>NC_090930.1:716490419-719289463 GCF_040938575.1 Ambystoma mexicanum | reverse complement strand
CATTGGACTTGGCGACCATGAAAAGTCAAGCTTCTGTTCTTGGAGTGGGACTAGATTAATTGAAGTCTGAGCAGGGTTCTAACACGTGCCATTTGAATGAAGTATGCAAAGAGAACATGCACATGTAGCAATATTTAATCCAATCATTACTTTCATTCTTACCACACCTGTGATCCTAAAAAGGAGTCAAATCAAAGAGATTATTCTTTAGTACATATTGTGTAATAAATGGTAATATAAAATGCTCACCAATCAAATGTAATTTATCAGCAAATTAAATGAATATGAAATGGATCCATTATGTAACAGTTTGGGAATCAATTTGAGAGGTTCTTCAAATAAAGACTGGCCACGGTGCAGCTATATTGCGATATAGGACTAAGGTTGGTGGGGAGGAGTACAGAAGGACCTTTTATTCTATACATTGTAGAAATATTACTCCCTATAATATTTAGTTGTTTCATACTTTATCCTTAAATTTGATATGCTATAATAGAATCCACTGTTATATCATTAGTGATTTTGTATTTTCTAATGCTTTAATTAAAAATGTGACTTCTCATTCCTGTTTCCTGTATTGATTTTTTGAATCATATACAATTGTAATACATTCACAGCCCAATATGAAGACTTTCCAAAATGTAATTTTTGTCATTCCCCATCTCCTTCCAAGTACTAAAATATTGAAAATTGATATGAACCCAATCTGAAAATTATATGACAAGTGTTTGGGGCCTTATGCGTATTAGTAATTGAAATCTAATGGCCAGCACACTCTATTGAACAATTGGGACAGCAGTACATTATTGCCTCTTACGCTAAGTGCAGTGTGACCTTGGTATTACCTAAGGCACTGTCAATCATGAAGTGCAAATACCATGCTCTATTGTTGGACCAGACACCAGTGGGATTGCAGCAGCAACTGGATGACATCTACACAAGTTTCTCAAATAACTACCCATAACATTAAAACATGTGCCATTGGGTCTGCCGAACATAATAACATTTTAGGGTGTAATATGTCACGATCCTGTTACCAGCCTAGGGGTGGTGGGCTAAGAGGGGGAGGAACCCCCTCTCATACAATAGGGAAAAGGTGGACGGGGATGGTGGCTGACTGTGTGGATGGGCGCGGTCTGGTTGCGGGCCCACAGCAAAAAGCAGAAGGCAAGGGCACCACCCATCACCAGCCAAGAAGCACGAGGCACGTGCGAGCCTGGCATGTGCAGCAATTCACCTGGCACAAGCATGAAGCCAATGCCCTTACGCATCTAGGACCAGCAGGGTGTGGTGCAGGACTATAAAGCCACGCCCCGAATCACACCCTGCGCTTAGCGTTGTTTCTGCTCCTAACAAGAGTAGTGTTTCACTTACCGCTCCTGCGCTCAAGCATCTTCCCACGTTGAGCTCCTCGATCAAGAGCATTCTTCTGCATCCAGTTGGGACCCCTTCAGCATCCTTCGGTCCTTCAGTATCCTTCGGTCCTCCAGCATCCTTCAGTCCTTCAGCATCCTTCGGTCCTCCAGCATCCTTCGGTCCTTCAGCATCCTTCGGTCCTTCAGCATCCTTCGGTGCTTTGGCATCCTTCAGCGATCTTCAGGTCTTTGGTCTTTCATCGCAGTCTTCGGCCTTCAGCATCCTGTTAACGCCGCTCTGCGGCAGGCTCCGTCCTCCTTGCTTCTGCGTGGACCTGCTATTTGCCCTTGGTCTTGCAGGCCCTGCTTGGCTCTTGGTGTTCGACGCCCTGTACGAAAGCAAGCAACAGGGTTAGTGTCCATCTTCCATCCTTCGTCCATCAGAGCCACCCACCACGTAAGAACTCGAGAATTTGGCTGTATCCCGGAACGAGCGAGTCTCCTGCAAGGCTCCTCCACCAGTTCAACGCCCGTGCTCCCACACCTGGAGGGAGAGAAAAAACATAAGACAATTAACAAAGACAGCACAACTGCGACAGAGTCTGTTACCAGCTTCAGCCCCTCTTCGATACTCATCTCCCGAGCAGCGATTGCAGACACAGACCCAAATCCACGCGCTCCAGCCAGCCTCGCAGACTACGGGGATTAGGGGAAGAGAGAAGGGAGCGGGTGAACACGCAGCACTTTCCCACAGTACACTTACCCTTTTTTTCGCCCTTTAGGTTCCACCACAACCCCAGAACCCAGAACGCAAGTCCCGAACACACCCAAACCCCTCCCAACCTCACTGCCCGCTTGGAGGTCTTTCCTCCAGGAGACAGGTGGGGAAGGCATGGTTTTGGACATATGACCGAGTGAAAAGGGGATCAGCACGGGGACCACTCAGCAGCACCGTCCGGACCTGGCACTCCTGCAGGGCACCAGAGGCAAGCGTGACAAAACACTAAGCCCACGTGGTAATCCCTGCCCGGGTGCCATGGACCCAGGAGTAGATCAGTTGTCCACCCTTTTGGGAGAATTACGGGCCAAGGTGCATGCAGCCCGCTATGAGACCAATGCCATAAAAGGGGAAGTGGTGGTCAATTGGGAAAAGACAGAGAATTTGGCCAAACGGTTACTAGCCTCGCTAGCTAGTCATGTTCCCCTGCCGGGACCCGTTGAAAGGGGAGCTGAGAGGGCGCCCCACATCCAGGTCACCACCCGACATTCAGTTCCCTCGGCCCTGCTGGAACGATTCCTAGAAGACCCCCAACGATATGCTGTGTTTATGAATCAGTGCAGATTGCTTTTCCTATGCCGGCCCGGGGCCTTCCCCTCTGACCAAACTAAAGTAGGCTTTGTCCTGTCTTACTTGGGGGCCACACGGCCAATTGGTCAGTGCCGCCGGTTAATTGGGATGATCCCATTCTGCATGACTTTGGCGCCTTCCAGCAGGAATTAGACAAACTGTTTGCCCGTAATAATCAAGGGGTAGCTGTGGACGCCAAACTACTGGCATTACGGCAGGGGTCACAAGACCTGTTGGTGTATATTACTGCCTTTAACCGGCTAGTGGCCGAAACAAACTGGCCGGAGGAAAAAATAACCAATCAGGGTCTCAGGGGAGATTTAAAGATGTCCTGGCTCAGGTGGTTAATCTGCCTGCACGCTGCGCAGACTACATAGACCTAGTAATCCTACTAGTAAAAGCCGCATTATGGCAAAGGCCTATGGATAAGGCCTTTGCCACTCTCTGCAGCTCAGCTCCGCTGCGAGTGGTCTCCCGAGGTCCCCAGAACAGGCAGGAGCCTGCACCTGCACCCGGAGGAAGGAGCCCAGCACCCGCTGCCATCATGCCCCACTCGGCCCCCGCCGCAATACACATCGGACGCAAGCCGTGTCTCGCGTCCATGGTAACCAGGATCATCCCAGCCCGAACCGAGTCAGGTGACTCGTACACCGTTGCCTGCAGCCCCTCCTCTCCTGCTTTAAAGGGAGAGGAGCAGTGCCGCCAGGCAAAGCCGCATTATGGCAAAGGCCTATGGATAAGGCCTTTGCCACTCTCTGCAGCTCTGCTGCGAGTGGTCTCCCGAGGTCCCCAGAACAGGCAGGAGCCTGCACCTGCACCCAGAGGAAGGAGCCCAGCACCCGTCGCCATCATGCCCCACGCACCCCCCACCGCAATACACATCGGACACAAGCCGTGTCTCGCATCCTTGGCAACCAGGATCATCCCAGCCCGAACTGAGTTAGGTGACTCGTACACCGTTGCCTGCAGCCCCTCCTCTCCCGCTTTAAAAAGAGAGGAGCAGCGCCGCCAGGCAAAGCCGCATTATGGCAAAGGCCTATGGATAAGGTCTTTGCCACTCTCTGCAGCTCTCCGCTGCTCGATGACGCTGGACGGAGCTCCCTGGCGCCGTCAACAAGGTAAGCCATCCAGCTGCCTCCCATCTACACTCCTAAAGTCTCCACTCTGCTCCGCTCAAAACGCACGGCTCTGCACACGCACTATACTATCCCAACGTACTTAGACTCCGAGCACAAACTCTCGTAACAAGCGCCTTGGTAGTAGGTGTTGGGTTGATACCTCTATGGCCAATACTACCTTCTGCTCCCCGGCGCTGCTTTCTATGACCCTAACCCTCTACTACCATCCACACGAGCGCCCAATGTTGCAAACTGGCCTGGGCTTGTTGCCCCCACTGTATTGAATCTGCCTGTGGTGCCTGCTGCACCCATTGTATTGACTGCTGCACCCACTGTATCTAATCTGCCTGTGGTCCCTGCTGCACCCATTGTATTGACTGCTGCACCCACTGTATCTAATCCGCCTGTGGTGCCTGCTGCACCCATTGTATTGACTGCTGCACCCACTGTATCTAATCTGCCTGTAGTGCCTGCTGCACCCATTGTATTGACTGCTGCACCCATTGTATCTAATCTGCCTGTGGTACCTGCTGCACCCACTGTATCTAATCTGCCTGTGGTGCCTGCTGCACCCAGTGTATTGACTGCTGCACCCATTGCATCTAATCTGCCTGTGGTACCTGCTGCCCCCACTGCATTGAATCTGCCTGTGGTGCCTGCTGCACCCATTGTATTGACAGCTGCACCTATTGTATTGAATCTGCCTGTGGTGCCTGCTGCCCCCACTATATTGATCTTGCCTGTGCCGGATGCCCCTGACAAAACCATCATGCCTACGCATGACCCCATGGCTTCCTCATCCACGTCCCAACTGACCTCCACCCTTAAATGCACCCTAATAAATGCCTGCTCAGTTCCTGCACATGCCCTAGACATTCATGACTTAATTCTCAAAAACAGTACTGAACTCCTTATTATCACTGAATCCTGGCTGAATGACTCATCAGGCCCTGCCCTCTCCCTGGCTATCCCAGACGGATACAGCATTTACAGGCAAGACCGACCCCTTCTCGGAGGCGGGGGAGTAGCCCTCATCGCCAAAGACAACCTCACCATCAGGAGGATTGAAGGTGAACTTGGCCACAACTGTGACTACCTTCCCCTCAGAATCTATCTCTCTCCCAACCTCACCTTGACCCTTCATATTGTTTATCGACCTCCAGGTCCTATCTCCGAATTCCATGAATCCCTCATCCAAGCACTTTCAGCGAACTTAAAGAGAAAATCCAAAGTCCTTCTCACAGGTGACCTCAACCTAGGCCTCAACGATCCTAATGACGCCCACATGACCTCTCTAAAAAAAGCCCTGTCCACTCTCGGATTCGCACAAACCATCTCGAATCCTACCCACATCAAAGGACGTTCCTTAAACTGGGTTGCCCACCACAACTGCCCAGTGCTAATCACCAGAAACTCTCCTGTCCGGTGGACAGACCACCACCACATCCAATTTGACCTGGACACATTTAAAGGGCACCCTAAACCCACCTGCCCTCTTCCCGCAGCTCTCGCCAGAAGCTCATTTCTACTAACTGTAGGAAGGATCACACCCTTCCTTGAGGTACTGGCTCTCCAAGTCCCCTTCTCGACAGACCCTGACACCCTCGCCAATGTTTTCAAACTGGCAATCACTAATGAAGTTGATGCCATTGCCCCTCTCACTCTCAGAAAATCTAAGAAAGCCAAGCATACCAACGCATGGTTCTCCCAAGAGCTTCTTGAGCTTCGGTCCAAGAAGCGAGCTGCCCTCATAGCCTGGAGAAATAAACCTAATGACGCTACCAAATCCACCTTTAAGACTATCGCTAAGGACTACAAATCAGCTGTTATCCTCGCTAAAGCTAACTCATTCAACAATAGGATTGCCAACGCTAAATCTAGTACCAAAGAAATCTTCACCATCTTCAGGGAACTTGAAACTCGGTCTACTGCACCATCCACCATCTTGAAAGATGAAAAATGGTGCAATGACATCCAATCAGCCATGCTTAATAAACTAAACACCTTGCAAACCAAAATGCAGGCGCACCAAAAAAGCTCTGACCCTCCTAATTGCCAACCAGAATATTAACACCAACAAAGAGACCAAAGGCCACTCCTGCCCGCCATTCGACTTCAAGGACATCACCGAATCTGAAGTCATCACGCTCCTAAAAACCATCAAACCATCAAACTGTAAAGGTGATGTTTGCCCTGCACAGCTAGTCAAAGACTGCGGCCCTACCCTTGCCCCCTTCCTCACAGTCTTCATAAATGCATCCTTTCACTCTGGCCATGTTCCGTCTGATCTTAAGGAAGCTTGGGTTCGTCCGCTCCTCAAAAAACCCTTTCTAGACCCATCAGTACCAGGGAACTACAGGCCCAGCACCACTGTCCCCTTTCTACTGAAAATTCTGGACAAAGCGGCCTACCAGCAAGTCCGAAAATTCCTCGAAGAGCACCGCCTTCTGGGCCTTCGGCAGTCTGGTTTCTGACCTCGACATGGGACTGAAACAGCTTTACTTGACCTAAAAAGTCAAATGGACGACATTTGTGACGCTGGCAAACCAGTGCTCCTGCTCCTCCTCGATCTATCAGCGGCACTCGACCTCGTCGATCACAACACTCTCTGCCACCATCTCTCTATAGCAGCTAACTTCATTCCGAAAGCATGCGCATGGATCACCTCCTTCCTACAGGAAAGGGCCATGAAAGTTTTCTCTGACTCAGCATGTGCCTCTCTCAGTCACATCAAATGTGGGGTGCCCCAGGGCTCCTGCATAGCACCCACCCTCTACAATCTGTTCACTCTGCCTCTCTTCAATCTCCTCGATGCCATGGGCATCTCATACACCAACTATGCGGATAACACCCAAGTGCTCATCCCGCTCACAGGTGACTATGAGTTGGACAAGAACACCCTCAACTCCATCTACGCCACCATCCAAGCTTGGATGGCAGACAACTGGCTATGTCTTAATAGCGAGAAGACCAAGCTCCTACTTATTGGGTCAACAACAATTCTAGGCAACCTCGACAAACAATACTCCTCCTTTACCATCGACAACATACCGATTGCGGTATCCCAAACAGTCAAGACTCTAGGAGTCTACCTTGACTCCAATCTCACCATGGACAGGCATGTTAATGCCATAGCCTCTTCATCTGCATACTACTCCAAACTCATCTACGCAGCAAGACCCTTTTTTTATCCTCTCAAAATGGCCTCACTATTGCCAGGGCCATGATAGGATCCAGGTTGGACTACTGCAATGCGCTCCTTGGTGGAACCTCTGGCAAAAATATCGCTAAGCTCCAACTTGCCCCGAACAACGCTCTCAGGGCCACCACAGATTTCTCCAGGAAAGACCCCATTTCTGACCTTAGAAGGAAGTTCCACTGGCTGCCCATTAGGCAGAGGATCACCTTTAAAATCATCTCCCTCACCATAAATGCCTCCATGACCTTGCTCCCCCTTACCTTGCCCAGAGAATTTCACGACCCACCTCTGCCAGGCCCTCTAGATCAGCCTACACCAACCTGATTTCTACACCCAAGACCTGCAGAGTACGTGCGGGCGGTTTGAGCTTCCAAGCTCTAGCAGCCTCACACTGGAATGCCCTACCCATGCACCTCAGGGGCATTGACTCTCACTTAGCCTTCCGCAAAGCCTTAAAAACCAGGCTGTTTGTCTAACCTCCCAGCCATGATCTCTGAAGGCAGACAAATGTCATATCTAACCACCCTCCTTTTTCTCTCTCTGTAACTAAGCACCTATGTTCTCTATGTATGCATAATCTTGCTTGCGTACACCTTCATGTAATAGCACCTCGATGTCTATGGGCTGCAGTGTGCTCTACAAATGTAAACAATAAAAATAAAATAAATAAAATAATCCAGTTGAACCATCACTTACAAGAAAGAAGGGCTGACCGGAGTAAGGTGGAAGCCTGGCCTGTTTATATTCGTTCACGGGAAGGGGCAGGACGTCCCTTAGAAAGTGCCCCGGAACCTATGCAGCTAGGTAGTGCCCGAGGGAAAAGAGGAAAGAGAGAGACGGCGGCAACATCAGTTATGTTTGTATTGTGGCAAGGCAGCTCACTTCTTAAAAGATTGCATGAACAAACCAAAGAAAAAGGCCTTGGGAGTCACGGGACAGATAGTGAACGATCCAGAGAAGCCTGAACAGCTGACAGAAAACTGTTGAACTCGACAAGAGTAGGGATCGGCTTGTCGAGGGAGGTTAAAGTAAACACGGTCTCACATCTCACTATGCCTGTCATTTTGATTAAGTCTGGACACCCCCATCAGATGCATGCGTTAGAGGCCTACATTGACTGCAGAGCCATCAGCAACTACATTGATATGGGCATATAGCGAAGAATAGGCCTTCAAGGACAGCAGCGGGGGGAAGACCAATCATATTGTTTCGGTGGATGGTTCACCACTGGTATCAGGCCTGTCTCCCTATGCACCGAGGAGGTAGAGATGTTGTGTAAAGACGGCCATCGAGAAAGCATAACCTTCGACCTAATCACTGCTCCGCAATTACAGTTAATCCTAGGTATGCCTTGGCTCGAACATCATAACCCAGTAATTGGAGAAATTGGAGAAACCATACAGTCATGTTCCCAACGGACTGCCTCTGAACCTGCTATCCGTATCTGCCCCCAGTTCACGGAGTGCTCAAACTGCCACGTCGTCTCCTAGACCGTCAGTGCTCCTACCACACCGGTATCAAGAGTTCGAGGACGTTTTTCAGAAGGAGGCTGCAGAGACCTTGCCACAGCACACGCCATACGATTGCCAGTTCGACCTGATGCCTGGAACGCAACCCCCATGCAGCCGTATCTATGCGCTAACAGAAAAAGAAAATCAACAACTGCGGGAGTATTTAGACCGGTACCTCGCCAATGGGTTCATCCGACCATCCAGGTCTCCAGCATCCTCAGCGCTATTTTTCATCCCGAAGAAGGGAGGCGAGCTCTGGACCTGCATTGATTACAGGGGACTCAACAAGATTACAGTAAAAAATAGATATCCCTTGCCACTCATTCCTACACTCTTGGATCAGCTTAAGGATGCAAAAATATATACCAAATTAGATCTACGTGGAGCATACCACCTTGTCCGGATAAAAGAAGGAAACAAGTGGAAAACGGCCTTCCGCACAAAATATGGGCTTCGGGTTGTGCAACGCCCCAGCAGCCTTCCAGTTTTTTATGACAGACGTGTTACGGGAGCTACTCGATGTGTGCGTCATGGTTTACATTGTCGATATACGTATCTACTCAGCATCGGAAGAAGAACACGTGCAACACGTAACCACAGTCCTGAGAAAACTTAATCAACACCACTTGTATACCAAATTAGAGAACTGCAATTTATACGTCGAGACAGTAGAATTTTTGGGATTCATACTAACCCCGCATGGCATCCAGATGGACAACCGAAAGGTGGAAGCAATCTTAAATTGGCCTACTCCCACGTCCGTAAAATCAGTACAGAGCTTCCTTGGTTTCGTGAACGTCTATCAACGGTTTATACTGGGGTTTTCAGACATAGCGCGTCCCATCACCTCCTTACTAAGGAAACGCAAAACCTTCAAGTGGTCATCTGAAGCAGAACGGGCATTTGGATAACTCAAGACACAATTTACAACGGCTCCTATCTTAAAACATCCAAATCCTGACCTGACTTTCGTAGTTGAAACGGATGCATCCATTGTCGCGATGGGGTCGGTGCTATCACAGAGGGATCCTGTTGCCACGCATCTACACCCAATCGCCTTCTGGTTGAAACCATTTTCACCTACCGAAATTAATTACTCCATAACCGACAAGGAACTTTTGGCTATTAAAGCGGCATTTAAGGAGTGGTATCATCATCTACTGGGGGCACGACACATTATTATGGTCTACACAGATCATCGAAACGTGCAGTATTTACGGACCACACACGCCCAATTGCCCTGTCAGCTCCGCTGGGCCCAGTTCTTTTCTGAATATGGCTTTATAATCACGTTCCGCCCTTGGGTCAAGAATGGAAAAGCGGACGCCTTGTCGCGTATCCAGTGGAGTCAGGAAGAAAGAGACGCTTACGCATCCCCTGCACCTGTTGCCATTATACCAGGAAACAAATTGCTGGGGCTAATTGGCCCAGGAGTGTCACCACTAGACCAGTTCCACCAGGATATAATGCACGCCCTAACCCCAGAGCAATGGCAAGAATGGAAAACCCAAGATGAGCGCCGCTCCATAGAAAATGGTCTTCCGTTTCATCAAGGACGGCTCTATGTTCCTGTGCTCTGTCTGCAAACCAAACTGATGCATAACTACCACAATACTCTCCTTGCTGTCCACCCTGGAATCACTAAAACCTTAGGGAAAATCCACCAATATAACTGGTGGCCCACTTGGCAAAAAGATGTAATACAATACGTCAAAGCATGCGATGTGTGTGCACGTAGTAAGACACACAAGACAAGGCCCTCCGAGTTACTTCACCCTTTACCAATACCAGCCGTCCCTTGGCACACCATCTCAATGGACTTCATAACAGAGTTTCCTCTGTGTAATGGGTACAATACCATTATGGTAGTAGTGGACCTACTTACAAAGATGGTGCACTTAATTGCCCTTAAAGGGTTGCCAAATGCCGAAAGATTAGCACATGCCTTCTTGATAAACATCGTAAAGTTACACAGCTTTCTGTCAGTCATCATCTCTGATAGAGAAAGTCAGTTTGTGTCCAAGTTTTGGAGGCATTGCTGCGAACAAACCCACATCGACGTCCGACTATCTACAAGCCATCACCCACAAACAGATGGACAGACCGAGAAAACCAACCAGACACTAGAACAGTATTTGCGGCTCATGTTTCCCCAAACCGAAGGCAGTTGGGTCGACCTCTTGTGGGTGGTCGAATATGCGTACAATAATAACATCCATAGCGCCACTGGGTTCACCCCTTTATATTTTCTCTATGGGAGACATCCAAAGACCACCAAGTTCGATCCACCCACTGACCTGGAGATGCCTGCAGTCACATCCCTTCATACCAACATTACAGAAACATTACTAAGAGCCCGTACAACACTTCAGGAAACCAAGAATACAAAAAATATATTTGCAGACAGGAGAAGAAGGGAGGCCCCTGAATATAGGGTTGGGGACAAGGTATGTCTCTTCACCAAACATATTCGATTAAAAGGTTCCAAGAGGTTCTACCCTAAATTTATAGGACCCTACTCTATATGCACCATTATTAATCCAATGGTGGTGAAACTCGAACTCCCCCAAATCTAACGGTCCACCCAGTCTTCCATGTATCTCTCCTTAAACCCGTAAACCCCGGAACTCGGGATTCCTTCAACAAGCATCCCCTGATAGAGATCCAAGAAGGAGAAAACGAATATGAAGTACAAGAAATTCTGGACTCCAAAATATGTAGGCAACGTTTGTACTATTTGGTAGACTGTAAGGGGTACAGTGCTCAAGATAGGACATGGGAACCTAAGGAAAACATTCACGCTCCCAGATTGATTGCCCGCTTCCACCGTAACTATCCCCACAAACCAGGACTGGGAGGCACACTCCTTGGGGGGGGTCTTGGAGGAGAGTGCTGTTACGATCCCATTACTGGCCCAGGGGTGGCGGGCTTACAGGGGGAAGGAACCCCCCTCTCATACAATAGGGAAAAGGTGGACGGGGATGGTGGTTGACTGGCGCAAGCGTGTGGATGGGTGAGGTCTGGTTGCGACCCACAGGAAAGAGCAGAAGGCAAGGGCACAGCTCATCACAAGCCAAGAAGCACTGGGCACGTGCAAGCCTGGCACATGCAGCAATTCACCTGGCATGTGCATGAAGCCAATGCCCTTACACATCTAGCGTCAGCATGGTGTGGCGCCGGACTATAAAGCCACGCCCCAAATTGCACCCTGTGCCTAGCGTTGTTTCTGCACCTAACAAGAGTAGTGTTTCGCTTACCGCTTCTGCGCTCAAGCATCTTCCCGCGTTGAGCTCCTTGATCAAGAGCATTCTTCCGCATCCAGTTGTGACCCCTTCAGCATCCTTGGGTCGTTCAGCATCCTTGGGTCCTTCGGCATCCTTCGGTCCTTCAGCATCCTTTGGTCCTCCAGCATGCTTCGGTCCTTCAGCATCCTTCGGTCCTTCAGCATCCTTCGGTGCTTCGGCATCCTCCAGCGATCTTCAGGACTTTGGTCTTTCATCACGGTCTTCGGCCTTCAGCATCCTGTTTAATGCCGGTCTGTGGTGGGCTCGGTCCTCCTCGCATCTGCGTGGACCTGCTATTCGCCCTTGGTTTTCCGGGCCCCCCTTAGCTCTTGGTGTTAGACGTCCTGTTCGAAAGCAAGCAACAGAGTTAGTGTCCATCTTCCGCCCTTCGTCCATCAGAACCACCCACACGTAAGAACTTGAGAACTTACCTGTATCCCTGGAACGAGTGAGTCTCCTGCAAGGCTTCTCCACCAGTTCAACAGCCGCGCTCCCACACCTGGAGGGAGAGAAAGAACATAAGACTGCACATCTGTGACAGAGACTGTTACCAGCGTCAACCCCTCTTCAGGACCCATCTCCGGAGTGTCGATTGCAAACACAGAACCACAGGTGAGCCGCATCCACACGCTCCAGCCAGCCTCGCAGTTTAAGGGGTTTAGGGGAAGGGAGAAGGGAGGGGGTGAACAATGCAGCACTTTTCCACAATACACTTACCCTTTGTTCGCCCCTTAGGTTCCACCACACCCCCGGACACCAGAACGCAAGTCCTGAACACACCCAAACCCCTCCCAACCTCACTGCCCCCTTGGAGGTCTTCCCTCCACAGGACAGGTGGGGGAAAGTGTGGTTTTGGACATACGACCAAGTGAAAAGGGGACCAGCACGGGGACCACTCAGCAGCACCGTTGGGACCTGCCACTCCTGCAGGGCACCATAGGTAAGCGTGACAAATATCCTGAAGAAAATCAACTATTTGTTTTCTAAAAATAGAAAATGGTTAATCATGTTTTATCCACTTTGAGAGAGACCAAATGCTAGGAGCTAATGACAATCAAAACGCTATATAAATATCAAATTATCACTATAAATTATAATTGCCTAATAATTATAATACAGGGTGCTATGCCAACAGGGAAATGTTTTTATGGACTGCTATTTGATGCTGTTATCGATAAGCGAAAGGCCACCCCCACCATATCAATTGTTTCACGAATCAGCGTCCTCTACTTTCTATCAAAAAAACATTTGCTTAATTCATTCAGCTAAGAATGCAGACAGCAAACTGAACTTGCCAAATTACGAAGTCAAAATCATGACATGATGTGGGGCAAAGGTAAGTCTGAGGAACGTATAGATTATGTAAATTGGTCTTTGGCGCACTGATCAAGTTGTAAATATTTGAAGCTAAGGTATACTCAACCTGATCCCTCAGAATTGGGTATTCGGGAAATGGGTTGATAGATAAAAGCAACTATTGTCTTTTGTTTATGTGAATGTATAAGGGATGCACCAACAGATCTGTTAAATAACAGCCATGGAGATTGTGTACACTGCCTCTATGTAGCCCCACACGGCCCCCATAGGAGTGTTGCAAGCACCAGCCCCCAAGCATGAACCCATGCACTGTCAGTGACATGAGTACATAACTGATCTGGCTGGAGAATCACTACCGGCTAGCCATCATACAATGCTTCTCCCCTGATTATGCCTTGCCCTGCGACACTACATCACAATCGCTAACAGTGGCTTCAGGGCACACAACAATTTATGACCAGGTGGTCAATCCATACACCCTTGTAGGTGTTTGCATAGGATGAAGTGGTTAGTCCTGTGAATTTCTATCTCAGATTATCGTCTCGTAAACTTCACCCGTGCAACCCAGTCTGGTACCCCTCTTCAAGCAGCCATCCTCTTCTGATGCTTGAAGACTCTGTGACATGGAGGTACCACACTGGTAGGAAGACTTTTGTCAACACAGTGAGGTTTGTGGAAAACAGCCATGTCAACCGCAGCTGCCCCTGCTGCCACGCCTGTGCTGCCAGTCTCTGTTTACTCCCACTACCACCAGGCGATATGCCTCCTCCAAGAGTCTAAATGGGTGCTCTGTCTTGGTCGCCTAAACAAATTTTTCTAGCCACAAGAGTTTTTGAATCCGAGGTCATGCATTTGACACTTCTACATCTCATTGCTTGGGATGCCATTCAACCTTTCAATTTGCTTCCCAACATAGGCGCAGATTATGACTATGTTGCCACTGCAATGTCCCTGTCAACCTACTTCCAGCCCCAAATCAATCCTGAATAAGAAATATTCAACCCAAGACAATTAATACAAAGCTCAGGTGAGTGCCTATGTGCATTTCAGGTACGGGTCTGCCATTTCACAAAATCATATTAGCTTGACAGCATCAAAAATGAAATATGAACAAAGAAATTCAAGGCTGTACTTCCAACAATAACGCCACAATATCCTAAGAGAATTACAAATCCTGCTGCAGAAAACCCTTCAACCATGACCTGACGGACTCCCATGCATGAATGGAAAGGCAGCAGGTGAAAGAGAATGTGCCAAACATGACAAGGACAACTCTACTAATCCTAAATCCCCACAAATCAAGCACATTTATTTGTTGGCCTTAGAGGTGTTCAAAATCGGCATTCGAGGGGCACTTTTGGACCAGCCGGTTTGCTCCACTTCAGCAATGGCATACTGATCACCTCAGCAGCAGAGGATGAGCATCTCCAACTTTGAGAAGTCTTTCCAAGTAACCGAGAATGTGGCCGCACGCCCCACTGAGAACAGTGTGAATATTTCAAATCTACAGTCGAATTTTCTGATACATCTTTGGCCAGGAATTCATAAAACCTGACCCAAAGAAAGCAAAGACCTTCAAGACACAGCCACCCCACATTTCGTATCAGAACTCTGGAGCTTTCACAGCATTGTCAACACTCACAAGATCACTGAGATGCCAAGTGACCTGACAAAGGCCAGCACCAGGTTGGAATGCACTTACATAGGCTTGAATTCGGTTTCCAATCTTAGATTACACAGTTCTAAGGAATAGATTACATGTATATGGCAAACTCCTAACAGGTGAATCTAACACTCTTTTACACGGAATAAAGTAGTAGAAGGAGGAGTGCAACTCTCCCTTCTGGAATTTCCAAGAAATGTGATACCATATTGCTGAATTTGAATGTGGATAAAAGCACATTTATAGAAAAACCCCTATTGTTAATAAGGAAACTTAAGGAACTCGACAATATAAATAACCATGAGCAACTATTTAATCTAAAACTCTACAAAGCATACTTGCAGCCTCTCCAAGGATTACAGTCACCTAGGGCCTATGTTAAAAAGTGTCCTTTGACAGAGTCAGGATTGTGGCTTTTAAAATTTTGTTTTAATGTATTGTAGACATTAGAAATACTCGGCCCGAGACTAAAAATTCCACATGGAGACCGTTCATGTAGAGTGTGCAAAAATATTTGTGAAGAAACACTGCGTCACTTAATAATAGATTGTCCCAACTTAGTCAAGAAATTATAACTGTATTTTAAGAAATGTGTACATTCTATAAGTCCGGTCTGCTCAGAGGCATTATGGTAGAGATTAAAGTCTGCGAGACAGCTTGCTTTATCCCTAGCGTTAATAGCATTTTTGAAGGACATTTGTGGGGGCAGACCCCTAATTACCTCAGCCCCAATCGGGTCCACCACATGAGGAACGAGTGCACGTTTTGTACGTAAAGCAAGGTTTATTATACAAATATCCGGGGAGCAATTTGATGATACTGTAGGACCAAACTAACCCAAGTCTCAACGAACCACATCCATTGATACATTTTAGCAACAGTTACAACACTCCCAGATATTGTATTAGCACCTAACCCCTCAAACATTATTGCACAAAACATTTACAAAGAAGTTCTATCTTTTCCCAATTCATTCTTTCTCATTGGTCATCGACTATCTTTGCTACCATATTCTGATCCTGTTTGAAGTCCGCCGTTGCTCGGGATTGGTCCGTGGTAGGTTGTGACACCATGGCACAATAAAACATTCACATACAACATAATTCATTATTTAGTAACAACCGACCTAAAACCCTTTAAACTTAAGTGTGATTGCACTTGGTCTGGTCGGATCTTAGCAATACGAGGAAGGGCTGAGCAAATAGGTTCTCTTCTGGCTCCTCTTGAGACATTCTAATTTATGCCACCACCACTCCTGCATGTACAGCCTCTTGTTTCACCCATACAAAACAATTGAACACTGGACACCCTGGCCTAGGGCCCCAAGTTTATTGCTGTCCCAAGCAAATGGCTAAACCCTTCTGCGTGACTTCAATGAAATGGGACATATTACATCTGTTCCTTGCAGAACTGTTAAACCATAAACTTGTGTCCTGTTCGACGGCTGACCTTCTACTGGATGACTCATTCTTCCTCCGTCAAACCCCAAGCCTGCAAAACCAGAATCTCCCAGCTACCTAAAATCCATCATGCAATTGCTAACTGCAAAGTCTGAATATATTCACAAAACCCCACTACATGCAGATTTATATAAATGCTCCTTATTAAAACTCCTTTTTATATGTCCCTCTGTGTATTTATGTCTTATGAATATTATGCCTTCTTTACCGTGGGATTTCAGGACAGGCCCCCCTCGGCATGCGCATTGAAACCCTCACCGTCTCCCCGTTTCTATGTACTTCAGAGCACCCTGTGCGTAAGTCGTGTTCTAGTTACATGTGTGGTTTTAATATTGTATCTTTCTACGTTTGTTTTGAGAAACCTGAGGGTGTTCTGACTCCTAACCCCCTTGGATCCTCTGCGCAGGTGGCCTGGGAAAGGCCATTGCTTTTGGATCCTAACCCTGGGGGCAGAGAGGCTAGGGAGGATCAGCTGGGCATAGGGTCCTTGAGGATTGGGAGTGGGAAGACCTCAGACGAGACATGGTATCTCCCTTTTACTAATGACGACCAACCTAACCCTCCCCAAACGTTTATAGGTTATTTTAAGTCGGCTCTCCTCCATTCTCCATGTAGGATACTTGACGAAGAGGCAATTGAGAGTAATGAACACCACACACTTTCACCACTTTGGTATTGGGGCAAGGAAGATGCCTGCAGGGTGGTGTGATGGTCAGGCATGTCCTTATAATTATGGTCAGGCAAAGCTGATTGAGAGAACACACCTGCAACCTGTTGGAGGGTTGCAGGTGTATAAAAGGAGGAAAAAGCAACACGTAGAGCAGCAACAGGGAGTTCTGTATGAGAAGCAGAGAACCGTGCTGGAAGAGAGGCACGTTTTATTGTGTGCCCCTCCCCTTGGTCGCCTGTGATTTAGTGTGTGCCCCCCACCCTCGTGGTCGCCTGTGATGTAGTGTAGGCACCATGTACTTGTCCATTGATCTTGACTCTGCGGTTGTGTGCTGCTGCAGCCCTGCAACATGGGGTAGGCACCATGTATTTGGCCACTGATGAAGACTCTGCATTTGTGTACTGCTGCCACCTTGCAACATGGGGTAAGCACCATTTATTTGTCCACTGATTTTAACTCTGCATTTGTGTGCTGCTGCCACCCTGCAACATGGGGTCTTGCTTTTTGGATTTGATCACTACGGACCTCTCTTTTGTACTTGGAGTATCATGTATTATCTGTGCATGCCCTACGATGTTTAATTACCTCGTACGCTTCCTTTTCTGTAACCTGAAGCACTTACTGTAACCATATTCTTAAGTAAAATCGCCTAGATACCTCAGGGTTTTGTGCGCTATATAAGTGTCAAATAAATAAATAAAAATAAATAAATAAGGAATTGCCGTGGAGAGGTCCGAGCTGAACATCACACAGAGACACTAAAGACTGCCAGTAGAGGTGACCTGAAAAAGCCCGGCGTAGGAGTAAGCGTGCTTTGGAACAGACTGGCAGCTGATAAGGGAGCCGGGTGAAAGGCTGCCCATTTCCCCTTCAAGTAAAGTCCTCATTCCCCATTGCAGAGAAGCCGGCCCATGGATGTAAGAGGGGTAGAGGTAGGTCGTCGAGCAGCATAAACTGCAGATTGTGTGCTCCACGCTTCAAGGACCACAGTGCGCGAACCGTGACTGAATGAATAGTTCCATTTATGCTGAAATACCTCGTAACTAGCGGCAGAGTGGTTGCATGCATTAACAAAGCACGTTTCCGAATGTCTCTGCTCCTAGGCCTTTTTCCTTTGTTGAACTTCAAAGAACGAGAAATAATTTGTATCGGAGTGGTCACGTTTCTTAAAGCAGAACGGTTTCGAAAGTCTCTGAGTATTCGGAAGTTCTGTTAAAGTGAAATGCACCAATATTCCATAGCGGGTTGAATGAAACCAAGAGCAAAAACCAAAACAATGTCCAGAGAACACTGAATTGGATGCAAATGTGTTAATTAAGCAGACAGCACCGCATGATAACTTTTAGCAGTGAATGGAACTGTGCAATCACTATAAATCACTGCAGATTACATTTTGGACACTACCAAACTTTTCAGGTTGAATGAATAACTGAATGTTGGTTCCATTAACTATATGATATCCTGAAAATAACTTTGTCACATGAAGAAAATTAGTGAACTTGCATGGGCCAAAAGAAGGATAAAGAAACTAGCCAAGGCCATTTTCTGCTGTGTGGTTTGAACTAAACTTGCATGGGCCAAAAGAAGGATACAGAAAATAGACTTTTAAGACAAACTCTTTGAAGCGTTTAACCATCCTGACATTTCAGTTAATAAATATTCTTTTGTTCAACTTGATATCTCTTGTCTGTGTCATGCTTCATGATGCCTTCAAAATGTGCAAATGTAATATGCAAGAGTTCTGTCCAAAAAATAAGACTAAATGTAACATCTGCCATTCATCATTAACTACACTTGATACATATGAGATTGAAACATTGCGCCCAGTTCACCGCCACCCCAGTCATCAATATGGCACATGCAACTTGAACCACTCGTAATCATGGGGTCTCTTCCTGAACACCCCAACATTCCCACCTTTAATTAATACGTTAACTAACAATTTGTAATCATCTTGTTGGTGAAGCACCCTACAACCATCCTACACCCAACAACTCTAACTCATCCCCCCAAACATTTACGCAATCTACCCATTGCTCCACACAATCATGCCAACTTGGTGGAGGACAAAAGACAACTTCAATGTGTGTACCCATATTGGGTGAATTGGTGATGGCCCTAGCCTTGGACACGGTTAGAGTCATCATGGCAGCAGCTGTTGGTACCTGGGCAGAGCACCATCGTAAGAGCAATTGACAGGAACAGAAAAGTATAAGACAAAAGATAAAAATAGGCAACAGAATCTTCACAGCGAGGCTCAACCAAGAAGGTACCAAGAAAACATAGAGTCGAACCACGACTCGTTGATAAACCCAGCCTCAGTCTCCATGATCAGTTGAGTTTGGGCAGGGTAGCAATGGTTCGTGTTAGCATACCATTCTTTGTGTCATTGGGAGGCACAGATGTGCAGCAGGTACTCCTGATTTTCCGGCTTGCTCTGCCCTCCATTGCTGTCAGGAGTCAGGAAGTCGAGTATGTACCGATTCTGCAAAGTCATGAGACTTAGTACCCGCAACACTTCCCTAATGGCACTAAACGCTGACTCTGAAGTGTTCACGAAAGGTAAAGGTTTGTAACTGGTCACCTGGAGCCATTTGGCATTGGCCGTTGCTTGGATGCCAGGTGCCAGAAGAGAGGCAAAAAAGGTCTTGGTGTGGCTGAACAACCGGTATTGATCAGGAATGTCTTCTAAAGCCTTTGATGATGCTGTTGAAAGGAAATTGGATCGTCTCCTATGTTGCAATTGTTGCTGATTTTTTATGTCAAACATAGTCTTTGGTTTGTCCACATAAAATGATGAAAGGGACGCAAGGGGCACAGAGGACAAAGGGGGCACAAATGTAACTTTGGGCCTTGGACGACCAAAACTAAAAGTTCCTCAGTAATGATCAGAACGGGCACGTGAAGGGTAGAGAAACTGCACACACCTTGCCAGGCTGGAGGCAATTGCCTGTATGCATTTTGTCCACAGGTCCAGAAGTTTTCTAGAAGAGCAGCTGTACCTCTAGCCAGATCAGCAATGCGATGCATGCAGCTGCAATTCCCACTTGTGCCAGCGGGCACCAAGTCATCGCCCTTAAAACAAAGAGAACATGGAGAAGTGTCTGTATCTTAACAGGTTTTTCTGACTTTTTGAGCCACGTCAGATCCTGCAAGTGATTTCTCCTCAATGTCCCACATTCTTGATTTATGCGTGCCACTCCTTCTGAGAATCCCCTAATTTCTCCAGCTCTGCAACTCTTCACCCCTTGCTCCCATTTATTCTCAGACAAAATAGCCCCTTCCAAAGTCAATTGGGCTCTTTGAACACACCATATATTTTTCTGCTCTGTACAATCGGCAACTGAACAGTCTTCATCGATTGATACAATTGGCGTTGTAACTGACTGCCCTTTAAACTACCCTCAGACCCTGCACAGGACCAGGTGCACTAGACTAAGCACATCTACTACCTCTACCTCACTCGATATAAACACCATAGGAACACCAGAAGCATGGGGGATGAGAGAACAGATGTAGCAATATCCTACGGATCTCTCTCTTCCCACCTTCCTCATATGGCTATACCATAGGTTATCTGCTGCAAAACCATGTACATTCTTTGTGGGATCTAGCTCATTATCCCCATTATCAACAAAAAAAAAAAATCATAATTCTTTTTCTCTTAACATTATCTACTCAAATTCCATAAAAGTAGTCCAACTTATTTATTGTATTTATTTACTTCTTTATTTCACATTTGTTTCAGCGCACAAAGCACTGAGACATCAAGGCGCTAGTTACATGCAGTGAATGTACAATTTTATAAGAGCTAACGGCATAATGAGTACCAATGTAGCTACATCAGAAGTGCAAAAGAGGTATATGCGCACAACTAGGAAAGCCTTGGCTCATGGTACGAGGGGCTACATCAGAAGTACAAAACCAGCATAAGGACAAAATCAGTAGGTGCGCACAACTGGGAAAGCCTCGCCTCATGGTTACCGGGGGCTACATCATAAGGACAAAACCTGCAAAGGGACAAAATCAGTAGGTGCGCAACACTGGGAAAACCTTGCCTCGTGGTATGAGGGTGGGGGGCTACATCAGAAATCCAAAACCAGTATAAGGACAAAATCAGTAGGTGCGCACAACTGGGAAAGCCTCGCCTCATGGTTACCGGGGGCTACATCAGAAGGACAAAACCTGCAAAGGGACAAAATCAGTAGGTGCGCAACACTGGGAAAACCTTGCCTCGTGGTATGAGGGTGGGGGGCTACATCAGAAATCCAAAACCAGCATAAGGACAAAAACAGTAGGTGCGCACAACTGGGGAAGCCTCACCTCATGGTACGAGGGGCAACATCATAAGTACAAAACCAGCATAAGAACAAAATCAGTAGTTGCGCACAATTGGGAAGGCCTCGCCTCATGGCACGGGGGGCTACATCAGAAGTACAAAACCAGCATAATGATAGAAACAGTAGAAGTGCACGGTTTGGCTGGGGCATCGCCTCATGGTATGGGGGCTGCAGCAGAAATGCATACAAGGGATGGGCAGGAGCAGTCGGGCATACAGATTGTTACCTCTCACATCATGAAAAAATGCAAGAAATTAAGTCAAGCCAACAAAGATATCAGCCCAGCTTGATTCAATTTTCTGCTAACAAGTTAGAAAGGCACACATTTGAATGCAGCAACAGAATGCAAATAACCATAATCAGTTTTTAGGCCATCAGGATAAATATGGATAAATATGGTAACATTTGAATACATCAATTTTAGAAGTTCAGGAGTGAGTAGTTTGCATGGTGCAGATGATGAAAAGAATTTCTGGAACACGGTAGTTAGGACGAGATTACCCATGCGTGCACAGTGCAGTCAGGTGTGGCGCAAAGAGAGCAGTGTTAAAGGTAACAGTTATTTGGCCAATAGTGAAGGCAGGAGCATGTAGGCAAGTAGGCACGTAGGCACTTAAACTTTCTGTATTTACAATGGTTGTCATCTTCAGACTAGATGACATCAGCCCTCCAGATAAGGTGCATATGAGGCCTTTTTACGCACAGAAATCTTGTCAATACAGCCCTTTTAATTTTTCCTTGCGTACCACTTACACAGGCTATTTATGGCAGCACCCCCATAAATCATGGAGCTCACTGGTGACAGCCTGGCTAGCAGCAGCTTGCAAATCCACTCTTTACTTTAGTAATCAACACAGTTCCTTGAAAGAAGCAACTGGGATGATTCCTATTCTGTTTAATTTTTTTAACACTCTCCTCCATTATTGATTCTATCAAGATAATACTTTCTGAGTAATGTAAAAGGGAATTTTTGTTTTGGTCACTTTGTTCAACTGCCTGCATTTTGTAGGTTACAGTGTTATTAAAGAATCTTGAATCATGAACATGCTTTTCACTTTGCTTTAGGACACAGGTAGTATTTTGTAAAATGAAAATGGTCTTAAACAAGGGCTGCATTTCTGCTTAATTAGCTTCAATAGAGGGAGCACAGTTGCAGCAGCATGGGCATTTCATACTTTTGTTTTCTTTTCATCACAGAAGCACACCAATTTTATAGCTTGGCATGTGGTCTGAACTTTAACTCCCTTTCTGACCACCCAGTGCAAGCAGATATAATAGATACAGGTGGAAACAGTGCTGTATATATTTTCAGTGGCACAGATTGTACCTGTACCTCTCACCAGGACTGCTATATATTCAGGCAAAGTAGCCTTATTCATCAACGGAACTGCTATACCGTACACATGTCATGGCACAATGCCAAATATTCACAGCAGGGCTGATTGCATCATGCCCACATGTCTTAGCAGGACTGCTATGTTTTGGGACAGTACCTACATTTCTTAACAGAGCTGCCGTTAAAAAAGCACAAACATGTGTTGGCATTTTCTGCAGGCAGCGAGCTACAGTACAGAGCAAGAACAGTGTCTGAGCTCTTCCCACCAACCTCTGACAGTGTGAGAAGATGACATTGCTGTCAAATACTTTAATCCCATCTATTCGATCTTGGGCTTTTCAAAACCTCTGCTTCTCCCATGTGCGATTACTGAGTCCAACTGCCAAAAATCTAGCACATTTCAAAGCCTCATTATGAATCTCATGACTAATGTAGGATAGTCCAAACAGGCTTAAAGCTTTTGAAAAGCCATTTATGTCAGGCAAGCCTCACATGGAGCTGCCAGTGCCCTAAGCCTATCTGCCTTTCAGTGTCAACAGCATGTTGGGAAAGGCAGGTCAGTGGGTCAATAACCCTGCTGCAGAGCTTAGTGTGTAACCTGTTAGTTCAAATCCTGTTAATCGTGAGTTAATGAGTCTGCATCAGATATATGCCTTTAAGATGCAGGTAACATTCAATTGTAACACAGTTGACTTAACTTTCGACTTATCAAAAGGCCAACTAAATGTTCAGTGATTCAGAACAAACAAAGAGTAAGCGGGCACCACCTGGTAAATTCACTTCAAGTCGAGTAATTTATATATAAGAGACTCTGCTTCATAATAAATCAAAACGTTTTCCAGGAGCTGGCTGTGATGAGTCTGGAGACACCCTGACTCAAAAAAACATGTGAGGACAGAGACTAGATTGCAAACCCAGTCACACAGTCGCTCTCCATTGTACCCAAACTGGGTTATGAAATTAATTGTTGAAATGTTCAAAATTATTAGAACCTAATATATAAATGGAACATGGCAAATTTCAAAAATTGTCAGAGGCCTTGTTGTGTTTCAAAGAATAATATTTTATTAAGGATAATTCCTTCCAAGCAAGGTCACTAATTGATTCTTAGTGAGGAAGCAGTTAGCACATCTCTTGTTTAAACAGACTTATTGCGCCAATGCATTTCGGAGAGTGTTCTCCTTCGTCAGGGCAAGTCTATGTTATTGCAAACATATACAGTGTACATCAGTGAAAACAAATAATGTAATAAAATAAAAATAAACATAGTAACATACCAAACGTGGGTAGATTCAGGTGAGGATTGGAATACCGAAAGACAAGAGAACAGAAGAGAAGTAAAAATCAAGGACAGTTTGCCTGTTGGTCAGTGTTTAATCAAATATGAATGCTGTTTACCTGAAGAGTGTCAAGCCTGCAGGTAAAGAATCAGTACTAATGCCGTACGTGTAGTCACAAAGTGCATTCGGGAGAACGCCAGATTAACACAGGGCACATAAAAGAAATACTCAACTGGCTAATGCAAGCCGGTCATAGTCAATCACGAAAGAAAACTGAATGCAAGGTATAGTCTCAATGTCAGGTAGGTGCAACAGTAATTGAGAGGTATCTGAGTCGCGGGAGGTGGCATCACATGGTGTCACCTTGGGTCCCAGACAGAATGTCTGGGATCTGCGACCTAGCTACCTTAACTTAACTCATATGGCAACAATACTTGTATACACAAGAAACCATCATAGTAATGTAACAAGAAGTGAAAGAGACAACATAAAAACATATAAGAGGGTCAATATATGGGTAAATGAGAGAAAACCAAAGCACATCAAAAGATACATATACATTCAAATATAACAGAGATAATTAATCTCCTCATTGAAACCGTTTGGGACCAAACTCCCAAGCCTGTCAATCCAAAATGTTTCTCTCCTATTGAGCCGCAGGCCCAGATCTTCATGTGGGTTGACTTTGGTCAGTACTTCAAGAATCAAAATCCTGATTTGTGTCAAGTTATGCCGTTTTTCAATCCAGTGACGAGACACTGCTGAATTCGGATTCACATTCTGGATGCAGGATCGGTGCTCATTCCAGCGAATTTATGCTGCTCTAGTGGACTGGCCTACATAATATTTTCCACTTGGGCACTTTATGCCATAAATAATGTTTATGCTGTCGCAAGTACCAAAGGTTCAGAGGAAAATCTTTTGGCCTGTACGTGGATGGTATACAGTGTTCCCCTTGATTACCTACACTAGGGACAGTACACATTTCCTACAAAAACTTAAATCCATAGCTCCTCAACAAGACCATCTCATGTTTACCATCGACGTCAAGAGCCTATACACATCCATACCCCACGATCTTGGCACAGAAGCAGTTGAATGGCTTCTGCTACAAACACCCATGGTACGAGCACAAAAGGAATTTATATTGACTCTTCTTCAATTTATTGCCGAGAACTCATATTTCCAATACCGCAATCAGTTCTTTCTTCAGATCTCTGGGACATCGATGGGTGCCACTATGGCACTGCATATGCAAATTGTTTTATGCACAAATTTGAATTAGATTATGTATTGAACAAACAAGAATGGAGCCAAAACATTCACTTATGGACACGCTACATCGATGATATTTTTGGATTTTGGATAGGCACAGAAACAACATTCAACAATTTCTTTGAATACCTCAACAGAATTGATAAACAAATTCAATTTACCAGTGAAATATCCAATGATACAATCACTTTCTTGGATATCAAAATAGAGAAAAGGGGTGGCAGCTACAATACCACCCTGTTCGGAAAAGTGACTGACCGAAATAATCTGCTACACCGGATGAGTTTTCATCAACCCAGTATACTTAAGAATCTACCCTATATCCAGTTGCTGTGGGTTAAAAAGATCATCAGTGACCCTGAAGACTGCTTAGCGCAACATTTAGCGATGAAAGAAAAATGTTTGGCACGGGGCTATAAGAAAGGAGAACTCGACTCAGCATCCCAGAGGGTGAATTCGCTTGATCGGGACACCCTTTTATCAAGTACCACTAAAACCAAGAGAGAATTGAAAACGCCAGTGTATGTTTCTAAATTTTCTGCACAGAGTAACAAGATCAAAAACACCATCAAGAAACATTGGAACATCTTTAGAAATGACATAAGGGTACAGAACCTATTTGATCAACCCCCTGTGTTTGCCATGCAGCGCAGCAGGAATCTGCGAGACGAACTGGTTCGTACAAGACCCCCTTTGAAAGAACTGATCACACAACGAACCGGAACATTCCCCTGCCTTCATTGTAGTAATTGGATTAAGGTAATCAAGGGGAACACTGTATACCATCCACGTACAGGCCAAAAGATTTTCCTCCGAACCTTTGGTACTTGCGACAGCATAAACATTATTTATGGCATAAAGTGCCCATGTGGAAAATATTATGTAGGCCAGTCCACTAGAGCAGCAAAAATTTGCTGGAATGAGCACCGATCCTGCATCCCGAATGCGAATCCAAATTCAGCAGTGTCTCGTCACTGGATTGAAAAATGGCATAACTTGACACAAATCAGGTTTTTGATCCTTGAAGTACTGACCAAAGTCAACCCACATGAAGATATGGGCCTGCGGCTCAACAGGAGTGAAACATTTTGGATCAACAGGCTTGGGAGTTTGGTCCCAAACGGTCTCAATGAGGAGATTAATTATCACTGTTATATTTGAATGTATATGTATCTTTTGATGTGTTTTGATTTTCTCTCATTTACCCATATATTGACCCCCTTGTATGTTTTTATGTTGTCTCTTTCACTTCTTGTTACATTAGTATGATGGTTTCTTGTGTATACAAGTATTGTTGCCATATGAGTTAAGTAAAGGTACCTAGGTCGCAGATCCCGGACATTCTGTCTGGGACCCAAGGTGACATCATGTGATGCCACCTCCCGTGACTCGGATACCTCTCGATTACTGTTGCACCTACCTGACATTGAGACTCTACCTTACATACAGTTTTCTTTCGTGATTGACTCTGACCGGCTTGCATCAGCCAGTTGAGTATTTCTTTTATGTTCATGTTTTTTTCCAGTTCCAGGATTACACTCATTTTATTTTCATGATCCTTCTACAGTATTTGGTAATTATTTTCCTTTGCAATCGGACTCTAAATTACTGCATTTGCAGTGATCAGTCCCCGTTGCACCGCAACGCGCCAAACATTGACGCGATATGAGTATGAGACTTTAACAGCACCGCTACCATGGCAACGGCGTTACACAGTGTTGCGATTGACCGACTCGGCGACGACCGCAGCTCTGCAAGCAGCACAGACACGAAGGTATGCATTACGCAGCTCTTTTTTACTTTTGAGAATCCAGCACCCAGCGCTGGAACGGTTTATTGACTCATACTCCATATCTATCCACAGAACGTTACACGCGTTCCTACCCTGTGTTAATCTGGCGTTCTCCCGAACGCACTTTGTGACTACACGTACGGCATTAGTACTGATTCTTTACCTACGGGCTTGACACTCTTCAGGTAAACAGCATTCTTATTTGATTAGACACTGACCAACAGGCAAACTGTCCTTGATTTTTACTTCTCTTCTGTTCTCTTGTCCTTCGGTATTCCAATCCTCACCTGAATCTACCCACGTTTGGTATGTTACTATGTTTATTTTTATTTTATTACATTGATTGTTTTCACTGATGTGCAATGTATATGTTTGCAATAACATAGACTTGCACTGACAAAGGAGAACACTCTCCGAAATGCATTGGCACAATAAGTCTGTTTAAACAAGAGATGTGCTAGCTGCTTCCTCACTAAGAATCAATTAGTGACCTTGCTTGGAAAGAATTATCTTTGATAAAATATTATTCTTTGAAACACAACAAGGACTCTGACAATTTTTGAAATTGGCCATGTTCCATTTATATATTAGGTTCTAATAATTTTGAACATTTCAACAATTTAATTTCATAACCCAGTTTGGGTAAAATGGAGAGCGGCTGTGTGACTGGGTTTGCAATCTAGTCTCCGTCCTCACAGTGATTCAGAACACACACATTTCATCCGGGATGCTCTGCTTCCAATGGCTCATAACACACAACACATCAGGGCTGCTATACCTGTGATTGCTCAGAACACAACACTTCAGGGCTGCTATGCTTGTAATAGCTCAGACCACAAACCTCATCAGGGCTGCTATACTTGTAATGACTCAGATCACACAAATCATCAGGGCTGCTATATCTGTGATTGCTCAGGACACAACTCTTCAGTGCCGCTGTGTATGTAATGGCTCAGAACACACACCTCATCAGGGCTGCTATACCTGTGATGGCTCAGAAGTAAAACACGCACATTCCATGAGGACCAATATACTTGTAATGGTTCAGAACAGACACATCTCATCTGGGCTGCTATACTTGTAATGGCTCAGAACACACAACTCATCAAGGCTGCTATATCTGTGATGGCTCAGAACACACAACTCTTCAGGGCTGCTATGCTTATAATAGCTCAGAACACAAACCTCATCAGGGCTGCTATACTTGTAATGACTCAGATCACACAAATCATCAGGGCTGCTATATCTGTGATTGCTCAGAACACAACACTTCAGGGCTGCTATGCTTGTAATAACTCAGAACACAAACCTCATCAGGGCTGCTATACATGTGATGGCTCAGAACACACAGCTCTTCAGGGCTGCTATGCTTATAATAGCTCAGAACACAAACCTCATCAGGGCTGCTATACTTGTAATGACTCAGATCACACAAATCATCAGGGCTGCTATATCTGTGATTGCTCAGGACACAACTCTTCAGTGCCGCTGTGTATGTAATGGCTCAGAACACACACCTCATCAGGGCTGCTATACCTGTGATGGCTCAGAAGTAGAACACGCACATTCCATGAGGACCAATATACTTGTAATGGTTCAGAACAGACACATCTCATCTGGGCTGCTATACTTGTAATGGCTCAGAACACACAACTCATCAAGGCTTCTATATCTGTGATGGCTCAGAACACACCAGGGCTGCTATACTTGTAATGTCCCCGAATACACATCTCATCGAGGCTGCTATACTTGTAATGGCTCAGAACACACATCTCAAATGGGATCTTGTACTTGTGATGGCATACAGTGTTGGTAAAGCATCTGCATTCAAGCAAGTGCTGCATCTGGTCAGACACACCTCTAACTCTATAATTCCCAGCCTAATGGCCAAAAGAAGGAGTGCATAAATCTAAAAAGGAGCACCCAATGGTAAAGCTGCACTAGATTTTTTTAAATAGAAAAGGCATTTTCAGCTTTTTGGATATTTACGGGTGCTATGTTAAAAGACAAACAGAAAAACAGGAGAGGAAGAGCAACTCTGAACCTAAGCAATACAGAAGAACAAAGGTGTGCCGGGGATGGGGGGGGGGGCGAAGGGACGGAGAGCATTGTAGACAATCCAAAACAGGAATTCAAGCAACAGGAAGAGAGAACAATGAGCAACATGATAGGGCAACCAAAAAAGTGAGAAGGGAAACAGAGTTAATAATAGGAAAAACACACAAAAGGAGTGAGGGCTAGAAGCATAGCAAACAAGACATTTGGAGACAGTAAAATAAAACATAGATCAACAGCAGCTGGGAGGGATGGAAATAGAAAAGCAAGACTAGACTCTCTTCCCCCGCTAGCCTCAGCGCTTCTTTCATTTGTTCCTGCTTGTGTATCTCTACCACTTTCGCAGCCTATCCTCTATTCTAGTAGGAAAAGGCCTGACCTCTACCTTCTTCCTTGTTCTTGATCCTCTATCCGTGTTTCTATCTGCCAGTCACACTCTTTCTCGTTTCTCCACCCTTAATCTATCTGCTAATTTAGCAGTCAGGGGAGTGCTCCCTTCCCGCTCTCCATTCGGAACCTCTCAGCAGCCCTAACCATTGAAGGCGTTACCTTTCCAGCTCATTCGAGATCCCAATTCTTAGAACCCGTAACTGATGACGGCGTTACATGTACCCATCACATAGCCACTGGAAAATGAAGGTATGAACTCAGGGTCAGTATACCCCTCTGCGGGCGATTAAGGATAGCACCCATATGGGGGCGGTGCAGGAGAAATTACACCACTCTCCTTTTTTGGCCCCTTTTTAATGATTTTAACACGATGACCCTTCCTGCCTTTTTCATACATCCGGCAGAGTCCTAAGACATTTAGCCACGCTATAATTCCGAGCCCTTATGCTTCATAGTCAAGAAGGTATGTATATTCTCCAGTATCCCTGTTTCATAGGTTCCCTCAACAGGCCAAAAATGTATAATTTTACCCTTACTTTCCCGCAACCATTATCTATGGTACTTCAGAATTTTTACCAGGCAACCCCTGCCACGAATGATTCAATGGTGTCGCCATACTCCAAACGAAGTTCTAAAAAAAATACTTTTAAAAAACAATACCAAGCCGAACCCGCAGCACAGAATATGCTCACCCAGAGAACTCCCTTTTTTACCCTTACACAATTCCTTAGTCATTCTCCACACTCACTCACCATAATCGTTTATACCTCAATTACCTTGCTCGACTATTTACTTCAATTCTACTTCTCACTCGTAATCAAAAAACAGCACCTTATCAAAAAACACTCCGCCGGCCAATATCTCCGAGATATCCCACCACTCGAGCATAGGAGAGGAGCAATGCTTTCTACTACAGCACTGCTGCTCTCGCTTCTCGCTCTTCTTTTACTAGTAAGGACTTCTCTACTACAAAACCATCTTTTCCTAACTACAGGAGGTTTCCCCTTCACTGCTTCGACTGACCAAGGAAATCGAGGTGAGGGCTCCAGCCGCACAGCCAATAGGCCAGAAAGACTTCCAAGGATATACTTCAGGAAGGTAAGTACGGTTGGACTTACAATAGGATGGCACCCCACCTTTAGATGAGGGCTCCAGCCAAACAGACAAGCAACTAAAGGGTATCAGGACAATCCCTGTAGTGGGCGTGTAAGGTAGGATACCACCTCAAAAATAACTAGCTTGTTAAAATATATATAGAAGGGACTTATAACACAAAGCAGTGCAACCACTCAATCAAAACATCAACTTTTCCAATCCCTGCAACCTTGACTAAATCTAAACCCCTGTATTCCAATTCCAGCCTTACAAAACCCCTTAAATTAAAAGAAACAACCCTCTTTCCCTCCTTGCTTTTCCTCTAAAAGTACACTCACGTGACCCAAAGCGCTCTGATGTGGTGCTCCATTAAGTCGCCCTGCACCGCTGGACCATGCTACCACGCCTTTGGGGAGCAGATGGACCTTTAACCAATATGGCATCCGCCGACCTCTCTTTTTCACCATGCACGGAAGACTAGTCCGCACGTCGAAGTGCTTCAGCCAAGTTGTGCGGACAAAAGACCCCCAATGTCTCGGAAAGCCTGGGGTCCCTTCCTGCTTGCCAAATTTGTGGGGGCAGACCCCTAATTACCTAAGCCCAAACCAGGCCCACCCCCTGAGGAACAAGTGCAGGTTTTGTATGTAAAGCAAGTTTCATTATATAAATATTCAGGGAGCAGTTAGATGGTACTGCAGGACTAAGCCAAGTCTCAACAAAGCACATCAATTTATACATTGCTATACATTTTAGCAACAGTTAAAACACTCCCAGATATTTTATTAACGGCCACCCCTCAAACATGATTGGACAAAACATTTATAAAGAAGTTTCATCTTTTCCCCAATCCATTCTTTCACATTGGTCATCGGCAATCTTTACTACCATCTTCTGATCGTGTTCGAAATCTGCCTTTGCTGGGGATTGGTCTATGGTAGGTTGTGACATCATGGCACAATAAAACGTACACATACAACATAATTCATCACTTCGTAACAACTGGCCTAAAGCCCTTTGACCTTAAGTGTGATTGCACCTGGTACGCTCAGATATGATAACAATACGGGGACGGGCTGAGCAAATAGGTTCTCCTTGAACTACCGATTGCGATCTCATCTGCCGAAGCATCCTGGCTCCTCTTAAGACATTTTAATTTATGGTACCACCACTCTAGCACGTGTAGCCTCTAGTTTCACCCTGAAAAAACTATTGAACACTGGACATCCAGGCCCCATCTTTATTGCCGGCCCAAGCAAATACTCAAACCCCTCTGTGTGACTTCAATGCAATGGGCAAGATTACAGCTTTTCCTTACGGAACTGATAAACCATAAACCTGCATCCTGTTCGACAGGTGACCTTCTACTGGATGACTCATTCTTCCTCTGTCAACCACAAAGCCCACAAAACCAGATTCTTCTAGTTGCCTAAAATTCATCATGCAGCTGGTAAGTGCAAAGTCCAAATAGATTCACAAAACCCCACTACAGGCAGATTTATATATATACTTCTTGTTAAAACTCCTTTTATATATCCCTCCGTGTGCATGTTTTGTGAATATTATTCCTTCTTTACCGCAGGATTTCAGGACAGGTCCCCTTCCGAATGTGCACTAAAACCCTCTCCATCTCCCAGTTTCCATGTACTTCAGAGCACCCTGTGTGTAAATCGTATTTATGTTACATTTGTGGTTTTAACATTGTATCTTTCTATGCACGTGCAAATCTAATATGTATCAGTTCTGTACAAAAAATACCACTAAAAGTAACATCTCCCATTCATAATTAACTACACTCAATGCATATGAGATTGCAACATTGCTCTCAGTTCACCGCCACTCCCAGTCATCAATATGGCGTGTGCAACCTGGACACCTCCTAATCATGGGGACCCTTCCTGACCACCCAAACACATTTTTAATATTCTGGGTGAACTGACCCTCAATGAGAAATGTGTGTACTGACAGGGTGTCTTAATGTTTCGTGAAACAAATACCGTGACTGCTCTTAGAACAACTTTACTATCAAATCTTTTATTTTGCACATTGCACTTTACAGAAAGTTGTTATAATTCTACTGCCTCCTTTTTTAGTTTGGTGCTCATTTTATTTGTTGCATGGTTTTGATAACTAAACATTGTTTTGTAAGACGAACGAATGGATAAAGGTTTGAATTTAAACCGTAAATACTACTTTTTTTTAATGTCCTGAATGCCACGAATCTCCACACTGTAGCATATAGCAGCAAAGTTCTAACTCTGACAGAACATTGCTATTCCTAATAAGAAACCTAAAATATCACAGTATTATGGGGAATCAAGCTCTTTCTCCTGTACACATATGAGCACACTTCAAAACAATTACAGAACACAAACTACTGCTCCTCATTCTCCAAGGCTCCTCCCTAAAGCCACGGTTTGGGATCAGGAAATTAATGCTGCAACTAAAATAGTATGATTTTAACTGTCGAATTCATGCTAGGAGCAGAAAACCCTGCAGATTTCCTGCCCCAACACCCACGAGAAGTCACAGTCCATGAAGCCAGCAAAGGCCAGCAGACAGAAGAACACATCTACTATCTACAGAATGCCACACCATAACCAAACTAGGAGATGACACAAGAAAAGATGAATGCTTACAGAAAATCCCACAAACAATTGAAATGGCTCAATGGAAAAACATCCTCTAAGAAAATACACATACCATTCAAAAAGCCAGAACATGCCTACTTGTCATCACTATGGAACAAGACAACTATCCTGTATATGTATATAGTTTTGTAAATGCTCTTGTTTATGTTTATACTTTGTTGTAACTAAGTAATGCGCCCGGATGCCTTTGGGCCTGGTGCGCTATATAAATAAATAAAATACAAAATACAAATACAAATCTAACAGGGCAGTGGCCGGGAGTGAAGGAATTTGACGAAGGCATGAAAGAAAATAGCAAGATGTACGAAAGGGAATCAGGGAAGGGAGAAAGAGGAAAAACAAAAAGACAGCAGAAGAGGAAAGGAGGAATAGAAAGCGGTGTGGGTTGGAGGAGGAAGGAGGCAAGGGAATGAACAGACTGGCATGAGGGGGATCCCCAGAACATCGATCCCAATTAAAGCAAGGAAGTGTTTGAAAGCCCTCATGTTAGTCCTGGGGGATACGGGGACCTACTAGAGGAACAGCCCACTACTAAAGGGTTGTTAACACAGACAACAAATGGATCGAACAACTGCAAAAGCATCTCATGCCTCAGCCTTGTACAGGCAACCTAATGCACCAGGGTCGCAGTGCCAGGTACTCAAAAAGTTCAGCAGAACCAACCCAGCATCCCGGCCATTCCAAGACAAGCCACAAAACCAACTAAAAAGAGGCAAAAAAAGAAGTGCAGTATAAACCCCTGAGACTGAGTGACTGATCTTCGGGCGGAACTGATCGGGGGAGAAAGGGAAGGACTGAGGACCATGGTCCTTTGAGAAATTTGATTAAGTGGTTGCCACTTTTAACTCCACTCTGTGGACTCAGTTAAACTTAATCCCCTACATATTGTTATATGTAATAAAAAAAGAATTACCTAATATTCTGGCTTTGACTTTTCTGCTGTGATGTAAGAAGTGGGATTGCAGGCCTTGACCATATGAGGTGTGGCCTGAGCCTCCATACCACTCCTACAGGAATCGAGTCTGTTCCATTGGGTCAAGGCCTCCATATTTGTCTTCCTCTCCCATAGAAGCAAAGGGGGGTGGGGCAGTTCAGAAATAGGAAGGTATCATTCCAAAGACCAACCCAGCTAGGCCCACCTCCTGCCCAGACTTATAGTAAAGCTGGCCACCTCCTCCTTAGACTTGGAGGAAGTCAATTTTTACAATAAAAAACAATGATCTTCTAGTCTGCTTCAAGTTTTCTGTCATTTCCTTGGACATGACAATGGTCCAACCCTTACATATAATATGTTTTAAACTTATAATAAACATAACGGCTTTAAACACCAACAATAGTTTATACAGACCTCATCCCTTTCAAAATCTTGTCCTCAGTCTGACAGTAGGACATCACTGAGGTTTTCCCATATGAGCAGCACATACATAATTATCAGAGTCAACATTGACAGCATGATGGGAAACGCACAGATGTATTTAATACCAAGGCAACAGTTTGCATTTGTGGTTGATGTAACATGGGGCCTCATTACGAGTTGGGCGAAAAAAAAATTACTGGCATGCCGGTGCAGCCGTGTCCGTGTTGCACTGCTGCCGGAATCAACGGCTGATTCTGAGTCAGCGGGCACGCGCATACCGGCATGCCAGAAACGGCTGCACCGGCATGCTGGTAAGGACCTCTAAACCCCTGATAGGTGGCACTGGCATCCTAGATGCCGTAAAGAACCGGTACCTTTCAAACCGGCACCGGAAGTGCTGGTACCAGAAGCAACGTCATCGTGCCAGAACGGGAAATTCTCCGGCAGCCATCTTTAAAAACACAACCCATTGCAATCCTCTGCCTACGGCACCCGGATTTGGAAACTGTGGACAGTATTAGCAAAGTCATGGCCAAGGCAAACCGAAAAGGCACAGTGCGGCAGCGAAAGCCACGTTTTTCAGATGAGGAACACAACATGCTGGCCGACTCTCTGGTCCAGCACGCAGATGTCGTGTTCTGTGCAGACCTGTGCCATGCGGCACAAATAAGAAAAAAGAACATCTGGGAGCAGGTAGCGCAGAGGTCTCTGCAGTCGGGACAACCCCATGCACAGTTAAAGACTGCAGGAAACTTTGGGACGATCTGCGGCTGCGTGTCCGCAACATCCTGTTGGCAAACTGCAGCCAGGCCCAGGCAACAGGTGGTGGAGCATCATCGCCTATAAAGCTGGCACGGTGGGAGGAAACCTGCAGCTCAGTAATAGATATGGAGTCCATTGAGGGTGTTGGCCATTCGGAGATGGGAGTCCCATCTTTGGCAGATGACGGTGAGTGACCCTTAGCCTAACACAAAAGGCACCACACACACCCAATACCCCAAGTACAATGGGCCTCATTACGAGTCTGGCGGTAGCCATGCCGGAAAAACCGGCAGGCTGCTGCCGGACCCGAAATACCATTCCACCTCTGTGATTACCGGAATCACTGGGGCATTACAACCCCGGTGACCCGGTAATTCTGGAGGCGGAATTCCGTAAATCCCCATTCCCATGGAGTCCCATAGGACTCCATGTGGATGGGGACAATGGAAACACTGGTTCCGTTTATGACAGAGCCTGTGTCTCCATTTCTGCCTGCAGGCTGGTGTCGTTATTCCCACCAGGTCAGACCTGGCAGGAGTGACACCTTCTGCTTGCAGAACTCGGAATCAGCCGGTCCGAAAACAACGGTGGCAGCTGATTTACTGCCACCGTTGTTCCCGGACTGGCAGGGTCATAATGAGGCCCAATGTTGGAGTCCAAATGCCAAGTAGATGTGAGCAAATACATGGCCCATCACCTCACACCTAAAGTCAGCCCCTACAAAAGCTCAACATCCCTGCCATGAAAACACACAACTAACCCCACTGACACAAACCACATGAGCTCCCATTTGCAAACACAAGCGCCATCTGCATACACACACACACTGTTGTGTGGGATGTTGGGGGGAGTGGGATGGGAGTGTGGGTGTGTGGGGATGTTGGGGGGGCATGGGTGTGTGGGGATGTTGGGGGGTGGGGGTAGTTTGTTGCATATTGAGGGGTTCCTGGTCACTGTACATAGTTATGAATCATTCAATAAACCTGGTGTGCAGAAAAAAAACACATGACTGGACATTGCTTTTGGAGTGTGTGTCAATTTATTTCTTAACAGTGCCCAGTGCTCAGTGTCCCCCATTCCAAGTGCCTTGTGTAACCCAGCAATCAAAGTTTGGCGTACTAAATGTCCTTCATTCACATTGTGCCGTGGTCAATATGCATCTTCTCCACCATCATCCTCCTCTTCTTCTGGTGAAATATGGTCCGTGTCAGGGGGCAGGGGTACGTTGCGCCGGATGCACATGTTGTGCAGAATGGCACATGCCAACACTATCTTGCCCACCTTCTCAGGCCTGTATATGAGTGCCCCACCCGACCTGCTGAGACAGCGGAAATGGGCCTTCAACAGGTTAAACGTCTGCCTGCTCAATCGTGACACGAGTGCGTGCATGTGCACGGTTGTAGTCCTCTACGTGACTATTGACAGGTTTCCTGATGGGGGTCAGGAGCCACAGCTTCAGGGGATACCCGGCATCACCTGCACAGGAGCAATGGAAAGTGTATTTGTGAACATTGTTGTCATTCCTTGTGTGCAATGCCTGTACAGTTTACATGGTCACATGCCACAGATTCATCATGACTGCACTTGACATTTCCTCATAGTGAGACCCTTTCCATCAGGTGAGGCACTCACACAAATGAGTTGATAATGACCATCATCTGCCGACATCTGATGCATTTGAAATGTGTACTATACATGTGGAATACATCATGACATGTTTGCCTGATGTGCCTCATGATACACTGTGGTTTGCTAATCATGTTCAGGGCTACTTGATGTCACCATGTACTTGTCCATCACTGCATTCCCCCATATGACCAAGGCCCAATGGTAATGGTGTTATGGTCCGCCAGTGACAGCAAACATTTCTGTGAGGGGGCTAGGTGTGTACTGGCATGGTGGAGCAGAGGTACTGTGGATGGGTCCTGTGCCACTCACTCATATGTTAGTGGTGGTAACTGATCGGTGATTACATATGTTTCCTTGCTTGCACCATTGCAATTGTAAGTGTTCCTTAGAGATGCCTGGGCCGGTATACTGGTTTGAGGTGTACCTGTGGGGTGGGTGCAGTGACAGGGATTTCCATGTGTGGTAGCTGGATTTGCCCCAGGCATGGCTGCATGTCCCGTGATGGACTTTGCTCCGCTCATGTATTACAGGCATTGTGCCTGCAGGGTGGCGCATCGTGGTACCTGTGGTTCATCATGTCCGATGTTGTACAAGGTGCATGTGCTGGGGTGGGCTCTGTATTTGTTGCTTGCATTTACGCACAGCTGTGTAGGCATGCCACATCTGCATCCATTGGCTGTGTCGCACATTCTGTCGAGGGGATTGGGGTCACAGTTTTGCCACCAAGGTCGCTGTGTACCCACCCCCCCGGCAACGCCCCTCACACCCCAGCCAGCCGCAGGTTGCCTATGCTTGTGCACCCGCCCCAGGCAACGCCCCTCATTGTCCTGTTGTTGGACTTACCCAGCAGCCAGGTACGTTGTGCAGCGCATTGTGCCATGTAGCGTGGAAGCGTGGAGTTGCGCAGCACCTTGGCATCATATGTGGATCCCAGGAATCTTGCACAGCAATAGGTGATTAATTGCCTTTCATTGCACACCATCTGGACATTAAGGGAATGGTAGAGCTTCCTGTTGTGGTACACTACCTCCTCGGCATGCTGGACTACCAGCTCCACATGGGTGCAGTCGATGGCAGCAATAATTTTAGGCATGCCTGCCATTGCATAGAATGCTATTTTGGTATCATTCACCTCCTCCACAGTCCGTGGTAAATATATGAGGTCCCCTCCATGTTTCAGGAGGGCATCTATCACCTGGTTGAGCACACAGGAGAAACATGGTTGTGAGATACCATGCTGCCCCACAGTGTGCTGGTAGGTACCTTTGGCAAGGAAGTGCAGCGCAGACACTACCTTCAGCAAAGGGGGGATGCCTGTCCGGATGTTGATGAGGCTTACCAGGTTGTCATGAATGAGGTCCACTATTGTGCATATGGTGTCCCTGTCCAGGCGGTACCGGGTGTGGATATGTGCAGGGGATAGGTCAAATGGACTGGCCCTTAGGCAAGGTATTGGTGGCTGCCTGTGGGGTAAAACTGCCTGTCCTGGTGGTATGTGCTGGCCCTGTCTCACCCGCCTTCTCCTCCTATGCCTCCGCTGCATTCCCTGGTGCAATGCCTGCTGGAGTAGTAGCAGTGCAGGCCTGTCCTCCAGCCCCAGTATTGCAACTGCTAATGGTAGCATTTTGTGTTTGGAAGAGGTGTGGTGTGTGGGTGTGCGTGGGGAGAAGCGATTGCCACTGTGGTACTGTCCTTGACTCCGGCAGCAAAGCAACACCAACGAGTTCAGCACAGTCGGTGAGTTGGAGAAACTGATAGCAGACCGGACTGTGTTGTGCTCAAGGTTGCAAGAGGCAACATTGTATGACGAAAGAGAACTGGTATACAATTGAACTTTGTGAAACCAAAATAGGTACCAGATACAGAGTGGTCCGGCGCCACTTGGGTACTCACTCAAAGGTCTCTGTTTGGTGCCTCCAACCCCGAGCGGGGAGGAATTCTTGAACTGTGAACTCGAAGTGGTCCTGCAGCGGGTTACATTGAATCCTGTGCACATTCGAAAGTCTTCGATTGTCTGTAAACTAAAATTGGTCTGAGCCCCGCTGAGGGGGACTCATTATAGAAAATGGGTCTGAGCCCGGAAGAGGGGGATCCTGGGTGAACAGTAACACACCCGAGAAGAGATTGTTGTGGCAAATGGGAAACCGACTGAGGGATGCATACAAATTGAAGTTGGTCTGAATCTGACTGAGGGAGGATATTGGTGAAAGAAGGATCGTAGCCAGGCTGAGGGGGATCCAGCGTGAAGAGTAAATCGCCCAACGTGAATATTGATACATTGAATATTGAATATTGCACAAAAGAGAATTGGGCACAGAAGGCCCTGATGTTGGTGAAAGGAACTATGACCTTGTGCCAAAGAAGCCCAGGAGTTTGCTGTGCTTGAGTGACCCGCCTTGTCCCATGCTAAAAACGTGGGGAAGGGAGGTTCAAAGGCCTAAACATCCTGACTTATCATTTTGTGAACACTTCTTTCTTTTTGGGAATATTATCCCACATTATTTTGTAGCTTAGAAGTAGGGATTGGCAATAGTTTTCTTTAGTATAGGCCCTTTTTATTTGACTAGTCTCCACTAGGACTGTATTATTATTATTTGTTGGTTGTAGCTTGCTCCCATCTTAGGTTTAGGTTTAGATAGGTGTTTTTCACACCCCTGATAAAGTTAAATGAACAACCTTGAACTTTGATCACTTGTGTCTGTTTTATTTTGATGACATGTCTTCCTTAAAACACCCACCTATCGCAACGAGCCCCAATACGCCAGGGAATTAGACAAGGATGCCCCTGTCCCCGCTACTCATTGCCCTATATTTAGATCCCTTTCTTACTAAAATTAGACATAACGTAGAAATACAAGGAATTCAATTTTGCAGAGAGAAGCATAAACTAGTCGCACTTGTGGATGACATACTAATGACACTGACGGACCGAAGACCTCGATTAAAAGTCTGATAACAGAACTTAAACATATTGAATATGCAGCAGGGCTAAGGATTAATATACATAAATCTGAAATTCTCAATCTATCCCTCAATCCAAGATTTATAGTATAGCTCAGCACTTTCCCTTCACTTGGGCTACAGGGGTATTAAAGCAATAGTGCGCTCAAAAATGTTTTTGTCCCGAGCGTTCGGGCATGTGGTTTTAAGCAAACTGTGATCGATCGTAAAAACATTTCCTATGCACATTACCTTCGTTTTCTGCACTTTTACACATGCGAAATCAACGAGCAGGGCGTGGCCATTTTGTGCTAATCTTATCCGTGGATCAATCGCCCTAAATTCAAGTGCCCTCGCGGCACTAAATCATACCACCCGCCCCTGAAGCTGACATCACTATACCTAGCAATATTCTCCACCTATTTTCATGACGTTAGTGAGCAGCGTAGCCAAACGGGCCCAGTCATCACCTACGTCTTAACGTCAGTTGATGCTGATCCCGGAATATCAACACACACATCCTCCCACAGCACAGCGCAACCGAAATCGGAATAGAAAACACTATTTTTAAAGGAAAGATCAATACTCGGCAATTTACAATGTGCTTTTATTTCACAAAAACGCTTGGAGAACATCCAGTGATTTCAATTTACCACCAATTATTGAAAGTCCTTGGGTTATAGTATCAAAACTTTATCATGTGTCACACAGTGTTCCTTTCGGGAGAAAATGCACATTTGACGCACCTTGAATTGCAAGGCTTTGGCATCAGCTTCTTGCTAGACCACCGTAAACGATGACAGGTTGCTCCTTGTCGCTGGTACCGCCAAAGGACATATCAGTCCTGGGCGATTGGCCCACATCAGCGTAATGGAAATCCATCCGATTAGGCGTATCTGCCACTACTGGCTGAAAAATCCATCTGTCGGAATCTGGAAACAATGGCATTCGCAGAACGGCAAAATATATCTCTGTAGAAAACAGAATAAAAATATATTTTAGTAGCTGTTCTTTATTCAAATGTATCCATTTACCCTGTCATTCTGCACTGGGTGAAACCTAATAACGAACACAAACCACAAACAATGGAAACACACAGCTGCGGACACTCAAAGTGTGAAAAAAAACCATAACAGGTTATCATGACATGTTCTTTCTAGCGAGGGGCACCTGCTACCTTTTTTAAAATTGTAAGGAAACTGGCAAAATCAAATTTCGACAAGCGAACCAAGTCCCCTTGGAAAATGTTCTGCACCCAGCTCATCCAATAATACAACGTTGATAGCACACACTGATATGCCATGGGATGAAGTGGTTTAGATATCACTAGCCTGTATATAGGCTGTGTTTGCGGGTCGTCAATGAATAATCATCACAATATGCTCCAACTAACAATGCATAACAATGTAAGCAAGCAATACCGGTCGGAAAATGAAACCTTTACTCGTTTGTCTATAAACTCGTCTTTACACTGAATAGTTCAACTTACATAATATTTGATATTTCCATTTTCTTGGCGTAACGCAGAGGTCCGCTCAGAACAACAGTTTTCATACAATGAAAATAAATGTTCCAATGTCCAGTTTTAAAATAGGTAAACTTATCATTTTTGCGGGTATTTCGCCAACTTCCTCCCTTCAACCCATACCGAATCCTCCCTTTCGTCCAACATCGAATAACAATGTAAGCTTCTTTAGAACTTGTATGCCTGGTCGGTTTCGTTTTTTTTGTGAAGGAAAGCCATAAATCTAAAACATACAAGACGCGTCGGTGTGAACTACCCACAAGCAACATCAAACGAAGTGATCTTCACTCCATGGGAGCGATGAGCCCGACCGACCAACCTGGCATTCGAAATATGTTCGAAAAATAAACAAATTGTTTGCTGGCATCCACCAGTTACACTGAAGGTCAGTCAAACAGATAATACAAGCTACTGAAAGTCTGGTGTAACCTAAGATTCCATTTGTGTCTGTCTGAAACAGACTGTAATAGCATATGAAGATATTATATTGCATTTATAATGCGCCAATGCACAAATGCTTCAAGGTGCGATGAGGCAATTCAGGGGGAACAGAGGGAAGACACAGACAACGATCTTACTAGTGTTGGGAAGTAGACGGTCCTTGGCCCACCTGCCCCTCGTTTGTCACTCTCAAAACATAATATATGTAATAACCAAGGGGGGAGGCGTCGCCAACCCTGTGACATCCCGTTACACCACACCCCATCGCAAATTACACATACACTATAGTTTCAAGCCCAGCATTAGGAAACCATTTTGAAATAGCCCGAATGACATAGCCCGAATGACATATTTCTACTAGGCCCGAAAATCCATATCTCTATACAAATGCAGCTCTCCCATCCCCAGCGCCTCGCTCAGCCAGGCCTGAGCCCACCAGTTCAGACCCTGCAGTTCCTTTCATGCTGATATCCATCTGACCCTACTGTGCCCTGATCAGTCAAGGACCCACATCACAGCCCTTATCCCATGTAGTAATATATTCTCCCAAAAAGCAACACACGTCTACCTATATTCTGAGGACCCAAGCAGGGCAGATGATCGCCTAGGTCTAGTTCAGGGGGAAAGGGGAAAAGAGCGGGGCAAAAAGTTGACAAAGAGGGTACATTTGAAAAGACAATTTAGGCCATCAATGCCAGAGCCATGCACTGCATTTGTGGATGTGGTTTGGGTCTAGAAGAGGGATCTACAGGCACATAGCAACCACAGACATGTATGTTATCGTTCGAGGACAAGTAATATAAATGAAGGGAAGTCAGAAGATATAAATTAATCAATCAGAAACTGGATTAAATCTGCATAATTAAACACTTCTTAATACTTTTTATAGCATTGAAATACGTGTTTAATAGCATTCCATTATTGGTGTACAATGTACAAACATTAGGGAACATATGCCAAAAGTTATAGAGAGCACATTAAGAACACTGCTGCAAATCATTCATACCGGGATGTCAACTGTTCAACAAGTTCAGCTTTAGGTCGACAGGGCTCGTTTCCAATGTTTTGTGGCATTGTATGTGTACTAGGAACAAAATAAGGAGCCATTTCATGGGTATGTATGGCTAACACAGTCAACGTAAGATCTTTCACAAAATTGAATTACATTTCCTGGTATATTGGCTTTGCCACCCATTTTTTGCTTTGTTTTGCAAAGGCCAAGGTGTAACGAAGCATCTCAAAGTTTTTGGCAGTTCTCGATTGTTCTCTACCCAGGTTCTCGTTATGCGCTAATACGCTTAGTAATGTTCGGGCTTGCATAACGTCTATGCCAAAATGCAACCTTTTGGGCCTGTACTTTAGGCACATATTTTGGAACACCTTCAAATTCTCTGCTGTGACAGAATTCTGTGAGTTCCTTTAGGTCTCTTGAAAGAGTTTTGTCATACACAATCCTCTCAAGAGCTTTGTGTGAAGGTGAACATGGCACCAACCACTTCTTCTTATGTTCCTGCTCCTCCGATAACGGTCCGTGTGCACATTTGTGAACATGTTGGTTTTCTGTCCATGAGTGAACGTTGGAACAGTGGTGCATCAACTAAGCGGCATTTTTCAAGTAGAATTTCCACAGATCCATCACAAGTTTTGGAGCTCCACCAAAGATGGTTGCTGAAAGACTGAGACCACTGTAAAATATTTTCAGAACCCTTTTTTCTTCCAGCAGCTGTGATTTTTTTACTCACTGATTTGGCAACGTGCCATACATCAAATTGATGACGAATGCTTCGAAACTGCTCTCGCATGGACTTGACTATTGACACATGTCTGTCAGTGGCTACGAGGTCTATTTGCATTCCTCTCGTTTGAAGATGTTCGAGGGATTTTATGAAACTATGTTTCTCCATGGCCACTGAGGATTTACATTGGGACACCTGCACAATCTGTTTAGTTTCCGTGTCTTGAAAGTGGTATGTGCAGTACTTTGCTGAAAATCCGGGGCTGTCACACTGTCCGTCGCCAGATAGCCAGAAACGTTTGCCAAAGAATGTGCCTTCAATTGACATCTGTTCAATTTTCAAGGCTTGACTAATAGCAGGGAATAAGAATTCCCTTTGATATTTGTAGTACTGGGTTTTAGCAAGGAACTGAACTCCCACAAATTGACAGAAACTGGACATCTTACTGAAAGTCGAGCCACTGAAAAGTATAGCTGCTGAACATAGATTTCCAGCTGGTACTTTGCGCAGCATCGGTTGGGCGGACCATGAATATGTATGATGGAGGCTGACACAGCTGGCTTGGATTTTCAGGTTAGGGCCTTGTAATACACGAGACACATGCACCAATGACTGGCCGCATACTTTCCCCCTCAATGTATGGGCACATTTCAGCATCAGTATAATGTCTACCAGGCAGCTGTCGAATACATTGGGGGTCATTACAAGGTAAGAGGTAACCATGCCGCTATTAGCGGCATGGCTACCCCCTTACCGGGTACCGGGTCTGGGTTCCTTGAATGAGAAATTACCGGGCCAATCCGACCTTGGAGGGCTCGGTAATTCCTCATTCAAGGAACCCATCCCCATTCCCATTCGAGCCCCCATAGGGCTCAATGGGAATGGGGAGGGTGCTAACAACGGGCCCATAATTAACGGGCCCGTTGTTAGCACCCTGGTCTGTTCGCGGGACCCGATAAGCTGGAGGAGCCCGGAAAACTTAGAAATAAAACCGCAGCTTTAAAAACGTATTTATGTTTGCGGTCACTTTTGAAGCGACCGCAAACATAAATACAACCTTATTGTGTTGGAAAACGCTGCGTTTTCTGCTACGAGCCCGAGAGCCCCAAATGGAAAAGCAGATTCAGGCAGACACAACGGGGTTGTTTTCCGCAATGCCGCGTTGTGTCTGCCTGAATCTGCTTTTCCATTTGGGGCTCTCGGGCTCCCCGCCCGAGAGCCCCAAATGGAAAAGCAGATTCAGGCAGACACAACGCGGTTGTTTTCCGCAATGCCGCGTTGTGTCTGCCTGAATCAGCTTTTCCATTTGGGGCTCTCGGGCTCCCTGTATGGAGCCCGAGAGCCCCAAATGGAAAAGCAGATTCAGGCAGACACAACGCGGTTGTTTTCCGCAATGCCACGTTGTGTCTGCCTGAATCTGCTTAACCATTTGGGGCTCTCGGGCTCCCCAGAGCCCCAAATGGTAAAGCAGATTCAGGCAGACACAACGCGGTTGTGTTGGAAAACGCTGCAGGTTTTCTTTCCGAGTTTCTCAGGCTCCTCCGAGCCAGAGGAGCCTGAGAAACTTGGAAAGAAAAACCGCAGCGTTTTCCAACACAATAACGTTGTATTTATGTTTGCGGTCGCTTCAAAAGCGACCGCAAACATAAATACAACGTTTTTAAAGCTGCGGTTTTATTTCTAAGTTTTCCGGGCTCCTCCAGCCCGGAAAACTTAGAAAAAAAACCGCAGCTAGTGCTTATTTTTTGTAAAAAAAATAAATAGCACTTACCGAGATCAGCTGCAGCTTTCCTGCTCTGCTCTCCGGTCGGCGTCCTCCGAGTCCCGGCACTAATGAAGGGAAAGCCACCCAGCGGTAGACTTTGTTTACTACAGCTGGCTGGCTTTTCCTTCATTAGTGCCGCAAAAGCAAAAGCCAGCACAGGAGGGCCTCCATTTCACAAAATGGCTGCGCCCCTGTGCTTGCTTTTTCGAATTTTGAGCTTGAATAGCTCAAAATTTTCCATAGGAAGTTTTAAAACGGAGGATGCTAGTATTTTTTTTTATGTGGCCTATCTATTTTTTAAATAAAAGTTGTTACTAGACCATCCCTTTAATTAGTGCTCCAGCCAACGCAGTGGTGCTATATGATCTATGGGGTTTCAAGGTTATAGGTGGGTATTCTGTCAGTTTAGTGTCTGCAGAGATTTGCATGTGGGCTTGTGCCGTATGCGTAGTGGTATGTTTACAGTTGGTGCAGTGGTTTAGGTGGATGTTGCTAGTTGTTTTCGGTTCATAGAGGGCGGAAGGTCTAGCTCAGAGCCTAGTATTTCTGTTCAGTGTAGGGCAGAGTGCATACTTAATTTGGTCCATGTTTAACAGTATGAGCAGCAGTGGCAGAGATAGCAAAAGGGTTTTGTTGACATACATACTGAGGCAATTGGTCAGTTGGTTTAGATTGCAGTGGATTAGGAGGATCAGTTAAGCTTGGGCAGGCCTGGTAGGCTGAGTTGGCATAGGCAGAATAGGCAGAGGTCAGCAACGTGGGCCTAGTGAGCTAAATTAGGCATAGGTAGAGTAGGCAAATATCAGCAACAAGGGCCTAGTGGGCTACAATAGGCATGGGCAAAGTGAGTAAATATCAACAACATGTGAGCTAAATTAGGCGTAGGTAGAGTGAGCAAATATCAACAACATGGCCCTAGTGAGCTACATTAGGTGTAAGTAGAGTGAGCAAATATCAACAACATAGGCCTAGTGAGCTAATTTAGGCATAGGCAGAGTAGGTAAATATCAACTACATGGGCCTAGTGAGCTAAATTAGACATTGGCAGACTAGGCAAATATCAGCGACAAGGGTCTAGTGGGCTAAAATAGGTGAAGGCTGTGTCTTTATACTTCTTTTTCTTCTGGGCCTCTAGGAGATGTGTTGTAAAAAACATGTTCAATGTATAGCACTCATACAGCAGAAAGCACTATAAATACAAAAACATGTTATGAAGAAAACACCAGCCCAGAACACTTCTAGAAAACAAAAATGTTTGTTAGTTGCTCTCGTTTTCTTGATTTTCTGTGAAACCGTGGTATTCTCTGTAAAGACTGCACCATCAAGCTGATCCACCACCTTGATCCATGTGCCTCCACTTCTAATTCCACACCTTGTGTACATTCTTTGAATAGAATATTCATTAATAAAAAACAAAAGTCAATCATATTGGAAATTAAAATCTTTCATCACACACAGCGCTTACACACATACCCTCGCAAACAGTGAACGCCATTTAGTCAAAATATACATTTCAAATTCCACCTGATTGATGGCAAGTGTACTTGATCAGAGATCACCGTGCAAAACATACTGATTGTGATGTTTCCCTCAAAAATGTTGCAACGTATTCTGCATTAGGGAGAAAGTGTAACGTTAGAACTGAAATCATAAATGTTTGAAACACTGCACGTTTATATGAATGTCACTGTCTAATACTATCCTATGTAGGAATTACTTTCTTTCATTCAAAGGAACTGTAAGTACGCATAACTCATACTATGGACGAGCTGCAAAGGACGATGTAATTCTATGACAAGACAGGAGTCTCGCATTATGCTTTTTCTTTCTTCAATACTGCCACAACACCTTTTCAACGTACACTTTTAAACATCAACATTTGTGCTTTTTTTTTTCTAGACATAAAAGAAAAATAGACAATCCAAGGTTTAAAAGTTCCAAACTAGAGTCTTACATCTTAGAAACTCTTCAAACTCAAACTCCCATGTTCCCCTGAGAGTGCAGTAGTCCTGACCCTATCCCATGCTCTAATGCGGTGATAGGTCATCCTATAAGAACCCTACTGTCCCAGGTCCTTTCCTCTTTCTTTTTTTTGCTGCCACTGTACAAGCGTGTTATATAATTGTACATAAGTAGCACGTAAGCTGCGCAAGTGTAATTAGCTTGAACACGTTATAAATACCATTTACGGTGGAAGCATTCGCGTGGATTTGTCCAAGTATTTCGTTTTCTCACACTCGTTCGCGTCGTGCGAGAGATATGTCAGTGTGAAGGGGAGGCCGGGCCGGCGCCGTGAGCGAACTCGCTCGCCTCAGGCTCCCGGACCCGCACCTCACTTTTCCTGTCAGTCGCGTCATCTAACATTGCGTGCAGCAGGACCCAGGGGAGCGGGAGGTTCTGAATTCCCCCGGCATCGCCTGGGAGCTCTTCCGCCGGCAGCGCGCAATTTCCATTGCGTAGCGGTTGCCGAGTGGAGAGAAAGCAAAGTGACATGGTCCTACATAAAAAAAAATAATAATAAATCAATATTTTCACCGGAGCACAAAGGGATACGTGCAAGACTGTTTCTGGTATCTGAGGCACCTGAAGTTGAGAGAGTTTACGAAAAAGCTACTGGTGCCTAATATTTTATCCCTTGCTGACTCCACAGCAGTTAGCCTTGCTAACATTATGGCCCATTACAAAAGTCCCGGTGCCACTCCCTCTACCCCACCAGAATGGTCGGAGGAGGAGTGGGAGGAAAGTCCTTACCAGCAGGACACTGACCTGTCACAGAGCTTCAAGCAGGTACTAGGAGATTCCTTGACCAAAGCGGTGTCTCAAGGAGTGCAGCCTATTACCGAAAAGGCTGGATATACTGGAAGCAGTATTTAATGAACAGCAAGCTCTGCTTGCAAAAAAGAGAAAGGCAGAATGCCAAGATAAAGAGCTGTCAGCCAGACACCCCGAAGATGGGGTTGAACATAGGGGGAGGAAAGCGGCTCGCAAGAGTAAACACTCTTTGACCCCCCCGAGCAATCTGGATAGGGAGGATTCCACTCCCCAAGAGAATAGCGACCCTGTCGCCAGGCTAAAAAGAGCCTTCCTGGAGATGAAGAAAAGCCAGGACAGATCCCCTATCCCAGGGGTGAGTAATCCAGGGGACAATGATGAGGGCTACGAAGCAGAAGAGGATCACCTTTACGAACAGGAGATAGATCCTCAGGAACCTGATGGTTCAGCAGATATGTTTGACCCAGAGGCTAGCAGACATCCTAAGTCCTCGGAGTGGGTCCCATCGCCCAGAGTGGCAGCATACATGCCTCAACGTATACGCAAGCCACTGGATAGGGAAATAAGATCGCGGATGCGTTCAGAATGCCCTAGACCTGAGTTGCCAGGTAAACTAGCCGACACGCCTGAGCTAGACCCCAAAATGGTCACTTTTGTTACAGAGACGGCAAAAGATATTCGGAAAGACGTAGACCAAGCCTGGCAAGGGTGCCAAGATAAGCTCCTCGACCTAGCTGGTCCATAGGCTAAGATAATGGATCTCACGGAAAAGGCGAAGGACACAGGTACTCCGGTGGATGCTTCCGTTTTAGCCAGTTGGGCTCAAAGAGCTTTGTGCATTTTGGGTAATGCAAATTGCGCCCTGTCTGCCAAGAGAAGAAGAGGAGTACTTCTTAAGATTGACAGCAAGTTAAGCGACTTGGCGTCTTACGAGGCAGGTGAAGGAGCAAGAGGTCTACTATTCGGTGAGGCATTCGCTAAAGAAATGGCACAGTTCGTGGGAACGCATTCAGCTCTAGAAAGAGCGCAAAGCCCAATCAAAAAGATTTTCCCCACTCAAGTTTTTTCTGGGACCGGAAGTTACAGGGGTTGTACGTCAGGTCGGTTTAACTACCAACGCAGACCCCAAGTGCCACGCGCTCAATATTGGGAAGGGAAGCAACAAGATACATTCTTCCCGTCCAGGTCCAGATTTCCCAGAGGTCGAAGAGGAAGAGGTTCCTACCGGCAACCCAATGCGTCAGGAGGTGAGTGTAGCGAAAGTAAGAGTGGGAGGGAGAACCCTCCAGTTTCTAAGCGCATGGCAAGCGTTATTGCGTGATGCATGGGTGCTGCAAGCAGTAGCAGGTTTACACCTAGAATTTATGGGAGACCCAGTGCAGAGATCAGAACCCCATCTTATCCAGATGCCTCGAGAAGAGGCTATATTGTTGAACAGCGAATTCTCCAGTTAGCAGACAAAAATGCTATTGAAAAAGATATGCAAGGAGGACCAGGTTTCCTCAGCAATTTGTTTCTTGTACACAGGGGGGACAAAGTACGTCCAGTCATAAATTTGAAGAAGCTAAATGAATGGATTGTTTACAATCATTTCAAGATGGAGGGAATTCATCTACTTCGGATCTCCTACGGACGGGGGACTGGTTAGCTCGATTAGACCTCAAAGACGCTTATCTGACGATTGTGATAGCTCAAGAGTTCCGGAGATATCTGAGATTTCGGTGTGAAGGGGAGACATGGCGCTTCACATGTATTCCGTTCGGCCTAGCATCGGCGCCTTGGGCATTTACCAAGCTAATGAAGCCCGTAGCAGCAGCCACAAGAGAGCGAAGTATCCGCATAATCATTTACCTAGACGACATTCTCGTCATGAGTACAGACAAAGCCACTCTTTCCAAGAACGTGCAATGGATATTCACGCCCTTGTCCTCTCTAGCATTCCTAGTGAAATTAGACAAATCTCACCTAGTGCCAGTGCAGAATATAGAATTCCTGGGTTTCAATATAGATACGAACAAGGCATAAAAAAAAAATGTAAATAAATGCGAGCATTTACGAAAGACAAAGTTCAATGCTGCGTACTGCTCAAAATGGATAACATTTCAGCAGTGCATTATATCAACAAGCTGGGAGGAACGAGATTGAGAATGCTACCGGAACTAGCGAAAAACTTTTGGCACTACTGCCTGCAGAATCTAGTAACAGTCACAGCAGAGTATCTGCCGGGGACGCTCAACGAGAGGGCGGACTGGAATTCACGATATCTTGTAGATTCAAGCGATTGGAAACTACACCCGAGCGTGATCGGGAGATTACAGAACCTATGGGGCCCCGTACATATAGATCTATTTTCGTCCAGACTGAACGCGCAGGCGCAGACTTATTTCAGTTGGAGGTTAGACCATGGTGCAGCCGGCATGGACGCCTTTCTCCAACCATGGAACGGAGCACTGAATTATGCCTTCCCCCGTTTCTCATGATTGCGAGAGAGCTAGCGAAAGTTCGCAGCGAACAAGCAAACCCATTGATAGTCCTCCCCCTCTCGAGATCACAGCCTTCATTTCCAGTAGCGATGGAACTTTCTACGGATTTTCCGAGGATAGTTCCACAGCAGCCGGACCTTCTGCTAGACCCAATCGGGAGAATTCATCCCCTCGTGACGACAGGCACCCTGCGGTTGATAGCTTGGAGGGTTTCAGGAGAAAGTGGGAATTGCCAGGCATTTCGCGACTCGCTGCAGACTGCATCAGAGATTCATGGGCGCCTTCCACCATCAGGAGCTATAACGGGGCATGAAAGAGTTGGGCTCGCAGGTGCGCAGACCATGGTTTGGATCCCATTTCTGCCCCTGTAGTTCAATTATTGAACTTCTTAGCAATAAGGTTCCAAGAAGATAGTGCCTTCAGTACTGCGGTCCGCGATCTCGGCCGGACATGACATGGTAGAGGGTAAGGCTATAGGAGAACATCCATCAGTATTGCGTCTATTGAGAGGAATGAAGTTAAGAAAGCCTCCAGAACCTAAGTATATGACATTATGGGATGTCAGAGAAGTCTCTCAGCTGTTTCTTACGTGGGCAGACAACAGAGATTTATCTCCATCGCAACTCTCAGGCAAGCTAGCAATGTTGTTGTGTCTCACAGCATGCTGAAGAGTTTCTGATGTGAAAGCACTAGAGTTACATAGGAAGGTATTCTATCCAGAAGGAGTAGCATTTTCCATAGCTAAAAGAACGAAAACAGACTCTCAAGTAATTTCATACCCCTATTTTACAGAGAATAAAAAACTATGGGCCTCATTACAGGTCAGGCGGTCCGGAATTAACAGTGGTGATAAATCCACCGCCACTGTTAATTCCAGACTGCCCGATCCTGAGTCCTGCAGGCGGGAGGTGTTCTTCCCGCCAGGTCTGACCTGGCGTGTTGAACACCTCCCACCTGCAGGCGGACGTGGAAACACCAGCACCATCATGAGATGGTGCCGGTGTTTCCACTTCTCCATTCCCATTGAGTCCTATCGGACTCAATGGGAATGGAGATTTACACCATTCCGCCTCCGGGATTCCCAGGACACCAGGGCCGTAATGCCCTGGTATTTCCAGGAGTCACGGAGGCGGAATGGTAATACGAGTCCGGCGGTAACCAGGTGGTTTTACCGCCGCGGTTACCGCCGGACTCGTAATGAGGCCCTATGTGTAGCACAATGTATTAAAGACTATGAAACCGCCACAGCGCTGCTGAGACCGCGAGGCATAACACAGTTGCTAATAGCGCATAGAAAGCCTTATCATGCAGTGGCAACAGCGACGATTGCAAGATGGGTGCGCGAAGTAATGCAATGGGCAGGCATAGACTTGTCACAGTTTGGGGCGCATTCAGCTAGAGGGGCGATGGCATTTAGAGCATTCGCAGCGGGAGTGCCACTACAAGATATAATGAAAGCTGCCGATTGGTCATCCGAGTCTACTTTTAAGACTTTTTATTTCAAACCAGTGTCAGATTTGACAAATAGAGTGGTGGCTAGCTTTGAAGAAGCATAATGCGAGCCTCCTGTCTTGTCATAGAATAAAGATTGCCAATGCTGACAGCTCAGGAAGACTTCATTCTATTAAAGACAAGGAGGCGAGCATTATATCCCGCCTGGAAAAACTCAAAAGTTGATGTTATGATGTTGATATCAAATGTACAACTTTGTCTTCTCACCCGCCCTTAAAAAAGAATATGTCTCTGTTTTTCTCTAGGAGATGATCAGAAAGCAGCATGATCTCAATCACTGAACCGTCATGGTACTTCTAAGTCGCCCATGAAGCAGGACAGTTTGGTTCCAAGAACACTGTTTCAGTTATGAGTTGGAAGTTTGTTGTTGACTGTTCATAGCAGAGTTGGATTCGTTACGGAGGATTTTCAAGGCAAAGAAAGGAAGAGGAAAGGACCTGGGACAGTAGGGTTCTTAAAGGATGACCTTTCACCGCATGGGAGCATGGGATAGGGTTAGGACTACTGCACTCCCAGGAGAACATGGGAGTTTGAGTTTGAAGAGTTTCTAAGATGTAAGACTCTAGTTTGGAACTTTTAAACCTCGGATTGGCTATTTTTCTTTTATGTCTAGAAAAAAAAAGCACAAATGTTGATGTTTAAAAGTGTACGTTGAAAAGCTGTTGTGGCAGTATTAAATAAAGAAAAAGCATAATGCTCGCCTCCTTGTCTTTACTAGAATGAAGACTTCCTGAGCTGTCAGCGTTGGCAATCTTTATTGTTGTCGAAGTACCAGCATCCCCCTGTAACACAGTACTTGTTTTAGTAGGGATGAAAACAGCGAAATGGAACAGAGACAATGGGATGCAGACAATGGTACATATAAAGAGGAACCCATAAATGACAGTTAGTGTAAACAACCGACAGGATACATGAACGATTTCATATTATTTGAAATTCCAAGCATAGTACATTCTCGTAATTGAAAAGTGAAATAAAATTACCTGATAGGCGCTTCTTGTTGTTGATGACTCTGGAAAAGAAAAGGATGCAGAATCTCACCATTGGTATACTGGACGTGTCAGTGGTTTCGTCACTTGCGTCTCTGCTTCCAGTATGCTCTCCTAAATAAATGGACATGTGAAGCAACCGATTACGAAAACATTATGCTTCTTTTGAAGGGCACTATGGCATTGTTTTCCATTGTCATATTTACTTCATTTGAGGCTCCATAAACCATGGACAGATGTATAATAAAATGTGGTATAGTTAAAATGTAATACAATCTGGTGAATATGCAAACTTTAGTAAAACACATTTACACTGAAAGCACCAATCCGTGCATGAAGTTACCTTTACAGTACCCCACCGCCTACAGCTAATTCATCATCCGGGACTCACCTGAGGCAGCGTGTGCATCAATAGAGTTGGAATTGCAGTTGGAAGCAATTTATGAAACATTCTGGCTCAATGCTTTTTTGGGTACTTTGATTGGTCATACATATCTGCGGTAAAGTGCAGGATGCAGATGTGGAATCGATTGGCCCTCATGTCTCCCAAGACAGCTTGGGCTCTACTTTCAATTTTGTCCACCGCAAAACCACAATATCAAACCCATCTTTTTATTAAATCAATATCCTTCGGGAATGTATGCATGATTGTGCCCTGACTTTTGACATGGCTCCTAGAACGACAACTGAAAAGCATAAAAGTGGGCATTCTTGAAAAATCTATAAGATCTGTATAATAAAAGTATGAATGATTATAAAAATATTGTACTGTATCCACGAGATTTATGGAATTATATCACAGCTTTCTATGCAATGTTTGTTTTGGTCAAAGAAGCAAAAACTGTGTAGTGTAGTCGAATGTACTCTGGGATAGGTTTCATACAGAATTGATTGATATGATGCAAATTGTAACGTGTTACTCGTCTGTTGAATGTACTTTCATGCATCAAAAGGAAACATGCTTATAGACATGGTCCGAGAAAGATGCGATTCTATTACAATGGACACTGATGAAATGTGCTATATATCGAGATCAGAACACTTGAAACATTAGACAATGGTAAAGTCATTGAGATGAATGAACATTACACTACTGGGTACATTCGGTCGAAATAGATAGAAAATTTGAGTTCAGAAAGATATGAATATAGAGAAGTTGTGAAGTTAATAGGTCACCTGCCCTTACCTTGACTAAAAAGCAATTAGATTCAGCAAGCAGGGGAGTTAGTAGCAGGAGAACAGGTAGCACAATCAAGAGTTGACTTCCAGTGCTCAGAGAAGTTCTCCAGATAAATATCAAGGGGTTTATAAAGGATTTGAAAAGTGGCTGTTATGTGAATGTGTGACATGTTTCTGGCGGGGTCTGCTAGAGGGGAGCCCGGAGACACTGGGTCTGGGGAGGCCATGTGAACAATGGCCTCTGTGCGGAAGATACCTTTGAAGTGTACATGATGTTTGGCACCTTGGCGGTTCCCACCCTGCCAGCCCCCGTGGGAGCGCCAGGCCACAGGTGCGAATTGCCATTGATAGTGGAGGGGGGATGGATGGGCAAGAGGCGTGCGGAAAAGGGCTGGAACACTGCTGAAGGGAGACACACTTATGTGGATTGCAGGGGCACTGTCTGCTTCAGGGGAGCCTGGAGACACTGGGTCTGGGGAGGCCATCTGAACAATGGCCCCTGTGTGGAAGATACCTTTGAAGTGTACATGGTGTTTAGCCCCTTGGCCTTTTAAAATGGAGGAGAGGTGGATTGTTGCAGAGGAGGTGAGCGTAAAAGGGCACCAACCATTCTTTCATGTCCCTCATAGACAAGTGAGCGTGTCCTTGATTCAATGAAACATTGAAACAACTATTCATAAAAGCTCTTTTGTATTTTATTTTGTTGATGATGTTGATGGCACAAATATACTACAAATTGTATATTTCGGGTTGCAGAACAGTGTGGGAAAATCCCCTGTACTGTCCGCTGTCACTAGGGAATTTGGCGCAAATGGCAGGTATTACTTGTCGAACGCGGAATCCAAGCCTCCCATAAAGCCACCATATAAAGGAACGGTAGGCCACCAGCAGGTACCACCTGTGGAAGAGAAAAACACATACAGTATTTAAATGAACCTGAGAAGTGTACAAACCTTACATGAAAATGCACCCTGTATCCTATGGCATAGTTGCCCGTACAAATGTTACTTCATGGATCAATCAACCTGGGCTTTGAAGTGTAGACAAAGTACAAAAGTGAACACCCATGCAATCCATAACGTTTGGGGCACAGAGAAATATAGTTGCTTAGTTGAACGTGAAAGACACATAAAATGAACACTCTGATTGCCCCAAAGCACGAGAAATGTATTCAATTGTCAGACTACATTCATTTGGCAGTGATAGATCAAAGTTACGACAATATAGGAGACAAACATGAAATTTTAGGGGCCTCAGTGGTCAAAATGGCACACCTAGAGTACACTTACTCATTACTTGGATTCCGAGGGCGAACCATTGCGCGAAGTTCGTGCATAAGCACCATCATAATCCTCAACACGGACCTTGTGAGGCAGGCTCCCCTGAAATCATGCAGCTCGGTAACGCGTAGCAGTGGTGTGTCTTCCTCCGATATGTAGGTCAAGCATCTAGAGTTTTCTCTGCAGCAACAGTTCTCCTCCTCGGTTGGCATGACCTTGCACCAATTGCAGGTACCTCATGTGGAAACGTCTTCCATGCGATTAGGCTCTGGCTCAGGATCCATCGACTCCTCTTCTCAACTGTCGTCCGATGCCCCATTGTTTCCGCATCTTTCTCTATCAAGTAATTCCGCCTCAGAATACTCCGGCTCGTACTGGTAGGGTTGTATTGTTGCCATTATGCAACAAAAGTGAAATCATTAGTAATGCTAGTATAAGTATCTGTTCGTAGGGGCTCTGTGCAACGAAGATAGCTGAACACAGCAGAACCGAGTCACGGGCTATACAAAAAATAAACAGTGAAACGATTGAAAAAGCAACTCTGATGTTGTCTGATGAGAAACAGTCTGTTTATACTTATTGAGGAAAGAAGCGTCCTGCCATTTCCATGGAGACACGTCATTAGCTGGTGCACAGAGAACTTTGACACAAGACGTGCATTCGCGTTGTGAAATGGGCAGTGCGTGTCTAGTGATGTCAGCTTCAGGGGCGGGTGATATGATTTAGTGCTGCGAGGGCACTTGAATTTAGGGCGATCGATCTACGTATAAGATTAGCACAAGATGGCCGCGCCCCGATAGTTGATTTTGCATGTGTAAAAGTCCAGAAAACTAAGGTAAGGTGCATAGGAAATGTTTTTATGATTGATAACGGTTTGCTTAAAACCACATGCCCGAAAACGCTTGGGACAATAACATTTTTGAGCGCACTATTCTTTTAAGTATCTAGGGGTAGCCATAGATGTCTCTGTTATATGACAAAAACTATCCAGAACTTTTAAGCAAAGTTAAAGCATATTTGGGGAGGTGGAATCTGTTGTCAATCTCCTGTTTAGGGTGAATAGTAGTGATCATAATGTTCACTTCTCCAAGACTTCTATATTACTTTCAGGCCCTGCCTCTCGGTATACCAAGCTCTTTCTTTAAGTGATTGCACAAAATACTGTCGACCTTCATTTGGCAGAATAAACGCCCCAGTATAGCGATGAAAACGCTGATGGATTTCAAGGATAAGGGATGTCTTGGCCTGCCAGACTTTTTGCAATATTATGAGGCGGCAAAATTAAGGGTATTGAGGGAGTGGTTTTCAGGAGACTGATCAAAGCCGTGGGTGAGGATGGACAGAACAGTTGTAAGGAAACCTTTGCGGGGCCTCCAGTGGATGCGAAAATCTGATCAACCCACTAAAACTCGTATAAGTCACATTATATCTCTACTCTGTGACATCTGGGATGGGCTAATAGAGCGGGGGTCCCCTCTCCCTTCAATCCAATGTTTGTGAATCTGTACTTCACCCCTAGGATAGAAATGAGAGCATTTACACAATGGTGGAAGGTTGACTGCGTAAAGGTTGGGGATATGGTGCAGGGAACAGAAATACTATCCTTAGACACATGCAAACAACATACAGGGTTTATGGGCAGGGACAGAATCAGGTACTACCCGCTGTGCCAGTGGTTGTTGGATGTGTCAGTACAATTTAGGGAGGCCTGGTATACACTTATGATGCAATGGCACTACACATCGATGGCGTTGCAGATAAAGTACCCTATGTTTTCATCAGAAAGTTGGAGAGGATGTCAATGTCAAGGGGACTTGGCCCACATTTGGTGGCCGTGCCCGGTGGTAGTATCGATTTGGTCGGAAATTACCTCTCAGATAAGGGAAATGTTCACATTTGAAAAACCATAGGTGCAAGGGAATGGATGTGTGGGCTGTTTGACCCAGAAAATAATTTTGCTTCCAAAGCCCAAAGGAAAGTATTTATGATGTTGCATTTATGGTGTTGCAGCATGGTTGGTGCTTGTGCAAAGATGGAAGCAAAGACAACCTCTGATAGAGTTTGACTGGCTCCAGAATGTGTGCAGGATATTGGCAATGAAATGGGTACACATAGACTCCAAGGGGAAAGTGCTCAATTTAAACAGGACTGGGGATATTACTGACTTACCTCCAAAATGATTTTAAGGAACAATTGGGTGCTCACAATTTATGAATTTTAGACATCAACGGGGAGGGTGGTGGGCCTACAGAATTAGATACAGGGAAACAAGTGAATGTCTGTTGTTGTCACGGGTGGGAAGGGGAGAATATGTAATGTTGTTAATTCGTTTGGTAAACATAATTTAAAAAAAAAGATTTCTAGCTTGACAAGTAAAAATAGGGTTGTCTTTTATGTGGAAAGTAAAATGTTCTTAACATAATGCATAACAGCAAGCTGGAAGCTTGTGACAAACTATATATATACCCAAGTGACCTAACTACACTTGTGCCTCATTATGAGTTTGGCGGCGTGGCCAAAAACTGTGGATAGGCGGTGGTAACAGAGTTACCACTGCATTAACATCACATTACTGCAGTTGCAAACTGTGCTTTTGGAGGTAAGTCAGAGGAAAAAGCTCCACCTTACTTCCAAAAAACAGCCAAATTAGCGGAATTACTGTTGGCGGTAATTTCACCGAAATCCCCATCGAGTTCTATGGACTACAATTAATGGCGACTAACACCGCCTACCACCATCTGGCAGTAATTCAGCTGGACGAAGTGGTGGTAACAGTAAATCCATTTGGTGGTATTTCAACAGATTTACTGCCAAAATACCACCAAACTTGTAATGAGGCCCACCTTTTAGTGTATGTCTTAAAGAGCTGAAAGTACAGTGATATAAACAGAAGATTTCCCTGTTTTACTTTATTTTGCATTCTGTGACTTGTAATTTTCAATTCAGGATGTGGAAAAGAAATCTACAATTATGTTATTTTGGTTCAACATGTTTCTATAGTGATTTACATATTGTTAACTTTAGGGAAATTTAGTGTAGACACATGTCTTTGGATTGGTGTACGTTCCATTGTGTAACTTGTGCTTTGGTGGGGGAGTTGTGTGTCGAGATGTTTTGTCTGGTAGGGTGGGAGGTAGGTAGATATTGATGCCATAGCTTGTCTACAGCAATAACCAATAACGACTGGGGACAACCATTTTAACTTTGGAAACATCAAAGTCGGTTGAATTATTTGCTTGTACTCATGCAAAAGATTCTTTCTCCAGCTTTTATGTCTTGTTATGCAATATTATGTGATATTAGATTAAGTGATGCTACAACAGGTAACTCTATGCCATAGCACACATTCAGAGCACACCCTTTCTAGTCAGTGACCCTGGTTTCTTCTGAGTGTCCATTGACAACTTTATCCATCTCAACCTTTTGAATCACTGTGGCGGGTAAAAGCAGATTTAGCGGGAAAGAGCCCATTGAACTTTTTGGACAGGAATGGGGCTGGCTGTGTTTATTTATGTACTCCATGGCAGGTTACGCCCGCCAAAGGCATTTGAGTTTAAAAGTATGCACATCGAAGACAAGCAAACTGTACTGTCACACAGTCTTATATGGATTTTTGGTACAATGGAGCTGGACAAGCACCTTGAACTAGCAACTGACAAACCCAACCACGCACCACATCACAACTGCAGAGAGTCAAGGACTAGAGAGGCGACAGACCAGGAGTGCAATGGACCCTAGGAGTAACTCTAAAGAAGCCAAGTACCAGAGGAGCCAATAATCCGAGGAGAGAACCTCACCAGGGAGCCAAGAAACTGAGGGGCAATGGACAAATGGAGAGTGACTTATCAGGGAACCAAGGAACAGAGGCGCGACGGACAAGAGGAGATCAACTCACCAGAAATCTAGAACCAGAGGCGCGATGAGCGGTAGAATCCAAGACCATGCTTTTATAAATCTCTTACATCTAAGAACTAAACAGAAAAGTCAATGTCAGAAACATATAATTATAATGAAATGTTTATGTTCTAGCTTACTATGGAGGTCATTTTGCAATGAGTGGACTACAAAATGAAAGCAGAAAAGCAAGGCATAATGCCTTTACGCTTTCATTTTGCGCTACATTTTCATACCTTCCAAGGTGTAAGAGGGGCACGAAGCAGAGTTTACTTCTCTGCCATGCTTTCCTTCTCTGCCTTTTGGAAGAGTATCACATTTTGTGCCTGCACAAGTCTTTCATGCAGGTGGGAAACCAATGGATACTGTGGCAGGGTTGAAGAAGGAGTCAGTCTCATGTTGGACATTTTATACTCGTTTATTTAAATAATAAGAAAAATGCCTAACTCGCCCTATTTCTATGGGAATTTACCTACCTAACCAAACTAACTAATGGTGCTTGTTAGTTATCAAAAGTCCAAAGAATAAATGTCCTCAGTCCAAGAACCTACTTCTATCTGACCCTACCACTAAAACTAATAACTAAAGATTTATTGCCAGAACCTATATCTTATGGCCCCTTCCCTTTAGCTGTATGTCTTGGAGCCTTATTTCAGGGTTCCTCCGCTTGCAACAAGTTTGATGTTTCCACTAACTGGAAACAAGTTAGTAGAAACTTTTGATCCTGGTTCCCAGTGTCTCTTTCATGAGCTTCCGTAGTTTGTGTTTATATTCATAGGTCGTCCATCTCAGAGCGTGCAAGACCTATCAATGTCCTTCTTTCTGTCTTTCTGAATGTAGTATTTTACATGACTTCCTCTGTATATTAGTCATACAGACTCTTTATATGTGGTGCTCTTTTGGTTGGGGTTTGGTATACCCTTAACGATGGTATGACACCACCAGTCCTGGGGCCTCTCTGCTGGATTCCCCTTTCTTTGTCTCTGACTTTAAAGATTGATACTTCAACTTAACTCAGGGCGTTATTCAAAGGCTTTTAGTAATGGCTTCCACTGTTCCTCCACAATTATACTTGGTAACTTTCTTGCTCTTTCCCCATATATACATTTGTGCTTTCTCAATGATCTACAGTCCTCTTTGCAGTTCCTTTCAATTAATGTGTGGTCCCGGTTGCCTCTCCTTTCTGGGTCCCACCCAGGTACCTTCACTTATGGTGGGTGGATTTCGGGAGGCTTGTGTCTGCACAGATGCTTTGTGTTTCACAAATCTGGAATGTCTGCAGATTCACAGAAGATAAAAGACATTAAGCCAGCAGTGGCTCCAAAAGATAGGCGGAAAGGCAGTTTCCTTTGTCTGGTCAACTATTGTGGCCGTTCCATTCCCTGCCTGGCTCCCATCTTTGAGCAACTGCTGCGTTTTACAAAGGTGTCAGAACCGTGGGTGTGGAGCAACGCACACCAGACAGCATTTGAAGGGACGAAGGAAGCTCTGGTGGACAATGGCACTATGTCATACTTCAATCCGAGCTTGAAGACAGAGCTTCTGGTGGATGCTAGCCCCCATGGCCTGTGTGCGGAGTTGACACAGAGGATCCGGTCAATGAGGTGTTGCCAATCGCATACGCTAGCAGTGCGTTGATGCAGCCTGAGAGCAGGTATTCCCACTGGGTCCGTCACCACTTTCACCTCTATCTGTATGGGCAGTTGCTCAAAGTGTTGTCGGACCACAAGCCTCTGAATCCCATAATTAATGGCTCATCTCCTCCTCCTCATCCTCAAATAGAGAAGTGGACTCTTCAACTGCAGGAATATGATTTTACAATTGAGCACCATCCAGGCATTGACAATCCCACTGACTTCCTGTCGCGTCATCCAAGGGCGGCGATACAAAGAGAATCCAAGCTAGCCACTTGGCTGGAGGAACATATGAACTTGGTGGCAGCAGACCACATGCTGAATGCTCTCTCGCTTGAGGAGGTGCAGGCTAGTCAGCCTGTTTCGTAGACGGCAGCTTTCAGTTTCCCCAGACAGGCTGCTGCTGAGAAGCTCCTAGATAGTGATTCCTGTCGTGTTCACTAACAAGGAGGTGTTCTTAGAACACGTGGGACACCAGGGTGTCTAAGAGAAAAAGGGCCTCATTATAGTGTGCTGTTCCGGAAACAATGGTGCCGGTCAGCACCGTTGTTTCCGGACCAGCACACTTATAATAAGGGAACAATATTTTACCGGCGCCTGACTTCCCGGCTGCCGGAGTTGTAATCCCCCGGTGTTACCAGGAAGTCAGGCGCCAGTAAATATTTACTGGTCCGGCGGCAACCTGCCTGTATAACTGGCACGGTTACCGCCGGACCCGTAATGAGGCCCAAACTCTCGTCTAAGGGAGAAGGTATGGTTCCCAGGGCTCGAATCTGTGGTGCAGGCCATCGAGTCAAGATGCATCCTGTACCAGTCAGCAGGAATGGCCCCCCTCCGGCCTAGTTACAGTCTATCCTTTGGGGGGAATGGCCCTGGAACAAGCAAGTGCAGATTTTAGATCCCTGCCTGATGGAGGATACAGACTAGTGGTGGATGAATCCTCACATTATTCTGATGTGGAGATTGTGGAGTCGACGGCAGTTTCTGCAGTGATTTCCATGTTGGAAAAGATCTTTGCGACGCATGGCTTGCCAGCCGTTCTGAATTCAAACCAACCAGGGTTCGGACATGAATGTGCTCCTGGAGAGGTTGGGAGTGAAGCACAGGAGAATAAATCCTTGCTGGCCTCAGGCAAACGGGATGCAGTGAGATTGATGAGAACTTTGAATAAAACCCTGTGTATCGCCCGAGAGGAACAAGCAGACACTGAACGGGCCATATATCAGTTTCTGAGGGAATATCGCTCCACGCCTCATGCTTTGACAGATGTGGCCCCAGCGATGAATCTGTTGGGAAGAGCTCCCTGCACTATGATACCAACAGTGCCAGAATGGCAGCCAGCGGAATTGGACAATGATGCCTACCTGACAAAAAGAAGGATAAAGGATGAACGAGGATCAGAGCAGAAAGACAGGGCCTACATCAATGACCCTTGGCATAGGTGATGTGGTGCTGGATAAGAACTGACGGCCCCAGGGCAATTTTGCTCTACCTTTCAATCCTTCTTCTATGAGAGTGATTGCCCGAGAAGGAAGAATGGTCACGGCTCAAAGAGGGACCTCGTCCGTCACTCATAATGTATCTAATTTTAAACGTCTGCCGAGTACACCCGCAGGAGCAACGGTGGAGTTATCCCAGCAGTCCATGCAAAGAGAAGACAATCCAGATGGTCATGAACGAGAGGCCAAAGCCGAAGAAGGACAAGACACAAGTGGGAAGAAGAAAGCATGGTTCATTTCAGCCCTAATTGTGAACACACTTCAACTCCCGAGGAGAGCCACGAGAGTACCAGTAAGACTCAAAGACTATTTGTGTGACTAATGATGGGTCCGAGGGTAGGAATGGAAGGAAGACACATTTTGTGAAAACAGAAGGGATGTGGCAGCGTGCTGTGGTGCTCTAGTTGTTCAGCGCTGTACCGCTGTTTCCAGTAGGTAACGCATGCTGATACTGCACGCACACATGCAATCACATGGTGACACAAAGATGCGTCACCACGCCAATAAATAAAGGACGATGGCGCACACAAGCTTGGTGTACTCTGACTAAGGAACTGCATGTGTGGGCTGCGTTTTTAGCGGCGAGTTGCTGTATGAATGAAAGTTAAGCTGTATATAGCTTTGGAGTGGTGGGGGTGCTGCTATCCCTGATCAGGGTGTAGGCTCAGGGGACAACACAGTGACAGGACTGTGTCCAGCCAAAGTCATACCCCTAAACACACAACTCCAACAGTAGAATAGACAACTTAAAAAACATGAAACTTTTGTTGCACTCTTGACAGCCATTAACTAACTCCTCCTACCCTATGCTCTGCCCCATGTTCCGTTTCCCAAGGCCTTCTGCCATTTTGCCCACAGGGCCCTTTGCCTTAAATCTGCCACTGTAGCTGGCCCTCCTCTGCTGAATTGCTTCGCCCTCATGTTGGACGGCTAGGAAGAACACACTGCATGCAATCATAGATGTTCTCTTGCCATGAAACAATGATTTTACTGCAAGAGAACATCACTGTTTGCATGCGTTGGCAATAGTCCTAGATCGAGCCCCAATTAGAGTCGACCAAAACGGGTCTCCCCCAATATCTCCATTTCTGTTCACAAATATCTGATAATACACCACAGATAGCCATGTAAGTATCGGACCTGCGTCAGCAAGTGCCTGGTATCAGGGATCAAGTCCTACAAAAAAGAGAAAAGTGGGGGCACTCATTAACGTACCAATTGAATGTGGCATCACCAGAAATTAGCATATTATGGTGCCCTCTGAAAAATGTGGGGGGACTCGGTCCACCCGCATGTACCCTTGACTTGAGCGCTGCCTGCTATATTCCGACGACTTTTTGCATATATACTACACACCCTTTGTTCATCAAGGATGTTTAACCAGCCTGAGTCACCACATCTGCTCTGCCAGCACCATCTCACTCAGATGAGCACCTGCCTTCCTAAACAACGTAAAGAAACAGTGACCAGCTTTCTCAAAGATGAATGCATAGTTACATCGTTAGGAGACCTCAGGAGCTATTAATTCCTGGAAATCAGTGAGACTCATTGGAAGGAGGAGGCTTCTAAAGATACCATGATAGAACAGGTCACAGAAAGGAAATCCGAGAGCCCAGTTAAAAAAAACCTTACGGCTGACCACAAGAAAGAATAACGGAATTGATACCCCCAAATCGACCAAGGGAGAGTGAAAAGTCTGTTTTACGAACACATTTTGTTTTTGTGTAAAATATAATATCTACGCGTGGATACTTCCCAACCATTCCACATTTTATTACAGATACATTATCAGAAAACTACAAAATCAAAAAAGTGGAACACCGGAGCAAGTGGGGCCAAAAAGACGCCACTACCCGGTAGGTCATACTAAGATAACCACCCAAACAATTTTAGGTCTCTAACTGGGTAGTGATAGAGAAAGAGTGGTACAATAGTTGAAATGGTGAGTAAAAAGCATCAAAAATATGCTTTTTTTTCGCAGATTGCCAGAAGCAAGACTGCTGACAAGTCTTTGCAACAATAACTACCAGTATTGTTCACCCCCACAAAACCGATTCAGGTAACTACCTGTAATTTAGGGTTCAAATTTAGGAACCAAAATAGATTAGCAGCATTTAAAGCTTACTCTATTTCTTGTTTGTTTTTACCCTGACAGACCAAGAGTCTATAAAGCACCCACCCAAGTTTGGTGACATCCTAAGTATTACAACACAAATTACTGGATGGTGATAGCTCCTGATGAATGTTCACTACTAATAAGATAAATGAACAGAAACATGTTGAGACAATAATCTTCTGTATTAACATAAGAGGACTAAGATAAACAAGAGGTTTATAAAGAAACCACGTAAAAGTCGAATTCCAATGGTTATGAATTGACTATCAATCAGTATGGGCCTCATTACGACCCAGGCGGTAAGTTACCGCCTGGGCCGTGACTTTACCACCATGGCGTAAACTACGTTTACGCCATGGTGGTTGGCGGACTTACCGCCCCATTCCGACCTTGGCGGGGCGGTAAGTCCCCAATCCCCATTTACCCTTCCCCATTCCCATTTTTGCCCCATAGGGTATAATGGGAGTGGGGAAGGCGTTAATTACGCCACCGTAAATTACGGTGGCGTAATTAACTCCATGGTCCCTTAGCGCCATGGATTTTAACACCTGCTAAAAGCAGGTGTTAAAAGCGCCATGGCGCTAAGGGACCTCGTACTCAGGCGGTAAGGGTCGGCGCTGTTAACGCTGCCGTTAACCCCTTACCGCCTGGGTCGTAATGAGGCCCTATGTGTTTCAAACTGACAACCTTCAGTGTCCTTACATTTACGTTCCTCACTAGTATTCATTGATGTAATATGATATTAATCATTATTGTTTTGTAATTGTATAATTTATGTGTTGTTTTAAAACTACTTTGCATAAGATTAAATAGATTTTACTAAAAGCTTTCAGATCATTAAAGTATCTTTGAGGGTCTTGTTCTGTCAGGGAACAGTCTCTATCTCAACTTATACACTGGGTGCTCCCATGTCCCCACTCCCATAGAGTCCAATAGGACTCTATGGGAATGGGGATTAACAAATGTACAGGCGTCTGACTTCCCGGCCGCCGGACTTGTAATAGCACGGTGGCAACGGGAAGTCAGGTGCCAGTAAATTATTACAGGTCCGGCGGCAACCCGCCGGTAGCACTGGCAGGGTTATCGCTGGACCCGTAATGAGGGCCTATGTCTGCTTGTCAAATCAAGTGTTACGAGACTGGGGGAGGGCCAGTGCAGCAATAATGCAATTCTATGTGACAGTCTTGGGGCCACTAGCAGAGGAGCACCAGGGTACACCAGTTTGTCCCTACACTGATTAAAACTGTCCTATTGTAAGGGTGTAAACGTAATTTGAAGTCAGGGTGACCCTGGGATCACAGCGAAGCAGGGATTTTAAAGGGATGGTCTAGAAAAAAATTTCATTTAAAAAATAGATAGGCAACATAAAAAAAAGAATACTAGCATTCTCCATTTTAAAACTTCCTATGTAAAATTTTGAGCTATTCAAGCTCAAAATTCGCAAAAGCAAGCACATGGGCGCATCCATTTTGTGAAATGGAGGCCCTCCTGTGCTGGCTTTTGCTTTTGCGGCACTAATGAAGGAAAAGCCAGCCAGCTGTAGTAAACAAAGGCTACCGCTGGGTGGCTTTCCCTTCATTAGTGCTGTAGGCGTAGGACGGGGACCGGAGACCAGAGCAGGAAAGCTGCAGCTGAATCTCGGTAAGTGCTATTTGTTTATTTTTTAAAAATAAGCACTAGCTGCGTTTTTTCTTCTAAGTTTTCCGGGCTGGAGGAGCCCGGAAAACTTAGAAATAAAACCACAGCTTTAAAAACATTGTATTTATGTTTGCGGTCGCTTTTGAAGCGACCGCAAACATAAATACAACGTTATTGTGTTGGAAAACGCTGCGGTTTTTCTTTCCAAGTTTCTCAGGCTCCTCCGGCTCAGAGGAGCCTGAGAAACTCGGAAAGAAAAACCGCAGCCTTTTCCAACACAACCGCGTTGTTTCTGCCTGAATCTGCTTTACCATTTGGGGCTCTCGGGCTCCCCATGGGGAGCCCGAGAGCCCCAAATGGGAAAGCAGATTTAGGCAGACAATGCAGCATTTAGCATTTCCCATTTGGGTCTCTCGGGCTCCCCACGGGGAGCCCGAGAGCCCCAAATGGGAAATCAGCTGCAGGTAGAAACATTACGCGGCATGTAAACATAACCGCGTGTGTTTCTGCCTGCTGTGGCTTTCACTTTGGGTCTCCGGTGCTCCCCTGGGAGCACCGGAGACCCAAAGTGATAGTCACAGCAGGCAGAAACACACGCGGTTGTGTTGGAAAACGCTGCGGTTTTTCTTTCCAAGTTTCTCAGGCTACTCCGAGCCGGAGGAGCCTGAGAAACTTGGAAAGAAAAACCGCAGCGTTTTCCAACACAATAACGTTGTATTTATGTTTGTGGTTGCTTCAAAAGCGACCGCAAACATAAATACGTTTTTAAAGCTGTGGTTTTATTTCTAAGTTTTCCGGGCTCCTCCAGCCCGGAAAACTTAGAAAAAAAACGCAGCTAGTGCTTATTTTTTAAAAAAAAATAAATAGCACTTACCGATATTCAGCTGCAGCTTTCCTGCTCTGGTCTCCGGTCCCCGTCCTCCGCCTACAGCACTAATGAAGGGAAAGCCACCCAGCGGTAGCCTTTGTTTACTACAGCTGGCTGGCTTTTCCTTCATTAGTGCCGCAAAAGCCAGCACAGGAGGGCCTCCATTTCACAAAATGTATGCGCCCATGTGCTTGCTTTTGCGAATTTTGAGCTTGAATAGCTCAAAATTTTACATAGGAAGTTTTAAAAAGGAGAATGCTAGTATTTTTTTTTTATGTTGCCTACATATTTTTTAAATAACATTTTTTACTAGACCATCCCTTTAATTCACTCTGCAATTTGGGCACAGCAACTTTCCATGCTTTACCTGGAACAAATATTCAAGTTTTGGGTGTCAAGACCTACAATTATACTGTCCTATAGAGTTTATTGCAAAACACACAAATTGCATAGTAAAGCTTCATGACAACATGTAAATCGTTATAGCAGCATGTTGGGCCAAAATAATATCAGTCTACCTTTATTTTCCACATCCTGAATGGAAAACTATAAGATGCAAAAGGCAGAATATCTATTTACCCACTTTATTTTTAGCGCTTTAAGACACACAATAAAATAAGTTGTGTCATAAACTCACTTAGGTTTGGAGATACGTTAGAAACCAGCATGTTCTTATGTATGGCTTTAAGAACATTCAACTAAGGACATCAAAGCAAACTTTTAGCATATCAAGCTATTAGACCTAATGGGTAAGAACAGATTTTCAAAAGGTGCTTTATTGTGTTGCTCACTTTAACTGTCACAGATTTGAAAAAAGACTGTTGGTCTTTCCATTGGAAATTCATCATCATGCATAAGAAAAAAGGTTATGGTGCTGATGACAAAAGAAACGTGCTGTTCAGTTCATCAGGGAGCGTCAAAATGGAAAATGAGAAAATATGGCGGCATAGCCCGCCCTCCAACAGCTCCCTTCCTGGGATTGGCCAGTGATGTCTTTGTAGTTCCGCCCCTGCCCATTCCTGTCATCTGTAGAGGATGCAGAATATCACACAAACCAAGAGTGCAATGAAATGTTAGCTGCGAACAGTTCAACTCATCAAGCACTACCCGTTTCCCAGTGTCACAGCCCCCCTGAGACACACAGGCTGTGTAATAAACCTGACAACACGTTTCTTGTATCATAAGCAGCAGAGGCTTTCTTATGAATGATGGTGACTTTCCAACTGAAAGGCCCCAGTCACCGTGCAAATCTGTGACATTTAAAGCGAGCAACACAATAGAGCACCATTTGAAAATGTTTTCACACCCATAATGTCTAATAGCTTTATATTCCAAAATGTAAAGTGTGCTTTCGTGTCCTTAGTTGAATGTTCTTAAAACCATACATAACAACACGCTTGAGGTTTGTGACAAATCTCCAAACCTAAGTGAGTTTTTTACGCCTCTTTTATTGTGTGTCTGAAAGCGCTGAAAATAAAGGGGGTAAATGGATATTTTGCCTTTGGCATCTTATAGTTTTCCATTCAGGATGTGGAAAATAAAGGTACGCTGATATTATTTTGGCCTAACATGCTACTATAAGGATTTACAGGTTATCATGATGCTTTACTATGCAATTTGTGGATTTTACAATTAAACTCTATAGGACAGTATTATTGCAAGTCTCGACACCCAAAACTTAAATATTTGTTCCAAGCAAAGCACGGAAGAAGGTGGCCGTCCTCAAATTGCACAGTGGTTTAAAATCCCTGCTTTGCTGTTTAGCGAAAGTGTGTGATCCTGGGCAAATAATGTAATCTCACACTGGGCCTCATTACAAGTCTGGTAGTAACCCTGCCGTGCTACAGGCGGGTTGCCGTCGGACTTGCAAAATTTACCAGCACCTTGCTTGCCATAAACACCAGGGAATTAGGACCCCGGTGTACTGGGAAGTCAGGCACCGATATATGGGGATAGGACTCAATGGGGATGGCGGAAGCTCCGGCTTCCGTGAAAGTCTGCAGGCGGGTGCCTTTCTGCCCGCCAGGTCTGACCCTGGCGGGCCGGATTGCACCCGCCCGCAGACTCGTAGTGTGCCGGTCCGGTAACAACGATGCAGGTACTCTTACCGGTACCGTTGTTACTGGACCGGCACACTCATAATGAGGCCCACTGACTTCAACTGCAAAAATTGGAGTGCTCATAAGTGATTACGTTTACACCCTCACAATAGGACAGTTTTAATAAGTATAGGGACAAATTAGTTTACCCTGGGGCTCCTCTGCTAGTGGCCCCAAGACTGTCACATAGAATTGCATTATTGCTGCACTGGCCCTCCCCCAGTCTCGTATCACTAGATTTGACAGGCAGACATAGGGCCTCATTATGAGTCCGGCGGAAGCCGGGCCGGTAAAAACGGACCAGATTAACGTTTGCCGCCAGAGTTATTGTTCTAGTGCCCGGCAATGGGGACTTACTGGGGCATTATGGCCCTGGCGGTCCCTACAGCAGGGTGCCGGAAAATGGGCAGGACGGATGCACCGGCACTGTGTGCAACTGTGCTGGTGCATCCGTCAAGGTCTGCGAGCGGGTGACCCACTCGTAGTTTGCCGGTCCAAAAACAACGGTACTGGAAAGCTTACCGGTACCATTGTTTCCGGACTGGCTAACTTGTAATCAGGCCCATAGTCTCACCAGCCAGTAACTGTGGTAGAACCAACATTACATGTTCTCCCCTGTTGCTTCCAGCCACTGAAGTTGCTCGAGCCCTCCAGAATACTGCCCCACGCTCGGCTATGTCCTGTTATGCAAGGATATTGAGCCTCTAAGAGTTTGACCAAACATTGGGAGCAAAGGTGCCAGGAATAGCCCTTCAAAACAAACAGTGCGCAGGAACTAGAACATTACGTCTGCACGTAATACCTTTTACTTAAACTCTGCAAGCCGGTCTTGGAGGAAAGATGGGGGCACCAAGCAAGCTCTGCAGCAACACAATCTACTGCAAAACGTCCACATCCAGGCCAATGGAAAAGTTGTATTTAGCTCAGCTTGGACTTGTGTTTTTATAAACCAGTTATGAACTTATCGTTTTATGTTAACAGGACTCTGCGGCTGTATATCCCTGGTGCGTAGCTGCTGGGTTCTTCCCGGGCCATGTTTGCTGTATACTTTGCTAGTAAGCAACAAGGATATCACATTAGCAGAGAATCAGGGACGGCAGCATGGCCTTTCAGCTTTTTCAAATGAAAGGGGCCTCAAGCCTAAGGGGGGCGCCAGCAAACGGCCTCCATATTGCCACTCAGCAGTGTAATAACACAGCAATATATTCCTTTGTATATTGCTCACTTTCTGAGTCTTACAGTATGCGCTTGCAGTGCTGCTGCTGGAACCCGTCCAGCGGCCACTTTGAGGAAAACAGAAATATTATCACCTACTTTCAACACTGTTTCCTCCACGTCAACCACTTTCTTATGAAGAAGGATCATTCACAACTATTCAGCGGTCATTCAGTGTTTTCAGCTCCCTGCTGGCTCGTGATAATTGGCAGCTATTAATCTTATCTTTATCTCCCTTATAATGTATGCCCTCCACCCCACAGGAGCCTCAGACTGCTTTCTGCTCTAAGCAAGGGGAGCCCCAACCATCATGTTGAAATGGTCCCCCACACATATTCACCCGGGCCTGCAGCAAATATTCCATTATGTTTAGAGAGGACATTGTATCAGACCTATGTGCACCACTACATCAAAACTATTTTGCCCTGACATACTGCACGTCATAACGTTGAATACAATGCACATGTACTAGAGGTGCGGCATTCATACACTTACAAGAACAGTACAAACAATGTTTATAGTGCAAGATATCACACTCTGAACAAACCTACAGTAATTCGCATCCCTGACTCCCTGAGGTTAATTTACACTAACACAAGTGGTCACCCTGTTTTATATTTACTCAGGTCCCAACCAATCTAGAGGCACCATGTATCCCTTCCCTAGACACGCCCCATACCTTTTAATTGTGGGGGTGCAAGGTATCATGTCTTGAACACACCCATGGTAATTTGTATCCCTTGCCTCCCTGGGGTTAATTTACACTGACACAAGTGGTCATCCTGGTTTATGTTTAATCTGGTACCAATGCAGAGGCACTATTTAGCCCCTCCCTGGACACCTCTATGCCTTTTGATTGTGGGGGTGCAAGATATCATGGCCTGAACACACCTATGGTAATTCGCATCCCCTCCATCCTTGGGGTTAACTCACACCAACACAAGTGGTCATCCTGTTTTATGTTTAATCTGCTCCCAACCGAAGTAGAGGTACCATCTAGCCCCTCCCTGGACACCTCATACTTTTTGATTGTGGAGGGTGCAACATATCATGGCCTGACACACCTATGGTAATTTGCATCCCCTGTCTCCCTGCGGTTAACTCACCATGACACATGTGGTCATCCTGCTTTATATTTATGTTGGTCCATTTGAAAGCTTGTTCACGGTCTGACCCCACGTGTTCATAGCTATCTCTGAGACAGAAACCCCAAGTAGGGCAAAGGGAGGCAGGGACGTATATCTGAATAAGGGATTAAAGGAAAATAAAAAGTAATTTTTGTAGTTATCTGTCTGGGAATACCTTTGTTATGCAACCTGATCAGTCAGGGGGATAGGACATAACAATATATGTTTTTCTTTCAAGTGTTTCCTCTTAGGGCTTCTTAGTGGTAAGCAGTGGTCAGTCTCGTTGGTCAGCTGATGAGAGAAAGATGATACAACATTCATCCTTGCAGATGCACAGTACCAAGTGTTCTCTCACTAGTGCCCCTGGGGGACTTGACACCCTGGGGGCATATTGCAGTCACATTTTAAAATGTTCTTTACTATGAAGTAAGAAGACTAAATTAAAACCACTGGATGGGCCTTTGGGCGAACAGTGCTATACAAACAATGCTTAGATAGATATGTGTGTCCTTTTACCCTTGAATATTCTAGGAGGATATCATGTACTATTTCAACTCCAGTTCTAGAAAATGTGGGTTAGGATTTGGATTTTGGGACCCTGTAGGTAGAACACTTGAAGCCCAGTGGGGTGGGTTGATTTTTCAGAGAATACTATAGTTCAAATGTGATTGCAAAGCTTTACCTGCTGTCATCACATACCCCGGGAGGCTGACTGACAGCTGCAGTGACCTGTCAGAGTACATTATTTGGTTGTATATGAATTGATCGTTTTACAACTGCTCGAATGACAATTGACCTTTTCACAATTGACCGAATTGTGAAGGTCAATTGTACCATATATGTGGGGGGAAACCCCCCACAACCCCCCACCCAACGGCAAACCCCCCAAAACCCATATATATATATAGATATATATATACATACATATATATATATATATATATATATATATATATATATTCGGTCAATTGTGAAAAGGTCAATTGTGACCCTTTAAATTCGGTCAATTGTTCATTCAAACAATTGTAAACGACCAATTTGGGTAATACCCATTATTTTGCAGGTTTTTTCTGGCAGGGCTTGTTTCAGTGCAGAAGTAAGCAGAATGCTCAGTTATAAGTAATTTTTTTAATTTGTTTATTATTTTCATTTACGATACAACCAATTATATCAGTTACCAAGCATTTGTGTATTATTAATAACTCCCCCAACCCTCCCCCCCAATTAAACCAAGACCAAGACTTGTGCTGTAGACCATCTGCGCTAAGGATTAGCGTGGGCTGTCCGGGTCCTCCCCGGAGGAACTATCTTCTTTTGTGCGGAACAAGGTCACCGTGAGGGTTACCTACTGTAAAAGGTCATCAGAGTTGTCCATTTTTTGTTGTCGCTGTGCCAGCCTCCAAGCCCAGGTTTCGGCTACAGACCATCTACAAAGGTTTTCCCACCATGTTGTGATGCTGGGGGCTCTGGGGCACTTCCACGCCATGGCGATAATGCTCAGTTATAAGTTGTTCCGGAAAGATTTCCCATACCTATATGCTTGCACAAGGCATTGTTTTATTTCTAGATTTCAGGGGAGACGACTCATTTACATATTGTAGAGGGAAGCCACTTTCATACAACTATTGGTGCAGATATACAATGTTTGTATGGCTCATTGATTCATGAGCAAAGTCCTTGAAGAGGAGGAGTGTTTCTGCATCAGGGATAGCATAGCCCCTGGTGAGCTTTAGACACAAATGGTCAGTGAGTGGACAGGCTTAACATAACAGAAATTACCTTTGAGGGGTTGTGGTAGAAACAAATTGGTCTCTTGAACTGCCCTTTCGCATAGTTTAACCAAAGCCTGCTGTGCTAAAAACAGACTATTTATTGTGTCAATAGGGTGAACTGCCCCTCGAGTAAGGTAGATACTCCTATGGAGGGTTTAAGAACACCAGTCGTGGCATTGCTTTGTATGTCTTTGGGTTCTGTTTAGTTATGCCTCCGCATACACTACAGTCCACAGGACAAAGAAATGCCAAAGCCCTGACCCATGATATGATATATGATATAATATGATATGGCATTTATAACGCGCCTATACACAAGTGTTTCAAGGCGCGATGAGGCCTGGGAGGGGAAACAGAGGGAAGACAAAGACAGCGATCCTACTAGGCCAGGTCACATCGAGATTGCGCAAGTGCAGGGCAGGTGGGAGGGGAAAAGTGCAGAGGGAAAGTGGAGGGGATAGTGTGGTACATAGGATAACAGTAAGATAAATAAAGGCAATAAATAATGGCAATAAATAAATAAATAAGTGCGGCCAGCAGGTGGCAACGGTAAGTGCAGCCATCAGGTGTCAAGTGCTAGTCGGGGCTGTAGGGATAACGGAACAGTCCCCGTGTGCAAGGGTTGCCAGGGGGGCAGTGCAGGTGTGTAACTGGCGGGGAGGCAACCTGGGTCTGAGATCAGAGGGTAGCCAGGTAACCAGTGCAGTTTCAGATTCAGTCAGGAGATCAGCAGGGGAAAGGAGGAGAGAAAGCAGAAGCAAAGAGGAAGGTCTTGAGGTGCTTCCGGAACTGGAGCTGGTTCTCCCCAAGTTTTAGAGGGGCCGGGAGGCTGTTCCAGAGGCAGGCCCCAGCAGACGAGAGAGATCTACCACCAACTTGCTGCTTGGAGAAGCGACTGACCCTGAGAGAGTTGGAGGTGAATGAGCGAAAAGCTCGAGGGGGAAGATATTTCGGAAGAGCGAGTTGAAGGTATTGAGGTCCCAGACCCCAAAAGGCCTTGTGGACAAAGCAGAGGGTTTTGAGCTTAATCCTTGCGGCCACTGGGAGCCAGTGCAGAGATTTCAGTCCTGGAGAGATATGATCCCTGGGCTTGAGGCCAAGGACAAGTCTTGCAACCCTGTTTTGGATGAATTGCAGAGTGTTAATCCATTCATAGAGTTCTTCTAGATATCCTTCCATCACTGAGTTTTCTTCTAGTGCGTCTTCTATTTTGTAGATGATTTGTGTGTCGTCTGCATAGTTGTAGCATGTAAATCTGTGTTTTTTAATGAGCTTGATTAGTGGAGTAAGGTAGATATTGAAGAGCAGTGGGGCTAGGGATGATCCTTGTGGTACTCCACAGTTGGTGTCTCTTGGAGTGGATATGAAAGGTTTATTCCAGATGGTTTCCATTCTGTCTGTTAGGAATTAGTTAATCCAGAGTAGGGCCAGGTCGGTGATTCCTATTTCTTTGAGTGTGTTAATGAGGAAGTCATGGCTGACTGTGTCGAACGCTGCAGAGAGGTCCAGAAGTATCAGAACTGAACTTGTGTCAGAATCTGCATTTGTCTTTAGATCATCACAGATGTAGCAGAGTGCCATCTCAGTTCCTCTCTTAGGTCTAAACTCAACTTGTGCCTGGTCCAGCAGTTGGTATTTCTCTATATGTTCCTGTGTTAGACCATAGACGTAGGTTTCAAGTAGTTTTGCTGGGAACGGGATAGGTCTGTAGTTGGAGAGGTCTTCCACGTGGTCTGCCGTCTTCTTGAACACTGGTTTGATGTACACCGATTTGAAAGAACTCAGCCCTTTCCCTGTTGTGATTGGTTGAAGAGGTTTCTGTAACATTCCAAGGGTGTGCCTTGTGTGAAGATTCAATTGTATATGTCTGTAGGGCAGCGGTACAATGGGGAGCCTGCTTTTTTGCTATTTCTTACCAGCTTCACAAAAGTCTCTACTGATATTTGGGGGAAGCTTTGGAGTTTGTTCTGTTGATCCTTGGTTTGGGCAGTGGGTTGTGTATTTTGGTTGACTGGTCTGCTTTGTATGATTTGGTGGATGACACTGATTTTGATTTTGAAGTGGTCTGTGTGGTTGTTGCATAGTTTCACTGAAGGCACTGGGGTGTTGTTGCATCCAATTGGGTTCCTCATTTCGTTTATGATGTTGAACAGTTCTTTTTGGGTGTTTGTGGCTTTGGTGATTCGGTTGTCGTAGTATTTCTTTTTTGCCTTTTGGATTTCCTTTTTGTATGAGCGGATTTGTCGTTGAAATAGTGATTGGGAGTAAACCATTTTGTCATTGTTCTGTGTGATGGGTGAAGGGTTTTTCCATGGAGGTATTGTTGATTGTTTCTGTGATTCATTTATGAAGTTTTTCTGTCTGTCTATCGAGTTCGATTTAGTCGAGGTTCATGGTTGATCGTATTGTGAGTTCGAGTTGTTCTAATAAGTTAGTATCTTTTATGGTTTCTTCTCATGACAGTCAGAAGTTTATTGGGTTGTTTGGCAGCTTTGGCAGGCTGCCTGATCACAAATGGAATGATAAGGTGGTCGCTCCAGAGTATCTGTATTGGCGGTGCCGTGGCGATAAGGTTTCTGTTAGAGAAGATTGTGTCAAGTGTGTGTCCTGCTGCGTGTGTTACTTCTTTAACCAGCTAATGTAATCTCATTGGGCCTCATCACGACCCAGGCGGAGGACCATGGTGCTATTAGCACCATGGTCCATGCCGGTAACTTATCGACTCCGCCATGGAGAAAGGGGGAATTACCACCCCATTACAAGGTTGGCGGGCGGTAATTCCCCCTTCCTCCATGGCCCTTCCCCATTCCCATTTTTGCCCCATAGGGCATAATGGAAATGGGGAAGGCGGTAATTACGGTACCGCAAATTGCAGTACCGTAATTAGCACCAAGGTCCCTTTGCGGGTCCATTCCTTAACGGCTGGTAAAACCAGCCGTTAAGGTGGGAACCCGCAAAGGGACCTCGTAATCAGGTGCTAAGGGATTACCGGTACGGGAACCCTTACCGGTACCGGTAATCCCTTAGCGCCAGGGTCATAAGTGTCTTGAGATGCTTGACTAGCAAATTTAGCGAGTTTGCATTTTCTTCTTAAAACCAGATGCTAATCCCCGAGGATTATCAGGTGTTCGTGTTTGATGGCCAGGTTGGTGATGGCTTCTGTGAAGCTGTCCACAAATGCTGCGTTGTATGTTGGTGGTCTGTAAACCAGAATGAATTTGATATTTGTTTAGGGGTCCATTGTCAAGTGAAGGATTAGGGATTCACAGTTTACGATGTTTAGTGGTTCGTTTGTTTTTATTTTCAGATGCTCTTCGTATGCCATTGCAAGTCCTCCACCTCTTTTGTCTTTCCTGTTTATCTGTGAGCACTTGAAGTTGTCGGGAAGGCAGCTGTGTAGTGTGGTTTTGTAGTTGTTATCTAGCCATATTTCTGTGATGAATAGGATGTCGATATCTCGGCGCACAGTAGGTTGTATATCTCTGTGGCATGTTTGGACATCGATTTTGCGTAGATTAGATTGCAGTGGATCATTTTGGTGCAGTTTATTTTCATTTTTAATATTGGCTTTGTGTCATGATTGTTATGTCGGCATGCTTCCATGTTGCTCTCCGGATGTGGTGGGTATTCAGTGTGAACTGTTTCTTCATTTAATTGGTCTGTTAGATTAATTATTGGGTTGATGATTTCTTCTGTTTCCACTTCTATATTTTGTTGTATTTGGGGGAGGTGTCCTTGTGTTTTTATTATATGTGGGGTGACAGCGTCTGTTTCGTTCATTTCTCTTCTTGGTGTATCTATACTTTTTCTGTGTGCCTCCCGTGTGTTTTCAGGGTGCATAGCCAGGTCACGGGTGGTGGGATGTTCCGGTGCCTAGTTAGTTGCAAGCTTTTCGACAAGGAACTATTACTTTCCAGGAACCTCGAGAATAGAAAGCGTAAGACCAGGAAACCAGGCTGAAGAATCCTGCATTGTGTGTCGGAGATACCCGGGGCCCTCCCGCGTCAATAACCAAAGTGGGGGGAATCACCAGCCGCTGTGGTACCATCCTTGGCTCCAAGAAGAAAGCAGCGTGAGTGAAATCAACAAACCCATTGAGTTGGGGAGACTGATACAAGACCGGTCTGTGTTGAAGCCAAGGTTGCAAGCAGCAACATTGTATGGCAAGCGCTGGAACGAACATTGCTAAAACATGTGTGATAAGAAGAGTAAAGTTGAATTGCTGATGACTGACTGAACTTTAAAAACAAGATACAATTGACAGAGTGGCCCGCCACCGCTTGGGTGCTCAACCAAAGGTCTCTGTAAGGTATTCAGCTGAGGAGTGGCAAAAGTGAAAATGAAAAAAATGTTATATCGAGAAGATAACGAGTAATTGTTAATCAAAGTGGTTCTGCGATATGTCAAGTAAAATCCTGTGCACTGTCGCAATTCTTCAATTTTGAAGAAGTAGAGAAGTTGTATAGGTGAAATATTTGGTCAAGACCTTTTACTTAAACTCTGCAAGCCGGTCTTGGAGGAAAAATGGGGGCACCAAGCAAGCTCTGCAGCAACACAATCTACTGCAAAACGTCCACATCCAGGCCAATGGAAAAGTTGTATTTAGCTCAGCTTGGACTTGTGTTTTTATAAACCAGTTATGAACTTATCGTTTTATGTTAACAGGACTCTGCGGCTGTATATCCCTGGTGCGTAGCTGCTGGGTTCTTCCCGGGCCATGTTTGCTGTATACTTTGCTAGTAAGCAACAAGGATATCACATTAGCAGAGAATCAGGGACGGCAGCATGGCCTTTCAGCTTTTTCAAATGAAAGGGGCCTCAAGCCTAAGGGGGGCGCCAGCAAACGGCCTCCATATTGCCACTCAGCAGTGTAATAACACAGCAATATATTCCTTTGTATATTGCTCACTTTCTGAGTCTTACAGTATGCGCTTGCAGTGCTGCTGCTGGAACCCGTCCAGCGGCCACTTTGAGGAAAACAGAAATATTATCACCTACTTTCAACACTGTTTCCTCCACGTCAACCACTTTCTTATGAAGAAGGATCATTCACAACTATTCAGCGGTCATTCAGTGTTTTCAGCTCCCTGCTGGCTCGTGATAATTGGCAGCTATTAATCTTATCTTTATCTCCCTTATAATGTATGCCCTCCACCCCACAGGAGCCTCAGACTGCTTTCTGCTCTAAGCAAGGGGAGCCCCAACCATCATGTTGAAATGGTCCCCCACACATATTCACCCGGGCCTGCAGCAAATATTCCATTATGTTTAGAGAGGACATTGTATCAGACCTATGTGCACCACTACATCAAAACTATTTTGCCCTGACATACTGCACGTCATAACGTTGAATACAATGCACATGTACTAGAGGTGCGGCATTCATACACTTACAAGAACAGTACAAACAATGTTTATAGTGCAAGATATCACACTCTGAACAAACCTACAGTAATTCGCATCCCTGACTCCCTGAGGTTAATTTACACTAACACAAGTGGTCACCCTGTTTTATATTTACTCAGGTCCCAACCAATCTAGAGGCACCATGTATCCCTTCCCTAGACACGCCCCATACCTTTTAATTGTGGGGGTGCAAGGTATCATGTCTTGAACACACCCATGGTAATTTGTATCCCTTGCCTCCCTGGGGTTAATTTACACTGACACAAGTGGTCATCCTGGTTTATGTTTAATCTGGTACCAATGCAGAGGCACTATTTAGCCCCTCCCTGGACACCTCTATGCCTTTTGATTGTGGGGGTGCAAGATATCATGGCCTGAACACACCTATGGTAATTCGCATCCCCTCCATCCTTGGGGTTAACTCACACCAACACAAGTGGTCATCCTGTTTTATGTTTAATCTGCTCCCAACCGAAGTAGAGGTACCATCTAGCCCCTCCCTGGACACCTCATACTTTTTGATTGTGGAGGGTGCAACATATCATGGCCTGACACACCTATGGTAATTTGCATCCCCTGTCTCCCTGCGGTTAACTCACCATGACACATGTGGTCATCCTGCTTTATATTTATGTTGGTCCATTTGAAAGCTTGTTCACGGTCTGACCCCACGTGTTCATAGCTATCTCTGAGACAGAAACCCCAAGTAGGGCAAAGGGAGGCAGGGACGTATATCTGAATAAGGGATTAAAGGAAAATAAAAAGTAATTTTTGTAGTTATCTGTCTGGGAATACCTTTGTTATGCAACCTGATCAGTCAGGGGGATAGGACATAACAATATATGTTTTTCTTTCAAGTGTTTCCTCTTAGGGCTTCTTAGTGGTAAGCAGTGGTCAGTCTCGTTGGTCAGCTGATGAGAGAAAGATGATACAACATTCATCCTTGCAGATGCACAGTACCAAGTGTTCTCTCACTAGTGCCCCTGGGGGACTTGACACCCTGGGGGCATATTGCAGTCACATTTTAAAATGTTCTTTACTATGAAGTAAGAAGACTAAATTAAAACCACTGGATGGGCCTTTGGGCGAACAGTGCTATACAAACAATGCTTAGATAGATATGTGTGTCCTTTTACCCTTGAATATTCTAGGAGGATATCATGTACTATTTCAACTCCAGTTCTAGAAAATGTGGGTTAGGATTTGGATTTTGGGACCCTGTAGGTAGAACACTTGAAGCCCAGTGGGGTGGGTTGATTTTTCAGAGAATACTATAGTTCAAATGTGATTGCAAAGCTTTACCTGCTGTCATCACATACCCCGGGAGGCTGACTGACAGCTGCAGTGACCTGTCAGAGTACATTATTTGGTTGTATATGAATTGATCGTTTTACAACTGCTCGAATGACAATTGACCTTTTCACAATTGACCGAATTGTGAAGGTCAATTGTACCATATATGTGGGGGGAAACCCCCCACAACCCCCCACCCAACGGCAAACCCCCCAAAACCCATATATATATATAGATATATATATACATACATATATATATATATATATATATATATATATATATATTCGGTCAATTGTGAAAAGGTCAATTGTGACCCTTTAAATTCGGTCAATTGTTCATTCAAACAATTGTAAACGACCAATTTGGGTAATACCCATTATTTTGCAGGTTTTTTCTGGCAGGGCTTGTTTCAGTGCAGAAGTAAGCAGAATGCTCAGTTATAAGTAATTTTTTTAATTTGTTTATTATTTTCATTTACGATACAACCAATTATATCAGTTACCAAGCATTTGTGTATTATTAATAACTCCCCCAACCCTCCCCCCCAATTAAACCAAGACCAAGACTTGTGCTGTAGACCATCTGCGCTAAGGATTAGCGTGGGCTGTCCGGGTCCTCCCCGGAGGAACTATCTTCTTTTGTGCGGAACAAGGTCACCGTGAGGGTTACCTACTGTAAAAGGTCATCAGAGTTGTCCATTTTTTGTTGTCGCTGTGCCAGCCTCCAAGCCCAGGTTTCGGCTACAGACCATCTACAAAGGTTTTCCCACCATGTTGTGATGCTGGGGGCTCTGGGGCACTTCCACGCCATGGCGATAATGCTCAGTTATAAGTTGTTCCGGAAAGATTTCCCATACCTATATGCTTGCACAAGGCATTGTTTTATTTCTAGATTTCAGGGGAGACGACTCATTTACATATTGTAGAGGGAAGCCACTTTCATACAACTATTGGTGCAGATATACAATGTTTGTATGGCTCATTGATTCATGAGCAAAGTCCTTGAAGAGGAGGAGTGTTTCTGCATCAGGGATAGCATAGCCCCTGGTGAGCTTTAGACACAAATGGTCAGTGAGTGGACAGGCTTAACATAACAGAAATTACCTTTGAGGGGTTGTGGTAGAAACAAATTGGTCTCTTGAACTGCCCTTTCGCATAGTTTAACCAAAGCCTGCTGTGCTAAAAACAGACTATTTATTGTGTCAATAGGGTGAACTGCCCCTCGAGTAAGGTAGATACTCCTATGGAGGGTTTAAGAACACCAGTCGTGGCATTGCTTTGTATGTCTTTGGGTTCTGTTTAGTTATGCCTCCGCATACACTACAGTCCACAGGACAAAGAAATGCCAAAGCCCTGACCCATGATATGATATATGATATAATATGATATGGCATTTATAACGCGCCTATACACAAGTGTTTCAAGGCGCGATGAGGCCTGGGAGGGGAAACAGAGGGAAGACAAAGACAGCGATCCTACTAGGCCAGGTCACATCGAGATTGCGCAAGTGCAGGGCAGGTGGGAGGGGAAAAGTGCAGAGGGAAAGTGGAGGGGATAGTGTGGTACATAGGATAACAGTAAGATAAATAAAGGCAATAAATAATGGCAATAAATAAATAAATAAGTGCGGCCAGCAGGTGGCAACGGTAAGTGCAGCCATCAGGTGTCAAGTGCTAGTCGGGGCTGTAGGGATAACGGAACAGTCCCCGTGTGCAAGGGTTGCCAGGGGGGCAGTGCAGGTGTGTAACTGGCGGGGAGGCAACCTGGGTCTGAGATCAGAGGGTAGCCAGGTAACCAGTGCAGTTTCAGATTCAGTCAGGAGATCAGCAGGGGAAAGGAGGAGAGAAAGCAGAAGCAAAGAGGAAGGTCTTGAGGTGCTTCCGGAACTGGAGCTGGTTCTCCCCAAGTTTTAGAGGGGCCGGGAGGCTGTTCCAGAGGCAGGCCCCAGCAGACGAGAGAGATCTACCACCAACTTGCTGCTTGGAGAAGCGACTGACCCTGAGAGAGTTGGAGGTGAATGAGCGAAAAGCTCGAGGGGGAAGATATTTCGGAAGAGCGAGTTGAAGGTATTGAGGTCCCAGACCCCAAAAGGCCTTGTGGACAAAGCAGAGGGTTTTGAGCTTAATCCTTGCGGCCACTGGGAGCCAGTGCAGAGATTTCAGTCCTGGAGAGATATGATCCCTGGGCTTGAGGCCAAGGACAAGTCTTGCAACCCTGTTTTGGATGAATTGCAGAGTGTTAATCCATTCATAGAGTTCTTCTAGATATCCTTCCATCACTGAGTTTTCTTCTAGTGCGTCTTCTATTTTGTAGATGATTTGTGTGTCGTCTGCATAGTTGTAGCATGTAAATCTGTGTTTTTTAATGAGCTTGATTAGTGGAGTAAGGTAGATATTGAAGAGCAGTGGGGCTAGGGATGATCCTTGTGGTACTCCACAGTTGGTGTCTCTTGGAGTGGATATGAAAGGTTTATTCCAGATGGTTTCCATTCTGTCTGTTAGGAATTAGTTAATCCAGAGTAGGGCCAGGTCGGTGATTCCTATTTCTTTGAGTGTGTTAATGAGGAAGTCATGGCTGACTGTGTCGAACGCTGCAGAGAGGTCCAGAAGTATCAGAACTGAACTTGTGTCAGAATCTGCATTTGTCTTTAGATCATCACAGATGTAGCAGAGTGCCATCTCAGTTCCTCTCTTAGGTCTAAACTCAACTTGTGCCTGGTCCAGCAGTTGGTATTTCTCTATATGTTCCTGTGTTAGACCATAGACGTAGGTTTCAAGTAGTTTTGCTGGGAACGGGATAGGTCTGTAGTTGGAGAGGTCTTCCACGTGGTCTGCCGTCTTCTTGAACACTGGTTTGATGTACACCGATTTGAAAGAACTCAGCCCTTTCCCTGTTGTGATTGGTTGAAGAGGTTTCTGTAACATTCCAAGGGTGTGCCTTGTGTGAAGATTCAATTGTATATGTCTGTAGGGCAGCGGTACAATGGGGAGCCTGCTTTTTTGCTATTTCTTACCAGCTTCACAAAAGTCTCTACTGATATTTGGGGGAAGCTTTGGAGTTTGTTCTGTTGATCCTTGGTTTGGGCAGTGGGTTGTGTATTTTGGTTGACTGGTCTGCTTTGTATGATTTGGTGGATGACACTGATTTTGATTTTGAAGTGGTCTGTGTGGTTGTTGCATAGTTTCACTGAAGGCACTGGGGTGTTGTTGCATCCAATTGGGTTCCTCATTTCGTTTATGATGTTGAACAGTTCTTTTTGGGTGTTTGTGGCTTTGGTGATTCGGTTGTCGTAGTATTTCTTTTTTGCCTTTTGGATTTCCTTTTTGTATGAGCGGATTTGTCGTTGAAATAGTGATTGGGAGTAAACCATTTTGTCATTGTTCTGTGTGATGGGTGAAGGGTTTTTCCATGGAGGTATTGTTGATTGTTTCTGTGATTCATTTATGAAGTTTTTCTGTCTGTCTATCGAGTTCGATTTAGTCGAGGTTCATGGTTGATCGTATTGTGAGTTCGAGTTGTTCTAATAAGTTAGTATCTTTTATGGTTTCTTCTCATGACAGTCAGAAGTTTATTGGGTTGTTTGGCAGCTTTGGCAGGCTGCCTGATCACAAATGGAATGATAAGGTGGTCGCTCCAGAGTATCTGTATTGGCGGTGCCGTGGCGATAAGGTTTCTGTTAGAGAAGATTGTGTCAAGTGTGTGTCCTGCTGCGTGTGTTACTTCTTTAACCAGCTAATGTAATCTCATTGGGCCTCATCACGACCCAGGCGGAGGACCATGGTGCTATTAGCACCATGGTCCATGCCGGTAACTTATCGACTCCGCCATGGAGAAAGGGGGAATTACCACCCCATTACAAGGTTGGCGGGCGGTAATTCCCCCTTCCTCCATGGCCCTTCCCCATTCCCATTTTTGCCCCATAGGGCATAATGGAAATGGGGAAGGCGGTAATTACGGTACCGCAAATTGCAGTACCGTAATTAGCACCAAGGTCCCTTTGCGGGTCCATTCCTTAACGGCTGGTAAAACCAGCCGTTAAGGTGGGAACCCGCAAAGGGACCTCGTAATCAGGTGCTAAGGGATTACCGGTACGGGAACCCTTACCGGTACCGGTAATCCCTTAGCGCCAGGGTCATAAGTGTCTTGAGATGCTTGACTAGCAAATTTAGCGAGTTTGCATTTTCTTCTTAAAACCAGATGCTAATCCCCGAGGATTATCAGGTGTTCGTGTTTGATGGCCAGGTTGGTGATGGCTTCTGTGAAGCTGTCCACAAATGCTGCGTTGTATGTTGGTGGTCTGTAAACCAGAATGAATTTGATATTTGTTTAGGGGTCCATTGTCAAGTGAAGGATTAGGGATTCACAGTTTACGATGTTTAGTGGTTCGTTTGTTTTTATTTTCAGATGCTCTTCGTATGCCATTGCAAGTCCTCCACCTCTTTTGTCTTTCCTGTTTATCTGTGAGCACTTGAAGTTGTCGGGAAGGCAGCTGTGTAGTGTGGTTTTGTAGTTGTTATCTAGCCATATTTCTGTGATGAATAGGATGTCGATATCTCGGCGCACAGTAGGTTGTATATCTCTGTGGCATGTTTGGACATCGATTTTGCGTAGATTAGATTGCAGTGGATCATTTTGGTGCAGTTTATTTTCATTTTTAATATTGGCTTTGTGTCATGATTGTTATGTCGGCATGCTTCCATGTTGCTCTCCGGATGTGGTGGGTATTCAGTGTGAACTGTTTCTTCATTTAATTGGTCTGTTAGATTAATTATTGGGTTGATGATTTCTTCTGTTTCCACTTCTATATTTTGTTGTATTTGGGGGAGGTGTCCTTGTGTTTTTATTATATGTGGGGTGACAGCGTCTGTTTCGTTCATTTCTCTTCTTGGTGTATCTATACTTTTTCTGTGTGCCTCCCGTGTGTTTTCAGGGTGCATAGCCAGGTCACGGGTGGTGGGATGTTCCGGTGCCTAGTTAGTTGCAAGCTTTTCGACAAGGAACTATTACTTTCCAGGAACCTCGAGAATAGAAAGCGTAAGACCAGGAAACCAGGCTGAAGAATCCTGCATTGTGTGTCGGAGATACCCGGGGCCCTCCCGCGTCAATAACCAAAGTGGGGGGAATCACCAGCCGCTGTGGTACCATCCTTGGCTCCAAGAAGAAAGCAGCGTGAGTGAAATCAACAAACCCATTGAGTTGGGGAGACTGATACAAGACCGGTCTGTGTTGAAGCCAAGGTTGCAAGCAGCAACATTGTATGGCAAGCGCTGGAACGAACATTGCTAAAACATGTGTGATAAGAAGAGTAAAGTTGAATTGCTGATGACTGACTGAACTTTAAAAACAAGATACAATTGACAGAGTGGCCCGCCACCGCTTGGGTGCTCAACCAAAGGTCTCTGTAAGGTATTCAGCTGAGGAGTGGCAAAAGTGAAAATGAAAAAAATGTTATATCGAGAAGATAACGAGTAATTGTTAATCAAAGTGGTTCTGCGATATGTCAAGTAAAATCCTGTGCACTGTCGCAATTCTTCAATTTTGAAGAAGTAGAGAAGTTGTATAGGTGAAATATTTGGTCAAGACCCTGCATAGGGATACCAATTGTAGATTGTGTGTCAAAGTGGGTCTGAGTGCGGCGGAGAAAGACCCGGGGTGAACAGTAAATCACTCGAGAAGTTGTATATGTAAAATCCTAAGAAGTAAGGAACTTTAATGTTTGTTGTGTTGGATCAGGCCATCTGAAATAAGAGACTTTGAATGACAAAGAGACTTTGGCACTGAAGGCCCTGATGTTGAAGTTTTGTCTGCATCCTCGTGCTAGAGAACCCAGAGAGTGTGCTAAGCTTGAGTGTGACGCCTTGTCCCATGCTGAAAACGTGGGGAAGGGAAGCGAATGGCTTGAATATCCTGATATATCATTTCTTGAACACTTTTCCTTTGCATAACATTGTTTCCCACACTATTTGTATTTAGAGGTAAGGATTGCCAATAGGTGTATTAGTATAGGCCCTTTTATTTTCACAGACTTGACTAGGACTGGGTTATTATGATTTAATGGTCGTAGCTTGCTCCCATCTTTACATTTAGGTTTAGATAGGCATTTTTCAAACCCAATTAAAGTTCAATAAACACCCTTGAACTGTGATCACGTGTGTCTGTCTTACTGTTTGATACCATGCCTTCCTTACACAGCCCCACAGACACATGTATAAACCTTGTTAGGTTCTGATCAGATTGACTCCCAGGTGCCCAAGGAGGACCTCTTGGATGGCATGGGGTATGGTATTGGCTTGTCAGACAGGCTCAATGCCATGTGATAGATCTGTGCATAAGATGCGAGGAGCACAGCAGACAGACTCGCTGATGGCTCTGTGTGTGATAGTACACAGCAGATTCACTGACATGGCTCTGTGTATGATAAATACACAGCAGATTCACTAATATAATGGCTCTGTGTGGCATATGGTATAGGCACAGACTCACTACCTGACAGCTCTGCATTTTACATGTGAAAGGGGCACATCAGACAGACTCACTGACATATGAGGAGTCTATGCATCACATGTGATAAGCTCACTGGTGACAGTGTAGCTACAATGTGAGGGCTTTGTGTACCACCTGTGATAGGCATGGAGCAGACAGACTTGCTGACATGAGATGGCTTTGTGTATAATGTGTGATAGGCACATAACTGACAGACTCACTCGCATATTATGGCTCTGTGTAGAAAATGTGACAGGAAGAGAGCCGGCATATTCATTGACATGTGAGGGCTCGGTGTATCTCCCGTGATAGGCACACAGCACACCTTGTCACTGACCTGTGATCACTCTGTGTATCACCTGTGATAGGCCCATAGTAGACAGACTCACTTGCTTGGGATGGCTCTGTGTATAAAATGTGATTGGCACATAGCCAACAGATGCGCTGATATGTGATGTCTCTGTGTATAACATGTGTCAGGCACTGAGCAGACATACGCGCTGACATGTGATAGCTCTGTGTACAGACTGTGACAAGCACGTAAGTGGTAGACCCGCTGTCATATGATGGCTCTGTGTATCAGCTTTATTAGGTACTGCGAGAAACCTGAGGGCGTCCTTACATGTAATTCCCTTGGAACCTCTTCTCAGGTGGCCAGGGAAAGGCCATCACTCTTGGATCCCAACCATGGGGGCAGATAAGCGAGGGGCGAGCACATGGGTGCAGAATACTTGGGGATTGGAGATGAGATGTCCTCTGGTGAGATACAGTATTCCACACTCCCTTCTCTCAAAGAATCCCCTATCCCAAACGCAATCATGGGATATTGTTACCCCTACCCCACTGACAAAGAAAATGATAAAATATTTTGCCAGTCTAGAGGCAGCAGGAGGATGGGAAAAAGGGAAGGGGTTAAAATTGGGGTACCCTTAGGAGGGACATGGTATCCCCATTTGCCTAAAAATGACCCACCTAACCCTCCCCCAACCTTTATGGGCTACTACAAGACTGCTCCCCTCATTTCCCCACTTTTGACTGTTAAATGTTCTAGGACAAGGAAGAGGAGACTGAGAGTAGTAAACACTATACCTTCCTTTTACCACTCTGGTACTGGGACGAAGAAGATGCCTGCAGAGAGTCAGGCATGTCCCTTTATTCATGGTCAGGCAACCCCAAGTAAAGACACACACCTGCAACCTGTTAACTGGTTGCAGGTGTATAAAATGAGGGTCAAAGAAGCACAACAGGGAGGCTGTGCGGGAGAGACCAGCAGAAGAACCCTTATGTATGGAGGCAGCTGTGGTGGGACCAGTGCAGGAGTCAGGTCGCCGGCAGAGACCCTGAAGAACTTGTGTGGCCCAAGGCAAGTGGGCCGTGTCGTGGCACAGGTGTGGGAGCCTCCAATACAGAGTGCGAGCAGCAGGGGCTGTGGGAGAAGCCTGGAGAGAGAGAGAGAGAACACCATCCGCATTGGGAGAGAAGCCTCTGAGTGCAGGGAAGACTGCCCGGCAGGCGAGCAGGGCTTGCATCAGAAGGCCTGACGGCCTTGCATCTAGAAAGAATCTGCGAGGGCCGTCAGAGGGAGCTGCCATCAGCTGGTGAGTGTCGGAGGGAACACTTGGGCACCGGGGTGCTCCGAACAGACCAGAAATGTTAACAGTCTTTGAAACAAATATTGAATACCGAACCGAGCAGAAACTTGAAACTACATATAATGAGTGCATCATAAATACCGAATTGCATGAACACTTGCAATTGAGCATAACAAATGCATTGTAGGGGGCATAGCTTGGCGGTCATGCGATAGAGATGCAGCTCCCTAGAGCTCTGGCATGATCCAGCAATCCGATCCGACTCGAAGAAAGGGTGCCTAAAGGTCCGAGGCACAGTTGGGGAGATTCCAGGGTGAAAACGGAAGACGGAAAGGTCAGGAGAGAGCCCAAAGCAAGACTTGCACTGCCTCACAAAATGGCGGATGCAACATCGAGTGGGTGAGCCCTTGCTCGATTAGCCCTGCAAGTGGCATCGTGGTGGACAAGAGAGATACCAGACGCCTTCCGCCGGCACAGAGGGGCACTTCAACACCGAAATCGGACCCTTATCTGGAAGAAGGCGATCCAAAAACACCCCGGGGTGGCTGGCGGACCGGGATCTCACTACTGCATGCATAAGTGTGACCAGATCTCCGCAGCACCGGATTGAGAGCGAGAAGGAGGACCCGCAACGAAGGACAACGGGCGAGTGAAGCCCATGAGGAGAGGCTGTAACAAATAGAGCCGATGAGTAAGGAGAGCGAGAGAGGGGAGAGCGGGGCCCCCAATGTCGGGACTCCAGAAAGGTGGGTAGGCGGAAGGCACCCTAAAGACTCTTCACCGTCACCAAGCGGGGCACAGAACGCCGCCGAGCAGCTCGAAAGGCAAACCTGCAGGAACATGGATGGCAGACCTGCCGGGGCGAGCTGGAATCCAAGAGCACATGGAGCTCGCTCACAGGCTCTTCAAGCACGCCCACCGCATTATCCTTGGGTGAACACTTAAGCTGGGTACAGCCCCAGTGCCAAAGCGAACAGACTGAGTGCTGCTGCGTACAGAGACAGCAGGGAGGACGAGAAGCCGCAGGCTAGGCTGCATCGGGCTGCGAGGTGTGCCAAAAAACCAAGACACAGTAAGCACTACATTGGTGGAGGCTCCCCTCCCCCCCGGGAATTATCAGTAACAAACAGCCCCCAGGGAAAAGAGGAAGATCTAGTGGGCACAGGGCGCTCACAAGGCATTGTGGGGGGACCTGAGCGGCAGCGGCGCGCGAGGTGACCGGAGGCAAGAGAGAGGAGTAGGGAACAAGGAGTGCCACGACCCAGTATGATCCAGTGGGGCCAATTACCACTGGACAGCACCCCACATGAGAAAGGGCAGCCCAGGGAACTGTGGCATCATGGCCACTCACCAGGAGGGACCTTGGCCCGAACCAGCACAAACAAGATTTGAAGAGAGAGGAGAGGGGGGCAGACCGGCGAACACTGAGGCTTCTCACGCCAGCAGTAATAGCCCAATAGCAGGCCGCCTGCAGCATAGTGTTGGGCAGAGACCACCAGGGGCGCTTGATGACACCCCGCACAGGAGGGTAGACACAGTCCACCGGTCACATCACAGCAGTTCCTTGCTGCAGCGGGGGCCATCCCCGAACCAGCCCAGCTAGACCCAGCACGTGGGACAGGAGGACGAGGCTCGATGGCAGAAGTCAGGACAAGACATAACGAAAGGGACCCAGAAGCCACGCACAATCAGCATGTGGCCGGCAGCTCACACCAGTAGACGAGGAGGACCAATATCGTATAGTAAGAAAAAGCTATATTACGAGGGAGGCCACAGTCCATTGGCACATAATCTCACACTCACTAGCCGCAAAAGGGAGGGCCTGGACTCAAATGGACATGGGAGCATAAACAACCCCAATAATGACTTTGTAAGGGGAGGCCCAGTCCAGCAACCAGTGCACCACAGTACTCGCCACAAGGGGAGCCTGGACCAGAGACAGGCAAGCAAGGCGCAAAGGCGAGCCACAGCAACAACCACAGCTGTCACGCCATAGTCACGCCATAGTCTCTTTTCACAAACGGAGCCCTGGCCGGACCTGGTGGGGCATGGGCACAGAAGAAGCAGAGAGGTGCAGAGCAACAAGAGCTGCAGCAGGAGAGGACTGGAGCGACACGAGTACTCCCACAACACAGGAGGCCACACTGGTAGGCAGGGAGCTGCTCCAGGACACCCGCTGGAAACGAAAGCGGCGGCAGAGAGGAAGTGAGACTGGGGGCCCCGACGCAAATGAAAAAGCGCCACCGGCATAGGCATGTCAGAGAAGCAGAAAGGAGGGAAAGGAAAATAAACCAGCATGGAGGCCTTCACCCGGAAGAAGTGCATCCGCTCCCACACAGGTCGAGAAGGGAAAAGGGGAGGGCCGCATTCTCGAAGCCATAGCAGCGCTGAAAACATCACTTGAATATAAGATGGACGTGGTGATGGTGGACGTGGGACTTCTAAGGCAAGATGTAAGGAACCTCTCAGAGAGGGTCAACACCACAGAACAGCAAGTGCAGAGTAATACAGCAAACTTAACAACCACCCAAAGCGAAATGACGGAGGCGCTAGATCGTATACGCACCCTGGAGCAAAGGGCCGAGGATGCAGAAGGAAGAGCCAGGTGTAACAATGAGCCTATAGTGGGGCTGCCGGAGGGTGAGGAAGGCAGAGAACCCACGAACTACATGGACAATCTACTGCTCCAGAAGGTGGGGGCAGGGAACTTATCCCAGGGATTTGTGGTTGAGAGAGCGCATAAGGCCCTGACCAGGAAACCTCGCACAGGAGCACCCCAAAGACATATGATCACGAAGATTATGAACTTTAAGAACCGAGAAAAGATCTTAGCATTTTAGAGAGAAGGTGGGCTGATAACAAGGAATGCTCTCCTTGGACCTTGGTCTCATCTGCACGGGAGAGAATGTGCACATTAGGGCAAGGTTGGATCAATGGGTGTACAAGGCTCGGTCATCAGTGACATTGGCAGCACAATCAAGTATGCGTTGTGAAGGTTCCTGCTATCTCAGTGAAATGTTGGCATACATCCTTCACCTTCTGAGACATACATGGCCTGAGGTTTACATGCAGCAGTGTATCAATTGATATGTGGATTCCTTTGTATGTCACTCTCATGTTGTACACTCACGCTAGTTCCTATTTGGTTACTTTCACTGTGGTGTGTGTTGTGCCAGGTGCAGCAATGAATCAATGGACCATTTACTGCATGCACAACACCAGTGTCGAAATGACACAGTACTCTGTCCATTATCACTGGATGGGGGTAGCCTTATGTCTGCATGTTCATGTAACACGTTGTTAAGCCATGTGTCGTGGCATTCGCTATGGCTGGTGCTGCGTTTGCTACTTGGCACGGTCATGTACATTTGGCCAAGCATGTGATTGTCAAATCAAGGGTCAGTATCTCAGCGATGGTTATGACTCCAACTACTTGTGTATCGTGGCTTTGTGAATATGCCTACATTAGGACTCTATTGGCATGACTGTCTAGTGGCCAGGGTGGAATGTCTCTTCTGTGTCAGGGTGGGGTGCAGCACTGCGACACAGAAGATGCTCAGTGGTAGTTGTGCTTCCATATGTGACTGTTGCACAGGTATGTGACATTCAGACTGTGTTCTGCTGTGTTGAACGTGTCCAAGGTTTCACGTGCGAGGCTTTGCCATGGGAATGTTGCAGTGCTTTTTCTGCCTGTGTCGCATGCTGGCATGCAGGGATTCCTCTGTGTATGCCCCCTAGCAGATGAAATTTCGCATGCATTTGAGGCTAGTTTTGTACTCGCCCAACATCAATGTGTTTTGGCCTTGGTGCCTCTCCATTTAGACTGGCAGAGTACTGTTGTGAAGAACCATGGAGTCATGGGTGGATCCTGGGTAGCGGGCTCAGCAGTGGGTGAAGTTTAGGTCAGGGCTACACATCATCTGCACGTTCATTGAATGATAATTCTTACGGTTCCGGTAGGCTACCTCATGTTGCCGGGGGGCTACTAGTGCTACGTGTGTGCATTCCAGGGCTGCTATGATGTTCGAGACTTGCGCAATGGCATTGAACTGGCCCTTTAGCTGGGTGACCTGTGCCTGTGTGGCTGGCAATGCGATTTGCTCATTGATTTGGAGCAGCAGTGCATCCAGCACCTGTCCCAACACAGCACTGAAGGTGGACTGGGCCATGCCGTGTATCATGCCAACGGTGTGTTGGTAGCTGCCAGTCCCCAGAGACAAATGGGGGCACAGCAGTGCTGATGGCTATACGGCTGCTTATGTCAGCCTGAATTGAGTCCAGCAACTGCGTGATGGTTGCCCTGTCCAGCTTGTACTTGTCACCAGCTGCCCTTCAGTCAGGGCCCAGGGTGTTGGCTTGACCCTGGAGATGGCTGGCCGCCTTGCTGGTGCTGGTCTCCTCTTCTTTCTCCTCATACCCAATACCCCCTGTGCTCTCAGGGTCCTGGGCTGGTTGGCAGGCCTCTGCAGCTCCAGGTGCAGCAAGTAGATGTCATCATCAAGGCTCCCGGCTCCAAATGGCAACATGCTGTTGGGAAGGGTGTGTTGTGCATGGGTGGCTCCTTTGTAGGCCTCTGAGGTGCTTTGTTTTCACCTGGGCACTTTTTGCTGTCTCCTCCCTGCTCCTGCTGGTGTAATGGTGTTGGGGGTGGCAGTGTTTTGCATTGGTGGGTCCTTTGTAGGGCTCTGATGTGCATTGGTTTCACCAGGGCATTTTTTGCTGTCTCCTCCCTGCTCCTGCTGGTGTAATGGTGTTGCGGAGAGTGTGTTGTGCATGGGTGGGTCCTGTGTAGGCCTCTGATGTGCCTTGGTTTCACCTGGGCACTTTTTGCTGTCTCCTGTGTTCTTTTACCTCCAGCATTTGGCTAGGGGTATTTTCGGTAGATTTTCCACTGGTTTTCTGGCGCTAATAGCACCTACGCCGGACTCGTGATGACTCTGTAATAGCGCGATTGGGTACCGGCGTTATTACAGCCGGCGCTATTACAGCCGGCTGTACCACCATAATTGCACCGGCAGGATTTGTACTAGTGATCTGGCAGAGCGGTATTGGTGCCCAACTCGTGATGAGGCCCAAGGTTTGGAGCAGTCTCTAGCTCCCTTCCCCAAGTTCAGGATACAGTTCCAACAATTATGGATTTCAAATGTTCTGTCAGGACTTGGGTTTCTCTTACCCAAGTTTCAAGAACAAATGATTTCACTATACAAAGTTCAAAAGAAGCTCAGGGTTCCCTTCCCCAAGCTTCAAGCACTAGTTCACAAAAAAATGTTACAAAGGAGCTCAGGGTTCCCTTCCTCAAGCTTCAAGCACTGGTTCACAAAACAACCTCACAATGTTCAGCTTTATCTTGTTTCAGGGTTGTGTTCACAATTGTCCTGGACTTCTTGGGGCTTCCTGGTCTATGTGCAGTTGACAGGCTGCACGCCCCACCCATTAGCAGTCACGCAACCAGTTACCCTTGCCCCAGCTTTCTGCCACCTTGGTTTAGATTGGTTTGGTGGTTCACGACCAACTCAGAAGCTCACAAGTTCATAGATTATTGATTTCTCTTTCTTGGCACTTCTTTGGCTCTCTTTTCCAAATTCCACTTTATTGGCTTTTATTTGCAGCCTTTACTTCCACTTGTTCAGCTTACTTTTGCTCTTTCAGCATTTTGCTCACACTTCATTGGCTCCCCTCGGCTGTTTGTTCACAGCTTTCATTCTTGTTTTCATAGCATTAACAGTTCATATTACTTTCTTAGTATCCTTGATTGATCAGAGACTTTTGAACAGGTATACTTCCTTCAGAGGTGACCACTCTGATATATTGTTTCTACAAAATCCACTTCTAACATTGCATTCATTTCGTTCTTCTGCTTTGATCAGAGGCTTTCAAGAATATGCCGATCGCATGCGACCACTCCAATACAATGCAACTCAGCAAATTTCATACACGCACCAGGTTTCTCACATTCTATGAAACTCACCGGTCACAGCGCTCTTTTTTTTAGCCTCTCAAGCACCCCTGGACTGGTACTTCCATCCAGGGGAACGAGCACTGTTTGGCCACAGTGAAGAGACCGACACTCTCCACCTTACCTTTGTCTGTCGGTAGAATGGAAGTTGACGTGGATTGTCTAGTATTAACGGTGGCTGCTTTTATGACCAGCCCCTTGGGCTTTGGATGAGAGGGGAGGTTTTTGGTCCCCTCTTGCCAGCTTTTACTTCTTTGTGAAGAAAGAATTCACAGGTGCTGTGGTACATGACTTCTGCCACAAGGTGGTGATGGGGTTAGCAATGGCCATATTGAAAGGCATGGCTTTTTATGTAGAGGCTCCCTTATCCAAAATGTCAGTCAGATCATATCCTGACCGAGTTCTGGCTGGGGCACTGCAACCTAGTGCATCCACTCCTGTGTCCACTGTGGAACAATACTTTGCACTTGCATGACCACAGGGGTGGGGTTGCTGAGTCTCCACATCAGAGGAATTGTCCAAGCCACTTGCATCTCAAAGCCCCTTTGCCACGGCCATCAAATCAGCCGCATCTGAGAAAAGATATTTGCCTCCATTGCCTGAATGTGCAAGATCAACGTCAAATGGCTCGTGGACATCGTCACCGAAAATCAAAGCCATATTGCCGAAAATAAATCAGATCAGCACTGAGGCATGTACGATCAGTCGGACATCGACGCCGACGGATCCACACCAGATGGCACCAGATGGCACTGATAGCTGAGTCAACACCTTGCCAGCAGTCGGCGCCGAACCCGAGGGCTCACATGCCGACACAGTTTCCTTGGGGCCGGGCACCACTGGAGCCGATGGAGGGTGCTGCTTCGAGGAGTCACCCGTACCTGCAGTTGCTTTCTTAAACATGTTGAGCATTTGCTCTTTAAAAACCTCCCACTCATCCTAGATGTAGGCCCTGAAGCCGACTTAACGCGTACATCAGAGGAACCGGAATCCTACACTCGTCAATGACGCCATTCTTTTTATGGGAAGAGGAGAATGAGGAATGACTGCACTAATGTGATCACTTTTTGGTCTCTCTATGGTTCCTAATATCCTTTGCAGGAGTGGGCCCCTCCATCTTGAGCTCCGACAACCAGGCGGTCATGCCCCCCCTCTACAACTCCTCCATATCCTTTGCCCTCTCTACCACTCGCTACTCTCTCACTCTACCACTCACCTCTCATTTCTACTTTAACCATCTCTACTCCTTCGACATCTACACTCTTCACATACCCCTCTTCTAAATCCTGCACACCACAGCACTACCACCCCATCTTACATACACAGCTCCCTCTGGCGTCACTGGTTACCACTCCCACACAGAGTGCACGCAAGTCATCCATAGATTATTCAGCACTTGGTTTAACCTTCTGTGAACCTCACAGATCAAAAGGATTTGGGGCTAGTGGATGCATATACATTGCTTAAGGGGAACCAGAGTCAATCTAAAATAGGATGACCACTTGTGTTAGTGAGAATTACCCCAAGAGAAATAGGGGATGCAAATTACCATAGGTGCAATCAGGTCATGATATCTTGCACCCCCACAATCAAAAGGTATGTGGGATGCGAATTACCATAGGTGCGTTCAGGCCATGATTTCTTGCACCCTCCACAATCAGAAGGTATTGGGGTGTCCAGCGAGGGGCTAGATGGTACCTCTACTTCGGTTGGGACCAGATTAAACTGTCACTGTAAATTAACCACAGGAAGGGAGTGGATGCGAATTACCATAGGTGCGTTCAGGCCATGATATCTTGCACCCCCCACAATCAAAAGGTATTGGGGTGTTCCCGGGAGGGGCTAGATGGTGCCTCTACATTGGTTGGGATCAGAATAACACAAAACAGGATGACCACTTGTGTCACTGTAAATTAACCACAGGAAGGCAGGGGGTGCAAATTACTATAGGTGCATTCAGGCCATGATATATTGCACTCCCCCCAATTAAAAGGTATTTGGGTGTTCCGGGAGGGGCTAGATGGAGCCTCTACATTGGTTGGGACCAGAATAAATATAAAACAGGATGACCACTTGTGTTAGTGTGAGTTAGCCCCAGGGAGGTAAGGGATACGAATTACCATAGGTGCGTTCAGGCCATGATAGCTTACACCCCCACAATGAAAAGGTATGGGGTGTCCAGGGAAGGGATAGATGGTGCCTCTACATTGATTGGGACATGAGTAAATATAAAACAGGGTGACCACTTCTGTTAGTGTGAATTAATCTCAGCGAGTCAGGGGATGCGAATTACTGTAGGTCCGTTCAGGCCGTGATATCTTGCACCCCCACTATCAAAATTGTTTGTACTGTTCTTGTAATTGTATGAATGCTACACCTCTGGTACATGTCCATATTATTCAACGTTATGATGTGCGATATGGGCCAAGATTTTCAATGGCAAAATAGTTTCAATGTAGTGGTGCAAGTAGGTCTGTTATAATGTTCTCTCTAAACATAATGGAATATTCTCTGCAGGCACGGGTGAAGATGTGTGGGGGATCATTTCAACATGATGGTGGGGGCTCCCCTTGCTTAGAGCAGGAATCAGTCTGAGGCTCCTGTAGGGTGGAGGGCATACATTATAATGGAGGTAAAAATAATGTTAATAGCCGCCAATTATCACGAGCCAGCAGGGAGCTGAAACACTGAATGACCGCTGAATAGTTGTGAATGATCCTTCTTCATAAAAAAGTGGCTGACATGGAGGTAACAGTGTTGAAAATAGGTGATAACATTTCTGTTTTCCTCAAAGTGACGGTAGGACGGGCTCCAGCAGCAGCTTGTAAGGCGAGCACTGCAAGCGCACACTGTAAGACTCAGAAAGTGAGCAATATATAAAGGAATATATCGCTGTGTTATTACACTGCTGAGTGGCAATATGGAGGCTGTTGCTGGGGGGGCCCTGAGGCTTGAGGCACCTTTCATTTGAAAAAGTTGAAAGGCCCTGCCGCCGTCCCTGATTCTCTGCTAATGTGCTATCCTTGGTGCTTACTAGCAAAGTATACAGCAAACATGGCTGGGAAGAACCTAGCAGCTATGCACCACGGCTATACAGCCGCAGAGTCCGGTTAATATAAAACGATAAGTTCATAACTGGTTTATAAATACACAAGTCCAAGCTGAGCTAAATACAACTCTTCCATTGGCCTGGATGTGGACGTTTGGCAGTAGATTGTGTTGCTGCAGAGCTTGCTTGGTGCCCCCATCTTTCCTCCAAGACTAGCTTGCAGAGTTTAAGTAGAAGGTATTACGTGCAGACCTACTGTTCTAGTTCCTGCGCACTGTTTGTTTTGAAGGGCTATTCCTGGCACCTTTGCTCTCAATGTTTGGTCCAACTCTTAGAGGCTCAATATCCTTGCATAACAGGACATAGCCGAGTGTAGGGCAGTATTCTGGAGGGCTCAAGCAACTTCAGTGGCTGGGAGCAACAGGGGAGAACATGTAATGTTGGTTCTACCACAGTTACTGGCTGGTGAGACTATGGGACTCATTGCCTCATTTCAAGTTTGCCAGTCCGGAAACAATGGTACCGGTAAGCTTGCCGGTACCGTTGTTTTCGGACCGGCAAACTACGAGTGGGTCACCCGCTCGCAGACCTTGACGGATGCACCGGCACTGTTGCACACAGTGCCGCTGCATCCGTCCTCCCCGTTCCCGTTGAGTCCAATGGGACTCGAATGGGAATGGGAATTTTCTTTTTCCGGCGCCCTGCCGTAGGGACCCCCAGGGCCGTAATGCCCCAGTAAGTCCCCATTGCCGGGCACTGGAACAAAAATGACTCTGGCGGCAGCCGTGCCATTTTTACCGGCACTGCTACCGCCGGACTCATAATGAGGCCCTATGTCTGCCTGTCAAATCAAGTGATACGAGACTGGGGGAGGGCCAGTGCAGCAATAATCCAAGGTGTGGGAGCCTCCAATACAGAGTGCGAGCAGCAGGGGCTGTGGGAGACAGTATTGGGGCCACTAGCAGAGGAGCACCAGGGTAAACTAATTTGTCCCTATACTTATTAAAACTGTCCTATTGTGAGGGTGTAAACGTAATCACTCATGAGCACTCCAATTTTTACAGTTGAAGTCAGTGGGCCTCATCACAAGTGTGCCGTTCCAGTAACAACGGTACCGGTAAGCATACCGGCATCATTGTTACCGGACCAGCACACTACGAGTCTGCGGGCGGGTGCAATCCGGCCCGCCAGGGTCAGACTTGGCGAGCAGAAAGGCACCCACCTGCAGACTTTCATGGAAGCCGGTGCTTCCGTCATCCCCATTCCCATTGAGTCCTATGGGACTCAATGGGAATGGGGATTTACCATTTACCAGCGACTGACTTCCCGGAACACCGGGGTCGTCATTCCCTGGTGTTTATGCCAAGCCAGGTGCCAGTAAATTTTGCAAGTCCGACGGCAACCCGCCGGTAGCACGGCATGGTTACCGCCGGACTTGTAATGAGGCCCAGTGTGAGATTACATTATTTGCCCAGGATCACACACTTTCGCTAAACAGCGAAGCAGGGATTTTAAACCACTGTTCAATTTGGGCACGGCCACCTTCTTACGCGCTTTACTTGGAACAAATATTTAAGTTTTGGGTGTCAAGGCCTACAATAATACTGTCCTATAGAGTTTACTTGTAAAATCCACAAATTGCATAGTAAAGCATCATGATAACCTGTACATCCTTATAGTAGCATGTTAGGCCAAAATAATATCAGCGTACCTTTATTTTCTACATCCTGAATGGAAAACTATAAGATGCCAAATGCAAAATATCCATTTACCCACTTTATTTTCAGTGCTTTCAGACACACAATAAAAGAGGCGTAAAAAACTCACTAAGGTTTGGAGATTTGTCACAAACCTCCAGCTGTTGTTATGTATGGTTTTAAGAACATTCAACTAAGGACAGGAAAGCACACTTTATGTTGGGGCTGTGACACTGGGAAACAGGTAGTGCTTGATGAGTTGAACTGTTCCCAGCTAACATTTCATTGTGCTCCTGGTTAGTGTTCTCTGCATCCCCTACAGATGACAGGAATGGGCAGGGTTGGAGCTAGAAAGACATCACTGGCCAATCCCAGGAAGGGAGCTGTTGGAGGGCGGGCTATGCCGCTGTATTTTCTCATTTTTCATTTTGACGCTGTTTGTATGGCTGTAGCCATCTGTGGGTGGGCGGGGTAATGGCTCCGAAGATTGCCGAACACTGCCTCCCACAAGCTACCACGGGACGCAGGATAGCATACAACACCGGGATTCCTTTTCGTGCGGCAATGCCTGGGGAGAAACGAAGTGAAGCACGAAGCATGGAAGGCAGCTCCGTGTTCAAGTTCATAATATCTATATGTAAAGCATGTAAACGTTACAGAGTTGTAAAGCATTTTTACTTGTGATGGGTTGCTTACAAATACCACAATGGGTGCTCTTTTTAAATCTTTGCTGGTGGAATCAAAGATGTGGAAATTAAATTCCTGACGTTTCAAAGGCCGGTCGGGGGTTACTTTGTTGGCAATGCCGTAGTATTGGTTTGTTTGTTGATGAAAGATGGACTCGTGAGGGCAAACTCGCATGAGCTGTACAGTGTCTCAGCTCTGTAGACCAAATGAACGTGGTCGAAGCACAGCACTGAGAACTGTATCGGGCTGTGTTGGGGGTTGGTTGCGACCCCCGGCGCCTTCCGTAAGCCCCAGACCCCGAAGGACTCACTCCGACACGTCCTCTCGGTTCGGGCTTCCCGGACGCTCTGACGCGGCCGGGAACGTCCCGTGTATTTATGTTGCACACGTCGGCGTGCAACGTCACGCCGCCGCGTGTGCGCCCTGTCATCGGGCAGTGCCACACTCCTCCTTTTTCCGGGAGAACAATAACAATACTAATACTAGACACTGCAAACCAAACCAGAATGTATACATAACATCTCACGAAACCCCATGTTCAAAACACCCCTTTATTGACATCCACCCGGGTCCCCTTACTTAACAGTTCTCATCATTAGGACAATCAGCCAGGTGACCCAACACGTAATCGCTGAGGTGAGCAGGTTTCCCTCGCCCAGCCCTCTGGGGGTACCTCCTGCTCACCTCTGGCACGGGTGATCTGTCCACGGGCATGCCCTGGGCTGGGGACTCATGCAGACAGGGTGTTTCCCCTTCGTCCTCAGGGACCTCTCCTGGGTCTGGATCAGGAGGTGGATCAGTTCTTGGATCCCGCAGCTTCTTGAAGAAACTCACGTTGCAGGTTACCGCAGACCTGCCGTCCAATGCAGTCACCATGGATCCCCGGACTGCGACGACATCGAGCGGTTCCGCCCATACGGTAGGGAGAGCTTTCCATGGGGATGCCTATTTCAAATGAGGACCTCATCGCCTGGCTCCAGCCGCTGCGGGCGAAGCCCTCTCCGAACGTTCTCTTGCTCGATCCTCAGCCGCCGGTCCATCTCGACCTGTTGGTCATTGATCACCCCAGGTTCTTTCTCTCCTACCTCCGGCAGCAAGCCCAGAGGACACCGCTTGAAAAATTCCTCTGCCGGGGCCACTCCAGTGGATGCATGTGGCGTGGTGCGGTACACCCTCAGAAACTGGTACAGGGCTCTCTGGAGTGACTGCCCCTGAGCAATTCTAAAGGTCTTATTTAGAGTCCTCATGAGCCGTTCTGCTTCGCCATTGGCCCGGGGCCAGAGAGGCATGATCTTCTGTGCACCACCCCATAGCTCTCCCTCAGCGCCGAGAAGCGTTCGCTCTGGAAGGGCGCCCCATTGTCCAAGCACAGCGTGCGTGGCAAACCATGGGCCGAAAACACCTTTTCCACGGCCACCATGACATGCTCAAACGCCACAGAGTCCACAAACTCCACCTCGGGGTACCTAGAGTACTCGTCGACCAGAACTAGGAAGTGGGTGCCCATAGTGGTGGACCCAAAGTCTGCATGAACAATTTCCCATGGGCGCGTCCCCCTAGGCATTGTCTCTCTGGCAGGTTCACGCTGCAGGGGAGATGCCACCTGGCACCAAACACAGGCCGCCACAAAGTCATCCACCTTGCGTTCCAGCTCAGGGAACCACACCTTCAGCCGTTGGCGTGCCTTGGTCTTGGTGGCGCCCTGATGACCCCGGTGTGCCAGGGCGATCACCTCGTCCACCTTCGATTGGGGCACCACAATCCGATCTCCGCGGAGTAGAAGGCCGGATGTTGAGAACGATAACTCCTCCCGGACCTTCCAAAGTTGCTCAAGTCCGGTCCTGGCCTCCTGAGTGCGCCCCACCAGAGCCTCCAGCACCGATTTCCAGGAGCCCTGTTGCATAGAGTGTCTTAGGATTTTGAAGCACTCATCCTCCGCTGCAGCTGCCTCCAGCTCCTGGAGAGGCATGGCATTCAGCGTGGCCGCCTCCACCACCACCCGGACGTGCTCCTCTGCCTCCTCTGCACAGGCGTCATGGTCTTCTCCTGCGGACGCCTAGGGTGTCTGGAGAGATAGTCTGCAGCGTTGTTCGCCCCTGGCCGGTATACCAAGGTGACTCCATATTCCAAAAGGGCGAGCATCCACCTCTCAATGCGTGCCGGTGGCTTGGATGACGACCCTGCTAGGATGGGAAGCAGCGGCTTGTGGTCTGTCACCACCATCACCGGGCGTCCAAGGACGTAGAGCCGGAAGTGCCGGCATCCCCAAAGTACTGCCAGCGCCTCGCGTTCGATCTGCGAGTACCGCTGCTCCGCATCGGACAGGGCCTTGCTGGCATACGCCACCGGGCAGACACCCCCATCACTGTCAATCTGCGTTAGCACGGCGCCCAGGTCGAATGGGCTGGAGTCGCCGATGATTTCTGAGGGTAACGCAGGATCGAAAAACGACATGGTTTCTTCAGCTGTCAGGGCACCCTTTATGCCATCAAAAACCACCTGTTCTAGCGGGCCCCGGTTCCAGATGGCATCCTTCCTTGTCAGTGCCCTGAGCGGGTCCAATCTGGAGGCCAGATTTTTAATGAATCGTCCACAGTATGTAACCATGCCCAGGAAACTTTGCACCTCAGACACGGAATCGGGAGGCTGCGCCTTCTTTATGTCCTGCACCTTCCGGGTATCAGGAAACACCCCCCCTCCTTGAATACAAAGCCAAAGAATTCTATCGATGGTCGCAGAAATTCACACTTCTCTTTGTGGAGGGTGAGTCCCAAGGATTGTAGTCTTCCGAACGTCTTCTCCAACCGCCTCAGATGGTCTACCTCCATTCTTGCAAACACCAGGATGTTGTCGCTTATGTTCAAAACGCCCCGAATAATGTTCTGGAACACCTCCGCCGCAGAGGACACACCAAAACTCAGTCTCTTATAGCGGTATAGCCCTCGGTGTGTCGTGAAGGTGGTAATATACCTCGACTCGGGGTGGAGGACAACCTGGTGATAGCCCGCTCGGAGGTCCAGTTTCGAAAAGAAGCGAGCACCCTGTACCTCCGCAATGATGTCATCGATCGTCAGGGTGAGGTGTCTCCCTCTCTTAATGGCCTTGTTCGGGAGCCTTATGTCGACGCAGATTCTACAGCATCGGGTTGTTTAGGTTTCCGTGCCACCACTATCGGGGACACCCAGGGCGTCGGGCCCTCAACCTTTTCTATAATGTCAAGACTGACCAAATTGTCCAGCTCCTTGTCGACATGTTCACAGAGGTGAAACACTACCCTTCGATGTTTCAGGGCAATGGGCTGCACCGATTCATCAATGTGTAACCTCACTGGGTCACCGGCCATCTGCCCGATCCCCTTCAACAGTGCGGCATACTTCTTGAGCAAGCCATTAATGTCCTCTAAATAGACAGAGTATGCGAAGCTGACGATGCCGAGGGCCTCTGCTGCAGCACAACTCAACAACGTATTGGTGCTCACTGGTGTCAGGTAGAATCGTGCTGTGATTCGGTAACCCTCATGTTCTACTTTTGCCACAAACACACCGTCCAGAGGGATAGGGTCAACACCACCAAAGGCAAAGAAGCTGGCCTTGGGAGCAGCCAGCTTGGGGGGCTGGTCCATGGCATCATAGTGTGCACGGGCCTTTACATTCACCGACGCCCCAGTGTCCACGAGGACCGGGATTGGAGATCGGTTCACCTCGACCACGCACCTTGGCTGTCTCCTGTTCTTACTTTTCAGGATCCCCACACTCGAGACAAAGAAGATGTTCTCTTCCTCCTCTTCTTCCGCTTCCTCCACCTGGGCATCCTCCTCAGTCTGATCCACCTAAGCAACGTTGGATGGTCGACCCTGGCGATTGAGACTCGACTGCCCCGGGCCCCTCGGTACCAACACCGGCATTGCTGCTTTGCATACCCCTGAGAAATGATCCGGTAGCCCACACAGTCCACAGGTCTTTCCAGTCGCAGGGCATTCCGCTGGGTGGGGCAGGTCCTACCCACATTTTTGGCAGATTTTTCCTGCCCTCCCGGCTCGATCCCGGGGACCGCTTTGAGGTCTTTGGGTGCCCCTGCCATCTCGCCACATCGCACATACCTCTTCGGTCTTGATGGGGCGCGACCCGGCCTCCATTCTAGCTGCCCTTGCCTCCGACACCTCATGGCACCTCCCCAGTTCAAGGATGCGCTGAAGCGTGATTCCAGGCTCCCTTAACACCTGTCGCCTTAACTTGCCTGATGAACATGCCTGGATAAGCATCGTCCTGATCATGTCCTCAGCATCACCCCAAGCACAGGCCAGCGAGAGACCCCTTAGGCACCCATAGAAAGTGTCCAGAGTCTCATCGTCTTTCTGTTTGGCAGAGAGCATGACAGAAAGTTTATAATCCGCATAGGCGAGAGGCAGAAAGTAAGCCTGCAGAGCGTCCTTCACCTGATCATAGGATCCATCCCCTGGCGGAAGCGATTCAAAAGTCTCTTGGACAGAGGGACCTGCCGAGTACAGCATGGTTGCCAGCCGGGTGTCATCATCCACCACCTGGGCAGCCCGAAAGTACATGTCCAGGTGGTCCACCCACCTCCTCCATCTTGGCCCCAAACTGGAAGGCGGGCCTGATACATCAAACTCCGGGATGGGCTGCAGAGCCGCCTGTGCACGTACCTGAGCCATGGCGGGGGAATCTGCTGAACAACAGGTGCTGCCACGGGCTGTGCTGGAAGTAGAGGACCCTGAAGACCTGCCTGACCACCTGGAGGCTGCTGTGTCGGCTGCACTGGAGGCAGCAAACCTTGAAGTGCTGCTGGCGCACGTGGAGGCTGCTGCACCACCGCTCCATCCTGGTCCTCCGTATCACTCATCAGTTTGAGCGCACAGGCACCCCCAGCGTGGAAGACAGGGGCCGCAACTCAAACACCAAGTCCAAATAACTCCAGCATGCACCATTGGAGAAACAGCTACTGCAACACACCTCTGTGATGATGAAGAGGATGAAGATGAGTGGGGCCACTAGTCTGATGATGAAGAAGATGAAGAGAAGCCTCAGCTTCCAACTGCTCCAAAAAATTAGGACAAGAAAAAAATGTGGGCTATGCAGGCCCAGCCATTGTAGCCCTCCTCCTTGCTTGCACTCGACGTAGGAGACCCAGGAAAATGAAAAATCACCAACTGGGCATAATCACATGCAGGTATCACTGCCTGCTGACAGGATTGCCAAAAATTAGGCCTGGGTGCACTTCTCTGCTCAAGTGGAAGATCAGCAAAATGGCCGCCAGCCGCGTGGGTAACGCACGGCCTGCGGGCCGGAGCGAAGTCTCAAGACGACCTTGCTGCAACAAGAAAAAAAATTGCTGGTCAAGTCACCGCCGGGGCCAGGCATCGTTTCCCCCACTCGTCGCCACTGTTGGGGGTTGGTTGCGACCCCCGGTGCCTTCCGTAAGCCCCAGACCCCGAAGGACTCACTGCGACACGTCCTCTCGGTTCGGGCTTCCCGGACGCTCTGACGCGGCCGGGAACGCCCCGTTTATTTATGTTGCACGCAGCAGCGTGCAACATCACGCCGCCGCGTGCGCGCCCTGTCATCGGGCAGCGCCACAGGATGTAGGGATATATGAATACATAGGAACAGATTTGTACAATATAACGTTTAGGGGCACATATTTGAATGTTGACATCCCTGTGCTGTTCAAGTTTCCCTGGTGGTCTAGTGGTTAGGATTACGGCCCGGGTTCGATTCCCGGTCAGGGAAAGAGGTTGTTTTTTATTCAGCAATTGTTAATAATAAAAAAAAGAAATTCTTTAGGTGAATTATACAAAGACTAATTTTAACAAGTTCATTTTTTTTAAGTAAGCTTGATTATCGTTCTTTTCAGGCGAATAACACATTTACTATATCTACTATATCTAGCACTGCGCATGTGTACATAATATTTTCCCTGCACATCGTTGAAAAGATAGGCACCTAGAAAGACCGGTATACGAGCACAGAAAAGTTATGTATACCAGGGCCCTGCTCGTTTAAGTGGCTATATTGAAAGACCTGTTTTCTTAATGAAATTGATTGCATCGATTTCTGAAGTGGTTTGCTGTGGGAATTTGTGGCGCTACTCCTTTTCCCTAGACTTGAACTAGTGCATAATGTCACGGGGCGCAGAGGCTCATATATTATGCTTCAATCACTTTCTTTAGTCTTTTCTAGAGTATCAAACATGAGTACATTAAAAAAGAACTACATTTCCAAAGAACCATAGGCATACACACCAACATTCTGCATCACTTTGGAGGGAGATTGACTCACAGAAAGCCCATTGGATTGCATTGGGGTTACTATCAGTGCTTTAAGTGAGAAGGAGCAGAGCCCTGTCAGTCTCTGAAAAATGTATCTGAAACAGGGTGCTGCCGAGGATACATAAAGTCCCCAGTGGTGGTGATCACTACATCTCTTAGTTACAAGGATGCCTGGCAGGTGTCAATGCCAACATTAAGGAAGAATAGGGCTAGTGTTCACCCCCACTAGGCATCCCTTTAGTTAAGAGCTGTAGGGATCAGCACTGTTTCCCTTGGGGAGAGGGTGATGGTCTCTGGAAGGGGCTCCCTGGTGGGGGCCGCTTGCAGCATATTAGGCCATTAAGCTGTGGCTCGTTGAGGGACTAATAGGCTGCAAGTGACCCCCACCATTAGGTTAGGCACCTTCGCAAGTCCTGGCTCGTTTTCCCATGGCACTCAAAGCACTGGTTACTATTATTTCAGGAGGGAGAAACTAAAAAGCAGAAATATTTTCACTTAAATAATCGTGGGCATCCCACCTAAATCGGGAGGGTTGGCATGGATGCATAGGAGAAATTGTAGTGCATCATCTTTTTCCAAACGGGCCGGAACACTTGTTAAACTCTTTCAATCACATCACAGCCTGCCTCAAAAGTCCTCCTCACAACACACTTCCTCTTTCTTTGCTGCTCGAGCTTGATTAAGGCAAAACTAAAGAAAATACCACTACAGAGGGTACTGCACAAACCCTGGCTCAGCTGCCAACATTGTTCTAATGTTATCAAAGGTGATAATATTCGTCACCTCAATACAGACCGAAGGTTCACACTAAGACATTTTATGACTTTGGACACAACATTTTTTTATTTACGCTCTCAAATGCCCATGTGGCAAATACTATGTGCGACAGACGACAAGACGGGTAAAAGGACCGCTGGACTGAACACAAATCCAGCATAAGGACAGCCAACACCAAATCACCTGTCTAAAGACAATTCAAGAAAGAAAGACACAGTGGCACAGATGAGGTGTGTGGTACTCAAGGTCATCTATCCCTTACCAAGGGTAGGTAACTTACAGAAGAAAATGGTACAAAGGGAGCTCTACTGGATATACCACTTGGTCTGTATCAGTCCCCTTGGCATGAACGAAGAGTTCTATCTGGTAACCTACCTCTAGATTTTAAGTGATCACAATACCTGCTACACAGGAACCATACTTGACCAAAGGTTGGGTTAGCCGACTAGTGACAAGAACTTGACTGCCGATTACACATTTGCTGACCAGATGTACTAAATCTTTAACTTCTAAGGTCTGTTGGGGACACCTTTAGAATATATTGGTTCAATATAGTTACTATATCACACAAATGTTACCCATTCACTCAGATATATATGTGAAGGTGTTTTATTCATAACTAGCTGAAGAAGTGGGACATAATGTACCCTGCTAATTGAATGTAAACCTTTAACAACTTAATCTTGTCTGAAACATTGTAACATCTTAAACTTTCTAATCTACTTTAGAACCCTGGGGGTCGCTTCACATGTATAACTAATCACAGCCTACTACCCTCCTCATATATTTCATTACGTATCTACACTTTTTCCTAACATCATATTTTTAATTACCATTGGGTGATCAGTTACCCAGATGGTTGCAAATATATGGGAGGTTTCCCATATACGTTTAAATGCCTTTGCTTCGTAATTCGTAAGCATTGCCTTACCACACCGACATGAATTCAACAGATCCCTCTATCATATGAGACTTCTCTTTCTCTCATACGTGCCACCAATCACGGATTGATTTGAGTTACCAAAACATTTCCACAAGATTTCACAACAGTATCTACAAGCATCGTACTGACATTATCTAAATATAATTTTCTTTCACATTAGATTACCAATACGTGCCACCAGTCACGGACTGTTACTGTGGGCTAAAACAGTAAACGAGCGTGATGACGTCATCACATCTCAATCACGCTTTGTTTATAATGGTGGCCATTTTTGGATCTGCGAATCGCTTGGCAGTCACGGATTTCGGGGGAACAAAACTCCATTAACTTCATTAACATAGTGAGCATGAATCTTTTATCTTTACTTTTTTTTTTATTTCACATAGTTTATACAAACTTTTGAAATACAAACTTAACACCGTTCTCACAAAAACCCTACACTAAATTACATGTATCTTATATTCTTAAAACAATAATAATACAAGGAAAGAGACTCTGCGTGGAGGATGGAGACCTTCGTCTCTGGGACTGGTAGTCTGACCGTCAGAACTCATACACCAATCGTGCTAGGGGGCACCAGCTCCAACAACGGCTGCAGCTGGTCTAAAAATTTCGTTATTGCTAGCATCAGTGATTTGCTCTCGCAGTTGTGTAGTTGGCACCACCAATCTTCTTCACTGTAGGTCAAGTGTTTGTCCATCTCATTCTTTAAGCATTTCTCTCGTTGTTCGCTCAATTTGCTGCAGGAAAGGATTAGATGTTTTAAATTTTCATCACCATTTGAACAGAATCTGCAGGTTAAGTTACTTGGGGAGATCATCCTCCTGTTTTTCAAGATTTCTTTTGTTTCGAATATATTGAGGCGGAATTTTAGATACAATCTTCTTAGACGTTTGCAAGGTCAGTTATTTTGAAAGCATATTGACACTTCTGGCCTCGGTAGGTGAATTTCTCATAGCTTTATGAGCCGATCTTATCTCGCCAGTTTCTATCCAGTCAAGCTCCAGCAGCTTCTTCTTGACTGCGCCTGGGTTTTTCCATAATATATATTCGTCAGTATTTAGCTGATTTAGAATGACCTTACTTAGTTGTCTCCATTCCGTCAGAGCTGTATTTCCTGCTAGCTTTTTGTCGATTAGTATATTGAAAGGCGCCAACTCTGCATCTTCATTAGTCTTTCGGAATAAAGCTAGTCTGTTCCAAGTTATTCTGCCATTAAGTGTGGAGATCCCCATTTCATACAGAACACAGGCAGTTGGAGCGCTTTGTGGAACCTGCAGAACTTTCTTCCATAAATAGCCTTCGCATCTTGACCAGATCTTAAAGTCACACCCAAACATATTTTCGGCTCCAGGAGTAGAATTGGGATTACTTTACTTTGATAACATTTTCTAACTGGCACAAAAGAAAACTTTCTGTATTTTTTGTGTATGATGATCCCCTGTGAGGTTAATTGATTACAGTTACTTATAAGTTTCTTCTTCATGGGCTCGTCGTTTATACTGGAATTAATCAACGTTCCTAAGTATCTTGTGTAAGGAACCTTGATTAGTTTTTTTGACCCAAGTTCCCAGCTAGACTTGAGCTGGCTGGCTTTCCGTCCTCTTTTATTTTCAAGAACTAGGATTTCGGATTTCTTTACGTTAATTTCGAGACCTAGTTCGTCTGTGAAGGTTTTTAACGCTGATAGTTTTCATTATAATCCTATGGGTGTCTGGTCCAACAAGACCATATCATCAGCATAAAGTATATGATTAAGTTGCTGACCATTTACCTTTGGTGGAAATGAATTCACACTATTTAGTGCTTCTTCAACTTCTGATATATAGAAGTTAAACAATGTCGCACCAAGTGGACAGCCTTGCTTCACACCTCTTTCCGTAGGAATCACACTTGTTAGATTTCCTAGGTTGTCTAGCCAAACTTTGATATGTGTTCCTGAATATAATTCTTTGATCGCTGCGATTAGACTGCTGTTGCAACCTCTTGTTTTTAATTTCATCCACAGCAAATCACGGGCTACCCCGTCAAATGCGTTTGCCATGTCTATGAAGGCTAAATACACTTTGTGACCTGATCTTATAGCTTCCACCTTCAATAGATTCAAGATAAGGAGATTGAGGCTACAGCCCACTCCTCTTACGAATTTGGATTGGCGTTTATCATAGACCTCCGATTTCTGTATCCATGTCGTTCGTTGAGCTAACAGCAGGCTTGCGAAGATCTTCCCTACCACATTGAGTAGGGCTATTGGCCGATAGTTGGCAGGATTCGTGCGGATACCCTTCTTAAAGATAGGGACTATAATTCCTGATTTCCAGGTCGATGGAATCCATCCTTCTTTAATTATTTGCTGAAACAGGATATCGCAGAATACGGTCCACTCCTCAATGTTGTCTTTCAGAGCAGCGTTGGAGAGGCCATCTGGTCCTGCTGCTCGTGAGGCACTGCTTTTTTTAATGCAGGATCGAATATCCTCTTTATCGATCTTAAGATCCCATGTCTGTCCTAATTGGTGATGCTTGTAACGTGTGTTTTTCACTTTTTTAAATAACTCTGTATAGTGGCGTTCCCACTCTCTCTCTGTAACCATGTTCGAAAGGACTGCTTTTTCAGGATGTGTGTACTTGTTAATTATTGTCCAAAAGCCTCTCGAGTTTTTCTGGTTTAGCGCTGACAGCATCATCTCTGCATCTCTTTGTTCCATTAATGCACTATGCGCTTTATGCAAATTTTTTTATCTGTTCTTCGCTTTCTTTGACAAAGTCTTGTCACCAGGGTCTTGCGAAGTATGGATTCCTCTTAAAATTTTTCGGAGTTCTCTTTTTTTTTTGCACCACCTCGAGATCATATTGATGTTTATGGTAACTAGGTTTGTTTTGAGCGTTCTTCTTTTTGGTTTTATAGATTTCGAACAAATTATGGTATTCTATTGAGTCCTTTTGTGAGTCATTGTGTTTCGATCGTAGAGTCTCTGTTATTGCCAAGATATCGTCATTTCTCAGCCGTAGTCTATTTTGACCAAGTTCCACCACTATTTGTTGGTTCCATTGCTGGCGCTGAGTTAGATGTTGCTTGTGCAATTCCATTAGCAGCACATTATTGTCACTTTGCTTAGTCTTTGAAACTTTAAGAGATCTTATGTCCTGCAGTATGTTTTCAGAGACAAAGAAGTAGTCTACGATTGACTTTTGAGACCCTCTTTCCCAGGTTGGATTCGGTGGAGTATCTCCCTCAATCGTGCCATTCAGCATTACAAGGTTTCCAAGTTCCATTTCTTCGAGCCAACTATCACATTTGCTCTTCTCGCTGTGATTTACTGGAATTCTTGAGTATTCTACTTCAATCATCTTCATGTTGAAGTCTCCACATATTTTAATGTGGGCATTCTGATCGGTTGTTAGGATGTTGTCAATAGTCTTGAGTATTTCATCCTCAAAATTCTGATGGATTCCTGCAGGTGTATTCCAATATAAATTCACTAAGTGGAGGATACTCGACGACGATGATGACTTTTCGACTTTTTCCAGACTGACTGTCTGTAAATGCGGCAAAATTATTTCAGCTGATTTGATTCTTAGCCCGCAATTTCTTTTCCCGAGAGTCATTTGGCCTGACATCGGACGGCCCTTTTTTCCTTGTATGGCTGGATTTACAGAAACATCAAAGCCCTCGACACATGGGGTTTTGGTTAACCATGTTTCTTGTAAACATATCACGTCCGTTGTCACTAAGACTTCAGGGATCGACCTCAATAAATGTGAGAAACCTCTCGTGTTCCAAGAAGCGAACACGATATTAGATTTTTGTTTTTGACATTAACTTGAACTCGGCGCGTTTAGTGATTTTGCAATCCATGACCAATCATTTCTCACTTCTTTTGTATTTCTGGTTTCATCAGGTGTGTCTGCACTTTTCCCTTTAATTGACACGTTCTCCACTGTTATCTTGATTTTTTTTTGTTTTATTTCTTCCATTGAAAGTAGTGAGATGGAGTCAGACTCCTCTGTTGGGATTTTATTACTGTCTTGTGCATCTCGGCACATTTCCTTCAATGGTACTTTATTTGGCTTGATGACGCTTTTCTTTTTAGTGGATAATTTTGTTCTTTGTTTGCTTCATTTTCCTTATTCGCCACAGCATTATCTACCTCATATACTTGGAACCCTGCCTCAAGCAACTGACATTCACACATCATTATTGTTTGAACATCTTTCTTTTCTTTGATATGCAGCAGCACAAACTTTTGGTTCATATCGGCAATGATTTCTACTTGTTCGATCTGCAAGCTTTTAAGCATTCTCAGAGCCGGAATCGTTTGGAAGAGCTGCAATATCGAGTATCTGTTGAGTGGAAGGTCTTTTTCCTATGTTGCATTTTTTTCGACTAAAATTCTGTAGGACTGAGAATGAGTTGGAACTTTCAGATTTGGAAGAGAAGTTTGACACTCTTGGTTGTCTGATCTTTTTAACTTTTCACAATTTGCCTTATTTGCACTTCGTACTTCGTTTGGAGCATTTTGAACTCGTTCTTCTTGGGTGGATCTTTTTGCGGCTACACTTGTATGAATTCTATTGCTGGAACTCAACTTGTATTCCATTTGTTGGCAACTTTCAACCGTTTTTCTTCAAGTGTTAGAAATCTTGGCGTTTCTCTCACAATCACATTTTTGTCATTCTTTTTGAACTGCGCTTTTGATGGCGAGGTAGGCCAAGAAATAACTCTTTTTTCAGATCTAATTTCTTCTTTTTCGAGGACACACTTTTGTGGGGGGTATTGTAATAAATCCAGATCATCTGGACACTTCAAATCACTCAATTCGGCGTCACACGGGCTCATTCCCTCACCATCATTCTCAGCATTTGCCTCGTCAACCATTGGACAGCTATAAGTTGATACGTTTAGTAGTTCCTCCAAGACAGTTTCATCGTCTTCAACCACTATTGGGTCACTGTTCTCATTTGACCCATTATTTTGGTTTGCAGTTGAATCAATTTGATCCATTACATCAGACTCTGCTATACTTTCATTATTATTCTTTTTCGATTGCTCTGTGTTATTTACTGTAATGTTCAGAGCTTTGTTAAAAAAAAATGTCCTGTGTTTCTGTAATTTATTTTTTTGTGGCTGTAGGTTTTCGGACTTTGTTTTACATTTGCCTTGTTTTATTTCTAATGCAAGATCTTTGTTTGCTTTGGCTTGTTCCAATTGTCCTTTTGGTTTTTCAAATATGTCAAACCACTCACTGTCTTTATTCTTCTGCACTTGGCGTGTTGGTTGGTTCGCTTGAACCCCATTTGGGGGGTCACTCATTTTTTGTTCAGAAGGCGCTTCTTCTGTCATATGTTGGTTTGTTGTCTTCTCTTCTACTACCAATAGATCGTCTGTAGGCTCCTCAATTACTGGTGGTTGGGACAAAGAACAGAGCTCACTTAAGATCTCTATCGAAGACACCCCAATTTTCTCACCCACTTTTACCGAGCTGATTTTGTCAACCGTACTAATTGTCAGCTCTTTGTCGTATCGACAATTCTGGAGTGGAACATTCTTGTGTAGCTCCATCGTTTCAGTGAACTGTTGTTTTTTTGGTTATAGGTCTGACCAATTGTGACCAGAATCGTTGCGGTTTCATTGGATACTTAGTTTTTGGAACATCCTACTTTTGAGTCAGAATTCCTGGAGGGTTCTCGTTTATTTTGTAACATAAGGAGTGCTTGTTTCGCTACTTCAGCGAGGAGTCTCTTGTCTTCCGAGTTGTTTCTTAAGGATTCCTTTAATGTTGTTAACGAGATATTGTTGCCTCTTCTCGTCGTAGCGATCTCTAATGCCATTTCCATCAAGTCAACCTCTAATTTTACCATTTTTGAGTTAAGAAGTGCGGCCAAGGTTGTTTGATCTCGAACATTTTCATTTAAGTTTTCATACAGTTTTAGCAGTGACGCAACAGCTATAGTGGTTGCCGGCATCAAAATTGGACTTAGTTTTGCGATTACATTCTCAACAAGGACTGGTGTAATCTGTGCAGAGCTTGATTCTCTCCGTCGGCGGGCGTTAAGTTCCGGAGCGATCTTAATTCTTCTCTGAGGAGAACTGTCACTATCATCTGATTCTGATGATGACCGGCGGACCGTCTCTTCTTGTATTATTTTGGATGGGGGAACATCATCCTCCAACGTACTTTCATTTATACTCATTTTATTTCTGCTTTTAAAGCGTTTGTTTAGTCCACACGCATCTCTTTCCGTGCTTTCTGCACATCTAGATCTCTTCTGCGATGCCAAGAACTCATCATTTCTGGCCTCAAAAGATGGAGTATTTGATTCTATGGACAGCATATCACTGATATTCTTGTCCTTATATTGTGACCAGTCTGAGAATGGTGTTGTTCCTCCACAGGTACATGATGTCGTGACTCTCTTTGGTTGGGTCAATTTGGAGTTCAACTCCGTGAGGTCTTTTAGCACTTGGTCACCAATCCCAAGAGAGTCTCTACGACGAGGTGGCTGTGTGTGGTTTTGCACCTCTATTCGCATTTTCCATGCCTCTGTGTGGGCCCAGATGTCATCCAGTTCCTCATTTGTTGACTTAGCTCTTAGCGGGGCTCTTGGCGACAGTCGGTCCACGTTGTCATCATGCGCCGATCTCTCTTTTGAGGGCTGTTCATCTTTTCTTATCTTTGATTCCCTATGATTTACCAGGGTCAGTTTATGCATCTCTGCAACTTTTAACCATGCCAGCAGTTTTAAAGAGGAGCTGGGTCGTGGCAGTTTTTCAAGATTTCGTGAGTGATGTGCAGCGTCAACCGTTGGAAAAACGTTTTTGCTATTAGAATTTTCCATCATCCGGGCCTCTGCAAGGTGCTTAATGCCTTCCAGGCAGCTGCTCCTACTCTGCTCATTAGTTGAGGTGTTAATGTTCTTATCTTCACTAGTTAAGTTCGCCAGTTGTACATCCACCTCTTTGTGGAGATCCTGAATTGGCTTCCCAATTTGGATGGTTTGAGTTCCTGAATGAGTGTGAATTTTGCATGGGTCCAGCACCAGGTCCAGCGTGTTGTTAGCGGGAGATGCTGGACTCCCTATCATTTTTGTAAGCCTAGGAGAAGTTGGGGCCAGTGGGAAGCTTCTGTGCATCTGTGGACAGTGTTTCATTGCGGAGCAAGTAAGTTCAGCGAGTTTTGTCACACCTCCGGGGCTACGCTGAGCGTCTACATCCCCTTCACGTACTTCCGACACTTCCGACACCCTTGCGGCTTCTCGAGTTGTTTCAGGCTATCTTGACTTACGTCTCTGTAGACCAGTTAAATTGGTACATTCGCCAATTTCATACAGTCCACATCATATTCTCCTTCCTCTTTGCTCTCGCATACAATCATCTCTTCCTTATCATCAACGACTTCTTTGTTGAACGGCATGCTCGTCCTCCGCGCACCATGCAATATGGAACTGGTGCCGGTTTTCAAATTCCTAGAAACCTGATGTGTGTAGGGAGAGACTGGAGCCGCTCGTAGTGTCGTGGTGAGGTTGGCGGTGTGCGGTGTGATTGTTTCCATATGTGCTGCGCTTCTATACAGGTCACTTGTTTGCTCGCTTGGCGTTAATGATGTTGTTAACGTTGGTACTTCATCTATCGCTGCTTTCGCAAGCCCACGCTTTACTTGTGAGCGGGTCTTTGTCAGTGACCCAGTCCTCATTTTGGCAACTGGGAGGAGCTATGTGCGAGTTTGTGCAAGTTTGACACGTAGTTGAACTTCTACCCTGGGGGGTCTCACACCACCGCCCGAGATCTCCCTGGGTTTGTTATTAAATGTTTGTGTTCGTTTGTTATCACCCAACAACAACCTCACAGAGCCCATGATGCGCATGCACAGAGGTAAGCAGAGTATTTCAAGGTAGATTTCCTTACCGCTCTTTCTTGGTGATAACAGCGGAGGGGTTCGATCCGATCAAGATGTCTTTCCTTTCTTACGGACAGGGGGGGTCACCCACCCTATCCCACCAGTGACCACCAAGGACCACTTCACTCCACTTTCGTCCGCGCGCACTCCACGCTGTTTTCAGGTAGATATAGGCAGGTACAGGTTCTAGTACCAGAGCTCCGCCTCCTGGCTTGCAATGGAAAAAAGACTGCCAACACGTAGAGTGACCACCAACGACCACTTCACTTGACGTTTGCCCGCGCGTGCTCCACGCTGTTTTCAGGTAGATATAGGCAGGTACAGGTTCGAGTACCAGAGCTCCGCCTCCTCGCTTGCAATGGAAAAAAGACTGCCAACACATAGAGTGACCACCAAGGACCACTCCACTCCACTTTCGTCTGTCTTTACAACTAGCCTTGGTAGCTAGTTGATAAGTTCTAGAGTCATTATGGCCTAATTCGAGTTTCTAAATACTTTGTAGGTTGACTGGTATCACCTGTTGGTCCCCTGTTTACCAACCAGCGAAACACAGCAACATTTCCTTTCACCACATCGGCTGGGGCTCCAGGCGTACACTGGTCCAACCTCTATGGCATAATGCATACCTCTCCGAAATCCAAAAAATTGGGTGCCTGGGAAAATGGGAATGGCTCGGGATACTGTCATGCCACTCACCCGACGGTCTGGCCCTTCCGCTCCTGTCCGATCGGCTCCCTCTTGGCGGATTTATTCTCGCTTCCGCACTTGGGGTTCGGCTCCCCGGGGAATTCCGGGAGTCCGGAGTTATGTTCCACTGCGCATGCACGGTCGCTCGTGTCCTCGCGCCCGCGCATGCGCAGTATATTGGGCACTCGGAGCGACGAGAGCTTGCTTCTCAAGCCTCGTTCTGGGCTCGCCAGCACCTGGGAACGAGGCGGCTTGCGGTCCAAGCCTCTCAGGTGCTGGCGGCCCTATAAGATGAGCCAAGACTAAATTCAATCGCGTCTCAACGCGGTTTTGTTTTGACCGTGTCTTCGCTCCGTTCTTCTGCCCGTTGGTTCCCTTCAGTTTCCCTGGCCATTGCCTTCTACCAGTCTGCTCCCTCCTGGTTCTATTCAGTTTCCCTGGCCATTGCCTTCTACCAGTCTGCTCCCTCCTGGTTCCATTCAGTTTCCCTGGCCATTGCCTTCTTCCAGTCTGCTCCCTCCTGGTTCCCTTCAGTTCCCCTGGCCATTATCATTACCTGCCAGTACCTTTCAGGTCCCTACCTGTTCTTTTGACCACTATCTACTTGATTCTCTCTGGGTCCTTCTGCGCTCCTGTTTTGCCTGCCTCCCCCTTGGTGCTTGTCTACGTCAGCCTCCTTGCCTGCCTGGTATTCATCCGCCGTGGACAAGAGCCGCCAGCTACCTGATATTTCATCTACTGCTGCGGAAGGACAGACCACTCTCTGCTCCCCCTGCCAGTGCTCGCACTGTCCTGACGTCACGAAAATCAGGGGTGAGCACACCGTGACATTGGGAGCGGTTCATCCTCCGCCCAGTTGCTAAGCTTGGGTTTAGGTCTGGACTGGCTACCCGCGTTACACTTGCTTCGGAGAAGAACAGACAGTCTGGCTGCCAACCCAAGACCTTTGGCAAGACAAACAGGTACTCATCGATCTCGTGATATCCACTTTAACAGATTGAGACGCCTGCCTTCGAGTTCCAAGATGGAGGAGGATCAGGATCTTCGTGACGAGTTACGAGCTCTCAGAGCAGAAATGACGGCATTACGGCAAGAGAACCAAACATTGCGACAATTGGTGATGCAGGGAGCCGTAGGAAGCTCTTCGGCAGAAAACACTTTAGCCCACACTGCACCAATCAAGTTTGATGGGGATCCACGATGTGTCGCCGAATTTTGCAATCATTGCCGGATCCATTTCCTTTTCAGAGCAACCCACTTCAACAATGACAAGGCCAAGATCGGGTACATTCTGGGAAACCTGGCTGGAAATGCTTTGGCTTGGGCGACACCTCTGGTTGCCACTAATAGTCCTGTTTTAAACGATTTTGTGGGTTTTGAAAAGGCCTTTTTGGAGGTCTTCCAGACTCCCAATTTCGCTTCAGTCGCTCAAAACCAACTGATGGACATCAAGCAGGGGAACGCAGATATAATATCATATATAAGTCGTTTCCGACAACTGGCAACAGATTCACAATGGCCAGAAATAACTCAGAAAACCTTGTTTCGCCGGGGTCTGAGAGAAGAATACAAGGATGAGCTTTTACACATTCCAGAGCCAGAGACCTTCCAACGCCTCATCGAACAAGTGCTTCGGATAGACCAAAGATTGGCAGAACGGAAGGTTGAGAGACGTCGGTTCGAGAGAGCCAATACCAGAATGCCTAGTATTCCTGCTGGTACATTTGGTCCTTCGGATTCCGGACCCGAACCTATGCAGTTGGGGGCCATTAGAGGTCCTTTTCCTGAGGAAGAGAAGAAACGCAGGAGAAATTTACGTCTATGCCTCTACTGTGGGGCTGCTGGCCACTTTTTGGGTACTTGCCCTCTTCGACCACAAAAGAAGGCGGGAAACTAGTGGACCTGTCGTGTAATGGAAAGGCAACGACGGGTCCAACTTCTTTATCTGTCCTTTCCCACTCCTGTTCGGTGCTCCAGCCCATGCAACCTGCCATCTTGATGACCATGAAGATCAATATACAATGGATGGACCGGTCTTTGGAAGTCCAGGGATTGTTGGATAGCGGAGCCACGGGAAACTACATTGATGAGGTATTCGCTACCACAAATCGGATACCACTTTTGTCTAGAGGAACAGTCTTACCAGTTGAAGTCATTGACGGAACACCCTTGTCCTCGGGACCCATCCGCTTACATACCATGGAACTATCTCTTTTTGTCTCAGAACACAAGGAACAAATAGCTTTGGATGTGATCAAGTCTCCCACATACAAGGTGGTCTTGGGATTATCTTGGCTTCAACATCACAATCCGGTGATTAACTGGGAAACCCGTACTCTGACTTTTGCCTCTGCCTTCTGTCTTCAGCATTGCACTCCGTCAGCCTTATCCCAAGACTCGGATCTCACTACCACACTGGAATCAAGTGGAAATGGGGCTGGTGTAAATTCGGTTTCTCAGATTCCACAGGCATACATCGACTTCGAACATGTGTTTTCTGAGCCTATTGACATCCCCTTGCCGCCTCATCGGCCGTTTGACTGTGCTATTGACCTGCTTCCTTGCACCAAGATTCCTCATGGTAAGGTGTACGCTTTAACTCAGGCTGAAAGACAGGTATTGCAGAATTACTTGGCCGACTGTATGAAGAAAGGATACATCGTTCCTTCTAAATCACCCGCAGGATTTCCTCTGTTTTTTGTCAAAAAGAAAGAGGGAACATTACGTCCGTGCATAGATTATCGGCAGCTGAACGAAATCACCATAAAGGATCGCTATCCATTACCTTTGATCCGAAACATTCTAGAAACTCTACATTCGGCCCGGATTTTTACCAAACTGGAATTACGGGGTGCTTATCACCTGGTCCGGATCAAGGACGGGGACGAGTGGAAGACGGCTTTTAAAACACCTTACGGGCATTATGAGTATAGGGTATTGCCTTTCGGCCTGTGTAATGCCCCAGCCATCTTCCAGCGTCTAATGGACAACATCTTTGGTGACTTGACAGGCATATCTGTTTGGATTTATCTGGATGACATACTGATTTTTTCCTGTTCCTTGAAGGAACACGTTGGACACGTCCGAGAGGTCCTCCATCGTTTGTCACTGAATCATCTGTTCGTTAAGGCAGAGAAGTGTTCCTTCCACCAAGACAAGATGGAATTCTTGGGCTACGTGATTAGCAGTGCAGGTATCCAGATGGATCCCGGAAAAGTCCAAGCGATTCAAGAATGGAGACCGCCTCATGATGTTAAGTCTCTCCAGCGGTTTTTGGGATTCGCCAATTTTTATCGGCGTTTTATCCCAGCTTTTTCTCGAATTACGGCTCCCCTTACTAGACTGACCAGCAATAAGGTTCTATATCAGTGGGATTCTCACGCCGCGTTGGCATTCGATTCCTTGAAGACGGCTTTCTGTTCCACTCCAGTTTTACGTCATCCACAAGACGAGCTGCCTTATATTGTGGAGGCTGATGCTTCGGATTTTGCTGTAGGGGCCGTTCTTCTCCAAAAGGATGGACTTACTTCCTTCGAACACCCTGTGGCCTACTACTCTCGTAAGTTAACTCCCAGTGAAAGAAATTATGCAGTCATAGAAAGGGAGCTTTTGGCCATCAAGACTGCCTTCGAGGAATGGAGACATCATCTGCTTGGGGGTCGCTTTCCGGTGGAAGTACGCACCGATCATCGAAACCTACAATATCTTCGTTCTTTGCAGTGTCGTACGCCACGTCAGGCCCGATGGGCTTTTTTCTTTTCTCCCTATGTCTTCAACATAACATACATACCATGCACTTCCAATCTGAAAGCTGACGCTTTGTCTCGTTCTTTGGATAAGGGAGAGGAGAATCTCAGTCTCGATATGCCCTTAATCGCACCTAGTCATTTTCTGTTGACTTTATCTCCCTATCTTCAGACCATTCAAAAGGAGACCTTGATGGATCCCGAGAGAACAACTCTTCGTAAGAGAACATTGGTCACGGAACGTGATGGGCTGCTTTTTTATCAAGGAAGACTGTACATCCCAAGGGGTACTGTCCGCAAGACTATACTACATGGCTTTCATGACTCGTGCATCGGTGGACATCGTGGCGTCCGAGCCACTCAAGACCTTGTATGCAGACAGTTTTGGTGGCCCGGCTGGGCTCGAGAAGTCAATAGTTACGTGAAGAGTTGTCCGGTCTGCGCCCAGATCAAGGCTCCCAGGAGGCGTCCATTGGGGTTATTACGACCCTCTGAAATACCACCATATCCTTGGCACACCATTGCAACTGACTTTATAGTCGAGTTACCGCCCTCTGACGGATGTACTTGTATTATGGTGGTAGTGGATTGCTTCACCAAGCGCGCCCATTTCATTCCATTCCGTGCGATACCTACGGCCGCTCAAATGGCGTCTGCCTTTTTGCACGAAATATATCGACTACATGGTTTGCCTGAAAAGATCATCTCGGATAGAGGGCCTCAATTCCTTTCTTCTTTTTGGACCAAACTGTGTGATCATCTCGGCATTCGCAGGGCGTTGAGTTCCGGTTACCACCCTCAGACCAACGGTCAAACAGAGAGAACAAACCAAACCCTGGAGGACTATCTTCGGTGTTACGCTAACGCCACGCAATCCAACTGGGGATCGCTTCTAGACCTGGTGGAGGTCTCCTACAACAACACCATACATGCCTCTATCGGTGTGAGTCCATGCTATTGTTCTACGGGCCAACACCCCAAATTGATGCCTTTTCGTCCAGTGTTACCCAGTACCGTTCCTTCTGCTGATCAATTGGTATCCACCATACAGAGGCATCACGAGTTGGCACGTGGGGCCCTGGCGGAGGCACAGGAGCGCATGAAGAGGCAGGCAGACAGTGGTCGAACCCTGGAACCCGACTTCCAGGTGGGGGATCGGGTTTGGTTATCATCAAAAAAACTGCCAATACATAACTTATCTGTCAAGCTGGCCCCTCGATATTTTGGTCCATTCAAGGTCATCCGGCGTCTGTCCTCTGTGGCCTTTCGTCTTCAGCTACCCCCTTCCTGGCGAATACATCCTGTTTTTCATGTTTACCACCTAAAGCCTTATGTGGTTGACGGGTATGGGCGTGCATGTCCTCGTCCTGCCTCTATCCAGGTGCGGGGGTTTCCTGAATTTGAGGTTCAGGAGATTTGTGACTCGCGTTTACGTCGGGGTGTGCTTCACTATTTGGTGGACTGGAAGGGGTACCCAGCTTGCGATCGCACCTGGGAACCGCATGTTCATGTGCACGCTCCCCGTCTTATCCGCAAGTTCTATCAGCGGTTTCCCTGGAAACCAGGGGCTCCAGGTCTTTCTGGGAGGGGTCATAGTGTCATGCCACTCACCCGACGGTCTGGCCCTTCCGCTCCTGTCCGATCGGCTCCCTCTTGGCGGATTTATTCTCGCTTCCGCACTTGGGGTTCGGCTCCCCGGGGAATTCCGGGAGTCCGGAGTTATGTTCCACTGCGCATGCGCGGTCGCTCGTGTCCTCGCGCCCGCGCATGCGCAGTATATTGGGCACTCGGAGCGACGAGAGCTTGCTTCTCAAGCCTCGTTCTGGGCTCGCCAGCGCCTGGGAACGAGGCGGCTTGCGGTCCAAGCCTCTCAGGTGCTGGCGGCCCTATAAGATGAGCCAAGACTAAATTCAATCGCGTCTCAATGCGGTTTTGTTTTGACCGTGTCTTCGCTCCGTTCTTCTGCCCGTTGGTTCCCTCCAGTTTCCCTGGCCATTGCCTTCTACCAGTCTGCTCCCTCCTGGTTCCATTCAGTTTCCCTGGCCATTGCCTTCTACCAGTCTGCTCCCTCCTGGTTCCATTCAGTTTCCCTGGCTATTGCCTTCTTCCAGTCTGCTCCCTCCTGGTTCCCTTCAGTTCCCCTGGCCATTATCATTACCTGCCAGTACCTTTCAGGTCCCTACCTGTTCTTTTGACCACTATCTACTTGATTCTCTCTGGGTCCTTCTGCGCTCCTGTTTTGCCTGCCTCTCCCTTGGTGCTTGTCTACGTCAGCCTCCTTGCCTGCCTGGTATTCATCCGCCGTGGACAAGATCCACCAGCTACCTGATATTTCATCTACTGCTGCGGAAGGACAGACCACTCTCTGCTCCCCTTGCCAGTGCTCGCACTGTCCTGACGTCACGAAAATCAGGGGTGAGCACACCGTGACGTTGGGAGTCGGTTCATCCTCCGCCCAGTTGCTAAGTTTGGGTTTAGGTCTGGACTGGCTACCCGCGTTACACTTGCTTCGGAGAAGAACAGACAGTCTGGGTGCCAACCCAAGACCTTCGGCAAGACAAACAGGTACTCATCGATCTCGTGATATCCACTTTAACAGATACTTACACTGGAGCAAGTAATTCAAGGGGGGCGTATGGTGGAGTTTGATACCCTGAGGGAGCATTTTGACTTGGGACCTGGTGACCGCTTTAGATATACACAGCTCGCTCACGCCATGAATGCACAGTTCCCAAACCTGGAGGCTATCCCACCTTGCTCCCCTTTAGAAACCAATGTCCTTGCAGAGCGTATCCCCTCCAGGGTCACCTCCATGGTATATCCGGCCCTCAACTCCTTTGGCAACAAAGATCTCACCACACTGAAAGGGAAATGGGAAAGAGACATAGACAGGCTGGAACTGGAAGAATGGATGGAAGATCTGATGTTCCCTCGTGAGATAGGCATAGACGCGAAACTACGCCTAAACCAGTTCAGGATACTGCACTGATCCTATTATTCCCACACAATGCTGGCTAGATGGAGTGGAATGGGCGTGGAGGTCTGCCTTCGATGCACGAGCAAAAGCGGCACCTTCTTCCACCCAATCTGGGATTGCACTGTGGTACAGGCCTTCTGGGCGGGCTGCACGGGCACAGTCTCTGCGATGGTGGGTTCCCAAATACCACTAGACCCAAAGTTGATACTGCTCGGGATATGGGGAGAACTGGGCCTCACTAAGCACTAAAAACTGTTCACGGACGTGGCACGGGGGCGGACAAGAGACTGTTTGCTGCAAACTGGGGATCTACTGCAGCACTGAGCCTAACCCAATGGACTATGATTGTTTTTTCTGTAAGTTGTTAACAATTGTAGTCTGTGCGATCCCAGAAATTAATTCCGAACAATAGTTCAATTGTGATGAAAAGCCAACTCTTAGTTTATTGTCAAATTATATGTAAATCTTCATGTATTGCTTTCATACATATGCTTGTTGTACAGTTCGTGGTGGTTACTCATGCAATTTTCATGTATTAATTTCCAACCATTTATGTGTGCTTTACATTCCCATTGTGCACATATGATCTTCCAACACGTGTTTCCCCACAGCATTAGCCGTGGTTCCTCAGGAGAGATTCCTTTTGTACTAGTCGCTTTCTTTACTTAAAATAAAGCACTTCAAAAAGGTCTGTGCTGTGTCCGACTCCTTCTTCCGACCCGGCACAGTACAGTGTGTGCTCTCGCACCCGCTTCCAGCCATCTGGTTGGCTGAACGCCCTTCCCAGTGTGCAAATGTCACACATGCATGTTTGTAGGTCACCGGTTCGCCTAAGTTAGTTTTAAGTGCCAGGCTATTATGCAAGTCTATGCAAAAAGGACGAGCATACTTGCCTTTGGCACTTAAGGGGTTAAGCTAAGCAGGCTTTCCTAAGGTAGATGCTGGAGCTAAATAACTCCCAGCAATTTCGAACCCTGCCTAATATCTACATGTATAGTTTTCATGATGCAAATTAACAAGGGGGGTCCTGGGAGCCCCTCTGCCAGACATTAGTCCTGGTTACGAGAGACTTACCCACAGTCCTTAGCTCACTATCTTTCACAGAGAAGAAATATCCCAAACATATCAGTCTTTGTCCTGCCCTGGGGCAGTCCAGCACCGAAATGCTAGGCAATTCTCCTCTGAACAAGAGTACCAACAGTAACCCCAGACACGTGTTTTGGTCTGGTTGGACCTCATCAGTAGGGTGGAGCTGTGCCTCTCTAAGAATAGTGAGCCAGGGGTCCACGTCTGGATTCTCCTAGTGACTTAGTTTCCATGATGGCAATATCCCACTTGCTATACACTAGTGTGTATGAACTGCCCTAACTTTGCTAGTTTCAAAGATTGATGGATCAAATGCTTTAAATCAGGGATCAAAATAAGGATTTGATGACCATCAGCTAAAAGAAGCTCCTGGGTATCAGGCATGACCCAGTGAGCAGGAGCTACCTCTGAGAAACAGAGAAACTAGGAGCTAGCACATGGTAGTACATAACATGCCGTGCATCTAACATTCACATGAAATTCACACTGTGGTGAACTAAAATAATGAAAAGTCAATACATGTTATTCAGCTTCTGAAGAGAAAGAAACATAACACTGCCTTGAAAGGAAACTAATATAATTCTGCTGTGTTTTTTAGGCGAGGCCACTGCAGCTGTGCGCTGGCCTATGTAGAGATGCGACTCCATGTTTTCAATGAATGGATCAGAGGGCTCGTACGTACTTCCACTTGGCAGAATTCTCTCGCCGCATTACTCATGTTCTGCGTTGTTAGGTTATTAGTTTGAATGTCGCCATTATAATTAATCCGGTCAGGGATGAGTCTGCTTCAGTAGTCAAGACTAGATAAAGTTGCCATATCTCAATTATAACAAGACACAGCTGTTCATCTCATTGGAGCTCCCCCACAAAGTGATGACAGAAAGATGGGTTTTCTTTGAACTTTGTGAGATTAGCACAAAGCTGTGAGTTTACTCCCTGAAATGGTCTTAATGAGCACCGTGGGATTCGCCCCTCCCAGATAATTCAACATTCTACAAAGGTATAAGAACTGCAACGTTTTGGAGAGGGGCAAGTTCGTTTTTAGGATTTGTTTATGGTGACCTGCTCTGTTTAATGTCCGTTTTTCCTGCTTTACTGTTGTACCATTAAAGATGTCTGCCAACCTTCCTGGTTTGGATGATTTGAAGAAGGAATCGTTACCCTGGCAACAGAATAACTTTGTGTTCTTTATATTTGAGCCATTGAGCATTCATTTTATCAATGTATCGGAAAGCTCCATTTAACATGTTCACAGACATGCATGGTTGATGTCAGATATGTGCTTGTATGGCACCAGGTGGCCTTGTGAGTCAAGTAGCTGCTAGTGAAGTCAAGTTTACCAGGCTCTTCTAGGCTACACGCAGGAGATAAATAGCTCCCAGCTCCTTACAATTTCAAACCGTGCCTTAAATTAATCACATCCACTGGTATTGCTCTAGACATCTAACAGTCCTCCATAGGGAAAACATTCTTTCAAGCGCACACTTCCTTTTATGCTTTGCCTATTCCAATAAAGAGGCAACCCGCTTCATCTTTGTGGAAAATATTTTTGGCTGCAGCTTAGTTAAAATATCTACATAAAATGGAATCAGTCAACACAAAGCACCAGCACACTTCATGTGGCACTATAGCTCATTCCAAACCATAAGCCCTGAAGTTCCCCTTTACCTATTTACAGACTTCCAAAGGAAGCAGAGGACCAACTCCCTAAACTTGGAGAATGGGTAGGAGCTGAATATGGCATGTGTCGTGCCACTGCATGTCACCACTACAAGTGACACGTGCCACTAGCAGGTGTCGCATGCCATGCCCCAAAAAAAGGTTTCACGTGTCACGGTAAATCTCTTCGTTTTTCAAATTATAATCCTCCTTTTTAAAAATAAAAATACGAAATGCCAATTTTATTCCTTTTTTGTAAAAATAAAATTGAAATGGCAATGGAAGATTCGTACTAATGCCTCCTGTTATGTACATAGCTTCATTAACCACTGCACCATTATGTCTCACGAGAATAAAGGATCAAATTCTACCTCTAATGTGAACTCTTACATGGTTCAAAGCTGCTCCTTTTTTTTATTTTGAGTTACATTTTAAAACAAACTGCATGTACAATTCTGAAAGTTTGTAGGATAGAAACAATTTACTGAAAGTTTTTGCACCTTGTGCTTTTCTTGCATAATACTAAATGTAAAAAACAGTTCAATCCAAAACCTGTTACTGTGTAATGCTTTAAATGTCAAACATGTATTGTGTACATGTTTTCCAAAACAGTATGGTCGCAATATTAAAGTGTGTGGGCCTCATTACGACTCTGGCGGTAAGCGAAAAACGATGCCGGTAAATGATTACCGGCATCGTTTTCCGCTAGGTCCGATCATGACCCGTGACCGTTAACTACGATGCCATTAGCGGCATCGTAGTTAACGCTCCCGCTAACTGCACCAAGGTCGCGCGCACGCAACCTGCCACGCCGTAAATACCGGCATGACGCAAAGCTAAGCGGGTCACGACCCAAGCGGACATGCACCTGACGCCATCACAAAGCCCGTTAAGTACCTTACCGCCATGGTGCTAATTACGCCATCGCGAACCAACCATAAATGGCCATGTAAAGTGAACCCAGCTGCCACAGGTCACAGAATCAGCACAGGTGGAGGCAATACAGACTCAGGAAGTACAAAAAGAGCACACCCCACCCCTTCCCACACCTAGTCACACTCCACAATGATACCAAAAGGACTAGCAATGTTGGGACTGGAGGACCTGATAGCAATGCAAGTGCTACAACAACAACAACAACAACAACAACAACAACAACAGGCAGCACAGAGGAGATGCGGGAGGAGAAGGAGGGCAAGGCAGGGCCAGCAAGCCCCACCAGCACAGCCAGTGCCACCACGCAGGCAGCCCCCAATCCCACACATCAGAGCCAGTCCATTCAACCTCACTGCTGAGCAGATCCACACCCTGTACCGTTTGGACCGGGACACCATCACCGCCATCGTAGACATGACACACAACGACATTGTCAGCATGATAGAAACACCAACCGCCATCCCACCCCTGCTGAAGGTAGTGTCTGTACTCCACTTCCTGGCCACAGGCACCTACCAGCACACAGTGGGGCACTTGCATGGCATTTCACAACCATTATTTTCACGTACACTGATCCAAGTGCTCAATGCCCTCCTCAAGCACACAGACGACCACATCTCATTACCACGGACTGCCCAGGAGATTGCAAACACCAAAGTGGGTTTCCATGCCCTAGCCGGCATACCTGGTTGCATTGGTGCCATCGACTGCACCCATGTGGAATTGGTGGTTCCACATGCCTTGGAGGTACCGTACTGCAACCGTAAACTATTTCACTCAATCAACGTGCAAATGGTCTGTGACTCCAACAGGATCATTACACATTGTTGTGCCCGATTCCCCGGAGCAACCCATGATTCAATGGTCCTGAGGAACTCCACAATACCACGCTACATGGAGCGACATGCAGGCCCAAGATCCTGGCTACTCGGTGAGTCTAATGTCATGACCATGGAAATGTGAAGTGGGTAGGTGAACGATGTACCAATGCATACTCCACCTGGCTGTAAGGGGGGGGGAATGATGCATACTCCACCTGGCTGAAAGGGGGGGAATGATGCATACTCCACCTGGCTGAAAGGGGGGGGAATGATGCATACTCCACCTGGCTGAAAGGGGGGGGGAATGATGCATACTCCACCTGGCTGAAAGGGGGGGGAATGATGCATACTCCACCTGGCTGAAAGGGGGGGAATGATGCATACTCCACCTGGCTGGAAAGGGGGGGAATGATGCACACTCCACCTGGCTGTGAGTAGCAGAGACAACGGAGCAAGATCATACCCTAAAGCAGCACAAACTTCACCCAACACCAGTAAACCCAATGCCTGATGTATGCAGCCCTACCATGTGAATGAGGTTGTGTCCCAACCATGACACAACCATCTGCAAGTGCATTGTACCAATTCAGACCACATTGACTACAACGAAATGCACCTACATGCACGTCACCAAACACTATCAACCGAAAGGCCTGTCCCCCATAACTGCGCACAAAGGAGGCACATGACGGACAGAAACATCAACACACCATCACACAGACAGCCAGCAGGGCCCCCAAAATGTCCCTATAAACATCGGTATTGCTCACTGGGGTCATGATGAGGCCGACAGCAATTTGCAATGATGTGAGCATTGACATCACAGGACACGTGCCAGGCCACCAAAACAAACGGCATGAACGAACAGTGGATGGGCACTCACAAGGCACTAGACCCCCCTGCATACATTGGTTGATGGCATGCCAAACAGGCCATGAGAGCCATGAGCATATACCGGTCGCATAGTGTGAATCAATTAGTGCATTTAGAAGTGGTCCAAAGTAACAGTTGGATGCAAGCCATGGTGGCACATCATGTTTCGAATTAGACGTCATGACTGACACATACATTCTCGCCCACATACAGGTGATGCAGGCTATCCCCTGAAGAGGTGGCTCCTTACACCAGTCCGGAACCCACAGAACCAGCACGAGGAGGACTTCAACCGTGCACATACACGTACCCGTGTGGTCATTGAGCAGGCATTCGGCCTATTGAAGGCATGGTTTCGCTGCCTCTGCAGGTCTGGTGGGGCACTCCTGTACCGCCATGAGAAGGTGGCAAAGATCGTCATGGCATGTGTCATGCTACACAATATGTGCGTCAGACGAAATGTGCCCCTGCCCCTTGACGCAGAACTGCAACCACCTGACGATGAGGATGAGGAGGGTGCAGATGGGGCCGCACCTCATGGAGGAGGTGATGCACACGAGGGGCGTGAAATGCGTCAAGATATCATCAACCAATGCTTCTAGCACACAAGGCTGGTGTGTATGACATGGAGACGGCACTTGGGGCACTGTGTGTGTCGGGGACATGCACACTGTGGACTGTACACCAATAAAGCACACATACGCAATGAACAATGTCCACACATTTGATTTGTGCAAAAGGAAAATGTGTATTTTAAATGTGAATTGTTGTTACACACCCACTCCCCCCTCCCCCCTCCCCCCTGAACACCCCAACACACCCACTCCCCCTCCCCCCTCCCTCCTGAACACCCCAACACACCCACTCCCCCTCCCACTCCCCCCGAACACCCCAACACACCCACTCCCCCCTCCCCCCTGGACTCCCCAAAACACACCCTGTAACTAAGTGGCTAATGTTGCATGATAACGGTGGGCAGCCGCTATTGCAAGCCCCCCATCCCGGCCCCCGGGGCACCCCTGCCTGTGCTGCGCAGGTTCCTTCCCGATCGGCGGATGGGGCTGCTTTGGGTGGAACTGGCAGCGGAGGAGGTCCCTGCCTGCTCATGTGCACACATGTCCCGAATGTAGTTGGCTAGCTCTGAGAGCACGCGCCGCACGGCGGCAAGTTCCGCACACATGTCCTTTGAGGAGGACTGCATTTCAGCCCTCAGGGTCTCTGTGCTCCGCTCCATTTCAGCGCTCAGGGTCTCTGTGCTCCGCTCCATTTCAGCCCTCAGGGTCTCAGTGCTCCGCTCCATTGCTGCCCTCAGGGTCTCCGTACATTGTTCCATAGCTGCCCTTGCCCCCCCACATTCTGCAGCATGCTCATTCAGAAGCGAGGAGAGTTGTTGCTGGCGCGTGATTATCTCCTCCAGGGAATGTTGGCTCTGCTGGCCCATGCCTATTGCAGATGGTGTTACGAAGGGGCTGCTCCCCTCCTGCTGATTTTCCCATGCCTATTGCAGATGGTGTTACGAAGGGGCTGCTCCCCTCCTGCTGATTTTCGACAGGGCATGGGGTGGATGGCCAGTCCTCATCTTCTGAATGCCCCTGTGTGGGATCCTCATGGGGGCTGCTCTGGGACAGACAGGGGGAATGATGGTGGTCAGTGGGGGGTCCGACATCGGACTCCTCTGTGTCACTTTCAGAGCATGCTGCAATGGCAGCAGTTTCGCCTATGGTACTGCTTCCTGCAGAACCTGTGTCTTCTGTGGCGAACATTGTGGGGATGTGTGGTGCTGCTGCCATGCTGCCTGCTGGGGTGCCTGTTAGTGGCCCGTCCTGTGTACTGGCAACGGATTTCGGCTGCTGCGGTGTCTTGGTCACTAAAGCTGAGGTGGAGGGTGTTGGCACAGTGGTCTTTGCCCTCTTGGCTGGTGTTGTGGCAGGGGTGTCCTCATCCTCGGGGTTGGAATTGGAGCCTGTTGTGGAGCAAAGGAGGGAGAGTGTTATTGATGGGTCTGCGGACATTGGAATCGCTATGACTGACATCATTTTGGTTACTAGATGCAGCACATTCGAGGCAGGGGCATGCAGGTTGTCTCCTTTTTGTGTGGCTTTAGCATGGAGGTATGTGGGTGCCTGCAGTGAGGGTGTGCATACTACATGTGTACAGGGTGCAGGTCGGATGTGGCTGTGGGCAGTCTCCTGCTGATGTGTTTCATTTACACTCTAGGGCAACATTGTGCTACACATGAATGGACTTCAGTGACTATTGCATGGCTTGATTTGAGGCACCTACCTGCATCGCCTGATGTCGGTGCTCCTCTCTCCATCCCTCCTACCCCTTCTATGCTCTCCATGCCGATTGTGAAGGCACAGATTTCCTCCCATGGCTGGAGTTTAATTGTTTAATTGGTGAATCCGATCCTCCCCCGGTTGCCAGGCCCAGGTTGCGGTTTGCGGAGAGGATGCTCCTGACGCGGAGCCTCAGGTCGTCCGACCGCTTTCGACACTGCTGTGCGTTGCGGGGTACGGTTCCCACCGCACTGACCCGCTGTGTCACCAGGGCCCATATGGCCTTCTTCTTGGCAATTGCCGGCCTAGTCATTTGTATGGAGAAGACCACCGCCGCATTCTCCTGGAGGGTCTCTGCCAGCATAGTGAGTTCCTCCCGAGTGAAGCGGTCCTGCCGCTGCCGATCGCAGGCTTTTTTGACAACTTTTGGCATTTTGTAGTGGGAAAAAGGGTGGGTAATGGGTTTTGACAGGTCTCAGGGTCGGATGTAGACTGGTTGGGGAGGATTCCAATGGATTGTGTTTTTAAAGATGGCCGCCGTGCTCTTTCCTGTTCCTCCGCAATGACACTACTTCCGGTTCCGCTTATTTACGGTCACCGCTAATTGCGGTGACCGCTAATTAAGGTGACCGCTAATTACGTTTGCCGCTGTGATGGATGGCGGTAGTGCACCTTGCGCGGCGTACGATGCCGGTAGGGGCCGTTTTGGGGTCTTTTACGGTATGGCGTAGTTTACATTACTGGCATGGCGTAATGCTCGTGCGCGATGGGTCGGAATGTGCCGGACTTTACGGCATCGGACCAGGGTGTAAACGTTAATTACGCCATGCCGGTAATGTTGAATACTTACCGCCTGGGTCGTAATGAGGGCCAGTGTGTTTGTACATTAATTCATGTGTTTCACACTTGACTGTACGAACTGTGATAAATACAGTACAACCATATCCTACTGATAATATGTATAATTTATATATCATAGTATATACACGATCATGAAAACATAATTTACAAATGTTGCTAAATCTTCAGATTTAGGGCCCAATTCATAGAATCCAGCGCAGAAGCAGCACAAGTGCTGCAGGCCGAGAAGGAGCATGTGCCATGCGAGCACCAGCTGTGGCACAAACCAGCAATTGCGCGGGACGTGTATTCGTGGATTTTCTGAGGCATCAGTAACCGTGGCGCAATGAAGATCAAGTAGCGCCAGCAACGCCCCCAACGCACCCCCCTGCGCAGGCAAAAGACAGTGAAATGCCCAATACAGCGCAACGCCCTGCACCATCCGTGACCAAGCACACATCCCCCCATTGTAATTGCGTGAAAAATCAGAGCGTAACCCGCTCGCACCAGCCAAATCGCGTGAAAAGGCCCATGCGTACCCCGTCCACACCCCAGCAAAATCGCGTACCCCGCTCGCACCAGCCAAATCGCGTGGGAAGGCCCGCGCGTTCCCCATCCACACCCCAGCAAAATCATGTACCCCACTCGCAAAATCACGTGGGAAAGCCCGCGTGTACCCCGTCTGCGCCCCAGCAAAATTGCGTACCCCGCTCGCACCAGCCAAATCACGTGGAAAGGCCTGCGTGTACCCTGTGATACATGCACAACTCCCCTGGAAGCAGACTCCTCCTCACGGGACAGCCAGACCCCAGCGTGGACCATACCCCGCAGGCAGCCCATACCAAAGGCCCCCCATCACCCGTGACCACACCCCGCAGGCAGCCTACACCAAATGGGATCTCCACCATCACCCGTGAACATACCCTGCAGGCAGCCCACACCACATGGCTACCCCATCACCTGTAACCACACCCTGCAGGCAGCCCACACCACATGGAACCCCCCACCATCACCCACGACTATACCCCGCGGGCAGCCCACACTACATGGGACCCCCACCATCACCTGTGAACATACCCCGCAGGCAGCCCACACCACATGGCTCCCCTTTCACCCGTGACCACACCCTGCAGACAGCCCACACCACATGGGACCCCCACCATCACCCGTGACCATACCCCGCAGGCAGTCCACACTACATGGGACCCACACCATCACCAGTGAACATACTCCGCAGGTAGCCCACACCACATGGGACACCGCCATCACCCATGAACATACCCCACAGGCAGCACACACCACACGGGCACCCCATCACCCGTGACCATACCCCGCCTCATGTCCCCACCTGTGACGGCAACCTGCAGGCAGGTCCCACCTCATGTCCCAACTCCCCACCAGTGACGGCAACCTGCAGGCAGGCCGCGCCTCATGTCCCCACCCCCCAACAGAGATGGCAACCTGCAGGCAGGCCCCGCCACATGTCCCCACCAGTGACAGCAACCTGCAGGCAGGCCCCGCCTCATGTCCCCACCCCCCACCAGTGACGGCAACCTGCAGGCAGGCCCGCCTCATGTCCCCAACCCCCACCAGTGATGGCAACCTGCAGGCAGGTCCTGCCACATGTCTACCCCGCCCACCACCCCAATCCACACATTGGACCAACATACAACCACGCAGCACATGTCAACTAAAATGCCACCACACACTGCATCCCCCTGGTGCACATCAACACCCATCCATTAGTCATGCTCCCTATGTCATGTGAATCCTAACATCACACATGCATTCATGTGCACACACATGAACAACATTGGTGAACAGCAGTGACACGCAAATGCGTCAAGGAGGAGTGAAACATGCACTAAACCATTGAGACCAGATACCACTTTGATTTCAATGTCAAAAAATTATATTAAAAAACATGTATCTAAGTCACACACAGTAAAAACAACAAATTAAACATGCATGAACCAAATGAAAAATCAAAATAAAGTGAAAACCAAAATCAATGTGATGTAAAAAATGAAAGAGTCAAAAATGTGGTCCTTGTCCATTAATGTATGTGCAAATGAAATCACATATCATGTGAAAACCATTCCAAATTAAAATCCAAATATTTACAAAGATCCAGGGTCCATGGTCCCAAAACATGTAGAACAATCCTAAAAATACAATACAAAAATAACTATATACAAGATGCGGAGCAAAGTCCAGGAACTCCAAATAAAAAAAATAAAAAAATAAAACCTACTCCTAAAGAACTATATACAAAGGCAGCAGGCTAGTCCATCTCCTCTCCATGCTCTCTCATAGTCTCCGCCAGGGTGTCATCGAACACTACGTCCATTTCCAATAGGCGGGCCTTGGCTTCGCCCTCGAGGGATTGCAGGGACTCCTTCATGCTCCTCTCAAACTCCCTGCGAGTCTCCTCGAGGACCTCCACCCGCCTCTCTGCTCGACGCAGTGAATTCTCCAGCCTGGCCATGGTGAGTTGCTTCTCCTGTGCCCGCTGCCGCTCTTACCCGTTTTGGCGGTCCAAACGCTCCAACACGGAAGACATCCTTGTCGTAAGATCCACGTTTGTCTCCTGCCCGATGGCCGATACCTGCCCCTCTGATGATGAACGCCGCGAGTCCTGTTGCCTCCTTTCCTGAGCCTGCTGCTGCCAAAATGCCTGGTGCCTGCGCCACAAGGACAGCCTCCGGGATGATGATACAACCCAGGGCTGTCATGCACGTGCCCTCCTTCTTGGTGCCTGCATTTCCTCCCTTGCCATAGCTTCTGTCGCTGCAGTGACAACCTCTGCTGATCCTCCTTCGACTCCCTACTGTGGCAGGGATGTGATCTCCACCAGACTGGCCTGCGGGGTTGGGACAGGTACATAGGGGGCCCTGGTGGTATCTGGGCCGGAGGACGGCAGGGAGGAGGACTGGCGCACAGAGGAGGAAAAGGAAGAGGGGTTTGCAGCAGTGGCCACCACATGTACCAGATTTGTGACCAGGAACTGAGCTAGCCAGTTAATGAGGCGATAGACCTCATTGTGATGATGTGCAAGCCCCCGATTGGAAGCCTGCACATCATCACAAATGGTGCCTGTATGCCTCGCAATACCCGCTAGCAATGGCTAGCAACGGTTCCACCCTGTGACAAATTGCTTCATCCACAGGTAGTGGAGGATCTGTTTGCGTAGATACATCCGCCACCTGTGGAGGGGTCCGGCCTGAGGCATGCCCGCAGGTGCATATAGGGGCAGTCGCAGTTCCAGGGACAAGATCAGTAACAGGCCCCTCCACGGTGACCTGCACTTCCTCCGGCCCCTGATCCTGGATTGCACCACTCACACCTACCTCATCACCCCTGCTGGGCCCCATGTGCTGGGCTGATCTAATATGGCCTCCTCCTCCTCCTCCATCACCACCAACCTGGATGACTCCCCACTGTCTTCTGCATAGGATTGCCACTGTGTGGGCTCACCTGTCCCTCCCACTGCGGAGGTGCCCACGACCAACTTCACCCTCTTGGGCCTCCCCTCAGCAGCTGAGGCCATTGTCATGGACGCGGCACCAGTCTCCTCGCTCCCAGAAGATGACGGTACCTGGGAGGAGGACTGGGCCCTGCATCTGTGCCTGGTGGAGGCATCCCTGCTGCGGTGCTCCACAGCGCCTTCTTCGCCCTCTTCTTCCATCGTCACTGTGGATAGGTAAACATAGAACACAAACATCAGGCTACTGAACATAAGTGTGTATGTGTGTTTGTCACAATGCAAATGTACATCAGTGGCACTGTCAAAGGTCACAGCCATCATCACCCTCCACTACACACAGGGAAGTGCCATTCACACACATTCACAAACATGTCTATCATTCACAACAGACATTCACATCCATGGACAAGGCACTGACACAAGATCATAATTCTGTATTCAGCTCACACACATCATGGGACCTACACATCTCATTCACACGCATCACCTGACAGTCATGAGGCAGGCCATGGAGCTATCACGTCACAGAGCACTCAAGGGCAAATTGGCAGCATGAGGCAATCACAAATCAAGAACTCAAGTAACATATGTGTGGAGTGTTGGGCAGTTACACACTCACTACTCCATGATGATGACATAAGCACCTATGCGTCACACCTCTCACATGCCCCAGACCAGACACATGTATGCAAACATGTGTGCATCGTTACATGTTACAACACAGACACCATTGATGTGGGACACGCTTGAATGGACTCTCATGCAGCACTGTCAGGGACATGCACACAGACATCTGTAGGAGGCATGCCAGACATAAGGCCAAGGTGCACACTCCAGCCACATGCTCAATGGTGGACAAGAACACATGAACCATTCGACTCCAGATGCAGCACCAACTCCAAGACGTGGGGGTACAGCACTGGGTAGGCTCCAGGACCCTCATCTCGTCGGTGGTCAACCTGCCCCGGCACCTCACTCGATCATCACCAGCCTTAATGAGGCACCGGGCCTTGTTGTGGGTCCTGGACTTGAAGTCTTCCTAGCACTTGACATGATGGTAGTTGCGGGGTGCCAGCCCCTCTACATTGATGGCACCCACTATGTCCCCCTAGATCTTCTTCCGTCCTTCATTGCCAACTTGCGATGGGCCGTGGAAGAGGGCATCATGATGCCCCAGGACTTGCTCTACCAGGATGTCAACTTCCCTGGGTGAGAAGCTGACAGCCCTCTGACAGCCCTCTGCCTCTCTGCCGGGGGGTTGCCACTTGCCTCAGATGGTGTGGTGTCAGACATGGCAACCCCTGAGGCAGGTGTGGGTGGGCAAGGTGGTCCTGGGGCTGGGCTGTGGAGCAGTGGTATAGCAGTCAAGAGTCTTCAGGATCAGCAGAGGTGGTCACAATGACAGGATCACTGGCAATGGCTGATGAGCAGGCACCATGCGCTGGATGTTGAGCGTTATCATTCAGTATCGGGTTAAAGGTCTGGGTAGGACAACAGTGCACTGTACATGCTTTTCGTGGGGACGGATGCGTGAACTTCATATTTTTGTGGGTTCACACGCAAATAATATTGTGGCAGTGCATACTTCTTGTTTTGGCGCGGGAGTTGCCTACGCGCACACACACGTGTGATTTTCTTCATTCTACGAGACAAACAGTGAGTCGTGCACACATTTTTCCCACCGTGGTTGCCCCTGTGTGACGCGTACACCATTTTCGAGGTCATGGTAGCCTATGTGTTCCTCGCGTACACATTTTTTGTGTTGCTGGGTGACACAGTGTACTGCAGGCTGTTTTTTACTCAAGGTGGGCTACCGAGGGGACACGTACACATTGATTTTTGTTTTTCGGGTGCCTGAGCATTGCGCAACATGTTATTTTTTCACCAGGGGTCACATAGAGCTTTTCTGGAGCACAGTGGTACGTTTCCCATCACGTACCCTGGCCCCTCACTCCAATTTCTCAGGACAATTGTTGGCTGCACCTCCCATTGCGCTAGTCCATCAGTGCCATGACTGGGAGGGCAACAAGTGGGAAGGGAGACAAAGGTGGGCGACTTGCCAGAGGTGGACAAGGTGGGCGACGTGGCCAGGGTGGCCAAGCTGGTCAAGGTGGTCCATGTGGGCAAGGTGTGCAGGACCATGCAGGGAGAACTATGCCCCACACCCAACCGGGCCAGGGAGATGCAGCAGCTGCTGACATAACCAGCACCCGTGGTCCCGGACAAGCAGTGCCATCTGCTGTCCAGAGTGTGGAAGCTGCAGGGGCAGCTGCGGCTACCACTACCCAGGCTCAGGGTCAGCCAGCCCGATGGTAGTGGTTCCGGCACAGGGACAGGGTGACTCAATGGCCGATTTCCATGTCCCGAAGGCCAAGACACGTGTGGTGCAAGTTCCAGGCACCGGCACCCGGGGATCTGGAACAGCGGTGTCATCTGCTGTTCATACCGGCCAGGGTCTGGAAGCTGCAAGGGCAGCTGTAGCAACCGGCACCCTGTCTCAGGGTCACCCAGCCAGTAATGGATTGGTCCCGGCCCAGTGTGACTCAGGGGCCAAGTCCCTTGTCACGATGGCCAAGACACATGTGGCGCAGTGTCCTGGCAACAGCACCCAGCTACTGATACCTGCAAGCTGACCTTCTGTAGTTACATTGGTGGCTGATTCCATAGGCCAGTCCACCTGTACTCCAGCCCCTACTGAACAGAGCGGTACCTGCCACTCAGGGTCTGCACCACCTCACAAGAAGCAGAAGACCCCAGACACGGCACAGGAGTCCCACAAGTCGAGAAAGAGGAGTTTCTGTGATGAGGAACTGGAGATGCTCGTGGACTACATGTTGGAACATGGCCGTGACATGCTGGTGCAGGCAGGGAGCACACATACACCTGCTCATACACCTGCTCAGCGTATGACCCCCTGGCAGTGCCTCGCTGACCGCATTAGCGTCTTGGGCTATGAGAGGCGCACAGCTGGTGATGTTGAGAAGCGTTGGAATGACTTCCAACACCGAGCAAAAGACAAGCTGGCTTCAAAGTTTGCCTCTACTCTGGTGACTGGCAGTGGGTCACCACCAGAGGACGATGAACTCACTGGACATGAGGAGATCACTAGTGATTTCATTGGAGTGGAGCAGATCCAAGGCGTGGGAGACCTGCCAATGTATGAGGGAATGTCCGGTGAGTGGTGATGTGTGTGTGTACAGGCCATGTGTGTGTTGCTTGGGTGATGTGTTATGATTGTCTGCCAGTTCAGGCTACATTGTAATGACTGCCATGTGTGACCCATGTGATGTTGGACTGATACGTGCTTGTTGTCATGCAGACTGCATACAAACCATATGCTGCACACAGAGGCAATCCTCATCACCACACCTGCTCCCTCCTTCCATGACACTCTCTCTCCAGCCTCTCTTGGCCCTATTCTTGCTCCAACCTGTGGTCGCGGATAGCCTGTGATGATCTTCCACTTAACAGTCACCTTCTATCATCACATGACTGACGTCTCTGTGAGGTCACCCTGCAAGTTGCTCATCCGCAGAGGTATTCTTCCTTTCCTCTCCATCCCCCAGCAGCTCACTGTCTCCAGAGGACTGGTAATTCCTATGATGGACTACTGCAACAGGCTTTACCAGGATTTCTATGATTCTACACTCTTCCCTCTGCAAGGTATCTCCCTAGGACTGTGATGATGGCACAGGCTCACAGTGGCTATGATTGTTCATTCCTGAACCCTGTGCATTCTCAGAAAGTCCCTATGGGTCCTGGGCCAGCAATTCCTTCAACTCCACCTCCAGTATTTACTTCATTCTCATGGTCTTTGATCATCCCTTTCTTACTCCCTCAGGGTCAGTTGCTCCTGATGGAAATTAGTTTGTGGTTCACATCTGTGTTGAGCTGGGGGCTCCCTCTCGTACAGCCTCCATGCCTCTATGTAACTGGAGGTGTAGCTTCTCCGGGTCTGCAGGCACTTCTGATGCTTCCTCATGTGTTGTGCTTTCTGATGTATCCCTGAGCCAGTGATGACAGGGAGCAGGAACCAGGCTGACTCAGGTAAGTGTAAAAGGAAACAGGCTTTATTCTTCTTGGTTACATAGTGTAGTCATATGAAGTAGGAGAGTAGGTGATAAGCCTCTGCCCTGGTACCCAGTCCATCTCCAAGTCCCAACCGTCACTCCCTAGAATCCTCAGGCCCCCCACACTCCAAGCTCCACTTAAACATTCTAGGAGGCCCTTGCACACACTCCGCCATTCAATACAGTCATACCAGGATACCAGCCATTCATCACAGTCATACCAGGATACCACACATCCCCCTCCTTAACAAACAAACAGAAATCAGAATACTCTCACCATCATGTCAGGATCACAATCAAAAGAAACCCAACACCTTCTACCCCGGCCTGCCACACCGGGGTCTCAGTGCTGCCACCACCGAGCGCATACCTTGCCACATGGACAATCAAATCTAAACTACCATCATACCCCCTCCCAACCTACCACCTTTTGCCAGAACTACCACTCCTGGCCTCAAGCCTGCCACACATGAGCACTAACCTTGTCTCAACGAGACCACCATACCTTCAAACATATAGTGTAGCCAAAACATACACAATTGGCCTGAACAAAATCCTAACACGCTAGCCACAACAAAACCAACAGTATCCAAAACAAACACACCTCAGCACCCATCCCTTCTCCCCTAAAGAAAACATAGAAAAGGATGAATATAAAGGCAAAGGGACTAACTGGACAAAGACCACATAAACCACAACACAACCACAAAAGACATGGTGCGTAAAATGTGCACAGTCCCTACCATGCAAAACGAAACTTCCATCCACTACAAAAAAGAAAACACTGAAACCCAGTGCAAACACAACAAGTTGGACAAATGTAGTGCTTTTCCAATGTTGAAATTGTTAGATAATAGTACAATAATAAATTACATTGTCTCCCCATTGTCAATTAAAACTTATCTCAACTGTCTGTGTGGTAAACTCGGAGTAAACTTCAACCTGACTAGGCATAAAAAAGAATAAACATATCTCATGAACTGCACTTCCTGACACCACAGACATTAGGAGTCCAAAAAATCACTCCTAACCCCGACACTATAACATTCTACAGGAGACATGAAAACAGAAACACTTACTAATGTAGTGTAGAGCCTACTCCATGACTTCATGTGTACTACTTACGCCTCAATGTCTCCTACTATACTGTCCTACTATAGGATGCTTATATATATAGATCCTCCCCGAATAGGATGCTTCTATCTAAAGATCCTCCCCGAACACAAATCACCTATTTGTGTTTAAACTCCAAACACCGGTCTCTCTAGGGTCTTCATAAGGTATCACACCTGGCCAGCATATGATCCTTACCCTCAACTACATGCGTGCTACCTCTCACACGCCTACTTCTCTCAACGTACGTACTCATGACTGCACACACCCATTGCAGTAACATTCACTTCAAATGTGTTACTTCACACACACGCACCCAACATACACATGTATGTCACACATACCTACAGTTGCATGCTCCAAATGCTCCAGGACCTCAGGGCTGCCACCCCCAAGCACAACCTGCTCTCTCAGAGCAAAACAACATCCAACTCACCTAACCAAACTATACAAAACCTATTCTCCTTCTGTAAGGGCCTGCCACACCCAAACCCTGGACCTGCCACGTCCCGGCACAACCTCACCCTAATACAGGACACTGCAGGTATTCTCTCCTTCACTTCTCATCCGCTCTCCCACGTAATTCCAGTTTCAAAATCCTCGTCGCCAAATGATGTATCCCTGAGCCAGTGATGACAGGGAGCAGGAACCAGGCTGACTCAGGTGTGTGTAAAAGGAAACAGGCTTTATTCTTCTTGGTTGCATAGTATAGTCATAAGAAGTAGGAGAGTAGGCAATAAGCCTCTGCCCTGGTTCCCAGTCCATCTCCCAGTCCCAACCGTCACTCCCTAGAATCCTCAGGCCCCCCACACTCCAAGCTCCACTACTCAATCACATAGTCACACAACACAACATAGTATATATGATGCTAGGATACTACACTTTCTGTCCTCCTCTCCCCTGTTGTAGTCCCAGATGACTGAGAGAATGTACTTGCCCACACTGTCTGCAACGTCACGGCACTCTGAGCAACCATTTTAACCCATGCACTGCCTCCCAGCCACCCCCCGCTCTTGGGGGTGGGGTTTACTGTATCCCTACAACCCACTACCAACACTTTACACATGATGACAGCACTTACCCTTACACTGCCATCAGGCCACGACATTGACATTACTGGATCTGTGTTTTTCTTCATAGTTGAGGCCGTACCCATGTAGTGCACTGCACCCACACACTTCTAAACCCTGTTATCCCCTTCAATATGCCTATTGACTTGCATGATGTCAATGTAACCTAGCATTATTGAATCCGTATGCCTGCCCTCACTGTATTACAACACCCTAGCGTTGTTGCACCCTGTGACACATGTGTGTTTTCTAATAGTGAATTCCATGAAATGTCATCTGACATGCATTGTACATGGCTCATGGTCAGGAATATTCAACTTCCATCTGAGGCTGGTTGACAATTCTGGCATGGCTATACTACGTGCCATCTGTGTATTGGCATCAGTCATGTTTGTGGAAGGACTATGCCAGTCACATGCTTGTGTGTGATGCAGGTGCTATGCAGTATATGTGTTATTTTACCCTTTGACACGCATCCATGTCTGCTTTCAGGCACCCCTTCCCTTTCATTGGCACTGCGTGCGTGCCTGACTTTGTGTCATGTGTGGTGGATGGTGTGAGGTGGTGGTGCGAGGTGGTGGAAGAGGCTGCGGTAGGGTTGGCTAATTCCTTGCAGACTTTGCAAAGTGTGTCCGTGTTATTGGATACCGCAGAGATGCAGGCTTGTATAAAGACTCTTTTCTGGGAGCAGATGCAGAGTCTATACTGTCTTTAGAGGAGGCGGCAGGCCAGTTTGTCAGAGGGTGCGCCAGAGGAATCCCATTTCTATTTGTCAGCCCCGCACTTGTGTTTAACGGAAGCTGATTTGGAGTCATACCAAGAGTTGCACTTTTTGGTAGGCTTCAATCGTACCCTCATGACAGAGGCAAGAATATAAAGAGTATTGGAAACAGAGCGGTTAAAGTTTGAGAGGGCTGTGGCAGGGTGGGAGTCAGTCGCAGGAGTGGAAGGAGTATAATAGGTGGAGGCAAAGGCAGCTACTGAGACTCTTTTCATGGGTCAGATGACCTTGTAGACGGGAGGCAGTGCCGGGCTTACCTATGCAACAGGAGAAGAGAGCTTCAAGTGAGAAGAGAGGAGAAAATGATCAGTCCAGGAGAGAGAAGTAGTGAGAGGGATAGATAGCGGAATGCCAGTTGAGAAGAGAGCATCCAAGGTGTGGCCAGCGCTGTGCATTGGGCCAGACGGTAAGATGGAAAGAAAGGGAGAGTCGCAAAGGTTGCATAAAGGTCTTAAGGAATCAGGTGAGTCGAGATGGATGTTGGGATCACCCAGTAGGAAGAGATGAGAAGAGGAGGAAAGGATAGAGGAGGCCAGGTCAGCCCATTATGAAAGGAAGAGGGAGGGCTGACCAGGTGGCTGGTAGAAGGTGGACAGCAGCAGTGAAGAGCTTGGAGAGAGGGACAGCCTGCAGATCAGGCACTCAAAGGATGAGTAGGCCTGAGTGGGAATGTCAGACACAGGGATACACTCAGGGAAGATCAATGCTACTCCCCCACCTGGTCTGTTTGGTCTAGGAAGAGAGAGTATTGTGTAGCCTTCTGGATGAAGTGTGTCAAAACTTGTGACAGAGCAATCCTTGAACCAGGTTTCAGTGATGGCAAGAACATCACAATCCAGGAGTTCAAGGAGGTTGCAGATGTCAGAGGAGTGTTTGACAGCTGAGTGAGTGCTTACCATGGCAATGTGGAGCAGATTGCAATCAGTGAAAGACTTACGGGGGGAGCAGGGGACAGTGGGCCCCCCTAAGTAACGATAGTACCTGAGGGACAGAGGTAGAAGGGGGCAGAGGAGCCAGGGCCGGTAAGGGAGACAGGACCATAATGGGTGAGGAGGGAGCCGGTGCGGGAGGCACCACAGGGGGCAAGGGAGCCCCAGATACAGTGTTAGTGGGTGACTGGTTCACCCAAGAGGAGAAGGCAGATGGGATTGTCAATGTGTGGGGTGGTGGCAAGAAAGCCATGGCAAGGGTAGAAGGGTGGTTAGGAGGTGGCAAAGGAGCCAAGATGGGCACAGCTGGCATGGTAGCCAGGGCAGCTGAAGGAGCTGGTGCAAAAGGCGGAGGGAGGTTGATAAGGCGGTGGAGGAGCCTATGAAAGAGTAGAAGGTTGGTTTGAGGACCCTGGACCATGATGGTACCATTGCAGTAGACATTGATGATGACCCTGGAGGTGGAGAGGGCAAGAAAGACCTTGCAGCGGGTGCCACCATTGATGGGCAAAGAAGAGAAAGGAGAGAGAAGAGCAATCATATGGAGAGTCCATAGGACGGGTGAGGGAACGACAGAGTATGTCTGTGAGAGTCTCTCTGGCAGAGGCAATGACGTAGATGCCTGCAATTGGAAGGCCTGGGTTAGACCTCAGTATGTCCTTCTTGAGGTTCTTCCTGACAGACTTAGTAATGGGTGAAGGATAAGAGATAGAGAAGCAGTTTGAGAAGATAGGAGAGATAGATAGCGCCGTAGCAAACTGCAGAGAGTGAGGTACACTTAACCAGGCTGAGGCCACAGAGGCGCAGCGAGAGCAGAAGGTAGAGGGGGGGGAGACAGGGAACAAGACTGGGAGAAAAACAATGGGAGCTGGGGGAGGTAATATGCACAGAAAAACAGTGAACACACAGTGGAAGGGGACGTAGTGGGTGTATGGCTGAGGGGAATAACAGCACAGTGGGACAATGGGACTGAGGAAGGGTGAGGGAACCGGTAGCAGACTAGACAGAGTACAGAGGGGTGGACTTGTTAACACATTCTCATGAAAAGCAGGTTATGCACACAGCTAAAAACAAATGTAAACAGGAGCGGGACAATCAAGATGGGCACACAGCTGAAAACGAATTTAAAAAGCAGCAGGGCAATCATGATGTGCACACAGCTGAAAACGAATTTAAATAGCAGCAGGACAATCAAAGTGATAAATATTTTAGAGGAGTCATCGATCTGACCATGCTAACCAGTCATGTTTGTGTGCCAGAATATGCATGTCAGACCATCACATGGGCTGTGTAGCCTCTCGCACACCACCTGTGCTGAAATTACACACATGATAATCTTATCTATACCATGTATCCCTCTTTATCTAAAGTTGCCACTGAGATCAGCTGGAAATTCAGCAGTCGAGGTGTACAGGACACAGCTTAGCCCCAGTCAGACCAGCATGTGCTGTTGAGTGCTGTGTTCAGCAGTGTGTTACTTACTTCAACCCAGTGTTGCCACAAACAAAGGGACTGTCTGAGGCACAGCTGAAGATCTTTGCAGATGTAGAAAGAAAATCCTGCTCAAATACGAGAGTGCAGGTGTCCGTCTCCTTTTGCTAGAGACTCCCACGATTTTAAGGACACTTGGCAGCTCTGTTGACAGGCACCACAAAGTACAAGCTAAGTACTGTTGGCTGTTCGCGACACTATCCCGGACTAACGTTGCTGATTGCCTACGCATTTTAGACGTATTGAATCCGGATCCGCACTCGTGGCGTGCTGTTTATTTCAGCCCTGGAGGACGTCTTTGCTGGAGACACGCGAAGTGCCTGACCCTCCATTCAGGAAGTAGGAGGTGACTTTTGTACTTGCACGTAGGACTCATAGTGCAGTCCATTGAAAATTGTGTGGCCGCAATCATATCCATACTTGGAGCCCATTGAAATCTGTATAGCCTTGGGATGGGTTTAAACTGAGAATTAATTTTCTTATTTTTTTGAAGTCATATATCTAAAACCCCTTATTTATTTATTTATTTATTCATTCATTCATTTATTTATGTATGTATGTATGTATGTATGTATGTATGTATTTATTTATTTATTTATTTACTTATTTATTTCCTAAGGTGTGTGTTTGGGAGGTTGGTCCCGCCCTTGGTTTTGTGCAACGATCCACCTACTCCAATAAATACCGGCACCTTGGCGCACCCGCGCCGCGCACCGCAAAGCACAAGCTAAGTACTGTTGGCTGTTTGCGGTTCTCGGTGCGAGGTGCCTATCCCCAAGCCTATGTGATTATTGATTTGGGATCTCTGTAATAGATTGGAACACTCCGAGTAATTCCGTCAGACCCATCGTTCCCTCTTTGCCTCTGAGCAGAGTGGAGCGGAGAGGTGGGAGAGGTGTATTTCGTTCATCCTTTAATTTTTCTTGACTTGCGTGGGTGAGGGTGCGTGTGGTTTCATGGTCATGTCTTTGAAGGCAGGCATGCCAGAGGGCATATGTCCGCTTAGCGCACCGTGTGTGGCGAGCCGGACGAGTAATAATGTCATAAACTGTCATTTAAGTAATACATCCACGCCAAAGGTTTTGCGAAAGGCAAATAAGGTGAAAACCGTCTTAAGTCATGGGACGGATATTAGAAAATTCTGCAAAGGATTCTGCATAGGATTCTGCAAAGGCATTACCGCCAAGGATCCAACCGCCCTTGGCGGGGGGGGGCGGGTATAGGTACTCAGCCAATTACTATTAATGATTCCAATGTAAATGTGATTGATGTCTTGTCTAGGAGAAATGGTAATCATGGTAAACCACAACAGCAGGAAACAAATGTAAGTAAAAAAAACATCACGTTGGGCACAGTCCCGAGGACCATAATGGCAAATCTGAATATTTCAATAATGGACACTAGTTTGCTGAATTCGGTGCAATGTACAGCCGTTGATAATGCCTCTAAAGTGGTAGTGGATGGTGGTGAAAAAGATGATGCCATAATTGATTAGAACTTGCTTAATTCTGGGTTTTCTGCACAATTGCTCACAGATAATTTATAGAAAACACCTGATATGTTTTCTACTATTGGTTCTGGTTATTCGAGTGTAAATGTGTCATATTGTGCTCTAACTCCGAGGAAATGTGTTACTCCATATGTGTGTGTAGATGAGGAGGCACCAAGCTGTGGGGAGGTAGGGCAGGAACCAACAGTACCCAATGATGTGGAACCATTGCAGAAAATAGAAATAGGCAACCCGGTCCCAAATAGTGTTGTACTCAAGTAAATTGTGCTAAGAGCTACTCAATTTTCATTGGCTGTGCTGTTTAAATTATATGATACCTTGGCTGAACAGGTCCGTAAGCAAGCCCTTCAAATTGAGCATTTGCTTTTATGGCAAAAGAAAGCTATGCACAAATTGAAATTGAAAAGTGATAATCCAAGTATAACGCGCCCTGATCTAACTACATGTTCAACAGCAGGGAACATGGGTGTTGGGGCGGGGTACAAACTTATCCCACAAATGGATTGTATTATAGGTGAGGTGTTGGAATGTAATGTGCCTGACAAAATAGCTACGCAGGAGGGTAAGTGTACAGAGAATGAAGTTGTAGGGAGGCGATTCGCTAGTGACACTGTGATGAAGGAAGACAAAGTTGCCTATACAGACTTCACTAAACAGGCAAAAAGTAGTACAAAGCAGAGTAACCAAATGAGTAAAAAGCTACCAAAAAATCAACCAATGCCAACAAATAAGAAGGGGGCTAAAATACGAACATTTACCAAAATGTTAAGCATTCCAACTAACAATACAATCACAACTGCTCAAGCTATTGCAAAACAATCTCACATGCGTACTTACTCAAAGGTTGATCGAACGGGAAGTGGTTCATTGCAACCAGTACACATGCCCCCCTTGATGTTCTGGTTGATGAGGTAACAGATCAAAATCTCCGGACTGGGTCCAAGAGGGATAAAGCTCCAGTTGAGAAATCCTCTAATTCTGGGGAAGTGAGGACCACTGTGCCGGGCCTCAATATAAGAGATTTCCATCGCCAGGAGATAAGAAAGGCGGTAGATGCCTACATGAGTAGCAATTTGGTGATTAACATGGATAAGCCGGAGCCAATGCCCTCTTGTAAAAAGATTAAGAGTGTTAGTTTTAAAGAACAAAGGGTGGAAACAAGTTTTGTCCCACCCATAAACATACCTACAACAATAGAGTTAAATAATTTGCCTTTGGGACTGGGAGAGAAACATACCGTGAATCCAGAAATCTGCCAAAAGGCCAAAGAGTACGTAAGTCCTGTAATACCTCAGAATTCCTTGATCTCAAAGATTATGCCAGAATTTTTAAACATAATGCAAAATGCTTTGAGTACCGGTGGCAGACAAGGAAGTTCCATGCCCTCAATGGCAGCGGTTACAAAAGTTGGGTCGGCGACTAAACCTGCAACCATTAAGAGAAAATCGCTGGCAAATTATTCATTGAGGCTGTCTTGTACCGCCTCTCCGGCAGTGCAATATGAACTAAATAGAAGAGCTATTTTAGCCATATTCTCGGATATACCAAGTCTTGAGGACATTTGTTCCACAGACTTGGAGCTGAGGAATTCCCGGACAAAGGGAATCACCAATGTGTAAGAATATGGATGAATTCGAGGTTGGTGCAAAATAGAATCTGGCTTGCTAAAACTGATTTGACATTGTTGGGATTTACAGTATTCACTGAAACAACTGCAAATGTCGAAATCAAAAATGAGGTACCGCTGAATTACAATCTCAATGGTTCTAACCTTGCCTCACGGAAAAGAAATGCTAAACAGGGTGAAGTGTGTAATTGTGATCAAAGAAAAGATCGAGCCTAACTAGTACGATCAGCTGCAAATAAAAATCTGGCATTAATTAGTTGGAATACAAGGGGCTTTGTCCATCTGTTAAATAATGACAACAATGATCTAGTGCAATTCGACATAATTATGTTACAGGAAACATGGCTAATGTCGGTACCTGTGTGGGATGGCTTTGATCTTTTTTTAAATCCTACATCACAGGCTTTGCACGGAAGACCGACGTCTGGCCTACTTATAGCCATTAAATCTAAAGGGGGGATCAGCGCGTAGGCATGGGAAACGCAGACTGAATTTCTCCAACTGGTTAAAGTAAAAGTCAACAATGAATCGTATGGGCTGATAAATGTCTACTGGAATTCAGTGGGAATATCGGACGGGTCCTTTATCAAATCGTTTGGAGACCTATGTAGTCTTATTTCAATGGACTCATCAATTTCACGAATTATAATTGCTGGAGATTTTAATTCGGATTGCACCAATGACCAGCCCTTAAAGTATAATCCAAGACTGAATAAATGGGCTGAATTTGTCTCATCATATAATTTGATACGGTTGAATGGTGCTTTTCCATTCCGATATTCCCCCTCATCCAACTTGGCATCGTGGTGGTAGTGTTTCCATAATTGACTTTATTTATGTGAATATGAATATGTTTGAGGGGATCAATAAGTTTTGCATTGTGGAAAATACACAGAGTGATCACAACCAACTTGTGATGCAATGGACAGTCAGTGGCGAACCAACAACCGGACAAAAAAATCTAATGAGAGAAAATCTTGTTGTAAATAATAATGGTAATAGGCTATGATGGCCGGAGAGATCGTTAACATGGCTCAAAGATCAACTTGAAAGTCAAAGGTGTACAGGGGGAATGATTTGCAGCCGTGTTATGCTGACATGTTACAATACCTTCAAGCCGACGGAAGAGGCAAAGGAGGGTGTAGGGATCACCTAGATCGTCCCCAGATACATGTGTATGATGCTGCCACCAGAGCAAGGAAGGCTGAGTATCGGCGTCAAATAAGGGCAGTTAATTGTTTAACCTTGAAGGAAAGAGGACTTGCGTTGGCCCATATTAAAACAACGTATAAAAATTGGCTCAGAGCTACTAGAGGACTTAGACTGCAGCAGGATGGTGAAAATATGCTGGCGAAAATACAGTCGAAAAACCTAGCACAAATCTGGGCCTTATTGAGTAAGTCAATGCATTACTCACACAACATCATAAAAGCAAATAATGTTACCGAGCAGGTGTGGTGTGCCCATATATTGGAGTATTATGCAGCCCCTTCCAACTCGATAGTGACTATTCCGCAGGATCTGGGTCCTTTTTTCCAAAAGTATGATCTGGAAGATATTAAATTCTTCATAAATAAAATCAGTAACTCAGGTGCCTGTGGACCTGATGGGTTATCAAATAGGACCTTCAAAAAGCATCCTGAGCTATGGGCCAGGATACTCTTTGAAATATTCAGGTTAATCAATATGAATCAATCCCTGCCTGCCTCCTGGACGCATTCTTTGTTGGTCCCTATATATAATAACGGTGACCGCTCGAGCCCGTCAAGTTATAGACCCATTGCGTTACTTGATGTGCCTGGCAAGATTTTTACTAGATTGGTGTTGAGAGACTTCAGAGAATGGACATTGAAGAACGAGCTACATGACCCCTTTCAAACGGGCTTTGTAGCTGGGTTGGGTACAATCCCAAATCTTATGGCACTAAATATGCTAAAAAATAAATATGCTAAAAAGAACCAAGTGCTGTACATAGCGTACATAGACTTTCAATCTGCTTTTGATTCGATTGATAGGAACATCTTGTATCAAAAACTAGTACAACACAATTGCCCTCAGTCTTTACTGTCGCTGAATATGCGCTTTCACAATAACACCACAGTACAAGTAAGATTAACCTTGGATGGAAAACTGTCTGACAAATTCAATACATTCCGAGGGTTAAAACAAGGTTGTATATTGGCCTCATCAGTCTTTAACTTTTTCTTGTTAGAATTAGGCACGGAGATAAGATCTCTGAAATGTGACCCACCAAAATTAGGGACAGAAAAAATCTTGCACTTATTGTATGCGGATGATCTTATTCTCTTATCCCAAACTCCAGCAGGGTTACAGCGGTTGCTTGATAAGTTGAATGACTTTGTGATGAAAAACAATCTAATCATTAATTTGCCTAAAACACAGATTATGGTTTGTCGTCCACATCCTAAGACTAAAGTCAAAAATTACAAATGGCAGCTACAAAACAGAAGTCTTTCTAAGGTAGAGGAGTATCAATACTTGGGTCTAATTTTTGCAGTCCCAGTGTCAAATAAAATTAATGAACTTGAGAGATATAATAAACGTCAGACACTAATACAACAAGTGAAAATGTTAAAAGGGAAATTTTGGGAAATTGACTAATGACTTTTTACCAACAAAAGATCATCCCTACAATATTATATGGAACTGAGTGTATAATTGTGGCAAGTATAAGCTGGCAAAAATGTGAATCCCGGTTTTGGAAAGAGCTACTGATGTTACCAAAATCTGTGCCGCTGCCATTGATATTTGGTATTTATTTATTTATAAAGCGCGGCCAGGCCCAAGGGCATACGGGCGCATAAGTTAGATCTGGTTACAATTGCAGTTGAAGGCATTCAATAAGGTTACGTTACATTGCAGTTACAAGTGGGTGCAAACTTAGTCATGCAGATGCATATATACATAGTCTAGTATAATTATATTAATTACCCGAATGTATAGTGACAGTTAATCATGCAGGGATCAGGCAGTTAGGCTGTCATAGAGTCCATGTTGTGAAGCCAGCGCTTGGTGTTATGTTTAAATAGGTTAAATGACGGTTCTGCTCGCAAAAGTGCCGGTATTGTGTTCCATAATTTGGAGGCTTGTACAGGGAAGCTAGCACCGCCCGAATTGTGAAGTTTAAATCTCGGTATGGACATAGTGTTAGCTTGTGCTGCTCTAAGTGGTCTTGATGAAGTGTGAGGTGTAAGTTGGTTGGTGAGGTAGGCTGGTGCAAGGTTGGCCCTGGCTTTATGTGTGAGGGCAAGAGTTTTAAGGGATATTCTGTGCTTGACTGGAAGCCAGTGTAGCTTGCGTCTGGTCTCCGAAATGTGCATTTTTTTGGGGATGTTGAGGGCAGCTCTAATGGCATTATTTTGAATTACTTGTAGTTTGTTAATATTCTTGTAGCTAGTGCCTAAGTAAAGGGCATTACAATAGTCTATCTTGGAAAGGACTAATGCTCTGGCAAGAGTAATGCAATTGGGTGAGGAGATGAATGGCCTACATGCAGTGATCAACTTACAGGTGTAGGCGGCTGATGATGCTACTGCATTAGTTTGTTTGGACAAGGATAAGGTGGCATCGATGTAGACCCCAAGGGTTTTAGTGTTATTTGACACGGGGATGAGATTGCCATCAATGGTGAAGGAGTTAAATGCAGGATTGAGCTTTTTGAGTTTGGCGTGAGTGCCAAGGATGATCAACTCGGTTTTTTCGTCATTAAGACATAGTCCGTGAAGTGCCATCCAAGCTTGAATTACTGAGTAGATTTCATTGAGGGTTTTGCTGTCTGTTTCATAGTTCCCCGAGATAGGAATGAGTATCTGGGTGTCGTCCGCGTAATTGGTATACGTGACACCCAGATGGTCAAGGATATCAAAGAGAGGCTTTGTGAATATATTATAGAGTGTCGGGGACACGCAAGAGCCTTGCGGGACTCCGCAGGGTACTGGAGAGGGTTCAGCAGAATCAGTGGGAGAGAAGACCCTCATGGTTCTATTCTCCAAGAAGGAGCTGATCCAGGCTGTGACTGCGTCTGAGAAGTGTGCTGCAGTTTTCAAGTGGTGGCAGAGTGTTTGATGGTTGACCAGGTCAAAAGCTGCTGACAGATCAAGCAATAAGAGGAGTGCAAGTTTACCATTGTCTTTCAGGATTTGGACCTGGGTAGTGAGATCTATTAATGCAGTTTCCGTACCGTGTCTTGGTCGGAAACCTGACTGCCTAAGTCCTAGGAGATTATTTGATTCTAAGTGGGCCTGTATTTGTAAGTAGGCTGCTCTATCCAATATTTTTAATAAGAAAGGTACAGTTGTTATCGGTCTATAGTTAGACGGGTTGGCTGGATCAAGAGTAGGTTTTTTTAGGAGTGGGATGACCCACGCATCTTTTAGGTTATCAGGCACTACTCCGGTTTTGAAGGAGGCATTGATGAGGTTGGTTATAAATGGTGCCAGGTCGTGTGCTGCAGCTTTGATGATCGGGGCAGGGCAAGCATCACCTTGGCAGTTAGATGGCTTAAGTTTCCTGATGATGTTTTCTACTTCCCAGATAGAGAGGGGTGAGAAGCTGAAAGGTTTAGAAGTTGATTAGGCATGAATTGGGCTTATTATCCCTTGAAGTACAAGTGAAGTGGAAAATGGCTGCCACATTGAGTCTAAAAACCTCGAATCTTTTGGGAATTATGGCAAAACATCTGCTTACTCGTGATCAGGTTTTTACCAAAGAATGGTGTGAATGTGTATTGCACGCGTTGGCTGATACATCAATAACATTGGATTTATTGCTTGAGAATCCTGATCGAGCAAAAGCCAAAATATATCAATATGATTCGATTGTAAATCGGAATTTATGTTTTCGATATATTGACTTTAAGTCCAATCCATTTGTACATAAGCATTTTTGAAGTATGGCAGACTATCTCTCCAAATTCCCTAACCCTCAAATGCGTAACCTATACCTAAGGTTCAGGCTGAATCTGTGGCCAACACGTGAAATCCTGGTGAGAAGAAGGATGATTTCCAAAGATTTGGAATATTGTCGCTTCTGCAGTAACAAATTCAGCAAGGAAAATTTAGAACATGTTTTAACTAAGTGCCCTAACCTAATAGAGCTGAGGAGTAGACACTTCAGTAAATAATTTGTAAGTTCATGTAGTAACATGGAACCAGAGGCAGTGTGGCACCTTTTATTTAATAATGTAAAGCTAACGGTTCGTATAGCAATCATTCATTTTTTATTGACCATTTTTCCGGATATAATATCAGATAGATTGACCCTTGATTTTAGAGGGTGATTGCTTTGTGCTGTTGAAATGTTATTTGGTGTTTTCCTTGCATGAATTATGAATTATGACTTATACTTGCATGAATTATGAATAGTATGAATTATGTTTTGAATAGTATGAATTATGACTTGTATGATGTCATAAATGTGTATAGTAATGAAATTATGATGATGTACAAATTTGAAAGGATGATTTTATTATCCAATACAAATAAAAAAAAATAATAATAATGTAGGGGGCACTCCATGACACAATATGGAATACATTACCAGAAAAAAGGGACTAGCCAGGAAATGCTGTCTGATGGTAAACTCCATTGAGGCAGTTCGTACTGTGGTAGAGTCCAGATTGTCAATACTTTCTTTCAGGAAAGTCATGATTCTATTAAAGACACATAGGCTTGTATTATGCATACTCTTCTTTATTAAAACTCAAGCAACAATCTTAAAAAGAAAAAAAACATTAAACAAAAATCAAAGAAAAAACATTTTCTGTGTCAATGTAGTCTTTGCAGTTTGAAACTATTGCCCTCAGACATGACACTTCTCCTAGTCCATGAATCACGGCGTTATGGTCCTATCACCTCAAAATTCCTCATTCCCAATTCCTCTTTCTTTCACTGTCTCGCTGTAGCTTCCTAATGAATGACTCCATCTCGAACAGGGTATAGCGAAGAACAAAACCTGTAATGAACCACCTCCAACTCCAGCAGGGATCCGCCATGTGTTGTCTGCCTGTTTAGTGTCCGCACCTGCTGTCAGGTTCCCTTGGAGGTTCAGCAGATTCCTTTTTAGATAAGCGACTGTAAAATTACTGACAAATGCAACTTGTTATGACATATGATTGATGGGAAATTGATCAGTTAATTAAAAGAACTTTTAAACAGAAGAGGTGATTGAGCAAACATAAGACTGTCAAGTAAAGTTTAGTCTTTAATGGAAAGTCAATACTGTGATGTTTCAAAGGGTCGTTCATTTTCTACAGGGACAGAGACAGTGCCCCAGCTTTGAGTCTGTGATAAACCGCAGGAACTCCATTCTCTGCTGTGGCCTGGTCTCGGATTTCTCCCAATTGATGAGAAACCCCCGTTTCTCTTGGAGACTCTTCATTGGGACCATTTGCTCTGGCAGCCGCATCGGAGCCTGCGCCATGAGACAAATATCCTCGATGTATAAAATCAGTCTGACTCCTGAGTAGCTTTGTGAAGCACCACTGTGCTGAAGTTAGTCTGAAAAGGGAGACACATAAACTCTCACCTTTGCCATCACCAGAGGAATTCTAAAAATTGCTGGTGCCTCTCAGGAATGGGTACTGCTAGATAGGCATCCCTCAAATCTATGCAGGTTAGCCAGTGCCCTTTCTGCAAAATGTCCCTGAAGAGATGGATTTCCTCCATCTTGCAGTGTCGGTACACGAGAAAGGCGTTAAATTGTCCGAGATCATCACCGGCCTGACCTTTTGCTTCTGTTTCACCAGTAAGACATTGCTTAGGAAGCGTTGCGCCACCTGCTGCGCTGGCCTTATCGCCATTTTCTTTAGAAACTCTCCTACTTCCTTGTCCATGAGGCTTTGTTCCTCCTCTGTGCTTCGGGAGAATTATCAAAAGGTGATAATTTCCCTTACCTTTTGATTCCCCCAGCAACTTTGCTGGATTTCTGGATTTGATTTTTCTACCTGGGAAGAGTGTGAGCCTTTTTTTCCCACTCTTCCATGTATTTTGATGTGTGTTTTACTTTTGTGTTCTTTGGTTATGGTGTTTTAAAACAACTCCATAGGCATCATCTTTTTCTTTGTGTCAGACAACACCTTCAGTGCAGTGGCAAAGGGGTGTCTTTCAGACTCCCCAAGGTTTCAACACTTTCTCTGGGACTGACTACTGTCTCCCAGAGCATGTAAAGTTAAATTGACTTTACTAGTCTCTTTATATTTACTGACCCAGCATGCACTCTTCCTATAGAGTGCTGGAGAGGTTGCCTAGCATCCCTCGAGTCAAAACACTCATGTAACAGTCAAATGTTACCCTTTCCTGCCATGGCTGGTGGAAGTGGTTTAGATCAAACTACCATGATTTTACCAGACCGCGAACAATGGTAGCAAAAAATCGGGTCAGCCATGTTTTTCAAGATGGTGCCCAAGACGTATCTGTAAAAACAGACTCCGGTCGACTTTTTTCGCCGTTTCTTTTAGGAAAGGTCCTTCTTGTGTTTAACCAAGTTTGGTCCCTTTGTTCGTTGTCCTTTGGCGGGTTTCAGTGCTGAAGCCTTCCTCTGGCGCCTCAGTGTCTGGGGTGGACAGGATGTGAGGGAGGTGCCCAAATCTCCCTGTGCTTAGTCTCCTAGGAGGCCTGAATGCACTCTGGCGTGATTGGCTGGCTGGCTGTCCGGCAACGACAGCCACCCTGTTGTGTGAGTGACAGCCAGGCTGGAATAAATGGGGGAAAACTGTTCAAAAGCAGGTCTCTGGGACTTGGAAAGCAGAGTCGACCACTGGAACGAAAGAACCGAAGACGAGCTGAAGGAAGAGGACTGCTGCAACTCCTGGATGACCGGCGAAGCCCTGCTGCAGGTCCGAATTGCCTGAAACTCCATCGACAGAGAAGCCCTTCAAGGTTAACTTATTCCCTCGAATTTGGGGGGACCAACCAACTCACAAGCCGCCTGGAAACTGTCCCTTCCTGGTCGAATTTCCTACAGAGTGCTGTGGAAAGCCAGATAGCCAGTGGGAAGGATACCAGTTTGTGTTCTTTAAGGCACTCATACCTTAAACCGACGTTTAGCCAAGCTTGTGGCCTCGTCCCTGGGCAGTGCAGGAACCTCCCGACGTCCTCCTTCTTGTCCCCAAGACTGAAGCACAGGAACAGCGAGGCCTGCTCGAACTGCCAGGAACAACTGCCTCAGCAACACCTCTTCTTCACTTTAAAGGTACTGTGCAAACGCAGTCCGGAAATCTTTTCGACCACAGAGAAGGTTTGTGAAGCTTTCCCCTCTTTGAAGGCTGGTCCTTCCCTAAAAATTTGTCTAACTTTTCACCTGGCCAAATTCTTCTAAAAACCGTGGCAAAGACTTTACCGTTATCTACCTGAACTGTGCTATCCTATACAAAGACTCTGAACCATTGACTTTGACCCAGGCCTATCGAATTTAATTGCTGGTTGTAGTTAACTGAAACCCTTTGACCTACCTATGAATGTATTTGGGCTGCATTTCTTATGACCTTGTCTTTTTACCCCTTTTTAAAGTAACTGAAGTGCCATTTTGCTCCCACTTCAGGGGAGCTGAACTTGTTGAGTAACTTATTGGTTGTGTATTGTGGTGTATTTGTGAATGATATTAAGCTGCTTTTGCTAGTTTAATGTTTTCTAATTGACTGTGTAAATAAATGTGTATTCTTTTACCAAGAAACCTTGAGTTGAACCACTGTATTTGTTGGTCCCTTTGTGTAACTTGTTCTACTGCTCACTTCAACTCTTGAGATAAGGCTGGCTGCTCAGCCAATGCTACCACATAACTGTGTAATACAGGCTTGTACCAAAGGTGAAATGGTACTGACACTTGTAGTCTTAATTGCATGTAGTGTTCCCCAAGGGTACTGCATGTGATTCTGCCTAAAACTCTGAAATTGCGAAGGGTGCTGCAGTTTAGTTTGTGCTCTTTAAAAATTACAGACAACACCCCTGCACAGTCTCTGCGACCCAAGAGTCCACGGTAAGCTCCTCCCAAGCGCTTAGGTGAATCGCTAGCCTACCAACTATCGCGGGAATTGCATTGCTTGCTGCTGCGCTGTGTGCATACGACTGTACTCTCACCTGCTGCTGCAGTGCCAACCTACCCCTGCCTCTTCCACGGGAGGGGAAGGAAGGATTCAGCCTTCTGTCTTCCTGCTGTCACTAGTTATTTCCTCTTTAGGGCCTCTGGCCTCCTCAGTGGCTGGCGGAGATGCCTCTGCATCTGCCGCCCTGGCGGATACACAGGGCACAAACACTCTTTTTAACAATGTCTGACCTTTGTCCAAAGCAGCAAAGATGTTAACAAATCTGGACATGTCTTTGACAAATGCTTCTCCAAACAAAAGCCCTTTAGCTGCTGCAGTGACCTCAGAGGATGCCAACTCCCTGAGTTTCAGGTCGATCTTTACTACAATCGATCGTCTGCACTCCGCTGCTATTGTACAGTTGATATTACTTATTAAACAAACTGCTCTTTGTGCCCAATTAGCCAGAATATGCACATCCATAGGCAGGGCCTCTTTGGTCTCTTCCACCATTTTAATGATCTTGGCCAATGGACCTATGGAATCGGGGAGTGTGTCCTGGCATGCTATCCATGAGCGGTCAATGCCCTTTTCAGGTCATTGGTGTGCTTCACCATGAATGAGTCCACCTCCAGAGTGTCCGCTACTTTATCTGGCAGAGAAGGTCTGGGATATTGTGCCTTCAATTAGCCTCTCACCTCCTTATTTAGAGGCGTGCGCAGTCACCTGCTCAAGTACCTTTTGGCCTTAAGTGGGGGCTTCCCCTCCGAGGATCTCGGGTGGAGTAGCAGGTCTGGATGAAAGGGGTCGACCAGGGAACTATCTCTGCATTTCTAAACGCTCTTATTGTGCCTTTTGCTCGGTTCTCCTTCCTGAGGAGTGGCCAAGCTCACAGAAAGGTGAGAACTCTCAGTGCTGCTGGAATCCCATTCAGTGCCCTCTTGGTCTTCCTGTGGGCTAAGGGGTATGTCACCTTGTCCCTTCCATCACGCCTTTCCCTTAGCATGCCTCTCTTTTGTGTGTCCTTTGCGTGATTCGGACAGTGGTTTGCCACTGGCCTTATGTTCCTCCTGCCATTGTCTCTTGCAGGCTCTGGGCCTCACAGCTGTCGGCCCTTGCGAGAAGGCGACCCAGCCCAGGAGACAGTCCAGCTTATGGGTTAGCCGCCCTATGCCTGCCCATGCTGCTTTGTCCATCAGCTGTCCCAGACAGGGGTCCTGCAGAATGTTTGAAGGCCCTTCTCTGCTTTACTCGCTGTCAGAGGATTCTACTTATACCCAGGCCATATTGTGTAATGCACAGGAGACAGACAGCTAGCAGCCGTAGGTGACGTACAGGCTTTTTATTATTATAATTTTTTTAAAACATATTTTTATTGTTTTCTGGTACAAAAATAAACATTAACACAATTATTTCTCCCAACTTCCTTTACCCCTCCCCGGAAGAGTGGATCCTCATCAGTTTTTCACTTCTGGAATGTTTACGTACTATACATGTCTGATATTTTAATGTTATGTGGGCACCATTGTTCTATGTAGTCTGATTTCAAATATTCCAGCACTTGTCCCCATTCCTTCATGAAAGTGTTGTTTTGCTCCTGGAGATGGTGCGTAATCTTTTCCATGGTCATTTGGGACCACACCTTTTGCAGCCAGGTGTATACCAGCGGCGGGTCTTGTTTCCTCCAGCTTTGAGCTATCATTGCCCATGCCGCGATGACTAAACCCATGAAGCTCCTCCATTGTGCTTTGTGTAGTCTCTTGGCCTGTGGGTCTTTAAATCTGCACAACCACACTCTATCCCCCGTTTGGTCTGCCTCTGGGAATATTTTCAGGATTTCCAATCGCACTTCCTTCCAGAAGCCCTGTACTCCCTGGCAGTCCCACCAGATATGCCTCCAGGTTCCTGCGCCCGGGCACCCCCTCCAGTAGCAATCCAACGTTGCCGGGTACATTGATTTGAGCCTCTCTGGGGTGTAGTGCCATTGTGTGATTATTTTCAACCACATTTCTCTGGTTTGGACTGCCCTGGTGAGTTTTGGGATGCCTGCCCAGAGTTCTTCCCATTGCTGCCTGGTTATTTCTTCCCCCAGCGTGGCTTCCCATCTCCTCATGTATGTCCATTTAATTTCCTCTCCTTGTGTGTTAATGAGGGTATAAAGGGTTGACACCAGTTTTTTGTCTCCTGGGTTGGATATTATGTACTTTTCAAATGGTGTAAGGTCCCTTGTGGCCGCCTGGAAGATCTCTGGTGTGCTTAGCCAGTGTTTTATTTGCTCGTATTTATAACGATCGGCTTCTGTTAGTTTCCACATTTTTTTACATTCCTCGAAAGATCGTATTTCATTATCCTGGATCATTTCACCTATTTTCCTGCATCCAGCTGTTTCCCATTTTTCAAAGGCGCCGGATTCCTGTCCCGGTGGGAACTGAGGGTTTTGGCAGATTGGCATGAAGGGGGCCAGTGGGGTGGTCATGATTCCCTTCCTGGTTTGGTCGTCCCATGCGTTGAGGGTGGCTTTCATGACCTCACTAACTCTAAGGTTCAGGTGTCTGTGTTGTTTATGTTTCCACAGTAGGTCCTCCAGGGGGGTCCTGGCGACCGCCCTGTCTTGTGTTACCCAGATCGTCTGTTGGTCCTCCCCCAACCATCCCTTGAGGATCCAGAGTTGGGCTGCCTGATAATATTTTTTAAAGTGAGGGAGGGACATTCCGCCTGCCTTGATAGGTGCCGTGAGAATGGCTCTGGAGATCCTCGGGGGTTTCCTGTTCCACACATATTGCGATATGGCTTTAGAGAGTGCTTTGGTAGAGCACCCTGCGGAGTATGTTCATTTTTACTGATTTAATTCTACCCCACCATGAGATCCTAAGCGGGGACCATCTTTCTAGATCCTGCCTGACTCTAGCCAGGAGATGTGTGTAATTGTTCTTATAGATCTTGTCTACTTTGTGTGTTAACGTCACCCCCAGGTATTTGATACCCTCCTCCACTATTTTTAAACTTAGCAGGCCTGCCACTGTTTCTGTTGTCTCCTTGTCTCCGGCAAGGAGCATGATCTCTGATTTATTCTTGTTAATCTTCAGGCCTGAGATCTCCCCAAATTCCTTCAGTATTTCTATGGATCTTGTCAGGGAGTTCACAGGGTCTTCCAGGGCCAATAGCATGCCGTCTGCATATGCAATAACTTTATGTTGCCTGCCCGCCATCTCGATCCCCCTTACCCCCTCGATTCCCTTATCTTGATTAGGAGAGGCTCCAAAAATATAGCATATAGCAGAGGTGATAGGGGGCATCCCTGTTTCGTACCCCTCGAGATCTCCACCCTCTCCGTGACTTCTCCGTTTATTGCTATTCTTATCGATGGGGAGTTGTAATTGGCTTCAACCATATTTATAAATTGATCTCCGAACCCCATATGCTTCAACGTTTTAAGGAGGAAGGACCATTCTACCCGGTCAAAGGCCTTCTTGGCGTCTAGTGAGAGTAAGATTGCTGGTGTGTGGGTAATGCCTATTTTTTCTATAAGGTGAATGACTCTTCTTAAGTTGTCGTGTGTTAGCCTACCTGGGATGAAGCCTGATTGGTCTGTGTTTATTAGGGTCGGGAGGAGGGGTGAAACTCTGGCGGCCAGTACTCTAGTGTAGATTTTGGCATCTAGGTTTATTAGGGCTATCGGGCGATATGAGGCCGGGAGAGTGGGGTCTTTACCTGTTTTGTGGAACACGAGGACTTTTGCTTCATTCATGGAGGAAGTTACGTTTCCACTGTCCTTGAATGTGTTTAGAAGCCTCGTCAGGAATGGAACTAAAGTGTCCGCATATTTTTTGTAAAATCGAGCCGTAAAGCCATCCGGGCCTGGTGCCTTTGACATAGGGAGGCCCGCTATTGCCCTGTGGACCTCTTCCTCTGTAATCCTCGATTCTAAAGCCTGTTTGTCTTCTGCTATTGTCGGTATGGGAATAGATTGTAGGAACTTGTCTTCTTTCTTTTCGTCCGGGTGCTCCGTTGCATATAGATCTTGGTAGAAAGCCTTAAAGGCCCCCCCTATGTCCTTTGAGTTTGTATGAGGTATTCCATGCGCATCCTTGACGTTCAGGATCGTCATTGCTTTCTGTTTTTCTCTAAGTTGTCTTGCTAGATATTTGTCCGCTTTGTTGGCCTTAATATAGTATCGCTGTTTTAGATATAGTAGGGATCTCTCTGCTTTTTTGTTGCGGAGCATCTCTAGTTGACCATGCACGTGTTTCATTGCTTTCTTGAGGGTTCTTGTGGGATGGAGTGTTAGCTCCTCCTGTATGTCTGTTAGTTTCTTCTCGAGCGTTCTTTCCCATTCTTGATGTTGTTTGTCTTTGGCTGCCTTTTGTGCTATGACATGTCCCCGGGTTACAGCCTTAAAAGCTTCCCATACTGTTTCCAGTGGAGCTTCTCCATTGTCGTTTAGGTCAAAGTATTCCTTGATTTTGTCCCTTAGTTCCTCTCCCTGCACCTGGTCCGTTAGAATGTCGGACGGCATTCTCCATCTCCAGAGACCTCTTCCCCTTCCGGGGGTCTGTACATCGAGCCATAGCGGGGCGTGATCTCACAACGCTATCGCTCTCTTTTCAATATCCTGAATCCTCCCCACCAGTCCCACCGACACCCAGAAATACTCAATCCTCGACATTGTGTTGGGCACGTGCGAGTAGTAGATGAATCCTGCATCTTGCCCCTTTATTTCCCTCCAGGCATCTCGTAGTGCCATCTGTTCCATCCTTAGCTTTAATTGTTTGGATGGAGTCCCATGTGCCTGCGTTCCCCCCGCACTCCTATCTATGTGAGGTTGCCAGGCCAAGTTCAAGTCTCCTCCCAGAATTACCTCTCCCTTCGCAAATTCCTCTAGTTTCCCCAGGGTGTCCCGGAGAAATCCATCCTGCCCAGTGTTCGGTGAGTATATTGCCACTAGGGTGAGCCTGTAGCCCTCTAAAGAGATATTAACAAATGGGAACCTCCCTTCCCTGTCTACCCGAGTGTCTATGAGGTTTGCCACCAGACCCCCTTTCGCTGCAATCATTACTCCTGCTCTTTTTTCCCCAGCATTCGCCTGCGCCCAGATCGTATATCCTCTGAGGTGTACTTTCTTTTTGTCCTGGGCCTTAATGTGTGTCTCCTGGAGGAGCAGAATGTCCGCCTTTTCCCTTCTTACCAGGGCATCCATTTTTTTCCTTTTCACTGGTGAATTCAGCCCCCTTACATTTTGTGAAAATATTCTGAGCTTCCCCATCCCTTCTACTCTGCTGGTTCAATTATCGTTCCTGTATACTGTGATCCCTTCCCTCTTCCGGATTGTCCCCCACCCTGCTTCCCCCCCAAACTTCCCAACTCCCCCCAAACTATTCACATGAATTCAACTTCGATCCCGAGGAGGGCCCAGGCACCTATGGTTGCTAGGGCGTTGCGCCTATCTCTCCCTGCCCTCTCATACCTCGGGATTAACTGTGCGGGGGGTCCTAAACCCCGCTTCATCCTCAGACCTGGGTTATGTCCCTCCCATTCCCCCACCGGGCCTCATTCTACTTGGTAATCCGAGGTTTTCTGGTTAATCTTCTTCCGCCCTCTCCCTTCAAGGAGGATGAGGTGGCGGCCCTGTTTTATTATCTCTAATGGTCTCCTGCTGGCTTCCCTGCTTTTCCCCATCCATTTGGTTTCTTCTTTTGTCTCACCACTTCCCATCCTCTCAGCCTTTTGTGGGTCTCCCCTTTCGTCCTGCCATCCCTCGTGTCCGTCTCCTCCATCTGCTTGTCCATTATATTGAGGCCTTCCTCGCAAGAAGTCACTCTTCTCTGCTTGTCCTCCCACTCAAATAGTAGGCCTAATGGGAACGTCCATTTGTATCTGATTTCTTTTGCCACCAATTCCCTCACCAATGGGGCCATTTCCCTTCTTTTTAGGAGTGTTGCTGAGGCCAGATCTTGGTACAATTGTATTTCCACTCCATTCATCCTAATGTGATCAAGCTGCCTCGCTTTCCTTAGGATCAGTTCCTTTTGTGGGTAAGACGTGAGTGCTGCTAATACGTCCCTCTGTCTCTCCCCTGGGGCGTCAGTTCTTCTCGGACCCACCCTATGAACTCTGTCTATCCCAATGTTCTCTGATTCTTGTGCTTCGATTATATCTCTGAACACCTCTTGTATCGCTGTTTTGAGGTCTTTGTCTGTCACCGATTCGGGCACATTCTTTATACGGATGTTGGATCTGCGGAAAAAGTTCTCCAGGTCTTCACACTGAATTTCCAGGTTGTGGGTGAGCCGGATCAGGTGTTCTTGTGTTTCACTGTTCTGTTTCGTTTCCTCTTCTATGTTTTGTACGATTCTCTCTACGGTGTCTGTCCTTTCCTCCAGCTTGGCCACATCTATTTTCAACTCGTGTACCGCCTGCTTCATCCCGTTTTTCATGGAGGCGAATTGGTCTTGGACTGTGGACATAAACTTGTCCTGGAGCTCTGCAAACCAGGCCTTCATATCATCCTTTGTCGGGGGAAGAGCGCTCTGGTTTGGGAGGTATGTGTCGGTAGAGAGTTCTTCTCCTGGCCTGTCTTTTGGGGCTGCCTGAGCATCTGAGGAGCACAATTGTAGCAGACTTGTGTCCTGTTTGTGTGATTGCGGTTTGGGTTGAGAGGGGCCCCCTTTCCCCTTTGCTTGTGACATCTTCCTTGATTGTAGAGGTGGCTGGTGGCAGTGGTGGGAGGGCTATGTTTGGTCCCCCACGAGTCTGCTGGACCTGCCCCTTTTTATCGTGCTCCGCCGCCGTGTGCAAGGGTCTTTTGTATCGGGGGGAGTGTTGTTGCCACTCCTATGTCCTCCTTGGGTGTGGGGGCGCCCTGAGTTATATTGGGGTCTTATTCCCCCTCCAGTATGTCCCCCTACTGGTTTTCTTTTTTTTTTATTTGATTTATAACATCTCCCAATGATTGTGAGGCTTTTTACTCGCGTGTTTAATGTCTTTAAAATCATTTAAACAGTAAATTTGACATCAGCTAGTCCCGAGAGGGGTGACATGCTGTGGCATGCTGGAGTTCCAAGTGCTTTCAAACATTCAATTGCTGAAAGGTATTAAACATAAGACAAGAGACTAAGAAGTGAGATGCCTGAAGTAATTTTGAAGCAATGAAAACACTGATTTGAAGCAGATATAAAGAAATATCTAGGTGGCATGCCACGTTAAAATTAACGCTGAAAAGGGACTTTCAGGCCCTGCTGTTTGAATAGGTCATAAGAACTAGCACCAAACATTTCCCATCTGAAACATTGGTGCATTGGTAGAGCTTCAGATTACAGTGCATGAGGTTGAAAGTTCTAGGAAGCTGTCAAAATAAAAAATTTTCTTTTTTTAAATTTGATTTATAACATCTCCCAATGATTGTGAGGCTTTTTACTCACTTGTTTAATGTCTTTAAAGTCATTTAAACAGCAAATTTGACATCAGCTAGTCCCGAGAGGGCTGACATGCTGTGGCATGATAAGTGCTTAAACTATGCATTTGCTGAAAGTGTTTCAATATAAAACAATCCGACAATGATTGGAAGGGTATTTTTCACTTGCAGAATGTGTTTGAACTCCTTAAAACTGCACATTTTCTATCAGCCAGTCCAGAGATTGGCGGCATGCTGTGCACGCTGTGGCATGTGCCACATGTCACATTCGGCTCCTACCCCTACTCTTGCTGTGGGAATTTGTGGCATACTCCTTTTCCCTAGACTTGAACTACTGCATAATGTCACGGGGCGCAGAGGCTCATATATTATGCTTCAATCACTTTCTTTAGTCTTTTCTAGAGTAGCAAACGTGAGTACATTGAAAAAGAACTACATTTCCAAAGAACCATAGGCATATATACCAACATTGTTCATCACTTTGGAGGGAGGTTGACTCACAGAAAGCCCATTGGATTGCATTGGGGTTACTATCAGTGCTTTAAGTGAGAAGGGGCAGCGCCCTGTCAGTCTCTGAAAAATGTATCTGAAACAGGGTGCTGCCGAGGATACATAAAATCCCCAGTGGTGGTGATCACTACATCTTTTAGTTACAAGGATGCCTGGCAGGTGTCAATGCCAACATTAAGGAGGAATAGGGCTAGTGTTGACCCCTGCTAGGCATTCCTTTAGTTAAGAGCTGTAGGGATCAGCACTGGCTCCCTTGGGGAGAGGGTGATGGTCGCTGCAAGGGGCTCCCTGGCGGGGGTCGCTTTCCAGCACATTAGGCCATTAAGCTGTGGCTTGTTGAGGGACTAATAGGCTGCAAGCGACCCCCACCGTTAGGTTAGGCACCATTGGCAAGCCCTGGATCGTTTTCCCATGGCACTTAAAGCACTGGTTACTATTATTTTAGGAGGGAGAAACAAAAAAGCAGAAATATTTTCACTTAAAAAATAGTGAGCATCCCGCCTAAATCGGGAGGGTTGGCATGGATGCATAGGAGAAATTGTAGTTCATCTTCTTTTTCCAAACGGGCTAGAACACTTGTTAAACTCTTTCAATCACATCACAGCCTGCCTCAAACGTCCTCCTCACAACACACTTCCTCTTTCTTTGCTGCTCGAGCTTGATTAAGGCAAAATGAAAGAAAAGCTCGAGCTTGATTAAGGCAAAATGAAAGAAAATACCACTACACAGGGTACTGCACAAACCCTGTCACAGCTGCCAACATTGTTCTAATGTTATCAAAGGCGATCATATTTGTCACCCCAATACAGACCGGAAGATCACACTAAGAGATTTTACGACTTTGGCCACACATTTTTTTTATTTACGCTTTCAAATGCCCATGTGGCAAATACTATGTGCGACAGACGACAAGACGGGTAAAAGGACCGCTGGACTGAACACAAATCCAGCATAAGGACAGCCAACACCAAATCACCTGTCTAAAGACAATTCAAGAAAGAAAGACACAGTGGCACAGATGAGGTGTGTGGTACTCAAGGTCATCTATCCCTTACCAAGGGGAGGTAACTTACAGAAGAAAATGGTACAAAGGGAGCTCTACTGGATATACCACTTGGTCGGTATCAGTCCCCTTGGCATGAACAAAGAGTTCTATCTGGAAACCTACCTCTAGATTTTAAGTGATCACAATACCTGCTACACAGGAACCATACATGACTAAAGGTTGGGTTAGCTGACTAGTGACAAGAACTTGACAGCCGATTACACATTTGCTGACCAGATGTACTAAATCTTTAACTTGTAAGGTCTTTTGGGGACACCTTTAGAATATATTGGTTCAATATAGTTACTATATCACACATATGTTACCCATTCACTCAGATATATATGTGAATGTGTTTTATTCATAACTAGCTGAAGAAGTGGGACATAATGTACCCTGATAATTGAATGTAAACCTGTAACAAATTAATCTTGTCTGAAACCTTGTAACATCTTAAGCTTGCTAATCTACTTTAGAACCCTGGGGATCGCTTCACATGTATAGCTAATTACAGCCTACTAACCTCATATATTTCATTACGTATCTACACTTTTTCCTAACATCATATTTTTAATTACCATTCTGTGATCAGTTACCCAGATGGTTGCAAATATATGGGAGGTTTCCCATATAGGTTTATATGGCTTTGCTTTGTAATTCGCAAGCATTGCCTTATCATACTGACATGAATTCAACAGATCCCTCTATCATATGAGACTTCTCTTTCTCTCATACGTGCCACCAATCACGGATTGATTTCAGTTACCAAAACATTTCCACAAGATTTCACACCTGTATCTGCAAGCATCGTACTGACATTATCTAAATATAATTTTCTTTCACATTAGATTACCAATACGTGCCACCAGTCACGGACTGTTACTGTGGGCTAAGACAGTAAACGAGCACGATGATGTCATCACATCTCAATCACGGTTTGTTTATAATGGTGGGCATTTTTGGATCCGCAAATCGCTTGGCAGTCACGGATTTCGGGGGAACAGAACTCCATTAACTCCATTAACATAGTGAGTATGAATCTTTTATCTTTACACCTAGCCTTGGTGGCCAGTTGATAAATTCTAGAGTCATTATGGCCTAATTCGAGTTTCTCAATACTTTGTAGGTTGACTGGCATCACCTGTTGGTCCCCTGTTTATCAACCAGCAGCGAAACACAGCAACATTTCCTTTCACCACATGACGGTCTCCCAGACCTTGGTAAGTGAATGCTTTTATTGCACATTCCAGTAGGACTAGGTAGTGATTGGTGACAATACCTCACTTTGGACTCTTTATCATGAACATCATTGTTTCCTACAGGCATTGTGGTGAGGACTTGTAGAGACGAATCAGCACTATTATATTTTCCGATGGAATGCCTTAGGGGACAAGGATTCCCATTCCCAAAGGGAACTTCCTATACAGGAGACTTTATCTAGATACATGGGACTGCCTTGCATCCAAAACATTGTGTCATCCTTATGTTTGGCTGCAGGTAATGTGGAAACCAACACGTTATCTGAAAATAAAGGAGATATCACTTTAAGAAGAAATGGCTATGAAAACGGGACGAGGAGGCATAAACAGAGGAGCGAGAGCGGTACACTGGGGAAACCCCCTGATGTCAGAACACCAAGGAGAGGCGGAGCTGAGTGCAGCTGCGGAGCCCGCAGATCTTGGAGAAGCAGGGAAGGCAATTCGGATACGTCAGAGAAACGGCCTAGTAGACATTGGGAGAACGAGTGTCAGGACAGAATCAGAGGAGCATCTGAAGAGGTGGCATGACCACAGAGGAGCCCTGGTGGACATTGAGCCCTTCTAACTATGTCAATACCTGGAGGAGAGGAAGCGAGGAAAGCTTTCATCCACTGCCATTCTGGCAACGTTGCAAGCTACAGAATAGCCGAGACTGGAGCAACTGAGAAACCGAGAAGTGAAAGCGAGAAGGGGAACTTGACCTTCCCGAACGTGAGCTGACTCCCGCAAAGTCATCCAAGGCTGATGCAGGTACAGGGGTGTAATGGAGGAGTGGGTGCCCACTGGGAGGACGAATAATTAAGCAAAGAGAATATGATTGTGTTTTTCTTTCAGTGTTGACACTTGTAGTCTGTGCGATCCCAGAAATTAATTCCAAACAATAGTTCAATTGTGATGAAGACAACTCTTAGTTTATTGTCAAAATATATATAAATCTTCATGTATTGCTTTCATACATATGCTTGTTGTACAGTTCGTGTTGGTTACTCATGCAATTTTCATGTATTAATTTCCATACATTTATGCGTGCTTTACATTCCCATTGTGCACATATGATCTCCCAACACGTGTTTCCCCACAGCATTAGCCGTGGTTCCTCAGGAGAGAATCCTTTTGTACTAGTCGCTTTCTTTACTTAAAATAAAGCACTTCAAAAAGGTCTGTGCTGTGTCGGACTCCTTCTTCCGACCCGGCACAGTACAGTGTGTGCTCTCGCACCCGCTTCCAGCCATCTGGTTGACTGAGCGCCCTTCCCAGTGTGCAAATGTCACAAACGCATGTTTGTAGGGCACTGGTTCACCTAAGTTAGTTTTAAGTGCCATGCTACTATGCAAGTCTATGCAAAAAGGACAAGCATACTTGCCCTTGGCACTTAAGGGGTTAAGCTAAGCAGGCTTTCCTAAGGTAGATGCTGGAGCTAAATAACTCCTAGCAATTCCGAACCCCGCCTAATATCTACATGTATAGTTTTCATGATGCAAATTAACAAGGGGTGTCCTGGGAGTCCCTCTCCCAGACATTAGTCCTGGTTACGAGAGACTTACCCAAAGTCCTTAGCTCAATATTTTTTTTTTTTTTTTATTGTTTCATTCAGTTTTTGCAAACTTTTTGAAAACCTTTTTTTTTTTTTTTTTTTTTTAAACACTTACTTCTTACAAAACAAGAAAAAAAAACACTTTTTAAAATATAGCAATTGCATCTAAAAGCAGCAGAAAACATTGCGACTGGACGACAATTTTTCCCTTGGCTTATCGCGCCTAAACTTTAGTAAGTCTCTGCTCAGGCGATTTTTCTAGATCTCTTTTAATTCAGTACATTCTTATTCCATGTCTCCACTGTTCGCCTGATCATTCGTTTGCGATTGTCTTATCCTCATCGTATGGAGAAGTCTCCTCTAACCGAATTTGAATTTTGTCGAGGAATCTCATCATTGCGATCAGTAGGGATTTACTTTCGCCGATGTGGAGGTGCGTCCACCATTCTTCTAGACCATACGACAAGACTCGACATCTCTCTTTCTTTAAGCATATTTCTCGCTGAACTTTAAGTTCAGGACAATGCAGGACCAGGTGTTTTAGATTTTCATCTTCCACTGCACATAACCTGCATTTCGAGTTTCTTGCCGCGATCTTCCTTCGATGGATTAGAATCTCTTTTGTTTTGTAGATGTTTAAGCGAAATTTCAGATATAGTCTTCTTAGTCGTTTACATGGTGATAACTTTAGGTATTTCGCTAATGTGTTACGTTTTTTTGCTTCAGGTGGAGTGTTCCGCATACATTTATGCGATGATCTTTTTTCGTTGGTTTCTATCCAGTCCCAGTCTAGTAATTTTCGCTTTACTAGCTCTGGATTCTGCCATAAGATGTCTTCATCTGAACCCAACTGCGTTAAGATTTCTTTACATTGTTGTTTCCACTCCCATAATGCTGATTTTGTTTGTCTTTTGTCATCAGTCAGGAATTTGACGGTGGGTAAGTTTGCTGCTTCATGGGTTTTCCTAAATAGCGCCAGTTTGTTCCAGGTGATTCTCGCATTCAGAGTGGGCAGACCCATCTCAAATAGTACACATGCTGTGGGTGTACTTAGTGGGATCTGAAGAATCTTTTTCCAGAAGATGCTTTCGCAACGGGCCCATATTTTGTAATCGCATCCAAACATATTCTCGGCACCGTAAGTGAGAATTGGGCATACTTTACTTTGATAGAATCTTCTTACCGCTTCATAGGAGAATTTGCCATATTTTTGTTGTAGAATGGTGCCTTGTGCTGTTAATAATTTGCAACTATTTAGGAGATTTTTTGTCATTGGGGTGTCATTTATACTCGAGTTGATTGTTGTCCCCAAGTATCTTGTATGCGGTACTTTGTTTAATTTATTTGTTCCTATGGACCATGTTGTTTTTTTTTTATTTGTACATCTTCCCCTTTGATTTTCTAATACTAGGATCTCCGATTTACCTACGTTTATCTCAAGACCTAACTCTTCAACAAAGGTTCTTAGAGCTGTAAGTTTTCTTTGGAGCCCTATGGGAGTCTGGTCTATGATTACCATGTCATCCGCATACATGATGTGGTTTATTGGGACTCCGTTTATGAGTGGCGGGAATGCGACCACAGAGGAGAACACTGTTCCAACTTCCGATATATAGAAGTTAAACAGGGTCGCTCCTAGCGGGCACCCTTGTTTCACGCCCCTCTCAGTTGGTATGGGTTTGGTAAGGTTTCCTTCACGATCTAATCTCACCTGTATGTAGGTGTCGGAGTGTAGCTCTTTGATGGCATGGATGAGGCTCGCATTACATCCTCTTTCTTTAAGTTTTTCCCATAATATTTCTCTATCCACACCGTCAAATACATTCGCCATGTCGATAAAGGCGAGGTATATTTTTCTTCCTGATCTGATGGAGTCAATTTTTAACAGGTTCAGTATCAGCAAGTTTATACTACAGTCTATGCCTTTGACAAAGCCCGACTGGCGTTCGTCATATACTTTGTTTTGCTGGATCCACTTGGTCAGCTGGACTAGTAGCATTGAAGCGAACACTTTTCCTACTACATCAAGTAGAGCTATTGGGCGATAGTTTGCGGGGTCAGTACGAGCGCCCTTCTTGTAAATTGGAACTATGATCCCGGCTTTCCATGTCCCAGGGATTTTCCCTTCTTTTTTTATTACTTTGAACAGTGTATAGCAAAAATTTGACCATTCTTCAATGTTTTCTTTTAGGTCTGCATTTGATAGGCCAACAGGTCCCGCCGCACGGGAAGCGTTACATCTTTTGTTGGTCATTCGAATTTCATCTCTTTCCATCTCAATTTCCCACGGCTGTCTCGTGTCTTCATTTGTTGTCTCAGATGTTTTTCTCCTTTGAAATAGCCTTGTGTAATGCCTTACCCACTCTTTTTCTTGCACCATGCTTGATAGCAGCGCCTTATCGGAGCTCTGTGTGTTATTAATGATGTCCCAAAATCCTCTGGTATTCTTACGATTTAGCGCCTTCAACATTGACTCTGCGTCTCTTTGTTCTATTATGGCTCTGCGCTGTTTATACCAGTTATTGTACCGTTTTTTTACCTTTTTTATCTGTGTTAGTGTGTCCGTTGTCTGAAGGGCCTTGATTTTCCGTATTAATTTCCTAGATTCTCTTTTTCTTCGTGCGACTTCCGGGTCAAACTGATGGTTTCTGTGTTCCGGTCTCAACGACGACGTTCTCTTTTTGACTTTATAAATTTCAAGGAATTGTTGGTATTCTATTGCCGTCGGGCAATTCTGTTCTTGAGATTTCCCTACTAGTTTGGTGATTGCCACAATATCGCGTTGTTTCAAGCGCAATCTGTTTCGGGCAGGTACCACAGATGGATCTTGTCTCCATTGCTTACGCTCCTCTAAGATGTTCTTGTTCCATTCAGCTGATACTATGTTGTGGTCGCTGTGATTAGTCATGACCACCTGGAAGGAGTCGATTTCCTGGAATATGTTGTCAGAGACAAAGATGTAGTCTATTATTGACTTTTGTGCTCCTTGTGTCCAGGTTGGTTTAGCTGGAATATCACCATTTGTCGCTCCGTTTAGCATTACTAGATTTCTTGAGGACATTTCGTTGCGCCAGCGTTCACAGTTTGTTTTTTCTCCGTGATTCACTAGTACCTTAGCTTGCGAGGTCTCAATCAGCTTCATATTAAGATCTCCACATAGTATTAGTGATGCGTTTGGGTCGTCTTCTAGTGTGCTATCGATAGCATCTAAGATGTCATCCTCAAATTGTAGGTGCGAATTCGCTGTTGTATTCCAATACACGTTAAAAGCATAGATAGTCTGATTGTTAGTTTTTGTCGGACACACTGGTTCAATGCTAGTTTTTTGTAGATGGGACGATAGATTCCACGTTTCCTTAATTCTCAGACCCCTTCTCCTTTTAATTAAAGTTAGTTGTCCTGACATTGGGCGACCTTTTCCATTACAGATTGCCAGATTAAACGCTATTTCATAGCCTTCTATGTACGGTATACATGATAGCCATGTTTCTTGCATACAAACAATATCGGCTTTTCTCAAGTCCTCTGATGTTGCATTCAATAGGTGGTTAAACCCCCTCGTGTTCCAGGAGGTTATTACCAGTTTTCCCTTTTGGCGTTAGCTCATAGGTGATCCATTTAAGGATTTTGCTATCCATCTCCATGATTGGGACACTTCTTCATTGTTCAGTGTGTTTTTGCACCTTGTCCTTTTTGGATCCTGGGTATTCTCCACTGTTATTCTGATTTTTTTCTGCTTTATCTCCTCCAGCGAGTGCTGTGTGCCGCCACCTTCCTCGTCTTCTTCATTTATGTTTTCCTGTACTTCATTTGTTAAACTGTTCTCCTGTTGACTTTTCATTTGTGCTTCTTTTTCGGTTGTCAGCTGAGCACCTTTTTCGTTGTAGTTTTCACGGTCATTTCCTCCCAGTGCATTGTCTACCTCGTACACTTGGTAGCCTGCGTTCAGCAATTGTCTCTCACCCGTCATTATCCGTTCGACAACTTTTTTCTCAGCAATATGAAGTAATACAAATTTCTGGTTTGAGTCTGCTATAATTTCCACCCTGTCAATTTGTGGACTCTTTAAGGTTCTTAGCAGCGGGATCTTTTGGAATATCTGCAATATCGAGTATCTGTTTAATGCGGAGTCGCTCTGTTTGGAGTCAATTTTTTCCACTAATATTCTGTATCGTGTGGGGTTCTCATCTTTCTTCGATTTCCAGCTGTACTCGGCTACTTTGTCTGCTTTTTTTTGATTTTTCGGCGAAGGTACTGTGATTGGTTGTATCTCACTCTTCGTTTGGCGCTTCGTGTCTTTGAGTGTTGTATTAGGTGGTACCCCACGTGGTCTACTTGTCGCGTTAATTTTTTTTTGTTGTTGTGTGCTCCTTAGACGTTCATCCTCTAACGTGCAGAAATTATTGCCGTTTCCATCTTTGGGCTCTTTGTTCTTTAACGATGCGTCTGCTTTCTTTGGGGTCGCCGGCCATTAGAAGACTCTTTTTCCTGCTTGCCCTATCGCTCCCTCTTGTTCAGGTTCTATAGGGCTCTTGCATGTCAATATTGGTCCTCCTCTCCTTTTATCTTGCTGAGTTTTCGATTTGTACTCGGCAGTTGTCTCAATGGCGTTTTCTTCATCAACTTCTCCCTCAGTCTGTAAACTGTAAGTTGACATATCTAATAGATTTTCGTCGTTTTCGACTTCCTCCTCGATCGTCACTGGTGTTTTTGGTTTTCTTTCGTCTTTGGTTTTCCCTGTCTGTCTGGGCTTATCTTTAAGTAGTTCTTCTGTGGCCGTTGTTATTCCGGCCTCACTGAAGTCCAGGCTGCTTTTTTTGTTAGTCGTGCCTGTAGGCTCGGTATTGTTTACTGTAATGGTTAACGCTTTGATGTTTCGAAAGAAGTTTGCAGCGTTTCGTGGATTTTTGGACTTCTGCACTTGCTGATTTTTAGATTTCATTTTCTGGTTGCTCTGTTTTGAGACGACAGACTTACTTTTAAGGCTTAAACTAGAGCTCTTTTTTACATTTCTAGGCTCGAAAATGTCAAACCATTCCACATCGTTCTTCTTTTCAGCTGTGGCGTTGACTTTTTTGCTTGACGACGTCTGTCTCACTTCTTTTCCTTTCGAGTTCGTCCTTGAGTCATATGAGACTTCACTCTGACACCCTTCTTCCTCATTTTCAGTTTGTATAGTCTCAATTAGGTCCATTTCTTGGGGCCTCTTTTTGTTTAACGAAATTTTGAGGGAGTTTTCATTCATGTCTTTGCCCCCATCTTTGCTCTCTTTGGTGGGTTCCTTTTTCTTATTATTTTCCCCTATGTTACTTCTTTCACTTGCTCCATCCACGGAGTCCTTTGTATTTTTTGGTTTCTCTGGACTGTCTCTCATCACAATTGACGTTTCCAAGTCTGTCACAGAGCAAGTAATTTCGTTCATCCTTGTTCTTGTTGGCACAGATTTTAATTTTGATGTTTCCTCATTTGTCAGAGATACGACATCGCTATCTATTGTAATCGTAGCGTGTGTTCTCTCTGGGTTCGTTTGGAATTTTGCTGGGGGTCGGTTCTCGCTTGTGTCAGCTCTATGTTCACGATCTTTTTGTAGTAGAGTCAGGGCTTGTTTCGTCACTTCTGCCAGGAGTCTTTTGTCTTCGATTGTTGCTTTTAAGGACTCTTTTAGCGCTGTTAAAGATATGTCATTTCCTCTTCTAGTTTCCACGACTTGTGCCGTCATGTCCAACAAGTCTATTTCGAGCTTTACAATTTTCGAATTCAGCAAGGCGACCAATGTTGTTTGGTCGCGAAAGCTCTCATTTAAATTTTCGTAGAGTTTCAACAGCGGAGCCACCGCTATCGTCGTTGCAGACATTAAGACAGGGCTCAGCCTTCCAATTGTCGTCTCGACAAGTGTTGTGACTTCATTAGAGTTTTGCGGAACCCTCTGAGTTGTCTCAAACTGTTGTCTCTTCTTTTTTGGAAGGAGAGGCTCTACTTCATCTTCAGGCTCAGGTGAGGCCTGGCTCTGTGTTTGCTCCCTTACTCTCTTCGGTGTAGGTGTCGAACTCCGTCTCATGTTGCTTTTAAATCTTTTATGTCCGCCTTCGAGTTCAAGGTCAGAGCTTAGTTTTCTTCTGCATCTTTTTTGAGATGCTGCAATCTCGTCGTTTCTAGATTCGAAGGAGGGAGTATTCGCTTCTAGTGCCATCACGTTGTGTAGGCTCTTTCCCCTCGTTCTTTGCCACTCTGCTTGTGGAGTTGTCCTTCCGCATGAGAGTGTTTCTGAATTCCTTCGTCGTTTCGCTAAATTGGAATTCATTTCAACTAGGCCTCTCAAAACTTGGTCAGCAAGCTCTACTGAGTCCCTTCTACGAGGTGTCTCGGCAGCTCTATCCTTTGTAAGTCTTTCTTTCCATCTCGCATCGCGAGCCTGCATCTCTATGTGATCTCCTTCTGTCACAGCGATACTAATTTCCTCGCTTGACTCCGATGTTCTTTTTTTGTTGTTTCTTAGGGCATGATCTTTTTCCTTTTGAATTTGTGAATTTAAAACTTTGCGATCCTTGTTATGCATTGTGTCCACTCTTGTCCAAGCCAGTAGCTTTAGAGACGCACCAGTATGTGTTGGTTTAAACGGGGACTCGTGGGAACCATCCACGCAATCTAATGGGCACATACTTTGTCCTCTCGCACTCCCTGGAGGTGTCACATTTGTTAAATCAAGCATCTCTGCTGCTATCTCTTCTACTGGCACACACGTTGTTTCATTCATTTCTTTCTTCTGTTGTGGGTCATGTTTCGCTAGGTCCTCACTCCCCTTAGCTTTACCAGACTGGGCACTACTACTAGTTTGGACGTCCATGTGTATAGGGTTCGAGGTAGCCTTCATGGATTTTCCTCTCTCTGTCCTTGTTGTACATTTTTCACTCATGGACCTGATGCATGGAATTCCGTCATTGAATGTTGTCACGGCAGAGACGGAGTGTATCATAGCAGTACAGATCTTCAGTCTCTCCTCTACCCCCGTCATTCTCTCCTCTTCCAATTGTGTTTGCGACACGACTGTTTCAAGTCTTATCGTGTCAATAGTTTCTTCAGTTTGCGCTGGATCATTGGGGGGCGGAGGGGGGAATCTGTTCTTTTGTATCTTTCTCCCGTCTCTCGCTCCCATGTGACCACTCCCCTGGGCAGCCAGTGTCGCCATCCATGGAGTCATCGTCACCATCTTGATATTCTGGTTCACTTATCCCCTCACCGTCACCATCACAATCACTTGGAGTACTCGACTCCTCAATGGCTAAGTTAGGAACATTGCCCTCTCGGGTTAATGATAAGTCATATTTCCTCTCGTTTCTTGATCTCCACGAGTCGTCACGATGGTATGTAGAGAATGAGCTCATTACATGAAAAACGTCAGCTCCCACTCCTCGTTCTTCTCTCCCATCGGTAGCTGGGTTCCCATGCAAAGCTGTTAGGGTGGTGTGAACATCCTTCGTTAGTGCATTTAGCGTTACTCTCTCTCGTTTTGCATGTGCCCGCGTGTTCGGGGGGACCATGTCCCCTGTTCTCATCCTTGCGACTTCTGAGTCGCTCCTGCAGCACGAGGGGCACGCTACACGCACTTTGTGTCCTTTTTGTCGGGGCTCACTCGTAGAGAACGCAGGGCAGAGCAGAGCGGCTGGTAAGTGAAGAGGGGGACTGTGAGGGACTGTGAGGAGGGCTCGCGCACGCAGCTGCTCTTACCCGTTCTATTCGGCGATCGCGCCTTCTTCCTTCTACTGGCGAGTTTCCAAGTTTCTCTGGACCTCCACGGATCGCCAGGGAAAGCAGTCAGTCCACTCCAAAACTCTCGGCTCCAGGGTAAGGTCACAGCCACAGCGAGCAGCCAAACAGCCCAACAGCCAGGTAAATCACCAGATGATGCCCTTTGCGCGCTCGGGCTTAGCTCACTATCTTTCACAGAGAAGAAATATCCCAAACATGTCAGTCTTTGTCCTGCCCTGGGGCCGTCCAGCACCGAAATGCTAGGCAATTTTCCTCTCAACAAGAGTACCAACAGTAACCCCAGACACATGTTTCGGTCTGGTTGGACCGCATCAGTAGGGTGGAGCTGTGCCTTTATAAGAATAGTGAGCCAGGGGTCCACGTCTGGATTCCCCTAGTAACTTAGTTTTCATGATGGCAATATCCCACTTGCTACAGTGCTATTAACAGTGTGTATGTACTGCCCTATCTTTGCTAGTTTCAAAGATTGATGGATCAAATGCTTTAAATCAGGGATCAAAATAAGGATTTGATGACCATCAGCTAAAAGAAGCTCCTGGGTATCAGGCATGACCCAGTGAGCAGGAGCTACCTCTGAGAAACAGAGAAACTAGGAGCTAGCACATGGTAGTACATAACATGCCGTGCATCTAACATTCACATGAAATTCACAGTGTGGTGAACTAAAATAATGAAAAGTCAATACATGTTATTCAGCTTCTGAAGAGAAAGAAACACATCACTGCCTTGAAAGGAAACTAATATAATTCTGCTGTGTTTTTTAGGCCAGGCCACTGCAGCTGTGCGCTGGCCTATGTAGAGATGCGACTCCATGTTTTCAATGAATGGATCAGAGGGCTCGTACGTACTTCCGCTTGGCAGAATTCTCTCGCCGCATTACTCATGTTCTGCGTTGTTAGGTTATTAGTTTGAATGTCGCCATTATAATTAATCTGGTCAGGGATGAGTCTGCTTCAGTAGTCAAGACTAGATAAAGTTGCCATATCTCAATTATAACAAGACACAACTGTTCATCTCATTGGAGCTCCCCCACAAAGTGATGACAGAAAGATGGGTTTTCTTTGAAGTTTGTGAGATTAGCACAAAGCTGTGAGTTTACTCCCTGAAATGGTCTTAATGAGCACCGTGGGATTCGCCCCTCCCAGATAATTCAACATTCTACAAAGGTATAAGAATTGCAACGTTTTGGGGAGGGGCAAGTTCGTTTTTAGGATTTGTTTATGGTGACCTGCTCTGTTTAATGTCCGTTTTTCCTGCTTTGCTGTTGTACCATTAAAGATGTCTGCCAACCTTCCTGGTTTGGATTAGTTGAAGAAGGAATCGTTACCCTGGCAACAGAATAACTTTGTGTTCGTTATATTTGAGCCATTGAGCGTTCATTCTATCAATGTATCAGAAAGCTCCATTTAACATATTCACGGACATGCATGGTTGATGTCAGATATGTGCTTGTATGGCACCAGTTGGCCTTGTGAGTCAAGTAGCTGCTGGTGAAGTCAAGTTTACCAGGCTCTTCTAGGCTACACGCAGGAGATATATAGCTCCCAGCTCCTTACAATTTCAAACCGTGCCTTAAATTAATCACATCCACTGGTATTGCTCTAGACATCTTAACAGTGTCAGTCGTTCATAGGGAAAACATTCTTGCAAGTGCACACTTCCTTTTATGCTTTGCCTATTCCAATAAAGAGGCAAACCGCTTCATCTTTGTGGAAAATATGTCTGGCTGCAGCTTAGTTAAAATATCTACATAAAATGGAATCAGTCAACACAAAGCACCAGCACATTTCATGTGGCACTATAGCTCATTCCAAACCATAAGCCCTGAAGTTCCCCTTTACCTATTTACAGACTTCCAAAGGGAGCAGAGGACCAACTCCCTAAACTTGCCTGCGCATTCTCTTTGATCCATGTCAATGGGCTGAAGCGACTGGCTTGCCACAATTGCAAGATGTAGGCAGTGCAGTAGCATATACCATTAGATATTATTTCTGTGGATTGCTGCAAGGCTGCAATCTGTGCCCCTCTTACCCTTGCCATGTTAAGCCTTCGAAACGGGGAAGAGAGTACAATGCCCCTTTCCTTGACCACTCTTTATTTGGGCTTCACTTTTCTGCCTGATGGATTGTGAGAGCACAGTCCCCAAAAGGGTTTTTCACAACTTGCGACTCCACCCACCCCCCTCCGTCTTACCGCTTTTATTTACACTACAAAATGTCTGCGAGGGCAACCACGACGGACTCGTGAAGGCAAACTCGCGTGAGCTGTACAGTGTCTCCGCTCTGTAGACCAAATGAACGTGGTTGAAGCACAGCGCTGACTGTATCGGGCTGCAGGGATATATGACTACACAGGAACAGAAATATGGAATATGACGTTTGTAGGCATACATTTGGATGTTGAAATTCGCGTCCTTTGCAAGGTTCCCTGGTGGTCTAGTGGTTAGGATTCGGCGCTCTCACCGCCGCGGCCCGGGTTCGATTCCCGGTCAGGGAAGGAGCTCTTTTTATTTAGCAATTGTTAATACTAAAAAAAAAATCTTTAGGTGAATTATATAAATACTAATTTTAACGAGTTCATTTTTTTAAGTAAGCTTGATTATCTTTCTTTTCAGGCGAATAACGCATTTACCGTATCTACTATATCTAGCACTGCGCATGTGTACATAATATTTTACCTGCACATCGTTGAAAAGATAGCCAACTAGAAAGACCGGTATACGAGCACAGAAAAGTTATGTATACTAGGGCCCTGCTCGTTTAAATGGCTATACTGAAAGACCCGTTTTCTTAATGAAATTGGTTGCATCGATTTCTGAAGTGGTTTGCTGTGGGAATTTGTGGCATACTCCTTTTCCCTAGACTTGAACCTCTGCATAATTAACGGGGCACAGAGGCTCATATATTATGCTTCAATCACTTTCTTTAGTCTTTTCTAGAGTAGCAAACATGAGTACATTAAAAAAGAACTACATTTCCAAAGAACCATAGGCATACATACCAACATTCTGCAACACTTTGGAGGGAGGTTGACTCACAGAAAGCCCATTGGATTGCATTGGGGTTACTATCAGTGCTTTAAGTGAGAAGGAGCAAAGCCCTGTCAGTCTCTGCAAAATGTATCTGAAACAGGGTGCTGCCGAGGATACATTAAGTCCCCAGTGGTGGTGATCACTACATCTCTTAGTTACAAGGATGCCTGGCAGGTGTCAATGCCAACATTAAGGAAGAATAGGGCTAGTGTTGACCCCTGCTAGGCATTCCTTTAGTTAAGAGCTGTAGGGATCAGCACTGTCTCCCTTGGGCAGAGGGTGATGGTCGCTGCAAGGGGCTCCCTGGCGGGGGTCGCTTTCCAGCACATTAGGCCATTAAGCTGTGGCTTGTTGAGGGACTAATAGGCTGCAAGCGACCCCCACCGTTGGGTTAAGCACCATTTGCAAGCCCTGGATCGTTTTCCCATGGCACTTAAAGCACTGGTTACTATTATTTTAGGAGGGAGAAACAAAAAAGCAGAAATATTTTCACTTAAAAAATAGTGGGCATCCCGCCTAAATCGGGAGGGTTGGCATGGATGCATAGGAGAAATTGTAGTTCATCATCTTTTTCCAAACGGGCCAGAACACTTGTTAAACTCTTTCAATCACATCACAGCCTGCCTCAAACGTCCTCCTCACAACACACTTCCTCTTTCTTTGCTGCTCGAGCTTGATTAAGGCAAAATGAAAGAAAAGCTCGAGCTTGATTAAGGCAAAATGAAAGAAAATACCACTGCAGAGGGTACTGCACAAACCCTGTCACAGCTGCCAACATTGTTCTAATGTTATCAAAGGCGATCATATTCGTCACCCCAATACAGACCGGAAGATCACACTAAGAGATTTTACGACTTTGGCCACACATTTTTTTTATTTACGCTTTCAAATGCCCATGTGGCAAATACTATGTGCGACAGACGACAAGACGGGTAAAAGGACCGCTGGACTGAACACAAATCCAGCATAAGGACAGCCAACACCAAATCACCTGTCTAAAGACAATTCAAGAACGAAAGACACAGTGGCACAGATGAGGTGTGTGGTACTCAAGGTCATCTATCCCTTACCAAGGGGAGGTAACTTACAGAAGAAAATGGTACAAAGGGAGCTCTACTGGATATACCACTTGGTCGGTATCAGTCCCCTTGGCATGAACAAAGAGTTCTATCTGGAAACCTACCTCTAGATTTTAAGTGATCACAATACCTGCTACACAGGAACCATACATGACTAAAGGTTGGGTTAACTGACTAGTGACAAGAACTTGACAGCCGATTACACATTTGCTGACCAGATGTACTAAATCTTTAACTTGTAAGGTCTTTTGGGGACACCTTTAGAATATATTGGTTCAATATAGTTACTATATCACACATATGTTACCCATTCACTCAGATATATATGTGAAGGTGTTTTATTCATAACTAGCTGAAGAAGTGGGACATAATGTACCCTGATAATTGAATGTAAACCTGTAACAAATTAATCTTGTCTGAAACCTTGTAACATCTTAAGCTTGCTAATCTACTTTAGAACCCTGGGGATCGCTTCACATGTATAGCTAATTACAGCCTACTAACCTCCTCATATATTTCATTACGTATCTACACTTTTTCCTAACATCATATTTTTAATTACCATTCTGTGATCAGTTACCCAGATGGTTGCAAATATATGGGAGGTTTCCCATATAGGTTTATATGGCTTTGCTTTGTAATTCGCAAGCATTGCCTTATCATACTGACATGAATTCAACAGATCCCTCTATCATATGAGACTTCTCTTTCTCTCATACGTGCCACCAATCACGGATTGATTTCAGTTACCAAAACATTTCCACAAGATTTCACACCTGTATCTGCAAGCATCGTACTGACATTATCTAAATATAATTTTCTTTCACATTAGATTACCAATACGTGCCACCAGTCACGGACTGTTACTGTGGGCTAAGACAGTAAACGAGCACGATGATGTCATCACATCTCAATCACGGTTTGTTTATAATGGTGGGCATTTTTGGATCCGCAAATCGCTTGGCAGTCACGGATTTCGGGGGAACAGAACTCCATTAACTCCATTAACATAGTGAGTATGAATCTTTTATCTTTACATCTAGCCTTGGTGGCCAGTTGATAAATTCTAGAGTCATTATGGCCTAATTCGAGTTTCTCAATACTTTGTAGGTTGACTGGCATCACCTGTTGGTCCCCTGTTTATCAACCAGCAGCGAAACACAGCAACATTTCCTTTCACCACATGACGGTCTCCCAGACCTTGGTAAGTGAATGCTTTTATTGCACATTCCAGTAGGACTAGGTAGTGATTGGTGACAATACCTCACTTTGGACTCTTTATCATGAACATCATTGTTTCCTACAGGCATTGTGGTGAGGACTTGTAGAGACGAATCAGCACTATTATATTTTCCGATGGAATGCCTTAGGGGACAAGGATTCCCATTCCCAAAGGGAACTTCCTATACAGGAGACTTTATCTAGATACATGGGACTGCCTTGCATCCAAAACATTGTGTCATCCTTATGTTTGGCTGCAGGTAATGTGGAAACCAACACGTTATCTGAAAATAAAGGAGATATCACTTTAAGAAGAAATGGCTATGAAAACGGGACGAGGAGGCATAAACAGAGGAGCGAGAGCGGTACACTGGGGAAACCCCCTGATGTCAGAACACCAAGGAGAGGCGGAGCTGAGTGCAGCTGCGGAGCCCGCAGATCTTGGAGAAGCAGGGAAGGCAATTCGGATACGTCAGAGAAACGGCCTAGTAGACATTGGGAGAACGAGTGTCAGGACAGAATCAGAGGAGCATCTGAAGAGGTGGCATGACCACAGAGGAGCCCTGGTGGACATTGAGCCCTTCTAACTATGTCAAAACCTGGAGGAGAGGAAGCGAGGAAAGCTTTCATCCACTGCCATTCTGGCAACGTTGCAAGCTACAGAATAGCCGAGACTGGAGCAACTGAGAAACCGAGAAGTGAAAGCGAGAAGGGGAACTTGACCTTCCCGAACGTGAGCTGACTCCCGCAAAGTCATCCAAGGCTGATGCAGGTACAGGGGTGTTCTGGAGGAGTGGGTGCCCACTGGGAGGATGAATAATTAAGCAAAGAGACTATGATTGTGTTTTTCTTTCAGTGTTGATACTTGTAGTCTGTGCGATCCCAGAAATTAATTCCAAACAATAGTTCAATTGTGATGAAAAGACAACTCTTAGTTTATTGTCAAGTTATATATAAATCTTCATGTATTGCTTTCATACATATGCTTGTTGTACAGTTCGTGGTGGTTACTCATGCAATTTTCATGTATTAATTTCCATACATTTATGCGTGCTTTACATTCCCATTGTGCACATATGATCTCCCAACACGTGTTTCCCCACAGCATTAGCCGTGGTTCCTCAGGAGAGATTCCTTTTGTACTAGTCGCTTTCTTTACTTAAAATAAAGCACTTCAAAAAGGTCTGTGCTGTGTCCGACTCCTTCTTCCGACCCGGCACAGTACAGTGTGTGCTCTGGCACCCGCTTCCAGCCATCTGGTTGGCTGAGCGCCCTTCCCAGTGTGCAAATGTCACAAATGCATGTTTGTAGGGCACCGGTTCACCTAAGTTAGTTTTAAGTGCCATGCTACTATGCAAGTCTATGCAAAAAGGACAAGCACTTGCCCTTGGCACTTAAGGGGTTAAGCTAAGCAGGCTTTCCTAAGGTAGATGCTGGAGCTAAATAACTCCTAGCAATTCCGAACCCCGCCTAATATCTACATGTATAGTTTTCATGATGCAAATTAACAAGGGGGGTCCTGGGAGTCCCTCTCCCAGACATTAGTCCTGGTTACGAGAGACTTACCCAAAGTCCTTAGCTCACTATCTTTCACAGAGAAGAAATATCCCAAACATGTCAGTCTTTGTCCTGCCCTGGGGCAGTCCAGCACCGAAATGCTAGGCAATTCTCCTCTGAACAAGAGTACCAACACTAACCCCAGACACGTGTTTTGGTCCGGTTGGACCTCATCAGTAGGGTGGAGCTGTGCCTTTCTAAGAATAGTGAGCCAGGGGTCCACGTCTGGATTCTCCTAGTGACTTAGTTTCCATGATGGCAATATCCCACTTGCTATACACTAGTGTGTATGAACTGCCCTAACTTTGCTAGTTTCAAAGATTGATGGATCAAATGCTTTAAATCAGGGATCAAAATGAGGATTTGATGACCATCAGCTAAAAGAAGCTCCTGGGTATCAGGCATGACCCAGTGAGCAGGAGCTACCTCTGAGAAACGGAGAAACTAGGAGCTAGCACATGGTAGTACATAACATGCCGTGCATCTAACATTCACATGAGATTCACAGTGTGGTGAACTAAAATAATGAAAAGTCAATACATGTTATTCGGCTTCTGAAGAGAAAGAAACACATCACTGCCTTGAAAGGAAACTAATATAATTCTGCTGTGTTTTTTAGGCGAGGCCACTGCAGCTGTGCGCTGGCCTATGTAGAGATGCGACTCCATGTTTTCAATGAATGGATCAGAGGGCTCGTACGTACTTCCGCTTGGCAGAATTCTCTCGCCGCATTACTCATGTTCTGCGTTGTTAGGTTATTAGTTTGAATGTCGCCATTATAATTAATCTGGTCAGGGATGAGTCTGCTTCAGTAGTCAAGACTAGATAAAGTTGCCATATCTCAATTATAACAAGACACAGCTGTTCATCTCATTGGGGCTCCCCCACAAAGTGATGACATAAAGATGGGGTTTCTTTGAAGTTTGTGAGATTAGCACAAAGCTGTGAGTTTACTCCCTGAAATGGTCTTAATGAGCACCGTGGGATTCGCCCCTCCCAGATAATTCAACATTCTACAAAGGTATAAGAACTGCAACGTTTTGGGGAGGGGCAAGTTCGTTTTTAGGATTTGTTTATGGTGACCTGCTCTGTTTAATGTCCGTTTTTCCTGCTTTGCTGTTGTACCATTAAAGATGTCTGCCAACCTTCCTGGTTTGGATGATTTGAAGAAGGAATCGTTACCCTGGCAACAGAATAACTTTGTGTTCGTTATATTTGAGCCATTGAGCATTCATTCTATCAATGTATCGGAAAGCTCCATTTAACATGTTCACGGACATGCATGGTTGATGTCAGATATGTGCTTGTATGGCACCAGGTGGCCTTGTGAGTCAAGTAGCTGCTGGTGAAGTCAAGTTTACCAGGCTCTTCTAGGCTACACGCAGGAGATAAATAGCTCCCAGCTCCTTACAATTTCAAACCGTGCCTTAAATTAATCACATCCACTGGTACTGCTCTAGACATCTTAACAGTATCAGTCGTCCATAGGGAAAACATTCTTGCAAGTGCACACTTCCTTTTATGCTTTGCCTATTCCAATAAAGAGGCAACCCGCTTCATCTTTGTGGAAAATATGTTTGGCTGCAGCTTAGTTAAAATATCTACATAAAATGGAATCAGTCAACACAAAGCACCAGCACACTTCATGTGGCACTATAGCTCATTCCAAACCATAAGCCCTGAAGTTCCCCTTTACCTATTTACAGACTTCCAAAGGGAGCAGAGGACCAACTCCCTAAACTTGCCTGCGCATTCTCTTTGATCCATGTCAATGGGCTGAAGCGACTGGCTTGCCACAATTGCAAGATGTAGGCAGTGCAGTAGCATATACCATTAGATATTATTTCTGTGGATTGCTGCAAGGCTGCAATCTGTGCCCCTCTTACCCTTGCCATGTTAAGCCTTCGAAGCGGGGAAGAGAGTACAATGCCCCTTTCCTTGACCACTCTTTATTTGGGCTTCACTTTTCTGCCTGATGGATTGTGAGAGCACAGTCCCCAAAAGGATTTTTCGCAACTTGCGACTCCCCCCCTCCTTCTTAACTCTTTTATTTACACAAAGAAATGTCTGCGAGGGCAACCTGAATGAAGGGTTGTTGAATGTCTATAGCCAGACCTCCAAGGCAATTCCTTTATCGCGCCTTGAAACACTTGTGTATAGGCTCGGTTTAAATGCCATATCATATCATTGCCAGGGTCAGTGAGTTTTCATAATTATATAGTCTCCTGGACAAGTAGACGGTGGGTAAAATCGGAATGTTTTTGGACTTTCAAAATACTTGCTTTGAACTCTTGTCTTACTGGGACCTTCATGGCTACCAAGTGCATATTGGTGACCCGAGTGCATGACTTGGGCAACTGTGTGTTTGTTGCATGGTTGGTGGGAGAATTCTATGCCAGAGTGAGTGAGTGAATGGCCAGTGGTTTCATTCTTTCAAAATTGCAATCACTTTCCTTTGACGTTGAAGGCTGGACTAAAATACATTGGTCATGAAAAGACATGTTTTTGGACTATGAACAAGTACATTATATTTTTGTACATGTAAACGTGCTGCATGTATCACCTGCGTGTTTTCATTCATTGCGCATCATCTACATTGGGGGTAGTAATAAACTCCTACAGCGTTTTGCAATTGTAAGCTCGGGAACTACAGACCAAGGCAGTAAGGACTAGGGCATTGATTGCAGCCTTGTTTGGGTCATTCTAGACCAGTCCAGTTGTGTTCCAGATATTAAGTATAACTAGACTAGAGTATAACATCGAGGACCGAGGATGTTTGAGACATATGGACGGACCATTTAGTGGACGCCATTGGATGGCTGACTAATTGCTGGAAATTGAACCTGCTCAAAATATATTAGGTTTGCTTCTTGAAAGCGGACCATTTGTACTGCTAGTGAAGGTCCCTGCAAGAATTGAATTTGCAATGAAGCTGAAGATATTTATTCCTTTCGGTTGAAGTTACAGATCAAGGGTTCCTGTATGTGAACAAGTGAAAGAAATAGAACCAAGTGTGGAATGGAATTCTACAGAAAGCACTAGATACATGACTGCCCGTGAGGAATGTGTCCAGTTATTTTAAAACATCAAGGACAGAAACTTATATAAGTCGGGCTAATGTGGTCTCAGTGTATATCAGGAACAATTAATTTGGCACTGTGGCATTTTAAGTAGTAATGACTTGAAAAAATGTTGAATGTAGTAATAACAATCTTCTTTTATCTTTTTGTATACTATATTGTGGTGTGTGTATATGTTTTTTATACTTTTATGATATTGGTGCTTTGAGAAGAATAAGAAATAAATATGATGCTTTACATTTACTCAATCATGCTGCAGAACCCATATTTGTTTTAGAGGTTGTTCTATCAGGTGACCTTGTTAATCTTAAGGATACAGACATGTGAGTAGGTTGTTATTATATCCTTCCTTTGTTGTTTATTAAGTAATACGCTCCTTCCATATTTGTGCTGACCGCTGTCCTTTGGCTATTCAGCTGCGTGACCAGAGCACTGCATCCTCAGTTCCTGCACTATGGAGCAAACCTACGAACTATCTTGACCTTAAAGCTCACTGCGCCGCTCCCACAGCCACCAAAGTGAAGTGAGAAAGAAACTGCACAATATCCCCCAACTGCCCGCCACTGCACTTGTTTTTGCTCATGAAAGTTCTATAAACTAAGAAGTGGACTAGAAACTTAATTTTGTAATTTAGAAGATTTTGCTAGGTTTGGTTAAAAAAAGATTTTTTTCTAGTTTCCTCAGCATAGCCGAAGTACTTAATTGTACTGCCCAAGTCATATATGCATTTATTTTGCCTATTGTAGGCCCTACATTTTAGTTCTGGCTATTAGGTGATGCTTAAGCACCACCTAGAATTCGATTACATTGGAGTACAGATAGGAGGGAGACGGCATGTAAGGAGGTACACACAGCGTATTGATGTTTGGTTATTTACCAACCCATTGACTGCCCATGGCCATGCTAATCCATATGGCCATTCGCACCCACTACTTGCCTCTTCCCGCCCAAAACACATTCTCATGAGATCTCTTCAAGCTGCATATGTCAAGTAGCAACATCAACCTGTGTGCTGTATATTGCCTGCCAGTGTCATTACTAAGCAGTCTTCTCAGAGTTAATAGCTTAATTGCATCTGTAAATGGCTACTGGTGTCAGGGGGGCTAGATCATGATGCATAGTGCGTGTCTGAGTGGCACCTATGCCCCACTGTCTGTGCTTGGAGAAACCTCTCTTCTCAGTGGTTTGAAAGACGACTGAGAGCTCCCCTAAACCCTCCTGCCCCTTCCGAGCACATGTAGGCATTTTGTACAGTCCATGACTGCATCAACTACACCGCAAACATTCAATTGCTTCAGCTTTTGCAATGTGTGTCTTAACACACTGCTGCCGCAGAAGATTCCCTCCGGTGATGTCATCCTCAGCAGACCACAGCCTGTCCAATTCTGCTCCACTGCCCTGACTGTCTGATGATGAGAGATCATGCCTCCGTCTTTGCTCACAGATTCGTACCCATCCAAGACTCATGGGCTGCATCGACTCTTGTTTGTTCGTAGCTTGCGGGATACAGCTTCTTCCACATATACGCGTGCCCGGAGGAGCACCGGGGCCCAGCCACCCTATGAGCATGGATAAAAGCGATAGAATTGGGAGGAGCTTGTAATAATCGAATGAGTCGAGCTGGTGCCATCATGCAGGGATTTAATCCATCTCCTACATTCTGCAGTCTCCAGACATGCCAGTGATTCCCTGGGAGCATTGGAAGCACGCATTTGCACTGTGTCTGGAGGCCATTGATGCTTTGAAGTTTGCATGCAGCAGGAAAAGGGAGCTCCTGCTAGCGTACTTAGGCGCTGATGAGTGCTGATTGTTTGCGTTCATGGCCGAAGCAAGGAAACCTGATTGCACAGCTTATGACTGGCTGGACGCCGAATCATGGCGCATTGAACACTGATTTGATCATCATATTAGTAGTGTTCTAGAATTGGGGACATTCTTCAATAGAATTCAGATGTCCAACGTATCTGGCTTTGTTAGTGTCCTTTGAGAATTGGCCAGCATATGTGTATTTGGTATCTTAACTGATCCGGGATCAGCCCATTCTCCATTGCTGCAAACCTAAGGTACAGACGGATTTGTGGATGCTTCATAATCCGTTGTTGGAGCAGGCCACCACTATTGCCAAAACCGTGGAGCATTTGCAGCTTGAAGGAACCCACCAAATCCGTATCCAGTGAGGAAGCTTGCACCGTGCGACATCACTCCTCAGATTCCCACAGATGTTCGGATAATAGGATACCAAGGCCTGGTTTGAAAGATGTAGAGTCAAGGAGATGCCATCCAACTGATGGCAAGCACGCAGCAGTCGGCCCCACCTTACCATATCATAGAGATTGATTGCCCTTCAAGCAACAAAGAATGCACACATTTAAAAAAGGTTGGCCATTTCCCCTTTGTGCGTCACAAGAGATGTTCAAGGATCGTTGCTGAGTGGCAAAGGACACAAGATCCACCTGCTGGGTTTCCTGTCATCGCAATACCTCTACATGGGCTAACGGTAAGTCATATGTCAGCAGAGGAAGCCCGGCCAACTGTCAATGGATTCTGTTTAAGGTCAAGGGGACCTCATGATCGGGATAGGATGCCCACTGGCTGCAGGGGCAATGAGTATCATATCTCCTTTTATAATGAGTGTTATTTCACCTGGTGCCTGAGTAGGAAATGCATTGTAACATGCCCGTCCTTTGACCACAGGCTCAGCTCTCAGGCTTGGCTAGACCAGGAAAACACTAAGATCTGTTCCTGAGCCGAGTTCTTACCCACATGCAGCCAACACTTCCGGAAACTCAGGAGAATGTTAGGCTTTACAGTGTAGAAGCAACCAAAGATTCAATAGCTGCCAGCAAGCTGTCCAAATTGGTATATATGTGTTGCAATTCACAGACTTTTTTGTTAGAGTATTTTGACATATGTAGAGAGCCGACTTGCATTACTTGCTCAAACGATTGCTTGCCGAACCACTATCACGGACATATTTCAATTATCAAATTATGGGCATTCTGATGTTCCCAAAATGCTCTTCGTGTTTATGCAAATCACTAGGCTTGGGTTCCTTGAAGAGATGAAGAGATAGGGTGTTGCATGGCCTGGACTGGCGCTTTGCCACTCCGCACCAACCACATCCTTCCTCCCCCAAGTAGGGGGGTTCCCACAACAAGTATTTTCTATTTCCAGCACTGCCTGGAGCAAGGACTTTATTGGCAATGATGAAGCAGAGGCACAATAATTCTGGTAGGCCCCTCCCATGTGGCAGAAATTTCTGTTGTACATCCAATGTTTTTACCGTGCAGTCCACAGACCATATATCAGAGGCAACGATAGACCCGTGACTCGTCAGAGTAATACCACTTCTGGGATACTGTGGGAATCCATCAGGGTTTGGATGCATTCATCAGAACCCAGGCCCGTCTGTAAAACCTATTCATTTTTAACGGAACATGTTTGTTCAAATGTACTCTAAAGTTAATCATCCCCGTGTTTAAGACTCACGGGTCGGGTGGAGGGGTGGGGGTGACATGTTGTGCTCTTTCTATCTTTCACTTCTTTCAATTCTATCTATTATTTGGCAATGCTGCTCCTCGCCAGCACAATTGCTATACCGTTCAAGCCATAATGCTCATGTCATTCAGGAGATATTGTTATTTAGATTTTGAGACTGTGCAGATATGCTGATACATACCCACCAAAAGGATAGCTTCACCATGTAGTAAAGCGCCTCACTGCCTTCTTGCCTTACTAAAGGAGAGTATTACAATGCCATTATCCTCAGATAGATATATTGGTTGCAGTAAGAGATTTCATCACCAGGATGGCCGAGTGGTTAAGGCGTTGGACTTAAGATCCAATGGACGTTTGTCCGCGTGGGTTCGAGCCCCACTTCTGGTATATATTTATTTTCCTCTAAAACATGAGTGCTGGCTTGAATGTTTACTGGGTCCTTTTGTTTGGAAAACGGAGTTCTACTCTTGTTTTCTCCAAATCATAACAGTTGTGTTTTTTGTATTGTTCGTGGATCTTTCGAATACAAAAGACACCCCCTTGTGGTCGTGATGTGGCTCACTTTTCTTCCGGACCGACTGTACTGACCGACCTTTTACGGCTGCCCTACTTAGGTTTGCATCACAAAGTCATTCGTTTTCATTTACTATCCATCACCATTTGCCAGTTTTATCCATTATATGCAGTGGCGTTGCCAGGAAACACATTTAGGAGGGGCACAGAGGGGACCAAAGACAAAAGTAGGGTGGGGGGGCACAGACAAAAGTGTGGGGGGGCTATGAAAGATAATGTGCGACGTCAAAAGCACTCCCGCAGAGAGGCTTTTGTGCAACACCTACCCACACCGCACTGCTCCTCCCCTGCCATCAGAATGCAGGCAGAAACCATTCAGTGACTAATGGCCCATCATTAGTAGTTTCTTGTGCTACATACTGATGGGAGGGGCTGCAAGCTGCTCTGTACACTATGGCAGTTGCTGTGCAGTAGCCGGGCAGGAACACCTGAGAAGTGGCTTGTGCTCATGTTCATACCGATGCCAGAATGCATACCAAGATCACTGCTAGCTTTGAGACAAAAGGAGGGTATTTGCCGTGTGATATACAGACATTTGCCTTAGTGAGTGTGACAAATAACACCACAAACAGAGAACACAGTCACTGCTCGCCTTAGGTAGGGGGGACCAGGATTTCAGAGGGGGGCCCAGGCCCCCCAGCTCCCACCTTAGGCCCCCGTGAGCAACGGCACTGATTATATGACATCCGCTAACATCATTGCCAGGCGTTTGCATGATATGGTCCGATGTGTTCATATGTAAAAAGGCCAAGTACTCGCAACATTGCTAGGGCTTGCCAACAAATGTTCATGAATTCAGCCGTTGCCAGGGATTGCCAGGAAATTACTAGGTTCATCCGCCAGCACGCTTCTACAATGTGCCAGTGCAAGAGTGAGGGACCGCAAGTCTGCAACATGGCTACTACCTCTGACAAGCTGGTCACTTGTAGGTTTTGGCTATAAGGTATTGCTTTATCGCCACCTACAGCTGGCACTATTGCATTGGAGCACAGATGAGGGGAGATGGCACATGAGGAGGGACACAATGCTTGTAGGCGTTGTTTGCTTTTTTTACCCACCCATTGTCTACCCATGCCAGGCTGAGCCCTATGGCCATTTCCACCGCTTCCTGCCTCTCCCCACCCAAAACACACCCTGCGGGGATCTCTTACAGCTCGCTTTATCAATCCTTAAAATCAAACTTTGTGCTGGAAGTGCCTGCCAGTGTTTCTTCAAACAAGCCTTCTGAGAGTTAATGGTGTACTTGGAGCTGTAAATGAGCTACCTGTGTAATAAAAATGTCTTAAGCAGGTGTGCCTTCGGCCACTTGATTCATAAGCAAATTGCCCTATTAAACACAAGCTTTATCAGAGTCAACAGTTTCGGCTTGTGCATAGATAAACCTTTTTGCATCATTGTGCAGCTGTTACCATTAATGGCCAGGTCAGTAATTAAGGTGAATGAAGTTGACATTCTTATGCTGATTGACAGTGGTGCAGACTACACGCTTATTGGGAAAGATACGTGGGAGTCCAAGTTTAAGCGAGTGCGAGATTAATTAAGTATTGAGGGAGAACATGTTTGTAGGGGTCAAAGGTTATTTGTTCCTGATGGGATGAGAGAGGTCGTGGTGAAGTTAGGCCATGAAGGGCATATGGGAATTTCCAGGATAAAGTCTGTTATAAGGACAGATTTTTGGCAGCCAGAAATGGGTGAATTCATTAAATGTCAGGTTAAAGAATGTGGAGAATACAAAGACAGGGATGAAGTATTAGAGGCGAAGACCCCTCCTAAGAATTTTGCAGGTGCGTATGTTAGTTATGTCATCATTGTGATGGATTTACTGTCAAAATGGCCAGAGGCAGGAATATGGAGAGAGGTGATGATGGGAAACATGATAAAGTTCTTGGAGAGTGTATTTTGGACAGAAGGTTTAACCTTCCAAGATATTGAGTGACACTGGACTTCAGTTCATGTAAAGAGAGTTTCAGATGTTGGTTGAATTGTGTGGGAGTGAAACATAAGAGGAATACATTACATCTTCCACAGAGTAATGGTTGTGTTGAGAGGTTTAACAGGACGACCATGGATGGTATAAGAATGTCAGTGAGTGTTAATTAAAATTGGCAAAGAGCGTTACTGCGAAGAGTACTTCAATATAGGATTAATCCCCATGGTATGATAAAAGTGTCTCAGTTTGAGGTATTTAGGGGACGCAAACCAAACACCAACAGGCCACCAGTACCCTCCCCTACAGCAATCAGGCCGTGAGCCATGCCGGATGAAGATGTCACATCCACGTCCGGTGGAGGGCCGTCAGGACAGGTTCCCCCCTCCAGTGGAGGTTCCCAAGTACTGCACCTGCCTCAAGCGTTCGACATACGCAACACCAGCAACCTAGGCCCCTGATGGACGACCTGGCTACGAGACTTAATCAACCTCGACACTGCATCTTATCACGACCTGCACACCAAATTATCTTAATATTTCACACCCCATACCAATGCCAACTATGAAAGGCATGTTTTTCATACTACACGCTAAGACAAGGGAGAAATCCCTGGACAATTTCGTGATGAAGCTAACAATCAAATTAAAACACTGTGAATTCCATCAATATTCAAATGAGGAAGCCCTATGATCCCAGGTCATAGCTTGTTCTAACTCCCAGTCGTTCCGAAACAAACTACTGCAGAAACAGCTGTCGCTGGAAGAAATTCTAGCTCTAGCACGCATGGAGGCGGCGGTTGAATCACAACTGGACAGCCTAGGCAAAGTTACACTACAGCCAAAGACCCCCGAACCAGACGCCATCAACAAACTCTTCACCACACCGAATCAACCGCCCAGATGCACGGAAGCCACATGCTACAGATGTGGGTACGAATACCCTCACACCGGTGACTGCCCCGCCCTTGGGCAGAAGTGTGCCTCGTGTGGTGGTGATGATCACTTCAGGGCTGTGTGCAAGAATGCGCCCACTCACCTTAGCAGCCGGAGAAGTCTCAGAGAACGAAGGAGACCAGCACTGCCAATCCCCCGGAAAGGCGCACCAGACACTGACCCACAATGGTAGCGACGTGACGAGCGCGACCACAGAAAATCATACACACAAGAGGAATATAGGCCGTCCGATTGCCCCAAGCGCAGTGGCCGCAGACGCTACATCCGCTACATTGATATGAGGTCACCGTCTTGCAGTGACTCGCCCTCATCGAGCATAGACCAGAGGAAAAGGGGATATGTGTGGGCTTTAAACAACAGCACGGCAACCCAGCACTGCCTGGTCCTGATGCTACAAGTCAACAACACGCCACTGGACTTCCTAATAGACACTGGAGTCACGGTTAACATCATCAGTGAAGAGGCATTCAACACCCTCATGAAGGCACCAAAGCTCAAGAAGTCCACCGTCGATATATCTACCCATACGGCTCCACCACGCCACTGCCATGCAAAGGCGTAATCTCCGCCATGTGCACGCATAAGGCCCATGCAGCAAAAATCCAACTGCATGTTCTCAAGACGGAAGTGAACAGCGGCTGCATACTTAGCTTTAAAACTGCTGTGGAAATGGGCCTAGTACACATCCTATATCAATTGATGGCCCATAAATATTTTGCAAGACCTGAAGACATTGAAGCAGCTTTTCAAAATCTGTTCAAAGGGATGGGAAAGCTGATAAATCGCAAAGTCCAACACCAGATCAATCCAGAGGTCAAACTGGTCGCCCAACAATCCAGGGGCATACCCATTAATATCCAAAGGCAGGTGGAGGAGGAGATTAATAAACTCTCGAAGCAACACGTCCTAGAGCCTCCGACAGGGCCCACCCCATGGGTATCACCCATAGTGCTCATCCCAAAGAAATCCCTGGACGGCTCCATGAGACTATGCGTGGACATGAGGAGGGCGAACAAAGCAATAGAGAGAGAACGGCACCAGGCACCCCGGATAGCAGACATGAAACACCTATTGCATGGTGCCAAGTTCTTTTCGAAGTTGGACCTTACAAAAGGCTACCACCAGATTGAGATTGAACTGGAGTCAAGATATATTACCACCTTTGCCACCCACATGGGCCTATTCCAATACAAACAGCTCAGCTTTGGCATCTTGTCTGCGGCAGAGATATTCCAGGAGGAGATTCACATGGTCATCCACCACGTCCCAAATCGCCTCAACTACTCAGATGATGTACTTGTCTTCAGCAAATCTAAAGAGGAACATGAAGCGGCCCTACAAAGTCTGCTCAGCACTTGATGCGGAGGGAGTGACACTTAACCGAGCGAAATGTGAATTCAGAAAAGGCTCACTCAGATTTTTTGGCCACATATTCTCTGAAAAAGGCATGAGTCTGGACCCCGAAAAAAGGTAGCGGCATTAGGCACCACCCAGCCATCCCAAAATGTGTCTGAGTTGCGATCAGTTCTGGGACTTGCGAGCTACTGCTTGAGATACTTGCAAGATTACACCACAGTCAGCAACCCCCTCCTCCTACTCAAATGGAAGGACCAGCTCTTTGAGTGGTCGTTGTGATGCTGGAAATGCATCGGAGGGACAGGGCCTCCGTATCCTTGTCCTTTACTGTTTTTAATCGTGTGTTCTGTTGTGTTTTCCACACAGGAGTTCATGTAGGACTCCTGGCGGTGCAACTCTCTCTTTTGGTTTTGGTGTACAGACCCATGGGATACCCTTATGGCACCCATGGGTGGGTGGTGAACCCTGTGCCCCTAGTGCATGTTTTTGGGCACCTGTGTGTGGCCCACAGAGCAGGGTACGGGCTGGTGGCAGCTCTGTGCTGAATTGACTGGTGCCCTCAGCAACCTCCATTTTGGGATGCCTGTCATTGGAATCGGTAGATTCCTGATGGAGACAAGATGACCCCTGTGGCCTCTTGCCCTCCATCGCCTGTTACCTTAATCTTCCCGAAGTCCCGGGAAGCCCTGACTCTGTCCCTTCCCCCTGACTGGCTGTTGGGTGGAAGTTCCATATATGGTAGTGTGGGGGAAAGCCAACCAGACTGGCTGGAGCCTTCCCAACGACTGTATGTTGTGGGTACACCCTGTGGGTGGGACCTGGGTGAATGGACTGTGTGACAAATACGCATTCTGTGTTGTGGATGTCTAGCATTTGGTGTTTGACACAATGACTGAGACAGCCCTGCCCAAAACTGGTATGAATGCAGTGTGGAGTGTTGAATGGCTGGGTACTTGTCCCAATACACATAACTTGTTGTGAGTGTCTGGAGAGAAGTGAATGGCCTGAATGCACTATGCGCCTGATTGGCTGCCTGCCTGCATGAATGCCCTTCTGACCGATTGGTTGCCTGAGTGTGACCCAGCAGAATGAATGGGAGATCAACTAGTATATCTGGGGGCCTCTCACTGCTAGAATTCGTGTTCAGAAGCTCAAGTCCACAACGACGAGTAACTGGAGTAAACCTGAAGCTTAACCTTGAAGCCCTGCTGGAAGAGAAGAATTGCTTTTGTCCTTCTTCATCAATCTGAAAGCTGCTGTGTCTCCAAAGACTGACCCAGAGAGGACCTGGTAAGGCGCCCTCTTCCCGAGCTACGAGGGACAATCGTGCACCAGCTGATCTTTGCCAAATCTCCCTGGTAGACAGACCTACGACAGGCTGCCGACTGGAGACGGGGACTGCCGCGGAATCCCAAAGAGAAGCGCCCGGACTGTTGTCCACCACTGTCGACAACCGCCGTCACCGACCGGTGCCGCCGTGCTCCCGTTGCCTAAGAACTTTGGATTCACAGACGCACTCGTCCGCACTGCCGCCCGCCTTATCCTGCCGGAGAAGGCCATGCCGTCGACGTGCCGAAGAGCATCCGCCGGTGGGTTTCCCGCCACCCAAAGACCACAGAGACGCCGACGACTCAACGCCCTTGCAGGGCCACAGTTCTTCAAACTCTTTGCGGTCCTGAACTATCGACACCGAGGTTCCCCGCACGCCTCTTCCTGGCAGGACGTTTACACTTCCCCGTCGACGAGCACCGCTAGAAAAGAAGCTGCTACTTGACCGTCGTAGCTCACCATGTTCTCCGCCGGACGTTCGACGACCCATGACTCCTGTCTTAAAGGGAGGGCACTCAAGAGGGGTCATCGATTCCCCGACGAGGAACGCGACAACGCCACATACCTTGGGGTTGCAGAACTATTGGAAAGTCTCTTGTGAACAATATATGGACTGGGCTTGTGATATATCTTTATTCTACAGGATGCCCAGGTGGGGGGATCTCCAAACAGAACTGTGTCTAGTTATCGGGGCCAGTATTCGGCCAATTGTTCTAACCAACTGCTTTCCTCTTGTATCTATTGTTGGTTTCCGTTACAAACTGATTTGTGTGCCATTTAACCGTACAGTTGATGCACTTTAAAGAGATCTAATAGTAATAGTGGTACCACGTAGAACTGTATATTTGCCATTATAGATAACCGAGTACAAAGTGAGTTATCGTGATATTGTACATAACCTTGAATATTAATTATATAAAGACTATGTTTTAACTAATACAGTGTGCGGACATTCCTTTGTGGGTGCTTGGGGACTACACTGTACTTAAGAACCAGCCTGCATCACCTCCTGAGAAGCTAGGCCTTGATTGCTCGACCACGTACCAATAATAGAGAATCTTGGCTGGGGTCCTCTGTGCCTCTCCTCTACCATATAGAGAACAGAAGTACAGACACCCCCCTCCGGTCTTTACAGTTGTCGGACTGCCAATGCGCCTTCAAAACCATTCGGAATAACATTTCTAAGGCAGAAGACATGGCCTATTTTGACGCAGGCAGTAAGACCGAAGTCATTGTCGATGCCAGCCATGTCGGCCTCAGCGTCATCCTGATGCAGCGGGACCCGTTGTACCCACACACCAAGTTTGTAGTGGCCTATGCGAGCAGGAGCCTCACAACCACTGAACAGGCATACTCCCAGGCAGCGAAAGAGAGCCTGGCAGTGGTGCGGGCCTGCAAGTACTTTCACCTCTTTCTGTACAGGAATGTGTTCACGGTCATCACTGACCATAAGGCCCACCTCATGATATTCAGTGACCCCAAGGCGAGAATGCCCCCCAGAATAGCCAGATGGGGACTGCGGCTACAGGAATATAAATTTGTCAAAAAAAGGCAACCCTGCAGATTACCTATCAAGGCACCCTACGGGTCCCCCACAAGTGCCTTCCATTGCCGATGCCTACATTAACTATATCATCCATTACCTGCAACCCCTACCAGTGGATTGGGCCACTCTACGGAAAGAGTCGGCGAAAGACCTGGCCCTCGCAATAGTGACTCACTGCATCAGAACTGATATAATGGTGCACATCAAGCACTAGGCCAGACAATAGCGAGAGTCTGTGAGAGACGATATAAGATTGCTGGAGCTAGTGAAAGATGAGCTTGCGGTGGTGGTCGATCACGTCGTCATGAAGGGCTGCAAGGTCATCATTCCATCGTTGCTATGAGAGCAGACAGTCACGCAGGTGCATGAAGGCCACCGTGGGTGGTGTCCACAAAATGCCTCCTACATCAAAAGGTATGGTTCCCCAAACTGGACGCCCTAGTAGAAGAGGTGGTCGGCAAGTGCAACATCTCTGGGCCGGTGGCTCAACCGTCGCACCCCAACCCACTGCAGATGTCCCCGCTTCCAGAAGTGGTCTGGGAAGTACTAGCCATAGATTTCTTTGGACCGCTACACAATGGAACTTATGTGGGGGTGCTAATTGACGAGTACTCCCGTTTCCCAGATGCCCAAATGATCGAATCCACAGCAGCGACATAGGTCATTCCAGCATTAGACCGCATGCTGTCAACCTACAGGATACCGAAGGTAATAAAGTCTGACAACTGGCCACCGTTCACGAGCCATGATTTCGAGAACTTCACAAACTACATGGAGTTCCAATACTGAAGGATAACCGTGTGCTGGCCCCAGGCCAATGGTATTGTGGAACAGTTCATGGCCAATGTCAAGAGAGGCCTGCTGACAGCCCACCTCGTCAACAAGCTGTTTGAACAGGCGCTGTACCATCTCTATGTGAATACCACCACACAGCACACAGCACCACAGGAGTCAGCCCATCTGACCTCATGTTTCGTCAAGCCATGAGAATGAGACTGCTTGAAGCCCCCGTTCCACCGCAGGCCGCACCTTTGGAACAACAGGTCATGGTTTGAGACCAGGAACAGAAGGAAAAATTGAAGGAGAAAACCGACTCCCGGCGAGGGGCGAGAGAGTGTGAAATAGAACACGAAGCGCAGGTGGTGGTATGCCAGCTGAAGGCGAGAAATGAAGACACGACATTTGTGTCCGAATGGCTGGTGGTAACCAGCAAGAAGGGCACTGTGATCACCGCCAGCGGAGAACACCAACACTCCATAACCCAAAACTCCTCCCATCTCAAGAGACTTGTGGACATCATGCCCCAGAGGTGGGAACACACGCATGACAGCACATCACTATCTCTATCTCTACATGTGGTGTTCCCCAGGGGTCTAACCTCTCTCCTCGGCTGTTCAACCAATACCTGGCATTTCTTGCCCACGCATTGCCGCTCTCTGCCCCAACTTTTAGTGCTATGCTGATGTCACTCAGCTTATTTTCACGCTCTCCTCAGCCACCTCCTCCTCTTCTCTTATCTCTGACTGTTTGTCTGCTATCCAGGAGTGGTGTGCCGCCAGTGATCTCTGCCTTAATGCCCGTAAGACTGACATTCTCCTCATCGGCACAGCCGCTCCCTCCTTTCCTGCCGCTCTCTGGCTGGCCTCTCTTGGCCCTCTTCCTGCTCCCACCTGTGAGGCTAAAAACCTTGGGGTCATCTTCGACTCCACACTCTCCTTCTCTCCTCACATCTCTGATGTTTCTAAGAGGTCACACTACTAGCTGCACCTCCTCAGAGGTATTCTTCCTTTCCTCTCCTTCCCCCAGAAGCTCACTGTCTCCAGAGCTCTGGTTCTCACTAGGCTGGACTACTGCAACAGCCTCTTTCTAAATCTGCCTGCCTCTACTCTACGCCCTCTGCAACTCATCCAACACAGGACTGCAAGACTTGTCCTTGGCCTCAAGCCCAGGGATCGTATCTCTCCAGGACAGAAAACTCTGCACTGGCTCCCAGTGGTTCCGAGGATTAAGTTAAAAACCCTCTGCATTGTCCACAAGGTCTTCTGGGGCCTGGGGCTCAATACCTTCAACTCACTCTTCCTAAATATCTTCCTTCTCGATCCCTTCACTCATCTGCCTCCACTCCCTCATGGTCAGTTGTTTCTCCAAGCAACGAGTTGGTGGTAGATCTCGTTCTTTGGCTGGGGCCTCCCTCTGGAACAGCCTCTCTGCCTATCTGAAAATTGAGGAGAACCATCTCCTATTCCAGAAGCACTTCAAGACCTTCCTCTTTGCTTCTGCTTTCCCTCCTCTTCCCCCCAGCTGAACTCCTGGCTGAAACTGTAACTGCAGTGGTCACCTGGCTACCCTCTGTTCTCTGGCCCTGGTCCCCTCCCCGCCAGTTGAACACCTGCACTGCCCCCTGGCATTCCTTGCACTAGGGGCTGTTTATGTATCCCTACAGCCCCCTACCAGCACCTGACACCTGCTGTCTGCACTTACCCTTTCCCCATGCCACCAGCTGGCCGCAATTCTTATTGTTCTTATTTATTCTATTTATTTACTGCTATCCTATGTACTGCACTTTCCCTCCCCCGTTCCCCTCGCACTCATCCCCTCCCTCTCCCCTGCACTTGCGCAATCTCAATGTCACCTGGCCTAGTATGATTGTTGTGTCTGTCTTCCCTCTGTTCCCCTGCCTTGCCTCGTTGCGCCTTGAAACACTTGTGTATAGGCGCGTTATAAATGCCATATCATATCACAGAGGGCCCTCTCTGAGATGATCCCTATCAAGGAGATGGGGAGCAGTCGGACGGAGAAGAGAGTATTGGAGGTGAGTGGCAACATGCGCATGAACTCCTTCTCTCCACAAGGCCTCAGCGATGCTGTGTGAAACCTCAAAGACTAAATCAAGAGATGGGGTGAGAGCGCAAGTGATGCAGCATGTTAAAAAGGGGGGAAATGTCACATTGTGACGTGGCAAGACCCGCGCCCTCCCGCATCGTTATGTGGGTGGCCCATGTTCGTGCCCCAAATGTTGAGGGAAGTGACGTTGGGCTAGGGAGGGTGGCGGGATGAGGGGGGGGGAGAGGTTCCTGTATGGCAGTATTACGCAGTGTGTGAATAAAGAAGGTTCACCACGTTGCTGTGTCCGTATCACAGTCATTGGAGTCTGCCTGTGTCCTGTGACAGAAGCCGTGCAGGTTAATGAGCATGGTCCGCTCAAGTTGACAGGTGCATTCATCAGAAGCCAGGCCCGGTGTAACGTCACTTTTTGCCATCTGTCAGAAAATCCTATCTTGCTGACTGAGCATGCATGTGCATGCTCAGTCAGTACTTAATGGATAGGATTTTTTGACACCAGGAATGTGGTGTGCCTGTCTTTCTGGGATCTCCAGGGTGAAGTTTCTGTAACTTGATGAGAGTCAGGCTCACTGAAGTAACAGAACAAGGTGAAGCTGCGTTACGAGCGACTTGAAAACAGACGCAAAAAGCATGAACCCAGCAAACGAACCGCAGCAGACACTGTTTTTATAAGCTCCCAGGATTCTAATGAGCACTAAATGTGCAAAACATATGAAAGAATCCATCCCAAATATATATGTACGTGTATGAGAACTAAGTGCATTATTAATGTGATAATACTGCACTTAGTTCACATACACGTACATATTCGTGATAAGTCCGGCTGTCTGCGCATGCGCCGTGCATTCGTTTCCTTGTCAAGGCTACACTCTACACAGAGCAGCACGTAAATGACACCAGCAAACCTCCCATCTCCCAGAGTTGAAAAGTGGAGTCATGTTTATTGACTCTTCTTATTAAGGTAAACAGCAATAAAACAAGAGAACTCCCCTTCTCTCGATTACATTTCCCTGTTGCAACGTTGTTTGTAAATATGTCCATACCAATTTAGTAGAGAGCTCTGATTGCCACACTGCTCGAATGCAGGCACCAACATGGGAATCAGTCCTTTGCTCCATCTGTCCCAGAGGAAAAAAAAACATTCTGTAAAATGCACTGCTGCAAAACCTATTTTCAATATTCAGTATTGCACAAATAGCAAAACAATTGTGCTAACTGAATTGGCCCATGTTTTGTTCGAGTACTGACTGTATACATGTATAGGAGTGTGCCCTGGTAATTCCCCAGCTCTATTTTTGGTGCTATGGGTTGCTGCCAGCTGGGTAAATCTCAGGCCATTCTGGGCCCGGGCTGAAGTTTGGGCCCTGTTGCGGGGTGCTGGATGTAGCTTGGACACAATGCTGTTTGTTGCAGGTTATAGCGTGGGTGTTATGATATGGGTTTGTTGTGGTATGGGTGACTGGGTAAACCATGGTGCCGGGCGGGGTGGGGGTTGGGTGGTTGTAGCTTGGACACAATGCTGTTCATTGCAGGTTAAGCGTGGGTGTTATGGTATGGGTTTGTTATGGAATGGGTAACTGGGTAACTCGTGGGCCCGGGGGGTAGGTGCATGTAGCTTGGACACAATGCTGTTCGATGCAGGTTATAGCGTGGGTGTTATGGTATGGATTTGTTATGGTATGAGTTTCTGGGTAAATCATGTGACCTGTTGCGGGGTGCTGGCTGTAGCCTGGACACAATGCTGTTCGTTGCAGGTTATAGCTGGGTGTTAAGGTGTGGGTTTGTTATGGTATGGGTTTCTGGGTAAATCGTGGGCCATGTTGCAGGGTGCCAGATGTAGCTTGTGCACGATGCAATTTGTTGCAGGTTATAGCTTGGGTGTTATGGTATGGGTTTGGTATGGTGTGGGTTTCTGGGTAAATCGTGGGCCCTGTTGCAGGGTGCCAGATGTAGCTTGTGCACGATGCAATTTGTTGCAGGTTATATCTTGGGTGTTATGATATGGGTTGCTGGGTTTATCTTGGGCCCTGTTTCGCGGTGCTGGATGTAACTAGGGCACAGTGCTATTCGTTGCAGGCTATAGTTTGGTCTTATGATATAGGTTTCTGGGTAACTCGTGGGCCCTGTTGCAGGGTGATGAAAGCTTGGGCACGATGCTATTCGTTGTTTATCTTGATCCTTGCTATGGGGAGATGGGTTAATTGTGGCCTCTGCTATGGGCGCTTGGTGTTTCTTGGGTCTTGCCTACTTATGTGGCTTGCTAGTTCCATCTTGCGCTCTATGCTATGGGTTACTTGTTAAACACTGGGCCCTATGCTGTGGTTGCTGAGCATACCTGGAGTACTGGGCCCTATGCTGTGGTTGCTAAGCATACCTTGAGGAACTGATGGGGGATGCGAGTTCCGTCTTGAGCTCTATGCTATTGGTTACTTGGTAAACACTGGGCCCTATGCTGCGGTTGCTGAGCATACCTGGAGTACTGGGCCCTATGCTGTAGTTGCTAAGCATACCTGGAGTATTGATGTGGGATGCTAGTTTTATCTTGAGATCTACGCTATGGGTTACTTGGTAAACATTGGGCCCTATGCTGCGGTTGCTGAGCATACGTGGAGTACTGGGCTCTATGCTGCGGTTGCTGAGCATACCTGGAGTACTGGGCTCTATGCTGTGGTTGCTGAACCTACCTTGAGTACTGATGTGGGATGCTAGTTCCATCTTGCGATCTATGCTATGGGTTACTTGTTAAACACTGGGCCCTATGCTGTGGTTGCTGAGCATACCTGGAGTACTGGGCCCTATGCTGTGGTTGCTAAGCATACCTTGAGGAACTGATGGGGGATGCGAGTTCCGTCTTGAGCTCTATGCTATTGGTTACTTGGTAAACACTGGGCCCTATGCTGCGGTTGCTGAGCATACCTGGAGTACTGGGCCCTATGCTGTAGTTGCTAAGCATACCTTGAGTACTGATAATGCTAGTTCCGTCTTGAGCTCTATGCTATGGGTTACTTGTTAAACACTGGGCCCTATGCTGTGGTTGCTGAGCATACCTGGAGTACTGGGCCCTATGCTGTGGTTGCTAAGCATACCTTGAGGAACTGATGGGGGATGCGAGTTCCGTCTTGAGCTCTATGCTATTGGTTACTTGGTAAACACTGGGCCCTATGCTGCGGTTGCTGAGCATACGTGGAGTACTGGGCTCTATGCTGCGGTTGCTGAGCATACCTGGAGTACTGGGCTCTATGCTGTGGTTGCTGAACCTACCTTGAGTACTGATGTGGGATGCTAGTTCCATCTTGCGATCTATGCTATGGGTTACTTGTTAAACACTGGGCCCTATGCTGTGGTTGCTGAGCATACCTGGAGTACTGGGCCCTATGCTGTGGTTGCTAAGCATACCTTGAGGAACTGATGGGGGATGCGAGTTCCGTCTTGAGCTCTATGCTATTGGTTACTTGGTAAACACTGGGCCCTATGCTGCGGTTGCTGAGCATACCTGGAGTACTGGGCCCTATGCTGTAGTTGCTAAGCATACCTTGAGTACTGATAATGCTAGTTCCGTCTTGAGCTCTATGCTATGGGTTACTTGTTAAACACTGGGCCCTATGCTGTGGTTGCTGAGCATACCTGGAGTACTGGGCCCTATGCTGTGGTTGCTAAGCATACCTTGAGGAACTGATGGGGGATGCGAGTTCCGTCTTGAGCTCTATGCTATTGGTTACTTGGTAAACACTGGGCCCTATGCTGCGGTTGCTGAGCATACCTGGAGTACTGGGCCCTATGCTGTAGTTGCTAAGCATACCTTGAGTACTGATAATGCTAGTTCCGTCTTGAGCTCTATGCTATGGGTTACTTGTTAAACACTGGGCCCTATGCTGTGGTTGCTGAGCATACCTGGAGTACTGGGCCCTATGCTGTGGTTGCTAAGCATACCTTGAGGAACTGATGGGGGATGCAAGTTTCGTCTTGAGCTCTATGCTATTGGTTACTTGGTAAACACTCTGCCCAATGCTGTGGTTGCTGAGCATACCTGGAGTACTGGGCCCTATGCTGTAGTTGCTAAGCATACCTTGAGTACTGATAATGCTAGTTCCATCTTGAGCTCTATGCTATGGGTTACTTGGTAAACACTGGGCCCTATGCTGCGGTTGCTGAGCATACCTGGAGTACTGGGCCCTATGCTGTAGTTGCTAAGCATACCTTTAGTACTGATAATGCTAGTTCCGTCTTGAGCTCTATGCTATGGGTTACTTGGTAAACACTGGGCCCTATGCTGCGGTTGCTGAGCATACCTGGTGTACTGGGCTCTATGCTGTGGTTGCTGAGCATACCTGGAGTATTGATGTGGGATGTTAGTTTTATCTTGAGATCTACGCTATGGGTTACTTGGTAAACATTGGGCCCTATGCTGCGGTTGCTGAGCATACCTGGTGTACTGGGCTCTATGCTGTGGTTGCTGAGCATACCTGGAGTATTGATGTGGGATGCTAGTTTTATCTTGAGATCTACGCTATGGGTTACTTGGTAAACATTGGGCCCTATGCTGCGGTTGCTGAGCATACGTGGAGTACTGGGCTCTATGCTGCGGTTGCTGAGCATACCTGGAGTACTGGGCTCTATGCTGTGGTTGCTGAACCTACCTTGAGTACTGATGTGGGATGCTAGTTCCGTCTTGAGCTCTATGGTATGGGTTACTTGGTAAATATTGGGCGCTATGCTGTGGTTGCTGAGCATACCTGGAGTACTGGGCTCTATGCTGTGGGTGCTGAGCATACCTTGAGTACTGATGTGGGATGCTAGTTCCATCTTGAGCTCTATGCTATGTGTTACCTGGTAAACATTGGGCCCTATGCTGCGGTTGCTGAGCATACCTGGTGTACTGGGCTCTATGCTGTGGTTGCTGAGCATACCTGGAGTATTGATGTGGGATGTTAGTTTTATCTTGAGATCTACGCTATGGGTTACTTGGTAAACATTGGGCCCTATGCTGCGGTTGCTGAGCATACGTGGAGTACTGGGCTCTATGCTGCGGTTGCTGAGCATACCTGGAGTACTGGGCTCTATGCTGTGGTTGCTGAACCTACCTTGAGTACTGATGTGGGATGCTAGTTCCGTCTTGAGCTCTATGGTATGGGTTACTTGGTAAATATTGGGCGCTATGCTGTGGTTGCTGAGCATACCTGGAGTACTGGGCTCTATGCTGTGGGTGCTGAGCATACCTTGAGTACTGATGTGGGATGCTAGTTCCATCTTGAGCTCTATGCTATGTGTTACCTGGTAAACATTGGGCCCTATGCTGGGGTTGCTGACCATACCTGGAGTACTGGGTTCTATGCTGCGATTGCTGAACATACCAGAGACCATCGCATTAATGCCTACAACCTCTACCACCGTACTCAGAAAATGTTATTCCACGCTGTGCACACAGTGCCTACTGTATGGAAAGTGAGGGTATCTTCGTACAAACAGCATTATGGGGAGGCAGCAGGCATAAGATGGGCCCATATTATTTGGATGGCTATGCCGTAATTGACAGGTTACCCAGCGCCTTTAAGTTCAATGGCTGCTTTTATCACCGTTGCTCCCAATGCAACCCATAAAACTATTTAAATCCACTAACAATAACAGCTCACAGGCACCTGTATTGTAGAGCTATGATAAAGTGTATCAATGGAAGGCCTGGGGATGACAGTATGCACATTGTGGGAACATGAGGCAGTGTCCATGCTAGAATCGGATGCAACGCTTTCTGAGCACATGGAGCAACACCCTTTTCCACAGACCCTGGTGCTGCAAAACGCCTTGTATGGGGGCAGCACTAATACAGTGACATTTTTATGACTTCACAAGGCTGTATCCATTGTGAACAAAACAAAGAGGTACCCGGTAGGCCACCCTCAAATAATCACAAGTATTTTAAAGACATTGAGCAGTAGTTTGGTCTGGTGAAATTCCAGGTGTTTTCACCAAGACAGCTCTACTACCTGGTTCTACCGATGCAAGCGAATGGAAAGGATAAATTACTTACCCATGGTAATGTTCTTTCAGGTGGATGTTCATCTCACAGATTCCTCATCTTTTATGCATTGGTATCCTCCTATGCAGGCTCTGAAATATTTTGACAGCAAGGGGCGCTGTGCGGATTCAGCATCCCATGACAGTTACCATTCCAATGTCCGGACAGGACGATGATAGTATAATAGCACACATTGCGCTAGTTGTCTCAGTTCCTAATTTTTCCCTCTTTCTGCTCAGCCGTCTTGAAGAATTAAATAACCTGCATGGGCGTTGAAAGATAGAAGTGATAACAAATTCACCCAAGGTCAGAGAGGTAGGCTGGGAGGGTGATGAGGCACCCGTGGGAGAAACATCAGTCAGAAAAAAACATTACATGGGGAAAGTAATTTGTTATTCTAATGGATTGTGTCCTCCAACAGATTCCTCATCTTTGATAGACTCTGATAGCAGTTTTGGAGATGGAGGTGGGAGAACTGGATTTGTTTGTGAAAGTCTAATTAACACATAATATTGTGCAGAACCGCACTCCCAAAGTAAGACTCCTTGCCCGATAGGGTGTCTAATCAGCAATGTTTTGAGAAATGATGGAGTGAGGACCAAGTTGTGGCATTGCAAATGTCCTTCACTGGTGCACCTCTTTGGAGAGACGAAGTGGTTGCCACTCCCATGGAGGACTGGGATTTTCACAGACGTCTTTTACAGCAATGGAGTAGCACTCCGAAATGCACAGAATGATCCAACATGATAGAGTTTTTTTTTTTTGGTCACGGTTTGGTCATCCTGTAGATTGTCAAATGTGCCTAGTGCCTAGCTGTTGATATGTACCCCCACTTTCCTTGTACACGGTCACAAATTGCTCTTGGTAGGATTTTCTGACGGGTAGGCAAAAATGACAGGTAAGGCTGTGAGATTTTCCTACCCCATCACTTTTTCCTATCCATGGGTGGGTTGCCCAATGCCTGCTCTTTGTTGGATTTTCTGATAGGTAGCAGAAAATGACAGGTTAGGCTGTCAGAATTTCCTACCCCATCACTTTTTCCTACCCCTGGGTGGCTTGCCCAATGCCTGCAGTTGGTAGGAATTTCTGACGGGTAGCAACAAATGACAGGTAAGGCTGTCAGATTTTCCTACCCCATCCCTTTTTCCTATCCCTGGGTGGGTTGCCCATGCCTGCTCTTTGTAGGATTTTCTGATGGGTAGCAGAAAATGACAGGTCAGGCTGTCAGATTTTCCTACCCCGTCACCTTTTCCTACCCTTGGGTGGGTTGCCCAATGCGTGCTCTCGGCAGGATTTTCTGATGGGTAGCAGAAACTGACAGGTCAGGTTGCCAGATTTTCCTACCCCGTCACTTTTTCCTACCCCTGGGTGGGTTGCCCAATGCCTGCTGTTGGTAGGAATTTCTGAAGGGTAGGAAAAAATGACAGGTAAGGCTGTCAGATTTTCCTACCCCATCACTTTTTCCTATCCATGGGTGGGTTGCCCAATGCCTGCTCTTTGTAGGATTTTCTGATGGGTAGCAGAAAATGAAAGGTAAGGCTGTCAGATTTTCCTACCCCGTCACTTTTTGCTACCCCTGGGTGGCTTGCCCAATGCCTGCTGTTGGTAGGATTTTCTGACGGGTAGCAAAAAGTGACGTTACACTGGCTGTAAAGCCTATTCATTTTTAACGGAACATGTTTGTTCAAATGTACTCTAAAGTTAATTATCCCCGTGTTTAAGACTCACGGGTCGGGTGGAGGGGTGGGGGTGACATGTTGTGCTGGTTCTAACTTTCATTTCTTTCATTTCTACCCATTATTTGGAAATGCTGCTCCTCTCCAGCACAATTGCTATACCGTTCAAGCCATAATGCTCATGTCATTCAGGAGATACTGTTATTTAGATGTTGACACTTTGCAGATATGCTGATACATACCCACCAAAAGGATAGCTTCACCATCTAATAAAGCGCCTCACTGCCTTCTTGCCTTGCAAAGGAGAGTATTATAGTAATGATTACACTTAGATAAGGATATCGAGTGCAGTACTTTGAACAAACATGTAAGACCAGCTTATACCAGATTTTCGTCACCAAAATGGCCGAGTGGTTACTGCTTGGAATTAAGATCCAATGAACAATTGTCCGCGAGCCCCACTTCTGGTACATTGTTTATTGGCCTCTAAAAATGTCTGCTGGCTTGAATGTTTGCTGGGTGCTTTTGTTTGGAAAACGGAGTTCTATTCTTGTTTTCTCCAACATATAACAGTTGTCTGACTTTTGTATTGTTCGCAGCTCTTTCGAATACAGAAGACAGCACCCCCTGGTGGTCATGATGTGGCTCACTTTTCTTTCCTATGTACAAACCTTTTACGGCTGCATTACTTAGGCTTACAAGCATCACAAAGTCATTCATTAGCCACCACCATTTGCCAGCTTTAGCCATTATATGACATCCGCTAACATCATTGCCAGGCGTTTGCATGATATGGTCCGATGTGTTCATATGTAAAAAGGCCAAGTACTCGCAGCATCGCTAGGGCTTGCCAACAAATGTTCATGAACTCAGCCGTTGCCAGGGATTGCCAGGAAATTACTAGGTTCATCCGCCAGCACGCTTCTACAATGTGCCAGTGCAAGGGTGAGAGACTGCAAGTCTGCAACATGGCTACTACCTCTGACAAACTGGTCACTTGGAGGTTTTGGCTATAAGGTATTGCTTTATCGCCACCCACCTACAGCTGACACTATTGCATTGGAGTACAGATAAGGGGAGATGGCACATAAGGAGGGACACAATGCTTGTAGGCGTTGTTTGATTTTTTTTACCCACCCATTGTCACCCCATGGCTAGACTGATCCCTATGACCATTCCCACCCGCTTGCTGCCTCTCCCCACCCAAAACACACCCTCCTGGGATCTCTCAGAGCTCACTTTATCAATCCTTAAAATCAAACTTTGTGCTGGAAGTGCCTGCCAGTGTTTCTTCAAAGCAGTCTTCTGATAGTTAATGGTGTACCTGGAGCTGTAAACGTAGCAGGTCTGGCTTGGGCCTCTTGATTTATAAGAAAAATGTCCTTTGCTGAAGTCCTGTTAAACACAAGCATTATCAAAGTCAACAGTTTCGGCTTGTGTATAGGTATACTATATTGCACCATTTTGCAGCTGCTACCATTAATGGCCTGTTAGTACCATTACGTCATGCACATGCCTGTCCCATCTCTACACAAAAGCCAAAACTGTTGGCATTACAAATGCTTGTTTAAATACCTTTGTGCTTGTTATTTGGTTTGCAAGCAGCAATTCAAAATGTGAGCAAGACTTAGGTCTTACTGTTGTCTACTTACAGCTGCTGTGTTTTTTAGTTTTCCAGTTTCTTATTTAGCTTTGCCCATTGGTGTTCATCGTCTTACTGGTGGAGGCTTTTTTTGCATGTTGTTCTTATTTGCAATAATGTTTAGCATTTTTATAAAATATTCTTAAAAATGCCCACAGTAACAAAAATGGTTTCTTGGCACACAAATTGTGTCAACCATGTGAAAAGGAATGAACATCAGATCCTTTAAAAAGAAAAGTTGCCCTTTTAAAGGAAACCAATCTTTAAAGAGTGGAGCAGCAGAATGATGCATATGAGTGGGCATTCAATACAGTTTTTGTGTTTTAAATATGATCAAGCATTGGTGTCTGGTGGCAAATGCCCAGGTAATGCCCATACAAGAGTCAAATATGTTTGCTTTTCCAATGCTTGTTTTTAACAGGAATTCGGTGCAAGAAACAGCTGTGAGGAAACATATATCATCACAATGAAAAGTAGCCCAACACAGCACCAAGGTGGGGGGAGATGGAAGAAACACCCCAATCAATGCGCTAAAAGTAGGTTATTGGAAATCTGTGTGTTGCTGTGGATCCTGGTAAAGATGGGACACTCCCTTGTTTCAAACACATGATTTTATCAAAAGATGTATAGGATGCCTACACACTTACCCTTATACTGATATTCACACTGGGTTTGAACAAGTCTAAGAGAAAAAAGGTTTCACACAAATAGGTGATTAAATAAATTGTGATTTATGAGTGATGAAATGGATTCTTAATGTATTCCAATTATTAACAAATATAAGATAAATTGAACAGTGTAACACAAAAATGAGTCAACACGTGTAAATCAAACCCAAAACAAATATAATTCATGTAATGACAAAAAAAGATGGAAAATCAAAAATTGGCAAAAAGAAACATATATTGGAGCACCATTACGAACAAAATTAAATATTTTAAAAAACAAACAGAGATGAAGAGGGCGTTAAAAAGAAAATGTTAGTCATGGAATTTTATTTAGCTAAACTGTGTGTCACTATTATTGAAGCATGACTATTATTCAAGCCTAACAGCTCTTCCTCAGGGCTGCTTAAATTACAATCAAAGAATTTGTAGTCGCGCTTATAGTAACAAGTATGAATTTCTGACCATTAAGGTCTAGAATGAAAAACCTATTTCTTGGTAAATAGTACAGAAATGTTAGTAAATCAAACCCAAAACAAATATAAATCATGTAATGACAAAAAAAGATGGCGAATCAAAAATTGGTGAAAAGAAACCAATATATAAGCCCCATTACAAACAACATTGAATAAAACAAAAAAAAAACAAACAGATGAACAGATTGTTAAAAAGAAAATATGAGTCATGACATTTCATTTGGCCAAATTGTGTGTCACTATTATTCAAGGCAATAGAATTCCCTGTACCCACCTCTTACATGCACGGAACCCAATCAAAGGTATGAGCTTTGGGTCCACACAATATGTGAATTATCCCACTTTAGTACTACTGCATACTACTTATGCATACTACTTACAATCCAGACAAAACCAGACTACAGGTCCCTGAATGCAAAGGGCTGTTGGTAGCAAAGGCAGAACTTGGTCAGGATTGTCAAGTTTGCAGCTTTGATGGTCACTTAGCAAATATTGCCTCTAGAAAATTAGCTGGTTTATTGTTGTAGCAGAATAAACATACCTACCTATTTAGAACTCTGCCAAATTACAAAAGAAACCTATATCTATATGATTCATACTCAATTTTGGAGTGAAGCTTTAATATAATGACAGCAAGTACACACATTTAGCTAGGGTCTACAAGCACCGATCAGGAAGTGTGCGTGATGAAGTCTCCACCAACAGTTCAATCTGATGCTTTTAAGATACTGCTCGTGTCCTTGACAGAACATTTTGAATATATTTTTTATAAACCGAAACATAGAATTCTCAGTGGAAAAGGAAGGGAGAATTTTGATAGACGCAGATCAAATAGTGCAGAATGAGTTGAACATCACCACGTATCGCTGCAGTATCAGCGAGTTGTCACTAAGTGACTATGAGGGGCCCCGGCTTACACAAGCGTGGTACCAAGTCGGAATCAGGGCCCAACTGGTGTTTGAAGTGCCCAAAGCATACACCGCCCACCGGGGCTTGCGTCGTTTTGAACGCTTGAAGCGTGCATTCTCGCCTAGAAATGGAGATGTCCTCTCCTGTGTGGGCATGCTCAGAGTGGAGAATGGACAGACTTGGGTTGCCTGGCAACGGAGCCAATGTCTTCAATGTGGGGGCATTCCAGCGTATTGTGTCCTTTTCGGTGCCTGGTAACATTAGCGGAGGACTGAAGCTGGCTATTGGAAGGACGCGGGTGTGTGCTGGCAGCAAGACGGTTTGTTGAGCTTGGCTCCAAGCGCACAACGATTTGACTGGCACCATACGCTAGCCTGCGCTACCAATGAGGCGCAGGGTTAAAAAGAACAGTCTGCAGATGCGTGTGTGGCTCACATATGAGTCACTTGTGGTGACGACAATGGTGAGGTGCGCCATAAGGGACTCTGAGACTGGTTCCCTCAGGACCAACCTTCCAGAAAACAAAACAGTGCCTTTCTTGCCACAGTTATTGATGCATTATATTTTCCCCTGTTGTGTTCTGTGTGGTCACACACTGTTGGGAATGCAAATGTCCCAGGTCCTGTATTCTTGCGTCAGGCAGGTAGGTGAGCCGATTGTGAGGTGGAAGGACTGGAAAGAGGACTTTCTGAAATGTGTGAATGTGTGCTTGCTGTCTAGCGTCCCAATTATGCTATCGAAAGGAAGGGTGCACTTCTGTGTCATTTTTTGGGGCCTGGTCGGCAGGAGATATTTAAGCTATTTCCTGTTCCTGTACAATCACCAGATGATGCAGTTTTAAACTGTTTTGAGGCTGGCATTGCCAAGCTAGATAAACATTTTAAAGTGAAAGGGAACACATTATTAGCTAGGTATCACTTCGCACATAGAGAACAAAAAAAGGGAAACTATCGAAGCGTTTGTGACAGTGTTGAGAGGTCTAGCAATAATTTGGACACTGTCGGGGGACCATCTTCGAGATCAACTGATGATTGAGTGTGCCAATGACCATGTGAAGGAAGAGTTACGGAAAGAGAACAATCCAATCTTGGATTTGAGCCATAGAGATTGACAAACACATTGAGCACACTGCGTTATGCATCAGACGACTCAGCAAGGAGGATGGTAAGGGTTCTGGTTAACACAGTGCTTTGTATAAAGGGAGGAGTGGGATGAATCAGAGTCAAGGTTTCAAAAAAGATGGAGAGTGGAGAATTAAGGATAGAGGGAAGGCGAAAAATGCCAATGTGAGGAACAAGGAGAGTGGTGATCGTGACCGGTATGCACAAAAACTATTTGGCTGCCAACCTAGAACATGTTTTAGATGTGGTAGCTTGCAACATCTTGCAATGGATAAGGACTGTACAGTGGTATTCGTGGAGTTCAGACTGTGGGGCTGGGGGGGGGGGTCATTTGGCCAAGTGCTGCAGGCTAGCCTCGGGCAGAGGTGGTAGCATAAATGAGAGTAAATGTGATGAAGAAGATATTGAGCGCGGAATGCAAGAGGGCTAGAAAACTATACATGCAGTTAACACAGTTATGGGGATCAGTATAAAGAAAACCAGGTCAGTAATTAAGGTGAATGAAGCTGACATTCTTATGCTGATTGACAGCGGTGCAGACTACACACTTATTGGGAAAGATCTGTGGGAGTCCAAGTTAAAATGCTGTGTTCTGAAAGAGGTTAATGTGAGAGCTGATGCCTACGGGTAAAACCCCATTTAAATAATAGGGGAGATGCATGCCACTTTAGTGTTTCAAGGAAAGAGCGTTATAAGCAGAGTGCTTGTTACGAATGCTGGGGAACTTGCTCCTGTGGAGAATGACATTAAGGAGATATTCATTGGTGAAGGCTGTCTCAAAGAGGAAGAGTGGATTAAAGCTTGTGAAGAGGATGTGGTTTATCAAGAGGTGAAGAGGCAAGTCAAAGCGAGATGGAGGTAGAGTTAAGAGGAAAGAGCTTAAGCAGTGCACGACATTATGACATTTAAGCGAGTGGGAGATTAATTAAGCATTCAGGGAGAACATGTATGTAGGGGTCAAAGGTTATTAGTTCCTGATGGGATGAGAGAGGTCATGGTGAAGTTAGGCCACGAAGGGCATATGGGAATTTTTAGGACAAAGTCTGTTATAAGAACAGATTTTTGGCTGCCAGAAATGGGTGAATTAATTAAATGTCAGATTAAAGAATGTGGAGAATACAAAGACAGGGATGAAGTATTAGAGGTGAGGACCCCTCCAAACCCATGGAAGTGCCACAGGCACCAGATGTTCCCTGGGAAACCATTGCTGTTTAATTTCTAGGTCCTTTTGAATTTTGCAGGTGAGTATGTTAGTTATGTCATCATTGTGAAGTATTTACTGTCAAAATGGCCAGAGGCAGGAATATGGAGAGAGGTGATGATGGGAAACATGATAAAGTTCTTGGAGAGTGTATTTTGGACAGAAGGTTTAACCTTCCGAGATGTTGAGTTACACTGGACCTCATTTCATGCAAAGAGAGTTTCAGAGTTGGTTGAATTGTGTGGGAGTTAAACATAAGGGGACTGCATTACATCGTCCACAGAGTAATGGTTGTGTTGAGAGAACAGAACGACCATGGATGGTATAAGAATGTCAGTGACTGTTAATGAAAATTGGCAAAGAGCATTGATGCAAAGAGTATTTCAATGTAGGATTAATCCCCATGGTATTTATTTATTTGGATTTATAGAGCGCACATCTGCCCGGGGGCATCGTGGCGCTAAAGAAGTCTTACTTGTTACAGGCATGCATAGTGAATATACAGATAGACAGATTTGTATAGAAGCATACTTTCATACATTTGCTGTTATTTCCAAATATACAGTGGTGAGAATACAGGTGAGGCAGGGTTAGTTGAACAGCGTGGTTTTGAGTAGTCTACGGAAGGCATGGTATGATTTTTCGTTCCTTAAGGCAGTGGGGAGAGCGTTCCAGTTTTTGGGTGCTAGGTGTTGAAAGATGGACCCTCCGGCTTTGCTTCTTTTAAAGGTGGGTACATAGGTCTGGTTGGTCATGTGTGACCTGGTGGGTCTAGTGGAAGTATGGGGGGTGATCCTTTCAGAAAGATAGGGTGGGGCATTGGCAGAGAGGCATCTGTGGGTGATGGCCATGGATTTGAATAGTATGCGCTCTTTTATAGGTAACCAGTGTGCTTCTTTTCTGGCTTGGGAGATGTGCTCCCTTTTTAGAATGCTTAGGGCTGCTCTTAGGGCATTGTTTTGTGTGACTTGCATTTTTTTAATGTTTTGTGCAGACGTGCCCAGGAAGAGGGCGTTGCAGTAGTCCAGGTTGGTACCTACTGTGGCTCTGGCTACATTCAAGCAGTTTTTCGAGGATAGGAAGGGTTTAACGGCGTTGATTATCTTAGTGGTGAGTGCAGCAGAAGAGGCTACGGCATTGACTTGCCGTGTCATAGAGAGAGTGGAGTCAAGATATAGTCCTAGTGTTTTTACTGCAGTGGAGACTGTGATGGTGGAGTTATCTACGTTAAAGGATTTGTATAGAGGCGGGAGTTTGTTTAGTGTTTCTTTGGTGCCAACTAGTAGGATCTCTGTTTGTCCCTGTTAAGGCAAAGTCCATTGGCTGCCATCCAGGTTTGAATGGCTGTGTATATTTTTGTAAGTGCTGCGGCGTCTTGTTCATATATCCCAGTAAGGGGGAGCAGGACTTGTGTGTCGTCAGCATAGTTGGTGTAAGCTATGTGGCGATGGTCGAGGTCATTGAACAGTGGGAGGGTGAACATGTTGTATAGGGTGGGTGCAGTGCAGGATCCCTGTGGGACGCCACAATGGATAGTGGTTGGGGTAGCGTTTGCCGAATCAGAAAAGACTTTCATAAGTCGACCCTCGAGGAAGGATTTGACCCAGGAGACGGCTACAGGCGAGAAGTGAGCTTCATTTTTGAGTTGCGTGCCTAGGATGTCGTGGTTGACCAGGTCGAAGGCAGCAGATAGGTCTAATAGAAGGAGGAGAGCCGGTTTGCCTTTGTCCATGATGTCGTTAAGTTGGATTTTAAGGTCTAATAGGGCCGATTCGGTCACATGCCCCGGGCGGAAGCCCGATTGCCTTTTGCCTAAGATGTGATTTCTTTCGAGGTAGTGCTGTATTTGTGAGTAGGCGACTTTGTCGAGGATCTTGAGCAGGAAGGGAACTGTTGTGATGGGTCTATAGTTGTTGGCGTTTTCTGGATCTAGAGTGGGTTTCTTTAGAAGAGGGCGCACCCAGGCTTCTTTTAGGCTGGTAGGGACTGAGTTTGAGTTGAAGGAAGCATTGATGAAGGATTTGAGGAATGGTGCTAGTGTTTCAACGCAGTCTTTGACTAGTTTGGCGGGCAGGCGTCGCCTTTGCAATTGGAGGGTTTGATTCTGTTGACGATATCGATTACCTCTTTTTCTGAGACTTCTCTAAATTTAAAGGGTGTAATGTGACTTATCTTTTTGTTCTCAATCACGGTTTCCTTTAGGGATGCAGCTACGATTGCCTGAGTGAGATTTTTGTGATGGTTTAAGATTTTAGCTTGGAGGAGTTCGATTTTATGGTACGAAGGGCTGATTGTATGGTGTTACACCAGGCTTGGTCTTCGATAATCTCTTGGGACTTAATGGCCGGTGTGGAGAGTTCCTTGAAGATAGCGAAGAGCTCTTTGGATTCTGAGGTGGCGTTGGAGATTCTATCATTATATGATGCAGATTTGGCTGCTATAATGCTTTTTTTGTATTGGGCGGCCAGTGATTTGTAGGACGATAGAGAGGAGGCATTGGGCGCTTTTTGCCATAAGTTTAGGGCTTTGTGTTTTTTGGTACGTAGTTCTTTTAGTTCTGCTGAGAACCAGGTATTGGAGTGTTTGGAGTTTTTGGATTTTTTCTTTTGTAGGGGGGCGATGATGTCTATGGCAGTGCTAATGGTAGTTTTGTAGATATCTGCCAGTGCAGCTCGGTCAGATGAGGCAGGGAGGTTGTTCATGAGAGGGACTAGATAGGGTGAGATGCTTTCTTTGGTGAGGTTCTTGGCGCTCCAGGCCATGGCTGGGGGTGCGGGCGTAAGTTTTCTTTCCGAGTTGTTAGGTAGGGGGATGAAGAAGTGAATGAGAAAGTGGTCGGACCATGGGGTAGGCGTGGTGGAGCTGATGTCAATGCCGCAGTTGTGGTCAGCTACCCAGTCAAGAGTGCGCCCTTTACTGTGGGTAGGATGGAGAACTTTTTGTACAAAGCCCATTTCTTGGAGAGCTTGTGCTAGCTTGGTGGATTGTTTATCTTTCTGGTCGTGGAGCCCCAGGTTAAGGTCTCCTAGGAGAATGGTTTTGGTGGTGGTTTTAAGGTTTTCACCTAGCAGGTGTGTGAGGTTGTCCTGGAAGTCCAGTAACGGGCCTGGTGGGCGATATACTAGATTAAGAGTGATAGTGGTGTTGGGAGATAGTGTGATCTTGGCTGACAATGTTGTCCCCTAGTTTGGAGGGAGTTTGTCTTAATTCAAGATGGTCTTTGACTATGAGTGCCACTCCTCCACCTGTGGATAATGTTCTGTCCTGTCTGAGGATGGAGTATCCAGGTGGGATGGCTAGTGAGATTGCTGGGCCGGCGGCGATATGTAGCCAGGTTTCGGTGATGGCGAGAATGTCGAGGTCAAGGTTGGTGAGAAAGGTCATGGATTTCGGTGGCGTGGGCGGGGAGGGATCTGGCATTAATTAATGCACACTGTAAGTCTGGGCAGGGTGTGGGAGTGGTATTGGGCCTTTTGGTTACTTTCTTGGGAGTGGACAGTTTCTTGTGTTCAGGTGTAGCTTTGTTTTCAAATCTGCTTGGAGGGGTTTGCTGTGAGTGTCTGGAGCGGAGGCCTAATTTTAGATTTCTAGAGTTCGTGGTTCTGGGGCGTGTTGAGAGATGGTTGGGTTTGTGTTCTGTGGGTTTGGTGAAAAATGATGGGAGGAAAGGCGTAGGGGGATGAGTGCGGATGGTGAGGGTGTGATGTTGGCCATGATGGGTGAGCACAGGGTAGCAATCATCCGTGGGTGCAGTCAGTTAGAGCACAGCGTGGCAATCCGGTAACAGAGGTTTGGGCACAATGCGGCAGTTTACTAGCAGTGTAGGGCACAGGCACAATGCGGCAGTTTACTAGCAGTGTAGGGCACAGGGGTGTGCCTTACACTAGTGGCAATGCAATACCGCAAATCACTAACATTTCTGGGCAGCGGCTAGGAGTTACGCCAGCGCTGAGTCAATCGGGAGTACAGATACGAATGTCACGCTAAGGAGCAGCGTACATTTGAATGCGCATATGGATGCTCTGTAATGCACCGTAGAATGGCATAATGGTACTCACAGCGGTGTTTGTCCATGAAGATGCAAAGTTCGTTTGTGGGCATCCTAGACAACTCGCCACGCGCCGAACGTGGCGAACAGGGGCAAACAGGGCATTAGAATGGCCTTTGATGCTGGCCGGCTCTTCCGCCTGCCGGCGGATGTTGGGTGCTATTAAGCATGGTTGCTTAGCAACCACGATGCTGAGCCTCGCTCTGGCGCCGCATCACGCCCGACATTTTGTTTCTCCTTGATGTCGGCGCGGTTGCAGGAGCGCGACCCGGGCCGCTTCTGGGTGAGAGGTGGGCAGCAGGGCTGTGGATTGGCGCTCTTGGAGGGGTGGGCAGCATAGGGGTGGATGCTCGTGGTGGCAGGGGGCCTGTCAGGTAGGCGATCCTCTTCCTACCTCACTTTGGTAGGACAAAAGGGTCTCAGTTCAAGGTATTTAGGGGACGCAAACCAAACACCAACAGGCCACTGGTACCCTCTCCTACAGCAATTAGACCGCGAGCCATGTCAGATGAAGAAGTCACATCCATGTGCGGTGGAGGGCCGTCAGGACAGGTTCTCCCTCGAGTGGAGGTTCCCAAGTACTGCACCTGCCTCAAGCGTTCGACATACGCAACACCAGCAACCTACGCCCCAGATGGACGACCTGTCTATGAGGCTTCGAATTCTATGTAGGGGCGATAGGGCTCCATGATAACATACGGCTCAAGAACATGTTGTCGATGGCAGTGGGACCGGCAGTCAGAGACATTGCAGGTGAGCTCATCATCCTCGACACTGCATCTTATAACGACCTGCACACCAAATTATCTGAATAATTCACACCCCATACCAATGGCGACTATGAAAAGCATGTTTTTCATACTACACGCTAGGATAAGGGGGAATCCCTGGAAAATGTTGTGATGAGGCTGAGAATCAAATTAAAACACTGTGAATTCCATAGATATTCAAACGAGGAAGCCCTACGATCCCAGGTTATAGTGCTGTAGCTGAACAGAATGTGGAATGTAGGCAAGGGAGCCTAGAGAATGGAATGTGGAAGGTAGGGCTGGGGACAGCTGTAAGGCAGTTAATATGAGACATTAAAAGAAGTAGGACCTAATCCGTGTCTCAGCGTCATCATTAATGTTCAGGAAGCTATGCATGAAATCAGGATCGCAACAATTGCCGACGAGGAGATTACCGACCCACGCATCTCATAAAATAATTTTATAAATATGGCACAAAGAGCAGGACAATAAGGAACTAATGATTGGCCTATGGAGGTGGCTGAACGGACACTGATGAGCCCATGGAGATGGCTGGAAAACAAAAAGGAAAAAAGGTTGCCCAAGGAAGGGCCAAAAGAAAAAAAAGGTTGCCCAAGGAAGGGCAAATGGAAAAGGTTGCCCAGGAAAGGGCAAAAGGAAAAGGTTGCCCAAGGAAGGGCCAAAGAAAAAAAAAAGGTTGCCAAGGAAGGGCCAAGGAAAAGGTTGCCCAAGGACAGCCAAAGGAAAAAAGGTTGCCCAAGGAAGGGCCAAAGAGATAAAAGGTTGCCCAAGGAGAGGGCCAAAGGAAAAGAAAGATTGCCCAAGGAGGGGGCCAAAGGAAAAGAAAGATTGCCCAAGGAGGGGGCCAAAAGATATATTTCCCAAGGAAGGGGCCAAAGTGACCAGAGGAGGAGGTTGCACAAAAAACAAAACAAATATACACAAGCAAATAAAATAAATAAATAAAGAAAATCAACAAGGAACAAGCAAAATAAAGGTAATGTGCCAAAGTTGGAAGTGACATCAGTTGGGAAAGAAAACTGCAGCAGTCATGGAGAAGGTAAGATGCGCTGCGCTTTTAAGCCCATAGAGTAAACAAACCCAAAGGAGAAATGAACGTTATGCTGCAATGTATTTAGCTGGCTTTTATGACTTTATGATGATGCAGCGTGCGTATGGTTGTGATTAATAGTAAACTGGTGTGTGGCCATTGAAACCTGCAATTTATTAAGTAACACAGTATATGGTGCTGTATATCCATTAATAGAAAGAGCCGCTCCATCAGAAAAGCATTTTTTTTAAATGAAAATTGAATGTAAACAAGCCTCACTGAGTGCGAGAGGCAAGATTGCAGGACTCGTGTTTTGTTTTGCATTTGTGTTGCTTGAAAATATAATGGTCATAAGGAAGCATGGCCACATTGAGTGAAGTCATAAAGGTTACCATGGCAACCCAGCAAGTGCAAAAACAAGCAATTTCCTAACGCAGTATTATGAAATGAGGTGAATGAAGTTAGAAACAGAATGCTATTGTAATCTGGAGTATACGGCCCAAAAAGTCAAATACTACAATATTTTGATGAAAGATAACATTTCATGATAGCATTACAAGGTTAAAGGAAACTGTAATGTTGCATTTACTAACAGTGTTCCTGCCAACTTGAACAGGTTAACATGAAGAAAGGGAAATAATGTTGGAGTACATGAGAGTCCATTGCACTCGATCATCTGGCAAATAAACAAAACGTTGAAGCTTGCCACCGTGTTTTGAACAGTAACATGTTTTTTTTCGTTTACATTAATGCCAATACACCATTTTGAGTTATGTGCTGCCTAACTAAAAAATTACAACTTTGACTCAAACCCTGCCATTGGGTGCAATCAGCATCGGGACTACCTGCTAAATAAAGAGAGGGTACAAATTGAAAACATGAGATTGCTGCAATGTGAAGATCCGGCACAGCTGTTGAACTGTTATGGACCCTGTAATGTAAAGGCGTGCGTGCTTGGTGTTAGCCTGTTCAATCTATTAATGCAGTGACCTGAAAAGAAAACATAGCAAAGTAATTAAAGGCCAAAGGTCACCTGATTCAAAATACAAATGAAAACGAAATGAAAGCGAATTCAATGGAAATAATACAAAATAAAGACAATAGTGGAGAATGAAATTAGAGAAAATAAATGACAAGGGAAATGAAAGGTTGGCGTAGCAATGCAGTGAGATAGAGGATGTAATAATGCACACCACATCAGAGCAGGAAAGAGGGAGGAACGAAGTGCGAAAGAGGATAAAAGAGTGGCACTTGCTCCTGAACAATAAAGAAGTTAATATAGCAGCACTGTTTCAACACAGGGCAAAACTGCCAATTTAAAATGAGCAATAATGGGACATGAAAGGAATACAAAGGGTGCAAATGTAAATGCCGTTGTGCAAAGAGAAGAGAATTATATCAAAGAGAGTTGTCAAGGCAGTAAAGCCAAATGAAAGAAGGTCTAACCACAAAGAATTTTTAAAATGGGGGGAGGGAGGGGAGTATGGAAAGAAGAGGGCTGCAGGTCAATGTGAAAGGTGTTGGCGTAGCAACAGGGGATGCTTTGCTCTTCCATGCAATGTTCCAGGATGAATTGGAAGGAGAAACATCAAAAGAAGGAAGAAACAGTGATGAAATATAACAGATGGCTTGCCACAGTCTAGGTCACTTTAATAATCTCAAACAATACTTTAATAGACACAGGATGTGCAAGGACTGCAATATGAGAAGTGCCAGTACTTTCATGCCAAAGAACTCCTCTGCTAAAATACTGCACAAACACTGGAGTGCCTCACGTGTATCCCATCCCCACTCAAAGACAATCATCGGTTCACAAAAAACATCCACTTGGGGGAGACGAGAGACAAGTTCAAATGCTGCCTTCCCTTCTCTGTGTCAACTTCTTTCTCAAACTTCTATGCTAAGTTTCCGAAATGTCAAATGTTGGTGGATGGAAAGCCAAATGACTAAATTTTCTCATCTCTGGAAGATGAACGTGTGTGCTATTGGCAATGTGCTTCTTAAATGGGCGACAGCCGTCTATATGCATGTTGGTATGTAATACAAGATGGATGTTCAGAACTTTGGAGACTGCTTCGAAGTTACCGCAATGACAGAGTAATTTGAAAGTCGTGGAATACATTATAAAATAAAGCGAAGCAATAATGACAGCCTCCAAGAGCTCAACGAAGAAAGACTAAAAAAAGGAAAAAGAGAAGCAAAGGGGAGATATGATGAAGTGAAAGATGCAGTGGAAAGTGTGACGGGTGCAACAGGGAGGCTCCTGAAGTCAGCAGTAATTAGTTTACAGTGGCAGTAGCTCTCACAGTACTGTATGGAGAGCAGGATGTGATAAACTGTGACTGAATAACGATGACAACTCATTCCAGATACAATAACCCAGCCGAGTGGAGAACATGGAGGCAGATTAAGGAATAACTGAAAAGGAGAAATTCAGGCACAGACTGCATAAATAAAACATGCAAACAGATCTGGAAATAAGGAGAAACACATTGGTTATGCTGTACCATACAATGATACCAAGTAAAAAGGGATGCCAAGGTAAAAGTGTACAGGGTGGGTATATTGTCAGTGGAAGCACGCTGGTTGACTGTCACAGCATTAACTTTACATCGCAATGTGCCTGGTGAGGAAGGAACCTTCATAAGAGAATAACAGAGGAGATTCAAGGACACAGGAATGTGAGAGGCCTGGCTCTGAGGGAGTATTTTATCTGCAGAGCACAAATTGTGTGTTATTGAACGGTCTATTAGTGAACAGAAGTAGACTGTGAATTGTGGACACCTTGAACAGTTGGGTATGATGAATTCAGATGATAAGTAAGGGGGGGATGTTGTAGCTGAATAGAATGTGGAATGTAGGCAAGGGAGCCTGGAGAATGGAATGTGGAAGCTAGGGCTGGGGACAGCTGTAAGGCAGTTAATATGAGACATTAAAAGAAGTAAGACCTAATCCATACCTCAGCGTCATCATTAATGTTATGGAAGATATGCATGAAATCAGGATCACAACACATAGCATGTTGTAACTCCCAGTCATTCCGAAAGCAACTACTGCAGAAACAGCGGTCGCTGGAAGAAATTCTAGCTCTAGCATGCATGAGGCGGCGGTTGAATCACAACTGGACAGCCTAGGCAAAGTTTCACTACAGCCAAAGACCCCCGAACTAGACACCATCAACGAACTCTTCACCACACTGAATCAACCGCCCAGATGCACGGAAGCCACATGCTACAGATGCATGGATGAAAACCCTCACACCGGAGACTGCCCCGCCCTTTGGCAGAAGTGTGCCGCGTCTGGTGGTGACGATCACTTCAGAGCTGTGTGCAAGAACGTGCACAGAGAAGTCTCAGGAAATTAAGGAGAGCAGCACTGCCAAGCACCCGGAAGGGCGTACCAGACACTGACCCACGATGTTGGCGATGTGACGAGCGCAACCGCAGAAAATCATACACACAAGAGGAATATAGGCTGTCCGATTGCCCCAGGGGCAGTGGCCGCAGATGCTATGTCCGCTACATTGTTATGAGGTCGCCGTCCAGCAGTGACTCGCCCTCATTGGGACAAGGGGATACGTGTGGGCTTTAAACAACAGCATGGCAACCCAGCACAGTCTGGTCCTGACGCTGCAAGTCAACGACACGCCACTGGACTTCCTAATAGACACCAGAGCCACGGTTAACATCATCAGTGAAGAGGCATTCAACACCCTCATGAAGGCACCGAAGCTCAAGAAGTCCACCGTTGATATCTACCCATACGGCTCCACCATGCCACTGCCATGAAAAGGCGTAATCTCTGCCATGTGCACGCATAAGGCCCACGCAGCAAAAATCGAACTGCATGTTCTCAAGACGGAAGTGAACAGCGGCTGCATACTTAGCTTTAAAACTGCTGTGGACATGGGCCTAGTACACATCCTATATCAATTGATGGCCCATAAATACTCTGCAAGACCTGAAGACATTGAAGCAGCTTTTCAAAATCTGTTCAAAGGGCTGGGAAAGCTGAGAAATCGCAAAGTCCAACTCCACATCAACCCAGCATTACCGGGGCATACCCATTAATATCCAAAGGCAGGTGGAGGAGGAGATCAATAAACTCTTGAAGCAACACGTCATAGAGCCTGCGACAGGGCCCACCCCCTGGGTATCACCCATAGTGCCCGTCCCGAAGAAATCCCCAGATGGCTCCATCAGACTATGCGTGGACATGAGGAGGGAGAACGAAGCGATAGAGAGAGAACAGCACCAGGAACCCCGGATAGCAGACATGAAAAACCTATTGCATGGTGCCAAGTTCTTTTCAAAGTTGGACCTTACAAAAGGATACCACCAGATTGAGATTGCATTGGAGTCACGATATATTACCACCTTTGTCACCATCATGGGCCTATTCCAATACAAACAGCTCAGCTTTGGCATCTTGTCTGTGGCAGAGATCTTCCAGGAGGAGATTCACATGGTCATCTGCCACGTCCCAAATCGCCTGAGCTACTCATTTGATGTACTTGTCTCCGCAAGTCAAAAGAGGAACATGATGCGGCCCTACACAAAGTCTGCTCAGCACTTGATGCTGCAGGACAGACACTTAACCGAGCAAAATGTGAATTCAGAAAAGGCTCACTCAGATTTTCCGGCCACATATTCTCTGAAAAAGGCATGAGGCTGGACTCCGTAAAAAGGTAGCGGCATTAGACACCACCCAGCCACCCCAAAATGTGTCCGAGTTGCGATCATTTCTGGGACTTGTGAGCTACTGCTCGAGATACTTGCAAGGTTATGCCACAGTCAGCAACCACCTCCGCCTACTCACACGGAAGGACCAGCTCTTTGAGTGCTCGTCGACTGCCAACGCGCCTTCGAAACCATTCAGAACAACATTTCCAAGTCAGAGTACATGGCCTATCATCGTCGACGCCAGCCATGTCGGCCTCAGTGCCATCCTGATGCAGCGGGCCCGTCGGACCCGAACACCAAGTTCGTAGTGGCCTACGCGAGCAGGAGACTCACAACCACTGAACAGGCATACTCCCAGGCACAGAAAGAGAGCCTGGCAGTGGTGAGGGCCTGCAAGTACTTTCACCTCTTTCTGTACGGGAAGGTGTTCACAGTCATCACTGACCATCAGGCCCTCCTGATGATATTCAGTGACCCCAAGGCGAGAATGCCCCCCAGAATAGCCAGATGGGGACTGTGGCTACAGGAATATAAGTTTGGCATAGTGCATCACCCTGGCAAAAAAAGGCAACCCTGCAGATTACCTATCAAGGCACCCTACGGGTCCCCCACAAGCGGGTCCGTCCATTGCTGATGCCTACATTAACTATGTCATCCATCACCTGCCACCCCTACCGGTGGATTGGGCCACTCTACGGAAAGAGTCGGTGAATGACCCAACCTTCGCAATAGTGACTCACTGCATCAGAACTGATAAAATGGCGCATATCAAGCACCAGTCCAGGCAAAAGCGAGGGTGAGAGACGACATAAGATTGCTGGTGAAAGTTGAGCTGACGGGGGTGGACGATCACATCGTCATGAAGGGCCGCAAGGCCATCATTCCATCGTCGCTGTGAGAACAGACAGTCACGCTGGTGCACGAAAGCCACCAGGGAGTGGTGTCCACAAAATGCCTCCTATGTCAAATGGTATGGTTCCCCAAACTGGACACCCTAGTAGAAGAGGTGGTCGGCACGTACAACATCTCTGCGCTGGTGGCAGAACCGCCGCACCCAAACCGACTGCAGATGTCCCCGCTTCCAGAAGGCATCTGGGAAGAACTGGCCATAGATTTCTTCGGACCGCTACACAATGAAACCTATGTGGGGGTGGTAATTGACGAATACTCCCGTTTCCCGGATGCCCAAATGATCGAATCCACAGCAGCGACATGGGCCATTCCAGCCTTAGACCGCATGCTGTCGACTTACGGGATACCGAAGGTAATAAAGTCCGACAACGGGCCATCGTTCACGAGCCATGATTTCGAGACCTACACACACTACATGGTGTTCCAACACCGAAGGATAACCCTGTGCTGGCCCCCTATGGCATTGTGGAACGGTTAATGGTCAATGTCAAGAGAGGCCTGCAGACAGCCCACCTCATCAACAAGCTGTTTGAACAGGCGCTGTACCAACTCTACTTGAATACCACCACATGCCACACAGCACCACAGGAGTCAGCCCATCTGACCTCATGTTTCGTCGAGCCGTGAGAATGAGACTGCCTGAAGTCCCCGTTCCACAGCAGGCTGCACCTTTGGAACAACAGGTCATGGTTTGAGACCAGGAACAGAAGGGAAAAATGAAGGAGAAACCCGACTCCTGACGAGGGGCGAGAGAGTGTGAAATAGAACCCGAAGGTGGTGGTATGCTAGCAAAGGCGAGAAATGAAGACATGACATTCGTGCCCGAATGGCTGTTGGTAACCAGCAAGAAGGGCACTGTGATCACCGCCAGCGGAGAACACCAACACTCCATAGCCCGGAACTCCTCCCATTTCAAGAGACTTGTGGGCATCATGCTCCAGAGATGGGAACAATTGCATGACAGCACAGCACTATCTCTATCTCTACCTGTGGTGTTCCCCAGGGGTCTAACCTCTCTCCCTGGCTGTTCAACTAATACCTGGCACTTCTTGCCCACTGCATTCCCCAACTTTCAGTGCTATGCGGATGACACTCATCTCATTTTCAGGCTCCCCTCAGCCACCTCCTCCCCTTCTCTAATCTCTGACTGTCTGTCTGCTATCCAGGAGTGGTGTGCCGCCAATGATCTCTGCCTTAATGCCAGTAAGACTGAGATTCTCCTCATTGGCACACCCGCTCCCTCCTTTCTTGCCGCTCTCTGGCCGGCCTCTCTTGGCCCTCTTCCTGCTCCCACCTGTGAGGCTAAAAACCTCGGGGTCATCTTCGACTTCACACTCTCCTTCTCTCCTCACATCTCTGATTTCTCTATGAAGTCACACTACCAGCTGCACCTCCTCAGAGGTATTCTTCCTTTCCCCTCCTTTCCCCAGAATCTCACTGTCTCCAGAGCTCTGGTTCTCACTAGGCTGGACTACTGCAACAGCCTCTTTCTAAATCTGTCTGCCTCTACTCTACGCCCTCTGCAACTCATTCAAAACAGGACTGCGAGACTTGTCCTTGGCCTCAAGCCCAGGCATCGTATATCTCCCGGACTGAAATCCCTGCACTGGCTCCCAGTGGCTGCGAGGATTAAGTTCAAAACCCTCTGCATTGTCCACAAGGCCTTCTGGGACCTGGGGCCTCAATACCTTCAACTCTCTCTTCCTAAATATCTTCCTTCTCGAGCCCTTCACTCATCCGCCTCCAACTCCCTGATGGTCAGTTGCTTCTCCAAGCAATGAGTTGGTGGTAGATCTCGTTCTTCGGCTGGGGCCTCCCTCTGGAACAGCCACCCCGCCTCTCTGAAAATTGAGGAGAACCATCTCTTGTTCCGGAAGCATCTCAAGAACTTCCTCTTTGCTTCTGCTTTCCCTCCTCTTCTCCCCTGCTGAACTCCTGGCTGAAACTGTAACTGCACTGGTCACCTGCCTACCGTCTGTTCTCTGGCCCTGGTCCCCTCCCCACCAGTTGCACATCTGCACTGAACCCCTGGCAACCCTTGCACTAGGGGCTGTTTCTGTATCCCTACAGCCCCCTACCAGCACTTGACACCTGTTGTCTGCACTTACCCTTTCCCCATGCCACCAGCTGGCCGCACTTCTTATTGTTCTTTTTTATTCTATTTATTTACTGCTATCCTATGTACTGCATTTTCCCTCCCCCGTTCCCCTCGCACTCATCCCCTCCCTCTCCCCTGCACTTGCGTGATCTCAATGTCACCTGGACCATACATGCCAACATTCTGTGACCAAAAATCTGTAGGAATCTTAAAGTTTCAAAAATAGTCAGGCGAGGAGGTAATGATAGGAATAGGGCGCGTCAGCAGCCCATTGTCATTGAATGAGCCCGCCGCCGCGGGTGCATTCAATGACAATGAGGCGCCTGCCACGCCTTCTGCCATCACGCCAGCTCGGGGAAGCCCTTGAAAGACTCACCGGAGTTGACGTGGTGGCGGGCTAATGGCGCCTTTTGTGAAAGGCACTCACGGTGGAGGGGTGCCCTTAGCCCACAGCCGTGGGCGCCTTTTACATCAAAGGCCTGCATGCTGCGCCTTCTCCCGCTACACCAGCTCGGGGAAGACCTTGAAAGAATCCCCCGAGCTGGCATGGTGGGGGGCTAATGGCGCCTTTGGTCAAAAGGCACCCGCGGTGGAGGGGCGCTTTTAGCCCACCGCAGTGGGTGCCTTTGACATTAACAGCCTGCATGCCGCGCCGGAGACGTAGTTTTTACCATAGGAATGTATTGGGGCTGGAATTATCTTAGTGAGAAAAAGCAATATTTCTCACTGAAAAGTCGGGAGTCTCCCGCCTAAATTAGGAGGGTTGGCGTGTATGCCACAGCGATGCTGCATGAAACCTCAAAGACTAATTGAAGAGATGGGGTGAGAGCGCAAGTGATGCAGCACGTTAAAAAGGGGGGAGATGTCACATTGTGACGTGGCAAGACCCAGGCCCTCCCGCATCGTTATGTGGGTGGCCCATGTTCGTGCCCCAAAGGTTGAGGGAACTGACGTTGGGCTAGGGAGGTGGCAGGATGAGGGAAAGGGGAGAGAGGATCGCCTGTATGGCAGTATTACGCAGTGTGTGAATAAAGAAGGTTCACCACGTTGCTGTGTCCGTATCACAGTCATCACATGCGTGTGTCCTGTGACGGAAGCCGTGCAGGTTAATGAGCGTGGTCCTCTCAAGTTGACAGATGCATGCATCAGAACCCAGGCCCGGCTGTGAAGCCTATTCATTTTTAACGGAACATGTTTATTCAAATGTACTCTAAAGTTAATCATCCCCGTGTTTAAGACTCACGGATCGGGTGGAGGGGTGGGGGTGACATGTTGTGCTCTTTCTATTTTTCACTTCTTTCATTTCTACCTATTATTTGGAAATGCTGCTCCTCGTCAGCACAATTGCTATACCGTTCAAGCCATAATGCTCATGTCATTCAGGAGATACTGTTATTTAGATGTTGACACTTTGCAGATATGCTGATACATACCCACCAAAAAGGATAGCTTCACCATCTAATAAAGCGCCTCACTGCCTTCTTGCCTTGCAAAGGAGAGTATTATAGTAATGATTACACTTAGATAAGGATATTGAGTGCAGTACTTTGAACGAACATTCAGAAGCAGCTCATACAGTGCGTTCACATCACCTGGATGGCCTAGTGGTTAAGGCGTTGGACTTAAGATCCAATGGACGTTTATCCGCGTGGGTTCGAGCCCCGCTTCTGGAATGTTATTTATTTTCCTCTAAAAAATGAGTGCTGGCTTGAAAGTTTACTGTGTGCTTTTGTTTGAAAAACGGAGTTCTACTCTTGTTTTCTCCAACATATAACAGTTGTCTGACTTTTGTATTGTTCGTGGCTCTTTCGAATACAGAAGACAGCACCCCCTGGTGGTCGTGATGTAGCTCACTCTTCTTTCCTACCGTACAAACCTTTTACGGCTGCATTACTTAGGCTTACAAGCATCACACAGTCATTCGTTTGCATTTATTAGCCATCACCATTTGCCAGCTTTAGCCATTATATGACATCCGCTAACATCATTGCCAGGCGTTTGCATGATATGTTCTGATGTGTTCATATGTAAAAAGGCCAAGTACTCGCAACATCGCTAGGGCTTGCCAACAAATGTTCATGAACTCAGCCGTTGCCAGGGATCGCCACGAAATTATTAGGTTCATCTGCCAGCCCGCTTCTACATTGTGCCAGTGCAAGAGTGAGAGACTGCAAGTCTGCAACATGGCTACTACCTCTGACAAACTGGTCACTTGGAGGTTTTGGCGACGAGGTATTGCTTTATCGCCACCTACAGCTGTCACTATTGCATTGGAGCACAGATGAGGGGAGATGGCACATGAGGAGGGACACAATGCTTGTAGGCGTTGTTTGCTTTTTTTTACCCACCCATTGTCTCCCCATGGCTAGACTGATCCCTATGACCATTCCCACCCGCTTGCTGCCTGTCCCCGCCCAAAACACACCCTCCTGGGATCTCTTAGAGCTCGCTTTATCAATCCTTAAAATCAACCTTTGTGCTGGAAGTGCCTGCCAGTGTTTCTTCAAAGCAGTCTTCTGAGAGTTAATGGTGTACCTGGAGCTGTAAACGTAGCAGGTCTGGCTTCGGCCACTTGATTTATAAGCAACATGTCCTTTGCTGAAGTACTGTTAAACACAAGCATTGTAGTTTTCCAGTTTCATATTTAGCTTTGCCCATTGGTGTTCATCGTCTTACTGGTTAAGGCTTTGTTTGCGTGTGCATGTTGTTCTTGTTTGCAATAATGTTTTGCATTTTTATTAAAGATTCTTAAAAATGCCCACAGTAACAAAAATGGTTTCTTGGCACACAAATTGTATCAACCATGTGAAAAGAAATGAACATCAGATCCTTTAAAAAGAAAAGTTGCCCTTTTAAAGGAAACCAATCAAAGAGTGAAGCAGCAGAATGATGCATATGAGTGGGCATTCAATACAGTTTTTGTGTTTTAAATATGATCAAGCATTGGTGTCTTGTGGCAAATGCCCAGGTAATGCCTATACAAGAGTCAAATATGTTTGCTTTTCCAATGCTAGTTTTTAACAGGAATTCGGTGCAAGGAACAGCTGTGAGGAAACATATATCATCACAATGAAAAGTAGCCCAATACAGCCCCAAGGGGGGGGGGAGACACCCCAATCAATGTGCTAAAACTAGGTTATTGAAAATATGGGTGTCGCTGTGGATCCTAGTAAAGATGGGACACTCCCTTGTTTCAAACACATGATTTTTATCAAAAGATGCATAGGATGCCTACACACTTACCCTTATACCGATATTCACACTGGGTTTGAACAAGTCTAAGAGAAAAAAGGTTTCACACAAATAGTTGATTAAATAAATTGTGATTTATGAGTGATGAAATGGATTCATAATATATTCCAATCATTAACAAATATAAGCTAAATTTAACAGTGTAACACGAAAATGGGTCAACATGTGTAAATCAAACCCAAAACAAATATAATTCATGTAATGACAAAAAAAGGTGGCAAATTAATAATTGCCAAAAAGAAACACATATTGGAGCACCATTACGAACAACATTAAACATTAAATAAAACAAACAGAGATAAACGGGGTGTTAAAAAGAAAATGTTAGTCATGGAATTTTATTTAGGCAAAATGTGTGTCACTATTATTCAAGCATAAGTATTAGTCAAGCCTACGTTTCAAACCTAACAGCTCTTCCTCAGGGCTCCTTAAGTTACAATCAAAGAATTTGTGTCCGAGCTTATAGTAACAAGTATGAATTTCTGACCATTAAGGTAGAGAATGAAAAACCTATTTCTTGGTAAATAGTACAGAAATGTTAGTAAATCAAACCGAAAACATATATAAATCATGTAATGACAAAAAAGATGGCGAATCAAAAATTGTCGAAAAGAAACAAATATTGAAGCACAATTACAAACAACACTTAAAAAGCCAACAAAAAAAACCCAGATGAACAGGGTGTTAAAAAGAAAATGTTAGTCATGGCATTGTATTTAGCCAAATTGTGTGTCACTATTATTCAAGGCAATATAATTCCCTGTACCCACCTCTTACATCCACGGAACCCAATCAAAGCTATGAGCTTTGGGTCCACACAATATGTGAATTAACCCACTTTAGTACTACTGCATACTATTTATGCATACTACTTATATTCAAGACAAAACCAAGCTACAGGTCCACTACTTATAATGTAGACAAAACCAGACTACAGATCCCCGAATACAAAGGGCTGTTGGTAGCAAAGGCAGAACTTGGTCAGGATTGGCAAGTTTGCAGCTTTGATGGTCACTTACGAAGTATTGCCTCTAGAAAATTAGCTGGTTTATTGTTGTAGCAAAATAAACATACCTACATATTTAGAACTCTGCCAAATTAGAAAAAGAAACCTATATCTATGTTTCATACTCAATTTTGGAGTGAAGCTTTAATATAATGACAGCAAGTACACACATTTAGCTAGGGTCTACAAGCACTAATCAGGAAGTGTGCGTGATGAAGTCTCCACCAACAGTTCAATCTGATGTTTTTAAGATACTGTTGGTGTCCTTGACAGAACATTTTGAATATATTTTTATAAACCGAAACATAGAATTCTCAGTGGAAAAGGAAGGGAGAATTTTGATGCACGCAGTAACCAATAGAGCAGAATGAGTTGAACATCACCACGTATCGCTGCAGTAGCAGCTAGTGGTCACTAATTGACTATGAGGGGCGACAGCGTATATGAGCGCGGTACCAAGTCGGAATCGGGGTCCTTTGGGTGTTTGAACTGCCCAAAGCATACTCCGCCCACCGCTTGTGTAGTTTTGAATGCTTGGACCGTGCATCCTCCCCTAGCAATGGGGATATCTTCTCCTGCGTGAGCATGCTCGGAGTGGAGAGCGGACAGACTTGGGTTGCCTGGCAACGGAGACGCTGTTTTCGATGTGGGGGCGTTCCAGCGTATTGTTTCCTTTTCGGTGCCTGGTAACGTGAGCAAAGGACTGAAGCTGGCCATCGGACAGTCGCTGGTGTGTTTTGGCAGCAAGACAGTTTGTTGAGCTTGGGTGCGAGTGCAGGATTTCAGTGGCATCATAAGCTAGCCTGCGATACTGTAGCATCTGCTTGTGTTGTGTGTACCAGTGCAGGCAGTGGAACGCTATGAGGTTGCCTGAAACCTTACAGGTCATCAGGGTTCCAAGACTGTGGGCCTCATTACACGTTAGGCGGTAAGGGTTTACCGGTACTGGTAAGGGCACCGGTCCTGGGAAACCCTTACCGCCTTACTACGAGTTCCCTTTGCGGGACCCGACCTTAACGGCTGGTTTTACCAGCCGTTAAAGTAGGGTGGCGCAAAGGGACCTCGGTGCTAATTACGGTACCGCAATTTGCGGTACCGTAATTAGCTCCTTCCCCATTCCCATTATGCCCTATCGGGGCAAAAATGGGAATGGGGAAGTGCCTTGGTGAATGGGGAATTACCGCCCCCGCTCACCTTGGAGTAGGGCGGTAATTCCACCATCCACCAAGGCGGACACAGTAAAATACCGGCGGCAACCATGGCGCTAATAGCGCCAGGGTTACCGCCTACCGTGTAATGAGGCTCAGTCAGTTGGGATTCAGGATGGGAGATCTGACTTGAGAGGATGCTTGTTACTTAGCTCCTGCCTCCCTTACCCCAATTTGCCCTGTAACTTAACTAAAGCAACTAACGTTTATATATATCAGCCTCCAGTGTCATCTCTATCTTCCTGTGGCTCCAACAGTATCCCCAATACTACAGATACCAGTGAGGCACAGGGTTAGAAAGAACTATCTGCAGAAGCGTATGTGGGTCATATATTAGTCACTTGTGGTGACAATATTGGTGAGGTGCGCCATATAGGACTTTGAGACTGCTTCCCGGAGGACCAACTTTCCAGAAAATAAATTGTGCCTTTCTTGCCACAGTTATTTATACATTATATGTTCCCCTGTTGTGTTCTGTGTGGTCACATACTGTTGAGAATGCAAATGATCCAGGTCCTGTATTCTTGCCTCAGGCAGGTGAGCCGAATGTGAGGTGGAAGGACTGGAAAGAGGACTTTCTGAAATGTGTGCTTGCTGTCTATGGTCCCAATTATGCTATAGAAAGGAAGGATGCACTTCTGTGTCATTGTTTGGGGCATGCTGGGCAGGTGATATTTAAGATATGTCCTGATCCTGTACAATCACCAGATGATGCAGTTTTAAGCAGTTTTGAGGCTGGCATTGCCAAGCTAGATAAACATTTGAAAGTGAAAGAGAACAAAATATTAGCTAGGTATCATTTCGCACATAGAGAACAAAAAAAGGGGACACTATCGAAGAGATTGTGACAGTGTTGAGAGGTCTATCAATAATTTGTCAATTTTGACACTGTCAGGGGGACCATCTTCGCGATCAACTGATGATTAAGTGTGCCAATGACCATGTGAAGGAAGAGTTACGGAAAGAGAAAGACCCAAACTTGGATTTGAGCCATAGAGATTGGCAAACATGTTGAGTACACTGCGTTATGCATCAGAGGACTCAGCAAGGCGGATGGTAATGGTTCTGGTTAACACAATGCTTTGTATAAAGGGAGGAGTGGGATGAATCAGAGTCAAGGTTTCAAAAAAAGATGGAGGGTGAAGAATTAAGGATAGAGGGAAGGCGAAAAAATGCCCTTGTGAGGAACAAGGAGGGTGGTGATCATGACCGGTATGCACAAAAACTATTTGGCTGCAAACCTAGAACATGTTTTAGATGTGGTAGCTTGCAACATCTTGTAATGGATAAGGATTGTACAGCGGTATTCGTGGAGTGAAGAGGATGAGGTTTATCAAGAGGTGAAGAGGCAAGTCAAAGGGTGGTGGAGGGAGAGTTATGAGGAAAGAGCTAAAGCAGTGCACATTATGAAATTTAAGCGAGTGGGAGATTAATTAAGCATTCAGGGAGAACATGTTTGTAGGGGTCAAAGGTTATTAGTTCCTGATGGGATGAGAGAGATCATGGTGACGTTAGGCCATGAAGGGCATATGGGAATTTCCAGGACAAAGTCTCTTATAAGGATAGATTTTTGGTGGCCAGAAATGGGTGAATTCATTAAATGTCAGGTTAAAGAATGTGGAGACTACAAAGACAGGGATGAAGTATTAGAGGTGAGGACCCCTCCCATGGAAGTGCCACAGGCTCCAGATGTTCCCTGGGAAACCATTGCTGTTCATTTTCTAGGTCCTTTTGAATTTTGCAGGTGTGTATGTTAGTTATGTCATCATTGTGATGGATTTACTGTCAAAATGGCCAGAGGCAGGAATATGGAGAGAGGTGATGATGGGAAACATGATAAAGTTCTTGTAGAGTGTATTTTGGACAGAAAGTTTAACCTTCCAAGATATTGAGTGACACTGGACCTCAGTTCATGTAAAGAGAGTTTCAGAGTTAGTTGAATTGTGTGAGAGTTAAACATAAGAGGACTGCATTACATCTTCCACAGAGTAATGGCTGTGTGAAGAGGTTAAACAGAACAACCCTGGATGATATAAGAATTTCAGCGAGTGTTAATAAAAATTGGCAAAGAGCATTGATGCAAAGAATATTTCAATGTAGGATTAATCCCCATGGTATGACAAAAGTGTCTCAGTTCAAGTTATTTAGGGGACGCAAACCAAACACAAACAGGACACCGGTACCCTCCCCTACAGCAATCAGGCCGCGAGCCATGTCGGATGAAGAAGTCACATCTACATGCGGTGGAGGGCTGTCAGGACAGGTTCCCCCCTCGAGTGGAGGTTCCCAAGTACTGCACCTGCCTCAATTGTTCGACATATGCAACACCAGCAACCTAGGCCCCCGATGGACGACCTGGCTGCGAGACCTCAAATTCTATGTAGGGGCGACATGGCTCCATGATGGTATACGGCTCAAGAACACGTTGTCGATGGCAGTGGGACCGGAAGTCAGAGACATTGCAGATGAGCTCATCAACCTCGACACTGCATCTTATCACGACCTGCACACCAAATTATCTGAATATTTCACACCCCATACAAATGCCGACTATGAAAGGCATGTTTTTCATACTACACGCTAAGTCAAGGGAGATTCCCTGGACAATTTTGTGATGAAGCTAACAATCAAATTAAAACACTGTGAATTCCATCGATATTCAAATGAGGAAGCCCTATGATCCCAGGTCATAGCTTGTTGTAACTCCCAGTCGTTCCGAAAGAAACTACTGCAGAAACAGCGGTCACAGGAAGAAATTCTAGCTCTAGCATGCATGGAGGCAGCGGTTGAATCACAACTGGACAGCCTAGTCAAAGTTTCACTACAGCCAAAAACCCCCGAACCAGACGCCATGAACAAACTCTTCACCACACCGAATCAACCGCCTAGATGCACGGAAGCCACATGCTACAGATGCGGGTACGAATACCCTCACACCGGTGACTGCCCCACCCGTGGGAAGAAGTGATCACTTCAGGGCTGTGTGCAAGAACGCGCCCACCACCTAAGCAGCCGGAGAAGTCTCAGGGAATGAAGGAGACCAGCACCGCCAAGCCCCCGGAAGGCCGTACCACTGACCCACGATGTTAACGACGCGACGGGCGCAACCACTAAAATCATACACACAAGAGGAATCTAGGCGCAGATGCTACGTCCGCTACATTGATATGAGGTTGCCGTCCAGCAGTGACTCACCCTCATCGAGCGTAGACCAGAGGAAAAAGGGATACATGTGGGCTTTAAACAGCAGCACGCCAACCCAGCACTGTCTAGTCCTGACACTACAAGTCAACACCACGCCACTGGACTTCCTAATAGACACCAGAGCCATGGTTAACATCATCAGTGAAGAGGCATTCAACACCCTCATGAAGGCACCGAAGCTCAAAAGGTCCACCGTTGATATCTACCCATACCGCTCTACCACGCCACTGCCAAGCAAAGGCGTAATCTCTGCCATGTGCACGCATAAGGCCCACGCAGCAAAAATCCAACTGCATGTTCTCAAGACGTAAGTAAACAGCGGCTGCATACTTAGCTTTAAAACTGCTGTGGAAATGGGCTTAGTACACAACCTACATCAATTGATGGCCCATAAATACTTTACAAGACCTGAAGAAATTGAAGCAGCTTTTCAAAATCTGTTCAAAGGGCTGGGAAAGCTGTGAAATCGCAAAGTCCAACTCCACATCATCCCAGAGGACAAACTGGTCGCCCAGCATTACAGGGGCATACCCATTAATATTCAAAGGCAGGTGGAGGAGGAGATAAATAAACTCTTAAAGCAACACGTCATAGAGCCTGCCACACGGCCCACCCCATGGGTATCACCCATAGTGCCCGTCCGGAAGAAATCCCTGGACGGCTCCATCAGACTATGCGTGGACATGAGGAGGGCGAACAAAGTGATAGAGAGTGACGGCACCAGGCACTCCGGATAGCGGACATGAAACACATATTGCATGGTGCCAAGATCTTTTCAAAGTTGGACCTTACAAAAGGCTACCACCAGATTGAGATTGCACTTGAGTCACAATATATTACCACCTTTGTCACCCACATGGGCCTATTCCTATACAAACAGCTCAGCTTCGGCATCTTGTCTGCGGCAGAGATCTTCCAGGACGAGATTCACATGGTCATCCGCCATGTCCCAGATCGCCTGAACTACTCAGATGATGTACTTGTCTTCGGCAAATCAAAAGAGGAACATGATGCGGCCCTACACAAAGTCTGCTCAGCACTTGATGCGGCGGGACTGACACTTAACCGAGCGAAATGTGAATTCAGAAAAGGCTCACTCAGATTTTTCGGCAACATATTCTCTGAGGCTGGACCCCGAAAAAAGGTAGCGGCATTAGACACCACCCAGCCACCCCAAAATGTTGCAGTCATTTCTGCGACTTGGGAGCTACTACTTGAGATACTTGCAAGATTACACCACAGTCAGCAACCCCCTCTGCCTACTCACACGGAAGGACCAGCTCTTTGAGTGGTCGTCGGACTGCCAATGCCCCTTTGAAACCATTCGGTACAACATTTCCAAGGCAGAGGTCATGGCCTATTTTGACGCAGGCAGGAAGACCGGAATCATCGTCGACACCAACCATGTCAGCCTCAGCGCCATCCTGATGCAGCGGGACCCGGCGTACCCGAACACCAAGTTTGGAGTGGCCTACGCAAGCAGGAGGCTCACAACCACTGAACAGGCATACTCCTAGGCAGAGAAAGAGAGCCTGGCAGTGGTGTGGGCCTGCAAGTACTTTTACCTCTTTCTGTACAGGATGATATTCAGTGACCCCAAGGCAAGAATTCCCCCCAGAATAGCCAGATGGGGACTGTGGCTACAGGAATATAAGTTTGACATAGTGCATTGCCCTGGCAAAAAAAGGCAACCCTGCAGTTTACCTATAAAGACACCCTACGGGTCCCCCACAAACATGCCCGTTCATTTACGATGCCTGCATTAACTATGTCATCCATCACCTGCAACCCCTACCAGTGGATTGAGACACTCTATGGAAAGATTCGGCGAATTACCCGGCCCTCGCAATAGTGACTCACTGCATCAGAACTGATAAAATGGCGCACATCAATCACCAGGCCAGGCAATAGCGATAGTCTGTGAGAGACGGCATAAGATTGCTGGAGCTAGTGAAAGATTAGCTGACGGTGGTGGACGATCACATCGTCATGAAGGGCTGCAAGGCCGTCATTCCATCGTTGCTGTGAGAACAGACAGTCACGCTGGTGCACGAGGGCCACCGGGGGGTGGTGTCCACAAAATGCCTCCTTCGTCAAATGGTATGGTTCCCCAAACTGGATGCCCTAGTAGAAGAGGTGGTCGGCAAGTGCAACATCTCTGTGCTGGTGGCTCAACCACCGCACCCCAACCCACTGCAGATGTCCCCGCTTCCAGAAGGCATCTCGGAAGAACTGGCCATAGATTTCTTCAGACCTCTACACAATGGAACTTATGTGGGGGGTGCTAACTGACGAGTACTCCCAATTCCCAGATGCCCAAATGATCAAATCCACAGCGGCGACATGGGTCATTCCAGCATTAGACTGCATGCTGTCAAGCTACGGGATACCGAAGGTAATAAAGTCCGACGACGGGCCACCGTTCACGAGCTATGATTTCGAGAACTTCACACACTACATGGAGTTCCAACACCAAAGGATAACCCTGCGTTGGCCCCAGGCCAATGGCATTGTGGAACAGTTTATGGCCAATGTCAAGAGAGGCCTGCAGACAGCCCAACTCGTCAACAAGCTGTTTGAACAGGCGCTGTATCAACTGTAACTGAATACCCCCACACGCCACACAGCACCACACGAATCAGCCCATCTGACCTCATGTTTCGTCAAGCGGTGACAATGAGACTGCCTGAAGACCCTGTTCCACCGCAGGCTGCACCTTTGGAACAACGGTTCCAAAGGTGCAGGTGGTTTGAGACCAGGAACAGAAGGCAAAATGAAAGAGAAAGCCGATTCCCAATGAGGGGCGAGAGAGTGTGAAATAGAACCTGAGGATCAGATGGTGGTATGCCAGCCGAAGGCAAAAAACAAAGATACAACATTTGTGCCCGAACGGCTGGTGGTAACCAGCAAGAAGGGCACTGTGATCGCCACCATTGGAGGACACCAACACTCCATAACCCGGAACTCCTCCCATTTCAAGAGACTTGCGGGCATCATGCCCCAGAGGTGGGAACAATCCTATGACAGCACAGCACTATCTCTATCTCTACCTGTGGTGTTTCCCAGGGGTCTAACCTCTCTCCTTGGCTGTTCAACCAATACCTGGCACTTCTTGCCCACCGCGTTGCCGCTCTCTGCCCTAACTTTTAGTGCTATGCGGATGACACTCATCTCATTTTCAGGCTCCCCTCAGCCACCTCCTCCCCTCCCTCATATCTGACTGTTTGTCTGCTATCCAGGAGTGGTGTGCCAATGATCTCTTCCTTAATGCCAGTAAGACTGAGATTCTCCTCATCGGCACACCCGGTCCCTCCTTTCCTGCCACTCTCTGGCCGGCCTCTCTTGGCCCTTTTCCTGCTCCCACCTGTGAGGCTAAAAACCTCATGGTCATCTTTGACTCCACACTCTCCTTCTCTCCTTACATCTCTGATGTCTCTAAGACGTCACACTACCAGCTGCACCTCCTCAGAGGTATTCTTCCTTTCCTCTCCTTCCCCCAGAAGCTCACTGTCTCCAGAACTCTGGTTCTCTCTGGGCTGGACTACTGCAACAGCCTCTTTCTAAATCTGTCTGCCTCTACTCTACGCCCTCTGCAACTCATTCAAAACAGGACTGCGAGCCTTGTCCTTGGCCTCAAGCCCAGCGATCGTATCTCTCCAGGACTTAAATCTCTGCACTGCACTGGCTCCCAGTGGCTGCAAGGATTAAGTTCAAAACCCTCTGCATTGTCCACAAGGCCTTCTGGGGCCTGGGACCTCAATGCCTTCAACTCTCTCTTCCTAAATATCTTCCTTCTTGAGCCCTTCACTCATCCGCCTCCAACTCCCTGATGGTCAGTTGTTTCCCCAAGCAACGAGTTGGTGGTAGATCTCGTTCTTCAGCTGGGGCCTCTCTCTAGAACAGCCTTCCTGCCTCTCTGAAAATTGAGGAGAACCATCTCCGGTTCCGGAAGCACCTCAAGACCTTCCTCTTTGCTTCTGCTTTCCCTCCTCTTCTCCCCTGCTGAATTCCTGGCTGAAGCTGTAACTCCACTGGTCACCTGGCAACCCTCTGTTCTCTGGCCCTGGTCTCCTCCCCACCAGTTGCACACCTGCACTGCCCCCCTGGCAACCCTTGCACTAGGGGCTGTTTCTGTATCCCTACAGCCCCCTACCAGCACTTGACACCTGTTGTCTGCACTTACCCTTTCCCCTTGCCACCATTGGCCACACTTCTTATTATTCTTATTTATTCTACTTATTTACTGCTATCCTATGTACTACACTCCCCCTCCCCCCAACCCTCCGCCTCACCTGCAGTTGCGCAATCTCAATGTCACCTGAACTAGTAAGATTGTTGTCTCTGTCTTCCCTCTGTCCCCTCCCTTGCCTCGTCGCGCCTTGAAACACTTGTGTATAGGCGCGTTATAAATGCCAGATCATATCACAGAGGGCCTGCTCTCAGATGATCCCTATCAAGGAGATAGGGATCATCGGAGTCAGACGGAGAAGAGAGTATTGGAGGAGAGTGGCAACCTGCACATGAACTCCTTCTCCCCACAAGGCCACAGCAATGCTGCATGAAACCTCAAAGACTAATTGAAGAGATGGGGTGAGAGCGTAAGTGATGTAGCATGTTAAAAAGGGGGGAGATGTCACATTGTGGCGTGGCAAGACCCGCACCCTCCCGCATCGTTATGTGGGTGGCCCATGTTTGTGCCCCAAAGGTTGAGGGAAGTGACTTTGGGCTAGGGAGGGTGGCGGGATGAAGGGTGGAAGAGGTTCCTGTATGGAAGTATTACACAGTGCGTAAATAAAGAAGGTTCACCACGTTGCTGTGTCCGTATCACAGTCATCACATGCGTGTGTCCTGTGACAGAAGCCGTGCAGGTTAATGAGCGTGGTCTGCTCAAGTTCACAGATGCATTCATCAGAACCCAGGCCCGGCTGTAAAGCCTATTAATTTTTAACCGAACATGTTTTTACAAATGTACTCTAAAGTTCATCATCCCTGTGTTTAAAACTCATTGGTACAGGGGTCGGGTGGAGGGGTGGGGGTGACATGTTGTGCTGGTTCTAACTTTAATTTCTTTCATTTCTACCTATTATTTGGAAATGCTGCTCCTCGCCAGCACAATTGCTATACCATTCAAGCCATAATGCTCATGTCATTCAGGAGATACTGTTATTTAGATGTTGACACTTTGCAGATATGCTGATACATACCCACCAAAAGGATAGCTTCACCATGTAATAAAGTGCCTCACTGCCTTCTGGCTTTGCAAAGGAGAGTATTATAATAATGAGTACACTTAGATAAGGATATCAATTGCAGTCCTTTGAACGAACATTCAGGAGCAGCTCAGTATAAAGTTTTCATCACCAGGATGGCCGAGTGGTTAAGCCGTTGGACTTAAGATCCAATGGACGTTTGTCCGCGTGGGTTCGAGCCCCACTTCTGGTATGTATTTTGTTTTCCTCTAAAAAATGAGTGCTGGCTTGAATGTTTACCGTGAGCTTTTGTTTGGAAAACGGAGTTCTACTTTTGTGTTCTCCAAATTATAACAATTGTCTGACTTTTGTATTGTTCGTGACTCTTTCGAATACAGAACACAGCTCCCCCTGGTGGACTTGATGTCCAATGTCATGTAAATGTCGAGCGTGGACACTTGCAGAACTACTCACTCTTCTTTACATACAAACCTTTTATGGCTGCATTACTTAGGTTTGCATCACAAAGTCATTCGTTTGCATTTATTAGCCATCACCATTTGCCAGTTTTAGCCATTATATGACATCCCCTAATATCATTGCCAGGCGTTTGCATGATATGGTTTGAGGTGTCCATATGTAAAAAGGCCAAGTACTCGCAATGGACGCTTGTCCGCGTGCGTTCGAGCCCCACTTCTGGTATATTATTTATTTTCCTCTAAAAAATGAGTGCTGGCTTGAATGTTTAACGTGTGCTTTTGTTTGGAAAACAGAGTTCTACTCTTGTTTTCTCCAAATTATAACAGTTGTTTGACTTTTGTATTGTTCGTGACTCTTTCGAATACAATAGACAGCTCTCCCCCCTCCCCCCATGGACGTGATATGGCTCACTCTTCTTTCCTATGTACAAACCTTTTACGGCTGCATTACTTAGGTTTACAAGCATCACAAAGTCATTTGTTTGCATTTATTAGCCATCACCATTTGCCAGTTTTAGCCATTATATGACATCCACTAACATCATTGACAGGCGTTTGCATGATATGGTCTGATGTTTCCATATGTAAAAAGGCCAAGTACTCGCAAAATTGGTAGGGCTTTCCAACAAATGTTCATGAACTCAGCCGTTGCCAGGGATTGCCACGAAATTATTAGGTTCATCTGCCAGCCCGCTTCTACAATGTGCCAGTGCAAGAGTGAGAGACTGCAAGTCTGCAACATGGCTACTACCTCTGACAAACTGGTCACTTGTAGGTTTTGGCTATAAGGTATTGCTTTATCGCCACCTACAGCTGACACTAATGCATTAGAGTACAGCTAAAGGGAGGTGACATGTGAGGAGGGGCACAATGCTTGTAGGCGTTGTTTGATTTTTTCTACCCACCCATTGTCTACCCATGGCTAGACTGATCCCTATGATCATTCCCAGCCGCTTCCTGCTTCTCCCCACCCAAAACATACCCTCTTGGGATCTCTTAGAGCTCGCTTTATCAATCCTTAAAATCTAATTTTGTGCTGGAAGTGTTAAACGGGAAATCTTATCGTGCCTCCTTTTGATTTATATTGCCCTAAGCCTAGTCGCTCTGCGAAGAAAACCACGTTGCAAAGTCCGATTTTAGATCGACTTCGCCGCCATTTTAGGTTCATCCGCCATTTTGATTTCTGTTCGTATGTGATTCTCTGTTCTAAAATGGTGGACTGTGTTTCTAACTTGCAACCAAGCCTTCCCGACCTTTGAGTTCTGTTAATTGTTAGACTGCCCAAGGGCCGACTGTTTAGACTAGGTAATAAGACCTTGCCCCGAGCATGACTTGTGGTCTAAGGATTGTCTGCACTAACAAGCCTCATCCAAGAATACACATCGAGGACAATGTCATGTAAATGTCGAGCGTGGACACTTGCAGAACTACATTGTGAAGGGATATGTACTAAGGCTTACTGCTGAAGTCTAAAGCACACTTCTCCATTGTAACTTGTTGGAAACACAAACCTATGTAATCCATGTGCATATTATTGTATGAGCTATATGTGAACTCGGCACAAACTCTAGACCGGAGATTATTAACCTGTAGAGGGGTTGGACAATATTGGTGGAAATGTATATAAACCCAAATGTTTAGATGTCCAGCTCTCTCCCTCCTCACTCCGATGGGCTGGTACTCTTTTTGGGGTGTCGAGAGCCAGATAGCTATCTGTATCAGATCTTTGTTTTTTTGTAACTGCTCAGTATTAAAGATCTGTGAATCTTTATAGCCTGTGCTTAGTGTATTTCCTTTTGTGGTACTCAGCCTCTATATTTCCTTGCTTTTACAGATGGCGCCCGAATAGGGACCCTCAAGATTGATGCCATCTCGTTGAAGTGTTGACGCGGCTATCGGACCGAGATCCGACGGTGAGAAAGGGGGCCCCTTCTTGGATGGGATGCGATACCTCAACAGTACTGCACAACCCGATCCCTGGATGGTGAGCCCGCGGTCCGAGACGGCATCTTGACGAGGATCCAAATATCGAGGTGGGCAGTTTTGCCGAAATCACCAACCACGTGGGTCCTTTGTTGTCCTTTGTAATCCGATCGAACCTCCTTTAGTTCTTTGATCAGGTGAGTCGTGATCCGATTCTTAAGTATCCTGATAATTTGATTTTGGCGTATTGTCCTCACAAGAACAATTATTGACCAGGTAACACCAGGAATCTGATATGCCTGAGAAATTGTCTGCCTGTTTAAGGGCATTATTCCGCAGAGACAGACAATCTTTGGAATTTAGCCGTCCGGCGCCACAGGAGGGGTTGCCGGCGTGTACTATGTACTGTAAGCATGGCATTGGTAGAGTAGTGTTAATGATATTTGGCACAGACAAACTAGACATGCTTCTGAACTTCAGTTGCCAACCAATGGTAGCTTTGAGATTCCTCGTATAGAATATTTAGAGTCTATATTGTTAAAGAAGAAAGCTAGACCTGCAGCATTTGATGTATTGCAAAATTGGAAAAAAGAAGCTATGCAGCAACTTAAAAGTAGAGAGAAACATGTGCGCCGACATATGTCCAACGCTGAGAAAGCGTTATTGTATGATCCAAGTAAACAGTCAGAGTCAGTTAGAAATATGGATAGGGCTTTTCAACTTGGTATCCAGAAGATATATCTGTCTAAAGATTTTCATTTGTCTGATGAATTAATTGACAAGCTTTTAAATGAACGAAGGTCTGGTGCCACTGCACCACCTCCGTATGTTCCTATTCCTGTTGCTTTACCTCTTCCTGCTGTCGTCCCTCCTCCCGTAGCAATTCCTGCTCCTCCTATCGTTGCTTCTATTACTCCTCTTCCTCCAGTTATGGTTCCTCCTCCTATCGTTGCTCCTCCATCTTTACCTGCCCCTTTGCCTACTGTTACTGATCTGGTAGATTTGTCTTCTGCACCATTGATAGCACCTTTGTTACCGATTGTACAACATTTGTCTACTCTTGCTCTTTCAAGTGGTTCTGTTCCGCTTGTAGTTGATAAGGGAGCGGAATCAAAGATTGTAACTCGCAATACAGTGTCTAAAGAGAGAAAGCGTGATTTGACTGCATGGGCTAGACAATGCATAGAGAAGGGGGAACAATCTGATGTTTTTGCCACATTCTCTAATCTAGAATGTTTTCCTGAGAAAAATGTTTTTATCGAAGGATTGAGAATGCATTTATCCGTAATGTGGAACAGACTGAATGATGTAGATCTCCCATAAGGGTTAAGGGATCTGAATGTTTTAGCATATGCAAGAGATACTGCGGAGAAAGTATATGAGCACGTCAAGAGGGTTTTTGAGTATAGAAGGGAGTTAGAAAGGTTACGGAATGAAGAAATTGATGGTGATAGTTTTAGTGCTATTTTTGTACAGAAGCGGTTCCTTCCTCTTTGTAAGTCGACGAGTGAGGAAATGCAAATTTGCATAAAAGATGCAATTAGATGGATTTCAGATATGTCGATATCTCCCGTAGAAGTATATGACACGTATAGTCAGTATACGCCAGAAATGCAGAGGAAAGTGATACAGGTTATGGTAGAATACCTGCAGGATGAATGTATTAAAAGAAAGATTTGTTGTCCCGCAGAGTTATTGAATATCTTATAAGAGAGCTTTTTCATCTGACACTCCTTCAGCTGCTTTAGCGCTCGATTTAGCTCTGTTGCTCAGTAAGTGTTCGGAGTTGCCTACTTCTCAGTTGCCTATGAGAAAGGTTCCGCCGACATTTGTCCCTAAAGTTGAGATTCCAGCTAATGCCGCAGCAGGTACTGCTGCTTATGACATTACTGCACATTATGTATCACAGTTTGTTCATGTCCCGTGCTCAAGACAGGAAGTGAACACTATCAGACAATCCATCCCAGATATTAGAAAGAATCCGACAGGGTTCTATAAAGAGATAGAATCTGTCTTGCAGTCGTCAGTATTCAATCTGAGTGATATAGATTTGTTATTTCCCGTGCTCCTACCCATTGATTTGTGGAAACAGATTAGGACAGTAGATAATGTACCAGGGTTAGGGGACACATGGGATAATATGGCTAGACAAGAAGGAGATAGACCAGCTGGCGAGAGACCACCACACGTAATACTGACTTTGCCTGATAGAATAGTTATGAAACTGAAAGCCTTAATTCCTGAGAGAAGGATTGTCTGGGACAAACTTACTGCTTGTGTCCAAGGAAAGTCTGAGGGTGCTACTGAATTTTTTAATCGGTTTGAACAAGTGTTTTCAGATTTCAGTGGACAAGATTTGAGCACAGAGTATGGAAAATGACTATTTGTAGACAAATTTGTGCGTGGATTGTTACCTGACATCCAGTCGCAAATTATGACTTCCGAGAGCGCTTGGCAAGCTAAGTCTCAGCCTGAAGTGTTGCATATGGCTCAGTATTACGAAAACCGAGTCAATAATGAAAAAGATAGGATTGAAAAGAAAAAAAGGAGACTTGATGCAACAGATCGTTAAGGGTCCTAGAGGGGGTAGTACACAGTTTAGAGGACAGTATGTTCCACAATGTAATGTGCCGTTGGGTCCTGTGCACTCGAACCAATGTGCTTATTGCAGACAAGAGGGTCATTGGCAAGCACAATGCCCGATCCTCCAGCAGAGGTCGAATAACAAATTTGGTATCATGGGTAGACGATCCAGAGGCCGCCCTGGGGCAGGGGGTCTGGTAGAAGCCAGTTTTCTCAGAATTCACAGCCTTTTTCGCAAGACAATCAGTCACCAAGTGTGGATAATAGAAACATTTTTTATCATCCTTCTACTGCACATCTCTCGGAAGACCTTCCTTTTGACGATATATTGTTTTGCTAGGATTGCCCGAAGCAGGGTTTGGAACCAACGCCTATTCCCGTTAATCAGAAAGGTCCCTACGTCAAAATGATAATGGGGAATAGGAAACATCTATTCTTGATAGAAACAGGAGCGCAGAAGTGTTCCATTGACCATTCACGGGTTCCAAACATTCCACTGTCAGGGCAAACCGATGTCTCTGTTAGGTTTTCTGGTACACCAGTGGTTAGTCCGGTTTCTTCGCCGGTACCGATCAGACTGGGTCCATTTACGGATCACTGTCCGTTTCATTTGACAGCGAACTGTGGGGAGAATTTGTTGGGGTTGAATCTGTTGGAGGAATTAAATGCAGTAATTCATTGTTCTTCGGATGGAGTGCGTTTGACGATTTCACCATAGCAACTTTCTGCCTCACAGTTCCTGACTAGACCTTTGCCGCCGGAATTTAGTGACGTTCCGGAGTGTTTATGGGCGATTGATGACAAAGATGTCGGTGTTTTACACATTGAGCCTGTTAAAATCATTTTGAAACAAGGAGTAAAGTTGCCACGTATTCCTCAGTACAAGATTTCCGTTGATGGTGAGCAAGCTTTGAAGTGTATAGTTTCCGATTTTGTACACCGCAGGGTAATTGAAGAAATGGCAGGTAGTTTGTGCAATAGTCCGATTTTGCCTTTGTATAAGAAAGGAGATAATGCAATTCCTTTTCATTTTATCATTGATTTATGCGCTATCAATATTGCTTCACAATTTCCTATTGTGCCTGATGTAACAACGATATTCACTATGATCCCAGCTTCTGCTACTTATTTTAGTGTCATAGATCTTAAGAATGCTTTCTTTAGCATTCCTATACACAAGAATAGCAGATGCCTGTTGGCGTTCACCTTAGGGGGGCGCTCGTTTACATTCACCCGTGCGCTACAAGGGTACATGGAAAGTCAGAGCATTTACAGTAGGGCTTTGAAAGAGCAGCTTGATACACTCGAGTTGTCCACTGCTTCAGTACGTAGATGATCTTCTCTTAGCTGCTGATTCAGAAAGTGCCTGTAAGGAGGGCACCGTGTTGTTGCTTATTCACCTAGCAAAACATGGGCATAAAACTTCACTGAAAAAGTTTCCATATTGTTAACAGGAGGTCGCCTATTTAGGCTATCTCCTGTCAAAGGAGGGAAGAAGGTTGATGCCTGAACGTATTAAAATCATTTCTAGCATGTCTGTCCCAAATACACAGAAGGAAGTCAGAGCCTTGATAGGAATGGCTTTTTACTGTAGGCAGTGGATCCCCAATTTCTCACTAGTGATTAAACCAATGTTGGCTTTGACAAAGAAGGGCATTTCTTTGCATTGCCGTGGAACTTGGAAAACCAGAAAGCTTTTGATCTGCTCAAGACTTCACTGTGTTCAGCATCAGTTTTGGGCACACCAAATTATGAAAAGGCCTTCGAGTTGTATGTGCATGAATGTGATGGATGTGCTTTGGCTGCATTAACGCAGGAACATGGAGGGAAGAATAGGCTGTGCGGTTACTTTTCTTCCGCCCTTGATCCTGTTGCATGCGCTTTGCCAAGGTGTTTGAGAGATGTCACTGCTGCTGCTCTGTCTGTAAAACAGAGCGAGGGTATGGTCCTAGGCCATGCTTTAACCTTGTTGGTACCTCACTCTGTAGATGTTCTATTAAACAGAACGCAAACACAACACCTCACCTCCGCATGATTAACGAGATATGAGTTGATCTTGTTTACACCGCATATACAAATCAAGAGGTGTTGTGTATTGAATCCGGCTGAACTATTACCTTTCCCACAAGGTACTGCTTGCAGTGACGAAATGTCACATGACTGCCTTTACACCACAGAACAAGAGACTAAAGGCAGGGTTGATCTGAAAGATACACCTTTGAACGACCAACAAGGGGAGCTGTTTTGCGATGGCTCCTGCTTCAAACCTCCGAATGGTACATCCACGGCTGCTTATGTCATCATCACACTAAGCGCGATTGTGGAAACCAAAAGAATTTTGCATAACTCCGCGCAGGCCGCAGAGATTATTGCGTTGACTCGAGCATGTGAACTTTCCAAAGGGCTTAAAGTAAACATATATACTGATAGTCAGTATGCTTTTGGGATAGTTCACAACTTCGGTAGACTTTGGGCAGAACAAGGTTTCTTGACCTCACATGGAACGAAGATTCAATATGGCTCCTCGATAGTGCGGTTACTTTCAGCGCTTGCACTTCCCACTCAGTTAGCGATCATGAAATGCGCAGCGCATCAGAAAATCATAAATGATGTAGGAAAAGGCAACGCTTTTGCTGACCAGATAGCCAAATAAACTGCTACTGGTCTTTATTCAGATATGTGCACTACAAGGGAAGCCACAAATGTCTGTACCATAGATGAAAGAATTTAATCTGTAAAGAATATCCAAGCTGATGCCACTTCAGAAGAAACTAAGCAATGGGCTGAGTGTTTGGCGAGGTTGGATGATGATGGGTGTTGGGTGGATAAGGTAGAGGGAAAATGGATGCTGCCAGATGCGTACATCACTATGATGGTTGCAATGGCTCATGGGCCCACCCACATTTGCGCGAGGAAGATTTGCAAAATGTTAGAAAATGTCTGGGTGAACGATAACATCTCGAAAACAGCTGAGCGTTTTGTCCAGAGCTGCATGATCTATCTACAGCACAATATGGGGAAGGGCACATCGACACCATGGGGTAGTTTTGGTCCACCTTCTGTTCCCTTTGAAGTGATCCACTTTGACTTGGAGCGATGCAATAATTTTAAATTCGTTTTGGTTGTTATTTGCGCTTTTAGTAAATGGGTTGAAGCCTTTCCTTTAAAAGATGCCACGGCAAGAACAACGGCGAAAACCATGCTTAAGGAATATTTTCCTAGTTTTGTTTCGTCAAGGGTCATCTGGTCGGACAATGGTCCACATTTTATCGCTGCTGTAATTCTGCAGATATGCGCGGGATTACAGATCGATAAACGGTTCCATTCTGCCAGACATGCTCAGAGTGCTGGATTGGTAGAGAGACACAATGGAATTTTGAAGAACAAGCTCGCTAAGACGTGTGCCGGCACCAAATTGAAATGGCCGGACGCCTTACCGATAGTGTTACTGTCAATGCGCACCACCCCACAGACTAAGACTGGGCACTCCCCATATGAGGTGGTAATGGGTAGGCCAGCTAACATTTGAAACCTCCCAAAACCCAGGGCTCTGAGGGACATTGAGCATGTACTTCTTTCTGATTATTGGGAACGGTTAAAGGAATGGTTCGGTCAGAAAATATTATTGTCCCTATGTGTCGGCCATGTGCTTTTAACCATAATTCGATCGATCGTACAAACATTTCCTATGCACCTTACCCGAGTTTTAGTCTCTTGAACACAAGCAAAATCAGGCAGCAGGGCATGGCCATCTTGTGATAATCTTATCACTTTCCGCATCACCCTGGGTGACCTGCGTTTGCGGCACTAAATCATATCCCCCGCGCTTGAGCCTGACATCACTAGACGCGTACCGCCCATTTCACAACGCCAAAGCACGTCTCGTGTCAACATTCTCTGCGCCTCAGCTAATGACGTGTCACCATGGAAACGGCAGGAAGCCTCTTTCCTCGATAAGTATAAACAGAGCATTTCACAACACACAACAGCAGATTTTCTTTTCCATTCCTCTCGCTGTATTTCTTTGAGTATTCTGTGACTCGTTTCTGTGCTCTGGTCAGCTACCTTCATTGCTTGTAGCCCGTGTGAACGGATACCAGTACGACCGCTATAAATTATTTTCGTTTCTTTACTACACAATGGCAACAATGGTGCCCTACCTGTACGAGCCCGAGTATTCCGAGGAGGAACTACTGGAAAGAGAAAGCTCTGTAAACGATGGGGATTTGGACAACAGTTGGGCGGACGTTTCAACAGATGAAGAGCCTGGGCCCAGTCGCATGGACGGTGTTTCCACCTGGTGTACCTGCAATCGGTGCGCGCTAATGCCAACCGAGGTGGAGAACTGCTGCTGCCGAGAAAACTCTGGATGCTTGTCCTACATATCGCAAGGCGATCCACAGCCGCAATGCGTTACCGAGCTGCCAGACTTCACGGCAGTCTGTCTCACACGGTCCTTGTTGAGGATTTTGATGGTGCTTATGCACGAACTTCACGCAACAGTTCGCCCTCGTAATCCAAGTAACGAGTAAGTATAGTCTGGTTGTGATGTCAGTTAGGCCACTACTATTTCACGGTTGTCCCCTATATTCTCGTAACTTCAAGATATCATTGTCATATCCGTTTAGTCTTGCAATTCTCTAGTAATAGTCGCATAAAAGTCGTTCATTGTCGTGCAGTGTCTAGTTAGCATTTGTCCTGGCAAAAATGCCATTGCATACAAGAATTGTCATTGACAACTAAGGTTTAATACACTTATCTTGGTCATTTAAAAACAGATTGTATCTTTCTCTTTCATAGGTGGTACCGGCTGGTGACCTATTGTTCCTACACATGGGGGCTTCATGGGAGGCTTGGACACCGCGTTCGACGAGTAATACCCGCCTGTGTCGTTGGCGGCATTAGACAAACTTTCCCCAGTGACAGCGGGCAGTACAGGGGATTTTCCTTCGCTTAGCTGCAACCAGACCTTTACAATGTCTAGTATTTTTGTGCCATCAAAATAAGAAACCAAATAAAACACAACATATTTTTTATCAATGGTTGTTTCAGTTTTAAGTGAATCAAGCGTGTCTCCATTCAGCAGTGTTCCGGTGCCTTGTCTGCACACCTTCCGGCCCATCCATCCCACCCCCCAATATCAAAGGCAGTTCGCACCAGTGGATGTGCACTGCCATGGGGTGCTGTCAGGGGCGCGAACGGCCAAGGTGCCAAACAACAGGTACACTTCAAAAGGTATCCTACGCCCAGGGTCCATTGTTCACAAGGCCTCCGCAGACCCCGTTTCTCCAGGCAGGCCTCCCCTGAAGCAGACCGTGCACCTGCAATCCACATAAGTGTGTCTCCATTCAGCAGTGTTCCGGCGCCTTGTCTGCACGCCTCCCGGCCCATCCATCCCACCCCCCACTATCAAAGGCAGTTTGCACCAGTGGATGTGCACTGCCATGGGGTGCTGTCACCCCTTTTTGTTATTCTTTATAAACCACTTGATATTTACCATGAGAACATCTTTGAGCACTGTAAGTCAACTCGTGAACGTGCTACTCTGTGACCACTTCGAGTGAACTCGTCAGTGTGCTACCTGTGAACATCTCCCTGTTCTCCTGCCACTAATTACTCTGCTTGCTGAATCCAACTGTTTGTTGGTCAAGGTAAGGGTATGTATCCTAATCATATCTCCTTCATTTGTAAATTTATATCTATTCCAAAGTAACAAACTCCGTAGTGCTATTTTAATTTGTATCATTGCTATTGACTTGAGTTTCTTTTGTTATGTTATCGATATATCAATTTTGATCAGTGTCAATTGGCTTCGTATTGCATCCTTCGCAGACCGTGTCTATTATATAAGCATGTTTCCTTTTCATGCACGATAGTACATTCAAGGGACGACTAACATGTTCTGATTTTCAACACAATTAATCGTTTCTGAAATATATCCCATAATACAGCCGCACACGCTGCACTGGTTTTGCTATGATGCCCAAAAGAAAGCGTGCAATGAACAATGTATAGTCCAATTCATTCTTTCTCACATGTTTATGCAAAATAATTTTCTAATAATGTTGACCTTTATTTTGCAGAATTTACAACAATGCCTGCATGTTCTATTTTCGGTTGCCCTTCGAAGACCCATGACAAATCCAAAGGCATTACAATGCATGTATTCCCTAAAACTGTTGATCTAATAAGAGAATGGGTCAGACGTTGCGGATATCCACCGGAAGAGCTTGAAAGTAGAGTCAAACAAGTCTTGGAGGGCAAGAGGGGCCATCGATACCGCATCTGCAGCCTGCACTTCGACCCAGATATGTACGACACATCCTTGTACACAAAGAGGAATCAACTGAGAACAACTCGAAAATTGCTCCCAAACGCTATTCCGACTTTATTCGTGAAAATGCTGCCACAGGTGAGCCACGCTTCCGGATTTAGCTTTACGCCTGTATTTTCGGTGTAAATGTCACTTATAGTACTTTCCATATATATGTGATTGAATAGCTGTTGAAATAATTACTATTTTGCTAAACATCAGTCCTTGTTTTGTAGAACCCACATAGAAAAATGTTTTATGGGGACGGATAACTATGCTATATTATGCATTTCAATAAGCATAATTTTCTCATATTCAGTCTCCTTACATGCCACTTTTTAATGTTGGAATTTCTAAATCGAATAATACTTTCCTTTACCACTCCATGACTATCCACTGAATATGAAGCTACAAGATTCAACATCCATGTCTTGCCTGGAGTCATCAACCACTTCAAACGCGTATCAGGTAATCTTACCTAGCTATTCTGTTCCAGACTGGTTTTATGCACGGAATTCTAGATAATGTGATCATATTTTCGCAATGTATCATTGCTTTACACAATGTTTAATTCCTACTTTACTATTCATATGTACCTTTGTCGTCTTTCCAAATTGTGTGTCCAGTTTCCAATCTTTTCGTCCTTAAAAATGCAAGTACTGTGTTTCAGGGAGATGCTGAGGCGACCACTACAATTACAACATCCCTCGTAGTAGATCCAGTGCCAGAGGTATGGGTCTTCACAGTTCAATAGGACGAGATAATCTGATCATATTTACACATCGTGTAATTGTTTTACCCAATGTTTCATTCCTACTTTACTATTGATATGTACCTTTGTTGTCTTTCCAAATTGTGTGTCCAGTTTCCAATCTTTTCGTCCTTACTAATGCAAGCACTGTGTTTCAGGGAGATGCTGCAGCGTCCTCTACAATTAATTATCCCTTGTAGGTATTCTGGAACCAGACCTTGCAGTTGATCTGGAGCCCGAGGTATGCGTACTGACAGTACCTTCTAATGAAAGAAACTCTAATTATATGTGTAATGCAAATTACTTATTTTAAATGGATACTATTTTTTGTAGGGATGTATACAAGATCCGTATATTGAACCGGAGGAACGTGGATCTGAGTTGGTGCGCCAGTTTGCTGATGTTAGAGTAAAGAAGGTTTCAAAGAAAAGAAATAAAAATAAGGTTAGTTATAAACACTTTATATTGTTGGCAATAGTTTTGTGCTAAGGCCTTCATTATATGCTTTTTTTAAATGTAAATTGTACAACACTGTATGTTGGATTTACACTGAACATCCCTTTTCCTATCTGTCTTGTAGTTGCCTGATGGAGTACGGACTATGCAGACAAAGACAGCGATACAAATGACAGATGCTGCTTGCCAAACTGTTTTCACCATGGAGGAACTATTCATTGAGGCGCGGCGTGTTCACACTCGAGATGCCTATGTCCAATGGCCAGAAAATTAATTTAATATGACCAGCGATTCCAGCAAAGTGGTTTTGGACCATTGCTACAATGCGCCTGCTCCGCCAGAGGAAGGTGAAATTGAATTTATAGATGATAGTTTAACATTACTAGATGAGCACTTGGCACAATCGACACCCGCCAAAATAATGCCCCCCAAAAAACAGCCCACATTGATGTTTTCTCCTATACATGGTCAAGTAACAGATGTTGAAATGACAGAAACTGAAGCATCAACACTATTGACCGACGAAACAGACAAAGATATCGACTATAGTATGTCCTGTTTGGCTGATATGTCCACAACGGTTCAGTCCGAAACAACAGTGTTGCCAGATGACAGTATAATAAAATAGGCCAAATACATAGTATTCGACAGCAGCTGGATGGAGATTATAAAGATGCTGAAATGTGTGCATTCAGTGGGAGGAGAAGTTTGTGGAAAGCCATTGGTGAGCGTGACTCGTCTAACACAAGGCAGTAACCTCAAAATAAATGCCACCTGTGAAAAGTCACATAAAGCATTTTTATGGTCCACTCAACCGATGCTGGGGAAACTGCCAGCTGGCAATCTACTGTGTGCAGCAGCTTTACTTTTCAGTGGCTCTAGTTTCACGAAGTTATCCAGTTTCTTTCAGTTTGTGGGACTCTATTTCATTTCCAAAACGCAATACTACAAATACCAACATGATTATCTATTCCCTGCCATTAGTGATGCTTGGAAAATTGAACAATTGGCTATTCAATGTACATTCCCCGACAAACGGTTCAGGCTAGCCGGCGATGGACAGTGTGACAGCCCCGGATTTTCTGCTAAGTATTGCACCTACCATCTTCAGGACATGGAAAGTAAGACAATTGTGAGTTCGGTGGTCATGCAGGTGTCCCAATGTAAATCCTCGGTGGCCATGGAGAAACTTGGTTTTATAAAATCACTGGAAGATCTACATCGAGGGGAATGCAAATCAACCTCATAGCCACGGCAGACACGTTTCAATAGCCAAGACAATAAGAGAGCAGTATCGAAATATTAAACATCAATTTGATGTATGGCATGTTGCCAAATCAATCAATAAAAACATCTCGGCTGCAGGGGAAGAAAAAGGTTTGGAAAGTATTTCGCAATGGTCCCAGTCTTTCAGCAACCATCTTTGGTGGAGCTCCAAAACGTGTGATGGGTCTGTGGAAATTCTACTGGAAAAATGGCGGTCACTAATGCACCACTGTTCCAATGTTCACCACTGGACAGAAAACCAACATTTCCACCAATGTGAACATGGCCCTTTGTCCCCAGAGCAGGCACGGATGTAACGCTCACCTGATTCCCGTAGAGGCGCCGGTCTTGACTGGGCGTATACCGTATCTTCAAAGGTGATGTGTAACACACGGCTGGCTCTTTGGGCTGGACCTCTGTGCACTGTATGTTTGACTCGAAGGGTAAGATGTCTGCAGATAGAAAATATGGGATTAAGGAACTGGGTTATTGAATGTCTCTCTCTTCTTCCCTTTCTCTTCTCCTGTAGAACCCCAAAGGTTAACGCTCTCACCTTAGGTAAGTGAACGCCGTGCTCTCCATCTGCCTCGGGGCAGGGTGCTGTAACCAGTTTCTTCACTGGATAAGGGAGCAGGCCTCTTGACTTCAGAGGACTGCTGTCCGTCGTTTACTGCACGAACGGTAAGTTTCGAGTAATTCTAATGTCTTTAAAGTCTTTAGTAATGATGTTTCTTGTTTTGCAGGGTTCCGGCGATGGCGGATGACGGGCTGAAGTGAGTTGAAGATGGAGCCCGTGTGATGAATAGAAGCGCCTGGAAGCACGTAAGTAAGCGCTAGTTGCCTGCTTCACGATGCGCTCTAACTGTCTTTTTATTTTGCAGGTACAAGTTCGGAGCGGCTGCAGGGTGCCGGAATACCCACTGGGTTAGATGTGGAAAGGAGTAATGGCACGTGAGTATTAAAGTTCCCCAATGTCTTTAAACGCACCTTGTTTTGTCTTTCAGATGTGGGATGCAGCGCCGAAGGCCTCCGGAGCGTGCGAAGAGTTGGTAAGCTTTTGTCTTTCAGATGCCGGAATGCAGTGTGAAGACCTCCGGAGCGCACGAAGAGTAGGTAAGCCTTTGTCTTTCAGATGCCGGAATGCAGCGCGAGGCGTTGGTGACAGCCGATGGACCAGGTAAGTGAAGAGCTGTCACTGAAGACCGTAATGCTAACCTGTTCTTTCTTGTCTTTATAGGTGTTGCTGAAGACTGGATTCAGGATGGTAAGCCTTTTTCCTTAGGCCCAGGATCAGATGCAGAAGACACGATGAGCGTTCTGCTGCAGAGGATGCAGAATAACGCAAAGCAAGATTCATCCATCGGGTGTGGTTTAAATAGCCTCCTGTAGTGCTTAGGTGTCTCCTTCCACAGCCACGCCTAGGTAAGAAAAGAGTTCCTGCTTTCCAGAAGAGTTCCAGTGTTCTGAATCTAGGGAGTGGCTCCTGCCTCACCCAACAGGAAAAGTAGTTCCAAACAGAAGAGGATCAGAGGCTCAACTGGCAGGCAAGTAAGCAGCATGGTCTGCTGCAGGTAAGTCCACCCAAGCATTATGAGCCCGGCGCTTCCAGCGCTGGGACTGGGCATATTTATGAGCCTGGTGCCAATGGCGCCAGGACTGGGTCCAAAAGGTCCCAATTGGGACTGGTTGGCACTCGGAACCTGGGTTATGGATCTGTTTCCAAGGGAGTTGGGAAAACCCTGACCTTTTGGAAGCAGAGATCATGACAACGGAAGAAGAAGTGGTTGATCCCATCTTCACCTCCACACAAAGCTCGTGAGAAGATTGTGTTTGATAAAACTCTATCAAGAGATCTTAAGGGACTCACAGAATTCTGTCACACAGGAGATTTGGAGGTGTTCCACAATATGTGCCTAAAGTACAGGCCAAAGAGATTGCATTTTGGCATCCAAGGGATGAAATGTAGGACTTTGCTTGTGGTATTAGCGCATAACGAGAATGTAGGCCGGGAATAATCTAGGACTGCAGGAAATTTAGGGATGCTTCGCTACACTATGGCCTTTACGAAAAGAAGCAAAAAATGGGCTGTCAAGTCAGTATATGAGAAAATGGAATTCGATTTTGTGAAAGATCATATTGTTAATGTTGTCGAGATGCATACTAATGGAATTGTGCACAAATCTGTTCAGAGCACACATACATTGCCACAAAACATTGCCAGCGTGCCATGTCCACCCAAAGCAGAGCTTGTTAAATCGTTCAAATCCCGGTTGAAATGATTACCGTCTGTTTTTATTTGAGCAATTTTTTTTTCTATAAAATGTACAAATAAAGTATGCAATTTGTCTTTTGAAATCTATCCTCTAAGTCCTTTTCTTAATAATATATTACAATTATTACGATTGCTTTCACATTTCACAGTTTTGTCGAGATACTGTGGGACCTTCATTTTTCGTGTTAATGACCAATAGGTAACAGCGTGTAAGAATATTCGGGTTTTGGCAGTTGCCTTGCAATAAAGTTCTGCAAAAAGCTGAATATCTGCTTGTCCTACAAAAGGGATTAGACCTAGGCCACAAAACATTCTAGGCACGCAAGAAGTACTGACTGTGAAAACATGCCATGGGGTAGGAGGCCATGAGATAAGCAGAGGTTGGCCTATCACTAGACACATTTTGACTCATTTTATGTGTTACATCGACTATAATTTCGGAATAGGGGGCATTATGTCATTGGGAATTTTTCCCCGACAGCTCAGCAGCGCCACGAAAAACGAGCAGTGACAGCCCCCAATTCCCTGTGCCCGTGCTTTAAAATTCATGTTCTCATGGATGAGTTGACACGGGATGTTGCAAAGTAAGAATGTATGTTCATTTTGAGTGAAGGTCACCAGCTGTGAATTTTTGCTTGGGAGCTGGGAGGCCCACGCGTCCCGCGACCGGTATAAAGTTCCATTGCTTTTTGACCTTGAGAGGCAGGGACCATTCTGAAAGGGATTGAATTGAAGGGGGGGGGTGTAATAACGTATGATATGATAAGGTTGCCCATTCCGAAACTGCACCTAGTTACATATAAGTTCCGTTCATGAGAAATTGTTGACACAAAGAGAGGAGTCTGCATTACGGTCTGCATTACGCCAAGAGAATGGAAATGCCGAATATAATGTAAGTTTCTCTTTAGACGATTTCATACCAGAACTAGTTGAAATACGAATAGCTGACCGTCATTGCTGGGTGACATTGTACTTGTTTGTTCTGTTTGGCATAGTGCAATGAAGTGCTAGTACAACCTTTGTGTGCTGGGCTATCTACCGGGCACATGGGCAGGCCAGCATCGAGACGCATGTAGACCACCACTCGTTTCTCCCTGGCTCTATGCTAATAAATCTTTACATTGTTTTTGCACCTCGAATTCTGCCCCAGTATACGCATTACATTTAGAGCTCAACATTCTCGATCGCACTATCCTCGGAAGCAAATAGCAGAGTACTTTTATATTCCACATTGTCGTCTCTCGGTTCACATTGTGTCACCTCTGTGCTAATAAAGAAAATGATTAATTGTAATAAAGATCAGCTACTGAGACACATTTCGATTTTTATCTTTTGCAAACAGGTACATTGTGCCGTTCTGCGATTGTCATCTATTCCAGACCCCGACCAATTGCTTCTTCAACCGCCAGCTGCAGCTACATGTCAATCACTGGATCTACTTAACCGTCTTTTGGGACGACAGACGCGTGACTCACAATAAACATTTGCGGATTTATGGAATGAAAGCAAAGAAAAAAAGTTACATTTTCATTGATTATGTCAGACGCCGAATGTTATCGAAACATTTTATGTGAAATACATGTACTTTACCAATTGTACAGTCTTGCTGTTTATTTTAAAAGTATAGTTTCATATTCCTAATTGTGACGCGCTGTGCTGTGAGATGATGTGTGTTGTTTTCCGGGTTCCGCGTCTAGTCACGTAGGTGACGACTGGGCGCGTTTGGCTACGCTGCTCAGCAACGTCACGGAGAGAGGGGGAGAATATAAATGATTTGGTGATGTCAGGCTCAGGAACGGGGGATATGATTTAGTGCCGCAAATGCAGGTCACCCAGGGCAATGCGGCAAGTGATAAGATTATCACAAGATGGCCGCGCCCTGCTGCCTGATTTTGCTTGTGTTCAAGAGATGAAAACTCGGGTAAGGTGCATAGGAAATGTTTGTACGATCGATCGAATTATGGTTAAAAGCACATGGCCGAACCATAGGGACAATAATATTTCTGAACGAACCATTCCTTTAACTAAAAATCTGTATTTGATTTACCAACAGGTGCGAGAAGCCCTCCCAGCAAAATACGAGGGGCCAGGTCATAGTATCTGACCTGGGCAGTGGGTGCTCCTTAAGGTAATTGAAAGAGCATCCTGTCTCGCACTGCGGTGGAGAGGGCCCTACCAGGTCCTCCTGGCCACACAGATGGCGATTCGGGTGGAAGGCAAGAAGCACTGGATACATGCGTCGCATGTCAAGAGGATGCCCTTCCCTTTGCCAAACGATAAAAAAAGATACGGATAAAATTACTTGTTCTGCTCCCAACGGTCACTCAACATTGAGCAGTACTGAGAGTGCTTCAGAGACACTCCCTGAGCCCGTGGGTCCTGGGGAAACAGCTGCTTCATCTCCACACTCTCCTGTAGATCCTTTTTCACCACTGTTAGGTTCTGTTGTAAATTCATCACTTCCATCAGGAAGCAACGACACACTGTTCGCAGATCACACTGTACCAGGAGTCACAAGGTACAATCTGCGTCCACGGAGCTAGACTTACTGCACGGTTCGGCTGTGCCAACAGGAAAATCATCATAGGGCTTGTCCTTTGTCCTGTCTTTTGTATACAAAGGAAAATAGTTGGCTGGGGATAGAGAAATACTAAGAAAACGCGTGACCTGGAGATCACCAGCAAATGAACTACAGTGTTTTTCTTTTCGCAGAACTTTGTCAGCGAAGAGATTCAAAGGAACAATGCCTGTTATCGCCTCTACCTGTATGGAACAAATAAGTGACTGTGTGGCCAGTAAAGACAATGGACGATCGAATACATGGTCTCTTAAAACGTATTGTTTTCTTGTAATCATGTTAACCGGTTTCACAATAGTAATTGCCTTAGGATTTTGGTACATGGAAGAAATACATCCGCTCAAAACACTTTTGCCCACTGAAAATGTACCCACTATACCTAAACCTTTCATGCATCTGCACACTCTATCTCCTAGAGACTCTCAACACAGACAGAGTTACCACAATAACACACTACTGCTTATAATGAATGCAACACACACCATTTTGAACAGGTATAACTGTTGGGCCTGCTCTAATTTACCGCAACATGGAGACAAAGGGTTGAGCGGGTATATTCATCCTTTACCTCTTACCACTGCATGTTATGCTTCTCTAAGGGAACTATTCTTTGGCCAATGGAATGATAGCATCTCGGGGAACTTTGATGGAACGAATTTGAACGAGTTTGAAATACGAGTTCTAACGCCCCTGGGATGCTCACTTTTTGCAAACAGAAGCAAGCTAAATGTCACTTCCATTAGGCCTTCTGATAGACTGTCTCAACCTTTTCAATCTTTGATCTCTTTCAAGATGGCTCCTATAGGCAATAGGGATGCCACGCCACCTTCCTACACTGTTAACCATAGCCCCAACTCAGTTTCTTTCTGCATACAGAGGAATGGTACTCAGTCAATGGGTGATTTCAAGGGTTGCACCAATGTTGCAAACTTGACCAGTGAGGACAGACCTTTGTATGTAGGCATATCTGTCTACTTCGTTTGCGGTAATTAAGCTTTCCCATGGCTACCTAGGAAGGGCAGGGAACCTGTTATTTAGGAATTCTGTTGCCAGGGGTATTTATAGCTAGTACCACAGAAATATCTAGGGCTCGTCCAAGGCGAGACGAGAATGGCGATACTTCGTCACAAGTTCTGGGTGATGTAGCAAAATCCTTTGTACCTTTTTGGGGGCAAATACTAAACTCTGAGACTATCAGGAGACTAGCGAGAGTACTGGAGAGAACCATCAACCGGACCACTGACATACTCTATAACATGACTCTAGAACAGAAAGCGATAAGGTTAGTGGCCCTTCAGAACCGGATGGCATTAGACGTCATCCTGGCTGAGAGTGGTGGAGTATGCAAATTAGCGGGGTCCGCTTGCTGCGTTTTCGTACCGGATTCCTCCCCAACCATCTTTGAAGCTATACAAAATCTGCCCGTCCTTATTTCAGAAGTGCATGTTACCGAGGGAACTTGGGATCTTAGCGCTTGGTTCTGGAACTTCTTACGATCTTGGGGATGGAAGCTACTTTCGGTCGTATTGATTATTCTGGGCATTCTGTTGTTGCTGCATACAATGTCTTCCTGCCATATTTTCAATGTTAGGGGGATGTTGTGCACAGACAATAGGAACGTTAGCACAAAAGGTACACGCACAGGAAAGAATGACCAATGAATTTGTATTGAAGGAAATTTCTGTTACAGACCTTATGGCGATTGATATCTCTCATGATTGTGATTCAGGTTGTATGGACATTGACACGTGGAGTTACTCGAAAAGTGACTAGTTGTATTTTGGCACATGGCTTAGGCCAAAAGGAGGGTTTGTTAAACGGGAAATCATATTGTGCCTCCTTTTGATTTATATTGGCCTAAGCCTAGTCGCTCTGTGAAGAAAACCGCGTTGCAAAGTTCCGATTTTAGATCGACTTCGCCGCCATTTTAGGTTAATCCGCCATTTTGATTTCTGTTCGTATGTGATTGTTCTAAAATGGTGGACTGTGTTTCTAACTTGCAACCAAGCCTTCCCGACCTTTGAGTTCTGTTAATGGTTAGACTGCCCGATGGCCGACAGTTTAGACTAGGTAATAAGACCTTGCCCAGAGCATGACTTGTGGTCTAAGGATTGTCTGCACTAACAAGCCTCATCCACGAATGCACATCGAGAACGATGTTATGTAAATGTCGAGCGTGGACACTGGCAGAACTACATTGTGAAGGAATATGTACTAAGGCTTACTGCTGAAGTCTAAAGCACACTTTGCCATTGTAACTTGTTGGAAACACAAACCTATGTAATCCATGTGCGTATTATTGTATGAGCTATATGTGAACTCGGCACAAACTCTAGACCGCAGACTATTAACCTGTAGAGGGGCTGGACAATATTGTTGGAAATGTATATAAACCCAAATGTTTAGATGTCCAGCTCTCTCTCTCCTCACTCTGACGGGCTGGTACTCATTGCTGGGTGTCGAGAGCCAGATAGCTATCTGTATCAGATCTGTGTTTCTTTGTAACTGCACAGTATTAAAGATCTGTGAATCTTTATAGCCTGTGTTTGGTGTATTTCCTTTTGTGGTACTCAGCCTCAATATTTCCTTGCTTTTACAGAAGTGCCTGTCAGTGTTTCTCCAAATCAGTCTTCTGAGAGTTAATGGTGTACCTGGAGCTGTAAACGTAGCAGGTCTGGCTTCGGCCACTTGATTTATAAGCAACATGTCCTTTGCTGCAGTCCTGTTAAACACAAGCATTGTCAAAGTCAACAGTTTCGGCTTGTGTATGGGTATACTATATTGCACCATTTTACAGCTGCTACCATTAATGGCTAGTTAGTACCATTACGTCATGCACATGCCTGTCCGATCTCTTCACAAAAGCCAAAACTGATGGCATTACAAATGCTTGTTTAAATACCTTTGTACTTGTTATTTATTCAAAATGTGAGCAAGACTTAGTTCTTACTGTTGTCTACTTACAGCTGCTGTCTTTTTTTAGTTTTCCAGTTTCATATTTAGCTTTGCCCATTGGTGTTCATCGTCTTACTGGTTGAGGCTTTCTTTGCGTGTGCATGTTGTTCCTATTTACAATAATGTGTTGCATTTTTATTAAAGATTCTTAAAATGCCCACAGTAACAAAAATGGTTTCTTGGGACACAAATGGTGTCAACCATGTGAAAAGGAATGAACATCGGATCCTTTAAAAAGAAAAGTTGCCCTTTTAAAGGAAACCAATCAAAGAGTGAAGCAGCAGAATGAAGCATATGAGTGGGCATTCAATTCAGTTTTTGTGTTAATATGACCGAGCATTGGTGTCTGGTGGCAAATGCCCAGATAATGCCTATACAAGAGTCAAATATGTTTGCTTTTCCAATGCTTGTTTTTAACAGGAATTAGGTGCAAGAAACAGCTGTGAGGAAACATATATCATCACAATGAAAAGTAGCCCAACACAGCACCAAGGGTGTGGGGGGGGAGATGGAAGAAACAACCCAATCAATGCGCTAAAACTAGGTTATTGAAAATCTGGGTCTCGCTGTGGATCCTAGTAAAGATGGGACACTCCCTTGGTTCAAACAAATGATTTTATCAAAAGATGTATAGGATGCCCACACACTTACCCTTATACTGATATTCACACTGGGTTTGAACAAGTCTAAGAGAAAAAAGGTTTCACACAAAGAGTTGATTAAATAAATTGTGATTTATGAGTGATGAAATGGATTCATAGTATATTCCAATCATTAACAAATATAAGATAAATTGAACAGTGTAACACAAAAATGAGTCAACACGTGTAAATCAAACCCAAAACAAATATAATTCATGTAATGACAAAAAAAGATGGCAAATTAATAATTGGCAAAAACAAACAAAAATTGGAGCACCATTACGAACAACATTAAACATATAAAAAACCAAACAGAGATGAACAGGGTGTTAAAAAGAGAATGTTAGTAATGGAATTTTATTTAGCCAAATTGTGTGTCACTATTATTCAAGCATAGGTATTATTCAAGCCTACGTTTGAAGCCTAACAGCTCTTCCTTAGGGCTCCTTGAGTTACAATCAAATAATTTGTGTCTGCGCTTATAGTAACAAGTATGAATTTCTGACCATTAAGGTTGAGAATGAAAAACCTATTTCTTGGTAAATAGTACAGAAATGTTAGTAAATCAAACCCAAAACAAAGATAATTGGCAAAAAGAAACAAAAAGAAACAAATATTGAAGCACCATTACAAACAACATAAAAAAAACAAAAAACAGATGAACAGGGTGTTAAAAAGAAAATGGTAGTCATGACATTTTATTTAGCCAAATTGTGTGTCACTATTATTCAAGGCAATATAATTCACTGTATCCACCTCTTACATGCACAGAACCCAATCAAAGCTATGAGCTTTGGGTCCACACAATATGTGAATTAACCCACTTTAGTACTGCTGCATACTACTAATAATCAAGACAAAACCAAGCTACAGGTCCACTACTTATAATGTAGACAACACCAGACTACAGATCCCCGAATACAAAGGGCTGTTGGTAGCAAAGGCAGAATTTTGTCAGGTTTGGCTAGTTTGCAGATTTGATGGCCACTTACCAAGTATTGCCTCTAGAAAATTAGCTGGTTTATTGATGTAGCAAAATAAACATACCTACATATTTAGAACTCTGCCAAATTACAAAACGAAACCTATATCTATATGATTCATACTCAATTTTGGAGTGAAGCTTTAATATAATGACAGCAAGTACACACATTTAGCTAGGGTCTACAAGCACCAATCAGGAAGTGTGCGTGATGAAGTCTCCACCAACAGTTAAATCTGATGCTTTTAAGCTGCTGCTCGTGTCCTTGACAGAACATTTTGAATTTATTTTTTATAAACCGAAACATAGAATTCTCAGTGGAAAAGGAAGGGAGAATTTTGTTAGACGCAGATCAAATAGTGCAGAATGAGTTGAACATCACCACGTATCGTTGCAGTAGCAGCGAGTTGTCACTAAGTGACTATGAGGGCAACGTTGCATACAAGCATGGTAACAAATCGGAATCAGGGCCCAACGGGTGTTTGAAGTGCCCAAAGTATACACCATGCACCGGGGCTTGCGTAGTTTTGAACGCTTGGAGCATGCATTCTCACCTAACAATGGAGAGGTCCTCTCCTGCTTTGGCATGCGCGGAGTGGAGAGCGGACAGACTTGTTTTGCCTGGCAACAGAGACGGTGTCTTCGATGCGGGGGCGTTCCAGCGTATTGTTTCCTTTTCGGTGCCTGGGAACGTAAGTGAAGGACTGAAGCTGGCCATCGGACAGATGCAGGTGTGTTCTGGCCGCAAGACGGTTTGTTGAGCTTGGGTGTGAGCGCACGATTTCAGTAGCATCATACACTAGCCTGCAATACTGTAGCATCTGCTTGTGTTGTGTGCACCAGTGCAGGCAGTGGACGGCTATGAGGTTACCTGGAACCTTACAGGTCATCAGGGTTCGAAGACTGTCAGTTGGGATTCAGGATGGGAGATCTGACTTGAGAGGATGCTTGCTACGTAGCTCCTGCCTCCCTTCGCCCAACTTGCCCTGTAACTTAAATAAAGCAACTTACTTTTATATGTATCAGCCTCCAGCGTCATCTCTATCTTTCTGTGGCTCCAACAGTATCCCCAATACTACAGATACCAGTGAGGCACAGGGTTAAAAATAACAGTCTGCAAATGCGTGTGTGGCTCACATATGAGTCACTTGTGGTGATGATAATGGTGAGGTGCGCCATAAGGGACTCTGAGACTGCTTCCCTCAGGACCAACCTTCCAGAAAACAAAACAGTGCCTTTCTTGCCACAGTTATTGATGCTTTATATTTTCCCCTGTTGTGTTCTGTGTGGTCACACACTGTTGGGAAGCAAATGTCCCAGGTCCTGTATTCTTGCGTCAGGCAGGTAGGTGAGCCGATTGTGAGGTGGAAGGACTGGAAAGAGGACTTTCTGAAATGTGTGAATGTGTGTTTGCTGTCTAGCGTCCCAATTATGCTATAGAATGGAAGGGTGCACTTCTGTGTCATTGTTTGGGGCATGCTGGGCAGGAGATATTTAAGCTATTTCCTGTTCCTGTACAATCACCAGATGATGCAGTTTTAAGCAGTTTTGAGGCTGGCATTGCCAAGCTAGATAAACATTTTGAAGTGAAAGAACAAAATATTAGTTAGGTATCATTTTGCACATAGAGAACAAAAATGAAGGGGAGACTATCGAAGAGTTTGTGACAGTGTTGAGAGATCTAGCGATAAAGTGTCAATTTGGACACTGTCAGGGGGACCATCTTCGAGATCAACTGATGATTGAGTGTGCCAATGACCATGTGAAGGAAGAGTTACGGAAAGAGAAAGATCCAATCTTGGATTTGAGCCATAGAGATTGACAAACACATTGAGCACACTGCGTTATGCATCAGACGACTCAGCAAGGAGGATGGTAACGGTTCTGGCTAACACAGTGCTTTGTATAAAGGGAGGAGTGGGATGAATCAGAGTCAAGGTTTCAGAAAATATGGAGAGTGGAGAATTAAGTATAGAGGGAAGGCGAAAAATGCCAATGTGAGGAACAAGGAGAGTGGTGATCGTGACCGGTATGCACAAAAACTATTTGGCTGCCAACCTAGAACATGTTTTAGATGTGGTAGCTTGCAACATCTTGCAATGGATAAGGACTGTACAGCGGTATTCGTGGAGTTCAGACTGTGGGGCTGGGGGGGGGGGTCATTTGGCCAAGTGCTGCAGGCTAGCCTCGGGCAGAGGTGGTAGCATAAATGAGAGTAAATGTGATGAAGAAGATATTGAGCGCGGAATGCAAGAGGGCTAGAAAACTATACATGCAGTTAACACAGTTATGGGGATCAGTATAAAGAAAACCAGGTCAGTAATTAAGGTGAATGAAGCTGACATTCTTATGCTGATTGACAGCGGTGCAGACTACACACTTATTGGGAAAGATCTGTGGGAGTCCAAGTTAAAATGCTGTGTTCTGAAAGAGGTTAATGTGAGAGCTGATGCCTACGGGTAAAACCCCATTTAAATAATAGGGGAGATGCATGCCACTTTAGTGTTTCAAGGAAAGAGCGTTATAAGCAGAGTGCTTGTTACGAATGCTGGGGGAACTTGCTCCCGTGGAGAACGACATTAAGGAGATATTCATTGGTGAAGGCTGTCTCAAAGAGGAAGAGTGGATTAAAGCTTGTGGAGAGGATGTGGTTTATCAAGAGGTGAAGAGGCAAGTCAAAGCGAGATGGAGGTAGACTTAAGAGGAAAGAGCTTAAGCAGTGCACGACATTATGACATTTAAGCGAGTGGGAGATTAATTAAGCATTCAGGGAGAACATGTATGTAGGGGACAAAGGTTAATAGTTCCTGTTGGGATGAGAGAGGTAGTGGTGAAGTTAGGCCATGAAGGGCATGTGGGAATTTCCAGGACAAAGTCTGTTATAAGGACAGATTCTTGGTGGCAAGAAATGGGTGAATTCATTAAATGCAAGGTTAAAGAATGTGGAGAATACAAAGACAGGGGTGAAGTATTGGATGCGAGGAGCCCTCCCATGGAAGTACCACAGGCTCCAGATGGTCCCTGGGAAACAATTGCTGTTCATTTTCTAGGTCCTTTTGAATTTTGCAGGTGCGTATGTTAGTTATGTCATCATTGTGATGGATTTATTGTCAAAATGGCCAGAGGCAGGAATATGGAGAGAGGTGATGATGGGAAACATGATAAAGGTCTTGGAGAGTTTATTTTGGACAGAAAGTTTAACCTTCCAAGATGTTGAGTGACACTAGACCTTAGTTCATGTAAAGAGAGTTTCAGAGTTGGTTGAATTGTGTGGGAGTTAAATATAAGGGGACTGCTTTACATAGTCCACAGAGTAATGGTTGTGTTGAGAGGTTAAACAGAACGACCATGGATGGTATAAGAATGTCAGTGAGTGTTAATTAAAATTGGTAAAGAGCATTGATGCAAAGAGTATTTCAATATAGGATTAATCCCCATGGTAGGACAAAAGTGTCTCAGTTCAAGGTATTTAGGGGACGCAAACCAAACACCAACAGGCCACTGGTACCATCCCCTACAGCAATTAGGCAGCGAGGCATGTCGGATGAAGAAGTCACATCCACGTGCGGTGGAGGGCCGTCAGGACAGGTTCCCCCCTCGAGTGGAGGTTTCCAAGTACTGCACCTGCCTCAAGAGTTCGACATACGCGACACCAGCAACCTACGCCCCCCATGGACGACCTGGCTATGAGACTTCAAATACTATGTAGGGGCGATCAGGTTCCATGATGACATACGGCTCAAGAACACGTTGTCGATGGCAGTGGAACCGGCAGTCAGAGACATTGGAGTTGAGCTCATCAGCCTCGACACTGCATCTTATCACGACCTGCCAACCAAATTATCTGAATATTTCACGCCCCATACCAATGGTGACTATGAAAGGCACGTTTTTCATACTACATGCTAGGACAAGGGAGAATCCCTGGAAAATTTCGTGATGAGGCTGAGAATCAAATTAAAACACTGTGAATTCCATCGATATTCAAACGAGGAAGCCCTACAATCCCAGGTCATAGCTTGTTGTAACTCCCAGTCGTTCCGAAAGAAACTACTGCAGAAACAACGGTCGCTGGAAGAAATTCTAGCTCAAGCACGCATTGAGGCGGCGGTTGAATCACAACTGGACAGCCTAGGCAAAGCTTCACTACAGATAAAGACCCCCGAACCAGACGCCATCAACAAACCCTTCACCACACCGAATAAACCGCGCAGATGCACAGAAGACACATGCTACAGATGCTTGGACGAATATCCTCACACCGGTGACTGCCCCGCCCTTTGGCAGAAGAGTGCCGCGTGTGGTGGTGACGAACACTTCAGAGCTGTGTGCAAGAACGCGCCCACTCACCTAAGCAGCTGGAGAAGTGTCAGTAAACGAAGGAGACCAGCACTGCCAAGCCACCAGAAGGGCGTACCAGACACTGACCCACGATGTTAGCGACGTGACGAGCGCGACCACTGAAATTCATACACACAAGAGGAATATAGGCCGTCCGATTGCCCAAGGGGCAGTGGCCACAGATGCTACGTCCGCTACATTGTTATGAGGGCGCCGTCCAGCAGTGACTCGCCCTCATTGAGCGTAGGCCAGTGGAAAAAGGGGATTTGTGTGGGCTTTAAACAACAGCACGGCAACCCAGCACAGTTAGGTCCTGATGCTACAAGTCAACGACACGCCACTGGACTTCCTAATAGATACCAGAGCCATGGTTAACATCATCAGTGAAGAGGCATTCAACACCCTCATGAAGGCACCGAAGCTCAAGACGTCCACCATCGATATCTACCCATACGGCTCCACCACTCCACTGCCATGCAAAGGTGTAATCTCTGCCATGTGCACGCATAAGGCCCACGCATAAAAAATCCAACTGCATGTTCTCAAGACGGAAGTGAACAGCGGCTGCATACTTATCTTTAAAACTGCTGTGGAAATGGGCTTAGTACACATCCTATATCAATTGATGGCCCATAAATACTCTGCAAGACCTGAAGACATTGAAGCAGCTTTTCAAAATCTGTTCAAAGGGCTGGTAAAGCTGAGAAATCGCAAAGTCCAACTCCACATCAACCCAGAGGTCAAACTGGTCGCCCAGCATTACCGGGGCATACCAATTAATATCCAAAGGCAGGTGGAGGAGGAGATCAATAAACCCTTGAAGCAACACGTCATAGAGCCTGTGACAGGGCCCACCCCATGGGTATCACCCATAGTTCCCGTCCCCGAAGAAATCCCCGGATGGCTCCATCAGACTATGCGTGGAGATGAGGAGGGCGAACGAAGCGATAGAGAGAGAACGGCCCAGGCACCCCGGATAGCGGACATTGAAACACCTATTGCATGGTGCCAAGTTCTTTTCGAAGTTGGACCTTACAAAAGGCTACCACCAGATTGAGATTGCATTGGAGTCACGATATATTACCACCTTTGTCACCCACATGGGCCTATTCCAATACAAATAGCTCAGCTTTGGCATCTTGTCTGTGGCAGAGATCTTCCAGGAGGAGATTCACATGGTCATCCGCCATGTCCCAAATTGCCTGAACTACTCAGGTGATGTACTTGTCTTTGGCAAATCAAAAGAGGAACATGATGCAGCCCTACACAAAGTCTGCTCAGCACTTGATGCGGCGGGACTGACACTTAACTGAGCGAAATGTGAATTCAGAAAAGGCTCACTCAGATTTGTCGGCCACATATTCTCTGAAAAGGCATGAGGCTGGACCCCGAAAAAGGTAGCGGCATTAGACACCACCCAGCCACCCCAAAATGTGTCAGAGTTGCGATAATTTCTGGGACTTGCGAGCTACTGCTCGAGATACTTGCAAGATTATGCCACAGTCAGCAACCCCTCTGCCTACTCACACTGAAGGACCAGCTCTTTGAGTGGTCGTCAGACTGCCAACGCGCCTTCGAAACCATTCAGAACAACATTTCCAAGGCAGAGGACATGGCCTATTTTGACGCGGGCAGGAAGACCGAAGTCATCGTCGATGCCAGCCATGTCGGCCTCAGCGCCATCCTGATGCAGCGGGACCCATCAGACCCGAACACCAAGCTCGTTGTGGCCTACGCGAGCAGGAGCCTCACAACCACTGAACAGGCATACTGCCAGGTAGAGAAAGAGAGCCTGGCAGTGGTGTGGGCCTGCAAGTACTTTCACCTCTTTCTGTACGGGAAGGGGTTCACAGTCATCACTGACCATCAGGCCCTCCTGACGATATTCAGTGACCCCAAGGCGAGAATGCCCCCCAGAATAGCCAGATGGGGACTTCGGCTACAGGAATATAAGTTTAACATAGTGCATCACCCTGGCAAAAAAAGGCAACCCTGCAGATAACTTATCAAGGCACCCTACGGGTCCCCCACAAGCGGGTCCGTCCATTGCTGATGCCTACATTAACTTTGTCATCCATCACCTGTCACCCCTAACGGTGGATTGGGCCACTCTACGGAAAGAGTCGGTGAATGACCTGACCTTCGCAATAGTGACTCACTGCATCAGAACTGATAAAATGGCACACATCAACCACCAGTCCAAGCAATAGCGAGAGTGAGAGACGACATAAGATTGCTGGAGCTAGTGAAAGATGAGCTGACGGTGGTGGACGATCACATCGTCATGAAGGGCTGCAAGGCCATCATTCCATCGTCGCTGTGAGAACAGACAGTCACGCTGGTGCACGAAGGTCACTGAGGGGTGGTGTCCACAAAATGCCTCCTACGTCAAATGGTATGGTTCCCCAAACTGTACGCCCTAGTAGAAGAGGTGATTGGCACGTACATCTCTGTGCTGGTGGCTCAACCGCCGCACCCCAACCTACTGCAGATGACCCCGCTTCCAGAAGGCATCTGGGAAAAACTGGACATAGATTTCTCCGGACCGCTACACAATAGAACTTATGTGGGGGTGCTAATTGACGAGTACTCCCGTTTCCCAGATGCCCAAATGATCGAATCCACAGCAGCGACATGGGTCATTCCAGCATTAGACCGCATGCTGTCGACCTATGGGATTCCGAAGGTAATAAAGTCCGACAACGGGCCACCGTTCACGAGCTATGATTTCGAGAACTTCACACAATACATGGAGTTCCAACACTGAAGGATATCACTGCGCTGGCCCCAGGCCTAAGGCATCGTGGAACGGTTCATAGCCAATTTCAACAAAGGCCTGCAGACAGCCCACCTCATCAACAAGCTGTTTGAACAGGCGCTGTACCAACTCTATGTGAATACCGCCACATGCCACACAGCACCACAGGAGTCAGCCCATCTGACCTCATGTTTCATCGAGCCGTGAGAATGAGACTGCCTGAAGCCCCCGTTCCATAGCAGGCCGCACCTTTGGAACAACAGGTCATGGTTTGAGGCCAGGAACAGAAGGGAAAAATAAAGGAGAAAGCCGACTCCCGGCGAGTGGCGAGAGAGTGTGAAATAGAACCTGAAGATCAGGTGGTGGTATGCCAGCCGAAGGCGAGAAACAAAGACACGTCGTTATGTGGGTGGCCCATGTTTGTGCCCCAGAGGATGAGGGAAGTGACCTTGGGCTAGGGAGGGTGGCAGGATGAGGGGGGGGAAGAGGTTCCTGTATGGCAGTATTACACAGTATTTGAATAAAAAAGGTCCACCACGTTTCTGTGTCCATATCACAGTCATAGGAATCTGCGTGTGTCCTGTGACAGAAGCCGTGCAGGTTAATGAGCGTGGTCCTCTCAAGTTGACAGATGCATGCATCAGAACCCAGGCCCGGCTGTGAAGCCTATTCATTTTTAACGGAACATGTTTGTTCAAATGTACTCTAAAGTTAATTATCCCCGTGTTTAAGACTCACGGATCGGGTGGAGGGGTGGGGGTGACATGTTGTGCTCTTTCTATCTTTCACTTCTTTCATTTCTACCTATTATTTGGAAATGCTGCTCCTCTCCAGCACAATTGCTATACCGTTCAAGCCATAATGCTCATGTCATTCAGGAGATACTGTTATTTAGATGTTGACACTTTGCAGATATGCTGATACATACCCACCAAAAGGATAGCTTCACCATCTAATAAAGCGCCTCAATGCCTTCTCGCTTTGAAAAGGAGAGTATTATAGTAATAATTACACCTAAATGAGGATATCAATTGCAGTACTTTGAATGAACATTGAGAAGCAGCGCACTTGCTCTCATCACCAGGATGGCCGAGTGGTTAAGGCGTTGGACTTAAGATCCAATGGACGTTTGTCCGCGTGGGTTCGAGCCCCACTTCTGGTAAATTATTTATTTTCCTCTAAAAAATGAGTGCTGGCTTGAAAGTTTACTTTGTGCTTTTGTTTGGAAAACAGAGTTCTACTCTTGTTTTCTCCAACATATAACAGTTGTCTGACTTTTGTATTCTTCGCAGCTCTTTCGAATACAGAAGACAGCACCCCCTGGTGGACGTGATGTGGCTCACTTTTCTTTCCTATGTACAAACCTTTTACGGCTGCATTACTTAGGCTTACAAGCATCACAAAGTCATTCATTAGCCATCACCATTTGCCAGCTTTAGCCATTATATGACATCCGCTAACATCATTGCCAGGCGTTTGCATGATATGATCTGATGTGTCCATATGTAAAAAGGCCAAGTACTCGCAACATCGCTAGGGCTTGCCAACAAATGTTCATGAACTCAGCCGTTGCCAGGGATCGCCAGGAAATTACTAGGTTCATCCGCCAGCACGCTTCTGCAATGTGCCAGTGCAAGAGTGAGGGACTGCAAGTCTGCAACATGGCTACTACCTCTGACCAACTGGTCACTTGTAGGTTTTGGCTATAAGGTATTGCTTTATCGCCACCTACAGCTGACACTATTGCATTAGAGTACAGCTAAAGGGAGGTGACATGTGAGGAGGGACACAATGCTTGTAGGCGTTGTTTGATTTATTTCGCGCCTTGAAACACTTGTGTATAGGCACGTTACAAATGCCATATCATATCATATATCATATTTACCCACCCATTGTCTCCCCATGGCTAGACTGATCCCTATGACCATTCCTACCCGCTTGCTGCCTCTCCCCACCCAAAACACACCCTCCTGGGATCTCTTAGAGCTCGCTTTTTCAATCCGTAAAATCAAACTTTGTGCTGGAAGTGCCTGCCAGTGTTTCTTCTAAGCAGTCTTCTGAGAGTTAATGGTGTACCTGGAGCTGTAAACGTAGCAGGTCTGGCTTCGGCCACTTGATTTATAAGCAACGTGTCCTTTGCTGCAGTCCTGTTAAAGACAAGCTTTGTCAAAGTCAACAGTTTCGGCTTGTGTATAGGTATACTATATTGCACCATTTTGCAGCTGCTACCATTAATGGCCAGTTATTACCAGGGCTCAAGTCGAGGGTGCACGCAGGGGGACAGAGTCCCCCCACTTTATTCAGAGGGTGGACTTAGTCCCCCCCAGCTAAAAGAGAAACATGGATGTCCTCTTTGAATTTATGAAGACCTCGGAGATCAAACCGCAGTCGTCAGGTTTGTAGGCTGGACACTTCACCACTGTACTATATAACCTGATGAAAAATAAAAAGAAACTAAAGGTGAAGTATCTCATTTCAGTACTGCAAGTCCCAGGGAAAACATTTGTATTGTCTCTTGGAGTTTAAAACATGCACACATTTTAACGTTTTCAAATCACTATTAGAAGAAAATATCCTGTCTTGGTTTTGTGTGTGTGTTGATTTTATGAAAAGGCAAATGCCATTCGTCCTGTTCAACTTGGGTGGTTATGCAAAGCCAAGTTAATGAAATGCGCATATTTCACCTTGACAAGCTCATTTCTGACGACGTCACATCTGATTGCGTTTGTTGATGAGTCCCCCATTTTAATTTTTAGGACTTGACCCCTGGTTAGTACCATAATGTCATGCACATGCCTGTCCCATCTCTACACAAAAGCCAAAACTGTTGGCATTACAAATGCTTGTTTAAATACCTTTGTGCTTGTTATTTGGTTTGCAAGCAGCAATTCAAAATGTGAGCAAGACTTAGGTCTTACTGTTGTCTACTTCCAGCTGCTGTCTTTTTTTAGTTTTCCAGTTTCATATTTAGCTTTGCCCATTGGTGTTCATCGTCTTACTGGTGGAGGCTTTTTTTGCGTGTGCATGTTGTCTTATTTGCAATAATGTTTAGCATTTTTATAAAAGATTCTTAAAAATGCCCACAGTAACAAAAATTGTTTCTTGGCACACAAATTGTGTCAACCATGTGAAAAGGAATGAACATCAGATCCTTTAAAAAGAAAAGTTGCCCTTTTAAAGGAAACCAATCAAAGAGTGAAGCAGCAGAATGATGCATATGAGTGGGCATTCAATACAGTTTTTGTGTTTTAAATATGATCAAGCATTGGTGTCTGGTAGCAAATGCCCAGGTAATGCCTATACAAGAGTCAAATATGTTTGCTTTTCCAATGCTTGTTTTTAACAGGAATTTGGTGCAAGGAACAGCTTTGAGGAAACATATATCATCACAATGAAAAAGTAGCCCACCACAGCCCCAAGGGGGTAGGGTGGAAGAAACACCCCAATCAATGCGCTAAAACTAGGTTATTGGAAATCTGGGTCTCGCTGTGGATCCTGGTATAGATGGGACACTCCCTTGGTTCAAACACATGATTTTATCAAAAGATGCCTAGGATGCCCACACACTTACCCTTATACCGATATTCACACTGGGTTTGAACAAGTCTAAGAGAAAAAAGATTTCCCACAAATAGTTGATTAAATAAATTGTAATTTATGAGTGATGAAATGGATTCATAATATATTCAAATCGTTAACAAATATAAGATAAATTGAACAGTGTAACACACAAATGAGTCAACACGTGTAAATCAAACCCAAAACAAATATAATTCATGTAATGACAAAAAAAGATGGCAAATTAATAATTGCCAAAAAGAAACAAATATTGTAGCACCATTACGAACAACATTAAACATATAAAAAACCAAACAGAGATGAACAGGGTGTTAAAAAGAGAATGTTAGTAATGGAATTTTATTTAGCCAAATTGTGTGTCACTATTATTCAAGCATAAGTATTATTCAAGCCTACGTTTCAAACCTAACAGCTCTTCCTCAGGGCTCCTTGAGTTACAATCAAAGAATTTGTAGCCACGCTTATAGTAACAAGTATGAATTTCTGACCATTAGGGTCGAGAATGAAAAACCTATTTCTTGGTAAATAGTACAGAAATGTTAGTAAATCAAACCCAAAACAAATATAAATCATGTAATGACAAAAAAGATGGTGAATCAAAAATTGGCAAAAAGAAACAAATTTTGAAGCATCATTACAAACAACATAAAAACAAAACAAAAAAACAAACAGAGATGAACAGGGTGTTAAAAAGAAAATGTTAGTCATGGCATTGTATTTAGCCAAATTGTGTGTCACTATTATTCAAGGCAATATAATTCCCTGTACCCACCTCTTACATCCACGGAACCCAATCAAAGCTATGAGCTTTGGGTCCACACAATATGTGAATTAACCCACTTTAGTACTACTGCATACTATTTATGCATACTACTTATATTCAAGACAAAACCAAGCTACAGGTCCACTACTTATAATGTAGACAAAACCAGACTACAGATCCCCGAATACAAAGGGCTGTTGGTAGCAAAGGCAGAACTTTGTCAGGTTTGGCTAGTTTGCAGCTTTGATCGGCATTTACCAAGTAAATGAGCTGGTTTATTGATGTAGCAAAATAAACATACCTACCTATTTAGAACTCTGCCAAATTACAAAAAGAAACCTATATCTATATGATTCATACTCAATTTTGGAGTGAAGCTTTAATATAATGACAGCAAGTACACACATTTAGCTAGGGTCTACAAGCACCGATCAGGAAGTGTGCGTGATGAAGTCTCCACCAACAGTTCAATCTGATGTTTTTAAGATACTGTTGGTGTCCTTGACAGAACATTTTGAATATATTTTTTATAAACCAAAACATAGAATTCTCAGTGGAAAAGGAAGGGAGTATTTTGTTAGACGCAGATCAAATGGAGCAGAATGAGTTGAACTTCACCACGTATCGCTGCAGTAGCAGCGAGTTGTCACTAAGTGACTATGAGGGCAATGTTGCATACAAGGTGGGACCAAGTCGGAATCAGAGTCCAACGGGTGTTTGAAGTGCCCAAAGCATACACCATACACCGGGGCTTGCGTAGTTGTGAACGCTTGGAGCGTGCATTCTCACCAAGCAATGGAGAGGTCCTCTCCTGCTTCGGCATGCTCGGAGTGGAGAGCGGACAGACTTGTTTTGCCTGGCAACCGAGACGCTGTCTTCGATGCGGAGGCGTTACAGCATATTGTTTCCTTTTCGGTGCCTGGGAACGTAAGCGAAGGACTGAAGCTGGCCATCGGACAGACGCAGGTGTGTTCTGGCCGCAAGACGGTTTGTTGTGCTTGGGTGTGAGTGCACGATTTCAGTGGCATCATACACCAGCCTGTGATACTGTAGCATCTGCTTGTGTTGTGTGCACCAGTGCAGGCAGTGGAATGCTATGAGGTTGCCTGGAACCTTACAGGTCATCAGGGTTCCATGACTGTCAGTTGGGATTCAGGATGGGAGATCTGACTTGAGAGGATGCTTGCTACTTAGCTCCTGCCTCCCTTCACCCAACTTGCCCTGTAACTGAAATAAAGCAACTTACTTTTATATGTATCAGCCTCCAGTCATCTCTATCTTCCTGTGGCTCCAACAGTATCCCCAATACTACAGAAACCAGTGAGGCACAGGGTTAAAAATAACAGTCTGCAGATGCGTGTGTGGCTTACATATGAGTCACTTGTGGTGACGACAATGGTGAGGTGCGCCATAAGGGACTCTGAGACTGCTTCCCTCAGGACCAACCTTCCAGAAAACAAAACAGTGCCTTTCTTGCCACAGTTATTGATGCATTATATTTTCCCCTGTTGTGTTCTGTGTGGTCACACACTGTTGGGAATGCAAATGTCCCAGGTCCTGTATTCTTGCGTCAGGCAGGTAGGTGAGCCGATTGTGAGGTGGAAGGACTGGAAATAGGACTTTCTGAAATGTGTGAATGTGTGTTTGCTGTCTAGCGTCCCAATTATGCTATAGAATGGAAGGGTGCACTTCTGTGTCATTGTTTGGGGCATGCTGGGCAGGAGATATTTAAGCTATTTCCTGTTCCTGTACAATCACCAGATGATGCAGCTTTAAGCAGTTTTGAGGCTGGCATTGCCAAGCTAGATAAACCTTTTGAAGTGAAAGAACAAAATATTAGTTAGGTATCATTTTGCACATAGAGAACAAAAATAAAGGGGAGACTATCGAAGAGTTTGTGACAGTGTTGAGAGATCTAGCAATAAAGTGTCAATTTGGACACTGTCAGGGGGACCATCTTCGAGATCAACTGATGATTGAGTGTGCCAATGACCATGTGAAGGAAGAGTTACGGAAAGAGAAAGATCCAATCTTGGATTTGAGCCATAGAGATTGACAAACACATTGAGCACACTGCGTTATGCATCAGACGACTCAGCAAGGAGGATGGTAACGGTTCTGGTTAACACAGTGCTTTGTATAAAGGGAGGAGTGGGATGAAGCAGAGTCAAGGTTTCAAAAAAGATGGAGAGTGGAGAATTAAGGATAGAGGGAAGGCGAAAAATGCCAATGTGAGGAACAAGGAGAGTGGTGATCGTGACCGGTAAGCACAAAAACTATTTGGCTGCCAACCTAGAACATGTTTTAGATGTGGTAGCTTGCAACATCTTGCAATGGATAAGGACTGTACAGTGGTATTCGTGGAGTTCAGACTGTGGGGCTGGGGGTGGGGGGGGTCATTTGGCCAAGTGCTGAAGGCTAGCCTCGGGCAGAGGTGGGAGCATAAATGAGAGTAAATGTGATGAAGAAGATATTGAGCGCGGAATGCAAGAGGGCTAGAAAACTATACATGCAGTTAACACAGTTATGGGGATCAGTATAAAGAAAACCAGGTCAGTAATTAAGGTGAATGAAGCTGACATTCTTATGCTGATTGACAGCGGTGCAGACTACACACTTATTGGGAAAGATCTGTGGGAGTCCAAGTTAAAATGCTGTGTTCTGAAAGAGGTTAATGTGAGAGCTGATGCCTACGGGTAAAACCCCATTTAAATAATAGGGGAGATGCATGCCACTTTAGTGTTTCAAGGAAAGAGCGTTATAAGCAGAGTGCTTGTTACGAATGCTGGGGAACTTGCTCCTGTGGAGAATGACATTAAGGAGATATTCATTGGTGAAGGCTGTCTCAAAGAGGAAGAGTGGATTAAAGCTTGTGAAGAGGATGTGGTTTATCAAGAGGTGAAGAGGCAAGTCAAAGCGAGATGGAGGTAGACTTAAGAGGAAAGAGCTTAAGCAGTGCACGACATTATTACATTTAAGCGAGTGGGAGATTAATTAAGCATTCAGGGAGAACATGTATGTAGGGGTCAAAGGTTATTAGTTCCTGATGGGATGAGAGATGTCATGGTGAAGTTAGGCCACGAAGGGCATATGGGAATTTTTAGGACAAAGTCTGTTATAAGAACAGATTTTTGGCTGCCAGAAATGGGTGAATTAATTAAATGTCAGATTAAAGAATGTGGAGAAGACAAAGACAGGGATGAAGTATTAGAGGTGAGGACCCCTCCAAACCCATGGAAGTGCCACAGGCACCAGATGTTCCCTGGGAAACCATTGCTGTTTAATTTCTAGGTCCTTTTGAATTTTGCAGGTGAGTATGTTAGTTATGTCATCATTGTGAAGTATTTACTGTCAAAATGGCCAGAGGCAGGAATATGGAGAGAGGTGATGATGGGAAACATGATAAAGTTCTTGTAGAGTGTATTTTGGACAGAAGGTTTAACCTTCCAAGATATTGAGTGACACTGGACTTCAGTTCATGTAAAGAGAGTTTCAGAGTTGGTTGAATTGTGTGAGAGTTAATCATAAGAGGAATGCATTACATCTTCCACAGAGTAATGGTTGTGTTGAGAGGTTTAACAGGACGACCATGGATGGTATAAGAATGTCAATGAGTGTGAATGAAAATTGGCAAATAGCGTTGATGCAAAGAGTATTTCAATATAGGCTTAATCCCCATGGTAGGACAAAAGTGTCTCAGTTTGAGGTATTTAGGGGACGCAAACCAAACGTCGTTGACGCCGGGTTTGTTTTGTTTGTCAATAATTATGACCTCGGATGTAGATCAAATTGAGCAGTTCCATAGAAGTGGTGCAAGGGCAAACGTGTGGTAGGATAAGAACTTTGGATGTAGAAATTAAAGGTTTGTTTCTGGAGACAAGATAAAAGTAAAGTTGCCAAGGAAAGGGAGGAAATGCGAGTCAGTTGAAGTATTCACAGGGGAAGACTGTGGGTAATAAGTATAGGAATGCTGTAAAAGTGGACAGGGGTGAGATATGGAACACGCAGAGAGTAGCACGTTTGAAGTGAATGTCTCCATCTCATAACAATTCAAAATGTTCCAACCAATAACAATTTCTCTCCAAATGCATTGAGTCATATTTTCCTTGTAACAAGTCCGTTGCGTTGTTCTTTCCAAATGCATTATTTGGCAATATGTTTTAGGAGGGAAGGTGATATGTTACATAGTTCATAACTTCAAAGTTATATTGTACATAGAGGTCGTTGTAGAACCTTCCATGTATTGTTCCAATTAAAATTGTTGACATCCACGCACAAGAATGCTGAGAAGGAATGGAGTTGGAGACCAGGGGCTTAAGGAGCCGGAAGTGCTGCAGCTGTACCTTATTATCCTTTCAAAAACATAGAAGAGAACAGTAAGGACGAGTTTGAATCATTTTATTTCAAGTCCCATAACAGCATGTAGCTTGATGTAACTGTGCAATAGAGCTAGTTCAAAGAGTTCCTGGGGGGAGGGGTATAGAGGGGGTTGGTGTCTTAGACAAGACGGGGAAGGTAGTGGGGGAATGGCCATAGGAATTAGCTGGACATGGGCGTTAAGTGAGTGGGTAAAGCACCAAACAACACCCAGAGGTTGTGTGTCGCTCCGCTCATCCCATCTTCTGCCTATCTGTACCCCTATACCAATAGTTTTTGGCACATCTATGATGCTAGAACGCCACCTTAAAGCCAAAACTAAACATGTGGCATGTGAGTGCTCACACGAGAATGGCCAAGAGAACTCTGCTAGTGCAATCGGACACTGAAGGCAAATGGGTACTGGCTAAACTAGAGCTGGCAAGAGTGATCACGATTTATCCCCCTAGTTTTAATAGCATATCCCTATAAAGGATTTGGCAATAGCCTCAAGCGCTACTAGTTGTGAAAACCTGATTATCAACGGGAGTGTTCAGACTAGATGCTTGCGACTTACAACAAACGCTTAGGCTCAGTCTTTTGAGAGTGGGTGGAAGAGGTGGTTTGGTCTCATGTTGAATATTGGGATTCTAGATTTCTGCAGGGTGCTCAATACACACAACATTGTGAAGGGTCAGGAATGAAAGTAGGACACATTTTGGACATGGATTTGTCTAAAGACCTTTATGAAAATAAAGTGATTGGGAAAATGCTGTCCCTGTGCTAGAGGTGTTTCCCTGCCTAAACCAAAAACTAAGGAACTGTCAGTGTCAGGGTGGTATCCAAAACAAAACTGTCCTGTATCCAATATACTATACTGGCCCTCACACTCTAATAAAATAAACCTGAAGGTGAAAAGGGTAATGTCTTTACCCTTCAGTTCTTCAAAAGTGTTCAAAACTAAATGAATAACTCCAACATAACGTCTCTCAAAGATAAAGTTCCTCAAATCACAGGGTATCACCCTTACCATGATATGGTATGATATGATATGATATGGCATTTATAACGCGCCCATACGCAAGTGTTTTACCATGAATTCTTCCTTAAAGTTTCTTTGACAATAGTAACTTTTGTCTTTTCCTCTTGTTCAAATCTCAAAGACCTTTGATCTTTAGATTGTCCGGAAACCAGGTATACTCTCCTGCCAGGGTTTTTATCTGTTTCTCTGATTTCACACTTGTAACTGCCTGGTATACTTTCCTGCCAGGGCTTCTTGTTTCCCGCACTTGCACCTGTCTGCTATGCTTTCCTGTCAGGACTTCTTGTTTCACACACTTGCAACTGCCTGGTATACTTTCATGTCAGGACTTCTTGTTTTACACACTTGCAAATACCTGGTTTGCTTTCCTGCCAGGGTTTCTTGTTTCACACACTTACAACTGCCCAGTTTACTCCCGTGCCAGGACTTTTTGTATTTGTCTGTTTCCTTGACTCCACCTTTGGTAGTTTATCACTTTAGCTCTCTCTGCTAATTTCTTTATTTCACAGTCTATTTGTTTGTTAGTGTTTGGCTCGCACTTCCCATCTTTTATCACTTTGGCATTATATGTTAAGATGCTTTGTCCATCAAAGATTCTCTCCTGAGATAACCATGCTTTTAACTTCTCACTTTCAGTATCAAGAAAAGATTTCCTCTTTTCGTCCAATTTACATTGTTCAATGTTTAACATATGGCGTGCCTGCCAATACGCTGCGGTGCTCCCTGTGTCCCAGTGTGGACTCCCCGGCTCTTCACCTGCCAATACGCTGCGGTGCTCCCTGTGTCCCAGTGTGGACTCCCCGGCTCTTCGTGGCATCTCCTGCTCGGTCTGCGGTTCACTGATGACAGCTGCTGGGTACTCTCCCCTTCGCGCTGCTCAGCTTTCAACTGCTGGCTGGGTTTCTCCTTTCCTCATGGCTTCCCGGTAAGTTTCTGTTTGCGGTCTTCCACCGGTGAATGGCCAGGAGCACTGTTCTTGCTTCTGGTATTCCCGTGTGAAGGCTTCTCTGCGTATTCCTGTTCTGCTCACCACATGAGCTGCTTGGCTCCAACATGCTTCTCTCTGTTCTCCGGCCTTTCGAGGAGCTGCAGCCCGCTCCCACCAGCAGTCTGACACTTCTTCCGGGATCTTCTTTAAACACCAAGGACACAGGTGTATGCTCATAACAACTAGAGCGTTGCATGTGTTCAGGGCTTTCTCTGATCTGATCTTCTTTCCCCCGTTCCTCTTCTTCGTTGCAGTGATAAGGGTTTTTGGGAATGGTAGTCTTGTTTTACCAACTTGCACTGAGACATTGTAGGAATGGTTTCAACATGTTTTGATGGCAAGCCAAGATCTGAGAACTGTTCTGAATACTTGTTTAAGAAGGTTGCAGCACTCTACTTTGGGGAAATAGGGAAGGAACCACAATAGGCCATTAAGATGTTGTGTATGGGGAATGCACCCTGTCTGTTAAAAGGGGGATACCATGTCTCATCTGTGGACATCACCACTCCCTCCCGGAGGGTGTCTCCCCCCATGTGATCCTACCTCATATGGAGGCCCCCAGGGCCAGGAGGATCCGGTAGCGGCTGCCTTCCCCTGGCCACATGGGGGGAAGTTATTGCTGGAAATGGAGTAATGATGCTGTCAGATTCATTACAGGTTTTACTCCGCATCCCACCACTCTTTTTGAAGAAATGATTTCATACTGGCTGTTAAAAATTGGCTTCTGCTGCTTTGGCTGCTGGAATTGGTGGCACGCACAGGTCTGGCCTCTCTCGTGTTGGCACTACATTACATCTTGGCTTGCTGGGTCTGATACATTTTTAGTGGAGACTACATTTCTTACTGAACAGTAAGATACACATTTTCATCTTCTAATAGAGGGCTCTCGATATGGGAACACATTGCTCATTACAGGTCTGTCTCATTTACAATAATGTGTACTTCTTTAGCATCATGCTAGACTCCTGCGGCCATTAAGTGACGCATTTGCCGGTGTCATTATTACTCCATTCTGAATGTTACTCGATGTGTCGACCTCAGAAAGTCAGCCACGCCACGATATTGGAAAGTGCACGGGATCCATATGTCAGAGACTCTCCTTAGTCACGTAGCTTTCCAATTTTGGCTAGACAACACAATTGTAACAAATATGTGGTTCAATAAAGTCAGTATATTCATCTGGGTACTTGTTCACAAATATAAAGTAGGTTTTTATCAAAAGAGTCATGAGTGTGTAACCATTTCTTTCTTGGATGTCACTTGAGAACACAAATGCTGCAGTACCTGGGTGGGGCAGAGCACAAATCCTGTACACTACAAAATGCTTTGTTTCTCTTTATGTCATTTGACAAAGTATGCAAAAAAGTTAACAATGCGGGCGGGGAGGGGTGGGGGGGTTGCTGTTGAGCAGCCTGCAAAATGGCTTCCCAGTGTAAGAGCTCAGTGCCCAGCCGCCTTTTATCCGTTGACATCTGCGGTTCTGCTTTGGATCCTATGTCCCTGCTACGATCCCTACACTGAGGCCAACGAGCACTATCCGCACGTCGAATTCTGAGAGAAATCGAACCCTCGGAGCCGGAGATCTTCGCCCTGCTGTGTCTTGCTGAGGGCTGCCCTTGGGCCTCCGCCGGGCCCTGTCCTCATCGTGGCCTGATCGGGTGCCTCCCGCCGGATTCGCTGCTGGCTGCTCTGCCCCTGGCGCCTTGGGGCACACACTACACTCGTGGGCTGGTCCATTCCTGCCCTGCCAGACTGTCCTTTCCGCTGAGGGCTGACGGCTTAGGCCGTGGCCGCCCGTGGCGCGTCGGCTGCCCGTCTACAGTCGTGAGGGGCCTGGGCTGAGCTGTCTGGTGCGGATTGGTGGGGACCGCTGTCGCGGCCTGTTTCCTGCATCGCTGCTGATCTGTAACCCGGCTGAACCTAAATGGTGTGTCCATTTTCTAAGGGATTTCTGTCTTGACGCCGATCCGGTGCCGGTCAGGTGAGGAGCTGAGGGGGTGGCTCCGCCTGTGCCCTACATGCATCCGCAACTCTTCTACCCTCTCCCTTGACATTGCCTGGCGGCGTGTGCATTGCTTGGTCCGTTCCCTGGAACACCGGGACACAGCCACTCTACGGCAGATCGCCCTATCACCCACATTTCAGCCACGTGACTATAGGGGGTACCTCTCCCACTGGAATCTCCCTCTGCCGTCCTGCCATACATTGCTTTGGAGCTGCAACCTCCATTTGACAACGCTCCCCGAGGGAACCGCAATAGAGAATGTGATGACCCATCTTGGCTGAGATATATAGTTAGATTCCCTGCTCACCGGGTCTCTTCAATACCTGACTCACTAGCTGGACTGACCGAGGGGGGCTGTGTTCTCAACTTGCCGGGCTGCTCTCGTCGAGCCTGTGGCAGCCCCTAACGCCGCCGGAGCCCGCTCCCTTCATCTTACTACCTCCCCCTCTGGTTCCGTCCATGTCGAGTCGCTCCAAGGGATCTGATAAAGGGGGTGCCATGGACAAATTTGCTAAAACGGTCCCTCGGCCTGAGGTGGGCCACACGTCGCCCCCATAGGAAGAACTTGACAACTACTCTAATCCGGGGGTGGCGATGCCAGACCTCACTGTCATGATGGAATCAATGGCTAAAAACTTTGCCTCCTTTCATGAGAAGCTCGACGACATTAATGCGAATGTTGCCTCACTCAAAGCCCGTGTAGACCAGGCTGGATCTAGAATTACTGAAGCTGAAAACCGGATCTCCACTAATGAAGATGCGATACACGCACTTCAGGACACTGTGGCCACCTTATCGCGCGACATGAAGAGCGTAAAAGCAAAATGCGATGACATGGAGTCCCGCTCCCGTAGAAACAACCTTCGCATCATTGGGGTCCCTGAAACTGCCCTGAAGGGGCGCATGGAGGACGCGGTCGAACAACTACTCAAGGACTTGCTGGGTGATCTGGACTTCTCCCCTTATTTCACGGTGGAGCGGGCTCACCGGACCCTCTCCTCGCGACCCAGACCTGGCGATAGCCCCAGAAGCATTATAGCCAAGATTCTTAATTATTGTGACAGGGACCTCATCCTTCGCCTGTCACGGGAGAAGGGGGAGCTGCGACTTGAGTCTCATACTATCAAAATCTTTCCAGACTTTTCGGTAGTGGTGCAGCAGGAGAGACGTCAATTCCTCTGCGTCAAGAAAATGCTCAAGGAACGCAATGTCCCATAGGCCATCTTATTCCCTGCACGACTCAAACTCACCCATAAGGGCAAACTGTACTTTTTCACCGTCCCTGACGAGGCGGTGAAATTCATCAAGATGCAAATACCGCTTCAGGGCTCTGGAGACGGCTGTATTAATGATAATTGATTGCGAATGGCAAGGATTGTAGACATTTATCGGACTTGTTAACTTAATCTGCAAATGCATTACTGGTAAGGTTGCTCTGTTCACTGTAACGTTCTGCGCCTGTGTTGAATCACGTCCCTGCAGTCCTTACGAGCTACAGCATTAGTGCGCACATCCTTATTGGCGTGTTAGTGAGGCACTCCACAGAGCTAATCTTGCATTGTTTTGTTGTCCTACCTCGATTTCTGTCTTCCTGTTGTTCAAACGGAGGTCCTTAATCTCTCTGCGATATTCCCCGTTCCCCATATATGGGCATGGGGATGTACACTATTTGACTGTCTAAACTGTTTTGGGTTGTTTCGGAACCGCAGGGGCTCGTGCGCAGTCCCCGACTACCCGCCTCGCGGGCGGGGCCTGCGTCATGTGTCCGCCACCACTGTTCGTTTTGCAACAGAGCCATTTGGCTCCAAGCGCACTGGAGCACGGCAACGGCGCACCCCCATTGCGATTGCACTGGGTTTTTTTTTAAACCTTTGGAATGTGTTGGCCCCAGTTGGGCCCTAGGACAGGTTGGGCCAGGTTGGGGGCGGCCCAACTGTGCGCAGTTAAGGGTGGGCGATGTTTACACTGCTGATCCATGGTTAGTGGTGAGGGTGGGGGGTGGGAAAGGGGTGTTTTTTCAAAAAGGGACACGAGGCTTCGCGGCGCGCATGCTGAAGGGCCACATGCCCACTTGCTGTTCCAACTCTGGGAGCTCATGCCATCACTGGATCTGGGATGTTCACTGAAATATGGGTGCTGTGTGGGTAGATGCCTGCCTCTGAAATGGCTACTGTCATAATGTCCTGGAATATTCGGGGGCTGAGCAATCACACTAAGGCCCGTAAGATCGTGGCCTATGCCAACAGACACAATTGCAAGATATTGCTTCTACAAGAGACACATTCCAATGGACTCATCCCGAGGGCTGTTGCCCCGTCATGGGGTCCTGCTAGGTTTTTTACCTCTTATTCCACACAATCTAGGGGCGTTCTCACGATGATTCACAGATCAATCAAGTTTGTGCTCCATAAAAGCTACATCGACCCTGAAGGTCGTTATGTTATACTACACTGCACACTGGTAAATAAAGAGTACCTGCTGGTTAACACTTACTGTCCCAACGTGGATTCTCCGGAATTCTTTGACACTGTCACTACCATACTGTTGGGCTTCGTAGGGGTGCAGATCATATGGGGGGGGGGGGGTCTGAACCTTGTTCTGGACACTGTCCTGGACAGAACTCCCACGGCTGCCAGAGCTCTGTCTGGTGCGGCGCGCAGGCTGCATGGCCACATGCAGTCGCTCAACATCTGTGACGCCTGGAGAACACTTCACCCCCAGAAGCCGGAATACACCTATTACTCTTCTGTACACGATAGCTCGTCCAGGATAGATTTGTTCTTGGTCTCTAGAGAGGCCATGGGTAGCGTGGAAGATACATGCATTCTGCCCCGCACATTTTCGGATCACGCTCCAATTACGCTGTCCTTAGGACTGGGAACTCCCATTCCAACACTCTGCACCTGGCGCTTTAAGTCCGAAGCCCTAAAAGACATTGTGTTTAAGTCTGAGATACTAGCTGACATTGAGTCGTTCTTTGAACTTAACTCTCTTCAGGACACATCCGCCACGGTTAGATGGGAGGCCTTTAAGGCTTACATTATGGGTATGTCTATCTCCCGGGAGGCAGAGGTGTTAAAAGCTATTAGAGCCACTCTTGGGCGATCTGAGGACAAGCTGAAAAGATTGGAGCAATGTTGCTCCTCCGGAACTGACCCCACCACTCTTGCCCCAATCTCGGATGAGCTCCAGGTATTTAACACACTAGCTACCAGGGAAGTTCATTACTTCAGCCGACCGCAGGCCACCAGGAAATATGGAGAGGGAGACAGACCCGGGAAAATGCTTGCGACACTTGTGAGGGGGGAACTGGGCCGAACGCAGATCACTTCCATCAAAGATCGAAATGGTGACGCTCAATGGGCAGACCAACAAATACTGGATATATTTACTGAGTTCTATAGATCCCTTTACTCTCAGCCCATAGAGCACACCGAACAACATATGCGAGAGCTCCTTGACCAGATCCCCACTACGGAAATTTCCCCACAGACCCGGGACCAGTTGGATGCCCCCTTTACGCTAGACGAGATAGTATCTGCTATCGCAGACTTACCTAAAGGCAAGGCGCCGGGACCTGACGGCCTCACTGCGGACTTCTACCAAGAGCACATAGCTATTCTGGCCCCCCGGCTGTTGGAAGTCTGGAATGAGGCACTCCGTGCCTCCATCCTTCCCCCTCCATGCGGGAAGTGGCCATCACGGTGCTGCTCAAACCGGGTAAACCTAACGACGAGTGCGGGTCCTATAGACCTCTCTCTCTCATGAACCTCGACACAAAGATCTTTGCTAAGATCATTGCTAATCACTTTCTGCCCATTATGACGCACTTGGTACAAGAGGACCAAGCAGGCTTTGTTCCCGGCAGGTCCACCTCCCATAACATCAGGAGATTGTTTAATGTTATGTCCCGTATAGATCAAGACGTCCAGGCCGTAGCGGTTACGCTGGACACTCAGAAGGCCTTCGATATGGTCTCTTGGAAATACATGTGGCTGGTCCTCGAAACAATGGGTATTGGCCCAAACATGATAGGGTTCATTAAATTATTATACACTTCCCCTGTTGCGCGGGTACGAGTTAACTCACTAACATCCGAAATGTTCACACTACTCAGAGGCACCAGACAGGTTTGCCTCTTCTCCTCGAACTTGTTCGCTTTGGTGATAGAACCAATGGCGGACTTTGTCCGTGCACGACACTCGTGTAAAGGAATAAGACTGGTTGACGATCCTGAAATAATATCTTTATATGCTGACGATGTCCTACTATACGTCAGAGATCCCTCAACCCACCTAGACCCCATACTTAGAGACATCACCCGCGTCGGCACCCACTCCGGATTTACGATTAACTATTCCAAATCGGATATCTTCCCGCTCACTGAAGCTACTCTACAGCCCACCACCGAGTATCCCCTGCGCTGGGCCCCTGAGGGTGTTAGATACCTTGGGGTGCAGATATCCCTCACTAAACCCACCTTGCTTGCCGATAATTACTAAGCTGTAGCACGAACAGTCGAAACCAAAATTTCACGATGGCACACTCTTCCGTTGTCCGTTGCTGGCCGACTATCTCTTATTAAAATGATCTTGCTCCCCAAGCTCTTATACACCTTTTGCAATATACCCATATGGCCTGGAAGGGCTTACTTCACTAAATTGCATACGCTCTGTGCACAATTCCTTGGCACTCTGGCGCAGTGCGCAAGAAGTGGACCGACATGGCACTTTCATACAAATGGGGTGGTATTGCTGCTCCGGACCTAGCACTATACTGGATCGCGGGCCAGGCCCAGCATGCTGCTCATTGGTATCCTGGCTCTCCAGTGCGCCCACATGTCAAACTGGATCGGCTTGCATCTGCTGGTATCAACTTAATGTCCTTAATACTACATCAACACTATGCACCTGATTCCCCCATTGACCCCATTGCTGCGACTTTGTATGCCTGGTCACGTCTGCTATACTCGACAAGTGGGCCCTCCCCATATTACAAATGGCTTCCCATATGGGCCTTCCCTGGCCTGGAGCCCACCCTGGATACCGCTCTGGCCCAACACTGGGGTGCACTGGGGTACCGGGCGCTATCCGACTTCTATCCCGAAGGCAAATTCATAGAACCCCAAACTTGGAGACAGGGGCACACCAGATCCCCCTAGAGACTCTTCAATACTACAGGCTCCGTGCCGCGTTCCGCACCATGTGGCCCCCCTTTCCTGAAGAGCCCCCAGATAACCCGGCAATAGCATATATCGCTAACTCGGGCAGTGCACGGGGCGTCGTCTCTTCACTGTATCAAATTCTACAAGACATTATCCCCACTCCGGCTCTCGGGGCGCGCGACAGATGGTCGACTGAACTGGGCCTAGAAATACCTGATGAATTGTGGGAGGATATGTGCTGCCACACCCAAAAAGTCTCCCTCAACTTCCGTTTTCGTGCCATGTAATATAAGCTTCTTAATAGGCTCTACTACACTCCACGCAGGACTTTGGGGTTTGCTCGCTCTGAGGTGCACCTCTGCCCACGCTGCAAGGCAGTGGTTACTGATCACTTACTTATGTTCTGGTCCTGCAACAAATTGTCTGATTTTTGGGACGGTGTTCAACATACACTAAGTGCAGTAACTGAAACTGTAATTGATTCAGATCCTTTGGCAGTTCTGTTTGGGGTCTGGAGGACTGACGAGACTAAACGCCTGAAAAGGTTTTTAAATATAAGTTGCATGATTGCCAAAAAATGTATACTCCAGAACTGGAAGCGCTCCTCCCCACCGGCCTCTCAGAAATGGCTGGGCATGCCCACATGGTCATGGAACTGTGAGGAGGAATATCTGACTATGCTGCCCGCCCAATCTCGCCCCAGGAACATCTGGAGCGAATTTAATACGTATCTCAACAACCAAAGTGAGAACACGCCCGGATCTGGCTTGTCTCCAGTCTCCATCCATGCATTGTGACCTCTGTTGTGTCCTTCTTCATATGTTGATGCTCTGTAACCACTGTTGGAACTATATTTTGTAATCATTATGATGTTCAATGCTATGCCTGGTTTATATGCTTGTTGCCTTGAAGGTTGTGCTTTGTGAACCTCTGCCGTCAAAAATAAAAGTTTAAAAAAAAAAAAAGTTAACAATGCAAATAGGTAACCAGGGCACCTCTCCTCGGATGACTAAAGGCTGGGCACAAAACTGAGTCCATTCCAGCTCTGTTCCACAGACCACAAGTCCCAAAATGCACCAGTGCGAGTTACGGATAAGGTGGTTAAACATGTATTTATTTTTTATTTAAATTTGTTTGGCTGATAGATCAACCTTTCAATACATTTCACATAAAAAATGGTTTACACATATTTACAACTCAATTAATTCAAGGAAAATAAAAAAATATTGTTTCAACTCATACAATTTTTCTGAAAATCACATCAAAGAATTTATAGAAAGAAGACAAAGTAAAAATAGAGCTTTTTGATTAGTTATCTTTAGCAATTTTCTATATGAACTCTTCACTTGCCAGATTTAGCTCTGCTATAAAATTTGCAACTGCATATGTAAATGATTTATACCTCATGTGAAATATTATTTGCCAGGCTTCTTGCATGTCCAGATTAGTATACATCTCAAGACATTTCCGAAAATGTCTACTCCTTTGCTCAGTTATTTCATGGCATTCAACTATAATGTGCTTCAGGGTTTCATTTGATGTTTTACAATATCGCCAAAGGGTGTCATTCATTTTTAGGGCATACCATCTGCCTGTTATTCAGACATGCATTAAACCTGATCTGCATGAGATGTCCACGGTGCTTGGCATTCAGCGATTTCATTAAATATGCCTCAGGTAAGCCAAATTGTTTTGACAAAAATTGATTTATACTGAAGTCTTTATATTGGAGGCATCTTTCTCTAGTTTTTATCCAGTCCATTTCCCAGAGTTTGATTTTAGCTCTCACAGGATTGGATAAGAGTAGCTCTTGGGTAATATTTGCCTCGTGGAGATGTTCATGAATTTTCAGTTTCCGCAAGCGTATAAACTTATCATTCGATATTTGCAGATAATCTGAAATAGTTAATAACAGGCCATTATCATTGTGCAATGAAACACATTTTCGAAAGAGAGTGCACATTTTCCACTTGCAGCTAGCATGGAGAGATATAAGCCCCAGCTCATGTCTGATGATAACAATGGGAGTGGCAGACGGTAGATTTAGTATGTTTTTCCAAAATGGGCCCTCTTCAGCATCCCAGATGGAATCCGATTTCCATCTCTTTGTCTCAGCGCCATATAGCAATATTGGAGCCGTTTTCTGCTTATAACAGCTTAAATGTGGTGCGATGGAGAATTTGCAATATTTTGCACATATTATGCGTGCTTGTGCTATACTTGTCCAATTTGCATTTCAAAGATGATTCATATGGCAGATCTGAATGATTTTTGTTTACGTTAACCCCCAAATATGTATAAGACGAGACTGCTTGCAGATCTGCCCCATCCAATTGCCATTTTATTTTTTTATTCCGATGTTTTAAAGGACCAAATTGAACTATTTGAGGTTTTTTGTCATTTATGGAAAGCATGTTGTTTTTAGCGTATTCCTCAAGAGCTTTTAACATGCTACGGAGTCCTGTCAGGGTCTTTGAAAAGTCGTCCGCATACAGGAGCCATTGAAGGACATGGTTACCAAGTCTGGGAGAATCCGTTGTCAAACCCACAAAGCTCAAGCCCATGTCATGAATGAAGAAGTTGAAAAGGGCTGAAGCAAGGATACACCCTTGCTTCAGTCCCCTTGATGTTATTATTGACATTATCCCCTCCAGATTCATCCTGATCTGAATGGTGGTCTGATCGTGAAATTGAATTAACCATTTCAATATTTTCCATGGACAGTTGTGTTTTAACAATTTTTTGAAAAGTACTATCGGAGGAACCGAAACGAAGGCCATATAGACCGGCTGTTTACATCTGATTTGCGGCTATAATTGAATTTATGGCTAGTGGATTGACAAAAGTTCCCAGACTTGAAATAAACCCTGTTTGGTGTGGATCCCGCAATTTGTTTTTTGTTAACCATTCATTGAAATCCTGCAGGATCAACTTAGCAAACATTTTTTCCGGGACATTCCAGTAGGGCTATTGGTCTATACAAAATAGGTGCCATCCTGTCACCCTTTTTGTACAAGGGGATGATTATAGATTTTTTCCATGATGCAGGAATACAGCCTTTCTGATTGACTTGATCAAACATATTTTCAAGAGTTGATGCCCATCTTTCTGGATCCTTCTTGAGCATAGTATTATCCAGGCCATCGGGTCCCGGGGCACAGGATCGACTTAACTTCGCTATGAAGTAGAGAAGGTCACCTTTGTCGAACTCAACTGCATGGGACTCCCTGATTGACTCCAGATTGCTCAGAAAGGGTTGAAAAGGAGATTGATAGATCTGCTGGAAGTATTCCATCCATGCACATTCAGCAATCAGGTTAATTTGAATGGACGATTGATTAATCAAGGTGGATTGATTCATCATGGCCCAGAGAGCAGCAGTAGATTTTGATGAAATTTGTTTTAGCATTAACTCACTATCCAGCTGATATAAATTAGCTTTCCTCCCCTGTAACCAATTTTTATAAGACAATTTTAGACTTTTTGTTTTAGATAACCTTTCGGTCAAAGATAGATCCTTTAGTTGGCGTATATTATGCCTTAGTGTATCTTAACATTGGGATCAAATGCATGCACATTTTTATTTTTAAGGACAGATTTGCCTATTACACCCAGTGCAAACTTTTGCATTGCTGTAACATAACATTGCCCTTGCTGGGCCAGGATTAAGTCAAGGTCAGTCAACGACTTTTCAGACCATCTTAAACAGTTTTGCCCAGTGTTTACATGCACATTACCTTTGTATAGTTCAGTAGGTCTTAGTGTATTGTTGACATTCCATGACCAGGACAGGCACATTTGATTATGGTCACTCTTCTCATTGGTCTTCATAGTGAGAGAAATTACCATATTTACAAATGCACGGTTTGTATAAATATATCAAAAAAGGGAGGGGGCAACCAAACGTGGACTCCCTGCTCACTGTCTTCAGAGAGGCACAGCTCCACTTCACGGATGAGGCCCAACAAGGCTGAAACACATGTATGGGGTTGCTGTTGGTACTCTTGTTCAGAAGAGAATTGCCATAGCATTTTGGTGCTGGACTTCCCATGTGGGCGGGACAAAGACTGATATGCAAATGGATATTTCCCATCTGTGAAAGGTACAGTGAGCAAAAAGCAGATGGCTGTGAACTCTCAAAGTGGTTAATAACCGCTGAACAGGTTATCATGCCGTGTTCTTTCGAGAGAGGGGCGCCTACTACCTTTTTTGTATATTTGTGTAAATATAGTCTAAGGTTGCCTTAAGGAGCCCTGTGGTCCAAGTGTGCTGAGCCGGTACATCACCTTGTATTGCACCGTTAAGCATAACAAACTGCCTTTGTTTCATTATTTCAGAGTTATATTTATTGGGGCTAGAGGACATTAAATGAAGATTTAAGTTGCCCACAATCATGACAATGTTAATGTCCTTCTCTAGGTTTACAGCTTCATGAATTGTGTCCATGTGGGCAAAGAACAAGTTAGATGGTAATTGAGCCCTGCCCCAATAAATATTGATTATAATCATAAAGTGAATATCTCTCTGAATTTTAGCAATTTGGATCTAAGGTATAGGAGAAGCGTAAGCAGAGGATTTAAAATCTTTAGAGTTTTTAGTGCCCACTAATGGGTCACTAATGGGCCAGCCATAGGGCGTCCTCTAGGTTGCACAGAGCTGGAGTTGTTAATATCTTGAATCCATTCCAAACTGGGATGTCAACCAGCCATGTCTCCTGGAGGATAATTATATCATAAAGATTTAAATCACTCTCACTAGCATTAATGAAACGATGAAAACCATGGTGTTCCAGGAGATTAGGCTTACAGTTTCGTCTATATGTCATTGTTATGCCTGGCTATGAAAGTCTCTCGACCCACTTTGAGTGTTATCTATTGAGTTCTTAATAGTTTGCATATTATTTACACAATCAGCTCCATAAACCCTCATAACCTTTTTAGGGGCGGGTTGATTCTGGTTTTTGTTCATGTATTGATTTTCTTGTGTTAGAATGAATCCGATATCATACAAGGAAGCTCTTTCTCCCCAGATGATATTCGATACCACACCATGTCAAAAGAGAAATTATATCGTGCCTCCTATTGCAATAAATATATGTATATTGGCCTACGCCAAGCTGCTCGAAAGTCGCTTGTGAAAGAATCCGTGTTGCAAGGTCCTGACCTCTAGATCAATGTAAGCCGCCATTTTTAGGTTGATCCACCATTTTAGGTTTGCTTTGTAAAGTCACCCTGTGAGTTAAAATGGTGGACGATGTCATTCCAAAAATACAACATGGCCGTCTTGACCTCTGTACATAGCTAATATGTAACTTGACTGCAGGCCACTTGTTGAGGTCGTGAACTGAGACATTGTCCTTCGTTGACCTGTGTGTAAGGGATTACTCGTGCAATGAAACTAATCCACGAGTATACGATAAAGACAATGTATTCAAATACTGAACGTAGAACTCTTGTTTTACTACATTGTATTAATGTTTAAGAAGACTTACATGGAAAATCCCAGAATACACAGTTGGCGTATAGGCTTGTTGATATATGTATTAAAAGCAAAACAGTTATGTGCGGATATGTGAGACTTGGCATGAACCCTAGATCGGTGATGTATTCGTGGAATATTAACCCGAAGAGGGGCTGGACATCGTGCTCACAAAAGGTATAAAAAGCCAATATATTCTAATGTACAGCGTCTCTCACTGAACACATTGAACCATGCTGTAGTTCGTTGTGTTGTACTGAGGGCCGATAGCTATCTGATTTTGCTCTGTTTTTGTAACTGGATTCAGTATAAAATAAAATACTTTATATGTTTCTTTGTAACCCGTGTTCGGTGTATTTCCTTTTGGGGTACTCAGCCTCGATATTTTGATTTTGTTTTCACAGTTGCCACCTGAATAGGGACTCTCAAGATTGATGCCGGATTGTCGGAGTTTGACACACGTTATCGGACCGGGATCGGACGGTGTGACAAAAAGGGGCCCCACTGAATGAGACGCGACACCTCAGCAGCGCTGCAAGACCCGATCCCTGGACAATTAGCTTGTGGTCCGAGACGGCATCTTGATGAGGGTCCACTTATCGAGGCGGGCAGATTTGCCGAAATCACCATACACGAGGTAAGATTAGTTAGGTAAGATTCTTTGAAATCCGATCGGACCTCCTTAGGTTTGTTCAGGTGAGTGGTGACCCGACTCTTAATTCACTCGCAATACTGTACCACCGGAGAAGAAACGTGAGTTCATTGCATGGGCTAAGTATTGTATGGAGAAGGATGATCAAGCTAATGTTTTTGCAACACTTTGTAATATGGATAATATTCCTGAGAAAAATGTTTTTATTGAAGGTTTAGGGATTCAGTTATGTGTAATGTGGGGAAAGTTAAATAATACAGATCTCCTGCAAGGGTTAAGGGATCTAAATACTTCAGTGTTTTCTAGAGACACTGTGGAGAAAGTAAATGAGCATGTCGAGAGGTTATTTGGGTATAGAAAGTAGTTAGAAAAGTTGCAGAATGAGGATGACGAGGAGGAAAGTATGTATGTACAGAAACGGTTCCTTCCTTGTAGTAAATCGATATCTGAGGAAGCACAAATTTGTATGAAGGACGCACTTAGATGGATTTCGGATATGTCGATAACTCCAGGTGAAGTATATGACACATATAGTCAGTATACGCCAGAAATGCAGAGGAAAGTGATACAGGTAATGATAGAGTACCTACAGGATGATTGTGTAAAAAGAAAGATTAGTTGTCCCACAGAGTTATTGAGTATTTACAAGAGAGCTTTTTCACTTGACACTTCTTCGACTGCTTTAGCGCTCGACTTAGCTCTGTTGCTTAGTAAGCGTTCGGAGTCTCCTACTTCTCAGCTGCCTATGAGAGAGGTTCCTCTGACATTTGTCCCGAAGATTGAGATTGCGGCCGATGCTGCACAAAATATAGTCGCTGTGAACATTCCTGCACATTATGTATCGCAGTTCATTCACGTCCCGTTCTCAAGACAGAAAGTGAATACTATTAGACAATCTATTCCTGATATTAGGAAAAATCCGACAGGATTCTATAAAGAAATAGAGTCCGTTTTGCAATCCTCAGTGTTCACCTCAGGTGAAATTGATTTGTTATTCCCTGTACTCCTGCCCCTAGATTTGTGGAAACAAGTTAGAACTATAGACGACGTGCCAGGGTTGGAAGATACATGGGTGAATATAACTAGACTCGATGGAGAAAGGCCAGCTGGTGAAAGACCGCCTCAGGTGATATTAACTTTACCTGACAGAATCATTGCTAAATTGAAAACCATAATTCCAGAGAAAAGAATTATTTGGGACAAACTTACGGCCTGTGTCCAAGGAAAGTCTGAGGGTGCTACCGAGGTCTTTAATCGGTTCGAACAGGTATCCACGGATTTCAGTGGACAAGACCTAGGCACAGAGTCTGGGAAAAGGTTATTTGTGGACAGATTTGTGCGTGGATTGCTGCTTGACAACCAGTCACAAATTATGTCTTCTGAGAGCACTTGGCAGGCGAAATCACAATCAGAAGTACTGCACATGGCTCAGTACTACGAGAACCGTGTCAATAATGAAAAACGAAAAGGTGATTTGAAAACTTAAGTGCTATTGCAGCAAATTGTTAGAGGCCCCAGAGGGGGTAGTTCTCAGATTAGAGGTCAGTATGTCCCACAAGGGAATGTGCCCTTGGGTCCTGTGAACATTAACCAGTGCGCCTATTGTCGTCAAGAGGGTCATTGGCGTGCACAATGCCCTGTCCTTCGACAAAGGTCGAATAACACATTCGGGAAAATGGATAGACGATCCAGAGGTCGCCCGGGTGTAGGGGGCCCTGGTAGAGGTCAGTTCACACAGAATCCTCAGCAACCTTTCTCACAGGACAATCAGATTCCGAGTGTGGACACCAGGAACATATTTGATCATCCTTCACTGCATTTTTATCTGAAGAGCTTCCTTTTGATGACATTCTGTTTCGTTAGGATTGCCCGAAGCAGGGTTTGGAACCTACACCTATTCCGGTCAATCAGAAAGGTCCCTACGTTGAAATGGTGGTGGGAAATAGGAAACATCCGTTTTTGATAGACACTGGAGCACAGAAGTGTTCCATTGATCATTCACGGGTTCCAAACATTCCACTGTCAGGGCAAAACAATGTTTCTGTAGGGTTTTCTGGCACACCAGTTGTTTGTCCGGTTTCTTTGCCGGTACCTATTTCTTTGGGTCCCTTTACGAACCACTGTTCATTTCTGTTGACTTCGAATTGTGGAGAGAACTTGCTGGGGTTGAATCTGTTAAAATAATTAAATGCAGTGATCTATTGTTCTTCTGATGGAGTGCGCTTGACGATTTCACCACAGCAATTTTCTGTCTCGCAATTCTTGACTAGACCTTTTCCGCCAGAATTCATTAAAGTACCAGAGAGCTTGTGGGCTGTTGATGACAATGATGTCAGTGTTTTACAGATTGAACCTGTTAAGATAGTTTTGAAACATGGAATTGAGCTGCCACGCATTCCCAAGTATAAGATTTCAGTTGAGGGCGAGCGAGCTTTGAAATGCATTGTTTCCGATTTTGTGCATCGCGGGGTGATTGAAGAAATTTCAGGAAGTTTGTGTAATAGTCCGATTTTACCGGTGTACAAGAAAGGCGATAATGCAATTCCATTCCGTTTCATAATTGATTTACGTGGCATTAATAAAGTCGTGGCTCCACAATTTCCAATTGTGCCTGATGTAACGACAATCCTAACCATGATTCCAGCTACAGCTACTTACTTTAGTGTGGTGGATCTAAAGAATGCTTTCTTTAGTATTCCTATACACAAGAATAGTAGATACTTGTTCCCGTTCACCTTAGGGGGACGCTCGTTCACATTTACTCGTGCACCTCAAGGGTACACAAAGAGTCCTAACATTTATAGTAGGGCTTTGAAAGAACAACTTGATACCCTTGAATTCCCCTCTACTTTTACATTGCTTCAGTATGTTGATGACTTGCTCTTAGCTGCTGACTCTGAGAGTGCCTGTAAGGAGGGCACTGTGTTATTGCTTATCCATCTAGCCAAGCATGGTCGCAAAGCTTTGCTTAAAGAATTTCAATATTGTTGCCTAGGAGGTCGCCTATTTAGGCTATCTCCTGTCAAAGGAGGGAAGAAGATTGACACCTGAAAGGATAAAACACATTCCTGGCATGTCTGTCCCAAATAAACAGAAGGAAGTTAGAGCCTTGATAGGTATGGCTTCTTACTGTAGGTTGTGGATCCCAAATTTTTCACTAGTGATCAAACCGATGTTGGCTTTGACAAAGAAAGGCATTTCTTCGCCATTGCCATGGAACGAGGAACACCAGCAATCGTTTGACTTGCTTAAGACTGCATTATGCTCTGTTCCAGTTTTGGGCACACCAAACTATGAAAAGGCCTTTGTGTTGTTTGTGCATGAATGTGATGGATATGCTTTGGCTGTATTAACGCAGGAACATGGAGGGAAGAATAGGCCATGCGGTTACTTTTCTTCCGCCCTTGATCCTGTAGCATGAGCTTTGCCAAGATGTTTGCGAGCTGTCGCTGCTGCTGCTGCGTCTGTAAAACAGAGTGAGGGAATGGTCCTAGGCCATGATCTAACCCTGATGGTGCATCACTCTGTAGATGTTCTACTGAACCGAACCCAAACGCAACACCTCACTTCTGCACGGTTGACAAGATATGAATTGATCTTGTTTGCTCCTCACATTCAATTTAAGAGGTGTTGTGTTCTTAATCCGGCTGAAATCCTACCTTTCCCGCAAGATACTACTTGCAGCGCTGAAGAGTCACATGATTGTCTATATACTACCGAGCAAGAGACGAAGGGTAGAATTGATTTGAAAGACACCCCTTTGGATAATCTGCAAGGAGAACTGTTCTGTGATGGCTCCTGCTTCAAACTTCTGGATTGGTACTGAAGTGGGAGAATGGAAGACCAGGCTCCCGTCCTTCACCTCTCGCGCCTGGCCTAGAGGGTCACGGCCCAGACACCCGCCGCGAGAAGAGTTTGTCCATTTACCAGACGACCAGGTACCCTGGTACAGGAACATACGGATGTGTCCATCTGCCTGCCCAGCAGCCCGCACTGGCCATGCCGACACCTGCGGCTCGGATCAGCTAGACTAAAATCCACACGTCGTTAGAGATGCCATGACGACCTAGACAACGGGAAGCACATCTGTACAAATATACACACTGAACATTTCCACACCAATCTACACGAAGAACATACTCAGTGCTCTGACGTAGGCGACAGGCATATTCACGGACGTGCATCTTTATTATTTTTACATAGGCTTTCAGAATGCAGAAACGCAAGACGCATCATGAACTCATCTATAACGCTTGCTCACGCTTCTCTTGAAACCCGTTACCACCATGAGAGGTATAATGGAAACACGATACTGGTCATGGAAATATATGCCATTATAACCTAAAAGCACCTATGCACCAAACGGACTACTTAAGCACCAGGCCCGAGTAGGCCTCAAACAAGAGCTCCCGTGGACATTAACAAAGCAAGAGTCAGGTTGCTGATCCTGCAGAAAGAACCCGGTGGAGCAACCAGCCAAGGTCGCAATGTTGCAAACCCACATCCAAGAACAAATCATCAAAGGCACGATGTTGCAACCTCGCACTCCGCGCCCCAACGATAAAGGCACGCCAGCAAATTAAACCAGACGCGCAGTAGAAAAAACAATATTAATTGTGCAGAATTCTGCCTCTTTCACGGTCCCTCCCCACGTGACCAAGCCGAACCTGACGAGATGCCAAAACCCAGGAGAGAAAAGGCGTCTGGGTCCCTCGCTACGAGACACAGGCCGATACACTTGAAAGGCTCAATGGACATCTGCTACAGTGGGAGCGGTCAGCCTTCCACCTATGAATAAATCCTCACATTGTCTGCACGTACCCATATTGAAACATTGTTGCAATCACAGGTACACCGAGAGCTGGGAACAACGGTGGTCCCAGGCTGGGAAGCTCACGGGTGCACCAATCAGAACATGGGGCTCTTATCTCAGACGTCAGTAATATTAGCCAATCCTCAGGAGTCTTCATGTAACAATTCTTATGTATCTAATTGTAGGGACAACCCAGATATACCACCTGACTACACCTTGTCCACTAATATCATTCTCTATATGTGTACTATACTAACCCTACCACTCGAGCAACCAATTAAGAGTGGCGATAGGTTTTTTGTTAACTTTCTGAAGTGACGCAAGTAGCGCGTCATAATGCAGTAAAAAGGGCCTGCGAGCCCCACGATTGTGTGTGTGTCAGGACGAACGCGTACGCTCCTTGACCCATCCCTGCCGTTTTGTCTAAATAAACAGCAGAGTCACCTTGCTTCTTGTGTGTGTCTCATACTCTATCTCATCTGGGATATACGGGAGGAGTTGGGGCCTCCCTGCCCGGAGGTCTGCGGACGGCCCGGCCGACCCCGGCAGAATTTCCCCCCGACAAGTTGGAGGCACTGCTGAGATCTGTTTAAGATCGACTTTTATTTTTAATTTTTCCAGGCACTCCCGTTGCGAGGAGGCCCGGCGGCGCGGCCCCCTCTGCCGTTGCCCCCTTCTGAGGACTACAGGACCATCGCGGAGCTGCGAGAAGACCGGACAGCGCAATCCGGATATTGGCCCTCGGGAGCCGGTTGAGAAGTATCCCGCCCGCGGTCGGCGAGTGTCCAGACGTGGTCCAGACGAGGGGAGGTGGCGAGCCGCTTGGAGGGGTGCACGCAGTCGAGCGGCCCTGCATCGAGAGAACTTGGTGAGCATGACACGCACAACAAGCAATGCGAAATTGTGAGGGAGGGGGAGGAAGCAAATAAGGGAGGAGGGAGGTATTGTACAGATGTGCGGCTAAGGTTTAACTGAGTGTTGCCAATGGAATGAATGGTAGTGAAACGAGTGCGAGAGCAGTGGGCTACGTTACGCGAAAGAGGGGGGCGGGGCACGAAAACATCACGTGCAGCCGCTCGTAAGACAATGATGGCCTAAATTGCGACTACGTGTGAGGGTGGGTGTGTGTGGTTTCCTACGATTTGACATTTATTGATCAATGAGTAGATGAGGTTCCCTATTGTTCGAGCAAGAAACTCGATAGGTAGATGACGTTTCCCTGTGGGCGGTAGCTAGTTACATAGTTGCCCAAAACGGAAGATAATTGGCTGGTTAAGCCCTCCTGTTGAGGGGCGTATCACACGCGAGGCGACGCAGCGTGCGCAGTCCGGTTATATTATTGATGAGATTACCTTGTTCCAGGAGAGACAGGAAGACAGCTGTAGGGTTAACGGGGTAGATTGCAAGTGTATTTTGAACTTAAAGAACATAACAAGAATATACCAGTAGCTCGAAGAAATCGGTGACGTCACCAGTAGGGATTTAATAGGATATCGCGAGCACAAGGAACTTTGGGTTTGAGAGTGGTGGGGAAGAGAAACATGATAAAGGAGCGGATACGGAGATAAACGATAAACGAGTGGATCGAAAGAGGAGAAGGGGAAAGGGGCGTGGCTGCGCACGGAGAACGCCGGCCACGGCAAGTGTAAAAGGGGGAGGAGAACGGAGAAACAGGACGACTGTATAAGATCGTCGTAAGGGGTACGCAGCCGCAGGGGGCTGCGTGCGCTTCGGCCGCAGGGGGGCGTAGGGGAAGGAATATAATATAACATCATATTTATTATTATTGCATAATTTGTCAAAGGATTGTCGTAAGTCCCCACACTTGCGGGGCAAGGTAAGCAATACAAGGTTGTATATTGTAAACTGCTAGTAAAGGGAAGGGTAACAAGGGGAGTGCCACTATGTCATACGGGAGAGGGTCGGGAGGGTGGGGGAACACCCTCACTACCCCACTACAACACATATGCACCACACTGCCACCACATAGGGAGAAATTAATTAAGTACAGCATAGAGTGGACCCAGGGGACGGACAACAAAATGTTAACACCATGGCCGCCTAATGGTAGTTTCGATCCATATGCCCAACATTCACTACTAAACCATCTGCACAATACATACAAGGGGAAGAAGTTGGCAAACCATGTGGAGGTGTTTAATTTATGGAGGATGTTCCAGGGGTCCCGACCAGGACCAAATGGAATGTTCACTATGGGGGATACACCGGAAGAAAAGGAGATTAAGAAAGAAGGAACGGATAGGGAAAAGGGGTGTGAAAGCACAAAGAATACGGGGAACGGAGGACAGGGAGGAGAAAAGATTGATAAATCAGACGACATAAAAAAGGAACCGAGCAATGAGATAACCATAACACCGGGAGTTAAAACAGAGGGAGGAGGGTTGTACCCTTTAAGAGAATTAGGAGAAATAGAAGGACAGTTCAGGGCGGCTGAAGGATACTCGAACCCGGCATACAGCCCTCCACCATATGTGGCTCATAGGAAGACACCAATGGGGGAAGGGAGGATTGGAGAAGAGCAGACTGAAGAGATAGGAAACGATGAGTGGGTAGCTGCACAGATATTATTGAAATTACGAGGCTCACTAACTGGAGAAGAAAGGGAGGCGGTAAAGAGAACAAACGAGGATAGTGCCAGAGAGAGTGAAATGAGGGGAGAGGAGCTACTACGGCAGAAGGAAGAGATTTTGGAGGAAAGATTAGCAAAACTAAGGGATGAGCAGAATGAATTGATCAAACAACTTGAGAGGGAGGAAAGAGAGAGAGTGAGGAAAAGGAAAGAAGGTAAGAACGAATTGGAAAAATTAAGGGAACGAAATGAGGAGCAAAAGAGGGAAGCTGAAAGGGTAAAAGCAGCAGCAGATAGGGTATCAAGAGTAGTGCTGAGAGAGAAGAAGAAGGAAGAAGAAGAAAAGGAAAAGGAAATGGAAATATGGAGGAGGAGGATAATATCAGAGACAGCTAAGAAATATGAAGAGGGGAAGGTAATAGAGAGTATAGTAGAAAGAGAAAGGGTGAAATGGGAAAGGAAGAAAGAGGATGAAAGAATATTGGAACAGATGAGCAACGAAGTAATGGAGGAATTGAAAAGGAAAAGGGAGGAAAATAGTAGGGAAATGGAGGAGAGAAGTGAAGGGGGAAGAGAAGGGAGGAGTAGGGAGAGTGAAAGATGGGGAGATGTATATAAAAGTAGAGAGGTAGCAACAACATCAGCACTAGGGGGAACAGTTGGTAACAACGGAAGGGGAGAAGGAGACCTAATAGACTTAAAAACAGTAACAATAAAAGGAAAAAAGGCAGAGTGGGGGGTGCCATTTATGAATGACTTTTGCAGTGAGGAGGAAGAAGGAGTGGAGAAGGATGGAAGAAAGAGTGAAAGGGAAAGCTTAGATAAACTATACCTCACTAGAACAAACATAGATTCGCCATGGATGAGTAGAAGATGGGAGGAGCTGGAGAGAAGTAAGGAGGGAGTGAAAGGAATAGGGGAAACACAAACCCATGAAACCACGCCACCCACATCCCCATCACGCCCTCCCACATCACACCCTACATGTTCAACCACCGCACGCTCACTGCACAGAATAAAGGTCGCGCCCTTCATGAACGAACTTACACCTTATGCATGTCGGCTTAGGGACCTCCCTAGTCGCAGGCAAGACAGACAAATAAACATACCCATATTGAACACAGGAAATGACGAAAAAAGGGGAAAGGAAGAAGAGGGAGGTAGGAGCAGAGGTAGTAAGGAAGAATTTGAAGTAGTAAAGGAAACGGGGGAAGAGGAGGGGTGTGAAGACTCAATATTATGGAGCGTAAAGGGTGACACAAGACAGAATTTAATGCCACTGTTGGAGAGAGGAGGGGTTAGACCACAGTATGTACCTTGGAAACATACGGATAAAGAAAACATAAAATGTAGGCTCCCATCACTAAGTGGAGGTGCGGGTAAGTGGATATATGAAATGGAAAAACACACCGCAGGACAGAAACTAGCAGTAGGAGATGTGAAGGGCCTGTTAATATCAATATTAGGGGATAGAGCGGATGACATTTGGAAGAGAGCGGGATTCCATGGGGTAACAATAACGAACACATCGCATGATGGGGCACCATTTGCAAACTGCAGACATGCGCTATGGCAAGCACTGAGAGTGCAGTACCCAGACACATCAGACATAGGAGCCATTACTTCCCGTAAGATGGGTGAGAATGAGGATCCTGTTGATTATATCCAGGATATTCAAGAGAAGTGGCGCATGGAAACTAGAGAACAATGGGACAAAACACCAGCTATATTTTATCATATACTAGTACAAGGGCTCCCAGAAGGAGTTCAGAAACAACTAAAGAAAGTAGTGGGGATGGAAGCAAAACCATGGCCAGAAATACAACTGACTATAGTACACCACTGCAGGACATGGCAGGGAAAAATGAAACAAAAGGAAGAGGACAGGAAAACAGAAGAGGCCAAACTAGTACAGAAAAAACTTACTAAATACACAATGGAAGGGGCACTAATAACTACGCCCACACCAATGGCCCAAAGCCCAACGCAAGTAGTGGCTGCACAAGATCCCGCTCAAATAGCGCCTCCACAAAGTGTAATACAGCAAGTGCCGCCTCTGCAATTACACGCACCAAACATGGGAGGAGGGTACCCAATGCAAGGAACTGGGTATTATAGTTATAACAGAGGGAGAGGAGGATTTATGAGAGGGAGAGGATACGGATATAATACCCAACAACAGGCTGGGGGACTTAGAAATTACTACCCCACAGGGCAACCCGTATACCAGGACAACACAGGGAGCTTCCCATGGCAAAGCAGGGAACCACCCGTGTGTTGGAGCTGCGGACTATTAGGTCACATGTCACGTACGTGTAGGGTCAGGCCAGGAACACCAGCATGGAATGAACAAGCACAACCTAGGACCTCACAAGAACAGCAGGGCATACAACAACAGCAGATGTCACAACAAGGGAGTGACCCACAACAACAAACAACACAACAGCCACAAACATATGCACTGCCACAACAACAAATAACACAGCAACTGCCACCGCCACAACAACAAGTAGCGTTAATACAACCACCACCCCAAACTGAACAAACGCAATTGGGTAGGGTGACGGTGTTGGGACACAACCCTTACACAGGGAATGGCCAATCATTGTACCCCCAATAGGTCAGCCCACAGACGGCCTTGGTGTGTCCCATCCTGTCAGTAACACCTAATAGTGCGGAGGAACCACGCATAGAGGTGACGATAGGTGACAAAAAATTATCATTCCTTGTTGACACCGGGGCAACCCGGTCTTGCATAAGGGAAGGTAAATTTAAGATGTCAGGCGAAGCCATGAACACCCAAGGATTTTCTGGGGCTAAAGGGTTGGTTCCATTTACTGATAACGTTCCCTTATCTATTGGAGATTATGATCTGTCAGTCCCACTTTTGTATTATAGTGCCTCACCAGTAAATATACTGGGGAGGGACATAATGAACAGGTTGAATATGACGATCTCCTTTACAGAGGATGGCATAATTTGCTCTACTCCAGGGATTAACATGCTCGCAGCACGACAGATTTTGCAAGCATACTGTGGACAGACAGCGATTAGGACGGAGCCAGTAGATGGCGAGCTATTCCAGTATGGCACAGACATGGCATTTGCATGGATGCCAGGGATAGAAGGGAAAATATGGAGGAGGCCAGCAGCCTATCTGTTCCGACCAGAAACACCAGTTAATGAACTGGAAGGAAAGGTGTTTGTAATGGACATTGAGAGCATTATTGCAACAGCTGATTATGTTGCTGTGCACGCCCAAGATAAAGAAGGGAGAGCATGGAGGGCAGTGATAGCACTAGCAGAAGGATGTAGGCTGACCCAGGTGTCAGATGAAGAGCTGTTCTCAGAAGAAAAGGAGGAAGGTGAAATGGTGTTCATGATGAGTGTAGAAATATGGCTAAGAGTGGCTCACAAACAAGTAGCACAGAAAATTGCAATGGCACTTGAGGCACCCGCAGGCACCCCAGTCCCATTCTTTAAGGAAGATATGTCAAAGGTGCCCAAATCATTATGGACTATTAGCCCTTATGACGTGGGATGCATAAAAAGCATAGGGGGTGTAAGGATAAAATTGAAAAAAGGTGCCATACTACCAAGAGTGAAACAGTACCCATTGTCAAAAGAGGCAGATGAGGGCATATATGAAACCATAACGGCCCTTATAAACAATGGCATATTGGTCCCCTCAGAATCACCATGTAACACAGCTGTGTACCCGGTGCGCAAGGCTAAAGGGGGGTCTTGGCGCTTCATACAGGACCTCAGACCCTTGAACAACATAGTAGAAGCAGAGTATCCAGTAACAGCAAACCCGGCCACAATATTGTGTGGCATTCCAGCAGAAGCATCACGATTTACAGTGATTGACCTTAAAAATGCTTTTTTCTCAATACCATTACACCCAGACTCACAAGATTTGACAAGCTTCACTTACCGAAATACAAAGTGGAAACATACCAGATTACCACAGGGGTATTGTGAATCACCCTCAATTTTCAATAGAGTAATACAGATGGATTTGGGTAACGTTGAGGTGGAAAGCACAGTGTTACAGTATGTGGATGACATAATAATTTGCAGTACAAACGAAAGTAAATGTAGAGAGGACTCCTTAAAAATGTTGACAATATTGGCTGAAAAGGGGTACAAGGTAGACATGGAAAAGATACAATACTGTCAGGAACAGGTACTTTACATTGGCCAACTGATATCCCAACATGGAAGAAGGATTGCACCACAAAGAGCACAGGCCATCTCAAGCACTCCCGTGCCACAGACTGTGAGAGAACTGCAGCAATTTCTGGGGCTGTGCAACTACTGTAGAGCATGGGTATTTGATTACAGCTCATACATAGGACCCCTGCTTGAGGGTTTGAAGGAAGCAAATAAAGGGGAGAAAAAGTTGGGGTGGACTATGGAAATGAGGGAGGCATTTGACGAATTGAAAGACGCGATATCAACTGCTCCAGTACTGGCATCCCCAGACTATGAGCGACGCTTTTTTATATTTTCACATTGCGACTCAGCAGTGATGAAAGCAGTGTTGGCCCAAAAAACGAGCATGGGCTATAAACCAGTAGCATTTTACAGCGGTCACTTAGACCCTGTGATGTTAGGCCACTTCCCTTGTGAACAAGGTCTTGCTGCAGCTGCTTTTGCAGTAGAAAAAGCATCAGCAATAACTATGGGGTGTCCAACTACACTGTTTGTGGAACATGCACTATTTGCGATATTGAATAAACCTAAGTCCACACTAACGACACAAAGGGCATCAGGTTATGAGATTATTTTGTCTAAAGCTGAACTAGCAATTGTTAGATGTAGCACGGTTAACCCTGCAAGGTTCCTAGCAGAAGTAATTGAAGAGGGAGATTACGCCCACGACTGCACCCAAATAACTAAAATGTACTCATGTACTAGGAAAGTTGAAGAAAACGCACTAGAGGGAGGTGAGCTTTTGTTTATTGATGGGTCATCAACTATTGATCAAGGAGATGGGATACGAAGGACTGGGGCAGCAGTAGTAAAAATGATGGAGGCGCCGGTGTGTGTGGCTATGAAGTGTGTACAATTACCACAGCATTACTCTGCTCAAGCCGCGGAACTGGTTGCACTAATATTGGCATTAAAGGAAAGTTTTAATAAAAGAGTAACCATATATTCCGACAATGCATATGTTACATCCACTGTCCACTCAGGGTTATCAAAATGGAGAAGAAGAGGGTTTAGGAGAGCTGATGGCACTCCAGTACAACATGCCCTCTTGTTGGCTGAACTAATTGAAGTAATAAACGACCCCCAAGAACTAGCCCTAGTCAAATGCACCGCACACACCAATGGAGAAGACTACGTCTCAAAAGGGAATGCAGCAGCAGAAGCACATGCGAAATATGCTGCATACTTTGGTGAGATATGGAACCCCACAGACTCACAGAGAGGGAGAGGGAGGGGAATAGCTAGGGAGATGTTAATAAGAGAAGGGTACACCCATCTCCCAGCCACACAGATTATGGAGCTACAAGCGGCTGCACCAATGGCCGAAAAAGAAGTATGGGTAAAAAGAGGATGTACAATGTCACCAACCGACGCACTATGGCGCCAGGGTGGCACTGGGAAAGTTGTAATACCGTTGGCACTGTTAAATACCGCCCTGAGCCAATTACATCACCCTGCCCATACAGGCAAGGAAATAATCGCAGCACGAATTAGAGAAGATTGGTTCTGTCCTGAGTTAAACTCTCATGTGTCAAATTTTATCAGCAATTGCCTCACATGTCAACAGTTTACGGCCGGTCATACTCTAAAAGTGATAAGAGGTACCATACCCCGGCCAGAAGGACCTTTTCGGCACCTTCACATTGACTATGTTGATATGATCAACATATGTCAAGGTAATAGGTATATGATTGTAGTAGTATGCCCATTTTCTAGGTGGATTGAAGCAGGGCCCTGTTCACACCCTGATGCGTTTAGAGCAGCCAAATTCATAGTAAGGGAGGTCTTCCCCAGGTGGGGAGTGTGCGAGGTGTTAAGATCAGACAACGGCCCACATTTCGCAAACGAAATGTTCCAGCATATCACATCCCTGCTGAACATTAAACACAAATTTGCATGTGCATACCACCCACAGGCTAATGGTGTATGTGAACGCCTGAATGGCTTATTGAAGGAGGCAATTGCTAAAATACAACAAACAACAAAGAAAAGTTGGTTGTATTGCCTTCCGTTAGCTTTATTTGAACTTAGAAATAGGCCAGGGTCCGACCACCACCTCACCCCTCACGAAGTGGTTACTGGACGTCAAATGCGCCTTCCCCTAACCCCAACGTCAAGGGCATTCACCGACCACGAAAGTTCAGCGAGTGTGTTAGGTGATGAAATGTATCAATATGTGTCTTCTTTGATTACTAGTGTCGTGTTTGTGTCTCAACAGCTCGAGCGCACACGGGGCGGGTCTACCAGCAATCAAGAAAACGGCGCAAGTACAGAATTGGGAAAGGAGAACTTGTGCAAACTTGCCAAAGGTGACCACGTGCTACTTCGCAATTTCAATAGAAAGTGGAACGAGAAGAGGTTCACTGGCCCCCACCTGGTAGAGGACGTATCAACAAGAGCAGTAAAACTAAAGGATAAGCGTGCCTGGAACCACCTACATGACGTAAAGATCTACAAACTGCAGACCCGCCCCAGCGCCAACGACAGGTCCATTGGAAGAACAGCAACAACATCCCCGACAGCGGAAGAAAGTTCCACCACAGACAACGACCCAATTGTTCCCTCGGAGACGATAACTGACGAAGAGAGGGGTGATCCCCATACTGCCCACCCCATGGTCACACGCTCAAAGAATAAAAATACTTCCGCCATCTGAGCGCAAATCCCCCCCCCCCATTGACTCCTAAGTACAGTTGTAACTAAAACTGGAGGACATTGCTTGCACCAATACACATGTAAACACGTGAATGTTCTCTTTTTTCTCTCACACATACAGGAACTGCGTAATATTGTATTGTTAAGAAAAAGCTAATTAACAAGTTCAGTGTACAGGCGTAGATGGTGCTGCCAGACGATAACTACCCAGAAGAATTGTCACACCAATTTGTATACGAAATAAAAAGGCCAACATACCTAAAAAGGAGAAGGGTACGTGTCTACTACACAGCCTTCCTCCTGGCCATAGAATATTACATGCCCCACCTCCGCCCATACTTGCCGGTCCTAAGAGACCGATCACTTAAAGTAGCGTGGGAGCAGCTCTTCACCTGGGCACTGAATGACTACTTGATAGGGAGAGCTTAAAGGAAACAAAACTAACATTTAATAACGAGCACTTTTGAGAATTTTTAGGCGGGCAACTTTAACGTCGCAAGAATACGCTGCCAGGACTGCAGCAAGGTAAGAGCAAAATGCCGGTGAGATTAGCATATGTAATAAAAATAATAGGGATTTTTATGATCACCGGGTTCTTGGCTGCCTCTGTCTGGCAGTACAGCTATGCTATCAATTTTATTGCTGCACCCAAACCTAATGTACCCCCGTTCCCTGCTGCAACAGGTGTTACGTCAGGTGGTAATAGTAACATTGCACCCAAGCAAAATAGAGTTAAACGCAGCACATACTCAGACAATAAAGGTATTGATAATTATGTACAAGATTCAGCACACGTCACAAACAACATATGGTACCAGCACATGACCCGCATTGGTAAGCAGACAACTGAGGATAGCTGTTACGTTTGCTCATTAATACCATACGCCATGAGCGCTTCACGAACATTTGTTGCCACAGAAATAGATGAAAAGACAGCACAGTGCATAATATATTTGGCCCTGTTCCAAACGAAAGGAAGATTTCAAGGAACAGTAGTGCACATGACATGGAAAACACGAGACTCATACCCATATGAAAACAACTTCCTCAAGACCTATCTGAGTTATCACAAGACCAGTTTACATGCTGAAGCATTCAAATACATAACAAGTGGTCCTACAAAAGGAGAAACAAAGAAGGTAACACTGCAGTATCTACCATGTGATTGGTACGCCACTGAAGTTCCGGGTAAACAAGGATGCTGGGAGAGGCCGCTACTGACGATAACAGGAAAGGTGTATCTGGACAACAGCTGGGAGATAGGAGTGATTGGCAGCAACATGGTAACAAAAGAAACTATCTCAACCATCGAGACACACAATCATCGATGCTGGACGACGTGGATCAAGTATGTACCAATGCTCACGTGGGTAGAAGAAGATGAAGACCCAATAACAATACTACCATTGACTGCGCCCAAAGTATGCTACCAGCATAAAGGAGAGGTGGACGTAGGATATAACACCAATTGTGCAAGCGTGATGGAGTTACCTGAGGGGGGAGCGGGAACAGCAGTAATAATGGACCATTATTGGGCCTGTGGAGAAAAGGCATATCATACACTGCCTCCCCTGTGGAATGGTGTGTGCACAATGGTACACGTCAATGTACCATCACTAGTGGTACCTAAGAAGCATGTCGATGTGGCGAAATTTCCTAAAATGGATGAAGGGGATAAGAGAAGAAAGAGATCTGCACCACTTCAGAAGGAGCAAGAGAACAGGACCAACAGCAATGATACTGTCCTAAATAGGAGAAAAAGACAAGGAGAGCCACTGACAGGAAATTACCTGTGGGGAAGGTCGGAAACGGAACTAACATCAATACCGCCAGAACACAGACTATTCAGCAGAGCAGCAATGTTCTTCTCCTCAATAATACATCCGGGACTGCAGGCATACGCAAACGCAAAATGGCTCCAAATAACCAGATGGGAACTAATGATGACCATCAATTCAACAGTAAATGGGTTCAACGCAATTAAAGAGGAGCTGCGAGCTGTAAGGATGGTAGCACTCCAGAACAGATATATATTGGACCTTCTCACAGCAATGGAAGGAGGAGTTTGTGCAAAGATAGGACAATCTTCCTGCACGTTCATACCTGCCAACGATGCTGACAATGGTACACTGACAGAAGCAGTCTCACAATTGGCCCAGATGCACTCCAAAATGATGGATGAAAGTAACGGTGTAGACAAGGATAAGAGCTGGTTTTCACTATTATGGTCATGGATGCCATCTTGGCTGTCAGATGGACTGAAAATAATAGTGGGGTGTACTATTTTGGCTGGAGCTACTCTGATCATAATTAGGTTTTGGAAGGCCCGGAAGGCACGCACGACTGACGAGTTGCTGGAAATGGTGGGAATGCACCCCTTAATGCCAGCAGATGACGGCCAGCATACAGGTGTGATAATACAAGAGAGGGAGAAGTTGCGCACCCAAATCATCACCAACCATCTAGACCCACCATCAGTGAAGATCGAGAACCCGAGGAACCCCAGGAGCTACATAGGAAGATGGGTATACTGTACTCCTGGAGGAACATGTGAATATATGTATTGGTCATTTGAAGATCATGTAAACCATTATGGACATCTCGGAGGGATAACTAAGATATGGAGGGTAAGAGGAGATAACGAGAAGGATATGTTTGTGGTCGACAAGTCGACCAGAGGGGGGACTGAAGTGGGAGAATGGAAGACCAGGCTCCCGTCCTTCACCTCTCGCGCCTGGCCTAGAGGGTCACGGCCCAGACACCCGCCGCAAGAAGAGTTTGTCCATTTACCAGACGACCAGGTACCCTGGTACAGGAACATACGGATGTGTCCATCTGCCTGCCCAGCAGCCCGCACTGGCCATGCCGACACCTGCGGCTCGGATCAGCTAGACTAAAATCCACACGTCGTTAGAGATGCCATGACGACCTAGACAACGGGAAGCACATCTGTACAAATATACACACTGAACATTTCCACACCAATCTACACGAAGAACATACTCAGTGCTCTGACGTAGGCGACAGGCATATTCACGGACGTGCATCTTTATTATTTTTACATAGGCTTTCAGAATGCAGAAACGCAAGACGCATCATGAACTCATCTATAACGCTTGCTCACGCTTCTCTTGAAACCCGTTACCACCATGAGAGGTATAATGGAAACACGATACTGGTCATGGAAATATATGCCATTATAACCTAAAAGCATCTATGCACCAAACGGACTACTTAAGCACCAGGCCCGAGTAGGCCTCAAACAAGAGCTCCCGTGGACATTAACAAAGCAAGAGTCAGGTTGCTGATCCTGCAGAAAGAACCCGGTGGAGCAACCAGCCAAGGTCGCAATGTTGCAAACCCACATCCAAGAACAAATCATCAAAGGCACGATGTTGCAACCTCGCACTCCGCGCCCCAACGATAAAGGCACGCCAGCAAATTAAACCAGACGCGCAGTAGAAAAAACAATATTAATTGTGCAGAATTCTGCCTCTTTCACGGTCCCTCCCCACGTGACCAAGCCGAACCTGACGAGATGCCAAAACCCAGGAGAGAAAAGGCGTCTGGGTCCCTCGCTACGAGACACAGGCCGATACACTTGAAAGGCTCAATGGACATCTGCTACAGTGGGAGCGGTCAGCCTTCCACCTATGAATAAATCCTCACATTGTCTGCACGTACCCATATTGAAACATTGTTGCAATCACAGGTACACCGAGAGCTGGGAACAACGGTGGTCCCAGGCTGGGAAGCTCACGGGTGCACCAATCAGAACATGGGGCTCTTATCTCAGACGTCAGTAATATTAGCCAATCCTCAGGAGTCTTCATGTAACAATTCTTATGTATCTAATTGTAGGGACAACCCAGATATACCACCTGACTACACCTTGTCCACTAATATCATTCTCTATATGTGTACTATACTAACCCTACCACTCGAGCAACCAATTAAGAGTGGCGATAGGTTTTTTGTTAACTTTCTGAAGTGACGCAAGTAGCGCGTCATAATGCAGTAAAAAGGGCCTGCGAGCCCCACGATTGTGTGTGTGTCAGGACGAACGCGTACGCTCCTTGACCCATCCCTGCCGTTTTGTCTAAATAAACAGCAGAGTCACCTTGCTTCTTGTGTGTGTCTCATACTCTATCTCATCTGGGATATACGGGAGGAGTTGGGGCCTCCCTGCCCGGAGGTCTGCGGACGGCCCGGCCGACCCCGGCAGAATTTCCCCCCGACAGTACATCCACAGCTGCTTATGCAATCACCACATTAAGCACGGTTGTGGAAACTACGAGAATCACGCATAATTCTGCGCAGGCCGCAGAGATTATAGCATTGACCCGAGCTTGTGAACTTTCCGAAGGGCTTGCAGTAAATATATAAACTGATAGTCAGTATGCCCTTGGGGTGGTTCACAATTTAGGGAGACTTTGGTCAGAGAGAGGGTTCCTAAATTCACATGGAACTAAAATCCAACACGGCTCCCTAATAGTACAACTACTCTGAGCGCTTGCACTCCCTACTCAGTTAGCAGTTATGAAATGTGCAGCACATGGAAAGGTTATAGATGACATAGGGAAAGGGAATGCTTTCGCTGATCAGATAGCTAGACAAAATGCTACCGATCCGCTTATGGAGATGTATGTTTCAAGGGAGACTGTAAATGCTTATGCAATGGATGAGGGTGTTGGGTCTGTACGGGATATCCAAGCTGATGCCACGTTAGAAGAATCCAAAAGGTGGGCTGAAGGCTTGGGGAAACTTGATGATGACGGTTGTTGGGTGGATATAGTGGAAGGGTAATGGCTACTCCCTGATGCGTATATAATGATGATGGTCATCATGGCCCATGGTCCTACGCATGTATGTGCCCAGAAGATGACAAAAATGTTAGAGAAAGTTTGGGTGAATGACAAAATTTCAAAAATTGCCCAGCGCTACGTCCAGGATTGCATGATTTGCCTACAACACATAGTGGGAAAGGGGACAGTAACTCCAAGTGGAGGTTTTGGGCCACCCTCCGTCCCCTTTGAAGTTATCCACTTTGACTTTATTGAAATGGAACAATGCGACAATAAAAAATATGTACTGGTGGTCATCTGTGCTTTTAGTAAATGGGTTGAGGCTTTCCCCGTTAAGGATGCTACAGCTATGACTACTGCAAAAACCATGTTAAGGGAATACTTCCCGTGGTTCGGGCTACCAAGAGTTATCTGGTCGGACAATGGTCCACATTTTGTCACTGCTGTAATTCTGCAGATATGTGCAGCGTTACAAATTGACAACCGGTTCCATTCGGCCAGACATGCTCAGAGCACCGGACTAGTAGAAAGACACAATGGTATCATCAAGAACAAGCTCGCTAAGACGTGTGCTGGCACCAAACTGAAATGGCCGGACGCCTTACCGATCGTGTTATTATCTATGCGTACAACCCCTCAAACTAAGACTGGGCTCTCTCCATTTGAGGTGGTAATGGGGAGACCTGCCAATATTTGGAACCTTCCTAAATGCAATTCATTGAGAAATGTTGAAAATGTATTACTTTCACACTATTGCAGTCATTTGACTAAAAACCTGTATTTGATTTATCACCAGGTACGAGAAGCTTTACCTGTGCGATACGAGGGCCCGGGCCACAGTATAAGGCCTGGAAGCTGGGTGCTCGTCAAAGCATTCGAGCGCTCTTCCTGCTTTGCACCCCGCTGGCATGGGCCGTTCCAAGTCCTGTTGGTCACCCAAACAGCGGTGCGGGTCTCTGGGAGAATGAACTGGATCACGCGTCCCACGTCAAGAAACTTCCTCACCCTGTGCCACACGTTACAGAAGAAACAGAACCCCTCGCTTGTTTTCACAACCAGAACGGATAACCATACGCGCATATGAGAGGTCCGAGAGGTAGTAGACTGGCTGTCCACACCAAGAGCGGCAATATCTATCCAACATGCAGTTACAGACTGCATGACCTTAAACAAAGATTGGCAATGCTAACAGTTTGGGCTTTTGTCTAGGTCTGGGAAAGGCACTTGCCAAGCACAGCCGTAGGTATATTAACTGGCTATTGATGGCAGCAGGTGCAAAATGGAGAGAGTGCGTCTAATAGCAGTGACTGGCAAATGCCTAATACTTATACAAAAGTCAAAACTGTTGGCTTTGCCAATGTTTGTTTTTTACATGATTTCAGTAAAGGACACGCAGAGTGCTTATAAATCAAGTTCCTGAAGGCAGACCTGGTAAGACATTTTTATTACACCAGTTGTGGATTTACAACTCCAATTAAGTCACTGGGCCTCATTCCAAATCTGCTGGTTCGGAATTAACGTGCAGCCAAGAGCTGGAGGTAAATAAGGCACCCCACCATCAAAAAACATCTGGTAATACCAGTACCGGCAATACCAACAATTACAAACTGTTGCCGGCACCTGTAATATGCTGGTAATTCCGGCATATCAGGCGCCGGTAACGGTGGGTCTGTTTGCCGGTATGCAAGGTAGGGGTGGGCACCACTATTCTCTATCAATTTTTCTAAATCTTTGAATTCTTCAAAATTTGTGCTTATCCTTTCGGGTGCTTTAGCCTGGAGCTTCCAGAAGAAAAAATGTCCTATGACACAGGGACCACAAAAACGTTGTAGTAAAAAACAAGGTGACTCTACCTTATTAGAACTGGCGCTCTCAGTTGGCTCCAGATGGAGCTGAAATAGGTATTTCTGTTTGTTGTTTTAAATTCTTCTAGCACCTTTGCATTACTTGTTTTCTGATTGAAGATCAATCACATTATTAACTCCATTTGTACATAATACAGGGATGCTTGTCAAAACTCCAGGAACTGTTTAATGCACATTCCTGTCTAAACAATCTTTTCTTCGTGGCGAGTAGTGAGGCGAAACAATAATAACAAAGGACTATTATGTGTACATATGCCAACGCATTTCGGTATAAACCATCTTCAGGGCTGTACAGTGTTTTATATTTCTATCTATGTAACATGTTATTATTTCAAACATAATTTCCAAATTAGTAATTTTGCAAAACATGATCATCATTTTCAGAGCGATTCAAAATTTAGGTCAATTTTTCAAAAACGCAACATAATTTAAAAATAATTTTAAAATAACATACCAACGCGTACCAATGGCGTTCATTGATAGATGTCATCATCAATCACGGGTCAGAAAAAGAAAAAATGTACGTCAATTCTGTTTCCACTTTAACTATATATCTAGTTAAATTAGACAGCTATGGAATGAGTGGCCATATCCTACCGCTCTCTACTCGTTTCTGTCTCGTATCCTTCGTGTCTTCTTATGTAGTCAGTGCTTCCACTGCAGCTTCTATATAAGAATACAGAATGTATCAGCCTATGAACTCTCTAAAGTTTGCTTGATGTTCTGGTGCCTAATGGACACTCTCCTCTCGTATCTTATTCCGTTCTTCTACGAGTGAAGCCGCGGGTGCGCATGGCTTCACTTTCCATTTATAGGTTGCCATACTGATGTATTCTTATATAGATGCTGCATTACTTTCAGTGGAAGCACTGACTACGTTAGAAGGCACGAAGGATACGAGATAGAAACAAGTAGAGAGAGGTAGGATATGGCCCCTCATACCACATCAGTCTAATGTAACTAGATATATAGTTAAAGTGGAAACAGAATTGATGTAAATTATTTCTTTTTCTGACCCCTGATTGATGATGACATCTATCAATTAACGCCATTGGTACGCGTTGGTATGTTATTTTTAAATTATTTTTAAATTATGTTGCATTTTAGAAAATTTGAACTCAATTTTGAATCGCTCTGAAAATGATGACCATGTTTTGCAAAACTACTAATTTGGAAATTATGTTTGCAATAATAACATGTTACATAGATAGAAATATAAAACACTGTACAGCCCTGACGATGGCTTATACCGAAATGCGTTGGCATATGTACACATAATGGTCCTTCATTATTATTGTTTCGCCTCACTACTCGCCACGAGGAAAAGATTGTTTACACAGGAATGTGCATTAAACAGTTCTGGGAGTTTTGACAAGCGTCCTGTATTATGTACAAATGGAGTTAATAATTTGATTGATCTTCAATCAGAAAAGAAGTAATGCAAAGGTGCTAGAAGAATTTAAAACAACAAACGCAAATATCTATTTCAGCTCCATCTGGAGCCAACTCAGAGCGCCAGTTCTAATAAGGTGGAGTCACCTTGTTTTTTGCTACGACGTTTGCTGGTATCCCACCGGTAATTCAGACGGGAAACTGGCAAACCTGTAATGAGGCCCATTAACTCTCAGAAGACTGCTTTGCAAAAACACTGACAGGCACTTTGAGTGCAAAGTATAATGGTAAGGCTTGCTTAAAGCAAGCTCAAAGATTTCTCATGAGGAGGTGATTTGGGAAGAAAGGGGGAGGAACTGAGTGGGAATTGCCATAGTTATTGGCATGGGCATTGGCAGTTAATGGTTGGGCAAATAACCAAACAAAACCTACAAAATGTGTATCCTTTCTCATATCCCCACTCCTTCCGTCCCTCACCCTGATCCTCTCTCCTCGCCACACGCCCATGTCCTCCCTCATTGACCACGGCTTCCAGGAAGTTTTCATAGCTCTGAGCCCCAAGGTAGGCTTGCCCAGGCAGCCGGCTAAGTGCGCAGGCAAAGGGCAACTCTCTTGACACCTTCATCACCTTTTGCCTGTTCGCTCTGGGTGCCCCAGCCAAGACAACACCCCACCTCCTGTCTGCTGCAACAATCAGGTAAGGGACAATGATCCGTGTGCACAGGCAGTGCTTGAGATAAGATTTTGAGGTGGGAGTATTTTACTCCCTATTCTTGAACTTTGAGAGTAAATGCAATTTCAAGGGAGTAAAAAGGAGTTTTCTCATTTGCAAGAGAGTAAAAGGTATGTGACATCCAGCTGACGCATGCAAAAAGCTAACTGTATGGAAATGATTCTCATGTGTCAGCAGTCCACGTTTTGAAATGCGGTTTCTCTCACAGTTAACAGATACAGCACAGAGTGAAGTAGCACCCTCTCACCAATAGAACAGATGTGCTCTAACAGCCTGAGCTTCCTTTGCATGCACATAATCTCATGGTCAAATGTTAGCCTTATATCCTTCAGAAGTCAGTAAATTATTGAATGAGGCAATAATAATTATAGTGCTTAGAAATTGAAGGAAGTCTGCATGAACCACTACATAAAGTTAAATACTTTTCTGGGTTACCTCTACACGGATATCTTTTGCTTCGTTTCTATTTCAGTTACAAAACAATTTTATTTTTGTTTTGTTTTGTACAACACTTGCATTTGCTGGAGCATCAGGTTTAAAATGTTAGAATTGTAGTCTTGAAGATTAAAAGATGCTGTGAACCCAGTGATTGGTGTAATGACAATCACTCAAGTGCGAGCAAAGGCCTTGCTGCCGCTAACCAATTATAGTACCATTTACCACATTGGCTCGAACTTAAGGTTAGTGGATGTTTACACTAGACTTTCCATACTCATCCATGCCTCATATATGGTTTTAAGGCGCAGGTATTTTACTTCCTTTTATAATTAGAATGTTGAATAAATTGTAAGAGTAAAAATGATTTGCCTATCCAAGAGTGTAAAAGCTATGCGAAAGGCAACCAAAACATGACTAAGCTTGAAAATTAATAGAACATATGAGCAATAAAACAGAGTTGTGTAGCAAAGCTGTCTAGCCTCAATATATTACATTTGTAGAAAACCCGCTCCTACACATTGATAGGAATGAACACACCACATATATGCATCTTGATAACAAATGCACACAATGCAGGAACTTTGAAAAATACTTTTGTGTAATGCAACCATGCATTGACTTAAAACATAATTTCTTTGTTACAAAGGATACTTCCCAATGGTAACTATGTTTTCAATCTTAAAACCTATAGGACCATAACATGCTAGGAAAATAAATATACATGCGTAACAAAAGAAACCTTTCCGTTGCTTCTGCTTCCGGATCCGGCCTCCGGCTGAAGAAACAAGGTAGTTGGTTGTTCAACCTAGATGCGAACAGGTCGATCTGACACTGCCCCCATCGAATCATCAGATCTCGGAATACCTCTTCCTCCAGCTTCCAATCGCTGGCATCCCATAGAAATTTGGAATTCCAGTCTGCTAACACATTCTGGTGGGCAGTAAGGTATTCCGCTGTCACTGAAACTCATCTCTGAAGACAGAGTTGGCAAAATTCCTTTGCCATCTCTGCCAACATTTTGGACCTTGTGCCACCCAGTCTGTTTATATAGCTGACCGCTGACACGTTGTCCATCTTGAGGAGCACACAACACTGCGCCATTTCCTGAGTCCAGCATCTCACTGCAAAGGCCCCTGCCAGTAATTCTAGGCAATTGATGTGTAAAGACATCTCCAGATCCGAGCACCTACAACCCACCTACGTGCACTTATCTAACACTTGTTTTTCTGCACTTAACCCTGCACTCCCACCTGCTGGCCGCACTTCTTGTTTTCGATGTTTGATCCTATGTCTTGCACTTGCTCCTCCTCCCCTCCCCCTGGCACTTCTCCCATTCCATCTCCCCTGCACTTGTGTGATCCCACTGTCACTGGGACTAGTAAGATCGTTGTCTTGCCCCCCCTTGTTCCCCTCCCCTTCCTCGTCGCACCTTGAATCACTTGTGTATAGGCACGCTATAAATAAAATATCATATCATATATCACCTCCCCCCCTGTTGACAGATCCCCCCATCAATCTTCCCAGCCCCATCTACTGGTGTTGGACTCTATAATCAGGTCTGGGGATGAGCCAAATATCGCTCACCCATTCCAAGCGTCCATGTGATCAAGCCACCATTCCAATTCCTCCCTCAACTCCTGGCAATTTGGGATGCTCGATTCTTAAGATGCACCTCTCCTCAGGTGTTGGATTTTTATCCTTTCAAGGTACCTGTAATGAAGAGGTCCTGGAATATGGCTTGAATCGATGTAGCCAGACGTCCAACTAGTCTGGCAATCTCCTGTAACACCATCTCCCTCTTCGACAGAGTGTGCCTGATCTGTTTCTTGATGTCGTTCACCTTGGAAACTGGTAGACTGAGTGACCCCTGGATCGTGCCTACCACAAAACCCAGGAATTCCATAGAATGTTCCGGTTGCACCCTGAATTTCTCCCAGTTTATCAGAAAACCCAGATTGTGAAGTAATTCTAGGGTGATCTGAACTTGAACTTTGAGCATCTCCCTGTCCTGGCACATTATGCATATGTTGTCCAGGTATATTATGAGGCGGATGCCTTGCTCTCTCAGATGTGTCATTACCGGCTTCATCAGCTTGGTAAAACACCAGGGTGCCGATGCCAGGCCGAAGGGTAGGCAACAGAATTCCCATGTTGACTCCCCCCAGATAAAGCTTGGGAATCTCTGCTGTTCTGCCGCAATGGGCACCGTCAGATAAGCATCCTTGAGGTCTATTCTGGCTAGCAAGTGTCTCGCTATAATAATATATCTCTTAGGAGGTGGATACCCTCCATTTTGAAAGGTCAAGTTGATGATCAGCCTCAGCTTGTGTTTCCCTCTGACCAGGAACATATTGCTTATGAACCCTGTCGAGGAGTCTGTTATCTGCACTATGGTAGCCTTGCGCTCTGAGCTTCTCAATTCTGCCTCTAGCAACTGTAGATCTTCTATGTTTAGATGTATGCGCTTTGGGGGTGTTGTCTGCCTTGGCGTTGTATAGAAGTCTATGTGAAACCCCTGTACTATGTCCAAGACCCAAGCATTTTTGGATATGTGTGCCAACAGCCTATATTCTTTGCTAACCTACTGCCCACTGCTGGGAGATCCACGCTTACTGTACGCTTGAGCTCGATCACTCTCACCTGTGTTATTCTGTCGTTGGTCTCCTTGTTGCCAGCCCCTGACCCTTCCTCTGACCCTGGAGGGGAAGAAGGGGTTTTGCCTTCAGTCATCCTGCTCTCTTCATTGTGTTCTATCTATGTAGGGCCTGTTGTATGGGAACCGGCTGGTAGAGCGGCCCCTGCCTCTGCCAGCCCTCCGAAAATGTGTCTACCGAACACCCTCTTCAGCAAGGCCTGTGCTTTATGCAAAGCCGAATAGGAGTTTGCAAATGTAGTTAGTTCCTTAATGAAGGAATCTTTGAAGACTTTCCCCTTCGCTGCGGCTGCTGATTCAGATGATGTTAATTCGCTATGTTTGGGGTCTATTTTGACCAATACCGACCTCCTCCTTTCTGTAGTAATCGCGCAGGTTGGCATTTCCCAACATACAAATGGCCCTCTGTGCCCCCCCCGGTTAACATCACCGGGTCTACTGCCTCATTTTTTTCACAGGGCTCCTCAGCCATCTGCAGTATTTTCATGAGCAGGCCCACTATGTCTAACATCTCTTCCTAGCAAGAACTCCGGGACCTATCCAGGCCCTTCCTCACGTCCTTCACTATAAAAAGGGACCATTTTATCATCGATCTCAGGAGTGTCAGCAATCCCCTCAGGGAGGTGTGGTCTTGGGCATTCCGCTCTCAACTTGTTCTTGACCTCCTTTGCCATAGGAGCCCTAAGTCGTTTCTTAAGATAGGCCGCTTTCTTCTTTGGTGTCTCCCATTCTGAAGACCGGGGTGAATTAATGCCTCTGGATCAAAATGGTCACCCTCTGCACCATCTTCGTTATCAACCCTCTTTTTCTTTGGTGCTTTCTGGCGTTCCTCGTCTTAGGATGATATTGAAACCACTTCCACTTCAGAGTATTCGTCCTGACAATCATCACCACCCTCATCAGAGCTACTCGATGACCTATCCTGCCACCTGCTAGGTCTAACTCTGGCTCTGGCTTTCTACCTCTTGCCACCTTTCTTCTTTTGTGGTGTGCCCGAGGAGGGTCTGGGCCTCATGTGCCCTGCGGGCTGCTTTTCTTCCCCCTTTTACCTTCTTGTGTTCTCTTATCCTTTTAAGCTCTTCTAAGCTTTTGGAGAACTTCAGTCAGTCCTCCATCAGTGTAATTTGCTGTGGGCCATGTCCCAAAGTAGCTCCCAGTGTTTTCTGTAATATCTGACCCGTGTCTGGGTGACTCCTCTTTTGGCTAATACTGGCCTTCCCTTCATCGCTGGAGGAGCTCATGGCTGTAATCAGGGAGGTCCTGTTATAGTTGTAACCAATACAGGAGTCATGGGCCTGTCACCCGTCCAACTTATAAATTGTATAACCTCTGAAAGATCAGACGCTGATCATTCAGCAACATGTTTTACGTGGGACTGTGCCCGTCAATTATGTCGAGATATGCCCGGACTTCAACACGCATCTCTTACACTCTGAAATGAGGAGCGGACGCGGAGTCTTCAGAGACACATCTTTATTTCTCCATCATACTAGAGAACTGCCCAACCCACGTCACCTCCTGTCCCTCCCCTTCCTGCGGCCCCGTGTTCCTCTCCACGTGACCAGGGAGTCAATGTGACGACATCACACCCCCCCGATACTAAACATTAAGTTCGCCATTAGGGCATCTCTTCAATGAGACGAGGTGGTCTTCTTCGAGTTCTCTGAGGTCTCCAATTGTTTCTTTCATTTGGTTCCTGAGGTAGCAAACAGGGCTCATCAGTGTCGGAATCCTCCTGATCTCCTTCATAAGGTGCATCCCGCACCAACACGTCGCTTGGCATGTGATGTTCGACTAGGGGTATGATCCCTGGCATTCTTCTGAAGTGGGAACTGTTTCTTGTTACTACACGCGTAGTTCCTTCAGCTGTGATGAGAGAGCCTTTCCTATGCGTGATGGTGAGGGGTTCTTCATTGAACGCTGCCATGTTTTTGCGGTTTTGTGGCTGTCTCGCAACGACAATGTCTCCTGTTTCCAAGGTATTCTCTTCAGCCCTTCTTTTCTTATCTGCTGTGTCTTTCATGTTTGCTTTCTGAGATGCATCTTGTCGTCTCATTTCAGCATCACCTTTGTACCTCTCTTCTTCTAATTCTACATGGGGTATTCTGGTTCGCACATTTCTTCCAAACATGACTTCTGATGGTGATTTGCCAGTGGTGCTGTGTGGGGTATTTCGATAGTCTCTCATTAGCTTACATAGTAATTTCTCCACTGGTTCTCCCGTTAGGTGAGCTATCTGTGTGGTGCGTTTGACGCTCCCCATGAAGCGCTCAACTGTACCATTCGCTTGAGGCCATAGCGGTGTTACTTTTCTGTGATGGAAACCCATATATTCGGCAAAGGTTTTGAAATCTTGTCCGGTAAATGGAGGTCCATTATCTGACTTCACTACTTTTGGAATTCCGTATGTGGCAAACATCCTATCCAATGCCGGGATGGTGTGATATGCCGCTGTTGACGGTACAATGTGTACGTCTGGGAATCTTGAATATTCATCGATTGCTACAAGGACATATTCTCCCCCTTCCAGAGGACCATTGTGATCTACCGCAATCTCTTCCCAGGTTCCGTTGGGCAATTCAGTCATCCTGAGCGGTTCCGGTCTGGTTTGAGGGTTAAGAACCACACATGTGGGACAACTTTTGAGCAACTCTTCCACATGTGTATCCAATTGAGGGAACCATACTCTTTCTCGCAACATCCTCTTGGTGGACATAATTCCTCGGTGTCCTTCATGTGCAAGTTCAAGGGCCCTTTTTCTCAACGAACGAGGAATCACAAGTTTTGTTCCTTTTAGCAGGAGTCCTTCTGTTTCAGCGAGCTCTTCCTTTACTGTAAGTAGACAGGAGATGTCTTGTTTAGTTTCCTCTCTGACGTCTTCTTTCAGTTGCCTTGCCTGTTTCCAGTGACCTGTCTCAAGGCACCTCATGATGATCTGCATTGCGGGGTCTGTGTTGGTTTCTCTGGCTATTTGTTCCATGTCCAAGCCCTGTGGGGTACTTTCTTGGACCACGTACTTGATGTATTGGTCTGCAATGGACGAATCGGGGTTGCAATCTTGATTGAGATGACGCGAAAGGAAATCCGCTGGATTTTGTTCTTTTCCCGGTCGATGAATGATGTTGAATTGGTAGTCTTGTAGCCTTAGGGCCCACCGAGCTATTCTGGGAGGCATTTTAGCTTGAGCATTTCCATAGATGAATAGTAATGCCTGATGGTCTGTCACTATTGTGAAGGGTTTCCCGTAAAGGAAGAGATGAAAATGCTTGCATGCCCACACAACAGCCAGACCTTCCTTCTCGGCTTGTGAGTATGCTTGTTCAGTTTTTGAGAGGCTGCGGCTGGCATAGGACACTACATGTATGTCCTTGCCGTCTTTGTGATCAAGTTGAGTTAGAATGGCCCCTAGGCCGACCGGGCTAGCATCCACTATTAATTCCGTGTGCTTCCGTGGATCAAAATATGCCATATTTTTGGCATCCGCTATGCGATCTTTGATGATTTGGAACGCTTGTTGGCATTCATCTGTCCATCGGAACTCGGCGTTGAGCTTAGTGAGGGCTCTCAAGGGTGCGCTAACCGATGCAAAGTCCTTTATGTATCTTGTGCAGTAGCTTGCCAGGCCTAGAAACAATCGCAGATCAGTGACGGAGGTTGGTGGAGTCATGCTCGTGAGTGCACTGACCTTCTCAGGATCCGGTGTCATTCCATTTTTGGAGAAAATGTGGCCGAAGAATCGTAGGGTTGACTTTCTAAATTCGCATTTGTCCTTGTTCAGGGTGAGGTGTGCTTCCTCCAGTGCCATGCGAACGCGCATAAGAGTGTCATCGTGTAGCTCTTGATTTTGTCCAAATACTAAGATGTCGTCGCTGTAGTTCAAACAATTTGGCACGTGTTTAATTATGTTGTGAATTTCCGATTGGAAAATTTCTGCTGCTGAAGAAACTCCAAAACTGAGCCGCTTGTATCTATAGAGACCCAGGTGCGTAGCAAAAGTGGTGATGTATCTGGACCTTTTGTGGAGTTCTAATTGATGGTACCCCTTGTTGAGGTCCAGTTTTGAAAAGACAGTGGCTCCATTGAGCAGATGCACCATGTCTGTTATCCTAGGAGATTGATGACGTTCTCTCAAGATTGCTTCATTTGGTCTTCGCATGTCCACACAAATGCGAATGTCAGCGGAGTCCCTTTTGGGGACTGGTACTATGGGAGACACCCAGGGGGTGGGGCCTTCAGCCGGTTCAATTATGTCTGCCTCTAAAAGTTTCATTAGTTCGGTTTCCACTTGCTTTTGTATATTAACGGGAATACCGCGGTAATGCTGCGCTACCGGAGGAATGCTGTTGTCTATATGCAGTTCAATTTGTCTGTTCTTCAATTTTCCTAGTCCTTTGAACAATGCAGGGAAGATTTTGTCAATGTTGGCGGTGGGGTCCAGATGTTTGTGCATCATGAGTCTATACAGAACATGAATCAGCCCCATGTCAACTGCCGAGTTGTAACTGAGAATGCATCCGCTGTCGGTGGCAGCTTCAAGAACATGCATGGGTATTTCTTTTATGTGATCTTTGTACCGACATGATGCCGTGAAAAATCCTTTACACAGTAATGGCGTCTTGGAACCATACGGAAAAATGAGTGCTCTGGCTGGTTGTAAGCGTGGCGCATTTGGCATGTTGTTGTACACTTCCTCACTCACCACATTTACCGTGGCTCCAGTGTCCACTAGAAATTCGGCAGCGACCTGATTGACGTTGATGATGAGAGTGGGGCTGTTTTCTTTTGCGGTGGTGTTTCCAAGTGCGTACAGGTAGCCTTTGATCCGTGGTTCTCCTCTTCGTACATTTGATTCCTTCTTGGGTTTGTCCTCTGAGGAGGTGCTGGAGATGCTGTCAGAGTGTGATTGTTCTACCAAACACCTGACATATCTCCGAGGACGCCTTCTTCGTCCTGAGGACGCAGGTTTGTTGTCTCGCCATTCCTGTGAGCTCCTTGATTGTCTTCGATCCGAGAGCTCTTCCCGTTGTCTGCGGCGTGTTGCGTCGTTCTGATAGTGCGAGTCACGACCAGGGCTCAAACGTCTTGGCTCTCTTTCTGGTGTGGAACTTCTATTCTTTCCACCTCCTCGCATTTTGCTACGATATATGAGGCATACGGCCTTGTAATGATTTTCTCCCCCGCAGGCAGAACACACTTGACCCATGGCAGGGCATGTGCCTTCATGAGGATATTCATGTCCGCAACGATAGCAAAATGGATCTGCGATTCCCTTGGTGGTGCTCTCAAGCCTATGTAGATTCTCATGCTTCCCATGAATGATGGTGATGCCATCAAGACCTTCGACCTGTGCTGTCAGCGCCGCATCGGATCGAGCCAGGCGTAGAATCTCTTCCAGGTTTCAAGGTTTTTGCAGAAGTCGTTTTCTGAAATCACTGCTTTCACACCCTACTATTATCTGTGAGCGAAGTGCTTCCTCATTTGAGTATTTGTTAAAATCACAGTGTTTCATTTTTATTCTTAATCTCATCACAAACGCATCCATTGTTTCACCTTTCAGTTGTTTAGTGGTGTGGAAGATGTGACGCTCATAGTCCACGTTTGTGTGTGGCGTGAAATAGTTGGTTAAAGTTGTCTTCAGTTTGGTGTAGGTGTCTATGTCATCTTCAGGAATTTCATCCAGAATGTCTCTCACATTTGATCCTATGGCATGGGTGAGTAGGCTGTGTTTTCTTTCATCCTCCAAAGGGCCTACCGCCTTGAGACACACTTCAAAATCCCTCACCCACTTCTTCCACCTTGGTCCTAGTGTGCTGGTGTCACTCAAGTCAAAATTGGGGGGTAGCTGCGCTATTAGGCCGTCCGTCATGCTTGTGCGTGTTGATTTGGCAGGTGTTACTTGTACAGTTAGTGATTCCTCAGATGAATCATCAAGCATGACAGATGATATGCAACTGTGCACTGATTGGGTGTGGATTCTACGTGTTTCCTGTCAAAACTTGACTTGAAAATGTGGATAGTCCGTGTGTGACACGAAAATGTATGTGTGTGGGGAGCCGACACGCTCCACCCACGTGGCCTCCTCACAATTAGAGAGAGGGAGAAACTTCCCAGTCTTCACACGAAGATGAGCGAGAAAACAAGAGGAAAAAGAAGAGAAAAAAAAAATTCTTCTTTTTTTTTGAAAAGAGAGAAAAGTCTCTGTGTGGAGCAGATGTGCTCTCCTCGCGTGTGTTACTTATGTGGTCTGCGTACCTTGTATGTGTGTGGGGAGCCGACGCGCTCCACCCACTGGTGCCACTTCCTCTGGCGGGAAAATGCTGTGAGGAGCCGACGCGCTCCACTCACTCGCTTCTGCGTGAGGAGCCGATGCGCTCCACTCACGAGCAAATCCCTTTTGCTGTAATGAGCCGTCGCGGGGAGCCGATGCGCTCCACCCGCGAATCTCCTGCCCGCCGTCGGCAGGAAAACGCTGTGAGGAGCCGACGCGCTCCACTCACATGCGAATGTGCCTCTGGGAATCTGCGAAGCAGTCGCAGGGAGCCAATGCGCTCCACCCACGACACAGACGTGTAGAATTTGCAGGGAGCCGACGCTCTCACCTGCAGGTTTTCCTGTCACCGTTGGCGGGTATGTGCAACAACCCCGCTCGGGCTCTAGATGCAGGTTCAGCTGGCGGGGAGTATACTCACTCCCACCCGCCGTACTCTGCCGTCGCGTCTGAAACGCCGAAAAGTGATCCTGCTGCGTGGATTTCCCTCGTCGCCAGTGTCGAGATATGCCCGGACTTCAACACGCATCTCTTACACTCTGAAATGAGGAGCGGACGCAGAGTCTTCAGAGACACATCTTTATTTCTCCATCATACTAGAGAACTGCCCAACCCACGTCACCTCCTGTCCCTCCCCTTCCTGCGGCCCTGTGTTCCTCTCCACATGACCAGGGAGTCAATGTGACGACATCACAAATTATATGAGATGCAGTAGCTCTCGTGACATGTAGGGGCACTGTGTGCACCGCGTACCGTATGCCTTTTCTCTGAGGAAATTATCACTTATTCCATCTGTCTTTCGTTCGCCCCGCACTCTTAGTGTCTTTCCCTTCAGCGTTACTGCTACTGTGACCGCAGTGCACCTTGTGGCCTTCCAGTGCTGTTGCAGTCGCTGCAGCATTAGCCCCATTGTGACCGCAACTCTAAAGGATATACCGGTCCTCACGCGCAATATGCTCCACCACGCTTATTAAACGCTGCGCTCGCGCTGCTGTGAACGAAGAGATTATCATTGCACCGAAATCACAGTAAACGCTGCGCTCATACACATATCTCTATAAACGTCCTACCAGATATAGAACAAAGTGAATGAAGCACTTAATTCACAGCCGAGCATCAAAGAAAGAGAGGGCGTTTCAGAGGAGTTAAAGTGTTTATGGGACTATACAGTTATGGGTTGGTCAAGTTGATCACGTGGTTATTTTTCAGGGACCAATAATACCTTGGACTACCAAAGACTCTGCGTAAAGTGGGACTTGTAGTTTGATCTTTGTTGCTGTTTTATTATTGGTTTTGCTAAAGCTGGTCGAGAAGTAAAGTGTGAGAGAAAGCATTATCCGAGCCTCCGGTCTCGACATAGAATCCCAACGTAACTCTATGGCTATTTTTTTTATGAAAGCAACAACCGAAATACAAACAGGAGACCACACGCTACCCGGATTCTGGTTGGAGTTTGAGCTAGAGCAAACACCCCAGGCTTTCCTTGTCTCCAGGTGGTATAATATTTTATTCTCAAGGGCCCAGCACATGATCGCACCCAGTTCTTGCACCGTTTACTTGAAAACAATTTGTGTAGAGAAACTTTCCACCACATAACTGAGGAAGTGCTGCAGTGGAGCAGTCTCACTGCTTTGCTTTTAAAGAGGAAGTTGGCAATTTCTCTCTGTGGGTGGAGGTTTTTTACGTTAATAAACTCTATTGTATTTAGTGAACAGTGGATCTGAGTTTGAGTGTATCACTGTATGTGCCGACATCTCAAGCTGTGTCGTATGTGAACGATTTGCCCAGCATTGTTGTTTTCTTTGCATTCTGGTGTTTGTAGTTTTTCTTGTCGCCTTCTAAACCGTAGACTAGAGACAGTAGAATGCAAATCGAAAGTAATAACTAGTTGGATTGAGCACAACTGTCATTGCACACCCTGAGCTCTCGGTTCATCAATATGAGGTCGTTTTTTCACGCGCAATATACAGTGTTTAACAATTATTTATTATTGCTGTGGTTACTCACAGGGTGTCAGCTCGTAGAGGCGCACATATGGAGCAGGATTAACAGAATAAACATGAAAAAAACAGAGAATGAGAATGTTTCTGGCCAATGCAACATAAAATGTTTTTGTTAAGGCGCTCGGGTCACAACCCAGGCGCCAAAGACCACACGACTTGTTGTAAGTCTCGGAGGATGCCTGCCTCCAGATGTGCAGTGTGATGGTGTCATGTGAGCGCGAAGGCAATGTCGCGCATGCGCAAAAGAAATAAAGTGGGCGGACCCAGGCTCGCTAGAGCGCGCCAGGAACCGGAAGCGTCAAGACCTGTGTCCCGTGTCTCCTTCCAGGTACAGGGGGGCAAGGCCTGACAACTGGGGCCCTGGGTGCAAACCAGTGCTAAAACGGATTTCTGAACTCTGAGCTCGTGGGCAGAGGTTCATAAGGCCAGCCTAGTTTCTTGGAACAGGGTAATCTTCTGGACAAGCCAGACCAATCAAGGTAGCTTGGCGGAGGTCAAGACTAGGTCTCAGGAAGGGTGAGGGTGACTGAAAGACCTCAATGAGCACACAGAGTAAAGGACACTTACAAATCACTCCCAGACAGGTGTAGATATATAAAAAATACAAATACATTTATTTCAAGGCCTTTGAGCTTCAACACACAAATCAAATCAAAGTAATACTTTTAAGCCAACACAATCCTATCTAAATACATATATACAAGACCAATGGGGTCTAGTGGGTTAATGCACGAAATGGGTCCGTATCTAAAAGGGAAGGAAACAGGCAGTGCAAATAGTCTTTAGTCCCTTCTGCTTCAAACACAATCCTAACTGAGAGGCAGTCCAATCCCTAAGAAGAGTGGAGCCTAGTGCTCAAATGTACTTGCAATGCTGGCACACATGGTAATGCAAATGGGCAAAACGGGGTCTCTTCAAGGGTCTCTAGCAGCTCAGGAAGGTGGGTGAGGCGATGAATAATAAGTTCCCACTATTCATGGAGGGTCTCCTCAACAGAGCAGAACAGGTTCCAGAGTTTGGGAATAGTTTGCTAGTTCGCACTAGCAGTGGAAAGGAGAGGGGCCCTCAGGGGCCACTCATGTGTAAAAATGGATGGAGGCGCTATGGGCCACGGGTTAGGGTTGTAATTACTCAATGGCCCCCGGTGCACTCTGGACCAAACTTCAGCAGTCAAGTCCACTTCGGTTGCAGGTTCAAGTGCAGCAATTTGGCAGCTCTGCAGCTTTCAGCGACGAAGATACAGCGATGATTCCCAAACAGGACAATGGCGATTTCACCGCTCCTGGTGGATGGATCAGGCCAGTTTCACTGCAGCAGGCTTCAGGGGCAAGAGGGGCACAAAAGCAGCACACTTGCAAAGTTCATCACCACGGCTGGGTGACACAGTAACATTTATGCTCCGGTTTGGACGCACTCACTTTACTCCAGACCTGGAAGCGCCAAGTATACGAAATTCGGTGTGAGAGTGCCGTGATCACAGAGCTAGCGGCGTACCAAGTTTTGAGTGTCTCCTCAAAATGGCGGCAGTATCAGGGCAAAGGTCCTGCATAAGCTGGTCAGCCCACTCGTTGGGCCAGGGACCTTTCCGAGAAGGCTTACTTGCAGGGTTTGATGAAGGTGCTGTGAATAGTAGGTGCCACTATTCCAATGGGTCAAACCATCTTCGCAGATCTTCTAGGATGACCAGATAGAGAGGGGTGCAGGGGGACGACAGTGGGCTCAGCGTGCCAAACCTTCCACCGGGTCACCAGCGGTTCCTCGACTCGGCTTCTTAGTTTCAGGATACTTGGATCCTGTCCTTCATTCAGTGAAAACTCCAGAGATCGACATGGTATAGCTGTGTGGGCCCCTCTCTTATCCAGAATCTCCTTCGTGCAAAAACTAAGAGGACCCAATGGGAGATCTGCTCACATTCAGGCATAACTGTCATGATGCCTACCTCCAAGGAGCCAGACAGGGCCCGGCACCCTCAGAGGCAGGCAACATGTATACTAGGGAAGTCCCAGCCACCCCAGATAGGGGCTCTTTGGACTCAGTCCTGGCGCCGTTGGCGTCAGGCTCATAAGGGATAACAGTCCTGACACCATCGGCGCCAGGCTCATACAAGATATGGAAGGAAAAGTGTTTGGTGCAAACTTACCTGGCAGACCATGCTGCAATTTCCTTACCTGGCAGATCATTCTACAACTTCCAGATGAAAAAGGAACTACTTAACCACACGGGTGTGGCTGGTGGCAGGATACATACCTTCAGTGGAAGGATACATACCTGGGACTACTTGAAAGGCTATTTAAGCCACGCCCAGACAGGAAACCACGCTTCGCGTTGTTCTGCTCATAGCAGCTGGACGCTCACCGTGCCTGCTCCTGCTCCAGTCCTCGACCACGCCTGCCAGCATCCAGGAAACACCTAAGGATAGAAAAGGGAAGAAGAAACAGGTGAAAAAACAAACCTTACCTGTTAAAGCTGCATTCCGGAATCAGCGCGCCAACGTTCCTGCAAAAAGACATCATTTTAAAAACTCACCGCGTCGCATACATCTCGGCACACTTCTCTCACCTGCACGTGGCGCCTTAGGCTCTGCGACGCCCATCCGGATCTCCTGCAGCATTGCAGCACCTACGGGGAGACGAAGAGAAGAAAGCAAGGAGAGAAGGGGAAAATAACCAAGAAGCACTTACCCGCTAAGCTAATTCTTCTTACCTTCGGGTCGATGCCATTCCTTGGGCATTTCAGCACCCCGGCCCCTATGGGGAAAAAGCAAACATCACATTAGTGAATGCAAGAACCGTAGCAAACAAACTATTTTAAACTTACCTGCTTACCGGTCGGACTCAGCTTCTGCTTCGTACCGGCTCCATTTCTTCGGCATTCTCGAACTCCGGCCCCTAAGGAAAAACAGACAGGAAAAGACAGTAGTGGGCCTACACCAAAACTCACCTGAAAATTAGGTTTTCGATGGAAACCGCCCTCAGCCCGGAGTCTTCCATTACCTGCAAAAGAGAAGAGGAACAGTTTAGACTCAAGCTTGCCATAAACATTTACGGTACTTACCGGAACAGACAAGCAAACTCGAACTTACTATCCAGTGACGTAACTGGATCCCAACGCGCCCCTGCATCAGAAGCAGGATGGAGAGCTCGCCTTTTCAATCCCTAAGGTGAGTCTCCACAGGGAATTACAGAAGGGTTGCAAGGAGGGTGAGAAGGGGAACGGGAGATCAACACAAAACCCGCAGAGTATTAACCCTTCCTTTTCGCTCACAGAAGGGTATTCATCCGAGCCAGACAAGCCGGATTTGGGAACCCAGCCCACTCCATCTTCCGGGTGCTGAACATCTCCTTTGAAGAGGCCACTGCCGTCCAGACCACGCCCGCGCCTCCGTGGGAACCAGGTGAGCGTTACAATACCATACGTGCACCAATCACAAACCACGGTGGTCTCAGGCATTCACAGAACTCAGACTCTCTGGGACCCAGGATGTGTATTGGGGACAGACACCCCAGCCCACATCCTGGAGGCAGGCACACAAGGCATGCAGACGCCCGCGAAGGCTTGGTGTTTCGCGGGAGAATGCATGCCCAAATAAGTGTTGATCCGGGTCGGCTCAGCCTGAGGAAGGTGAAGGGGAAAGATGGCCAAAGGACAGGACATAGAACCTCGTGGCATGGCCATTTTGGAGTCAGGCCACCTGTTTGTGCCAAACATGGTTAATGCAGTTTTCTTGGCATGAAAGGGTTAACGATATAAGAAAAGATAAGCTGCCACCAGCCCTGTCCCTGACGCATTGCACATCTCCTAAAAAATCCTTCGAGAGTATCTAGGGCCTTTGGAAATGACTATTAGACCCAAGTGCACTGTACTGTAAGGTACATGGTACACTTGTTACATGTTGCAGAAACTTTGCAACATTGGAAAGAACTAAGGGAAACAAAGTCTCCCAGTACTGACTGTCTTTAAGGGCATGTCAGTTTCCCCATAATAAAGTGAGCGAAAAGCCCAGAGGAGTGCAGCAGAAGGCTGGGCTCCTCTGGTAAAGTCAGACTATGGTGTTTAACATCAGCAAAAAGTTGGAGGTTCACAACTGGAGGGGAAATTACACATAGATGGACATCTTTCCTAACACTCACCCCTCCCAGACCAAGGACAGGGGGAATTAATCCACCCCTGGATGAGTCTCATGTTCAGGTCGGTTAAACATTCTAGACAACCCATCAGCATTGCTATGTTGGACACCTGGCCTATTCTCAATAGTGAAGTCAAAGCCTTGCAGACTTATGGACCACCTGGGCAACTTTGGATTCTCTCCCTTCCTGTTCATGAGCCACTTTAAGAGCTTATGGTCAGTTTTCACAGTGAAGTGGGTCCCTTAGAGGTAGGGCCTCAGCTTCCTTAGGGCCAACACAACAGAGAAACATTCTTTCTCTACTGTGGACCAGCTGAGCTCTCTGTCCTTAAACTGGCAAACTGATGAAGTCAATAGGGTGTTCCTTACCCTTCTCATCTACTTGTGATAGTACAGCTCCTATCCCAGTGTCAGCGGCATCTGTCTGCACAATAAAAGGTCTTTGGTAATCATGGGCCCTGAGAACAGGGGCCTGGCACAAGGAGTCTCTTAAGCCATTGGAGGCCTTCCCACACTCTTCAGACCAAGTTACCTTCTTTGGTTTCTTAGGAGTAGTGAGGGCAGTCAGAGGGGCAGCTATGGTGCCATAGTCTGCCATGACGTTTCTGTAATACCCAGTGAGTCCTAAAAAGGCTCTCACTTGGGTCTTTGTAGTGGGGGTTGGCCAGTCCTGTACTGCTTGTACTTTACTGGGAAGAGGCTGTATCCTCCCTCCACCTACTTCATGTCCAAGGTAGACCACTGAACCTTGTCCAATCTGGCACTTACTGGCCCTTATGGTCAAGTGGGCCTTGTGAAGAGCCTGTATCATAATCCTAAGGTGTTTCACATGATCCTCCCAGGTGGCACTGAAAACTGCTATATCATCCAGATATGCAAGACAGAATTCGATCAACCCATTAGGGACATGATTCACAAGCCTCTGGAAAGTGGCAGGGGCATTCTTCAACCCAAAAGGCATTACCCTGAACTGGTAAAGACCCTCTGCTGTTGAGAAAGCTGTCTTCACATTGGCATGCTCTGCAAGAGCTATTTGCCAATATCCTGCAGTGAGGTCAAATGTGCTGAGATATTTGGAGGCACCCAAAGTATCCACTAGCTCATCAGTTCTAGGCAAGGAGTGTGAATATGTCTTGATGACAGCATTCAAAGCCCTGTAATCCACACAGAACCTCAACTCAGAGGTACCTGCCTTTGGAACCAAAACCACTGGCTGGACCAAGGACTACTAGAGGTTTCAATCACCCCAAGATCCAACATTTTGCTGACATCTGTCTTAATGTAAGACCTTACATTGTCCGACATCCTGTATCCCCTACTTTCGGTAGGTACACTATCTCCAGTGTCAATGTCATGTTTGCACCAAGGTGTCAAACGAGGAGATTCTGAGAACAAGGGTGAAAACTGCCTCAACAAACCTTTCACCCAGTCCTGTTGATCAGAAGTCAGGTGATGGGGCACTTTGACACCCTCAATGGAGCTATCTGAAGGACTGCCCTGGAACAGGTCAGGGAGGGGTTCTGACTCCTCCTCAACATCTGAAGCCAGCAGCAGTGCTGCGATTTCAACTCTTGGTATGAAAGCCTTCAGTCTTTTCACATGGAATACTTTTGGAGCCTGACCAGCCCTTCCAAGGTCCACTAAATAGTTGACCTCATCCAGTGACTCCACCACTGTGTAAGGGCCTGACCATTTATCCTGTAAAGCCCTAGGCCTTATAGGATTCATGATCAGGACTTGCTGACCAGGTGTGAAATTGATGTGGTCAGCCTTCTGGTCATACCAATGTTTCACCAGGGCTTGTCCTGCCTTCACTTTTTCACTAGCCAGACCCATCAGGAGTACCATCCTTTTTCTGAGCCCTAGCACATAGTCTACTACATTGGTAGTGACTCGGGGAGTAGCCATCTCCCACCCTTCCTTGACCATAGCTAAAGGTCCCCTCAGAGGGTGACCAACCAGAAGCTCAAAGGGGCTGAAGCCAACACCCTCCTGTGGTACCTCTCTGTAGGCAAACAGTAAGCATGGTAACAGAAGATCCCATTTTCTTCTTTGGGGTTCTTCCAGAGCCCCAATCATGCTTTTTAAGGTCATGTTAAACCTTTCAACTTGACCATTGGTTTGTGGGTGGTATGCGGATGAAAAAGTATAGGTGACACCATATTCCTTCCACATGGCCTGCATATACTTTGACATAAAGTTGCTGCCCCTATAAGACACAACTTCTTTAGGGAAGCCAACCCTCGTAAATATGCCAGAGCGGAGCTAGTCGCAGAGGTAGGAGCAGTCTGTGCAGTCGCTACCTTCTGTGTGCTCCAGTATCCAGAGAATCTACAGTCTGTCCACAGTCTGTCTACTAGCTCCATTGCTGCTTGTGGAAGGACCCATAAGAACTGCCTAAGGCCGCGGAGTGGCCGCAGAGCTAGTCGCAGAGGTAGGAGCAGTCTGTGCAGTCCGTGTCAGGACTGCAGGACTAACAGACATGCCTCCTCCTGCGACCAGCACCCATGCTGACCAGCAATCCGAAGGAGAGGGAGAGAAAAGATGTCTCCGGAGCTCAAAGGCTCATTCTGGCAGAAAGGACTCGCCAGCGAGCCCAACTCCACAGAGAAGCCGCCTGCAGTCGGCACCGCCGAAGCTATGTGATCATCTCCCTGCGCACAGAGACATAGTAATGGCCGAATCTGCACTGCCACAGTTAATTAAACAAACGCATACGGCAGGGCCGCCAAATGCAAGAAATATACAGACACACGGGGTGAAGAAGCAATCCAGGCAAAGGATCAAAGACACGCGGACGATCTCCCCTCCATTACAGACAGTCGGCTGAGTCAGGCTGCTGACATTCCTCCCACTCCGGAGTCCGGAGGGCTGCCGGAGGAGAGGCTTGTCCCAGTCATATCACTGGCCGTTGCCTTAAGGAGCGAGGAAGCGTGCAGCACAATCAGGGACCCAGTCCAAGACTCTGCCTCGATCTCTCAGCCTGCTGCAAACTTGTTAGTGGAAAATACAGATGCCGGGAGTCCCCCCCAACATCCAGGGAAATCAGAGGAAACTGTACCCATTCCAGGAAATTCGCCACCTACCTGTTTCCCTTTCCGCAGCGCCCAGGATCAGGAGGTCCTCTCCCTTCATGCCGAGTTACAGGCAGCAGGGGCAGCGCATGACGGCGACTCGCCCACTTGCGGCGGGGCTGTAGCCGGCAGCAAGGCCCAGAGAAACGGATGTGTTCACAATGCAGATACCCAAATAGAACAGGATCCACTGCAGGCTGAAGGCACCGTCAGCAGATCATTGAAAACGGCAAGAAATCAACCCATAAACACTGCAACTGATCGGCCTCACCTGACGAAGGAAAAAATAGCCTTTCAAGAAGCAGAGTCCAGCATTGCAAAAATCAATCCCAAAGATCAACCGGTGCGCAAAATCCAGCTGCAAGACAATTCTGGCACCTGCCATCCAGTGCCTAGTAAAAAGAATTCAGCCCACAAAAGACTTCTGCAAAAATAGCGCAACTAAACTCCCTGAAAGAATTTTTCAAGAAACAGGGGAAAAGAAATCATGACCACTTGGACAAACTCTCTGATGCAGAGATCCTAGAGGCAATCAAGGAGCCCCCGCCAGCCTTAAAAATCCGGAAAACCGGCAGCCTTGTCGACCTTTCTCCAGCACCTGTAGAAATGCCTACAGACACGGCAACGCTATCACCTGAGGACCCAGGTATTTCTGACACTAAGGACAAACTTCCTGCAGGGTCAACACACCCTGCCAGCTTGACCAGAGAGGATAGCACACATCCTAAGGAATCGCGCTCAATCGAGCAAGAAAAAGACAACATGGCTGACAACCCTGCAACAGCTCAGGGGCACACGACAAAAGAGACATCACCAACAAAAGGGTCCTCACCAAGAGAAAAAGTCGAGGATCAGCCAGTCTCACACGAGAGGCCCCCACAGCCAGCTTTAGTCGGAAACAACCTCCAACACCTGGTTGGGGACTTGGAAAAGCTAAATGTTATCATCAGCCCCCAGCCTCACGTAGAAGCAAGAGACTTCGGCGAAACTTCAAAATCATCTCACAGGAGCAGCTGCTATGTTTCAAACCATTTGTCACCTCCACAGGGAGCCAATCAGGTCCCCTCACCAAGCACATCGCGGAGGTGCCAGAGTCTCGGAACTCATTGGTCACCAATACAAAAGGATACTCCGACGAAAAAACCAGACATGACTACGATAATGTCAGCCATCACCATCGCGCTGGCCCCCTTCTGCAAGCTATATGGGGCCATAAACGACAACTTGAAAGATCACTCAACGATGGTCGCAATGATGCACACAAAACTAATATACCTAGAAGGATACATCTTGGCGATGGAAAAAAGAACTACCATCCTTAACAAAGACACCAACTGCTTCTCGCCCACCAAAACTGTTTCGTGGGACCAAAGAAACATGAAAGACCCAGGTAGCAAAAAAGGAAACTCAAAAACAACGATATACATAGCGCAAAGCACTTAAACTGAGCAGGAAAAGCAGCAGCCGGCAGCAAAGAAGGGCCAGCAGTGGGAAAACTTTAGCATATTCAACTCCCAACATGACAACAATCGGCAGGGAGTTCCACACTACCAGAGGTCTTTTTCTTTAAAGAAAGCTCACCAAGAAAAGACACCACAAACGCAAATGCCTAGAAGGGGTCCCTACCAAGAGGCAAAGAACCAATGTGTCTAACAAAGTTAAAAGCCCAATCGATAAGAACCAAAGGGCACTGGAATTGCCAATGCTGAAAAAGCAATCACTTGTACAATTACATGACTCAACAGGCTCACAAATGTGGCACACGGAATAAATCAGCCCGCGAAAAATGCTAGAAAAATACAATAAACCGGTGACAAGGAAAGAAATGCAGAAAACCGGGACAGACCCAAAAAGGCTCACAAAGAAACAACGGCAGCAGAACCCTGCTATGAAAGCCCCCAGAACGGCAGACGAATTCCTTGCTGACACGTCTTCCATGAATATTTCACAGCATCTGACCTACGTCTCTGAAGAAGCCCAAGAAAGCACAACAAGGGCACTCATAACCAACAAAGACACACAAAGGTCCCAGATGGAAGAGGTACAATCCGAAAAAACACACAGTGCAGAGAGACAAAGAAAATCTCAGGATGACCCCTCATACAGCAGGAGAAAGCAGCAAAATTATGAGAGCAGCAGAGGCCACCAAGCCTCACCAGCAGGATCACCAAGTGATAGCCACCGAAGTGGAATAAAAAGCACACAAAAAGACGATAAGCAAAAGGAGAAAAGAAATTGTGAGAAGAACTTCAACCAGGAGCCTTCAAGAAACAGAAACTCCGGCCGATCCGGGGACAGCCTGAAGGACAGATATCAGAGGACCTAAAAGCCCACTGCTCGAGACAGGCGACCCAGACATGAAACATCAGAGCCAAGGTCAGCGACGCTGACCCTGAAATTAGAACAAGCCTCAAGGAACAAGGAGGACATTGTGCTCAACAGAAGAACAGTGAGGAACATCTTCAGTAAAATCACCACTCTGAAAAGTCTAAAAACAGAGGACTACTCGAGGGTCGAACCATACCACAGAGGGACGATTGCGAAAGCTTATATACATATAAGACCTACCGCCCTGCCACCTTCAATTAAAAAAGCCATAGAAGAACTGACCCTACGCTGTTTCCATCTGTCAATACTGACAAAAACCAGGCTCGCATCGTCTGCCCGGGAACATAGGCCAGAGCAAACAGCCTTCATGAGTCACTACAAGTCCAAAACGGAAGATCTGTACAACACCAACAGAATGCCTCGACAAAGGGTTAAGCCGGCAGAGCCCAGGCGACTGGGCAATAGAACACCAACCCTCTCAATGAAGCCAGCTCCAAAGGAGGACAGGACGCCAAGAAAACAGTTACTGAGGGCGCCACAGAGGTCACCGCCAACAACCAATACCCCCCAGAACGGGGCTTTTTGTGCAACAGTTGCCTCACTTACAGGCAATTGCCAAGATAACTCAAGCTCCATCTCAGTCAAACCAGCAAAACCTGCCGCAAAACAAAGGCTGCTTTCACCAATGAAGCAACTATGGGCCTGGCTGCCGAAAACATTGATGTCTCAGAACAAAAAATAGCAATTTGCTACCGACGGCAAAGAGGTACAACCGCCTGGGACACTAGAAGATCCTTCTCAGTCGACGACTACATTACACTTGGGCTCTTGGAACACACCCGGATATCAGCACTTGATGAAAAAGGGTGGCGTAAAGATAAACGACTTCGATATCTTGGCACTCCAAGAAACGTGGTTATATGAAACACCATATCTTGACGGGTTCAGCATAGTAATCTCGTCAGCGAAAAAAATCGCTTCGGGACGTCCATCAGCAGGAATTATATTAGCGGTCCACTCAGGAAGAGGCATCAACATCCAACGGACACTGTCAGTCTCTCTAAACCATCTGGCAGTGCTGACAAGCTGGACCATGTTAGATTTCAAAAGCAATCGAGACAAAGAGCTTATGGTCGCAATTATCATTGTCTATTGGAACCCCCAAACTATCACGGATGAATGCTTCTTAAAAACCATTGAAAAAACAATTGACTCGCTCTACGCTCAAATAGACGTGACTCATATCATAATTTGTGGAGACCTGAATGCTAGGTGCGCCCCATCTTCGGAGGCAATGAAACAAGGTTCTACGCCATCAGAAAATAGAGGAGCAAGATGGCTGGAGCTGATGGAGTCACGGGGCTACTACAACTTCGGACAAGCTTTCCCAAACCCAAATCGATGGCCAACGTGGGAAAGAGATATCTCAAGCACGACAATCGATTACATATTCGCGTCTGAAAATATACTAAAACGGACAACATCTTTCGAAGTAATAAAAACAGCTACAAGTGATCACAACCTGCTCAAAGTGACTTGGGTAACTTCAAGGCGAGGAGCACTGAGGAGCGAACCACAAATCGAGTGCAACATCCAATGTACTTGATTAAAACTAACAAAGTCAAGAATAAAAGAGTTAACCCTCAACTACCACAAGCACCTGGCGGGCAATAAATTGCTAGCCGAGATAGAACTGGATTACCAACCGTTATTGAGCCCGTACAAGTCTAAGATAAGGAAAAAACCCGCACTGAGGAACCCTATTTTGCATCATTACGACAAGCAGCTGGTAGCGAAAAGAGCCGTCCTGAGACGCTTAAGAAGGAAGGTAAAAATCACTAACTCACCAGCGGCGCAAAGGGAACTGACTAAAGAAGCAAAGTCTTACAAAGCATGGCTACGAAACCATCGGATCACTCTATACCAAAGAGACTCTGAAGAAATGCTGAAAAAAATGGGGAGCAAGAATGCCGGAGAATTCTGGACTCTGATTAAGTCATCAGGAGCACACACCGAACCCACCCAGTCAAACAGCGTGAGTGAAGCCAACTGGATAGATCACTTCTCTGTGGGACACGTTGATAACACTGAGAGCAACGCGGGGTGGATCAACCTAGCAAATAAAGAGAACATTCAAGCAACCATTCGCAAATTAAAAGCCTCGCTGGCCCCGGGTCCGGACTGAGTGACGAATATCGACCTCAAAAACTTTCCTGAAGAGTGGTCGACATTCATCAGCATGGTTTTTAGAAAATGTGCTGCCGACAGAGCACTACCAAGGTCATGGACCATGGCGGTGGTGGTCCCAATCTTCAAAAAGGGAGACATGGCAAATCTGCAAAACTATCGACCAACCACACTCCTCGACACAATTGGAAAAGTGTTCAGCTCGCTCCTATTACGGGACTTTCAAGCCTGGGCAAATCTGCTCCTCTCAATGACCCTTTCCAAGCTGGATTTCGAAAAGATTCTGGGACCACCGTCAACATTATGATCCTGAGTATCCTCAAAAGCAAAACTCAAGAGGGGACCACCAAGGTGTACCTAGCATTCATAGACCTCACCCAAGCGTTTGACATGGTAGACAGATCACTACTGTGGGCAAAACTCTTGGCCGCTAACTGCCCAAAGAAGATCCTGGAGCCTATAAGAGCCCTCTATTCTGGAACATCGATGCAGATGAAGCTGAATAGAAACGGTACACTATCAGACGAAATCCCTACAACAAGAGGGGTGAAGCAGGGCTGCCCCCTGGCACCGGCGCTGTTCACAGCCTTTATAGGTGACTATAAAGACACAACAACAGCCGTGAAAGCATTTCCACCGAAAATTGTGGGAACACCAGTTCAAAGAATGCTCTATGCTGATGATATCACCCTGGTTGATCAAACACCGATTGGCCTTCAGCATCAACTAACCAACTTATCAGACTACATAAAAACCAACAAGCTGCAAATCAACAAAGAAAAAAAACAAGATAATGATTTTTGAGAAAAAAAACAAACGGGCCAACGTTACATCATGGCAATTAGAAAACGTCAAAACCTTAGTAGTGTCCGAATTCAAATATCTGGGGGTCATGCTGGACAACACACGCTCAGAAGCGAGCATGCAAAGATTCATCTGGACCAAAGCAAGAACACTGACAACACAAGCTTGCATGCTGGTCAACAAATTTGGTTGCTTCTCCCTGATCCCCCTACTCAAGTACTACAAAGCAAAAGTGGTCCTGTGCTTGTTATATGGCCTGGATGCAATGCCAACGATACCAGAGGAGATCTGAGAAAGGATCGAAGGTTTCTTCTGGAGGTCTGTGCTGTCCCTACCCAAATCGACCTCACTGCCGGCTATCAGGGGAGAGCTGGGACTCATCTCTCTAAAAGCACAGCGGAAAACAGCAGCATGTCACTATACAGGAACATCCTGTTACCGGAGTCATCGCCCCTGTACAAACTGATAAATACAGAAATCGAGACAGGCGGGTCAGAAATTCTATCTTTATGGGCCGCCAAAAAAAGGGACCAACTGGAGTCAATAGCATGCACACAGGATGAGTTACATCATAATCCTCTCAGAATAAAAAAAACTGGAAGAATTACACTGGATAATTACCTCAGAGAGGGTGGAAAAGAACAAACTCCTACGCCACCTGCCACTACTCCCAAGAAAAGTAGATGACCTAGCAGAAATCTATAAAAAATGTCCTAGCAGACCGTTAAGACAATTCTTCCTAAGAGCAAGACTGAACTTACTACCGACTAGCGAAATCCTGCACGTCAGAGGCCTGACAAAAACAAACTCCTGCAGGTTATGCAAAAAAGCTGAGGAAGTCGAATCAGTTCGCCACCTAATGACGTCATGCCCGGCATTGCAAAAAATCAGAGAGGCTCACCCTCAGGCTGGTAGCAGGCCTGTCTCCTTAGGCCTTCCAGAGATGGGCACTCACATTGGCCCTTACTGAACGTGACCCTCTCAGGCCACCCTCTACTAACAAACTTTGTAGTTCATGATGATCATGGGTATTGAGAGTTTCAAGCAACAACTCTTCCTCATCAGGTTCAGGTATTTGACCAACTACCTCGACCTCGGTGGTAGGTGAGTTTGGGGGAAGGTTTTCTTTCACTCTGTAACTTTTTCTGACTCCTTTAGCCTTGGGCTTACCCTTTGCCTTGGGCTGGGCATTGGACTTGGCCAAGGCAGCCCTTGGTTGTGATCTTGTGCAGGGTCTTTCTGCTGTGTCTCCCACAAGCCTTACAGCTCTGAGATCATTCCCCAGCAAGACCTTTCCTGGGACATCTCTCTGAATGCTCACTGGAATCCTGATCAATATACCATTTATAGTAAGATTTACAGGTATAACTGGGAACTTGAGAGGTGAGCCATCAGCCAACTTAGTGGGGCACAGAGGAGCTCTGGCAACTTCCTTTGGGTCTACCAAGTAGAATCCACTACAGTCCTGCTGCACCCACTATCCCCAAGGGCAGGAGTATCTACTCCATTAATCAGTCATCTGTCCTTAAAGTAGTGCTTGCTATTATCAGGAATCCTAGCATAAACCTCTGAGACTTTAGGCTCCCAGGAACCCATGGAAACTAAAACTACCTCAGAATCTATCCCACTGGGGAAGGAGTCTGTGGAGAAGGATGCCCCTGTAATCACTTCTTCCTCATAGGAGGAGAAGGCCAGATTAGCAGAGTGGACCCCCAAGGTTTTGACCATACATCGGGGGTCCCCTTCTCATGGTCAGTTGCTCCACAAGCCACACAAGATCCACTGGGTCTTGAGACATAGAGAGGCTTACTGTAACCAGAGTTCTGTTTTGGAGATTAACCTCCACTACCCTGTGTGTTCTCTTGTGACTTACCTGTACATTTCTTTTTGTGGCTCTTTTGGAAGGAGGTTTTATCAGATCCCCCACCCTCCTTATCTTTGGACTTTTTCCTTTCCTCCTGCTTAACTGGACGAGTCTTGTCCTTATGGCACACTCTATGTGACACCCACAAATCTGCTGCAATTACCAGCTTCTTGGGATCTAACTCCCTTAAATCTGCCAAATGCTGCTTAAGCTCAGGGGAACAAGATGCAAAAATATGTTCAAGCATGACAAGACACATCATACCCTCAAAAATGGGGACCTTATAGACTTCAACCCAGCCAGTCAAGTTCTTTAAAGAATCAGTCACATATGACACCCAAGTACTTCCTTCTTTCTTTCTGTACTCTCTAAACCTCTTCAAGTATTTGGGAGGAGTCTTCCCAAACTTTAAGATGAGAGTTTGCTTCAACATTACAAAATTTACTCTTTCAGCTTTTGACATTTCCATAATAGCACTGCAACCAGAATGGAGCAACCGTGCGATCTTATCAGCATTTACAACCTCTTGAACTTCACATGCATACTCAAATGCATTCAACCAGTCCATAATGTCATTCTTCTCATCATGCACACTGAGCAGATCTTTAGGAAATCATGGATGAGAGGAGGACCCCGACCCATGTCCATATTCCTTGGATTTTGGTGAAACTTGAATCTTGGCCAGTTCCAACTGGTGATCCCGGTCTTTCTGTTTTTCTACCTGCTCTATCTACAGTTTAGCCATGTGAAATTCATGCTCCTTCTGCTTAAACAACCGCTCTTGCTTCTTGAAATCCAGCATGCCCTCAGCATCAGAGCTTGCAGAGGAAACACTACACATAGCATCCTCCCTGTCATCATGCCCACCACTGATGAGGGCAGCGACAGACTGTCAGTTCTGCCAGTGGAAGCTACTCCACCTCCTTCTGAACTCTCATCAGAGGGTATGGCACTGAGATGTGACTCTTGCAACTCCATGATTTTCTAAATCATTTCCAATTTTGTACCTTGAGCAGGTAAACCCCTCTCAGTACACATCTTTCTCAATGTTTCCGATCTAGAAGCATTTAAGGTTATAAAGGTACTTGTTTCTGTGATATTAGATAGGTATTATGCCTTTACAGTTATCACTACAAAGTCACTATGTGTCCTGGGTAGGAATAACTTGAAATGCCTTTACTAGTGTGCAACACTGGATACCTTCAGTCCTATCCCACCGCTGTACACAAATTTGTTAAGACGTATTTCTGAACTCTGACCTGGTGGACACAGGTTCAGAAGGCCTAGATTCTTGGAACAGGGAAACCTTCTGGACAATGCAGACAAATCAAGTAGCTTGGCTGAGGTCAAGACTAGGTGTTAGGAGGGGTGAGGCTGACTGAAAGACCTCAATGAGCACAAAGAGTAAAGGACACTTACAAATCACTCCCAGACAGGTGTAGATATATTAAAAATACAAATACATTTCTTTCAAGGCCTTTGGGTTTCAACACAAATCAAATCACAGTAATATTTTTAAGCCAACACAATCCTATCTAAATACATATATACAAGACCAATGGGGTCTAAAAAAGGGTTAATACACAAAATGGGTCTGTACCTAAGAGGGGAAGGAAACAGGCAGTGCAAATAATCTTTAGTCCCTTCTGCATCCAACACAATCCTAACTGAGAGGCAGTCCAATCCCTAAGAAGAGTGGAGTCTAGTGCTCAAATGTACTTGCAATGCTGGTGCACGCGGTAATGCAAATGGGCAAAATGGGGTCTCTTCAAGGGTCTGTAGCAGCTCAGGAAGGTGGGTGAGGCGATGAAGAATAAGTTCCCACTGTTCATGGAGGGTCTCCCCAACAGGGTAGAACAGGTTCCAGAGTTTGGGAATAGTTTGCTAGTTCACACTAGCAGTGGAAAGGAGAGGGGCCCTCATGGGCCACTCGTGCGTACAAATTGATGGAGCCGCTAGGAGCCACCAGTTAGGGTTGTAATTACTCACTGACCCCTGGCGCACTCTGGACAAAACTTCGGCAGTCGAGTCCACTTTGGTTGCAGGTTCAAGTGCAGCAATTTGGCGGCTCTGCGGCTCTCAGCAACAAAGATACAGCAATGATTCCCAAATGGGATAGTGGCGATTTCTCTGCTCCTGGTGGATGGATTGGGCCACTTTCAGTGCAGCAGGCTTCAGGGGTAAGAGGGGCACAAAAGCAGCGCACCTGCAAAGTTCATCACCACGGCTGGGCGACACAGTAAACGCGTATGCTCCGGTTCAGCCGCACTCACTTTACTCCAGACCTGGGAATGCCGAGTGTACGAAATTCAGTGTGAGAGTTCCGTGAACAAAGAGGTAGTGAAGTACCAAGTTTTGAGTGTCTTCTCGAAATGGTTGCGGTATCAGGGCACGGGTCCTGCGTCAGCTGGTCAGCCCACTGGTTGGCCCAGGGACACTTGCGAGAAGGCTTACTTGCAGGGTTTGATGAAGGTGCCGAGAATAGTTGGTCCCACTATTACAATGGGTCAAAGCATCATCGCAGACCTTCAAGGATGACCATATGCAGAGTGGTCCAGTGGGACGACAGCTGGCTCAGAGTGCCAAACCTTCCAGCGGGTCACCAGCGGTTTCTCGACTCGGCTTCTTAGTTTCAGGATACTTGGATCCTATCCTTCGTTCATTGAGAACTCCAGATGGTATAGCTGTGTGGGCCCTTCTCTTATCCAGAATCTCCTTCACGCCAAAACGAAGAGGACCCAACGGGAGATCTGCTCACATTCAGGCATACCATACGTGGACCAATCACAGACCACAGTGATCCCAGGCATTCACAGCACTCCAGACTCTCTGGCACCCAGGATGTGTATTGGGGACAGACACCCCAGCCCACATCCTGGAGGCACGCACACAAGGCATGCAGAAGCCTGGGAAAGCTTGGCGTTTCGTGGGAGAATGCATGCCCAAATAAGGACTGACCCGGGTCGGCTTGACCTCGGGAAGGTGAAGGGGCAAGATGGCCAAAGGACAGGAGAAAGAACCTTGTGGCATAGCCATTTTGGAGCCAGGCCACCTGTTTGTGCCTAACGCGGTTAATGCAGTTTACTTGGCAAGAAAGGGTTAAATATATAAGAAAAGATAAGCTGCCACCATCCCTGTCCGTGACACATCTGCAGATCTCCTAAAAAATCCTTCCAGAGTATCTAGGACCTTTGGAAATAACTTTTAGACCCAAGTGCACTGTACTGTAAGGTACATGGTACACTTGTTACATGTTGCAGAAACGTTTTAACATTGGAAAGGACTAAGGGAAACAAAGTCTCGTAGTACTGACTATCTTTAAGGTCATGTCAGTTTCCCCATAATAAAGTGAGAGAAAAGCCCAGAGGAGTGCAGCAGAAGGCTGGGCTCCTCTGGTAAAGTCGGACTATGGTGTTTAACATCAGCAAAAAGTTTATTTACTCCATTGCGTGGGTCAGCACGTGATACATGTGACGGCCCACGTCACAACAGTTTTGAAGTGCAAACTGTTTGGAGATCAAATTCCTTAATATAGCTGAAAGATGTGTGATTTATTGGCGCTGGTATTCCCAGGCTGGGGAGAAAAGCCATTGTGAGTCACCATAAAATCAGATGTCATGCAGCAGCCCAAAACAAAAGTTTGCTCACATTGCGCGTCCTCTGGGCTGCACGGGAGCCTTTGAGAGGGGAAGAGTGAGAATGGATATTGTAAATGAGGGATGCTTTGAAATATGGGTGTGACTTAGGTTCTGTGTAAGATTTACAGTAAATATTTGGCGAATACTTATTTTTCATCTGAAATTCAGCTGCATACTTACTCGCAGCCGAAATTCAATACACCCCTAGTAAAAAAGCCTGGGACGACCATTATCTGGAGGCCTGTGTACAGGCAGAGGCGTTGCTAGAGGGGGGCTGAGGGGGCTATAGCCCCAGGTCTTTTGGTTGTAGCCCCGGATAGAAGCTCAGCGGCAACAACCAAAAGGCTATAGCTAGCCCCGAATCCTGCCAGTCCCGACATTAGCTTAGCCCCTGATCTTTTCCAGACCTAGCAACACCACTGTGCACAGGTAACACTGTGTGTTTGAAATGGCGAACTCATGCTGGAAGAAGGCAGCACAGCTGCTGGCCGCATTACGAATACATTTTCCAATACAATCGAATAGTCCTAGATGGGTGGAGCTAGTGATATTTCTTGCTCGATCAACTACAGCTCATGTGTGGGTGGTGCGGGGATACCCCCAGCTATATATGTTATTATTTCAGCTCTAAATACAAACACGCCCGGATAATTCATACACACTCACTGTAGTGGGATAAAAGGTTGCTCCAGGCAGGCGATTTGGTTTCATATTAAACCCCAAGGCGATTTGCTCACAGATTTCGAGCAGAGCTGTGGTCAAGTATGCTACATGTTGAGCTTTACAAATGGAGATCTGGTTATAAACCCGATTTCGGCTTTTACACAAAGATCATATTACTCTGGACAACGTCTTTTGTGTCCCCTCCTCCCACGCCAAGATTGCAAACCTGAGAGTAATGATAATGTATTCTTTTTGGTTTTGGTCAGCCATTGACTGCCTATGGCCATGCTGAACACATTGAAAGAGCAGTAGCAGGAATGTGAAGAGATTTAGCATGGGGAGGATTTAGTTTGGCTTTAGCACCACCTATATGCTGAAACTAATGCATCTTTATACAGCTAGGGAGATATTGCACGAGGGACACAATGCTTGTGTAGTTTGGCTATTTACCCACCCATTGACCGCCTATAGCTATGCGGATCCCTATGGCCATTGTCACCCACTTCCTGCCCCAAATGCACCTTTATGGGATCTCTTTGAGCTACCTTTATCAAGATTTAAAATCAAACTTTGCACTCAAAGTTCCTGCCAGGTTTTTTTCAGAGCAGTCTTCTGAAAGCCTTTTGGTTTAATTAGTGGTGTAAACACATTACTGGTGTAATAAAATATCTTAACCTGGTCTGCTTTCAGCGAGTTGCCAGTTCGGGAGTAAGGGGAAGGAGCGGAAGTAGACCTTTCCCCATTTGCTTGACCCCATCTGAATTAAGGTGTTTCCAAGGAAGAGTGTGGATATGAAAATTATGTAGAGCGGCCAATGTTAGCAAAGTGCATCGGCCCAATATGGAACACATTCTGCTCATTATCAATGGCACCCTCTATCAATGGCTTCCTCCCTTGCTCTATTCCCCTTCTCATTCTGAACCTCTTATGACATCGTCCTTTGAAACTTTGCACTCTCATCCTTGCACGCAGGTGCCTATATATCCAACATGCAAACATCAGTAAACGCCAAAACTATTGGTGTTACCAATGCTTGTTTCTGCAGCAGTGTTCTTGGCTCATTTTGACTTGCACATTTGATGGATGGATTTTCTGCCACAATATACTATATACCTGGTGAGAAACAGTCTCGTGAAAACATCTTTAGGAAAATATGTCTGGCACAATATTTTGTAGTGGGCATTTTTTTTAACATAACACTTTGGAAAGCATAGCATCTTCATATTTTTTTCGGATGTATATTTTGAAAAGAGCTTTACTACTAGAGTATTCCAATGGTGGCAATGAGGACATTGCTCAAGAGGGCAAAGAATCTCAGGATGATTTCTTTTTCTGTACCAGGATGGCCGAGTGGTTAAGGCGTTGGACTTAAGATCCAATGGACGTTTGTCCGCGTGGGTTCGAACCCCACTTCTGGTAACTGTTTTGTCCGTGCACAGAGTTATTATTCATTGTAACTTTAACGTATATGGATTTCTTTTTTTGCGAAGTTCACTAAATATATTATCTTTTTTTCTCTCTAAAGTTACATTGTTCTTGTGCTCCGAAATAAAATGGCAGCTCCCTCTAGTGAATGTGGACGAGACACTCTTTGCCTCCCCACAGTTGCAATCAATATAGGATTTTTTTTCTTCTTTAAATAAACTTTAATATCGTATGGGGCGGCAGTGGCAGGAACATACGAACAGCGAGAAGAATCGCTGCGGCCAAGATTCTGTCTGTTAGTACACGACAACCTGGCTCCATTCAACAGAAACAGGGCTATTTTAACACAGCCAAACCAACGTTTCCTTTGTACCGAGCCATGCCTAAACACGAAGTATAATGCACTGCGTGTATTTGTGTTTAGCTAAATGGCGCCGTGGTGCAGGCTGGCGATGGCACACCAGGCGTTTGTGGGCGGGCACATCATGGCATCTGTACAAATTGCCAATGTAATCTACCGTGTGTAGTGCTGCGATTTGTTCTTGGCTCCAAGTAACAAGATGTATCTGTCGCCTGCTTCACCGTTAGAGGGCGCAAACCTGTTTACCAGGGAACAATGAAAGCAAAAGGATGGTCAAGGTTGCTAGATTTTTATGAACACATTCCTGTCATTATGTAGAAAGGCATGGATATTTGTAGCACATTTGAAAGAGTAAAATACAACTTGAAAAAAAGCCTGATCTGCCATCAACACAGTGTAAAACTGAATTACTTATGTTGCTCCGCAGTTCCTATAGGAGTCCCTGGTGGTCTAGTGGTTAGGATTCGGCGCTCTCACCGCCGCGGCCCGGGTTCGATTCCCGGTCAGGGAAACCAGGATTTTGAATGTTGAATAGATTTTCATTGTTTCAATTTATGAATAATTTTTAAAAAAAATGCTTTAGTTGCGTGACAAGAAAAACACATACCTGTGCACATTGATCTTTTTTGTAACAGAGGCCCACTATACTTGGGAATCTACTCGTTTTTATTTATTTCCCCAACCTTAAAACGCAGGATCTGATTTTGTACTGTACATTTTCTTCTCCTTGCACTTACACAACGTATTAACGTTTTTTTGTTCACATTAATTATTTTCCGTAAACCTAATTCGTCCTATAAGCAATGTGCATGCATATTGCTGTCTCAGCAAACTACCTATACCTATTATGGTATTACATAGACACAGAATGTCCAGTGCCGCGAAATGAGGGGGCACCCCCTCGAATCTCACGGCCAAGGGCACAGGGCCCTTAAGCTTGGGGAGCTGCCCAAGGGTTACAGAGGAAGGAGGGTTGGGGGGAGGCCAGGAGCCTCTGCATCCCCTCCCTCCCGCTGTCCTCTCTGGACACACACAAAGAGCCTGACAGGGAGGTGACCCAGCCAGAGACAAACAAAAGGTGCAAACTCGGGCTAGTGCCAGCACCAAAAACCCCAGTGTCTCTCCCCCCTCTTCAAAGGGGAAGACAACACAATAGCATTGTTGTGTTCTGTACACAGTCATCTGACCAAGAAAACACGGACACAGGCCTCACGTCTTACTCTCTTCACGTTAGTTCCCTCCCCTCCCCTTTCCCTCCCTCAGCCCCTTGTTCCGTCTCCCTGAAGGCCCATAACACCCCCCCCCTGTTACTTATCAGAGGAGTTTGTGGCCTACATCTGCTCGATGAGGCGGGGAGGCCTGCGTACGGTTCACCGGGGTCGGCCGTGCAGGTCACCGGCGTATTCATCTGGTGCCTTTGGCGGAGGGTCATCAGGGGGTTCTGTCTGGGGTTCTGTTTCGCCTGCTTCATCTTCCCTCACAGGGGCGTCTCTTCATCAAGCTCCACTTCGAATAACTTGCGAAAGAATGATGCGTTTCTTGTTATGTCTTCTCTCTCTCTGGTGGTTGTGATCATTGTCCTTTTGACTTCAGTGACCACGGGGGATTCGGGTTTGTATCTAGAGTCTGGTTCCTATCTCCACGCCCACCAGTGGTTCCTCTTCTGGGTTGGTGGTGACTGACAGGATCGGGCACACTAAAGCTCTGTGGGTTGTCCTAGTTTGGGTATTGGTATTTGCTCCTGGAAATGTAACCATATTTCTACCCACCACACTGGCTCCTTGATAGTGAGTCACCGTGACATTGGGTACTCCATTGTTATCTAGCACCTGAGGGTCTTGCAGCGGTGTCTGATGTAAAGCAGAGACTGGGATGCTGTTGGGTGCCGGTATGGGCATCTGCGGATACTGGGGCAGGGCATTAGGTGGGGGCGTGGCCGGTACACCATATGGAACATTCACCGACACCATGGCATAGGGCTGTGGATTGGGGACTGTTCCTCCATGTGTATATGGGGGCATGTGCGGGTCATATGCAGCTGCTGGTCTGTGCCTGCATTTCTGTGAGAACTGGCCCATCCTCCTGCATGTCCAACACTGCCCTGCACTACCAAACCTCAAGACCATCCCTCCAAATCCTCCTCTGCCCACTCTGAATCCAGCAACACCTCTCTTCCTTTGAGATACCCCCCTGGTGTCCTCCTTGGTATGGTCCCTAATGCCCAACATTCCAGTCATACTCTCCTCCCCAAGTGGGGGTTGCTCGTACCGCTTCCGGAATCACCCTCTGCTCCGTTTGTCCTCCTTGTGGAGTAGTCACTACTGTTCCTTCCATCGTCAGCTTCACTAACTTTTTCTTTACCATTTCGCTTCTGCTTTTTGTGCTGTTTCTGCCACTTCCTTTTCCTTCTGCCTCACCCATTTACAGTGGTGTACAATGATTGACTGTATCTCCACCCACCCCATTTGCTTCAATTCCTACAACCTTATCTAATGTTTTCTGTACCTTTTTGTGGAGGCCTTGCTTCATCATATAATAAAAGACTGCTATGGACTGGTCCCATGGCTTGCCTGTTTCTTCCCTCCACATCTCCTACGTTTGCAATATATACTGCACTGGGACCTCATTTTCCTGCATAGTTCGTGCCATTATTGAAAGGAGATCTGACGTCGGGGTACACGCGCCAGAGCACCGCCCACACTCTGACCCTACATCATTCAAATGGGCCCCGCCATTGCTGTCGTCCCGTATCTGTACTCTGGAATACCCTGCCTTAATCCAAATATTATCGGCCTGGTCCCCTAATACTACGACAAACCACCTGTTTTTCAAATGCGTATATCCATTTACCCCAGCCTGCGGTAAGGGATGGTAATGTCTTAATCAAATTATTGCTCTCAATGTGTGGCCAGGGTACATATTGTGCTCTCCCAGGACCTTTGTGTAATAGAGGGAACTGTGTCGCCACCGGCCTCCCCATCGTCTTCTTCCCCCCTCCTTTCCCTTTCACTACCGCCATGTGTCAATGGCGCGATCTCAATCTTGGTCCACACATCCTTTCCACCCATGGTGATATCATGGATGTGGCCTCATCTTCCTCCTGCTCCTCCTCCTTATCCAACTCTTCCTCTTCCGCAGCTGCGGCTATGTCAGCATGGGACCGTAACAATCTGTAATCTAAGCTCCTAACCCGTGGCTTTCCTCTAGGCTGCCCTTCAGAATACCATCCTTTGCTATCTGTCTCCACATGCACATCCCTAATCTCTGTGCTGTCAATCCTTAATAAAATGGCCCCTGCTCGCCATTCGTCAGTCCCAACAGGTACAATCTGCCTGTCTCCTCTGTCCAATTTCAACCTTGATAATTCTTCTTCTGTCTTCCTGAACGCTATCTCTAAATCCCTCTGTGGCCTCTGCTCAGGTTCTCTATGCGCTGGAGCTCGAGCAGCTGCAGATTCTATAGGGTTTGGGATATTCTCGTATTGTGCGGGAACTGAATGAGGAGGGGCAGTGGCGGGCAGTATTTCGTACAAAGGATTTGTGTACCCTGCTGCTGCACGCGTGGTATAACACCATGCTGGGGTCGGCAGGACTGTGTGTGCTGTGCTAGGACGGATGGGGCATCCTTCAATACGTGGGCCAATATGAGTGGATGTAGGCATCTCTACTTTCGTGGGGCCTAGGGTACATCCTCCAAATCTTCCGCCAACCTCCAAAGTTCCAGGGCACCCTTCCTGTTCTTCAATTTCTTCCCCTTGTATTTGTTCACCAAAAATGTGTACAGATGGCCAAAAACCTCCTTATCATTGGTTCCCTCCTGTGGCCTTGGCTTATACATGCCTCCTGTCTCGGAAAACCATTCTTTGTGGTACTTCATAATTTTTGAGAGCTGTACACATATACTCCAGTGGAGTTGATGGCTCCATGTTGGTGGACCCTATTCGCTCCAAACGTCTCTAATCAACTAAGGCTCCGACCCAGCGGTGCCTTAATGCCCCCTCCCCACCCTTACCCATTTCTGTTCCCCTCCCCCGCTCATCACCCTTCTCACCCCCCACCTTGTTTCACCACATTACTTTAATCCACACACACTCACACCAACCATACACACATCACTGTCAGCATTCAAGTGCTGCAACCCAGTTTGTTGTTGGATGTCCATATCCAATCCCCCTGTAGGGATATGGCCCAATGCAACAACTTGGAATTCTCTCCTTGCATAGCCATTAGCTGCCTAAGTGGCCTGTGGCCAGTCTGGACCATGACGTGAGACCCAAAAATGTAGGGTATCAACTTGCACATTGCCAAACCACTGCAAATGCCTGCTTCTCAATGGTGGCCCAGTTGTGCTATTGCTTTTTCAAGTGCCTACTAGGATAGGCACATGGTTGTTCAACCCTCTCAGAGTTTAACTGCATTAATACTGCACCAATTCCAAATTCACACGCATCTGTTTGAATGATGAATTCCTGCCTATAATCCAGGATCTTTAGAACTGGGACCAGGCGCAAACCATCCTTCAAGCTCTGGAGGAATGTTTGGAAAGCAGGATTCCAAGTGACCTTCTTTGCCATTTTCTTAGATTCCACATCATTCAGGGAAAGGGCAATGGTCCTATACCCCTTGCTGAAATGCCTGTAGTAACAGTTGTGGCCACAGAAGGCTCTGACCTGTTTCTGTGTGTAGGGGATGGCCTAGTGCACCACTGCTTGAACTTTGGCTTGGAGAGAATGTTTATGTCCCTACCTACTTAGTGTCCCATGTAAGTCGCAGTTCCCAGCACTATCTGGCACTTGGAAGACTTGATAGTCAAGCCATCCTTCTGTATGGCTTGAACACCTGTTTCATATATGACAGATTATCTTTTCAGGTTTGGCTTAAGACAGCAACGTCGTCTAAATAGGCAATGCTGAGGTCCTCCAACCTTGATAGGACCTGATTTACCATCCTCTGAAAAGTGGCCAGAGCATTTTTTAACCGTAAGGGCATGACAATAAACTAGTAGTGCCCTTCTGGTGTGGAAAATTCAGACCTCTCCTTTGCTGTGTTAGTCGGGCCAACAAGTTAGTTCCCAGCCGTGAGGTCAAGGGTAATCATGAGCTTTGCAAGGACTAATCTGTCATTGAGCTCATCTGCCCTAGGTATGGGGTGAGCATTTGTCTTGGTGGCAGAAATGAGCCCCCTGTAGTCCACATAAAATTAGACTTCAGTTTTCCCATTATCAAACCTTTGACTTTTTAGGTACCAGTACCACTGGGCTGGCTCATGGGCAATGGGAAAGCTCAATGACTCCCAAGTCCAATGTTTTGGAGACATCCTCCTTGATGGTGTCCTTGACCTTGTCAGACATCCGTTGAATTCTGCTCTAAACTGGCTTACTGTCTCCAGTGTCAATGTCATGGATGCACCGATCAATTTCCCCCAAAAAGGAATTACAACCTTATTAAGAACTGGAAGCCTATTGGAGTTCAGTTCGTTTTTCAGACTCATGACTTTCAGGTTACTCACATATCTAAACAGTAGGCACATTTACTCACTGAGTTGCTTCACTGGGTATGGCTTAACAGGCCTGCAGGTTAACAATAGATTTATGTAGCAGATATATTTACATAATGAGCTACATTTAGTGACACTGGTGCCTTTGTAAGGACCTTTGCCAGGCTAAACCCACCCTTTCGAATGGTGCTGGGCCAGCCTACCAGTGCTTGTAAGGGCCGTCCTAGGTGGAAAACATTAAACTTATAAGCAGAACAGTGCCTCTGAATTGTTGTCAGGGATTGGGTGCTGCAGTCACGTTACTGGAATGGGAGAAGACAAGGTAATGAAAGAAAGAAAGCGCTATGCCAACAGTGTAAACTTATCACACTGCCCATCAGAAGTGCTACACGTATGTTACTATTAAGGTTTGGGAGTTCCTCCTGCTAATAAGAGCTGTTACTGTCCAATTAAATCTAGAGATGTAGGTACTCGCAGCGCCCACTAGTGTGTATTACCCCTACCCCGAATAATAAAACACACACTCATTGCCCTGTTGGCTGAGAAGGTATTTTACATGTGCATCTACAAGCAGGCAATTCTATAAAATTATATAAGTAACACATCTCCGTACTCAACACTCGAGGATTTCATCAAGAAATCCAGTTATCACATTGTCAATGATTGTTGCATCTGTTTAAGAAATGTTTCACATAGCAGAAGAGTGACTAGGTTCAAGCTACACATTGCCCTCACTTTCCAGTTAGAAAAAGTGTATGCAATGCTTCGAAACAATGTTTCCCAGACTGTTTAAATACTGAGAACAAAATGTCTTCCGATACACTGCAAAGGTTGCCTAAAATACACTCCTAACACTAAAATACACTTGAAACACTGCAGTCTTTATTATTTCACTGCTGAACTTTACCAATTATCTGTACTATTTCTACCATCCTGCAGAGAGAGCCTAACAACCAGGAGTGCGATTTGCTTACAAAAAATCTTGCTGTATTTCTATAAATATCTCAGAAAACACAACATGGTCATGTTTAGGTTAAAAGACCACACATCAGCTGTGCAATGTGTACCAGGATGGCCGAGTGGTTAAGGCGTTGGACTTAAGATCCAATGGACGTTTGTCCGCGTGGGTTCGAACCCCACTTCTGGTAAAAATATTTTTCTTTATAAATATATAGTTTCCAGAAACCGAAGTTCACTTTAAAATAGGCCGGGGTTTCTTTTCTTCCGAAATACAGTTTAGTTGTTAGTGTGTTGAGAAACACGCCATCTAGTGACTGCGATGGTGGACGCTTCGCTTCCTTGAAAGTTACCAATAGAATTCGCCGCCCTGAAGATTCCGTCCCTCAACTTCTCCTCCAATTCACTAGATGCAGATTCATTTCCACACGGGAAGCAGTTGGGGGTAAGTCTACTTCTGCGAAAGGGAACAGGGGTGGAAGCTTTAGCCAGAGCTGACCAGCAGGCCGTTTGCCGACTGACACGAGAATGCAATGTTTACACCGAAATGTGATACGTGGAGCTTCTGCGTGATTTTCTTGGTTCAGGGGACACGCTGAGTGGCTGTCTTCTGTTTCGGCTTTAAGTCATGGAAAAATCAATAAAAGAGGTTCGTAAAGTTACTACAGTTTACTTGAAAAGTATTCTTGTATCCGTATGGCAATTTTCATATGATGTTATACAGACAGAGGTACTTTCTAAACAAATGCGCATATTTCTAGAATAATAACAGATTTTGGAATTTGAAAATACAGTGTGAAGAAAGTGCCACGCATTTATTTCAGGATCCAAGGTGAAATATTTCAGGGAAGAAACTGATAAATGTAGCGTAAAACTACTACCAAACATATGTAATCAGGGGATCTTAGTTCGGTTTTTTCGTTACTCAACGAATGTTAATAAAGTAGACGTATGTCCCTGGTGGTCTAGTGGTTAGGATTCGGCGCTCTCACCGCCGCGGCCCGGGTTCGATTCCCGGTCAGGGAAAGTCACATTTTACATTTCTAGAAGACCGATATAAAGATGTAAATTACATTTCTTGTAGGGGTGTTAACAGTTTCTATATGTTGCCCTCATTGGTCGTCCTGTCTCATAAAGGCACACGGGATTATACAAAAATAAAGTATGCAAACGTTTTGAAGCCTAAAATACTGAAATTCGAGACCCCCATTTACCAGGTACATATGTGGGTGGGTTAAGTAAATACAAAACGTGGAGGGGTTTGGGGGGGGGGCTGTAGGCCCCCCCCCACGCCCCCCCCCGCAAATATATGTGGTAAAAAAGGTTTTTATTTTTTTTTAAAAATCGTTATTTTGTGTTTCACATTTTTCTCTCTCGCAGTATTCACACAGATCAGTGGCCTACTGCCTGAGGTAATGACCCTAGTTAAGTGAGTGGATTAGCAAACGGGCTGGCTATTACTATGTTGCTACAGCTGCCAATTGCTACAGCTGCCAATGGGCACACTGCTAATGGTGTTGAGAAAAAGACAGTGGGAAAAGACAAGCATTGGTAATGCTAACATTTTGAAGAGTTTGTGTAGGGGAAAGGGCACTTGCAAGGAACTGCCATAATGTTATTAACTGGCCATTGATGGTAGCAGGTGCAAAATGGTCTGAGTATCTGGGAATATAATAGCAGCGCCTCCATTTGAATAATACTTCTACACAAGCCACAACTGTTGGATTTGTCAATGCTTGTTTTTAACTTTGTGAACACATAGCGAAATCCACCCGTAAAGAGAGCTGCTTTTTTTTTGTACAGTTGAACCAGCATTGTGTGTTGCCGCTCGTCCCTCGCACCAGCGTGCTTCCTGGAGGAGGCGGGGCAGGAGGCAGGAGCAACACGTGACTGGATCACGTGATCGCGGCCGCCTACAAAGGACCAAGGCAACCACCCTTGTGGCGTTAAGCCCGGCTGGAGTAAAGCCCTGAGACTGTTGTGCGGCTGTTGGGCGCAGTTGGCGCAAATAGTCATATGGGTTCTACATAAGATCACCAGCTGCCACCAATAGCTGAGGCGAACCTGAGGTAAGGCCTACATCGTTAATAACACTCGTTCATACAGCGTGAGACTGCGGGATCTTATATCCTTTGATCACGCTGTATTGTCCAACTACGGCACGATAAAAGTCGTCTTGTTACTTTTTTCATCTTTTTTTATTCAATTTTTCCGGTCCTGATACTTCTAAAGATTCTATTTAGCATCTCATCTTCAACTTTGGTAGTAAGCACTTTTGATGCAAGCTGATCATCTACCCTTGATCTATTGAATGCTGTAAGTCATATTGTTTACCACTTGCTACCAACAATCAGTGAATATTTCACAGAGTGTCGATTACACCAAAACTTGATGAAACTCCGCAGCACCAAAGATATGGAAGGGGCAAGGAATGGTTCGTACTTAAACCAAAGCTGCGAAGTGGTCACACCAACCGCCCAACTCGCCCAGGAGAATGTCAACCTGTCGAATGGACACGTAATCCAAGTTTTGGTACATGCTGATGAAAAACATAGTACCCCAACAACAAGTCAGTCAGAGAAAAACCCAAATATTGCTATAATGAATAACTGGAAAAAAGGGCTGGAATACACTATCTCGACAAGAAAAATACAAAGCAAAATAGAAAATCATTTCGGGAACAAGCGACATAAAAGCCACAGTGACATCGAAGGAGAATCCCTTATTCTTTGGGAAGAACCAAGACACTCCCAAACCCCAGCTTCTAGCACAGAAATACATACTGGTGCAGTACATCCGGAAGAAAAAACCTGTATCTCACCTGTGGAAGATAATGCATTCACCCTAACCTTACAAAACACACAATCTTCATCGACTATTGCGCAGCAAATGCCGGAACAAAGGGACCTAGAAAGAAAAGATGAAGAAGAAGCAATAACAAATCCAAATTCAGACACATTGAAAGCACTGAACTTTGTTCTTAGCTCATTGGTTTCAGTCTTTGAGATGCTAAAAGGAGAGGTCCAATCGCAAAATGGGACATTGCTAGAAATGACTAAAGAAATTTCCCTTTGCGACTCTACTCTAGTGGGCCTGGCAAATGCCATGAACACAAAACTGAGCACCCCAATTCAGGCACTGAACATTGAGATTGCAAAACAAGGACTCGACATCTCCTCCATCCAGCAATCACTGAAGGAAAAGAATCAAATTGAAAATCAAAACAATACACTTTTGAAAGAAATCTTCTCAATATTGAAAGGACAACTGCCCCCAGTTCAAAGAGAAGAAACTGTAGAAAAAATTCAGGACTATTCATTGGAGGATACCCCACTATCAGACTCAATATTGGAAGAATTCCTAAGACTAGCTACAGTACTAGAGGAAGAGGAAAATACTGGAAAAAGCACAAAAGAAACCAATTCTGGTAACCAAAAAACCAGACTGGCGGAAAAAACTCAGGAATGGCAAGAACAAGGGGAACAAACATCAAGAGGCAGAAGAAAAAGGAGAAACCGCTCAGCAAAGAGAAAGGGCTCCAAATCCTCACAGTCAAAAAATAAAAGCAAACGTAACAGAGGGCTGAAGCAAAACAAAATCACAAAAGAAAAAGGTAAGATCCAGGTAAAAATATATTCTGATATGTCTTGTGAGGAGCAGGACAACATTGTGGGCGACGCTAAAACCCCTCTTATTGGCACCAAAAAAAATAAACTTAATACAGGAAAGGGAAACCAGAAAATCAAAATCGACATCCCTAAAAAAACCAAATCAACTAAAGACAAACAATTGGATGATACAGTTCCAGTAACAAAAGCAAGCATTGGCTTACAAACAGAGGAGCTGACAGGACAAAAAAACAATCCAAAAAAGAAAAGCATAGAGATTGTAAAGGACCTGAAAAATCAGATAAGTCCGGAGGAGACACCAAGGAAAAAAAACCTAGCCGCTCAACCTCAAAAAGAAAATATAGCCAAAGCAGTCAAATGGGCTCCAATTTTCACACAAAAAACAGGGCAGTATGCAGTAAAAAGATCTTGTGGGAATGTTACTGCCACAAATCAACAGGAAAATAGGAAAATTGCCCCCATCTTTTTAACAAAGAAACCGTTGACCTCCAAGGACTCAAGTAAAACCCCTTCAGATGCAACTGCTCCAGCAAACAGGTTGGGAGGTAACACGTCTGAAATAAATGCATTCCAAGTCAAAAATGGAGAAGGAAAATACGTCAAACTTGATACTGAGAGGCATCATGAGGGGAACGCTGAAGGTACCCGCTCACTCACCGATTTATGTGACAATCTATCTGAAAATACAGCAATGGAAAATGTAAATGAAAGGATTTGGCTGAGACTGCGTTCAAACTATGGCCACTACAAATCCTTGAACCGGGGAGTGATCTTGAACATAATACAAAAAATAGGAGACCTTCGCTCTTTAACATCTAAGGACATTGAAAGCGTGAAATTCCCATTGTCATGCGATCCATTTTTGGTCGAACTCATCATGACCTCAGAGACCGCAAAAAATGACATCTTGCGAAACTCAATCGAGTTGGAATCCTATGGACTGGAAGTCTCATACTGCAAGAAGAGAAATAACATCATGGCCAAATACGGCACTCCCCCACGCCCAAACAAAGAAACAACATATCAAAATGAGGCAATTCTCACAAAGCAAGGAAGCTTAGAAAAGGGCTTCAAAACAAAAGAAAACACCCTTATGCTCTTACCAGATATACTGTCAGAAGTTCTGAAGAAGCTGGGTCTGGGCACACAACAACTTTAGAAAGAACCATGTTAATATCTTTAGCTGGAACACAAGAGGCTCCAGTGTCATCAGAGGCAAAGAAGCAAGGTCACACATATTCAATCAAGGGGATGCAATTCTTTTACAAGAAACCTGGTTGGTCAATCCGCTAAGCATCGAAGGGTATATGGTCCATTGTTTGTCAGCCACACAAAAACCACTGGGTCGGCCCTCAGGAGGCTTACTAATAGCATTAAAAAACGAAGTCTTTAAAAATGCAAAGGAAATATGGAATAATCCCCAGGGCATTCAGGCATGCAGAGCCGAAGTATCAACACAAGAAAACACCACAACTTGGGTCTTTGTAAATATTTACTGGAACCCAGCAACATCAAAACTAGACTGCTTTTTAGAGAATTTAGCATCTCTATTCGAACTACTAAAAACAACTCTAGTTTCTAGTAAGATCGTGGTAGCTGGAGACTTCAACACGAATTGCCTATATCCCCCAAAAGGAAACTGTGATCGAGTAACCCAGAGAAAAAGAACTCTGGGAAAACAATGGCAGGATTTTATGGAACAATGGGACCTCCATATGGTAGTGGGCTCACAGGAGGGCGTAAAAGAACCATACATAACCTGGAGAAGAGGTAAATCTTCCTCAGCCTTAGATTATATCTTCGTTTCAAAAACCCTGCTTGCTTTGCCCTATACATTAAAAATAATACAGGAGCCTGGAAGTGACCACAGCAGACTGGAGCTGTCACTCGAAAACATTCTGACAACAGAAGCTGAACGAGAATTACAGATGCTAGAAGGGAAGAAAGGAAAACTTAGAGTTGTAAAGTATAAAGATGGGGGGACTAACTTAAATGGAAAACTTAAAATGATTCCCGAATACATATGGAAATCACAATGCGATCCACACCGATTTACCAACTTCCTATGGGCAACCTTAGCACCCAAATACCTAGCGGGAGAAGCCAAACAGAAACACCTGCACTCCTTTGACGAATTCACACAAAAAAGAAAAAGAGAGCACAGGAAAACGTTAAGAGACATCAAAAAGGCAGGACTTTCAGTGGAGGAGATGAAAACTGAAATAAGAACCCAAAAAGCCAACTATAAATCATGGTCGATTTCGCATAACGCAATTCGTATGCAAATAGATGGAGAGCACATACTACAAACACTCAGAGAAAAAAACAGCAAGAACTTCTGGGAAGTAATGAACCAGTTTGAAGGGGATCATGCACAATCATTATGCAACCTAGTGTCAGAAGATGGCTGGGTGAGCTACCTGACAGAGACATTTAAGAGCGACGAAACCCGCGAATTTAGATCTAATCCAGATATTACCTGGCAACTTAACTTCTGTGAAGAAGACATACAGGAAATCATAGCCAGTTCCTCATCATCAAAAGCATCGGGCTTAAATGGGTTGACCTATCAGGCACTGAAAAGTGAACCATTATTGTGGTCAAAGTTATTATCCGCTCTCTTCAGAGAAATACTAAAACAACGAACCTTTCCTGCTTCTTGGAAAACGGCCCTTATAATTCCTCTTTTCAAATCCGGGGATCGTCGTAAACCAACGAATTATAGACCGATAGCATTGCTGGACATTGAAAGCAAAGTCTTCATGAGACTATTACTAACTCACGTTACGAAATGGGTTGAAGATTCCAACATTCTATCACGCTTCCAAACAGGATTTCGCAAAGGCCACTCAACATCTATTAACGGCCTGATTCTAAACATCTTGAATGAGCAAGAGAGAGGGGGGAAAAAACAAATGCTGTACGGAGCCTGGATAGATCTGTCCAAAGCCTTTGATCAGGTGGAACGAACCCTACTGTGGGACAAACTCCGGAACTGGGGAATTCCAGAAACTCTTCTGTCAATTTTGGTAGAACTTCATAAAAACACCAACCTAAGAATACGGCTCGATGCAATGGGTCACCTGTCCAGACTAGTTGAAGTTAATAGAGGTGTAAGACAAGGGTGTCTGGGGGCACCTCTGTTTTTCAACTTGTTCCTGGCAGATATGGGCCACTTTCTAGAAACATCTGCTTTGATAAGCCCAACATTAAATGGGAGGAAAATCTGCTGGCTGGCATACGCGGATGACATAGTTCTCCTCGACAGAACATCAATAGGGCTACAACATCTACTGGACAAATTGAATGAATATGTAGGATTAAACAAATTAACAGTTAATCCATCTAAATCGAACATCTTGATTTTTAAACATCCATTGTCAAAAGCAAAAAACATAAACTGGACCATGGGAGGAGAACGGATCAAAACAGTAGAAACCATAAAATATCTGGGTTATAACATCCATGCACATCCAGCGACATACAAAGTAGAAAATGAAGTGGCAGTCAAAATAACACAATTCATATCACAGATGATCAAGCTAAACTATAAATTCTGCAAGTTCTCTATTTTGCCTCTGGTAAAGTTCTATCTCGCCAATGTGGTTCCAGTTGTTCTATACGGTCTAGAAGCAAAACCGGATCTCTGGTTCATAAACTGGGACAACTATGAGGGCCGCCTCTGGAAAAGAGTTTTGGGTCTTCCAAACTGCGCCACCCTAAAAAGCCTAAGATTCGAACTAGGCCTAAAATCCTTAAACTGTATGGCTGATTGGAAGCTCATTTCACTATTTAGGGAAATAACACTAAGTAAGGACTCGACGTTGTATGGCGATCTCAAACACGAAGTATTATTGAAAAAATCCGCTATTCTCATCTCGTTGGAACGGAAAACTTTGGAAATGCTAAAAAAATTGGACCTGAATGAAGAGACTTTGGCTCTAAACCCTCTTAAAGTAAAATGTAGACTAGAAGAACGGGACTGGATTGAAACAGTTGAGAAAGCACGAGAGGACCCAACTCAAAATTTATTCTTGAAGGGAGAAAAGAAAATTGGATCACTCTCATGTTATCTACTGAAATCTCCAAATCGAAAACTGCGCTCGGACTTCCTCAGAATGAGACTGAATCTCGTCCACTGTGGGGAGGTTTTGGCAAGACGTAACCAAGGGCACATGGCAATAAAATTATGCTCAATTTGCGCAAACCCTGCCAAACAAACGCTAAAACATATCCTAATGGATTGCGAAGGCACCTGGCTTCAGCGACTAAGATTCTTCGGAGCTCTGGTACGGAGGGAGGAAGACATAGTTACAGACTTCCTCTGGGACAGAATAATCTCAGGGAAAAATGCTGCACTTACGTTTGCAGCAATCCAGGTGCTAAGAGAAAGTGGTGTGACAATCTAACACAACGATCCAAAGGATAGAGGTACCTAAGTAGGTCATTTATAGGAACAGAAAAAAACCTGGCAGGGTTGGTGGACAGTAAGAAACCTCAACACAAGTTATGTCTCCTTCGTAACTAACGCAAACTGTCTTGTATTACCTTCCTCTTTTGTAAAGGCTTAAGCCAAAACAAATAAAAAAAAAAAAAAAAAAAAAAAAAACAATGCTTGTTTTTAATAGCACTTCAGTAAAGGCAGTGCAGGTCTAGTGACACAGGCATACAACACTCACAGATCTGCTATGAAACAGGCTGCTTTCAAAAGTCTCTGCAGCACTGTGAAGCAGGAGATTGAGTTAGTGTACTTTTATTTACACGACACACGTAACTCTGTCTTTACACACAAATCACCTCTCAGCATAGAGTGCAGTAACTGGTGGTATAATTCATTTAGTCCTGCTGGGAGTTCCTGTATTTAAGGTGAGTGGTAGGCCCCTGGCAGGAGGTTGCATGGGAGAGTGTGGGGGGTTTACCTCGCTCTTAATGGCCTGAGCGGGAACCTCCGCTCATACTCTCACAGTGTTGTTCCAGCTGGACTCGGCATGGGACTTCGTGAATGCTTTACTCTACATACCTCCTTTTGTTGGACAGAGTCTGTCTTACTCCATCACGTAGTTGGTGTACCTTCCTGGTCTTCTTCTTTCTCTCTGTGGTCGGCTGCTCTCTGCATTCTCTTCTCCCAGTGTTGCAGCCTTTTCACTGATTTTCTCTTGTTGCGTCGTATTCCTCTTGCGACTGGCTTCCGCTTGGGAGGGTGTCCCTATATCCTCCATCTCTGTATGTCCATACTTTTCTCCCATTGTCGGATTCTCTTTGGCCAAACTCTCCTCTTGACTTCTGTGCTCTTGTGTTACGGGGCTGAATGCTACTTCTGTCCCCCTTTCGTACAGTGCTACCCTCTCTAAATTCCACTGCTTCCTGTCTTGGGTGCGTACATGGTTTGTCCCTCGTTGCACCACTCTCAACGGTCTACTGAACTTGAACCCAGTCCCACGATCTCTGTGCACCATTTTCATCTTTATCAGATCTCCTTCTCGTACTGTGCTTTGTTGGGGCTTACTCCTTTCGTTTCTATATCTCTTCATGTTTTCTTTGCTCTTCTTAACTCGCCATACCAATTCTTCCATGTCCACCTTTTCATCCTCTCTCACACTTGCCAACTATGGTGGGACCAGGGTGGAGGCTGCCGTGCGTCCTCTGCGAAGGTGGAACAGCAATATATTTGTGACACCATTGGGGGTGAGGCAATGATCAGCTCTGGCTTCCTTGACTGTGCAGAACCAGTTGAGGCCCGCTGCTGTGGCTAACTGCAAGGCTCCCTTAATGAATTCCACCAACCCATTTGCTTGTGGGTGATATAATGCTGCTTTGATTTGCTTGATATTGTTCTCCTTCAAGAAATTGTCCATCTCTTTGGATATGAGTTGCACTCTGTTGTCGGTGACCAGTTCTCTGGGCAATCCTTCTCTCTGAAAGATGTTTTAAAGGAACTGAATCACTGTGACTGTGGTTATGTTGGGTACAAATTCAACTTCTACCCATTTGGATAAATAGTCCACTAACACTATGCCATACTTGCTTTTGTGTTCCATGAGTTCTAGCAGGCCTGTGAAGTCCATACCCAGTTTTTGCCACACTCCTTGTGACCCGTCTGTGGGGTGTAGTGGCACATGTCTTACTTTGCGTCGCTTGTCGCTATTCACACACTCATGACACCTCTCTGTCATGGTCCTTATTTCCAAGTCCATACCTGTCCACCAATACGCTTCTCCCACTCTTTTTATTGTCATGTTGTTTCCAAGATGACCGGCGTGAGCTCTGCATATGATGGTTCGTCCCATAGCTATGGGTGGGATCACTTGGTCGCCTCTCATGAGCATCTCCTCATTTTCAAATATTTCGTCTGACACTTTCCAATAGGGATGCAACCCATCTGGAATGGACCTCTCATTAGGCCACCCTTTCCTGACCCATTCTTTGTAGTGTCGTCTTTGGCTGCTTCTTCTTTCCAGTGTCTTTCCCTCATTTCGAGGAATTTCCTACTCCTCAAGTCAGTGAGTGATGCGACAACACATTCATCCTGTAGAAAACTGGTTTCTGTATCTTTGCACTGCAGGAGTCTGGACATAGAGTACACCTGGGCATTTTTCCACTCTGCAATGTGCTGTATCTCATACGTTTATTCTTGCAGCTGGGCTGTGATGCAAGCAAGGCGAGGTGATGCTGTGCGGGTCTCTCCTGGGCTCAGTAGGTGCACTAGGGGTTTCTGATCGGTAACCAGCTGAAATGTTTTACCCCAGACGCATGTGCAGAAGTAATTCATGGTCCATGCACATTTAACATCTGCATTTCAATGGTGGAGTAATTTCTTTCTGCTTGTGAGAGGGCCTTGGATGCGAACGCAACAATATTTTCTTCATCACCTTTCTTTTGCATGAGGGTTGCTCCAATACGATATGCGCTGGCCTCTGTGGTAATCATGGTCTTCCATTGAGGATTGAAGGGTTGCATTATTCCCTCTTTGTCATCTTCAACTGCTTTATCTTGTTCTGCATCCCATTGGTACTCGCCTTTCTTGAGCAATTCTCTCATTGGAGCAGTGGTCTCTGAAAAATTTGGTACAAATTTTGGGTAGTATTCAGATACTCCCAAAAATGATCTCAGCTCTTCTTTGCTGATTGGGGAGGCACCTTCACAATTGCTTCCAATAAATCTTTCCTGGGACTGATACCTGCCTTGGATATGGTGTATCCCAGATATTCTACTTTGTCCGCCTGCAGTACGCATTTGTTATAGCGTAGTCACACTCCTGCTTCTTGCAGTTTTGCCAACACTTTGCGGAGAGCTGTGTTATGTGTCTCCTTATCTTCTGCATATATTAATATGTCATCATGGAAGTAAGAGACATTTCCACTGTTTTTCAAGAGGGAGTCCATCATTCGTTGGAATGCAGAGGCCGCAGAGGACAAACCAAATGGCATTCTGGTGAATTGATACGTTCCAAATGGGGTTATGAATGCTGTGAGAGGTCTGGATTCTTGATGTAAGGTGATCTGGTGGTAGGCATCCCTCATGTCTAATTTCGAAAAGACTTTTGCCTCCTTCATCAGCAAAATCAGTTCATTTATGCTCGGTAAGGTGTACTGTCTGCCACCACCTCCAGATTTAGGCTGCGTAAGTTAATGCAAATACGCAAGTCGCCGGTTTATACTGTTTATTTATGAGAACCACTGGGCTGAGCCATTCTTATGACTCCACCGTTTCTATGGTTCCTTCCGATAGCATCTTTTTGAGATTTTCTTGTGGTGCAACTCTTGCCGTCACCGGCACAGGTCTCACCCTATGCTTGACTTGTACTGCTCCTTGTTTTAGTTTTATCTTGTGCACATAGTTTTAGATGCGGCCAGGCGTGTCTGAAAACAATTCCGGGAATTCTTCTTTGGTGATTGACACGCCATTTTTGTTTATGGACAGGACTTGTCCCTCCACGCTGGGGTCGAGCCTGATTTGCTATTTGGCATGGTCACCCCAGCCTAATACTGGTGGTCCTTTTTCTGCAAGATACTCTTTGGTTTTGGTGACCGTGCTTTTCAATTCCACTGTCACTCTGATGTACCCCAGAAGATTCACACTGGCACCTCCATATGCCGTGAGACTAATGTTCGTTTTGTACGTTTCTACTCTTTCTCTTCCCACCATGCTTTTGTATAAGTTTAAAGGTAGTATGGTGAGGTCAGAACCCGAGTCTGCCATCACTCTTGTTTCATGGCCATTGACTTTAATGGTACAGTGTGGCTTTTCCCTCCGAATCGTACCACTATTCACCATGAGAACTGTGGCGCATGCTTCTTCATATGAGTAGGCCTCATGTCTGCCCTCTTCACTCTGGATTGCTACCACAGTCTTCCTCGCTTTCCACGTGCACGCTGACGCAAAATGTCCATACCTTCTGCATTTCGAACATTCTTTATTCCTTGCCGGGCATTCTCTGCTGTTGGCCAGGTGGCTTGTAGTGGCACACCTGTGGCACTTCAAAGGTTCACGTTTCACTGCTGCGTCATCTCATCTCTGGCCTTGAGTTGTCCTCTGTCCCTTCTGCCTCTGGATTGCACCCACTGTACTTAAGCTGATTGCGCAGCGATTCCCCACTCTTTGCACTTTCAGGACGTCTCTTCTACCGCCCTTGAAATCTGGATTGCTTTATCCAACACTATTTTCTTTTCAAGAATACATTTGTCTTCTACCTTTCTGTTGTTCGTGTGGACTATGAGCATGTCGCAGATTCTTTCCTTCGATGTTGCTCCAAATGCGCACAACGCAGCCAATTCTCTTCGCTTGACTACATAGATGTCCACGGATTCTGCCGGTTCTTGCTTCCTGCCTTTGAATCTGTTTCTGTGAAGTATAACATTTTCTTTACATGACAATCTGCTGGCTATTCTCCTTTTTGCTTCTTGATAGGTATCATCATCACCTTCTCCTGACGGGGCCTCCGGGTTCAGGCCTGCAAAAGGTCTTTGTCCTTCCACGCACAAGATTCCCATTGGAGCCATGGAATGGCTGGCTTGCCTGGGACTTGCAGGAACAGTGGTGGTGGTGTTGCTCCTTGCATTTTAGGGCAGCTGGGCCGATCCCATCCTCGTCACCAATTATGTTGTGGCCATGTAAATGATCACGCCAAGCAGGAGATTGAGTTAGTGTACTTTTATTTACACAACACACTTAACTCTCACCACTCAGCATACAGTGCAGTAACTGGTGGTATAATTCATTTAGTCCTGCTGGCCGTTCCTGTATTTAAGGTGCGCGGTAGGCCCCTGGCAGGAGGTTGCAGGGGAGAGCGTGGGGCAGCCTCCTTTCTGTGGCTTACCTTGCTCCTAATGTCCTGAGTGGCAACCTCAGCTCATAATCTTGCAGTTTTGTTCCCGTGGGACTCAGCACAGGACTTTGTGAAGGTCCTTTACTCTACATACTGCTGAAGGTAACAGACACTTTTAGTAGACTGCATGAGAAACTGAATACAGAAACAGCCAAAGCCTCACATACTTGTTGCAGGTGGCCAAACTGGTGTATATGTTCTGCAATGTACAAATATTTTTTTCTTAGGGTGAGTAATGTGACCAATCAAAACTGCAGAGCCCAACTTCAGTTTTTTGCTCAAAAGCGTATCTTACTGAATCACTATAAGACATGCTTCAAATTTAAAATTGTGGACATTCTTATGTTCCCATAATGCTCTTTGCTGTTATGCAAATCGCCAGGATTGAGTTCTGTGAAAAGATACTGTATTGCGTGACCTACCCTCTGCCACACCCATCATCCCGGCCAACCTCCTTCCCACGGCCATGCCCCTCCAAGGATGAGGGTTCCCCATGTACATTTTTCTATTTCTAGCAATGAGTAAAGGACATGCATAGTGCTTATAAATCGAGTGGCTGAAGGCAGACCCGATGAAGAAATATTTGTTGCACATATACATACAGCTCCAATTAAGTCATTAACTCTCTGAAAACTGCTTTGAAAAACACTGGCAGGCACTTTGAAGGCAACGTTTGATGGTAAGACTTGATTAAAGCAAGCTCAAAGAGTTCCCATGAGGAGGTGTTTTGGGTGGGTGGGGAGGGGTAGGAACTTGGTGGGAATGGCCACTGGGATTAGCATGACCATGGAAAGTCAATGGGTGGGCAAATAACCAAACAACACCTGCAAGGTTTATGTCCCTCCTCATGCAATTTCTCCCTCTCTGTACTCTAATGCAATCGTTTCCAACTATAGGTGGCTATAGGTGGTGCTAAAGCACCACCTAATGGCCCAGACTAAAATACGAGATTGCTAGTTGGACATGAAGGGTGGCGGGGTGGTGCATGCAGGTGAACTGATACAAAACAAGAGATGGGCACACAGGGAAGGAGCCCAAGCACTTGTTCAGCAACCCCAAAAGTAACCCAAGTCGTCAGGGGTAAGGGTGCAGAGAGAACACGGAATGTGAGAAGAGAAAGCCAAAGAACGAACAAAACGAAAGAAGGGATGTACAAGACTGTTGATTATGCAGCGTTCCCAGTCCAACCCAAATTATGTCCAGTCAGATGTTTGAAGGCTTATAAAAATAGTTCAGCGCAATTCAGACCTGCAGGGGAATCACAATTATTAATAGCGGTAAGGAAACCCTTTACAACGTATCGACAGCTACACTGGCAAGATGGGTGAAATGATGTATGAACCAGGCCGGTATAGATGTAGGTCAATATGGTGCACATTCAATTAGGGGTGCGATGGCATCCACAGCATTCAAGACGGGGGCACATCTGGAGGATATTTTGAAGGCTGCAGACTGGTCGAACAAGTCAACTTTTAAGAATTGTTATTTTCGACCCATCCATCAGGTGTCTACTTTGGTGGTGAGGTATCAAAAGAAGTGGGAAAAGTCCCAATGTTTTGTTTACGGGGAAACAATTCTCAAAAGGGACGATAAACGTGAGAAAGGTGGTGCAAGAAGCACAGAGAATTGATTACCCCTCACTACCTCAACACTAGGAATAGTAGAGATTGAGCGATTATAGTCACACAGAATTAAACATAACCATAACACTTTTCAAAAAATAATAAATACTGCTAATTAGCAAAAGAAGGCATATTCAGCAGACGAAATACACAAAATATAATTTAATAATATAAATATTAAAAAACCAGGCAAAATTCATACATCAATGCATCAGGAATGAGACACAAAACATATGCCTAACCAATGAGACAAACAAAGAAAAGGAAAGGGAAATGGTAATTCAATAAACCTTACTTTCACAAGAATTTTTTTAACTACCTACTATCCCACATATTAGGAACAGACACGAGTTTTCTACACATCTTCTGCGAACTAATACTACAAAGCCTCGTAGAACTATCACGTCTAACCCAGTCTGATGCCTGTAATGCCTTGGAGCTGTATGGAGCAACTACACCCTAAACCTGGGTTATATACTCGGCAATCCAGTTATTTACCCACGGTAATGTTCGCAGCATGTTCTGCTTTCACCCTTCAATATTTTGTAAACACTGTGTGAGGGATTGACTCCATTTTCCCTCGTTTTTTGTATCTTTTCCATCCAGCGTAACGACTCTAATAATCTTCCAACTCAGGGTTTTCCCTTCTTCCTTCTGGGATACGTGTAAAAATAGAAGTCAATGACCAGCACATAGTTGAAAGTGTTTGTTACACGTGACTAACAGTAAGTTTTTCTCACATGTTATTGGTATAACTCCCCAATAGAATACATTTCTTAGTACTTCTCGTAACATTTTTCTTAGCATGCCTTATTAACTCGTTTGTTTTAATAATACTGCGTGATTTACTATGAGGTTACAGTTTAGGGCCAAATAGACCTGAGCCTTCCTTCCCCTTCAACTCTCATTCCGCATTTAATGCCAGGATTCTGCGTTATGTGTACTGAGGAATCTTCTCACATCTTCAGCAAATAGACCAATATGATGCTAGAAGACATACTATGAATTCATATTCACAATGTGTAACTCTAGTATTTTTTAATGCATAGGACAAGGTGATCCTTGCCACTGAATGTATGATCCAGCCAGCCAACGTGCCTCTGGACGTAGAAAATTATTCTTTGAGACGGATGAGTTCCTCACTGACTCCATCACACTTGACCATGAGAAAACAAGTAAGAGATTGATCCTGAATTGTATGTCACACAATGTTGTTTTGTCACCTTGTTTTTAAGAAAATGTTTTAAATTGTTAACTTTTGTACATAACCTGTATCACATACATACAGTATACTACATTAATTGGCCTTTTCAACATCGCAGTGCAATTTTTGATGATACCAGTAGTAGGTAGTTGTTGGAAAACAAATTGTGCAGTAGTTGTTTTAAAGCTAATCAATTGTGCATACATCTCTTTAGATTCTTGATGTTCCATCTACATTATACACAAGGCTTACTATGAAGAAATCATTTGTCCTGAAGATGACCACAACACTCGCTTCCGAATGGACACTTGAGAAAATGTCTATTCGCCCTTTGGCCGAAACATGTTGACACCCCATGTCTCTAATAATGTCTAAATCTAGTGGTTATAGTTAAAAATGTTCTTGTGAAAGTAAGGTTTATTGAATTACCCATTTCCTTTTCCTTTTCTTTGTTTGTCTCATTGGTTAGACATATGTTTTGTGTCTCATTCCTGATGCATTGATGTATACATTTTGCCTGGTTTTTTAATATTTATATTATTAAATTATATTTTGTGTATTTCGTCTGCTGAATATGCCTTCTTTTGCTAATAAGCAGCATTTTTTATTTTTTTGAAAAGTGTTATGGTTATGTTTAATTCTGTGTGACTATAATCGCTCAATCTCTACTATTCCTAGTGTTGAAGTAGTGAGGGGTAATCAATTCTCTGTGCTTCTTGCACCACCTTTCTCACGTTTATCGTCCCTTTAGAGAATTGTTTCCCCGTAAACAAATAATTGGGACTTTGCCCACTTCTTTTGATACCTCACCACCAAAGTAGACACCTGATGGATGGGTTGAAAATAACAATTCTTAAAAGTCGACTTGTTCGACCAGTCTGCAGCCTTCAAAATATCCTCCAGACGTGCCCCCGTCTTGAATGCTGTGGATGCCATCGCACCCCTAATTGAATGTGCACCATATTGACCTACATCTATACCGGCCTGGTTCATACACCATTTCACCCATCTTGCCAGTGTAGCTGTCGATACGTTGTAAAGGGTTTCCTTACCGCTATTAATAATTGCGATTCCCCGGCAGGTCTGAATTGTGCTGAATTGCGCTGAACTATTTTCATAAGCCTTCAAACATCTAACTAGACATAATTTGGGTTGGACTGGGAACGCTGCATAATCAACAGTCTTGTTACATCCCTTCTTTCGTTTTGTTCGTTCTTTGGCTTTCTCTTCTCACATTCCGTGTTATCTCTGCACCCTTCCCTGTGACCACTTGGGTTACTTTTGGGGTTGCTGAACAAGTGCTTGGGGCTAGCTGGTTCCTTCCCTGTGTGCCCATCTCTTGTTTTGTATTAGTTCACTTGCATGCACCACCCTGCCACCTTTCATGTCCAACTAGCAATCTCCTATTTTAGTCCGGGCCATTAGGTTGTGCTTTAGCACCACCTATAGCCACCTATAGTCGGAAACAATTGCATTAGAGTACAGAGAGGGAGAAATTGCATGAGGAGGGACACAAACCTTGCAGGTGTTGTTTGGTTATTTGCCCACCCATTGACTTTCCATGGTCATGCTAATCCCGATGGCCATTCCCACCAAGTTCCTGCCCCTCCCCTCGGCCTTTTCAACATTGCAGTGCCAGTAGTAGGTAGCTGTTGGAAAACAAATTGTGCAGTAGTTGTTTTAAAGCTAATCAATTGTGCATACATCTCTTTAGATTCATGATGTTCCATCTACATTATACACAAGGCTTACTATGAAGAAATCATTTGTCCTGAAGATGGCCACAACACTCGCTTCCGAATGGACAGTTGAGAAAATGTCTAATTCGCCCTTTGGCCGAAACATGTCGACACTCATGTCTCTAATAATGTCTAAATCTACTTGTTATAGTAAAAATCTTTCATGTGAAAGTAGGGTTTATTGAATTACCCATTTCCCTTTGCTTTTCTTTGTTTGTCTCATTGGTTAGACATATGTTTTGTGTCTCATTCCTGATGCATTGATGTATGAATTGTGCCTGGTTTTTTAATATTTATATTATTAAAATTATAGTTTGTGTATTTCGTCTGCTGAATATGCCTTCTTTTGCTAATTAGCAGCATTTATTATTTTTTAAAAAGTGTTATGGTTATGTTTAATTCTGTGTGACTATAATTGGTCAATTTCTACTATTCCTAGTGTTGAAGTAGTGAGGGGTAATCAATTCTCTGTGCTTCTTGCACCACTTTTCTTACTTTGGTGGTGAGTAAGCTTTAAACAAGCATAATCAGAGCCTCTGGGTCTTTTTTTGTTTTTTTGTTGTTATTTCATATATTCGTTTTATTATTCTTTTTTAATTTTTTTATTCTTATAATGCGCTTAATCGCCCAAAGTCTTCAAAGCGCACACCAAAACATAAACAAACAAACTGTCAGGAGAAGCACGGAAATCCAGAGATAAGAGAAAACTCTATGGAGCCATAAAGAGAAAGGTCTTAAGCTTTTTTTTTAAAAATCAGTAAGTGAAGCAAAAAGCTTGAGGTGCAAAGGAATTAAGTTGCACATGGCGGGGGTGATGACATCAAACCTGATTTTCCCAAACTTAGCCAAGCGAAATTTGGGCTTGACATAGAATACAGAATTTCGATACATTTGTAACAGAAAGTCGTGATTCTATTAAAGCCATAGAGGTGAAGGATTATCCCACCATACAATCGCAAAGATAGACTGGTTTAACTGTAAGAACACTGATTGATTATGTACATGTTATTCAATTCCATGTCTGATATGTTTCATTTGCGATTGCCCACCCAGTCTGGAGTGGCTTTTACATTAGTGCTGTTTATGTCTTGACATGTACAGAAGCAAAAGCATCGGGATCATGAAGAATAGTCGAGGGTACAATGGAAGTTCAGGCGTTTACCGGTTGGGACGCAAGTTTCAGTTATGGATCAGCTAAAGAAGGATGAAGAAGGAATGATGTAAGGGTTATTGTACTGGACTGAGGATGGTGGTTGGACAGTAGAAGTCACGTGGGAAGTACAACCAATTAAATACAAACTTCTAAATCGCTTGAGTTCATGGGAATTGTAGCCCTTATCAGTTTATTTTTATGATTGTGTTAAATTTGTTTTTCTGCTCGAGAAATAAAGAGTTGAGATAGTGTCATGATGCCTACCCTCGGGCATCCGGATCGAGTCCATCAGCCCCGGGAGCAGGCATCCAGATACTCATTAAAACCCCAACAGCTCCGGCTGGGGGCTGTTTGGATTCAGTCCTGGCGCCTTAGGTGCCAGGCTCATCATAGAAATCAGTCCTGGCGCCTTAGGCGCCAGGCTCATAGACTTTACTTACCTTATGCAGACCATGCTGCAAATGAGTCCAAGCCAACGTGAGGCCTGGATGGGACTATTTTATTACAGGGACTATTTTTTACTCGGGTGTAGTTCTGGGGATCTTCTTACCTGGGACTACCTTGCAGGCTATTTAAACCACGCCCCAACAGCAGCTCATGCTTCGTGTTATTCTTCATCCAGCAGCATAACGCTCACCGTGCCTGCAAGTCAGCATCCAGTCTTCTGCCACGCCCGCCTCGAATCCAGAGCTCCTAGACAAAAGGAAAAGAAAGGAGAAGAGGTTAGATCACGGACATTATTTGATTCTTTACCTGATTCCGGACCCAGCACATCTCCGAGCCTGGAAAGGACATTATTTCAGCATGCGTCGCTTCGCCAGCAGCAGCGCCGCATTAAACTCACCAGTCCACCGCATCTTTCAACTCGGCGCTGCCTCCATCATTTTCTTCATCGAAACCCAGCACCCGGGGGGAAAACAAGAGGAATAACAAGGTGAGCTAAGAAAACCGACAAAGACAATCTCTTTGCCACCATAGGCTTACCTGCTTTACCACCAGAGGTATTATCCTTTAATTCGCTGCATCTTTCTATGCCGCACCTATAAAGGGAGAGAAAACAGCAAGTTAAACTCATGCAACTTTTACCGGACAGTGTTTGGTAATACAGACTCTTACCTGAACGCCATCAGCTGCCTCCAGGCAATATTCTTTTGGACCCAGCTGCAACCTAATGACGGAATGGAACAAGAGTGAACATCGGACATATTGAACTCTTTGAACTTTATAGACACTGGAGTCAATATTCCTACGGAACTCCTCCAGTACCTTCAAATCAGTGAAGTAACTGGTATCTACGCGCCCCTGCATGCCATGCAGGATGGAGAGCTCATCATTTGAAAACATAAGGAGAATACTTCTACGAGTCCAGCAGACAAGATTAGGTGGGCCAGTCCAGACTGTCATCTCTTCACTACACATCACGTTGGTGGAGACCGCAGCTGTCTGGGTCCGATCGACGCCCCTGTGGGAACCAGGTGAGCGTAGCAGAACACAAAGCTTATCTACAAATCCCCACCCGGGCGTAATGGAGACCTCAGAAACCGACCAACTAGCCCAATTGTTAGGAGAACTTAGGGCAGAAGTGCACTCCGCGCGCCAAGAAACTAATGCTCTCAGGAGAGAACTGATTGTGTCAAAGGAGCGCACTGATGATCTTGCCAGACAACTGCTGCAAAACCAAGCCGGGCAAACACCACTACCTGGACTTGGGGGGAATTCAACCCCCGTTTCATCGAGCAGGCCTGTGCAAGTGGTTCTACCAGGGAGCATTCCTTTAGCTCCACCCGAACGCTTTGCTGGGGACCCGAAAAGGTTTGCCGTGTTCATGAACCAATGCCGCTTGCACTTTTTATGCAGACCAGGAGCTTTTCCAAACGACCGAGCCAAAGTAGGCTTTGTACTGTCATACCTTAGTGGCAGCGCAGCGGATTGGTCAATTCCATTAGTCAACCAGGATGACCCTCTTCTTCGGGATTTTCAGGGTTTTCAATTGAGCATGGAAAGACTATTCGCCAGACATTCACAGGGACAGGCCCTGGATAACGAACTTCTATCCCTACGACAAGGAAACCAGGACCTGCTAATTTATATCGCAACCTTCAATAGGTTGGTGGTGGAAACCGGAAGCCAGAGGTAAAGCGAATTACATTATTTCATCGTGGACTTCGGGGTGAACTCAAAGATGTTTTGGCCCAAGTTGTGAACCCACCTCAGGATTGCGCAGAATATATACACTTAGTGGTCCAGCTAGAGCACCGACTTCAGAATAGAAAAGCTGATCGAGCTAAATTCGAGAATCGGGTATTGGTTAAACCCAATGTTACTCCCAAAGGAACAGATGCATCAGAACCAATGCAGATCGGGGGGGTTAAGGGACCCTTAACTCAAAGAGAAAGGAGATGACAGATGCAGTTATGTCTGTACTGTGGGGCCTCAGGACATTTTCTACGGGATTGCACTATAAAACCATCCAAGAAAGTAGTCGGAGTTGCTGATAGAAATCAAACAGAGCCTGATTCGGGAAACGACCACACCCGACAAGCGTAGAGGTCCACTTGCCGAGCTTAAAGAAGGACACTCAGACCTCGCACCTAATCATACCAATGGTCCTTATTGATCCAAGGCAGCCATCACGTATGCACGCAGTTAGGGCATACATTGATAGCGGGGCCGTAGGAAACTATGTGGACCACGAATTGGCTTCTAGGATGAATCTACCTCTCTGCAAAAAGACCACTTCGGATGTTATCACCACAGTCGATGGAACTGAAATTGCCTCTGGGCCTGTAACTCATTCCACCACAGAGATGACACTGTTGGGTCAAGATGGGCATCGAGAGACTATTGTGTTTGACTGAATCAAAGCCCCGCAGTTCCAAATAATACTGGGGATACCTTGGTTGGAAAAACATAATCCTTGTATTGATTGGCGAGAGAAGAGAGTAACCTTCCCGGAGTGTGCACACACCTGTTACCCAGAAAAAACCTTGAACAAATGCCTGGCCACAGTCGCTAATCCAGTCATGCAGTTACCTCAGGAATATCAAGAATTCCAGGATGTTTTCCAGAAAGAACAGGCAAACACCTTACCACCTCATAGATCATACGATTGTCAAATCGACCTCATACCCGGTGCACAACCTCCATGCAGTAGGATCTACGCCCTTACGGAACCCGAAAACCGTCACCTATGACAATACTTGGACCAATACCTTGCTAATGGCTTCATTCGTCCATCTAAGTCCCCCGCATCTTCAGCTTTATTCTTCGTAACCAAAAAGGAAGGTGACCTCAGAACGTGCATATACTACCGTGCATTAAACCAGATCACGGTGAAGAACCGCTATCCATTGCCTCTGATCCCCGAACTACCAGACCAAGTAAAGGATGCTTGCATCTACACTAAATTAGATATCCGAGGGGCATATCATCTGGTACGTGTAAAGAAGGGCGACGAATGGAAGACCGCTTTTCGCACCAAGTACGGATTATTCGAATATCAGGTGATGCCCTTCGGGTTGTGCAAAGCACCAGCAGCCTTCCAGTATTTTATGAATGATGTCCTTCGTGAACTCATTGACATCTGTGTTGTCGTATACATAGACGATATTCTAGTGTACTCCTCCTCAGAATCAGACCATGTTAAGCACGTTCGTGCAGTCCTTGAGAAACTACGCCAGCACAAGTTATATGCAAAATGAGAAAAATGTGTTTTTCATGCTACAGAAGTTGAATTCCTTTGATTTATCCTGACTCCAAAAGGAGTCCGAATAGACTCTCGAAAGGTGGACGCAATTCTCAATTGGCCTTCACCCAGTTCAGTAAAAGGGGTGCAAAGCATGCTTGGATTTGCTAATTTCTACCGCAGATTTATTATTCCTGACTTCTCATATGTTGTACACCCCATCACAGCACTTTTGCGAAAAAACAAACGCTTCTTGTGGACCGAAGAGGCTGAAAAAGCCTTCCAAGAACTGAAATTGAAATTCACGTCGGCACCTGTCTTAAAGCATCCACGCCCGAGCTCCCATACATAGTTGAAACCGATGCATCCAGTTTAGCCATGGGGGCTGTCCTGTCCCAGAAGGATCCGGAAACCGGTCAACTTCATCCAGTAGCATTTTGGTCCAGAAAATTCTCGGCCCCCGAATTAAACTATGCAGTTACCGATAAAGAGTTGTTAGCCATCAAATCCGCCTTCAAGACTTGGCGGCATTATCTTCTCGGTGCCATGCATACCATTACTGTAATCACCGATCTCAGGAACTTGCAGTATTTAAAAAAAGCCAAGGCCCAATCATCGCGTCAACTTCGATGGGCCTTATTCCTTGCTGAATTCGATTTCGTGATCACTTATCGACCAGGTTGTAAGAATGGTAAGGCAGATGCTTTATCCCGAATTGGGATGGGAGAAGCATATTCGAACCCGGAACCGGTGCCTATAATTCCTGAACAAAGAATTCTTGGGATAACTACTCTACAGACCTTAGAAAACATTCATTTAAAGATCCAACAACTTTTCGATTCAGCAGCCCTGCAGGACTGGGTTAAAAAGGGCCCAGATTATTCAGTTGTCAATGACCTACCTTACTATCAAGGGCGTCTATTTCTACCACACAAGGAACTACAAGAACAAGTCATCTCCAATTACCATGAAGCTCTGATGGAAGGGCACCCAGGTATTTCAAAAACTGAAGCTAAAATTAAAAGACAATTCTGGTGGCCCACCTGGCGAAAAGATGTAAAGTCATTTGTACTGTCTTGTGGCATCTGTGCCCAGAACAAAAGTCAAAAGAAGAAACCAGCTGGTCTTTTACAACCTTTAGATATTCCACCCACATCATGGCACACTTTGTCTTTAGACTTTATTACAGATCTACCGCCATGTAATGGATTCAACACCATTCTAGTTATTGTGGATCTTTTTTCCAAAATGGCCCACTTTATTCCTTTAAAAGGATTACCTTCTGCTTCAATCTTGGCCAAGGAATTTCTCGAAAATATTGTTCGAATACATGGATTTCCTTCCGTATTGACCTCTGACCGAGGTAGTCAGATCAATTCGCAATTTTGGCAGAAGTGTTGTCAATTGGCACAAATCGACATAAGGTTATCAACCAGTCACCATCCCCAAACCGATGGTCAGACGGAGAGAACCAACCACACTCTTGAACAATACCTACGTTGTATGCTCCACCAAACCGAAAGTAATTGGAAGGACATTTTATGGATTTCTGAATACGCAACAGCTTCCATCCTTTGGCCATGCGGGAAAACCTCCCAATATGACAATTCCTGCGTATCAGGAGAAACTGTTCAGATGTTGCGAACTATGTGAAAGAGGGAAAGGATCTAAAGGGGAGACAAAAAATAAGTGGCTATCCCAATAATATAGTGCATGCTGCTTTTAAGCGAGCTAGGCACTCGAATAGAGACAGAGGCCTACACCCGGAACCCAAGGTAAAACAGGATAAACTGACATGTGTGACGACATTCAGCCCCATTAGCAATAAACTCAGAAGAAGCATAAAAAATAACTGGCACATCTTACAAACCCCGGATTTTGAACCCACCATCCCACATTTTGAGTTTGAGAGACAAAAAAAGTCAGAGATTTAGTAGTTCATACATATCCGAAGAAGGAGGTAATACCCAATCAAACCAGTTTGTGGTACTTGACACCGGTTATTGGGCATTTCAAATGTGGCAGATGTGTAGTTTGCCCCCTTACAAGTAATCTGAAATCAATTGACCTTACCGGAAAAAATTGGGTATTTCGTAATTTTTCAAATTGCAGTTCATCATGGGTAATTTACGGCATAAAATGCCCTTGTAATCTGATTTATATAGGCAAAACTAAAAGATGCGTGAAACAACGCATTTGTGAAGATAAATCCTGTTTAAAGAACAAAGTAGCCAATAAACCCTTAGTTGCATATTATGAACAGAAAAAACACAAGTATACTGATCTTTTCTGGTTGTTTGTATTACAAACCATTCCTGCAACTGAAAAAGGAGGCAATAGAGAGATGCTCCTGAGTTTGAGCGAACAACGCTGGATTTATTCACTTAATACTGCCACCAGGGGTTTGAATACAGCTGTGGAATGGAACTCCCTTATTTCCCTGTCATGAAGTGGGCCACCAGCTGATGAGTTCTTTTTCCTTTTTCTAAAATGATGTTTGTAATTTTTTAAAATTGAGCTCTGTGATTATTTGCAGCATTCCGTTGCTGTGTCCATATAAGAAATGATCAAGAAACAGTGAGGACATCATGTGTGTACATGAAGTCAAAAGTTACATCCTGTTTGACCGCTTCAAATACCATTTGGGTATTTGTTTGCGGGTCTGAAGCTCAAAAGAGCAATGCGCTTTTAACTCAGGGAATGCATGATCACGTGATTGATCACATGACCTCGCCGAGGAGGATAAATCAGCTCAGAGGGCAGTCGAGCGGGGGAACGCAACCGATGGGATGCTGTTGTTCGCTGCTTGGACGAGTTTTTAAGGTAAGACATGTTAGCGCTAAAAGGAAGACACAAGCCTCGCTTTCCTTTTGTCTTCATTTTAAAGCGTACGAAATGCGCCATAAGCGTGTCTGGGCCAAGAGACACTATTAGATGTCTATAACGTGGGAGGGAACATCCTCATAAAGTGCACCTATTTGGGTGCTTTTGAAAAATACGTGAAGGTGTTGTGTGTTTGTCCACGACTTCACAATCGTTTTTTGTAATTTTTACAGGCAAACTACTTAAGAGGCTGACTCGAAGCCGCATATATTGCGGCCTCCCGAAGGGCAAGCGAGTACACCATTGGGTCCTTAACAACGCTACGGAATTATTTGCCTCACATCTAGCAGACCCAAGTGAGTTATCCCTTTTTGGCGATAATAATTTTTAAACAATTTGTGAATTAATAATTCCTGAAATAGCCGGTAAAAGAGTTCGTAGTGTACATGACAATAACAGTAATAACACTATGGTTCTGTATGTTTCGGCTAATGCAAAAACAGACAACATACTGTTTTAAAAGCAATTAAGTTGTTGTGTAGTGAGTGAGTCGCTGTTGTCAAAATAGAAACTGAAATAAGGAGGTTTGTCCCTCCCCTAATATAGGTTCCCATTAGATGTCGGGCCAGATGAATAAATAAAGGGTGATCCACGAACATCCGTTGACAAGAAAATCAGAACTCTGAATTTGTTACGGCTATTTCGGAGCCGGATTTCTTGATCTCACGTCCATCCAGGATGTAAGTTAAGGCTTGGTGATATATATTGACTGATGTTCCCTAGTGGGGACACCAGTATCATTGGTGTTGTCTTCTATGTCCTTTGTTGATTTGTTCTGAAGGATGAAAATATTTTGTAAATTTCATGAACATTTTTTTTGTAAATTATGGTACAAGTAAAATGTGTTTTAGATAATATGCACTGTTTTGGAACAATCAAACCTGTGTCGCTTACAATGTTTTGTTTGTTCGTTTTTAGATTGCGCTAAACTTGTCGGGGTATATGAAAGAGGTTTCCTATCTGACTTAAAGAAATTGTCTGTCCTGAAGAAGGCTGTTGAAAAAACTATGGGTGTAGAGACACTAGAGATAGTGCCTTAATCTCCAGAAGGGCCGAAACATGTCGACACTTGACAAAAGACTTAGCAACTGTTTGAAGTCTTGTATCTAAATGCTGCCTCATTGATATGAGTCAGTTTTCATTAATTCAACTAACCCCTATAGTTGACTCTGTTTTTAGGATTAGATTAAGTCGATCATGCAGCATTGATTTGTGACATATATATGTATGTTCTGCTTCCTCTCTTTTTTAACTTTTCCAAATTTGTCGTAATAATAAATTGATGTGGACTCATTTATGATTGATGATTTTTAGTGTTCACTCTTGAGGGTGTGTAAGCGATATGGTTCTATGTATTGTCTCAATAGTATGTGGCATTTTGTGATAACTGTTGCAAAAAATTAATTTTTTGAAAATTGTTAATGTGGTATCAATCTGGAAGGCATTAATCACAAAATAAGTAGATAACATATACCACCAAGCCTAGCCTGTTTGGACTATGAGTGGGGTAGTCAATAGTCTAATTTTTGTATAACGCTCTCAGCTTTGTTCTCCCGTTCCGAGACTTTGACCCCCCGTAAACAAGAATTGAGGGAGATTACCTGTTTAGAGGTTTCTGAATACGCATACAATAACTCTGTACATTCAGGAACCGGACAAAGCCCCTTTTATACCATATATGGACATCATCCTCGAACCTCAGAACTCGATTCGCCCCAGCATTTAGAAATGCCGGCAGTAACTCATCTGCATTCTACTATTACACAAGCTTTTAAAGAGGCAACAAAACATTTGAAACAAGCAAAAGAGAAATACAAGAAAAATGCTGATCAACATAGAAGTGAGACCCCACCATATCGAATCGGAGACCATGTTTGGCTGGCTACAAGACATATACCTCTGAAAGGAACTCAGACTTTTAATCCTAGATATTTGGGACCTTACACCATTAAGGCCATTATCAACCCGGTGGCCGTCAAATTAGAATTACCCTCTAATATGCGGATTCATCCTGTCTTTCATGTTTCACTTCTAAAACCAGTTCAACCCGGGACAAGATTAACCAAACCACCTGACCCCATCTTAATAGATGGAGAACCTGAATTCGAGGTAAAAAACATCCTGGACTCTAAAATGGTTAAATCAAGAGTTTTTTATTTAATCGACTGGAAGGGTTACGGACCACAAGAAAGGTCATGGGAACCTAGTGACCACGTTCATGCTCCTCGATTGGTGAAATAATTCCATCGGGACTTCCCAGACAAGCCAGGGCCAAGGGGAAGAACAACTTTAGGAGGGGCCTTGTGGGGGAGGGGAGTGCTGTCATGATGCCTACCCCCAGGCATCCGGATCGAGTCTATCAGCCCCAGGAGCGGGCATCCAGATACTCATTAAAACCCCACAGCCCCGGCTGGGGGCTGTTTGGATTCAGTCCTGGTGCCTTAGGCACCAGGCTCATCATAGAAATCAGTCCTGGCGCCATAGGCGCCAGGCTCATAGACTTTACTTACCTTATGCAGACCATGCTGCAAATGAGTCCAAGCCAATGTGAGGCCTGGATGGGACTATTTTATTACAGGGACTATTTTTTACTCGGTGTGGTTCTGGGGATCTTCTTACCTGGGACTACTTTGCAGGCTATTTAAACCACGCCCGAACAGCAGCTCATGCTTCGTGTTATTCTGCATCCAGCAGCGTAACGCTCACCGTGCCTGCAAGTCAGCATCCAGTCTTCTGCCACGCCCGCCTTGAATCCAGAGCTCCTAGACAAAAGGAAAAGAAAGGAGAAGAGGTTAGATCACGGACATTATTTGATTCTTTACCTGATTCCGGACCCAGCACATCTCCAAGCCTGGAAAGGACATTATTTCAGCATGCATCGCTTCGCCAGCAGCAGCGCCGCATTATATTCACCAGTCCACCGCATCTTTCAACTCGGCGCTGCCTCCATCATTTTCTTCGTCGAAACCCAGCACCTGGGGGGAAAACAAAAGGAATAACAAGGTGAGCCGAGAAAACCGACAAAGACAATCTCTTTGCCACCATAGGCTTACCTGCGTTACCACCGGAGGTATTATCCTTTAATTCGCTGCATCTTTCTATGCCGCACCTATAAAGGGAGAGAAAACAGCAAGTTAAACTCATGCAACTTTTACCGGACAGTGTTTGGTAATACAGACTCTTACCTGAACGCCATCAGCTGCCTCCAGGCAATATTCTTTTGGACCCAGCTGCAACCTAACGACGGAATGGAACAAGAGTGAACATAGGACATATTGAACTCTTTGAACTTTATAGACACTGGAGTCAATATTCCTCCCGAACTCCTCCAGTACCTTCAAACCAGTGAAGTAACTGGTATCTACGCGCCCCTGCATGCCATGCAGGATGGAGAGCTCATCATTTAAAATCATAAGGAGAATAACTTCTACGAGTCCAGCAGACAAGATTAGGCGGGCCAGGCCAGACTGTCATCTCTTCACTATGCATCACGTTGGTGGAGACCGCACCTGTCTGGGTCCGATCGACGCTCCTGTGGGAACCAGGTGAGCGTAACAGATAGGCATAATCCGAGCCTCTCGGTCTTGACATAGAATTAAAGGTACAGGAGACTGGGATCTGCACCTATAATGTGCTCACTCATGGACTGCATTGGTGCATCCTGCAACCACTATTCATTTTCTGAATGTGATCCCCAGCCCGTGGCAATATCCTGATGGTTCCCAGTTTCTCACTTGGGCTCTCTGTTATGTCCTGTCTCTGTGAGTCAGCCAGGGGGTGAGGGTACCATAACTTTAACCTGCAGCTCACCAAGTATTTCATCATCTTCATCTCTAAAGTCCGATACTCACACCAGGCTCTTAAAGAAACTTGTGTTTCTGGTCACAGTCTGTTTCCCATCAGGTGCGATATTCATGGATCCCTTCGGCATTATCACCTGAAAGGGGTGAGGCTTGTGTGAGAGACTCAATGCTCCAGTGAACTCTCAAGTCCTTATCAGCAAAGTGTCACACACACCTATGTCCTGATCACAAAGTCGATGACGAATTCTTTTAAAATTATTTTTAAGTTCCCTCAATTCACTGGTCGCAGCATCATAAATATTCCTGGTCTCCCTCGATTCATGATGAGGGAACAGCTCTCAGGGACATCTTCCAAACAGCGCTTTGGCACAGGCCACCCCGGTGGAAGAATAAGGCATCTGCCTATACTCCAACACAAACTGTTCCCTTGCCCCGGCCAATCCTGAATACCGTATTTACGGTCCTCATTTACCTTTCTGCGTCACCATATTCCCTCAGCCATACAGGAGTTATCTTGTGATCATAAATTTCCCTGTCTGTTAGCAATTGCCGTATGTTCCCTTCATCAAATGGGGGTCCATTTTCTGGTGGCAGCTCAGCTGGATATCCGTGGAATGGAATGATATTACTTGGTGCTATGGAGGAATCAAACTCAACCTCAGGAAATCTGGACCCTTGATCAATAACTACGAGGAAGTGTCTTTGCACATTTGTAGAGCCAAAGTCAATGCTTTCATGTTACTATGGAACGCATCTTCTTATCGCTGATGGAATAGGTGGCCCTCTCATTTCCGGAACTGTTGCTTGACACCACCCACATTCCTTTATATACACATTCACTCTTGTTCCAACCTACCAGATTTCTGGTGTTAGGATGGATTTCTAAATGGCCTGGTGGACAGATGTTTAGGAGGCCACCCTTGTTAGATAAATTGGGGGCACTTCTGGGAAGATAGCCAGACCAATTCACATTAGCTTGGAGAGCTGTCAAGGCTACATCTCAGTAGGAGTGAGGGTGATCAGGGGTCTCCAATAAGCACACACAGTGAAACACCAAGAATTACAGACAGTAGTATACATAAATACACTATTATAGGCACAATAACAACACAATGAATAATGAAATGCACTTGTAAAACACTGCACAAGCAACACACTATGTAATATATATATCCATTCACCCGAGTCAGTATGAGAAGTTAATAACTAAGGAAAAGGGTGAATAACATTTGTAGCACCAACAGTCATCAGAGATGGCAACCCTAACGTTCTAAGTCCAGCCCTAAGATGAATGGAGTCTTGTGCTCAATGTTCAATGCAGATTTGGGTTGTTTTACCAAAGTAGAAACAATTGCGACAGAATTGACTGTAGTTCATTTTGCTGCAAATAAGGTTTTTTCTTTGGTAAAACAACCCAAACTTGGCCATAGAGCAAACCCCCCTTCTTACCTTTTTGCTGGCTTCCGCCGCTTCTCCTGTGCCCCTGAGACATCCGTTCTGTCCCTCTAACGTGGTTTCGATCTGACGCAGCAGGGTCCCCTTTTTATTTTTTTTATTTTGAGTCCCCCGCTTCCAATGACAAGGAAGCGGGGGCACCCCCGCAACCCCAAAACTCATAATAACGAACATGGGGAGCGGGGGACAACCCTGCAAATCCTGCTTCTCATGTTCAGTATTTTGGTTTTGATTTTTTAGTACTGGCCCAATTAATTATGTGGGTCGTGCGTTAAGTTCACAAGTACTTCTTAGAGAGCAGGAAAAAGTTAGGGGGAGAATTCTGAAGTGGTGAAACAGGTTCCAAGAGTCAGGTGAGGATCTGATATGACAGACAAAGCTGTTCCCAACGTTCAGCGGGCCTTAGGCAGCGTACACTACCCAAGCCAACAGGAAGGCCAAAAATAACCTTCTTTGTTTGTATGAACAAAGGGCCACCAGTAAGTGACTTCACTACTCACCATTCTGAGCTCGGTTTTGGTCCTGACTTGGAAGGTCTAGAGGTGGTTTCCCACCCTACATACGACTTACATATGCACAGGCGATGCAGGTGTGGATACAGGTACTGTCACACAGTGACGAAGGGGGACCCGACTTTTGCAGTGTTATGCAGCCTTCTATCGTGGCCCAAAGGTGCTGGGATGACAAAAATCAGCAGAAGGGTGCCCAAAGTCTCAGAACGAAACTCAAAACTGTGATGCTTCTGCACGGCAATTTAGGTTTGAGCTGGACATCCCACTGGATGGCCAAAGGATGGTGTGAAGCTGTGCGTTCTGTGTTGCTGTACTTGCTGGTGACTCTTCTTGTGGACCATAGTCTTTTCACAGTGGCTGCTCAGGAGGAGGCGCTGTTTTTCATTAATCTCTTCAAAAGCGCCTCCACAGTGCGGAGAGTTAAGTGTTATGTGTGCCAGAGCACGCAGCAAAGTCAGCAATACAAGACTAAAGACCGCTGTAAGAAGCGGGACAAGTAGGAGTTCTTTCTTCCTTTTTGTTTTCAATTTGATTGACTCCTCGACTTCCTCGATTGATTTCTCCTGTGTCCCGGAGCTCTGGGATACCTGCCGCAGCTTTTTCTCTTAGTGCTATTTAATAGTGTTATTGTTCCAATTGTTACTATTGTTTCGATTGTTACAGTTACTGTTATTGCTGTCAATACAAAGCGGTGTGTCCAGAGGCGTGCCTTTTGTGGGTCGGTTGAACCAAATTGAGCCCAATGCGTGACTTGACACACTGACTTGAGAATTGTTATTGTGGTGCTGCCCCTTTTAGGGCACACACACGCGGCGGAGTGACGTTGCACTCTGCTGCATGCTCTATAAGTAAAAGGGGCGTTCCCGGCCGCCGCAGCGTGACTGGGGAGCTCCAACCGACGACTCATGGGCATTACGGGTAACACCGGAGACCTACAACAGTGGCGACGGAGATCGGATCAGTCACCCGGGCACGGCGGTGAAAGCGGTGAATTTACTTTTCTCTCCTGAGTTGATTTTCACCATCCTTAATGCCGCGGAGAGGGGATGGACCACGTGGTTTGGCAGCCATTTTGTGTGAAGGGCTCGGGATGGTCGCGGCTCTATTCTAGAGCGCCTTTACACCATCCGGGCTCAATTTGTGAAGAATCCATCAGCGGAACAGCTGATACTGCACGTGAAGTGCCCTCTGGAGTTCTTTTCTTCAGAATTTCATCGAGTTTGAGGTAAGGAGCCAGGGGAGGCCTGCTGTTCTTTTGTTTGATTCCCTGCGCCCATCCAGCTCAATTTTTGGAGCCACTGACTGGCCTACTGTTCTTGGCAGTGACATCTGCCCACCCTGTGCAGTGTGAACTGCAGTGCTTTGCTGGGAGCCGCAGATCTTCCTGTTTTGGAAATTTCTGGGGGTGCTCAAGACTGTGCTGCTGCAGACTGGTGGTGGGGTGATTGCTGAGGCTCGCTTTCATCAGGGGGAGTGAAGATCTACATCGCAAAGAAGGGGTGGTGAGCTGTGGCCCCATCTAAGTTCAGTGGGGTGCCTGTGTGCTCGCTATCATGAGTGATGCCGACCAAGCTGCACCCCTGCAGCCCCCTGTGCAAATGCCCCAGCCCCCAGCACCACAACAACTACCTGGGACGAGACCACCTGGCACTTTACAACCAATGCCCAAGTTTGATATCTCGGGTGCCCCGTCCAGCCTAGGACCCAGATGGAAGATGTGGAATGATAGGCTGGAGATGTACTTTCGGGCCACCAAGGAGACCAATCATGATAGCAAATTGTCAACGCTGCTATACTCTGCTGGGCCTGCAGTGCATGAGGTTCTTCTGTCTCTCCAACCTCTTAGCAACTCCTATGATGCAGCGAAGGATGCTCTACATGACTACTTTCTGCCACTTGCCAATGCAGACTACGAACGGTTTGTCATGAGTTCATCTCGTCAGAAGGATGACAAGACTTTGGACACGTTCTACGGAAGGTTGCGCCGGCTAGCTGTGCCGTGTGCCTGGGACAATCCTGACACTATGATACAAAACCAGCTAATACAGGGATGTGCGTCAGGAAAACTGCACAGGCAGGTACTACGGGAACCCGGCATCTCTCTGCCTCGCATCCTGGAGCTTGGGCGGTGTCTGGAGGTGTCTGAGGTGAGGGCATCCTGAATGGATGGTTATTACAGAGACATTACAAAGATACTTTAATTATGCCCATTTCTGTTTTATCTACAGAATGGATATTTGCCTAAGGAACAGAGTACTTGATGGCCCTGAAGATGAACTCTATTGAGTTTGAAACGCGTTGGCACTAATCCCCTTTAGAAATAACATCTTTCAAGTAACTTTTGGACTCTGGAAATATTTCCTATATTGAAAAAGACTATTTTGGATGGTTCATAACCGAAAGACACCGATTCATAGAACCCCATGAAGTTAATGGGGAATATGCAGACTGTTAACTACTCAACACAAACTGATACATTCTGTATGCTTGAATTGAAATTGTTATGTTTGAACTGAAGTAATTTACGTGCATCTTGAATATGGTATACAATTGGAAGTCATAATTGCCAACAAAGCCGGTTAGGTTTTGTAATGAATGCTTATTGTGACTCACTGGATTAAAATATATATAATTTTTGAATGTGTGTAGAAATACGTATTTTGGATTTCTGAAACTGAAATAATTAAGATTTGAATATTGTGAATGACAATACAAGTGAATACGCTTGAATTCCAAAAATATTACTTTACAAATAAGAAAGAAGATAAGAAGGGCACTGACCATTGAGGAGTGCAGGAAAGTTTCACCCCTTTGCAAACAAGGGGTAATTCTTGGCATCCTGAATGGAGGCAGGGATGCGCACTGGAAAGGCAGAGGACATCTGTGCGATGGGCCGTGGCCTGGGTGGCAGAGGGGCCAGGTGTCCAGGTGGGAACCAGCAGGACAGAGGCACCAGGTCAATGGACTCTTGCGCGAAGTGTGGGTACGACCTTCCACACCCAGCAGAATGTCCGGCGGTGGGAAAGTCATGCGGCCACTGCGGGGTTGCGGACCACTATGCCTGCATGTGTAGGGCTCTGCTCCCGCTTGTAGTCCTGAGGGGTGAAGTCAGAGTGGGATTCTTTCTCCAGCAACACCCGCCCAACGTTGCCCAGGTGGATCAAGGGGAGGAAGCTGCCACGCTGGATGAGGATGAAGAAGAGGAGGAGGAGAACGTCTTTTTCGTATACAGTGTGGGTGTCCTATGGCCCAAGACTAGGCGACAACCAAGGTGCCTGGTGCACGTGAATGAATCATCGGTGCCGGTGCTGGTGGACACAGGAGCCTCGGTGAACGTCATGGCGCGGGAGCACTATGGCGCCATGGAGTGTCCGCCGAGGCTAGCAACACTGAAGGCATGCATATTTACATTTGGTGGGGCACAGCCAATCCCGCTATACAGAGCCTTTGTGGCTGATGTGAGACATGGTGGTTCAGTAATTAGAGAACACTTCTACGTCACCCCAGTTAGCAGTAACACCCTGCGGAGCTGCGCGGCTGCGGAATCGCGGGGCATCGTCAGCTTTGCCTACTCAGTGTATGTGGAGGACATTCAGATGCTGCTGGAGAAGTACACTCGTCTGTTTGGAGGAATCGGTCATATGGCCGGTGATCCCGTGAGACTGCATATAGACGAGTTAATCCAACCGATTGCCCTGAAACATCGGTGGGTACCGTTCCATCTGCAAGGCCTGGTCAACCAGGAGCTGGACAACCTTGTCAAACTAGACATCATTGAAAAGGTAGAGGGCCTGACCCCGTGGGTCTCTCCGATTGTCATCGCGAGAAAACCAAAGCAGCCTGACTCCATCAGGATATGTGTGGCCATGCGGCTCCCCAACAAAGCAATCAAGAGGGAATGACATTTGACGCCCACCATTGATGACATAATCACAGAGTTGCAAGGAACCCGGTTCTTTTCGAAGCTGGACTTGCGGGCTGGGTACCGCCAGGTGGTGCTGCACCCTCAGTTAAGGTACATTACCACGTTCACCACCCATCGTGGCCTGTACCGCTACAAGAGGCTGAGTTTTCGGGGTGTCGTCCGCAGCCAAGGTGTTCCAAAACATAATCTGTGGGGCCCTCGCTGACCTGGAAGGTGTGCTCAATATTAGCGATGACATTTTGGTATTCGCCAAGTCAGAGGCTGATCATTTAAACAAACTAGCAAAGACTTTTAAGCGGTTCCAGTCGCTGGGCTTAACACTACACCGAGACAAATGCAAATTCCTAAAAACTGCAATCAAATTCTTTGGATTCGTGTTAAAAAAAGGGGGCCTGTCACCTGACCCAAGAAAGGTGAAGGACATAATGGAGGCCCGACCGCCGGAAAATATCTCAGAGGTGCGTAGTTTTCTGGGAATGGTCACATATTGTGGCCGGTACATCAAGAACCTTGCGTCCCGGTCTGAGCCACTGCAGGCCCTTACCAAGAATGACGTCACCTGGCAGTGGGGGCCACTCGAGCAGGCTGCGTTTGAGGACATCAAGGGGGCTCTGACTGCAGAGGACACTATGGTTTTTTTGACCCAGCCCTTCAGTCAGAGATCGTGGTGGATGCCAGCCCATTTGGTCTAGGTGCAGTTCTCACCCAGGTTGATGCAAATTTGGAAGTCCGTCCAGTCGCATATGCCAGCAAAGCCTTGTCGGAAACGGAACAAAGATATTCGCAAATTGAGCGAGAGGCCTTGGCGGTCCTGTGGGGCTGTCGACACTCCAGGCTTTATCTGCTGGGGAGACCAGTGACGGTAGTCACGGACCATAAACCCCTGCTTCCCATCCAGGCAGGGTCCTCCTCGAAGCCACCAGCGAGGATTGAACGATGTATGTTGGCTTTGTTGGAGTATGGGGTCTCCCTGGTGTACCGGCCTGGCAGCAACAACGTGGCTGATTACCTCTCTAGACACGCAAGAGGTGAGCCTGAAGGGCCACGTAACATCTGTGCAGAAGCGGACGAACATGTTCGGCTCGTGGTGGAAGCGGCCACTCCCACCTCGGTGCCGGTGGGTGAGTTGGAGCAGGCCTCAGCGGAGGATGAATGTTTCCTCATTCTCAAGACGGTCATTCAGCAGGGTTATTGGAGGGCAGTATTGGACACTCTGGCCCTAAGAACTCATGAAACCAAAGTCACGCTGGAACACCTGTGGAGGGTGAGGGACGAACGGACATTTTCAGAGACTGGCATGCTACTCAGTGGGGACTGGATAGTGATCCCACAAGGGAGGATACAGCAGATCATCGAGCTGGCCCACCACAGGCACCAGGGCACTGCCAAAACAGAGGCCTGTCTGTGCCAGAAGGTGTGGTTTCCGGATCTGGAGAGGCGGGTGGAGGGGTTTGTGACGGCATGTGTGTGGTGCCAGGCGGCATCGCCAGCGCAGAGGGAGCCTGCCATAGAGACAATGTTGCGCGGCACCAGACCTTGGGAGGTGGTCCACGCAGACTTTGGCTCCACGACCCGGGACATGGACTTCTTGGACATCGTTGATGAGTGGTGCCGGTACCCGGAGGTGGAGTTTATTGAATCGGTGGCATTTGAGAATGTGGTGGTGGCTGTCGAGAAGATTTTTGCCACTCATGGACTGCCCAAGCTGCTGTACTCAGAAAACAGAGCACCCTTTCAAGGTGAGAGTTTTGCTAATTTGATGGAGGAGTATGGAGTCCACCAACGTAAGGTCACACCGCTCTGGCTCAGGGTGAATGGCGAGGCAGAGCGGAAGATGAGGACTCTCAACTAAGTTTTCTGCATTGCCCAGGGACAAGGTCAGTGTCTGCTGAGGGCCCTGTATATGTTTCTGCAGGAATATTGAACCACCGCCCACACATCTACTGGGGTGGCACCAGCAGAGGCAAGGTTTCAGCAATGTCCACGGGGTCTTTTGCCAGAAACGGGCGAGCGTGAGCCCGCCGTCATAGACAATGAGCAGGTGGAAAGGGAGAGGAAGGAAGGAAAGAACAGAGCAGGAGAACAGTCGGAGGTCACTCAGGCCTCAGCATTTTGCTCCCGGAGATGAGGTGTTGGTAAGGGACCAGCACCCACACGGAAAGTTATCACTGACGTATGAGCCGGAGCCCATGTACGTGGTGGCAATGAAGGGGTCGATGGTGACCGCAACTGATGGGACTGCGTCCGTCACTCGCAATGCCAGTTTCTTCAAGAGGCTTGGTGAGTCCAGGGTGGAGACGGCACAGAGCAAGGACATGACGGAGGTACCAGATGAGGGCGGTGGCCCCGCACTTCTGCCAAGCTCTCCACCCGAGAGAGCTCAGGGGATGAAGCTCCACTCTCGGAGGCCGGCAGGAGGTACCCCCAGAGGACTGGGCGAGGGAAACCTGCCCAGCGAGGGAAACCCGCCCACCTAACTGACTATGTGCTGGAGTACTGAACTGGTAGTAACATCCTGGGGATCCACAGTTGTGGTGGGAACCAGGGTGGCTGTCATTACAGGGGCTCTCTGGTAATGTTGGTGTGCATTGTGTTTATATGTTTGGTAGGTAGTAATCCCTTGTTCATTGTTGTTGTTATGAAAAAGGAGGAGTTTGGTGCTGCCCCTTTAAGGGCACACGCACGCGGCGGAGTGACATTGCACTCTGCCGCGTGCCATATAAATAAAAGGGGTGTTCCCGGCCACCGCAGAGTGATGGGGAGCCAAACCCGACCACAGGTCTGTCCGTCTGGATCTATAGGTGGGAGGGGACTCACGGGCACTCCGGGTAACACCAGAGACCTACAACAATTATTATGGCATCAGGGTTACAGAGCAAGGGAGACAGTGGTTTAACCCTCCCAGTGAATGCTGGAGAAGTGGAAGGAGCGGGGGCCCTTAAGGATGGCCTTGCAATAACAGAAGGCCAATCATCTAATATTAACATCACTGCTGCCATTATTCATACTACAAGGCCACGGCCACCCCCTGCTTCGAGACCTGTCCCTGAGCCAGATAAAACAAGTATTCATTATAATACGCAGCCCCTCGCCTCTACACCAAAGATCCCTGGTTTTAAGTTCTCAAACATGCCAAACATGTCTAAATCCTTTTTTTTTATCCATTTAGGCATGCCTAAATCAGCTCTGGCTTTTTTATCGAACAACAGGGGAAGCAGTTACTAAACTCCTTTTAAGGTGGTGTGGTATGTGATTTGGGATGTGCAGGCCCTACACTCACTTCTGAAACTGAAGTGGAAGAGATGGTCCTAAACAACTCTTTCCATGCATTGCTTTCAGCTAGCAAGGGCCTTCTCAGAGGAATTGCGGATATGTAGTTAATAGCCCATTGGGACCATTTTCATACTAATGGTGCTCCTGAGGACACCTTTGGACATAGTAAAGACTGCACCTCAGGAAATGGGGATTTAAACAAATCCACTTATCTTAACGGAAATACCAACAGTTTGTGCAAGAAGAGAGTTATGAAAGCAGGAGAAAAGTTTCCCTTCCTGTGTCTCTTGCTTTGCCTGCTCATAATTCGCAAACTGAGAGAGAGGTGACGGCAGGGCAAAGGGCATCCTTATCGGAGGCCTTTGGAACAACCTCACCTACCGAATTTGCCTCTGACCTAGGCCCTACTGCTGTTCCTATCACACTTCTGCTATATCGCAGGCTGGCGTGCTTGCAAGGCACTGCGTGGCAGAGCGCAATAAGGCACACCCACACAGTAGGGGATCAGCACGTAAATTACTTCATTTACGCCTTCGGTGCTCCCTTTACAATTGCAGTCATGTGACCGCTTTTACAGTGAGCCCTCAGGCCACCTGACTCAGTGACCGGAGGGAGACTAGAATGCTACATCTCCCCCAAAATAACATTGTCCTACCCTATCTCCTCAATCCATCTTCTTGGCTTTCGGATGGTCCGACAGGGCCACCTTCTGTCTGGGAGAGTAGCCAGCTCGTCCACGGGGCCATCTTCTTGGCCGGTTTGCCCTTCAGCACCAGACTCTTCTTCGTCCCCCGAGTATCCGGACTCCTCCCTGATGTGGGTTTCATCGTCGCTCCATTTGGGATAGGTCCGTGGCGGTGTGCCTCACGTCTTCCTGAAGAAGGAGCTGTTCCTGGTGGCTTGCCAGCCGTCTCTGGAGGCTGTGATCATGGACCCATTGCCTCCCATGATGGTCAATGGCCGTGAGTCAAACAGCAGTATCTCTTTGTGGGATTGGGTTTGCCGCACTAGGACATCCTCGCCCACCTGTAGACTGGATTCCCGGGCATGGCATTCCCGATCCACCTATTCTTTCATCTTCTCTTTTGCCTTAATGTCCTTCTCTCTCATGTCCTGTGACTGGTAGTCTTCCCTCAGCGGCGGTGGCTCGTGAGGTATTCGTGATCTTATTGGGCGGCCGAACATTCGGTCTGCTGTGCATGTTCCAGTCTAGTCATGGGGTGTGTTGCAATACTCTCTTAGGAGTTGGCATAGCGACTGCTCGATGGGCATATGGGTGATGCTCGCTATTCTGACTGCCCTCTTAATCTTTGCCATGAACCACTCCACGGTTCTGTTTGCCTGTGGCCTAGGTGGTGTGACTTTCCGGTGATGGAATCCCATGTATGCAGCAAAATTGGCAAAGTCCTTTCCTGTGAATGGAAGGCCATTGTCCGATTTCACCATCTTGGGGACGCCGTACACTGAGAAGATTTGGTCAAGTGATGGGATCACAGCCATGGCTGCTGTGGATGGCAGTGTAGCAGTCTCCAGGTATCTGGAGTGTTCATCTAGGGCCACTAACACATATTCTCCAGATCTCAAAGGGCCATAGAAGTCAATAGCTATTTCTTACCAGACACCATCTGGGAGGGGCGTTGGTTGCAGGAGTTCCAGATACGTTTGAGGTTGCAGGCTGAGATATATGTGGCACACGTTTAGCGTGCTCTGAGTTAGTCCATTCCGGGAAACCACACTTTCTTTCTGAGCATGTATTTTGTTGACACAATCCCTCAGTGGTTTTAGTACACAATGTCTACTGCCCTCTGGTGTAGCGAGGCAGGCAACACTATTCGATCACCTTTTATCACTAGGGATGATAGTGACAGGGAGAGTTTGTCTTTGAACCTGGCTACGGTTTGGAATAATCGTATGTCCATTGCTGGGGTGTTCTGGATTGATTCTTCTACAAACCTCCACCTGCCGTTGAGAATGCAGGTGGCCACGAGGGTCAATATTGCATCCTCAGCAGTGCACCTGGCCATTTCTTCTGTGGGTATTGCATGGGGTACCGCGTGATGGATAATGTAATTGATGTATCCATTGGCTCAGTCCTTGATGCTGATGGCTCCTGGTAGGGGGTAGCAGGATAGGGAGTCCGTTGGGATCTCTTCTTTTATTTTTCCCTGGTTTATGCATGATGTTATATCTGTACTCCTGTAGTTGGATCCCCATCCAGCTATTCGGGGAGGCATCTGGGCCGTGGGCTTACCATAGATGGTTGAGGCCCTGATGGTCCGTGATGATGGTGAACGGTCTACCATACAGAAAGAGATAGAAATGTTCACACGCCCCTACTACTGCCAGTGCTTCTTTCTCTGCCTGGGAGTAGCATTGTTCTGCTTCTGTGAGGCTTTTCCTAGCACAATCCTTTGCTGTGCGTGTGTGCAGCCTGAGCGCTGTGCAAGGATGGCATCCAACCCCACTGGGCTAGTATCCACTGTGATCTTGGTATGCAGGTTCGGGTCAAAGTATGACATGCAGACGGCTGTGAAGATGTCCTTCTGGAACCTGTCGAGTTCCTTCTGCTGTGCCTGCCTCCACTCGAAGGTGTAGTCTTTCTTTGTCAAGGTTCTAAGCAGGGTGCTTGTGGAGGCGCAGTAGCTCACTAATCCCAGAAACAATCTCACTGGTGAGGTGCTCGTTGGGAGGGGGGTCTCTGTCAGTGGATGTATTTTGTCCAGGTCAGGTTAGATGCCTTTCTCTGAGAATAAATGCGCAAAGAATTTAGTGTCGTCTTATTAAATGCACACTTTTCTTTGTTGAGTGTCAGTCGGGCATCAGTGAGGGCTGAGCACACTTTCATCAATGTGGCATCATGAGCCTCTTGCAAGTGACCAAAGATAAGGATGTTGTCATTTACGTATTGCGGGATGTGGCAGATTATCTTGCACATCTCCTCTTGAAATATCTCTGCTGCAGAGGATATACCAAATTTCCGTCGCTTGTAACGAAAAAGCCCCAGGTGAGTAATAAAAATTGGGGATGTACCGGTGTTAAGATGGATTTCTAAACTCTGAACTGGTGGGCAGAAGATTAGGAGGACACCCTTGGTTTAGTGAAACAGGGGAACCTTCTGGACAAGCCAGACCAATCTAGGTATCTTGACAGGCGGTCAAGACTGAGTCTCAGGAGGGGTGAGAGTGATCGGAAGCCCGCAGTGAGCATACACAGCAACAAACTACAAATTACTCTTAGACAAGTGTATATGAAAAATATCTATACATTTATTGTCGGCCGGACCAAATAGACACGAGTAACTTTAGCAATGAGTAAAACAATGATCACACAAATCCTTAATATATACAATATATATATATATATACACAACACATTTCATAATTCAATTCAGTTACGAGATACAACCACAAGCTGTGAAGAGGGGGTTAAGTTAACACACAAAGGTTATAAGGTTATCTTTCAGAGTTTGTTCCCTAACATTCGAGTCCAACCCTAAGAGGGGAGCTTTGTGCTCAACAGTACAGTTATTCGTAAAAATGCACGATCACGCAGATGAACAAACAAGCAGTCTTCTTTGCAGGGCTGTAGCAGGTCAGGAAGGGGCTTGAGGCAACGAAGAAAAAGTTCCCACTATTCGAGTAGGCCCTGCCCTTGGAGCAAAGCAGTATTCAAGTGGTGAGAATGCTAGGGAGCGCAGGCTAACCCAGCCAAGTTCGAGTACCTCTAAGGGATACTCGTGCGTAAAAACGATCGGCTGTGCCAGGGGACCACCGGTAAGTTATGCAAGTACTCACTGACCCTCGGCACAGTCTGGAACAAACTTTGCCAGTTTAGTCGAGGTCGCTAGTAGGTTCGAGTCCCGCAGTTTTGCAGCGTTCCGACTCTCAGCAGCTGCAGTGGAGAACGAACGTCTGTGACGAGGCAGTTGCCTTTTCTCAGCTTCCGAAGGAGGTATGGAGAAAATTCAGGTGCAGCTGGCTTCAGTATACAGGAGAGCAGAACAGCAGAGGAGCTATAGTGATTTTTACCACCAACAATTGATGCGGGAATCATGGATGCGGGCAGCGTTACACACTCTCCTTATTCGGAAAACAGAACAACTAGGCCTGCAAAATGTGGCGGGAGAATGCACAGGACCACCAGTAAGCGATGTCCCAGGTCTCGGGTCTGCACTCAAGATGGCACCAGAGCTGAGGGTTACCCTGAGGTGGAGCTGAACAGTTCGCTGGATGGCCCAGGACCGGAACACTTCCAAAGGGGCTCGTTCGGAGGGTAAGCAGGGGGCGCAGAGAGTAGTTGTTCCTACTACTCCAAAGGGGCAAAGTGCTTTGGCAGGCGTTCTGGATCGAAGAGGAAAGCAGGGATCCGACGAGACAGCGGAGGACAAAGGGTGCCAAAACCTTCTAAAGCGTCTCCGGCTGTTTCAGTGAGAACATAGATGATCGACCTGGAATAGCTGCAGAGCCCCTTCTCTTATCCAAGATTAGCTTTGCGTCAAAATCAAGGACTTCCAATAGAAGATCTGCTCTGTTGCAGGCATCCCATACATGGACCAATCACGGCCTACAGTGGTCTCAGTCAATCAGGCACTCCAGACATCCTGGCACCAGTAGTGTGGAGTGGAACTAGACAGTTCCAGCCCTCTTCCTGGGCGCACATACGTGACAGGCATAAGCCTGTGAAAGATATTGGTTTTCGCGGGAGGCTGCATGCCCAAATATGGAAAACCTGGGTTACTCAATCTGGGTGAAGGCAAGGGACAAAATGACAATGGGACAGAACAAAAGACTTTGTGGCTTAGCCATTTTCTGGCCACAGTCTTGAGCCAAACGTGGTAAACGTGGTTTAACTCTATAAAAAAGAGGTAAAACATTATAAAAAGTAACTGCTGCCACCAGCTCATCCCAGGCACACTCGTACAATCACCAAAAAATCCTTTGAGGGTGTCTCTGGCCATGAACACAAAAAGGCACCCCAGTGCACGGTACTGAAAGGTACATTGTGCGCTGTTAAAAAGTTACCAAGAAATGGCAACATAGTCAAAGATTAAGAGAAACATAGTTTCCCAGTACTAACAGTCTGAAGTATGTGTCAGTTTCCCCATAACAAGTGAGCAAAAGCCCAGTGGAGGTCAGCTGAAGGCTGGGCTCCACTGGAAAAGGTCAGATTAGGATAGCCAAACAAAAGTGAAACCTTTGGGGGGTCCACAAATGGAGGAAAAATTGCATATAAATGACATCCTTCCTAACTCTTATCCACCCCTGGATAGGCCTCATGTTCAGGTCGGTTAATCATTCTAGGCAGCCCATCACATCACTATGTTGGACACCTGGGCTGTACTCAATGGTGAAGTCAAACCCTTGCAGGTTTATGAACCACGTGAGCAACGGTGGATTATCTCCCTTCATGTTCATTAGCCACTTTAAGGGCTTATGGTCAGTTTGCACAGTGATGTGGGTCCATAGAGGTAGGGCCTCAGCTTCCTTAGGGCTCACGCGACAGAGAAACATTATTTCTCTACTGTGGACCACCTGAGCTCTCCGTCCTTAAGCTTGCGACTAATGAATCCAATCGGGTGTTCCTTGCCTTTCTCATCTATTTTTGATAGTACAGCACATATCCCAGTGTCAGAGGCATCGGTCTGTACAATAAAAGCATGTTTTTAGTCAGGGGCCCTAAGGACAGGGGCCTGGCACAGGGAGTCTGAAGCCATTGAAGGCCTTCTCACACTCCTCAGACCAAGAGACCTTCTTAGGCTTCTTTGGAGTGGTGAGAGCAGTCAGAGGGGCAGCGATGGTGACATAGTCTGCCATGAAATTTTGGTAGTATCCTGTGAGTCCTAAGAAGGCTCTCACTTGGGTTTGTATAATGTGGGTAGGCCAGTCTTGTACTGCTTGTACTTAACTCAGTAGAAGTTGAATCCTCCCTCCACCTACTACATGCCCATGGCAGACCACTGATACATGTCCAATGTGGCACTTGCTGGCCTTTATGGTTAATCAGACCTTCTGAAAAGCCTGCAACACATTCCTGAGATGGTCTACATGTTCCTCCCATGTCACACTGAAGACAGCTATATCATCCAGATATGCTAAGCAGAAATCACCCATCCCATTTAGAACATGGTTCACAAGCCTCTGAAAAGTGGGGTGCATTTTGCAACCCAAATGGCGTCACCCTGAACTGGTACAGGCCTTCTGGAGTTGGGAATTGTGTCTTCTCCTTGGCATGCTATGCTAAGGATATTTGCCAACAGCCAGCAGTGAGGTCAAATGTGCTGAGGTACTTGGAGGCACCCAAGGTATCCACCAGCTCATCAGTTCTAGGTAGGGGGTGAGCACCTGTCCTGGTGACAGCATTTTGAGCCCTATAATCCACACATAACCTAGGTTCAGCGGTACCAGCTTTTGGCACTAAAACCACAGGGCTGGACCAGGGACTAAGGAAGGCTCAGTCACTCCTAGATCCAACATCTTGTTGACCTCTGCCTTGATGTAGGATCTTACCTTGTCTGACATCCTGTAACCCCAATGCCTGGTAGGTACACGTTCTCTAGTGTCCATCTTGTGTTTTCTCCAAGGTGTCAAGTCTGGAGTTAGTGAGAACAAGGAGGAGAACTGCCTGAGCAAGGTTCTTACTTCCCCTTGTTGGTCAGAAGTCAGGTGAGGGGCCACATCGGCACCCTCAATGGAGCCATCTGAACGACCACTCTGGAACAGGTCAGGTAGAGCTTCTGATTCCTCCTCTTCCATATCTGAAGCCAGTAGCAGTGCAGCTACTTCAACCCTAGGGATGAAAGACTTCAGTCTATTTATGTGAAACACTTTTGGGGCTTGTCCAGGCCTTCTAGGGCCCACCAGATAGTTGAGCACACCCAGCTGATCCACAACTGTGTAAGGGCCTGACCATTTGTCCTTTAGGGCACAAGGCCTTATGGCATTCAAAATAAGGACTTCTTGTCCTGGGGTTAATTGTACAAGTGAAGCTTTCTGGTCATACCAATGTTTGACCAATTCCTAACCAGTCTTCAACTTGTCACTTGCCCGAGCCATCAGGAGGACATCCTTTTCCTTAACCCCAGCACATAGTCCACTACATTGGTAGTGACAGGAGGAGTGGGGAGCACCCACCCTTCCTTTACTATAGCCAGTGGTCCCCTTATAGGGTGACCAAAAGGAAGCTCGAAGGGGCTAAGGCCAACCCCCTCTTGAAGTAGCTCTCTGTAGGCAAAGAGTCAACATGGCAACAGGAGATCAAATTTTCTCCTTTGAGGTTCTTTCAGAGCCCCAATCATGCTTTTGAGAGTTCTATTACACCTCTCAACCAAGCCATTTGTTTGTGGATGATAAACTGATGAACACCTATTGTTGACCCAACACTCCTTCCACATGGTTTGCATATACCTGGACATAAAGTTGCTGCCTCTGTCAGACACAACTTCTTTAGGGAAGCCAACCCTAGTAAATATGCCTAGTAAAGCTTTAGCAACTGACTTGGCAGTCACTGTCTTCAATGGGATGGCTTCAGGATATCTGGTGGCATGGTCGACCAGCACCAAGATAAACCTATTGCCAGAGAATGTCTGAGGGTCAAGGGGACCAACACTGTCAATCCCTACCCTCTCAAATAGCACCCCCACCACAGGGAGTGGCACCAACATAGCCTGGACTGTTAAGCCACATTTTCCAGAAATCGGGCAAGTGGCACAACTCCTGAAATGACTTTCTCCTTGAAACCCCATCTTGGGGCAGTAGAAGGGCATGGATAACCTTTTCCTGGTTCTCTTGATCCCAAGGTGACCAGCAAGCGAGACTTCATTCACCAGCTGCAGGAGGAAGGGTCTTACCTGAAGAGGAACCACCAACCTCCAATGGTCTCCTTCATTAGATTCTGTGGGCTCACAGTACAGGAACCCACCTTCCCAATACATCCTATGCTTCCCAGGATGTTCACCCTCAAGCTGGGAGCAAACCTGTCTCCTTTGGCTTTCCAAAGATGGACACTCACGTTGGCCCTTACTGAACTCTTCCCTATCAGGACCACCATCAATCAACAAACTTTGGAATTCAGGATGTTCATGGGGTTGAGTATTTCAGGGAGCTCCTCTACCTCACCAGGTTCAGGTGCTTGGCCAAATACCTCCACCTCAGTGGTAGGTGAGTTTGGGGGAATATTTTCTTTCTCTCTTTTTGATTTTATGGCTCCCTTAGCCGTGGGCTTCCCATTTGGCTTTGGCTCAGCCTAGGATTTGGTCAGGGCAGCTCTCGTCTGTGATCTTGTGCATGGTCTTTCTGCTATATTCCCCACAAGACCTAAATCTGTCTCTGAGGTCATTTCCCAGCAGAACGTTTTCAGGGACTTGCCTCTGAACACTCACAGGAATCCTTACTACTGTACCATTTATAGTCAGATTGACAGGCATTACTGGGAACTTGAGAGGGGGAGCCATCAGATAACTTGCTGGGCATCAGGGGAGCTCTAGCGAGCTCCTCCTGGTTGACCAGAGTAGCATCCACCACCGTTCTGCTGGCTCCACTATACCTAAAGGCAGGAGTGTCAACCCCATTGATCAGCAAACTGTCTTTAAAGTAGTGCCTGGTGTTATCACATATCTTAGCATATGCCTCTGAGACTCTTGGCTCCCAGGAACCCAGGGAAACTAAGACTATCTCAGATTATATCCCACTGGGGAAGGAATCTGAGGAGAAGGATGACCCTGTGATAATTTCTTCCTCATAAGGGGGGACGGCCAGACTCACAGAGTGGGGCCCCAAGGTTTTGACCTTACACCTGGGGTCCCCCTTCACATGGTCACTTGCTCCAAAGGCCACACAAGATCCACTGGGTTTGTGCATATAGGGAGGCTTGCTGTAACCTGAGCTTTACTTGGGAGTCTTACTACTGCTACTCTGACTTTTCTCATGTGACCTACCCCTTTTAAACTTATTTTGGCCCTTCAGGGAAGAAGATTTTTCAGATCCCCCACCCTCCTTATCTTTGTTCTTTTTCCCCTCCTCCTGCTTACCAGAAGCAGTCTTGTCCTTATGAGACACTCTATGTCACACCCACAAATATGCTGCAATGGCTAACTTCTTAGGACCTATCTCCTTAGAGTCAGCCAAGTGCTGCTTAAGCTCAGGGGAATAAGAACCAAAAATATGTTCAAGCATGACTAAGTACATCATACCCTCAAAGGTGGTGACCTTGTTTCCTTCTACCCAACCATTCAAGTTTTTTTTTTTTAAATCAGCAACATAAGAAACCCAAGTATTACCTTCTTTCTTCTTGTATTCTCTGAAAAGTATTGGGCAGGAGTCTTCCTAAACTTTAAAACCAGCGTTTGCTTCAATTTTGCAAAGTCTGTTCTCTCAGCCTTTGACATATCCATAATGGCACTACAGCCAGAATGGGGTAGTCGACTGAGCAACCAGGCAATTTTATCAGCATCCACTACTTCTTGCACCTCACATGCGTACTCAAATGCATTCAACCAGTCCATGATGTCATTCTTGTCATCAAACAAACTAAGCAGATCTTTGGAAATCTTGGATGAGAGGAGGGACCAGACCCATTACCAGACCCTCTATTGGAACCATTGATGCCCTGCAATCTAGCAAGCTCCAACTGGTGATCCAAATCCTTCTGCTTCTCTGACCTTTCCAAATCCAACTTAGCCATGTGAAATTCAAGCTCCTTCTGCTTAAACAGCAGCTCTTGCTTCTTGAATTCCAGCATGGCTCCAGCCCCAGAGCTGGTCAGTGGAACAGAGGACACATCTTCACCAACATCATCATCCTGGTCTCTCTTTATGGTAGTGTGATGCTGGAAATGTATTGGAGGGACAGGGCCTCCCTGTCCTTGTCCTGTAGTCCTTTTCCATGTCTGTTCTGTTTTTTCCGCCCAGGAGTCCATGTGGGACTACTGGCACTGCAGCTCTTCCTCTTTTCGGTTTGGTGTACAGACCCTTGGGATACCCTTATGGCACCCATGGGTGGGGGTACAGCCCTGTGCCTCTAGTGTATGTTTTCAGGCACCTGTGTGTGGCCCACAGAGCAGGGTATGAGCTGGTGGCAGCTCCATGCTGAATTTGACAGGTGCTCTGAGTGTCCTCCATTTTGGGATACCCAGGCCCTGCCATTGAAATCAGTTGATTCCTGATAGGAAACAAGATGGCCCCTGTGGCCTCTTGGTTTTTATTGCCTGTTACATTGTTTTTCCCAAAGTCCTGGGAAGCCCTGCCTCTGTCCCTTCCCCCTGACTGGCTGTTGGGTGGAAGTTCCATACATGGTATTGTGGGGAAGTCCAGGCCAGACTGGCTGGAGCCTTCCCAGTGACTGTATGTTGTGGGTACACCCTTGGGGTGGGACCTGGGAGAATTGAGTGTGTGACCAATATGCACTTATTGTTATGGGTGTCTGGTTTCTGGTATGTAATACAATGAACGAGACAGCCCTGACCGAAACTTGTATGAATGTAGTGTGGCGTGCTGAATGGCTGGGTACTTGTCCCAATACACATTCCTTGTTGTGAGTGTCTGAGAGGGAGGAGAATGCCCTGAATGCCCTGTGAGCCTGATTGGCTGCCTGCCTGCTGAAATAATTCAGAAGCTGAAGTTGAAACTGATGCTTAACCTCGAAGCTGAGCCCGAAGAAGAAGGTTGACTGCTGTTATCTTCACCGCAATACGAAAGCTGCTGTGCCGTTGAAACTGATCCAAGAGAGGACCTGGCTAGGAGACCTCTTCCCGAGCTACGAGGGACCACTGTGCACCGCTAACCTTCGGCGAAGCGCCCTGGAAGCCAGCCTTCGAGAGACTGTCAACCGGAGACAGAGACCGCCGAGGAGAATGAAAAGAAGCACCAGACAGATGTTCACCGTCGTCGTCCATGGTTCACAGGTTTGGTATAACCGCTGGAGGCCCATCAAAGCTGTGTTGCCCAGAAGCGGGAACCGCTTGACGCCGAGTGTCCGACGACCGGAGCCGCAACGCTCCACCTGATTAAGACACTTTGAATCCAAGGACGCTTTCACCTGCACCGTCGACCGTTTTGTCCCGCCAGAGAAAGTCGAGGCTGCTGATGCGCCAAGGAGCATCCACTGGTGGATTTCCTGCCACTGAAGACCGCAGAGACGCCGGACAACCCAACGCTCTTGCTGGGCCAAAGTTCTTCAGTGACTCTTTGTGGTAACAAACTACCGTCGTCGAGGTGCACCGCACGCCTCATCCTTGCAGGACGTCCCCGACTGATCGTCGACGAGCACCACCAGGACCGAAGCTACTGCCTCAACGCCTTTGTTCACCATTTCTTCAAGGGATCTCGACGTTCCTGCCTTAAAGGGAGCCGCTCAAGAAGGATCCGACGACGACCCGACATCGAACTCTACTATTCCAGGTACATTGGGGCAGGGACTTCATTTAGGGGTCACCAGAGGTCTCCCTTGCGACCTCTAAAAAAAAAAAGAATAAACTTATTTTTTTGTAATGCAAGCTCCTGGACTGGGGCCAGCACCATGTGGCTCTTTAATTCTGGAGTGGCTGGCTTTCTTGTTCAGACCCCTTAAAAAAAGAAGAAAAATAAGAACAGGAGTACCACAAGTCTAACAGTTTCAGCACTGACCCTAAATAAGAAAGAATAGGAATACCAAATAATGTGTCTTTCTGGAATTCTATATAAAAATTGCTAGCGTCATTAAATGTTTATTTCAGGCACACTTCAGGGGGTTAGTCACTGATGTAGTCTGTTCTTAAATGCCTTAACTCAGCCTTTCATCTTTCTGAGGTCGATAAATGAGTACCAACACAGGTTGGGTGATATTGGGTGTATATTTTTTCTATATAAAGTGCTTAAACATAAGTGGTATATAGTTACACATCATTATCATTTGGTCATGGACGTCTGCTTGCATTCACAGTAATTTGGTAATATGGGCATATACACACTGATCTTAACGATACATATGGCGATCCATTCTTGTATGAAATGTACATCACATTATAGTGATATTGTAACCATATTTTCTGTAGTGTACAATGCAATGTGATGCCACTTCCTGTTTTGTCAACAGGTGAAAGGTCGTGTTCCATCGCTTCCCGCGATATTACTTTGGGGTGGGGACAAATGACATCACTTCCTGTGATGTCATCAGGGGGGTCAATGGCCGTGTGATGTCACTTCCTGGCATTTTGGTGAAATGAGGTCGCTGCATTGAGGTCGTAGAACCTTTCTAGGGGGAAATAAGACTCATATGAACAATATATGGTTTCCAGGTAGGGGGATCCTCACACAGAACTGTGTCTATTGGTAGGGGCCAGTATTCTGCCTATTGTCTTAACCAATCTGCTTTCCTCCTTTGTCTATTGTTGGTTCACTTTATTAACTGATTTGTATGACATTTGATCTGAGTACAGTTGTTGCCTTTTAAAGAAATCCAAATATAATTGTGGTACCATATAGCAACTGTATATATTTGCCATTTTAGATTTACCTGAGCACAAAGTGTGTTATTGTGATTGTGTATATTATAGAAACCTTATTTATATAAAGAACTGTGTTATCACTTAATAGTGTGTGGACATTCCTTTGTGGGTGCTTAGGGACTACACTGTACTTAGGAACCAGCCTGCATCACCTCCTGAGAGCTTAAGCCTTGATTGTTCATTCATAGCTACACTATAGAGCAGAGTTCTTCAAACTGTGGGGCGCACCCCCCAGGGGGGCGCAGCCGCATCCCAGGGGGGGCACGAGAGCCCAGCATGAAAAGTTTTAAAAAAAGAAAATTAAAAATATATATTTGTTTTGAAAAAAAAGGTTGATTGAGGGCAGAGGTGGCTTACATTGTCGGACTGGGCCCTAAAACTGTCTCAGGCACCAATGAAAAAGTGGTCCACAGTTGCTAATTGATATTCATTCCTTTAGGCAAAGACTGTTTGAATAATATCCAAGGGGGTGTTTTTTTGTTAAAATGTAAGCAAATTGTGATATTTAAAGACTGTTTATTCAGCAACAATGGTCAAAACTACTAGCTGCATAGTGAAGTAACTCATCAAACTGGCCCACATTGGCTAAAAAAAGTGCCCCATTTTGACTGGCCTACACTAGCATTTTGCATTTTTGGTATGGGCATTGCCCTATAGGCCAGTCTGAGCCTGGCAGCTCATCCATAATGGGCGAGGGGGCGTTGTTAGGCAGAATCCTGTGCAGTGCCCTAAAGGACCACTACACACAATTAAGACTACAAGTGGTAATACAAGTTCACCTTTGGTACAAGCCTGTTCTACTATGTTAAAGTGGTAGCAGTAGCGGAGCAGCCAGGTTTATCTCAAGAGTATATGAGCAGTAGCAGAGATTACACAAAGGACCACAATTACTGTGACTCAAGCAAACACTGACTCAAGGTTTCAGGTATAAAATATAAGTATATTTATTTTTAAACCATCTGTTATAAAACACTCCACTTCTATAAATTCGAAACCACACGTAAAATACACTACACACAACCAATTCCACTTGTGCCAGAAAATTCAAGGTCAGTACATTAGGATTTGACAGACCAGTGTTGCGATACTAACGCGTAACCGCAGATAGAAATGCTGGCGAAGTTAAAACACACTTTGTACTTAAGAATTTCAAACAAGGGAAAAGTGAATAAAAATCAAAGGCAATACTTTTTCAAGGCAATGAGACTCGAGGATGTGTTCCAAGATACAAGTTAAAGTAAATAGGCCTGCGCCAGTGTCAATGGAGCAGATGCTCAGTTGCTGAGGATCACACGTTGAACAGTTTGAGATTCGAGATGCCAAGAGTTCGTAAAATTGTCAGATGGAAGGAAAAGTTATAATAAGGAGGGAGGAAAGAACAAATCTTCATGGAGGAAAAGGGTTCGCCCCGATTCCGGCTGGTCAGACGGAGAGAATGACCAAGTGTGCACAGTAACTTATTCCGTTGGAGAAAAGCTGGTGCCACGGCAGTTGTTCCTGGTAGTTCCTGCAGACTCACGGTTCCTGCAGCTTCAGTCGTGGGGACAAGAAGGAGGATGTCTGGAACGATCTTCACTACCCAGGGATGAGGCCAGTAGCAGCAAAAAGAACGATGAATAAAAGGTGCGCTCCTTTAAATCAGGAGAGGGCTCTTCTGATGGCTATCCGGACCACTACAGCACAGCAGTGATTTCGACCCAGGAGAGGATTCTCTGACTGAAGAAAATACGAGCTGGTTGATCCCACCAGGCTCAAGGGAAGAAGACTCCAAACTGGATCTTCTCTTGTCGTTGAAGGGTACATAGCTCAGGACTGCAGCAGGGCTTCTCCGGGACTCGGGGTTGCAGCAGCTGTCCTCTTCTCCGCTTCTCTTCGGTTACTTGCAGTTCCAGTGGCTACTCTGACTTCTAGCCCAAGAGTCCTGCCTTTTATGCCAAAATCCCCCATTCACACAGCCTGGCTGTCAATCACTCAGCAGGGGGGTTGTCCAGCCCGGACAACCACCTCAGCCAATCAACACAAAGTGCGACTTGGGTCTCCAAGGAGACCCTGTGCAGGGTGTGACTACACTCCTCCCTCACATTCAGCCCACCTAGACACCCAGACGCCAAAGGAGGGCTTCTGGTCAGAAGCCGGCCAAAGGTCGGCGAACAAAGGAGGCAAACCTGGCTTGCCACGCAAAGAGACCCAAGAAGGATGTTAACAAAAAAAAATGGCGATTAAACCCAACCGGTGCCGAAATAAAAAGTATTTGGGCTAGCGGGTTTAAATTTCCAGGCTACTAACAGCCTAAAACAATACCATGTTATGTAATATAATCGCGGTAGGAAAATTAGGGTAGATACCACTGCCACCAGCCAAGTCTTAATGTTAAGGGAGCGAAACAATGCTCCAGGAGGTTCAGATGAAACGGGCTAAGAATTAACCCTTTCCAATACTCCATGTAAAATGGGGTGTACTGGATCTGTGGTTAAATGACTATGTAAAGGTAATGGCAACTTTACCCTTTTGTAGGGGACAGTAGTCAGCCCCAGAAATGCAGTCGGTGGGAAGTCTAAAAGACAACCCTGTGTCACTGCGGGTGCTGTGTAATGAAGTGGGAGAATGGGACAATACCCTTCCCCCAATCTCATCCAGACCATGGCCTAGAGGATCACGACCCAGGCACCCCCCACAAGATGAGTTTGTCTACTTACCAGATGACAAAATACCCTAGTTCAGAAACGTACACATAAGAGGAAGAGGAGGAGTATGCCCACCAGCACGCCCGGCACCAGCCCGCCCGGCTTAAGCTGACGCCTGCGACATGGATGAGCTCGACTAGAACAACAGCCACAAGTATCCACATCGTAAGAGATGCCATAGCGACATAGCCAACTGCCAAGAACACACGTGCCACCATGCACACTGGTCACTCACACACCAACCTACACGAAGAACATACACAGTGCTATGACGTAGGTGACGGGCACACCCACTGACGTGCATCGTTGTTATTTTTTCACATAGGCCTTTTTACAGCACCGCAGAAACACAAGATGCCTGAAGAGCTTGTGTATATGCTTGCTGACGCTTCTCCCACCACCCACCTCTATGACGACACCATCATGTATATCTAATGCTGACACCCTGTCAACCCGCGACCTCCATAGTATGGATTATGTACCGCCACTCATGAACTAGGCCCGAGTAGGCCGCAAGCAAGAGTCCCCAGGCAGGAGCCTAGCAATGAAAATCCTCCCAGAACAAGAGTACAAGTGCTGACCATGCAGAACAAGAACAATTCCCCGGCGAGAGCTCACAGCCAAGGCCACAATGTTGCGACCCGCATGCCGCAAGCCCAGCACCAAGGTTATACCTGTAAAATGCCAAGCCCACGGAAACGAAATACAAATCTAATGCTCATAATTCTGCTCCACCTACGGTCTCTCCACACGTGACCAAGCCGAACTGACAAAGTGCCAAGCTCACGAGACAGAAAGTCGCCAGGGTCCCACGTCTGGGACGTCTGGGTTGCAACAACGAAGTGGCAAGATGGACACCTACAGCGATGGGAAAGACCCGCTCACAAGCCATGAGCATACCTGTCCGTTGCCTGCATAAAACACATAGTTGCACATTGTTGCTAATGACAGGTACACCGCGAGCTGGGAACGACAATGGTCCCAGGCTTGAGGGCTCGCAGGAGAACCAATCAGAATCCAGGGGGGCTTATTACTGACGCCATTACCCTTAACCAATCACCAAGGGTCCCCCTGTAACAATTCTAAAGTAACAACTGCAAGGGACAACCCAAGTGTACCACCTGACCCATCCTCATCCACTAATATTTCTTTCCATATGTTACCTATACTAACCCAACCACTCGGGAACCAATCCTGAGTGGCGATAGGTTTTGTGCTAACTTTCCCAGGTGACGCGAGTAGCGCGTCATACTGCCGGAAAAAGGGCCTGCAAGCCCCATTAAGATTGAGAGTCTCATCGGACGCATACAATCCGAGACCCATCCCTGCCGTTGTTATAAAAAAACAGCAGAACCACCTTGCCTCTTGTGTGTGTCTCATACTCTTTTTGGGTACACGGGAGGAGTTGGGGCCTCCCCAGCCCGGAGGCCTGTGGACGGCTCTGCCGGCCCCGGGAGAATACCCCGACAAGTTGGAGGCACTGCTGAGATCTGTTTGAGGTCTATCTCCTGGGAACTTCATTCCAATGCCCTTGCAGGGAGGCGACCCAGCAGCGCGGCCCCCTCTGCTGTTGCCCCCTTTGAGGACTACAGGACCATCACGGAACTGCGAGAAGACCGGACAGCGCAATCCAGATATTGGCCCTCGGGAGCCGATTGAGAAGTATCCCGCCCGCGGTTGGCGAGTCCAGACGTGGTCCAGACGAGGGGAGGTGGCGAGCCGCTTGGAGGGGTGCACGCAGTCGAGCAGCCCGCATCAAGGGAACTTGGTGAGTAGAACACACCCAACTAGCAATGTGACATTGTGAGGTAGGGGGGAGGAATTGTAATAAGGGCGGTGGGAGGTGTTTTTACAGTGTGTTGCAAAGATTTGATTAACAAGTGTTGACAGACGAGTGAGCGGTAGCGGGACAGGCATGAGGGCCGTCTTCTACCGCGTCACAGAAGCAGGGTGGGTGGAGCCAGAAGGCACCACGTGCAGTTGCTCGAAGGTACTGGTTTGTCTAGATCATGAGCACCTGTAGGGAAGGGGTGTGGCTTTCCTATGAATTGGCGTTTTTAGATCAATGAGTAGATGAGGATCCCTACTAATTGAGTGTTGAAGCTCGTTAGGTAGATGACGTTTTCCCGTAGGAGGTAGCCAGATTGTTGCCAAGTGCAGAAGATAATTGACTGGTTAAGCTCGCCTGGCGAGGGGCGTATCACACGCGAGGCGACGCAGCGTGTGCAGTCCGATTATAAGAATTTTTGTTGAATATCTTGCTCTGGGCGAGGCGAGAGGACAGCTGTGGGGTTGAGGGGGACAGAGGGTAAAACATATTGTGCGCTCCACTAGTGTTATAAAAGGTTCTTACCGGTAGTAGGTTGAAGAAGTTGGTGACGTCACCCATAGGGCTTTCATAGGACACCGCGGCCACACCGTGTTGATAAAAGGGGTGGCCAGGGAATAAGTATTGGGGAGGGGGCGGTATAGAAGAGGTGGGGAGGCCGCGCATGGAGAATGCCGGCACCCCTCGATACGGGGAGGGCAGAAAGGGGAAAGGTGGCAGCGCACGGAGAACGCCGGTCACGTGAACAAGGTGGTTGAAAAGGGGAGGGAGAGGTTTGAAAAAGGGAGAGGAAAAGTGGGGCGGCTGTACTAGCACGTCACACAAGGCACGCAGCCGCAGGGGGCTCCGTGCGCCGTGGCCGCAGGGGGCCATACGGGTGATATAAAAAAAAAAACACGAGGAAAAACAAATAGAGGAAAAGAACTGTACATTTGCACTGCCTTACCTTTCAGCGGACGGTTGAAAGTCCCCAATTACGGGGCCAGGTAAAGAAGGTGGTTACTGAAGAAGTTGAAATATAACATAGCAATGTCTCATGGGTCAGGATCCGGAGGGTGGGGAAACACTAACTACAACACCCCTCCAACACATCTGTAAGACACCATCACCCCACAAGGGGAAACTTATAAAGTATAGTATAGATTGGACACAAGGAACAGACAACAAAATGACGACACCATGGCCGCTTAACGGCAGCTTCGACCCATACGTCCAACACTTGCTGTTGACGTACATGCATAACACATACAGAGGGAAGAAATTAGGTCATCATGTAGAGATATTCAACTTGTGGAGGATGTTCCAAGGATCGAGGCCAGGGGCAACAGGGATGTTTACTATGGAAAGGGCAACAGAGGAGAACGGGAGAAAAGAAACAAAGGCGGGTAAGGAGATGAAGGAAGAAGATGGGGACATGAGCATGGCGAGCAGCAATGCCCCACGTATGGAGGAGGGCACGAAGGAAGAAGGAGGACTGGTTGCAGTACCAGAAGTAAAGGTGGAGAAGGAAGGGACAGACGATATGCCTCTAGCGAAGGTAGTTAAAAAAGAGGAGGGAGGATTGTACCCAGTGACGGAATTAAGAGAAGCAGCTAGGCCACAATTAACAGCGGCTGAGGGGTATTCAAACCCTGCGTACAACCCTCCACCCTATGCCCCTAAGGATAGCTACCAGAGGGGGGCGGCGGCAGCAATGGGCATGCCAGAGTTCAATACAACACAGGCCGCTACGGGGGAGGGAAGAAAAGTGGAGAGCGAGTTGCTAGCATAGGACCAGATGAGTGGATAGCAGCACAGGTACTCCTAAAACTCTGAGGGACAGTAACAGAAGAAGAAGAGGACACGGTGCGGAGAGCGAAAGAGGAGGGAATGGAAAACACACTGACAGGGACTGAGGTGAGTAACACAGAGGAAGGACGGCTGTCACAGGTGGAGGAAGAGATGCTGGAGGAAAGGTTGGCTGAACTAAGAGAAGTACGAAGCAACCTGATTAGACAGTACGAGCAAGAAACTCGGGGGAGAAAGAAGGAAAGAAAGGAGAGTTGGGAGGAGCAGGAGAGGATGAGGGAGAGACTGGAGTAGAGAAAGAAAGAAGCGGAAAGAATGAAAGCGATAGCAGAGAGAGTGTCACTTATGGAGCAGCGGGAAATGAAAAGGAAGGAGGAGGAAAAGGAAAAAGAAATGGAAATGTGGAAAAAGAAAATATTGTCTGAAAGCACACGGAAGTATGAAGAAGGTAAAGTAATAGAGAGCATATTGAAAAGAGGAGGGGCAAAATGGGTAAGACGGGAACAAGACGAAAGGATACTGGCGAAGGTAAGTGCTGAAGTAATGGAAGAATTACGCAAAAGGAGAGAGGAAATAGGGGGTGAAATATTGGGAAATGAGGGAAAAGAGAAGGGGGATAGGAGAACGGAGAATGAAGTAAGAAAATACACTCGCCAGGACTCAGAGGTGCCTACAACCTCAGGGGCAACCATTAAAGGAGGAGAACGCAAGGAGGCAAACTTGATCGATTTGAAAAGACAGTTACAGAAGAAGAGGACACGGTGCGGAGAGCGGGGGGAAAACTAACAGACTGGAGATTGTCTTTCTTTGATGAATTTTGTAGCGAGGAGGAAGGATGTTCGGGAAGGAATGGAGGAGATGACAACAGGGAAAGTTTAGACAAACTGTACATTACTCGGGTAAATTGCGAATCACCATGGGCATGCAGGAAAAGGGAGGAGGAAAAGACGAGCGAAGAACAGGTAAGAAAAGTAGCAGGGAGGGCGCCACAACAAGTGACACCAACACCACGCCCTCGAACACCCACCCCTGCACACACACCATATGTCGACAGACTTAGAGATCTCCCGGGGCGCAGGCAGGAGGACAGGACGAGCACACCTCCGGTGAAACACGAGGGTAGCATAAGAGGGAGGAGGAGTGAAGGGCACAACAGAACAGATAACTGTAATACTGTAATGATATATTGATAGGATCACATGACATGGAGGAAGAGGACGAATACACTAACATAGCCCCACGAGCATTAGGGGAAGTGAAGGGGGGGAACTTAATGCCACTTCTAGAAAGGGGAGGGGCCAGACCACAATACGTCCCATGGAAACATGCCGATAAAGAAAACATAAAGTGCAGGCTCCCATCTCTAAGTGGTGGAGCTGGGAAATGGATAAATGAGATGGAGAAACATACTGCAAGACAAAAACTAGCGGTAGGGGATGTGAAAGGGCTCCTAATATCAATACTAGGGGATGCTGCAGATGACATCTGGAAAAGGGCAGGCTTCCCAGGGGTCACAATAACAGACACGTCACATGACGGGGCACCATTTGCCAACTGCAGGCACGCACTATGGCAGGCATTAAGGGTCCAGTACCCAGACACGTCAGACATAGGGCTAATTACGTCACGCAAAATGCGTGAGAATGAAGATCCTGTCGATTACATCCAGGAGATTCAGGAGAAGTGGCGCCTGGAAACTAGGGAACCGTGGGATAAAACACTAGACATCTTCTACCATATACTGATACAAGATCTCCCCGACCCAGTGCAGAGACAGCTGAAGAAAATTGTGGGGATGGAGGTAAAGTCTTGGCCAGAAATACAACTAACTATAGTACATCACTGTAGCATGAGGCAGGAAAAGGTGAAGCAAAAGGAGGAAGATAGGAAGGCAGAGGAGGCAAAATTGGTACACAGAAAACTATCCAAATACACCATGGAAGGAGCATTATTGATAGCGCCCGTGGTAGCAACACCAGCACCTGCTCAGGCCATAGTTGCACAAGGCGGGGCACAACAACGTAGCACAACTTCAGCAGCCAGCACAAATGATACCACAGCAAATGCCCCCACCCCCACCATAAACGGCAACCACAGGGGGGGGATATATGACAATGGGAAATGGATATTATAACAGCTACAGAGGAAGGGGGGGTGATGAGAGGGAGAGGGTATGGCCAACATGCACAACAACAAGGGGGAGGGTTCCGGGGCTACTACTCAAACGGGCAACAAGGGTATCAGGATAACACAGGGAACTTTCCATGGCAGGCAAGAGAACCACCAACATGTTGGGTTTGTGGAATGGTGGGACACATGTCGCGCACATGTGGGATGAGACCCACCCCACCAGCTTGGGGGGGAACAGGGGCAACAAGGGCATATGGGGGAGCAACAAGTATACCAGTAACAGCAAGGAACACAACAGTGCACCCCACAACATCAAGTGCCACTGCAACAAACGCAGCAGCAGATACAAGTGCAAACACCCTCGCCACAGCAGCAACAGATACAAACGTACATACCACCACAGCAACAAGTGACACAGGTACAAACATACGCACTACCACAACAACAAGCGATAGCTACACAACAACATCAAGTGCAACCAGTCCAGCACCTCACACAGATACAGGACAATGCAGTATCAACAACTGATGCACACCTACAACAGACACAATTGGGGAGGGTGACAATATTGGGGCACAACATACATACAGGGGGTGGCCAGTCACTGTACCCGCAAAAGGACAGCCCACAGATGTCCTTGAATTGTCCCATCCTATCGGTAACACCTAATAGTGCGGAGGAACCACGCATACAGGTAGCGATAGGTGACAAAAAATGTTCCTTTCTTGTTGACACAGGGGCCACTAGGTCCTGCATAAGGGAGGGTAAATTTAAGATGCCAGGCGAGGCCATGCACACTCAATGATTTTCTGGAAATCGAGGGTTGGTTCCCTTTACTGATAACATCTCCTTATCTATAGGAGATAATGATATGTCTGTCACGCTCCTGTACTCGAAGGAGTCACCAGTAAACATACTTGGGAGGGACATAATGAGCAGGTTAAACATGACAATCTCCTTCACGGAGAATGGCATAATTTGCTCCACACCAGGAATAAACATGCTCACAGCACGACAAATACTGCAAGCTTACTGTGGCCCAACAGTAGCTTGGGCTGAGCCAGTAGATGGACAGATGTTTCAATATGGAACAGACATGGCATTTGCATGGATGCCAGGGATTGAGGGCAAGATTTGGAGGAGGCCAGCAGCATATTTGTTCAGACCAGAGACACCAGCAAACGAACCAGAGGGGAAGGTGATTTCAGTGAGCATTGAGAGCATCATGGCAACTGCAGATTACATCGCAGTTCATGCCCAAGACATGGAGGGGAGGGCATGGAGAGCAGTAATAGCACTGGCTGAGGGGTGTAAGGCTCACTCAGGTATCAGATGAGGAGCTCTGCTCAGATGATAAAGAAGGAGGCGAGATGGTGTTTATGATGAGTGTTGACATCTGGTTAAGAGTGACATACAAGCAAGTGGCCCTAAAAATGGTGGTGGCACTAGAAGCACCTGCCCCTACCCCGGTACCATTTTATGAGGAAGGCATGGCAAAAGTTCCAGCATCACTGTGGACCATCAGTCCATACGACGTGGGCTGCATAAAGAGCATTGGAGGAGTAAAAATAAAGTTGAAAAAGGGAGCAATATTACCTAGGTTGAAGCAGTACCCACTATCAAAAGAGGCAGATGATGGCATATACAAAACAATAACAGCCCTGATAAACAATGGCATATTGGTACCATCAGAATCAACATGCAATACGGCAGTGTACCCAGTGCGCAAAGTGAAGGGAGGGTCTTGACGTTTCATCCAGGACCTTAGGCCCTTGAACTACATTGTAGAGCCAGAGTACCCCATAGCCGCAAACCCAGCCACAATACTGTGTGGAATACCAGCAGAGGCATCACGGTTTACCATAATTGACCTCAAAAATGCCTTTTTCTTGATACCTCTGCACCCAGATTCACAAGACCTCACAAGTTTCACATACAGGAACACAAAATGGAAGCACACAAGGTTTCCTCAAGGGTACTGTGAGTCACCCTCCATCTTCAACAGAGTAATACAGATGGATTTGGGAAACATTGAAATGGAGAGCACGGTTTTGCAATATGTTGATGACATAATAATTTGCAGCACCACTGAAGAAAGGTGCAGGGAAGACTCAGTAAAGAGGCTGACAGTGTTGGCTGAGAAGGGGTACAAGGTGGACAAGGAAAAGTTACAGTACTGTCAGGAACAGGTACTATACATTGGCCAACTCATTTCCCAGCATGGAAGAAACATTGCCCCACAGAGAGCACAAGCAATAACTAACACACCACAAACAGTGTGGGAACCGCAGCAGTTCGTGGGCCTATGCAACTACTGCAGAGCATGGGTTTTTGATTACAGTTCATACATAGGACCCCTGCTCGAAGCACTAAGAGAAGTGCAAAAAGGGGACAAAAGGTTGGGGTGGACAAGAGAAATGAAGGAGGCGTTTGATGAGTTGAAACACGCCATATCCACTGCGCCCGTGCTAGCCACTCCAAACTATGAGCACCAATTTTTCATTTTTTCACATTGCGACTCAGCAGTGATGAAGGCAGTACTGACTCAGAAAACAAGCATGGGCCACAAGCCAATAGCTTTCTACAGCGGCCACTTGGACCCTGTAATGTTAGGTCACTTCCCTTGCGAACAGAGTCTCGCAGCCGCAGCATTTGCGGTGGAAAAATCATCATCAATAACAATGGGGTGCCCCACCACACTATTTGTGGAACATGCACTGTTCGCAATTTTGAACAAACCCAAGTCCCCCCACCCTGACCCCACAGAGGGCATCGGGTTATGAGATCATCCTATCGAGACCAGAGTTGACGATCGTCAGGTGCAGTAATGTAAACCCAGCTAGGTTCATAGCAGAGGTAGTTGAGGAAGGTGATTATACCCATGATTGCACACAGGCTATTGAAATGTATTCCAGCACAAGGAAGGTTGAGGAGGATGCCCTAAAAGGGGGTGAGATAATGTACATTGATGGGTCATCGACTATTGATCAGGGTGATGGGATAAGAAGAACGGGAGCAGCAGTGGTTAGAATGACGGAGGATTTGATGTATGTCCCAGTGAAGTGTGTCCAACTACCACAGCATTATTCGGCTCAGGCAGCAGAATTGGTAGCACTAATTTTGGCACTAAAAGAAAGCTTTGACAAGAGAGTGACTATATACTGTGACAGTGCATATGTAACATCAACGGTGCACTCAGGATTAATAAAATGGCAAAGAAGGGGATTTAGAAGAGCTGATGGCACACCGGTGCAACATGCCCTTTTACTGGCTGAATTGATTGAAGTAATTAACAATCCTCAAGAATAGCTTTGGTCAAGTGTCAGGCCCACACTAATGGAGATGCCTCTATCTCGAAAGGTAATAAAACATCAGATGCACATGCCAAACATGCTGCATATTTTGGCGAAATGTGGATCCCGCCAGAATCTGAGAGAGGCAGAGGGAGGTTGATAGCAAGACAGATGTTGATGAAGGATGGGTACACCCATCTCCCTGCAACCCAGATAATGGAGTTGCAGGCAGCTGCACCAATGGCAGAAAAGGACCTATGGGTAAAAAGAGGGTGTACAATGTCTCCTACAGATGCACTGTGATGTCAAAATAATACAGGAAAGGTGGTTATGCCACTGGCACTGTTGAACACAGCTCTGGCTCAGCTACATCATCCGGCACATACAGGGAAGGAAGTGATTGCAGCACAAATAAAAGAAGCATGGTTCTGTCCGAGTTAAATTCCCATGTTGCAAACTTTATCAGCAATTGTCTAACGTGCCAACAGTTTACAGCCGGTCACACGCTGCAAGTGCTAAAAGGTACTATACCCCAGCCGGAAGGACCATTGCTACACTTACATGTTGACTACGTTGACTTGATCAACGTATGTCAAGGACAAAGATACATGATTGTAGTGGTGTGCCCATTTTCAAGGTGGATTGAGGCTGGACCCTGCTCACATGTGGATGCTTTCCGAGCAGCTAAATTTTTAGTGAGGGAGGTCTTCCCCAGGTGGGGTGTTTGTGAAGTGCTGCAGTCATTTAATGGCCTGCACTTTGCAAACGAAATGTTTGAGCACATCACAGCTCTGCTGGGCATCAAGCACAAGTTTGCATGTGCATATCATCCACAGGCTAACGGTGTCTGTGAACGCCTGAATCGCCTGCTAAAGGAGGAGATAGCCAAAATACAGCAAACAACTAAGAGAAGCTGGCTGTACTGCCTTCCCTTGGCCCTATTCGAGCTGAGGTATAGGCCAGGGTCTGATCACCACCTCACTCCCCACGAGGTGGTGACTGGACGCCAGATGCGCCTTCCACTAACGCCAACATCAAGAGCCCACACAGATTATGAAAGAACTGTGGGGCGGGTCGAAGATCACCCAACCAGAAGATACAAACTAACAAATAGAGCAACAAAAAGAGTGGACTATTGCAGAAGGAGACACCGTTCTCCTCTGCAATGTCAACATGATGTGGAGCAGCCCCCGATTTACAGGGCCCCACTTGGCAGAAGCAGTGGCTCCTAGAGCCGATAAACTACAAGACAAACTAGCTTGGAATCACCTGCATGACATCAAGCCTTACAAAGGCCAGACCCGCCCTAGCGTCGACGGCAGGGCCACCGAAAAAACAACAGCATCAGCAACGCCAGCGACAGATAAAGACATAGTGACTGCAAAAAAGGACAACTGTTACACTGCCCCTGACCCCTCCCCAGCCACAAACACTGCCATAGACTTTGGACAATCGCCCGTAGCTCACCCCATGGTCACGAGATCCCGAAGCAAACAAACCTCCGCCCCGCTCAGCCCCATCCCTGCCATCACCGAATAAAGGACATTGTATAAAAACTTGAATGATACACACACATATAAACACTTGTATGTTCTCTTTTCTTTTGTCTCGCACATGCAGGTACCGCATATTACTGTGTTGTTTAGAAGGTGAAGTAACTAAGGTCATGTTCTGCCGAGAAGTAAATGCTATCCACAGATGATAACACCCCTGAGGCCCTATCACACCAATTTGTATACCATATAAAGAGGCCAAAGTATCTGAAAAGGAGAAGGATACGCGTGTACTACACCGCGTTTGTTTTGGCCATAGAACAATCATTTCCCCATCTCCACAAGCACTTTCCGGCTCTGAGGTATAGGTCACTGAGATTAGCGTGAGAACAGCTTTTCGCCTGGGCAATAAACGACTATTTGATAAGTAGAGCTTGACTAAAAACACTAACCGAAATAACGCATACCTTCAGAATTTTCAGGCGGGCATCTTTATCATCGCAAGAATAAGCTGCTGGACCGCAGCAAAGGTAAGAGCAAAAATGCCAGTGAGATTAGCTACTGTAATAAAGATCATAGGGGTGTTGGTTGTCACTGGTCTAGTGGTTGCCTCTGTCTGGCAGAAAAACTATGCTTTAAAGATTATGGCTGCACCCAAAACTAACCTACCTCCCCCCACAGCTGCAACAGGTATGATGTCAGGTGGTACAAGCAACCCTAGAGGTAAGGGACATAGGGTTAAACGCAGCACATATGGAGAAGAGAAGGGAATTGACACATATCTCACAGATTCAGCACACGTCTCGAACAACATGTGGTATCAGCACATTACCAAAATTGGTAAGCAGACAACTGAGGACAACTGCTATGTGTGCTCGTTGATCCCGTACGCTATGAGCGCATTAAGAACATTTGTGGCTACCGAAGTGCCAGCAAAAACAGTGCAATGCCTGATATATTTGGGTCTATTCCAAACAAAAGGACGATTCCATGGGATGGTGTTGACACTTCAATGGAAAACAAGGGACACATATCCATACGAAAACAATTTCCTCAAAACATATTTGAGCTACCATAAACAAAGCCTACATGCTGAAGCTTTCAGATACATGACGGATGGCCCCGACAAAGGAGAAACGAAGAAAGTAACGCTAGAATACCTGCCGTGTGATTGGTATGCAACTGAAGTTGCTGGTGAACAAGGGTAGTGGGAAAGACCACTAATAACAATAACTGGGAAAATATATGTGAACAATGAATGGGAAATAGGAGTGGTTGGGAGCAACATGATCACAAGAGAAAATATTACCACCATAAAATAGCACAATGACAGATGCTGGACGACGTGGGGTAAATATGTACCAATGCTGACGTGGATGGAGAAGGACGAAGATCCAATAAGCATACTACCACTGACTGCACCCACACTGTGCTATCAACACAAAGGTGATGTGGATGTGGGATACAACACCAACTGTGGAAGCACGGTAGAGATACCTGAGGGGGGTGCTGGCACAGCAGTTCTAATGGACCACTATTGGGCCTGTGGCGATAAGGCGTACCTCACCTTGACTCCATCATGGAATGGAATATGCACTATGGTACACGTCAATATGCCATCCCTGGTTGTGCCTCAGAAACATGTCAACATAGCCAACTTCCCCAAGATGGACGAAGGGAACAAGAGGAGAAAAAGATCTGCACAATCACAAGAAGGCGACAAGGATAACAACAATAACGTTTGCCAAGAGTGAAAAGACAAGGGGAACAACTGACAGGAAACTACCTGTGGGGAAGATTGGAAACAGCCCTCACCTCAATCCCACCAGAACACAGACTATTCAGCAGAGCAGCAATGTTCTTCTCATCCATAATACACCCAGGACTACAGGCATATGCAAATGCAAAATGGTTACAGATCATCAGAAGGGAGCTGATGATGACAATAAATTCGACAGTAAATGGATTCAACGCAATAAAAGAAGAACGGAGAGCGGTAAGAATGGTAGCACTACAAAACAGGTATGTGCTAGACCTCCTCACGGCGATGGAAGGGGGATTTTGTGCCAAAATAGGACAATCATGTTGCACATTTAACCCTGCTAACGATGCAGACAATGGAACACTTACTGAGGCAGTATCACAACTGGCCCTAATGCACTCCAAAATGATGGATGAAAGTAAATGAGTAAATAAAGATACCAGCTGGTTCTCATTCATATGGTCATGGATGCCATCATGGCTGTCAGATGGGGTGAAGCTAATAGTAGGATGTATAATATTAGCTGCAGCTGTGTTGATTGTAATAAAGTTCTGGAAAGCTAGAAAAGCACACACAACGGATGAAATGATGGAGATGGTCGGCATGCACGCCTTACGGCCGGCCAATGATGGCAAGCACACCAACATGATAATACAGGAAAGAGAGAGGTTGCACAAACAGATTCTTGACAACCACATGGATCCACATCTGTGAAGGTGGAGAATCCAAGAAACCCGAGGAGCTATATCGGAAGATGGGTATACTGCAAACCCGGCGGCGGCTGCGTTTACATGTACTGGTCATTTAAAGATCATGTCAACCATTATGGGCACTTGGCTGGAATAACTAAAGTATGCTGAGTGAAAGGAGATAAGGTAAAAGATGAGTTTGTGGTCGACAAGAGGGGGGACTGAAGTGGGAGAATGGGACAATACCCTCCCCCCAATCTCATCCAGACCATGGCCTAGAGGATCACGGCCCAGGCACCCCCCACGAGACAAGTTTGTGTATTTACCAGATGACAAAATACCCTGGTTCAGAAACTTACACATAAGAGGAGTATGCCCACCAGCACGCCCGGCACCAGCCCGCCCGGCTCAAGCCGACGCCTGCGACATGGATGAGCTCGACTAGAACAACAGCCACAAGTATCCACATTGTTAGAGATGCCATAGCGACATAGCCAACTGCCAAGAACACACGTGCTACCATGCACACTGGTCACTCACACACCAACCTACACGAAGAACATACACAGTGCTATGACGTAGGTGACTGGCACACCCACTGACGTGCATTGTTGTTATTTTTTCACATAGGCCTTTTTACAGCACCGCAGAAACGCAAGACGCCTGAAGAGCTTGTGTATATGCTTCCTGACGCTTCTCCCGCCACCCACCCCTATGACGACACCATCATGTATATCTAATGCTGCTTGTGACACCCTGTCAACCCGCGACCTCCATACTATGGATTATGTACCGCCACCCATGAACTAGGCCTGAGTAGGCCGCAAGCAAGAGTCCCCAGGCAGGAGCCTAGCAATGAAAATCCTTCCAGAACAAGAGTACAAGTGCTGACCATGCAGAACAAGTCCCAGGCGAGAGCTCACAGCCAAGGCCACAAATGTTGCAACCCGCATGCCGCAAGCCCAGCGCCAAGGTTATACCTGTAAAATGCCAAGCCCACAGAAACGAAATACAAATCTAATGCCCATAATTCTGTTCCAGCTACGGTCTCTCCACACGTGACCAAGCCGAACTGACAAAGTGCCAAGCTCACGAGACAGAAAGTCACCAGGGTCCCACGTCTGGGAAACAGGTTGCAACAACGAAGCGGCAAGATGGAAACCTACAGCAATGGGAAAGACCCGCTCACAAGCCATGAGCAGACCTGTCCGTTGCCTGCACAAAACACATAGTTGCACATTGTTGCTAATGACAGGTACACCGCGAGCTGGGAACGACGATGGTCCCAGGCTTGGGGGCTCGTGGGAGAACCAATCAGAATCCAGGGGGGTTTATTACTGATGCCATTACCCTTAACCAATCACCAAGGGTTCCTCTGTAATAATTGTAAAGTAACAACTGCAAGGGACAACCCAAGTGTACCACCTGACCCATCCTCATCCACTATTTCTTTCCATATGTTACCTATACTAACCCAACCACTCGAGGAACCAATCCTGAGTGGCGATAGGTTTTGTGCTAACTTTCCCAGGTGATGGGAGTAGCGCGCCATACTGCCATAAAAAGGGCCTGCGAGCCCCACTAAGATTGAGAGTCTCATCAGACGCATACGATCCGAGACCCATCCCTGCCGTTGTTATACTCCTCATACTCCTTTTGGGTACACGGGAGGAGTTGGGGCCTCCGCAGCCCGGAGGCCTGTGGACAGCTCTGCCGGCCTGGGAGAATCACCCCGACAGTAACACACAAAGGAGTGGGGCTACTGAAGTGGTGTACTCCAGAGTCCACAATCACAAAAAAACAGATGACATTCACATGGAAAAACACAGGTAAGAGTGGGGGAAAAGCTCACACTCTTACCCAGTGGGCAAAATAAACTCCAGAAATCCAGAAAAGCTGCTGGGGGACTCACTAGGTAAGGGAAATTAGCCATAGAATGAGAATTCTCCCTAACAAGCGTTCCCCCAATAGCCCCCTCAACCATTATGGAGGAGCTGAGGAGCCAGCCCAGTGAAACACTGAGCACTCCCTCAGATGCTTTTTCCAGTTGAGGGAGCACTCCTGGGCTGGCTGAACTGTCAAAGGGAAGCACTGTTTCCCTTTGACAGTTCAGTTCCCCAGCTGCACATGCTCACTGAGCCATGCAAGGCTGGGGCGTTTTGCTTTGCCACCCTTGCGTAGCTCATTGGAAATGCTGGCTGGGGCACTGCATGTCTGTTTGTGCGAGGGGGAGCTTCTGTGCCTCTTTGCACATACGGACACAACAACCTGGAGTGCGGCATTTCAGGTCCCTACAGAAGGTACGTTTATGTTCATTTATTTTTTATTTAAATATGTGTATGGATTCGTGTATGCTTGTGTTATGAGTGAGTGTATGGGGATGGGTGCTTGTATGAATGATAGAGTGATTGCTGTGTGAAGATGTGTGTGTGTGTTTTGTCCATTGCGCTGATTGGGGAGTAGAGGGGGGAAGGAGGGTTGTACAACAAAGGCATTTAAAAATGCTTTTGTTGCCCAATCCCCCTACCCACCTGCCCATATCAGCTCTACTTCTGAGGCGCTGTGGAGTCCAGGGGACAGGGATGGTATTTTATTTATCTATCATAGATGTCCAGTCAAAAATACCATGCTTTCCCCCTTGGCCTCCCAGCGCCAATTGCAAACTGTTTGGCTTTTTACCCATTTTTTTTAAAGTATGTTCTAAAATGCAATGTTTTAACCCATTATTTTAAAAAAATTCAAGGGGGGAATCCCCCCGAATCCCCCTTGATTGGTTCGGTCTCCCTCACTGAGCTCGATCGCTATGGCATTTTTGTTGAAAATATTTCTGCCCCTCCACTTAAAAAAATCACCATCTCTCACTGGCCCTCAGACTGTGTTGGGGACTGAGTGGGGGGAGCCCAGGGCCTGTGATGGGAGCAGGATGGGCGGAGCACTGGATAGTGGTTTCAGAAGGGTGGGGAGAGCCCAGGGACTGGGTAGGAGTGGGATGAGGGAGCCCAGAGACTATACTGGTGGGGGAGCCCAGGGACTGGGAGTAGGGTGCTGTGATGGCGCACAATCGTTCATAGCCATTTGTACATACTGTCCTTTTGGTATTTTTGGGGGGGCCTGGCCTGCCCAAACTTTGCTCAAGGGGGGCCCAGGCCAAAAAAGTAACCTTCTGGACAAGCCAGACCAATCAAGGTAGCTATGGCGGCAGACAAAACTAGGTCTCAGGAGGGGTGAGGGTGACTGAAAGACCTCAATGAGCACACAGAGCAAAGGACACTTACAAATCACTCCCAGTCAGGTATAGATATATACAAAATACAAATACATTTATTTCAAGGCCTTTGAGTTTAAACACACAAATCAATCATAGTAATACTTTTAGGCCAACACAATCATATCTAAATACATATATAGAAGACCAATGGGGTCTAAAGGGTTAATGCACGAAATGGGTCCACAGCCTAAAAGTAGAAGGAAACATTCAGTGCAAATAGTCTTTAGACCCTCCTGCATTCAACACACTCCTAAGAGGCAGTCCAATCCCTCAGATGAGTGGAGCCTATTGCTCAAATGTACTTGTACTGCTGGTGCACACGGTAGTTAAAAATGGGCAAAACAGGGTCTCTTCAAGGGTCTGTAGCAGCTCAGGAAGGTGGGTGTGGTGATGAAGAATAGGTTCCCACTATTCGAGGAGGGCCTCCACTTGAGGGCAGAGTCGTTTCCAAGAGTTGGGAATAGTTTGCTAGTTCGCACTAGCAGTAGAAAGGAGAGGGTCCCTCAGGGGCCACTCGTGCGTAAAAATGGATGGATGCACTAGGGCCACCGGTTAGGGTTGAGATTACTCATCGAGCTCTGGACCAAACTTCGGCAGTCGAGTCCACTTCGGTTGCAGGATCAAATGCGGCAATCTCGCGGCTCTGCGGCTTTCAGTGACAAAGTTACATTGTTGATTCCCCTTCGGGACATTGGTGATTTCTCCACTCCTGGTGGATGGATCAGGCCAGTTCTGCTGCAGCAGGCTTCAGAGTACAGAGGACCACAGCTGCAATGAACTTACAGAGTTTGTCACCATGGCTGGGTGATACGGCAACCGCGTAAACTCCGATTTGGGGTGCACTCACTTTACTCCAGACTTGGGAATGCCAAGTGTGCGAAATTCGGTGTGAGAGTGTTGTGAACAAAGAGCTTGCGATGTGTCAAGTTTCAAGGGCCTCCTCAAAACGGCGGTAGTATCAGAGCCCAACATCTGCGCAAGCTGGTCAATCCATTGGATGGCCCAGGGACACTTCCTAAAAGTCTTACTTGCAGGTTAAGATGAAGGTGCCGATAATAGTTGGTCCCGCTATTCCAATGGATCGAAATGCCTTCACAGACCTTCTAGGACGATCAGATGCAGAGGGGTCCAGCGGGACGACAGCGGGCTCAGAGTGCCAAACCTTCTAGCGGGTCACCAGCGGTTCGTCGACTCGGCTTCTTAGTTTCAGGATACTTGGGTCCTATCCTTCGTTCAGGGAGAACTCCAGAGTTCGACATGGTATGGCTGTTTGGGGCCTTATCTTATCCAGAATCTCCTTCGCGCCAAAACGAAGAGGACCCGATGGGAAATCTGCTCACATACAGGCATACCATACGTGGACCAATCATGGACCACGGTGGTCCCAGGCATTCACAGCATTCACAGCACTCCAGACTCTCTGGCCCCCAGGATGTGTATTGGAACCAGACGTTCCAGCCCACATCGTGGAGGCACACACACAAGGCATGCAGAAGCCCGCGAAAGCTTGGGGCTTCCCAGCAAAATGCATGCCCAAATAAGGACTGACCCGGGTCAGCTCGACTTGGGGAAGGTAAAGGGGAAGGTAAAGGGAAAGATGGCCAAAGGACAGGACAAAGAACCTTGTGGCTTGGCCATTTTGGAGCCAGGCCACCTAACCGTGCCAAACACAGTAATCACGGTTTACCTGGCAAGAAAGGGTTAAAAATATGCGAAATGATAACCAGCCCTGCCCAAGGCACATCTGCACTTCTCCTAAAAAATCCTTTGAGAGTATCTAGGGCCTTTGGAAATGACTTGACCCAAGTGCACTGTACTGTAAGGTACATTGTACACTTGTTACATGTTACAGAAAAGTTGCAACATGGACAAGGACTAAGGGAAACAAAGTCTCCCAGTACTGACTGTCTTTAAGGGCATGTCGGTTTCCCCATAAAAAGTGAGCAAAAAGCCCAGGGGAGTGCAGCAGAAGGCTGCTCCTCTGGTAAAGTCAGACTATGGTGTTCAGACATCAGTAAAAAGTTGGGGGGTACAAAACTGGAGGGAAAATTACACATACATGGGAACCTTTCCTAACGGTGCCCTTAGCTGGTCATCTTGGGACCAAGATTACAAAGCAAATGCTCTCTGTCCATTTCTACTGTCCCTGGATGGGAGTAGAAGTGGAGTCTCACTGCAGGACCTGCCCAACTTGTCAGTTGTCTGGCAAGACTGGAGGCAGTGTCATTGCCCCTTTGCAGCCATTGCCAGTGGTTGGCATACCATTTGAGAGAGTGGGCATCGACAATGTCAGTCCCCTTGACCCTCCCACTTCAGGTGGACATCGGTTCATGCTGGTCTTGGTTGATCATGCCATCAGGTATCCCGAGGCTATACCCCTTTGGACTATTACTGCCAGGGTTGTTGCCAGGTCTCTCCTGGGCATTTTCACCCATGTTGGATTCCCTAAAGAGGTTGTCACTGACAGAGGATCCAACTTCATGTCGAGTTACATGAAAACAATGTGGAAAGAGTCCAGGGTAACCTACAAGTTCTCCACCTCTTACCATCGCCAGACCAACGATCTGGTTGAGAGATTTAACAAAACTCTCAAAGGCATGCTAAGTGCTTTGGAAGAGCCCCTAAGGAGGAAATGGGATCTCCCCCTGCCATGCCTGTTGTTCGCTTACTGAGAAGTACCTCAAGAGGGTGTTGGTTTCAGCCACTTTGAGTTACTCTTTGGACGTCCAGTGAGGGGGCCCCTTGCCTTGATCAGAGAATGTTTGGAAGCCACCCCTCCAGGTCCTGCCAAGCAAGTGGGGGATTATGTGTTAGGCCTCAGACAGAGGATGACACAGATGATGGGACAAGCGACAGCGAATCTCAAGGCCAGCCAGGAATTGAACGAGTACTGGCATGGCCTTAAAGCCTCGCAAGTGGATTGGACTCCAGGACAGGGGATCCTTGTGGTGGAGCCTACCAAGCCTAGAGCTTTGGCAGACAAATGGACTGGACCCTTCAGGATCATCTCCAAGATGGGTGAAGTCAATTATCTGGTTGACATGGGAGTCCCTGGGGTAGCCCCTCAGGTATTCCATGTTAACAGGCTCAAGCCTTTCCATAGGCGAGCAGAAGTCTCATGTCTCTTGCTGGCTTCAGAGCAAGAAGAGGATGAGAGTGAGCCCCTTCCTCATTTGCTGCATAGCAACCCTCAGGATGGAGCAGTGGAGGGGGAGTACATCCGATCATCTTCATCAGTAGACAACTTAAGGGTACTGGGCTACTGTTGAAAAGGAATGTTTCAGTATAGTTTGGAGCCTTAGGTGTTTTAGGCCCTACCTTACAGGGTCTACCTTCAAGGTCCAAACAGACCATAAGCCCTTAAAGTGGCTTAGGCAGGTGGAGGGTGAACACCCCAAACTGCTCAGGTGGTCCATTAGCCTACAAGGGCTAGACTACACCATACAGCATAGAGCATGGAAGAGTCACGATAATGCAGATGGCCTTTCCAGAAGGTATGTTGACTGTCTGGATGAGGGAGATTCGATGCCCTAACCTCAGTCTGGGGGTGAGGGGGGTAATGTGATGCTGGAAATGCATTGGAGGGACAGGGCCTCCCTGTCCTTGTCCTGTAGTCCTTTTTAATGTGTGTTCCGTATTGTTTTCTGCCCAGGAGTCCATGTGGGAGTCCTGGCAGTGCAGCTCTTCCTCTTTTTGGTTTGGTGTACAGACCCTTTGGATACCCTTATGGCACCCATGAGTGAGGGTACAACCCTGTGCCCTAGTGTATGTTTTTGGCACCTGTGTGTGGCCCACAGAGCAGGGTATTGGCTGTTGGCAGCTCCACGCTGAATTTGACAGGTGCTCTGAGTATCCTCCATTTTGGAATACCCAGGGCCAGCCATTGGAATCAGTTGATTCCTAATAGGAGACAAGATGGCCCCTGTGGTCTCTTGCTTTATATTGCCTGTTACTTTGTTTTTCCTTAAGTCCTGGGAAGCCCTGCCTCTGTCCCTTCCCCCTTACTGGCTGTTGGGTGGAAGTTCCATATATGGTATTGTGGGGAAGTCCAGGCCAGACTGGCTGGAGCCTTCCCAGTGACTGTATGTTGTGGGTACACCCTTGGGGTGGGTCCTGGGTGAATGGAGTGTGTAACCAATAAGCCCTTCTTGTTATGGGTGTCTGGTTTCTGGTATGTAATACAATGAATGAGACAGCCCTGCCCGAAACTGGTATGAATGCAGTGTGGAGTGCTGAATGGCTGGGTACTTGCCCCAATACACATTCCTTGTTGTAAGTTTCTGAGAGGGAGGAGAATGGCCTGAATGCCTTGTGAGCCTGATTGGCTGCCCGCCTGCTGAATGCCATTCTGAGTGATTGGTTGCCTGAGTGTGACCCTGCAGAATGAATCAGAGTCCACACAGTAAATCTGGGGGGCCTATCACTGCTAGAAATTGTTCAGAAGCTGAAGTTCAAACTGATGCTTAACCTCGAAGCCGAGCCCGAAGAAGAAGGTTGACTGCTGTTACCTTCACTGCAATCCAAAAGCTGCCGTGCCGTCGATCCCAGGACCTGGCTAGGATACCTCTTCCCAAGCTACGAGGGACCATTGTGCACCGCTAACCTTTACCGTAGCGCCCAGGAAGCCAGCCTTCGAAAGACTGTCAACCAGAGACGGGGACCGCCGAGGAGAACGAAGAGAAGCACCTAACAGCCATCCACCGTCGTCGACCAGTGTTCACAGGTTTGCTATAACCGCTGGAGGCCCGTGGAAGCTGTGTTGCCCAGAAGCGGGAACCGTTTGATGCTGTGCCGCCGCCGACCGGAGCTGCAACGCTCCACCTGATTACGACACTTTAAATCCAAGGATGCTTTTGCCTGCACCGTCGACCGCTTAGTCCCGCTGGAGAAAGTTGAGGCCGCTGACGCGCCAAGGAGCATCCGCCGGTAGGTTTCCTGCCACCCAAAGACCGCAGAGACGCCAGACGAACCAACGCCCTTGCTGGGCCAAAGTTCTTCAGTGACTCTTAGCGGTAACGAACTACCATCGTTGAGTTGCACCTCACGCCTCATCCTCGCAGGACGTCCCCGGCTGATTGTCTACGAGCACCGCCAGGACCGGCGCTGCTGCCTCGACGCCTTTGTTAACCATTTCTTCAAGGGAACTCGACGATCCATGGCTCCTGCCTTAAAGGAAGCCGCTCGAGAAGGATCCGTCGACAACCCAAAGTCTAACTCGGCTATTCCAGGTACATTGGGGTGGTTGAACCTTTCTAGGGGGAAATAATACTCATATGAACAATATATGGACTGGGCTTGCATTATATCTTTATTTACAGGTTGCCCAGGTGGGGGGATCCTCACACAGAACTGTGTCTATTGGTAGGAGCCAGTATTCTGCCTATTGAGTTAGCCAATCTGATTTCCTCCTATGTCTATTGTTGGTTTACTTTATTAACTGATTTGTATGACATTTGAACTGAGTACAGTTGATGCATTTTAAAAGGAATTAAAGTATAATTGTAGTACCACATAGAAACTGTATATATTTGCCACTTTAGATTAACTTGAGCACAAAGTGTAGTATTGTGATTGTGTATATAAAAGAAACCTTATTTATATAAACAACTGTGTTATCACTAACATAGTGTGTGGAAATTCCTTTGTGGGTGCTTGGGGACTACCTTGTACTTAAGAACCAGCCTGCATCACCTCCTGAGAGCTTAAGCCTTGATTGCTCATCCATAGCTCCCCTATAGAGAATCTTGGCTGGGGTACTCCGTGCTCCCACTCTGCCATATAGAGTGCAGGAGTACAGACACCTCCCTCCCTCTCCAGTCTTTACAGGTAGCATTAGTAAATGCATTACTGTTACTTTGGATAGCCCCAGTGCCTTCTATACTATCATTAGAAGGCAGGCTCAGACTTTGCATTTCCCGCCAAACTGTGATCCTCTGGATCATTTCAGACTTAGTACCAGTGGCAGAGAGGCCCCTTTCAGTACAAATCTTTCATAGCGTCTCAGACTTAGAGGCACTTAAAGCAATGCCTGTAATTGCTTACATACTATAAGATAAGGCTGGTGACTTACAGTTAACTTAAGCTAAGAACACCTTATCTCTCGTGTAACTGTAACCTGGGTACCTTACCAGTGACCAACACTGGAAACCACCGATCTTATCCCACCACAGTATACCAATTTGTTAAGACGGATTTCTAAACTCTGAGCTGGTGGGCAGAAGTTTAGAAGCCCACCCTCGGTTTAGTGAAACAGTGGAATTTCTGGACAAGCCAGACCAATCTAGGTAGCATGGCAGGCGTCAAGACTGAGTCTCAGGAGAGGTGAGAGTGATCGGAAGCCCACAGTGAGCACACACAGCAACAAACAACGAATTATGCTTAGACAAGTGTATATGAGAAATATCTATACATTTATTGTCGGCCGGACCAAATAGACACAAGTACATTTAGCAATGAGTAAAACAATGATCACACAAATCCTTAATCTATACAATATATATACAACACATTTCCTAATGCAATTCAGTTACAAGATATAACCACAACCTGTGAAGAGAGGGTTAAGTTAACACACAAAGGGCATTAGGTTATTCTTCAGAGTTTGTTCCCTAACTCTCAAGTCCAACCCTAAGAAGAGGGGAGCCTTGTGCTCAACAGTACAGTTATGCGTAAAAATTCAAAATTGCGCATGATGAACAAAATAGCAGGTCTTCTTTGCAGGAACGGAGCAAGTCAGGAAGGGGCATGAGGCAATGAAGAATAAGTTCCCACTATTCGAGTAGGCCCTGCCCTTGGTGGCAAAGCAGTATTCAAGTGGTGAGAATAGCTAGGGAGCGCACTCTAACCCAGCTAAGTTTGAGTACCTCTAAGGGATACACATGCGTAAAAATGATCGGCTGTGCCAGGGGGCCACCAGTAATTTATGCAAGTACTCACCAACCCATGGCACAGTCCAGACCAAACTTCGCCAGTTTAGTCGAGGTCACTAGTAGGTTCCGGTCCTGCAGTTTTGCGGTACTCTGGCTCTCGACGGCTGCAGTGGAGAACGATCGTCCGTGATGGGACAGTTGTCTTTTCTCAGCTTCCAAAGGAGGTATGAATAAAATTCCAGCGCAGCTGGCTTCAGAGCACAGGAGAGCAGAACAGCAGGGGAGCTATAGCGACCATCACCACTAGGTAGAGACGGGGGAATCATGGATACGGGCAGTGTCATGAACTCTCCTTATTCGGGACCCAGAGGAGCTAGGCCTGCGAAATGTGATGTGACAATGCACTTGACCCCCAGCAAGCGATGTCCCAGGTCTCGGGTCTGCACTCGAGACGGCGGCAGAGCTGCAGGTTACCCTGAGGTAGAGCTGTACAGTTCGCTGGATGGTCTAGGACACTTCCGAAGGGGCTCGTTTGGTGGGTAAGCAGGGGGCGCCAAAGTGGTTTTCCCCACTACTCCAATGGGGCGAAACGCCTTGGCAGGACTTCTGGATCGAAGAAGAAAGCAGGGGTCCGACGGGATAGCAGAGGACAATGGGTGCCAAAACCTTCCAAAGCGTCTCGGGCGGTTTCACAAGTCTGTTTCTTCTTGGAAGAGATTTGGTTCCTTCTGTAGTTTGGTGAGAACACAGGTGATCAACCTGGAATGGCTGCAGAGCCCCTTCTCTTATCCAAGATTCGCTTCACACCAAAATCAAGGACTTCCAATAGAAGATCTGCTCTCTTGCAGGCATTCCAGATGTGGACCAATCGTGGCCAACAGTGGTCTCAGTCATTCAGTCACTCCAGACATCCTGGCACCAGTAGTGTGGATTGGAACTAGACAGGTCCAGCCCTCTTCCTGGGCACACATACTTGGCAGGCAGAAACCCGCGAAAGATATCTGTTTTCGCGGGATGCTACATGCTCAAATATGGGAAACCTGGGTTACTCCACCTGGGTGAAGGCAAAGGACAAAATGGCCATGGGGCAAAAAAAAAGACGTTGTGGCTCGGCCATTTTCGAACCTGGCCACAGTCTTGAGCCAAACGCATTAAACGCAGTTTAACTCGATAAAAAAGAAGTTAAATGTTATAAAAAGTAACTGCTGCCACCATCTCGTCCCAGGCACACTCGTACAATCACCAAAGAAAAAATCCTTTGAGGGTGTCTACGGCCATAAAACAAAAAGGAACCCCAGCGCACAGTACTGGAAGGTTCATTGTGCACTGTTAAAAAGTTACCAAGAAATGGCAACATAGTCAAAGAGAAACATAGTTTTACAGTACTGAAAGTCTGATGAACGTGTCAGTTTCCCCATAACAAGTGAGCAAAAGCCCAGGGGAGTTCAGTTGAAGGCTAGGCTCCACTGGAAAAAGTCAGGTTAGGATAGCCAACCAAAAGCAAAAAGTTGGGGAAATCCACAAGTAAAGGAAAAATTGGACATAAATGAAATCTTTCCTAACAACCGGCTATATTTGGTGGTAGCCTTTGTTGAGGTGGAGGCAGGATAAGATCTTCGGTCCGTTGAGGAGGTGCATCATTTCAGTGATGCGCGAGGACTGGTGGAGACTGCTCCCTTAACATGGCTTGATTTAGTGTGCACATGTCCACATGTGGTCTTATGTGCCCTTCTGGACCTTTCTTCGGCACGGGTACTACTGGAAAGATCCATGGCATGGGGCCCGATGCTGGTTCAATTATGATGTCTTCCAGTAGAGCGAGCAGCTCCTTTTCCATAAGGTGTTGACTGTTGAAAGGAATTCCTCTGTAGTGCTGAGCTATGGGTTTACTGTTTCATCTATATGTAGTTTAATTTTCCATCCCTTCAGTTTTCCCATGCCCTTGAAAAGGTTGCGGAAGTTGGCGGTTATTTATGCCATAGGCGAGATGTACTTGTCCGCTATTATCTGGTATAAGATATGGATGAGGCCCATCTGCAAGGCTGACTTGAAGCTTAATACGCAGCCACTGGATACTTCGGTGTCTATGACGTGGATAAGGATGCGGTCCTGTTTGTCTTTGTCATGGCAGACGGTTGTAAAAGCCCGTAAGCACGGGACAGGTTGCTTGGAACCATATGCGTATATGTCCATGCAGGCTTTCTGCAGCTTATGGGGTCACTTGAGTTTACGATATTCATCTTCTGGCATTGCGTTAACTGTGGCACCAGAATCAACAAGGAAGCTAAACTCCTTTCCTTGTAGAGTGATGGGCGGCATTGTGCCCCTGTCTTCGCAAAGCCAGAGTGTCATCAAGGTGGCTGAGGGCTTAATGGCAGAACATTACGACTAAAGTAGTTTAGTAGCTGCTGAGGAAGAGGAGGGCGTTCAGATAGGACTGTGCAATTTTCCACCATAGAAAATCTAAAAAGGATGGCAGTAATACTAATGTAGGGGTAACAAAAATTAAAAGAACAAAAAAGGAGTTAAAAAAGGACATGACCAGAGACACTAGGAAGTTGCTTCGTAACTTATCGTTGCCACAAGGAATCCGTTGCGGTCATGGTTAATTCGACTGCAGATAGCGTGCCTTCTGTACAGGCCCCCGGTTAGCACTGGGATGTCAGTAGTTGGCCCTTTTATAGAGACATCCCAACAAACAGATGTTGTTTCGCAACCTCTCCAATAACCGAGTAGCGAGTGTATGCCCTATTTTCTGATGGGGATAGACTGGGTTACGCAGATGGAGGGTGGATTAAACTTAGAATATATGGAAACGAAGGGAAGGGAGACAGAGCTTGGTCGCCGGTGCTTATCACGGTTATCGATGATTGCATTTGTTACTCTTGAAGAACAAAGGAGTTTAGCATGTCTAGGGCACGTGCCTGCACCCATAGAGGAGAATAGTGTTAAAAACCCTGCACCCTCTTTGTCTAATCATCGAATTCTGGAGAAGTTACAGTTGGACCAAGAGCCCATAATCTTAAAGAGTGCTTATCATTTGCACAACTTGAGTCTAGGGATATCGATTGTGTTGAATTTTGGAATGATCATTGCTTTGAAAAGGTTATATTACATTTTAATTCAAGTCTTAATCAAGATCAAGCCCTTGTTGTAGCTGACTATATTAGATCTTGGGGTGTTTTTGCCATTTCCATATTTGTCCCTAGACATATGGTATGATATGTCATTTTACGCAGCATCTCCCAACAGACGGTCGAGATTCTCATGGCGACTGCTGTGGTCTACCCATCAAACCTTTGCAAAGCTGCAAGGACTGTTGCATGCAGGGTTGTATGGAATGGCCAGTTCTTCATGTATAATTAACAATGCATGCATCTAATGTTTAGGGAATGTTTTACCTGTGTTCACAAGTACCTGATAATGGCATCGTTATTATCATCTCTAGCTATCATTAGCTATTAAGCAGTAGTTGATATTTTGAAAAGCAATTTCTGGGTCAATTATCACTGCCTTGAAAATGTTTCCCAAGGGTAATACAGCAACCACCGCGCGTGAAGGGCCCACAGGGCCCGCAGCTGGAAGTAAATAAATACAGCCTCTGGTTACTCACATCGCAGTTTTCAAGGGAAGTCAGGATTCCTCGAGTTTCAATCATGTAGCTTCCAAGGTTGCCTTCTCCCTGCCATACATGAACATCTTTCCCTCTCGTACTTAGAAAACCATTTACAACTTTGACCGTTTTATTTGTACGCAATGCAGGATTTTTCACAAAATCGGTCAGTGTTTTAAAAGCTATCATCTAAATCCGTTTTTAAGAGAGATCTATTAATGTTAGTTTCACTAGGATTTGAACAACCGAAACCTGCAAATATAAGAGACAGTGACTCATTCTTTTGTGAAAAGAGGCATCAGTCATCTTGTCAAGGTCTTCACTTCAAGAAAAAAACAAGAGAGGCAAGTTACAAAATCTAAGGCGCAACATGATTTGTTTAGTCCAAAGTTCATTTTTACGCAAGATGCCAAGTTCTGAACACTATTTAATTTGTTTATCTTGACACTATTGTTACCACTCCTAGGATTTCCTGAACTTTACTTGCTCAACCAACAATACTTCTTGCATTTTAATGTATGGTAGAGATGATGACTTACTGGCCCGGATTCTCAAAAATGTGCACTGGCGAGAATGAGGAGATGCCCCTGTGCCTCCCTGATGTGCCCATGCTGTCACTTATGTGATTCTCTAAGCCTAAAAGTGAGGCACATCTGGAGTTTCCTTCAGCATCTCTGAATTGCCTGCCTGCCCACGTGATCCACAAGGATCCGTTCAAGGGCACCCCCCCAGATGCTCCCGGCATTCCCATATCTGCTCACATGTTTGGCTTTCAGAACCGGATATAGTGCACATCTGAGGAGCGCACGGGCATCTCAAGTTTACCCCAGTGTAAATCTTTGAGAATCAGGCCCTTTGTCTTCAGCAAACTGGCATTTTTCTTTCTGTAACAAGGGATGTAGGGGTTATAGCATAAAGTTTATTGGAAACATAAAAAGTGAGAATGTGTGATTTAGAATTGTGTGTGTGTGCGTGTGTGCTATTTTCTTTTCGGTAGGTTTCATGCTAATTAATGTATTTGCATTTATTGGGGTGAAAGCCGGGTGCTTCCATCAGAAACGCGAAACATGCGGATAACAGCACAGAGCTGCCTCTGCAGGCTTCTCTTATCACACAGGAAGAGTGAGCAGCATGCGAGCCAGGTGGTGGAGGGGAAGCCAGCATGAGTGAGCAGCATGCGAGCCAGGTGGTGGAGGGGAAGCCAGATGAGTGAGCAGCATGCGAGCCAGGTGGTGGAGGGGAAGCGAGATGAGTGAGCAGCATGCGAGCCAGGTGGTGGAAGGGAAGCCAGATGAGTGAGCAGCATGCGAGCCAGGTGGTGGAGGGGAAGCCAGATGAGTGAGCAGCATGCGAGCCAGGTGGTGGAGGGGAAGCCAGATGAGTGAGCAGCATGCGAGCCAGGTGGTGGAGGGGAAGCCAGATGAGTGAGCAGCATGCGAGCCAGGTGGTGGAGGGGAAGCCAGATGAGTGAGCAGCATGCGAGCCAGGTGGTGGAGGGGAAGCCAGATGAGTGAGCAGCATGCGAGCCAGGTGGTGGAGGGGAAGCGAGCATGAGTGAGCAGCATGCGAGCCAGGTGGTGGAGGGGAAGCGAGATGAGTGAGCAGCATGCGAGCCAGGTGGTGGAGGGGAAGCGAGCATGAGTGAGCAGCATGCGAGCCAGGTGGTGGAGGGGAAGCTAGATGAGTGAGCAGCATGCGCGCCAGGTGGTGGAGGGGAAGCGAGCATGAGTGAGCAGCATGCGAGCCAGGTGGTGGAGGGGAAGCCAGATGAGTGAGCAGCATGCGAGCCAGGTGGTGGAGGGGAAGCCAGATGAGTGAGCAGCATGCGAGCCAGGTGGTGGAGGGGAAGCGAGTATGAGTGAGCAGCATGCGAGCCAGGTGGTGGAGGGGAAGCCAGATGAGTGAGCAGCATGCGAGCCAGGTGGTGGAGGGGAAGCCAGATGAGTGAGCAGCATGCGAGCCAGGTGGTGGAGGGGAAGCCAGCATGAGTAAGAGCATGCGAGCCAGGTGGTGGAGGGGAAGCGAGATGAGTGAGCAGCATGCGAGCCAGGTGGTGGAGGGGAAGCGAGATGAGTGAGCAGCATGCGAGCCAGGTGGTGGAGGGGAAGCGAGCATGAGTGAGTAGCATGCGAGCCAGGTGGTGGAGGGGAAGCGAGATGAGTGAGCAGCATGCGAGCCAGGTGGTGGAGGGGAAGCGAGCATGAGTGAGCAGCATGCGAGCCAGGTGGTGGAGGGGAAGCCAGATGAGTGAGCAGCATGCGAGCCAGGTGGTGGAGGGGAAGCCAGATGAGTGAGCAGCATGCGAGCCAGGTGGTGGAGGGGAAGCGAGATGAGTGAGCAGCATGCGAGCCAGGTGGTGGAGGCGAAGCGAGTATGAGTGAGCAGCATGCGAGCCAGGTGGTGGAGGGGAAGCGAGATGAGTGAGCAACATGCGAGCCAGGTGGTGGAGGGGAAGCGAGATGAGTGAGCAGCATGCGAGCCAGGTGGTGGAGGGGAAGCGAGATGAGTGAGCAGCATGCGAGCCAGGTGGTGGAGGGGAAGCGAGCATGAGTAAGAGCATTGACTGGGGATAGGACATAGCAGCAACCCATTTGGGCATTGGTCGTTGTTAATTATATTATGCATAACATCTATTCACGCTTGTGTGTTTTAGTGAGGAGTCGAGGATTAGTGGGGAGAGATGATTCCAAAGGATGAACCCTGTGCCCTTTCCTTGGACAGTAGGTGTTTTGTGAGTAATTTTGAAAGCCTGTGTTGTAGCTATATCTATATATTTGATCAGGGGTAGGGGTTAGTGTGTTCCAGAGGTTCCGAAGTGAAGGAGGGGACACAAGAAGCCACACTGGGAGGACTGGCAACTGACAGATTTAGAAGGACTTGATACAACAGGGTGCATGGTGGAGGGTTCTCATATAGTCAGCCAAGTGAGAGGAAAACTGGCAGAGGGTGGTGGGTCCATTTGTGGATTTGAATGAAAAGAGGACATATTTTAAAGTGGGACTGGTGTTGCTTGGCTGGTCATCCCATGTGAAGGCATCGGGTAGAGGAACATGAGAAGTTGCAGAGTGTGCATGGTGCAAAGTTCAGCGTTCTGTCGGAGGGGGCATACAAAATAGAGGAAGGCCAAGGAGGAAGTTAAAGCAGTAGTAAGGACAAGGGGTGAAACCAGGTCTTTAGTCAAGTGGTAGGCATGGAGGTGACGAATCTTGTGCATGTTAAGTAAGTTTGTCATAGCACCTCTGGAAGTAGAGGTGAGTTGCTGAAGTTTGTGCGAGGTGTTGAAGAGCGCCCTACAGTTGCAAGCCATAATGGAATTGGGTAGGAAGATCTGGGAGTGAGGATAAGCGCCAGGGGAGAAACAATGGGGCTTTGGGTGCTGGGATTTAGAAGACTTCAGTCTTAGAAGCTGAGCATAAGGCACTGAAGTGCAATACAGTTGCGGGTGGCAGAGAAACCTTAAGCTATACAGGAAGATAGTTCAGTGGGTAAAAGTTGGAAAGGAGAAGGGGTTAGTCTCTAAACATGACATGTTCTAGGATTTTGGAGTAGCGGGAGAGGATAGAGACAGGCCAAAACGTAGCCCATTATATGGGTCAGCATTGTTTTTAAGTTGGGTTGAAACTGTTCAGTTGTAATTGTATAGCAAGCAGGAACTTCTCAAAGCAAGACAGTGGTTAATGAGATGAGAGGGGTAGGTGCTGCTTAGACATGCTAGCTCCTTGATGGTATTTGGGGTGATGGGTCAATAAGAGCACAATATAGGATAGGGTTCAGAGGATAGGCATCAGATAGGTAAGGGTAGCAAGAGAGAATTACAGTAGAGAGGAAGGAGTGTAGATAAGCTGGTGGTGGTAAATCATTATTAAGGTGTGTGAGAAGAAAGGCTAAGGAGGGCTGTCAGCCTATCTTTGATTTTGGACCATTTGGAGGGAAAGTCAGAGGTAAGTCATGTCCTCTCGTTGTTCATTGATGCACTTTTTTAATTATAGGTTTCATTTTAGTGGGCTTTTAATTGTGGGCCTTTACGGTTCCATGTGGTTTTACTTTGTAGTAATTAACTTCTTCAGAATTACATCCATTTTTTGTATTTTATTGGTGGTCCTCCCCTATGCCTCCCTTTCACTCCAACTAACACCGCTGCACTCCACCCCCAACTTCCACATACCCACTAACCCTTAAAAACAGGTGGTCCTCCCCTATGCCCCCCTTTCACTCCAACTAACACCGCTGCACTCCACCCCCAACTTCCACATACCCACTAACCCTTAAAAACAGCTACATATTTAAATCCCCAATAAAGTCATTGAATTCGTTGAAACCATGGTGTACAGCCTTTACTATTTCTTGTCTGTTGCTTATTCATTTGTGCACGTGTCTTGCTTATTTTGGTATGGGTCTTAGCTATTGCATGTGGTGCTTATTTATTTTGGTATGGGTCTTAGCTATTGCATGTGGTGCTTATTTATTTTGGTATGGGTCTTAGCTATTGCATGTGGTGCTTATTTATTTTGGTATGGGTCTTAGCTATTGCATGTGGTGCTTATTTATTTTGGTATGGGTCTTAGCTATTGCATGTGGTGCTTATTTATTTTGGTATGGGTCTTAGCTATTGCATGGGGTGCTTATTTATTTTGGTATGGGTCTTAGCTATTGCATGGGGTGCTTATTTATTTTGGTATGGGTCTTAGCTATTGCATGTGGTGCTTATTTATTTTGGTATGGGTCTTAGCTATTGCATGTGGTGCTTATTTATTTTGGTATGGGTCTTAGCTATTGCATGGGGTGCTTATTTATTTTGGTATGGGTCTTAGCTATTGCATGTGGTGCTTATTTATTTTGGTATGGGTCTTAGCTATTGCATGTGGTGCTTATTTATTTTGGTATGGGTCTTAGCTATTGCATGTGGTGCTTATTTATTTTGGTATGGGTCTTAGCTATTGCATGTGGTGCTTATTTATTTTGGTATGGGTCTTAGCTATTGCATGTGGTGCTTATTTATTTTGGTATGGGTCTTAGCTATTGCATGGGGTGCTTATTTATTTTGGTATGGGTCTTAGCTATTGCATGGGGTGCTTATTTATTTTGGTATGGGTCTTAGCTATTGCATGTGGTGCTTATTTATTTTGGTATGGGTCTTAGCTATTGCATGTGGTGCTTATTTATTTTGGTATGGGTCTTAGCTATTGCATGGGGTGCTTATTTATTTTGGTATGGGTCTTAGCTATTGCATGTGGTGCTTATTTATTTTGGTATGGGTCTTAGCTATTGCATGTGGTGCTTATTTATTTTGGTATGGGTCTTAGCTATTGCATGTGGTGCTTATTTATTTTGGTATGGGTCTTAGCTATTGCATGTGGTGCTTATTTATTTTGGTATGGGTGTTTTCATTTCAGCCTCTATATTTATTTGTGAGGGGGGAGTTAGTACATTTTGCATGTGGCCTGTATAATCTGGAGTGCGAGTTAGTGTCAATGATATGGATGGCTCGAATTGTTTTCGGTGGGTATCCATTTTAATGAGTGATACCTATTTAGTGTGCATGATATTCACAACTTTTGGGAATTATTTGTCACGTTTGCTTTTGTGGTATTTATTTTAGCATGCTATTAACCGTGATGTGCATGGCCTTTTGTATTGTGCGATAATCGTGTTGATATGTGTATGTGTGTGTCAGTTATACTGGTGTGATATTTATATTACTGTGCCTGTAAATCCCTATGATGTGTGTGACATGCATTTTGGTAAGTTTACTGTGACCATTTTAGCCAGGCTGGCGCAGATTCACAAAACCTTTCTGATGCAAGTGATGAGCTGCGCAAGCGCATCGCATCGCGGGGCGGCAAACAAGTTCAGCCCTGTTCCCAAAGTGCATCTGAATGATCATAGCGCCGATGCACACATTCCGAGTCCCTTCACTACGTCCTTTGCACATTAGCACCAGAAATGCAGCGTTCCTGTGCATTCCAAGGCACATCCCAATTTTAGAAATGGGATGTGGTTCGAAATGCAAAAAAATGAAAGACATTCCCCAGCCACTTGCATATTTACATTTACCCTTTGCCCTTTGAACTTCTGTAAAAATCTTTATGCTTGCACCTTTTGGGCGGCTACAGGTCTCTGAAATGTGAGGCCAGGTAGTGTTTGCTTCTGAACATCATTTTACTGCCCACTTGTGGGATCTCTGTGCTTGACTTAAGCATAGGCATGCTAGATTTTGTAGCATGCATTTTGTATTTACTTTTGTAAAATGATGCATCATTTTTAACCTTTACTTTTCTGGAGGGAACCCCTCATTTTTCAACAGTTTAAAAACAAAATGTCATGTGTATTTGAACATGCGAGTGATTGCTTAACACAGTGCACTCGTGTGTTGATTAGAAATATCTCTAATGATAATGGGGAGATGCACCAATAAAACCAATGAGGTTCTGACTGTTTTGCATGTTAAAGAGCATTTTGTGAGCATAAGAATGACCACTGAACTTTATGTCTGTCACACTGGTCTGTGAGAGTCCTATGACTGAATGACTAAATATCTAATGCAGGCTTTAAAAATAAAAAGTCACCATAAGAAGAAAGCTTTTGTATATATCAAGCATATATAGAGATTTGGCCAGCAAAGACTTTAGCTGTTAGTGTAATGACTTCTAACATCTTTGAAATCAATCGCGCTCTCTTTGATCAGGAAGACTCTGAAAAACAAATTAACTTTAAATGCCAACATTGAAAATAAACTCCTATAAAATGCCGCTTCTGTTGCAATCTGCAGCCCTAATAGAGTGCCTAATCGTCCTTTTTGTAAATGCGTCTTTATCCGAACATCTGTTTGGAATAGACGCATGGCAATGCACAATGCATGACAGGGTCAATCCTGACCCTGTCATGCATTTTTTTTCAAGTGGAAGAGCAACAGCGTGAAACCTTGTTTTACCATTTGAATTTCTATCCCTCAAACAGGAATAGAAATGTCTTTGTCATTTTTTAGCATTTCACAGTGATGGGACCATTACGATCCTATGGGCCTCAACAGGAGTTGGGCGTTAAAGGGCGCTATTTCCGCCAAACGGAAATAGCATTAATGGCGTGACCCATGGCGCAAATAGCGCTGCATCACAACATTGCAAGCACGCGCATCCTGCTCCGGCGGTAATGCTATTTGCATCTGGTGGAACTTGCGCCAAAACAAGGGCATCCGCTGAGAATCCCGGTGCAAATAGCGATATTGTCCATTGCTGGCGCTATTAGCGCCATCGGGGAAATGCATCACAGCTGGAACGGGTAGCACTGAGGCGGCTATTTTGAAAATCACAATCCATTAAATATCACAGCTCCCTGGAGCCTTCCAGACCTGTAAACTTGACAGAATGTCCCAGGAGAGCATCCGGGAAAGGCTGCCCAAGATCGTATCAGCAAACCGAAATTCAGCGAGGGGTAACTGGTGGTGCTTGCTGATGAGGTGGTTGCACACCATGATGAACTCTATGGGGCTAGGCAACGCAAAAGCTCTGCCCAGCGCAGGACAGCCATATGGCATATGAGCTGGGACGGGGAAGACTGCCGTAAGCGCTGGAATGACCTGCAGGTCAGAGACCGAGGACTGCTGTCCCAGCACCGGCAGGAGAGCATGGCTACCGGAGGAGGGACTGTGGAACCCCCAGCACATGTGCATGCATCATTGACAGCCTAGCTCAAGATGCCCCAGTAGACAGACCCATGAGCCAGGCATTGCGACAGGGTGCAGTTAGTGGGTGCCACAGCAGCCACCTATCTCAGCAGCCATGTGCGAGTGCACCAAGGCCACCCCTGTGGGTCCAGGTGCCATGCACCACACATCATTGGCAGGAGGACATTGGTGTCCTTCGCGTTCATAGGTACCTGCAAGTGCCATGTACCCAGTCATCTCCCCCCAATCCAATCCCAATCCAAATGGCACCTGTGGAGGTGACGTGCATGCGTGGGTATCAGAAGCATGCATGCCAGACAACAGCTGCTCCAGCACAGACCTCTTGACATCCATACACACAGGCCAAATACAAACTGGCCATGTGACACACCCACATATCCGCATCCGTCCCCATCATTGTGAACCCACTTGCAAACACCCCTGACCAACCACGTCCATCAGCCCAATTGTCCGGGGTCCTACTCAGCACCATGTAATGAATGTCATGCATGCCAAATCACGTGGGGGAATGAAACCTGACCACATCTTCCATATCCCCTACACACACACAAGCAACGCCAGAGGCATCTGAGGATGAAGAGGCGGCAGGACCATCTGTGGGTGTGACATCCCGGCACTCAGACACCGCTGCCAGTACCATCACCACCACCCCACAAAGGGGCAGACAGGCCACACAAAGGCAGATGTCACGCCATGACACACCGCATCACAGCAGGAGCAGGTCCACAACCCCCCCCCCAAAGCCCACCAGGAGCAAGCCAATGCAGATGCACCTACACCTGCAGCTGTGGACACCGACACGGAGGACACCCAAGTTAGTCCAGTGCTCTCGGAAACACAGGGAGCAGATGCTTGGGGACATGGTGCAAAGACAGAGGGAGATGGAGGCCATCGGGCACTCCCACTCAGGACACTTGCAGGCAATACGCAACAGTATTCAGGGGGCCACATGCAGGATTGCGTGGGACAATGCAAGGCCCTAGAAAGTGACAACTGCCAGTACGGTTGCACTGATGACATTTGGCACGAAAGAGTCAGAGAGATGACGGAAAATGCCTCTGCTCTTGCAGAGGCCATCTGCCAAAGCAATGAGCAGGTACACCAACAGCTCCTTGGGGCCAGTGCCATACCTTCTAGGTCATCAACACCAACAGGGGACTCCCAGGAAAGCATACGTAGGCGCCAGTCCCTGTGCCAGCTGTGTTCCAGATCACCGACTGCTGGAAGTGGGGGGGGAGGAGGCCACAGACATAGACAATGACATGGAAATATTTTCCCAGAGTGGCCATGCTGTGGAGTAGGTGGTGGGTGGGGGGAGGTGGGATAGTGTGCTGGAGAGTTGGTGGTGGGTGGGGACAGGGGGGATAGTGTGCTTGGGAGTTGGTGGTAGGCAGGGGAGGGTGGATAGTTAGTGCACAAAGTTACATTCAAAATTGTTGAACATCATTCATGCGAGGACATTCCTGATTGTGCCCATGTGCAGTTTATTTACAGCGCTGGAAGTGGACTTGAGCCAGTGTACTGTACTAGAAGAAATTGTCTATTAGTGCCTGCTGGGCCAGTCTCCCATCCCTCACATCATCGCTGGGAGTGTCTGCTCTGGCTCCTGCCTCATGCTCTTCATCTGGGTGTGGCATGTCTGCGCCTGGGGGTAGTGGCACATTCCTCCTCAGGCAGATGTTTTGTAGCATTGCGCAAACTAGCGCTATCTTCCCAACTTGGTCAAGGGCATACATTAGGGCACTGCCAGTATGATCTAGGCACCGGAATCGTTCCTTGAGGAGTCAGAAGGTGCACTTAATGTACACACAGGTCCGTCTGTGGGCATGGTTGTAGGTGGTCTTGTCCGGTGTACTTGGGTCACGCACAGGGGTCATCAGCCATGGCAGCTGCAGATATCCGGAGTCACCTGCATGGGGTGGAGCACAAACATTACTCACTTGGGTCATACCTGGGGATGGTCTCACACAGTATCGGGGCATTGGTCACTGTGTGCATGCATGTGTACCTCCACCCCATGCTATGTGTATGTGTGAGGTCTGTGCAACCTTTGTCAATGGCAACATGCATTCCTTTGCCTGCACATGCACCCTCTGGTGTTGTGGCAGTTGTTCAGTGTTGTGTCCCTGGTGGCTGTCTAGCGGCTTTGTGCTGCTATCGTGCATGGGGCATGCTGGGTTGCCTTGTGTCCTACCCACTCTTCTAGGGGCAGCACGTGGGCACATGGCTGTAGCACTGGCTGACCTGCTGTTGGGTGCTGCAGTGTGGGTCTTCGCTGTGCCTCATTTCTGGTACATGGGGTCATGTGTGTTGCCATTGCTGCGGTATGTGTATGTCAGTGTGTGTGTCCCAGTGTGTCAGACGTGTGAATGCCCCCTTGGATATCCCCCGACATTGGTGCAGGTGCTGGTTGGGTGCTGCTGGTGCCTCCACTTGTCATGCTATGCTTCTTGTCAGTGTTAACTCCCTCCCTTCCCCTCATTTCTGCTCAGGTGCTTCACTGTGCATATATGGCAGACATTGTACTCACCCACTAGCCATGTCTGTTGTCCTATGTGCCCCTCTATGTATCCTGGCAGTGTGCTGTTCCATAGGACCATGGAGTTGTGGGTGGAACCTGGGTAGCGGGTACAGCAGTGGGTGATGATGAGGTCAGGGCCGCAGGTCACCTGCATGTTGAAGGAGTGGTAATGCTTCTGGTTCCTGTATACAGCCTCATTGGCCTGGGTGCCAACAACGCAACATGGGTGCAGTCAATGGCTGAAATGACATTTGGCAGTTGGGCGGTGGCATAGAACCTTGCCTTCATGTCTTTGACCTGGGTCTGGGTGGTGGGTGGTGCAAAATGTTGGTTCACCTGCTGCAGGAGTGCAACCAGCACCTGGGTAAGGACTGCACAGAATGTGGGCTGCGCCATGCTGTGCATCCTGGCCACAGAGTGCTGGAAGGTTCCTATCCCCAGGAACTGCAAGACTGCCACAAGCTTCACCAGTGGGGGCACAGCTGTCCAGATGTTGATACTGCTACCTATGTCTTCCAGGATTGTGCCCAGCAGCTCGATAATGGTCTCCCTGTTGAGGCAGCACAGGGTGACCAACTGAGTGTTGGTGAGGGCACAGGGTGATGGCCTGACCCTGTGGATGGGTGCTCGCCTTGCTTGGACAGTTCCCCTCCTCCTCCATTCCCCCCCATGCTCCCTGTGCCTTCGCCTGGTAGTCTTGCATCTCAAGATCCAGGCACAGCATGAGCAGCTGACTGTCCCAGCTTGAAACTTTACTTCAACAGTTAACACAATACAGTGCACTGTGGTACCACAGTTATGCTTAGCTTCAGCAATTATGCACCAACCGGTATATGTCATCAAATGCACTTAAATTAGCAATCACTGTTTAACTACAAATGTAGAAATGTGGGCAATTACTTCAGAACGCTGGCAGAATACTTTTCAGAGTCAAAATGCAATTCTGTGTGGAGATCCCCCTACCTGGGAAACCTGCAATAAATGGTAAGCATTACTTTGCATTTATATTAATGCCCAGTGCTTAAATGTTCAGTAATTGTCTCTTCCTGTCTCTACAAGTCCCACCACCCCAAAGTACATGGGAAGCAACAGGAGAGCCTGGCCCAAGACGAATCCGGGACCCTTGTGTTACCACTGCAGGAGTAAGCCCCTCTTGCTTGTCATAGTACCTTGGGTACCTTAGAAGGTGAAGTGGTGGAATCTCTCAGCTTTACTCGAACATGCCCCTTGAGGATGGACCCCCCTCTAGAAGAAGTCATCACTGGTTCATCTCTGTCGAGCAGTAGCAAGGAGTCAAGCAGTGTTAGAAAGGCAGCAGTGCGGTCTGTCTCAGTGATCTCCTTGGTTGGGTTGCTACACCGGCTATGGATGCCCCATGAAGCTGAAACTCATTGTGTACTTCCACAAGGCTTGGGAAGGAAGGATGAGTCCATTGGTTTTCATTGATGACCTTCGGTGGTGACGGAAGCAGTGGCAGAAATAAGTGTGGGGTTTTGTCGGTTCGTGGTTTGTCGCCGGTTGATTCTTCGGTGCTGTATCCACAGTATGGATGACAGGATGGCTTCTTGCGAGTTGGACCCCTAGATTCCCCAGCAGACCCTGACCAGGTCTGGACTCTCAGAACTTGGTCTTCAATGCGGAGTGGCAAGAAATCGGCCAGTGGACACGTCTCTGCAGGCGGTGAAACTGGACCTCCTCAACTGAGGAAAAGTGGACAGATGTTGAGGATGCAGTGCCCCCAGAAAATGTCAAAATGTCTTCATTTGGTTGGATCTTGGCAAGCTCTGGGCATCAAGCAGCACTATGGCAGGGTACCCTCTCTACTGGGCGACACACAGCAGTCTGCTATTCTTCAGGTCACAGACAGATTCTGGACACTGGATGACGCTGAAGGACTTTTTGTGCTCAAGATGTCTAGTCACTCTTCTTCAGGCCCCACAAAGATACCTCTGCAGGATGGCAGGTACTCAGGACTGGCTTGCAGGACACTTCGGGTGAAGAACAGCAGTTGCACAATGTCCCCTCATACCTACGGGAGGAGGTTGCCTTTCCATGTCCTCTCTTGGTCAGTCCTTGAATCAGCACAGCAGCCTTTGGATTCGATGAAGGTGAAGAGTTACAGCAGCAGCAGACTTCTTCCTCCAGCTGGATTCAGGATACACCTCCAGGAAAACTCCAATCATCTGACACAGAGGTAAGTGAGGGGTCTTATACACAAACCCCCCCATTCACTCAGGCTGAGCTAGGCTGAGTCAGCCAATCACACACAAGTGCATTCATGCAGCACACAATCAGGCTCACAGGTATTTAGGCCATTCACCCAAATCCAAGCACCTAAAACAGTGGGTGTGTATTGGAGACAAATCCAAGTCGTGCAGAGCACACACTGCATTCATTCAGTTTCAGACAGGATTGGCTCAGGCAGGACCACAGGCATTGTGAAACACAGCCAGAACCAGACGCCCACAACACAGAATTTGAGTTGGTTCCCCTCTCCATTCAGTCAGATCCCACCCCTACGGTTTACCCAAAAGAAGCAGTCTCTCTGAAAGGCAGCCCCAGAGCCATATATAGTCCTTTCACACAACATCCAATCAGGGGAAGGGATCAGAGCTAGGGCTTCTCAGGACTTTGAAAAACAGGAAGGAAAAGGCAGTGGCAGTAGCCAGATTACCTTTGTTCAGGAATCCATTGATTCCTATCGCAGGGTCTTTACTTTAAAAAATGTATAGTGCACATGCATGGACCCATAGACTTTAGGGTGCAGACAGACGTACAACAAAGAACATGAAAGAGCGGTTAAATACTATCTATCATATATAGAATAGCAAGGGTTAGAGTGCCAGGAAATCCATGGTCTGGGTGTCCCAAAATGGGGGAGACTTGAGAGTCCCTGCAAAATAAGCATGTAACTGCCACCAGCCCATACTCTGCTCTGTGGGGCCACACGAAGGTACCCAAAAACACAAACTGGGAATACCAATGTGTACCCCTACCTATGGGCGCCAGGGTGTATACGATGGGTTTTGCTAACCAACAAAATAAAATGAAGAGCTGCACTGCCAGGGGTCCAAAGTGGACTCCTTTGCAGAAAACAGGCAGAAAACACAGGCTAGGGAGTAGTGCCTCAAAGACGAGGAGGCCCTGTCCTTCCAAAGCATTTCCAGCATCACAACAAGGCCTTATGGACAATGTGCAGATGGGAAATGTGGTATTTCACGAGGTTGAGAAAGGGAATCTGAAAACCATGTGAGGAGGGGGTGACCCATCCAATCTGAACACCAAGTAAGAGAGGTTAGTTAAGGATCATACTGCAACTAGATTTTGGGATTTTAAGCTTGGCTTGTAGGATAATCATAAGCCGTGTTAGCTGGCACTGTGTTTGGGTTTGAGGAGTTGATTGACAACAATTATTTTTCAGACATGCTGAATTCGAGCAAACACCTGGGCAGGCTCTGCAACAATGATCATTTAAATTCCATTAAAGCTCAAGGCCATGCTCATATTGGAAACAAGACTGTGGCGACCAGCCAATGTTTGATACCAGGTCCTGGGCTTAGAGTATGGAATACAGCATGAAGCACGAGGTAAGAAACTAAGTTAATTGTTTAATTATTAGTACTGGTTTATGTCCTGAACACATTACTTGATTTGACCAGCCCTAATGATAGCGCTGATTTTAGCACATCCTGTCATGTCGTTGTGGGAGATGACTATGAGAGAACATGTGTGGAATTAAAGGTGATCTGTGATCTGTTTATGCAGTCTCTGCTGCGGGTAGAGGAGGGAAGGCCAGGAGCTAAAAGCTTTGAGGTTCTGTTAAGGGTTGGTGGATACTTTTGTGATTAGGCCAAGGAAGAAGGGACACCTCATTGTTTAATGCCTTTGATTCATTGGATAATGATCTCGACATGTGCAATTTATGTCCATAAAAAGTGTGTTTTCTTCTGTTTGCAGTTTGTAGATTTAGGTGTTTCATTAGTGGAGCAATACCCCAGTTGGCTAGTCATTTGGAAATTAGGTGATTTATTTTGTGTTCTGGTGCAATGGGTGTATTTAATGTGAGTTATCTGTGCTGGGGATTGGCTTAGGTAATTTTGAATGGCATAGCACTGTTGTCATTCGAGGTCAGTGGCTTACAGTCGCTGTATTGATATGAATGTTCGTGTGGAATTTAAGTGTGTATGCAGAGGCGTGGTCACAAACCGTATGATAAAATAGATGCAGGACTCAGAGACAATGTTTTAAAAGAACCATATTTGGAGTGTGCTTCGATGATCAGGCCTGGCTTTTCCATAGATTGTCTAGTCTTCCCCACTCTGGACTTAAGTTAACCCGGCTACTTCAGTTGTTGATTGTTGTTGGAGCACTGATTGCCTGTTACCAACATATGGTAATCTTGGTCAACCCTTCTTTAGTGTGCTTTCCTCAGTATGGAAGCTCGTTATGCTTCATAGTTTCACCAGGATCTTGTGCCTCGGTTTAGCATTATCTCAAAGTTAATGTCTCCCAAATCACTATCAGACTTATGGCTTGCTTCCAGTATACAGAATGTTCTTGAATCAAAAAGCCCCCATAATTCTCTGGAACTTGTGAGTCAATTACCCAGCATGCAGCCTTATCTCGGAGTGAATGTCTCTCTTATTTATTTATTTATTGGTCACTTATTAGGCGCTTATACGATTAGCAAAACTAAAAAATGGTGGGGACAGGGGAAGGTAGACAATGAATTACAGCAAGGATACATATTTGCATTAATAGCGCAATCAAAGAATGAGAATAAAGGGAAGGGGAGACAAACATACTATGCCTTCTGAGTGTTTAGAAGGTGCAAGTGCAGAAGGGGTAGGGGGGAGGGATAAGGAGTTTTGATGCTCATGGAGAAGTGCTCAGGGTAAGTACTAAGAGCAGAAGAACGTAGGTGCAACCACCCATGGGTAGGGTGAGCCCAAGTAAGTGCAGAAAAAGACAGCGGATGGGATGGGAGATGTGGGGGGTCAAGGCCCTGAGGACACATAAGGGGCCTGCACATCAGTCATGCTGCTGTAATATTAGCAAGGAAGAGAGGAGGAGAAGGAAGAGGTAAAGAGAAAGATCTTGACACTTTTTTGAAACTTAAGGAGGTCTTGCTGAAGACACAGAGGGAGAGGGATGCTGTTCCACAGGAGGGAGCGAGCCGAGGAAAGTGATCGCCCACCAGCTCTCTGTTTAGCAAAGGGCTTAACATGCATGGAGTTGGTGCCAGACAAACTGAGGAGTCTAGTAGAATATTTGGCCAGGAAGTATTGAAGATAGAGTGGTCCCAGATAGCCTTGTGTATGATACCGGGAGCCAGTAAAGGCTTTGTAGGGCAGGAGAGATGCGGTCCCTGGGCTTGAGGCCAAGGATACGTCTTGCTGCCCTATTCTGCGTTAGCTGGAGGGGTCCCAGGGTGGAGGAAGGAAGATTAAAGAGGAGGTTATTGTATTAGTCTAGCCTGGAGAGAACCAGAGCAGGGTAACATTGAGTCTCTGGGGGAAGGTGAGCAAGGCCAGAGTCCCTCTGACAAGGAAGAGCTGAATGTGGGACTTCCTGACAATGGGCCACATTACGGGTCTGGCGGTAACCGTGCCGGTGCTACCGGCAGGTTGCCACCAAACCCGTAATGATTTACCACTGCCTGACTTCCCGGTAACACCAGGGATTACAACCCTGGCGGTCCAGGAAGTCAGGCGCCAGCAAATTCTAAGAGTCCTATAGAACTCTTTGGGACTGGGGATCACAGAAGCACTGCCACTGTTGTTAATGGTGCCAGTGATTCCGTGATGGCTTGCCTACTGTGGCCGCTGTGCACGGCAGGGTCATACCTGCCAGGCACAGCGGCTCCGGGAGGCAAACCGGTAGTTAGACCGGCAAACTTATAATGAGGCCCAATGTCCTGAATACGAGAGGGATGAAGGAAAGGGAGGAGTCGAAGATGACTCCAAGATTCCTAGCTACAGTGGAGTGGGGTGGTGGGGGCCCATGGAGGAAGGCCAGAGTGCAGAGAAGAATTATGGTGCAGGGGACACAATAGGGAGAATCTCTGTTTTGATGGCATTGAGGAAAAGGTCATTGGCAGTGCACCAGGCCTGGATGGCAGAGACGCAGTAAGGGATGAAGGAGGGTGCAAGGGCATCAGTGGAAGTTTGAAGAAAATTTTGTATCGTCAGCGTAGCACTGGAAGTTGGGGGAGGAGGAGGAAATGAGTTGTGTCAGCAGAGAAAGGTATATGTTAAAGAGCCAGGGCAAACAAATGGAGCCCTGGGGGGCGCCACAGGTAGCGGAGGAAGAAGGGGAAGAGAAATGGCCCAGAATGGTTTTGGAGGAACGATCAGTTAGGAAGAAGGTAAGCCAGCCCAGTGCCCGCTCCGAGATGCCAAGGGTGTCATGGAGCCTTCTTATGAGGATGGAATGATTCACTGTGTCAAATGCAGCAGATAGATCAAGAAGGATGAGGACAGCAGGGGAATTGGAGTCAAGAGATGCAAGCAGTTCTTCACGCATGTTCAGAAGAGCAGTTTCCGTCCCTTGGATGCTCAGAATCCAGATTGGTGGTCATGAGTTCGGTATGAGAGTTGAGTTGGGGGAGGGCCAGCTTTTCAAGCGGTTTTCCCAGGAATGGGTTGATGGAAATGGGGTGGTAGTTGGCTGTGCAGGAAGGGTCTTCAAAGGGTTTTTTAAGGAGGAGGCATACAAGGGAGTGCTTGAGGGAAGATGGAAAAGAACCAGTAGCAAAGGAGTGGTTGCCGAGATCAGCTATAGCAGGGGCGAGAGAGGCGATATTTTGCTTGATGGTTCTGGAGGAGCAAGGAGCAACCTGTTTGGCCGAGTTCTTCATGAAGTTGACAACTCTTGTGACTTCTTCAGGGGAGACAGGAGGGGGAAGGAGGAAGGAGGAGGGTGAATGGTAGGGCGGGCAGAGGGGGAGGGTTGGGTTGGGAGAGTGTGTGACAAGGCTGTTCAGTATGTCCTGGGTTTTGGAAGTGAAGTGAGAGGCGAGTGCATTGCAGAGGGCTTTGGAAGGGGTAGTGGCAGAAGATGCTGCAGATGGATTGTCAAGTTCCCTGCAGATTTTGAAGAGTTCAGCCGTGTTATTGGATGCATTGGACACCCGTGCCTGAATGTGTGCTCTTTTTTTTGGCACAGATGGAGAGTCCGTAGTGTCTCTGCATCAGGCTCCAGGCCACTTTGTCATAGGGTGAGCCTGAAGTGTGCCACTTGTGTTCTAGAGCCCTGCAATTACGTTTTTGGTCTGCAAGATTGGAGTCGTACCAGGTGTTATGCTTGGAGGCAGGTTTCAGGCGGACCCTCATGTCTGGGGCAAGGATGTCAAGGATGTTGGTGATGGACAGATAGAGGTTGCTGAGGACAGAATCAGCGGAAATGTCTGTGTTGGGTGGGCAAGGGGAATGAAAGTGGAAGAGAAGGCAGCAGCTGACGCCCATTTCATCGGATGGATGTTCGTGAATGAGGTTGGCAGAGCTTTATGAGGAGTTGTCACAGGGCCATAGGGACCCAAGTGGGAGGCGAGGAGAGAGTGGTCAGACAAGGAGAGAGGAGTGACTAGGGGAGAATGGGAGAAGAGAGAGTGAGGCTGGAGTGGATGATGGCATCTAGCGTGTGTGTCCAGCAGAATGGGTAGGGCCAGAGGGAAGAATGGAGAGGGATAGGGAGGAGCAGAGGTCAGTGAAGAGGGTGGTTGCTGTGCAAGGGGGTCTAGGTGGAAGTTGAAGTCACCCAGTAGTAGCAGGTTGGAGGTGGTAGAGAGTAGGTGATTAACAGAAGTCCGCCCACTCAGATAGGAAAAGAGAAGAAGTGCCAGGAGGCCGATAGATGGTAGAAATGGTCATGGTGGTGGAAGAAGAGATGACCAATTGCACACTAGGCTCTCAAAGGACGAATAGTGCTGAGTGGGTAGGATGGTGGAAGGAATCCACTCTGTGAAGATTAAGGAAACTCCACCGCCAGCGCAGTGGGATTGAGGTTTAGAGGTGATCTCATAGCCGCCTGGGAGGAATGAGTCAAAGGAAGTAACTGAACTGGCATTGAACCAAGTTTCCATGAGTGCAAGTATGTCCAGGTCAGTGTCTTCAAAGAGAAGGCAGATGTCAGCAGAATGTTTGATGACTGAACGTGAGTTGCGGTCTGCCAGATGGAGATGATTGCTGCCTTTGAAGGTTTTTTGAGACAGAGTGTCGGGATGTGGGGCATCTGTCTGGAAAGGTGAAGTAGAAGGGGGAGGGGCAGGGGAAGGAAGGAAGTTGATGAGAGAAGGCAGGAGCCGGGCAAATAAGAGGAGGTTGGCCTGAGTGCCTTGAACCAGGACTGTGCCCATGATGTAAAAATTGATACATCAGCGACAAGGAGGACTTCCCACTTGGTGCCGCCATTAATAGAAGTTGAAGAATAAGGTGGGAGAGTGGCAGTGTGGTGAGAGGTCCACAGGTTGGGCGATGGGACGGAAAAGAGGATGTCAGTGAAGATTACTCTTGAGGATGTACTCACATAGGTGTCTGCAAATTACTTGTCATGCAGCTTTTGGAGCTTGCCTCTTGGATCTCCAGGTTTACTTCTTGGATTGTTTCTCAAGCAATTGCCCAACAGCCAGCATTTCTCCAGAATGAATGACTCAAATCATTACTTGCCAAGGTGTCCTTACATTACACACGTTTTTTAATGTTTGTAATAGTAGATCTTTTGATTCTATTGGCTAGTTGGCTAGAAGTAAGGCACCGGACTGCAGTTTACTAAAGACTTTTTGGACTTCCTAACTCCCAAATTAGTCTGGTTATATCAGGTATCATTGATGGAGGGAGTGCTGCACTGTACGAATAAGAAGGCCTACATATCAATGTTTTTAAAACCGGGCAAGGATAGACAAGTCTGCTCCTCATTCAAGGCAATTGTCATTGCCAAAATACTGGCAAACACATTTGCACACAGACTGACTCCACCAACGATTGAGCTGGTCCTACCAAATAATTAAATGTTCATACCCGGTGCTCCACCCATCATAACCTGCACATCTTTTTCACAATATTGCATCACATTAACCCAGACATGCATGACACTGAAGTTTTATTAGACATCCAAAGTGTATTTGATTGCCTAGAGTGCACCTTTTTGTTGTCAGTTTTGTGGATAATGCGGCCAGGTGTACATTTCAATGCTTTGGTGAAGCTATTGTATACCAAACTGTAGTAAATGATGCTTCCTGGAGCCGTATATAAGTTTGTAGGTAAGTCCTTTTTATTATGTTATATCTTTATGTAGGATAACAGTACATGTAGGGCCCACCAGTGCCCACCACCAAGGTTGCTCTGCCCAACGATCACTGCTCGAACACAAGGGGTAAGGACATTCCACTTACACTACTGTGACATCACACACACAATCATCCACACGCACAGACAGATATAGGGAAAGCCAGATACCACATAAACCTACTGGTAAGATAATGACCAATGGTAATAGTTATTATGGAATCTTGCTTGGGCATTTCCTTTATTTACCATGCTACTGTTGTTTGGAAGCTTCCACTGGTTATGAACACCTCTGAAGAGTATATGCTACCCTCGGCCTGTGCTACCAGTTTACAGGCAAAAGAGTTATACACTTCACCTTCTACTTTTTTATGGTTATGAACAAAACGCCACTTTGATGTTTTGTGTTACAAGTTCAGTCATAGCGCATAGAAGCCTTTGTTCCCTCTTGTTTTTCTTCTGGCCAACCTCAGATTAGGTCACAGACCTTCTTCCATATTATGATATTTTGCTTTTGTATATACTCGTTATAGCAACATACACAAGAGATAGGACAATTGCATAGTTTTCTTTTTTTTTCAAATATTTATTTGTACAATTTGCACAAGAACAGTTAACAGTCAATAAAAATAAATAACAAAGAACAATATAACTACATGCAGAATAAAATATACATATTTACAGATAAATAACTAGTACAAATTCAGAAAGTCATCCCAAATCTTTCATTGCAAGGACATTTTCCCTTGTCTCTTGTAAATTACTCTCTCTATGTTTGCAAGACAAGTCATCTCCTCAATCCAATCCGCAACTGTAGGTGCAATCCGTGATTTCCAGCCCCTTAATATCATCTTTTTGCCTATACAGGCCCCTCGGAACAAGATTTTTATCTGAGAGACTGAAAGGTCCTCAAGTAACTCATCACCTCCTAAGATCATTGTTTTGAAATCCAATGCAGCATCCAAATTTATAATATGCAAGCAAATGCTACATACATCCTGCCAAAATCCCCGTACTCGTACACAGTCCCAAAGTACATGTTCTAAACTACCCACTTCATTCCTACAACACCAGCATTCGTCAGATTCCACCATACCTCTCTTGAACAACCTTTTCGGGACTCCAGTACACTCTGTTGAGGATATTTATTTCCTCGAATGTTCTTCCAAGGTTATAGAGCAAAGCTTTATATTAGCACACATTTCCAACCACATCTCAGATAAAATCACACACCGGAATCTCCTGCCCCAATCCACTCTCAGTTCAGAATTCTCTTTATAGCTAGACACAATTTGATTGTACACCCTGCTAGCAATTGAACCACATCCTGGCTCTCTCTCTCCTTAATAAAGAGATTCTCGATTGCATCCCCCTGCTCAACCACTTCTCTTATACATCTTTTCAATTTTCTGAAGTCACCAATTGAGAAATTGTCAATGCTAAATTTTGGACATAACTCTCTTACATCAACCCACTTACCATCCTTAATGACATCACCAATCCAATATATACCACTTAGAAGCCGCTCCGGCCAGAATAAAGGCTTACCCCTATCAGCAATCATTGCGCGGGTTCAACCAAATGGAAGCATGAGTAGTCTTCAAAGCCACCAAGCCCAACATTTCATGCACATTTTTCCAAGTCTCTCTCAGAAAAACTGTTATTGGCATTTTCCTACGTTGCTTGTTTGTGGCCGTAAGGATTGCCCTAGGAGGAAGCGGGCCCAATAAACTTGCCTCCGCCACAGCCCACCTATCTGGTGGTTCTTTGAAGAAGGGAACTATAAAGTGGCTAGAAAAAGCCAAGTGATAAGCCTTGAAATTCGGGACGCCCAATCCCCCTTTCTCCGTAGGTAACTGAAGCTTCCACAACTTAAGTCACAGCGGTTTATCATCACAAAGAAAGGACTGCAGAAAACTATCAATTTTCTTCCAATAAAATGGACTTATCTTCATCGGAAGCATACCTAGTCTGTAATTGACTTTTGGAACCATATTCATTTTTAGAGCGCTCACTTTGCCCCAGAGTGATAAACGTAACAATAACCACCTTTGAATGTTCATTTTCAAATCTCTACACACCTCAATCATATTTTCTCCTGCCATATCATCAACCACTGGTGTTAGCCAAACACCCAGATATTTTAATCTTTTCTCATACCAGTGGAAACCCTGTTCAGATACCAAACGCTTATCACAGTATCGGGTAACCGGTAAGACCTCAGACTTATAACCATATTTTTTTGTTCAACTCCTTGAAAGTTTAGACCTTCTACTCCAGCATTACATCTTAAAGCGACTGCCAAAGCTTCGATGGCCAAGACAAAGAATAGAGGCGATAGAGGGCACCCCTGCCTTGTACCCCTCTGTAATTAAAAAAAATCGGACAGCTGTCCATTAGTTTTGACATTGGCCGTTGGACAAGCATATAACAGGGCAATCCAGGAAATAAAGTCCTCACCCAAATTCATAGCACGCAAGACCGAAAACAGATACTTCCAGTCAACCCGGTCAAAACGCTTTTTCAGCATCCAGAGAGAACACGGCAACATCTTCTTCTAAGCCTTGGGCATGTGTCATCATCATCAAAAAGTTTCTAATATTACTAGACGTCCTACGACCTTGAATAAAGCCTGACTGGTCAGATTGTACTAGCTTCACTAGTAATTGTTCCATATGTATGGCCAACAATTTTGCTGATATTTTGTTGTCCGTATTTATTAAGCTTTTTGGACGATAATTAGACGCCGAGCTGCTGTCTTTACCTTTCTTTACAAAAAACAGATATAGTCGCATGATTGGTAGAAGCTGGTAGTAGACCCACCTCTTTAGATTCAGCAAACATATCCCGCAGTAACTCCACTGTCGAATCTGGTAAAATCTTATAAAATTCAGCCGGCAATCCATCCGGCCCCGGAGGTTTGCCTCAGTTTAGCCTTACGATTGCAAACTTAATCTCTTCTATAGTCACTTCCTCATTTAGAATTGATTTTTCCAATTCTGTAACCTTTGGAACCTCTAAACCATCTATAAAAGTTTCACCAAGACCACTGATACCCAATTCATTTTGATGCAGCTTCATATAGTATTCTTTGAAAGCTATATTAATCTCATTAGGGTCAAAAGTTACCAGACCATTTGCGCCCCCTTATAGAGGTTATCGCCCTTTCCGACTGCTGTTGTCGTAATCTATAGGCAAGCCAACGGTCGCATTTTTCCCCATATTCAAAATACGAGCACCTTAACCTATACAGGTTCTTTTCAGATCTCACCTTTAAAATGTCATTCAATTCTCTCTGTAACTTTCTAAGTGCTGATCTCTTGTCAGAATTAGTAGAGTCACTGATCAAATCTTTCGAAATAGTTTTGATGCGTTCATCCACATCCAAACTTACTCTTTCCAAGCTTTTCCTCTTGCTACTAGACAATCTCAATGAAAGACCCCTCATTATACATTTGAAGGCCTCCCAGACTGTCTTAACACTAAGCCCATCTGGTCTATTTTTCGCCACAAAATGTTCTGCCTCTGATTTAATTTTATCCAACAGTGTCTCATATTGCAGAATAGAGGTATTCATTTTCCAACAAAATGCCCTGCGAGTATCAAACTCCAGTTTTACATTAAAAAACACTGGTGCATTGTCCGTCACCGCAATACTACCAATCTCACAACTCGCTAGGTTTGCTGTCATCGAACCGGCCGTAAGGAACATATCAATACGTGAATGTGTATTGTGAGAGCCAGAAAAAAAGGTGTATTCTCTCAAATCTGAATTCCGTAGTCTCCAACAATCTTTCAAGCCAAACTCAGAAACAAGTGACTGAAATGAACAAAACGTAGGGTCTCCTCTGATTCACACTTGGTCCACTACGATCTAAGGTCTGGTCAATAGCCAGATTAAAACCTCCCCCCAGAATTATATTAGGGGAATCAAAATCTTGCAACAACTGAGCTACTTTTCCAAAAAAAGATCCATCATCCAACGTGGGAGCATAAATATTACAAAGAACTGTCTTAACCCCTTGAATATCCATCAGAAGTATAATGATCCTACCCTCATCATCTGAGCGCGATTTTAACAATTTAATCGGGGCATTTTTTCTCACCAAAACGGCAACCCCTCTGCTCTTGGAGGTAAAGCACGAGGCATAAAAGTCACAAACCAACCGTTTATGCAATTTATTAATTTCCTCTTCTAACAAATGTCTCTCCTGAAGGAAATAAATGTCATTATGCATATCATTCAAATAAATGAAAACTTTTTGTCTTTTAACTGGGTTGTTAATACCATTCACGTTCCAAGACGAGACAGACAAAAGGTCCCCTTTTCTTGAAGGCATAGCAAAGACTTATACAAGGTAATAAAAAAAGAGCCTAGTTCAATAATTCTGCATGTACTAGAAAAACCTCTCCCACACCCCCAGTAACAGAAGTTTGAATCCAACGTCAACAAGAACTAAAAAAATACAAAAACCCCCAACACCCCTCCAATCACCCATAAAAATTCAAATATAGTATTTCCAACCCTCATGTTAAATATAACTTTAAGGCTCCCGAAATAGTCCAATATGTATAGAAGATAACCCCAATAGAAACTTTAGCCGTTAAACGATACATTTGGATTAGCCACACATGGGAGTTGAATGCATGAAAGCACCAAACCACTGAGCAACATGGTAATTCAACAAAACAAAACAAAATAAAAGGCAAACCTACCAAACATTTCCCGGGACACTTTCTACTTATTCAGTAGTGAACATTTAACAATTTGACATATAAATAGACTTTTACCAAACATTGTGAGCAAGAATTTGTAGATAGGAGCCAAACACTCTTACAGTAACCTAGAAGACACGGGACAGAAATTCGGCTTAATCATGTACTTTGTGTATCCCAATCCGCTCGCTACCCATCTTATTCATAATGTATAATGGTCCTTGGTAAGAAATACAGGTCTCTAATGGAACACACACATAAATCAAATGTCTATTGTGGCTGTAGAGTCAAAAAAAAAAAAAATTGCATATTTTTCTGCTTCTATCCGAAACCTGATCGCTTCAACTGATGGCTCCAATAATACATCCAATATTTTTAATATTTTGGGAAATACAAATCTTTAACTGTTTGCAATTACACAAATCCTGCAGCTAGTTTTACTGGTATAAAATATAAGTGACAGGTTCTGCAGGTATCGGGTAAGTGAGATCCCACAATGGCACCAAGTGTCACAGAAGGCACTTATTAGACTCCAACCCCCACACCAGTCCAAGTGTTTTTATTAGGTTTTGTAAAAAGGGCTCTAAGGGACGTCCCTCATTATTTCATCTAGAGAAAGCAACACCCTCCCTAACACAGGTATCACCTCTTCCCAGGTTAGTATCTATCGCTTGTTTAGCCCTAATTACTAGTTCTGGCTGGCTTTCCGTGAGTGCCTAAAGGCAATCTCCTTATCTATTCAACCTCCCTCTGGGACTTCCTAGAAGCGGCCTACACTACTGAGTTATTAATAAAGAGTTGAGGGGTTCTGCCTTCCAGGCACTCATTCCCCAATATATCTCTTTCCTTTAATGCCTTAATGTTCTTCTTACTGCTATTCTACCCTCCCCGCTACTCTCCTCCTTCCAACTTCGCCCATCTTCTCTCCTGATTATGTCTCCTTTCTACACTTTACCACCACCCCTCTGCCGTTATTCATTCCTACACTCTCTCCTGCAACTCCCCCCTCTCTACACTACTAGTCTCCCCTCTCCACTCCACTATTACTGTCCCATCTGTACTTCACTACTACTATCTCCTCTCCAACCCACTACTATTCCACCCAACCTTCTGCTCAGTCACCCTTCTTTCACTCTATGTCCCCTTTCACCCACCTTTTACTGTTTGTCTAGCACTCTCACTCACCCACCTAACAGGCACACTGACACCACAGTAGCACTTGCTCCAACCAACCAATACCTCACCTTCTCTGTAAATTGCTTCCATATTGCAATGCACCATCCTTCCTCCTGCTGGTCTTTTTGTCTGCCACCTCCTCCTCCTCTGACCATATCAGAACAACACACACCTTTCTACGTCGTGTCTCCAGCTTAATTCTCCTCCTCCTTTTCCCATTGATCATCTTTCCCGGCCAATTTCCCCCTGTCTTTCCCACCCAGGAGGTGTTATAAATTCAAGAGTAAATAAAAAAGGGAGTAAGCCTCACCCCCTTCATGCCGCGGGGGTTCGCTGTCCTGGGATAATGGCTGCCCATTTTGGAAAGTGTACCAGTTCTTTTCAGTGAGCCACGCTACAGCTAATTTCAAGGTAAGGTTAGGAATGTCTCTGATTTTCTCGTCAGAAAGATGCTCCAGGGCCAGTTTGTCATAGCCCCGGTTGAGGAGCTCCGACGCAGCTGCTGGATCGCAGTTCGCACTGATGTTAGCTGGTGGCGTGCCATGTTCTTTGCAGCTGTGTGGACTCTCTGCTGCTCCGCTTAGCGTCTATCTCTCTTCCTGCTGGTCGAACAGGTGTTGTAACTAGATTATAGGCATGGAAGCTTTGGTGGACTGTTATCTTGAAGGGGGTCCGCCCAGACGTCTGCTGTAGGCTTTTGCCTGAAATGAAAAGAAACTGGGCACCATTTTGTTAAAGAGGTACAGGGTGATCCACAATGTTACTAGCCAAACACATGCATGCACTTTGGGTGGGGGCAGTAACTGGGGCCCTTCCAACTGCCACCTTCTCCTTCTGGGGTAGGAATGGCTGCGGATTTCAACCTGATTTACCTCCCATACCAGGCTCTGATGGTCCCCAATACACACTACTGTTTGCTTGGTTTGTTAGCCTGGGTCCTTCCCCTATCATTTTGTTTAGAATTCTAGACATTACCTCATTAAAGTATCACCCAATCACTTGAATTACCTGGATAAACCTTGACTAGCAGTTTGAGGAAAAGGGCCATATTCAGTGTTTGAATGCATACACATTTGACTCACAAAACACAGTCAGAGGATTACAGTACTGAGCTCATTGCTTGTAATCCATTAGGGGATTCAGTGCTTGGCTCACTTTTGTCTGGTCCCAGAGATATTGTTTCCCACTCACTTCCCTGGCTCTTACTCACAGTTTCAGGGATATAGCACAAATCTCACTTCTTTAGAGATATAGTTCCCATCTCATTCAAGTAGGGTTAAAGTGTTTAACACATTTCCTTAGGGATGCTGAGCCGACTTCGTAGAAGTTTCAGGACTTCTGGTCCCCAGCTGTCTCAGGTGTTGTTCCTCTCAGAACCCTTAGCTCATTCCGTTAGATGATTCTGCAGTATTTGCCAAGGTCTCCTACTCATGGAAAAACTGGAAGGATTTCCTGCCCCCTGTCCGCTGGTCCTGATCCTCCCATATACTCCAGGTAATTGCCACAGTGTGCTTAGTGTTCCCAGTCATTTTATAGCTGTCCATCTTGATGGGCCTATCTTTAATGGCCTCATATATGTGGAGATCAAGCAATGGTTTTACCAATCATTCAGATAGGCTCTGCCCCATAATTTCAGCAACGTTCTCTGCAGGAACACAGCGACTCTCTTAGATCATAAGAACCTCAATGGCCATCTTTGAACAAGCCTGAAGTCCACTTTCCGCTGTAGTCTCTGCTGCAGTTCTCTGCCTTCTCCTGGATCCCTTACCCTCTTCTCCTCAGCATATTCTGCTTCTCTGGGCTTCTGTGCAAGCTGACATGACGGACCCCTCATCTCATCTGATATACCAGATCCTGCTGTGAAGGCAGTGTATGCTGCTGTTGTAGATGCTGGAAGCACTTCTCCTCGACCGCTGCTCCAAGTAAAACCACTACAAGGTCTCACCTGGCATACAGGACCCTTTGGCCTGGGCTATGACAGAATGTTCAGTTTGGGCAATCTTATAAGTTCTGTACTCTCACAGTGGCATGTCCATTAGGGCCAGTACTGGTATAAGGGGCCCTGCAGTGAAGTATGACACTTGTGATCTGTGTAAATTGTGTTGGCACCACCAAATCTGGACTGAGTTCCTGTTACGCTCACCTGGTATCCACAGGGACGCCACCCAGATGGGTTACTCGCTGGCATTCTTCTCAGATTTGCCCTGATGTGGTCTGCGGAGAGGGTTCTGCCTGAAAATACAGGAGGACTGTGTTCAAGACTGACCGACTGGGGTAAGTACCCTCCCTCCACCCCTGTATGATTTCAGTCCCTCTGGCGCCCTCTCCTCACCTTGTGGTAGATTAAGGCGTGCTCTCTGTCCTGCCTTCTTTGCAGGGGCGCGTTGTCTTTCATGGGCGAGTGCGGTCCAGTTACTTCACTGACGCCGGCTCGTTATATATTGTTCAGGTAGGTCTTATTGCTGTTCTTTAGTTTTGTTGCTAAACTGCATGCCTTTTTTTGTTTAAAATGTTCTTTTTTCTCCCTTAGGTATGCAGAGCTTCAGCGCGGCGAACTGGCTTGGTTGAGCCCCGCTGGTAAATGATGGCGCATTAAGAGCACTATGATGCAGTAAGTAAGCGCTATGCGCAGCACTGCGAAGTCTTGCCTTTGCTAACCTGTGTTTTCCTTCCTTGTAGGTCGCAGTGTTCTTCAGCGCGAGTGGAATGTCCGGAGTGGTGCCAGCCGAGAGGCGACCAGCCAGGTAAGCCTTTTGAGCAGTTCGTAATTTGTAAATGTCTCTACTGCTTTCTTTAATGTTGCCTCTATCTTCCTCTTTCAGGTCATTCTGTCCGGGAGGCATGCAGATTCGAGGAAGCTGTTCTCAGTAGCTGCCAGTGTTTAAAGATGAAGTCTGCAGGTAAGATGCTGCTGCTAATGGTGTTCCTTTATTCTCCTTCCAGGTTCTGCTTCTCCGAGGTTCGAGGGAATAGCTGGACACGGAGAGTGTCACGTTGCAAGCTGCAAAATAACACGAAGCGTGTTGTCTTGCTCAGGTGTGGTTTAAATAGCCCCAACAAAATAGTCCAGGTAAAGTAGTTCCTAGGCTGCCACACCCAAAACACTAGACCGCATAGCTTGGTTCTTAGGAACCAAGCTATGTGGATGCCTCCATGTTGGCTGACAATACAATAAAGTAGTTCCCAAGCACATTGTTTTTCATGGTGTATGAGCCTGGCGCCACAGGCGCCAGGACTGGCCCCATGAGGGCTTTTGAAGAGGATGCCAGGCTCTAGAGGCCCGAGTCCTGACTCCAGCTGGCCAATGGGTTTGCCAGAGGGGGTTTTGGGTGAGGGTCGTGACAGTTCCTTGAACACCAGTTTGCTGCATCTCTCTTCCAAGACATATGGTCCTTGCCACTGACCTCATGTAAATCTGGGGTATGGACTTAAAACCAGGAGTATGGACTTCTAAGGTACTGCAACCAATAGTGTCAGGGTTGTCTGATCTGAGCTAATGAGGGGGCATGAACTAAGAGAGGCGTTCACACTCTTGACTGTCTCTGGTTAGCCTGAAGGCCCTCTAGGCTGGCTTTCCCAAAATGCAGTGGAACAGGGTCAGAACCGTCACAACTATAAAAACACTTGCTTCATGGCCAACAAAGAAAGTGACCAAGACATAAAGAGTTTGCTGCTAGTGCACTTGTGGGATCACTCCTAAATGTAGGTGATGAGGATGATTGCACTTCAGAAGCACTAAATAATATTTTATTCAGGCAGGTCAACACTGATCTGTAGTGCTTCAATCTAAGGCAGGTGAGACAACAAAAACTGAAAACAGTGGAGATGTTCCCTTCCAGGCTCAGACTACGGGCCAGCTCATGGCAACTTAACTAAATGGAACAAGATACCAGAGCACAATTAATAAAAAGTTGCCACTCAACTTATAATATCCATAGTACCAGAACCGAGGATTTTTGGTAGGCACCAGTGCCATGACGATGAAACTAGTGATCGACAATAGCGGATTCCCCATATACTACCTCAGGGGCCATAATTACAGTGCAGGTGGTAGATTCCAACCCCAAGAGCCTTCCTGTCCTCATCCACTAGCCTCCTGTATGTGACTTCTTTCCACAGGGGGCATCTCCAAGAATGGCCTAGGTCCCTTTGAGACCATGATTTGGAGCCCCTTCGGTGTATAGTCCAGTAATAGCAAGTCATCTGCATAGGCCAACCAACTAATGGTTAGGGTTCCAATCTTAATTGGGCAGGTGATCAAGCTTTTTAAGGCATCAGCCAAGTCTGCTATATAAAGATTAAACAATGTTGATGCCAAAGTACAACCCTGTTTTACACCCCCTAGTGGTTGAAAACAAATCCGACAGGCTACCCTGTCCATCTAGACGTATATCCTTACACTTGCATCCTTATGTAGCAGCAGAATCAAATTCAACAGGCCACGAGACATGTACCAGGCAGTTTGTTTTTTCCATAGCCGATTCCTCATGACTGCGTTGAATGCTGTGCTGAAAGCGATGTAGGCTCCATAGACAGGACGTTGACGTCTTGTCCATGCATGGTCAATTGCAGATGTGACGATGAGTGCATTGTGAGTAGTACTGGAATATTTCCTGAAACCAATCTGATTTAGTGGTAAGGTATCATTGTTCATTATCCATAGGTTCAATTCATCTAGCAATACTCTAGCGAATATTTTAGCCGAACTATCTAACAATGCAAGCATGCAGTAGTTGGATGGATTTTTCCAACATCCCTTTTTGTACACCGGGAGAATGTGACTCTCTCTCCATGAGGAGGGAACATCGCCATGTTTTCCAATATACACAAATAAGTAATGTAGGACATGAGCCCACTTATTTGCAGATAGTCTAATCAAACTATTCCATATTGCATCTGGACCGGTCGCTCGAGAGTTACTCAACTTCTCAATTATTCTTACAATATCAGATACTGACGACTTACAAATCCAGGTTTCAAATTCAACAGTGCTCGCTACATCCACAGGTTCGACCGCCCCAGTGTAATTTCTACATGAGTGCGCCAAATATCTTTAGGCACACTATTTATAGGCAGGTCCTTCTTGACCAGATTTCCTGATCACCTTCCATATACCTGTGTTGTTACCAGACTCTGCACAGTTAGCAAGTTGTTGCCAAACTTCAATCTCACACTGGCTGCGATGGGCCCTCAGCCACTGCTGATATCCTACTTTCAGATCTTTAACATTCTTAGCTATATCTGCTGATGTCAATTCACCAGTAGTCACGAGCAGCTCCGCTGCAATAGCTTTACGCAGTTTCTTCTTGGCTGCATGTATTCTACGATTGTATTGTCGACCGGAATTACTTAGTTGATTCCAGCACTCATGTGCCCTCTTATTGTTTCCTTTCTTTTGAATAGCTTCTTTAATCGTAGCAGTCACAGTTAGGAAGTTGGTAATAGCCGAGGGCCCAACACTAGCCTGACTAGGTAGATTTTTCAATATAAATGACGACATTTCTCTTTCGGCTACAAGCTTTACTTTTTCTAAATGTACTACATTCCATTGTATGTGATTGGCACCATTATTGAGAAATATTTCACCATTACTATCAGCCATTTGTTTGTTTACACATGTTTCCATTTAACACACAGTGGTATGTGGTCACTCTCCTCGCGTGTGAGTATGGCCATGTCCTCCACCATAGCTAGAGACATGTTAGTCACAAACACATAGTCAATAGTGGATGCACTTTTCCCACTGACTCTTGTATAAGCTCTTTCAGCATCATCACTACTATAACCATTCAGCATTATGAAATGATGGAAGTAAAGAAGTGCGGCCCAAGCCTTTCCCTGCCAATTAGATGCTGATGTGCTAATTGGAGAAGATGTATTCTTAATTGCAGGATCTTCTATCTGTGGTCTTATTTTAGCATTGAAATCACCCATCACTGGTATGGGAATACAACTGTCAATAGCTTCTATGATCTTTTTTACTGGTTTTATGGTCTGTTTATTTGCCACTGCATTGGGAGGATCATATATGTTCATTAGAACCATTTCACATTTATTTTTTATCAGGTTTGCAGAATATTTTGACCACCTGCATAATAGAAGTAGAACCAATTAATTCAACAAGACGCCATGGATGAGGGACAGAAACCAAAAGTCCACCCTGAGGTCTACCAATGGGTTCCTTTACTGCAAATGTTTGCAGAGTACTACGACCATCTATTTCACATGACCCTGTCATCCATGTTTCTTGGAGAGCAATTATGCTAAACATGTGAGCATTTACCAACAGTCCATCTACAGAAGACAGATGGGCAAACCACCTCGTATGTCATGAGCAAATCATTCCATTGTCATTGATACTTTGTAGAAAAGTGGTCTTTAAAGACCTTAGGGAGCCATTGCTAATAGCCATCGTTGTTATTATTCTCCTCATCATTGGTCATCTTGTCACCTCCATCACACTAATCACCATTATCTCTATTATTGGTTATTTTCTTGTCAACTTTATCCCACAGATGATTTGGTTCTCGCGATTCTTTTGGATGAACTTTATTCGTCTCTGACTTGCTGTCCAATAACGAAGTATTATTTTTATGAGTCATCATCCTTACAGGTTCACAGCTATAGCCATGTCTGTACAAGTCATTTTCATATAGCAGAATATATTACGGAGTCGCATCAGACGCAAACCAAATGTATGCAAACGAGGTCCCTCTGTCCTCCAATTGATTCATGATTCTAATATCATTCATGGTAATGACTCGTAATGGCACTACACTGTGCACAATACATAAAGCAGCTGTGCAATTTAGAGGGGGATGATATTCAGTTGATGATACAGGTCTTAATTGTAACACTCTTATCTCATCTAAACACTCAGCACTCCTAGTGACAACATATTCCTTATTTTGTACACTTCGCACAACTTTCTAATTCCCATCAATATTGGGAAGACAATGTATGTGAGTTTGAGAGGCAGTATTTACCAACCGACATCCACCCCTCTCATTCTCTCCATCATTGGTCTTAGTTATAGTATCAGAGATAGTAGTCAGTTGGTTCTCATATACAAACAAGGAATGTACATCTTCTGTCAGGGCTCCAGTCTACAGGCTCAGGAGTGGCACAAACCAACCATCCCCTCCGCAGTCTGGGCACTTGCAAGTCCGACCTTATACAAGACACCGAGACTCCAGCGGGGAAAGAGGGTTAGGGACACGATGGTTGGATGCGTTCAGCAGTAGGGTAACCGGTGAGAGGGTTAGGAGAGGGGAGGTGGACAGGGAAGGGAACAATGGGTAACACATTAAACATACATTCACATTATACAGTGTATATACATACATTCACATTATTATACAGTGTGCATCAGAGAGTCTGAAAAGATGGAAATAGACTTACCTCTGGGGTGAGTACTGGCCTCCTGCCTGCGTACTCTCAGGTCCGGTAACAATCTGGAGCGTATTACCGCTGCAAAAAAGCACTGAGTTACTATATTGTGTGTTACGTCACACACCCAAAACAACACTTGCCAGCATGCAATTGGTTAATCTGCACCCTGTGGCGTATGCTAGCAGTGTGGAGCACTATGAGTTAGTGCACGGGTTAATGCTGTCAACAAGCCGACACATGCGGAATTGCTGCATGTGGCCCCGCACTGTACAGATGGATCCACTGGTTCTTTGACCCTTGAGCGATCCGTTTATGAATCAAGGAAGCGTGCAGTCTGCCGCACGTGACTTGTGGTGGCTCAAGCACTCTGCTCTATGCGATTCCCCCTCGTGGCTAATTGTCATGCAAATCGCACAAGCCCCGTGCTTTGGATATCCTTGCGCACACACGCGCGTGAAGCCCGCCCCTCTTGGGCTTGTTCTTGTAGTCCTGACCACAGGGGAATCTGGGTAATGTAGTTTTTGCTGCCTTTTTCCTGCAAACAGGACACAACAGTCTTCTATAAGGATATAATCTGTTCCTAGTGTTGCCAGCCCTTAACACCTTTGGATTCTTCTGGTTTTGGTCCCTCCCCGGGTCCATAATGGAAGGATTTAAGTCTTGCCTCATGACATCTTCCAATACACACTCCATATGTGTTTTCTGTTTATTCGTATTGTTTAATTTCTTCTTAGCAGCTCTACCATTACTAGTCCCTGCGACACTGGACTTAATTTTCTTAATTGCAGGTTCTAGCAAATATCTGCGAATATCATGGGTGTTTTTGACTCCCCTCTTAGGGGGCACTTTTAGTGATCTCTCTCTAGAATGTATGTCAGTTGCATTATTACTCGCATTAGCTTTCTTATGCAGTGTTATATCCTTCTTGTTTAACAGTGTTTCATCCTCACTCATAGTATCCAAATTCACAATTTTTAGATTAGTATTATTTTTGCTAATAATGCAAGCATTTTGGCTATTTCACATACTCTGATTTGTGTACATAATAGCTTGCAAGATTTTCTTTTTTTCTGTGTTTTTATTATTTTACCATGGGTATTTCTATTTAGCTGTTCAGTTACATCATATGATATTTCGTGATTTACACTCGGAATCTCAAGAGTCGGTGTGTATGTTTTAGAGATCAAAAGAGACCTTTCCTGCTGTATACCTATGGCCTTAGATTTTAATACCTCCAGGTCATTGGTTTGGTCATTGGCCATGTTAGCTTCTATATTTAAATTACTGGTCTCAGTTTGTGTTTTTGTGCTTTGATCTCTCAAGGTTTTCCTATTACGATTTATACTTTTATGTAATAATAGAGACTGAACATCTAATTTATTTTCCAATCTCTCACACCTTTCTACTAGTGTGGTAAGGAGATTTTCAAAGTCTGCAAACATAGCTGTGGACACAATACTTGCATTACTAATATGAGACTCATGTGTGTGATTTAAATCTATCTCAACTGTACTGAACTCTTCAAAAACCTGTTGCGCTGTGTTGGTTTGCACCACAAAGAAGGGCACCACTGGAGCCTGACATAGCTCACTCAGCGTGTCCGTCACTGCTTTGTCAGTTGCAGACTTAAACTCGTTAGATGTGTCAGTCACTTTATGCTGTGGTGTGGAGGTTTTTGTTACATAACCTCTCATGTTAACATTGGGTGCTACTGCTATTGTTTCATAAGTGTCATTGCTTTCCTACACGTGACTGCCAGTTGTCAGAACTCCAGCAGTGGGTGTCTTTTTTGAGCTATATTTACTATGTTCAATTCCCATTCAATGTTTTCAACATTAGGTACCCTTGCATTGTTGTATTTCCTTATAGGTTCCTTGATATTAATATTACCATACAATTCAATGTCTTGATATTCGGTTATACACGTTTGGTCAGATAAACTTTCAGACATAACTACGGCATTACTATTGATTACTGGACTGAGTACCCTTTCTATCGTCTTAGTGCCCACGCACTTAACCCACTGACTGTGGGATAATACCTGTCATTTTAGACGATTGTTTCAGGCTGGAAGGATGGATAATAGTTTTGGGAGTATATGTTCTGCGATGCCGGTAGGGCCGTATCGGGTACAATCTCACAATATTGGCTCCCTGACAGCGTCTCATTTACTTCGACCACCTCATCACCACTATTCAAAATGGTAGCTACCCCAGCATTTACATTCAGCATGTTGGTCATTATAACTAGTTACTGTGATTAATGTATCACAACAAAGGAATACAGGAACACAGTGTTTTCACTTTCAGCTCTGATATCTTCTTCATGCAGTACCCACCAATACTGCCCTTGTCACACTATACAGTGATATTTATTTGCCTGCATATATCCTGCAATGTGTGAACCACTGCTTGCGCCCTCAACCCAGTGAACAGCAAACAGCACTCGCCTGAGCACTCCCTTGAAGCCTGCACGTGGATTTGCACGGCCCACAGCTTAAATATATTTTCCGGGTCAGGGAGAGGGGCTTGTACCAGCGATATAAAGAAATATAAAATGAGGGCTTAGTTTGTATATATACCATGTACTATCTATACTCTTGTGTCCATATTGTCCATCTTGTTCATCTTGTCAGGATTTTTTCATGGTTTCACTTGTAAATACCTCGAGACACAATTCGTCTTCACATCTCTCTGAACAGCGAGTCACACCAGCAAACAGCACTCGCCTGAGCACTCCCTTCATTTATTTTTCTTGTCCCACCTACAGTAAAGTAATGTTTTTTATACTATATAGTATGTCAGAAAAAATAAATAATAAATACATTGAGGACGTCTACAGTACGTCATGCGCCTTGACAGTGCCAATGCTATAACTACTGTTTACTGAATGCATTCATTGCACAAATAAGCAGGGGATATATTTATACAACAAACAATAAATAAATAATAGCGTGCATCATATAAGACAAAATAACAGTAGTGGAGTATATAAAACCTGCTGGTTAGTTGATGGAACAGTCTCAGAGTTGGTGAGAAATATGCCCAGTCAATATGGTGTTCACCAAACTTGAACCCTGGTCTTCAGTCTGTTATGGGTAGACCATGCAGGTGATCAATCCCACATCTACTAATGTAACAGGGAACCTTTAGTACTATCTGCATGAAAGGACATCTACTTCTAATACCACTCTGTAGTATACAGATAATTAAAGCTGCTTCAGATAAAAGCACAGATTATACAGCAAATGTCTACAACCAGCTCATCTTGACAGATCGATGGCTCCAAATGGGAGGACCAATGCAGCTGGGAAGGCTCCCCTGCGAGAGCCCTGGCCTCTCCACCCAGGGTAAAGTGACCCAGGGGAGAGGGCAGGACTCCCAGGGAAACCCTCTAAGGGAAGAAAACCCTGGACGAGTTCCACTCGTGCAGATCGGGAAGAAGTTTGAAGAGTAAGGGTCTCCGAAGGCAGAACCAGGATGTCACTCGGGAGGCTTCTTCTAGGTACACGGGAGAGGAAGAAAATAGAAGAAGGTTAGAGGAGAGATCAAGGGGAAAGAAGAGAATGGGAAACAGAAAGTAATCCTCTCACCAACGAAGGAACGAAGTTGGAGGAATAATGTTCAGTGCTGGAGATCGGAGGAGTAGTGAAGCTTCGGGAGACTCTGGAAGGAAAGCAGCAAGTAAGAATCCTAATCAAAAGTAAGGGGGAGCCCTCACGGATCTGAACTTACTCTAATGGAAGTCTGGCAGGAACGGGAATCAAATAAGTCTGCCAGCGATGGCAGACTGAGAAAGAGGCGGGAGAATGCTGCAGTGTGAATCTGGATGGGGGATGCAAAACAGGGTTAGAAGGAACAGTAAGCACAAGAGGAATTAACTAGCAGAAGTGAGAAGGAGGTCTCAGAAGCGAACTCACGGAGCGCCAAAGGCAGAAGCGACGCGAAGCACTGTCCGCTTCGATTCTGGATAAAGGATCACGTGAGCAGTTACATCAAATGAACGTGTAACAACTGGACCGCTACAAGCAGAATGGGGAGAATCATGGGCATCCATCTTGGAACTGTTCGTAAGTAGAGTGCCGCACAAGCGGGTCCGTGCCCACAAAGACCACTTGCGGCGATGTGTAACAGTATGCCCCCTCCTCCGGGAGGGAGCCCCGGGTTTACCCGGATGAAGTAAAAAAGAACGCCGCACCAAACGAGGTGCGTGAACCCCAGAAGCCGGCTCCCAAGCTCTTTCCGCAGGCGAATAACCCTTCCAGTCGATCAGAAACTGCAACCGACCACGTCGGAAGCGTGAGTCACAGATAGCCGCCACTTCAAGCTCGGGACCACTGTCCGTGAGCACCGGAGGTGGTAGAGAACCCCCATTTCGGTGAAAGCGATCCTGCACCACCGGTTTGATCTGAGACAGGTGGAAAATCGGGTGGATCCGAGACCAGGAAGCCGGTAAGGAAAGTCTGACAGCAGCCGACCCTATCTTTGATAGAACTTGAAATGGTCCAAAGTACCTGGGAGACAGTTTAGATGGAACCAAATGACGAAGAAGGAATTTGGAAGCCAACCAAACCGAATCACCGATGGTAAGTTCCATAATGTCACGACGGTGCAGATCAGCATTCCTTTTTGCTCGATCCTGAGCCTTCTGTAAAGATTGCTTAGCCAGTTTCTGTCCTCCGTGGATGTCAGCAATTCGTGAATCAACACCCGGGCAGCCAGAATCTGAAGGTGACACATTCGGAGCAAAGGACGGATGATATCCATAGGAACAAAAAAAAGGGCTGGTCTGGAGTGCCGAATGCTTGGCATTATTGTATGCAAATTCTGCAAACGGAAGCAGTTCTACCCAGTTATCCTGTGCTGCTGAAATAAAGCATCGTGAGTATCCTTCGAGGGTTTGATTTAACCGCTCAGTTTGACCATTAGTTTGAGGATGGTATCTGGAAGAGAGGGCACGTTTGATGCCCAGAATGCGACAAACATGTTGTCAAAAGAGAGAGGTGTACTGGGGTCCTCTATCCGATACTATGGTATCTGGCAAACCATGGCGAGAAAAGATGTCAGAGAAGAAGACCTTCGCCATGAAAGGTGCACTGGGTAGTTTTCGTAAAGGAGTAAAGTGCGCCAACTTGGTGAAGTAATCAATAGTTACCATGATCGTAGTCTTGTTTTCAGATAGTGGTAGATCCGATACAAAATCAGTTGAAATGATTTGCCAAGGCCGGTCTGGAATGGGCATTCTTGCTAATAATCCCAACGGCGGTGATCAAGGAATCTTGGCATGAGCACATATTTTGCAGGCTGCAACGTTGTCCCGGACGTCAGATCTTATGGATGGCCACCAGAAATGTCCTTGGATGAGTTCTAAGGTGGAGAGGACGCCCTGATGTCCTGCAGCTCGTGAGTCATGGCAGATCTTTAACACCTCCAGTTGTAAGGAAGAGATGGGAATCAGTACTTCAGTACCATGAAAATAATATTCGGTTTCCTTGCTTAAATGATGGGTAGTTGCAAGTCCTTCACAAAACGCTCTGTTAAGGTTGGTGGCCGTCCGTACTTCTTGAAGGAAATCGGTCAAAACTGCAACGAACCGAGCATTGGAAAACATCTTTTCAGAGCAGAAAGAGGAAGTTGGAGAATCCTTACGGGATAAGGCATCCGCTCTCAAATTGTGTTTGCCAGGCCAGTAAATAAACTCAATCCGAAAGGGCAAAAAGAAATAAGCCCATCGGGTCTACCTACTATTTGTGGTATAAGCGTTCTGAAGGACTTTGAGGTTTTGGTGATCCGTGCGCACCCTAACTGGAAAAGGAGATCCCAAAAGTAAATGTCTCCATTCCTCAAAGGCGCGTTTGATATCCATCAGTTCCTTCTCGAGAACAGAATAGTTTAACTTGGCAGAATTGAAAGTCTTGGATAAGTATGCTACAGGTCTTTCATCCCCCTGTTCTGATAGCTGTAATAGAAAGGCTCCCAAAGCATTCTGAGAGGCATCCGTTTCCACAATGAATTGTTTGGATTGGTCAGGGGTGATCAAAACGGTTTCGGAAGTAAACATTTTCTTCAACCTGTCAAATGCCTTCTGAGCCGATTCATTCCAGGAAAATGAGACACCTTTCTTGCGAAGTCGAGTCAAGGGAAGTATGATTTCTGAGAAGCAAGGAATACATTTCCGATAGAAATTAGAGAATCCTAAAAACCTCTGGATGTCTTTTATCCCTGCAGGCACGGGCCAGTCCACTACAGCTGAAACCTTTTTTGGATCCATGGAAATTCCCTGGGAGGATATCACAAACCCTAGATAGGTTACTTGTTTCTGGTGAAATTCACACTTGGAGGGTTTACAGTAAAGACGGTTTGATTTCAAGCGTTCTAGTACAGTATTCACATTATGAATGTGATCTTCCTGGTAGTTGGAATAAACAAGGATATCATCAAGATAGATGATAACAAACCGGAACAGTATGTCAGCAAATAGATGGTCCATGAACCTCTGGAAGATAGCTGGAGCATTTACCAAGCCAAATGGCATGACATGGTATTCAAAATGACCAAAAGGAGTACGAAAGACGGTCTTCCATTCATCTCCGGGCGCGATACGTATGAGATGGTACGCACCACGAAGATCCAACTTTGTATACCAAGAAGCCCCTCAAACTGCTTCCATGATGTCCGTAATGACTGGCATGGGTTACTTGCCGGCTGTGGTTATTTTGTTGAGTCCTCTATAATCAATACATGGACGGAGTTCATCCGAGTCTTTCTTGGGAATAAAGAATAACGATGCTCCCGCTGGTGACACAGATTCCGTAATTAGACCATTCCGTAAATGGGTTTGTAGATATTCTTTCAGTACTAACGTTTCACGTTGAGAAAGAACGTACATACGACCAAAAGGGATGGGTTGATCAGGAAGTAAATCAATGTGACAATCATCCCTTCTATGAGTAGGGAGAACAGGAAATTCAGGGTTTTCAAATACCGATCGATATAGCATGTGACAGTCAGGAATCTCGAGTTGTCTTATGGAGGATACAGCGGATTTGAGTGTCTCTTCGGAAGATATGCGGATCCCCACTGACTCTTGAGAAAGACAATGATGGACACAATACTCCGATCCTAGGAAAAGGGTTCCAGCTGACCAATTTATGAACGGGTTGTGGAGTCTCAACCAGGGGAGCCCTAGAATGATAGGGTAATGGGCCGTCCTAATGACATCAAAGACTAGGGTTTCCCTATGACTTGCCAGCATGCAAGTGAGCAGAATGGTCTGTTCTTTAATGGACCAGAACTTAGAGGACTACCATCCACTCCCTGAATGGGAGTGACAATAGTTTTTGGCACCTGAGCGTTTCCGTGTTTCTTTGCCCACTCCACATCCACAAAATTTCCAGCCGCTCCGCAGTCAATCAAAGCAGGGATTCCTGGTATGATGTTTTCTGATAATATAACAGACAAAGAGACTACCACCATGGACTGGTGTGTTGGAGAATTATCAAGAGACATACTTGTCTGACATGGGGAAGAATACTTCTGTACGCTTACCGGTCTTCCCCTAACGGTAAGGCTTTGAAGTTTCCCGACTTCGTGTTCGGAGAGCGGCGTGGAGGAACCAAGTGGCAATCTTCCAAAACATGAGAGGATGATCCGCAGTACATGCACAGCTTTAAAGTCCTTCTCCTCTCCCTTTCAGTAGCTGAAATCGGTCCTCGAACGGTCCCGATTTGCATGGGATCTTCGGTCTGAGTCAGATTTTTTTGGGTTGCAGGGGTAAACTCTAACTGAGGTCGTGTTCCTTTGCTCTTTTTTCTCTCGTATGTCCATTCATGCATACGGTAATCAATTTGCATGGTTAAAGTGATCATATCTGCTAAATTAGCGGGGCGAGGGACCTTAGAGACCTCATCCTTGAGTTCATCCGTTAGGCCTCTCTGAAAAAGCGTGAGAAGGACTTCATCTGGCCAGCCCAGTTCGGAGGATAGTTGTTTGAATTGAGTAATGTACCAAAGTAATTCTCTGCTTCCTTGTTTTAGATCGAGGAGCCGTTCTTGCGTGGCAACTGAAATTTCCTTCCTACTGAACATGGTTTTGAGGCTGTTGGTGAAGGCGGAGTAGGAGTCAAGGATTACGTTGTTGGAGGTAACTAACGGGGTAGCCCATGCTAAAGCAGTCCTGGAAAGATGTGAAATAACATAGCCCACCTTATCTTTATCGGTAGGGAAAAAGCGAGGTTTGAAAGTGAATTGGATAGTGCAGCTGTGGAGAAATTCTTTTAATTTGTATGGATCACCATCGTACGTAACAGAATGTAACGACGACGGGGGAGTGTCAGAAAAGGCTCTAGCTACTTGATGCCGTAGTTGCGCATTGTCCTGTTTTAGGGATTGCATCTCTAAGGACATGGCCTGCATAGCCGCCATTAGCTGCTGCATTTGTTGTTCCATTTGGGACATCGGCTGTCAATATCTTTGGCATCGCTTACTAATACCACTCTGTAGTATACAGATAATTAAAGCTGCTGTAGCACAGATTATACAGCAAATGTCTACAACCAGCTCATCTTGACAGATCGATGGCTCCAAATGGCAGGACCAATGCAGCTGGGAAGGCTCCCCTGCGAGAGCCCTGGCCTCTCCACCCAGGGTAAAGTGACCCAGGGGAGAGGGCAGGACTCCCAGGGAAACCCTCTAAGGGAAGAAAACCCTGGACGAGTTCCACTCGTGCAGATCGGGAAGAAGTTTGAAGAGTAAGGGTCTCCGAAGGCAGAACCAGGATATCACTCAGGAGGCTTCTTCTAGGTACACGGGAGAGGAAGAAAATAGAAGAAGGTTAGAGGAGAGATCAAGGGGAAAGAAGAGAATGGGAAACAGAAAGTAATCCTCTCACCAACGAAGGAACGAAGTTGGAGGAATAATGTTCAGTGCTGGAGATCGGAGGAGTAGTGAAGCTTCGGGAGACTCTGGAAGGAAAGCAGCAAGTAAGAATCCTAATCGAAAGGAAGGGGGAGCCCTCACGGATCTGAACTTACTCTAATGGAAGTCTGGCATTAACGGGAATCAAATAGGTCTGCCAGCGATGGCAGACTGAGAAAGAGGCGGGAGAATGCTGCAGTGTGAATCTGGATAGGGGATGCAAAACAAGGTTAGAAGGAACAGTAAGCACAAGAGGAATTAACTAGCAGAAGTGAGAAGGAGGTCTCAGAAGCGAACTCACGGAGCACCAAAGGCAGAAGCGACGCGAAGCACTGTCCGCTTCGATTCTGGATAAAGGATCACGTGAGCAGTTGGCCGTACGTCAAATGAACGTTTAACAACTGGACCGCTACAAGCAGAATGGGGAGAATCACGGGCATCCATCTTGGAACTGTTCGTAAGTAGAGTGCCGCACAAGCGGGTCCGTGCCCACAAAGACCACTTGCGGCGATGTGTAACAGCCTCACACTCCCCTGGGAAGGCATTGTAGTAGTGTGGCATCAAGTTCTTGATGGCCACTGATAAGGCAAGAACTATAGGCTTCGGCACTTAGCACACAGTTAGGGTCACTTAAGCACTTTTGGGGCCCAGGGCACAGACATCTTTGGGGCCCCCCCTCCACCAAACCAAAGAATTAAGTGATCAAGAATATCTGCCCCATCCCAATCACAACCCCTAGGTTGATATGCTACCACACAGCATTAAAAATAAGGAGGTTTACTGCCTTTAGGTCCCCTTACCCACTTCATTCTTGCTCTAATCACACTGATAAACAAGTACCATTTGAAGGCCAAAATGTTCAGTCTACGAAGAGGTTACTTCTTTTCTAGCATAGATACAGGAGACTTTTTATCACTAGATTCCAGGAAGGTATGCAGCCTGTAGTATTAATGCAGGACTGTATATAAAAGGTACATGTAACCCAGAATAGACAGATAACTCACATTTGCTGCCTCACAGAATGCAGACATGCTCAGGCATGGATAAAGCAGACCAATTGGTAGGAAGGAGAAAGCTACATATAGCATAGCATAAACAGTGGATGACGATTAGAAGCTACCAGGAAGGTGTCAGTATGCAGACAGACTGAGTTTATAAGTGGGACATGATTTTCAAATAGTGTTGCCATTAGAGATCAAAAGAATAAAGTGCCTGTGGTGTGCAATATATCAATGCTCACTATTATAGTGGAAGCAACACTATAGCCAGTGAAACCATGAGTGAGGCTGTTTTGAAGATCATACCATGAGAAGGAAATCTCTCTGAACGACTGACAATTTTGAAAGGTTTAGGAACTGGCAATTTCGAGAGGCTTACAATACAAGATTAAATTAGATGCCCAGCATTTCACAAACTGGTTAAGGGGTGGATCTGGGATTTGTGCCAACACTGCAATTTCTGCATTTGAACACTTTCATTACCAGTTCTTACCATGAACTAAAATAATCTCATTTTGTAAAACGGACTTGGAAAGTACACCAATCACATTACCAAACATGACACTTTTTAAAAACAAAATATTATAGAAGGGTGTAACACAGAATGATTGTGGCTTTATTCTCTCCATCATGAAGAGACGTGCATAAGTAACAGCATACCAATCAGTGTGATTTAACAGATTTACAGGCCGATTCATGGAATTAATGTGCGCTGAAAATTTCCGCGCAAGCGTGCGAAAGCGTGCGAATCGCAGCGCAAGTGCGAAAATCGCAGCGAAACCCGCGCACAGCGATTCATGGAAGTCTGTGCGCGTGTAAATCCATGGATGTGCGCGTGTAAATCCTGCGTGGCGCACGCTGGCGCACACGTCTTCAAACAGCATGCGCTACGCACACAGCGAAAGCGCACATAGCGCAGCGCACACAACAAAAGTAGGCGTAACACGGGGCGTAACACGCGGCATGGGGAACAACGCGTAACAATGTGGGCATCACAGGGGAAGTACAGGAGGCAAATGTGCGGAACGCCCACACGCGCGCCTACAACACGTATTCATGGAATCGAACAGGGCTAACGCGTGCACCAAAAAAGACACGCTAATCCAGAAACACGTGCGCCAGCAGCAAGCAGGCTACGTGGACCCGCGCAGCATAAAGGTGCATGCAAACAACAAACAAGCTCAGACGCTAAGATGAATATACCGTTCCTCACAGCAGTGGTCGTGGGATACCGCAGGAGGAGGAGGAGGAGGAGGATAGTCAGGGCCAGAATGTTTACACCCAGAACCAGTCTTTTTGGGATGCCTGATGACCAGGTGTATGGGAGGTACAGGTTTCCACCTCAAATAATACTCGACCTGATGAGTGAGTGGGAGGATGACCTCACATCACCCACCCTGTGCTCCCAAGCACTGAGCCCCTTGGAAAAGGTGCTCAATGTACTGCACTTCTTGGACACTGGTTAATTTCAGCGGACAAGGGCCATAGTGGGGGGGGTGTCACAGGCCACGCAGTCACGCTGCCTGCACCAGGTGTTGGCCATCATGACTGCACGCCCATCAGTCCGCAGTCACATATACCTGCCCAGAACACTTGCAGAACGGCAGGCTGTCGTCCAGGATCTTTACGGGGTGGCACACTTCCCCAAAGTGCTAGGTGCCATTGACTGCACCCATGTGGCTCTACGGCCTCCCAGGGCAACTGAGCACATCTACAGAAACCGCAAGCACTGGCATTCCATCAACGTGCAGGTAGTATGTGATGCCAAGGGAATCATCACCTCAGTATATGCCAACTATCCAGGGTCCACCCATGACAGTTTAATTTACAGAATGTCAACCCTAAACCAGGACCTAGAAGCTGGGCGGCATGGCAATACATGGCTGCTTGGTGAGTATAAATGCCCCTGCACATGCATGCATGTCAGATACTGAGTAATGTCACAACCCCACTAATGATACCCATCATCACCTCCCCAGGGGACAGTGCCTACCCTCTGAGCACCCACATGATGACGCCGATTCGGAACCCCACCACACCACCCGAGGTAAGATACAACACAGCCCATATTGCAACCCGGGGCATAGTGGAGCGCACATTCAGTGTGCTCAAGCCACTCTTTCATTCCCTTGACCGCTCTGATGGGCAGCTGCTATACGCGCCCCCAGTAGTGTGCAGGATCATAGTGGCAGCATGTGTCCTGCACAACGTTGCAACACGCCGGGGCATGCGGGTGGACATGGTGGTGCCCCCACATTCCCAACCACAGGCACGGCTGGTGCGCACGGGAGTGGAAAGGGCATGTGGTGAGGCAGCCCGTACGCAGCTGGTGGCTAATAACTTCACCTAAAATCACACCCCTGTGGAGTGCACACAGCCCTGGCACATACCAGCTGACAATCAATGATGATGACATAAGGGACAGTCAACTGTCACAACCATACCAGCCTGAGATTGGTGACCTGGAAGTGTTACATTGTGTGCATCCCTACCTACCCAAAGACAACCAATGCTGTGTCACAAAAAGACACACATTTATGCTGCATGAATGACTACCCACTTGCAAAATACAACATGAAAATAGCGCCATGTCACCCAACCCCTCCATATCTCCGCCACCCAACACACCATGGCATGTACTGCAATGTGAAAGCAAACAAAGGAATGCACAACACATGACACAAGTGTCACAAAGTGCACTGTCCCAAATGGAAACAGGCCACAGACAATATGCTCCCAGTAATCAATAACAAACAGCACACATGACGAAATACTTACCAGCAACACAATACAGCAACACAGCATGCAACATTGCCAAAATATGACAGTACAAACTCAAAGTAATGTAAGTCATACAACCTCAATAAGCCAGCACTTCGACCCCTTCCAACTCCAGAGTGTTGCTGTCAGGCAAATGTGTCAGTGTACTGCATACAACATGAACTGCATCTGCAAAGGAGACGGCCTTGTGAAGACATGAAGAAGGTACCTGCGGATAAGGAGGAAGACATGGATGCACAAGCACATATCAATACACCATGCAGTGTTCAATACAAAAACAAACCCCACTAGGGATGACGACAGACTGCCCACACAGCTCATGGGAGCCCAATGTCACTGTGTAAGTCACTGTCACTTGGTCACACCCTTTGCAAGCCCATGGAAACGGGAAGCAGGAGGGGTGTGTGTGTCAGGAACCCAAGCATCTAACCCAAATACAGGACAAGCCTGCATGTGCCCAGCCCGAATACACAGTGGATGCCCACGGGAGCCACACAAGGCAACACACTGTAAAAAAAAACAAAAAAAAACAAATGCCCATGTGGGGGCTGGGGGGGGGGCACCCAGGAGGTCCAAGGACAGGGTGCACACCAACACCCACCTGTGTGGATGTTGCGAGAAAAAAAACAACTCCATGGGCTCATGGCCTGCATGGCTACGCTACTGTGGGAGAAGTGCTGCTGTCGCTCTCATCACCCTCTGCTGCTCCATCAGGAGGTGGTGGTGCTATGGGAGGCAGCCCACGCAAAGCCCTGGTATGGTATGGTCCTCCATGGTAGCAAGCATGCGGGTGTGGAAGGTCTCGTTCTGGAGGATGATAGTACGGAGATCCCCATGCAGCACCTGATGGGTTGCCTGCATTTTTGCCTGCATTTTTGCACGCATGGCCTCCCGTGATGCCCGGATCTCCTCCCGAGTTGCCTGCAGCTCAGCTGAGAGCAAACGTGTGAGCCGCTGCCGCTGCTGTTCTGTCCTCAAATTTGTGGAAGCCTCAAGTTCCCTGTGGTCCTGTGACTCTATAGAAATGGCTTCCCGCAGTGTCTCCAGTGCCGCCCGTCGGTCCCTGTTGGACGCCAACATGTCTTCTTGTGTGATTGGCAAATGGAGTCTGTTGCCTGCTGTTGTTGCTCCATCTGCCTTTCAGGGGGCATAATGGAAGTGGCCACCCTCTCCATTGCCTGAGCCATCATTTGAACTGATGCTGCCTGTTGGGTTGCCATACTGTACACAGAGTTTTCCCATACAGTATTTCCTGGTGGTGTACAGCCACTGCGTCGGCGGGCACCACACCAGTTAGGGACAAGGCAAACTGCACCTTGCTGTGCTGGCACTGCCTGAGGCTGCAGGACTGAATTCTCCCTCTGATCTGCTGGCCCAGGAACAGGATCAGATGTTGTGGAGTGTGACCCTGCATCCGTAACCGCCAAAGGCGGACTTAACAACACTGACATCCCCATAGAGGGTTCTACCCCTGGTGCAGGTGGGTTGGACAGAACAGAATCCCTGCCAGAAACACTCACCTACGACGGCACATAAGTCTCATCATCCGATTCAGCACCTGAATAAAGGACTGGGGAGGTGCACCCAGAGACACCCCTGAACAGTATGATCTGCAGTAAGATTGGGTTTTCACCCACCAGCACACCATGTCCCCCACTGGTGCCCGGTCGTGCCTGAGATTCCTCCTTGGTCTGCACCATCTCCTCAATCTCAACAGCATCAAGTGCGTCATCACCTGCAAAAACATGAAAGACAAAAAATGGAAACAGGCATTAGCGCCATAGCACACATATAGGCCTGACAAGCCAGAGATCCAGTACATGATTTACACATGTCCCACATGACTATAACCCTGGCATGCATGCACTGTCACTGAGTTGGAAGGGGAGGCAAGAAGCAGACACTGATGACACCAAGATGGAAAAGCAACACATTTGCTGCATGCTGGGTAGCACTGGTATCACACATTAGCCTGTGAGTGGCATACATGACACATGCCAGCACACAGATGGCATGTAGCATAGCCATGGTACATTTGACAAGTACAGCCATATGTCAGTGAATGAGTACTGTCAGCCATCCATGTGAGATGGACATGATGAGATGAAAAATGCTACATAGTGTGACAAAATACGCATGTGCCACTCACTGCAACACGTCCAGTGTACAAGAATACAGTGATTGCAGGCAGATGTACACATCAATGGTTGGTCACTTAAACTTGACAGGAAACAACTATCATGTACCACATCCAAACAGGCACCAAAAATCAATGTGAGCAGTCCAATACTCAATCAGCCTGAATGGTCTAATCATTCACATAATAAGGTAACAAATGTGGGTCAATGTGGGGTGTAATCAATGACAGAAGCATGTCACATATGTGACAATAGGGCTGAAAAATGCATTGCAAAAGTGGGAGAATTGAAACAATCAGCCTGAATGAACACTGAAAAATTCTGAACAATGTTGTTGCAAGATGACAGTTCAAGGGCAACTGCAGTAATGTGGCGCTAAATGGCTACTGTGGGCAGAAGGGATACTGTCATACCCAAATCCAAGGCCGGTGAATGTTTTGGAGGAAGCACATGGGTGACCCATACCACTCAGGTGCACACACCCTCACCTGGCACTCAATCAGAACCCGTCACCCACACAACATACACATGGATTACACACACATGCATGGGCACTTACCGGACAATGCGTCGTAATCTGGTAGGTCTCCTACGCCTTGGATCTGTTCCTCTGTGACGAAGGTTCCAGCAACAGACTCCTGTTCAGTGAGTTGGTTGTCCTCTTGTGGAGACCCACCGCCAGTCACCAGAGTAGAAGCATGATTTGAGGCGAGCTTGTTCTTTGCTCTGCGTTTCAGGTCATTCCACCGCTTGTAGCAATCATCAGCTGAGCGCCTCACAAATCCAAGGGCACTAATGATGTCCGCGATGGTCTGCCAGTGTGCCTTACGTTGACCAGGTGTGGTCTTGCACCCTGCAGTCACTACCATTTCGCGGCTATGTGCCGACACATAGGCCACTAGTGCATCAAGTTCAGCGTCATTAAAGCTAGGCTTCCTTGACGTGCCGGAGTGTGTAGCTGTGTCTGGGGTCTCAGCCTGTAGTGCAGAGCACCCTTCTTCCTCTTTTTCAAAGGTGGTGCGGATCCTGAGGAGTTTACGCCGCTCTGGTCAGTAGGGGCAGAAGCACCGGTGGACTGGGTACTAGGAGTGTGCGAATGCACATGACCATATGTCTTGGTGCAGGCATTGGCTGCAGGGTGATGTTGGCAGGAGCAACGTCTGTTTGATGGACCGGGACCAACACTGTCCCAGCTGGGAGACTCACAGATGGGGTGGATCAAGCTGCAGCTGCCCCTGCAGCCTCCCCACCCTAACTACTTGGGGCAGCAGATGACATAGCTGCCCCAGATCCACGTGGCCTGGTGACACCAAATTGCACCGCCACACGTGGCATAGACTTGCTGACCTGGAAGTCAGCCTGGGAGTCTTCCTGTGCCGGTTCAGGTGCCACAATGGGCTGGTCCAACAAGGGCTGAGCTGGGATGGTGTCAGCTATGTTTCCCACAACCATGGGGGGGCATGGATGTCCCTGATTGCTACTCCACACATGGGGGTCTAGGGGCACCCTGCAAATCCTGGCCACATCCCCTACCGCGCCCACCAAGCCCATCTTTTGGAGGTCGGCCACCTTTGCCTCCCTTACCGCTTGGTCGCCTCCCAACCATGGCACTGATGTTGTTGTGCATATGGGAGTAGCAGTAAACGATTGTCCTGGGCAATTGGGGGTGAAAGAGGTAGGGTACTAGATGGAATTCGTACCCTAGTGCTCTAGCAAGGCTGCCTGTGACCTCTGGGGGAAGGTGACGGGTCATGCAACGCACAGGCACCCCAAAAACAAAAAATAACGTGCACGCAACCCCTCGTAGACCACGTGCGTGGAAAAATGAACCTGCAAGGCTGTGGCACCGAGAAACACATAAATAAGCGTACGCGTGTTACACGCAGCCTACAATGACCTCTGAAGGGGTATGCGACATACGGGGCAAACACAGTTGGTAAATACGTGCGCGACTCACCGTCTGCCTGGAAAAAGAACGTGAAAAAGATGCACGTGTGCGCGTTGGAAACACCCCTGCCAAAAGAAGAATTGTACGCTGTCTGAGGAGACAGGACAAAAGAAGAAGTGAACGCTCTTTGAGGAAAGAGGCCCAACAAAAAAAATGAATGATGTCAGAGGTAACAGGGAGTACAAACTTGAAACGCTATGAACTAATCGCGTGTGAACCGACAAGAAGTACAGAATTCACCCACTCGCTCTCCCCGAAAAGCACGTACAAGGAAATGGCGTCCTACACGTACCTTTTAAACCTGCCCACACGTACAACGTCACTAACGCGTGTACGCGCTAAGACCCTTTCCTCCAATTACACGAGCTGACACTCGGACGTGCAGTTTTTGCACATGTACGATGAACATGCACCCGTGTTGAGGGAAACGCCCTTGTGCGTCACGTCACAGACACGTAGGCCCTTTCCTCAGATTACACGCATTCACACGCGGACGTGCAGTTTTTTCATGCGCCCTGAACCACTATGCCCATGTCACGAGGGAAATGCCTGCGCGCGTAACGTCACAGACGCGCTTACGCGCTAAGGGCCTTTCCTCGAATTGCACGCAGACGTGCAAGATTTTCACGTGCCAAATCACTCCGTATCAAGCTGGTCACGCAGCAACACACGGAAGACCGCGCTCCTGCCCAGAAGGCCGAATTACTGCCCTCAGAGCCCCGAGCATGCTCTCACCTGCCATCTGCTGCTGCCTGCCTGCCTGCTGCCCACGTGCCCTGCTATTTGCTGCCTGCACATCATCCATCTGCAGGGGTGCAGTTGTTGTGACCACCCCTGCTGGAACTGAAGACTCCCGACTGGGATACCATCGCTCCACAGCCCAGCCCCAAGACCCAGTTACCCACCCAACCTGCCTCTGGGGTTGCAATGTCAAGCACACCACCATCTGGCACCACTGGCAACCCCCAGCCAGAGAGGCAGAGGGCCACCAGCTTCAGTGCCAGGGAAGTTGGTGTCCTGGTGGAGCAAGTCCTGGGGCAGTATGATGCCCTCTTTGGAAGTTTCGCGCTGACTATGAAGGACGGACCAGGATCTGGATGGACATCATGACTGCCATCAATGAGGAGGGGGTGGCAGTCCGCAACATCAAACATGTCAAGAAGCGCTGGGAGGACTTCAGGTCCAGGACCCTCGACAAGGCCTGGCGCCTCTTGAAGGCAGCAGATTCCAAGGGGCGCCGGGGCCACCTGTCCGACCACCAAAGAGGGTCCTGGAACGCATATGCCCAGCACTCCATGTCCAGGTCCTAGAGAGGCAGACCCGTCTAGAGTCGAGCGGTAAGTGTACATGCATACTAATTGGACGCTGTGCGTGTCGTGGTGTGCCATTAGTGTGCAGGTTGCACATGTGTTTTTGTAGGGCCATGTATGGATGTGTATGTACAGGGGCGTGAGGCTGACACATGTGAGTCCTCTCATGTGTGAGACTCATCGATGGTGTATGTGTGGGTAAGCATGCAGGCCAAATGCAGATGTGGGAGCACACATGTTTGAATTAATGTGTATGTACGTTGGCATGCTTGTGGTGTCACACATGGATGTTGGTTCCAGCTGCATTTAATCTGCACTGTGTACATGTGCATGTGTGTGTATTTGACAAGTGTGCAACTGTGATGCAACATGGATGCATGTGACACTGATATGTAGAAGACTGAATGCCAGATGTGACATGGATGGCGATCTCATCACTGCGACAATTGGTGGAGATATACACATGCATGTAAGTGTGGTGGCGTGTGTGCATGTCTTGTGCACTCCCTGTGTTTCATGTGATGTCAAGCTCACCTTTGGCTGCTCATGCTGTTGTATGTGTATGGATGGTGCTGCCTGGTGCGATATTGCTGTGGAATTGCTCATGTGTGTGAGTTGAAATGACATGTGTGTTGGGGATTGTGATGCCATGTCTGAAGTTTGACACTGCCACTCATGTGCAACTGTGATGTGTGTATCAGTCCATTCTACAGTGCCCTGATGCCTGTGTCCTATCTCTCCCTGTCTGCAGCGTCAACTGATGAAGAGGGCGGAGAGGGTGCTGTGGAGCAAGGCGGCAGGGATCGCACCGCCAGCCGGAGACGCAAGGCCCGGCTCCCCTCCCAGGTTGTCATCTCGTCAGGGAGTGAGGAGTCAGGTACCGCGTCCCAGGCCGCAGCTGCCGAGGGTAGGTCCAAGAGGCAGAGGTCGGAGTTGGACTCCTCGGCAGCAGAAGGGGCAGCTGAGACCCCACAGGGTCCGACGGAGGAAGATGGCACGGAGTCATCCAGGTTGGAGGGGGGTTTGGTGGAGGAGGAGGCCGTGGAAGGGACAGACACGGGGTCTGGAGGTGGGGATTCCACTGGTGCTAGTGGTGCAGTGCAGGGGCAGGGACAGGAGGCAGCGCAGGCCGCCGCGGAGGTGCCTGTGTGTAATCCTGTCCCCTATCCTGTGACTGCATCATCCTGCACCAGCAGGGATGCCTACGTCCAGACCCGTTTTCAGGGAGGGGATACGCTTACAACAACTGGCCTTCCTCTCCCTGCGGACGTGGCTATCCAGGACCGGGTTGAGCCTGTCCTGAGTGTGGTGGCGTTGCGTCAACGGGGCATGCGAGGTGACCTGCAGTGTTTTCGTGAGGACACTGCACATCATCTCAAATGCCTTGTTGACCGCGTTAACCTACTGGAACGGGTCACCAGGGCCAGATTCCTCTGTTTGCTGGACCTTGTTCCGACCCCCTCCTCGCCTGAACCCCCTATGCGCCAGTCGTCCTCCATGCCATCTTCCCAGCCATGTATCACCTGGGTACCCTGTGTAGCTGCCTCTGACCCTGCGGCCAGGCTGGTGGAGGACACATCCCTGCCACAGTCGGAAGTCGGACGTCCAGCAGGGGTGGCCACCTCAACAACTGCACCCCAGCCGGAGGAGGACGTGCAGGCAGCAAGAGCCAGGGCACAGGCACAAGCACAGCAGCAGAAGCAACAAGGTGGGAGCCATGATGGCTCGGGGCCTTCAACATCGGAGGGGCAGGCATCGGCCAGAGGGCAGGAGGACCCAGGATTGGAAGTGTCTTCCATGTGGCAGCGGTTGGGCCAGGCCATAGATGCGGAGCGGCAGCGGGTGGAAGAGGCACAGCTCTCAATGGTCAGGGCGGAGAACTCCATGCGGAGGGCTCTGAGGTGGGCCGAGAGCCTCGAGGCAATTCGCAGGGAGTTAGAGGTCCACATGTCATCGTCCCTGCGAACCCTCAGGGCCATGGAAGAAGCCCGCCTTCGGGATATCGAGCAGATGTTCGATGATGCCCTGGCCCGGGAAATCGGGAAGTGAGCCATCGGACTAGCCCGCTGCCATTGTAAATAGTTTTTAGAGTTAGGTTTCCTTTTGCTTTTCCTTTGATTTGTGGTGAATGGACTATGCCACACACATTTGTATATAGTTTTTTTATTAGGTAGTTTCTTATGTAGGTTTCATTTCTTTCGTTGGGCTCATGGACCCTTGACAATGGATTGTACATAGTTGGACAATGGATTATTTTGAACTTTTTCTTTTGATTTCACCATGGATCAATGGATCTTTCTTTTTACGTTTCCTTTGGATTTGTGTTGGTGGAGGGAGAGTTTGGACTATTTTTCTTTCAGATTTATTTGGATTGGTTATACTTTTCATTTACTCATCTTTTGCACATGCTTTTCATTTCATGTTTGCTATTTTATTATGCTTTCATTTCATTGCTTTATTTTTGTACATAATACATTTTCATATTTTAGTTCCATGTGTGGGATTCGTTCATTGGGTTAATGCATGTGAAAATGTCGGTTTACACAATCAATGCCAACCAGTGTGTGTGTGTGACGGACATGTGTTGATGTACATAGTTGACTTTTGGTTTGTGTCTTGAGATAGGCATGTCAGTGTGGGGTGGATTGGGAAATCATTGCGTCTCAAGAATGGGGTGGCGTGCTGTGGTATTTTGGTGTAGAAGTGGGCCATGATTGTGCATCTTTATTTCATGTAGGGGGGACGTGAGTGGGGGCCTGCTGGCAGGTGCCCCTCACTGCTGGGGGGTGGGGGTGCTGGGGGACATGAGTGGGGGCCTGCTGGGAGGTGCCCCTCACTGCTGGGGTGTGGGGGTGCTGGGGGACATGAGTGGGACATGAGTGGGGGCCTGCTGGCAGGTGCCCCTCACTGCTGGGGGGTGGGGGTGCTGGGGGACATGAGTGGGACATGAGTGGGGGCCTGCTGGCAGGTGCCCCTCACTGCTGGGGGGTGGGGGTGCTGGGGGACATGAGTGGGGGCCTGCTGGCAAGTACCCCTCACTGCTGGGGGGTGGGGGTGCTGGGGGACATGAGTTGGTGATCATATTGCAACGTGACATGTGGCTTGGCTGGGGGGCATGCCCATGGAGGATGGGCTGTGTGCGGGACATGACCAGGGGTGCAGGGTAGTCCCCTGTGGTGTGGGCTGCCTGCAGGGGCTGTGGAGGGGGTAGAGGGGACACCTCGGAGGACCCACACTGCCAAGTCACGTGTAGGACGCCCCGCGCACCACACTGGATACACATGCCCCGCTCTGACAGCGAAATCACGTGTGAAACTTCACGCGCACCCCCAAAATACCCGTACCCCGCTCTGACAGCGAAATTGCATGTGAAACTTCACGCGCACCCCCGAAATACACGTACCCCACTCTGACAGCAAAATCGCGTGTGAAAATTCCCGCGAACCCCAGTAATACACGTACCCCGCTCGCACAGGGCCAATCGCGTGTGAAACTTCCCGCAAATCCCAGGAATACACGTACCCTGCTCGCACAGGGCCAATCGCGTGTGAAACTTTCCGCGAACCCCAGTAATACACGTACCCCGCTCGCACAGGGCCAATCGCGTGTGAAACTTCGCGCAAACCCCAGTAATACACGTACCCCGCTTGCACAGGGCCAATCGCGTGTGAAACTTCCCACGAACCCCAGTAATACACGTACCGCGCTCGCACAGGGCCAATCGCGTGTGAAACTTCCCGCAAATCCCAGGAATACACGTACCCTGCTCGCACAGGGCCAATCGCGTGTGAAACTTCCCGCGAACCCCAGTAATACACGTACCCCGCTCGCACAGGGCCAATCGCGTGTGAAACTTCCCGCGAACCCCAGTAATACACATACCCCGCTCGCACAGGGCCAATCGCGTGTGAAACTTCCCGCAAACCCCAGCAATACACGTACCCCGCTCGCACAGGGCCAATCGCATGTGAAACTTCCCGCGAACCCCAGCAATACACGTACCCCGCTCGCACAGGGCCAATCACGTGTGAAACTTCCCGCTAACCCCAGTAATACACGTACCCCGCTCGCACAGGGCCAATCGCGTGTGAAACTTCCCATGAACCCCAGTAATACACGTACCGCGCTCGCACAGGGCCAATCGCGTGTGAAACTTCCTGCAAATCCCAGGAATACACGTACCCCGCTCGCACAGGGGCAATCGCGTGTGAAACTTCCCACGAACCCCAGTAATACATGTACCCCGCTCGCACAGGGCCAATCGCGTGTGAAACTTCCCGCGAACCCCAGTAATACACATACCCCACTCGCACAGGGCCAATCGCGTGTGAAACTTCCTGCAAACTCCAGCAATACATGTACCCCGCTCGCACAGGGGCAATCGCATGTGAAACTTCCCGCGAACCCCAGTAATACACGTACCCCACTCGCACAGGGCCAATCACGTGTGAAACTTCCCGCGAACCCCAGTAATACAAGTATCCCGCTCGCACAGGGCCAATCGCGTGTGAAACTTCCCGTGAACCCCAGTAATACCCATACCCCGCTCGCACAGGGCCAATCGCGTGTGAAACTTCCCGCGAACCCCAGTAATACACGTACCCCGCTCGTAAAGTGCCAATCGCGTGTGAAACTTCCCGCGAACCCCAGTAATACACTTACCCCGCTTGTTCAGGGCCAATCGCGTGTGAAACTTCCCGCAAACCCCAGTAATACACGTACCCCGCTCACACAGGGCCAATCGCGTGTGAAACTTCCCGCAAACCCCAGTAATACACGTACCCCACTCGCACAGGGCCAATCGCGTGTGAAACTTCCCGCGAACCCCAGTAATACACGTACTCCACTCGCACAGGGCCAATCGCGTGTAAAACTTCCTGCGAACCACAGTAATACACGTACCCCGCTCGAACAGGGCCAATCGCGTTTGAAACTTCCCGCAAACCCCAGTAATACACGTACCCCGCTCACACAGGACTAATCGCGTGTGAAACTTCCCGCGAACCCCAGTAATACACGTACCCCGCTCGCACAGGGCCAATCGTGTGTAAAACTCCCCGCGCCGGGGTGTACATGTATTCGGAGGGGTGCGCAGGGAGTTTTACAGACGTTTTCGTGGTAGGGGGCCTGTGCGCCATGTATGGGATTTGTGCGCTGTGCATGGCGCATGGGGAGGGGTTGGGGGCGTAACTGGCGCTGCTGCAGGGTCGATGCGCCACTCTGCGCTACGGCTGGTTTTGGATGTTAAAATCCATGAATGCGCGTGTCCGCGGAAATGGATTTTAGTGCACGCGGCTGGCGCAGACTGTCGCACGTGCACACTGTGCGCCAGCCGCGTGCGCCACTTGTGTGCTGGATTCTATTAATTACCCCCTTAATCTGGGTTGGTCTTTTGTATTTTAAAGCTTTGAATACTTCCAAAACACTGGCTTGTCTAATTGTCATTTATAAACGTGCAGAAAAAACTTTGACTTTTACAAAAATGCAAAGCTATTCTTTGTGTCAAACGAGCAGACTTTAAAATAAGCTTGCCCGAGGTCTTCACCATCTGGTCCGCTCCCTTCTGTCTACCACCCCTTCCACTCAAATGGCCTACATATGAAGAAAGATCAAGTAATGGGCTAAACGATGCCACCAGCATGCGAGGAGGCAAACTTCCCAGAAGACAGTACAATAATGTATGAGAAATAAGATGATTGATCAGGATCACTGTATTGTCTGCTGGCAAAGCCAGGAAACAAGCATGAATGCTTTGGTTCCAAATTCTTATACTTATTCATCTCTTGGACTAACAGTGTATGCTCATTGTTGGAGGTGATTGCCTAGGTTTGACAACACCCCATCTGAACGAACCCGTTTCTAGACCTTCACCACAAGGATGACATGTTCGTTTTTATAGCATACCCTATGTGGTGCAGGTATATTGCTGATACTAGCACCAGTTGTGCTGCAAGACCAAGTACATATGCAGGCAGGTTTATAAGCCTCAGACATAGGAAAGGCTCAGCAAGCCTTACAGGGATGTGCTATTCTAATCTTGCATAGGAACACATATCACTGCAATGAGTGCTTAACACACTGAGCTAACTTCTAAACCATTGTGGCACTGAATTTACCAGTATGCATTTCAAATTTGGCTATTGCGCATGATCAACATAATTCCCACAGGAAGGAAAGAATGCTACAGAAGTTGTGCTGCAAGGAACACACAAACTATGTATACCACAGTGAACATGGAAAGCATTACATGATGAATTGATCGATGCAGAATGTACTTGCCAAAACAGACAGGCAATAGGTTTAGAGCCTCAGCACCATGCAATACAATATCCTGATGTGTTCTATTTAAGTCTGGTGAACAAAGGAATCTTACTTCTTTAGATCAGGCAGACTTGTGGGGCTCCTTGGCAAGTGCCACTTTTGCCCATTCCATAAAAACGTCGTTGGTCAGTGAGCACATATGTGGGTGCATCAGACATCTTAGTATGGCTTTCCTCATTTGAGTTGGTATGTATGGTCCACAGGATCAGGAATCAAGAATCTCCTTGCACCTTTTCCTGCCTTTGAGTAACAGTGAAGCAATTCTTTATAGACCTGAAACAGAGAACTTTAATGATAGCTGCAGTAAAGATATAAAGGTCTGTGAAAGTTTGGAAAAAAACTCGCCCGGTGCTTACAGTGTTTTTGTGACTCACCTACAAAAGTGAGTATGCGATGAGATTCATGGGTGAATGATGCGAGTGGTTGAATTTGTGGGGAAATATTGTCATGTGAGAGGACATCTTGGGTGCTTGCCCAATGCATTTGCATTAGAATCTCACTGACTTCAAGGTGACAGGTCCTATGCTGTTAACTTTGAGTTTAGACCTGTGTGTGGCTTGAAGGATGAACCGGAAAAGACAGAAGCATTCTCAGAAGCATAAGGACGGCCATAAGGAGCAATTCGTAAAATTCTCATCAGACCTGGCCTCCAAAAAAGACAGTGGCCCTCATTACGACCCTGGCGGAAAGGGGTTTACACCGGCGTAAACCATGGCGCCCCTTTCCGCCTGAGTACGAGTTCCCTTAGCGCCATGGTGATTTTAACGCCTGCTTTTAGCAGGCGTTAAAATCCATGGCGCTAAGGGACCTTGTTGTTAATTACGCCACCGTAATTTACGGTGGCGTAATTAACGCCTTCCCTACTCCCATTATACCCTATGGGGCAAAAATGGGAATGGGGAAGGGTAAATGGGGATTGGGGACTTACCGCCCCGCCAAGGTCGGAATGGGGCGGTAAGTCCGCCAACCACCATGGCGGAGTTGGCAGCTTAGCGCCATGGACCATGGTGCAAATAGCACCATGGATCTCCGCCAAGGTCGTAATGAGGGCCAGTAAGTCCTAAGAAGGAGTTGGGTGCAGACAGCAGAGTAGCCCCATTGTGTGGGGTGATTTATGACCAGTGGCATCCGCACCTCGCGAAATTACTGAGACTATGTGGAGCTTTTCTATCAAAGGAAGGGCACTGAATGCAAAAACGTTGTCTTCAGGCTGCCAGCCGTGCCTTACATCCCTGGGAACAGCTCACATGCATCCAAGTCATGATATCTTTTGATGTGTGTGAACAACACCTATTCAGGGGCCTTGAATGAGATATCTAGGAACACTCACACGTTTTGGGTAGTGTTGTGACAAAATGCTAAACAAACATTTTCGTAACCCAACACCGGTGCAGCAGGATGATAGTAAGGCCGTTTCTGTTTCGATCAACAAACCACATTAAAGTCTTGAGGGTCGAAGTTCAGGATGGTGTCCCCTTGGGATGCTTGCTAGGAGTTGAACTGTTCAAGTAAACCTCTCCCTAGGATCCACTGGGCTGGCAGCCACTGTGGTCACCTGATCAGAGTCCAGGAAGAAAATGTCGGCTGGGGACTGTGCTCCACCAGTCTTGACACTTGGGGTAAAAAAGATAATAGAGAATGAGTCTTCCAACTTGTTCTTTTATAAAACTGAAGGTTGATGGCTTGAAAGTTTTGAATTAATCAAAACCTTTGGCATTGCTCTGAGCAACCACCCAGACTCGTCTTTCAGCCTTGCATGCAATTATAGAAGAGAAAAGATCATATGCAAATCTGGCTTCCTTCCACCCCCAAAGGCTGAGTCCAACTCAAACAGCTAGTTCACATCTCTTCTGCAGGAGACACTAAGCAACTCAAGACCTATTTCAGCCTCATTGAGCATTTTCAGCAAGCCATAGCTTAGGGCTCTACGCACAGCCAACTCCGGACCCACATCTGGGCATATCTGTCCCATTTGGTGCAAATGTACAGAGCTGAAGGTTGAAGATTTGGAATGACCTTTCAACCTTCCATCTTATCCCACCTTGTACCATTTCTAACTAATTGAGGTGATACTGCCTCAAGAAGAAATGTTTTAAAAAAAATTGAGAATCGCACTCCAGCAACACCTTCTTGCAGCACCCCCCCCCCCCCCCCCCAGGAGGACATATAACAAAGCCGCCAGCCAGTTGAGTTGCACTTCCTGTTTTCCCTTCTGCCATGGCAGGAAGTGGCACGGTTGCAGGTGGGCTTTCAGGATGCGCTCAAGATGGCATCCATGCAGCACAATAAAGTGTATTGTGCCCCCACGGTAATTATGTGGGTAATGCCCACAGCAGGGCTTGTTTCTGCTTCGTGGTCCAGACCTCAAGCGTGCGCCGAGTTGACTTTATCGAGCGACATTGCAGAGGATCGGACAAATAGGCAGAAGAAACATGGAGTCAGGTACGTGGAATTGCTCCACAGCTTACTGTCTGTCGCTTTGAGCATTTTGAAGAGTGTGGCCAGTGCTCAGGCTCTCTGTGTGATATCTCCCGGCTGGGCAGGTGTGGGAACCGATATAAGAGTAAATGCGTTTGCAAAAGCCACCACTGCAGGCATTTCAGGTCCTCCTCTAGGTCTTACATACACGTGCACCGAAGTGGGGAAACTAGATCCCCTACTCCTATCCACTACAGACCACCATAGGGAGTGAAGAAGGTTAAGGGTTCTCTCTACTGGACTTCGAAAATCCAAGGCTGAGCAGAAAGAGATGATGGATAAAGCGATTGCATGGCTGAAGAGCGAGATGCCCAGAGACCAGAGGATAAAGAGGAAGGCTCCAACCCTACTGCTAAAGGATATTATATATCGAGGGGAGACAAGACCTGCTCTGCTGCTGCACATTGTGGATACACTGGAGTTTCTAGCAGAACAAGGAGATTATGAAGATGAGACTGACTTCCTAAGCTGATATGGTATACGTCAGGGTTCTCAAATTCCCATTATTCAGAACATTTGCAAGGGCATCATGAGGGAGAGGCAAGACCTGAAAAGATGATTGCTCCGAAGTTACTGTCAAAGAGATATCCAGTGAAGTGGAGTCAGCCAGACCTGAAAAATCATAGCATGTGAAGGTCAACTCAATGATCGTTAATTTTGGAAGCAATCTGCAGGCAAGCTGTAGATGGTGCAACGTATGGTGCCCAGAGACTTCATAGACCTTAAGTTTCATGTAGCCCTAAAACAGCGTATGCAGGCTCCAACTTCACACTCAGAACTGCAATATAGCAGGGATGCAATGCACAAGCCTCATTGAATGTGCAACGTGATGAAAGCAGAAAAGTATTGAAGAGAATTGTTGCTCCGCATCGAACAGATAATGCAATTGATGCCCTCAATCACAGCTACAGCTCTATCAGGATGTGCCACTTCAGCTGCCAGGTGCCGCCAGTACATTCAGGGCTGGAAGATGGACAGAACAAGAAAACCATGCCTTTCCTGCCGGTCGCGCTGCTTGGACCATTGTGGGAGACCATGGTTTAAAGCTCCTATGACAATCAGATGTATTCCCTGCCCTTTTGAGGTTGGTCTCAGGAATGGCGATCGTACCCAAGACTGCAACAGTCCAAGTTTATTAAAAGAACTCTGCCGTTGCCAAAAGCGAAAGCCAGGATTATGAGGACGCAAGCAGTCTACAGCATTGTCAGGGAATCTTTCCCAACCACATCAAGTCTGACTATTGCGCAGGGAGGCCAGTGGGGTGAAGACGGTGCTTGTTTAATGAAGAATGAGAAAAGCTGTTAAAACACCCATCAGCCACAACTATTATCTCAGAAGATTAAACCACAGAGTGGACACTCCTTCACATACAAGAAAAGTGAAGAGAAGGCTGTGACAACAGCCCTGACAGAAGAGTTGGGGCAAGGCTTTAACTTTAACATCTTCCTGATTCGGAAAAGCTTGAGAGGGCTTTAATCTAGTTCTGAACCTAAATGCACTGAATATCTGAATTTCCTTTGTCCACTTTGCCATAGAGGCAATTTAGAAAATCCTTCCGAAGCTCTAAGCAAATCAATACTTGGCATTACTGGGCCTCCAGGACGCTTACCATCATATTCCAATTTCCCAAGAGAGATTTCTCTTGGTCATTGATCAACAGGTTGGAAGAACACTACCAATACACAATCTTCCCTTTCGGGCCTGAAACCAGAGCCCAGTATATTTACAGAAAAATATCACTGTTATGAGCAATCCTCCAGAGCATCATTGTTCAGCCTGACATGCCATTACAGAAAGAGAAAGATCATGTGCAAATCAGTCTTGGTCCCCCCTCAGAAGGGGCAGTTCAATTAAAAAATGGCAGCCCTCAGTATTCAATGTGTGCTAATATCATCCCTAGATGTGGGTCTCAATGCTGCTATGCCTAGAGACTGAAGTTGAACTTACGTTGTGAGGGCCAACGAGGCGGAAACATGTCTGGGTTTGCATCTGGCCCATTGCAGAATTGATGTGACTTAGCAGCTCCAGCTTGCCCTGTCCCTTTTGGATGGGACAAAGCATGTTTCAAATATGTCCTTCTTTTGTAATCACCTGGCCGGTGTGGAGGTTTACCCAGAGCAATGCAAATGTTTCTAATGAATTAAAAACCCTCCAGCCATCAGTCTTAGGTTTTGCTGTTCCCGCTCCTAGCCGTCAAGAATGGGAGTTCAATAACACTATTGCTGGATGATCTCCAAGACCTGTCCGGCTTGCAAGTTGTCTTGTAAATCTAGGGACTGGCAAAAGAACCCTTGGAACACTGCCGGTGATGGGAGTACTCTTTAGGGGGTTTGGGACCAACATTGCGGGTTCCACTGATCAGACTACTACTTTTCACAAGCAGTTCATTTTAGTGGTGGTGCACCACACAGCGAGGTACCGCCTGACTGTGACCGTGAGAAGCATCACTACCTGTGTTGTGGCCAGATTTCACAATGGGATGTTGTTGAAATGTATTTTCCCTGACAAGGTCGTTTTGGAATAGATTCCAACGTCATGTCTGTAACAGATTTTATGACATGGCACACTCTAGCCAGAGACTTCTTCCATTCACACTGAAGGTGGCGCACAATAAAACACGCCTTTTTATTTTTATTTGAACCCTGGATTCTTTCTTGAAGAGGCACCCAACCCGCCTCACACCCACCTTAACAAACATCCTGTGTCGCAGTGGACCATGAACCAGGCCGGTGTGTAACAAAGAAATATTTATTTATTTCTAAAATTCAAATGAAAACCAGAGAAAAAACAAAATTTAGGGCAGCAATCACCAGTGTAGTGACAATATAATGCAAAATGTTATAATACAATGAATTCAATTTTCTGACATCATCTGCATAAACCTTAAATAGAAATGGAAGCAAAATCACTTTTTTTCACAATCATAGATGGCACATATGTTATGCAATCCCCCTCCAACACTCCCCCCAAACACCTGCTAACTAAATTCTGTGTGGATGGAAAGCAGTGGCAAGGAGTCAGCAACAAGAGGGAAAATCGGTTTTAAATTCGACCCACCATCCCTGAATAGGAGGCCAAAACGAAAAAAGGAAAACCTACAAAATGAGCGAAATGTCATACTTGGATTTCACTGGTCACTTATGGATCAGTTACACTTGCGGTAGGATAGATAGGACAGAAATTCCTGTGGCTGCACTAAAGAGACAAGGAAGTTTGCAGGCTACTAAGCAGGACCCTAAAGCAATGTGAACACAGGTGAGAAAATCGATTTTGTGGAGGAAAAAACGTAACACAAACATCACATGCGGCAGAATTGCAATTTCTTATTTCACACTGGCTTTAAACTGGCAAACAGCTAAGAAAATGGGCTTATCAATCAAGATCGGAAATCGGTTTTTGGGATGGGAAACAAAGACAGAACAGATGGGATGCTAAGGGGAAGGGATGACTCTTTATAGGATGGTGATATGGTTTTTTTAAGGTGCAAAGCAAGTCTGATTTTAAAGAAAGCAAAATACACAGGTAAAATAGGTTTTGTTAGCACAATGATTAGTTCTACTGAAACTATATTTTAAGGCTATAATTAGTAAAAACACTCGACAAAATTGTTAATTTCAAAGTGCAACAACAATGAACGTGAATTTTCAATGGGGGAATTAATTGATTTATTCCAAATGATACTAGGGACTTACACAGATAACTGAAGGAAATAGAAAAGACATATGCTAACAAATATGGACTACACAGATTCTTCTAGGGCAAGGATGAACAGAGGATACTAGCAATTTGGGAAATGACGGGTTTGTTATGGGATTTGAATAGGGTTTGAACAGGAAGCAAGGAAAATAGCGGGAATATGCAGTTTTTGGGTATTGGGTGATGGGATGCTTACACGGCAAACTTGGGTTTTGTAATTTGGACAGCCAGCAGGGTTTCTGGACAGTGGGGCCAAGAATCTGGTCACAGGCAGCGGGGTCAAAAGATCTGGTTACTGGGTCCACTGGGCTCTCCTAGTGGGGAACAGCTGGGCAAAGTCTGGTCACTGTGGACAGCTGGATGGGTCAGCTGGGCAAAAGGTCTGGTCACTGAATTCTCCTAAAGGGGATCAGTGGCCTTTCCTCCTTTCTCCCTGGATTATTGGGTATGCCTGGGTCTGGATAGGTGGTTCTATCTGGATCTGGAGTCTTGGAATCTTGAAGGGTGAATTTTGAATGTTGAATATCCCTGTGCCTCACTGTCTACCCCTTATATAGCCAGAATGACATCAGAGAATTTTACAATATCGGCGGAAGTATCTTGGACTTAACCCCTGAATGGGATAGGCCAGGCTATTGGGGTCGCCTCCTCACTCCGGGCTGATTGGTCCAAGGGAAGTGACCTCCCCTTACTTGTATGCATTTTATGACTCCCTTTGTCTCACAAGCCTATCTTTCACAAAAATGAGTTATGAAACAAAACTCCATATTTACAATAGTCACCATCATAAAAATCAGATAGGCAGATCCCATATTTTACCTGGAATATGCCAATTTGAATGCAAATTCTGTGCGATGTTGCCTCGCCCTTGTGCACAATTTTGCCAGTTTTTAGGAGCAATGTTTTATCTAAAATTCAGCAAATGGCTACACATATGCATAATAGTATTTTGCATAGTTTCCTCAAGTTTAATATCTGTGCCATTTATGCTTCCTGCAGAATTACATTTTTCCTGCCATTTCAGTTTACCACATGCCAGAAAGATGCACCTAGTCTTATTGGGCTTGTCCAAAAATCACATTAAAACTGTCATAATATAACATTACTGCTTATTCATATTGCGGGGAAAAATGTTTTAAAGTATAAATGTCCTGCATTGTCAATGAGGTGGATTTGCCAAAGATGTGGGCGGCACTGCCACCCCCACAATCCAAATGGTCTTCCTTGGGTCAGCTTGCACAAGTGTTTCAATGACTCCCCTTTGAAATCCTCCAGTTTGAATGTAGAGGAAATCACCCCTGAGGTAAAACTCAGGGCTTCACCCCCATCCTTTGTCCTTGGGAGCAGTTCTGCCTGGCAGTCTGGGAGAACCTGTAATTATCACACTTGTCAGGTCCATAAGAATAGGGCCCGTGCCCTTGCAGTATCAGTTCACAGGGAGGTGCGACATTGGCCTTGCTGCCAAACTGATTTGACTGAAATTCCTGGGCCTCAGCCAGGATGATTTGTCTTTTGGTGGGGAAAAACAGAGCACAATACATATCTTTGCAGCCCCTCTCCCCACATGTACAATTGTGTTTCTGTGCGGGCTAAAGTATTATTTCACATTTAGCTTTCCCAATGTCATTTTCTGCTTTGCAAAAACAGATTTACCCATGTTCTTTTTTTTTCATGTTCCTTTCACAAAATGCGTTTTTTTCCTGCACACAGCTTCCTTTGCATTTACTTTATGAAAGGCTTTTTTATAGTTCTGGTCAGTTTCTGGACACAGAGATATGCTTGAAAATGGTTTCTTGGTAATTGACACTAGGCAAGAGAGAGCATCTTTTCTTTCAAGTACTTTGAGTGTGTTGGTTTATTAAAAAAAGTAAATCCAAGCCATGCGGACTTGAAGCAGAATTCTTTTGCTTTACTGATGAAACAATGCCGTTCTGGGAGGGATGGCCTTATTTGATGGTGTTCAAAATCTCTGACCAAGAAGAGGGCGAAAGCAAGGCTTTCTCAATCTACTACAAGGCAAAACCGCAGATGGCTCTGTGGAAGAGGTGAACCTCCATGCTCAACCGATATCGAGGTGACAGGAGGACTGGAGATTTTTGCTCAGTCACTTCTCTTTGTTCCTCTCCCCAACACCAGGTTTACACAATGGTGCAACAATGATTGGAATACTTGAGACAGCCTGTATATGAAGTGTGAACCTTGTAGGATGTGAGAGAAGAACTAGAAACCTATGCAGGCTTGATGGCCAAGATGTTAGGCTTTGGTGTTATTATGCTCGTGATTCCATGATGGAGCCCTGTTGTACTGGGGACAGAATCAAGGAACACTGACTTGAGGTTTTCCTAACATTACAGAGAACACAATGCTGCAAAGACAAATGCATACCCTATCCTGAGCGCTGATGAGATTATGAACAAGTTACTAGTGACACTTTGCCTGATAACCTTTGACTTGACTTCCAAGTACTAGAAAATAGCTTTCACCTACCCTACCCCAGCACCTCATGGCAAGGAGAAAGCGTCCAGATTGCAGATACCGGTGAATCATGCATTCACTGGCCTAGACGGCTATTGTCTCACCTGCATAAATGATATTTTTGTCTTCACTGTGGAAGTATGGCCCCCATGAGAGCCTGCCCTCTAGCAAATAGCTTAGGAATTATACTTGGGCCAATGTGTGTGGGAGGCATAACAAGGCCTAGAGAGAGCATGTCTATTTACAGTGGTCTGCGGCTATGTAAGGAAAGAATATTACATTGAACCAGTGGTCCATCATTCCACAAGGGCTTGACTTTACCATGGAGCCCAGGAGTAGTCATGGGAATGCAGATACATTTCTTTACGTTTTGGCCAATTAGCCAATACATTGCATGTTTGCCCAAACCACTCTAATCTGGAAAAGGCCCACTGTGAAACTGAAAGTACCAACCGGACACTTTGGAAAAGGCCCCGATGATTTCGGAATCTTCCTACTTGGTGTACCTAGGGTTTTCCCTGATGAGTCCAGATTTTGCCGCTGATGAACCCTAAGTCCCACAGGAAAACTGTTAAATGTTACCTAGGCGTTTGGAATGCCCTTCTCCAACTGTTTGCAGGCCCAAGAGCAACATCTAGTCTGCTCCTGTAGCAGCACAGGCAGGTGATAAAACAGCAATCAGATGGAAACTCTCTAGAACAATGCCAGTGGGTATGATTAATGCAAAGCTCTTCATACATCACTTTCTTGTTTCTCTGTTCACTCGGAGCTTGTGTTTGACAGACCTAACAGGAAAGTGGCTTAATAATGTTTCCATCACTTCCAGAATTATGTATCTTTAAACTTCAGCAACATTCTTAACAAGTTCTAAAGTAGTATTCGATAAGCTTTGTCTGCACATTCCTTTAATGCAAGGAATATTGTGTATTCATGTCCATCCCTCTTCTCCATTACCCCGAGGGTCATCTTTATCGTTGAATCTCAGCTAACACTAGGAGAGCAAAGGAAGCTAATTGGTAACGTCCCAATAGCTTTTATTCTAGATGGAAACGAACAGCAAGCACTGATGTTGTACTCAGGGGTCGAGTCCTAAAAAAAAAGAAGTAGGGGGACTCATTAACAAACGCAGATGCAACGTCACCAGAAATTAGATTATCAAGATGACATATCCACAATTCATTGAATTGACTTTGCATAACCTCCCAAATTGTACAGGACGAATGTCATTTGCCTTTCATAAAATCAACACACACACAAAACCAAGAGAGGATATTTTCTCCTAATAGTATTTTTGAAAACGTTTAAAGGTGTGCATGTTTTAAACTCCAAGAACCAATACCAATGTTTTCCCTGGAACAGGCAGTACTGAAATGGGACAAATCACCTTTAGTTGTTTGTTGTTTTTCACCAGGTTATATAGTGTATTGGTGAAGTATCTGCCATGCGAACCCGAAGACAATGGTTCGAGCCCTAAGGTTGGTGCTAATTCACACATTCAAAGAAGACACTCAATGTTTCTCATTTTTGCTGGAGGGGTGAGCCTGTAAATGGGGCGAGGGGCGGGGCTGAGTCGCATGTACCCTCGACTTGAGCCCTGGTTGTAGTTCATTGAATCCATGATTTAAGATACATTTTCAGGTTTTCGTTGCATTTTGTCAACAGTGACTACTGCCACATACACATAACCTTTATTGCACTAGTTAACTTTCGTTCTCTTCCACAGGCAACATCAGAAACCACAGAAAGACATTTGTGAATGTAATGGAAATGGGTAACCAGTCCTTCGTGACAGAGTTTGTTCTCACAGGACTATCCAAGGATCCCGTGGTTCAGGTCATCCTCTTTGTGCTGTTTCTGTTCATCTATTTGACTTCACTGATGGGGAACCTTCTTATAATCACAGTCACTCAGATGGATTCTTGTCTTCATACTCCAATGTACTTTTTCCTGAGCAACCTGTCCTTCCTTGACATCACTTACACCTCAATCATTGTCCCCAAAATGTTGGCCTTGTTCCTCTCCACCAGGAAGACAATTTCCTATATAGGGTGCATGACACAAGTTTACATCTACCTGTTTTTGGGAGAGACAGAGTGTCTCCTGCTGGTTGTCATGGCATATGACCGCTATGTAGCTATATGCAATCCACTACGCTATGCCGTTATCATGAGCAAGATGGCCTGCTTCAAAATGGCTGGCATCTCATGGATGTGCGGTTTGGTCATTTCACTTACGGACATTGTTATCACTCTTAAACTGCCCTTCTGTGGACCCAACCAGATAGACCACTTCTTCTGTGAAATCCCAGTCTTGTTGAAGTTGGCATGTGCAGATATCCTACTGAATGAAGTGGTGATGGTCGCTGGCGGCTCCTTTTTACTTCTGATTCCTCTTACGCTTATTCTCATCTCCTATTTCCGCATAATCTCCACCATCCTGAGGATGCAGTCTGTGGAAAGTAGACACAGGGCATTCTCTACCTGTGGCTCCCACTTGATCGTGGTCTCGATCTTCTATGGAACGGCCATGTACATGTACATGAGGCCCAGGTCCAAGAATTCAGCTAGTGACAAAGCATTCTCTGTGTTTTACACCATTATCACTCCCATGATCAATCCACTTATATACAGTCTTAGAAACAAAGACGTGAAACGGGCAATCAAAAAGACACTGGGAAAGACATTTTAAGCAAGAATAACAATTCCATGATTGTAGTTGAGTGTAGATATGGGTTTTGGAGAATTGAAGAATTCAATATCATTATTACCCTTTAGCAATAGTTATTTGGCTGAAAATGAACCTACCTTTGTATTGACCGAAGGTACCCAATGTCATGAGCATTCCCTGCCAGAGAAAAACAGACCCCCTTTACATCACTCCTATAAGTAATGGCATCTCCTACAGGGACCTGAGGGTTGCAGGGGATCTGAGATGGTGAGGGTGTGAACGTACCTTATTCTGACTTTCATGTTACTATTATTGGCTGCCCCCTTATTGGCACTTGCCACTATCATGGAATTCTTTAGATGGCAAGTACAATCCATTGCATAACTTCAAACACCAACTCTTATTGAAAATAGTGCAAAGCTCGCAAATTCACAAGCTCCCTACCATCAACATCTAGCCTTCACTTATGCTCTGCACCACACTCAAAGACGAAACAAAAACAGAAAGTGTTAACTACAGAGAGAGGACCACCGACGCATCCACTTCCCTGCATATGGGTCCCTTCCCTACAATTTATATCATTTGTACAACACAATGAAAAACATGTGTGTTGAATAGGTTAACATGTTTCTTTGAACTTCAGAAGTTAAAAGCATCCCCGGATTTATAACTGTGGGAGTCATATCCAATGGATTCCTATGGAATCTGCCTGCTTTTAGCCAGTACTAAAAACAGGTAGATTCAGTAGCAATACAGCAGCGTTGCACCAGCATGGAAATTATATGCTGGTGGAAAACCATTTGGTTTTGATACTCAGAGCGGGAATGGCGGGTAGAAACAGTAGCAGTATTCGCACTCCTTTTTCCCGACTCCCCCTGCCAAAACCTAAAAGATTCCCACAGTGCGCAAAACGTGATGTTAAAGCAGCAGCAACACTTTTATGCCTGCTTTTAGCGGATCTTTTTGCGCTGCAGGATCTTGCAAAAAGACTGCCTTACTTTCTCATCATTTAACCTGACCTGCGCTGGCCTTTTCCCCCTGTTTCTTGCCAGTGGCGTAGATTGCATGAATGTTAGATTGTGAATATACTGTAGAGGCACCAATATTCGGCATTGCACGAACTAGTTTTTGATATGTCTACATTTTTATCAACAAAATCATAATGCCCAAAAAATAGTTTGTGCCATTATTCAATGGAGACTCTTTATGGAGAATCACTATGGTGAAACACAAAGATTGGGGGTCTGCGAGCCATGCTGAGAAATTCCCAACCCCAAGTGCCTCAACAAAGCGCAATCCGTGCCGCACTCTGGAACGGCCTGGACTACCTTGCATGGCCAGTGTGCATTAGGATGATCTTGCTGTTGCAGGGACACGCCACGCATTGCACTAAGTGAAAGATTTATGTATGTATGTTTTTTAATCGAAGCTTAAATCTTTCAACTAGCGTAGAATCCAAGGGCAGTGTCTGACCAATGGCACCTAAATGTACCAGCCACCTCTTTGTGTGCCCAGTAATATTATGTGCAGTAATAATACGATAAGAAAACCTGTTTGTGCTGGCTCTGCCAATATATGCCAGTATCCCCAAGAAAGAACATAATCCTGTTGGCTTTGCCCTTAATGATAGTACAGTTCTCATGCCACAGGGAAAAGATGCTATTGGTGACTGCACAAATGTCTCCCCGACTATCAGAGAACACTCTTAATGTTAACTTTGCCCTTAACTGCAGTAAACATACAATGCTATAGTAAGGAAACACCATCTCCATGCTGGCTGCACAAATGCCACTACACAAATGCCTGTTCCCCCATGTAATAACACTCACCTTCACTTTGCCCTTAATGCCAGTTAAGAGAAAAATGAAAAAAGCCCGGTCTCAGTCAGCAAACATTGCCTCCTTGATGGCTGCAGAACCCTCTCTACCCCCCACCATGTAAGAACACAACACTCATTGGGCCTCATTACGAGTATGGAGGTAGCCATGGTGATATTAGCGCCATGGCTGCCTCCATACCGGGCTCCAATACCGGGTTCCTTCAATGGGGAATTACCAGGTCATTCCAACATTGGAGGACCCGGTAATTCCTCCTTGAAGAAACCATTACCCATTCCCATTTGAGCCCCCATAGGGCTCAATGGGAATGGGGAGGGAAGTAATAACGGGCACGTTACTAACGGCCCGTTATTAGCTCCCTCTTCCCCTCGCGGGACCCGGAAAGGATGCCTGGTTTTACCAGAACGTCTGTTCTGGGTCCCGCATAGGGAACCTCATAATAGGCGCTCCTGTAATGAAGGGTGTCGGTCCCATACCGGGACCCTTCATTACGGGAGTGCCAGGGTCGTAATGAGGCCCATTGTGTTGACTTTGTCCTTTTAACACCAGTCAAAAAAAGGTTTACCTTAGTAATAATAAATCCTCTCCTTGCTGGCTGCACAAATACATATAAGAATACTCATTAAATTGATTTTGCCCTTAAAACAGTAAAAAATGCAATTCCACAATAAGGGAAGATTATCTTGCTGGCTGCAAAAATGCCTCTAACATCATGTAAGAACAGACATGTTGGCTTTGCTATGCGTGCCAGTAATAAATGTTATGCCATAGTAAGAACTTGTCTAGGCTATCTGCCCCATTGTATTACGCGCCCACTCCCCCAACCCCTCCTTCATCTAATAACTCACCAAGATGGCTTTGCAAAAAAATGCCAAGAAAACATGCCGTATCACTATAAGAAAATGGCCATGCTCCAATGCCCTCTGCGCTCCATCATCGCATGCGCACATCCATACCTATTCACCCAACAGTCACTCACCCAGAACATTCACACTGCATTCTCTACTGAACATGCACAACCAGAAAATTCCCATTACATTCTCCACACCTGCACACACTACCTTCACGCGTCATTGTCGTGCATTCACACGTGTACCTGTGCATACACTCAGTCACACTGAACTGCAATTTCTCATCCATACACGTACTTACACAGACACACTCTTGCATGCACACATCTACACAAACATATGACACCCTCACACACACACCCACATACATACATACATACAAAAAGGCCTTTCCCCACAGACAGGAAGCATGAAGAGCTTCCTGGTGCCTGACATGTATGGGGAAGCCAGAGTGCTTCCATCTCGATTCATCCCTGCCACTGTTGCACAGCTCGGCACTAGCTGCTGACTTTAGAAAGAGTGCTCAGGGTGCCCCCCGCTCCCACCGGGACATGAGGTGATGGGGTCCACACACCACAGGGGCTTCAGCCATCACCCCCACCTCACTTCGCCACTTTATGCATCCATTTGCGCTTACGTGTCTCATACATGGTTTCTGTAACTACCTACCAGCAAACTATTTTTTTAAAAATAATACAATTAGTATATCATTTGGCATGATGCCACGCAAGATATCGACTCCATAGTTATGGTTAAGTTGGAATCCCCATAGGAAGAGCACTTTTTGAGATTACAATAAAGTTGATGCTATTCAATGAAACTTTCCAAAAACTACACTTCTAAATCTGAATTTATTTGGTGAATAAATATAAATTAACAGTACTCTCCTCCCTATCTATATATTCAGTAAATATAGACTGAACATGCAGCAGACATTGGTCATTATTGAGCGCAAGTGCATTCAATAGTACCGGAGAACTATCTTACCGAAAACAAGGCTGAGGGCTAGATCATTCCTCAAAGGCAATGCAAACTGTGTAAAACGTAGAGATTGTTCAATTTATTTCAAAGGTGCAGCCTAGAGGTCAGACCTGTCGGGCACAGCGGTTCCGGCAGGCAGACTTGTAGTTTGCGAGTCCGGAACCAAAGGTGCCAGTAGGATTACGGGCACCATTGTTTCCGGACCGGCAAATTTACATCTTCAAGATGCCTGGCCCACACCCACATTCTTTACTCCATTATAAAAAGGAATCTTCTCCAGGTCATTTCCAGAGTGTGAACTCCAGTATAACCTTGTCTGCACAGTTGTTATATGAGTGTGTAGTTAAAGCTTTTTTACAAACCCCACTCCCACTCCACTCCTATCCAATCACTGTTGGAGACCAGATAATAACAGAAAATGATGGTGTCCAAGTACAAGTGGCAGACTGCCAAAGTCTAAAGAAAGCACCATTGAGAATAGTATGCTGCCTGAGTTCGAGAGGTCAAGCCCTCCTAAGCTAGACACTATTATTTGTTTTGCGGGTGGGATAACCGTGCGGGGTGAGAGAGTGTTTGAGACAATGCCGCCCCTAACAAATAGCCCCAGATTGTGAACTACAAAGTGATTTAGTAAATTTGTAGTCTGAGGTAAGAATTCTGCTAATTATGTGTGTGTGTGTGGGTGTGTGTGTATGTATTGTCCAACTGGGAGATGCTATCCAATATGTGTGTATTATAATCTTACTTGCTGGTGATGCTTTCGAGAAAAAACAGAACTATACATATGAAAAACCAAAAAGGTACCTTTTATCTGATGAGCTTATAAGGAAGATTGTATATGGATGTTTCACTGCATATATAAAAGTAACAACGGTGTTATAGAATTTTTTGGATGGGGAGGGAATTAGCCAGGTGCAGATGAAATTGTACAAGAGTTTTGGAAGTCTTTGATTCTGCTGCTACCCTGAAACGGAAAAGAAGTAATGACAAGAAAAAGAACCAAGGACAGAACACCAGACTCAATCAAATTCTGTCCAGAGTAAAACAAAGGTCCAAACTTGTTATACACACTGTGCTGAGGGTGTGACATATAGAATATTTATTTGAAAACTGTTTTTGTTGTGTTTCCACAGGTTGTAATGTTATATTAAACGTTTTGTGTTTTGATATGTTTTATTTGCTATCCTGTCTGTATTTCTGGAGGTTTTGCAAGCTTAACAGCTGCCATGGTCGCCATTTCTCTTACCTGTGAATCTATTTTGGAGCACAATGATTTGTGTTTCAATTCCATTTTCTCCACGTTGTGCCTGAAGACTTTATATCTCCTCACCTATTCACAGCCCACCTCAAAATGCAGCCACACACAGGGCATTCACTTCCGAGTGAATGAATGGATTAAACCCAATCCAATATCCGGGATCAGCCTATTTTCCAACAGTAGCCAAGTAGGTCTGACAGCCCTTCCTTTTTGAGCACGTTGTCCAGCAGGTATCGTGTCGGTTTTCCGATGTAGAGCGATTATACCGAATATAAAATAACCAATTAAAATATAACAAATTTAGAATAATTAAGAAATACAGACATTTAAAAAAAAGGTCTATGTGGGGATGGGAAAGGGGATAAAAGGGTTGGGGATGGGGGTGGGGTAGGATTTCCAACAAAAATATTTTTTTTTATGACATGGAAACTGGTTTTCCGACATGATTTTTTTCGCAGTACTTTTTACAGACAAAATTACTGCGAAAACACACATTGAAATATATAGGGGTTGGGTAAAGGGTTAAAAGGGGTGCGCAGGGGGTTGGCTAGGGGTAATAGCATAGGGAAAGGAAGGGCTTGAGGGGACCCCCCCAATATGTCAACTTTTTTGATGTGTTTGTTCGCAGTAATTTTGTCAGTAAAAATGACTGCAAAAAAAATCATGTCAGCAAAGGGATATAGACCAGTCCAGCAAACAGCTGATTTCTCAAGGTTATCTGGGTTCGTCTTACTGCCACTTGTTAACCAAACTATGCAACTGTAGCTCCGGAAGTATTTAGGAATGGGAGCTATACAAATGCAGATTTGTCCCAGAAAAGCCCAGCAAACGCCTTAGAGAGACTCTACAAAACACCCATGGATCCCAATGGGTTTCTTGCAGGGCCAAATGTCATTTCAAGCAGTAGCCTCAAGGCTGTTTACTCAGCAGGGAAGGTTCATAATAAGGCCACCCTAAAATGCAAGTGTTTTCAGGGCCACCCACTAATCCTTACTATAAAACTATCTGTACGGGGCTCCAGGACCTTTCAATGAAGACCTTTGGGTGCCCTGGTGCTTACTTTGTTGGCTTCCAGCCTCAATGACTCACATCCTCAAACTTGCTATAAAAGCAAGTAATACGCATAAGCAGTGATATTAATGTTATATATGCAGCCCCTGTTCAGGAACCCTGAGCAGCAACTGTACTCTCAGACAATATATTGTGTGTATGTGTGTGTGTGTGTGTGTGTGTGTGTGTGTATATATATATATATATATATATATATATCCAGTGAAAAAACTTTTGTTGAAGGGACGTTATGGTTACAAGTAAAACTGTAAAACCTCAGAAATTCGCCAGTTAGGGTAAGCTAAGCAACCATCACTCGCGCCACCATCTTGCACTGCTAAGACTAACACCCAGGATATCAAAGATGACATCACAAAGTTTCATGTTACAGTTAGAACTTAGTTTACAAGTAACTCGAAGTCAAATAGACACTTTGGGCCTCATTACGACCTCGGCGGTAACCCTTAAATCCGGCAGTAGCGCTATTACCGCCGGATTTAAGGGTCCGCCGAATCAGGGCCTCAGCGGATTTCAACCCAGCTCTGAGCTGGTGTGAAATGCGCCCAGAATTCGCGCTCATACCGCCGGCGGGAAATCCGCCGGCGGTATGAGCGCGAAATTTCCCCATTGAACCCAACGGGGAATGGGGCATTCCCGAATGGGCTCAATGGGGAATGGGGACTTCCAAGTCCGCCCAACTCGTGATCCTGCGCTATTAGCACCAGGGGCTATAGCGGTCGCGCTAATAGCCCCCGCGCTAATACCGCCGGTGTTACCGCCAAGGTCGTGATGAGGCCCTTTGTCTTCTCCATCTTGCTTAAATGTGGTGTAGAGTACTGGAGATCAGGATTGTTAGTGGGGTCCTGCAAGGTAAATAGAGGTATCTCAACGGTCGGCCATAGGTAAAGTCGAAAGAGAGCAAACAGCCACTGTTAGGGCAACCTATCATTACAGGCTGGTAAAGTGGGCACTCTATCTTATCGCAGTGTATCATTACTACAAATACACTTGTGCGGGAAGATACGTATCCCTAAAGCGTTTTAGTGGCACACATACGTGTTAAAAGTATAATGCTCGATGGTTCATGTAAAGTGATAACATATTATATTGTATTAGGTTAGGACAAAAGCCCAGTACAGGGTCCCACCCTGGTTAGTTACCGCGAAACTTACTTCTACAGCTCTTCTTTTGTAAAATTCTCTTCAATATACACAAATAAAACAAAAAAAAAAAAAAAAAAAAAAAAAAGCCCAGTAATTAGAGAATAGAAGTGCATATTTAAACTCTAAACGAGTGTTAACAGTTGTGGACGAATGGCTGCAAGAGTGGTGATTGCTGCCGTAACATATTGTTATGTCTGAGACGTGTGGGTGTTAGGTTGCCGGTGTTGTATGCTATCCTGCCTCCCATGGTAGATTGTGGGAGGCAGTGTTCGGCAATCTTCGGAGTCACGCCCACTTGATGGCTACAGCCATACATGCAGCCCGAAATGAAAAGCTAATGTTATAGCCCGCCTACAGCCCGCCCTCCAACATCTCTGTTCAGGGATTGGCCAGAGCTACCAGGTGGGCGTTGTTTCAGGGCCTTCACTCTGTCATGGGAAGCCGAATATCATACAGTATGGTATAATATACGGCTTCCCATGTTGTTTTTTTTTTTTAATACTGTGCAAAGTCTGGGAGCCTAGCATTCGCTCAGTTGTACATTTGCGCACATGTTATTATTTTAAATGGTATAATAATAAGAAAGGTTGTACTGTTACAGTAGATGGGGCACTTAAACATGTTTTATGGCATAATTAACCTTTCTATATTTTATTCCAACATCACACTACAGCCAAAATAAGAAAGGTTGTACTGTGACAGCAGATAGGGCGCACATGTTATTATTTTAAATGGTATAATAATAAGAAAGTTTGTACTGTTACAGTAGATGGGGCGCTTAAACATTTTTTATGGCATAATTAACCTTTCTATATTTGAATCCAACATCAAAGCACGAGGAATCACTGCAGGAGTCTCTCTTAAGGATAAAGGGGGAGGTTGGGCTCAGTCACACAACTCTGTCATAATGCAGGGGGGTGCATGGTAGGGTCTCCCTTCAGCATGTGTTATTGGGAAGGGAAGTCAACAGTATTTTACGTAATTGGTGTTAAGCTCCCTGTTCACCCGCGGCTTGGTAAACTGTGCACATTATCACACATTGCTGCAAGTGACTGGTATGGGCTGCGCTATGTCATGGCTACAACACCACTGGGTTAATGAGGCTCAAGCCCCCTACCTAAAGTTTGGGCTGTTTGTATGGGGATGAAATGCAGACTGGTGAGAGTCTGTGTAATTCCTTTCCTTTTGTCCTCAGCAGCGCTGTTCTTCGGCGTGCATTCAGCCATCACACACTACAATGGGGCATTTCCAACCGAAAGATCCCCTTCCCCTTACAGCTACAACTATCAATTCTGTGTCTGCTTCCAAGACGGATCTATCTGATTACTGTGCCCCAATTACTATGACCCCCAAAATGTTGACTTTTTTATTTCAACCCCATTTTCACCTCATATATATGCTGGGAGAGACCCGATCAGCCCCCCTACATGTATTATGGTAATTTGCATCCCCTGTCTCCCTGGGGTTAACTCACAATGACACAAGTCGTCATCCTGTTTAACGTTTAATCTGGTCCCTACCAATGTATCGGCACCACCTACCTCCTCCCTTGACACCCCCATACCTTTTCATTGTTGGGGTGCACGATATCATGGCCTGAACGCAACTATGGTAATTCACAAAACCTGTAACACACATCCTGTTTTATGTTTACTCTGGTCCCAAATGATGTAGAGGCACCACCTAGCCCTTCCCTGGATACCTCCATACCCTTTGATTGTGGGGGTGCAAGATATCATGGCCTGAATGCACTTATGGTCATTTTGCATCCCCTGCCTCCCTGGGGATAGCTCACACTAACAAAAGTGGTCATCCTGTTTTATGTTTAATCTGGTCCCAAACGAAGTAGAGGCACCATCTAACATCGCCCTGGACACCCCCATACCTTTTGATTGTGGGGGGTGCTAGATATCATGGCCTGAATACACCTATGGTAGTTCGCATCCCCTACCTCCCTGGGGTTAACTCACACTGACGCAAGTGGTCATCCTGTTTTATGTTTAATCTGGTCCCAACCAATGTAGAGGTGTCCCCTAACCCCTCCCGGAACACCCCCATACCTTTCGATTGTGGGGGGTGCAAGATATCATGGCCTGAATGCACCTATGGTAGGTTGCATCCCCTACCTCCCTGGGGTTAACTCACACTGACGCAAGTGGTCATCCTGTTTTATGTTTAATCTGGTCCCAACCAATGTAGATGCACCATCTAACCCCTCCCTGGAGACCACCATGCCTTTTGATTGTAGGGGGTGCGAGATATCATGGCCTGAATGCACCTATGGTAATTTGCATCCCCCATTTCTCTTGGGGCTATTCACACTAGCGCAAGTGGTCATCCTGTTTTATGTTTAATCTGGTCCCAACAAATGTAGAGGCACCATCTACCCCCTCCCGGAACATCCCCATACCTTTTGATTGTGGGGGGTGCAAGATATCATGGCCTGAATGCACCTATGGTAATTTGCATCCCCTATTTCTCTTGGGGTAATTCACACTAGCGCAAGTGGTCATCCTGTTTTATGTTTACTCTGGTCCTAACCAATATAGAGGCATCCCCCTAGCCCCTCCCGGAACACCCCCATACCTTTTGATTGTGGGGGGTGCAAGATATCATGGCCTGAATGCACCTATGGTAATTTGCATCCCCTATTTCTCTTGGGGCTATTCACACTAGTGCAAGTGGTCATCCTGTTTTATGTTTAATCTGGTCCCAACCAATGTAGAGGCACCATCTACCGCCTCCCGGAACACCCCCATACCTTTTGATTGTGGGGGGTGCAAGATATCATGGCCTGAATGCACCTATGGTAATTTGCATCCCCTATTTCTCTTGGGGCTATTCACACTAGTGCAAGTGGTCATCCTGTTTTATGTTTAATCTGGTCCTAACCAATGTAGAGGCATCCTCTAACCCCTCCCGGAACACCCCCATACCTTTCGATTGTGGGGGGTGCAAGATATCATGGCCTGAATACACCTATGGTAGTTCGCATCCCCTACCTCCCTGGGGTTAACTCACACTAGTGCACGTGGTCATCCTGATGTATGTTTAATCTGGTCCTAACCAATATAGAGGCGTCTCCTAGCCCCTCCCTGGAGACCCCTATGCCTTTTGATTGTGGGGGGTGCAAGATATCATGGCCTGAATGCACCTATGGTAATTTGCATCCCCTATTTCTCTTGGGGCTATTGACACTAGCGCAAGTGGTCATCCTGGTTTATGTTTACTCTGTTCCTAACCAATGTAGAGGTGTCCCCTAACCCCTCACGGAACACCCCCATACCTTTCGATTGTGGGGGGTGCAAGATATCATGGCCTGAATGCACCTATGGTAGGTTGCATCCCCTACCTCCCTGGGGTTAACTCACACTAGCGCACGTGGTCATCCTGTTTTATGTTTAATCTGGTTCCAATCAATGTAGATGCACAGTCTAACCCCTCCCTGGAGTCCCCATGCCTTTTGATTGTGGGGGGTGCAAGATATCATGGCCTGAATGCACCTGTGGTAATTTGCATCCCCTATTTCTCTTGGGGCTATTCACACTAGTGTAAATGGTCATCCTGTTTTATGTTTACTCTGGTCCCAATCAATGTAGATGCACCATCTAACCCCTCCCTGGACACCCCCATACCTTTTGATTGTGGGGGGGTGCAAGATGTCATGGCCTGAATGCACCTATGGTAGTTCGCTTCCCCTACCTCCCTGGGGTTAACTCACACTAGCGCATGGGGTCATCCGGCTGTATGTTTAATCTGGTCCCAATCAAAGTAGAGGCATCCCCTAGCCCCTCCCTGGACACCCCCATACCTTTTGATTGTGGGGGGTGCAAGATATCATGGCCTGAATGCACCTATGGTAATTTGCATCCCCTATTTCTCTTGGGGCTATTCACACTAGCGCAAGTGGTCATCCTGTTTTATGTTTAATCTGGTCCCAACAAATGTAGAGGCACCATCTACCCCCTCCCGGAACACCCCCATACCTTTTGATTGTGGGGGGTGCAAGATATCATGGCCTGAATGCACCTATGGTAATTTGCATCCCCTATTTCTCTTGGGGCTATTCACACTAGTGCAAGTGGTCACCCTGTTTTATGTTTAACCTGGTCCCAATCAATGTAGATGCACCATCTAACCCCTCCCTGGACACCCCCATACCTTTTGATTGTGGGGGGTGCAAGATATCATGGCCTGAATGCACCTATGGTAGTTTGCATCCCCTACCTCACTGGGGTTAACTCACACTGACGCAAGTGGTCATCCTGTTTTATGTTTAATCTGGTCCCAACCAATGTAGAGGCACCATCTACCGCCTCCCGGAACACCCCCATACCTTTTGATTGTGGGGGGTGCAAGATATCATGGCCTGAATGCACCTATGGTAATTTGCATCCCCTATTTCTCTTGGGGCTATTCACACTAGTGCAAGTGGTCATCCTGTTTTATGTTTAGTCTGGTCCCAATCAATGTAGATGCACCATCTAACCCCTCCCTGGACACCCCATACCTTTTGATTGTGGGGGGTGCAAGATGTCATGGCTTGAATGCACCTATGGTAGTTCGCATCCCCTACCTCCCTGGGGTTAACTCACACTAGCGCACGTGGTCATCCTGTTTTATGTTTAATCTGGTCCCAATCAATGTAGAGTCATCACCTAGCCCCTCCCTGGACACCCCCATACCTTTTGATTGTGGGGGGTGCAAGATGTCATGGCCTGAATGCACCTGTGGTAATTTGCATCCCCTATTTCTCTTGGGGCTATTCACACTAGTGCAAATGGTCATCCTGTTTTATGTTTACTCTGGTCCCAATCAATGTAGATGCACCATCTAACCCCTCCCTGGACACCCCCATACCTTTTGATTGTGGGGGGTGCAAGATGTCATGGCTTGAATGCACCTATGGTAGTTCGCATCCCCTACCTCCCTGGGGTTAACTCACACTAGCGCACGTGGTCATCCGGCTGTATGTTTAATCTGGTCCCAATCAATGTAGAGTCATCACCTAGCCCCTCCCTGGACACCCCCATACCTTTTGATTGTGGGGGGTGCAAGATGTCATGGCCTGAATGCACCTATGGTAGTTTGCATCCCCTACCTCCCTGGGGTAAACTCACACTAGCGCATTTGGTCATCCTGTTTTATGTTTAATTTGGTCCCAATCAATGTAGATGCACCATCTAACCCTTCCCTGGAGGACCCCCATGCCTTTTGATTGTGGGGGGTGCAAGATATCATGGCCTGAATGCACCTATGGTAATTTGCACCCCCTATTTCTCTTGGGGCTATTCACACTAGTGCAAGTGGTCATCCTGTTTTATGTTTAATCTGGTCCCAACCAATGTAGATGCACCATCTAACCCCTCCCTGGAGACCACCATGCCTTTTGATTGTAGGGGGTGCGAGATATCATGGCCTGAATGCACCTATGGTAATTTGCATCCCCCATTTCTCTTGGGGCTATTCACACTAGTGCAAGTGGTCATCCTGTTTTATGTTTATTCTGGTCCCAATCAATGTAGATGCACCATCTAACCCCTTCCTGGAGACCCACATGCCTTTTGATTGTGGGGGTGCAAGATATCATGGCCTGAACACACCTATGGTAATTCGCATGCCCTACCTCCCTGGGGTTAACTCACACTAGCGCAAATGGTCATCCTGCTGTATGATTAATCTGGTCCTAACCAATATAGAGGCGTCTCCTAGCCCCTCCCTGGAGACCCCTATGCCTTTTGATTGTGGGGGGTGCAAGATATCATGGCCTGAATGCACCTATGGTAATTTGCATCCCCTATTTCTCTTGGGGCTATTGACAGTAGCGCAAGTGGTCATCCTGGTTTATGTTTACTCTGGTCCTAACCAATGTAGAGGCATCCTCTAACCCCTCCCGGAACACCCCCATACCTTTCGATTGTGGGGGGTGCAAGATATCATGGCCTGAATACACCTATGGTAGTTCGCATCCCCTACCTCCCTGGGGTTAACTCACACTAGTGCACGTGGTCATCCTGCTGTATGTTTAATCTGGTCCTAACCAATATAGAGGCATCCCCTAGCCCCTCCCTGGAGACCCCTATGCCTTTTGATTGTGGGGGGTGCAAGATATCATGGCCTGAATGCACCTATGGTAATTTGCATCCCCTATTTCTCTTGGGGCTATTGACACTAGCGCAAGTGGTCATCCTGGTTTATGTTTACTCTGTTCCTAACCAATGTAGAGGTGTCCCCTAACCCCTCCCGGAACACCCCCATACCTTTCGATTGTGGGGGGTGCAAGATATCATGGCCTGAATGCACCTATGGTAGGTTGCATCCCCTACCTCCCTGGGGTTAACTCACACTGACGCAAGTGGTCATCCTGTTTTATGTTTAATCTGGTCCCAACCAATGTAGATGCACCATCTAACCCCTCCCTGGAGACCACCATGCCTTTTGATTGTGGGGGGTGCAAGATATCATGGCCTGAATGCACCTATGGTAATTTGCATCCCTTATTTCTCTTGGGGCTATTCACACTAGCGCAAGTGGTCATCCTGTTTTATGTTTAATCTGGTCCCAACAAATGTAGAGGCACCATCTACCCCCTCCCGGAACACCCCCATACCTTTTTATTGTGGGGGGGTGCAAGATATCATGGCCTGAATGCACCTATGGTAATTTGCATCCCCTATTTCTCTTGGGGCTATTCACACTAGTGCAAGTGGTCATCCTGTTTTATGTTTAATCTGGTCCCAATCAATGTAGATGCACCATCTAACCCCTCCCTGGACACCCCCATACCTTTTGATTGTGGGGGGTGCAAGATGTCATGGCCTGAATGCACCTATGGTAGTTTACATCCCCTACCTCACTGGGGTTATCTCACACTAGCACACGTGGTCACCCGGCTGTATGTTTAATCTGGTCCCAATCAATGTAGAGTCATCACCTAGCCCCTCCCTGGACACCCCCATACCTTTTGATTGTGGGGGGTGCAAGATGTCATGGCCTGAATGCACCTATGGTAGTTTGCATCCCCTACCTCCCTGGGGTTAACTCACACTAGCGCACGTGGTCATCCTGTTTTATGTTTAATCTGGTTCCAATCAATGTAGATGCACAGTCTAACCACTCCCTGGAGTCCCCATGCCTTTTGATTGTGGGGGGTGCAAGATATCATGGCCTGAATGCACCTGTGGTAATTTGCATCCCCTATTTCTCTTGGGGCTATTCACACTAGTGCAAATGGTCATCCTGTTTTATGTTTACTCTGGTCCCAATCAATGTAGATGCACCATCTAACCCCTCCCTGGACACCCCCATACCTTTTGATTGTGGGGGGTGCAAGATGTCATGGCCTGAACACACCTATGGTAGTTCGCATCCCCTACCTCCCTGGGGTAAACTCACACTAGCACATTTGGTCATCCTGTTTTATGTTTACTCTGGTCCTAACCAATGTAGAGGCGTCCCATTGCCCCTCCCTGGACACCCCCATACCTTTTGATTGTGGGGGTGCAAGATATCGTGGCCTGAACACACCTATGGTAGTTCGCATCCCCTACCTCCCTGGGGTAAACTCACACTAGCGCATTTGGCCATCCTGTTTTATGTTTAATCTGGTCCCAATCAATGTAGATGCACCATCCAACCCCTCCCTGGAGACCCCCATGCCTTTTGATTGTGGGGGGTGCAAGATATCATGGCCTGAACACAACTATGGTAATTCGCATTCCCTACCTCCCTGGGGTTAACTCACAGTAGCGCACGTGGTCATCCTGCTGTATGTTTAATCTGGTCCCAATCAATGTAGAGGCATCACCTAGCCCCTCCCTGGACACCCCCATACCTTTTGATTGTGGGGTGCAAGATATCATGGCCGGAACACACCTATGGTAGTTCGCATCCCCTACCTCCCTGGGGTAAACTCACACTAGCGCATTTGGTCATCCTGTTTTATGTTTAATCTGGTCCCAATCAATGTAGATGCACCATCTAACCCTTCCCTGGAGACCAAATGCCTTTTGATTGTGGGGGGTGCAAGATATCATGGCCTGAATGCACCTATGGTAATTTGCACCCCCTATTTCTCTTGGGGCTATTCACACTAGTGCAAGTGGTCATCCTGTTTTATGTTTATTCTGGTCCCAATCAATGTAGATGCACCATCTAACCCCTTCCTGGAGACCCCCATGCCTTTTGATTGTGGGGGTGCAAGATATCATGGCCTGTACACACCTATGGTAATTTGCATCCCCTACCTCCCTGGGGTTAACTCACACTAGCGCACGTGGTCATCCTGCTGTATGATTAATCTGGTCCTAACCGATATAGAGGCGTCTCCTAGCCCCTCCCTGGAGACCCCTATGCCTTTTGATTGTGGGGGGTGCAAGATATCATGGCCTGAATGCACCTATGGTAATTTGCATCCCCTATTTCTCTTGGGGCTATTGACAGTAGCGCAAGTGGTCATCCTGGTTTATGTTTACTCTGGTCCTAACCAATGTAGAGGCATCCTCTAACCCCTCCCGGAACATCCCCATACCTTTCGATTGTGGGGGGTGCAAGATATCATGGCCTGAATACACCTATGGTAGTTCGCATCCCCTACCTCCCTGGGGTTAACTCACACTAGCGCACATGGTCATCCTGCTGTATGTTTAATCTGGTCCTAACCAATATAGAGGCGTCCCCTAGCCCCTCCCTGGAGACCCCTATGCCTTTTGATTGTGGGGGGTGCAAGATATCATGGCCTGAATGCACCTATGGTAATTTGCATCCCCTATTTCTCTTGGGGCTATTGACACTAGCGCAAGTGGTCATCCTGGTTTATGTTTACTCTGGTCCTAACCAATGTAGAGGTGTCCCCTAACCCCTCCCGGAACACCCCCATACCTTTCGATTGTGGGGGGTGCAAGATATCATGGCCTGAATGCACCTATGGTAGGTTGCATCCCCTACCTCCCTGGGGTTAACTCACACTGACGCAAGTGGTCATCCTGTTTTATGTTTAATCTGGTCCCAACCAATGTAGATACACCATCTAACCCCTCCCTGGAGACCACCATGCCTTTTGACTGTGGGGGGTGCAAGATATCATGGCCTGAATGCACCTATGGTAATTTGCATCCCCTACCTCCCTGGGGTTAACTCACACTAGCGCACGTGGTCATCCTGTTTTATGTTTACTCTGGTTCCAATCAATGTAGATGCACAGTCTAACCCCTCCCTGGAGTCCCCATGCCTTTTTATTGTGGGGGGGTGCAAGATATCATGGCCTGAATGCACCTATGGTAATTTGCATCCCCTATTTCTCTTGGGGCTATTCACACTAGTGCAAGTGGTCATCCTGTTTTATGTTTAATCTGGTCCCAATCAATGTAGATGCACCATCTAACCCCTCCCTGGACACCCCCATACCTTTTGATTGTGGGGGGTGCAAGATGTCATGGCCTGAATGCACCTTTGGTAGTTTGCATCCCCTACCTCACTGGGGTTAACTCACACTAGCGCACGTGGTCATCCGGCTGTATGTTTAATCTGGTCCCAATCAATGTAGAGTCATCACCTAGCCCCTCCCTGGAAACCCCCATACCTTTTGATTGTGGGGGGTGCAAGATGTCATGGCCTGAATGCACCTATGGTAGTTTGCATCCCCTACCTCCCTGGGGTTAACTCACACTAGCGCACGTGGTCATCCTGTTTTATGTTTACTCTGGTTCCAATCAATGTAGATGCACAGTCTAACCCCTCCCTGGAGTCCCCATGCCTTTTGATTGTGGGGGGTGCAAGATATCATGGCCTGAATGCACCTGTGGTAATTTGCATCCCCTATTTCTCTTGGGGCTATTCACACTAGTGCAAATGGTCATCCTGTTTTATGTTTACTCTGGTCCCAATCAATGTAGATGCACCATCTAACCCCTCCCTGGACACCCCCATACCTTTTGATTGTGGGGGGTGCAAGATGTCATGGCCTGAACACACCTATGGTAATTCGCATCCCCTATTTCTCTTGGAATATTTCACACTAGCGCAAGTGGTCATCCTGTTTTATGTTTACTCTGGTCCTAACCAATGTAGAGGCGTCCCATTGCCCCTCCCGGAACACCCCCATACCTTTTGATTGTGGGGGGTGCAAGATATCATGGCCTGAATGCACCTATGGTAATTCGCATCCCCTACCTCGCTGGGGTTAACTCACACTGACGCAAGTGGTCATCCTGTTTTATGTTTAATCTGGTCCCAACCAATGTAGAGGCACCATCTACCCCCTCCGGGGACACCCCCATACCTTTTGATTGTGGGGGGTGCAATATATCATGGCCTGAACACACCTATGGTAATTCGCATCCCCTACCTCCCTGGGGTAAACTCACACTGACACAAGTGGTCATCCTGTTTTATGTTTAATCTGTTCCCAATCAATGTAGATGCACAATCTAACCCCTCCCTGGACCCCCGGATACCTTTTGATAGTGGGGGTGCAAGATATCATGGCCCAAACACACCTATTGCAAATTTAATTCTATCCGCCGCTCCCCACAGGAAACCCTGTGATCTTCCGGCTAATGGCGGACGATGCCGGATCGTCCGAAACACTGGAGACAAACTAGTTTGGATCTTTTTCAACCATCCGCACCGCTACCACATGAGCATATGGCTCTTTAGTAACGTGCATGCAATGGATGGGGTTGCAGAATAATTCTGAGTCCAAATAATGGAACCAACTCGGGAAGATGGCAAAGGTACTGTTTTATTAACAATTATCCAAAACAGGGCGGTTACAACGGACATCAACGGACGTTCGCTCAGGCTCTTGACGATTTTCTCAAAAAAACATCCTTATATGCAAAGAATACGTCAGACGTGATGTCATACTGCATGGGAAATAATAGGAAACCTATCAAAGGCTGTGATAGGCTTAAGGGGAACAAGTAAGTATACATTGCATAGGGACTAGGATTGGGATTTGCTGCCCACTGTCAGGTGGAAAACTTATGCCTACCTCTTAAAACTTGTAAAGTACACAGTTTATCATTGGTCTTCAAACTACAAGGCCCTCTACAATTGGTTGGCACGCTCGTGCCATGTCTGTAACATTCGATTCACTTATCAGCACGTAAACTCAAACCCAGGTGCCAGGAGGTGGACTGGACATTACCTCCCCACCCAATTAGCCCAGCATCTCTCATCAACCATGGCTTCTGCCATGAAGATTGTTTTAGAAATTGGCCTTGCAAAGTATCCTTGTCTGTGGGAATATATGGGAGTGCAGGCTCTCACTATCGTTGTTCTAGGACTCCAAGCTGAACTCTATTTCCATCCTAGGCTCACATGACAGGAGACTATGAATTGGCCCATTTTGCAGCAGCTAACATGACCTCTGACCCTTTCAGTACAACTCACACAAAGGGAACTGATGTATGTGTTATAATTGTGTTACAATGCAATAATACTATTATGTCCGTGGCACTAAATCATAGATATGTACTGTGAATCATTTAAAATTCCAATCCAAAGCATATGTGATTGTGCACTTCTAACAGGCAGGGGACCTGGGTAATTGGCGTGCAGGCCAATGGTGGTATGTGGGTGGGAGCATATCTATTCTCTGTCTTTGCATCAGGTGGTGTGGGTGTTCTTGACTGTGTTTGTGCTTCTTTTTTGTCACTTTGGTTGGGTGCGTTCTGTTACATGTAGTGATTTTCGTATTGGTGTACGGAATGGATGTTGTTACGCATGCACTGGATCATTTTCTTCAATTGAGACACACATGTCAAGCCCTTGCACTCACGCATGCTATTACTGTGTTGCACCTTGATTTCCCCCTCTACACTTGCACGTTCAATGCACTCACTAGCAATAGTAGGTTTGTCTACCCTTACTTTTTTTTATCATTACTTGTTGCACTATTGTAGCAATTATTGATCCTTGCTCTAATTCATGGTCTAACTTCCCCTTTACCCACCCTGTCTGCCCTCTGTGCGCTTTCAGGGTGTTTTGCTAATTGCATGAGCGCAGAATATTTGAACAACAAATAAAGGAATGCATACACTGCGCACAGCCACTGCTGATCGGTGTTATACCTGCCCATAATTCAACAGTGCACATGCCCTTGTAGTTACATTCACCCAGCATCCAGTTACACAGTCCACTGTGACGTGCCATGTACCCAGGCAGCGTGGAGTTGCGCAGCACCGTGGAGTCATGGGTTGAACCAGGACATCTGGCACAGCAGTGGGTGATAAGGTGGCGGGCATCACACACCATCTGCATGTTCAGTGAGTGATAGTTTTCTGTTCCAGTAGACTGCCTCCACAGCATGCCTGGCCACCAGCTCCACATGTATTCCGTCCAATACACCTATGATATAATATGGGATTTATAACGCGCCTATACACAAGTGTTTCAAGGCGCGATTAGGCAAGGGAGGGGAAACAAAGGGAAAACAAAGACAAAGGTCTTACTAGGCCAGGTGACATTGAGATCGCGCAAGTGCAGGGGAGGGGGGGAAAGGGAAAAGTGCGGGGGAGGAGGTGGCTGTGCAATACATAGGATCCACAGTAAAAAATAAATTAAATTTAAAAAAAAGGTAAAAGTGCAGCCAGCTTGTGGCAAGTGCGGGGGTAAGTGCAGACATCAAGTGTCAAGAGCTTGTAGGGGACTGTAGGGATACAGAAACAGCCACCCAAGTGCAGCTGTTGCCTGGGAGGCAGTGCAGGTGTGCAACTGGCGGGGGAGGGTACCTGGGCCCGAGATCAGAGGGTAGCCAGGTGACCAATGCAGTTTCAGTCAGGAGTTCAGCAGGGGAAAGGGGGAGAAAAGAATCAAAGAGGAAGGTCTTGAGGTCCTTCCGGAACTGGAGCTCGTTCTCCTCAAGTTTCAGGGAGGCTGTTCCAGAGGGAGGCCCCAGCCGAAGAAAGAGATTTACCACAAACTCGTTGCTTGGAGAAGCGACTGACCCTGAGGGAGTTCGAGGCGGGTGAGCGAAGAGCTCGACAAGGGAGATATTTAGGAAGAGAGAGTTGAAGGTATTGAGGCCCCAAGCCTCAGAATGCCTTGTGGACAATGCAGAGGGTTTTGAACTTAATCCTCGCAGCCACTGGGAGCCATTGCAGAGATTTCAGTCCTGGAGAGATACGATCCCTGGGCTTGAGGCCAAAGACAAGCCTTGCAGTCCTGTTCTGGATGAGTTGCAGAGGGCGCAGAGTAGAAGCAGGCAGATTAAGAAAGAGGCAGTAGTGCAGCCTAGAGAGAACCAGAGCTCTAGAGACAGTGAACTTCTGGAAGAAGGAGAGGAAAGGAAGAATACCTCTGAGGAGGTGCAGCTGGTAGTGTGACTTCTTAGAGATGTCAGAGATGTCAGGAGAGGAGGAGAGTGGGGAGTCGAAGATGACCCCGAGGTTTTTAGCCTCACAGGTGGGAGCAGAAAGAGGTCCAAGAGAGGCTGGCCAGAGAGCGACAGTAAAGGAGGGAGCAGGTGTGCCGATGAGGAGAATCTCCGTCTTACTGGCATTAAGGCAGATATCGTTGGCGACGCACCACACCTGGATAGCGGACAGACAGTCAGAGATGAGAAAGGGAGAAGAGGTGGCAGAAGGGAGCCTGAAATGAGTGTCATCCACATAGCACTGAAAGTTCGGGCAGAGAGCAGCAATGCGGTGGGCAAGAAGTGCCAGGTATTAATTGAACAGCCAGGGAGAGAGGTTAGACCCCTGGGGAACACCACAGGTAGAGATAGAGGAGAGCAAGGATCCTAGTTAGACCTGGGAGTGTCGATCGGAGAGGAGAGAGGTCAGCCAAGCCAGGGCCTGATCAGTGATCAGGGAGACAGCTGAGCAGGATGGCATGGTTCACCATGTCAAAGGCAGAAGAGAGATCCAGTCATGCCTGCAAGGGCATGGAAGGCAATTTTAGTGGCATTGACCTGGTCAGCAGTCCTGGGTAGGATGATGTGGTCTCCAACCTGAAACAGGACACGCGAAAAACAGGGTTGCAATATCCCATGCAGTTCACCCACAGTGTGTTGGTATGTGCCCGTGGCTATGAAGTGTAGCACAGACACTAACTTCAGCAAGTGGGGGGTATGGCTGTACGGGTATGTTTATGTTCCTGTTCTTTTTGTTGTTCCTCTTCTTCCAGGAAAGGTTTAAGTGCCTTGCCTTTTTTTCCTTCATAACTCTTTTTCCTTAATCCCTTCTACCTCATTTTTGACCTTGGAATAGTTGTTTAATGTGGTGAGAATTTCTGTGTTGATTTCTTTCTAAAATGTGAAACTGGTTTAATCACTGTATGGATTAGCAACGTTGGGTGGCATGGTTGATGTTTGGAGAGGTTTTTTTCTTTTGATCTTTGCTGTCTTTAAAGGTGGGTAAGAGCCAAAGGTGAAATTCTCTATTTCTGTAGCAGACCGTGAACCAATAATAAGATTTTGTCCAAAATAAAAAAAAGATGCGTATTGGTACAAATTTACAACCATTTGCTTCTTAAATATCCATTGTGAAACATGTTTAAAAGTTATTGAGGGGGGTGTGGCTTAGGAGGCCCACACACGGATGCCTCCTTAACAGTCTCCGGACATCGCCGGGCCTTCAGTGTTAATGGCGCCGTCATAAGTGTCGCCAGAGCCTAGAAATCCTCACTCTGGCTAGGTGAAGCCTCGAGGCATGCAGGGACCGAGTTTCGGCACCCGCAGCCCTCGCTGGACAGGGTTGGGAATCCTGGAATCAGCGGAGCGGGGACCACACCAACTCCAACATGGCGCCTGCAACCCTTGCTCGCCATAAACTGAGCAGCTGACCCTCTTCTCCAGGTTAGAGATGCGTGGGTCTGGGACTGTAACTTGCACTAAGCTGTCTGACCCAAGCTTTCCCTTTGGGGTACCTGTTGTTTTTTTCTCTGCATCTTTCTCCTCTCTTCCTTTGGGAGCTGCTTTGAATTACATGCTTTCTGCCCAGCTGGTGAGTGCTCTGGCAGTTGGAGGCTTCCCGTGAGGACTTGCCAGATGCCTGACTCATTGCTTGATGCATACGGAGCATCTCCTTGAGGGCTTTGGTTGGTCCTAGGTGTGTGGTGCCTGGGTGTGCGGTGACTCTTACTACATGGGTGATAGTGGTATCTGTTGGAGTCCCTGTGCATGGATTACATGCTGCCTTATCTCTCTTCACGAGCATTGTAGTTAAGACCCCTCAGTCCCTGTGCACAGATCACATACTGCCTGATCTTTCTTTATTGGTGCTTGGGCTACCTGCAGTCCCTGGATTTGTTACCTGGAGGCTGTGATGGCAAAGAGGGGAAATACCCCTACAGATGGTGATATTGCATGCTTGGTACATGCCTGTGAAGGACCTAAGAAGATTGACAACGCTGTCCTGCTGGTGCAGTGTCCCCAGGAGAGGGGAGAGGACATGGCTCTACCAGCTACCAAACCGGATCTGGCTAACCTGCTCAGGGAACTGAAGCGGGCACTCCAAAACAGTGTTGCCGAGCTCTCCTCTAAAGTTGTGACAATTGACAAACGCGTGACGGAGGCAGAACAGTGTATTAGGGACTTTGAGGACTCTTTCTGAGCAAACCTTGGAGTCTTGCGATGCTTACCAATGCCTTCCGAGGTGTGAGGCCCTGGAACACAAGCAGGAGGACATCGACAATCATTCACAACGTAACAATGTCAGGCTACGCAGCATACCTAGATCTGTAAGTGACTCAGATTTGCTGAATTAGGTCTGCACCTTCTTCCGGTCTCCTCTCTGACTGTCTGAGGATGCCAAGGTGGAACTGAACCATACCCATAGTCTTTGAGGGTCTCTCTCGGATGGATCAAGCCAGCCACCTGATGTTCTCAGTAGTGTCAATTTCCTCACGTTTAAGCAGCGCATCATGGAAGCAGCACGTGCAGACCAGCCTTTACTTTTCGGGGTGCCGACCTTCAGATATCCCAGGATCTGGCGACTTTCACAATCCAGAGGCGCAGGATGCTTTGTCCACTTACTGTGTGGCTCAGGGAGAATGGTATTCATTTCAGATGGGGCTTCTCCACTGCTCTGTTCTTCACTGTGGAGGGGAAACATTGGTCAATAACATCACATCAGGATGCTTAGGATTTACTGTCATCATGGCCATCTGGCCCTCATGAGGTTGGGTCCCTAAGCCACAGAGGGGATTGTGGTCAAGAGCTGGTAAGGCACGAAACCCTGGGGGCCACTCGGGAGTAAAATGAAGGTGATTGGCCCCACGCAGGTGAAGTAGTTCTGGATGCTTTTTTTTTTACTTATCTCTATAGGTTCTGGTTGAAATTGAAATTGATATTTTATTTCTATCGCGCTCATACACAAGTGTTTCAGAGCGTGACAAGGCAAGGGAAGGGGAACAGAGGAGAAACAAAAACAACGATCTTACTAGGCCCAGTGACATTGAGAACGAGTAAGTGCATGGTAGAGGGGGAGAGGGAGAAGTGCATGGAAGGGGGATCAAAAGGAGAGTGCGGAGCAAGGAGGGAAAAAAAACAAATAATAATAAATAAATTAATAAATAAAAAGGAAACAAACAGAGGGAGTGCAGCCAGCAAGTGGCAGTGCTGGGTTTAAGGCAGCAGGCTGGGTAGGTCTGATAAGTGCAGGAAGAACAAAACAAAGGGGTAGGGGCTGTATGGGTACAGATACAGACCCCAGTGCAAGGGGTGGCTCGGAGGCAGTGCATGCGGGTGGCAAGAGGAGCAGGTACCTGGGCCCGGAGGAAAGAGGGTGGCCAGGTGCATGGTGCCGAGGGAATGTAGAATCAGCAGGGGACAGGGGGGGCAAAGGCAGAAGCAAAGAGGAAGGTCTTGAGGTGCTTCCGGAACCGGAGATGGTTCTCCACAGGTTTCCTCAAGATGGTTCTCCTCACTTTAACTGTTTGGACGATCTAGACTCTGTGAGCGGATGGACTTGGCGATGCATGAATATTCTCTCTATTGATTTGTAACTGTGTTTTGGTCTGGCGACAGCAGGCAATAGCCCCGGTCTGTGATAATAGCTCCTTTTCTGAACCGTTTTTATTTTTATACAAGTCTTTCTTGTTGGTGGGTGTGGGATGGGCTTTTTTGGAAGGGTTCTCGTAAATGTTGAGGTAAAATTGGATGCGGGATGGTAAGAGTCATGATCAGTTCGCTACTTGTAGAGTGTGACACCTGCTTAGTTTAAGCTTATCTCTTATTTCCACTTATCACTGAGGTCGTGTTAGCGGACTCCCCGTTGGGCCAGAGTTAAAGAACTTGCTCTTAATGTGCACGGATTGAACTCCCCCTTAAATCTGTGTTGCAGAGATTGAGGGACCAGGAATGTTCCATAGCCTTGTTACAGGAGACGCACCTGTGTCACACTGATTTTCGTAGACTGCGCAATAGACACTTTGCTAAACAATATCTTGCCTATTTCAGTACTAATAAAGGTGGAACAGGGATCTTTGTTGAGTTGGGAGAGAAGAATGACCCGGGGGGGGGTCATTTTATAGGGGGTCAAGGGCTTGTTAGGCGGTCATCTGTTTACTGTCATATCTCTTTATTCCGCCAGTGAGAAGCAGGGTGGATTCCTGGTGGACTTTCTGTCGGAAAGGACTGCTTTTGCAGATGGACAAGTGATCTTGGTGGTGGGGGTAGGGGGATTATAATGTAGTACCTGACCCCATGATTAATCACACCCACCCTCTGCTACAGACTTTAAACTGGCCCAGTCTTTAATTAAAGTTCTGAGGGAAATGAATCTGGTTTACTTGTGGAGGCTACAACAACACTTGACAACACACATTTTTCACGCATATAGGACTTTCTCAAGGATCAATCTCTGGCTCATATCTCCCTTTCTCCAGCATGGGGTCTGGCATGGATTCACATGCTCGTGAATATTCCCCGTTGTCAGTCCGGGAATCCTCGGTAAAAGAATAAACTGTTTGACTTGCACTTACAAACTGTCTTTCTTCTATACACCAAACACTGAGCTCTGGGTCATACTGTCCCCAGCCAATGACTGCCCTCTCCCTAAGCCCCTCCACTGGCAGCCATCTTCACATTTTTACCGCACGTTCAAGTGTTGGGAGTCCTCGTGTTGTGCTCAGAGAGCTTTTCTACGTTTTTGCGCTTTTTCGATAAAAAGTTTCTATCGTTGCCAAATAGAGCCTGTGTGTTCTTTCGTTCCTTTGACCGGCAAGCAGGGATCTGTTTGTCGGCGTCTTTCAACGCCCCTTAAGGGCAAGAATTTCATGAAAGAGTTTCATGGAAGATTCCAGAACGCCATTGGGCCTACATCGCACTCCGGACCATGTCGTCGGAGAAGAATGAGGGAGGCTCCCTCTTCAAGCTCTGCTCCAGCTGCGGATTGAGGAACTTGTTTGTGGAGGACAAACACTCTCAGTGCCTCTACTGTCTCCATCCGGACCACAGCGAAGCATATTGTGAAATCTGCCTTGGGTTCTCCAAGCGAACCATCAAGGACAGTCACAGTAGGTTGGTGGCATGGCTTAACGCCAAGGCCTCTACCCTGTGCGGCAAGCAGGGGCATGCCTTACCCAGGACCGGCCGGTCCAAAGAGCTGGCTTCTAAGTCCTTTGAGGGTGCTCGATCCGCGGGGGCCCAAGACAAGGCCAAGTACCGCAAGTTTGTTTCCGTCTGGGTTTCCGCACAAGTGGGTACCACGATACGCAGCGCACGTTCATCTTCGCCATCTGCCTCCATCGCTAGTCATAGCTCCAGCTCCTCCTCAAAGAGGAAATCGGTTAACCCAGGGAAGCTGTGGGAAAAGCCGGAGAAGACCAAGGCGCATGGAAAGGTGTCCAACCTGCCCCTGAAGGCCCAGGTGGTCCAGACTAAGTCATCCTTGAGGATCGAGCTGGTGGCGACCGCCCTTTCGAAGGCAAAAGGGGCTGACCTGGTCCAGCGAGTGGGAAAAGATCTCCACCGTCCGATGGGTGCTGGACGCTCCCACCCACGGACACTCTCTAGAGTTCCAGCAGAAGTGTCCGCGGATACCACTGGTGGCCCGGCAGGAGCAGCACATCCCTCCGCTCCTGCGGGAAGTACGGGCCATATTAAAAAAGGGGGCTATAGAGCTGGTTCCGATGTGACTGCGGGCTCCGCAGTCTACTGTGGATACTTCTTGTTGAAGAAGACTGGGGGCTGGAGGCCCATTCTAGACTTGCGGCGCCTTAACAAATACCTCAAGTCCCAAAAGTTCATGATGGTCATGTTGCAGCACGTGCTTGGCCAACTGGAGGAAGAGGACTTCTTGTCGTCGCTGGATCTGGAGGATGCATACTTCCACATCCCCATTAACGAGAAGCATCAGAAGGTCCTGTGATTCGTAGTACAGGGAAGGCACTACCAGTTCAAGGCCCTTCCCTTCCCTTCAGACTGAATTCGGCACCCAGGGTGTTCACAAAAGTGCATGGCACCAGTGGCGGCCCATCTGCGCCTACAAGGGATACATGTGTTCACGTACCTTGATGACTGACTCATCCGCGCCAAGTCCAGGGAAGTAGCAGTTCAACACACGGAGAGGACCGTCCAGCTGCTGACAGATCTGGGGTTCTCCGTCAACTATCCAAATTCCTGCTTGATACTATCGCAGAATGTGCTATTTCTGGGGGCCAGGCTCAACTTGGTCTCCTGCCTGACCGCCCCCTTGGAAGAGAGGATAGCGGCCATGCTGGGCAAGGTGCAATGGCTGTTGACACTGAAGACTGCCACGGTGCGGACCATCAAGTCAGATGGGGCATGCTTCTATTCAGTGTTCTCCAAATAAAACTATAAAAATTCTCTTTGGTTATCGACCTCCTGGCCCAGCACAGGCTTTCCTGGAGAAATTAGAATTCTTTCTGGCAGACACGGGGAATAAGCATGACAAGCTGTTATGTTTGGGGGACTTCAATATATGGGCTGAGGAGGTGACATCTGGGGATGGGAGAGAATTAAAGGAGACCCTGGAAGCCCATGCTTTGGAACTTTTAGCATCATCCCCCTCACATTGCCAGGACCATTGTCTTGATGTCCTGCTATATCGAGGGAAGATAATTTGTTATGTTGAGACAATCGCAATATCATGGACAGACCACTATGCCATAGTATTTGAACTGAGAATGCATAAGAAAACTCTGGAAGTGCACACGGAAAATTGGATGGGGGAGTTCCACAAGCTGAAAGATTTATTGAAAATCTCAAGGGAAACTCTGAAACATGCTTTGGCACAAATTGAAGAGGCTCTTCCATGTGAGGAGTTCTTCAATAAAGGCATGTAAATCATGGCTATGCTATTTAATGTACAGGCCCCTCTCCAACAAAACAAAGCCATGTAACCCCTGGTTTTCGCCAGATTTGGCCAAGAAAAGGGTACAGTTGAGATCTTTCGAGAAAAAAATGGAGAAGACATCGTACAGAGAGCATTTTAGAACAGGTCAAGAGCGCCTGAAGAGAATATGGAAAAGCCATTTTTGATGCCAAAGCTAAATTTATAACAGGGAAAATTGACAAAGTCATGAACAGGCCACAGCAATTGTACGCTGCTATTTCCCAGTTAGCAAATCCTGGGTGTGCGTCAGCAGCACCTGAATCATCACAAGCACAGGCGGATGCTTTTAATAATTACTTTATAAATAAAATAGAGCTAATACAAGGAAAGATTATGGAAATTAAACCATTACATCCCCAAGAGGATCTGGAAGTAACAGAGGAGATTAGCCCAGAATTCATATCTCATGATGAAGACACTGGGGCGGATCAGAAGCTATTTATGTTTACGAAAGTATCTGAGGAAAGGGTCTGCACCTTGCTCTCCGCGTTGAAGGCTACTAATGATGTACTCTTCGTTATTCTATCTTCAGTAGCTAAACTAATAGCTCCAGATATTACCCCATTTATCACAAAATTTGTTAACAAATCTCTTACATCAGGGGTAGTACCGATGATTCTGAAGAAATCTGTGGTCACGCCACTGCTAAAAAAAAACAAATTTAGACCCTAAGAATTTCCAGAATTACAGGCCAATGGCAGGATTGTCATGGCCATCGAAAATTCTGGAAAACATTGTGACAGCTCAGCTGCAGGAACATCTGGATCAGGAGAATCTGCAATCCACTGCAATCCGGCTTCCGACCAGGTTTTGGGATGGAGATGGCGTTGCTGACGGTCTGGGACTATCTATTGGAGACGGCGGATCAGGGGGGCGTGTCCCTGTTGGTCATGTTGGACCTGTCCGCCGTCTTTGATAGGGTTGTCCATGGGACCCTGCTGAAACGTCTGAGAGAAGTGGGTGGAGTAGGGAAACAAGCTCTTCAATGGTTTGAATCTTTTCTCTCTAGAAGAGAACAAAGAGTAGGATTTGGAGATTTCTTGTTAGATTCAGGATTACAAAGCTGTGGAGTCCTGCAGGGATCGTCCCTTGTCACAGGTTTCCCCCTTTCTCACCTGCTTTCGCTGCTTGATGGAATCCAGAGGAGTTTTCTTCCGTACGGATCGGGTCTTGTACAAGCCTGCTCTGCCGTCTTCGGCTTCCAGTGTTCGTTCAGCTTTAACGTCCGGGAAAAAATGAGGAAACTCCAGGAAGACCAGGAAAGGAGAAGTGCACTGGGAGGCGGGTGCAAGGAATCCGGGAAGAAGGCTAAATAGGAGGAGGGAGGATAGAAGGGAAAGCGGAGGGTCTAGGAATCAGGAAACTACAGAATTCCGCAAGGCGAACTTCAGAGCACACTTCTAGCCACAGCAACAGTAGCGTTGAGACGCGCGGGCCGCGGGGGCATGGCCATTTTATAGAACATGCTGCCTCGGACGTGAAGACTGGTAGGCAGCGTTCTGTGTGTACGGCCATGTTGGAAGTAGTACAGAGTGTAAGCCCCGACGCGTCAAGGACCAGGAGGTCCAGAAGGGGCATGTCTGATGGTTCATGACATCCCTCTCCCCACTGCTTTTTAATTTATATGTTAAACTACTCATGGACATTCTGAGGAAGCACGGCATACAGTTTCACTCATACACAGGTGTTCTTGAGGATACAGAATCTAGAGGAGAAGTACGAAATAGTTGACCGGTGCCTACAAGAAATACAGGCTTGGATGTGTGCGATCCAGCTACTGCTGAATGTCAGCAAAACATAAAAGACTCTATTTGCTTCAAAGCACAATCTGCAGAGGGAGCATTTACACTCCCTATGTTTCCTGGGGACACAGCTGAATTTCTCCAAGAAAATAAAAAATGTAGGCTGTGTCTGGGAGGATAACATGGGAAGTGGAGCTCAAGTTAGTGCGAAGGTACAAGCAGCTTTCCACTCACTACGCCTACTGAAACATATCCTACCATTCATTGCGAATGAGGACAGAGCGGTAGTCATTGGCACTCTGGTCAACTCGAGGTTAGACTATGGAAATGTATTGCTGTCGGGTATACCAGCCTATCAGTTGCGAAGACTGCAGGTGGCCCAAAATGCAGCGGTTAGGCTGGCGTATAGGTAAAAAATCAGCTCCAACCTCTAACTGAAGAAGAGCCCTACATTGGCTGGCAGTAAAGGAGATAATTGAGTTTAAGGTACTCTGCTTGGTTTATAGGTGTGTTAACAAGACAGGAACAAGATATCTATTAGATAAAATCAGGAGACATGTTCCTACCTGACAACTGCGCTCAGCAGATCAAAATCTGCTTCATATACACCACACCAGGTATATGAGCAAAGGGGACCGCAGATTCGGCGTCTACGGTCCAAGAGCATGGAATAAACTACCCAGAGAAAACTGTGAGATTAAAACCTTTCCGGCATTCCAGAAGGCCGTGAAGACCTATCTGTTTTGTTAGAACTCTCCTAGACCTTAACTGGTGTATTTCAATCTCATATGATTAAGTGGATTAAGACATGGGCCTCATTACGAGTATGGAGGTAGCCATGCCGCTTTTAGCGGCATGGCTACCGCCATACCGGGTACCGGATCCGGGTTCCTGGAATGGGGAAATACCGGGCTATTCCGGCCTTGGAGGACCCGGTATTCCCCCATTCCAGGAACCCGGACCCGGTACATCCCCATTCCCATTTGAGCCCCCATAGGGCTCAATGGGAATAGGGAGTATGCTAACCACGGGCCCATTAATGACGGGCCTGTTGTAAGCATCCTGGTCTGCTAGCGGGTCCCACTAAGGACGCCTGGTTTTACCGGACGTCCTTAGAGGGACTCACGAGCAGACCTCGTAATGAGGCGGTAGAGGGTTAACGGCGCCGGCAGCTCCACCAGCGCCGTTAACCTGATCCGGCTCTGCAGGTTGCAGATAGGACCCCTTCAGGAATTCCTGGACGCTTGGTGGATCCAGGTGTCTGGAAGCTTTGCAGACAAGATTGTTCTCGACGAGGAGTTCCGTCGAGCGATAAGGTGGTGGGGCGTGCACTCCAGCATTGCCGGGGGCACGGATTTCCAGATCCCCCCATACCAAGAGACAGTCACCACAGACGCGTCCCTGGAGGGCTGGGGAGCCCACACCGGACGTCTCCACGCCAGAGGCCTGTGGCTACCATAGGAGAGGGCTCTCCACATCAATGTCCTGGAGCTGCGGGCAGTGTTCTGGGTCCTCTAGTCGTTCCTTCTGTCACTCAAGGGCAAGGTGGTGAGGGTCTTCACGCACAATACCACCACGATGTTCTACATCAGGAAGCAAGGAGGTACTAGATACCCGGCGCTCTCCAGAGAGGCGCAGGACTTGTGGCACTGGGCCGTCAGCCAAGAGATGTTCCTCATTCCTTTTCACCTGGCTGGAGTCAAGAACACCTTCGCCGACTCCCTCAGCAGGGAGCTGCGCTCTTGCCACAAGTGGGAACTTCGACATGATCAAGTGAACAACCTCTTCCTCAAATGAGGCAGACCCCAGATCGATCTGTTTGCGACAGCGATGAATTCCAAATGACAGAGATTCGCCAGAAGGTTCCACCAGTTGAGGAGCATGGGGGACGCGTTTTCCTTTCTGTGGGAAGGCCTGTTCTGCCGGAATTCCCCTTCCCCGTTGCCTCTCCGGCTGCGAGTCATTAATCAACTCAAACGGTGGCGATGCAAGATGATCCTCATCGCCCCGGCGTGGCCGAGTCAGATTTGGTAACCGGATCTTCTCAGCCTGTCAGTGTTACCCCCAGTCAAGCTCCAGGTGGTTTGGATCTGCTCACCAGAGAAGGAAGCGCAATCCTACATCACGACACAGGATCGCTGAACCTGAAGGCTTGGCTCCTGCAGCCTTAGGGTTTGGAGTGTACGAGCTGCCGGCAGACTGCAGGGAGGTCCTTACCACGGCCAGAGCATTGTCGCCTCTTCATTGCTAAGGGCACAAGTGCAAACATTTTGCAACGTGGTGCCGGACGCAGAAGACCAACCCTCTGAATATCTTAGCTCCGCAGATTCTTCCGTACTTGTACTTGGTCAAGGCAGGGCAGACGCACGCCTCTATCAAGGTGCTTCTGGTGGCTATCTCCCGCTACACCAGGTCTCCAGGACGGTCTTCTCTTTGGTCCCACCTTCTAGTCAAGGAGTTCCTCAAATGACTGTTTCGATCATTACCACCGGAGAAGGCCCCTACCCCGGCGTGTGAACTCAACGTGGTGCTGACGAGGATCATGGGGGCTCCCTTCAAGCATATGCATCAGGCCCCTCTCAAGTTCCTTTCGTGGAAGACAGCTTTTCTCATGCCATCACCTCTGCCAGGAGGGTAGGTGAGGTCCAGGTCCTTTCCTGCAAACAACCTAAGCTGACTTTTCACAACACAACGATGGTGCTGCGGATGCACCCCTCCTTCATGCCAAAGGTTCTGTCGGAATTCCACCTCAACAAGCCTTTGGTGTTGCCTGTGTTTTTTCCAAAACCTTTGTCGCCGGCTAAAAGGACTTTGCACTGGCTGGATGTGGCTTGTGCGCTGAAGTTCTATGTGGTACGCACAAAGTGTTTCCGGAAGACATCTCAACCATTCATGAACTTTGGTCCTGTGTCCAAGGCTTCCATCTCCAGGTGTCTCTCCGGCTGCATCACACACTGTCACTGGTTGTCAAACCAACCGCTGCCCGGCCGTCTTAGACCCCATTCTACCAGAGCGATCGCTGCGACGACGGCGTTCCTGTCTGGTGTGCCCCTGCTGGACATCTGCAGGGCTGCTACGTGGAGGTCCACGCACACCTTTACAAGATTCTACTGCGTCCACAGGGATTCCAGAGAGGAGTCCAGGGTTGGCCAAGCAGTGCTACGCAAACCTGTTCGCTTGAAGGTGAGCCTGTTCCGGAGGGAAGAGTATTTGCTTCTGTTGAGCCTTGCCACCTCCTGTGGTTGTGTAATGTTGTACTGCTATGTATTCTTTATTCATGAGCATGTGAATCCATGCCAGACCCCATGCTGGAGAAGGAACAAGTTGCTTACCTGTAACTATTGTTCTCCAGCATGGGTCTGGCATGGATTCACATGCAAACCCTCCCTCCTGCCCCTCTGTGGCTCTTCCTGGTCATACTGCCACTTTATGGGCTATTAAATCTGAAGATGGCTGCCAGAGGAGGGGCTTAGGGGGAAGGGCAGTCATTGGCTGGGGGCAGTATGACCCAGAGCTCAGTGATTGGTTTATCGGAGAAAGACAGTTTGTAAGTGAAAGTGAAACTGTTTTTTCTTTTTGATTCCCGGCCTGATGACGGGGAATATTCATGAGCATGTGAATCCATGCCAGACCCATTCTGGAGAACAATAGTTACAGGTAAGTAACTTGTTCCTTCTGATTCCGTTTGTATCAGAGGTACTCATTGCTACCCATGTACTCTCAGATCATGCAGCAGTTGAGTGTACACTTTCAGTTGATAGGTTGTCCCCCGTTAGCAGGCCCCCATGGAAGCTGCACGACCCGGCCCTCTCAGATTTGGTGTTCAAAGGACCCCGTAACTAAAGCAATAACTGATTTCTTTAGGGAAAATAGCACTGCTACCGTTCCGACTGCCACGGTATGCGACCCTATGAAGGCAGTGATTAGATGGGAACTGATTGCTCACACAACTGCTTGCACTCATAGGAATAGAACCCTAAGATAGGCATTTTAGGGGGAGATGCGCGCTTCAGAAATGCTTCATAAGCATTTCAATTCTGTCATGGCCAGGAAGGGCCTACGGGTAGCGCGAAATAAACTAGAAGCACACTTAGCAGGACATACGGCCAAATCGATTATTCGTGCTAAGCAATCTTATTATGCCATGGGTAATATGGTGAATACATTTCTGGTTCATAAATTGAAGGCCATACATACAACAAATACTACAGCAGTGCTGGTAGACTCAGACATAAATATTCAGTACAAGGAATCGGCGAAAAGGAAGGTTTCTGAATGATATTTACCCACAGAATCTGAAGCAGGCCCGCCCCCCCCATCTCTGCGACTTACGCCAGACTACCAAATCAGGCTCTCGTCTACTGGTCAGGAGACCTTAGATACTCCTGTAACCACGGAAGAGGTGGCAATAGCAATAGTTTCTCTTAAACACAGGACCCCTAGTCCGGATGGTTTCTCAGCATCGTTTATACGATTTTTCAACCACAACTACTCAAACCTTTGACTAACTTATTCAACTTGTTCCTGGAATTTAGGGAGGGTTACTCCTTCGATGGAGTCAACTACAATTTTAATACTTAAGCTGGGGAATCCCACACAGGATTGTCACCCGTACAGGCCAATTTCTTTGAACCTGGATGCCAAGTTGTACTCTAAGGTGTTGGCCTCGAGGTTGGGGACGGTTCTACCCCAACTGATAAATCCGGATCAGGCTGGGTTTATTCCAAAGCGAAGCACACAAGACAACATCAGATGAGGCTTGGAAATCCTTGACCTAGCCAGGAGGGGATAGTCTTGCCTTGGGAGTACTCACACTGGATGCTACTAAAGCATTCGACAGAGTGCACTGGCCCTACCTTTGTGATGTTCTGCTTGCTTTTGGATTTGGCCCGTTGGCTAACTACCATTGACCTGTTACTCGAATAAGGGTTAATTGCCCCTGTCCCTATCGCTCATGGAACTAAGCAGGGTTGTCCACTGTCTCCTTTGATTTTTGCTCTTGTAATGGAGCCATTTGCGCAAAGGATCAGAGACAACTCGGAGATCACAGGGACTGAGGTAGCTTGGGTGCAACACAAAATGCCTCTTTATGCCGATGATGTCCTGCTCATGTTAACTAATATACCAACCTCCCTTGAGGCTGTCGTGTCTGAATTAAGATGATTTGAACTGGCTTCTCTGTCAATTACTAGAACTCCTTGCCATAAGTGTGCAATTGCCCAAGCAAGTCATTGCCGCTGCGAGATCCACCTGTCGATTCCGTGGGCATCTGACACTATTGAGTACCTGGGGGTGAGGATTCCTGTTTCCCCGCAGGATGTATATTGGGTCAACTTCCCAGGGTTGCTTAAGGATCTTGCCGAAGATCTTAAACGTTGGAGTAAGCAGGAAATATCACTGATGGGACGAATCGCTGCAGTAAAAATTAATCTTTTACCCAGATTTTTGTATCTTTGTCAAGCCTTGCTAGTTAAGATACCCAATCTTGAAGTACGTATGCTGCAGCGTAGCGTCCTACAATTTATCTGGGTGGGCAAAAAGCCTAGAGTTCCAAAAGCTGAGGTTTTAAGCGATGCCCGGAGGGGAGCAATGGCGGCTCTGGGCCTCCTCAGGTATTATGTGGCTGCTCGGGTTACGCACATTTTGGCTTGGAGGTCCCCTCCCAGATGGGTAGCTCTTGAGAAAGCCAACTCCTCCTGCCGGTTATCTTTCTTACCCTTTATCGACAATACTAAACTCCCCGATCTGACACACACTTGAGCTCGACAAAAATCTTGCTGTATTACTGGCACGTGGCTTTTATGAAGAAGTGGGTGAATCGGGTTTCAGACCGTGCTCTCCAGTCTTTGGTAATGCAGAATTCTCCCCAGGATTCTTAGGGAATAGTTTTTCAAATTGGCATAATGGGGGTCTGCATAGCTTGCATCAGCTGTACCAGGAGGGCTCTCCTCTCTCGTGTCCGAATGTAAGGCTCGATTCTCACTAACCGAAGGCGAACGATTTAGATATGGTCATATTCGGCACTGGATTTCACAACTGTGAGGAGCCAGGTGACCTGCGAAGGTGAGAGTATTGGAATGTACCCAACAGTATGGCATAGATGGGAGTAGAATCTCATGCTTTTATAAACTTTTGGGAGGCAACTTACTAACCGTCAGATCCTCCTACATTGCCATTTGGAAAGCGGATGTGGGACCTCCTGTCGAGGATTTATGGGAAGAGATCTGGGCTAGAAACCACGCCTCCTCTAGATGTGTAACCAATAGAGAATGCATGCATAAACTTTGCTACAGATGGTACCGGCCTCTGCTAACTTTACATAAAATGAATGCTGCTTTGAATTCGGCTTGCTGGAGGGGGTGCGGCCTTGGGAAGCTACTTTCATATGTGGTGGTCCTGTCATGTGATCCACACTTTTTGGGTTGCTGTACTGTCTCACATTAAGGAGAGAACTGCAGTGGACTTACCCCTGGCTCCACTAGTTGGCCTATCGCGGTGCTCAGTGGAAGATGTGTACCCTAAATCGGGTTGCAGAGCACAATCGGCGACACACCAATTTTTAGCAACTAAAATATAAATAGCACGATCGTGGAAGGCTCTTATGGGGCCAGTATTGGCACAATGGTGGATGGAGGTATGGGACATCTTGGTCGACGAAAAAGTTACAGCATGTGTAAAACAATGCGCTGCCTTGGTATCTAAATTTCTGGCTCCCATTTGTTGACTATTACCAGAATTTTCCCTCCCTAACTTTTAAACCGTCTCTACTTTCAAACTATTCCTTGATGTGATGTCCTTGGTGTGGTACTTTTTTTTATTTTAACAAGGTTATGCATTTTCGCATTAGCGCCTCAGTGGTGGGATGGCTTGTTGGACCCGGGAATGTTGTGCATTATGCATTCAGCCATATTTTACTGTCTATGTATGTCTCGCATCCTTGTTTGAATAAAAGGTTTGGGGAAAAAGTTATAGAATTTTGCTTTTATACTTAACAGATACTTCATTGTTCTGATATTGTGAAATGTGTAGGCTTAATTGAGCTGCAACAAGAATGCTGTGTGACTTGACTAGTTTATATTTGTGTATGATTTTGTATTATCTGGGGAGATGGTTTGTATTTATGGCCTGTATTGTTTGTCTAATTGTGCATAGGAGACTTTTAAATATTCATGTTCGTGTGCAAGGTTTGTTGGAAACCAAAGCACAAATGGAAAAATAAATAAAAAAGAATGCTAATCCATGCACTGGGAGAAATTGTTAACCTTGAGGTGCAGGCCCGTTTCTTGGCCCGGGCAAGGCGGGCAGCTGCCCGGGGTGCAACCGCCAGGGGGGTTCGCAATTACCCCGCTACACTGGAACCTCTGAAGGGGATAAAATTCCCCAGTTTGTGGGGCGGCGCATTGCCGTGGGGAAAGTTCTGTGGGTCAGGTACTGGCGCTGCCCCTTCCGACTGTAATGTCACAAGTACTACGTAACATTACAGAAGTCAGAGGCTTCCTGCGACCACTTTAGCGCCACTTGGGGGGGGCATAAGCACAACAATTAAAACACTTCAGGTCCCCCTGCAGCTAAAACCAGCTCCTCCCATCACAATGCAGGCAGGAAACTGCTAATGGTGGGCCATTGGTCACTGAATGGTTTTGTGCTGACATTGTGTTGGGAGGGGAGGTAGTGTGGGGCGTGGGCGTGCACTGTAGGCAGCTTTGCCTCTCCCAAAATAAAGCGGCGCTATTTCTTTCATGCTGCTTCTTTGCCAAACTTTATAACAATTCCACTTTAAACCACTTCCATGGCACTGGTGATGAGTTACTTCATTATGCTGATAATAGTTTTGATCAGTGTTGCTGAGTAAATATTCTTTAAGCCATGACCCGGTTCATTTATTTATTCATGCAATGTTTGTCGGGTACATGGACACAGATTATTTATTTATGCAATGTTTGTCGGATACCTGTATCCGACAAACATTGCATAAATAAATAGGTACCCGACAAACATTGCATGAATAAATGAATAATCCGGTTCCATGTCTCCTTATAACAAGTCAACAGTCAGACTTTACTGTATCAAAGCATACACTTGATTCCCATTGAAAGAATTTTAAAGTGATTGTTTATTGCGTTCGGGTGTCTCCTTGTCATTGCCCTTTTGGCTTAGGTTGCCTCCAAACCCCCTTCAGCATCTTGTGTTCTTTGATGGTTGCATATACTGCATCCTGTGCCATATTCATGTTCTCTTGGTGTGCCCAGTCCTCATTATCTGCAGCCTAAGTGGGACTAGAGCATACAATTGTCTTGGGCACCAATGAAAAAGTGGCCCACTGTTGCAAATGGCAATTCATTCCTTGTGTAACGGACTGTTTGACTTTGGGTAGGAGTCCCTTAATGGTGTAGTTTGGGAGTGGGGTGGGGTGCGGTGCGGTGGGGCTGGGGTGCGGTGGGGCTGGGGCGTGGGGTGCGGTGGGGCTGGGGCACGGGGTGCGGTGGGGATGGCGCATTGGGTGCGGTGGGGCTGGCGTGCGGGATGGGATGTGGGGGGGTGTATTCCTAGTGTTTCGCTCTGGGCACCAAATGGATTACAAACTGCCCTGCTGAAGTGCGTTATAATGGTTTTCAAACAGGCAACATTACTGTGGAAACCATGATGACCATTCTCCGTGATAAAGAGAGTGGAATTAACATGCAAGGAGGATTCATGAAAAGTGGGAGTATGGCATCCATCCTGCCACAAGACTGCAGCCTACCTTGTGTTCACTTATTTACAGGCACGCCTGATGCAGACATGTGTGAAACCATTGTTCGCTAAACACTCCTTTTGCTTGGTATAATATTTCTTTACATTAATGTTTTGGCTATAGAACAGTGATAAAACACACAAGTTATGAAATAGTTAAGTTGACATTCATCACACAATGTTGTCCATGCACGAAGCCCCCAAAACAGACCACCTTGAGTTAAGCATTTCCATAAAACATTCAGGTGCTTCGTTTCAGCAATATGGTGATTAGCCCTCTCTTAACATGGCATTCTTCCGTGTTAATGTGTCTACGTACATGGGGGAGTAAACAATGTTACGTTGGTGTCATGAAACAGAAAAGTCAAAATGTTTTTCATTTATGTGATTTTTATTATTTTTTGATCCCAGCAATTAAACCACTGTACAGGGCTTTTGTAATCCTCGGTGGCAGGGGCGTTGCTAGGGGGGGGGGCTGAGGGGGCTATAGCCCCTGGTCTTTTGGTTGTAGTCCCGGATAGAATCGCAGGAGCTACAGCCAAAAGACTAGCTAGCCCCCAGTCCCAACAGTTCCGACATCAGCTTAGCCCCGGGTCTTTTCCAGACCTAGCAACTCCCCTGCTCGGTAGCCTTTCAAATACTGTGCTTTCGTTGTGTTGGTGCAGAAGGGTCCCTCCTTTGTTCCTGCTCAGTCCCGTGTGTGCCTCGAGCTCCTGTATTCCCACCACAGCCCCGCAGTGTAGAGCTCGGTTCTACTCCATGCGACTTAATTTCTTCAAACCCCCTCTTTCCCAGTCTCCCCTTCCTCTCTCCACGGCCGCTCAGTGTTGCCAGGTCAGAAGGAAAAAATAAGCTGAATGTTCCTTTAAAACAAGCCCAAAACAAGCTGACTCCCAACCAAATAAGCTGCAAAAACAAGCGCACCTCTAAAATAAGGTGGAAAGGTCTCAGAAGTTGAAAAATAACTATAACGCAAAGAATACATACAGAGAGCTCAAACATATGTTAACAAAAAGCATTTATTAAAATTGTTATTTTCTAACAATTGGTGTCTATTTTAATTTGTTGTATGTGTGCGACTTATAAAAGCAACATTATTGGCTTTTTGGATCCTTGGCTGCTCTGGTGCTTGATTCGTCGCTCACCTCTGGTCCTTGGCTACATTGCAGGTACCTGCCAAGTAGCCCCATGTACTTCATGACACTGAGCCAGTCCAGGCATTTCCTATTAAATGCTAGGACTGGTATTTTATTTCTTCCCATTATAAGTATGGGCCTACAAGGACCAGTATGCAAAGGGAAAATCCAGGACTAGCTCATGGCGACAAGCGTGACATGGCCCCCCCACTGTCGTCCTTCTGGTATTGGGAAACCTGGTTGATTGCTGTCATCTGGTCCTTGGTTCATATAGTCCATCACCCCTCTGGTCATTGGCTCCCTCATGACTTACTCCTCTAGTAAATCACTAGCCCACCCATTGACTGTTCATTGCCATGCTAATCCCCAACCCCAGGGCTTTAAGTGGGCCGGGGCCTGCCGGGGCTGAGCCCCGGCAGGCTCTGAAATTTAGTTTTGAGGCGGGGCCCTGCCGGGCCCAGTAATCTCCCCTGGCAGCCCCGGCCACTACACGAAAAGGCATTTTTTTTCTACAGCCTGAAGCGCTCGCTCGTTTGCGAGAGCTTCAGCCTACAGAAAAAAATGCCTTTCAGCCATAATGGTGGCGCCGCACCTGCGAGGCATCCCTTTAATCAAGAGATTCCCGTCGGCCGGCGCCACCATTATGGAAAAAACGTGAGGCCGCTGAAAGCAGAGGCCTTGCTTTCTAAATACTGGAGCTGCCGCGCATTCGCGGGAGTTTCAGTATTTAGGAAAAAGGCCTCTGCTTCCAGTGGCCTCACGTTTTCAGCCTTAATGGTGGTGCTGCCCCTCCCCAGCTGGCGAGGGGCAACACCACCATTAAGGCTGAATAGGCAGGCGCTGTCCCCTGCCAGGCAAGCCTACACAAAATAAATGCAGAGATCAGCACCCTCTCCCCATAGGGGAGAGGGTGCTAATCTATACGAAAGGCTGCCTGGCAGGGGTGGCAGTAGCCCATTGAGCCCGGGCTCGTTAAGGGGGCGTGGCCTAACGGGCCATCAAGACCCCCGCTGTTAGGCCACGTCCCCTCGATGAGCCCCGGCTCGATTTGTAGTGCCACTTAAGGCACTGCCCAACCCTGTTCTTGCCCCTCCCCGCCCAAAACACCTTATCATGGAAACTCTTTGTGCTCTCTTTAATCAAGCCTTAACATTAAACTTTGCACTCAATGCTGAATGAATTTGAGCTGTAAATGCTACTGGTGTAATACAAATGTCTTAACCTGGTCTGCGTTCAGCCAATCAAGTTAAAAGCACTGTGTGTGTCCTTCAGTTAGTCATGTTAAAAGTTTTTGGCTTTTGCAAACTTATCAGGCATTTGCCAGGCACTGCCATTAGATGCCCTGGTACTTGCACCATTTTGCACCTGGTGCCGTTCATACAACTAAAGATAGCAGTGCCTACCAAGGGCCTTTCCCATGCCTACACAAAACCCTAAACTATTGTCATTGTCTATGCTTGTTTCCATCATGACTAAACTACATGTTGCTGTAAATACCCCGTGTTTACCTCTTGGCTAGGTAATGCGTCTTCAAAGGGTCTCTCATATTGAAAGAGCCCATCAATGCAAAAGAAAGGAGTACTTGCAGATTCACATCAGGAAGGCAATCAGCCCGAGCCTCACAGCGTGTGCATAACAGCTTAAGGCAAGACGGCATGTTCGCCTTTCATATTCATTTTATGGGGCCAAGTCAGGCAGACTGGCAAACAAGCGGAACAATAAGCACACAATTAAGGAAAAACGCAGACAAAAACCGCGATAAGCAACCTGCTAATATTATAAGCGACTTTGGGCAAAAACAAGCCCAAAGTCACTTATAATATAATAAGCGGACATGGCAACACTGCGGCCACTAAAAAAGAATAAAATGAGAACTGCTTAAATGATGGACACGGGCACTCAAGGACAGGGGTGGAGCTACGCAGATCACTGGCCAATCCCAGGAACAGAAATGTAGGAGGGCGGGCTATGACATTAGCTTTTCATTTCGGGCTGCATGTATGGCTGGAGCCATCAAGTGGGCGTGACTCCGAAGATTGCCGAACACTGCCTCCCACAATCTACCATGGGAGGCAGGATAGCATACAACACCGGCACACTCATGTTTAAAACAGGCTTACGGTTCGGATGTACGTCTTGATTCATTAATAATAAATGGCGTGCTGCTCGTAAAGTACGAGGAACACTTTACATCGGGGATTGTAAAGCTGTAAATCACAAGTTGAAGTGGCACAAGTACCTGAGAGTCACAGGCGGGTGGGATGCCGTCTGTATGCGGCTTTAACCGCGTTCTGTGGATCGAGTGCTGGGAAACCGTTGCTACAGTAACACAGCACGCTAAATTTGGTACGCCAAGTATACTGCGCATGCGTAGTGGCAGGGATACTAGTTATGGACCTAAAAGTGAAACCCACTGCGAAGGAGTGCAGATATATCCGGCGCTCTAGTTTTGATACGCTTCTCGTATTGGGTGGAGGCAGTGACGGCCAAGTTCGTGTGTCTACTGTGTTATATGTAGGTACGTTCGTGTATGTGCAGCAAATATACACAGATTGTATTATATAAAGTCCAGAGGGCAATATAAAAGCATCAGTCTGATCAACTAAAGTACATCATTTTTCTGAAAAAAGACAATCTAAAATTCGATATATGCCCTGAGGTAATGGTGCAATTGTTGCATAACCAGTGCTCTTGTCTGCATTAACAACTGTCGAATGACAAGGGCTACCTGTGGTTAAACATCATAACATAACACAAGCTGTATCTATAGCCCAAAATGAATCTGTATGTAGATGCCATGTCAATACTGATACATTCTACTAAAACGGTGTGCATGAATTAATAAAAACACTCCAGTCAATATTTTCATTCAGCCCCAAAGGATAGCTTTTGGTTAAAAAAATAATTGTTGGCTCTTGTATTCTTAGTGTTCGTTTGTCATGATTGAGGTCCTGGGTCAATCCAATTTTCATGACAACCGTCCATCTCAGTTCTTCAGGTTTGTGTCCAAGGCTTGTAAAGTGGCCCACTAAAGGTGCATTAATGGTGTTATTCCTTATACAGCTTTTGTGTTCTCCTATCCTCACTTTAACTTTCCTTTCAGTTTTTCCAATACACCGTCTGTCACAGGGGCACCAAATGGCATACACTACCATCGAGGAGTTACAATTGGTCAACACTCTTTGCTCCCATTTTTTGTTTAGGCCCAGATCTATGTCTTTGGTTCTGCTCGTTTGTGCACAACAGTTGCAGTGACCACATGGGCTATGGCCTTTGGTTTTAGGGAGACCCCAATTTCTGTTAATGTGGATTGGGTAGTAGGTTTCAGAAGCACATCTTTACTAGTAGTCAGTTCTTTTAGGTTTTTGTTTCTTCTAAAAGCGCATTTGGGTGTTGACATGGGGCATTCACCCTTTTCTAGCACATGCCAATTGTGTTTCACAATTTTAGTTATTTCATTTGACAATGGGCTATATATATTTATATACCCCATCCCTTTCTTGAATAAATATATTTTTTGGGGTATTCTCTTGTTTTTTTAAAACTCTCATTATGAGTCCGCAGACTACGCAACTGTCTGGGGTGTCCACACTCAAAATGTAGGTGCCCCCGGACAGGCGCGATGTCCGGACATGTCGGTTTTTGTGTGACACACTTTTAATTAGTCTGCAGACACCATGCATGTCCCACACTGAAATTTCACAGCCGAAGGGTGTCCAGGGATGGACGTTGGGGCCGCAGAAATCCAGGGACGTCAGCATGTGACCGCGCCCTGTGCAGCATGACGGCGGTGTCAGTGAACGATGCCCATGGTCACAGGCAGTTTAAAAGTGCTTTTCCAGCCAATATAGGGTGTTTCAAGCAGAAACCTTACCCTTGCACAGCTCCCAGGCTCATTCTACATTGATCTGGCACATTTTTGCAACTTTCCAAGGCCTATTTTCGACACAGTAGTCTGCAGACAGTACGACTGTCCGCTGACAGTTCCCCTAAAGCATTGTTATTAAAACTATGGGGTGCGCCCCTCTGGTGGGCCACAGCCTCATGCCCAGGGGGGCGCGCACCCACAGCCTGAAGGGAAAAAAACAGGATACATTACAAAAGGATCGGCTGCTGCTTCATCAACAAGCAGCAGCCCAAACCACGGCCCCTGCCACACATGCTTAGTATGACAGGGGCAAGGCCTCTGTGTGGCCTTAGGCTCCAGTATGAGCCTACTTATAAAGCCAAAAGAAAAAAGCATGCACCTTCTTTTGCCGTGATGAACAGTCATCGTGGCAAAAGAAGGTGTGTGCTTTTCCTTGTGTAGGCGGTCAGTCCCGCTGAGGGAGGGAGAGGAAGAGAAAGAGAGAGTCTCGCAGTGGCTAATACTACAATTATTATCGTCATCCAGCACGGTGCATTCTTGCTGTTACAGTCCTGCCATTATGAGCCAAAGGCATGGTACATGTCTTATTAGATACAGATACCACTCATGACGTATCACTGATCCCGATGCAGCAGACGCTTTGGTATCGCTGACATCACTACCCCTTTCACTACAGCATTTTCACTCTTCTTTAAGAGGCAAGAAAAGGTGGCCATTTGCCATGCATCCTTTCACTATGCCAGTGAATACATCTGTCTCTTGTGTAACCAGTGCCCACGGTTCTGTGTCCATATGTGCCATCACTGCCTTTTGTAATAAATCTACAGCATTTTCTATATGCATCAGGCCTCACAAACGCATGGGTCCAGCCGCAGTACAGTGGACATCATTACAAGTTTGACAGATTGACCTCTGGCCGTTCTGTCACCCTCTGATCCCATAACCACCATTCATTGTGGTGGTGAATTCACCAGAATGCGAGTTAGTCTCCATTCATGGAGTCTTTTGGAAAAGTGGAGGAAAAGCCAACTAGCCAAGTTGGAGGTTTTTCATTCACTCTAGCTCCAAACTCAGAACATAGTATGAAAAATGGCAGTAATGCTTTTCCTACCACCATGCTTGTAATGAGACCCAGTGTTATGTTATGAGAAGTACATACAAGATCAAAGAGCAGTTGGATAGGCAGCTAAGCTAATGGGATGGGAAAAAGAGGAAGGGGAAGAAGAGAAATGTGACTCCGTTTTAAACGTTTTAAGGTAGAGGGGTAATGAGCTGGACAGACCAAAGCAGAGGAATCTTTCCACAAGTACTTAAGGGTGATCTTGAATGCTCTTCTGTTTTAATTTGTTTGGAGTTATTTCATACTGTCAATCCACAGGTTCATTGAGAGAGTGGCTAATGACCATTCATCCATTCTTTTTGTTCTGCATTTTTCTGTAATAAATTTGCTTTCTGCTTTATCTGAGGTTCCTACAAGAGTTATATTTTCCAGAAAGGGGGATGGATATTTGGGTCCCGTGAAGTATATGTTGTATTGTGCTAGGCAGATCATTTTGAACCTGATCCTGTCTTCTATGGCACCACACATTCTGCAGCCATCTCTACAAAATGAATTAACACCAACACAGAGGGGCGGGGCAGGGGGGTCCCAAACAATTTATTTTTTGTTCAGGGGGGCCTTGGCATAAAAAGTTTGAAGATCACTGCCCTAAAGGGACCCACCCATCACTTTTCCTCATTCTCAATCTGCCTGTCCGGGAGAGTATATCTGGAGAACATCTGCGTTGCAAATCTCTGAGAATCTGCTGCAATGGCATCTGCTATGGCCCTCTCTGCTTCCCAACTGCCCCCACCCCCACCACCTCAACAACCTGCAGGGCCTGGAGACGGGAACAGGCGCAGTAATACAGAGAAGGATCAAGAAGAAGAAGAGGATGAAGTGCGGGAAGTCCTGGGTGTGGCAATTTTTCACGACCATTGGAAATGTCCCAAGGGCTTGTGCAAGCAAGGTTCGATGCACTGAGTGCAAAGTTGTGCTCAATCTCAGGAAACCTGGCTTGTATTCCTACATGACTACTTCCATGAGACGCCACACCAAATCAGCCCACCGGAGTGCTCTGAGAAATGCGATAGCTTTCTCTGGTAAGAGCAGGTTGAATTTCTCCACCCCATTATCTTCATCTGCTCCTGTCACCACAAAGGATACTCCTTTGGGACAGAGGATACCAGCCTGGGTTTCACAGGCCAAACAGAATGCTGTTGACCCTTACCTTTCAAGGGTCACAGTGCTATGCATGTACTGTGAAGCACCAATCTGTACGGGGGAGCAGTTTCAGAGTGCTTTCAAGGTTGCGGTCAAGGAGCATGAGAAACACTGCCACCTACGTGATTAAGGCCTGGCCAACATCTTCCTCTCTCCACCTGCTCCTTCGTCCCTGTGGTTGGTGTCCCTTCCCCCCTTGCCTCCCCTACCTTGCCTCTCCTGAGAAGAAATGCACACAAAAATACAAAATTGAAAATATACAAAAGAAAAAGTTCCTTTAGGAGCCACCATAACAGTTAAAAAATAGAAGTGAGAAAATCACATGCCCCTGTACAACCTGCATAGTCCACAGACAGAGATGCAGTCCATGGACAGCTAAAACATTCCAGGCGTGGGACAATTGCGATCATTGCAATTGTTTTGCGCTCAAAAAAGGTGGCTCTTAAAAGAACCATTTTTGGTTTTTTTTGGCTTTCATGTATTTTTTTCAATATTTCGTTTTACAAACTGAACTAAGAAAACATTTCACTGATTTTCATAATTTCTTCTCACTTTCACAGAAAATGCTTCAAAGCATTTTGAATGTTTTCTACAAAAATCTGATTACCCACATCAGTTAGGTGGACTCCATCTCACCGAAAAATGTTGACCCTATCAAATTAAATGTTCTCATTATTGAACGATGTTATGCCAACATTGCGAACAAAAGCACACACAGCTTTATTGACGTTGCGCCTCGCTTTATTTGTGGACCAAATTTACTAGAACGTGTCCACATCTGTCTCTGGGCATTTTTGTGAAAAATGTATTTTGGAATTAGGGAACATTTCCTTCAGCTTTCCCAATGTCTCCTTCTTTGCAAATTGCAATGAGATTCCAGTCGCATTCCTCAAACTGTTCTCACCACAATGAATGATGATAATTTCCGGAGGCTTCAACGGAACCATATTTGCACAAAATCGGAGCAAGTCCACCCACTTCATGCCACACACTACGTGTGAAGGGAATCCAAGAATTTTGACTATTCCACAATGTTCAGCATACACCTTCACACAGTGGATCAAAAAGTCCCCCAAAATCCAAACACTATGCCTGCTGAAAGGCATTGCCATGGCCATTTTGAATCCTCTCACAACTCCTACTAACATAACTGCTGCTACCCTCTCATCCTGTACATCACACCCAGGAAACCATGATTTGCTGATCCCCCAATGTCCATGGCCTCCCCAGTCCCCTTTCCATGCCAGACAATCTCAAAAGACATGGATGTGGCATGTGCCGTCCACGGACTACCGCAGTGTCTGCGGACAGATCCCCGAATTGAAGGGGGTGCGGATGGAAATTAAACACAATGTAAATTATTTAATCTTTAGTGGTGGCTCTGAAAAGAACCTTTTTTGGGGGGTTGTTAGCAAACATCTTTTTTTTTTCCTTTTTTTGCTTTTATGTGTTTCTTTCCTCACAGGAACCTCTTCAATGCATTCCTAAGATTGTAAAGGAAAATTGCATTTTCTGACATCTGTCAAGTGAACTCCAACTGGACCAAAAAAATAAATGCAAATCCTGAGAATTGATATTATCATTCTCAAAAGATGACATTCCTGCAGCATATAAAAAGGCAGATACACCTTATTGACAATCACAATATCTGCACATTTAAAGTTAACCATACTCTCACAGAATGAAAGCAAGTTTACAAATTGCATGCCAGGAAACCTCCACTTGTGCCAATCCAATATTTCCAACGATGCCATGATTATCAGCATATACCTTCAATGGCTGAATTGAAGAGTCCCCCAGAATCCACACACTCTACCTTCTCAAACACATAGCCATAGCCATTGTCACTGCTCTTACAACTCCTGCAAACAAAACTCCTGCTACCCTCTCTTCCTGTACACCACACCCAGCAAACCTGATTGTCTAGTCCCCACAGTCCCCTTTTCATGCCAAGCATCCACAAAAGCCCCAAATGTGGCACATGCCATCCGCAAACTGCTGTGGTGTCCGCAAACCCGCTTACAGAGGGCAGCCCTTCTACCCTTTCCACTTCCATGTTCTTAACACTCCCTTATTGGCTGCTTTCAAAGAGTCACACATCCATCCAGCAATCAAATCCAAAACGCCAACACCTAACCCTGTCATCTCACTTCAACACTTCAGATGTAGACTTGAACTCTCAAAGTGTATATCTGCTGTTAATGAAAGACATTGGCATCAAAAACTACTGTGCAACTGCCAAAGATTTCTATTTCCAGATTCAACAAGATCTGCATCTAACACATAATACAGGTATGCTTATATTTTAAAAACGTTTTCTTGAACTCACAAATATATATATATACATGGCCGTGTAGTTATGGTAAAGTTGCTAATCCCTTAGGAAGAGCACTTTTTGGGCGGCTTATAACTTCACTCCCCCTGGACGAATCCTCACCAACCTTTGCAAAAAATGTATATGGCCCATTCTGAATTTTTCTGCAAGGTTTGGTCCACGGGGGGGCAAAGTTATAGGGGGGGTCCCAAAATTTCTTTTTTTCCCATATGGGAAAAAAACATGCTCACGCCTACAGCCCAAACCGCAGGACTGATTTTCACCAAATTTGTGGCAGGAGCAGCGGCTTGGTCCCGAAAGCGTGCTTTTATTAATTTGGTGTAAATCCGTCCAGTAGTTTTTTTTAAAATGACCAAAACATAAAGCAAAAAAATAGTGATATCTATGTCTGCTCCGCGGACACACTTCCCTGTTCGCTCCGTGGACAGGACACCGAGTGGCTAATTGACTTGGGTCATGTCCACAGACACCCAATGTGTTCGCTGATTGGTTGGCGTGAAGCATGAGGTGCGTCAGATTTTTGGAAACGCCCGCCATCTTGGGACATCTGCCGGTGTCCGCGGACATCGCGGTAAAAACATATTAAAAAACACAACATTGCACCTGTCAAACTTATCAAATACTCTCTGGGGAGGTGAGGGGTGATGAGGATGGGATGGAATATGGCTGCAAGAAGCAAAAAAAAATGGGTGGTTTTTACCGCGAAAGTCCGTAAACAGTTCGGATGTTCGCGAACAGTCCTGAAAAGTTCACGAACACCTCAGCATTACAGAGTTGGTGAAATGCAGTTCTTGGATGGCTTATAACTTTGGTGACACTTAATGGAACTGCATGAAATGTTGCATGTATATTCCTGGGCTGATTCTGAATGAGTAGGCATAGTTTGGTGGGATTCTGTCATGAGGGGGCAAAATTAGAGGGGGGTCCCAAAATAATGTAAAGGCTTATAAATGAGATGCCATTTGATGAATCCTCACTTAATTTGGGAAACTCATAATACATTTAGATAGGAATGTTTTTTCAGAAGTTTGGTAGGATTTTGTGAAGAGGAGGCAAAATTAGAGGGGGGTCCCAAAATAATGTAAAGGCTTATAAATGAGGTGCCATTTGACAAATCTACACTTCATTTGGCAAACTGATAATAGATCAAGATATACATGTTTTTGTGAAGTGTGGTGGGATTCTGTCAAGAGGGAGCAAAATTAGAGTGGGTGTCCCAAAATATTGTAAAGGCTTATAAATGTGGTGCCATTTGACAAATCTTCACAAAGGTTTGCAAAAAGATTAGATTTAAAGATCATAAAGTTTGAATGGATTTTGTCAAGTGGGGGCTAGGTTATATGACGATTGTATGTGCATACATTTGACACTTTTGAAAAAATAAAACATTGGTGGATTTCCAGCAAACCTGCGTAAGGAGGATTGACAAGGACCTACAAGCATGGTTTTGCAAATGTGCCAGTGTTTTATTATTTGACAAGTGTCATAATGTAGCTACAAAAAATAGCTGTATACCTTTAGTGACAGAGGGGTAGCCTGTGGCCATGGGCAGTGGCCAGATTGTCCGGGTCATGGAATAAGGTCATGATCCAGACAACCTGGCTACTGGCCATGACCACACGGGACAAAACATAGGACTAAAGTGGCCATCTGGGTCTGGCTTTGTGGTAAAGTTATTCGAAATTAGGATAGATTTGAAAGGGAAGAAAAATGTGCTCGTGGTAATATGGTCATAGGGTTCTCTTTTTGCCTTCTGCATGCTGCTATGGAAAGCGAAGAGGGGCCCTGTATGGAACCCTCACCTTCCCTTTCCATGGTGGCCATCCTGGAAAAGGATTTTCCTTCCTACACCTGGATGCCGTAGGTTGCCTATTTGTTAGCACCCTGGGTTCCCGCTTTGGGAACCTACGGTGCTAATGGCCTTCATCCCCCATTTCAGGGGCTGGAATGGGGGGATAATGGTCCAGAGACCTCGTTATCCACCCTCGCTTCGCTTGGGCTGATAACTTGGGCTGCTGGGCAGTATCCACCGTTCCAGTCCCTGGAACAGAGGAGGAACGCCACAATATTTCCATTAGCATAGCATAAAATGCAAATGGAAATGTTGGAAAATCTTATTTAGTCTATGTACCTTACTGAGAAATATAAAGTAGATGGAGTCTATACATTTTTTTTTTAGTTCTACTTTTTAAACTGTGAAAGGTGGTTCCTAAAGGAATATGTCGTTTGTTGTTTTTGGATGTATTTTTTTGGCAGGAGAGCTGAGAACGAAAGGTGGGGAGGGAAATGAGGGAAGAGCAACCAAACACTAATAGGGAGGGGTAGGTGGACAAGGTAAAATGTTGCGTGTGTGTTATTTCTAAGTTAGGGGGCGCTGTTTCTCATTCTCCTTGATTACAGCAGTGGTGGTGGCTCTTGGGGAGGAGGGATGGAATTAGCTGGTGCCATTTTAAGATAAATAGCAGTTTTGCTATAAGTATGTACTGTGTACTAGCTTGTTAATGGATAATGAGTCGGAATAGATGTTGGAGCTGTGCAAGGGAAATTTTGAAATTGGAAGTTCCTAGATCAGTAGAAAATGCAGTTCCCAACTGTCCGCCAAGCAGAGATCTTATCGTGAAATGCGGACGGGTTCTCAGACACGTCATCATGCCACGCGCCAGCGTATGGTCATGTGGCACTGTCCGGAAGGTCCGCTATGAAGTCAGATGTAGATGTCTACAGATGCAAAACTAGTTGAAATAGTTGCAAGAAGTGTATAGAAGTGTTAAAAATGATTCCAGATGGTGTGAAATGGCAGAGTTTTTGGGTGAAACTTTGGAAATTGGACACAAATATTGGTATATTGGGTAAGTATGATATTAGTAAGTTGTAGGAAAATAGCATGCACTGGTAAAAACCTATGAAATTCAATGAAAAAACATTGTTAAAGGGACGTTATTGTTAAGTTGCACTAATAAAAACCTATGAAATTCGATGAAAAAACTTTGTTAAAGGGACGTTATGGTTAAGTTGGACTGATAAAAACCTAAGAAATTCAAAGAAAACACATTGTTAAATGGACGTTATGTTTTCAAGTAAAACCGAAAACCCCTGAAATTCGCCAGTTATGGTAAGCTAAGCAACCATAGTTTAGTTTATTTTAGTTTCTTTATTTGTACTGCGCGCCGAACCCTGGGGTTACCGGGCGCCAGAGACTTAGAGAAGGTTACAGCATAGTAAAAACATACAATACAGTACAATACAATACAGAGTAAGATATAACAACAGTAAGTGCAGTAGACCGGGTTACATGATGGTCGACAAAGGATAGGAGGAGAAGTACATTAAGCAGAATTTTTGTTGGAAAGCCATGTTTTTGTTTTGGCTCTAAAAGTCCAGAAGGAGGGTTCTGCTCTAAGGTTCAACAGCATAGCGTTCCATAGTTTGGCAGCTAGGACCGGGAAGCTGGAGCCACCTGCTTTTTTTAGGGAGAATTTGGGGACGGATAGGGAGTGTGAATATGGCGTTCTAGTTGGTCTGGTTGATGTGTGATTGTGGAACTTGTCTGCCAGGTATTTGGGCGCGTCATTGGAGCGGCATTTATGGACGATGACGAGGGATCTGACAGTGATTCTGTCTCGTACAGGGAGCCAGTGTGCATCTTGTCTGATGCTGGAGATGTGGGCGTGTCGTGGGATACTCAGGGTGGCTCTGAGGGCATTATTTTGAAGTATCTGTAGTTTGTTCAGATTTTGGTTCTGACGTGCCGAGAAAGAGAGTATTACAGTAGTCAATTTTTGAGAGCACTAGCGCTCTGGCTAGAGTAATGCAACTGGAGGGTGATAGGAAGGGTTTGCATGCGTTGATAAGCTTATTTGTATAAACTGTGGATGAAGCTGTGGCGTTCACCTGTCTTTTGAGCGAGAGAGTGGAGTCTAGATAGACCCCAAGAGTTTTAATTTCTTTGGCTACTGTGATTAGGTTACCGTCTATGTTGATAGAAGCGTAACAGGGGTCTAGTTTGTTTAGCCGTGGTTGGGAGCCAACAAGGAGGAGTTCTGTTTTCTCGTCGTTGAGGCATAAGCTGTGCTCTGCCATCCAGGCTTGGATCTCCAAGTAGAGGTTGTTGATCCTGGTGGAGTCCTCATCATAGCACCCTGATAGGGTGATGAGAACCTGGGTATCGTCAGCATAGTTTGTATATGTGACACCCAGGTTATCTAGGCGGTCAAACAATAGCTTAGTGAAGATATTGTATAGGGTCGGCGAGACGCACGAGCCTTGAGGGACGCCACAGGTGATGGGGATGGGGAGTGCTGAGGCCCCCGGGGAGAAGACTCGGGTGGTTCGGTTGGCTAGGAAGGACTGGATCCAGGCAGTCGCCTGGTTAGAGAAGGCCGCTGAGGTCGTCAGATGTTCCGTGAGGATCTGATGGTCAACAAGGTTGAAGGCTGCTGATAGATCTAGCAGTAAGAGATTGGCTAGATTACCCTTGTCCTTTGCCTCGTCCATCTGGATTTTTAGGTCCAGTAGGGCTGACTCTGTTCCGTAACTTGGCCTGAAGCCGGATTGTCTGAGGCCCAGGAGGTTGTTGTCTTCCAGTTGCTTCTGAATTTGCATGTAGGCCACTCTGTCTAGAATCTTTAGGATGTAGGGGACTGTGGTGATTGGCCTGTAGTTGGTTGGGTTATTGGGGTCTAGGTTAGGTTTCTTTAGTAGTGGCATGACCCAGGCCTCCTTAAGGCTGCTAGGGACTGCGCTTGATTTGAAGGATGCGTTGATAAGGGCTGTTATGAAAGGGGCCAGATTGTTGGCGCCTTCCTGGATGATGGGAGCTGGGCATGAGTCCCCTTGGCATCTGGAGGGTTTGAGGCCCTTGATGATGCTTTCTACTTCTTTAGTGGATACTGGGGAGAAGGAGAAAGGGGGGCAAGTGGGTGTTTTGGGGGTGGGGGATGGTGGATGGTTTTTTTTTTTTGATAGGCTAAGCTTTTTCTGTTCGATTTTGGATTGTTACATGGTGATTTTGTCTGCCAGGGCTTTTTGGATCCTCTCACACTAGTCTTCATCTTTCACACAGGTTTCTGCCAGTGTAGGGGGGGATTTGAGTTCCCTGAGGATGGTGAAGAGCTTTTTTGTTTTGGATTTGGCACTCTCAATTCTGTTGTCATAAGTCTCTTTTTTGGCCTTGAGGATGGCAGTTCTGTAGGTGGTGGCTGCAATTGTGAGTTGTGTTTTGTTGGTTTGGTTTGGTGTTTTTCTCCAGGTGGCTTCTGCAGCTCGTTTGGAGTTCCGGAGGATTTTTAGCTCCGGTGTGAACCATTTGTTCATGTGGGCTGCCGGTTTGGCTTTGGTGAGTTTGATGGAGCAATGATATTTACTGCTGATTCTAGCGTTTTGTTGTAGAGGTCAGCAAGTTTCTCCGCATCTAGGTTGGCGTAGTTTGCGGGGGTAAGGATGTTGTGTATAAGTGGGCGGAGGTTTTGCAGGGTGATGTTGCGGTTATTCCTGGTAAGGGTTTGTGGGATGATGATGGTGGGAGTGTTTGGTTGTGGCTTCCCTTGGATGGAGAAGGAGATGGCGTGGTGGTCAGACCATGCAATTTGCTCGTTTTTAAGGATGGCCGTGGAGCAATTGAGATCCGCTAACCAGTCAGGGTTCTACCTTTGTTGTGGGTAGGGGCTGTGATTCTGAGCTTGAACCCTAGTTTGGAGATGATGTTTTCCAAGGAGAGCACATTGGCATCATTTGGATCGCTTAGACCGAGGTTGAGGTCGCCTAGTAGGATGATTTGAGATCCTGTTTTGGTATTGGTGGTCAGGAGGTCTGATATCTCTTCCTCAAAGGTGGCGATGGGGCCTGGGGTCTGTAGAGGAGGTGTAACAGTACGGTGTGTGTAGCAGAGAGTTGAAGCTTGGCTGACAGAAGTTCTGCAGACCGGAAGCTGGGCGGTGGGGTTAATCTAAGGCCAAGGGATGTTTTGTCAATTAAGGCTACTACTCCTCCTTTACCTGTGTCCCAGTCTTTCCTCAGTATTGAATAACCTTCTGGTATGGCGAGGGATAGAACTGGGCCTGCTGCTTGGTGCAGCCAGGTTTCAGTGATAGCCAGGAAGTGCAGGTTGTTGGAGGAGATGAAGTCTGTGATATCTAGCATATGGGTGATCAGGGAGCGGGCATTGATGAGGGCGCCCTTAATCAGTGGCTGTTCAGAGGTGCTCGAGGGGGCTGTTTGGGTGTTGTTCAAAATTTGTGCGGTGTTAGCTTGAGCTTGGTTGTGCGTGGGATGAGGGAGTGTCTTTTGGCTGGTGTCTTGGGGGTTATGAATCGAGAGCCGAGTCTCAGCTTTCTGTCTTTCAATGGGCATGGGTTCCAAAAAGTGGGTGGAGCAGCAAATCGGCGGATCCATTCTATGGTGCTGAGGGCGCCGTTTGGCTGGTCAATATGTTTAGCCTCGAAAAAACCCATAGTCGAGGTGTGCGAGGGATGTTGGCCTAGGGGTGATTGTGGTCAGGGTTTAGGGAGGGTGGTAGTGTTGAGGTGGAGCAAGGCGAGTGTAGCCGTTAAGGTAAGAGTGGCTAAGTAGAGGTTTGCCATGGGTGGTCAGTGTGAGACCCGGGATGTAGTTGGGTGAGGTCAATAGACTAGTTTGAGGTGGAGAAAGAGCAGGCCGGGTCAAGATAGGCAAAAAGGGCAAATAGTCAAAATCAGAACAAGGTACAATGGACAGCAAGTAGGCGCGTTCAAAGTAAGGCACAGTTGTCAACAGAATAGGCACAGTGGTCAACAGAATAAGGCACAGTGGTCAACAGAATAAGGCACAGTGGTCAACAGAATAGGCTCAGTGGTCAACAGAATAGGCACAGTGGCTAGCAAGTAGGCACGTTCAAAGTTCATGCTTAGGTTGCGGCAGTACAAAAGAAGGTGCATGATAAGATGCAACAATAAGTACAGGGTAGGCAGTGAGCATTGGGAGGGCTCGTTCAGCATGAAGCGCATAGTGAGAAGCCATGGCAAGGAGTCACGGTAGGCTGCGTGTGGAAAGCAGCGGTGCGTGCATGTATACCTCATGGGCAACGTGGGCGCAGTAGGAGAGTTAAAATTGGGAGCAGTTCTCGGGCAACAGACAAACAGACTTAGACAATGTTGGCCGGTGCGGCGGTCGGGGACAAAGGACTCAAAGCGTGGCGGGGTTATGGGAATTAGGTTTTTTGCTCAATCATGAGGATGGGACGAATTGTACTCACGTATACGGTGGCGGTCGCCAAGGGCGCCCCGGGGAAAACAGGGGTTAACAGGGCCTTGTGCTGCAGGCCTTCTGCAGTAGGGCCGGCATCTGCCTGCCGGCGGCTCGGATTGGATAAAGTAGAAGTTTGTTGCTTAGTTACGCCAGTATACAATGGCTTGTCCTTGATCGGCGGCCATTTTGCAACGTTCAGCTGTAACTCGCACTGCGTGGGTGATGGCGGATTCGCCTCAGGAATTAGCGGTTTCGTGCTAATAGTGCTACTGCCTCCAGGATGCAGGGATGGTGCAGTGAAGCTGGGAATTAGCAGGGTATGTAGGTGGGCAGACGCGGAGTGCGTTCTGCAGTCGATGCCAGCCGGGTGCAGGCTTGAGGACCATAACTCATGCCACCACCGTGCACTGCTAAGAATAACACCCAGGACATCAAAGATGACATCACTGATGACATCACACGTGAAATACATTTTGATGAAAAGTGTCTACAAGGAATTGTGTTTATATTGTTGATAACAAGATGACAGGAGTGATCGGGAGACCTATCATGAACTACTTAATCTATTAAAGAATGTACTCATCTAATATCATTGTAATGGAGTGTTGTTGTTAATACAGAAACCTAATCATATATAAACATAGGCAATGACTGCAGCATGCACAATAGAAGTACACTATTTGTAATATTGTAATTATGGATAGTACAATAATGAATGCTCCCTTATCAGAGTTTTGAGTAATGTTAAACATGTAATAACTAGCTAACTATTCAAGACTTACAGCACTTGCTGGTACAAACAATACATATGAATCACCACAATGCATACAAATCAGAGGCACATACAGGGAAACTAAAGTAAGGAAGAAAGAAACTGCATCATCAGAAAATATTAATGACATTAAAGTTTATCTTCATGTATGCAAATGAATTGTGTGTTTGAGGCCTGCTCCTTTTCCCCATGTATGTGCACCATGAGCTGAGACCAAACCCTAAGGAAAGTACTTAAAGAACATATGACAAGGTTAACATCTAGATATATAGCATCTTTTTTAATTTTATTATTCTGACTGCCAGTGAACAAAACCACCTGGCCTATATATGTCAAGGAACAAAAACAAGTGGCCCAGATATGTGATTTCATCAGTGATGTCATCAATGACATTTGTGATGTCATCTTTGATGTCCTGGGTGTTAGTTTTAGCAATGCACGATGGTGGCGCGAGTTATGGTTGCTTAGCTTACCATAACTGACGAATTTCAGGGGTTTTTCGGTTTTACTTGGAACCATAACATTCGTTTAACAAAGTTTTTTCTTTGATATATATATATATATATAGAGAGAGAGAGTTCTTGCAATTCACCCTGTAATAAGCTTCTCTTTTTTAACCACTATAGCAAATGCCATGCAGTGCAGCATTCATCCCCTGCTTACATGTAGCAGCAAGAAACAATTACAATGCTGTGCATTTCAAAATTTGTTTACAAGCATTTTGATGAAAGGTTAAAAATGTATCTGTGCATGTACAGCAGCACTGTGTCACATTTCCATAAAATAAAGGAAACCCAGATAAAATAGACCTTTAGAACATTTTGAAGTGACACTTAGTGTCGCACAGTTTAATATGTTGGCAGCACATGCCTACATACCAACATCACCCATTACAGTGTATAGGTGCTACTTAAGTCTTTCTTTTTTCCTTTGCATTCTGTCACTTCCAATTGACTTCACCCATTATAAAACTGAAACTACAAGTCCCAGAATGCCAAGAAGAAAACACGACTGAACTTCACAATTCGAAACTGTGACATGTATATTAAATAAACATATGACACACTTTGCTTTTCAAAATGTTTTTTTGAAGCCTTTTTAAGAAAGTTAAAAACTTGCATATCTTCATTTCCAGCAGCACTGTATCACTTTTTCATAAAAGAAAGTAAACGCAGAAATAATTGATTTGTACACCATTTGTAATTGGTACTCAGTGTGGGCAAGTTTAATATATTAACAGTACATGTATACTTCCTAACATAACCCATTCCAATCTTCAGCTGCTTATGCAGTCCTACTGTTTTCTCTAGGTTCTGTGACTTGTATTCCAACTTTCACAATGGTAAAAGTGGAACTGCAAGTCCCATAATGCAAAGACAAACTCGAGGACCACATAAACACCTACAGATTAGACTGCATCATGCTTGCAAGTATGCATATACTCCTAACACATTAAACCTATACACACCAACTGCCATTTAAAAGTGTCCTACAAATATTTTCTTCTCCTTTACAAATTATTACAGCGCTTCTTCAAATGCACATACACATTTCTTAAATGTCATGAAAATGCTCATAAAAGCAACAATTTTTAACCATCCACCATCCACCAGTTCTATTCACTTTTTACCCACCACCCCTCCTTCCATTACAAATATGACCCTTCCTTCCTAGCAGTACTTCGCCATTACCACATAGGCCCACTAACTTTCTTTTGCAATTACAGGAAAGAAGCAAAGAAGCACATTACTGCAATCAACAACCGTAAAACGAATACCCTTCGCATCCGACAAAGTAAGTACGTTCATGTACCAGGTATATGTATGTTATTATAGCAGCAGAGTGCCACTATATATATTACCCCAGACTACTCTTTTCAAACCAACATTTCTTTCACTCTATGCCATTATATGCCACCATTCACACTCCTACAATTCCCATCTGCACACCACCATTGCAACACCCACTCTGTTCCTCAAAACAGCACAATCACAGTACGGATTCCATCACGCTACCACTGCCTTCCTCACTAACACAACACCATCACACCTGTGTACACTCATATTCTCACAACCTTTCCAACCACCATAAATGCCTACACATTGCCGAATTTTCCTATACAACCTTTCTCTTTTCCCAACAGACACAACAAAATGCCTACTAAACAGCAACTACGTAGAAAAGAAAAATAAATAGAGCAGATAAGACTAAAAGTACACCACATAGTCATCTACCTCTAAAACAATTTATTAGAAACATTTAAAAAAAGAGCTAGTAACCTCACTTAACAGAACTAAACAACCACGACTGAAGAAGGTAAGGCCCCCTTGCAAAAACTAAAAGTAAAACATTATGTACAAAGAAAAGCAGACCAACTAATGTACCCAATCCTCTATCTACCAGTGTTAACATAGTCAAGGTAAAGCAATCCAAACAATGGATGTTACTAACATTTTTCCACTGCACAGTTCTTCACAATCTTATAAAAAAATCTGAAAAGTCACGATCTTCCCTTAAAAACAACCGCAGGAGAGTAATCCTGCAAGCTCTAATTGACCGTGATTTTCTACTAAAAAGAGCATTGTTTATATTGATTTTAAACAGAATGAAACCACTAACTAAATGAATAAATTACAACAAGCACTTATAAACATGTAGAGTGTCAATATGGAGACCTTTTCAAACTTCTGTAATGTTGAATGGATTCACAGAAGCAGCACAGAACCAAACTTCAATGAAGAAGCTTATAAACAAGAACAACAAAAAACAACTGCCATAGACAATAGTGGTCGAGGGTATGAAATGGTGGAACAAACCATTATGGCAAAAGAAACCCTTATAGAAAATACATCCTCAACAAACTTTGAATGAAATGCTCCTTTCTCCCAAACAAACTGTCCAATGTACAAATGGACATGCAGCTCAAAGTGTAATGTATGCCAACTATCCTTTACATCTTTACAGCAATTCCTCAATCACTATGTAAAACTAAAAGACAAAAATAAAATTAAAGCTTTACAAACCACAGACTCCTGTCCAGTGTGCAGCCACACTGGTCTGCAAGGACATCCATTAGCCTGCATTTTAGGAACTGCATGCAAAAGCACTTTCCACTACATCAAAACGTTAGGACACATCCAACGTAAATACTTTGGAACTGAAGGTGACCCAGAGAATTCTGTACCTTCAGAAAACTTTATGGAAATCCTCATTAACACCAACATCCTAAAAAAGACATACAAAAAAGAAATAGCTACATCTCAAAACACATCTGCTGAAATACCAGACCAAATATGTGTGTGTTGCTGCAGACTTTTTTTTAATAAAAAGAGCACATACATAGTAGATCTATATTACAAAATAGAAGACAATGAAGAATCCCAATGGTTCCAATTAGCTTTATATCTAACAGCAGAAGGTAAATACAAAATAACTAACACCTCAAGAGTGTGCACATACTGCAACGCAAAGCTTGACAAAAACCAAATGCCATCCCGTGCCACCACTAATAACTTTCACCCATTTCAAGCTATAATACGCCTTCAACCTAAATCAGCCAAATTACCTCCATCCGAGCTACTAAAGGGCATCCGTGGCAAAGTAGTATATTTACCATTGGATCTAAAAGAAAATGTTCAAACTCTAGGACGACAACAGCCAATAGATTAACCTTAGATTGTTCTAATCAATGGTGTGCCAACAAAAGACAAAAATGTGGCAACAACTAGTCGACTTAAACAAATTTAGACAAGTCCTACACTATCTAAAAGAAAACAATGAATACTACAAAGATAGCAACATTGAGGACATAAAAGAAACCACCCACATTATTTAAGAGTCACCAGAAACTGGACAATTTGTATGTGTAGATCCTGTTACAGCAGCCAACACTTTAGACCAGTATACTATTCACCCACTGCACTCCAAAGACACAATTTAGAAACATATCAAATGCATCAAGCCAAAGGATACCAATGAGCATATGGGGAAAAAGTGTAGAAGCACATTCTTTTACTCTACTCTTTCCTACAGGAAAAGGAGGAAGATATGATGAAAGGTTCACACAAATTAGTGCATCAGAATATTGCTCTTCATGAATGTATTCTGAAGACCCCCGATTCAGGCAAAATGCTGAATACATTTTCCACCTCCTCTTCGAACGTGAAGTAGCAACTCTATGTTATGGAGTTGCACACACATTAAAAACAGACTCTAACTTTTTAAACATCTCTGCTACCCAACTGCTTCAAAAAATAAAAGACAAAGATGTAGTTTTGCAGTCAAGTATCACAAATCTCTTGACAAACATGTGTGGTACAAAAGAATACTGGTTCCAGCGTTAGGCTGATGTACAATGTATGCTGAGGAACCTACGCCCACCCACATGGTTTGTTACTTTAAGTTGTGCAGAGTACACATGGGATGACTTGCATGACTTCTTAAGCATTGCAAACCAAAATAAAGACAGTATAGACATAGAAATACCAGGAGAACTCTATTCTCTTGACCATTTAAATGTACCAAGGTACTTCACCATCGCTTCATAGCCATGCTGCATTTTATCTGCAATAAAAGTACCCCTCCTCTCGGAGAAGTTTAACCCTTCTTTTGGAGAAAGGAATATCAATCCAGAGGAGCACCACAGATCCTCATGCTTTTGTGGATAAAAGATGCTGCAAAATTTGCCATGATTGTGACGCCACTGTTTTACAGTTTATTGAAAAATACATTACCTGCAACCTTCCTTAAGAAACCACAGATAGTGACCTACACACAAGGGTACGCTTCCCAAACCATAAATGTGGCAAATACTGCTGATGTAGATATAAAAACAAAAGGAAATACTATACCAAATGTCGCTTTGGCTTCCATAGACCAGTGTGCAAACAAGGACAAGTAAATAGCTTGATGTCTTTTGTTAGACACAGCGTAAAAGGCAAATCTCCTAAAAATACATACACAATTAAAACGGACGAAGAATCCAAGTACAACAATAATTACAATGCAATCATTGCCCTCTTATTGAATGCAAACATAGACATACAATACATTGTAGACAATTCCACTGCAGTTGCAAGATATGTAACAGCCTATCTCACCAAAGCTGAGAAAACAGAGCTAAAGGACCTCTAATCGTTTAACAGGTACAGCCTTATATGGCAAAATTTGAGCACATTATCAGGCTGAACCTTGGACCAGCATCATCCCATAAAATGATACTAAAATCCTACCAAGAGATAAAAAAAAACACAGCCACAAATTATCCCAAAAGCCAGGACATTTTAAAAAATGATTTACTTGACACATACTACCCAAACAGAAGTACTGCTTTGGAAAAGATGTGCCTGTACAACACTGCCCAAAACTACACCTACAAAAACAATGTCACACCAAATGAGAGAACTGGCAAATATTCATTTTCAACGTGTGAAGCCTAGTGAAACTAACTAATCCCAATCTATTTAATCATGTAAAGTTATCATTTAAAACTCCACAACATAAGGAACTGTATTACATGGCCCTACTCCAACTTATTAAACCTTGGAGAAAAGAAAACAAATTATTAGGTGACTATGATTCATTTGAAGCTGCATTTAAAGCAAATGAAAGCAGTATAACAAATGATAATTTCAAACAATTCAAACAAATGTTGGACAATGAATGCCAACAAGAGGAAGAAATTGAAGCTCAACTAGACAAAGAAACTCCTGAGGGCAGTCAACGTTCCCTTACAGGAAGCCAAGACCCACTTGGAAAACCACCTTTCTAAATAAAGCAGAAATAGCAACGACTGAAGTAGAAAATACCATGTATCAATATAAACAATCTTTAGGAAGACTTGTCAGTTCTGAAATCTCAGTTAAATGATGAACAACTCATCATTTATCTAGAAGAAGCCACTTAAGAAATTGAGCATGGTTTTAGACATGAAATTAAAACCTATGCCTGTACAAATTATAAACCTCTGCTCCTGTATCTAAGTGGTGAAGCTGGTTCTGGCAAAACATTCTTAATTAAAATAATCAGCAAATGTCTACAAAACACAAGAAACAACAACCTTTCAGCTGTAGTAACAGCCCCCACAGGTGTAGCTGCTTACGGCATAGGTGGTGTCCCTTTACACCGACTACTACTCCTCCCCATAGAATACCAAAACAAATTAGAATACTACAAATTGTCAGCAGAAGCTGCTACTGAGGTGCGCAGAATTCTCAATCAAATGAAAGTTGCCCTCCATAGATGAAGTAAGCATGTTGTCCAACCTCATGTTGGCTTTAGTTCATCTCAGAATGCAAGAAGTCCTAAAAACCAACTATGAGGAACTGTTTGGAGGAAAACATGTTATTGTTTTCGGAGACGTGCTACAGTTAACGTGAGTGAAAGGACATCCTATATTCAAAACATTAAGAATGCCTTAATACTCTCAGCAGCATTAGAAATTCACGTCTCTGGCAACATTTTCACTACAGAGAACTGATACAAAACATGTGCCAGTCTGCAGACCTCACATATGCTAGCATTAGAACTGGCCTGCTTACTAAAGATGCACAATCCATCTGAATAGCAGACTAATCCATGAGCTATATGGGTGAAACATATCTGCTCCTGATGTCATGCAGCAATTAGCTCAACAAAATCTAAAATGTATGCCCTTAATGCCAACCCCTGAAAGCTGTAGTCACTTCAATGAGACAATGTTGAAAAATGAAATGCAACTTATGCTGCATATCAGCTCCACAGACAAACTAGAAGTGCATGGCATGGCACTTCCTATGTTTCAAAAAGCAACAGCACAACTAAATTGCTTAGAAAAATGTATCTCCAACACAGCCGGATTGGAGAAAATGTTAACTTTGTGTCTGAAGTGTAGAATCATTCTAAAATGTAACCTTGATTTAGAACAAGACTTAGTCAATGGAGTAATTTGTACAGTTCTTGTCTTGCAAACATATCTGCATTACAACAACATTCAGTTTGTCAATATCCACTTTGACAAACTTGCAGAAGTTAAAGAAATTGGTGTTTTCAAAGACATTTAAGTATGCAGAGATTAATTTTCTCTGTCATTTGCATATGCTGTCACTATTCACAAATCACAAGGTCTAACCCTAGATCAAGCATTGATTGCCATTGGCAGCACAGTCTCTAAAGAAGGTATGGGTTACATAGCACTTTCACGTCTGCGTATACTCAATGGTCTACTCCTAGTTAACCTTGATGCAAACAAAGTAAATGCTGACATTCCTTGTATTTTGCAATACAACAGGCTATGGGCAGTATAGAGCCCCATCTAGATATGTACCCTGTAACTACAAAAAAAGGAATCTTTTTAAAAGACAAATAATAGAAACAGAAGCTCTGGCAGATTTCCCAACAATACCACTAAAAAAACAACAACCAACTCCTGCATTAAACAATACAACCACAAAACTGTCTAGTACAAGGTCAACTTCACATCCATCAGAAAAGGAAGACACAAATGTCTCTTCTCCAGAAAGATCTGCAGGCCCATCTAATAATACACAAACAGAACCCTGCGGTCCATTTGAATTTAGAAACACAACTTGAGTAAATGGTTATGCTAATATGATAATGAATCTTCTGTTTCAATTGCCACCAATTGTTCACAACATTTACTTAAACAGCTCAGACCAGTTGTGTTTTCAAATGCTCGTCCTTCACAGAAAAGCCACAAATAATCTTGACAACACTTACAGTGTTTCAGGTATAAGGCAAGAATTGGACTACTGTGCAGGACAGGGTATAATTTACTATACACACACAAGAAGATCCACAAGAATTCCTAATTCTACAAGTACTGGATACCAAAAACATCCCTATAAATAATATCTTCCAGATCTCATATAAATGGAAGCATACATGCACTCTCTGCAACCATGTTTCACACGACCACATCCCTAATGAACAATTTCTATATGTATCCATAACAAATTGTGAATCCATTCCATTTCACCAGCTTCTGCAGAATGCAAATCATGGCATATTAAGCCCTTTTTGCAATTCAGACAATCGTTCCACCATACAAATAAACACACATAGCCAATATGTCATCCTAATGCTTCTAAGGTAGAATGCAGATGGTACCAAAAATAACTGTAAGCTTACAAGCTTCACTCATGACCAAGTATCTCTTGGAAATAAAACCTTCACAACAATAGGTATAATATACCACGCTGGTGCCGCAACTACTTCAGAGCACTAAACTGCATATGTGAAGAAAAATAAGTTGTTGGTGTGAATGTAATGATTCCTCCGTTACTCCAAAACATAGGTTACCAGCAAATTTGACAAATGCCTACTTAATATTCCTTCATAGAGGCATTGCTAGGGGGGCCTGAGGGGGCTATATCCCTGGGTCTTTTGGTTTTAGCCCCGGATAGAAGCTGAGGGGCTACACCTAAAAGGCTGGCTAGCCCCGAGTCCTGACAGTCCCAGCATTAGCATAGCCCCAGATTGTTTACAGACCTAACAACACCCCTGTTCCTTCAACCCAAATTTAGTCACCAAACTATGGTACAATTAACAATTAGAATACACCAGCAGATATCTAACTACATCCATAAAACTTTTGAAAGTCAATCTAGTTAAAATACGCCAACAGGTATCTACTACTTCAAAAACACCCTTCATTGCAAAGCACTTCCAAAACACCATCTCAATTCTTGTAATGCAAAACATCTTCTAACCTCTAATGTAGTTAGAATACGCTAACATGTATCTAACTATTTTAAGCATTCCCTTAATTATAACATACTTCAAACAGACATACTATAATTATTACATTCAAGTAACTCTAATTGTTTTTTTTATCCAGTACAGATTATTTCTCCCAATGACCCAATGACCCAATGATTATGTAATGTCAAAACAAGAGCAGTGTGTCATACACTAATGTTGTACCAAACGGGCCTGATCACGACTTTGGCGGTAACGCCGCCGGTATTACCATAACTGTCGAATTTCAGGGGGTTTTCGGTTGTACTTTGAACCATAATGTCACGTTTATGAAGTTTCTTTAGTGAATTTCACAGGTTTTTAGTAGTGCAACTTAACCATAACATCCCTCAAACAAAGTTTTTTCTAGTGAATTGTACGGGTTTTTAGTAGGCCAACTTAACCATAACGTCCCTTTAACAAAGTTTTTTTACTCAAGTTTACAGGTTTTCAGTAGTCATATCACAAAGCAGACAATAGTTATTATATTTAGACAAATTATTCCTGGGTCTAAGTCCCTATTGTTAACTTTCTAGCCCTGTGTGCTCTTATCTCATCTACCCATAGTCTTGTGCCACCATCCCTAGAATGGCGATGATGTGCCGCCTGCAAAGTGGGTGTAGAGATGCTAGCCCTGAGCTCTCTCACTACTTTCCTCAAGCTAAGTTAGACCCAGGAATAATTTGTCTAAATATAATAACTATTGTCTGCTTTGTGATATGAATGTTGAGGCATAGACAATTAGTGAAAGCCCAATGACTTTTACTGTTAGTATCTATTCTTCTGGCGGCGTCAAAACCCGCGAGTCAGTGTACCATAAAGGACACTTTAAATATAGAATCAATACGGACTGGGGGAGTAGTCTGAAGTGACGTCACCGTCACTAAGGAAAAATACAAGAAACTCAACCACCAGAAGGAAATGGCAGAAGCCACATATCTAGCGTTCGCAGAGGAACTCATAGAAGGAATTATGGCCAATCCTTCCATTCTAGGGGTAGAACAACAAGCCGCCATAGTCACTAAGGGCGATGATTGGAATGAATTAGAAATCCTTAGGAAAAAACTCATAAGAACGGAGTTACACGGAGCAATTATCACCGAATATTAGTGAGCCCACATCGCCCCTAATGGCCTTATCATCAGGATAGAGCCCAGAATCTTCCTGGAAGAATTACAATTTAGGAAAGACTGGAGTTTTATAGCCAACAAATGTACACGTGATTGGATTATTCTAATAATTAATATGGCCAAAACTGTATCAGAAAGACTTATGAATGAGATCATCACTAAACAGGACGCTTTGGCTACGAAAATGATAGTAGGAGACTACTTGAAAAATATGGCGGCTCTAGATGCAACAATAAAAGATTTTAAAGAACTTAATCTTAATAAAAAAAGTTATCAAATTAAAAAAAGACATTGTGGCATTCTCACACAAGAAAAAGTACCCCTACACGACCAATGAATATTACGAAGAAACAGATAAGACCAGCAATGCGCCTAATAACCTCTCAGGACGAGGGAGGCAATTTCAACCTAGAAACAGACCAAGACCAGGAAATTGGAATTTTTCAAGTGGAAGTTCTGACGAAGATACAGCTAGATCAAACAGAACCCTCCGGTTTGAAGATCAGGAACCGAACAGAGGCGGTAAAACTCAGGGTTTTCAGGCCCCAAGAGGACATGGCAGACCAACAGTCCCCCAGGGTCACCAGGAACCATGGGAGAGGATGGTACGAACAGAACCAACCTCCAGAATAAGTACACCTGAGACAGAGTCCCTTGTGGTGAATCTTTCCGACTTAGCATTGACAGAAGACCAGCTAAAAGTATTGGAAAAGGGGCTCTCATATGTACCCACTGCAGCACACGATCCTTTTCAAACTAGGATTGAGCTAACACAGCTCATGAGGAAAATTAGGTTGAAACAATACTTCTCTAAAAATACCTATGAGGGAACACGAGATGTCACACAACTACATAACAAATCAATATTCTATCCGCCACCACATGAGATAACGGTGGAATCAGTGACTTTTGAAAAAGCCATTCTAAAAAAACTTGAAACCATTGAAAAAGAGGAGCACAAGTACTTTAACAACATGACCAAGAAAGAAACTATTGCTCTGCAGGAATTGAAGACCAATGACGAAATAACCATTAAATCCGACAATAAAGGAGGTGGCATTGTCAATATAAATAAAAAAGATTACGACAAAATGGTGAACCTTTTACTGGAGGATGGCAACACATACCAGAAATTGGGGAGTGATCCAACGGACAAACTAAGAAATCTTATCAACCCAATTATAGAGGAAGCAGAAGCAGAGGGGCATATAAGTGCAAAAGAAGCTGACTTTTTATGTCCCAAACACCCTAAATGCCCTGCGTTCTACGCACTCCCAAAAATCCATAAAGGGATCAATCCACCACCAGAAAGACCTATAGTGTCTGGCATTTGCTCGATACTGGAACCTTTGTCTCAATTTGCTGACTTTTTCCTACAAAATGAGGTGCCTAAAATGCGATCTTACATCAAGGACAACACAGCAGTACTTACGTATCTTGAGAACCTTCACCTGACTAATCCAGACGTTCTCATTGTAACCATGGATATTAAATCATTGTATTCGCGAATCCCCCAACAAGAAACCTTGAGAGTGGTGGAAAGAATCTTAGTAGAAAAGACGGGCACTATAGATATGCCCATAAACCTCATTCTGCAATTAGCAGAGATAGCACTTACTAAGAACTTCTTTCTAAAAGAAGACACATACTACAAACAAACAGCTGGAACCGCTATGCGAGCCACATTTGCTCCAACTCTGGCTAACTTATATGTTGCAGCATTTGAGGAAAAACATATCTATCCGGAAAACAATCCTTTCTCGAAGAACATTATTAGCTGGCGTTGTTATATTGACGATGGATTTATGTTCTTCGAGGGAGACTTAAACAGTCTAACTGATTTCATGACATGGATCAATAGATTGGACCCATTTTTGAAATTTACCTATGAGGCGAGTAGTACCAAAGCCACTTCCCTTGACCTCACCATCAAAAGAACTGGACATAGCTTCGAAACCACTGTGTTTTTGTAAGAATACAGATAGGAACTCCCTTTTAGAGTACACTAGTTTCCATCAAAGGACCCTGAAAGAGAACCTGCCTTTCGGGCAATTTCTCCGCCTTAGGAGAAACTGTAACACTAAAACAGAATATGACATACAAGCTGAAAAGCTCACGTCTAACTTGAGGGAAAGGAACTATCTGAACAAAATTATAAGACAAGCACGCAAGAGAGCTACAAATATCCCCAGGGAAGTAACCCTTACACAACAGAGAAAAAAAGAAAGGGGATCAGATATCATCACAGCAGTGTTTAGTCACTCGCCAGTCATCAGCTCTCTCAAAAAAGAAATTCAGAAATCATGGCACCTGCAGAATGTTGATGAGCATAACTTACCTGCTCCCCTTTTTGCCATTAAAAGAAGAACAAATTTGAGAGACTGGCTGCTACATACTTACCAAGAAATTAAATCTCCTGAAACTAATACCCTCTGGGGTGCACCAAGCCCCTTTGGACATGCTCCCTGTGGCAACTGTGCAGTGTGCCAATTTACTAAACGCACCATCAAAATAGACATTGGCTGGAAATATCCGTGGGAACAGAGGAGGCTCACTAATTGCAACACTACGAATGTAGTATACCTGATTCATTGCCCATGCAACATGAAATACATTGGAATGACAACACATACAATAAAAACTCGGATCTGTGAACACAGATCCAATATTCGGACTAAACGATGCACTGCTCCTTTAGTAGAACATTATCTGAAGAAAGGGCACACAGAAAAAACGATCTGACATGGACAATCCTTGAAAAAGTCACGGTACCAAAAGGAGGTGGCAATCTAGCTGCACAGCTATTAAGAAGAGAACAACTTTGGATTTTTAGGCTGCAAAGCCATAAAATTGGCCTTAACGAAGAAATATGTTGGCAAGCATTGGCTATACAATAATAGACACAAGGTAGTACCTGAACCATCTAGGGAACCCACCCTTTGATTGATCAAAAATAGGACCTGTGTCATATGTGATACTAGGCAGACTAAGAAATTGAACACATCTAGGACAATACAACAGTTGGCTCTTTCTGGGCACAAGCATTTTGCCACTCTGGCGCCGGTACAAGTTATACTATGTTCCCCCTTTTTTCACGTACATACTTGCAATGACGGAAATGAGTCCATGGTTGAATGCACCCATGTGGTGATTGTGATCGTCCATACAGTGTGTGCACATGTTTCGCCATTATGAGACTGTGCACCACATATTACAGCCACTGCATTTTTCAGCGACCTGAGATATTATAATTACCCTTTCGGAACACGCATGCATCCACATATGATGCAAGCAGACTCTCTGTTAGGACACTACCTTCCCCATTACGATTTGTTTTTTTTTTGTGGTTCCTTACATCACGAGAGCACGCGCAGTTGCCCGATCAATAACATTGTCCCATTCGGCACACGTGTTTACCCATACGAAATGCGAATGGACCTCCTGTCACAATACTTCCATCCCCAACATGCCAAGTGGTTTTCTGTGGTTTCACGCATCACGTGACTACACGTAACTATTCCGAAGTAATACGGGCTGAGCACAACATGGCGGACGTGACCGCCGATTGAATACAGATGGTCCGTGAAGAACCCGGAAAAATTACCAAACACGACTAGAGGTGAGAATACACAGAGACACTACGTTTCTCTATCAGTCAGTTAGCTCTGTGCACGTTGTTGAACAACCCGTGCCTATGTGAATACAACACTTGAAAGTAAATAGACGGCACTTCACATTACCAAATGCGATTTTCGTTTGGTCCGTGATTAGTACAGCAAACTAGACTTCTGTAAATATTTAGACGTTGTTAAAAAATCATGTGATCACCACACTGCTGTATATGCAAAGTGGAATAGATTATGGGTACTGACACCCATTGGTCTGTTTCTCACCTTTTTAGATCTACCCACCACCTCAGTTGGAAGAGGATTGGAAACTAAAACACGCCAACACCTGGAGAAGACTCCTCTTAGCCTAACAAGATGATATCTGCATATTGCAGGTACTCACCTTTTTCTAACCCTGTATACACATATATAGTTTTCAATGCAAGATATGACAAGTTAGTATATCTTTTATAGGCTACCTACACAGGAAGTCAACTACCATAGATGACAACCAGCAAGGCAACTGGTTTAAGACAACACAGTAAGACCACAGATAATCGACATATACCTTTTGCAACTATATAAGCCTTATATTTCTTGAACATTCCCATATTGATTACTCTCCCCCCATTCTTTGTCCATTTGTATATCCATACAGGGATCGGGACTCAAGCCATATTGCCCGTGGAAAACCCTGAAGATATCTCTCCATCCTGTTGAGATGTGGAGACTTTCGAAGCAATCATAATGTTAATGAGAATACACAATTCTCTGTCCTGAAGAAGGCGGCTAGTTGGCAGCTCCGTTGAAACCGGTTGACAACCCCATGAGTTGAGAGGTTGATGACCTCGACTCCAAGACCCTACACACAGTAGAGGATAGGGCTTGAACAAATATACATCATATTTTATTTCATTTTATCTGATTATATATTCTTTCTATTTAAAAGTATAAGTGAATGTACTAATAGAAACAAATAACATTGTATGACTTACAATTGGCCATCTAGCCTGAGTTAGTCTTTTAATTTTAATTATAAGACACATAGGGCCTCATTACGACCCCGGCGCTAAACCATGGTGCTATTAGCACCATGGTCCATGCCGGGGTCCGCCATGGTGAATGGCGGAATTACCGCCCCATTTCAAGGTTAGCGGGCGGTAATTCCCCATTCACCATGGCCCCTTCCCCATTCCCATTTTTGGCCCATAGGGCTCAATGGGAATGTGGAAGGCGTAATTACGGCACCGTAAATTACGGTGCCGTAATTAGCTACTAGGTCCCTTTGCAGGTTGGTTTTTTAACGCCTGCTAAAAGCAGGCGTTAAAGTGCAACCCGCAAAGGGACCTCGTAATCAGGTGTTAAGGGTTTAACGGCGCCAACACCTTTTACGGCGCCGTTAACCCCTTAACGCCTGGGTTGTAATGAGGCCCATAGACTGGAGGTGGCATAAATAAAATAAAAAAGAGTACCAACCTCCAAGAAATGTGCACTTGAGTTATTTAGCTTGAGGAAAGTAGTGAGAGAGCTCAGGGCTAGGATCTCTACACCCATTTTGCAGGTGGCACATCATTGCCATTCTAGGGATGGTGGCACCAGACTATGGGTAGATGAGATAAGAGCACACAGGGCTAGAAAGTTAACAATAGAGACTTAGACCCAGAAATAATCTGTCTAAATATCATAACTATTGTCTGCTTTGTGATATGAATGTTTATGAATTGGGACATACACAATTAGTGAAAGCCCACTGACTTTTACTGTTAGTATCGGTTTACAGTAGTGCCATGTAACCATAATATAAAGCAATTTCTGACTTATTTGAACACCTTGTGTCGAATACCACTTGACAATATGCTGGTGTACAGCACAGTAACGTGTCCCAGAATCCGTAACACTTAACAGTAAGATGTTTTTGTCGTGGACAACATGGAAACAGATTTCATATTGATATAGGAACGTCACCTGCAATATTTGCCTTGCACAGCGCCAACACGTATTGGTAGTTAGCCATTAACAATGTAGTGCACATTGCATACTTTCAGCAAAAGTTTTAGTTATCTGAAAATGACATCAGCTAGGGCCATCCATCCTCCCCAAGAAACAACAGCACTACTGTAATGAAGGAGCATGACAAACACTGCCCCAACCTTAGAAATAACAAACGCACAATATTTTTGCACTGCCCACCCACTCCCCCATATCAATGTTTGATACGTTTTTCCTAATTTACGTTCGCAAATGGCCTTATTAGCTGTCCTACCAAAAAAGAAAGCCATCCGTTAACAAAGTAAATGTTGCATTAAGAACCACCTTTCACAGTAAAGGACATAGGGCCTCATTACGAGGTGGGCGGTAAGGGATTACTGGCACCGGTAAGGGCACCGGTGCTGGTAATCCCTTACCGCCCTACTACGAGTTCCCTTTGCGGGTCCTTCCTTAATGCCTGGTTTTACCAGGCGTTAAAGACGGGACCCGCAAAGGGATACCGGGGTCAATAACTGTACCACAATTTGCGGTACAGTTATTGCCGCCTTCCCATTGAGCCCTATGGGGGCTCAAATGGGAATGGGGAAGGCTCTGGTGAATGGGGAATTACCCTTTCCACCGACCTCAGAATGGACCGGTAATTGCTCCATCCACCAGACCGGAGTCAGTAAGATTTTGGAGGCAGCCATGGCACCAATAGCGCCATGGCTACCTCCAACCTCGTAATGAGGCCCATAGACGCAATAAGATTTGACAATAATAGTATAGATGTGCAAAGCATTAACGTGTGCTACAGAAAAATAGGATTTCTGGTTATAATATGGCCCGCTGCGGGCCGGATTACAAAACAAAATCCTTTTTCAAGATGGCCACCATTGAAAGGAAAGGCGGTTGTTCCATACGCAGCCCCTCTTCGCTTTCCATGACAGCAAGGAAAAAGCAACAGTATGTACCGTGACGCAGAACTTGTAAATAAACATACAGCGACGTATAACGTGGTACTTTACATTTCGAAATGATACACGTGATTTTAAAAGAAAAAGGTAACATTTTAGAATTTGGAAAGTACTTTTATTTAACAAACAACTGTCAGAGATTAACGGACTAATTCGATTTCCTAATAATTTGCAGCAATGAGTCTAAAGCTGACATTGAAAATGTCCATGGAGAGACACATGCAGTTAATGTTGATTACACAAAGTATGCGTTTCTGTTAAAGCATGCGTCTTTCCTCATTTCCGTTCGCAAATGGCCTTATTAGCTGTCCTACCAAAAAAGAAAGCCATCCGTTAACTAAGTAAATGTTGCGTTAAGACCCACCTTTCACAGTAAAGGACATAGACGCAATAAGATTTGACAATAATAGTGTAAATGTGCAAAGCATTAACGTATGCTACGGAAAAATAGGATTTGTGGTTATAATTTGGGCCGCCGCGGGCCGGATTACAAAACAAAATCCGTTTTCAAGATGGCCACCATCGAAAGGAAAGGCGGTTCTTCCATACATAACCCCTCTTCGCTTTCCATGACAGCAAGGAAAAAGCAACAGTATGTACCATGACGCAGAACCTGTAAATAAACATACAGCGACGTATTATGTGGTGCTTTACATTTCTAAATGATACACGTGATTTTAAAAGAAAACGGTAACATTTTAGAATTTGGAAAATACTTTTATTTAACAAACAACTGTCAGAGATAAACGGACTCATTCCATTTCCAAATAATTTGTAGCAATGACTCTAAGGCCGACATTGAAAATGTTCATGGAGAGACACATGCAGTTAATTTTGCATACACAAAGTATGTGTTGCTGTTAAAGCACCCGCTTTGTTTGCACAGGTATTTCCAACACGGCGGCATCACCGTTGCCTTACACCACCATAAATGATGGTATGTCGCTCCTTGTCGCTAGTTCAGCGTAGGGACAGAGCGGCCCTGGCCTGTCATCCCATAACATTATAATGGACAGGCACCCGGTCACCAGCAGTTGCATCTGGCGTGGAAAGAAGCCGTCACTCGGCATCTGCAAACCATAGCATGCACAGTATGGCAAAATGTAGCTAGGCGGAAAACATAAGAGAAAATCTGTGTCAATACCCAACCTTTAGGAAAAAATACCAAAACAGACACAAAGATTGTGGAAAGTACTACACAAATGTAAGTGGTCAAACATGACATTTTAAAGAAATATTAGAGTTGACCATGGGTACATATAATGACACCCTACAAATGCAGATAAACAGCAATCGCTGTAAGGGTTAAAAAAAGGACAACTACACAGTGAGATGGTAATTCAGTTATGAAGGCAGCATGAATGGACAAGCAAGAAAGAATTACATGTCGTAATGTTACACAAGACCAAAAAAACATGCAAACTGATACACAAAGCTATGTGGGCAAGCATAACATTTGAAAGAAAAAGAAGTAATGGTCACCAACGGTGACGCTAGTCATAGGCTGCAAACGCAAACAATGTACAGTCTCTGTTATTGGAGGAAAATTACAACTGCGCAAAAGTATAATACTTCAGTTACATTGTCACAATTAGTGTACAGTCGTCAAAATTAAACTTACATCATCTTCAGAGACTCCATTATTTTTGCCAAAGTCAGACAGCAAAGTGTTTGCATCAAAGAATATTCGTGAACTGATATTTCATGTTCCTTACAAGCGTTTTTAAAATATAACCTTATCAAATAGTATTTTATTCCCAAGCTTTCATTACTAGCGTAGCTTTTAAAGTTTCCCTTTCGCTCAAGGTCAAAAAACAATAGCCCCTTATGAATTGACTTGGATGCGTGGGCCTACTGAGCTCGCAACCAAAAAAGCAAATCAACTGACCTTCACTCAGAAGGCAAATACATTCTGACTTTGCAACAACATATGAGCATCCTATCATGAGAACCGCTACTCCCATACGGCACGTAAACCACTGTTTCCATGAAACACTCCAGGTGGCCGCCTCAGATTTCAAAATATAGGACGCCAGTCCAACTTCAATATTAATCTGAAAACATTGTAACACAGATGCAGGCATTCGTCGCTGTGCATTGAGCACCATAGGTGTGGTAGGCTGCAGTGGATGTGGCTAGAGTCTAGACTCTAAGCTGTATGTCCATAGATATTGCAATGTATGGGTGTGCAGTAGCTTATAACTCTAGTGCTTACAACTCTCCACAACCATTTGATCCATAAGCAATACTACAGGTGTATCCATTGCTGTGACATGCTGCTGTGGTTGTGGCCAGGGCCTAGAGTCTTGGAGGTATGGCCTACGGCCTACGGCCTACGGCCATGCACCCAAGACTCTAGACCCTGGCCACAACCACCGCAGCATGTCACACCCATGGCGGCGTACAAATGAACAGCACACCCATAGAAAAAAATAATTTAATTACGGCATGTACTCAATTTCAATGTTCGCTAACACCACACGTGTCCTTAGAACAGTTTCAAGTTGCCTGTGCACAACACGGACTGAAATACTACCCTTATGAGACCCTTCATTTTCTATACTTACAAACATCCCGAACAAGGCGAGCATAGGGAATGCATCATTAAAACCTACCGCCTGAACAAATACAGTTTTTCACCCATCTCTTACTGTCTGAACCTCCCCAAGCACTCTGACACAGCAAAATAGTTTTTGAAATAGCATGTTGCTGCTGGTCGCCGCTGCGCTGTCGGCGGATCCAAGATGTCGGGTGCATCCAAACAATCTGACGCAGAACATGGCTCACTGCAGCCAATCGGCAGAGACGTTGCGTGTCTGCGGTCATGACGCCAGCCCCTTAGCCAATCGGTATCTTGTCCGCGGAGCGAACAGGAAGCATGACCTCGGAGCAGACATAGATATCACAAATGTTTTGGCTTTATGTTTTGGTCATTTTTAAAAAACTACTGAACAGATTTACACCAAATTAACAAAAGCATGCTTTCAGGACCAAGCTGCCGCTCCTGCCGCAATTTTGGTGAAAATCCGTCCAGCGGTTTGGGCTGTAGGCGTGAGCAAAGTTTTTTCCCATTATGTCCATGGGAAAAAAAGACGTTTTGGGACCCCCCTATAACTTTTCCCCCCCCGGACCAAACCTCACCAAACTTTGCAAAAAATTCAGAGTGGGCCATATACTTTTTTTGCAAAGTTTGGTGAGGATTCGTCCAGGGGGAGCGAAGTTATAAGCCGCCCAAAAAGTGCTCTTCCTATGGAAACAGCAACTTAACCATAACTACACGGCCACTACTGTGGCTGTAATATGTGTGTGTGTGTGTGTGTGTGTCCACATCAGTGGCTTTTCACACAGTCCACTCTAAGTTCTGTCACTCCTGACAGTGAGCAGTGCAATTCTGGGTTTGTCTCTCTGAGGTCTGTCAGGTTATGGTAATAACTATCAGGCAGCAATGCCACCAAACTTCATTGGGAACAGTGGACCACATCTGAAGCCCATCACACGCCCACTTACTAATGAATGCATTTCTCTGTAAGTACTAGAAACTGCCCACATGGGTATGGGTTCATTCGCAGCAGAATTACGCATTCGACATGTACTGATCGGCGCTATTCTTTGATCATTGTACCACTGACTTTAAACTATGAAAAACTGCAACCCTATCATTCATGCTCTTTCTTAGATGTTCACATTTTTCACGTGGGTGTGAATAATATGCTACTCTCCGGACAACCACTGGTGCTGGGAGGCCACTAACGACATATGACCATCCACCACCTTATGTATTATCTATTCAACTCAATATATAGCATGGGCACAAACTGCAGAACACAGAGCATTTGATGGCAAAAAGAATTTCTTTTTTTGCTGTGATTAGTTTATTATGTCACATTTTACATTTAAAATAAAAGTATAAATCTCTAAAACTGTACAATTTAAATACATAATTTATTAATTTGTGTATGAATAATAAGCATCTTACCAAAGCCGGAATCAACCCACCCTGCTGACCTTCCATCAAGTGTCCCCAAAATAAGCTGTTTAGATTCATCCCAAAATTGGGTCTGAAACTTTTTTTGAAATTTAATAGGCCTCCAAATAGAAGAAACCCATTTATTCAAATCATCCAAAAGGAAGGAGGTGATCATTTCGGAGGTTGAGTCCAACAAGACGATGGGCCGATAATTGTTTGGGTTGGTGCGATCCCCTTTTTAAAGAGTGGTACAATGAAGTGCATACACCACAATGAGGGTATTGTACTAACATGTGCCACCTCATTAAATAAATCAAATAGGATCTCTGACAACAATCAAGGGTTTTCTTTGAAGACCAAACTTGGGATGCATTCTTGGCCCATCGCTCTCGATTTATTTGATTTAATGATCTTCCCATTTAGGCAATGAGCATGGTGTCCACGGTTGCTCCAAATGTCTTCCAAGTCATCTGCAATCACATTTACCATAATCATGTCTAGATTAAAGGTTACACCATTTACAGCGTTCCCAAAATTATGAGAGTTTTGCGTTTGTACTATTTGTAACATATTGTGAATGTCAAGATTTATTAGGTTGAACCTATAAAATGTTATGCAGTTGGATATTTCAGATTTCTCTTCTTTTTCCTACTCTAGAAAACACCAGGGTTTAAGGGCTTGTCTTTACCAAGTGGGATAATGTTGCAACACAGTACCTTTTATCTGTTCACCAGATTGTCATAGATGTGAGTTTTGATTAAATTTGTTGGAGAAGATATTGACTGTTATCAGTCTATCGTGTATTCTTTCAGTCAAATTTGTAACTTTGTAGATTGGAGAACTATTTTCCAACCATACTTTTGAAGCAATTGAGAATAATTCATATGCAAATGTATTCAATATTTGTATATCGATCTTGTCCACCAAATAGTCAATGAGAAGAATTAGTTGACAGGTCAATAAGACCACCCTCAATCGATGACGATACGGCTGTTGATTTTTCTGGGAAGACTAAACAATCGTGGTTACATCAATAATATTTAAAAGAAGGACATAAAACAGCAATGAATGTGTACAAAATATATAGTCTATCCACAAATGCGTAGTACCTCTGTGCCAAGTTGGTTTACCCAGGATATCTCCCTGCGTATTTTCATTTTATTTAATATCCCAAGTATTTACACAATCTGCCCGAGGAAGACTTCTTGCACCACTTAGACCCCCGTAATCTGCTGCTACCGTTCTTTCCCTGTAACCATGTAATTCTGGTTGGTGGCAGGTAAGATCTCCAGGTAATAAGTTGAGATCAGATATTGTTGTCGAATACCACTTGTGCAGGATTTCATTGAGTGCTTGCAAAAAGAAGTAATAATTCTCTCTGTAAGGGTTCCAATAGACATTTATCAATAGTAGCATATTACTGAAACCACTTGAGTCTTTGTCCAAACAAAGGACAACAGATAAAATAATGTCAGACTTAGTCCCATTCCCACATGTGTAGACAAATTGAGTTACTGATGCCAGTTAAAATGCCCTGTATGGTCTTTCCACCAGGCCCTTATTAGCTTTTTTTCATGAATAATGAATAGCTGTCTAGGCAAGGAGCTTCAAATAACCAAACATCTTGTGAAGGGAATATTTGGAAAGTTGACAAATTTGGAAAATCATCATGGGTGCAAAGAAAGCTTGTGTGGGCCTGTGAATTCAAAAGAAAATAATGTAGGAACTTGCTGGCAAAAGAATATCATACTACTAGGGTACCAGGGCTTGCAAAGCTTCCCGACGGTTAGTCCACCTTTCACCCGCATTCCCCATACTTCTGTTCACATTCACTCATTACAGATGCAATCTCTTGGCCCTCTTGCTTGGCAGTCCCAATATGTCAACGCTGGTGTTTGTTTTGTCAGTTATATTAAATGCCTTCTCACAAAACATACACCTTTACAATAAAAGGGGCTGTTTCAACACTTCCCAAAGGTTGCAGGAGAGCTGTGGAATCTTAGAACAGGGGTTTTTACTATCCTTAATTGTTACCAAAACGTTTACATTAAAAAATATCTTGTTGTTTTTATTTTATGTTGCCCTAAAGCAGGGGTTTGCAACCGTAGGTTCTCTAGCTGTTTTGGACTACAGCTTCCATCATCCCTAACCAGCATGGTCAATAGCCAGATATTATGGAAATTGTAGTCCAAAACATCTGGAGAGCCAAAGGTTGCAGACCCCTGCCCTAAAGTGTGCTTGTCATAGGGTAGAGAGAACTCGGATATTTGCAGCAATTAAAGGAGTAAGGCAGGCCCACTATGAACACCTATTTTGAGGGAATAACACACAGTAGGGAAGTGTGTGATGGGTACAAATGGACAGAGACATTTCAGATTAGAATCAGTATGAGGTATGGTCGATGCTATCACCAAACTTTTCATTGTTTTCTAAATGATTTGGGCAAATATCTCTCATGGGTGAACCTGGATGCCCACGGGATCTGTGGCAAACCTATCACGTTCTTACTGTATGCGGATGACACTGTCCTCTTGCCAGAATCAGACGGTCTGCCCTGACATTGTCCGCATTAGTGCTCTATGGTCAGGAAAGGAAGTTATTTATCAGTACAACTAAATCTAATTATGTGATAGTAGGCATAACTCGAGAAAAGGTGCGTATCAGACCTTTTTATGCACCAACGTCTGGTGAATACAACACTTTTAATTTTGACATGTGTATCATTTATGTGGTTTATCCACAGCAGCCCCCCATAAATCATGGAGTCCACTGCCGGCAGCCTGGGCATCAGTAGCTTGTACCATCTCTATGCTCTTTGCTTTAGATATCGCACAGTCTTGATTACTTGATTGGAGCAACTGGAATGTGTTATGGTCTGCTTATTTGTAACACTCCTCCGTTGATAATATTTTTAGCGGTCATAAAGTTGTCTACTGTGTGGCACCTGCAAGTGAATTAGTTTGCATTCTTTTTCGCTTTGTTCAACTGCTTTAATTTTCTGGATTACATTGTTATTTAAGCATTTTTCTCACAAATAAGCTTTCTACATTGCTTTATCACATTTAGGGAAATATTATTCGAATTTGTATTCTTGTTTACCTGGATTTGGAAGACTGGTGTAGTACTGTGTAAAATATCAGTTTTAAACAAGGGCTGCATTTGCGTTTTTGTTTCCCGCTTTTATTACTTTGACTTTAATAGCGATTGCTTAGTTGCATCATTGGTCCATGTTTTGCAATGATGAGAAAGTGACAAAGCGCTGAGTCTACCAGTGAATTTGCATGGGTCTTTCTTACTGTGTTATCTTTTCGACTCAGAAACACATCAGCAGCTTTTAATGGCTTCAGGTGTTATGAGACTCTCCCATCAAGCAGTTGTGTTTGGTATTGGACATGCTTTGGTGTTAAATATTAAGATGAGGTTTATAAACTTTAAATAGATTATACATGTGTGTGTGCAAATTCAGAAACAGGATGCGCTTCAAAAATGCAAATAAATTGAAGACATTCCCCTGTACCTGTTTTGAACAGGTGCAGGACAATTTGTCATAATAATTAGTTAATTATATGGTGCGTTCTCCGAAGTTCTGTACATAGAACATCTTTATATATAATTGTTACCCTACCCAAGCTGATACTTATTTATCAACCTCAGAACAATGAAAGGTTGATTTAGCTGTGCCAGCGACCTGCAGAACATACACAGATCTCAGCAGTGAGTGCTCAATCCCCTGAGCTATCTTAAGGGCAATGCCTGACAAGGTCAACCTAACTGTCATGCATTTGTATTCAAGTGGACCAGCAGTGGCATTAACCGTTGCTGTTCCACTTGCATTTCTATCACTCAAAAAGGGATAGACAAGATATATTCTTTTTAAAATTTCACAGTGACAGGTCCCGTGAGCCTGTCATACATCAGTGTCGGGAGTGGCTAGCCAAGGCATCACGTGCTCTGCTGGCCAACCCCACTGAAATCCGCATTTCACCTTTGTGAATAACGTTGCCAGCACATTTCTCAAACTAGTGCAAATAAAACAAGCATTGGCAAAGCCAGCGGTTTTGACTTTAGTGTACTCATGGGATAGGCATTTTTCAGGCAATGTCATAGTGGGAATGTATGGCCATACGATGGCAACTGCTGGCAAATGGTGTTAGTAGCTGGGCATAGTGTGGCAATTTCTGGCAAATGCCTATCCCATACCTTTACAAGAGCCAAAGTTGTTGGAAATGCCAATTATTTTTTAACAGGAAAGCATCAGTTCAAGGAACAGATGCAAGGATACACGTATTGCTTAGAAATCATGTCACTATTTTTGCCAAAGCATGAGCTGGTTTATACTGTCAATTAAGCCATTAACTTTCAGAAGACTGCAAAAAGCAAAGAACTAACACAAACTGAACTCAGGGGTGCAGAGTGTTTTGAGTAGGGGAGAACAGGGTTTATAGTCATAATGTCGAAAAAAAAATGTCGACAGACAAAAATGTCGAAAAAAAAATGTCGAAAATAATAATGTCGACATCCTATACTTATAATGTAAAAAGTCATTTTTTCGAAAAAAAAATGTCGACATTTTTTTTTGACATTATGACTATAAACCCTTAAAACTATCAACACCTCACCCAACACCCCCCTGCCACCCCCCCCCCACACCCCCAACCACCCTTTCACCCCTCACACTCAACACATACCATTTATTTATTTATTTATTTATTTATTAAATAAATAAATAAACTAAAAAAGGATCATTTACTATGGGGGGGTCCCCCCCCAACCCCCCCTCACCCAACACCCCCCTGCCACCCCCCCACACCCCCCAACCACCCTTTCACCCCTCATACTCAACACATACCAATTATTTATTTATTTATTTATTTATTTATTCAATAATTAAATAAATAAAAATTGTATTTGCTATGGGGGGGTCCCCCCCCAACCCCCCCTTCACCCAACACCCCCCTGCCACCCCCCCACACCCCCCCAACCACCCCTCATACTCACCACATCATATATATATTTATTTATTTATTTATTCATGCACTAAGTTAAATTTCGAAAAAATATCGAATAATGTCGACATTTTTGTTTGTCGACATTATTGTTTTTCGACATTAATTTGTCGACATTTTGACTGTCGACATTATTGATGTCGACATTATGACTGCACACCGGAGAACAGGCAGTGGTGGAGAATTGCCATAGGGACTAAAATGGCTCTGAGTCGTTACCCAGTGCTATAAATCAAAGTAACAGCCACAGTGTATGCATCCCTACTTAAATGCCATTTGTCTTCTACATTCATTTTCCATGACTATAGTTTTGGCTTATGAGCAGATCTTTCGGGTGTCCCCTAAAAGGCAAAACTAAAAAGTATATTCCATAAACATGTGCATATGAAGAAGTTTAGGGAAACGTACTGAGGCAAACGGAGCAAAATTGTCCTAGCCACACTTGCACACAAACTTAAAAAAGCTGCAGCTCAGTTTACTAGCCACCTGGCTGGAGAGTCTTTCACGTCATCACATGAATTTATTAAAAATGTAGAGAGCTACAAATGTTTGCAAAGCTTGCAAGTTTCCTGTGGCCATGTGCGAGAAGATCATCCAGTTCCGTTTTTCTCCAATCTGCAACAAATGTTCTATATATGCTGGAAATGTTGACAGAAAAATAGACACTGCATTTTAAAAGAATAGAGGAAGTAACATGCTTGGTGATGGCCGATTTGATCGTACAGTTTGAGCCGCTTCAATGGATGTTACCCATATTGAGAAGGATCTAGTCTTTGATATCCCTAACAAAAAGGCTCCTAGTCCAAAAAGGGACAACCGCTTTTCCTTAGAAATAACCAATATATGGTCTAGACAAGACTCGACCCACCTATAAAGGATAAGGATGAGCCAGTTTTATTGACTACTTGTAAATCAGTCTCACTTCATGGTGTTATGGAAAATCATTCAACATCGTAAATCACCCAGAGAGCGACAAAGACCCTCTCATAGTTAGTCTGAATACACCTGGTATGCCAGTGCATGACTGATACTGTGTAAGAAGGATGCTCGCCAAAGTATTGAACCTATTTTACAACAATAAAGGGAGTAATTCATAGAATTCAGCGCACAAGTGGCGCACACGGCTGGCGCACAGTGTGCGCGTGTGAATTTTTGCGCCAGCCGCTTGGGCTAAAATCCATTTCTGCGCATAGCGTATTCATGGATTTTAACATCCAAAATCAGCCATGGCGCAGAGTGGCGCAGCGACCCTGCAGCAGCGCCAGTTACGTCCCCAACCCCTCCCCGTGCGCCATGTACAGCGCACAAATCCCGTACATGGCGCACAGGCTCACAACCATGAAAACGCATGTAAAACTCCCCACGCACCCCTCCGAATACACGTACCCCGCTGCGCAGGTAGTCTCACACGCGATTGGGCCTGTGCGTGCGGGGTACGTGGATTACTGGGGTGCGCGTGAAGTTTCACACATGATTAGGCCTGTGCGAGCGGGGTACGTGGATTACTGGGGTGCGTGGGAAATTTCACACGCGATTGGCCGTGTGCGTGTGGGGTACGTGGATTTGGGGGGGCGCGGGAAGTTTCACAGGCGGCAGGCCCTGTGCGTGCGGGCTACGTGGATTACTGGGGTGCGCGGGAAGTTTCACACGCGGCACGCCCTGTGTGTGCGGGGTATGTGTATTACTGGGGGTCGCGGGAAGTTTCACATGCGATTGGCCCTGTGCGAGTGGGGTACGTGTATAACTGGGGTTCGTGGGAAGTTGCACACTCGATTGGCCCTGTGCGAGCGGGGTACGTGTATAACTGGGGTTCGCAGGAAGTTTCACACGTGATTGGCCCTGTGCGAGCGGGGTATGTGTATTACTGGGGTTCGCGGGAAGTTTCACACGCGATTGGCCCTGTGCGAGCGGGGTACGTGTATTTCAGGGGTGCGCGTGAAGTTTCACACGCGATTTTGCTGTCAGAGCGGGGTACGTGTATTTCGGAGGTGCGCGTGAAGTTTCACCGGCATTTTGCTGTCAGAGCGGGGTACGTGTATCCAGTGTGGTGCGCGGGGGGTCCTACACGTGAATTGGCAGTGTGGGTCCTCCCAGGTGTCCCCTCAACCCCCTCCACGGCCCCTGCAGGCAGCCCACACCACAGGGCACTACCCTGCACCCCTGGTCATGTCCCGCAGGCAGCCCCTCCACCATGAGCATGCCCCCCAGCCAAGCCACATGTCACGTTGCAATATGATCACCAACTCATGTCCCCCAGCACCCCCACCCCCCAGCAGTGAGGGGTACCTGCCAGCAGGCCCCCACTCATGTCCCCCAGAACCCCCACCCCCCAGCAGTGAGGGGCACCTGCCAGCAGGCCCCCACTCATGTCCCACTCATGTCCCCCAGCACCCTCACCCCCCAGCAGTGAGGGGCACCTGCCAGCAGGCCCCCACTCATGTCCCCCAGCACCCCCATCCCCCAGCAGTGAGGGTCACCTGCCAGCAGGCCCCCACTCATGTCCCACTCATGTCCCCCAGCACCCCCACCCCCCAGCAGTGAGGGGCACCTGCCAGCAGGCCCCCACTCATGTCCTCCAGCACCCCCACCCCCAGCAGTGAGGGGCACCTGCCAGCAGGCCCCCATTCATGTCCCACTCATGTCCCCCAGCACCCCCACCCCCCAGCAGTGAGGGGCACCTGCCAGCAGGCTCCCACTCATGTCCCCCAACACCCCCACCTCCCAGCAGTGAGGGGCACCTGCCAGCAGGCCCCCACTCATGTCCCCCATACATGAAATAAAGATGCACAATCATGGCCCACTTCTACACCAAAATACCACAACACGCCACCCCATTCTTGGGACGCAATGATTTCCCAATCCACCCCACACTGACATGCCTATCTCAAGACACAAACCAAAAGTCAACTATGTACATCAACACATGTCCGTCTCACACACACACCCACTGGTTGGCATTGATTGTGTAAATCCACATTTTCACATGCATTAACCCAATGAGCGAATCCCACACATGGAACTAAAATATGAAAATGTATTATGTACAAAAATAAAGCAATGAAATGAAAGCATAACAAAATAGCAAACATGAAATGAAAAGCATGTGCAAAAGATGAGTAAATGAAAAGTATAGCCAATACAAAGAAATCCGAAAGAAAAATAGTCCAAAGGAAACGTAAAAAGAAAAATCCATTGATCCATGGTGAAATCAAAAGAAAAAGTTCTAAATAATCCATTGTCCAACTATGTACAATCCATTGTCCAAAAGAAAAATCCATTAATCCATGTTCAAAATCAAATAAAAAGTTAAAATAAATCCATTGTCCAACTATGTACAATCCATTGTGAAGGGTCCATGAGCCCAACGAAAGAAATGAAACCTACCTAAGAAACTACCTAATAAAAATCTATATACAAATGTGTGTGGCATAGTCCATTCACCACAAATCAAAGGAACAGGAAAAGGAAACCTAACTCTAAAATCTATTTACAATGGCAGCGGGCCAGGGCATCATCGAACTCCTGCTCGTTGTCCCAGGGGCGGTCCTCTTCCATGGCCCGAGGGTTCGCAGGGACGATGACATGTGGACCCCCAACTCCCTGCGAATTGCCCCGAGGCACTCGGCCCGCCTCAGAGCCCTCCGCATGAAATTCTCCGCCCTGACCATTGTGAGCCGTGCCTCTTCCGCCCGCTGTCACACGGAAGACACTTCCAATCATGGGTCCTCCTGCCCTCTGGCCGATGCCTGCCCCTCCGATGTTGAAGGCCCCGAGCCATCATGGCTCCCACCTTGTTGCTGCTGCTGCTGTGCCTGTGCCCTGGCTCTTGCTGCCTGCATGTCCTCTTCTGGCTCGGGTGCAGTTGTTGAGGTGGCCACCCCACCTGGATGTCCGACTCCCGACTGTGGCAGGGATGTGTCCTCCACCAGCCTGGCCGCAGGGTCAGAGGCAGCTCCACAGGGTTCCCAGGTAATACGTGGTTGGGAAGATGGCATGGAGGACGACTGGCGCATAGTGGGTTCAGGTGAGGAGGGGGTCAGAACAAGGTACAGCAAACGGAGGAATCCGGCCCTGGTGACCAGTCCCAGTAGGTCAACGCGGTCAACGAGGCATTCGAGATGACGTGCAGTGTCCTCACGAAAACACTGCAGGTCACCTCGCATGCCCTGTTGACGCAACGCCATCCCACTCAGGACAGTCTCAACCCGGTCTCGGATAGCCGTCGTCCGCAGGGAGAGGAAGGCCAGTTGTTGTAAGCGGATCCCCTCACTGAAAATGGGTCTGGACGTAGGCATCCCTGCTGGTGCAGGATGATGCAGTCACAGGATCGGGGACAGGATTACACACAGGCACCTCCGCGGCGGCCTGTGCTACCTCCTGTCCCTGCCCCAGCACTGCACCACTAGCACCAGTGGAATCCCCACCTCCAGACACTGTGTCTGTCCCTTCCACGGCCTCCTCCTCCACCAAACCCCCCACCAACCTGGATGACTCTGTGCCATATTCCTCAGTCGGACCCTGTGGGGTCTCAGCTGCCCCTCCTGCTGCCGAGGAGTCCAACTCCCACCTCTGCCTCTTGGATCTACCCTCGGCAGCTGCGGCCTGGGACGCAGTACCGGACTCCTCACTCCCTGACGAGATGACAACCTGGGAGGGGAGCCGGGCCTTGCGTCTCCGGCTGGCGGTGCAATCCCTGCCGCCTTGCTCCACAGCACCCTCTCCGCCCTCTTCATCAGTTGACGCTGCAGACAGGGAGAGATAGGACACAGGCATCAGGGCACTGTACAATGGACTGATACACACATGACAGTTGCACATGAGTGGCAGTGTCAAACTTCAGACATGGCATCACAATCCCCAACACACAAGTCATTTCAACTCACACACAAGCAATTCCACTGCAATATCGCACCAGGCAGCACCATCCATACACATACAACAGCATGAGCAGCCGAAGGTGAGCCTGACATCACATGAAACACAGGGAGTGCACAAGACATGCACACACGCCACCACACTTACATGCATGTGTACATCTCCACCAACTGTCGCAGTGATGAGATCGCCATCCATGTCACATCTAGCATTCAGCCTTCTACATATCAGTGTCACTTGCAGCCATGTTGCATCACAGTTGCACACTTGTCAAATACACACACATGCACATGTACACAGTGCAGATACATGCAGCTGGAACCAACATCCATGTGTGACACCACAACCATGCCAATGTACATACACAGTAATTCAAACTTGTGGCTCCCACATCTGCATTTGGCCTGCATGCTTACCCACACATACACCATCCATGTGTCTCACACAACAGAGGACTCGCATGTGTCAGCCTCACACCCCTGTACATACACATCCATACATGGCCCTGCAAAACACATGTGCAACCTGCACACTACTGGCACACCACGACACGCACAGCGTCCAATCAGTATGCATGTACACTTACCGCTCGACTCCAGACGGGTCTGCCTCTCAAGGACCTGTCCGTGGAGCACTGGGCACATGCGTTCCAGGACCCTCATTTGGTGGTTGGACAGGTGGCCCCGGCGCCCCTTGGCATCCGCTGCCTTAAAGAGGCGCCGGGCCTTGTCGAGGGTCCTGGACCTGAAGTCCTCCCAGCGCTTCTTGACATGTTTGATGTCGCAGACTGCCACCCCCTCCTCGGTGATGGCAGTCATGATGTCCATCTAGATCCTGGTCTGTCCTTCATAGTCGGCACGAGAACTTCCAAAGAGGGCATCATACTGCCCCAGGACTTGCTCCATCAAGACACCAACTTCCCTGGCACTGAAGCTGGTGGCCCTCTGCCTCTCTGGCTGGGGGTTGCCAGTGGTGCCAGATGGTGGTGTGCCCGACATGGCAACCCCAGAAGCAGGTGTGGGTGGGCAACTGGGTCCTGGGGCTGGGCTGTGGAGCGATGGTATCCCGGTCAGGAGTCTTCAGTTCCAGCAGGGGTGGTCACAACAACTGCACCCCTGCAGATGGATGATGTGCAGGCAGCAAATAGCAGGGCACGTGGGCGGCAGGCAGGCAGGCAGCAGCAGATGGCAGGTGGGAGCATGCTCGGGGTTCTGGGGGGCACTAATTCGGCCTTCTGGGCAGGTCTTGCGTGTGTTGTTGCGTGGCCAGCTTGATACGGAGTGATTTGGCATGTGAAAATCTTGCACGTCTGCGTGTAATTCGAGGAAAGGCCCTTAGCACGTAAGCGCGTCTGTGACGTTACGCACACGGGCGTTTCCCTCGTGATGTGGGCATAGTGGTTCAGGGCGCGTGAAAAAATTGCAGGTCCGCGTGTGAATGCGTGTAATGCGAGGCAAGGGCCTACGCGTCTGTGACGTGACGCACAAGGGCGTTTCCCTCAACACAGGTGCATGTTCATCGTACATGTGCAAAAACTGCATGTCCGAGTGTCAGCTCGTGTAATTGGAGGAAAGGGCCTTAGCGCGTACACGCGTAAGTGATGTTGTATGTGTGGGTTGGTTTAAAAGGTACGTGTAGGACGCCATTTCCTTGTATGTGCTTTTTGTGGAGAGCAAGGGGTGAATTCTGTACTTCTTGTCGGTTCACACGCGATTACTTCACAGCGTTTCAAGTTCGTACTCCCTGTTACCTCTGACAGCGTTCAATTTTTTTTGTTGGGCCTGTTTCCTCAAACAGCGTTCATTTCTTCTTTTGTCCTGTCTCCTCAGACAGCGTACAATTCTTCTTTTGGCAGGGGTGTTGCCAACGCACACACGCTTGTCTTTTGCACGTTCTTTTTCCAGGCAGACGGTGAGTCGTGCACGTATTTACCAACTGTGCTTGCCCTGTGTGTTGCGTACCCCTTCAGAGGGATTGTATGCTGCGTGTAACATGCGCACGCTTATTTTTGTGTTTCTGGGTGCCACAGCCTAGTGCGGGTTCATTTTTCCACACACGTGGTCTACGAAGGGTTGCGTGCACGTTATTTTTTGTTTTTGGGTTGCCTGTGCGTTGCGTGACCCGTCATCTTCCCCCAGGGGTCACAGACAGCCTTGCTAGAGCACTAGGGTACGAATTCCATCTAGTACCCTACCCCTTTCACCCCCAATTGCCCAGGACAATTGTTTACTGCTACTCCCATACGCACAACAACATCAGTGCCATAGTTGGGAGGCGACCAAGCGGTAAGGGATGCAAAGGTGGCCGACCTCCAAAAGGTGGGCGTGGTGGGCACGGTAGGGGATGTGGCCAGGATTTGCAGGGTGCCCCTAGACCCCCATGTGTGGAGGAGCAATCAGGGACACCCATGCCCCCCCCCCATGGTTGTGGGAAACGTAGCTGACACCATCCCAGATCAGCCCTTGTTGGACCAGCCCATTGAGGCACCTGAACCGGCACAGGATGACTCCCAGGCTGACTTCCAGGTCAGCAAGTCTACGCCATGTGTGGCGGTGCAAGTTGGTGTCACCAGGCCACGTGGATTATGTCATCTGCTGCCCCAAGTAGGCAGGGTGGGGAGGCTACAGGGGCAGCTGCAGCTCGATCCACCCCAGCTCTGAGTCTCCCAGCTGGGACAGTGTAGGTCTCAGTCCATCAAACAGACGTTGCCCCTGCCAACATCACCCTGCAGACAATGCCTGCACCAAGACCTATGGTCATTGTGCATTCGCAAACTCCTAGTACCCAGTCCACCGGCGCTTCTGCCCCTACTGACCAGGGCGGCGTAAGCCGCTGAGGATCCGCACCTCGTTTGAAAAAGAGGAAGAAGGGTGCTCTGGCACTACAGGCTGAGACCCCTGACACGGCTACACACTCCAGCACATCAAGGAAGCCTAGCTTTAATGACGCCGAACTTGATGCACTAGTGGCCTATGTGTCGGCACATAGCCGCGAAATGGTGGTGACTGCAGGGTGCAAGACCACACCTGGTCAACGTAAGGCACACTGGCAGACCATCGCGGACATCATTAGTGCCCTTGGATTCGTGAGGCGCTCAGCTGATGATTGCTACAAGCGGTGGAATGACCTGAAATGCAGAGCAAAGAACAAGCTGGCCTCAAATCATTCTTCTACTCTGGTGACTGGTGGTGGGTCTCCATAAGAGGACAACCAACTCACTGAACATGAGTCTGTTGCTGGAACCTTCGTCACAGAGGAACAGATCCAAGGCATGGAAGACCTACCAGATTACGATGCATTGTCCTGTAAGTGCCCATGCATGTGTGTGTAATCCATGTGTATGTTGTGTGGGTGACGGGTTCTGATTGAGTGCCAGGTGAGGGTGTGTGCACCTGAGTGGTATGGGTCACCCATGTGCTTCCTCCAAAGCATTCACCGGCCTTGGATTTTGGTATGACAGTATCCCTTCTGCCCACAGTAGCCATTTAGCGCCACATTACTGCAGTTGTCCTTGAACTGTCATCTTGCAACAACATTGTTCAGAATTTTTCAGTGTTCATTCAGGCTGATTGTTTCAATTCTCCCACTTTTGCAATGCATTTTTCAGCCCTGTTGTCACATGTGTGACATGCTTCTGTCATTGATTACACCCCACATTGGCCCACATTTGTTACCTTGTTATGTGAATGATTAGACCATTCAGGGTGATTGAGTATTGGCACGCTCACATTGATTTTTGGTGCCTGTTTGTATGTGGTACATGATAGTTGTTTCCTGTCAAGTTTAAGTGACCAACCATTGATGTGTACATCTGCCTGCAATCACTGTATTCTTGTACACTGGATGTGTTGCAGTGAGTGGCACATGTGTATTTTGTCACACTATGTAGCATTTTTCATCTCATCATGTCCATCTCACATGGATGGCTGACAGAACTCATTCACTGACATATGGCTGTACTTGTCAAATGTACCATGGCTATGCTACATGCCATCTATGTGCTGGCATGTGTCATGTATGTGTATTGGGCATGCCACTCACAGGCTAATGTGTGATGCCAGTGCTACCCAGCATGCAGCAAATGTGTTGCTTTTCCATCTTGGTGTCATCAGTGTCTGCTTTTTGCCTCCCCTTCCAACTCAGTGACAGTGCATGCTTGCCAGGGTTATAGTCATGTGGGACATGTGTAAATCATGTACTGGATCCCTGGCTTGTCAGGCCTATGTGTGTGCTATGGTGCTAATGCCTGTTTCCATTTTTTTGTCTTTCATGTTTTTGCAGGTGATGACACACTTGATGCTGTTGAGGTTGAGGAGATGGTGCAGACCCAGGAGGAATCTCAGGCATGACCGGGCACCAGTGGGGGATGTGGTTTGGTGGTGGGTGAAAACCCAATCTTACTGCAGATCATACTGTCCAGGGGTGTCTCTGGGTACACCTCACCAGACCTCTATTCAGGTGCTGAATCGGATGATGAGACTTATGTGCCGTCGCAGGTGAGTGTTTCTGGCAGGGATTCTGTTCTGTCCAACCCACCTGCACCAGGGGTAGAACCCTCTATGTGGATGTCAGTGTTGGTAAGTCCGCCTTTGGCGGTTACGGAGGCAGGGTCACACTCCACAACATCTGATCCTGTTCCTGGGCCAGCATATCAGAGGGAGAATGCAGTCCTGCAGCCACAGGCAGTGCCAGCACAGCAAGGTGCAGATCGCCTTGCCCCGAACAGGTGTGGTGCCCGCCGACGCGGTGGCCGTACGCCACCAGGCAATACCGTATGGGAAAACTCCATGTACGGTATGGCAACCCAACAGGCAGTATCAGTTGAAATGATGGCTCAGGCAATGGAAAGGGTGGCCACTCCTATTATCCCCCTTGAAAGGCAGATGGAGCAACAAGAGCAGGCAACAGACTCCATTTGCCTATCACACAGGGAAGACATGTTGGGCGGCACTGGAGACTCTGCGGGAAGCCATTTCTATAGAGTCACAGGGCCACAGGGAAGCCCTGAGGGTAGAACTCCATAACCTCCGGGAGACTCTTTTTGAACTTGAGGCTTCCACAAATTTGAGGACAGAACAGCAGCTGGAGCGGCTCACACGTTCGCTCTCAGCTGAGCCGCAGGCAACTCGGGAGGAGATCTGGGCATCACGGGAGGCCATGCGTGCAGAAATTTAGGCAACCTGTCAGGTGCTGCTTGGGGATCTCCATACTATCATCCTCCAGAACGAGACCTTCCACACCCGCATGCTTGCTGCCATGGAGGACCATACCAGGGCTTTGCGTGGGCTGCCTCCCATAGCACCACCACCTCCTGATGGAGCAGCAGAGGGTGATGAGAGCGACAGCAGCACTTCTCCCCCATTTTTTCTTACAGTGTGTTGCCTTGTGTGGCTCCCGTGGGCATCCACTGTGTATTCCGGCTGGGCACATGCAGGCTTGTCCTGTGTTTGGTTTAGATGCTTGGGTTCCTGACACATACACCCCTCCTGCTTCCCGTTTCCATGGGCTTGCAAAGGGTGTGACCAAGTGACAGTGACTTACACAGTGACATTGGGCTCCCATGAGCTGTGTGGGCAGTCTGTAGTCATAACTGTGTGGACATCCCTAGTGGGGTTTGTTTTTGTATTGAACACTGCATGGTGTATTGATATGTGCTTGTGCATCCATGTCTTCCTCCTTATCTGCAGGTACCTTCTTCATGTCTTCACAAGGCCGTCTCCTTTGCAGATGCAGTTCATGTTGTATGCAGTACACTGACACATTTGCCTGACAGCAACACTCTGGAGTTGGAAGGGGTGGATGTGCTGGCTCATTGAGGTTGTATGACTTACATTACTTTGAGTTTGTACTGTCATATTTTGGCAATGTTTCATGCTGTGTTGCTCTATTGTGTTGCTGGTAAGTATTTCTTCATGTGTGCTGTTTGTTATTGATTACTGGGAGCATATTGTCTGTGGCCTGTTTCCATTTGGGACAGTGCAGTTTGTGACACTTGTGTCATGTGTTGTGCATTCCTTTGTTTGCTTTCACATTGCAGGACATGCAATGGTGTGTTGGGTGGCGGTGATGGGAAGGGGTTGGGTGACATGGCGCTATTTTCATGTTGTATTTTGCAAGGGGGTAGTCATTCATGCAGCATAAATGTGTGTCTTTTTGTGACACAGAATTGGTTGTCTTTCGGTAGGTAGGGATGCACACAATGTAACACGTCCAGGTGACCAATCTCAGTTGACTGTCCCTTATGTCATCATCATTGATTTTCAGCTGTTATGTGCCTGGGCTGTGTGCACTCCACAGGGGTATGATTTTAGGTGAAGTAATTAGCACCAGCTGCGTACGGGCTGCTTCACCACGTGCCCTTTCCCCTCCCATGCCCAGCGGCCGTGCTTGCGGTTGGGGATGTGGGGGCACCACCATGTCCACCGGTAGGCCACGGGGTGTTGCAACGTTGTGCAGGACACATGCTGCCACTATGATCCTGCACACTAATGGGGGGCGCGTATAGCAGCTGTCCACCAGAGCGGTCAAGGGAGCGAAAGCGTGACTTGAGCACTCCGAATGTGCGCTCCACTATGCCCCGGGTTGCAATATGGACTGTGTTATATCTTACCTCGGGTGGTGTGGTGGGGTTCCGAATTGGCGTCATCATGTGGGTGCTCAGAGGGTAGGCACTGTCCCTTGGGGAGGTGATGATGGGTATCATTAGTGGGGTTGTGACATTACTCAGTATCTGACATGCACGCATGTGCAGGGGCATTTATACTCACCAAGCAGCCATGTATCACCATGCCGCCCAGCTTCTAGGTCCCGGTTTGGGGTTGACATTCTGTAAATGAAACTGTCATGGGTGGACCCTGGATAGTTGGCATATACTGAGGTGATGATTCCCTTGGCCTCACATACTACCTGCACGTTGATGGAATGCCAGTGCTTGCGGTTTCTGTAGATGTGCTCAGTTGCCCTGGGAGGACGTAGAGCCACATGGGTGCAGTCAATGGCACCTAGCACTTTGGGGAAGTGTGCCACCCCGTAAAAATCCTGGACGACAGCTTGCCTTTCTGCAGGTGTTCTGGGCAGATATATGTGCCTGCGGACTGATGGGCGTGCAGTCATGATGGCCAACACCTGGTGCAGGCAGCGTGACTGCGTGGCCTATGACACCCCCCCCACTATGGCACTTGTCCGCTCAAATGAACCAGTGGTCAAGAAGTGCAGTACATTGAGCACCTTTTCCAAGGGGAAGCACAGGGTGGGTGATGTGAGGTCATCCTCCCACTCACTCACCAGGTCGAGTATTATGTGAGTTGGAAACCTGTACCTCCCATCTCCCATACACCTGGTCATCAGGCATCCCAAAAAGGCTGGTTCTGGGTGTAAAAATTCTGGCCCTGACTATCCTCCTCTTCCTCCTGCGATATCCCACGATGTATCCCACGATACTGCTGCAAGGAACGGTATATTCATCTTATCGTCTGAGCTTGTGTGTTGTTTGCGTGCACTTTTATGCTGCGCGGGTCCACGTACGTCTGCTTCCTGCTGGCGTACGTGTTTCCGGATTAGCGCGTCTTTTTTGGCGCATGCGTTAGCCCCGTTCGAGTCCATGAATACGTGTTGTAGGCGCGCGTGTGGGCGTTCCGTGCATTTGCCTAGTGTACTCCCCGTGACACCCACATTTTCACGCGTTGTTCCCCATTCCGCGTGTTATGCCCCGTGTTACGCCTACTTTTGTTGTGTGCGCTGCGCTATGTGCGCTTTCGCTGTGCGCATAGCGCACGCTGTTTGAAGACGTGTGTGCCAGCGTGCGCCACGCAGGATTTTAGCACACATCCATGGATTTACACACGCACGGACTTCCATGAATCGCTGTGCGTGGGTTTCGCTGCGATTTTCGCACTTGCGCTGCGATTCGCACGCTTGCGCAGAAATTTTCAGCGCACATTAATTCCATGAATCGGCCTGTAAATGGGATCATTTAGACTTGAAAATACTCTTGTCGTCAATGTATGCAGATTTACTACCAATCATAGAACCTATACTGTCTTCTGATGTGGAAATTCCTGAGCTGGTAATTGGTTCCTTGCATAAAGTAGTGAATTGTATTTTTAACTAGACTTCGAAGCTGCATCTCAGACCATACCTGGAGAACCAACAGGATGCCCTGGTACAACAGGGACAATCCAAACAAATGTTACTGGCATTGATGAAAACACATATGCTTAGAATTACCGAGTAGTTAATACTTGTGAGACATGCTTCCAAGAACCCCATTGCTGAGAAGAAATAGGCCTCTTCATTAAAACCTGGCACACCTAAAAAACATCACTTGATAAAACTGATTCAACAGTATTCTTGGAGCTAGGATTTAACAGAGTGCCTGCTTCCCAGGCATGAGATAACTTGGTAGGAGCATTTTGCTTATCTTTATCACGAAGATAGAGAGAACTTTCTGATGGAGGGCTGAATAATCAATTTGATAAATGTAAATCAACTCGAGTGTATTCATTGCAAGAGGTTGAAATGGAGATTTGCTCTAAACAATCAGGGAAACTCCTTGCCCAGATGTGGCACTAATAGACATCTTCAAGATGGAAGTTATACTCTGGGCCCCTACCTAAAAAAAGAATTTAATGCAATATTAACTGCAAATTAAATCCTACTTTCTGGAAAAATGCTGTGATCGTCCTTCTCTATAAAAAGAGCGGGAGAGATAACCCTGCAAATTACTGCCCAATTTCCCTCCTGGACACGAGGAGGAAAATATTTGGGAAGGTATTATTAAACCATCTAGTAAACTAGGTAATGTCAAGCGATACAATCTAGAATGTACAAGTTGAATTCCAGAAGGGAGTAAACACAATACAGCAGACCTTCAGGCTATTCTTGTTAATTGTCAAATTTGATATTTAAGCAATAGAACCTGAGGAGGGGTGACATTACCAGCCTGGTAATGTTGTGGGTGTCAGTTACATGCCTGAGCAAAGCGAGGGCTTTAACATAAGCCTTGGGGTATTACCACACTGTTAATGCCACCCATCCAAGGGTTTCTTTTGCTATTAGTACCCCGGCACATTGTATCAAGGAACTAATAGTTTATTTTTCTCGAATTGTGAAAAGACCTGTAAATTGTTTCTCAACTTGAGAAAAAAAATGCCAAAACATGGCTGCCAGGGATCAGGGTGAAGAGACTACAGGTAGTCACTTCTCCCTTTCCATGGCAGCTATTCATGTGGCAGAGATGCACCAGGAAAAGTATTGTTACTGGCGCCAACGAGTGACAGAGCAGTGCAGGTAAGTGGGGAGGGACCAGAGAGGGGAGAGAATATGTGGAAAAGGGAGTAGGGAAAGGGGCAGGGGATCCTGGGGAGCGCACTTACCTTCATTCCCAGTGAAGGACGATGGCGGCCTCCCGCTCTGAAGAGGCTCTAGCATCATCATTGTCTGGTAGGCTGCCACACCCCACTCAATGGGTACTAATCTAAAAAAAGACAAATCTTTAATTCTATTTAATCAACCTCAAGACCCCCTTTGGTTCACTCCCAAGAATAGCCCTGTGGTCGACCCATGAAGAACAAAGTATACCAAACGATCTTCTAAGGGAAATTAAGCATCTATACATGGATAACCAGGCAAATGTTTGGGGGAGAGAAACTAGCATTCCCTATTGAAATTGGAATGATCCAAAGGTGTTTTTTGGCCCCTCTTTTACTCAATCTTTTTATCAATGACACTACAGTAGAAATATCCAACGTAGTAGCTGTTGTCCCCTGGTTGAACAGGCTTCCTATAGGGATCTTGCTGTTTGCAGATGATGCAATGTTAGTGTCTAAAACATTAATGGGCCTTAAAAAAAACAATTGATGCGATTTGCTGATATATGTACATCTAAATACCTTAAAATTAATCGCCTTAAAACAAAGACCATGGTATGCTATGGGAACTAGAGGAAGGTTAAAGCTCTGAATGTACAGATCAATGCTTGTCCCATCGAACAAGTTTCATATTCTTTTCCCTACTTTTTCCCTACTGCCCCGTAGCCATTGGAACGCACTCCCTCTCCCTCTTCACACTCCCTCTTTCCTCTTTTTCCCACTTCTGTTCTCGTCTTAACACTCATTTGCTTGGTTGCTGATTTGAATTGTTCATCTAAGTTCACTTGAATTGTACCGTTTTATTTTACATGTACAACGCTTACAAAATACAAATAAGATACAAAAATACTATGATTATTTGGGTATTAGGTTGGCAGGAACAAAATCAAAATCAAACTGCACTTTGGTTGAAAATGCTGGTGCTGTATTACAATGTGCGCGAGAATAAGGGGGCAGGTTGCATTTATGGCTGTGAAATATGTGGACCGTTTGGTTTTGAATATTTGTAGAAGGCTGAAAACACATTTTTAAAATAGCTCATAGGACTTCCCCTGTCTGCCCCAAATATGCACATTCAGTATGAATTAGGACGGCTGCCAATAGAAACACGAATTGCAGTTAGGCCGGTGATCTAAGGGCTCAACCTACAATGTGCCCCTGAATTATTGGTCTACAAAATGAAGATGAATTACATTCTCAATGAAAGTGAAGACTTCTAAGTTTCATAGTTTTGACATGTAAAGAACATTTAGTAAAATGTTATAATAACACTTTGTTTTCCAGTTATTTGGCTGTTAAAACCTCATTATCCTATGATCAGTACTTAGATCTGTTATATACATATGACAACAAAATTCTCTTCTTAAAATGAAGGTTAAAAGGCATTTTGCCATTTGGACAGCTAATGAAAAAATGCAACCTGAACCACTCAGACTTATGTCTTGCATGTAGATCAACTTCTGAAACTCTATCTCATTTTCCATTCCTATGCCCAGCACATTGCGACCTCCGAAGGAGACATTCTACCCCTTGGTTGAGGAAGAAGGGACTAGTTAATTTGTCATCTGCATTGCCCCAATGGATGTTCCTGTCCACAGCTGTTTCTATACACTATTTTACAACAGAGCTTCTATATGCTTGGCATTGAATAGCAAAATACTTTAGAAAATCATTTTGAGCTTTATTATTGTATACCCTGCTGTGAGCAGTGATGTATTGTTTTAATGTATTGCTCTGGTTGAATGATTTATAATCTTTTTAAAGTTGAAAATGCAGGCATGCTTTGCTGACAGCAGAATAAGGATACAAGATCTTTGCAGATGCACGACTTGCACTGAACCCAGACAGAGTCAGGGGGCACTTGAAACTCAGATGCAGAATGTCAGTCTTCCTGCAGGCTCTTCACTTGCTGGAGGACAGCACAGTGGATTTCCAGAGACCCACCAGAAACTCGAGGACGCCCATAAAATGTTCCAGTACATTGGCTTGCCGCAATGCCTGGCAACTATGACCAGCTAGTCCCTTGCAGAGGAAGTTCAAAGATGCACACTCCTACAACTGGAAACAGGTGTTTGGTTTATCCCACCAGTCTTAGGGGGTTCATTATGAGTTCCCGGTCTGGAAGTAATGCTGGTAATTGCAGCACCAGAATTTTTTCCGGACTGGGGAAACACACGTTTGCCGGTGGAGAACTGATCTACCAGCAGGCCTGGCCTGCCAGTAGTTCAGGCCTCTACTGGCAAATAAATGACGGAATCACCGGCCCGAGTACTACCGAAGACGGTAATTCCATCAATCGCATCGATGGAATGGGAACTTACTGGCGTGTCTGTCACCCGTAATACCCCAGTAATACCGGGATATTGGGCGGTGGAAACGGTAAGGCAGTTTTGCCGGTATTCCGCCTGAATTACCATCAGGACACCAGCAAAACTGTAATGAGGGCCTTAGTCTTTCCTGTTGATTATACGAATGAGGCTGAGCCAATTCTGGTAGCAGCAGTCCTCTGGCGTCCCCCAGTAGTCTTCTTCGGATCTCTTAAGCACCAGTGGCCGTCTTGGTTCCTGGTTCCAACTTGTCTCCGTATATCCAGAAAATAAGAACACTTTCCAACAGTCAGACTTGCAGGTGGCTGTCCAACAGTGGACAACCAGCCTCCCAGAATCTGCCCAGAAACATCCACGCCCCTGTACGAATGTGGATTGGGGGCAGGCAGCCCCTGCCCACTTCCTGCCAGCCCACACACAAAGGAGAGCCTTTGCGGGCTTCTTGCAAGAAGCCTGCCAAGGTACACGAAGAATGGTGGCCACCCCTACCTGGCAAGGCAGAAGCACAGCCAATTTTGAACAAGACATAAAACATAAGGAGAGACCATTTTGAGTATATGGTTTCCTTAAGTGCATTATTGCGGCTAAAAAGGCAGCATTGGATAATGCAGCCAGAAAATAGATCTAAAAGTAACGACTGCCACCAATATGTTCAGTGGAATGTTTGAGAAGTAGCAAAAATACTTCTTAGAACAACGAGAAGGGGACACAAAGTCCATGTATGATGGCCCATGCTGCAAACAATAAATTACAAAACTCATAAAAGAAAGAATGCAACTCCTGTCCTGGCTGGTCAAGAGGCAAACCAGTGAACCCAAAACGGTCTGCAAACACTGGAGCTTCAAAGGTAGGGTTGAGTGTTCCCAGAACAAAAGTAAATGCAAGAGGGGAGTGAAATTTAAAAGGTCTCGCTCACCTTCAAAGTCAATGAAAAAAGCGAGTTGAGCAGTAGTTTTGGAGGACTCAAGACAAAGAGGATACGATTTTCAAAAAGAAAATCTCACTAACTGTTGTTCAGCCCACGGTGCGTTAGAAGCCGAGCTGGTGGCCTTTGGTGGCTGATTTGGGCTGTTGTGACTCTCTGCAGGTGGATTGGCATGCAATACTGGTTAACTTGTGCTGAATCAGCACACAAAGGAGGGACGTGAGGTGTTTAGCAACAGAGGCTCCTTGGGAATCACTTCAGCTTGTGGCATAGCAATGCAACTGACAAAACGTGGATGATGTGCCCCTGCAGTGCATCACATGATTTAAAGACCCTGCACATTGCATAGCACAACATTGCTAGCGAGATGCCATGCTGTGTGCTCATTAGCCCATCTATCTCTCACAGAGCATAGGCAATCATGGATGGAATGTCAACTTTTCTTTTTTAAATAATCGTATACAATTTAGGAACTCAAGCCAGTGCAAACCAAAATTAGTCCTAGATATATCATAAAAATAAACTATTTCCACAAGCTAGTTTTGTAAGGAACTCACCGTGGCAACAGTGAAGACAGACACAATTGATCACAGTTCAAGGGTGTTTATTAAACTGTGTAGGTAGGTTGGAAAACGCCTAATCTAAACATAAATCTAGGATGGGAGCAAGCTTCGACCATCAAACAATAATAAGGCAGTCCTAGTGGTGTTTTTTCAAATAAAAGGGCCTATACTAACAAAAAACATATTGCCAATGCTTATGCTGAATACAAAAAGATGTGTGAGATAGTGTTCATAAGAAAGAAGGAAGTGTTCACAAATAATAACTCAGGATGCGGTACTTTGGGTTTCCCTTCCCCATGTTTTCAGTCCGGGACAAGGTAGGCTTTTGGAGTACAGCACACGCTCGAGCTTTCCCAGCACGAGCTAACAGTTCCACTCTCAGCAATCAGGGCTGTCGGTGTTGAAGTCTTTTTTCTACAGAAAGTCTCTTGCCACTGTTTCCTGATGTATTCAAAATAATAAAGAAAAGTTCCCTTCTGCTTGCACGTTGGGTGATGTCTTTCACCCTTGGATCCCCCTCTTCTGGGAGCAGATCCCTAGAGAGTACTTTAATGATACCTGGACCTCTGATAGCTATGTTTTCTTGGTTTTGAGGGCCTGACAGTTTCAAAGTTAAAGGTTTCCAAAAAAAGTTCTTATCAGGTTTTATTTGGGTGACAGTTTTTCATTCCTGGGTTCCCCCTCTTCTGAGCTCAGACTCCTCTCAAATATTATCCTTTCTTTGTCTGCTCTCACTCTGGCATAGCATGCATTCACAAGGCTTTCCCACTTGTACTTTGCTTTGTTGCATTCACGGGTCGGTGGGTGTTAGCTTCTTACCCTTGGATCCCCCTCTTCTGGGTTCAGATCCGGCTCAACTGTTCACCTCCCTTGATCGGGCTCTCTATGGCTTTCAATGCAATTTTGTTGTGCCATCGCAAATCTAAATGTCTTTTTATACAATTCACTGTGGACATGCCTCAGCCGAGTTCACTTTTGTCAACACACTGTATTTCTGGACTTTAAACTTTGCCCCCTCTTTATCGGCATCCCTCTTTCGGGTGCACTTTGCCAATCTTGTCAATCGTGCCTTTCTCATTCAACTCTTACGATGCAGGATTCATTTCCCTTAGCTTCACAATCATCTCCTGGTCAAAGACTTTTGACTGTACAGCGGATTTTTCAAGACCCCTTTATGACCACTTTGACCCCCTTCTTGCCTTTCCCAAGTCCTTCTGGTTACGGTAGTTTCAACAATCGGGTAATCGCCCAGAGTTTCCTGAGTGAGTACCCACCTGCTTCCTGACTCCTCTGTTGCTGGCTTTCCCCCTTTTTAATCAATCGCTCTTTACGCTTTCACCGTTCAATTAGCCGGTTGCTACTTTTCGTTCTTATCGACTCTCCCCTCGACTCACCGGCTGTGATGGACCGCTTGGCTTTCTTTCTCTTTGGAGTCAAGGTTGGTACCACAGAGGCAAGTGTCTCTCCCCAGCTTGGTTATCAGTGAAGGAAGGTCTCATGTACCGTTGACATCTGCTGCAACACATGCTGGCTATTGTTCGCGGTCTTACAATTCCTTCTGAGGATGTTTAACGGGCCTTGGTTGGAAAGGGCAAGGTCGCTTCTCTCCTTGTCACCCTCTCGGTATGCTCTGTCTTTCTCCTCCTCTTGAACTGCCGTGCTGAGTTAGCTCTCATGTCCTGCGGTCTGCCCTGCTCGCATTACGCTCTCGTGCTCCACCTTTTATCCCTGTCGGGAAGGGAAAGGACCGTCAGGTGTGTGCGGTTCTGGAAAGAATTGCCTGACTTTGCCTGACCCTGTTATTGGGACATGTCAGGTAAATGGCTGGAGTGTTAGTCTGTTGTCCTTTGTAATATTCGAAAGTGTTCACGTTGGAAAACCAGGGGTGGGGGGCAAATTGTTTGTGTATCCAAGGGGGATACCGCATCTCACCCATCGGTGTCCCATTTCCAATCTTGAGGACCCCCCATCCAGGTGATCCTCCCTCTCTGGTCTGCCCCCAGGAACTGGATTGAATAGCGATGGTCATGTCTTGGCCCCCTGGATGACAGACCCCCGGGGACTAGTTAGGGAGACACCTTCAGGTTTCTCACAGTTTGTAGATCATTATCTCACATCAAGTCAACTACAGACTCTGATCAGAGCGGCACCTACTAACCAAAGGATGCCACAACTGTAAAGCACTGTTATCATCTCTGGAAATATGCACAACCTGGCAGCCCCACATCACTTGTCCACAAACCAGAGGAACCAACCACTCCATGGGAACACATTCCAAGACTATTTAAGTGCTACAGGTGCAAACAGTTTCTCAAATGACCACACTGCCACAATGCTTAGGGCTAAGAGTTGTTTGACACTTCAAAGATTGAAATATTGCAGGAGACACTGAAGTGTTGGTGAGCATGCTGTGCTATGACAAAGCTTTAGGTGAAACTCAGCTCCATTTGGTATGAAACCAATATTATGTTAGAAAGATGTGATTTATTCTCTAGGAAGCATATTTGAAGGGCCTGTGTCGACAATACCATTGCTGCTTTGAGGGGCTTACTTTATTCCAGGATGTTCACAGGCACTCAACATAAATATTTAAGACACCAGCTCATAATACAGAAGTCTAACCATGTCGTTCTGGAAAATCTGTGTCAGGCAAAATATCCCACCGCACAGAAAGCCATCCATCAAGCCAGAGTGATTGAACCCTTGTTCAAGTGTGTGAAGCTAGTCAATGTAGTAAACAGCAAGTTATGTGGTGGTGAGGATATGACAGTATCTAGTGGTTTAAAAAGGATATTAGTAGTAAGGGAGGGCAAATCAGGCAATAAAGGCAGACATGTTAACTCAATCAACAAAGGCAACGACACCTGAATGGTCAAAGTAACAGCAAAGAGTGTTCTACAGCAAATGGTGACTGTCGCAAATGCGGTACAAAGGGCCATTTTGCCCATGTGTCACACATGGAACAGTAAGAGGGTATATATGGTTCAGTCCTTTCCTAGAAGAATACATAACACGTCCAGAATGTATTATGCCTCTATAGCGAAAGTGTCCAGGGGTATACTAGGGTTGAGGCACTTCAAATCTCTAAGGATAGGTCTCACTGTGCATGTGAGGACTCATAACAAGCCATTGATTCAGATGTTTTCAATTAAAAGCATAAACATAGCATCGCCCTGCCATTCTAAATGGACTGTTGAACAAATGGAATAGAATATGGCAGTGATACATGTTCCATGGAATTGGGTCAAGGTTGCCGACTGTTCCTCTGGGTTAGAATGAGTGGGATTGGGGATTGGGGTATAGGAAGCCTGAACATGACCTCATAACCACACTTAACCCTTCCATAAGCCCAGAAGAGTGGGTGGCTACCAGCAGGAATGATGAAATAGCAAACTTGATCTACGAGACTGACCCCGGTTTGGTATTCGAGTTATTTCCAGAATTTGAACCGAAGAAGTTGGCTGATGGGGAAAGTGGCATAACAGGGTCAAATAGATTACTAGCACTCGGGGATCTGAGAGAGGAGACTGTGAAGCTTGAGCATGAGGGAAACTCGGCACACAGCGTTGCCAGAAGAAGGGTATTTGAAGGCTACTGATGGCCGAGCATACATGCTTAGTTTAAGATAGCTGCAAAGGGTCTATTTCCTGCACCACCAGTGATTAGTTAAAGAAATTGGTAAATAAAAGACGTATCCCTCTACCGGTGCCAGATATTTTTTGTCCAAGGTGGCGATGGGATCTATTGAGACTCTGGCGCCCTGTATTACATATACAATGGTTCTAAATGATTGGCTGTCCAAATAGCTTGAGAGTATATGTATGTCATGTGTTACCAGGGTAATCTGGTGACATTTCTTGCATAAATCCTTTGCAAAGAAGGGGTACCCAAACATGTGATGACTGATAATGGTGCACAATTTGGAGTGCAGTAATCCAGGACATAAAAAAAAAAGATGTGGATGTGAAGCACTGCCACACTGCATCATAACACACACCCATGAATGGCTTGGTGGGGAGGCCTAACCTCTTTCTTGTGGAATGCATCCAAATAGATGAAGTGAGCAAAAGATATTAGAAAAAGAAAGAGTGGCATATATTGCAACTTTACATTTGGGTGCAAGAGTGGCACAGCTTGTAATGATCCCTGGTTGAAGCCTGGAGCCAAATTAAAATCTGGGTGTCTGGAAGCAGCGAGAAATAGAGGTGGTCATGAAAAGGGTGCTTGGAAGGGTTTGAAAATCGCAGTCATGCCTGTAGGGGACCACCAAGGCTTACACTTATGTGTTAGTCCTTGAATGCAATGTTCAACAATTCCAAAGTGCAGTGTAAAGTAAAGAGTTAAGCAAAACAAAATGGCCCTTACTCTTCATGTTTACTCTCCTCTTTGAGAGAAATAAAACACTGCCTACAAATACGCTTTGCAGGCAGTTTTTTGCAATGGAATCAGCCTGCTCTTTCCAGTGGAATCAGCATGCTCATTAGGAAGTGCTAACTTGAGGCGTATTCGATTACAATGGATCGATGTTATGCCTGCATGAAAATCTCATGCAGGCGTAAAACAAAGTGCTCTGCTGAGATGGAGGAGGAAAGCAAAGCAAAGATGCTAGCTCCACTTTGCTGCCCTTCTATGCCTCAGGACGGCAGGAAAATCAGCTGGTGTGGAAAATGAAAGCATAAAAGCCATTTTAAGCTTTCATTTTTCACTCCACTCACTTTAAAATGACCCCAAAGAGTATTATTGTAGAAAAGGTGCTGGTGGGTACTGTGGTATTACATGATAGTCAAAAGTCCCAGGCATGTTACTAAGGGGTTAGAAGCATACCTGCCTCCCAAGAAAGTTATTGAGCTCACTACATGGAGTGTAAAGGGGTAAGACATGGAGCAAGGGTGATATCATACGAGTGAAGTATTTTGCTGGGGAAAGGTATGGTGAGGGGGAATCACCCAAAAAGCCAGCAAAAAAAAGCACGAATGGGAGATTTGGCCGAATTTCGGCCATTCGAAAATTCCGAATGGCTGAAAAAGCCCAAGAAATCACAAACAAAACAAAAAACAAAAAAAGAAAAGGACCCTGTAGCGCCGGTTCCGGTCACAGAAGTGAAAGGGAACAGGCATTGCAGGGACACAGCGAGTTGGTGGCACACAGCGAAGTGTGCTGCTCCAAGGTAAGTAGGGGGTTGGGGGTGTGGTTGTGGGCGGGGGCCAAGTTGGAAATGTTCAGGGGAGAAAAGACTGAAGGTTATTTCGGAAAAATAATCTTCGGTCTTTTCTCCCTCAAACATTTCCGTCACAGGCTTCCAACCCCGATCTGGTGAGGGTAAAGGGCTAAAAGGGTAAAAGGTTGAATGGAGGACTTTGTGAAGTGATCCGTTCTAGGGCACAGGAGGACTGTTTAAAGGAAGAGGGATGTAGCTGTTATGCCACTTGTAGAATGTTCAGTATGTCAGGCGGAAGGTATCGATCAATAATTGATGTATTCCTAATGTTCTTGTGAAGCCCAGCATTCTTGAGCCTATAGTCAGTGGACCTTCCCACTTGCAATTAACATTCTTCATACTACACTGTCAAGCTTATTTTCCAACGAGCTGTAATGTCAATGGAAGACGTAACGCCTTCCATGGCGCCACAGCTCCTTTTCATTCATTTGTATGACAGAGAGGAGGGGCAGAATGCAAGTTGCGTTTCCGCCACCTTCCTTCCACCTCGCCATCCTGCATTTGTATCTGCGTGCATTTTCATGCTGGTGCAAATGCTGGAGATCCCCATGGGGTCCGCCAGCTTTTTGCACTAGCATAAAACAGACGGACCCCATAAGCAGCCATTGCAAACGCCACCTTCCATGCTTGCAATTACAAATAAACGCTGTCCGACATGCTTGCTTGCGTTTATTTTTCATTGTGAACACTGCTTCCCTTGCGTGCATGGGAGGCAGTGTTCACAAATGAAAATTAAACAGAAGCGCGCACACAATGACAAGTAAATGCTGCTGCCATGCCAGCATGCCCGGAAGCGTTTACTCACTTTGCACTGAGGGGAGCAAATGTGAAGGGCAAAAGGCAGCGTAAATGCATGTACGCCGCCCTCTGTCCTTTACATCGGCACCCCGCAGTGCAAATGACCAAAATTTGGCAGCGGGAACCTGCTTATGTCACAGTGTAAACATAATGGGTCCACACCTTCAAATTACAAGGAACTCAAAAATGAGCCCCTGTGTATAATTTGCCATAGTCAGTCATGTGTGACACTGGTACATGCGCAGATTCTAGGCAACTGGGGAATTTGTTATCTGGAATATCCCCTGGAAAGGGCACACAAGAGATGGTAGCCTTTCAGCAGTCTGTAATGTGGGTCTGTTCTCCCCTGTCCTCTTTCTATATTGATGGAATGGGCTGCATGAGCAGAGTCATAGGACTGGCAAATCCAGTGAGTGAAGGGATTCATAAAGAATGAAAGCGTCATCCCTACTCTTGCTGAAGGTAAAATGGGGGGGGGGACGCGGTTAGCTCGCTTTGCCATGGCCCACTTGCCTTTACAGAGAATTTGTGACGCTATTGGCCGAGTTCACTTTATTGGAGAAAATGTCAGCCTGCAGCATAATTTGAAGTCCTTTCCTGACCGAAACATTTCTAGTTTGAAATCCACATTCGTCAACAAGTAAAGTGGCCACTGAGCCCTATACTAAGTTATCAATCTGTACCTGCGTTCTTCCAAGGTGACACGAGTTCACGGCTGGCACTTTTATACTTTCTACTCTGTGAGTACTCGAGGAAGCTGAGACCAGAGAAGGAAGGGGGGTGGGTAGTGAGTAGAGTATCTTTTGCACATTTTTGGCATGAATGTGGTGCAACACTGAGCCAGATGTATGATCCGTTGCTCATATGTGTCATCAGTAATCTATAAATAGTTTCTATCGATATAAACCTCTAAACAATGTCAGAGGCGGTTCAGGTCTTGTTGTTTCTTGTTATCCCAACAGTTTCACCGGAAAGCAGAGGGCGTGAATTTTTGAGGACATCAATTACTGTAATAAGATGTAGACATTTAATGATTCTCGAGTCTGGCTAATTGCAAACCCTGGCATCGTGGTTCGTGGGAGAGAAGACATCCTTAATGAAGCCCATGGGAAGTGGCTTCTATAAGACACTGTTTCAGAGTTTGAAATCCCAGGCCTCCTCCCAGAGCAATGCATCAAAACAATGATTAGCAAACAAAGCAGAGCACACTCCCACTCCCTCAGGTGCTTGCTCAAGGAAAGCCACATCATTAATCACACCAAGGGGGGCTGAATGCATGATGGCAGATTCCCAGAGTCAAGGTCATAATGAAAACTTAACTCAAATGTTAAGATGTTAGCCTATCAAGTTACAAATGGAAAGTTTGAGAACATCCTCTGCATGTTAACGTCCACAACAGTTGTTGTGCAACAAATGTATGAAACAGGAATGCAATCTGAAAGAATGAAACACACAGAAACGTATTACAGGTTGGTACAAGGTCAGAACATGCTGACCACCAATACCATATGAAGATCGAACAAGTGATGATTGGTCGTTCATCCATCTGTTCATTAAACAATCCAACTAGCTTAGGGTCTCTGTGGCTTCATCTTGTTCTGGTCTGAAAAATACACGGGGGAGCAAAGGCTTCTATCCGCTGTACCCAACCTCACACAAACAAAACATAGATAAACTACTGCCTTCACCTTGCTTTAGAGGTGTGGCCCAAGGCGGGCTACACTCTTCAGAGATGGAGGACAGCTGTAGAAACGTTCAAACACTGGTGTAAAGCGTTACATACATTACAAATACAATACAAATGCAAACAATATGGTAAGTTCTAAATCAAAATCAATGTCCAAGCAGGGCTCTATAAAAACAGTAGTAACTACTTAAAATACTAACCATCCACCCATGCAAGGTGTAACAGAGAGATACCAGCTGGATATCTAGTTATAGGCAGGCTGAGCGACTAGGAATTTTACTGCAGAAGATATAACAAAAACATGATTAAATAAGCAAAGACGTTCTTGAACATGGTTGACCAGGGTAGAGAAAGGGGATCTAACCAGTCTTTAAGAGCCTTGGTAGTCATGGGGGTGAGGGTGCCTAGGATGCCAGGAAAGGATATGCAGGTTCTCTACATTAATCTCTTATTGAGGGGTTGACAGTGTCTAGACAAAGTTAAAGCTTGGGTGTAGTGGTTTCATGCTGACTAAATGGCAGTAGGTTACTGTGGAATATGCCGTTTCTTGGCCGGATCATGGCGTGACTTCGGCGTTGGCTTCGACGCAGGAGATGCTGTCATCTCAAATGACAGCTGCATGGTGGAAAGATGTAGGCTTAGTCTAGGAGACTCAAGGCTGACTAAGTGCCTCAGCAGGGCCTAGATCGGGGCATGAGTGGCTTTTTTTAAACTGGTGTGTTCAACTGGTTTGATTGGTGTGAAGCAGAGCTTGAAGACGTAGACAGGCTCAGGCAGCTGCTCACATTGCCTGAAGTGGTATTGCTGTTTCTTATGACTGGACCTGCAGTCACGCAGGCCAGTCGGACCATTGCTGGGGGCACCCAGCATACTTATTTGTAGGCACAAATGCGGGCTGGCTTGCAGGCACACGGGCCAGCCTGAGGGGATCCTGGGGGCACCCAACACACACACATACAGTTGCAGGGATCACCCTGCGGCCGTGATCAGATGGCAAGAACTCAGAGGGACAGTGGCCTGGGGGCAGCCAGGCTACACATGCTGGTCTGGGAGCACACTGATCAGCTGGGATGCATAACCGTCACCACAAAATGTGGGCCTGCAGGCCCAACGAAATTAGACACAGTGCCATTACATGGAGTCTGACGCCGTTCTGTCGCACGTGCGTGCGGAGGCTCCTTTTATTAACATTCTGTCATGCCAAAGTCAAGACACATACTCTTAAAAGGGCAACACAGATACTTCAAGGGGGCAACACCACACTGTTCATTTCCCAGAAGTAATCATTCTGGACCTTTGGGGTGTTGATGGTCCTCCACCACAGAACCATGTGAGCTGGAGTTCTATTTTGCTCTCATTCCTTGAAGGCTGAACGCAACTTAGGAAACTCAAGGCAAATTGTCTCCCTCTGGTTCCCCAGGTGTCCTTGTCTATGGCTCTCAGCAGCAGGGAAGTTCCAATTGTTTCCAGTTGATGTGCTTTCTGTTCCCCAGGGATGTTAAGAAAGGGTATCTCTCTCTTCTCAGGTCTTCACTCTTCACCCCGATGGAAGAGGGCGTTTTGTCATGCAATCTCCAAAAGTTACCAATAGAGTGGTGCTCTCACTGTCGCTTTCATGATTTCACCATCGGCGTTAAGCATGTAACGTGTGCAAAACATCCACTGCACAGTAATGAAAGCTGAAGGCGGCTGAGGAGGAGCAGAAAGTGGGCAGTAGGGAGTGGTGTGGAAAGGGATGGGTCAAATGACCTTTGGAAAAGAACGAGGACATTGTGGGAGGTGGAGGTAAATAGGGGCAGGGGAGTGTGGCGTGGGTTCCGGGAGTGTTCCCTGGATAATGGAAGCTGGGCCTGCGCGGGGAGGAGGTTGCTGGGGATGGGTGAAGGACAGAGGTTCTGGGGTGTCCCCCGGAGAGTGTGTGGGGTGAAGGTTAGGTTGGTTGTGGAGATATCTATTTTGGAAATCCCCTTGTGTAAAGAACAGATTACAGTGGGAGTTTTGACATGTATTAATTTCGGACTTAGTATATGCAATCGCTCTCACACTACATTTGTACATGCTTACAACAGGGGATTTGGCAGCTTCCAAGCAACCCCACTAGGATTTACGGAGTACATCTCCCTTGTGGACTGTCCTCTTCCTTTTACAGCTAATCCCGGAGTGCCTTGCGGGAGTTGTAGGGTGGATGAAACTAGGCATGCTGGGAGTTCCAGAATGGTAAAAGGGATCTTCATCGTCCATGAGCATCCCTGGTGGTTTAGCTACACTTGATCCCCCGCCTCCAAAAGCGCAAAGGACTTCGCCTGCCTGCCATTATATTTCCTTGCCAAAATCAAGCCTCCAAACAGGATCCAAAGGTCTGTGTTGAGTCCAGAGCAACATTGGGAAATCCCCCTTAACAGCCAGATACAGTGTCACTTAAGAGAGCAACATGAGCTCCTGGGTTGGGTTGAAGCCAGCTCGTGTCAGACCTGAAAGACTGGCTACTTTCCATGCCTGTGATGCTTTCATCTCAGGAGCCGTCAGTCAATAGCCAGTTTAGTTTGCTACCTTTATTTTTGTTAAAGCTAATATGGCTCTAACATTGTTACTAATTAAACCACAACATATTCCTTGGTAATATATTGCCTTATGTCTGTGTGTACATAGCATCTTACCCTTGCACTCTGCACTTACCCCTGCACTTGCCACCAACTGGCTTATTACTCTATTTTATGGTCGCTCCCATGTACTGCACTGCCCCCTCCCCCGTTAGCCCCCGCACTTTCCCCCTTCTTCGTTCTCCTGCACTTGCGCGATCTCAATGTCACCTGGCCCAGTAAGATCGTTGTCTCTGTCTCCCCTCTGTTCCTCATCCCTTTGCATTGTCGGGCCTAGAAACACTTGTGTGTAGGCGCGATATAAATGCCATAACACATCATATCATATCATGTGATTTTTAGGGTGCTAGGACCGAACACTTCCATCAGCTATGAGTAAGTATTGGAAATACAACTCGGTTTCAACATGAGAGCTTAAAATTAAAACAAACCACACACTTTCATGATTAATATTAAACTTTCTCTGACCCTTATGCAGTCTCTTTTTCCCAGGTGATGCTCAACGAACATGAGCAAGAGAGGGGCACGTTGCCCCCCCCATGTGTTCTACTGCCTGATCATGTGCAGATGTGCGTATTAATGCCCCCACCTGGATTGAATGGCCCTTAAATTGGCCCGAGTGAATAATAAATGCAAATAAATACAGAAACAGGTTATCCATTTACACTTATTTAACAGATCTGCATAGGTTGGTCAGTATGATAACATAGAGTGGCAGGGTAAAAAAATAGAGACCAGGCTCATGTTCTCTTCAAGTGTTTTATTAGGATCCATGTATAAGGGTTGGTCATAATAAAATGCAAATAGGGCATGTAGAAACAAAGTAGTCGGCCTGGGGTTTCTAACCAAGGTTGGGTAGCATCTCATGGACCAAAGTGACAGATAAAGTCTCTCTGGCAGAAACGTAACCAAAGAAAAGTATCTCTGGGGAAACGGTCTGCTCAAAATAAATGTTCCAAAATGTTTCGTTTCTGGGGTTGCCGAACTATTTTAAGACAATTTATGTGGCCGGGCTCAGGTCGGCGAGCCCATTGATTGTTCCCCAAAAAGGTCAAAGTCTATTTGTTTTTACTGTTTGAAGGTGGTGTCCAACAAGGACTCTGGGAGGTCAATCTCCGGTAGGTGTTGGTTTCCATTCTATAAGGAGAGACACAGAGGAGGATCCTTCTGGGTTTCTGACAGTTGTTTCTCCCGAACCTCTCTTTCACCTCGCAGGGTCTTGATCTCGATCAACCCCCCTCTCTGAGCCTACTGTAAACTACCTGCAAGGTCCATGCTTCTCTCCCACCTCAAATGGCTGCCTAAGGCCAACAGGCGTACTTGAACCTTCCTACTGTGGTTAGCCTGTAGGCTCCCTTCCTACTCTTCCTGAAGTCCCTCATTCTTCTCCTGGCTCTCCCCTATTACCTATGGCAGCTTCCTACCACCTCCCCGAACTCTTCAACTGTTTCTGACCACCCTTCTGATCCCCAGTCCCCTTTCCAAACTCTCCTTGCCAATGTTTGGCCAACTTCTCTGCCTCTCTCCTAACACTTTTTGGCCGCCTCCAGCCTCCTCCTGTCATTTTCCTACTCAACAAACTTCATCCTCCTGACTCTCACGACCATCCTCACATTATCGTTAAGGCACCACCTTTCCCTCTTCACCCACCACCCTGAACTAATGTCAGTCACCTCTGGACTGCCATCAATCTCCTTCTCAAACGTTATCTTCTCCATGTACTTCTGGGCCTTGCCAACCATACTTTCCTTCCGGTCACAACGCTTCTCTTTACTAACGCCTCTGTACTGTCCTCAAAGTACTCTCCTAAGTCCTCCCCCTGCTCCCCAAACCTTCAATATTCCATTTGTGTCCACTGATACCAAAAACATCCCCAGCTGCCTCAGATAAGTCCTTGCTCTTCACCAAACGTCACCCTACTGTCTTCAAACCTCTCCTCCAGCTGAACACCTATTCACTACTACTAGTACCATATCGTGATATCACTACCTCTGCCTTACTTCTACCCCCTCCTGTTCTCAATGCCTGACGTCCTGGTCTCACCAACTTCTCCTCACTACTGCAACCTACTTCTAGTCTTACCACCTCTTCTTTTTCCCTACCACTTTCCTGCCTGGGCTTGTCACCCCCTCCTCGATAGTGCCACAACTTCCTGATGTAATAATACCCTTTCCTCCAGCTTTCACCAAGTGCTTCTCTTTCTCTCCATTCTCTGCTTCTCCAACCTCCTCCGTGTACTCCCCTGGTGTCATCTGCTGCTGCTCTTTCCAAAATGCTCCACTCTGCAGCCAACTCCAAACTGCACCCCCTTCCCCCAATGTTATACAGGACCTTTTCATAGTGTTGTAATGCCGCCATGGGAAAGACCTAGGGAAAGGGTCTGCACCTGTGTGGTTGGAGGGGTAAGGGCCTCTGATCGGCTCGTGCTTGCAGCTTCACGTCAGTCCAGTTGAGAGTAAGGGGTCACTTAAACCTATACCTACAAGTCTTGGTACACCTTTTGAATTTCATGTATAAGCCAGCAGGGTTTCAGAAGGGTGAGCCTGGAACGAATACGTCTGTGTCCTGTTGCTGTGCAGGTTAGTACAGCCTGGGGAGGTTTATGATGTTCCTATCACTACGTTCTTGTTTCACACGGTCTTTAGATGCGTTTGGCATGGTACACCCTATTTGGGCGCAGCCCTTTTGTTGCCGGCTGTTTCGGTACGGCACCTTGGGCGGGGGACCCTTTTAGGGGCGCGCTGTTGGCCAAATAGGTTGCTGTGTCCTGCAGACATGACATGCAGGACACAGCTACATATTTGTGCATGGAGCGTTCACTCAGAGCACAGCTCCATGTACTGAGCGGCTAGTGTTTGCTTAAATATACTCGTCAACCAAAGCACTGCATTTTTCACTGCGTTGATTGAAAATATATTTAAGCAAACATCAGAATCCCCGCACGGAGGTCCCTGCATCCTTCTGGCTGCGCCTAAAAAGGACCTGCATTCAAGGCGCATCCCTAAAAGTGCTGCACTGGAATGTCTGGCTGCGCATTTGGCATGTGCTTTGGCTTACGCCTTTACTGTATTCCATGTGAATCTAAATATTATACTGCTATTGACACCTTCCCTCCCCACTTCCTTCTGTTTTGGTGTCTGTATGTCTGCCCTTTCCCTGCGAGTCTTAGGTTTATAAACTTTAACTAATTTACAGACTCCAGTGTTGTAGAGTCTCTCATCGGGGAAATATCTCCGTGGTTATCCTCCTCCACCACTTAATTCTGTGAACATAGGGTTCGTTTTTCTCGAGAACAACATTTTGATGAATGTTTTTCTTCATTATTATCTACTATAGCAGTAGCTTATTATGTACTGATTCTATGTATCTAATGTCAATAAAAAAAACTATGAAACAGAAAAGCGCTGCACTGGAATATCTATATGGCTTCGCATTTGGCATTCCTGCAGGTTCCTGGGCTCTGTGTGCAGGTCAGCGCTTCTGATAGGTCATGAATTTCACTTACTGGAAGCGGGTTTGCAGACCCTTCTGTCCACTCAGGACTCACAAACCACCTTACCACTCACTCTAAGCACCCTGGATACCCCTTGAAGTTCATATACATCAGGGAAGGGGTATATATGTCCCGAAATTTCGCAGTGGTGTTCCAGTGACTGTCCCCTGCCAAACAATAGGGTCTATGGGAGCATGACCAGGCAATCCTCCCCATAAGTCCCTAGGGCCCACAATCCACTTTCTTCCGGAGGTACATGGCCCCCTGAGTCACCACCCTAGTGGTCCCCAAGGTTCCACGCAGTTCCTACCCCTTTTTGTAGCGCAAGTCATTGTGGGAAAGTCAAAATAGTGAGAATGAAGCTTAATTTGCAATGGTGCTAGACAAAAAATGACTGTTTGGCGTGTACATTTCCTGGCAGTTTATTTAGAGGGCCTGGTATCAGCAAAATGCATCCAGTCTGAAAAATAATGTGGGTGTGCACATTGACAGGAATGTTCTATGGAAGAAGTTAGACCCAATGGGCATACCTTCAGAGATACTGCAGTTTATGCATAACGTGTAACCAAACTCGTAAGCCTAATCAACCTGTAACCAACTTCTTAAGTCTTCTGAAACGGTAACAATATTCGTAATTTATGCACACAGATGCCCGAGGGTTAGGTGCGCAATACAAATGTAATAATAAATAAATAAATAAATAAATAAATAAATAAATACATTCAGCTAGTCCCTGTGGACACTTCAGTAGCAAACCAATGCTCAAGGGTAAAGAATGCTCACAGGGTATTTGCACTAATAGAGGGGGTCAAACTGGAGTGCCCGCTAGCCCCACTTTTATCTACCTTGTTTCGATCGGATTTTAACCCACAGGCCGTTGTAGCCAAGGTTATTCCCCCCCAATTGAATGGGGTTAAGTTCAGTGCCCTGCTCCACGCTGACGATTCTGCGCTAATTGATCTTACAGAAGGGGGACTTCAGCAGAGTCTTTTATATGCAGATGCACTTTCTAGACACTACGTTCTGACATTAAATCTATCAAAAACCAAGAACGTAGTATTTGGAAAAGGAAGGTCTTGGGGTAAATGGTGCATCAACAAAGAGAAGATAGAAGTGGTCAACTCCTATAGGTATTTAGAGTTGGGATTTTCAAAGGATGGGAGTTGGAACACTCATATAAAGCTGATAGCAAAGCAGGCGGAAGCAAGTTTTAAGGGTCTCTTACGATTGTATCATCTCTAGGGGAAAAGGCTGGACAAATGCCTCTCTGTTTTAAAACTGAAAACTGACTTGGCTATGCTATGCGGACGTGAGCTGTGGGGATTCTACTCCTGCACAAGGTTGGAAACTATACAGAACAGGTTTCTAAGGAAGTTAGGGTTGTCACCAGCAACACCAGGAGATACACTACAAGGAGAATCAGGGGTATCTAGTCTATGGTGTCGGGCACAGATTCGCTTTCTGCAGTTTTTGCCTAAAGTGCAGTTTGATTCCGTAATAAATGGCCAGATCCCCTGCACATGTGAAGTACCAATGCTACTCAATGGGTTTCGCTTTAATGGAAAAATGGGAGCTAAATGAGATAGAGCGCCTAATCTTCATGACAAAAGAACAATGGAAAAGGGTGATCAAGAAATGCGCTGAAAAGGAAGGGATTGAGAATACCCAGTTGTGCATTACGAGGCTACCTTCCCTAAGACTTTATAGTGAGACTTGCATCGACGTAGTATGCCCAAACATGGTGACAAAAATAAAATCACAAGAGTGCAGTGGAGTTGTTCTTATTATTAGATTCAATCTTCACCCGATGAGAACAAGAACCAGCTGGAAGGGCATAGGCAGCCAATGCACTTGTGGGATGGGTACGGATGAGACCCTTCCACATGTTTTATTAATTTGGAAATTGTATATTGATCTGAGAAGAAGATGGCTTAGGCCACACTTTATTTATTTTTTGTGGTGTAGTTTCGAGTAAACAAAACTTTTCACAAAAGAGAGAAAAGAGAGAGAAGAAAATCTTATTTGCAAAAATAGCCAAACACAAAAAAATCATAAGTTTACATGCTTAAAAAAACGGCATTAATCAATGTAGTTACTATAACTCTGCAAAGGATTATTTAGGCGTCAAGAGTTCAGTATCTCTGAAATCTTCCTCCGTAACAAGGTGAAGTAAATAATGCACGGTTCGCTCGTTCCACTCAAGTACAAATCCCATCCTTCGTTTGCAGTGTATTCATTTGGGATATTCATCGTCAGCTTAGTCGAAGCTCTTAGTGACTTCAGAGCCTCGCACTCAAACAGAAGGTGTTTCACTGACTCAATGTTTGTCCCCCACAGAGCCGACATTCCCTGCTTTGCCTTGGGACACCTTCCCAAGCACCCACGAATTCCCAGGTTTTCACAATGTTAAGTTTTAGTTTAACATAATCCCAAACCGGGGAAATGCCAATGAATTGCTGTATATACGGTGGTAATAGAATCCGATGCTGGTTATACTGGAGAAATTCCAGGGCCTGATTTTTATTGGCAAGGTTAGCCAAGGAGTGCACATGGGCACTCTCCCTTAATGACGCCCAGCATCATCGTTGAGGCGGAGGCGCCTTGCTGTGTCCACTGATTCAGGAGAGTGTCCATGCTTGCAAGATGACTCTTTGGCATGGTCTCAGGAGGATAGCTCATGGTCTTGGGAGGATAGATCAGGGGCAATGTGCTTGCTTTAAAAGCAAAACGACATGAAGCAACACAGGTTTGATCCCTGGGTCAGTGCTTAGAAACTTCTGGGTGTTAGGCATGTTATAAATATTGTATCATATCATGGTCGTGGCACATGTTGTCATTACTGTATAGAGCAAATGCATGATAGTCGGGGGATGCGTGTTAACTAATTTCCAGGCAGTGATCATACTTCTAGGCTACATTTTTTCAGCTATAGGTAGCAGGTTAAACTGCAAGTAGATCATATCGGCCGAAGCCCGTTGAGGGAGTCTGAGAAGTCTTTTGAGCAGGGTGCGCTCCAATTTGCGCACCATTTAAAGATTTTGAGTAGCCCATGTTTCTGCTCTATAGTTGATGATGGAAGCCACTTTTGTCTGGTAGATTTTGTGCAATGTATCAATCAAGTATCTTCCTCCTCTGTTGGCAAACAAGTTGATAATGTCAATTAAGTTAGCTGTTCTGTTACGAACTTGATCGAGATAAAATGTACCTTGCAGTTTATTATCAAGGAAGAGGCCCAAGTATGCTTTCACTACTTCGATGTCTTGTCCATCCATCTCCCACTTGATCTTCTTCACAGTTCTTCTAGGCGGGCAGAAGACCATAATCCTGGTCTTCGTCATATTCTCTTTCAACAAGTTTAGATCAGCGCAGTCCTTGAGATTGACCAGGTGGCCTGCAAGCCTTGCGGGGTTAGATCGAAGATGACAATATCGTCTGCGTAGCCTAGCACTTGATCGCTACAGTACCTAATTTTGGTCGAATTAAGGCAGAATTATGCAAGGCCTTATCCGTGTCGGCAAGATAGAGGTTAAAAAGTGTGGTATCCAAATTGCAACCCTGTTTTAAACCTCTGGATGTGGGGAACCATGCAGTAGTGTTGCTGTGTTGGTCCTTCCCGACCTTGACTCATGTGTTATCATGAAGGGAAATGATCATAGTAAGCAGACTCGATAGAATTCCCCATCCAGCAAGCTTATACCTAAAGTGATTATGGTCAACAGTGTCGAAAGCAGCACTCAGGTCTATAAAATTTGCATAAACCGGTGTATGTCCTGTAGTCCAGATCTGCTGGATGATTGTGCTAAGGGCCAGAGTGTTAATGGTGGTGTATTGGCTCTTCCGGAATCCAGTTTGGTTAAAGGGAATGATGTTACAAGCTGCAGCCCATGTTTCCAATTCCGACATTCTAGCACAGATTTTTACAGGTGCATACAGCATGGCGAAGATCCGATAGCTCCCGTTATCCGCTGGGCATCCTTTTTTGTAGACCGGGACTATAATACTGTCATGCCAGGAAGGCGAGATCTCCTGTGTAGTTCCGATGGAAGTAAACAAGACATGTAATGTCCCTGTCCATGGATCAGCATCAGTTTTTATAAGGGAACTACATATACCGTTTGGGCTTGGCACCCTTGAAGTCTTGGTGGCTTTAATCAGGCTGGCAAGGTCTCCAGGTGTGAGGTGGTAAGTCCAGTTGGAGTGTTGGTCGGGAGTGGTCGTTTCCATCCATGGAACAGCTCCCATGGTCTTTTTGATGTGTGCCTTCCATGCTGGCTCAGTTATCTTTAAGGTGTCATTGACCTTGTTCTTCGATGTCCCGTCGCCAATAATCCGCCAGAAGTTAACAAAGTCGTTCATTTGTGATGCAAAGACGGGGGCGTTCCAATTGTTGCATTGTTTCTGATGGTTGTGCCTTCTCAGCCAGATAGAATAGTATTTTTTGGCAGATTTGCATTTACTCCTGTGTATGTCAGGATCTAGCTCAGACGTTGCAAACCAACAGATCTCACTTCTTAAAGTCCCTTTTCTATCTCTTATGATATGATACAAGTGTTTCAAGGAGCGAAGAGGCAAGGAAGGGGTACAGAGGGAGGGGACAGAGACAACCATCTTACTAGGCCAAGTGACATCGAGATTGCACAAGTGCAGGGGAGGGGGGATGGGAAAAGTGCCAGGGGAAAGGAGAGGGGGCAGTGCTGTACATGGGATCAAAACAATAACACGAAGTGCAGCCAGCAGGTGGCAGGTGCAAGGGTAAGTACAGACAGCAGGTGTCCAAAAGTGCAGGTAGGGGAACTGTAGGGTTACAGATACAGCCCCAAGTGCAAGGGTTGCCGGGAGGCAGTGCGGGTGTGCAACCAGGCACGCAGGCACCAGGGCCCGAAATCAGAGGGTAGCAGGTGACTAGTGCAGTATCAGACAGGAAATCAGCAGGGGAGAGGAAGAGAGAAGGCAGAAGCAAAGAGGAAGGTCTTGAAGTGTTACCGGAACCAGAGATGGTTCTCTTCAAGTTTCAGAGAGGCAGGGAGGCTGTTCCAGAGGGGAGCCCCAGCCGAAGAAAGAGATCTACCACCAACTTGTTGCTTGGAGAAGCGACGGACCCTGAGGGAGTTGGAGGTGGAGGAGTGATGAGCTCGAGTAGGAAGGTATTTACAAAGAGAGAGTTGGAGGTATTGAGGACCCAGGCCCCAGAAGGCCTTGTGGACAATGCAGGGGGCCTTGAACTTAATCCCTGCAGCCACTAGGAGCCAATGAAGAGATTTCAGTGCTGGCAAGATACGATCCCTGGGTTCGAAGCTAAGGACAAGTCTTGCAGTCCTGTTCTGTATGAGTTGCAGAGGGCGGATAGTGGAATAGGCGAATTTAGAAAGAGGCTGTTGCAGTCGTCCAGCCTAGAGAGAACCACAGTTCGAGAGACAGTGAGCTTCTGGGGGAAGGAGAGGAAAGGAAGAATACCTCTGAGGAGGTGCAGTTGGTAGTTTGACTTCTTAGAGACGACAGACATGTGAGGATAAAGGGGGAGTGTGGAGTCGAAGATGACCCAGAGGTTCTTAGCTTCACAGGTGGGAGCAGCAGGAAGAGGGCCAAGGGAGGCCAGCCAGAGAGTGACAGGAAAGGAGAGTGCAGGTGTGACGATGAGGAGAATCTCCATTTTACAGGTATTAGGGCAGAGGTCGTTGGAGGCACACCACTCCTGGATACCAGACAGACAGTCTGAGATGAGAGAAGGAGAAGAGGTGGCAGAGGGGAGCCTGAAAATGAGCTGAGTGTCATCTGCATAGCACTGAAAGTTGGAGCAGAGAGTGGCAATGCAGTGGGCGAGAGGTGCCAGGTATTGGTTGAACAGCCAGGGAGAGAGGATAGACCCCTCGCGAACACCACAGGTAGAGAGTGAGATATAGGAAAGGAAGGACCCAAGTTGTACCTGGGAGGGTCAATCAGAGAGGAATGAGGTTAGCCAGGCCAGGGCCTGATTGGTGATACCCAGTTTATCACGGAGACGATTGAGCAGGATGGCATGGTTGACCATGTCAAAGGCAGAAGGGAGATCGAGTAAGATGAGGACAGAGGGGAGATTAGAATCAAGGTTAGATAGCAGGTCTTCATGAATGTTCAGGAGAGCCGTTTTGTTCTTCTGGCTGCTCTGAAGCCAGACTGATGGTCATGGAGATAACCAACAAATTCAGTGTGAAGATTAAGCTGGGAGATGGCCATGTATAAAGTGGCACTTCAAGATTGTTGCCCAGAAGTGAGGATCGGCCTTCAAAACACAAGGTGGTAGCCCATCGGGGCCGACTGCTTTGGAGAATGTAAGTTTTTTAATTGCCCATTGGACGTCTTCAACCTCCCATGGGCATTTCAAAGGGAATGAATTGACTAAAGTACTAACATGAAATGGGATAAATCTCTGTGGTAGTTGATATTTGCCCTTATAAAATTGCATCCAGGTATCACCTGAAATTGCAGATTTGAAAGAGGATACTTGGTGCTCGAGTGGATTCCTCAAAATTGTCCAGGTATTGTGATTGCATAGGTGGGCGACCATTACTTGATTATCCTTCAAGTGTCTTTCAAATTGAGTCTTTTTCAACTCGTTTATTTTGTATGAGGAAATTATTTTTTTTCAAAGAAAAGTGTAAACCAAAGGGGGTACAGATGAATGTCGTAGCCATCTAATGTCGCGACTGACCCGAGCTGCAAGAAGTCTACACAAACCAGGCTTCCAACAGATGGACAAGTCGTATCTGTCGATTTGAGCCAATGCTAGGTTAGGGATAGAATCAAAGCACTTAAGTGAGAAAGAGATGTTACATTTCAGAATCTTGTGGTCACCCAAATGGGGATTGGATATAGTAAGAGGGCTACAGTCGCCTGACAGCATGTACAAGATCGCAATGTAATCTATACAGGATCTGCTACTACCACACAGCCAAGTGACATTAGAATGCAGAGGATCCGGTAAGGTAATATGAATATCCCAGTCTTCTAAAAATTGGGCCCAAGGGACGTCCTCTGTAGTGGGATAATGCTGTGTATGCATCCATGTATGCCTCAGATTTTGTATTTCTGTGAGGGATCAATAAGGAATTAAAGTCCCCTCCAATGAGGATTTCATAGTTAATGTTACTAATTAGTGCATCGGATAATACTGCTTTTACGTTCTCAAGCAGTAAGGCCAGTTGGGTCTCATTAGGATTCCAATATATAGTGACCACTAGAAGACTGAGAGGTGATGGAGTTTCAAGAATCGCTTCGATAACTAGAAAGTCTTCAGAGGAGTAGACATACTTGGAAGTGCATTTGAGACTATTGTGAACCCATATGACCAAACCGTCAAATGGGTGACCAGTGGTGCCATGTTTGGCCCGATGCGTAAAGGAGATAAAGCCATCTAATTGGATATCAGACGTACTCATAGTCTCCAGTAAAAGAACAAGAAAGGGTGAGTGCACAGAGATTTGTGCCATGAAAACAAGTTTCTAAAGCCACAACACTTCCAGGATAGAATAGAAAGAAAAGAAGTTTATGACTGTACTACAGGTTTGTTGTCATTGGATAATGATTAAATAAAAGGTCCCAACCAAGCCAAGCCCTTTAAGACTTTGGAGAAAGATTCAAGCTGCCCCAACATTACATTGTTGAAGGCATTAGATTGTTGTTCGGCTGTACCTGGCGGAGCCACTTCTAACTTAGGGATCGGCATAAACTCAATGAATGTGGTAGTCTCATCCATACACCGCCATGCATGTAATTCAAAACCAAGTAAAGCCAAATCTGTTTGATGGTCCCATAACAGCTTGGCAATTATTTGTGAGTGAAGGTTGCATATCATACGATTGCTTTTGCAAGTTGGAAGTTTGATCTATTACACGCATTAGGAAATGCAGGAATTTGGTGGAAGAGCCTCATGAGGGACGAGTGATTTAAGCTAGCTTGTCCATTTAGAAATTTTAGTGAAACATCACTAACCCATCCTAGAATAAGCTTCATGTCTGAAAGAGACTTCAGAGGAGGTTGGTATTGTATCGCGAGAGCACAAAGATGAGTTGCAAGGGTTAGTTGGTTGAGGACCTGTATTGCAGATGGCATGCTTTGAGGGGTTTGCTATATCCTTGATACCTGAAGTGTCAGAGGCAGATATAGGGCTTGGACCAAGTCCAACTCCATCAACAACTGATGTAGAAGAATTGGAAGGTGGCACATCAGGAACTGGTGGTGCGACGGTGAGAGCAGGTTTTTGCTCAAAGCCAACAGTGATTGCCACAGGAGTAATGACTTGTAGTGTTTGAGAGTTGCAGGGATTGCTAGTCTGTGCAACGATTATGGCTTTTTTGTTTTGCGTCATTTGAAAAGAATCGGACAATTGGGTTTGAACAAGAGGGACATTTTGTTCCAAACATCTATTAGCTGTATCAAGAGATGTTGGAGGCTGTAAAACAACAGCCTTGGAGGAGCAACCTGGGAGTGTGCGTGAAATGGGAAGATGTTTCTATTGACAAAGTGGACCGTTCGTTTGATTCATGTTCCTTTAGTTGAAGCTGAATTTTACTTTCAGCATTAAGCTGGTTAAAATCTAAAACTGCCTCATCGAGCGAGATATTAGATAATTTTTTGATACTTGAATTATGCCCTTTGATTTTGTTAGGGGGCATATTTTTAGATTTAGATTTGGGAGGGGCATTTATGTTATTGTTGGAGTTTACATATTTGGGCTGATGTCTTCTTTTTTGTGCCCTCATATGAAGTCTTCTAGCTTTGCGTGAAAGAAAATGTTCGGTTTGCGAAAAATCAGCCTGTATGGAGGTTTTCTCAGAGATAGCATGTATCTCACCAGCCGTGTCCATCTGCTGATCTAGAAGATCTGTGATTGCAGAGGGACTATCGGGAGAATCCTGCATTGAGGCACTATCAGCTTCTGGTGAGTTGGTGTCAAGGGCTATTAGGTTGGATCTTGTGACACCAGATTTGCTTTTAGAAAAATGTGTTCAATGGCTAGAATTCTATCATGTTGAAGTTTGGCAACTTCCACTAAGTCAATTTGTGGATGTTCACGAATGCCCAAGTTGTGCTTGTGGTGGCCCTAGGATTACACTTGTCCAATCGATAGATCAATAAGATCATTAGTTTGAGTGTGCTGTGAGAGTGTAGCGCTGTCAACGTTTGCAGCAAAAGGCAAGTCTTTGCAAGGTTTTAGAGCTCTTGTTGAATGTGTGGCCCAAAATGAATGACAATTTTCTTGAGCCAACATAAATCCATCCAATTTATTCAATTTGGCAAGGATATCAGATTTACATGTTTTAAGTTCTTGTATTGCATAGTGGGTGTGCTCGTGTCCCTTGTTTAATAAGTTGAGAATCCGAGTTAGGGCCAGAATGTTTTGTACTTCCTGGTCATTTAGGTCAATGAGGGATTCTTCCAATGGAACAAATGGAACAGAAGAATGTGGAAGTCGAGGATTTGTTGCCTGCGTGTTAGATCGACCATTGAAAGGTGATAGTTCTGGAGATTGTAGATGTGTGGGCTCTAGACTTGGAGCCGATTCCTCTACGGTAGCCAAACTAGCCTTCAACAGTGCAATTTTTGTACGACTTGTAGGAAAATTGCTAATTCTATGTGGGGGTCCGCCATGCTGAGGAGTATGGGACTTAAAAAAAGTGCACTTGTTCACGAAAAGCAGTCGAACCAGTGGCAGGGGACGATGGACCCAGAGATAGACGAACATGCTTGTCAATCAATTGCCCATAGACATGGCAGAACCTTATTCAATTCAGTTGGTAAAGGTCTAGACAAAAATTGTGGGACAGAAGTTTGTTGAGGCAAAATCGTTAAGTACACTCCATCCAGAGAACAGTAAATCAAAGCATTCAACTTCATTGAAAATTAAATCCCTACACATTTTCACCACAATTTGTTGTCAACAGAAATGGACAAGAATCAGTAAATGGTACCAGTGAAATTGGTACTGGCCGAGAGACCAGACTAACCACTGGCGTACCAGAGAACCCTACCGAAATGTTGTTATACCCTGACAATGGAATATCTGGAACCTGTGAATGATCAATAGAACACTTCTCTGCTCCTTTATCTATCAAGAATAGATGTTCCCTATTCCCCACCTTCATTTCAACATAGAGCCCTTTCTGATCGACGGGAATAGGTACCGGTTCCAGACCCTGCTTTGGGCTGTCCTAACGGAACAGTATATCGTCAAATGTAAGATCCTCAGAAAAATTGCCAGTCGAAGGATTATCCCCACTATTAACACTTTGTTGCTGATTATCTTGTGAAGGTGCCTGTTGATTCTGTGCAAACTGACTTCTACCAGGACCCCCTATCCAAGGACGGCCTCTGGATCATCTACCCATGGCACAATATGTGCTATTTGATGTCCGCTGTAGGATCGGGCATTGTGCTCGCCAATGACCCTCCTGTCTACAATATGGACATTGGTTCATGTGTACAGGACCCAGTTGTGCATTACCCTGTGGTGTAAATTGGCCTCTAAACTGTGTATTTCCACCTCTGGCCCCTCTAGCTATTTGCTGCAATAATACTCTAGTCTTCAAGTCTCCCTTCTTCTTTTCCACCTTCTCCTTCTCTGTATTAACCCTATTCTCATAGACGTGGACCCCCTGCTCACTGTGCTCAGAGAGACAGAGCTTCACCTCACTGATGAGGCCCAACAAGGCTGAAACACGTGTATGGAGTTGCTGTTGGTACTCGTGTTCAGAGAGGAATTGCCATAGCATTTCGGTGCTGGACTGCCCATGTGGGCGTGACAAAGACTGATATGCAAATGGATATTTCCCTTCTGTGAAAGGTACAGTGAGCAAAAAGCGTGTGCTGCAAACTCTCATCTCATAGCAGGTTATCATGCCATGTTCTTTCTGGAGAGGAGCGCCTGCTACCTTTTTTGTAATATTTGCAAGGAACTTGGGGTTGGTCACCCTGAGTTACCTGAAGGGAACCAGATGTGGACTCCCTGCTCACTGTGCTCAGAGAGACACAGCTTCACCTCACTGATGAGGCCCAACAAGGCTGAAACACGTGTATGGGGTTGTTGTTGGTACTCTAGTTCAGAGAGGAATTGCCATAGCATTTCGGTGCTGGACTGCCCATGTGGGCGGGACAAAGACTGATATGCAAATGGATATTTCCCATCTGTGAATCGCGTCTCACATTGCAGGGGCCCCCGTCACTTTCCGATCCCAGTCCGGTAGTCTTGTCTTCCTCTAGCGATGTGACGATCAATCTTGAGGGTCCCTAGTCGGGTGCCATCTGAAAGATCAAAAGAAATATCGAGGCTTAATACCACCAAAAATGAAATTCACCAGTCACAAGTTCAAAAGTACATGTACAGTTTATTGGTCAGATAGTTATCTGGCCCTCAACGCCTCGCAGTGTGTACCAGCAGACACTGTGAGTGGGAGAGTGCTGGACATTACAAAGAGACAGGTTTATATACCTTTTCCACAGTCCCGGTTACATTGTCAAGCCCATCTTCGAGTTACATATTGATTAAGGGTTCATTGCCAGTTCACATAACTAATACAGATTAAAACAACTATACATTGTTCAACGTTTTCCTCAAACACTAAATATGTTTTTCTGCACCTACAATACAATGGTAACATTTGTTTTCAAGCTTAAAGTTAATCCAGTTTCATGGAACGTACACACAGATTTCTGCAAAAGTACACGGTTTCAGCTATTCAACATTCTGTTCACTGTTTGCACAAGGATGACGGTATTAATACAGACAACATCTAAATTACTGTTCAGTTCAACTCTAGTATAGCTCCAAGGTTTCTTCGTGCAGGACAAACAATCCACTTTCAGCAGCCACAACATGTTTGTTTACGTTGATACAGCACAAAGTGAATTTTTCTCTGCTGCAGCCGAAAACACAAAGTTTAACATGAGGCAGAAACAGGAGTTAATCAAAATGGTGGATGATACTAAAATGGCGGCGTAGTCAGCTTTATTCAGGTTCATTCAAATGCAATTTTCAGTGCAATGGGTATGCGCTTAGGCCAATGTTCGTTATTAGGCAGTATTATGTGAAATATACTTTAACAGGTGCTTCAGAGAGGGTATTGTCTTGGCATCTGTAACTCTGCCCAGCTCCTCACAAGAGCCCCTGGTTCCCCTATAAATGGAGACTCCCTTATTAAGCATCCACGCGCTGCCACGATGGCTATGCTCCGTTGATCCTGTATGAAGAAGGCCACGGAGCAGCAGTCGTGACCCGGCCTAAGAGGCATCTTGTCTGAGCCCCCGGCGTGGGAGCCAGAGTGTCACGGTCAGTACCCCGAGATTCACCTGGGTGACAAAAGATGTGGACTGGTGGAGCCTTCAGTGCTGGTGAATTGTGCCGAATCCAACCTCAGCAAAGAAACGGTAATGCTGCATGACATACGCAGTGGACCCTGGAGGCAGGTGCAGTTTCTACAGAGAGGGACTGTTAAGCGCAGAGACTGCGGGAGTGGGGATTTAAACCCCATGTGGGGATATGTTTTTGGGAGATTATACAATGCAAGTTCCCTCCCCCACAGCTAGACAGTAAGCAGCCTGGGGGCACTCGTCATCACAGGAAAAGTAGAGCACACAGGCTCTGCTCCCAATGCAACCAGGCCTGGAAGATCTGGAACACCTGCAACAACAGGGTTATGAGACATGCTTTCAGCAGTACAGAAACATTGCTTGAATTCCACAGCAGTTGGAGGTCATGATGGGGGTCAAAGGCAGACAACCAAAGATGGAGAAATATGTTACGCTGGTGGTCCATACACAGAACATAGCAAGCAAAGAGTCTGCCTCAACAATGATGGAGCCCCGTGTTAGTTTAGAGGGAGAGTACAGAAGTCCTACTGGTGGTTCAGAACTGCCAGATGGCCCTGAAGTCAAAGATAGGCCACATCAGTGAGGAGCTGGGAGGATATGCAAAAAACAGCAGCGAGACAGAAAGCTACCGATCTCAGAGTCATGGCCACCGAAGGGGAGATACTGGCATTTAAAAAGGAGGTCGCCACTCTCCTTCAGACAACATACACCCTAGAAGCACAAGCATAAAATGCAGAGGGACACTCGAAGAGGAATAAACTGTGCATTATAGGCCTCCCTGAATGTGAAGATGGAGGCTCCATGGAGCTGTTTCTGGAAACCTGGCAAGACAAGTTGGGCTTCAAAGGACTCTCGAGATGGTTTGTTGTGGAGCGCACCCAGAGTGTTCCTGTGCAGAGACCCCCACTAGGAGCCAGACACCAGCCCGGTGGTGGCCAGGATCTTTAATCATCAGGACCGCAATGCAATAATGCAGATGGCCAGACAGAATGGCCCAATAAGAGTAGCCAATGCCAATGTCCTGATATTTCCAGACTACATGAAAATGAAATGCGTGCAACAGCAGCATCAGAAGTTTAATTAAATGAAGCAGGTTCTGCGGGAGAATGGAATTCGGTACAAGTTATTGTGCCCGGCTAAGCTGAAGATAATTCATGGTGATAAACAATGGTTGTGCAATTATCCAGAAGAAGCAAAGGAATGGTAGGAAGGAGAAGCGAGCTGGTCAGCTACATCACCCACAAATCAACGGGGATCCAAAGCGTCGGAACAATGAACAGGAAGGGAGAGCAGAAATGGCTTGACAACTGAGAGGAGTAAGGTCATGGAGGACGGAACGTTACATATGTCAGTTGGAGAAAGGATAGAGGGAGCCGAGAGGAGGGATCTGAGGAAAGAATGGACAAGGAGGATGGACAATGTGGATAACTTTTGTTGGGACTGTGCAGGAGATACAGGAAACTTACCCCTGTGCAATTGAGTGGATCATGGGGAATCCTGCTCTGTAGATGGTGAGTGCCTGCAGTGGAGCCCCAGGCACAGCTGATCCTCTGCTCATCTTGCATTTGGTGCAATGCTCTAATGGAGGGGAGGCCGAGAAGCCAAGCCCCCAAAGCGAAAACAAGAGTTATATCCCCCCTGGAAAGGGCGAGCTGGCAGTTGTCAAGCATCTAGATTGCAGTTATTGAGACGGGATACCCTCACTTTGAGGAGTATGCACAGAGTTGTTTATGTTATTGGGAAGTAGGGGAGGGAAAAAGGGGGGAGGGATGGATAGGGTATACGGGGCAGATGGGGTTCATGGTGCACAGACCCAGACTGTCCAGACACATTGAGATTCAACTCCTATGCTAAGTAATGTAAACGAGAGGTGGAGGAGGGACTTGCAAATAACATCATGGGACTTCTTACGATACTAACATGGAATGTATGGGGGATGGGACAGACCGCCTAACAGAGGGAAATCTGGGGATACGAAGACGTAGAGAATTCACATGGCGTTCCTGCAGGAGATGCATCTCACTGCGTTGGAACTGGGTAAGACCATGGCGAGTTGGGGGGGTTTATGGCACCACCTTTTCTTCTTACTCAAGAGGGGTTTTAATTGAGCAATATGCCCCAAGCGTCGGGGGCATTACCGAGTCTGGTAATGCCCGGGGCCCATAGTTATAGGCCCGAGCAAAGCGTGGGCCTTAACGAAGGCACCGGGCATTACCTGACTCAGTAAAGCCTCTGCCTCGAGGGGCATATTACTACTAGTACCCCGGCACGCAAGATTTGCAAGACCGGGGTACTAAAAGCATTTTTTTCTATCCCGAAATGCTGCAGCATTTCGGGACAAAAAAAAATAATTACTGAGAAAACTGAGTCTGTTTTCCCTTTCTATGGCGGCCATCGGGGGGGGACACGCTGGGAACGCATGTGTTTCCAGCGCGTCCCCTGCCGAAAAAATAAAGAGAAGAAGGTAAGTGGGATTGGGAGGGCGGAAGGGAGGGAGAGTAAAAAAAAACAAAAGGAAAAACAAAAACGTACTTGAGTCCCCGGCGGGGGGCGATGGAAGCCTCCAGCCGTGTGGAGGCTTGGAGCGGGGATGGCCATGCTCTGAGTCTCCACATGGCTGGAGGCTGCCATTGTCCCCCACCAGGGACAAAGCAGGCTGAAGGTAAGTGGGGTTGGGAGGGTGGAGAAGGGGTCGGACAAAAAAAAAACATACCTGAATCCCCAGCGGGGAACAAAGGCAGCCTCCAGCAGTGTGGAAGCTTGGACCGGGAATGGCCCCGCTTTGAGCCTCCTCATTGGCTGAGGGGCTGCCACAACCCCGCCGGGGACAAAGGCGTCGAATCCGAGGGATTCCTGGCCAGGTAATGCCCCAGCGAGGGCCAATCAGAAGGGTTCTTTCATTCTGATTCTCCCTCGCTGGGTACTAATATGTATTAGTAGAGATGTTCCCTTGCAGATCACTTAGGTTATTCAGGATGAGGAGGGAAGGACTCTCATCCTCCGAGGGATGTTGGATAGTAAGGAATTGTGTTTGGTTAAATCATAGACCCCCACCATAGACAATGACAAATACTTTCTGATAGTCATTGAAATGATAGGAGCCTACATACACAGGGAGGTAATATGGGGTGGGGAAGTTAATTGTTTACTTGACTCTCACTTGGAAAGATCAGATCCCAAGGCAACATGTAAATCACTTGCTTCTAAATTGCTGAACCTATGTAAACAGGATCTAGATCTGGTGGTGCTGTGGTGAGAGCAAAAAGGGGAAGTGTGTGGATACTCCTTCTACTCTCACCCGCACAATACATATTCACGTATTGATTACACAATAGTGGGCAAGGAGCAGTTTCAAGATTTTAAAGAGGTAGACTACCTGGGGAAAACAATATCGCACCACGCTCCACTGAGGGCTTTTGTGTCCTGGTGGGTTATGAAAGGGAGGGTACCCAGCTGGAGACTAAGGGCAGAGGCATGTTAAGATGGATTTCTGAACTCTGACCTGGTGAGCAGAGGTTCAGAAGGCCAGCCTAGTTTCTTGGAACAGGATAACCTTCTGGACAAGCCAGACCAATCAAGGTAGCTTGGCGGCAGTCAAGACTAGGTCTCAGGAGGGGTGAGAGTGACTGAAAGACCTCAATGAGCACACAGATTAAAGGACACTTACAAATCGCTCCCAGTCAGGTGTAAATATATTAAAAATACAAATACATTTATTTCAAGGCCTTTGAGTTTCAACACACACAGCAAATCACAGTAATATGTATTAAGCCAACAAAATCCAATCTAAATACATATATACAAGACCAATGGGGTCTAAAGGATTAATGCACGAAATGGGTCCACAACCTAAAAGGGGGAGGAAACAGGCAGTGCAAATAGTCTTTAGCCCCTTCTACATCCAACACACTCCTAACTAAGAGGCAGTCCAATCCCTAAGAAGAGTGGAGCCTAATGCTCAAATGTACATGCAATGCTAGCGCATGTGGTAGTTCAAATGGGCAAAACGGGGTCTGTTCAAGGGTCTGTAGCAGCTCAGGAAGGTGGGTGAGGCGATGAAGAATAGGTTCCCACTATTCGAGAAGGGCCTCCACTTGAGGGCAGAGTCAATTCCAAGATTTGGTTATAGTTTGCTAGCTCGCACTTTCAGTGAAAAGGAGAGGGGCTCCCAGTGGTCACTTGTGCCTAAAATTGGATGGAGGCTCTAGGGGCCACCGGTTAGGGTTGCGATTACTCACTGACCCCTGGCACACTCCGGACCAAACTTCGGCAGTCGAGTCCACTTTGTTTGCAGGTTCAAGTGCAGCAATTTGACGGCTCTGCAGCTGTCAGCGGCGAAGATACAGTGATGATTAGAAACAGGACAGTGGCAATTTCTCCGCTCCTGGTGGATGGCTCAGGCCAGTTTCAGTGCAGCAGGCTTCAGAGGCAAGAGGGGCACAAATGCAGCGCACCTGCAAAGTTTGTCACCACGGCTGGGCAACACAGTAACCACGTATACTCCAGTTCTGGTGCACTCGCCTCACTTCAGACCTGGGAACGCCAAGTGTACGAAATTTGGTGCTGTGAAAACAGAGCTAGCAATATACCAAGTTTCAAGTGCCTCCTCGAAACGGTGGCGGTATCAGGGAAAAGAGTCTACGTAAGCTGGTCAGCCCACTGGTTGGCCCTGGGACACTTCCGAGATGGCTTACTTGGAGGGTTTGATGAAGGTGCCAAGAATAGTTGGTTCCACTATTCCAATGAGTTGAAGCATCTTTGCAGACCTTCTAGGATGACCAGATGCAGAGGGGTCCCACGGGACGACGGCGGGCTCGGGGTGCCAATCCTTCCAGCGGGTCACCAGCGGTTCCTCGACTCAGCTTCTTAGTTTCAGGATACTTGGATCCTATCCTTCGTTCAGTGAGAACTCCAGAGATCGTCATGGTATGGGTGTTTGGAGCCTTCTCTTATCCAGCATCTCCTTAGCGCCAAAACAAAGAGGACCCAATGGGAGATCTGCTCACATACAGGCATACCATACGTCGACCAATTACGGATTACGGTGGTCCCAGGCATTCACAAACACTCCAGACTCTCTGGCAGCCAGGATGTGTATTGGGAACAGACATCCCAGCCCACATCCTGGAGGCACACACACAAGGCATGCAGAAGCCAGCGAAAGCTTGGCGTTTCGCAGGAGAATGCATGCCCAAATAAGGACTGACCCAGGTCAGCTCGACCTGGGGAAGGTGAAGGGGTAAGATGGCCAAAGGACAGGACAAAGAACCTCTTGGCATGGCCATTGTGGAACCAGGCCACCTATTCGTGCCAAATGCAGTTATCATGGTTTACCTGGCAGGAAAGGGTTAAAAATATGCAAAATGATAAGCAGCCACCAGCCCTGTCCAAGACATATCTGAACTTCTCCTAAAAATCCTTCAAGGGTATCTAGGGCCTTTGGAAATGACTAATGGACCCAAGTGCACTGTACTGGAAGGTACATTGTACACTTGTTACATGTTGCAGGAAAGTTGCAACATTGGAAAGGACTAAGGGAAACAAAATCTCCCAGTACTGACTGTCTTAAGGGGATGTCAGTTTCCCCATAAAAAGTGAGCAAAAAGCCCAGAGGAGTGCAGCAGAAGGCTGGGGGTACACAACTGGAGGGAACATTTCACATGAAATGGAAATCTTTCTTAACAAGGCGTGGAAGGAGGAGATTTATAAAGGACAGATTCACCAAGTCAAAGAAAAATACTTTGTAATTAATGAGGAATCGGTGGGGATTATGGTATAGTTTGTGAAGAGTTTAAGGTAACAATCAGCTGGAAATGCCTGGCCACCACTTGCTGGATTCATTCCACACTTGAAGCGACATTAAAAGGTATAGAAAAGCAGATTTAGGTGCTGGAAGGGGAAATGGTGAAAGGGACCTCATGCGGGGCAGAACTCCTACGGGAACTAATCCTCCAGCAACAAGCACAAGAGCGCTTGGGGAAGTATAACTATTCACATCATACAGCTAAGATTCAAGGGGAAGGGGACAAGGCTGGTCATCTCCTGGTCTGGCTTCTCAGAAGGGAGGAATTACAAGGTAACTAACATCGGAGAGACGTGACCTTGTAACAACGCAGGAGGGCATACACTGAGTCTTCCATTACTATTACGTCAACCTGTACAAAAGCAGGGGCCTGTGGATGTAGAGGACATTGCTGAAGTGTTAGTGTAGGCTTCCCTGCCAATGCTGAGTGAAGCACCGGCGAGGGACATAGAGGAGCCAGTAACAGAAAGGGAGATTATAACAGTAATTGATTCCCTGGGGAATGGTAAAAAACCTTCTCGGATCTGCTAGTCCCAAAATTACATCGGCTGTACAATTTCACCTTTCAGAGGGGAGAATTCCCGAAGACATTAATAGTAGTACTGTTAAAACGAACGGATGGACCCACAACACTGCAAGTCGTATTGCCCCATTTCTCTGTTGAACTTAGATTTGAAAATACTGGGCAAGGTGTTAGCTAATAGGTTACTGAAAGCGACCGCACATCTGGTCCACCAAGACCAATGCGGATTTGTGTGTGGAGGAACACAGCTATGAACTTATGGAGACTACAGCATATTATTGAAAGGGTACAGGACGTGAAGGAGGAATTAGCTGTGGTTTCTCGCGATGCAGTCAAAGCATTTGCCTCGGTAGAATGGGAGTGGCCTCTGCGGGTTCTCACGAACTACGGGTTGGGCCCTGACATGATAAAATGGATCTGATTACTATAAAAAGATCAATTGGTGAGGGTAAAGACAGGCAGAGAGGTTTCCTCCAGCTGGTGACTAGCAGGGCGCACAACAGGGTTACTCCCTATCCCCCTTCCTATTTGCCTTAACAATGAAACCCATGGCAAGCATTTTCAGGGACCAACTTAAAGATGAAGGTATACTGATAGATGACCAAACTCATGTAATCTCCCTGTACACGGACAACACTCTTCTCTATGTACACAAGCCATGACTACACATTCCATGCATGTTGGAGATGTTGGAACACAATGGGAACCTTTCAGGATTTCAAATTAATATGGAGAAATCAGTGGCCTTCCAATTGGGATCTCTTAGTGGGAAGCCAGTACGAGACTTACCGGAGGTTGGGATGCTATGGAAAACGGACTCCTTTAGATATCTAGGTGCATTCAGGTGCATCACATGGTGGCAGACACATTCCAATACAACGTAGGCAGAGCACTCAAGGGCTTGGAGGACAGAATAGGAAGAGGCTGCCCCTGTCCTTAATGGCCAGGATAGCGTTATGTAGGATGATACTATTGCCTAGGTTTCTGTACCTGTTCGAGAACATTCCATGTATGATTAGGCCGCCCTTCTTTAACATACTGAACAGTAAGCTTTCTGAAATTCTTATGGGCGGGTGGATGTTGCAGGGTAGCACTCAAGACACTATTTAGAAAACACCAGGAGTGGGGTCTGGCCCTCTCTGACTATCAGTTGTACTTTTTAGCATCCCGACTGAAGCATGCTACTAGTTGGGACATAAGGTACCCGGGAATAGACGGAGTACTCATGGGGGAACCCCGTAGATACACTTGAATAACACACATAGATGTCCAAAGTGCAGGGGGGCTCAGCAGGGTTCTGGCATTTGGTCTGGGAATGCCCAGAAATACAGGATTTCTGGCACACAGTGATTTCCAAAGTAAATTACATAATTGGGAGGCAATTCGAATGCATCACCAGTGTCAGTCTGCTGGGGGTCTCACCAAGGGGAAAAAGAAGAAGAAATATGAAGAGAGTTGCCTCCTTTTTGCCTTTACTAGCTAGATGCCAGATGGCCATTTCCTGGAAGTGCCCAAAGGTTCCCTTACTAAGCCAAAAGATACAGGGTTCATTGAGGTGGGTGCCGGCGGAGAAAACAGTAGTGCAAGAACAAACAAGGAATGTGGTGGGGAATGACATAGATTTGGATTGAGGCACACTTCCCAATTACCTTCAAACTTCCCCCGAAGAAGAAATGAGTGGGTGGAACCTTAAAGGATATCCAGAACTGCCAGATGGAAATTATTGTGGGTAGGAACCGTCAAGGTACGGAGGGACTTGGCGTTAACTTCACTCAGTGGACGAATTCTTAGGATGTCTAATACATGGGTCTGGATGGGCAAGGGGAGGGGGAGTTGGGGGGAATAATGGTTGGATTTTCTCTCATGTTTCACAGTTTCTTTTTTCTTTTGTTGTGTAAAACCAATAAGTAAACTGTTCTGTTGTTACGACTGAAAAGCGTTCCATAATGCATCTGTAATGTTGTACACCTCTGTAAAGCGCTCCGTTGCTTCTCGAAGCTAGGTCTGCGCTCAATAAATACCATAATAATAATAATAATAATACATTTTAAAAAAAGTAAACGTGAATACAAAAAAAAGAAAGCAGCAGATTTGTAATCATCAATTAGTATGTTAAGATGTAAACAGATGTAAACAATTAATGACACTGGACTTAGGTTAATTGCAAGATATGTCATCATGAGCCTTGGGAGAGTCGAAGTCTTAAATTAAACTCTTGGGAGGTTGCTTCTAAAAGACTGTTTCACAGCTTGAATACCCAGTCCCTGAGAAAATGCGAAGAGCAATGTATCACACCAATGATTAGCAAACACTACATACTATAGGGCCCGAATCATGGAATCAGGCGCAGAAATGGCGCAAGGGCCGCGCACCGAGAAGGACGCTGTTCGAGTTTTAGGGAGAATTCTCATTTTATGGCTAATTTCCCTCACCTATAGAGTCCCCCAGCAGCTTTGCTGGATTTGGAGGGTTTATTATTTTCTCCTGCTAAGAGTGAGACTCTTTTTCCCACTCTTAGGCATTTTTGCTATGTGTGTTCTAGGCTATTTTTGTGTTTAATGTCTATGGGGTTTTTCTCACCCCCATAGGAACCATCTTTATCCACATGTGTTACACAGCACCCTCCGTGCAGTGACACAGGGGTGTCGTAGCGACCCCCAACCATAGACTCTATACCCTGGGACTACTGTCTCCCAGGGCATGTAAAGTCCCAATTGACTTTACTAGTCAATTTTTATGAACTAAACCAGTAGAACCCATCTTACTATGGAGGTACTGGGAAGGGTTAATAGTTTTTCCCTGGTGTTCATTTTCGAGAGTGTACCATACAGTCCCTCTCTCAATTCATTCTGATTGGTGCCAGTGGTTACTACCAAAAATATTCGACCGCAAATATTTCTTTATGGGATTTTCCCATTGTTCGAGGCTACCACATTTACTGACAGCCTGTAACATACCGCCGGTTTATTTTTATATTAACTTTACTCCGGTAGGTTTTATTTGCCAGAACTTTAATATAACTTCTTTCTCGTGTCTTCCTCTAAACTCCTAACCCAGGTCGGGGTTCCTTTGTTCGTCCTTTTGGTGGGCTTCTGCCAAGCCCTGCTTTCGGCGCCACTGAGTCTGGGGTGGGTCCATTGTGTGGGAGGGGGAGTAGGACCCTTGGACAGGGTTGCCTCAGCAACCCAGGTCGCACTCTGTCCTGATAGGCTGGAGGGTCTCCCGCCAAGATGACCACTCCACTGTGTGAGTGACAACTAGGCTCTATGAATGGGGATCTTTTTGCATAAAAGCAGGGTCCTGAGGACTGGAAGAGCAACACGTCGCCACTGGAGCTAAGAAGCTGAAGAGGAGAGAAGCCAAAGACATCTGCAACGACGGAACCATCGGTGAAGCCCTGCTGCAGCGTCTCACCACTTTTCACCACACGATGAGAGAAGATCTTCATCCGAAAGAGCCTTCTTCCCTTGAGCTGGTGGGGCCAACCAGTTTGCCAATCGCCTACCTGGACCTGCCCTGGTCAAATCGCCAGTACGCTGTACTCGGAGCCCGGATAGCCAGGCACCCGTCCACCCAGACCGTGATTTAAAGGAGCATACCTTTTATTCATCGGGCAGCACTGCGGCTGGTTTCATCCCGGGGTAGTGCAGTAACTCGAACCTTCCTCCACGACAAGAGCCTCTCTTCCTCTGCTGGATCTCCCGAACTGCAGGAACTACCAGGAACAACCGCCACCGCAGGAGCCACTTCTTCATATTAAGGGTCATTGTTCAGCCAGGCCGCCCTTTTTGCGTGGTAGTGCTAAAGGTGTTTTAAATCCTTTACCTACCTGTTGGGTTGGCCGCCCCTCTCTTCTAAACATTGTCTTTCATCTTCTGCATCCACCTTTTCGAATCGTTAACCAAAGACTTGACTGCAGCTACAAGAACATTTTGCTCCTAGGCCCTTTGCCCTGTACCACTGACTCTGGCACAGGCCTATTGACTCTGGCAAAATTGCTTCTCATCTAGAACTGTGTTGGTGCACCTACTTCTTATAACCACCTTTTCCTTCCCACTTTTTAAACTTGTGAAGTGCCATTTTGCTTGGTTTTCATTTAAGTATTCTCTATGGTAAAGTACTGCCTTGCCTAAACGTATTCACATACTTTTGGGGAGTGTTGCTAGAGTGTGCATTAAGATATTCCTGTATAACTTGTACTTTCCCTCCCTTGTGAGAAATTACTGGAGTGCCATTTGTGCTTGGTTTTCACTGTGCCGTTTTGCTCAGTTTTCACTCTTGCTCAAACTTGTGTACAGTTCAACTAGGGAGTTGCATATACTTTTCTTGACTAAATTTAACTTGCTTTATTAACTGTGATTAATGTGTTGAACTAGAAGTGTGTAAAATAAATATATATATATATATATATATATATATATATATATATATATATATATATATATATATATATATATATATATATATATATTCTTTTTAATACACAGCTTTGGCCAGTGTTTCCTTGTGCCCTAGTACTGTAGCCCTATTGTGTAAACCCTCAATACATCTCATCTCCCTCTTGAGATAAGTCTGACTGCTTAGCCACAGCTACCAACTAAATCTTTGTGGGACAGACTGATACCAAAGGGGATATATTGCTCATACCTGTAGTCTTAATCTTCTGTAGTGCTCCCTAAGGGAACTGCACAGGATTCTGCCTAACACTGGTGTATAGCGGTGAGGATAAAAGTATTGGATTTACATTTTAGTGTGCTGCTGGTGCCTTGGTTCAACTAACCACAAGGCTAACAATCACAAAACGTTTATTTTAAACTAAGTGAAAGTATGGAAAGTTACAGCCAGGAGACCCTGCTTACTAATACTGCAGATTATTTAAGGGATCTGTGTAGACAGAAAGGTCTTCCTGTCAAAGCCAAGAAATCAGAAATGATTGATAGACTGTTAGAAAAACAAAGTCTGGATAGTGGTACTGTAGTGCCTACTACTCCAGCAAATGTAGCAAACATTGAGGATGATAATGTTGAAGATGTTATTGTTGAAGCAGATGAGGAAGAGGAGGATAACAATGTCACCCCCTCTGGCCCTCTGCCTGCTCAAAGGCCTCAACCTGTGGCTACTGGACCATTGTCAGGACGGAACGTTACATATGTCAGTTGGAGAAAGGATAGAGGGAGCCGAGAGGAGGGATCTGAGGAAAGAATGGACAAGGAGGATGGACAATGTGGATAACTTTTGTTGGGACTGTGCAGGAGATACAGGAAACTTACCCCTGTGCAATTGAGTGGATCATGGGGAATCCTGCTCTGTAGATGGTGAGTGCCTGCAGTGGAGCCCCAGGCACAGCTGATCCTCTGCTCATCTTGCATTTGGTGCAATGCTCTAATGGAGGGGAGGCCGAGAAGCCAAGCCCCCAAAGCGAAAACAAGAGTTATATCCCCCCTGGAAAGGGCGAGCTGGCAGTTGTCAAGCATCTAGATTGCAGTTATTGAGACGGGATACCCTCACTTTGAGGAGTATGCACCGAGTTGTTTATGTTATTGGGAAGTAGGGGAGGGAAAAAGGGGGGAGGGATGGATAGGGTATACGGGGCAGATGGGGTTCATGGTGCACAGACCCAGACTGTCCAGACACATTGAGATTCAACTCCTATGCTAAGTAATGTAAACGAGAGGTGGAGGAGGGACTTGCAAATAACATCATGGGACTTCTTACGATACTAACATGGAATGTATGGGGGATGGGACAGACCGCCTAACAGAGGGAAATCTGGGGATACGAAGACGTAGAGAATTCACATGGCGTTCCTGCAGGAGATGCATCTCACTGCGTTGGAACTGGGTAAGACCATGGCGAGTTGGGGGGGTTTATGGCACCACCTTTTCTTCTTACTCAAGAGGGGTTTTAATTGAGCAATATGCCCCAAGTGTCGGGGGCATTACCGAGTCTGGTAATGCCCGGGGCCCATAGTTATAGGCCCGAGCAAAGCGTGGGCCTTAACGAAGGCACCGGGCATTACCTGACTCAGTAAAGCCTCTGCCTCGAGGGGCATATTACTACTAGTACCCCGGCACGCAAGATTTGCAAGACCGGGGTACTAAAAGCATTTTTTTCTATCCCGAAATGCTGCAGCATTTCGGGACAAAAAAAAATAATTACTGAGAAAACTGAGTCTGTTTTCCCTTTCTATGGCGGCCATCGGGGGGGGGGGCACGCTGGGAACGCATGTGTTTCCAGCGCGTCCCCTGCCGAAAAAATAAAGAGAAGAAGGTAAGTGGGATTGGGAGGGCGGAAGGGAGGGAGAGTAAAAAAAACAAAAGGAAAAACAAAAACGTACTTGAGTCCCCGGCGGGGGGCGATGGAAGCCTCCAGCCGTGTGGAGGCTTGGAGCGGGGATGGCCATGCTCTGAGTCTCCACATGGCTGGAGGCTGCCATTGTCCCCCACCAGGGACAAAGCAGGCTGAAGGTAAGTGGGGTTGGGAGGGTGGAGAAGGGGTCGGACAAAAAAAAAACATACCTGAATCCCCAGCGGGGAACAAAGGCAGCCTCCAGCAGTGTGGAAGCTTGGACCGGGAATGGCCCCGCTTTGAGCCTCCTCATTGGCTGAGGGGCTGCCACAACCCCGCCGGGGACAAAGGCGTCGAATCCGAGGGATTCCTGGCCAGGTAATGCCCCAGCGAGGGCCAATCAGAAGGGTTCTTTCATTCTGATTCTCCCTCGCTGGGTACTAATATGTATTAGTAGAGATGTTCCCTTGCAGATCACTTAGGTTATTCAGGATGAGGAGGGAAGGACTCTCATCCTCCGAGGGATGTTGGATAGTAAGGAATTGTGTTTGGTTAAATCATAGACCCCCACCATAGACAATGACAAATACTTTCTGATAGTCATTGAAATGATAGGAGCCTACATACACAGGGAGGTAATATGGGGTGGGGAAGTTAATTGTTTACTTGACTCTCACTTGGAAAGATCAGATCCCAGGGCAACATGTAAATCACTTGCTTCTAAATTGCTGAACCTATGTAAACAGGATCTAGATCTGGTGGTGCTGTGGTGAGAGCAAAAAGGGGAAGTGTGTGGATACTCCTTCTACTCTCACCCGCACAATACATATTCACGTATTGATTACACAATAGTGGGCAAGGAGCAGTTTCAAGATTTTAAAGAGGTAGACTACCTGGGGAAAACAATATCGCACCACGCCCCACTGAGGGCTTTTGTGTCCTGGTGGGTTATGAAAGGGAGGGTACCCAGCTGGAGACTAAGGGCAGAGGCATGTTAAGATGGATTTCTGAACTCTGACCTGGTGAGCAGAGGTTCAGAAGGCCAGCCTAGTTTCTTGGAACAGGATAACCTTCTGGACAAGCCAGACCAATCAAGGTAGCTTGGCGGCAGTCAAGACTAGGTCTCAGGAGGGGTGAGAGTGACTGAAAGACCTCAATGAGCACACAGATTAAAGGACACTTACAAATCGCTCCCAGTCAGGTGTAAATATATTAAAAATACAAATACATTTATTTCAAGGCCTTTGAGTTTCAACACACACAGCAAATCACAGTAATATGTATTAAGCCAACAAAATCCAATCTAAATACATATATACAAGACCAATGGGGTCTAAAGGATTAATGCACGAAATGGGTCCACAACCTAAAAGGGGGAGGAAACAGGCAGTGCAAATAGTCTTTAGCCCCTTCTACATCCAACACACTCCTAACTAAGAGGCAGTCCAATCCCTAAGAAGAGTGGAGCCTAATGCTCAAATGTACATGCAATGCTAGCGCATGTGGTAGTTCAAATGGGCAAAACGGGGTCTGTTCAAGGGTCTGTAGCAGCTCAGGAAGGTGGGTGAGGCGATGAAGAATAGGTTCCCACTATTCGAGAAGGGCCTCCACTTGAGGGCAGAGTCAATTCCAAGATTTGGTTATAGTTTGCTAGCTCGCACTTTCAGTGAAAAGGAGAGGGGCTCCCAGTGGTCACTTGTGCCTAAAATTGGATGGAGGCTCTAGGGGCCACCGGTTAGGGTTGCGATTACTCACTGACCCCTGGCACACTCCGGACCAAACTTCGGCAGTCGAGTCCACTTTGTTTGCAGGTTCAAGTGCAGCAATTTGACGGCTCTGCAGCTGTCAGCGGCGAAGATACAGTGATGATTAGAAACAGGACAGTGGCAATTTCTCCGCTCCTGGTGGATGGCTCAGGCCAGTTTCAGTGCAGCAGGCTTCAGAGGCAAGAGGGGCACAAATGCAGCGCACCTGCAAAGTTTGTCACCACGGCTGGGCAACACAGTAACCACGTATACTCCAGTTCTGGTGCACTCGCCTCACTTCAGACCTGGGAACGCCAAGTGTACGAAATTTGGTGCTGTGAAAACAGAGCTAGCAATATACCAAGTTTCAAGTGCCTCCTCGAAACGGTGGCGGTATCAGGGAAAAGAGTCTACGTAAGCTGGTCAGCCCACTGGTTGGCCCTGGGACACTTCCGAGATGGCTTACTTGGAGGGTTTGATGAAGGTGCCAAGAATAGTTGGTTCCACTATTCCAATGAGTTGAAGCATCTTTGCAGACCTTCTAGGATGACCAGATGCAGAGGGGTCCCACGGGACGACGGCGGGCTCGGGGTGCCAATCCTTCCAGCGGGTCACCAGCGGTTCCTCGACTCAGCTTCTTAGTTTCAGGATACTTGGATCCTATCCTTCGTTCAGTGAGAACTCCAGAGATCGTCATGGTATGGGTGTTTGGAGCCTTCTCTTATCCAGCATCTCCTTAGCGCCAAAACAAAGAGGACGCAATGGGAGATCTGCTCACATACAGGCATACCATACGTCGACCAATTACGGATTACGGTGGTCACAGGCATTCACAAACACTCCAGACTCTCTGGCAGCCAGGATGTGTATTGGGAACAGACATCCCAGCCCACATCCTGGAGGCACACACACAAGGCATGCAGAAGCCAGCGAAAGCTTGGCGTTTCGCAGGAGAATGCATGCCCAAATAAGGACTGACCCAGGTCAGCTCGACCTGGGGAAGGTGAAGGGGTAAGATGGCCAAAGGACAGGACAAAGAACCTCTTGGCATGGCCATTGTGGATTCAGGCCACCTATTCGTGCCAAATGCAGTTATCATGGTTTACCTGGCAGGAAAGGGTTAAAAATATGCAAAATGATAAGCAGCCACCAGCCCTGTCCAAGACATATCTGAACTTCTCCTAAAAATCCTTCAAGGGTATCTAGGGCCTTTGGAAATGACTAATGGACCCAAGTGCACTGTACTGGAAGGTACATTGTACACTTGTTACATGTTGCAGGAAAGTTGCAACATTGGAAAGGACTAAGGGAAACAAAATCTCCCAGTACTGACTGTCTTAAGGGGATGTCAGTTTCCCCATAAAAAGTGAGCAAAAAGCCCAGAGGAGTGCAGCAGAAGGCTGGGGGTACACAACTGGAGGGAACATTTCACATGAAATGGAAATCTTTCTTAACAAGGCGTGGAAGGAGGAGATTTATAAAGGACAGATTCACCAAGTCAAAGAAAAATACTTTGTAATTAATGAGGAATCGGTGGGGATTATGGTATAGTTTGTGAAGAGTTTAAGGTAACAATCAGCTGGAAATGCCTGGCCACCACTTGCTGGATTCATTCCACACTTGAAGCGACATTAAAAGGTATAGAAAAGCAGATTTAGGTGCTGGAAGGGGAAATGGTGAAAGGGACCTCATGCGGGGCAGAACTCCTACGGGAACTAATCCTCCAGCAACAAGCACAAGAGCGCTTGGGGAAGTATAACTATTCACATCATACAGCTAAGATTCAAGGGGAAGGGGACAAGGCTGGTCATCTCCTGGTCTGGCTTCTCAGAAGGGAGGAATTACAAGGTAACTAACATCGGAGAGACGTGACCTTGTAACAACGCAGGAGGGCATACACTGAGTCTTCCATTACTATTACGTCAACCTGTACAAAAGCAGGGGCCTGTGGATGTAGAGGACATTGCTGAAGTGTTAGTGTAGGCTTCCCTGCCAATGCTGAGTGAAGCACCGGCGAGGGACATAGAGGAGCCAGTAACAGAAAGGGAGATTATAACAGTAATTGATTCCCTGGGGAACGGTAAAAAACCTTCTCGGATCTGCTAGTCCCAAAATTACATCGGCTGTACAATTTCACCTTTCAGAGGGGAGAATTCCCGAAGACATTAATAGTAGTACTGTTAAAACGAATGGATGGACCCACAACACTGCAAGTCGTATTGCCCCATTTCTCTGTTGAACTTAGATTTGAAAATACTGGGCAAGGTGTTAGTGTCATGCGCCGCCTCCGCACCTGGCGTCTTTGGCCCCGCTGCCGCTTAGGGACTTCCTGATTCCCGTCACGCTGACGCTACGTTCTCTCTATGCGGTCTAGTCTTCTCCGCCGTAGCGCTATTTAACCACTCCTCTCCCTGAGCACAGCGCGTTGCAACCTTCCACGGTCAGCTGCTTTTCCTCGCTGCCGCGGTCTTGCTACACGCTGTTTACCTTTTGCTCCTCGAGCATTTCTACTCTTACTCTTTCCGTCCTTATTACCGGTCCTACTCCGGTCCCAGTCTTTCGTTTCCTCTCTACCTCCATTCCTTAGTTCCAGCTCTTTGCCTTTACTTTGTTTTCTTACCTTTTGGCGTTTTTTTCGCTGCAATATAATTCCACCTGGTTCCGGTTGCTGCCTTCTCCCATCATTCATCTGCATACACGTCCAGCGGCCATCAGGATACTTACCGGTCCAAGGGGTTTTTTGCCTACTCTGGCTTTTTTCCCCCTTCCCGTCTCTCCCGGGAGGGGGACACGGTCAGGGCGCATTTACACGCTCTCACTGTGGCTTCCTCTTGTGGGAGACACTCTCAATCTCGAAAAAAGGAAAAGGATTATACGGCGCATCGAGCACTCAGTCCAGCTGAAGAGGATTTCGACTCCACAGGTGAGGAGGTTGAAGAGAGAAAGAAGGGTATTACACCAGTGGTAGAATCGGAAGCTGACAGTTTGCAACGCCTACAAACACCAATCATGGCTACTCCTGAGCAAGTGCAGGAACTAATCGCTGCGGTACAAAGCCTTTCTCTAGAAATGCAGAATATGAAAACTGAAAACAATCTGTTAAAACAAATGGTGGCAGTAAGGGAGCCCCCCAACACAGACCTGCCCCCTATGCCTTTGTCTTCAGGGAAGTATGATGGTTCCCCCAAGACCCTAAAAGAATTTCTTGACGCTTGCAGGGTGTATTTTTCCTTCAGAACCCGCACCTACGCCTCAGATCATGCCAAGGTTGGATTCCTGGTGTCTAATATGACAGGGAACGCTCTAGCTTGGGCCACCCCTCTAGTCACCGGAAATGACCCTGTCCTTCAGAATTTCGATGCATTCATTGCTTTTGTTAAACAAACCTTTGAGAGACCCGAAGTCTCGATGGCAGCTGGTGAAGACTTGATGGACATTCGTCAAGGACAGTTTGATGTGCTGTCTTATATCTCCTCATTTAAGAGATTGGCCATGGAGACGGGTTGGTCTGAACAGTCTCAATTTATTTTGTTCCGCAGAGGACTTCGAGAAGAATTAAAAGATGAAATGGCTCACTTTCCTCGGCCTACTTCCCTGCAGGATCTTATGACGGCCGCCCTTCAGATGGAGTTCAGGATGCAAGAAAGGCGTCAAGAAAGAAGAAAAGCACGTACCTCCTTTTCAAGGACCTCCTCACCTCCTTCGGCAGCGCCCAAACCTCACGATGAGCCCATGCAAATCGGCACTACTCGCCGTTCTTTAACACCTGAAGAAAGAAGGAGGAGAAGGGAACAGGGCCTATGTGCCTACTGTGCCTCTGATCGCCACACGGTGCATAATTGTTCTGAACTAACCAAGAAACCGGCGGAAAACGCAAACCCTCGAACCTAGTGGGGACGGGTTATCGAGGGCAATCTTCCAGTCCCTACGTTACTATGTCTATTGATTCCTCGAACCCTTCTGAAGATTCCCGCCTGATGGTTATAACGGTCCAGGTTACTATCAATGGCAGCCCCGTAGAGACGCTAGCTCTCTTGGATTGTGGTGCCGCAGGAAACTTCGCTGACACCCTTTGGGTAGACAAAGTGGGTGCTTCACGGATAGACCGCAGCCACGGTCAGAAAGTAGAAGGAGTAGACGGCACACCTTTGAGTTCAGGACTCATTGTTCAGACAACCGAACCCCTTCCTCTGACTATATTTCAACATTCAGAAGTCATTACTTTTGACATCATTCGAGCAGCCCATTTTCCTCTTATCTTGGGGATTACCTGGTTGCGACAACATAATCCCCATGTCGACTGGAAGTCTAACACTTTGCAGTTTAATTCCAGCTATTGCCAGACACACTGCTTTAAAGAAGCACATTACCAGGAGGTAAAGATATCTCCCACTGTTCTCCCCACGAGTATAGGGGTGCTTTCCATTGACTCGGTATTGGAAGAATACCCTATGGTGTTTGCTGAATCCGCTCCAATGGCATTACCACCTCACAGACCGGAGGACTGCTCTATCGAGCTAATACCTAATGCCCTGGTCCCATTTGGACGAATGTTTGCTTTATCCAAGACTGAAAAGGACGCTTTACGAAAATATCTGGATGACAACTTGTGCAACGGTCTCATCAGACCCTCTAAATCCCCGGCGGGTGCTCCCTTGTTCTTTATTCCAAAGAGGGATTCTAAGGACCTCAGACCATGCATCGATTACAGGGGACTCAATAAAGTCACTTGTAAGGATAGATATCCCATGCCCCTCATTCCTGACATTTTGGAATCTGTACAGGGAGCAACAGTCTTCTCTAAATTGGATCTGCGCAATGCATATCATTTACTCAGAGTGAGTCCAGGAGATGAATGGAAGACGGCTTTCAGGACACCATTCGGCCTATACGAATACTACGTTATGCCTTTCGGACTGGTCAATGCTCCCGCTATATTCCAAAGGTTCATAGACCGAATATTCTCTGATTTATTGTTTATTTCAGTTGTGGTTTACCTTGACGACATACTTGTTTTTTCACAGTCTATGTCAGAACATCTACTACATCTCACTGAGGTCCTGGAGCGCCTTAAAAAACATCATTTATTGGCCAAACGTGAAAAGTGTGTTTTTGGGGTATCCTCGATCCCTTACTTAGGGTTTATCCTCTCACCACAAGGAGTACAAATGGATCAAAAGAAGGTTGAGGCCATTCTCCATTGGCAGGCTCCTTCCTCAGTCAAAGAAGTTCAGAGATTCCTGGGCCTGGCTAATTTTTATAGGCGTTTCGTGCCAGGTTTTTCCAACACTGTCCTACCAATTACCAATTTGTTAAAGAAGACATCTGTGCCTTTCATTTGGAGCCCACAGGCTGAAGAAAGCTTTCAACTCTTGAAGAAGAGCTTCTGCAGCGCTCCCATCCTATGCCAGCCAGACCAAAGCAAACCTTTTATTGTTGAAACAGATGCCTCTGCCGCAGCAATAGGAGCAGTTCTACTACAAGAGCATGACAACGCGGAACACCCAATAGCATATCTATCAAAAACTCTCACTCCGAGTCAACGGAATTATTCAGTAATAGAACGTGAACTACTAGCCATGAAAAAAGCCTGTGAAGTCTGGAGACACCTCTTACAGGGGTGCAACCACCCTTTTGTAATCCGGACAGACCATAAGAATTTACAAGTTTTACAGTCAATGGATTGCATCAATTCCAGACAAGCCCGGTGGGCGCATTTTTTCTCACAATATGACTTTACCATCACATATATTCCTGGAAGCCAAAACACTTTGGCAGATGCTCTGTCCAGAAAGGCTTTCTCCTCCCATGTTGCCTCATCCTGCCCGGAAAAGTTGTTTCCCAGGAACCGCATTGTTGCCACTATCTCTTCCCTGTTTCAACGGATAAAAGAAGCTGTCTCCTTACATCCAGAACCTCGCGACATGATCCAAAAGGATGGTTTGTTCCTGAAGAAACAGAGGATCTGGATACCATCCAAACCTCTTCAAAAAGACATAATGTCCTGGTGCCATGATCACAAGACAGCAGGCCATAGGGGACAAACCAGCACCTTGGACTTGATTAGTAGAGCTTTTTATTGGCCTAATATGTCTAAAGATGTTAAACATTATGTCAAGTCCTGCAGAGTCTGCTGTCAGAGTAAAAACAACACAAAGAAACCCATAGGTCTGCTACAACAAGATGCCATCCCGGAACGTCCGTGGAGTCATATATCTACAGATTTCATTGTGGACTTACCTTTGTCCCACGGATGTACATGCATAATGGTGTCCATCGACTCTCTCACCAAGATGGCTCATTTTTCTCCACTCCCCGGTATACCAACTGCCGATGGTATGGCATTAGTGTTCATTAAAGATGTGTTTCGACTCCATGGTCTTCCCGACAAGATTGTATCAGATCGAGGAAGCCAATTCGTCTCCAGATTCTGGAAGTCCTTATGCGCCGCTCTTAATATTCAGCGCGCTTTGTCATCAGGATATCATCCCCATACCAATGGGCAGACAGAGCGGTTAAACGCCACCTTGGAACAGTATTTGCGCAGCTATACCAATATGGAACAAGACAACTGGGTGGATATGCTGCCGACAGCGGAGTTCGCATATAATAATGCCAGTCATTCCGCAAGCAGAATGTCTCCATTCTATTGTTCATATGGCTTTCATCCCCGAGCCATCATTCCACATTTTTTCTGCAAACCTGCACTTCCGGCGGTAGAAGAGACACTTATCCGAATAAAGGACATCCAAGACAAAGCCAAGTTGAATCTCAGAGATAGCCTCCAGGCTTACAAAAGGCAAGCTGACCGGCACCGGCAGGTTGTACCTGATTGGGAGGTTGGTTCCAAGGTATGGTTATCTACTAAATACCTTCCTAGATGGTCTCGCCCTTCTAAACTGTCCCCCAGGTTTATCGGTCCCTATCCCATTTCTGCCAAGATCAATCCAGTGGCCTTCCGCCTTAAGCTGCCACATTCTCTTAGGCGGATTCACCCAGTGTTTCACGCATCTCTTTTGAAGAGTGCCGAACAGTCATTAAGGGCTCGTCCTTTCCCCACTCTTTCTCACTCACCTGATGCTCCTGAGTATGAAGTGTCCGGGTTGCTGGACTCCAGATACCGCAAAGGGCGCCTGGAATACCTGGTGCATTGGAAAGGTTTTTCACATACTGAGGACTCTTGGGAACCAATTGCACACATCCACGCTCCTATCCTTCTCCGGAAGTTTCACCGTTTGCATCCCGGCAAACCGGGTGGCCTAGGCCTTGGCAGGGGGCATACTGTCATGCGCCGCCTCCGCACCTGGCGTCTTTGGCCCCGCTGCCGCTTAGGGACTTCCTGATTCCCGTCACGCTGACGCTACGTTCTCTCTATGCGGTCTAGTCTTCTCCGCCGTAGCGCTATTTAACCACTCCTCTCCCTGAGCACAGCGCGTTGCAACCTTCCACGGTCAGCTGCTTTTCCTCGCTGCCGCGGTCTTGCTACACGCTGTTTACCTTTTGCTCCTCGAGCATTTCTACTCTTACTCTTTCCGTCCTTATTACCGGTCCTACTCCGGTCCCAGTCTTTCGTTTCCTCTCTACCTCCATTCCTTAGTTCCAGCTCTTTGCCTTTACTTTGTTTTCTTACCTTTTGGCGTTTTTTTCGCTGCAATATAATTCCACCTGGTTCCGGTTGCTGCCTTCTCCCATCATTCATCTGCATACACGTCCAGCGGCCATCAGGATACTTACCGGTCCAAGGGGTTTTTTGCCTACTCTGGCTTTTTTCCCCCTTCCCGTCTCTCCCGGGAGGGGGACACGGTCAGGGCGCATTTACACGCTCTCACTGTGGCTTCCTCTTGTGGGAGACACTCTCAATCTCGAAAAAAGGAAAAGGATTATACGGCGCATCGAGCACTCAGTCCAGCTGAAGAGGATTTCGACTCCACAGGTGAGGAGGTTGAAGAGAGAAAGAAGGGTATTACACCAGTGGTAGAATCGGAAGCTGACAGTTAGCTAATAGGTTACTGAAAGCGACCGCACATCTGGTCCACCAAGACCAATGCGGATTTGTGTGTGGAGGAACACAGCTATGAACTTATGGAGACTACAGCATATTATTGAAAGGGTACAGGACGTGAAGGAGGAATTAGCTGTGGTTTCTCGCGATGCAGTCAAAGCATTTGCCTCGGTAGAATGGGAGTGGCCTCTGCGGGTTCTCACGAACTACGGGTTGGGCCCTGACATGATAAAATGGATCTGATTACTATAAAAAGATCAATTGGTGAGGGTAAAGACAGGCAGAGAGGTTTCCTCCAGCTGGTGACTAGCAGGGCGCACAACAGGGTTACTCCCTATCCCCCTTCCTATTTGCCTTAACAATGAAACCCATGGCAAGCATTTTCAGGGACCAACTTAAAGATGAAGGTATACTGATAGATGACCAAACTCATGTAATCTCCCTGTACACGGACAACACTCTTCTCTATGTACACAAGCCACGACTACACATTCCATGCATGTTGGAGATGTTGGAACACAATGGGAACCTTTCAGGATTTCAAATTAATATGGAGAAATCAGTGGCCTTCCAATTGGGATCTCTTAGTGGGAAGCCAGTACGAGACTTACCGGAGGTTGGGATGCTATGGAAAACGGACTCCTTTAGATATCTAGGTGCATTCAGGTGCATCACATGGTGGCAGACACATTCCAATACAACGTAGGCAGAGCACTCAAGGGCTTGGAGGACAGAATAGGAAGAGGCTGCCCCTGTCCTTAATGGCCAGGATAGCGTTATGTAGGATGATACTATTGCCTAGGTTTCTGTACCTGTTCGAGAACATTCCATGTATGATTAGGCCGCCCTTCTTTAACATACTGAACAGTAAGCTTTCTGAAATTCTTATGGGCGGGTGGATGTTGCAGGGTAGCACTCAAGACACTATTTAGAAAACACCAGGAGTGGGGTCTGGCCCTCTCTGACTATCAGTTGTACTTTTTAGCATCCCGACTGAAGCATGCTACTAGTTGGGACATAAGGTACCCGGGAATAGACGGAGTACTCATGGGGGAACCCCGTAGATACACTTGAATAACACACATAGATGTCCAAAGTGCAGGGGGGCTCAGCAGGGTTCTGGCATTTGGTCTGGGAATGCCCAGAAATACAGGATTTCTGGCACACAGTGATTTCCAAAGTAAATTACATAATTGGGAGGCAATTCGAATGCATCACCAGTGTCAGTCTGCTGGGGGTCTCACCAAGGGGAAAAAGAAGAAGAAATATGAAGAGAGTTGCCTCCTTTTTGCCTTTACTAGCTAGATGCCAGATGGCCATTTCCTGGAAGTGCCCAAAGGTTCCCTTACTAAGCCAAAAGATACAGGGTTCATTGAGGTGGGTGCCGGCGGAGAAAACAGTAGTGCAAGAACAAACAAGGAATGTGGTGGGGAATGACATAGAATTGGATTGAGGCACACTTCCCAATTACCTTCAAACTTCCCCCGAAGAAGAAATGAGTGGGTGGAACCTTAAAGGATATCCAGAACTGCCAGATGGAAATTATTGTGGGTAGGAACCGTCAAGGTACGGAGGGACTTGGCGTTAACTTCACTCAGTGGACGAATTCTTAGGATGTCTAATACATGGGTCTGGATGGGCAAGGGGAGGGGGAGTTGGGGGGAATAATGGTTGGATTTTCTCTCATGTTTCACAGTTTCTTTTTTCTTTTGTTGTGTAAAACCAATAAGTAAACTGTTCTGTTGTTACGACTGAAAAGCGTTCCATAATGCATCTGTAATGTTGTACACCTCTGTAAAGCGCTCCGTTGCTTCTCGAAGCTAGGTCTGCGCTCAATAAATACCATAATAATAATAATAATAATACATTTTAAAAAAAGTAAACGTGAATACAAAAAAAAGAAAGCAGCAGATTTGTAATCATCAATTAGTACGTTAAGATGTAAACAGATGTAAACAATTAATGACACTGGACTTAGGTTAATTGCAAGATATGTCATCATGAGCCTTGGGAGAGTCGAAGTCTTAAATTAAACTCTTGGGAGGTTGCTTCTAAAAGACTGTTTCACAGCTTGAATACCCAGTCCCTGAGAAAATGCGAAGAGCAATGTATCACACCAATGATTAGCAAACACTACATACTATAGGGCCCGAATCATGGAATCAGGCGCAGAAATGGCGCAAGGGCCGCGCACCGAGAAGGACGCTGTTCGAGTTTTAGGGAGAATTCTCATTTTATGGCTAATTTCCCTCACCTATAGAGTCCCCCAGCAGCTTTGCTGGATTTGGAGGGTTTATTCTTTTCTCCTGCTAAGAGTGAGACTCTTTTTCCCACTCTTAGGCATTTTTGCTATGTGTGTTCTAGGCTATTTTTGTGTTTAATGTCTATGGGGTTTTTCTCACCCCCATAGGAACCATCTTTATCCACATGTGTTACACAGCACCCTCCGTGCAGTGACACAGGGGTGTCGTAGCGACCCCCAACCATAGACTCTATACCCTGGGACTACTGTCTCCCAGGGCATGTAAAGTCCCAATTGACTTTACTAGTCAATTTTTATGAACTAAACCAGTAGAACCCATCTTACTATGGAGGTACTGGGAAGGGTTAATAGTTTTTCCCTGGTGTTCATTTTCGAGAGTGTACCATACAGTCCCTCTCTCAATTCATTCTGATTGGTGCCAGTGGTTACTACCAAAAATATTCGACCGCAAATATTTCTTTATGGGATTTTCCCATTGTTCGAGGCTACCACATTTACTGACAGCCTGTAACATACCGCCGGTTTATTTTTATATTAACTTTACTCCGGTAGGTTTTATTTGCCAGAACTTTAATATAACTTCTTTCTCGTGTCTTCCTCTAAACTCCTAACCCAGGTCGGGGTTCCTTTGTTCGTCCTTTTGGTGGGCTTCTGCCAAGCCCTGCTTTCGGCGCCACTGAGTCTGGGGTGGGTCCATTGTGTGGGAGGGGGAGTAGGACCCTTGGACAGGGTTGCCTCAGCAACCCAGGTCGCACTCTGTCCTGATAGGCTGGAGGGTCTCCCGCCAAGATGACCACTCCACTGTGTGAGTGACAACTAGGCTCTATGAATGGGGATCTTTTTGCATAAAAGCAGGGTCCTGAGGACTGGAAGAGCAACACGTCGCCACTGGAGCTAAGAAGCTGAAGAGGAGAGAAGCCAAAGACATCTGCAACGACGGAACCATCGGTGAAGCCCTGCTGCAGCGTCTCACCACTTTTCACCACACGATGAGAGAAGATCTTCATCCGAAAGAGCCTTCTTCCCTTGAGCTGGTGGGGCCAACCAGTTTGCCAATCGCCTACCTGGACCTGCCCTGGTCAAATCGCCAGTACGCTGTACTCGGAGCCCGGATAGCCAGGCACCCGTCCACCCAGACCGTGATTTAAAGGAGCATACCTTTTATTCATCGGGCAGCACTGCGGCTGGTTTCATCCCGGGGTAGTGCAGTAACTCGAACCTTCCTCCACGACAAGAGCCTCTCTTCCTCTGCTGGATCTCCCGAACTGCAGGAACTACCAGGAACAACCGCCACCGCAGGAGCCACTTCTTCATATTAAGGGTCATTGTTCAGCCAGGCCGCCCTTTTTGCGTGGTAGTGCTAAAGGTGTTTTAAATCCTTTACCTACCTGTTGGGTTGGCCGCCCCTCTCTTCTAAACATTGTCTTTCATCTTCTGCATCCACCTTTTCGAATCGTTAACCAAAGACTTGACTGCAGCTACAAGAACATTTTGCTCCTAGGCCCTTTGCCCTGTACCACTGACTCTGGCACAGGCCTATTGACTCTGGCAAAATTGCTTCTCATCTAGAACTGTGTTGGTGCACCTACTTCTTATAACCACCTTTTCCTTCCCACTTTTTAAACTTGTGAAGTGCCATTTTGCTTGGTTTTCATTTAAGTATTCTCTATGGTAAAGTACTGCCTTGCCTAAACGTATTCACATACTTTTGGGGAGTGTTGCTAGAGTGTGCATTAAGATATTCCTGTATAACTTGTACTTTCCCTCCCTTGTGAGAAATTACTGGAGTGCCATTTGTGCTTGGTTTTCACTGTGCCGTTTTGCTCAGTTTTCACTCTTGCTCAAACTTGTGTACAGTTCAACTAGGGAGTTGCATATACTTTTCTTGACTAAATTTAACTTGCTTTATTAACTGTGATTAATGTGTTGAACTAGAAGTGTGTAAAATAAATATATATATATATATATATATATATATATATATATATATATATATATATATATATATATATTCTTTTTAATACACAGCTTTGGCCAGTGTTTCCTTGTGCCCTAGTACTGTAGCCCTATTGTGTAAACCCTCAATACATCTCATCTCCCTCTTGAGATAAGTCTGACTGCTTAGCCACAGCTACCAACTAAATCTTTGTGGGACAGACTGATACCAAAGGGGATATATTGCTCATACCTGTAGCCTTAATCTTCTGTAGTGCTCCCTAAGGGAACTGCACAGGATTCTGCCTAACACTGGTGTATAGCGGTGAGGATAAAAGTATTGGATTTACATTTTAGTGTGCTGCTGGTGCCTTGGTTCAACTAACCACAAGGCTAACAATCACAAAACGTTTATTTTAAACTAAGTGAAAGTATGGAAAGTTACAGCCAGGAGACCCTGCTTACTAATACTGCAGATTATTTAAGGGATCTGTGTAGACAGAAAGGTCTTCCTGTCAAAGCCAAGAAATCAGAAATGATTGATAGACTGTTAGAAAAACAAAGTCTGGATAGTGGTACTGTAGTGCCTACTACTCCAGCAAATGTAGCAAACATTGAGGATGATAATGTTGAAGATGTTATTGTTGAAGCAGATGAGGAAGAGGAGGATAACAATGTCACCCCCTCTGGCCCTCTGCCTGCTCAAAGGCCTCAACCTGTGGCTACTGGACCATTGTCAGGACGGAACGTTACATATGTCAGTTGGAGAAAGGATAGAGGGAGCCGAGAGGAGGGATCTGAGGAAAGAATGGACAAGGAGGATGGACAATGTGGATAACTTTTGTTGGGACTGTGCAGGAGATACAGGAAACTTACCCCTGTGCAATTGAGTGGATCATGGGGAATCCTGCTCTGTAGATGGTGAGTGCCTGCAGTGGAGCCCCAGGCACAGCTGATCCTCTGCTCATCTTGCATTTGGTGCAATGCTCTAATGGAGGGGAGGCCGAGAAGCCAAGCCCCCAAAGCGAAAACAAGAGTTATATCCCCCCTGGAAAGGGCGAGCTGGCAGTTGTCAAGCATCTAGATTGCAGTTATTGAGACGTGGATACCCTCACTTTGAGGAGTATGCACCGAGTTGTTTATGTTATTGGGAAGTAGGGGAGGGAAAAAGGGGGGAGGGATGGATAGGGTATACGGGGCAGATGGGGTTCATGGTGCACAGACCCAGACTGTCCAGACACATTGAGATTCAACTCCTATGCTAAGTAATGTAAACGAGAGGTGGAGGAGGGACTTGCAAATAACATCATGGGACTTCTTACGATACTAACATGGAATGTATGGGGGATGGGACAGACCGCCTAACAGAGGGAAATCTGGGGATACGAAGACGTAGAGAATTCACATGGCGTTCCTGCAGGAGATGCATCTCACTGCGTTGGAACTGGGTAAGACCATGGCGAGTTGGGGGGGTTTATGGCACCACCTTTTCTTCTTACTCAAGAGGGGTTTTAATTGAGCAATATGCCCCAAGTGTCGGGGGCATTACCGAGTCTGGTAATGCCCGGGGCCCATAGTTATAGGCCCGAGCAAAGCGTGGGCCTTAACGAAGGCACCGGGCATTACCTGACTCAGTAAAGCCTCTGCCTCGAGGGGCATATTACTACTAGTACCCCGGCACGCAAGATTTGCAAGACCGGGGTACTAAAAGCATTTTTTTCTATCCCGAAATGCTGCAGCATTTCGGGACAAAAAAAAATAATTACTGAGAAAACTGAGTCTGTTTTCCCTTTCTATGGCGGCCATCGGGGGGGGGCACGCTGGGAACGCATGTGTTTCCAGCGCGTCCCCTGCCGAAAAAATAAAGAGAAGAAGGTAAGTGGGATTGGGAGGGCGGAAGGGAGGGAGAGTAAAAAAAACAAAAGGAAAAACAAAAACGTACTTGAGTCCCCGGCGGGGGGCGATGGAAGCCCCCAGCCGTGTGGAGGCTTGGAGCGGGGATGGCCATGCTCTGAGTCTCCACATGGCTGGAGGCTGCCATTGTCCCCCACCAGGGACAAAGCAGGCTGAAGGTAAGTGGGGTTGGGAGGGTGGAGAAGGGGTCGGACAAAAAAAAAACATACCTGAATCCCCAGCGGGGAACAAAGGCAGCCTCCAGCAGTGTGGAAGCTTGGACCGGGAATGGCCCCGCTTTGAGCCTCCTCATTGGCTGAGGGGCTGCCACAACCCCGCCGGGGACAAAGGCGTCGAATCCGAGGGATTCCTGGCCAGGTAATGCCCCAGCGAGGGCCAATCAGAAGGGTTCTTTCATTCTGATTCTCCCTCGCTGGGTACTAATATGTATTAGTAGAGATGTTCCCTTGCAGATCACTTAGGTTATTCAGGATGAGGAGGGAAGGACTCTCATCCTCCGAGGGATGTTGGATAGTAAGGAATTGTGTTTGGTTAAATCATAGACCCCCACCATAGACAATGACAAATACTTTCTGATAGTCATTGAAATGATAGGAGCCTACATACACAGGGAGGTAATATGGGGTGGGGAAGTTAATTGTTTACTTGACTCTCACTTGGAAAGATCAGATCCCAAGGCAACATGTAAATCACTTGCTTCTAAATTGCTGAACCTATGTAAACAGGATCTAGATCTGGTGGTGCTGTGGTGAGAGCAAAAAGGGGAAGTGTGTGGATACTCCTTCTACTCTCACCCGCACAATACATATTCACGTATTGATTACACAATAGTGGGCAAGGAGCAGTTTCAAGATTTTAAAGAGGTAGACTACCTGGGGAAAACAATATCGCACCACGCCCCACTGAGGGCTTTTGTGTCCTGGTGGGTTATGAAAGGGAGGGTACCCAGCTGGAGACTAAGGGCAGAGGCATGTTAAGATGGATTTCTGAACTCTGACCTGGTGAGCAGAGGTTCAGAAGGCCAGCCTAGTTTCTTGGAACAGGATAACCTTCTGGACAAGCCAGACCAATCAAGGTAGCTTGGCGGCAGTCAAGACTAGGTCTCAGGAGGGGTGAGAGTGACTGAAAGACCTCAATGAGCACACAGATTAAAGGACACTTACAAATCGCTCCCAGTCAGGTGTAAATATATTAAAAATACAAATACATTTATTTCAAGGCCTTTGAGTTTCAACACACACAGCAAATCACAGTAATATGTATTAAGCCAACAAAATCCAATCTAAATACATATATACAAGACCAATGGGGTCTAAAGGATTAATGCACGAAATGGGTCCACAACCTAAAAGGGGGAGGAAACAGGCAGTGCAAATAGTCTTTAGCCCCTTCTACATCCAACACACTCCTAACTAAGAGGCAGTCCAATCCCTAAGAAGAGTGGAGCCTAATGCTCAAATGTACATGCAATGCTAGCGCATGTGGTAGTTCAAATGGGCAAAACGGGGTCTGTTCAAGGGTCTGTAGCAGCTCAGGAAGGTGGGTGAGGCGATGAAGAATAGGTTCCCACTATTCGAGAAGGGCCTCCACTTGAGGGCAGAGTCAATTCCAAGATTTGGTTATAGTTTGCTAGCTCGCACTTTCAGTGAAAAGGAGAGGGGCTCCCAGTGGTCACTTGTGCCTAAAATTGGATGGAGGCTCTAGGGGCCACCGGTTAGGGTTGCGATTACTCACTGACCCCTGGCACACTCCGGACCAAACTTCGGCAGTCGAGTCCACTTTGTTTGCAGGTTCAAGTGCAGCAATTTGACGGCTCTGCAGCTGTCAGCGGCGAAGATACAGTGATGATTAGAAACAGGACAGTGGCAATTTCTCCGCTCCTGGTGGATGGCTCAGGCCAGTTTCAGTGCAGCAGGCTTCAGAGGCAAGAGGGGCACAAATGCAGCGCACCTGCAAAGTTTGTCACCACGGCTGGGCAACACAGTAACCACGTATACTCCAGTTCTGGTGCACTCGCCTCACTTCAGACCTGGGAACGCCAAGTGTACGAAATTTGGTGCTGTGAAAACAGAGCTAGCAATATACCAAGTTTCAAGTGCCTCCTCGAAACGGTGGCGGTATCAGGGAAAAGAGTCTACGTAAGCTGGTCAGCCCACTGGTTGGCCCTGGGACACTTCCGAGATGGCTTACTTGGAGGGTTTGATGAAGGTGCCAAGAATAGTTGGTTCCACTATTCCAATGAGTTGAAGCATCTTTGCAGACCTTCTAGGATGACCAGATGCAGAGGGGTCCCACGGGACGACGGCGGGCTCGGGGTGCCAATCCTTCCAGCGGGTCACCAGCGGTTCCTCGACTCAGCTTCTTAGTTTCAGGATACTTGGATCCTATCCTTCGTTCAGTGAGAACTCCAGAGATCGTCATGGTATGGGTGTTTGGAGCCTTCTCTTATCCAGCATCTCCTTAGCGCCAAAACAAAGAGGACGCAATGGGAGATCTGCTCACATACAGGCATACCATACGTCGACCAATTACGGATTACGGTGGTCCCAGGCATTCACAAACACTCCAGACTCTCTGGCAGCCAGGATGTGTATTGGGAACAGACATCCCAGCCCACATCCTGGAGGCACACACACAAGGCATGCAGAAGCCAGCGAAAGCTTGGCGTTTCGCAGGAGAATGCATGCCCAAATAAGGACTGACCCAGGTCAGCTCGACCTGGGGAAGGTGAAGGGGTAAGATGGCCAAAGGACAGGACAAAGAACCTCTTGGCATGGCCATTGTGGAACCAGGCCACCTATTCGTGCCAAATGCAGTTATCATGGTTTACCTGGCAGGAAAGGGTTAAAAATATGCAAAATGATAAGCAGCCACCAGCCCTGTCCAAGACATATCTGAACTTCTCCTAAAAATCCTTCAAGGGTATCTAGGGCCTTTGGAAATGACTAATGGACCCAAGTGCACTGTACTGGAAGGTACATTGTACACTTGTTACATGTTGCAGGAAAGTTGCAACATTGGAAAGGACTAAGGGAAACAAAATCTCCCAGTACTGACTGTCTTAAGGGGATGTCAGTTTCCCCATAAAAAGTGAGCAAAAAGCCCAGAGGAGTGCAGCAGAAGGCTGGGGGTACACAACTGGAGGGAACATTTCACATGAAATGGAAATCTTTCTTAACAAGGCGTGGAAGGAGGAGATTTATAAAGGACAGATTCACCAAGTCAAAGAAAAATACTTTGTAATTAATGAGGAATCGGTGGGGATTATGGTATAGTTTGTGAAGAGTTTAAGGTAACAATCAGCTGGAAATGCCTGGCCACCACTTGCTGGATTCATTCCACACTTGAAGCGACATTAAAAGGTATAGAAAAGCAGATTTAGGTGCTGGAAGGGGAAATGGTGAAAGGGACCTCATGCGGGGCAGAACTCCTACGGGAACTAATCCTCCAGCAACAAGCACAAGAGCGCTTGGGGAAGTATAACTATTCACATCATACAGCTAAGATTCAAGGGGAAGGGGACAAGGCTGGTCATCTCCTGGTCTGGCTTCTCAGAAGGGAGGAATTACAAGGTAACTAACATCGGAGAGACGTGACCTTGTAACAACGCAGGAGGGCATACACTGAGTCTTCCATTACTATTACGTCAACCTGTACAAAAGCAGGGGCCTGTGGATGTAGAGGACATTGCTGAAGTGTTAGTGTAGGCTTCCCTGCCAATGCTGAGTGAAGCACCGGCGAGGGACATAGAGGAGCCAGTAACAGAAAGGGAGATTATAACAGTAATTGATTCCCTGGGGAATGGTAAAAAACCTTCTCGGATCTGCTAGTCCCAAAATTACATCGGCTGTACAATTTCACCTTTCAGAGGGGAGAATTCCCGAAGACATTAATAGTAGTACTGTTAAAACGAATGGATGGACCCACAACACTGCAAGTCGTATTGCCCCATTTCTCTGTTGAACTTAGATTTGAAAATACTGGGCAAGGTGTTAGCTAATAGGTTACTGAAAGCGACCGCACATCTGGTCCACCAAGACCAATGCGGATTTGTGTGTGGAGGAACACAGCTATGAACTTATGGAGACTACAGCATATTATTGAAAGGGTACAGGACGTGAAGGAGGAATTAGCTGTGGTTTCTCGCGATGCAGTCAAAGCATTTGCCTCGGTAGAATGGGAGTGGCCTCTGCGGGTTCTCACGAACTACGGGTTGGGCCCTGACATGATAAAATGGATCTGATTACTATAAAAAGATCAATTGGTGAGGGTAAAGACAGGCAGAGAGGTTTCCTCCAGCTGGTGACTAGCAGGGCGCACAACAGGGTTACTCCCTATCCCCCTTCCTATTTGCCTTAACAATGAAACCCATGGCAAGCATTTTCAGGGACCAACTTAAAGATGAAGGTATACTGATAGATGACCAAACTCATGTAATCTCCCTGTACACGGACAACACTCTTCTCTATGTACACAAGCCACGACTACACATTCCATGCATGTTGGAGATGTTGGAACACAATGGGAACCTTTCAGGATTTCAAATTAATATGGAGAAATCAGTGGCCTTCCAATTGGGATCTCTTAGTGGGAAGCCAGTACGAGACTTACCGGAGGTTGGGATGCTATGGAAAACGGACTCCTTTAGATATCTAGGTGCATTCAGGTGCATCACATGGTGGCAGACACATTCCAATACAACGTAGGCAGAGCACTCAAGGGCTTGGAGGACAGAATAGGAAGAGGCTGCCCCTGTCCTTAATGGCCAGGATAGCGTTATGTAGGATGATACTATTGCCTAGGTTTCTGTACCTGTTCGAGAACATTCCATGTATGATTAGGCCGCCCTTCTTTAACATACTGAACAGTAAGCTTTCTGAAATTCTTATGGGCGGGTGGATGTTGCAGGGTAGCACTCAAGACACTATTTAGAAAACACCAGGAGTGGGGTCTGGCCCTCTCTGACTATCAGTTGTACTTTTTAGCATCCCGACTGAAGCATGCTACTAGTTGGGACATAAGGTACCCGGGAATAGACGGAGTACTCATGGGGGAACCCCGTAGATACACTTGAATAACACACATAGATGTCCAAAGTGCAGGGGGGCTCAGCAGGGTTCTGGCATTTGGTCTGGGAATGCCCAGAAATACAGGATTTCTGGCACACAGTGATTTCCAAAGTAAATTACATAATTGGGAGGCAATTCGAATGCATCACCAGTGTCAGTCTGCTGGGGGTCTCACCAAGGGGAAAAAGAAGAAGAAATATGAAGAGAGTTGCCTCCTTTTTGCCTTTACTAGCTAGATGCCAGATGGCCATTTCCTGGAAGTGCCCAAAGGTTCCCTTACTAAGCCAAAAGATACAGGGTTCATTGAGGTGGGTGCCGGCGGAGAAAACAGTAGTGCAAGAACAAACAAGGAATGTGGTGGGGAATGACATAGAATTGGATTGAGGCACACTTCCCAATTACCTTCAAACTTCCCCCGAAGAAGAAATGAGTGGGTGGAACCTTAAAGGATATCCAGAACTGCCAGATGGAAATTATTGTGGGTAGGAACCGTCAAGGTACGGAGGGACTTGGCGTTAACTTCACTCAGTGGACGAATTCTTAGGATGTCTAATACATGGGTCTGGATGGGCAAGGGGAGGGGGAGTTGGGGGGAATAATGGTTGGATTTTCTCTCATGTTTCACAGTTTCTTTTTTCTTTTGTTGTGTAAAACCAATAAGTAAACTGTTCTGTTGTTACGACTGAAAAGCGTTCCATAATGCATCTGTAATGTTGTACACCTCTGTAAAGTGCTCCGTTGCTTCTCGAAGCTAGGTCTGCGCTCAATAAATACCATAATAATAATAATAATAATACATTTTAAAAAAAGTAAACGTGAATACAAAAAAAAGAAAGCAGCAGATTTGTAATCATCAATTAGTATGTTAAGATGTAAACAGATGTAAACAATTAATGACACTGGACTTAGGTTAATTGCAAGATATGTCATCATGAGCCTTGGGAGAGTCGAAGTCTTAAATTAAACTCTTGGGAGGTTGCTTCTAAAAGACTGTTTCACAGCTTGAATACCCAGTCCCTGAGAAAATGCGAAGAGAAATGTATCACACCAATGATTAGCAAACACTACATACTATAGGGCCCGAATCATGGAATCAGGCGCAGAAATGGCGCAAGGGCCGCGCACCGAGAAGGACGCTGTTCGAGTTTTAGGGAGAATTCTCATTTTATGGCTAATTTCCCTCACCTATAGAGTCCCCCAGCAGCTTTGCTGGATTTGGAGGGTTTATTCTTTTCTCCTGCTAAGAGTGAGACTCTTTTTCCCACTCTTAGGCATTTTTGCTATGTGTGTTCTAGGCTATTTTTGTGTTTAATGTCTATGGGGTTTTTCTCACCCCCATAGGAACCATCTTTATCCACATGTGTTACACAGCACCCTCCGTGCAGTGACACAGGGGTGTCGTAGCGACCCCCAACCATAGACTCTATACCCTGGGACTACTGTCTCCCAGGGCATGTAAAGTCCCAATTGACTTTACTAGTCAATTTTTATGAACTAAACCAGTAGAACCCATCTTACTATGGAGGTACTGGGAAGGGTTAATAGTTTTTCCCTGGTGTTCATTTTCGAGAGTGTACCATACAGTCCCTCTCTCAATTCATTCTGATTGGTGCCAGTGGTTACTACCAAAAATATTCGACCGCAAATATTTCTTTATGGGATTTTCCCATTGTTCGAGGCTACCACATTTACTGACAGCCTGTAACATACCGCCGGTTTATTTTTATATTAACTTTACTCCGGTAGGTTTTATTTGCCAGAACTTTAATATAACTTCTTTCTCGTGTCTTCCTCTAAACTCCTAACCCAGGTCGGGGTTCCTTTGTTCGTCCTTTTGGTGGGCTTCTGCCAAGCCCTGCTTTCGGCGCCACTGAGTCTGGGGTGGGTCCATTGTGTGGGAGGGGGAGTAGGACCCTTGGACAGGGTTGCCTCAGCAACCCAGGTCGCACTCTGTCCTGATAGGCTGGAGGGTCTCCCGCCAAGATGACCACTCCACTGTGTGAGTGACAACTAGGCTCTATGAATGGGGATCTTTTTGCATAAAAGCAGGGTCCTGAGGACTGGAAGAGCAACAGGTCGCCACTGGAGCTAAGAAGCTGAAGAGGAGAGAAGCCAAAGACATCTGCAACGACGGAACCATCGGTGAAGCCCTGCTGCAGCGTCTCACCACTTTTCACCACACGATGAGAGAAGATCTTCATCCGAAAGAGCCTTCTTCCCTTGAGCTGGTGGGGCCAACCAGTTTGCCAATCGCCTACCTGGACCTGCCCTGGTCAAATCGCCAGTACGCTGTACTCGGAGCCCGGATAGCCAGGCACCCGTCCACCCAGACCGTGATTTAAAGGAGCATACCTTTTATTCATCGGGCAGCACTGCGGCTGGTTTCATCCCGGGGTAGTGCAGTAACTCGAACCTTCCTCCACGACAAGAGCCTCTCTTCCTCTGCTGGATCTCCCGAACTGCAGGAACTACCAGGAACAACCGCCACCGCAGGAGCCACTTCTTCATATTAAGGGTCATTGTTCAGCCAGGCCGCCCTTTTTGCGTGGTAGTGCTAAAGGTGTTTTAAATCCTTTACCTACCTGTTGGGTTGGCCGCCCCTCTCTTCTAAACATTGTCTTTCATCTTCTGCATCCACCTTTTCGAATCGTTAACCAAAGACTTGACTGCAGCTACAAGAACATTTTGCTCCTAGGCCCTTTGCCCTGTACCACTGACTCTGGCACAGGCCTATTGACTCTGGCAAAATTGCTTCTCATCTAGAACTGTGTTGGTGCACCTACTTCTTATAACCACCTTTTCCTTCCCACTTTTTAAACTTGTGAAGTGCCATTTTGCTTGGTTTTCATTTAAGTATTCTCTATGGTAAAGTACTGCCTTGCCTAAACGTATTCACATACTTTTGGGGAGTGTTGCTAGAGTGTGCATTAAGATATTCCTGTATAACTTGTACTTTCCCTCCCTTGTGAGAAATTACTGGAGTGCCATTTGTGCTTGGTTTTCACTGTGCCGTTTTGCTCAGTTTTCACTCTTGCTCAAACTTGTGTACAGTTCAACTAGGGAGTTGCATATACTTTTCTTGACTAAATTTAACTTGCTTTATTAACTGTGATTAATGTGTTGAACTAGAAGTGTGTAAAATAAATATATATATATATGGTTGTGAGCAAGCGGCAAGTAATGCTGCGAAACGCGTCGATTTTCTTGGGAAGAATGAAAGATGTATTTTAACAAATAAAGAAGCCTTTAATGGAACGCTGGTAACCGTCTACTTTTTGAAGCCTGGTATGAAGGAGAGTGCTCCTTAAATGACTGACAACAAGCCAGTTTCTTCGAAAAAATATATATATATATATATATTCTTTTTAATACACAGCTTTGGCCAGTGTTTCCTTGTGCCCTAGTACTGTAGCCCTATTGTGTAAACCCTCAATACATCTCATCTCCCTCTTGAGATAAGTCTGACTGCTTAGCCACAGCTACCAACTAAATCTTTGTGGGACAGACTGATACCAAAGGGGATATATTGCTCATACCTGTAGTCTTAATCTTCTGTAGTGCTCCCTAAGGGAACTGCACAGGATTCTGCCTAACACTGGTGTATAGCGGTGAGGATAAAAGTATTGGATTTACATTTTAGTGTGCTGCTGGTGCCTTGGTTCAACTAACCACAAGGCTAACAATCACAAAACGTTTATTTTAAACTAAGTGAAAGTATGGAAAGTTACAGCCAGGAGACCCTGCTTACTAATACTGCAGATTATTTAAGGGATCTGTGTAGACAGAAAGGTCTTCCTGTCAAAGCCAAGAAATCAGAAATGATTGATAGACTGTTAGAAAAACAAAGTCTGGATAGTGGTACTGTAGTGCCTACTACTCCAGCAAATGTAGCAAACATTGAGGATGATAATGTTGAAGATGTTATTGTTGAAGCAGATGAGGAAGAGGAGGATAACAATGTCACCCCCTCTGGCCCTCTGCCTGCTCAAAGGCCTCAACCTGTGGCTACTGGACCATTGTCAGGTCCCACATTAAGTCCTGAATTTATGACTCTAGAAAAAAATTAGACTTGAGCTGGAATTCAAAAGAATTAGTGCACAAACTGAACAGAGACATCAAGAACTAAGGCTCAAAGAAATGGAGCTCAATCATGAGCTAGAGATGAAGAAATTGTCTTTGGAAAATGCTTCTCTTACCGAATCCTCTAGATCTTCCAGTCCAAAAAGACCGAGGATGCCTAAAGAGATTGTGGGTAGGTATGAACCTAAGTTAGATGTATTAAATTGGTTAGCTATGTTTGAATACAATCATGGGCTCCAGGATAACACAGGGAATCAGTTGATCTCCTGGTTATTCTCTAGGCTCCGCCGTGTTGCATCTGATGTGGTAATGGAGTTGCGGGCGGTGGATAGGATGGATTATGAATGTGTGAAACTAGCTTTGATAGCTAGATTTGGGAAGACTCCTTCCCAGTACCTTAAGAGGTTTAGGACCCTCACCAAGCATGATAGTACTCCTTGGGCTACTTGGGTGAATGAGTATTTGAAGAACTTAGAGGGATGGATTAAGGGTTACAAAGTTAACAATTATGAAGGAATGAGAACTCTTGTAATGTTGGAGTCTTTCTATGATGCCTGCTCTCCTGAGCTCAGACAACACTTGGCTGATTCAAAAGAACTAGATTCTAAGAAACTAGCTAAGGCTGCTGACTTGTGGGTTGCCAACAGGGCTACTTACAAGGATTCAGGGGTCACTCAGAAAAAGGATGAGGGAAAGCAGCCTAAGAAAGGCAACAACGAGAATTCAAATAATTCCAATTCCAAAGAGGGCCACAAACAAAATTCTAAGGGTAAGCCCCAAGGGAAACCTAATCAGGCTAGTGTACTTTCTGGACCTAGACCAGAAGGAGGTCAGAACAAGCCACCATTCATAAAGACATTTGGGAAATTTTATGTTTGTGGCATCTACTGATCATGTGAAAGTGGATTCCAGATGTAAAGGTAAACCTTCAGGAGTCCACACTGTCTCCTTAGCCTTCTTACTAAAGAGTATTATAAAGACAGTGTCTTAGTCAATGGTCAGGAGACTCCTCCCATTAGAAACACGGGGGCCAGCATAACTGTGGTGGACAAATCCTTTTTCAAGGGGAGGATGTTGCTAAGGCACCCAATCACCTCACCAAGTTAGCTGGAGGGCCTGTGCAGATGCTTCCACAATTACCTGCTCTCATCCAGTGCAATGAAATGACTGTGAGGATGCATGTTAGTGTGCAATCTGAAGTGCCTGGAAGGGTTCTTTTACAGAATGACCTTAAGGAACTGGGGGTAGTGTCAAGTACTCCCAGACCTCCCAGCAAAAGATTGCAGGAGGCCACCAGACCTGCAAGGGAAAGGACCTTGAGGGGCTCTCCTGAGGAGATGATAGAAAAAGAAATCACTCCTACTCCACTGGAGTTACTAACTTCTATTTCAAAGCAACCAGAAGCAAAGGGGAAACCAAGACTTCAAAGAAGAAACCCGCAGAACACACTCCAGTGCTGCCAACCAGGAAATCTCCTAGGTTGTCAAAAATCACACCTGTGATTCCTCCTCCAGCTGAGGCTGAGAGTGAGGTACAACCCTGTGTGGTTGAACTAGAGACTGAGGACTCAGATCTATTAGAAGGCTAGGAACCCATTGGAGATCTTGACCCTGTGGACCATCCTGAGCTGCATTCTTTACTGGCAGTAGGTGGCCCCAACAGGGCAGACTACAGTAGGGGACAAAGAGAATGTCCAACTCTGGAAGGTCTTCACCACCAGGCAGCTTCTCAGCTTGAAGGGCAAGAGCCTGGGAAGTATAGGTTGCACTGGGAAGATGGCCTCTTCTATAGAGAACCGACAGAGTCAATCCCTGGAGACTACAAAAGACTTGTAGTCCCCCAAGAAAACAGACTCCAATTCTTGCAACTAGCCCATGAGATACCTTTGGCTGGCCACTTGAGTTACAAGAAGACCAAGGAAAGGCTCTCTCTCTACTTTTATTGGCCTAAAATGGAGGCTGAAGTAGAAAAGTATTGCAAGAGTTGGCACACGTGCCAAACTTCTGGTAAGAGTGGCGCCAAGAACGTGGCACCTTTAGTGCCTCTCCATGTGGTGGGAGTACCATTTGAGAGGGTAGGAATTAACATTATTGGTCCCCTTGATCCTCCAACATCTTCAGGCAACAGGTTTATACTTGTTGTAGTAGACCATGCTACTAGGTACCATGAAGCAATTCCTATGAGAACTGTTACAGCTCAGGCTGTAGCTAAGGCCCTCCTTGGTATTTTTACCAGGGTTGGGTTTCCTAAGGAGGTAATATCCGACATGGGGTCAAATTTTATGTCCCACTACATGAAGGTCATGTGGAAAAACTGTGGAGTTACCTACAAGTTCTCAACAGCATACCACACTCAGACAAATGGATTGGTAGAAAGGTTTAAAAGAACCATGAAGAGAATGATAGGAGCTTTAGAAGATCCCCTTAAGAAAAAGTGTGATCTCCTACTGCCATGCCTTCTTTTTGCATATAGAGAAGTCCCTCAGGAGGGAGTGGTTTACAGTCCCTTTGAACTTCCCTATGGCCATCCGGTCAGAGGTCCATTGGCCCTGATCAAGGAGGGGTTGGAGAGTGCTCCTTCCCCCACACCAGTCAGAGTTACTCACTATGTGATAGGACTCCGGAGGAGAATGTCACACATGATGGCTGAAGCAAGTGATAACTTGAAAGCAGGTCAGGCTCTGGTGAAGCTTTGGCATGACCAGAAGGCCACCATGGTTGAGTTCGCTCAAGACCAGCTAGTTCTAGTTATGGTACCAAAAAGGTAGAGGGCCTTGCAGAACAAATGGATGGGACTCTTCAAGATTGTGGGAAAACTTAGAGAGGTGAACTATCTGGTGGATTTAGGCAATCCTAAGGACCCTCCTAGAGTCTTTCACACCAATTGTCTAAAAGCTTATGTCTCAAGACCAGAACTGGGAGCCTTGCTTCTAGCTTCAGCTCAAGAGGAGGAGGAGAGTGAACCTCTACCTGACCTCCTCAGAGGCAAACCTTTAGATGAGAAAGTAGAAGGAGTTAATCTCTCTTATAATCTGACACCTGAGCAACAGGAGGAGTGCAACGTTTTGTTAAATCAATTTGCCCCTCTATTTTCTCTAGCACCAGGCTTGACCCCTTGGGGCCAGCATGATATCAATACTGGTGACTGTTTACCTGTCAAAAGCAGGGGTTAAAGGATATCAGAGAATGTAAGAACCCACATCAAAGGAGAGGTCAACAAGATGCTTGATCTCGGGGCAATAGAGCTCTCTACTAGTCCATGGTCTAGCCCAGTTGTGTTGGTACCAAAGGCAGGATCCAAGGAGTTGAGATTCTGTGTGGACTATAGAGCTCTAAATACAGTCACTAAGACTGATGCCCATCCTTTGCCAAGGACAGATGAGCTGGTGGATAGACTTGGTTCAGCCAAGTTCCTCAGCACATTTGATCTCACGTCAGGCTATTTGCAAATAGCCCTGACTGACCATGCCAAGGAGAAAACTGCATTCTCCACCCCAATTGGCTTATACCAATTTAAGGTTATGCCTTTTGGACTAAAGAATGCACCTGCTACATTCGTAAGGATTGTTAATCAGGTTCTGAATGGGATGGAGGACTTCTGCATGGCATACTTGGATGACATTGCAGTGTTCAGCCCTACTTGTTTGTTTGTTTGTTTTATTTATTTGTATAGCGCTTCGGGCCCGTGGGTAGAAGGGTGCTTAAGAATGCGGTTACAGGCATGAGATATACATTTACATATTACAACAATTTACATAAGTTACATGGTACAACAATTTACATATAGTATAGGCATGGTTGCGGTTTTAGGGAGTTAAGATATTGGAAAGTGGAGGTGAATGCTATTCTTTGTTCAGTAACCAGCCGATAACATTTCTAAGGATCAGAAAGGACTCGATAGTTTTAATGTTAAGTGGTAGGGTGTTCCAAAGTTCCAAAGTTGGGAGGCAAGCACTGTGAAACTGGCGCCTCCTGCTCTTTTTAGGGCAAATCTAGGCACTGCGAGGCATAGGGAGTTGGATGATCTGGTGGTTTTTAAATTAAATTTATTTGTGAGATACGGTGGGGCTAGGTGATTTAGGGACTTGTAAGTGAGGCAGATTGTTTTGAGGTAAATTTTTTGCTGTATGGAAAGCCATTTACACGCTTTCCTGGTTGTGGAAATGTGCTCTCGCCTTGGGATGTTGAGTGCTGCGCGTAGAGCATTGTTTTGGAGAACCTGGAGTTTGTTTATTATGGATTGGTTGGCTCCGAGTTTCAGGCTATTGCAGTAGTCCAATTTGGACTGGATGAGGGCTCTGGCAAGAGTGCGGCAGCTATTAGAGGATAGGAAGGGTCTGCTAGCCCTAATTAGCCCACCCGCATAGGCAGTGGCTGAGGCAGTCATGTTAATTTGTTTGGTGAGGTTGGTGTTGGCATCAAAGTGGAAGCCTAGGGTTTTCACACTTTTGACAATGGGGATGGTATTTTGCCATCTATGATAATGTTATTGTAGCAGGGACTGAGTTTAGTCAGGTTATTGGGAGAGCCAACCAGAAGAAGCTCCATCTTCTCATCATTCAGGCAGAGGCCGTGGGTGGCCATTGATGCCTGAATGATGGAGAAGATTTCGTTAATCCGGGTGACGTCCGCATTGTAGTTGCCCGAAATGGTGAGGAGGATCTGGGTGTCATCTGCATAGTTAGTGTAGGTGACACCCAGACGGTCCAGTTTGTCGAATAGCAGCTTTGTAAATATATTACACAAAGTGGGGGAGACACAGGAGCCTCGTGGGACTCCGCATGTGATGGGGATAGGGTCCGCTGCTGCTGTTGTGGAGAAAACTTGCATAGTTCTATTCGCCAGGAAGGATTGTATCCATGAGGAGGCAGAGGAAGAGAAGTGGGCTGTGATAGATAGGTGGCTGCAGAGGATATCGTGATCGACTAAATCGAAAGCCGCTGAGAGGTTTAAGAGATGTAGGATTGCAGCATTGCCTTTGTCTTTGATTTAATCAATCTGGCTTTTGAGGTCAACCAAAGCGGTTTCTGTTGCGTGTTGAGGTCTGAAGCCAGATTGACGTATGCCTAGCAGTTGGTTGGATTCTAGGTACTCCTGAATCTGGATGTAGGCGACTCTGTCCAGGATTTTTAACAAGAAAGGGACAGTGGTGATGGGTCTATAATTGGTTGGTATGGCTGGGTCAAGTGATTGTTTTTTTAGGAGAGGGAGACGCCAGGATTGTTTTCGGTTGCTGGACAGAGTTGGCAAATGACAGGTTAATTAGCTTAGTGATAAAAGGGGAGAGGTCTCTGGCTGCGTCTTTTATTATCTGTGCAGGACAGCTGTCACCTTTGCAGTTAGAAGGTTTTAAGGAGGTGATTATTTTTTGGACTTCAAGAATAGTTACTTTCTTAAAGGTGAAGGCTGTATTCACTTTGATAGGTGTTGGTGAGCTTAGGATTGGGTTCGTGGTCAAGTTGCTGAAGAGTTGTTGGCGTTTGTCCTCAATTTTGGTTTGGAGTCCTGTGATTTTGTTGTTAAGTGCGTTCTGGATGCTGGTGCGCCAAGGTTTATCTTTTGAACAAGTGTCTGGAGGTGGATTGGGGTTTTCTAGCTCCTCTAGTATTTTGAATAGTTCTTTAGTGGAGGAGCCTGCCTGATCTATCCTAACGTTGTAGGACTCTTTTTTGGTGCAAATTATCTCACTTTTGTATAGCACGGAGATGTTCTTAAGAATGGATTTGTTTTCAGATGATGGGTTAGTTTTCCATAAGAGTTCAGCTTTTTCTCTTAAGTAGTTTAAGTTTGGGGGTGTACCACAAATTCAGGTGGCTTATTGGCTTGCTTTTACGTAGTTTCGGAGGGGCAATGGTGTCAATGGCAGTGGCCATAGAGTTGTTGAAGGTTTCAACAATTAGGTTTAAGTCAACATTGTCCGGTAGAGCGTTAAGGGTGGGTAGGACCAAGGGTAATAGAGCTTCGGCTGTGTTGTTGCGCTTGTTTCTGGTTGGGCAGGCTGGTGCCATGGGGCACTTTTTAGGAACTGTATGGTGGATGTGAATTTCGAGAGGGATAAGGTAATGATTTGTATTTGTATTTGGTTTATTTATAAAGCGCAACCAGGCCCCGGGGCATACGGGCGCGTACGTTTTTTGATCATGTTACATAAGAGTACAGTTACATTAGCAAGCAGTAGGCAACAGTTACAATAGTTGGGGTTACAAATAAATACATACATTGGTATTACAGGTACAAGCATACATGTTGCAAATGATCCGTCCATGTGAGGGGTTGGGGGTCCCTACAAGTGGTGTTGCAGTTAAGAGTTGCTACCAAGTCGATAATTCTACCTTTCTGGTGGGTCGGTGAGGTACTGAGTTGAGTGAATCCATGCTCAGTTAGGGCATTTGCTAGGGATGTGGCTGGGGCATCCTTGGGGTCGTTGTAGCTAAGATTGAAGTCACCGAGGATAATAGTTTGTGCTAGTGGTTTGGAATTTTCAGTGATGAGCGCAGTGATGTCTTCTTCGAAGACTCCAGGAGGGCCTGGGGGTCTATATATAAGGTGAAGAGTGATCGTGCTTGTGGGAGAGGTTTGAAGCTTGATTGTGAGTAGCTCGCAGGATTTAAGTGTTAGGGTGGAGACTAGTCTACAGCCTAGTAGTGATTTAGAGATAATTGCTACGCCTCCTCCCTTGCCATTAGGTCTGTCGGCTCTGAGGATGGATTAGTTGACAGGAATAGCTAGTGATAGGTGTGGTCCTGATGCTTCATGTAGCCATGTTTCCGTTAGGGCAAGGAAGTCGAGATCGTAGGTTAGAATTGTGTCAGCAATTTCTGTGGGGTGTGCGGCCAGGGGTCTGACATTGAGTAGGGCTCCTTTTAGGGGGAGTGGTTCAGGCTTGTTGGGGGTCTTTAAATTCTTCTTAGTTTTGGTATTGAGTTTTGCAGGGTGGTTGCTGGTTGTATGTGGGTGCCTAGTGCCTAGTCTGTTGTTGCGGGCCGTGATATCCGTGTTGGTTGAGCATGCGGATTTAGGGGATTTCAGTGTGGGAGGTACAGTGTGGCATGGGGCACTGAGTCTACTATAATTGAGAGTTTTGTTAGAGATAGTGTTGCCAAGGGGGCTATTGTCTACTGAGGAGGTATGTTGAGGGTAGAGGTTGGGTGGGAAGGGCGGCTGGGAAAGTAGGAAGGGCGTGGGGCAAGGGATCGGGTAGTGTCTACGGCATCCAAGAGTGGTTAGGCCATCGTTGAGGGTTATGTAGTTGTTGCCGCTGCAGGGTACATTGTCTGGCATGATGTAGAAGGGGAACATGGTAAGAGTAAGCCAGGTAATCATGGTCTAGGCGCAAGGTTGCACAATGCAGGTCCAGTACACTCTTAGGTTAGGTTACAATGGGGCAATGCTTAGATTGGAAAATACACTCTAAGGTTAAATGCTGTGAGGTAACAAATAGGTGTATGTGCTAGGCAGGCGTAGGTAGGCACATAGAGACACATAAAGTCGGAGCACTGAGTGCAGTGACAGGTATGGTAGGCGAGAAACGGGCTAATAAGGGCTTCCCCTATCGATAGTAAGGCAGTAAGGCATAGGGACACCTGGGGCTGGGTGCATCAGAGCACAGGCAGATCAAACATAGGCTAAATGCAGTAATCCAGCATGGGCAAATCAGCATAGGCTAAATGCAATAATCCAGCATGGGCAAATCAGCATAGGCTACATGCAGTAAAGAACACTTGGAAAGAACATGTTGGCCACCTAGGATATGTTTTGCAGGCTCTGGAACAGGCCCATCCGACCATAAAGGCAAGCAAATGTCAAATTGGTCAGAGTAAAGCGGTCTACCTTGGGCATGAGGTAGGAGGAGGTGAAATAAGGCCTTTGCTCAGCAAGATTGAAGCTGTGCAAAATTGGACAACCCCTTCTACTCAAACCCAAGTGAGAGCCTTCCTAGGCCTCACTGGGTACTACAGGAATTTCATTGAGAACTATGGATCCATAGCTTCTCCTCTGAATGAAATCTCCTCTCCAAAATTCCCAAAAAAGGTCAAATGGAATGGAGAGTGCAATCAGGCTTTTGAAAGCCTGAAAAAAGCCCTTTGTCAAGCTCCAGTTCTCAGAGCTTCTGACTAGCACCAACCCTTCATTGTGCAGACAGATGCTTCTAATATAGGTATAGGTGCAGTATTCTGTCATCATTCAAAGAGACCACCAACCCTTGAAATGGTTGATGCAAATGAAAGGGGAAAACCCAAAACTGCTAAAATGGTCAATCTGCCTCCCAGGGTTTGATTTTACCATTGAGCACAGGTCAGGATGTCACCACCAAAATGCTGATGGTCTCTCTAAGATGTTTGTAACCGACTAGAGGTAAGAGACTCATCCAGGAGTGGATTAGATCCTCCTGTCCCTTAGTCTGGGGGGGGGGGCGAGTGTTAGGGAGAATTCTCATTTTATGGCTAATTTCCCTTACCTACAGAGTCCCCCAGCAGCTTTGCTGGATTTGGAGGGTTTGTTTTTTTCTCCTGCTAAGAGTGAGACTCTTATTCCCACGCTTAGGCATTTTTGCTATGTGTGTTCTAGGCTATTTTTGTGTTTAATGTCTATGGGGTTTTTCTCCCCCCTATAGGAACCATCTTTATCCACATGTGTTACACAGCACCCTCCGTGCAGTGACACAGTGGTATCGTAGCAACCCCCAACCATAGACTACATACCATGGGACTGACTACTGTCTGCCAGGGCATGTAAAGTCTCAATTGACTTTACTAGTCAATTTTTATGAACTAAACCAGTACAACCCATCTTACTATGGAGGTACTGGGAAGGTTTAATAGTTTTTCCCTGGTGTTCATTTTCGAGAGGGTACCGTACAGTCCCTCTCTCAAATGTTTCTGGCCGGTGGCAGTGGTTTCTACCAAAAATATTCGACTGCAAATATTTCCCTATGGGATTTTCCCATTGTTCGAGTCTACCACATTTACTGACAGCCTCTAACATACCGCCAGTTTATTTTTATATTAACTTTACTCCGGTAGATTTTATTTGCCAGAACATTAATATAACTTCTTTCTTGTGTATTCCTCTAAACTCCTAACCCAGGTCGGGGATCCTTTGTTCGTCCTTTTGGCGGGCTTCTGCCAAGAAGCCCTCCTTTCAGCACCACTGAGTCTGGGGTGGGTCCATTGTGTGGGAGGGGGAGTAGGAGCCCTGCTGCAGCGTCTCACCACTTTTCTCCATACGACAAGAGAAGATCTTCATCCAAAAGAGCCTTCTTCCCTTGAGCTGGTGGGGCCAACCAGTTGGCCAATTGAATTTCCTGGACCTGCCCTGGTCAAATCGCCAGTACACTGTACTCGGAGATCGGATAGCCAGGTACCCGTCCGACCGGACCGCGATTTAAAGGAGCATACCTTTTATTCGTCGGGCAGCACCGCGCTGGTTTCATCCCGGGGTAGTGCAGTAACTCGAACCTTCCTCGACGACAAGAGCCTCTCTTCCTCTGCTGGATCCCCCGAACTGCAGGAACTACCAGGAACAACCGCCATCGCAGGAGCCACTTCTTCATATTAAGGTACATTGTTCCGCCAGGCCACCCTTTTTGCGTGGTAGTGCTAAAGGTGTTTTAAATCCTTTATCTACCTGTTGGGTTGGCCGCCCCTCTCTTCTAAACATTGTCTTTCACCTTCTGCATCCACCTTTTCGAATCGTTAACCAAAGACTTGACTACAGCTACAAGAACATTTTGCTCATGGGCCCTTTGCCCTGTACCACTGACTCTGGCACAGGCCTATTGACTCTGGCTAAATTTGTTAGAACTGCCTTCTCTAGATTGCTTCTCAACTAGAACTGTGTTGGTGCACCTACTTCTTATAACCACCTTTTCCTTCCCACTTTTTAAACTTGTGAAGTGGCATTTTGCTCGGTTTTCATTTAAGTATTCTCTATGCTAAAGTAATGCCTTGCCTAAACTTGTTCACAAACTTTTGGGAAGTGTTGCTAGGGTCTGTAAGAAGATGTTCCTGTATAACTTGTACTTTCCCTCCCTTGTGAGAAATTGCTGGAGTGCAGTACTTAATTTGTAAAAAAATAAGTGCCAGTGCCCAAAAAATCTTGGCCCCCTAATGCCGGTCCCAGGGCCGGCGGGCACCGTCCGCAGAGTGGGTGGCCCGTTCCGGCTCAGTGCTAGACCTAGATGCTAGACAGTGCTAGACAGCCTGCAAGAGCATGCTTTCTGGCCTCACCTGTCCCGCTAATAACATGTGGGATAGTGCTCCCAATTTCTGGCCCTCTTGTCTGGTTTGTTACCATTATTCGGTGGCAGAATAGAGCACACAGAAATTGGATCTGGAGAAAGGTGACATGTTGAGGGTGTCATTTTGGGTGTCTGCCCTGAAGACCCTTTGTGGGGCGTCTTAGAATGTGAGTGACACATTGTGAGGTACAGAATCGGACAATAACACAGACACTATGTTTGGAGCCAGGAAAACCCCTTCACAAAGTTGGGTGCATTGGTGGCATGGCCGTGCACGGTATAGGAGTTATCTCTGAGTCCAGGGGACCCCATCCCTCACTAACTAAAAGTAACTTCCTGTGGTGCCTCCAAGTATCAAAGTCTGATGGTGCTTCTTTTAGTGCCCTTTCTGTGAAGTCACTTATGTTCGTGTGATTGCATAGGCAAATTAGGACATCTGCATGTATTCTGCCCCACACGGGCCGCAGAGCTCTTACAAATGGGTGTCCTGCATGTATAATGGCTCTACCTACAGTTTTGTTACTTTTTTGTGCTGTGTAAGGTTTAAAATTCCATCTGCTTCTGATGCGCTATCACGTCTAAAGTGCCCTGCAAAACAATTTTGTAAAGTTGCCCACCCTACTTGTGAGTTGACATTTGAGAGGTATATATCTGAACCCTCCCGAAAACTGCACCTCATCCTTTACATAATGGCCTCTGGATGAGATCCGCTGCACGGGCACACCAGGGAGAGTCACATGCGAACAAGTTTTCTGTAATGAAGAGAACTTAGAAAATAGTGGTGCCACTGCCAGGCAAAGGTGGTGTGAACATGTCAAGGTCACTCACTGGATGCAAATGCCCAAGAGGGAATCGAGTAACACCTCACTCAGAAGCAGGCAGTGTCACGGCCACCGGCCATTTTGAAACAACAAAATGGCTGAAGTGTCTCCTTTAATTAGCAGGTGAAATGCTCAAAAACAGTACACAACATAGGAATCAAATAAGCGCCCCTTGCAACGCCCAGTTCTTCCTCCCATTACTTCGCAGCCGTGTACATTCATAGCATGTTGAATTGATAGCTGTTCACTGTAATGTTGAGCTATATACATACAACGTAATAACAAATGATATAGGTAACACGCAATATGTGACCCTCAGCGCCATGCAACGACCGCAATCTAACTCTCTCATTGGTTCCACAGTCACTCCCTTCCTCAACCTATCCATCTTCCTATTCATCTACTCAGGCTCAGAGCAATTAAGCACTGGCAGCACGTCACCACAAAACACACTGAGGTAAACAACCAACATATTACATAAGATTTAAAGTCTTTGTAAAAACACATCTGTCCGTTTGGGAGACCTCTCTAGACCTTAGGCTTCCCATGATTGCAGAAATGTATGAAAAATATGCATGCACAGTTCACAGCATAAAACTTCGTCTTTTCTGTAAACCATTGGATATACTGTATGTTAGGATGTGTAGGTGTGCAGACAGAACTCATTTCTAGTGTGCTGCTAACTCAACCCCAAAACTGCCTCACATAATACGGACTGGTGGTGTCCATTCCGGTCCCAAAGTTCACGCAATGTCCCTTTTGTTTACGTTGTTTTAAGGTACTCAGCGTAACACAAAAGCAGTATCGGTCCAAAAAGTAAGGGGGACACCCTAGCTCTCCCAAAGGGGTTTATAAATGGCATGAACTAACTCCTATTGCCAGGCCAAAACAACTGAGACCATTAAGGAAGAAATGTTGGAAGATAAACATTCAATTTTACAAGCAGCAACGGCAGAGACTTTACATCTGCATGAGATTCATTTGGGGCACAAGAGAACAGTGTAACTCAGAAGTGCTGTAATACTATTGCTCAGTTAAATCGTGCTAAATTCTAGCCTGTGCCATGGAGGTTGAACACAAATGTGTGCGGCGTGCCTTAACTAAATGAGCTACCTCATTTATTTTGATGTCTTATTTATGTGAAATTGTAGTAACCAAAACAAAAGCTTTTTATAGGCGTATAGTGGTGCGCACTTGTAACTAGCATTTTGCATATTTAGAGTAAATTCCAACTTTGCCAGTTTTCCACCTGCATTTGTGGAGTTACTTTTCCATTATGAGTCTAGGCCTCAAGACGATTGTAAATTCGACCTGTTAATCGTGTCCTGATCCAAAACAACTGTGGTGAATTACAATTTATTGTACAGTCCTGTAATCATGCAATCTATCATCCAATACTAGCACAGATAATGCGCGCAAGTGACAACTTCAAACTCCTATTGATCCACATGTAAAAATGCAGCGTTTCTCAGTGCTCGCCTAAGAGAGCTGGGTCTGCCCTGCCCTGCAGTTGCCTGGCCCCAGCGTGAACCTGGCCCCAGCGTGAAGTCGTTGTGCGCAGTTTCCCGGCCCGCTCTGCTTATCTTCTAATCTCCCCCTTCCACAGTCAACCCCCCCTCCTCCAGGATGCAACCCACCGCCCTCCAGTAACCCCTGTGGCTCCGCGCAGTCTGCTAATACAGCGCTCTGGGAAGGAAAGCTTACCTGCTAGGCCAGCACCGGGAGCCTGAGGCGTCTGCATGGCGCGGTGCCTGGGAACTTCTGTGCACTGCTGTGTGTTGCAGAGGGCGGTCCGTCGGTCTTAAAGGCACAGCTCCGCCTCGCCAATCGCCATGTACGGGATGAAAGGCTGAAAGGCACTGATGTTTCCCAGGCTGCCTAGAGCTGAATAAGTGGGCACTCTGAGTCAAGCATTCCGTTCGCTACAAAATTGCTTTCAATTAAACGCGGGCCTGTTCTATGAGCGTGTCTGCCTCCTGCCTGGTGCCATGCAGGCAGATGGCTGGGGTCACAGGGTGCGTTGCATTATCAAAGAGAGTTAACACTTTAAGTGTTAAACTTTCTTTGATGAATGCTGTGATGAAGGGAACCATGAAGGGAACCTGCAATAAAGAGTTCCGGTCCCCAAAAAACTGTGCCGTGTTGGCCACCGCCAAATACCGGGCCAAATTAAGCACTGCTGGAGCGCCATTTGTGCTTGGTTTTCACTGTGCCGTTTTGCTCAGTTTTCACTCTTGCTCAAACTTGTCTACAATTTAACTAGGGAGTTGTGCATACTTTTCTTGACTGAATTTAACTTGCTTTATTAACTGTGATTAATGTGTTGAACTAGAAGTGTGTAAAATAAATATATATATATATATATATATATTCTTTTTAATACAAAGCTTTGGACAGTGTTTCCTTGTGCCATAGTACTGTAGCCCTATTGTGTAAGCCCTGAATACTGCTCATCTCCCTCTTGAGATAAGTCTGACTGCTTAGCCAAAGCTACCAACTAAATCTTTGTGGTACAGACTGACACCAAAGGGGATTTATTGCTCATACCTGTAGTCTTAATCTTGTGTAGTGCTCCCTTAGGGAACTGCACAGGATTCTGCCTAAGAGCGAGCCGTGGCGGCGAAAAATAATTGCACTCCCTGCGTATTCATAGATTCAAAGGTGCATTACTAGCGTTGCTCAAGTAAAAACAAGTTCCACGAGGAACGCCCACAACACGCCCCACGCACACCAAAAAGCAAGCTAAAGTCCAAGCCAGGTGCAAGCTTCCATGTCCACCCCTAAAACACCATCCAGTACCCCAGTGAGAAGGCGCGCTCTGCCCCGCAAGCCCAAGCTACACCCCAGCGAAATCACGCTCCTCACCTTGCAAGTCCTGGCTGCACACCAGTGAAAATGCTGGCCCTCCTTCGCAAAGCCAGACTGCACCCCAGCGACATCACACGGCTCACCTCGCAATCCCAGGCTGCACCCCAGGGAAAACGTGGGCGCTCCCACTCAAGTCCAGGCTGCACCCCTGTGAAAACGCAGGCCCGCCCTCACAAAGCCAGACTGCCTGTGGTCGAAGTGTACAAAATTAAGTAGTGGAACTACTAGCCTGCACTGTTCCCCACAAACCTCATCGCCATGCACCCTTCCACACACAATACAAACCCAAAAAACATGCTCCTGCTGTTTAGGAGAACAATGCACTGAAAGTGAAAGTTTTAACTTCTTCCTACACTTATGTTTTAAAACGAAACTGTTCCGGAACGGTTTCTTTTTAAAATGAAAGTATAGGAACAGTAAAACTCAATTAAAAGAAGTAGAGGAGCACCGCTCCAGACCGCTCCCGCCCACTTTGACCACTGCAGACTGCACACCAGTGAAATCGCTGTCCTCTTCCCACAAAGCCAGTCTGCACCCAAGTGAAAATGCGGCCCTCCCTCGCAAGCCCAGGCTGCACCCCTACAAAAATTCGTGCCCTCCCTCGCAAAAGCAGACTGCACCCAGCAAAATAGCACACCTTATCTCGCACGCCGGGGCTGCACCCCAGCGAATATGTGGGCCCTCACAAACCCAGGCTGCACCCTCCAGACTAGACACCACCCCCAGCCCCCCTCACCTGTGACACCCACCCAGGCAGCTCCCTCCAGACTGGACACAACCCCCAGCACCCCTCACCTGTGACATCCCCCCAGGCAGCCCCCCCTGACTGGACACCACCCCCAACCCCCTCACCTGTAACGTACCCAGGCAGCCCCCTCCAGACTGGACACCACCCTCCAGGCCCCCTCACCTGTGACACCACCCCAGGCAGCACCCTCCAGACTGGACACTACCCCCAGCCCCCCTCACCTGTGACACCCCTCCCATGCAGCCCTGTCCAGTCTGGACACCACCCTCTATCCCCCCTCACCTGTAACACCCCCCCAGGCAGCCCCCTTCAGACTGGACACCACCCAGGAAGCCCCCTCCAGACTGGACACCACCCTCCAGCCCACTCACCTGTGATACCCCCCCAAGAAGCCCCCTCCAGATTGAACACCACCCCCCCAGGCCCACTCACCTGTGACACTCCCCCAGGCAACCTCCTCCAGACTGGGCATAACCTGTGACAACCCCCTGGCAGCCCCCTCCAGACCGGTCACCGCCCCCCAGACTCCCTCACCTGTGACAGCCCCCATGAAGCCCCCTTCAGACTGGACACCGCCCCCAGCCCCCTCACCTGTGACAACCCCCAGCCAGCCCCCTCCAGACTTGACACCCTCCAGGCAGCCCCCTCCAGACTGGACACCACCCCACAGCCCCCCTCACCTGTGACAACCCCCAGCCAGCCCCCTTCAGACGGGACATCCCCCCAGGTAGCCCCCTCCAGACTTGACACCACCCCCAGCCCCTTCACCTGTGACACCCCAGGCAGCCCCCTCCAGACTGGATACCACCTCCAGGCCCCCTCACCTGTGACAACCCCCTGGCAGCGCCTTCAGACTGAACACCCCCCAGACCCATAGGTAGCCCCCTCCAGAATGGACACCACTCCCAGCCCTCCTCACCTGTGACACCCCCCCAGGCAGCCCCCTCCACACTGGACACTACACCCCAGCACCCCTCATCTTTGACACCCCCCAGGCAGCCCCTCCAGACTGGACACCACCCCACCAGCCCCCCTCACCTGTGGCACCCCTCCAGGCAGCTCCCTCCATTCTGGACATCCCACCATAGGCAGCCCCCTGACAATCTCCCACAATACCAGTGCAATGCATGTCTGCAGTTTACCTGAACCTCCTGGTCTGCCAGCACCATTAAGTAGAAAACCAATATGTCCACCGCAAACACGATCAACAGGAAGTAGCAGAGTTCCATCCAGGACTGGAGCATCTGCTGACACACCCCTCAAGACCTTAACCAGCCACCCCATACACATGTGACAAGTGAATGCAATGCCAAGGCATCCAAGCACACTAACTGAATGTGTGCCCACGACCAAAATAAACCTACTAATAAATATGAAATATACACAAATAATGGCGAAGAGTGTCACCGCCTGAGCATCAGTGATCTGGTTGGAAGGGGTGTCAAATTACCCGACAGGGAACAATAACATGACAGGGCCATGCATGGGCGACGGGAGGGCAGTCAGAGAGTGTATGAGTTGCAGAGACCAGAGAATTGTGCTGTCACTCAGAAAGAGCAAACATGGATCACTACTGCATTCCAGTGTCCGAGATGGAGCAACACATGAGAGTAAGCAGTGTGTGACTGCACATGCTGGTGGGCATGTCTGCATGTCATGAGTTTAACACAGCAATGACAAACAAAAGTGCCATTAACGGGATCATGGAACACCTCCACCGTGGGTCCACCTCCCTCCACCCCAACCACACTGATGGCAAACACACAGTGATGCTGCACAGCGAAAATCAAATGAAAACATACAGTGCAGACCCAGCCGTCTGATGGACCCACCCTCACATGTCGGGCACATGTGCATCCTTCCAGCCGCAACCATCACAGCAACAACAACACACATCCATGCACGCCACAAGACACATGACATGCAATGGGGAGATGCACTTGCAGAAAAGTGAACTATCAAAGTTGTTGACACACAAATGAACTGCATGAAGCGTGGAATGTAACAAAATCAAATATGTATTGCATATAAATATTTACAATTAAAACTGAGAATGAAGGTCAAAGCAGTGCAGGGGAAATAAGAAAAGAAATAAAAACCCTACACCTAACTAACCATATACATGAAAAACTGGAAAGGAAAGTCTGCCATGTCCGTGGAAAATAATAAATAAAAAAGGAAACCTACATCTAAAAAACTATTTACAAAGGCAGCGGGCTAGTTCTCCTCAACAATCTCAATCAGCCTTTCCCCCAGGGCTGGGTCCCACGCCACACCCCCCCCCACCCTCAGGTGGGCCTCCATTCTTGCCTGGAGGGCTTAGAGGTTGCCCAGCATCTGTGTCTCTATCACTTGCGCTTCCCTGCACGTGGCCTCCACGATGTCAGCCTGCCTCCTTGCATGATGCAGCGCAATCCCAGCCCTGGCCATCACTACTCTTGCTTCATGTGCCCTCTGCCTCTCTGCCACAATCTGCTCCTCATAACACTGGAACACGGAAGACAATCTGTGCCTCAAGTCCATGTGTGCCCTCTGCCTCACTATTCCCGCCTGCCTCCTTTGGGTGGTCTGCCCTGCCAAATATCGCCTTCTCCTCATTGCCACCTGCTGGCCCAGTGCCCGGTGCCTGCTACTTTGGTGCACCCTCCGAGCTGATGATGATCCTTGGGGGCATACGGCACCTGCCCTGCTCATAGGCGCCTGCTGTCCCTCCATTGACTGTGCAGTACACTGATGTTGCTGCTCTGTGTCTCCTTTTCCACAATTGCACAGATGAAGAGGGCAGAATAGAGCATGGATGCAGGGAGGCCTCCACCATGCAGAGGCGCAGGCCACAGCCACGCACTTGTGACAGCTCATCTTCGGGGAGTGATCGGGCTGGGGCAGCGCCAGTGACATCAGGAATGGCTGTTGGGGGTAAGTCCAAGAAGGGAAGATGGGAGTGGACTCCTCAGCAGCAGTGGGGCCAGGTGATGCCACACAGGGGCCTTTCATGGCGTAATACGCCCTGGAGTCATCCAGCTTGACGGAGGGGGAGGTGGAGGAGGTGGCCGTTGCAGCCCAGCCCATTGGGTCAAGTGGGGGTGTTGAGGTGGGCGTAGATACTGCAGTCCTGTCCCAGGGGCAGGAGGCTGTTCAGGCCACCGTGGAGGTGCCTGTGCAAAATCCTGTCCCTGGGCCATCGAATGCAACATGATACCACAACGTGCACAGTTGTTTGATGCATACTTTATGTGAGTGGCTTTGCTCTGTTAGACATGTGCCCAAAATCCTAGTTACACTTTATGCCATGTAATGTATTGAATCTATTTTCACACATGGACGTATGGGCTGCCATGCCACATAAAACATCCAAAATGACACCGAGCATGCCTTATGGCGTGCTCTGTGTGTGTGTGTGTATGTGTCCAGACTGTGCACATCCCTGTTGCCCCAATGGCAATGACTCCTGAGGCAAATCATTTTGAGGCCTGCTCCCTGTTTCCTTCCACACTCCATGGGTCCATGCCGCACTAGCTCTTGTGGGTCACTGTACCTTGTTCCTATCTACAACTCCATTGACTTACTCTCTCCACTTCACAAACCTTGCCTAGGTGGTACTCTTACAGCCATACATCACCTGGGACTATTTCCTTTTTCCCAGATTTACGGCATGTTCACATTGTGTACAGTCCCTGTACCAAGACAACATTGGTGTGGTATGTGATGGATGAGGACATGGATGTGGAAATATGTGTCTGCATGTTGCCATGTGATGTCATTGCACGTCACAGGGGCACATGTCCATGCCCATTTCACTGGTATTAATGAACAGTTTGCGGTACCATGGGCCATAATGTGCTTCTTAACTACCCTGTTTGTTGGAAATGTATCCACTGGCAGCATGGACTTGACAAGGGAATTTTGTTGCCAGTCTGCATATGCCACGCTCAGAAAGCTTGTTGTCCACAGTGCGTGGATGACGTATTTCTTATGGCGACATGCCCTGCATTTTGTTGCATGACAGCAATGTGATACACATGTTTACTGTAGGCACGTTGCACATGACTCCACATACCTTTACCTGTCCATGTGCAGGTTAGGAGGCACCAGATGCAGAGGAGGAGGAGGAGGATCAAGAAGAGTCTGTGGTGCTTCAGACCACCAGTGGAGGACGAGGCGTGGCAGGCCATGAGAACCCACTGGTTCTACAGACCATCCTGAGCCGTGCTGCAGACTCCTTTTATTCTTTGGACTCAACTAGCTCTGATGCTGAACCGGATGTGCAGTGCTCAATGCTGGCGGAGGTGAGTGCAGCAATGGGTGGAGCAGTTGGGCCCTGTGAGTCTGCAGGGGGTCAGGTGCCTTCACAAGACCAGTCAGTGGTGGCACACCCATCTGTGGTGGTTACGGCTGCAAGGCCACGCTCCCATGTATTGGTTTATGGTCCTGGGACAGATGTCCAAGGGAGTGTTTCAGTCCTGCAGCAAAGGAAAGGTGCATCACAGCAAAGGCCATGCCCCCTTGCATCAGCCAGGCATGGGACCCGCACACCTGGTGGATGTGTGCTTTGTGGGCAGACAGAGTGGGAGCAGCAGATGTTGCGTTCCGCACACCAACACGGTTCTGCCTTTGAGAGTTTGGCTGATGGCATGGATAGGGTGACCACTTCCATGATCCCCCCAGCAACACAGGTGGAGCAACAGCTGCAGGTCAAGCGGTCCACATGCCGCCCCCCCAGGCTGCGCATGGAGGCCAACATCAGGCGCCGACGGGCAGATCTGCAGTGTCTGCAGGCATCCGTGCTTGCAGAGGGTCAGGCACACCGGGATGCCCAGAGGCGTGAGTTGTTGGCCCATAGGGCTGCAATCCGTGAGGAACATGCAGCCAGCAGAAGACTGTTCCGCCAGGAGGTGTTAGCATTGAGGCAGACAATCTCGGAGGAACTCCGTGCAACCCATGAGGTTGTGCATAGTGACCTCCAAGCCCTCAATCTGCTGTTGCATTCATCAGTGTCACTCATGGTGGTTGCTACTGAGGACCAGGCCAGGGCACTGTGTGGTGAGCCTCCAGCACCACTTCCACCTGTGTAAAGACTGGAGGGGGGTCTGTACTTCTGCTCTCTATATGGCAGAGGAGAGACACAGAGGACCCCAGCCAAGATTCTCTATTATTGGTACGTGGTCGAGCAATCAAGGCCTAGCTTCTCAGGAGGTGATGCAGGCTGTTTCTTAAGTACAGTGTAATCCTGAAGCCCCCACAAAGGAATGTCCACACACTGTATTAGTTAAAACACAGTCTTTATATAATTATAAATATGGGACTGCAGACCTTGTTATCAGCATTGACTTGGTTTGCAGATGCAAATTTATTAAAGATAAACCAGGACAAATGTAAAATAATGAAAAGTGAGCTGAAAAAGAATGCTGTAAATATAAAAGGGGTATGGACTATACAAAGTGTGGTCATTGATACTGTCTCTGAATATAAATATCTAGGTCTTCAAATAAACAATGATCCGAATGATAAACCCTACCATAGAGAGTTGGATTGTAAAGTTAGAACAGCTATAGCTCAAGCAAGTATCATACAAGCTAAGTATGGAAAATGTTCAGTGTCTCCTGCCATGATTTATTATAAACAAAAAGTCGTACCTATATTGACCTACGGTGCTGAAACTAGAAATGTGATATCTGAACAAAGGTGGTTAAGGATGGAAGGTCATTTCTGGAAAACTATATGTGGTTTACCTAGAACAGTTTCTATGTGTCTGATTCACCATGAATTAGGGTTGATATCTCTGAATGCCATTTATTTATGGAAAGTTCTCTCTCTGTACCGAAAATATTTGATGGTTACAGACATAAATTGCATAATGTATAAAATGGAAAAATACATGTTGAAATCTGACAACAAGAAGGTCATTACGTGGCGTAAATCCATTGAGGTAATAATGAACGAAGCAGGGGTGGACAATGATCTTCTTGTTATTAACCCGCGGAGAGCTAAAAAGAAAGTGTGGCTTATGGATTGGATCAATACTAGAAATGCATGTATGAAATTGAAAATATTTATTAACCAACCATACTGCACCAAAGAACTTAACAAAGTAGAACAGTATCTGCTATTATTTCCAGATCCTAAAACCAGATTGTCATATATGAGAATTAGACTCAATATCTGTTCTACTAATGAAGTACGATCAATGAGGAAATTATCAGATAATGATAACTGTAGGTTTTGTCGACAAAGGGGAGAAACTGAGACACTGAAACATTTGGTATCTGTATGTCAAGCTTTGTATGAGAAAAGATCAATGTATTTCAAACACTTTTTTAAGGGACGTCTCATTATAGATCCTGAAGTTTTATGGATTGAACTATATAACAGTCAAAGTTCTAAAATGAATATAGCGATGACCATGTTCTTACAGACACTACATCTCGAGGAATAATTTGGGATCTTTGAGTTTTTAAATATATACTAAATTTCTACAACTTATATAAGTTTTGAAAGATTTTTACTTGGGGAAAGAAATTGTATCCCTATTTTAGTGTTGCTTATTTAATTTTGGGAAAGCAGTGAAAGAATGTAAACATTGCAGTTTTATGGTTTGATGATATAATTTGACTGCCTCTTTTCCTTTCTCTTTTTAAAATTGAGCAAGTGTTTTAGAATGAAGTTTAGAGATGATATATGCACCGTGATCATTTGAAAATTGTTAAGTTATGTGTTTTTCTGTTTTCTCTTTTGTTTTTGTGTTTTTGATATTACCTTATGTATTGTATGGCATGCTGCCTTTTTGTTTATTAGTTTTGAAAGGCTGTTTTTCAGCTATATCAACTAATAAAAAAAATAAAAAATATATATAATTAATATTCAAGGTTATGTACACTATCACAATAACTCACTTTGTGCTCAGAAAATGTACAATGGCAAATATATACAGTTCTAAGTGGTACCACAATTATTATTAGATTCCTTTAAAGGGCTTCAACTGGACTCTGGTTAAATGTCACACAAATCAATTAAAAGAGGTAACCAACAATAGACATAGGAGGAAAGCAGTTGGTTAGAACAATTGGCAGAATACTGGTCCCTACCACTAGATGCAGTTCTGTGTGGAGATCCCCCCACCTGGGCAACCTTTAAAGTAAAGATTTATCACAAGCCCAGTCCATATATTGTTCCAGAAGTCTTAGTTCCTTCTAAAACAGTTCTACAACCCCAATGTACCTGGAATAGCTGAGTTCGTCGTCGGGTCGTTAAGGGATCCTTCTTGAGCCGCTCCCCTTAAAGCAGGAGCCATGGATCGTCGAGATCCCACGAGGAAAAAGGGTTGAACGACGACGTTGAGGGGCAGCTTCGTTCCTAACGGTGCTCGTCGACGATGGAGCGTTGGCGTCCTGCATGGAAGAGGCGTGCGGGGCACCTCGGTGATGATAGTTCTGGACCACAAAGAGATTGTGAAGAACTGTGGCCCAGCAAGGGTGTCGAGTCGTCAGCGTCTCTGTGGTGTTTAGGTGGCGGGAAACCCACTGGCGGATGCTCCTCGGTGCTTTGGAGGCCTCAACTTTCTCTGGTGGGACAAAGCGGTCGACGGTGCAGGCAAGAGCGTCCTTGGATCAAATGTTACTTAGGCAAAGGGAGCACGGCGGCTCCAGACAGCTACGGCGGTCGTCAACGGTGATGGACAACAGTGTCCAGGCGCTTCTCCTTGTGATTCCGCGGCGGTCCCCATCTCCGGTCGGCAGCCTGTCATAGGTTTGTCTACCAGGGACCTTTGGCAAAGATCAGCTGGTGCACCATGGTCCCTCATAGCTCGGGAAGAGGGCGCCTAACCAGGTCCTCTCTGGGTCAGTCCTTGGAGACACAGCAGCTTTCAGATTGGTGAAGTAAAGCAGCAGCAAGACTTCTCTTCTAGCAGGGCTTCAAGGTTAAGCTTCAGTTACAACTCCAGTTTCTCTTCAGCTTCTGAACACGAATTCTAGCAGTGAGAGGCCCCCAGATATACAGTTGATCTCCCATTCATTCTGCTGGGTCACACTCAGGCAACCAATCAGTCAGAAGGGCATTCATGCAGGCAGTCAGCCAATCAGGTGCATAGTGCATTCAGGCCATTCACTTCTCTCCAGACACTCACAACAAGTTATGTGTATTGGGACAAGTACTCAGCCATTCAACACTCCACACTGCATTCATACCAGTTTTGGACAGGGCTGTCTCAGTCATTTTGTCAAACACCAGAAACCATACATCCACAACAAGAAGTGCATATTGGTCACACACTCCATTCACCCAGGTCCCACCCACAGGATGTACCCACAACATACAGTCACTGGGAAGGCTCCAGCCAGTCTGGCCTGGACTTCACAACAACACCATCTATGGAACTTCCACCCAACAGCCGGCCAGGGGGAAGGGACAGAGTCAGGGCTTTTGAGGACTTTGGGAAAACAAGGTAACAGGCAATAGAAAGCAAGAGGCCACAGGGGCCATCTTGTTTCCTATCAGGAATCAACTGATTCCAATGCCAGGGACTGGGTATTCCAAAATGGAGGATACTCAGAGCACCTGTCAAATTCAGCATGGAGCTGCCACCAGCCCATACCTGCTCTGTGGGCCACACACAGGTTCCCAAAGCATACACTAGGGGCACAGGGTTGGACCTCTACCCATGGGTGCCATGAGGGTATCCCATGGGTCTGCATACCAAACCAAACGAGAGAGCTGCACCGCCAGGAGTCCCACATGAACTCCTGCGCGGAACACATGACATAACATACAATAAAAAGCAGTAAAGGACAAGGATACAGAGGCCCTGTCCCTCTGATGCATTTCCAGCATCACATGTGGTGAGCCTCCAGCACCACTTCCACCTGCAGATCCAACGCGGGATGGGTGTGCCAGCAGAGACTTGACTCCCAGTTCACCGTAGCAGTGCAGTCCGTGAGCCCATGGAGGGGATTATTTTTTTTTGGGATGTTGATATGCACCCTGCCCCTCCCTTTCCTGGGTGGACCCACTGCCCGTGATTGACATTTTAGATTTTTTTGTTTTTTTGCCCCTTTTATAGACCCCAGGCCCAGATGTTGGCATGTTATTTTTGAGTTGCCCAGGTTTATTTTGTTTTGTTTTATTTTTTACTTGAGTTGTGCAGTTGCCCTCTCAAGGCAATGACCTTTGCAGTGGTGGACATGCAGGCATGCAGAGTGAGGCCAACTTGCATGTTTGCATGGTGGTGCTCAGGATGGCATGTGTAGGTAAATATGGGTTCAGCATCATCACACATGTGTACTATGTGAACGGGTCTTAACTATACCTGTTGTAATGTCTTGTCCCATGTTGTTTCAGTAATCCATAATGAGGCAGTGACTGCTGTCCCAGGTGCGACACCCTGCACCCTTTAAAGTCCATGCTCTCCATGCTCACCATGCCCTCCGCCAGGCACTGGCTCTCCTGTCACTCATTCAGATGCACAGTTACTGGTGAAGGTGATGCAGGATTCACACCATGCTGGCTAAGTCAGCGGGTAAGCATGAGCACTTTCTTGCATGCTCAGCATGCATCATTGTTCCCCGTGTTTGCTGCATGTGGAAGTTTCCAATATATGTGGTTTGCATGCTAGCATGCCAGAATGGTTTTTTAAGTGGTACTCATGTCACTATCTTCCTCCCTTAATCAATTCAGCTATGCCCGCATCTACTGTGGTGTAGTGCATGTCATTGGCCATCTCCTAGCCATGCTGTGTACTCCTTAATGTGTTTTTGACTTGGCATTCCCTCTCACTGTCACTCTCTATCTCTGTTGTGCTACGCTGCACTCATGGGCAGATCACAATCTATGTCCTGTCACTGACTTGCACCCTCTGGTCCTTCTGCAGGGCGTGGTCTCAGCATATTTTCATGCTCCATTTGTGTGTTGTCATGTATGTACATGCTCTTTCTGTTGTTACTAGGCATGTCATTGCATTTAAGGTATGCGTCTCCTGGTGGGTTGCATCGTATACAAGGCGGGTGGGTACCCTGTGCAGGTAGGTGAAAGGCATTTGCAGACACTTGTGTGGTTTTGGCTGGGAGTCTTGCACTGTGTGTGATCACTTGGGATTGACTTGTCTTGTGAGGCATGAGTACTACTTCATGGGTGCATTTGTCACATGGTGTGGTTCTGGTCATAGGTCTGGGCATGGTGTAGTTTCTGTGGACTGGTGGTGCCACAGGTTTCAGATTCCTATTTGTGGATGTTCCAACTGGGTGGGCCTTTCTTGGGTGGTTGGGAGTAGGTGGCAGGGCCAGCTGTTTGTGGCCTGTGACAGGTGTTGATGGTTGTGCCGGTGTCTGTCTCATTGCACTTTGCACATGTGTACTAAGTGACACTTCACAATCCTTGCAATGTTTGTGGGCTAATGGTTCAACGGCACATTTGGCCTCTCTTGGTCAGGGTTCCCCAATTATGGTGTGCAGCCCCAGTAATGATCCACAACCATGGAACCATTGATTCACTTTTTTTGGATGCTATGTTGTGAACTGGCACACTACGTTGTGCAGTGTTGGTGTTTTCACATCAATGTCACATGCATGCTGCACCACTGTGTTTGCAGATTCAAGTTGACCGCAGCTGGGTGCATGGTACAGAGGCATTGAAATGAATGCACAATTGGACCAATTGTATGCTGTCACAATGAAGTCTGCATTGACCTTGTGTAAGGCAGAATCACCTGCAGTACCCTTTGGGAACACTACAGGCAATTAAGACTACAAGTGTAAGCACGATTTCACCTTTGGTACAAGCCTGTACTACACAGTAAAGTGGTAGCGATGGCTGAGCAGTCAGACTTATCTCAAGAGTTTAAGTGAGCAGTAGAACAAGTTACGCAAAGGACCAACTAATACAGTGATTCAAGCAAACACTTACTCAAGGTTTCGTGGTAAAAGAATATACATTTATTTACTCAATCAGTTAGAAAACATTCCACTAGCATAAGCAGCTCAATATCACACACTAATACACCACAAAAATCCAACCGGTAAGTAAATGAACAAGTTGAGCTCCTGTGAAGTGGGAGAAAAATGGCACTTCACATACTTATTAAAGGGATAAAAAGACAAAGTTATAAGAATAGACAGCCCAAATACATTCATAGGCATGGCAAAGGGTTTCAGTTAAATACAACGAGCAATTCTTCTCATAGGCCTGGCCCAAAGTCAATGGTCCAGAGTCTTTGTATAGGATAGCACTGTTCTGGTAGATAACGGTTAAGTCTTTGCCACAGAGTTTAGAAGAATTTGGCTAGGTGAAATGTTTAGGGAAGGAAAAGCCTTTGAAGTTGAGGAAAGTTTCACACACTTTCTCGATGGCCAACAATAGTTCCGGACCGCGTTTGCACAGTACCTTGTTAATGAAGAAAGCTGTAGCTGAGGCAGTTGTTCCTGGCAGTTCGAGCAGATCTCGCTGTTCCTGAGCTTCAGTCGTGTGGACAAGAAGGAGGACATCAGGAGGTTCCTGCACTGCCCAGGGATGAGGCCAAAAGCTGTAGCAAGACGTTGGTTAAAGGTGTGAATGCCTTAAAGTCCACAAGCTGGTTTCCTTCCCTCTGGCTATTTGGTTTTCAACAGCACTCTGATCAAAATTCGACGAAATGGGGACAGTGCCCAGGTGGCTTACGAGTTGGTTGTTCCCACCAAACTCAAGGGAAGAAGTTAACCTTGAAGGGCTTCTCTGTCGATTGGAGTTTCAGGCAATTCGGACCTGCAGCAGGGCTTCACTGGTCATCCAGGAGTTGCAGCTGTCCTCTTCCTTCAGCTCGGCTTCGGTTCTTTTGTTCCAGTGGTCGACTCTGCTTTCCAAGTTCCAGAGACTGCTTTTAAACAGTTTTCCCCAGTTCATTCCAGCCCGGCTGTCCCTCACACAGCAGGGTGGCTGTCCTTATTGGACAGCCAGCCAGCCAATCACGCCAGAGTGGATTCAGGTCTCCTAGGAGACTAAGCACAGGGAGTTCCGGGCACCTCCCTCACATCCTGTCCACCCCAGACTCTCAGGCGCCAGAGGAGGGCTTCAGCATTGAAGCCCGCCAAAGCCAAATGAACAAAGGGACCAATCCTGGTTTGGCACGCAGAGACAAACACAAGAAGGACTTTTCCTAAAAGAAATGGCGAAAAAGATGACCAGAGTCTGTTTTTACAGACAGATCTGGGGCGCCATATTGAAAAACATGGCTGACCCGATTTTTTGCTACCGTTGTTAGCGGTCGCAAAAAATCACAGTAGTTGATCTAAACCACTGCCACCAGCCATTTAAAGTAGGAAAAGGTAACATTTTAACGTTACATGAGTGTTTTGACTCGGGAAGCTAAGCAACCCCTGCAGCACTCTACAGGAAGATAGTGTGTGGTGGGTCAGTAAATTTAAATAGACTAGTAAAGCCAATTTAACTTTACATGCTGTGGGAGATGGTAGTCAGCCCTAGAGAAGGTATTTAAACCTTGGGGAGTCTGAAAGACACCTCTCTGCCACTGCACTGAAGGTGCTGTGTGACACACAGAAAAAGATGATGCCACTGGAGTTGTTTTAAAACTCCATAACCAAAGAACACAAAAATAAAACACACACAAAATACATGGAAGAGTGGGAAAAAAGGCTCACACTCTTCCCAGGTAAAAGAAAATAAAATCCTAGAAACCCAGCAAAGTTGCTGGGAGTCTCAAAAAGTAAGGGAAATTAGCACATTTTGAGAACTCTCCCTAACACCTGGCACTTTTCCATTGCATCCTACCATTTGCGTGCATTTATCCTTGCTTGCAGTATCATATTGCTTTGTCATGTCTGCTTATGTCTTCAATGGCAGTTGACTCTGTGCCCAGCCTTCAAGTCTGACATCGGCCTCCGTGAAATGTTGCCTCAAGCATGGGCCTGCCTGGAATGCAAGAGGTGAGTATTTGTGTACTGTGTTCACTGTACTCTCCCAATACTACGCTGGTGCTGGCATGCTTTGTCATGTCATTGCTTGTCTTCCAGGCATGTCTCTGCTTTTTTTGGGGGCTCTATTATCTGCATATCTGATGTCTTATCATTTTCATGCAGCATGTTGACTGATGCGTGTGTTGCGTATGTGCCATCAGCTTCGGAATGGAGATATGTGACATGCCCATTTGCTGCATGTCTTTCAGGGGGTCAGGCAGTATGGGGGTTGTTGTTTCTCAGAGTGTGTGTTTTGTGTGTTTGAATTGCGTGCAGGTGTTGCTGCATGTGTACTGGGACACATGTTGATGGTTGTCTTGTGAGTTGTTGTTTGCATGTGTTTTATGTCACTGGGGGGGGCACGTGGGTCTTGGGTTTTTGGGTGCATGGATGTGTTGGCTGCACTCTGTTTCATTTTTTTCATTGTCTGCAGATCCTTCCATCAGGGAATGATGGCTATTTTCTTGGATGAATTTTGACTGTCGACTGCATGCCCAGGGGACAGGTAACATGTGCATTTATCTTGATCCTTATGCAATGGCTACCTTAGTTGCTGCACGTCTGGATGTGGCACTTCTGGTGTGTCGCCCTCTTTGTCACAATTGTCAATTACCTCTTTGTCATTTGTTATTTTGGGATGGGATTTATGATTCTGTCACATGTGGATCGTTACTGCACTGCTTTTCAACACCCCACAATAGGGACATGTTTGTGCACATCATTCACATTCTAGGACATGGGTGGAGCAATATGCCATTGTGCTTCTTGTACTTTGTGCACATATTACTTTTGGAGGCCCTGTATGGCTTGCAGCTCAGGCATGATGTTTTAATTTTTTCCGGATTTATCACTGCTTACACATTTGACAGGTATATTAATTAGTCACATGGGATGGTTTTGGTGCCATAGGGGTGATTTCCTTGAATGTTTTTCATGGTGGTAGTGGTGTCCTCCCTCTTCAATGTGTTTCTTTTGGAAACACAAAATGGAATGTCTTTTTAGTTCTAAGGAATGCACACAAATGTGCACTTCCAAGGGCACTTTGTCAGGGTGGTTTTGTAGGCACAGTGGATTGGCCCATTGCCATGATGGAATGGCACCTGGGAATTTGCGGGGTTGTGTGCAAGCTGGGTACGTGCAGCCTCTCCATGTGCCCTTTGCCTAGCCATATGCAAGCGGTGTGCCTATGGGTGTGGATAGTGTGCCACCACCATGTCCACCGGGACGCAACGCTGTGTTGTAACATTGTGCAGGACACATACTGCCACAATGATCCTGCAGACTACTGGTGGTGCATAAAACAACACACCACCAAAGTGCTCAAGGGAGCGGAAACATGACTTGAGCACTCGAAATGTCCGCTCCACTATGCCCCGAGTCGCAATATGGGCAGTGTTGTACCTTACCTCAGCAGCTGTTTGGGGTTGTGTATGGGCGTCATCATGTATGTGCTCAGAGGGTAGGCACTGTCCCCTATAGATGTAAGAATGGTTGCAATTGTCATTTGTTGACAGTGTCTATTGGTCTGTGAGCAACATGCATGCGTGTACATCGCCATTCATACTCACCAATGAGCCATGTGTTGCCATGCTTCCCAGCTTCCAGGGCCCTGTGTAGCGGTGACATTCTGAAGATGTAACTTTCATGTGTTCTACCAGGAGAGTTGGCATGATGCCCCCTGGCATCACACACAACCAGAACATTGATAGAGTGCCAATGTTTCTGGTTGCGGTAGATGTTCTCTGTTGCTCTATTTGGACGTAGAGCAACACGGGTGCAATCAATAGCACCTAGCACTTTTGGAAAATGTGCCACCCTAAAAAAATCCTTGCCTTTCTGCCGGTGTTCTGGGCAAATAGATATGCTGGCGGACAGAAGGACATGCAGTTATGATTGCCAACACCCGGTGTAAGCAGCGAGACTGCATGGCCTGGGAGACACCACCTACTATGGCTGTGGTCCGCTGGAATGGCCCAGTGGGCAAAACATGCAGAGCAGTGAGCACCTTTTACAAAGGGCTCAGTGCTTGTGAGCACATGGTGGGTGGTGTGAGGTCATCTTGCCAATCCCTGACCAGGTCTAGGATTATATGGGGTGGGGGAATTTATACCTGCCATATACCTGGTCGTCAGTCATCCCAAAAAGACTGGTCCGTGGGTGGAAGATCCGGGCCATGGCCATCTTCCTGCTCCTGCAGTGTCCCTGGATGATTGCTGCAACAAATGGTGCATTCATCGTGGCTGTATCCATGCGTTTGTTGTGGGTGTGTGCTTTTAATGCATTTGTTTGTGTGCGCATTGATGTTTACGCCTGCTATTGCGTGGTGTAGGTGTTTTCGGGATTTGCATGTGCTTTTTTGCGAAGCGGCGTTCCCTGTTCAATTCCATGAATACGTTTGTTTTGCGCGCGTGTGCGTGGTGCAATTTTTTGACGGAACGTCCCTCATAACGCCCACATATTCGCTTGTTCTTCCTCATTCCGCATGCTGCTTCCGCTTTTTAGGTGACTGTGCAGGCCTGGCCCACCCTCCTCTTGCAGTCTCCCACAAGGCATTCATCGAGTCGCAGTGACGTGGTTGACCGGTGCACATTCCGTGCAAGCCCCGGGTAAGCCCCACGCATTGTTTTGCATGAATCGATGAACGGGGACTTGCACGAGATTTCAAGCGCAAGTACCCTATTTTTGGCGCAGATTATATATTCCATGAATTGGGCCCAATATTTCCATTCCCCTGGTTGTTTGCACAATAAAATGTAAACCAATAATCATACCAAAGGGAAGCCATATGCATGAGGGTAGATGCAAAAATCAAAGAGACAGTAAAAAGACTTCCTCAAAATGAAATGTGGAGATGCCGGACTATTTATTTATTTTATTTTGCATTTTTTTATCAATGTGTAAACATGAGAGTTGAGAATATCATGCTTCTGTCAACATCTATAACAGATATAAGCACTGCTAGGTTAATTTTGGAATCCCGAATGCCAATCATGATCCATGGTTTCTGGGCAAAATTAGCCGGTGAAGCCATGGATCCTGTAGCCACTCAGGATTTCAGCATACACACTCCCTCTCACTGCTGTTCCTCCTCCCTCCCCCGCTTACCTTCCTCTTGACTCTGCCAGTGTTGCCTCTCCCCCTCTTTCCCTAACGGCCTCCCCACCTCCCTGTCAGTTTGTCCTGCAGCTGACCCGGCAACCAGCGAATAGCAATAAGGTCTGCTTTTGCAGTGTAACATGGGTTCTTTTGAATCTGTATCCCTCAGTATGCCATTTTACAGCACTTGCCTTTTTAATAAGATAGGGCTTCATGTGGTAAAAATGGTTGTAAATGAGTGTCTGTGTTTTATATCACATTCTCCCTAAATCTAAATGACACCATGGCGGGAAAACGTACTGGTCAGCAATGCCTTGACTAGATCTGATATTTCATCACTGGTCTTTAATCCAACATTTCAATAAATCTAGTACATACTACTTAGGGAAAGGCATTTGCTGTAGTCAAACCTGCGGCAGCCTAATTGTCTGAATTTGTGGTATGGTTGTTTTTAAAATTAGTGGAGATCATGGATTAGAACTAAATCAGTGTTTTCTCGTTCTTACGTTTGTATTTAAAATTTGACTCTAAACGTTGGAGAATAGCACAGATACAGCTAACCAATGTATGTTTCATGGTGCACTTGCAATTTATTTGCAGCTATATATTCTCTTTTATGTTCTTACCCCTATAGGTCCTGAATCATATGCATTTGCCTTGTAGTTTTCTATAAAGATTTCTTATTTTATGATGGGTTGATTGATTGTGTGATGTGCACCTAATTTACTATTGAAAAGTAACTGTGCAGAAAGCCTTGCATGTTGGTGTAAAACCAAATAGGGGGCAGGAGAAGGTGTGGTCCACTGGCTACATTTCAAACTGTGGATCTAGGAACAATGAACCTATGTCCCGGCATCTGCACCTTTGGCCTTGGACAAATAACAAAAGTGCCATTAACGGGGTGATGGAACACCTCCACCGAGGGTCCACCTCCCTCCACCCCAACCACACTGATGGCAAACACACAGTGATGCTGCACAGCTAAAATCAAATGAAAACATACAGTGCAGACCCAACCATCTGATGGACCCACCCTCACATGTCGGGCACATGTGCATCCTTCCAGCCGCAAGCATCACAGCAACAACAACACACATCCATGCACGCCACAAGACACATAACATGCAATGGGGAGATGCACTTGCACAAAAGTGAACTATCAAAGTTGCTGACACACAAATGAACTGCATGAAGCGTGGAATGCAACAAAATCAAATATATATTGCATATAAATATTTATAATTAAAACTGGGAATGAAGGTCAAAGCAGTGCAGGGGAAATAAGAAAAGAAATAAAAACCCTACGCCTAACTAACCATATACATGAAATACTGGAAAGGAAAGTCTGCCATGTCCGTGGAAAATAATAAATAAAAAAGGAAACCTACATCTAAAAAACTATTTACAAAGGCAGCGGGCTAGTTCTCCTCAACAATCTCAATCAGCCTTTCCCCCAGGGCTGGTTCCCACGCCACACCCCCCCCCCCCACCCTCAGGTGAGCCTCCATTCTTGCCTGGAGGGCTTAGAGGTTGGCCAGCATCTGTGTCTCTATCACTTGTGCTTCCCTGCACGTGGCCTCCACGATGTCAGCCTGCCTCCTTGCCTGATGCAGCGCAATCCCAGCCGTGGCCATCACTACTCTTGCTTTATGTGCCCTCTGCCTCTCTGCCACAATCTGCTCCTCATAACACTGGAACACGGAAGACAATCTGTGCCTCAAGTCCATGTGTGCCCCCTGCCTCACTCTTCCCACCTGCCTCCTTTGGGTGGTCTGCCCTGCAAAAAATCACCTTCTCCTCATTGCCACCGGCTGGCCCAGTGCCTGGTGCCTGCTACTTTGGTGCACCCTCCGAGCTGATGATGATCCTTGGGGGCATACGGCACCTGCCCTGCTCATAGGCGCCTGCTGTCCCTCCATTGACTGTGCAGTACACAGATGTTGCTGCTCTGTGTCTCCTTTTCCACAATTGCACAGATGAAGAGGGCAGAATAGAGCATGGATGCAGGGAGGCCTCCACCATGCAGAGGCGCAGGCCACAGCCGTGCACTCGTGACAACTCATCTTCGGGGAGTGATGGGGCTGGGGCAGCACCAGTGACATCAGGAATGGTTGTTGGGGGTAAATCCAAGAAAGGAAGATGGGAGTGGACCAGCAGCAGTGGGGCCAGGTGATGCCACACAGGGGCCTTTCATGGCGTAATACGCCCTGGAGTCATCCAGCTTGACGGAGGGGGAGGTGGAGGAGGTGGCCGTTGCAGCCCAGCCCATGGGGTCAAGTGGGGGTGTTGAGGTGGGCGTAGATACTGCAGTCCTGTCCCAGGGGCAGGAGGCTGTGCAGGCCACCGTGGAGGTGCCTGTGCAAAATCCTGTCCCTGGGCCATCGAATGCAACATGATACCACAACGTGCACAGTTGTTTGATGCATCCTTTATGTGAGTGGCTTTGCTCTGTTAGACATGTGCCCAAAATCCTAGTTACACTTTATGCCATGTAATGTATTGAATCTATTTTCACACATGGACGTATGGGCTGCCATGCCACATAAAACATCCAAAATGACACCGAACATGCCTTATGGTGTGCTCTGTGTGTGTGTGTGTGTGTATATGTCCAGACTGTGCACATCCCTGTTGCCCCAATGGCAATGACTCCTGAGGCAAATCATTGTGAGGCCTGCTCCCTGTTTCCTTCCACACTCCATGGGTCCATGCCGCACTCCCTCTTGTGGGTCACTGTACCTTGTTCCTATCTACAACTCCATTGACTTACTCTCTCCACTTCACAAACCTTGCCTAGGTGGTACTCTTACAGCCATACATCACCTGGGACTATTTCCTTTTTCCCAGACTTACGGCATGTTCACATTGTGTACAGTCCCTGTACCAAGACAACATTGGTGTGGTATGTGATGGATGAGGACATGGATGTGGATATATGTGTCTGCCTGTTGCCATGTGATGTCATTGCACGTCACAGGGGCACATGTCCATGCCCATTTCACTGGTATTAATGAACAGTTTGCGGTACCATGGGCCATAACGTGCTTCTTAACGACCCTGTTTGTTGGCAATGTATCCACTGGCAGCATGGACCTGACAAGGGAATTTTGTTGCCAGTCTGCATATGCCACGCTCAGAAAGCTTGTTGTCCACAGTGCGTGGATGACGTATTTCTTATGGCGACATGCCCTGCCTTTTGTTGCATGACAGCAATGTGATACACATGTTTACTGTAGACACGTTGCACATGACTCCACATACCTTTACCTGTCCATGTGCAGGTGAGGAGGCACCAGATGCAGAGGAGGAGGAGGAGGATGAAGAAGAGTCTGTGGTGCTTCAGACCACCAGTGGAGGACGAGGCGTGGCAGGCCATGAGAACCCACTGGTTCTACAGACCATCCTGAGCCGTGCTGCAGACACCTTTTATTCTTTGGACTCAACTGGCTCTGATGCTGAACCGGATGTGCAGTGCTCAATGCTGGCGGAGGTGAGTGCACCAATGGATGGAGCAGTTGGACCCTGCAGGGGGTCAGGTGCCTTCACAAGATCAGTCAGTGGTGGCACACCCATCTGTGGTGGTTACGGCTGCAAGGCCACGCTCCCATGTATTGGTTTATGGTCCTGGGACAGATGTCCAAGGGAGTGTTTCAGTCCTGCAGCAAAGGAAAGGTGCATCACAGCAAAGGCCATGCCCCCTTGCATCAGCCAGGCATGGGACCCGCACACCTGGTGGATGTGTGCTTTGTGGGCAGACAGAGTGGGAGCAGCAGATGTTGCGTTCCGCACACCAACACGGTTCTGCCTTTGAGAGTTTGGCTGATGGCATGGATAGGGTGACCACTTCCATGATCCCCCCAGCAACACAGGTGGAGCAACAGCTGCAGGTCAAGCAGTCCACATGCCGCACCCCCAGGCTGCGCATGGAGGCCAACATCAGGCGCCGACGGGCAGATCTGCAGTGTCTGCAGGCATCCGTGCTTGCAGAGGGTCGGGCACACCGGGATGCCCAGAGGCGTGAGTTGTTGGCCCATAGGGCTGCAATCTGTGAGGAACATGTAGCCAGCAGAAGACTGTTCCGCCAGGAGGTGTTAGCATTGAGGCAGACAATCTCGGAGGAACTCCGTGCAACCCATGAGGTTGTGCATAGTGACCTCCAAGCCCTCAATCTGCTGTTGCATTCATCAGTGTCACTCATGGTGGTTGCTACTGAGGACCAGGCCAGGGCACTGTGTGGTGAGCCTCCAGCAGCACTTCCACCTGTGTAAAGACTGGAGGGGGGTCTGTACTTCTGCTCTCTATATGGCAGAGGAGAGACACAGAGGACCCCAGCCAAGATTCTCTATTATTGGTACGTGGTCGAGCAATCAAGGCCTAGCTTCTCAGGAGGTGATGCAGGCTGTTCCTTAAGTACAGTGTAATCCCGAAGCCCCCACAAAGGAATGTCCACACACTGTATTAGTTAAAACACAGTCTTTATATAATTATAAATATGGGACTGCAGACCTTGTTATCAGCATTGACTTGGTTTGCAGATGCAAATTTATTAAAGATAAACCAGGACAAATGTAAAATAATGAAAAGTGAGCTGAAAAAGAATGCTGTAAATAGAAAAGGGGTATGGACTATACAAAGTGTGGTCATTGATACTGTCTCTGAATATAAATATCTAGGTCTTCAAATAAACAATGATCAAAATGATAAACCCTACCATAGAGAGTTGGATTGTAAAGTTAGAACAGCTATAGCTCAAGCAAGTATCATACAAGCTAAGTATGGAAAATGTTCAGTGTCTCCTGCCATGATTTATTATAAACAAAAAGTCGTACCTATATTGACCTACGGTGCTGAAACTAGAAATGTCATATCTGAACAAAGGTGGTTAAGGATGGAAGTTCATTTCTGGAAAACTATATGTGGTTTACCTAGAACAGTTTCTATGTGTCTGATTCACCATGTATTAGGGTTGATATCTCTGAATGCCATTTATTTATGGAAAGTTCTCTCTCTGTACCGAAAATATTTGATGGTTACAGACATAAATTGCATAATGTATAAAATGGAAAAATACATGTTGAAATCTGACAACAAGAAGGTCATTACGTGGCGTAAATCCATTGAGGTAATAATGAACGAAGCAGGGGTGGACAATGATCTTCTTGTTATTAACCCGCAGAGAGCTAAAAAGATAGTGTGGCTTATGGATTGGATCAATAGTAGAAATGCGTTTATGAAATTGAAAATATTTATTAACCAACCATACTGCACCAAAGAACTTAACAAAGTAGAACAGTATCTGCTATTATTTCCAGATCCTAAAACCAGATTGTCATATATGAGAATTAGACTCAATATCTATTCTACTAATGAAGTACGATCAATGAGGAAATTATCAGATAATGATAACTGTAGGTTTTGTCGACAAAGGGGAGAAACTGAGACACTGAAACATTTGGTATCTGTATGTCAAGCTTTGTATGAGAAAAGATCAATGTATTTCAAACACTTTTTTAAGGGACGTCTCATTATAGATCCTGAAGTTTTATGGATTGAGCTATATAACAGTCAAAGTTCTAAAATGAATATAGCGATGACCATGTTCTTACAGACACTACATCTCGAGGAATAATTTGTGATCTTTGAGTTTTTAAATATATACTAAATTTCTACAACTTATATAAGTTTTGAAAGATTTTTACTTGGGGAAAGAAATTGTATCCCTATTTTAGTGTTGCTTATTTAATTTTGGGAAAGCAGTGAAAGAATGTAAACATTGCGGTTTTATGGTTTGATGATATCATTTGACTGCCTCTTTTCCTTTCTCTTTTTAAAATTGAGAAAGTGTTTTAGAATGAAGTTTAGAGATGATATATGCACCGTGATCATTTGAAAATTGTTAAGTTATGTGTTTTTCTGTTTTCTCTTTTGTTTTTGTGTTTTTGATATTACCTTATGTATTGTATGGCATGTTGCCTTTTTGTTTATTAGTTTTGAAAGGCTGTTTTTCAGCTATTTCAAATAATAAAAAAAAAATATATATATATATAATATATATAATTGATATTCAAGGTTATGTACACTATCACAATAACTCACTTTGTGCTCAGAAAATGTACAATGGCAAATATATACAGTTCCAAGTGGTACCACAATTATTATTAGATTCCTTTAAAGTGCATGAACTGGACTCTGGTTAAATGTCACACAAATCAATTAATAGAGGTAACCAACAATAGACATAGGAGGAAAGCAGTTGATTAGAACAATTGGCAGAATACTGGTCCCTACCACTAGACACAGTTCTGTGTGGAGATCCCCCCACCTGGGCAACCTTTAAAGTAAAGATTTATCACAAGCCCAGTCCATATATTGTTCCAGAAGTCTTAGTTCCTTCTAAAACAGTTCTACAACCCCAATGTACCTGGAATAGCTGAGTTCGTCATCGGGTCGTCGAGGGATCCTTCTTGAGCCGCTCCCCTTAAAGCAGGAGCCACGGATCGTCGAGATCCCATGAGGAAAAAGGGTTGAATGACGACGGTGAGGTGGCAGCTTCGTTCCTAACGGTGCTCGTCGACGATGGAGCGTTGGCGTCCTGCATGGAAGAGGCGTGCCGGGCAGCTCGGTGATGATAGTTCTGGACCACAAAGACATTGTGAAGAACTGTGGCCCAGCAAGGGTGTCGAGTCGTCAGCGTCTCTGTGGTGTTTAGGTGGCGGGAAACCCACCGGCAGATGCTCTCTGGCGGGACAAAGCGGTCGACGGTGCAGGCGAGAGCGTCCTTGGATCAAATGTTACTTAGGCAAAGGGAGCACGGCAGCTCCAGACGGCTACGGCGGTCGTCGACGGTGATGGACAACAGTGTCCGGGCGCTTCTCCTTGTGATTCCGTGGCGGTCCCCATCTCCGGTCGGCAGCCTGTCGTAGGTCTGTATACCAGGGACCTTTGGCAAAGATCTGCTGGTGCACGATGGTCCCTCATAGCTCGGGAAGAGGGCGCCTAACCAGGTCCTCTCTGGGTCAGTCCTTGGAGACACAGCAGCTTTCAGATTGGTGAAGTAAAGTAGCAGCAAGACTTCTCTTCCAGCAGGGCTTCAAGGTTAAGCTTCAGTTTCAACTCCAGTTTCTCTTCAGCTTCTGAACACGAATTCTAGCAGTGAGAGGCCCCCAGATATACAGTTGATCTCCCATTCATTCTCCTGGCTCACACTCAGGCAACCAATCAGTCAGAAGGGCATTCATGCAGGCAGTCAGCCAATCAGGTGCATAGTACATTCAGGCCATTCACTTCTCTCCAGACACTCACAACAAGTTATGTGTATTGGGACAAGTACTCAGCCATTCAACACTCCACACTGCATTCATACCAGTTTTGGACAGGGCTGTCTCAGTCATTTTGTCAAACACCAGAAACCATACATCCACAACAAGAAGTGCATATTGGTCACACACTCCATTCACCCAGGTCCCACCCACAGGGTGTACCCACAACATACAGTCACTGGGAAGGCTCCAGCCAGTCTGGCCTGGACTTCACAACAACACCATCTATGAAACTTCCACCCAACATCCGTCCAGGGGGAAGGACAGAGTCAGGGCTTTTGAGGACTTTGGGAAAACAAGGTAACAGGCAATAGAAAGCAAGAGGCCACAGGGGCCATCTTGTTTCCTATCAAGAATCAACTGATTCCAATGCCAGGGCCTGGGTATTCCAAAATGGAGGATACTCAGAGCACCTGGTAAATTCAGCATGGAGCTGCCACCAGCCCATACCTGCTCTGTGGGCCACACACAGGTGCCCAAAAACATACACTAGGGGCACAGGGTTGGACCTCCACCCATGGGTGCCATGAGGGTATCCCATGGGTCTGCATACCAAACCAAACGAGAGAGCTGCACCGCCAGGAGTCCCACATGAAATCCTGCGCGGAACACATGACATAACATACAATAAAAAGCAGTAAAGGACAAAGATACAGAGGCCCTGTCCCTCTGATGCATTTCCAGCATCACATGTGGTGAGCCTCCAGCACCACTTCCACCTGCAGATCCAACGCGGGATGGGTGTGCCAGCAGAGACTTGACTCCCAGTTCACCGTAGCAGTGCAGTCAGTGAGCCCATGGAGGGGATTATTTTTTTTTGGGATGTTGACATGCACCCTGCCCCTCCCTTTCCTGGGTGGACCCACTGCCCGTGATTGACATTTTAGATTTTTTGTTTTTTTGCCCCTTTTATAGACCCCAGGCCCAGATGTTGGCATGTTATTTTTGAGTTGCCCAGGTTTATTTTTTTTGTTTTATTTTGTACTTGAGTTGTGCAGTTGCCCTCTCAAGGCAATGACGTTTGCAGTGGTGGACATGCAGGCATGCAGAGTGAGGCCAACTTGCATGTTTGCATGGTGGTGCTCAGGATGGCATGTGTAGGTAAATATGGGTTAAGTGTATCATGACACATGTGTGCTATGTGAACGGTACTTAACTATACCTGTTGTAATATCTTGTCCCATGTTGTTTCAGTAATCCAAAATGAGGCAGTGACTGCTGTCCCAGGTGCGACACCCTGCACCCTTTAAAGTCCATGCTCTCCATGCTCACCATGCCCTCCGCCAGGCACTGGCTCTCCTGTCACTCATTCGGATGCACAGTTCCTGGTGAAGGTGATGCAGGATTCACACCATGCTGGCTAAGTCAGCGGGTAAGCATGAGCACTTTCTTGCATGCTCAGCATGCATCATTGTTCCCCGTGTTTGCTGCATGTGGAAGTTTCCTATATATGTGCTTTGCATGCTAGCATGCCAGAATGGTTTTTTAAGTGGTACTCATGTCACTATCTTCCTCCCTCAATCAACTCAGCTATGCCCGCATCTACTGTGGTGTAGTGCATGTCATTGGCCATCTCCTAGCCATGCTGTGTACTCCTTAATGTGTTTTTGACTTGGCATTCCCTCTCACTGTCACTCTCTATCTCTGTTGTGCTACGCTGCACTCATGGCAGATCACAATCTATGTCTTGTCACTGACTTGCACCCTCTGGTCCTTCTGCAGGGCGTGGTCTCAGCATATTTTCATGCTCCATTTGCGTGTTGTCATGTATGTACATGCTCTTTCTGTTGTTACTATGCATGTCATTGCATTTACGGTATGCGTCTCCTGGTGGGTTGCATCGTATACAAGGCGGGTGGGTACCCTGTGCAGGTAGGTGAAAGGCATTTACAGACACTTGTGTGGTTTTGGCTGGGAGTCTTGCACTGTGTGTGATCACTTGGGATTGACTTGTCTTGTGAGGCATGGGTACTACTTCATGGGTGCATTTGTCACATGGTGTGGTTCTGGTCATAGGTCTGGGCATGGTGTAGTTTCTGTGGATTGGTGGTGCCACAGGTTTCAGATTCCTATTTGTGGGTGTTCCAACTGTGTGGGCCTTTCTTGGGTGGTTGGGAGTGGGTGGCAGGGCCAGCTGTTTGTGGCCTGTGACAGGTGTTGATGGTTGTGCCGATGTGTGTCTCATTGCACTTTGCACATGTGTACTAAGTGACACTTCACATCCCTTGCAATGTTTGTGGGCTAATGGTTCAACAACACATTTGGCCTCTCTTGGTCAGGGTTCCCCAATTATGGTGTGCAGCCCCAGTAATGATCCACAACCATGGAACCATTGATTCACTTTTTTTGGATGCTATGTTGTGAACTGGCACACTACGTTGTGCGGTGTTGGTGTTTTCACATCAATGTCACATGCATGCTGCACCATGGTGTTTGCAGATTCAAGTTGACCGCAGCTGGGTGCATGGTACAGAGGCATTGAATTGAATGCACAATTGGACCAATTGTATGCTGTCACAATGAAGTCTGCATTGACCTTGTGTAAGGCAGAATCACCTGCAGTACCCTTTGGGAACCCTACAGGCAATTAAGACTACAAGTGTAAGCACAATTTCACCTTTGGTACAAGCCTGTACTACACAGTAAAGTGGTAGCGATGGCTGAGCAGTCAGACTTATCTCAAGAGTTTAAGTGAGCAGTAGAACAAGTTACGCAAAGGACCCACTAATACAGTGATTCAAGCAAACACTTACTCAAGATTTCTTGGTAAAAGAATATACATTTATTTACTCAATCAGTTAGAAAACATTCCACTAGCATAAGCAGCTCAATGTCACACACTAATACACCACAAATATCCAACCGGTAAGTAAATGAACAAGTTGAGCTCCTGTGAAGTGGGAGAAAAATGGCACTTCACATACTTATTAAAGGGATAAAAAGACAAGGTTATAAGAATAGACAGCCCAAATACATTCATAGGCATGGCAAAGGGTTTCAGTTAAATACAACAAGCAATTCTTCTCATAGGACTGGGCCAAAGTCAATGGTTCAGAGTCTTTGTATAGGATAGCCCTGTTCTGGTAGATAACGGTTAAGTCTTTGCCACAGAGTTTAGAAGAATTTGGCTAGGTGAAATGTTTAGGGAAGGACAAGCCTTCGAAGTTGAGGAAAGTTTCACGCACTTTCTCGATGGCCAAAAATAGTTCTGGACCGCGTTTGCACAGTACCTTGTTAATGAAGAAAGCTGTAGCTGAGGCAGTTGTTCCTGGCAGTTCGAGCAGATCTCGCTGTTCCTGAGCTTCAGTCGTGTGGACAAGAAGGAGGACATCAGGAGGTTCCTGCACTGCCCAGGGATGAGGCCAAAAGCTGTAGCAAGACGTTGGTTAAAGGTGTGAATGCCTTAAAGTCCACAAGCTGGTTTCCTTCCCTCTGGCTATTCGGTTTTCAACAGCACTCTGATCAAAATTCGACGAGATGGGAACAGTGCCCAGGTGGCTTACGAGTTAGTTGTTCCCACCAAACTCAAGGGAAGAAGTTAACCTTGAAGGGCTTCTCTGTCGATTGGAGTTTCAGGCAATTCCGACCTGCAGCAGGGCTTCACAGGTCGTCCAGGAGTTGCAGCAGTCCTCTTCCTTCAGCTCGGCTTCGGTTCTTTTGTTCCAGTGGTCGACTCTGCTTTCCAATTTCCAGAGACTGCTTTTAAACAGTTTTCCCCAGTTCATTCCAGCCCGGCTGTCACTCACACAGCAGGGTGGCTGTCCTTATTGGACAGCCAGCCAGCCATTCACGCCAGAGTGCATTCAGGTCTCCTAGGAGACTAAGCACGGGGAGTTCCGGGCACCTCCCTCGCATCGTGTCCACCCCAGACTCTCAGGCGCCAGAGGAGGGCTTCAGCATTGAAGCCCACCAAAGCCCAACAAACTAAAGGACCAAATCTGGTTTGGCACGCAGAGACAAACACAAGAAGGACTTTTCCTAAAAGAAATGGAGTAAAAAGATGACCAGAGTCTGTTTTTACAGACAGATCTGGGGCGCCATATTGAAAAACATGGCTGACCCGATTTTTTGCTACCGTTGTTAGCGGTCGCGAAAAATCACGGTAGTTGATCTAAACCACTGCCACCAGCCATTTAAAGTAGGAAAAGGTAACATTTTAACGTTACATGAGCGTTTTGACTCGGGAAGCTAAGCAACCCCTGCAGCACTCTACAGGAAGATAGTGTGTGCTGGGTCAGTAAATTTAAAAAGACTAGTAAAGCCAATTTAACTTTACATACTGTGGGAGATTCCTATAGAAGGTATTTAAACCTTGGGGAGTCTGAAAGACACCTTTCTGCCATTGCACTGAAGGTGCTGTGTGACACACAGAAAAATATGATGCCACTGGAGTTGTTTTAAAACTCCATAACCAAAGAACACAAAAATAAAACACATACAAAATACTTGGAAGAGTGGGAAAAAAGGAGATATGTGACATGCCCATTTGCTGCATGTCTTTCAGGGGGTCAGGCAGTATGGGGGTTGTTGTTTCTCAGTGTGTGTGTTTTGTGTGTTTGAATTGCGTGCAGGTGTTGCTGCATGCGTACTGGGACACATGTTGATGGTTGTCTTGTGAGTTGTTGTTTGCATGTGTGTTATGTCACCGAGGGGGGCACGTGGGTCTTGGGTTTTTGGGTGCATGGATGTGTTGGCTGCACTCTGTTTCATTTTTTTCATTGTCTGCAGATCCTTCCATCAGGGAATGATGGCTATTTTCTTGGATGAATTTTGACTGTCGACTGCATGCCCAGGGGACAGGTAACATGTGCATTTATCTTGATCCTTATGCAATGGCTACATTAGTTGCTGCATGTCTGGATGTGGCACTTCTGGTGTGTCGCCCTCTTTGTCACAATTGTCAATTACCTCTTTGTCATTTGTTATTTTGGGATGGGATTTATGATTCTGTCACATGTGGATCGTTACTGCACTGCTTTTCAACACCCCACAATAGGGACATGTTTGTGCGCATCATTCGCATTCTAGGACATGGGTGGAGCAATATGCCATTGTGCTTCTTGTATTTTGTGCACATATTACTTTTGGAGGCCCTGTATGGCTTGCAGCTCAGGCATGATGTTTTAATTTTTTCTGGATTTACCACTGCTTACACATTTGGCAGGTATGTTAATTAGTCACATGGGATGGTTTTGGTGCCATAGGGGTGATTTCCTTGAATGTTTTGCATGGTGGTAGTGGTGTCCTCCCTCTTCAATGTGTTTCTTTTGGAAACACAAAATGGAATGTCTTTTTAGTTCTAAGGAATGCACACAAATGTGCACTTCCAAGGGCACTTTGTCAGGGTGGTTTTGTAAGCACAGTGGATTGGCCCATTGCCATGATGGAATGGCACTTGGGAATTTGCGGGGTTGTGTGCAAGCTGGGTCCGTGCAGCCTCTCCATGTGCCCTTTGCCTAGCCATATGCAAGCGGTGTGCCTATGGGTGTGGATAGTGTGCCACCACCATGTCCACCGGGACGCAATGCTGTGTTGTAACATTGTGCAGGACACATACTGCCACAATGATCCTGCAGACTACTGGTGCATAAAACAACACACCACCAAAGTGCTCAAAGGGAGCGGAAAAGTGACTTGAGCACTGGAAATGTGCGCTCCAATATACCCCGAGTCGCAATATGGGCAGTGTTGTACCTTACCTCAGCAGCTGTTTGGGGTTGTGTATGGGCGTCATCATGTATGTGCTCAGAGGGTAGGCACTGTCCCCTATAGATGTAAGAATCGTTGTCATTGTCATTTGTTGACAGTGTCTATTGGTCTGTGAGCAACATGCATGCGTGTACATCGCCATTCATACTCACCAATGAGCCATGTGTTGCCATGCTTCCCAGCTTCCAGGGCCCTGTGTAGCGATTACATTCTGAAGATGTAACTTTCATGTGTTCTACCAGGAGAGTTGGTATACACTTCAGTAATGATGCCCCCTGGCATCACACACAACCAGAATATTGATGGAGTGCCAATGTTTCTGGTTGCAGTAGAGGTTCTCTGTTGCTCTAGGTGGACGTAGAGCAACACGGGTGCATTCAATAGCACCTAGCACATTTGGAAAATGTGCCACCCTAAAAAAATCCTTGCCTTTCTGCTGGTGTTCTGGGCAAATAGATATGCTGGCGGACAGAAGGACATGCAGTTATGATTGCCAACACCTGGTGTAAGCAGCGAGACTGCATGGCCTGGGAGACACCACCTACTATGGCTGTGGTCCGCTGGAATGGCCCAGTGGGCAAAACATGCAGAGCAGTGAGCACCTTTTACAAAGGGCTCAGTGCTTGTGAGCACATGGTGGGTGATGTGAGGTCATCTTGCCAATCCCTGACCAGGTCTAAGATGATATGGGGTGGGGGGAACTTATACCTGCCATATACCTGGTCGTCTGTCATCCCAAAAAGACTGGTCCGTGGGTGGAAGATCCGGGCCATGGCCATCTTCCTCCTCCTGCAGTGTCCCTGGATGATTGCTGCAACAAATGGTGCATTCATCGTGGCTGTATCCATGCGTTTGTTGTGGGTGCGTGCTTTTAATGCATTTGTTTGTGTGCGCATTGATGTTTACGCCTGCTATTGCGTGGTGTAGGTGTTTTCGGGATTTGCATGTGCTTTTTTGCAAAGCGGCGTTCCCTGTTCAATTCCATGAATACGTTTGTTTTGCGCGCGTATGGGTGGTGCGATTTTTTGACGGTGGAACGTTCCTCGTGACGCCCACATATTCGCTTGTTCTTCCTCATTCCGCATGCTGCTTCCGCTTTTTAGGTGACTGTGCAGGCCCGGCCCACCCTCCTCTTGCAGTCTCCCACAAGGCATTCATCGAGTCGCAGTGACGTGGTTGACCGGTTCAGATTCCGTGCAAGCCCCGGGTAAGCCCCACGCATTACCAAAGGGAAGCCATATGCATGAGGGTAGATGCAAAAATCAAAGAGACAGTAAAAGGACTTCCTCAAAATGAAAGGTGGAGATGCCGGACTATTTATTTATTTTATTTTGCATTTTTTTATGAATGAGTAAACATAAGAGTTGAGAATATCATGCTTCTGTCAACATCTATAACAGCTATAAGCACTGCTAGGTTAATTTTGGAATCCCGAATGCCAATCATGATCCATGGTTTCTGGGCAAAATTTGCCGGTGAAGCCATGGATCCTGTAGCCACTCAGGATTTCAGCATACACACTCCTTCTCACTGCTGTTCCTCCTCCCTCCCCCGCTTACCTTCCTCTTAACTCTGCCAGTGTTGCCTCTCCCCCTCTCTCCCTAACGGCCTCCCCACCTCCCTGTCAGTTTGTCCTGCAGCTGACCCGGCAACCAGCGAATAGCAATAAGGTCTGCTTTTGCAGTGTAACATGGGTTCTTTTGAATCTGTATCCCTCAGTATGCCATTTTACAGCACTTGCCTTTTTAATAAAGATAGGGCTTCATGTGATAAAAATGGTTGTAAATGAGTGTCTGTGTTTTATATTACATTCTCCCTAAATCTAAATGACACCATGACGGGAAAACGTACTGGTCAGCAATGCCTTGACTAGATCTGATATTTCATCACTGGTCTTTAATCCAACAGTTCAATAAATCTAGTACATACTACTTAGGGAAAGGCATTTGCTGTAGTCAAACCTGCGGCAGCCTAATTGTCTGAATTTGTGGTATGGTTGTTTTTAAAATTAGTGGAGATCATGGATTAGAACTAAATCAGTGTTTTCTCGTTCTTACGTTTGTATTTAAAATTTGACACTGAACGTTGGAGAATAGCACAGATACAGCTAACCAATGTATTTTTCATGGTGCACTTGCAATTTATTTGCAGCTATATATTCTCTTTTATGTTCTTACCCCTATAGGTCCTGAATCATATGCATTTGCCTTGTAGTTTTCTATAAAGATTTCTTATTTTATGATGGGTTGATTGATTGTGTGATGTGCACCTATTTTACTATTGAAAGGTAACTGTGCAGAAAGCCTTGCATGTTGGTGTAAAACCAAATAGGGGGCAGGAGAAGGTGTGGTCCACTGGCTACATTTCAAACTGTGGATCTAGGAACAATGAACCTATGTCCCGGCATTTGCACCTTTGGCCTTGGACAAATAACTATTCTCAATATCACATATTGTACCTAACTGACAACACTGTGAAGCGTTTCACTTCATGTTGCTCTGTAGAAAAGCATTGCTCAAAACGGTTTACAAGAATTTAGTGTTGTTCAACATAGCCTAACTGCGTGCCATGGACCTCCCCTCAAAGAGAAGTCAAATTAATGAATTACAATATAATATAGCTTTCCCCATCCACATGATTAAGTGCACTTACCCACTGGAGAATTGTGTCCGGTAAACACACTATTGAATAAAATCCAAAATTGCCGCAAAATCTAATTCATGGGTAAAAAACAAAATCTTAGCAGCAATCTTATATTAGATTTCAACTTCGACATACTTTTAGTGATAGAAACATGGCTCCATGATGACACTGCCTATACTCTAAATGAAATTCTCCCTGCAACTACCTTGCTATACTGCAGAACCACCAAACCAACACGGTGATGGTGTCTCCATAATATTTAACAAAACGCTTACTATGAAAACAACACCGTCTGCACAATATAAACACATTGGCCTTTTCGGATTTAAAGTCAAACCACATGTAATACCTCTTTAAATATCATGTAAGCATATAGACCACCATCACAGAACACAAACTTGTATAATTTTTGATAGATCTCTGTTCACTTGCAATGTGAACCTCCCAAATTATCTATATTGCAGGTGATTTTAATTTCTGCTTAGAGTAGATAGAGTCCCATAAAACCAAAATACTACTGGATGTGTTAGATGGTAGGGGCCTCTCTCAGATAGTCAATTCATTTAACCATCTTTGAGGCCACCTTCTTCATGAACTCTTTGTATCTTCCAACAATTTCTCTGCCTAATCTCATCAGGCCTTCTTTTGGAGGAATAACCTTGGAATTCCTTTTTCTTCTCTAATGAAAATACATTTCCATTCAAATTGTAACAAAATTCCTAATAGATAATGGTCAGCGATTACTATTTCTGCTATTGCTCCACAAATGGTTTCCATAATAAATCATGACCCGAAGTCACTTAACTGCACAGAGTTTGTCATCATCATCTATTGACTCCCTGGCACTGATCAAACTTGTATCAGAAGAAAATAAACAAAAAACAAACCCGTTAATCCAGAAAATTAAGTAATGAAAATATGCAACTGCGCACAGATGAACGAGAATGTCTATTTACTAAATTTGTGCAAGTTTTGGTCTTATTAAAACAAAAATCATGTATCTGCAAAAAAATATATTCTGGTTGCAAAAAACAATATTGTATGGATAGAATTTTAGGTTCAAAAACATTTCAAAGCAACAATTTGGTCCCTAGACAATCTTTGCTCGACAAAATCTCGTGATCAAGACGTCAAATCTTCTCAAGATCTCAATGATGAGAAATCTAAATTCTTTCATACGTATTTATATTTTGTCAGACTTTCAAGTCAAATGCCCCATCCCAGATAATGATTTTATCACTACGCGCTGAGACTCGAAATCTTTCTATTCTACATGAATTTACACCTCTATCAGAAAAAACCTTTCACATTTTATTGCAAATGTATACCCTTCTATGTCACCTTGAAAATGATGTCCTTCCAAAATAAGAAAATCCGTATCTATGGCCATAGCAGGCGCAACTAGAACCATCATTAAAACATCCTTTGATTATGGACAATTTGTTGAGATGTTAAAACATGTCTTAATGCTTCCACTTTTAAAGAAGTAAGGAGACAACCCTTTAGACCCAGTAAGTTTTCACCCCATATCAAGACTTCCTTTTATTAAAATTTCTATGTTAGCTGTCACTCTACAACTGACAAAACATGTGGAATCCTCTAAATTCCTTCATGGCAGGCAGGCAGGTGTGCTTCCAGAAGATGGCTGATGGTGGTGGTGGCAATACATTTGTATTATTTGATTTCTTAGCCGCCTTCGAAAACCCTCAACCATACAGTTTACCTTTTACACTTTGGGTTCTGTGGAGCAGTATTTTCCTGGTTAAAAAGGTTCTTCAAAACACATCACAAGCAATGACTGTGTATTATTTTGAATCATCCTCTCTGACGATCCTAATGGACCTACCACATCTCCATTACAATATAATTGCTACCTTTAACCCCTGACAAAACTTCTACATAACTTTGTTACACATTGTTATACATATGATGATGAAGTCCAAATCCTATTGCATTTTGATGGGGCATTGTCATCATCTGATTAATCTTTATCTATGGGTCTGCCTACTCTTAATAGTTGGATTGATCAACTTGCCTTAAATGTAATGCTAACAAAATAGAATACTTGAATTGAGGTCTCCTCTCCTGTCAGGCAGCATGTCTACATTCCGGAGAGGAAGAGAGGTCCATCTGGTCCTCCCCGTGGCTGCACAGGCAGTATGAAGGGTGCGTGGAGGTAAGGCAATTTTAAAATTATTTTTATTTCAAATGTATGGATGCATGAACTCCTTATTTACTTGGAATATGTTTCACATTGAAATGGTTGTTTTGCTCTTTGACATGATGTAATGTCCATATGGACTTTTTTTCTTGGTTGCATTTCTCTTCTTTAACTCTGGCCCCCTCTTCTTCCTCTGCTGGTTAATTTTGTTTATATTTCAAATGTTGTTATCCTTATGGCATGATTATATAATATTTGCTGTATTGGAATGCATGTGAATCATACCAACACCACAGTCTTGCCTTGAAAAGGACCCGTTGTTTTGGGTCGAAACACGTGTCGGCAGTCTTGTTTTTGCATCAACTCATAAAATCTGTTTCAACAGCGTTTTTTTGACTGAAGAATCTATTGCTTTGGACTCTTTGTTTCACTGTATTTATTGTCCAGTTACACATTCAATTTGAATAGGACATTTACCATTCGCTTAGGGCTGCGCAGTCATTTAGAGGTGACATTTTTCAAGTGTATGCATGGAGTGCATGCATGTATGTATGTTGTGTTTGTTGATATGAATGTGTGCATGCAAGGAGTTGTATGAATGATGTGAGGGTGAAAATGTTTGCGTGCATGTCTCAGTCCCCACACATAAACCTAGGGCTGTAAGATGCTGGGGGCATGGCATTCATATTTGCTTTACCTGTGATGCACATAGTGCCATGCATCAATGGTAAAGGAAAAAGGCTAAGTGAAATGTTTTTACCTGGATAGACTGGTCTACATTTTATGTAGGCCAGTCTATCCACATAAAACCACTTCACTTTGCTTCACCCTTGATCCACAGTTACTGTGCATCAAGGGTAAAGCAAACATACCAAGTGTTATTACCTGGCTCGACTGTCCACGTTAAATGTAAACTACTCTAGCCACTTAATAACACTTATATTTGGTATACCCTTGATGCACAGTTACTGTGCTTTAGGGCAAAGCAAACATGATTAGTGGTATTATGGCTAGCTATGGTGACTCCGGTCTAGCCATATATTCTTTGTGTTTCATGGCATTTTTGTACTTTGTATCAATTGTAAAAGCAATCATCAGTGTGATTACTTGATACACTGGACTATCTTGGTATAGCCAGTCTGAATACACTTTTTTTGTGGCATGGCATTTATTACTGGTAATACTGGCATATATTTGTGTAGCATGACTGCTTGTGTGTGGGCACAGCTAGCATGAAAATGGTGTGTATACTGGCATATGTTGTGGGCACAGGAATAATGACAATGCATTAGAGGGTGTGCAGACAAAATATCGAAAATAAAAGGTCGAAAGACAAAAATGTCGAAAAATAAATGTCGAAAAAAAAAAGTCGAATTCCTCTTTTTTTAATTATATATTTATTTTGGGGTCCGGGAATAAAAAAAAATGGGTAAAACAAAAACAAATGTAAAAAAGGGGGGTTGGGGGGAACACCCCATTTCGAAATAAAAACATCATTAAAAAAATGCGACTTTTTTTTCGACCTTTTTTATCGACCATTTGACTTTCGACCTTTATGTTTTTCGATTATATCACTATAAACCGCATTAGAGAATTGCCATATGTACTGTTGGTAACTTGCAAGTATTGTATTTTTTCATGTGCTATCATACAAAACTGATTGCAAACTCTGTGGCTTTTTACCCAATTTTTCACAAGAAGTGCTGTCAAATGCAATTTTAACCCATCATTTAAAATGATTTATTGGGATGAGAAACCCCTGGAACCCTGTTCTTTGGTTCAGGCTCCCTAGCTGCACTTGGTCGCTCCCACATATTGGACCCATACATTTATGCACTCCAGTTCAAAATTCGCCAGCCACCACTGTTACTATTGAAAGTCTAATATCCCTTACCCCTCAGGTAAGCTAGGTGGTTGGTTCCTGTTTCTGTCAAATTTGCCAAATCAGGAAACTCTTGCGTTTATTTTTCTTTAGTTATCAAGTTCTGTTGGCAAATGCATTTTTAACATTTCTACTTGATCCATGCAATCCGATCGATTTTGGTCTTCTAAAATATTTACTTGCAAGCTAGTAAAGAAGGCAATCATAAGTCCATTAGAAAACAGCTCGAGACTTGTCTTTCCCCAACACATCTATGAATGATCTTCATCTGATTTTACCTTACTGCTTTTCCTTACACTAGTCTGATCAGGGTTTCTTTTTTATCATTTCAAGTACCAAGCTTCCCTTTGGGGTGTACACTGAACCCAGACCCTGTAGAATACCATTGGTAGGTTTCTTCTCCAACTGTGAGAGCTTGAAGCTCTCAGTAAACAGACCCGCACTTATGACGGTTGAAAGAGACTTTCCCATTATAGCAGGCTTTCTCAGTGCTCAGTGACAGTAGTGAGTGTTTAGATACTGTTATACATGTACTTGGTATGTGAAAGTACCCCTTGAGGAAAGAGTTTGCTTCTACATAGCAATCCTTCTCTATGGGCAGTGTTTGTTGCAGCCATCTGTGCATCATTATGGATGTCAGTTGCCCAATGAACTGCTCCAAGGCAGGAAACCACTATATTACAGTTATTATAGATGATGCAACTCAGTACCGGGAAGCTTTCCCTCTGAAGAGTAACACCACGCAGAGTATGATAAGCATCTAACACCATACAACTCCTCGGTGGGGTTCCCAAAATGGCTACTGACGGACCAAGGAACATGCTTTATGTCACAAGTGATGACAGAGCTAAAAGCAACTACTAAAAACAGAAACCCTTTCATGTATTGCCTACCCACTGTGATGGGCTAGTGGAGCATTTTACGTAGGCCTTAAAGAATCTCCTGCGGAAATTGGTAGCAGAAAAAGCTAGGAACTTGGATCTACGTATGCCCTGGGAATTGTTTGATGCTGCCAAGAAGAAACCCTAAGCCTCTACCAGCCACTTCTTTTTTGTACTGGTCTATGGCCATGAACCCCAGGATGTCTGCGAAATTCTAAAGGAGGGCTGGAAAAAAGACCAACGCATGGAGATGGGAATCTGGAAGTTTGCCTAGGATACCCATGACCAAGGGACTCAACTGAAAAGGTTTAAAGAGGGTGATCAGGTCTTCGTCTTCTTGCCTATGTCCGAAAACAAATTAACCACGTAGTAGCATAGAACTTATAAGATCACCCAGGTCCCCAGTGACCATAACTACATGGTTCATAAGGACAACCACCTGAGAACCAGCCAAGTTTAGCAAATCAATTGGATGAAGGCTGGGAAACAACCCGACCAGACCTCCTCAAAGCACCTCTGTTAACTCTGCATGACACAGCAGCTTTAGCTGATCCCTGACAATTTTCCAGCCGAACAATGACATGACTGGCGTGCCTACCTATGACACTTGGCACACTAAATCAAAACACCACCAAGGATGTCAGTCCAGCCCAACAGCCTCCCAGAATCCTGCCAAAAATCAATACAAGAGGAAGTTAAAGTAACACTGGAGCTTGGGTTTATTTAACCTTCCCAAAGTTACTGGGTGTTGCCCATTAGCCTTGTGTCCAAACCAGACGGCAGTTAGTAGTTTTGCATCTACCTCTGGAAAGTGAATGAGATGTTGAAACTCAATGCCTTCCTGATGCCCAGGATCAATGAGAGATCGAGCAGAATGGACCTGCAAGGTACATCTGAACCCTCCATCTAGCAAAAGGTTATTGGCAAGTCTTGTTGGCCTCTGAGGACTAGGAAAAAATGTCCTTTGTCACAACCATGGGACTATTTCACTTCACATTTTTTCCCTTCAACAATCTGACAAATTAGGTCCTCCAGCCCCACCAGCCCTTGTTAGGGGCTTATCTAGACAACATAATAATTTACAGTATCAGATGGGCCAAGCATGTGAAACATCTTTATTTGGTTGCCTGGAGTCACCAAAAAGCTGTACTCACAAAAGCTGTCTCACCCTCTCTTCAGCAAAACAGATGGCCTTTCAATTCGGGAAAGGGACCATGTAGCCCTAAGCAGGCAAGGAATGAAGCATTCCTTCTCTTCTCAAAAACTAAGCGAGATCTTCAAGCCTTTTTGAGCTTGGTCGGCTATTATCAGAAATTCATAATAAAGTTTTCAACTATCGCTGGCCCACTCAAGGAATCCAAGTTCAATCAGATTCAATGGTCTGAGAGTATGTAGAAGTGATCAATACATCTCCATCCCCTCCTAATCATGCCTGGCTCTGGGGACAAGCAAGGTGGCACCTCAGGGTTCAACCCTTAGCCACCAGTGTATATTGGCCTTGGGGTGGTATGGGGCAGATCCCGTGGTCACCTCATCTTGGTGGCTGTCACATGGCAGGAGACCATCACATTGCTGCATTCAGGCCAGTCTGTAAGCTAACTGCACCCCACTAGTCCAGTAGGGTAGGCCAGTTCTAATTACTCTGCCCCTACACTAACCCCTCGGGAAACCCTACAGAATACCATCGGTAGGCCCTCTGGCAAGCAGAGCAATAATCTCTTTCGGAGAAGGCCCAAACTTATGACATTTGAAAAAGAGGCTTTCCTTTTAAAACAGCGGTGAAGTGAGGGGTGCTGTGGAGCAGTCTAGCCAAGATGGCAGCCTGCTCCTGAACTCTGTGTGTGCCGGTGCTATTTTTTCCGTTATGACTGAACCTGATTATTGTTGGAGCGTCGCTGGTGGGATAAATGATTAGACTGTGGTGAGGTGCACTGAACGACTGCAGCCAGAGCACTGATGGTGCCCGTTTGCCACAGATACCGGCATGAGAGAGTAGGCCAGTGCAGACAGCCTGGAGATATACCTGGGGACTGGGCTAAGACTATCTGTGATTGCCGGAGGCCAGGGGTGTACCCACTGGGGCTCCTCAACACTGGTCAACTGGAATGCTGGCTGTCCTTGCCGCCGGAGACCCAGAGAGAATCCTGACTGGCACACATTGAGCATATTGAGGTTGAGGAAGACCGCCGGTGGGGAGAGTGACCTGCATCGGTGGGTAGGCCTGCAGGACCACCGGAGATCTTTGCAGGGTACCCTGGATGTCTGCCGCACCCGCACTATAGCTGATGGCCCGACCTTTGAGGCAAGATCAGATGATCATCGGGGCCTCTCCGTAGCGGGGACCAGAAAGGAGCCACCAAGGGGAGTCCTTCCTCCGCCCAACACGTTATTTGGAGCGGTCCTGGCCACAGGAGCCGATACAGCACGACCCGCCATATAGGATCCGCTGCTATACACCAGTGCAGAATGATTAATACACTCATCCCCAAACAGTGACCCTTATATACATAATCATTGCTATACTACAGAGGTGAGTGCCTGGCGGCGAGGGCAACGACCGCACATTTCACTAGTGTGTGAGCATCCCCTGAATGCTGAGAGAGGAATCAGCACTAATCTGGTGGCATAGGTATTGTGATATGACAAGGGGCACAGGGAGCAGAAAGGGGGAGGCATAAACCGCTTTACAAAAACAACCCCTAAACGTGTGCCCCCCCCCCCACAGAAGCCGCAGCTGGGAGCTTGCCTGCTGCATTTGCCGGCCTGCTTAGCTCACAACAGATACTGGACATAATGCAGCGTGGCTACACGTCAGTGAATGAGAAGCTCAATGATATAACCGCTAGTGTAGTCTCACTAAGCATGCAGCAAGATAAGAAAGAGCAAAGGATTACAACCACTGAAAGCAGAATCAGCACAGCGGAAGTCAACATAGTGAGCTACATAATACTGTTGCATCCTTATCCAAGGATATGAAAACTGTGAAAGCTAAGTGCAATGATCTAGAGTCCAGATCTCGCAGGAACAACATTCAGATTATAGGTGTACCAGAAAATGCATTATGAGGCAATATGGAACTGGCGGCCAAGGAACTACTCAGTAAGCTACTGGGAGATACAATCGTATCACCTCACTTTAGAGTAGAAAGGGAACACAGGGCACTCTCTGTGAAACTTAAACCTAGAGAATACCCCCGCCCCATAATTGTGCGATTGCTAAATTGCAGGGGCAGAGATTTGATTTTATATGCCAGAGAGAAGATCTTAGACTGGAATCCCACAACATTCATCTGTACCCTGATTTTACAGTGGCAGTGCAGCAAGAAAGACACATATTTTTGGGACTTAAAAAGCTAGAGAGAGAGGAATATCCCATATGTGATGCTGCTTCCTGCAAAACTTACATTGAATATCAGGATAGGCCCTATTTATTTACGGTACCAGAAGAGGCAGTCGCTTTTTATAGAATCCAATATGCCTGTGGAAAGTGTTACGTGTGACTTCCTGTGTGTGTGTGGCTTTGGAAAAAGAGGGAGATGTGTTATATAGTGACTGTCTGTATTGATCTGCCATATGTGAGTGTGTGATGTCATATGGAATGTTGTTGGGTGAATGATGGAATGCTGATCTGAGGGTTCCATACTGAGGCAGGCGGTTAGAGCTTCCCTGCCTGGGTGATGGGGCCAGTGCTGAAATTACTCCATACTCCTATATTTACTTTCATGTAACTGTAACTGAAGTGTCTTGAATAAACCTAATATATAACCTAAGTTAAGCCTGCAAGTCACTTCGCAACAGAAAGTTCTACTACGGGGACATCCTCCTCATGATGCTCAACAAAACTTTACATAAAACTCTTTCTTCTCCTGCCGGCATGAGCCAATTGAAACGTAAACTAGAATAGGCTTGATCAGAGTATCCTTTGTTGTACATTATTGACTCAGTAACCGCACAATACATCAACAGTTAGACCCCTTTCAAGCGCAAATGTTATGGATGGGTTGTTTGAATATTAGGGGAGGGGTGCACACTGCCACAGTTTGGTATGCAGTGAGCGTGGGTGGGGAGGCAGGATGGCTTATGTTGGGGTAAAATATAAAATGCACTTGGTGGAGGAAAACAGAGAGAGAGGACTGGTCACAATCAGCAGCACTAAATACTGCATTTCTGAGTTATGGCAACACAGTCACGTGAGGAGGTACAGAATATATCCCTTCTCAGCTGGAATGTTCATGGGCTAGGTAACACGATCAAGGTCTGTAAAATAGCAGCATATGCGAAAATAAATGGTGTTAGGATACTGCTTTTATAAGAATCCCATCCATAGGAACAACAGGCAAACACATTTGCACCGAGCTGGGGTACCCAGTGTCATTATACATCCTACTCTACGAAGGCTAGGGGCGTCCTGACATTAATACATCGCTCGTTACAGTTTATGCATCTGATCTCCATAATAGATGAAGAGGGGTGCTCTGTGTTGGTGCATGGTACCCTTTGTAGGCGAGAGGTACTGCTGGTTAATGCAAATGGGCCTAATATTGACGGCCCAGATTTTTATGATAGAGTCTTCCAATTATGCAGCACATACCCGATAGCGGATATTATATGGGGAGGAGACCTGAACACTATCTTAGACACAATGATAGACCGCACAGGCACTTCAACTAGACTACTAACTAAGGCATCACAGTCTATACTTAAAAATATGCATGCATTGGACCTATTAGACGTCTGGAGGAGAGTACACCTCACGGATAGGATAGGGAGCTTACGTTCTACTCTTCAGTACAAGACATGCATTCATGCATAGACACATGGATGGTTTCAAGCACACGACTTAATAAAATAATAGAATGGAAAATTCGGCCTCTAACGTATTACGACCACTCCTCAATACAGCTTACGATTGGCATGACAGTAGAAGGTAAGCAAAGGATTTAAACCCTCGACATTGTTGGATCCTGCATTTTCATTGAACCTACACAAACATATGACCTCCTTTTGAAAAAACAACGTAGGATCCGTCTCCACAATAGCAACCCTGTGGCAAGCCTTTAAAGCATATATCAGAGGAGTGGATATGTCTACCGAATTCGGGACCCTGAAGAGTATAAGACCAGAACTGGAGGGCATGGAAGCTGCGCTTCGGACTTTACAGCAACAATACGCATGCACCCCCATACTGTATGTGAGATTAGCTGTCAAGACCGCACTTGATGCTTTTCAAGAGACTGCGCAGAGGGAGCTGACATTTATGGATAGACCAGTGTTAGCCCAGAAATATGGGTCAGGAGACAGGCCTGGACGCAAGCTAGCCTGTATAATTAGATCAGATACTGGGAATGCATATATACCTTACATAAAAATGCCAAATGGTTCCATAGCGCACTTGGATACAGATATAAAGGCCATATTCTATGAGTTCTACTCAGCATTATATCAGTTGAAGGGCAGTGCTTCTCAGAGCAAGATGATGCAATATTTGAAATGGATCCCAACAACATTGTTGTCCAGAGAGGCAAGTGAGACTCTTGAATTGCCCATGCCAGCACAAGATATACAACCTGCCATTATGGACCTACCGAATGGCAAAGCACCAGGGTCAGATGGCCTGGTATCAGAGTTTTATAGAGAATTTCCGTAGGTATTGGCACCGTTCTTATTCCAACTGTGGGAAGAGGTGCTACAAAAGGGTGTGTTGCCAGAAACACTGAGGGAAGCAGTCATAATTCTCTTGCTTAATCCAGATAAGGTGGCTGACGACCACTGCCCACTATCGCTAATTAATGTGGATGCCAAAATATTCGCAAAGACTATAGCAACTAGATTATCCCACCTCATGCCGTATTTAGTGAACCACGACCAATCGAGTTTTATTGCTGGAAGGGCCACAGCACTGAATTTGAGAAGATTGTACAATGTCATATCCTAGGTCTCCCCAGAGACGAAAGATGCTGTTATTTCCTTAGACATGCCAAAAATGTGGCCATTCCTCTTCCAGGTGCTTTCTAATTACGGCTTTGGACCTCTTTTTATATCTTGGATTGAACTGCTGTACACATTATCATTTGCCTGCATGCGCACAAAATAGACGACTTCCCGCATAATACATCTTGGGGGTGATACACGGCAAGGATGCCCCTTATTACCGCTGCTATTCACCATGGTTAAAGACCCGCTAGCGGACCTATTCCGAGATAAACATAGCAGAGCAGGTATCAAACTGCAAGGACATTCAGAAGTGATTTCTTTATATGGTGACCATATTTTGCTCTACGTATGTGACCCGGATGCCATTCTAGAGAGAATAATTAAGGTGGTGGTAGATTTCGGTAGCTTCACGTTAATAACAATAAATCAGAATTATTTCCACTGACTGATATCACGTCTGAATCAACCAACAAGGGGGGACTGAAATGGTCAGAGCACTCTTTTAGCTACCTAGTGATATCGATATCACGGACTCAGACCTCAACATATGATCTGAATTATGGCAAGTACATGATTGTTCTGAAAGATAAGCTCAGACATTGGGTACGCATGCCGATGTCTTTGGCGGGAAGACTCGCAATGCATAAAATTATAATTTTACCAAAGTTATTCTACATGTTCCATACCATACCAATATGGCTGGGGCGGGCATTCTTTAAAGAACTTTTTGGGGAGTGCACTGCATTTGCCTGGTCGAATGCTCTGGCCCACTTGAAGTGGTCCCTCTTAACTCAACCCTACGAGATGGGCAGTAACGCTGCCCCGCATTGTGAACTATATTATTTAGTGGCACCAGTGGCGTCGCCAGGAATCAAATTTAGGAGGGGCACAGAGGGGGCCAAAGACAAAAGTTGGTGGGCACAGACAAAAGTAAGGGGAGAACATGGTCACTGCTCGTCTTAGGTAGGGGGGGCACATGAGTGGCACAGGCTTACAGATGTAGTAGTAGTAAAAACGCCAACCTCCTACACATGTTAGGGTCCTGTCCAAAGCAATGCACATGCTGGTCTGTAGTTTGTCTAACTTTGTCAAGCATACTGGGGCAACAATTGAACCTTACACTGAGAGATTGTATATTAGGCTACATTAACAACATGGACGTAATGAAACGAAGATTGTTAAACTTGGGCTTACTGTTAGCCAAAAGGTGCATACTAATGAGGTGGAACTGGATGGAACCACCCTCACAGGATATGTGACTGAATGATATGGGGTGGTTTAATAATAATGAGGAATTATATATAACATTGCTGCCGAACAGTAGCAGACCCAAGGATATATGGCCATGGTCGCACTGGGGCATACAATTGTCTCGGGCACCAATGAATAAGTATCCCGCAGTTGCAAATGACAATTCATTCCTTTTGTGACAGACTGTTTGAAGAGTACCCAAGTGGGAGATTTTTCATAAAATATAATGCAGATGAAAGAATATTCATTTAGTTAAACTGGTCAATACTACTAGCCGCATGGTGAAGTAACTTATCCAATTGGCCCACATGGGCCAAATAAATGGCCCACTTTGGCAAAAACCTGGCCCACACTAGCCTTTGGTGTTTTTGGTTCGGGCATTGCCTTATTGGCCGATAGGCCAGTCCGAGCCTGCTTATGGCCCGCATCATGTGAATACTTGTGATGCTGGAAATGCATCGGAGGGACAGGGCCTCCGTATCCTTGTCCTTTACTGCTTTTTATCGTGTGTTCTGTCGTGTTTTCCACGCAGGAGTTCATGTGGGACTCCTGGTGGTGCAGCTCTCTTTTGGTTTGGTGAACGGACCTGTGGGATACCCTTATGACACCCATGGGTGGGGGTACAACCCTGTGCCCCTAGTGTATGTTTTTGGGCACCTGTGGGTGGCCCGCAGAGCAGGGTAGGGGCTGGTGGCAGCTCCATGCTGAGTTTGACAGGTGTGCGGAGTATCCTCCATTTTGGGATACCCCGGCCCTGCCATTGGGATCAGTTGATTCCTGATGGAAAACAAGATGGCCCTGGTGGCCTCTTGCTTTCTATTACCCATTACCTTGTTTTCCCAAAGTCCTAGGAAGCCCTGACTCTGTCCCTTCCCCCTGACTGGCTGTTGGGTGGAAATGCCACATATGGTGTTGTTATGAAGGCCCGGCCAGACTAGCTGGAGCCTTCCCAGTGATGTATGTTGTGGGTACCTCCTGTGGGTGGGACCTGGGTGAATAGAGTGTGTGACGAATATGCATTCTGTGTTGTGGGTGTCTAGTATCTGGTGGTTGACACAATGACTGAGACAACCCTGCCCGAAACCGGCATGAATGCAGCTTGGAGTGTTGAATAGGTCGGTACTTGTCCCAATACACATAACTTGTTGTGAGTGTCTGGAGAGAAGTGAATGGCCTGAATACCTCGTGTGCCTGATTGGCTGCCTGCCTGCATGAATGCCTGTAGTCGTGATTGGATGCTTGAGTATGACCCAGTGGAATTAATGGGAGATCAACAGTATATCTGGGGACCTCTCACTGCTAGGATCGTGTTCAGAAGCTGAAGTCCACTACGATGAGTAACTGGAATAACTGACGCTTGACCTTGAAGCCCTGCTGGATGAGAAGAATTGCTGTTGCTCTCCTTCGCAATCTGAAAGCTGCTGTGCTTCCAAGGACTGACCCAGAGAGGACCTGGTAAGGCGCCCTCTTCCCGAGCTACGAGGGACCATCGTGCACAGCTGATGTTTGCCAACGCTCCCTGGTAGACAGACCTTCGACAGGCTGCCAACCCGATACAGGGACTGCTGCGGAACTCCAAGGAGAAGCACTCGGACTGTTGTCCGCCACTGTCGACGACTGCCGTCGCCGACCGGAGCCGCCATGCTCCCGTTTGCCTAAGAACTTCAATTGATCATCGGATGCTCTCGTCTGCATCGTCACCCGCTTGTCTCCCGCGGGATAAGGCCTAACCATCGATGTGCCGAGGAGCATCCACCGGTGGGTTTCCCGCCACCTAAGGACCACAGAGACGCCGACGACTCGACGCCCTTGCTGGGTGTCATGATGCTTACCTCCAAGGAGCCAGGTCCGACCCAGCAACCCCAGAGGCAGGCATCATTTCCCCCAGGGGAGTGCCAGCGGGCCCAAGCTGGGGCCCTTTGGACTCAGTCCTGGCGCCTTAGGCGCCAGGCTCATGTTGGACCTTTGTCCTGGCGCCTTAGGTGCCAGGCTCATAAAGCTAGACATGTGTTCAAGTGTTTTAATATGCACTTACCTGATGCAGACCATGCTGCCACATCCAGGCCCTCTTGAGGCCTGAATAGGAACTACTTTACCTGTGGGACTACTTTCCACCCGGGTGTGGTCGGGGAAGGATACATACCTGATCGGAGGAAGGATACACACTTGGAACTTCTTCCAAAGCTATTTAAACCACACCCGATCAGCAACTCACGCTTCACGTTGTTCTGCTCCCCGCAGCTGGACGCTCACCGTGTCAGCTCCTGCATCTGGACTTCAGCCACGCCTGTCAGCATCCTGGGTCACCTGCAAAGGGAGACAAGAGACCTACCAGCTAATCTGCACCACGGAGACATCACCGACGATCCTGAAAGGGAAGACATCATTTTTAAAAGCATTTCGTTACAATCGCTGCAGCGCTGCATTTCACTCACCTTTCCTGGGTTCCTCCATCTTCAGCAGCGATCATCCAGATACACAGCCACTTCCCAGAGCCTAGAGAAAAGGACAAGAATAAGAGGTGAGAGAAGGAAGGGAATAGGAAAAGCTCAGTTTCCTTCTAAGACTTACCTGTTGGGTCATTCCCATTTCATTTCGGGTCTTGCTGCTTCCAAGCAGGACCCCGGCCCCTATGGGGAAAAAAGACAAAGACATTAGATGAGCGAATGCAAAAACATTACCTGAGCGCTCATCTAGGACTTACCAGATCTTTACTGAAACTGCACGTTTCACTTCGGGTCGGCGCCATATCTCCGGCATTCCGAACCCCGGCCCCTATGGGGAAAAGACATCAACATCAGCGCTTTGTTGCAAGAAGTCTCCAAAGGAATCTTCATTCATCACCTGAAAAAAGACAATGAACATTATTATTTAAAGCTTGAACTTTTGAACTTGCAACAGAACTTTAACAGCGCCTTACCAGTATAATCAAGCTTACCTGAACTCCCATCCAACCTCAATCCAGTGAATTAACTGGGTTCAACGCGCCCCTGCGTCAGAAGCAGGATGGAGAGCTCGTCCTTTCAGACCCTAAGGTGAGACTTCACGGGGAATCGTGGAAGGGTATCGTGGAGGGTTGGAAGAGAGTGAGAGGCTTGAGCATAACTCAGTCAGTAGGTAATACTCCCTTTTCACGCACAGGGGAATATTCCTGCGAGCCGGAGAAGCCAGAGTAGAGGGCCCTTCCTGTCCATCTTCAGAGTCCTGCGCTTCACCATTGAAGAAGCATCAGCACTCGAAGCCAGACCTGCGCCTCCGTGGGAATCAGGTGAGCGTTACAGAATGCAAAGCCTACCCACAATTTCCCACCCGGGCGCTATGGAGACTTCCGAGACTGACCAGCTGGCCCAGCTATTGGGGGAATTACGGGCAGAGGTGCACTCAGCCCGCCAGGAGACTAACGCTCTCAAAAGAGAACTGATCTTATCTAAGGAAATAACTGATGACCTAGCCAAAAGGTTATTACAGGCCCAGGCAGGGCACACTCCTTTACCTAATTCCGGAGACATTTCCACATCAATGGGTTTGAGTAACCCGGTACAAATTAATCTACCTGGACACATGCCTTTGGCCCCACCTGAACGTTTTGCGGGGGATCCCAAGAAATATGCCGTCTTTATGAACCAATGTCACTTACACTTTCTATGCAGACCCGGAGCCTTCCCTAACGACCAGACCAAGGTAGCCTTTATACTATCTTACCTCAGTGGCAGTGCTGCCGATTGGTCTATTCCATTGGTAAATCAGGATGATCCCATTCTCCAGAATTTTCAGGGCTTCCAGGCCAGCATGGAAAGATTGTTCGCTCGACAATCTCAAGGACAGGCCCTTGATAACGAACTGCTATCCTTACGACAAGGTAATCAGGATCTTCTGTCCTACATAGCCACCTTTAACAGACTGGTTGTGGAAACTGGATGGCCAGAAAGCAAAAGGATCACATTGTTTCATCGAGGCCTGCACGGAGAGTTTAAGGATGTTCTATCTCAGATAGTAAACCCACCCCAGGTCTGCGCAGACTACATTGACTTGGTGGTTCAACTTGATCACAGACTTCAAAATAGAAAAGCAGATTGGTTCAAGTATGAAAACCGAGCACCGATCAAAACCCATGCTACCTCCAAGAGTACCGACGTATCTGAACCTATGCAAATCGGTGGTGTTAAAGGACCTTTAACGCAGAAAGAACGAGAGAAAAGGCGGCAAATGCAACTTTGTCTGTATTGGGGGACTTCCGGTCACTTTCTTCGAAATTGTCCAGTTAAACCACTTAAGAAGGTGGTTGGAGCTACTGATAATGAATTAGAGACACCTGATTCGGGAAACGACCTAGCCCGGCAAGCGTAGGGGTCCGCTTGCCGAGCTTGAAAACTAACTCTTTGACCTCGCATTTCGTCATGCCAATGGTGCTCGTGGACCCAAAATAGCCTCAGCAGTTGCATGCTATAAAAGCATACATCGACAGTGGAGCTATTGGAAATTACATAGACCGTGAATTGGCTTCCAGGATTAAGCTTCCTCTCCGCCCGAAAGTAACCCAAGATGTCATTACTACAGTAGATGGAACCGAAATAGCCTCAGGGCCTGTAACGCATTCCACTGTTGAAGTGACACTGCTGGGTCAGGATGGACATCGGGAAGCAATCGTGTTTGATGTGATCAAGGCCCCACAATTTCAAGTAATTCTTGGAATTCCTTGGTTAGAAACACATAATCCCAGAATTGACTGGCGAGCAAAGAAGATAAGTTTTCCTGATTGTGAACCAACTTGTTATCCAAGAAATCCAGCTATGGGTCTAGCCACAGCAACTTCCACCCCTGTACAGTTACCGTCAGAATACCAAGAATTCCAAGACGTTTTTCAGAAAGAACAGGCTAACACGTTACCTCCCCATCGGTCTTATGATTGCCAGATCGATCTGGTACCCAATGCTCAACTACCTTGTAGTAGGATTTATGCTCTTACGGAACCTGAGAACCTGCATTTGTGTCAGTATTTAGATCAGTACCTAGCCAATGGTTTTATTCGCCCGTCCAAGTCTCCTGTCTCTTCAGCTCTGTTCTTCGTGCCAAAAAAAGAAGGCGATCTTAGAACGTGTATAGACTATCGCGCCCTAAATCAAATAACGATTAAGAATCGTTATCCTCTGCCCTTGATCCCTGAGCTTATCGACCAGGTGAAAGACGCTTGTGTGTACACCAAGTTAGATCTCCGAGGAGCTTATCACCTGGTGCGCATAAAAGAAGGCGACGAATGGAAGACTGCATTCCGCACCAAATTTGGGCTCTTCGAATATCAGGTGATGCCCTTCGGTTTGTGCAATGCACCTGCCGCCTTTCAGTACTTTATGAATGATGTTCTTCGGGAACTTATCGATGTCTGCGTCATTGTTTACATTGACGACATCCTGGTGTACTCTTCTTCAGAATCTGATCACAGAAAACATGTTAGGGCAGTTCTTGAGAAACTGCGCCAGCACAGACTATTTGCAAAACTCGAAAAATGCGTTTTTCATACCACAGAAGTTGAGTTTCTCGGATTCCACAATAACCCGAGCCTTCAAAGAAGCTGCAACTCATTTACAGCAAGCCAAGAAAAAGTATAAAGAAAACGCTGATTTGCACCGAAGTAAAACTCCTCCTTACCAAGTAGGAGACCAGGTATGGCTAGCAACTAAACATTTACCCCTCAAGGGCCCGTGAACCTTCAATCCCAGATTCATAGGACCTTATCCCATCAAAGCTATAATCAACCCAGTGGCCTTTAAACTGGATCTACCGTCCAACATGCGTATTCATCCAGTTTTTCATGCATCACTTTTGAAGCCAGTACAACCAGGAACCCGATTGTCCAAGCCTCCAGATCCAGTTCAAATTGAAGGGGAATTAGAATTCGAAGTTAAAGACATTTTAGACTCCAAGGTGGTAAAGTCGAAACTCTTCTATCTTGTTGACTGGAAGGGATATGGACCTCAGGAGAGATCGTGGGAGCCTAGTAACCATGTCCACGCACCTCGATTAGTACAAAGGTTTCACCGGAGATTTCCGAACAAGCCCAAACCCCCGGAGGGAAGAACCTTGGGAGGGGCCTTGAGGGGGGGTACTGTCATGATGCCTACCTCCAACGGAGCCAGGTCCGACCCAGCAACCCCAGAGGCAGGCATCATTTCCCCCAGGGGAGTGCCAGCGGGCCCAAGCTGGGGCCCTTTGGACTCAGTCCTGGCGCCTTAGGCGCCAGGCTCATGTTGGGCCTCTGTCCTGGCGCCTTAGGCGCCAGGCTCATAAAGCTAGACATGTGTTCAAGTGTTTTAATGTGCACTTACCTGATGCAGACCATGCTGCCACATCCAGGCCCTCTTGAGGCCTGAATAGGAACTACTTTACCTGTGGGACTACTTTCCACCCGGGTGTGGTCGGGGAAGGATACATACCTGATCGGAGGAAGGATACACACTTGGAACTTCTTCCAAAGCTATTTAAACCACACCCGATCAGCAACTCACGCTTCGCGTTGTTCTGCTCCTCGCAGCTGGACGCTCACCGTGTCAGCTCCTGCATCTGGACTTCAGCCACGCCTGTCAGCATCCTGGGTCACCTGCAAAGGGAGACAAGAGACCTACCAGCTAATCTGCACCACGGAGACATCACCGACGATCCTGAAAGGGAAGACATCATTTTTAAAAGCATTTCGTTACGATCGCTGCAGCGCTGCATTTCACTCACCTTTCCTGGGTTCCTCCATCTTCAGCAGCAATCATCCGGATACACAGCCACTTCCCAGAGCCTAGAGAAAAAGACAAGAATAAGAGGTGAGAGAAGGAAGGGAATAGGAAAAGCTCAGTTTCCTTCTAAGACTTACCTGTTGGGTCATTCCCATTTCATTTCGGGTCTTGCTGCTTCCAAGCAGGACCCCGGCCCCTATGGGGAAAAAAGACAAAGACATTAGATGAGCGAATGCAAAAACATTACCTGAGCGCTCATCTAGGACTTACCAGATCTTTACTGGAACTGCACGTTTCACTTCGGGTCGGCGCCATATCTCCGGCATTCCGAACCCCGGCCCCTATGGGGAAAAGACATCAACATCAGCGCTTTGTTGCAAGAAGTCTCCAAAGGAATCTTCATTCATCACCTGAAAAAAGACAATGAACATTATTATTTAAAGCTTGAACTTTTGAACTTGCAACAGAACTTTTACAGCGCCTTACCAGTATAACCAAGCTTACCTGAACTCCCATCCAACCTCAATCCAGTGAATTAACTGGGTTCAACGCGCCCCTGCGTCAGAAGCAGGATGGAGAGCTCGTCCTTTCAGACCCTAAGGTGAGACTTCACGAGGAATCGTGGAAGTGTATCGTGGAGGGTTGGAAGAGAGTGGGAGGCTTGAGCATAACTCAGTCAGTAGGTAATACTCCCTTTTCACGCACAGGGGAATATTCCTGCGAGCCGTAGAAGCCAGAGTAGAGGGCCCTTCCTGTCCATCTTCAGAGTCCTGCGCTTCACCATTGAAGAAGCATCAGCACTCGAAGCCAGACCTGCGCCTCCGTGGGAATCAGGTGAGCGTTACACTGGGCCACAGTTCTTCATCATCTCTTTGCGGTCCAGAACTATCGTCACCGAGGTGCCCCGCACGCCTCTTCCTTGCAGGACGCCAACACTCTGTCATCGATGAGCACCGCTGGGAACGAAGCGGCCACTTCCCTGCCGTAGTTCACCCTGTTCACTGTCGGACGTTCGACGACCCGTGACTCCCGCCTTAAAGGGAAGGCACTCAAGAAGGGCCGTCGATTCCCCGACACCGAACGCCAAGTTCCCCGACACCTCTCGACGATCCGTGGCTCCAGCCTGAAAGGGAGGCACTCAAGAAGGATCGGTCGGCGCATCGTCGGAGAACTCTACTCCACCAGGTACATTGGGGGGTAAAACCTTAATAGGAAGAAGTGAGACTATCGAACATTATATGGACTGGGCTTGCGCTATATATCTTTATTTACAGGTTGCCCAGGTGGGGGGATCTCCACACAGAACTGTGCCTAGTGGTAGGGGTCAGTATTCTGCCTATTGTTTCAACCATCTTAAGTTCCTGCCTATCTCTATTGCTGGTTTCCTCGTTATTAATCTGTGTGACATTTTAACCGTACAGTTGATGCACTTTAATGAGATTTGATAACATTAGTGGTACCACTTTAGAATTGTATATATTTATCATTATTGACTTCTGAGTACAAAGTGCGTTATTGTGATCGTGTACATACCTTTGAATATTAATTATATAAAGACTGTGTTTTCAGTAATACAGTGTATGGACATTCCTTTGTGGGGGTTCGGGGACTACACTGTACTTAAGAACCAGCCTGCATCACCTCCTGAGAAGCTAGGCCTTGATTGCTCGTCCATTGCTACCTTATAGAGAATCTTGGCTGGGGTCCGCTGTGCCTCTCCTCTATCATATAGAGAGCGGCAGTACAGACACCCCCTACCAGTCTTTACAATACTTAGTAAGGTCCACATTGTCTAGTGATGCGGGATGAAGAAGACTCTTAGCACCTCTCACAATCTGTGCTCTCTGTAATGAAATGTACACGTAGTGATGTAAACTGCTCACTCATAAAAAGTATGTTACATGTATTGACTCCCCCTAGTCTTCTATACATAAATCTTTTAAAAAAACAAAAAGACAGAGGCGAAGTGGGGTGCAAGTGCAGTTAGAGGCAGTGTCTGCAGTGTTTTGGAGTTTGGATTGGGTCGTGTCTGAAATTTCAGAGACTTTTCCAGGAGGCAGGACCGCTAGCGGACGTAAAGGTTCGCTCACACAAACAGAATCCTTGCCACTTTAAGAAAATCAGGCACGCCTCCCTCCAGAGATAGGACCCCCAGCGGAGGACAATGGATTAAAGTTTCCCTCACACACTCAAGGTCCTTACCACTTTAAGAAAATTAGGCCTGCCTCCCTCAGGTGAGACGCAAGTGCAGTTAGAGCCAGTTGGAGACTAGAGAGGCAGCGAAGCCATCTTTGCTATTTCTGCATACCTGCAGCCTTGCCAAGAACATTTTGGTAAGTGTGTACTTGTTCACTTGACTATAACTGATGAGAACTTATTGCATCGCTCAATTTACAAGCTGAGGTCGTCTGAGTATATCACACAGGGAATCTTTTGCCTTTACCCTGTGTCACTGCAACGCTTATTTTGTAAAACACTGAATTAGCCTCTAATTTAGCCTACCCCCTGTTTGTTCATTTAAAAAACAGTAGACATATGGCAAAATCCATTTTACCTTGAAACAGACAGCTCCTTTACTCAATCACGACAGCTTCTCAGCCCTCAGTGAGCACTGAAACAACCAAGCTAAAGGAATACACCCTGCAAAAAATGACAAAGTACTTTTTCTCAATGGATTGCAGCTAAGCAGTAACTTTACCAACTGATCGTGAGGTATCCACTAGGTTGTATACGAATTGTTCGTTTTACAACTGTTTGAATTACAATTGACCTTGTCACAATTGACCGAATTGTAAAGGTCAATTGTCACATATATGTGGGGGGAAACCTCCCACAACCCCCCACCCAATGGCAAACCCCCCAAAACCTATATCTTCTCAGCGAGACTCAGCGAGAGGCGCTACAGAGCCTCAGGGCGAAACTATCCGCCCTCCTTGTAGGTCAGACCGAGAGAAAGCTGGCGTTTTTAAACAGCGATACATGGAGAGAGGGGAAAAAGCAGACAAGATTCTGGCCTGGAGGCTGCGAGAGTGGCGTAACAGCAGGAGGGTTAATTGGCTCTCTGGCCAGGGGGGGAAAAAGTTTTGCAGGATAGCCAAATAGCGGAGCAGTTTAGGCAGTATTATGAGGGTCTCTATGCTTCTGAATATTGTGGGGATGGTACGGAAGTAGACCGTTTCCTGGACTCCCTTCCTATTCCTTGCCTAACTCGGGAAACCTCGGAATCTCTAGAGCACACTATCTCGTCTCAGGAAGTAATTGATACTATTGCATCTTTGAAGAGTGGTACTGCACCAGGAGTCGACGGTTTCTCGGTCCGCTTTTATAAGACCTTCCGATCCTCATTGGCCCCCTTTCTATCTAGAGTGTACAACGCAGCCATGGACTCTCGCTCTCTCCCAGAGACCATGATGTCTGCACTCATAGTGGTACTCCCTAAAGAAGGGAAGGATCCCTCGTTTTGTCAATCCTATAGGCCCATCTCTCTTCTTAATGTTGATGTTAAAATGTTTTGCTAAACTGCTGGCGAATAGATTGTCCTCTCTCCTTCCCTCTCTGGTCCATGGAGACCAAGTCATCATCACCGGACGTCAGGGCTCTGATAATGTAAGGAAAACCCTGGACCTTATGTATGAGGTGTCTAAGCGGGGTTCGGAGGCTTACCTTCTCTCGCTTGACTCTGAAAAAGCCTTTGATCGTGTCGAATGGCCATACATGGGGAGGGTGCTGCGTAAGATGGGTCTGGGTGTCAATTTCTGCAGGTGGATTGCTGCCTTGTACAATGGCCCCTCGGCGCGGGTATTGGTGTATGGCTGTACTTTGGCCGGTTTTTCCCTCTCCAGAGGCACTCGGCAGGGGTGTCCCCATCCCCTCTTTTGTATGCTCTGGCAATGGAGCCTTTTGCCATTGCGGTTAGAGACGATGGTGGTATTTCTGGGGTGCAGTGTGGCGACTGCAAATTCAAACTATCCCTTTTCGCAGATGATATATTGGCGTAGCTGACTGGGCTTCACGGATCCCTCCCGAACCTGCTAGATTTGATTCTTCATTTTGGGGCGTTTTCGGGACTTAGGATCAATGTATCCAAATCATGTATTATGCCAATGGGGCGGCTAGGCCGCGAGATTAGTGGTAAATCAGAGGTGTTGGGGATGAGAGTAGAGTGGGAATCAACTAGGTACTTAGGCACTAATATCCCTAGAGATTTAAACAAATTGTATGAGTGTAATTTTTTACCCCTTCAGGCTAAGATCTTTAGTGATTTGACAAGATGGGCACCCCTCACTCTCTCTTGGTTTGGGCGAATGGTTACGATTAAAATGAACATACTTCCCCGTCTCCTCTATCTCTTTTCGTCCCTTCGTTGCATTGTTCCAGACCCCTTTTATGACTCACTGCAATCTCGTCTCTTGCGATTTATTTGGAATGGCAAGAGGGCAAGAGTGAAATACTCCACCCTGACCCTCCCAAAGTCTCACGGAGGGTTCGGTCTTCCTGATTTTAAACTGTATTATAAGGCAGTTCAGCTGCGGGTGATGCTAGAACATCTGAGGGATGACCTTAGGACATACTGGACGTATGTCGAAGATGTTCAGGTCCACCCTTTCAAAGTTAGGGATTTACTCGGAGCGCATCCGCGTTCCCTCCCGAAGAGGGCTAAACTACACCCAATTTTGTCAGTCCTGTGGGCGTCCTGGAAGCCTAATAGGGATAATAAGCCCCTTTCTTCTTGGCCTTCTCCCATTTCTTCTCTGTGGGGTCCCCCGATCAGTTTGGGATCCAGAGGTTTTCGAGAAACCCAGTCGTGGTCGGACCAGGGGGTGGAGAGGGCGGCGCAACTTTTTCGTCAGGGCGATTTTATTGAGTTTGGCCAGTTGTCGGAGGTGTTGCGTGAAAAGCTGCTTTCCATCTTTGAATACTTGCGGCTTAAAGGTATCCTTACCCAGGCTGGTTGGCGGGTGGACTTGTCCCGTCCCTTAGCATTTTTGTGGATGCTAAGTCCAGGAAGGCGTCTCTGTCTAAGATCTACCACGTGCTGGTTACAGCTAACCTAGAGGGTCGACAGCCGTTCAAGCGCATCTGGGCGGAGAGGCTGGGCTTTGCCCTGGATGATCGCACATGGCAGGGGGTCTTTAGATCAATTTTTGGGGGGGTTTGTATACAACTGCTATGGAGCATAATTTCAAGATTCTCCACTCGTGGCACCATCCCCCAGTGACCTTATCTAGGATGTTTTCCAAGGTGTCTCGATTGTGTCCCAGGGAATGCTCTCTTCGTGGTACTTGGTTCCACATGTGGTGGGACTGCCCGGTTGTTCAGGTTTTTTGGGCGGAACTGCTTAGTTGGATCAATAGCTGTCTGGGAACGTGCCCCTCTCTTCACCCCTTGGAAGTTCTTCTGGGCACCCCTTTGCCTGACAGCGACTCTGAGTCTTTTACCAGGGTGACAAGGCCTATGTTACGGGCTGGGAGAAAGGCCTTGGCTCAAAAATTGAAAAGTCCCCAAGCCCCCTCTAAGGCGGAGTGGCTCACCAAATTATTGTCAATTTTTACATTTGAAAAGATGTCGGCCATAGTTAACGATAACATGTCTTCTTTTTTGCAGGACTGGACTGTTGTTTTGTTAAGTACGGAATGTGAAGCCCTGAAACTGTGAACGGCTGGGTGTGGGGGGGGAGGCTTGTGGCTCGGGGAAGATGGTTTGTATTCTGGCAGCCCACCAGATCTCGTGCGATCTTTTGGGCCCCTAACACACGGATTTTGTGTTGAAAAGCCTCACTAAGATTTGTGTCCTAACTCTGATCCTCGTGTACCTTTCGCTCTTTGTAATCCAGGTAGCCTGTGGTGGGGGGGCTTAGGTTTTGGTGGGGGGGAGGGAATGGATACGTTTGGTCTTTACCCTTGATGTGTTTTAAACTTGAATATGGCCAGATGTTGGCTGGCAGATGTATTGTTTGATGAAATGTTTAATTAAAAACTAAGTGGAAAAAAAGAATATCAATTGCTTGCAATAATACTGCTAAGAAAGAAAGAAGAGTTCATTTTTTCCGCATGATAATCATGACAAGACCAAGCAAGACCATTATTGGGGCTGTTTATCAACATTTTTTTCAAACTATCAAACCAGTAGTCCATCCTGTGATGAGACATCTTTAACAACAGATTCCTTGAGGTGTTATCTTTATGTAACATAATCCCTGCGACTCCAAATGGTTTGCTTTATAGCATAATAATGTTACAGGTAAATTACCTTCCAGGTTTCCAAACCATTTTACAAAACGCACATAAGGCTCTGGGGGTACACCATTGGGCGGGCTACTGATTGCAATAAAAACCAAGCTGGGGCTGAGTATTGAGGCCCAACTTTAACCCAGCACAGGAATTTTAGCTATAAATCATTATTCTTTTTGTAACAAGCTATTAAAGATTAATATTTATTGGAATTGACTTTATAGAAATCATTGACCACTTGAAAGACGTTTTTTTAAAATGTGCTATCGTTTTCAATTAAAACCTCTCACAAATTAACACATTATAAAAATGCAATGACAATTACAATTCATTGCTTTTAAAATCTTGAGCTCAACTCACATATCAAATATTACATTACACACATTTTGACCAATAGGTAAAATCATACCACATAAATCATTATGGTTCAAGTAAAGTGCTGTGTTCATTGCCAGCTGGGTTTTACATACATGACATAAACCTATAGCGTAGCATACAGGAACCGCAGAAAACTATTTTGGATAGGTTACAGCTTGCACAGTATATACTACAACAATAATAAAACAACAATTAAAATATCAAAGTGCCTAATGCCAAAACAGTGTGCACTATTTGTCCACACTGCATCTAGTCCATACTCCTACCCACTGATGGGTTGATACCACCTATTTCTGGAGTATATAATATCACTCCTGAAGGCTTAATGAAAAGTCGGTTAAAGGGGGAAATTACTCAATTAGGGGAATATCTCTTTTAAAAAATGTAATTAATGTTAATGACAAATATAGTTTTTACCATTTTTTAATCGACCTGAAAAGTTGTCCTCTTTTACAGCCGAGGAAGAATGGATAAATTTTTCAAAATAAAATAGTCTTCTCTTCAGTAAAAAAGGACACTCCAAAATTAGGTTGCAAAGTGTTTCCACCTTATCTAAATTACAAAGTTGACACGTACGTTTGTCTCTAGCTAGCCCACGTCGCGCGCCCACTACCTCTAATATGTAGAGACAACTGCAGCTAAATCTTAGGTACCACATTGTATGGCTCTGAGAAGGAAATTTGGAAAGGTAAACCGTCAGAATTTTTACACCTGGGATAAAGTTTATGTATTCCTTAGAGAGCTTTGGTTGACTTAGACTTTCTATATTTTCTATGAAGTCCCACTCTCTGAGCTGATTCAAAATCAATTGCTGCTTCTTCTAAGAAACGTTCACAGGCTCTCATGAACTCACTCGGGCAGGCTTCTGAAGATGAACGAGAGACATCCCCCAGTTTAGTAAAGAGCGATTCCCCCCTTGCCTCTCTGACAAGATATTTACACAGAAAGGTCTTAGACATGGGGTCATCTTGGCTTCTTACATATTTAACCTTTGTATTTCAGATGTAGGTTCCTACTTAAACAGGTTTCCACCAAGAGTGGGATCCCTGTTAACACGCTTGTTAGCTTACGCTGACAATATCATGCTCCTGGACCAAACTTGCTGAATTAATTTGTTTCTTTTCTTATACCTCAGCAAATTAATTGGAAATGAACACCACAAAAACAAAGACCATTTGTTTTTTACAAATCTACTTGCTTGAGAACTGGAGAAGACGGAACACAAAATTGGAAGTGGTACATCAGCTGATCTATTTAGGCTTTCATTGTTCTCATAGACCTAACTTCAACTCTATCCACTTAAATTGCTGATCAAATGAAACACATAATGTTGAGATTCTGTCAGTTATCCCTAACTCCCTTAATAAAATACTATACAGGCAAAGTCATACCTGCTACTTGCTATGGCAGTGAGATTTGGGAATTGGGGGCCTGTGAAAAATTGAGAGATCTTGAATGGATTTTCTAGAAAAGAGTCCTACCCTTGCCTAAATGCGTTGCAATTACAGAAATTAGCTGTGAGCCTGGGCTAGCATCCATTAAAGCCTGCATTCTCTGATCTCAAATGTTGTTGTTTCACAAAATACTAGCTCCACCTAATTTTTATATGGTTGTGGACTTCAGTAGGTTATATTTAAGAAATGAAATGAAAAGAAATGAACGAACCTATAGCACAGTTGAATCAGCACTAACACGGATTTCCAAACCAACACATTTCGATTGAAAGCTTCATTTTGGGATCTCGACTGGGTCGACACTAGGGTACCCTTGAACAATTATAAATGATATCGGGAATTGGATTCCATCGATAATTAACGCAACAATCTCACCAAATATCTAGCTAAATTTCCAAAGGCAAGTTACAGAAATGCGTACCAGAGATTTCGTCTAAATGTGCTGGCTGTGAGGAGTTCATTGAGGTACGCTATAGATCTTTTCAGTTCATATCGAATTGCAGATTCTGTCATCTTTTTAGAATGCACAGGTGTTTCACACCAAAGACGTCCCACTCTTTGCTTCTTTTTACATAATGAGAGATTGTGTAGCCATGACACTTTTTGGCCTAGATTATTCTCAGGGGAGCATCAATCATTGGTAATTGAAGCATTGACAGTTTTAAATACAATATTAGCTGAAATTACACATTAATGTGAAAGTAAAATGCTAAGAATGCAAGATTTGATTAACTACAATACGATTTAAATAATTTTTTTAATGGTGAGATGTATATGAGTGTGGATGTTTTTACTTATCTCTTTTAATGTTTTTAATGTATCTGGTGTTGCTTCTTTGGCTTGTTTCACGGGTGAAAAGCTTGTAATTAAGCCATATCACCAAGAAAAAAAGAAAAATTAAGAAACAGCGATTCTCTACATTCATCCACAGAACCAAGTGTTTGGATAATGTTACAACATTCCTCAATATGACAACAAACTCTTCTGTGGGGGTTTGTGACACCTGTGTGAAATCCAAGGAACCCCAGATACAATGTTGTGAGTTTGCGATTTCCCGAATGGTGAGAGTTTCAGCTGCATTGTCCCCCAGTAATAAACTCTTCTACTGGGGATACAATGTTGCTCATTCCCGTACACTCAGTAAAAGTGAAACTGTGCAACATCCTAGCCATTGTGTTTCCACCCCTAAAACAACACACTGAAAACATTGAAGAACTCAGCACAGTACTGGCACTAAGCAGAAGTGTCAGAGAACCCACCACATCAGATCAGTCAATTATAGCCTCGCCCACATTGTGGGCAAACAATCACAGGCATTCCCAAATTACCAGCCACGGGTGCAGACATTCAGTAGAAGACCCACCAAGGGGGAGGACGTAACACACTATTAAAGCACTCACATCCAGTCAGGCAGTGTGGGTTGTTGGAGAAGGCTAGGGCAAGCAGTGAGACAGAGTTGGAGTTCTAAAGGATGATTGATTCGGAGGATGAGATTCTATTAGAGGAGGATAAGGGGAATGTATCATCAGAGGAGGCAGATATGGCAGTAATACCAGAGGAGGAGGTGGTCATGAGAGAAAACGAGGTGGGGGAAATGGAAGTAGCAAAGTGGCTTATATGGTTTGAGGCAGGTTAAGGAGGCGAGGGGAGGAGTGAGGACCTGGCAGGGAGCACAGCAAAAGAGTAGTCAGGCCAGCAGGGAGCACCATGAGACAAGAAAAGAAAGAGGTCCATGGTTGGGAAACAGTGAAGTGGCATCAGCAGCTAGCGATGATCCCTGGACCACTGTCACACCAACATAAATATTGTCGCTGGACCAACAGCTGGTTGACAAGACTGTGCAACTGGTGAAGACTGTTTATGATCATGAAAAAAGGTCAGAAGAAAGGGAGCGGGAACACCTGGGATTCCTGCAATTCTACTTGGTAAGGTGAGACAATGTCACATCCAGTGTGAAAGTCTCGGTTCTTGGTTCAATTTCATCCATTTCTTTGGGACACATTTATATCAATAAAGGACTGTGAACATTTCCTCCCTTGTTATCTCTTCAGCATATTCAATTAAACATTGTTGTGAACACATGTGAATGAACATAGACAGTAATGAAAGGATGAGCCCTGACAAACTGCATTTTGTAAGCCACAACTACATATTGGCTGCGTCAATGCATCAAAAAACCCAAGTGGTTAAAAGCAAAATAATCACAAGTCTGTGCTGAAAGCATTGAGAATTGCATGGATGCAGATTTGCATCTGCAATAAAAAGGCCCTCATTTCTGTCCCCTTCCCAATTGCTTGTGTATACATGTTCAGTACCAAATTGCCTCATTCCATATCTATGAGGAAAGTACTGGCTAACTATTCCCTTTCTTTTCTAGAGCCACAAATGAAGCAGTAATAGTACAGAGAACTCACCCGCATTGCAACCCATCAACACCAGACACAACCTGCCTACAGCAATCTGAGCCACAGAATACACATTAAGAGATAACGCCAAAGAAAGAATATCTGGAGCTGCATCAAACCTACACCACCAAGGACTTATAATGGAGAAGAAACCACTGAAGATGACTTTTCTTACCTTGGGGGAAGCTGCTCCAAGGGCACGTGAAGTGAATCTGGGCACTTTGCGACACTGCTGCCATTTTGGCCAATAGAGTCCAGGCTATTACAACACAGAACCACAGAGTTCAAAACCTCGGGTGAGCGAAGTGCTATCGTTAAATGCAAGAGGCTTTCTTGTTTTGAATGTGGACATTTGTAACACCTAGTGTTACGCTTAAGCCCCAAATTGCTGTGGCAAAGCGGTAGTGTGGCAAAAACAGTGACCTGCCCCACATTTTCAAGATGTGCAAAGGGAGGTGGTGCAATCTCTGAAAGAAAGGCGGGATACAAGATGACAACCTCATTTTGTTGGCGTTGGACGACACTGGGGAGGGTCCCTAGGGCTAGGCATGGGTATCTTGCTCATGAAAATGACGGCCTATTCTGCATCTCTACACTCTATCGTGAGCATGGACACCAGGATTGGGATGGATAGGAGCATGGAAGAGCACTGAAACCCTAAATCAATCTGGCAGTGTACGGTATAGATAAAATCGACATGACTGGTTATAAAATTGTCACGCTTCAGTTTAACAGTGTGTACATTGGGAGCAAGTTATATGTGGGCAAGAAGAGGGCGTGCTTGTTGAGGGGGTGACATCAAAGGGTGTTAGGAATTAAACTATACATCAACAAGGCCAACCCAGCGCTACTCGTAGAGGGCAAGTTGTGTGACTGATACCCTGCAGAGTTTAATAAAGAAACAGGTGAACGGAAACTGTTTAATTACTGTATGTGTTGAAACAGAGGGTGAGGCCTGTGGTGCATGAGGCCTGCCCTTTTCCCACAGTGCTTCAATAACTGTTGAGAGAGAAGCTACAAAAGCAGAGTGAGATTGTAGTTATTTAAAAGATTGATTTAACTGAGTGGGTGGCAGTCATTGTTATCACTCCAAAGGGTTGACATGAGTTTTATAACCCTTACCTCCAGAGCCTTCCCTCGACCCCGGGGGAATGTCCAAGACTCCCTCACACCCCCAGCAGGGCTGTGGTAGGAATAGGGGTAGGGAAAAGTATATACCTGTTACTGCACATCCGTAATGAGAGCAGACGATCAACCCCCTGCAGTGGGTGGCTGTCGCTCATTCATCAGCACAGGAGGGGTTTACCAATGTCAAATACATTTGTATTGATAGTCCATTGCTCATACCATCCATCCAGGAACCCTTCATATGTGTTTTAAAAGACATGCACCATTTATAACATCAATACACAATGCATTTAGATAGATGTCCCACTCCTTAGGTTCATGTTCAAATACTTATCACTCAGTAATACACTCAATGAACGCTTCTTACACTCTTGTGTAAAATATAAATCTTTTAATTATGAGAAATGTGTAATAAAAACACATTGCCATTATTATCATCAGTATACACAACACACTTAAAATGCAAAAAGTCATTAACGAAAAAGCTGAAAAACGTTGTCATCGCCTCTACCTCAAATCAAAGCTAAGACTGATCAATCTTCTACAAGAAATCATAGTCACCTTAAAATAACAACTACCCTCCTCAACAGGTTATGATAGGCAACCTCACAAATCATGCTAAGCAATCTAGCGCCTGCCTCACCAAATTATAATAGGCAACCACATAGAGGCTTCTGCCTCTATCAATACCTCAATACCTTTCTCAATGTGATATCAAGTGAAAGGTGAAAGGCCTCTTCATACTCAGTAACTGTAATAGGTAGGGAGTTGAAGAAGGATGGAGAAGACTGGATGCCTGGGATTATTCACAATTCAAGGAAAAATTGAAAAATTCCCTAAATATTAAAATGTCACCTATCAATGCACCATGATCTTTTCATCAAAAAAGTATCAAAAATAACATAAAAAGCATAAAAAAACAATTAAATGTCCATTGGGATCAATGGCACCACCACATAGCCAATCCCGAATAAGTAGTCTGCTCTTTTGGTGGTGAGCTGATTTGCCTTGCAGGTAAAAACAGAATTGTTGCCCAAGCAGAACAGTTCCATGTCTTAAAATCGCGGCAAAAATGGCAGTGAATGCAAAATATCGCGGCAAAAATGGCAGTGAATGCAAAATATCGCGGCAAAAATGCCATGGTTTTTTGTGCCACAATCATGTAAAGGATGTGGGGGACACCCCTGCAACCCCCGGACCCATTATACCATTTAAGGGGAGCAGGGGACACCCCCACAACCTCTGTTTCCCTTAAATGGTATAATGGGGAACATGCTGCGATTTTCTTTTTACCAGCAACATTTTTGCCGCAATTTTATTACCTGATACCAGCAGAATGCCTGTTTTGCTCAAATGTCAATCGGCAGAGTCCTTTAGGTACTGAAAATGAATTAAAGCAGTCAGAATCCAGCATGGTAGCTTTAGAATCCAGTAAAAGGAAAAATAGGGAGTTGGCCCCTCCCAACTGGAAAGCCTCTGTGTTCTCTCTTTAATCTGGTAGTATAGCTCAATGACAATGCACTTGTCTTGGAAGCAAGACGATGCAGAGCAGCACAGGTTCAAATCCCGGGTCCACATAAGAAACCTCTTCAGACAGGCGCTGTTGAGCAGCCAAGCAAGATGGCCGCTTGATCGAGGAGCTCCAGCCTCGTCACCCCCCTAAATGTAATAAATCCGTATTTGTCCTTTATTTGCTGAAAATAACAACACTGGTGCATTGGGGAACGGTCGGAGCATATGGGTGCTTAGTCCTGTTGGGAACCAGAAAATCAGTTTGGTGCCCTGGCCTGCGAAAGATCGGCAGCGGGCCAATAGTGATCTGAGGCTCGGAATCTCCAAGGCTGTGTGGAGCACTGCAGAGTGTGCTGCTGGCTGCCCCTATACTGCTGCAGATGTCGGATGTGCAGAGAGCAGCTTTGGTGCCCTACAGGAACGGACTGATTGCCCACTGCACTCTCTTCGAGTTCATTGGCTCTTTGAGGATCGTTGACCCGCTCCGAAGTTGTTGCTGGCCTATACTGGGGGGTGGCGGCGGTGACTGAGACTGCGTGCTGCGTGGCTGGCCGAGCCACTGATTACCCCTCTAGCAGCAGTGACATTGTGGATGTCGGGGGCGGCGTCTGCCGAGATGTACCGAACACCCAATGCCCCCATACTGATAAGCATCCAGCATCGAGCATTGAGCTCCCGTCTGGATGGCGGTGGCACCTAGTATCTGACTGTGGCCCCACAACTGCAGACATTGGAGTAAGACCCTGAGCGATGCTTGCGGCCCTGCTTGACGTGTCCCGAGGTGATACCGCTAAATAGCTGGAGCGGACACATCACTTACCTCTGATCCGGACTGCAGCACGCTGGGCCCCCCCAGGCGCCCATGGTGGACGTGGCTGGCCATGTCGTGGGCCAACCTCCTGAGCGGGCCCGTAACCCCACCGCCGGGAACTGGACACTTGGTCTCCCTGGTCCCTCCTACACATCCTTGTCTCCCTGGCTGGGTACCCTCTTACGAACGGCCATAGACTGGTCCATCCTCTGGCCTCCTGTGCCGCCTCCGGTGTGGCACCCCATTCGGGTGGCACCCGCTGTGGCTCTGCCCGATGACAGGGCACGCACACGGCAGTGTGACGTTGCACGCCGCCGCGTGCAACATAAATAAACGGGGTGTTTCCCGGCCACGTCAGAGCGATCGGGAAGCTTTAACCGAGAGGACATGTGTGTGTGAGTCCTTTGTGGTCTGGGGCTTACGGGAGGCGCCGGGGGTCGCAAGCAACTCCCAACAGTGGCGACGAGTGGGGGAGACGATGCCTGGGCCCGGCGGTGAATCATCCGGCAATTTTTTTGATGCAGCGAGGTCGTCCTGAGACTTCGCTCCGGGCCGCAGGCCGTGCGTTACCCACGTGGCTGACAGCCATTTTGCAGATCAGGCCGTGGAACTTCTCTGAGCTCCGGTTTGAGCAGTGAAGTGAATCCAGACCTAATTTTTGGAAATCCTGTCAGCAGGCAGTCATACCTGCACGTGAATATGCCCAGTTTGTGATTTTTCATTTTCTTGGGTCTCCTACGTCGAGTGCAAGCAAGGAGGAGGGCTACAATGGCTGGGCCTGCATAGCCCACAATTCTTTCTTGTTCTAATTTTTGGAGCAGTTGAAGGCTGAGGCCTTTTTTGATCCTCTTCATCATCGGACTGGTGGCCCCACTAATCTTCATCCTCTTCATCATCACAGAGGTGTGTTGCAGTAGCTGTTTCTTCAGTGGTGCATGCTGGAGTCATTTGGACTTGGTGTTTGAGTTGCGGCCCCTGTCTTCCACGCTGGGGGTGCCTGTGCGCTCGAACTGATGATGTGCGATGTGGCGCGGTGGCAGGGGCACCAGAAGACCTGGTGGCGGTCCCCGTGATAGAGCCGGGAGGGCAGGAGAAATTTGCCAAAAATGTGGGTATGACCTGCCGCACCCAGCAGAATGCCCTGCGGCTGGAAAGACCTGTGGACGGTGTGGGTTACCGGATAATTTCTCGAGGGTATGCAAGGCGGCAATGCCTGTGTTGGTGCCGAGGGGCCCGGGCCAGTCCAGTTTCACTCGCCAGGGTTGACCATCCAATGTCGCTCAGGTGGACCAGAGTGAGGAGGATGCACAGGTGGAGGAAACGGACGAAGAGGAGGAAGAGAACATTTTCTTTGTCTCGAGTGTGGGGGTCCTGAAAAGCAAGAACAGGAGACAGCCAAGGTGCGTGGTCGAGGTAAATCGATCTCCAGTCCCGGTCCTCGTGGACACGGGGGCGTCGGTGAATGTAATGGCATGTGGACACTATGATGCTGTGGACCAGCCCCCCAAGCTAGTCGCACCCAAGGCTCGCATCTTTGCCTTCGGTGGTGTGGACCCTATCCCTCTGGACGGTGTCTTTGTGGCAAAGGTAGACCACGATGGCTCCCAAATCACAGCATGGTTCTATGTGACACCGGTGAGCACCAATACCTTGTTAATTTGTGCTGCAGCAGATGCCCTCAGCATTGTCAGTTTTGCATACTCTGTCTATTTAGAGGACATTAATGACTTGCTCGAGAAGTATGCCGCACTGTTCAAGGGGATTGGGTAGATGGCCGGTGACCCAGTGAGGCTGCATATTGATGAATCGGTGCAGCCCATTGCCCTGAAACATCGAAGGGTACCATTTCACCTCCGCGAACATGTCGACAAGGAGCTGGACAACTTGGTCAATCTTGACATAATAGAAAAGGTTGAGGGTCCGACTCCCTGGGTGTCCCCGATAGTGGTGGCACGGAAGCCTAAACAACCTGATGCTGTCAGAATCTGCGTTGATATGAGGCTCCCAAACAAAGCCATTAAGAGAGAGAGAGACACCTCACCCCGACGATTGATGACATCATTGCGGAGGTACAGGGTGCTCGTTTCTTTTCGAAACTGGACCTCCGGGGGGGCTATCACCAGGTTGTCCTCCACCACGAGTCGAGGTATATTACCACCTTTACTACACACCGAGGGCTATACCGCTATAAGAGACTGAGTTTTGGTGTGTCGTCTGAGGCGGAGGTGTTTCAGAACATTATTCAGGGCGCCCTGGCTGATCTAGATGGCGTTTTGAATATAAGCAATGACATCCTGGTGTTTGCAAGAACGGAGGTAGACCATCTGAGGCGGTTGGCGAAGACGTTCGGAAGACTGCAATCCTTGGACCTCACCCTCCACAAAGAGAAGTGTGAATTTCTGCGACCATCGATAGAATTCTTTGGCTTTGTATTCAAGGAGGGGGGGGTGTCTCCTGATCCCAGGAAGGTGCAGGACATAAAGAAGGCACAGCTTCCGGAGTCCGTGTCTGATGTGCAAAGTTTCCTGGGCATGGTTACATACTGTGGACGATTCATAAAAAATCTTTCCTCCAGGTCGGAACCACTCAGGGCACTGACAAGGAAAGATACCATCTGGAACTGGGGCCCGCTTGAACAGGCGGCTTTTGATGACATCAAGGGTGTCCTGGCAGCTGAGGATACCATGTCATTTTTCGATCCTGCGTTATCATCAGAGATCATCGTCGACGCCAGCCCATTCGGCCTGGGCGCCGTGCTAACGCAGATTGACTGTGATGGGGGTGTCCGCCCGGTGGCGTATGCCAGCAAAGCCCTGTCTGAGGCAGAGCAACGGTACTCGCAGATCGAACGCGAGGCGCTGGCAGTACTTTGGGGATGCCGGCATTTCCAGCTCTATGTCCTTGGACGCCCGGTGACAGTGGTGACAGACCACAAGCCACTGCTTCCCATCCTAGCGGGGTCGAGAATATGGAGTCACCTTGGTGTACCAGCCGGGGGCGAACAACGCGGCACACTATCTCTCCAGACACCGTGGGGCATCCGGAGGAGAAGACCATGACACCTGTGCAGAGGAGGCCGAGGAGCACGTCCGGGTGGTGGTGGAGGCGGCCACGCCGAATGCCATGCCTCTTCAGGAGCTTGAGGCAGCTGCAGCGGATGATGAGTGCTTCAAAATCCTGAGGCACTCTATGCAACAGGGCTCCTGGAAGTCGGTGCTGGAGGCTCTGGCGGGGCGCACTCAGGAGGCCAGGACCGGACTTGAGCAGCCATGGAAGGTCCGCGAGGAGTTATCGTTTTCAACATCCGGCCTTCTACTCCGTGGAGATCGGATTGTTGTGCCCCAATCGAAGGTGGATGACGTGATCGCCCTGGCACACCATACAGCACAGTCAACCTCACCATATTCAAACACGCACATCACCCATGTGGTAGCAGGGACCTTTTGGAGCCCCCAGACTGGCTGCTGGACCCCGTGACTGTTGCACCGCTTGTATTCCTGCTGGAGCTATTGGGCCCCCTGATCGGTATTTGAGAGGTTGACCCACTGGTTTGTTTAGGACTCAACTACTGCAGCTGGCCCGGATCATCTAGCGGAGGAGCCTCACTACATCATTTTTGAGCCCCGCTTGAGAGGTTGGATTGAAAGCTGTGGTGCTGATACTGGTATCACATTACAACCGCCGGCTACGTGACTGTCACTGCCTGCGCCATGCTCACGCGACGCTGCAAACACACTACATGCGAGGTGATAATACAAACTGTAAATCCCATTGGGACTTGAACACTGGTGGTGAACCTAGTATTGTCGCAGTGCGCTGCACCTGGGGAGCCCACCGCTGTCCCTGCTGATGTGATGCTGGCGTTGGTTCAGGTGAGACAAGCGCACCCTGTCGCCCCGCTGTTAGGCAGAATTATATGCAGTACCTTTTGGGAACACCACACACAGTTAAGACTACAAGTGACAGTACAAATTCACCTTTGGTACAAGCCTGTACTACACAGTTAAAGTGGTAGCGATGGCTGAGCAGCCAGACTTATCTCAAGAGTAAGTGAGCAGTATCAGATAGTTACACAAAGGACAGCAATTACTATGATTCAGGCACACACTGACTCAAGGCTGTCAAGTAAAAGAATATACATTTATTTCACTCTTCAGTTGTATAACATCTCACTATTATAAGCAAGTTAAAAATCACAATCTTAATACACCATACCACTTCCCTTAAATTCCAGACAAGTTAAGCTCACAAAATGAAGTGGGAGCAAAATGGCACTCCAGAAATTTAGAAAGGGAGGGAAAGACAAAGTTAACAGAAATTGAACCACACCAACAGGTAAGTACTCAGGGCAAGTGGGCAATAGGAACTACAATGATAAAATCAGATAGAAAAGGCTTAGGGCCAAAGTCAATGGGTCAAAAGTCTTTTGCTCAAGACAATACAGTTCAGGGTAGTTTGCAGTAAAGTTTGTGCCACAGATTCCGGACGAGGTTGGTTGGCATAAAAGTTAGTTCAAAGAGAAGAGAAGGACAAGCCCTCGGTTTGGAGAAAGATTTCAAACACTTTCACCGCGGCTGCACGAAACGCACAACCGGATTTGCACAGTACCTTAAAACGGAGAGGGAGCTGTAGCTGAGGCGGACGTTCCTGGTAGTTCCTGCAGGTTCACGGTTCCTGAAGCGACTGTCAGACTGACAAGAAGTAGGAAGGCCGGAGGGTCCTGCACTACCCAGGGAAGAAACCAGCAGCAGAGCAAAGCAACGAATAAAAGGTGCGCTCCTTAAAACCCAAGCAGGGTCCGACCTTCCTGGCTATCGGGCCCACTGTAGCTCTGTACAGAAAATTCGAACAGAGGAGGGGTCTAGGCTTGCAGTTTGGGCAAACTGGTTGGTCCCACCAGCTCAAGGGAAGAAGTTTCCTGGAGGATCTTCTCTGTCGTCGGATTCTGAAGATTCAGACCTGCAGCAGGGCTTCACTGGGCAGTTCAGTCGTTGTAGGAGTACTCTTCTGTCAGCTCGTCATTGGTTCTTTTGTTCCAGTGGTGACTCTGCCTTTCCAGTCCCAGAGACCTGCTTTTTATGCAGTTTTCCCCCATTCATAAATCCTGGCTGTCAATCACTCAGCAGGGTGGCTGTCCTGGCAAGGACAGTCACCCAGCCAATCAAACAGGAGTGCAAATTGGGTTACCAAGGGAACCCATGGCAGGGGCCCTAAGACCCCTCCCTCACATCCTGCCTACCCAGACTTTCAGGCGCCTTATGGAGGGCTTCTGCGCACATGCCAGCGAAAAGACGGAGAACAAAGGGACCAAACCTGGTTTGACGCGCAGAGTAAAAGACGAGAAAGACATTTACAAAAAGAAATGTCGAATAAACCCAGCCGGAACCGTAATAAAATATATATGGTCAAGCGGGTTTATGTTCGAGGCTAATATAATAGCCTAAAACAGTAGCACGTTTATATAAGATAACCGCAGTACGAAAAATAGGGTGGTTTCCACTGCCACCAGCCAAGTCTTAGTGTAAAGGCAGCGAAACAATGCTCCAAGAGACCCAGACAAAAAGGGATAAGAATTAACCTTTTCCAATACTCCATGTAAGATGGGGTGTACTGGGTCTGTGGTTTAAAGTGACTAACATAAAGTTAATGGCAACTTTACCTTTTCTGGGGGGCAGTAGTCAGCCCCAGAAACATGGAGTCAGGGGGAAGTCTCAAAGACAACCCTGTGTCACTGCACTGAGGTGCTGTGTAACACACATGAAAATATGAGGCCATGGAGTAGGTGAGGCTCCAGTGCCCAAGATCACACAAAAAGTCAAAACACACAGCAAAACACATGTAAGAGTGGGAAAAAAGCTCACACTCTTACCAGGTGGAAAAATAAACCCTAGAAATCCAGCAAAGCTGTTGAGGGACTCATTAGGTAAGGGACATCAGCCATTTATGAGAATTCTCCCTAACACCCTGCCCTATAGCAAAATAACAAATACCATGGCTGCATCCCCAGCGACATCATTCCAGAAGTGTGCTTGGGAGGGGCGTGAAGTGAGCTTTCCGATCTCCTTACGGGTACATGTCATACAGCAGGCTACGCTTGCAAATTGCTTACTATAGACAGGCCCTGCGCATGATCGGAAACCCATGGCGCCTGATCTATCCGCTGTCATATCATTAGTGCCGTTCTGAAAATCTTCCACTGTTGATACACTGGAACACCCTGTTACAACTCAACACAGAGCCTGTTCGATAACACGTGGTACCACTAGACCATGATTAAAACTGTCACCTTCCATCTTATCGGCCAAAGAATAGACACCTAGACAAGGGCAGCATGTCGAAAGGTGCTACATCAAAGAAGATACATACACCAGCACTCTGACCAAGACCTCAAGCCCTGCTGCAAACCCGCCGTTGGATGAGCTGACCCGGCATCCACTTCATCCTGGGATGATCATCTTCTCACAGAATGTGAAATTGAACGACATAGTCTCCACCATCAGCTCACTGAAGTCCAAATTGGAAAAGGAAGCGGCTCGTATCATGGAGGTGGAGACGAGAGTAGGCGAAATGGAAGATCAGGTGGAGAAACACGGCCGTCACATCTACAACAAGAATTCAGTAGAGTCTGTAACAAATGCGATGACCTCGAATCAAGCTCTCGCCGGAACACCATTCGAATAATCGGTATCCCAGAGGCAGCCTGCAAGGGCCAATGGAACAATTAGTTGAAAGCCTGCTTAAAGGAATAGTGTGCTCAAAAATACTATTGTCCCGAGGGTTCGGGCATGTGTTTTTAAGCATACGTTGATCAATCGTACAAACATTTCCTATGCACCTTTACGTAGTTTGGACTGCCCTGGCGGCACTAAATCATATTCCCCGTCCCTGAGGCTGCCATCACTAGACGCGTACCGCCCATTTCACAACGCCAATGCACGTCTCGTGTCAACATTCTCTGCACTTCAGCTAATGACGTGTCTCCATGGACATGTCTCCATGGACATGGCAGGACGCCTCTTTCCTCAATAAGTATAAAGAGACCGCTTCTCTTCAGACAACATCAGATTTGCTTTTCCAATCGTTTCACTGTCTTTTTTTAAGTATTCTGTGCCTCGTTTCTGTGCTCTGGTCAGCTACCTTCGTTGCTCGTAGCCCGTGCAAACAGATACAAGTACCATTACTATCCATTTTTATTTTGCCCCATAATAGCAACAATACAGACCTACCAGTATGAGCCGGAGTATTACTAGGCGGAATTACTGGAAAGAGAAGGATGCGGAAACGGTGGGGCTTCGGACGACAGTTGGGAGGACGATTCAACAGATCAAGAGCCTGAGCCTAGTCGCATGGATGGCGCTTCCACCTGGTGTACCTGCAATCGGGGCGTCCTAATGCCAACAGAGGAGGAGAACTGCTGCTGCCAAGAATACTCTGGATGCTTGTCCTACATATCGGAAGGCGAGACACGGCCGCAATGCGTTACCGAGCTGCATGACATCAGGGCAGCCTGCCTCACACGATCCGTGTTGAGGATTATGATGGTGCTTATGCACAAACTTCGAGCAACAGTTCGCCCTCCCAATCCAAGTAACGAGTAAGTGTACTCTAGTTGTGATATCACTTAGGCCACTACATTTTCATGGTTGTCTCCTATATTGTCGTAACTTTGATCTATCAATGCCAAACAAATGTAGTCTTGCAATTCTATACATCACTCGCAATTTGGGGAAATCATAGTGGTCTCCTTATGTTTATTTCATGTACAATCATGAAGCAATATTTCTTTATGTCCCAAATGTAATGAAATGCATAGTCGTTAAATATTGTACAGTGTATAAGTAACATTTGTACTGGCAACAATGCCATTGGATACAAGATTTGTCAAATAAGGTTTAATAGACTTATCTTGTTAATTTAAAAACAGTTTGTATCTTTCTCTTTCACAGGTGGTACAGGCTGGTGGCCTATCATTCGTATACATGGTGGCTTCATTTGAGGGTTGACCCCGTTCAATGAGTAATACCCGCCTGTGTCGTTGGTGCCATTAGAGAAACTTTCCCCCGTGACAGCGGTCAGTACGGGGGATTTTCCCACACTGTGCTGCAACCAGAAGTTTATAATGTGTAGTACATTTGTGCCATCAAAATCAGCAACAAAATAAAACAACAGAACTTCTATCAATGGTTGTTTCAATTTTTCAGTGAATCGAGTGTGTCTCCATTCAGCAGTGTTCCGGGCCTCGTCTGCACGCCTCATGCCCATCCATCCCCCCTCCATTATCAAAAGCAGTTGGCACCAGTGGATGTGCGCTGCCAAAGGCGGTTGGCAGGGGTTGGAACGGCCAAGGTGCCAAACACCATGTATACTTCAAAGGAATCTTGTGCGCAGGGGTTCACATGCCCTCCTCTGACCCAGTGTCTCCGGGCAGGCTCCTCTTGAAGCAGGCCGCGCCCCTCCAATCCACATAAGTGTGTCTCCATTCAGCAGTGTTCCGGGCCTTGTCTGCACGCCTCATGCCCATCCATCCCCTGTCCATTATCAAAGGCAGTTGGCACCAGTGGATGTGCGCTGCCCAAGGGGGCTGGCAGGGGATGGAACGGCCAAGGTGCCAAACACCATGTGCACTTCAAAGGTATTTTACGCACAGGGGTACTTGTTCACAAGCCCTCCTCAGACCCCGTGTCTCCAGCCAGTCTACCCTGAAGCAGGCCGCACCCCTGCAACCCACATAAGTGTGTCTCCATTCAGCAGTGTTCTGGCCCTTTCCTGCACATCCCAGGCCCCTCCATCCACCCCTCCAGAATCAATGACTGTAAGCACCTGTGGATATGGCCTCCTAATGGGAGCTGGCATGAGTGGGAATGGCCAAGGTGCCAAACACCATGTACACTTCAAAGGTATCTTACGTGCAGTAGCCATTGTATACATGGCATAGCCAGACCCCGTGTCTCCATGCAGGCTCCCCTTGAAGCAGGCCGCACCCCTGCTATCCACATAAGACCACGCCATATACACGTAATTCATTCACATACACACCCACTTTTCTAATTCTTTATAAACCACTTGATATTTATCATGTGAACATCTTTGAGCACTGCAAGTCAACTCATGAATGTGCTACCTGAGAACTTCTGTGACCAGAGCTCGTCATTGTGCTACCTGTGAACATCTCTCTGTTCTCGTGCTACTAACTACCCTGCTTGCTGAATCTAACTGTTGGTCAAGGTAAGGGCAGGTCACCTAATCATATCTCCTTGATCTTTACATTTCTATTTCGAACGAACGAACGAACGAACGAACGTACGAACGAACAAACGTACCCAGTAGTGTAACATTCATTCATCTTATTGCCATTGACTTGATTTTAATTTGTTATGTTATCGATATATAGCAATTGTCATCAGTGTCAATTGGGATCAAATTGCATCCCTCGCGGACCGTGTCTATAAGCTTGTTTCCTTTTGATGCACGATAGTACATCCAAGGGACGAGTAACATGTTACGATTTGCGTCACATCAATGAATTGTGTATGAAAGTTATCCTATAATACAGCCAGCTGCGCTACACAGGTTTTTCTTCAGCAACCAAAACATAGATTACATAGAAAAAATGTATGATATATTTCCATGTTTCTCATGCTTTTATGCAAAGTAATTTTCTAATAATGTTGACTTTTTTTTTACAGAATTTCCAACAATGCCTGCATGTACGGTTTACGATTGCCGCTCTAAGACCCATAACAAACCTAAAGGCACTACAATGCATGCATTTCCGAGGACTATACATCTAATAAGAGAATGGGACAGATATTGCGGATTTGCGCCGGAAGAGCTTGAAAGTAGAGCCCATGAAGTCTTGGGTGACTCGAGGGTTGATCGATTCCACATCTGCAGCCTGCACTTTGCCACGAATATGTACAACCAATCGCAGTACACAAAGAAGCATCGACTCGTAAATTGCTTCCAAATGCAATTCTGACTCTATTCATGCACACGCTGCCTCAGGTGAGTAACGGTTCCTGATTTAGCTGTAGGCCTTGGGGTACTGAACAGGTACGGATTGGTGTTTTAGGTGTAAATGTCCCTTATAATACTTTTCATATTTACAAGATTGTATTGCTTTATAACTGAACCCCATTTTGCTAAACATCTGTCCTTGGTTTTAGGAGCATCGTAGAAAACGATATATGGCCACAGATAACTATGCTGTAGTGCCCTTGGAAATGAGCATAATCTTTTCATAATCGGTCACTTTACATGTCAATTTTTTAGGTCATCATTTCTAAATCAAATCTAGTTTTCCCTTTACAACTCCATGAAAATGCACTGAATGTGAAGGAGCAAGATTCTGCATTCATGTCTTTCCTGGAGTCAACACCAACTTTGAGCTCGCATTAGGTAGTTTTATTTAGCTATTCAGTTCCGGAAATGTTTAATGCATGGAATTTGAGATAATATGATCAACTGTGCGTATCCTGTCGTTTGTTTACATAATGTTTAATTTATGGGTTTTTATTGATTTGTACCATTGTCTGCATCACAATGTGTATTTTCAATTTCACTTGTTTCATCCATACTAAAACAAGTACTGTGTTACAGGGTGATGCTGATACTTCGACTACAATTACATCATCCTTCGGAGCTGATACAGAGCCAGAGGTATGCGTACTAACAGTTCCCTCGAATGAAAAAAAGTAGGTCCTAGATCTGATACCATTAGACATTGGCATTATTATAAACAAGCATCTTTTGCAAATTGCTTCAGTGCAACATTTCAATGAGTGGGTTTCGCACAGTCGTCTTTGATAGGTTAATCTACCTATCAATCAGGTGAAATTCGAAATGTATATTTTAAATAAGTGACTTACACAGTGTACAAGGGTATCTGTGTAAGTCATTTGTGCGATGGAATAATTTGATTTCAAATACAAATTACTTATTTTTAATGAATACTATTTTCTAGGGATGTATACAAGATCGGGATGTAGAAGAGGAGGCACGTGGATCCGAGTTGGCGTGCCAGCTTGCTGGTGCAGTCGTTACAGTGAAGAAGAATGTTTCACAGAAAACCAAGAAAGCAAATGTAACTAGCAAACAATTTCATTTCCAAACAGTGCTTTGTGCTGTTACCTTCATAACATGCTTTTTTTTAAAATCTAAAGTGCCATATACTGTATGTTGGATTTACATTGAACATGTTTTTCCAACCCTTTTTCTAGTTGCCCGATGGTGTACGAACTATGCAGACACAGAAAGCTACAGAAATCAGAGATGCTGCTTGCCAAACTGATTTTACCATGGAGCAACTATTATTTGAGGCACAGCATGTTCAAATCAATAAGCATACTCGAGATGCTTTTGCCCAATGGCCAGAAAATGAATTGAATGTAACTATCGAAGCCAGCAAAGTGTTGTTGGACCATTGCTACAATGCGAGAGCTCCACCAGATGAAGATGAGACTGAATGTAATGAAGATGCTTTTGAATTAGTCGCAGACCACTTGACACAATCGACACCCGCCAAAAAATGGCCACCCAAAAAACTATCGACATTGATGTTTTCTCCGATTCGTGTTCAAGTAACAGAAGCTGAAATAACAGAGACTGAAGCATCAACACAATTAACCGAGGAACTAGCCAAAGATCTCGACTACAGTTTGTCCAGTTGGGCTGATAAGTCAACCACAGGTGAGTCAGAAACAACATTCATGCTGCTTGATGGAGATTATACTGATGCTGAAATGTGTGAATCCAGTTAGAGGGGAAGTATGCGGGAAGCCATTGGTGAACATGAGTCGTGTGTCACAAGGCAATAACCTCAAAATACAAGCCACCTGTGAAATGCTTGATGCAAAATGTTCATGATCCGCTCAATGATGCTGGGGAAAATGCCAGCTGGATATCTACTGTGTGCAGCTGCTTTACTTTTCAATGGCTCTAGTTTCAGTAAGTTGTCCAGTTTCTGTCAATTTGTGGGAGTCCAGTTCCTTTCTAAAACGCAGTACTACAAATATCAACATCAATATCTATTTCCTGCTATTATTGAAGCTTTGAAAATTGAACAAATGTCTATTCAAAGTACATTCTCCGAAAAAGGTTCAGGCTAGCTGCCGATGGACAGTGTGACAGCCCTGGATTTTCAGCAAAGTACTGCACATACCACTTTCAGGAGATGGAAACTAAAAAAATGGTGAGTTTGGTGGTCGTGCACATGCCCGAATGTAAATCCTCAGTAGCCATGGAGAAACTTGGTTTTATAAAATCCCTCTAAGATCTCCAATCGAGGGGAATGAAAATCGACCTCATAGCCATGGACAGACACGTTTCAATAGCCAAGACAACGAGAGAGCAGTTTCCAAATATTCGCCATCAATTTGATATATGGCACGTTGCCAAATCAATCAATTAAAAAATTGCAGCTGCAGGAAAAAAAAGGTTCTGAAAAGATTTTACAGTGGTCCCAGTCTTTCAGCAACCATCTTTGGTGTAGCTCCAAAAACTTGTGATGGGTCTGTGGAAATTCTACTAGAGAAATGGTGGTCACTAATGTACCACTGTTCCAACATTCACTCTTGGACAGAAAACCAACATTTCCACCAATGTGCACATGGCCCTTTGTCGCAGGAGCAGGAACGGAATAAGAAGTGGTTGATTCCATCTTCACCTCCACACAAAGCTCTTGAGAAGATTGTGTTTGATAAAACTCTATCAATAGATCTGAAGGGACTCAGAGAATTCTGTCACACGGGAGATTTGGAGGTGTTGCACAATATGTGCCTAAAGTACAGGCCAAAGAGATTGCATTTCAGCATAGGCGGGATACAATATAGGACATTACTAGCGGTATTAGAGCATAACGAGAATGTGGGGCGTGAACAATTGAGGACTGTGGGTTGGCTCGCTACACAATGGCCTTTTCGAAAAGAAGCAAAAAATGGGTGGTCAAGCCCATATTGTTAAGCGGCTTCACTTCAACACTACAGCTAAGTCAATGCCTAGTCTGGGATGCTGAGGGAAACCCTTATTGATATATTTTTAGGTCCAGTTTAAGTACTCTGGATGACAACCCTTATATAACACCCCTCTCTTAGAATCCCCCTGACCCCACTGAGCCAGAAAGTAGGTCTGTTTTGCAAATTTAAAGGTTTATTTGAGAAATATAACAATATATATCTATCACACTTTTATAATAAATTAATATTGGATATCACACTTAAAATATGACAGTGATCAACAATGGATAATGTTCTACTGGTAAACTGATTTGGTTACTTAGAAGTAGTATAGAGGATGAGGTAGCTGAAATGCTTTATGGTTTCAAGGAAATGCAAGGTGGACTAAATGCAGTCCAAATAAACTGATATGGTTTCACAAGAGATAATATGTTCACTTTTCCCTTGGTGGCAATTCACCCCCCCTATATGCAATGCAAGGAGATGGAAGTAACACACACAGGCCCTCATTAGGACCCTGGCGCTAAGGGGTTTGCGCCAGCGTTAGCTGCGCCGACCCCTTACCGCCAACTACGAGTTCCCATAGCGCCATGGTCATTTTTCCGCCCGCTTTTTGCGGGCGTAAAAATCCATGGCGCTATGGGACCTCGGTGTTAATTACGCCACCGTAGTGTACGGTGGCGTAATTAACACCTTCCCCACTCCCATTGAGCCCTATGGGGCCGAAATGGGAATGGGGAAGGGTAAATGGGTCAATGGGGACTTACCGCCCCGCCGACCTCGGAATGGGGCGGTAAGTCCGCCATCCGCCATGGCGTAAAGGGACTTTGCGCCATGGCGGAAAAGTCCGCCGATGGCGGAAAAAATCCGCCAGGGTCGTAATGAGGGCCACAGTCTTCAGGAATACAATCAAATACAATACGGAATTCAGTTCCCTCCAGCAAGCTTAGGCAACAGGTATGCTTTTTTAAAACACGGGCAAGAGTGTTTTGTAATGTGGTGGCAAAGAAGTGAAAAATGCTAAAATTGCTTTTAATTCCCTATAGGAGGTTCAGGGTGGTAGACACTTTAAATCAGTTCAGGTCAGCCCTAACAATGGTTCAGGGATGGTTATGAGGTTGCAAACAAATTTTAGCAGTTCAGGCAAAAGCGGCTATCTTTTTACAGATGACGAAATCAGGCCAAATTGCAAATCGCTGTAAATTTTGCAAGTGCGTAAATCACGATTGCGGTAAAAGTATAAGGAGTAGGAAGTCGGTTCTAGGCTTGTTGGAAAGCTTAGATTCTAAGACAAACGGTTCCAGAGATACGGACGATTTTGTGAAGGTAGTTTTTCGGATTTAAAGTAAACTCAAAATGACAGATGACAGCTTGCAGAATTGACATGTGACAGTTGTGCAGCTTTAAAAATGACAGATGACACCATTTCTAGGAGGCTGTTCTAATTAGGTTAAAATAGTTTGGATTAGATTATTTTAACTAAGAGATTGGGTTCTGCACATTTCTGGCCGATACTCACTCCTAATTTTGAAATGAATGGGCCTCGTCACGGATCTGGTCAACACGTCCAGTGGCGGTTCTCTCTGCTCGGCGGGTCAATCAGGCACCGGTTCTGCTCGCAGCGATCTGGATCTCTGGTTCTGCTCACAGCGGTCTGGGTCTGGTCTGCGGTTCCGGCAAAAGTTATTGGCAAAGAATTCAAACAGCTTGCCCGGCTGTTGAATAGTTTGGTTAGGTTTGCTGGATTCTGAAGGCCTGCTGAGAATACTTTTGCTTGCAGTGGGCCTTCTAGGTTCAAAGTTCTGTAGTCTACGGGTCCCTGGTTCTAGTCTCTGTCTGGATGGGATGTCAGCCGTCAAAATGCTCCGCAGAAATGGAAAATGAATGTCTCTACCTGTCCCAGCAGTCTCTTTTTATGTGTTTTGGAAGTGGGTGTGTGCGTGGCATAACTGAGCCTGCCCCTCTCTACTTGTCATTGGCCCAGTTCTCCCCTCTCCCATGATTGGGGGAAGGAAATGGATTGTCATCATGATGAGGTCTGTTTATGGGTCAGAGGATCCTCCCCTGGTCAATTTGCCCACAAATCTATATTTGATTCAAATACATATTTCCCAGATACACAATTTGTTGAAATTACATGTACACATTATATATTCCTTATGGTCCATGCTTGTCCGCCTCTGATCTTCCTGGGGGCTTGCATTAAAAAATGACAACATTTTGCGCTTTTTGGTCGGTTTACCAATATCGGACATTTACCAAAAATTGCACAAATGTGCGCAAGGAGTATGGACATTAATTGATGAAGTGTCAGATTTTTAACATGCAGACATTTGGAGTAAGACCCTATTTTCCGCTAGCAACCCCCCAGAATACACCACAGGGTCCTAGCACCTCTTAAAACGTGCACAGAAAAATCACAAGAATAATGATATTACTTATATAATTCTGACAAGTCCGTACTATGAATTATCCATCTTTTTTAAAATTATGCTCTGGCCCAGATGGGTGTGGTTTAGGTTCCAAAGCACATGGGGGAAGCTTCTGTCTGTCCCCGCCTCCAGCTCAGGTGGCTCCCAGAGGCACTTCTCCTCCCACTTCTCCCAAGAGGAAGCTATTTTACGACCCCCCCAATATAACATTTGCCTGAGCCCAGGACAGTGCATTGTTCTGTGTCTCTGCCCAAAGTTCTGTAGGTGCCCCTGCCCTAATCTAATCGGGGAGGTGTCATCTCCTTTTGGTGGGGAAGCAGGATGCAGCTAGGCCTGGGAAGAGTGGCTGAGCAGGTTTCTCCTGCCGGGGGTAGTTGTCAGGCAGAATTCAGTTAAATGTCACTTTACTTCCTTCAAGTCATTTCAGAATATAGTTTTACATTGTATCCACCTCTTAGCAAGTCTTTCCTTGGCCTGGTTTGGGCTCCTCAGTTTTACACAAAAGTCTGGTGGTTTTAAAACGCCGGCTTTCTGATAGTGGTGAGTACCGGTATTGCATCCATTTTTGGGATCTGTCTTGAATTACTGCATTTCAATAGAGTGGTCTTTTGCTTGATAGTATAGGACCCTGGCTTAACATTGTTTTGATGGCATCCTTACAGTAGAGTGATGATGTGGAACCCCCCACAAGAAGGTTGTATCTTTGGAGTGGTCTTGTGCCAACTGCGCAGTTCTCCTGGATTCTGGCGTGAATGTGGGCGGCGACAGCTCATCCCCACATCCACCCAGTCTATTGATTTAGTTTGTTCTGGGATAGAATAATGGGCGGCGACAGCTCATCCCCACATCTACCCTGTCTAAGGATTCAACCCTTGACAATATACGAGGACATGGAATTCGATTTTGTCAAAGATCTTATTAGGACTGTCTTGGACATACATACTCACAGAATTGCGCAAGATTTTCTTCCGAGGACACATACATTGCCACAAAACATTGCAAACGTGCCCTGTCCACCTAAAGCAGAGCTTGTGCAACAGTTCACTTCGGGGTACAAATGATTACCATCTGTTTTTTTTTACCAGCAATGTTTATATAAAGTGTCCAAATAAAGCATCCAATTTGTCTCTTGAAATCTATCCTCAATTTCAATTTAGTATTTAAAAAAGTACTGTTTTTTACGTATGCCATACAATGGAACGCTGTGCTTTCGCACTTCCCAGTTTCGTCGAGCTACTGTGGGACCTTCACTGATCGTGGGAGGGCCAGATGGATAACAGCTTGAAAGCAACTTTGGGGTTCTGCAGTTGCCTTACCAAACAATGGCCCAAATAGCTGAATAACTACTCATCCCACAAAATGGATGAGACCTAGGCCAGATAAGATACTCGGCACGCAAGAACTACTGACTGTGAGCAAGACAGTGCATCAAAGTGGGTTGTTTGTGAGAAATAGCTGCACTCTAACCAATCTATTCATGAGGGCATGTGTTGGGGGTCTTTGCTAATGTAAGGAAGGAGTGGGTCGGATGAGCCCTTGCCTCCATACATTATATGCAAAAGTGACACCCTGCTCTTGCACTCATAGGGGACGCCTCCTTTGCCCTTCTGCAGCCATGGGGAAGAAGGCCCTGACATAAGCAGAGGTGGGCTATTGCTAGACACACTTGGACTCCATTTTGTGTACCCTCGACTCCAACTTTGGACTAAGCCGCATTCTGTCATTGCGAAGTTCCCCTCCCCCTCAGATACACCACGAACAGCGAGCACTGACAGCCCCCACGTTTTTCCTCCTGTGCCTGTGCCTCCCAAGTCCTATTCTCATGGATGCCCTGAGACAAGATGTTGCAAACTAAGAATGTATTAATTTAAATCTTCCTCTGAGATCACTGTCCTTTGTGTGTCAGGGCCAAACCATGACTTGTAGTTGTTCATCCATTTCAACAAATGGGGCCTCATTACAAGTAGGGCGGTAAGGGTTAACAGTCACCGATAACGAGACTGGTGCCGTTAAACACTTACCACCCTACTACGAGTTCTCTTTGCGGGTCCTTCCTTAATGCCTGCTTTTGGCAGGCGTTAAGGACGGGACCCGCAAAGGGACTTTAGAGCTAATAACGGTACCGTAAATTACGGTACCGTTATTAGCACCTTCCCCATTCCCATTGAGCCCTATGGGGGCTCAAAAGGGAATGGGGAAGGGCCCAGGTGAATGGGGAATTACCAGTCCCGGCAACCTTGGAATGGACTGGTAATTGCTCCATTCACCAGGGCGGAATCAGAACGAGTTTGGAGGCAGCCATGCCTCAAATAGCGGCGTGGTTACCTCCAAACTCGGAATGTGGCCCATGTTCTCCTGCACCTCTCACCCCCGTTGCTGGAAAATTACTGCTTGTACAACCTTGTGCCCCTTCAAAGCTATTCTTTTCATGTTCCTAGCAGTGTGACCCTTCCTTGCTTACCACCGCAGAGTGCCTCCCAATAAAACAAGACCCCAGTCGCAGTATATTCTGTCCTAAACTAACATGTGTCACTCCACCCCCTTTCTAGCTCTGATGTGCCAGACCTGTCAGCTATCAATCCCGACCCCCGCTGGTTGCCTCAGGGACAAGACCCCCACACCCTTTACCTCGCTAGTGACCCAAAGTGGCAGGCCGGCCGGCTCACCACTTAACATGTTTGATTGACAGCTAGGCTGAATGAATGGGGGTTTGCTGCATAAAAGCAGGGCTTTGGGGACTGGAACTTCAGAAGTCGCCACAGGACCTAAGAATCTGAGGAGGGAGAAGCTGAGCCGAACTGCAACAACGACACCACCAGTGGGGCCCTGCTGAACCGTCTCACCACTTTTCCCGACGACAGAGGAGATCTCCAGTCCGGAGAGTCTTCTTCCTTTGACTGGTGGGGATAACCAGTTTTGCCTTCTTTTCGCCTTCCTGGAACATCTCGTGGCCGCCTTGCCTGTGCCAAGCACCCCGGCAACCGGAATACCACGGTTTACCACGACCGCGAATAGAAGGGTAGTACCTTTTAACCGAAGAACTCCGCGGCTGGTTTCTTCCCTGGCAGTGCAACAACCTTCATCTTTCCTCCACGTCGAGACCTCCTCTTCCTCTGGAAGAAACACCGACTTGCACCCGCTGCCAGGAACAACTGCCCCCGCTGGAGCGTCCTTCCCACTTAAAGTACTGTGTCCCGCCTGGCTTCCCTTGCGACAGATTGTTCGGGGTGACAGTAAAGCCTCGACTTTCTAACCTGGGCTGGCCTGGGACAACCTAGCTAACTTTTCCTGACTTTAATTTCATTCTTTGTGTACAAACTATCTACAACTTTGGGCATAACCCCACTGTGTGATCCTGGACACATTTCGCTTGCTCTCTCTAAGAGTGGGCCTTGCAATTGACTTCCTTGCTCTCCAGTACAACTCTGCCTATCCTGCCTTACTGTGGTTCTGTGAAAAGTATTGAAATGTGTGTGCTTCCATAACTCTGCCTTTTTCCCTCCCTTTTTAATAACTTATTAGAGTGCCATCTTATGTTAAGCGCTCACCTCTGTCTGAAAATAAGTGGTGTTTCTCATTAATACTTGTCTAATAAGCAATTAGGGTTGTATATATATAATAGTGACTGTGTGCTGAATTTACTTACCTCTTTGTGCTAGTGTAATTTACAAGTGTGTCTTTAAATAAATAATTATATACTTTTACACCAAAGCTCTGGTCAGTGTTTGCTTGTGCTACTGTATCTCTGTACCTATTGTGTATACTCTATATTCTGCCAAACTCTTCTTGAGGGAAGTCTGACTGCTCAGCCACAGCTACCAAGTGAATCTGTGCGGTACAGACTGCTACCAAGTGGGTTTACTGCCCAACACCTGTAGTCTTAAATCTTTTGCAGTGGTCCCTAAGGGAACTGCACAGGTTTCTGCCTAACACTGGTGGCAGTGGTGGGATTTGTATTGAGTATACATTTTAGTGTGCTTATAGATACCTTAGTGCAACAAACCACAAAGCTTAGCACTAAAAAAGTGATTTTCTAAAACATGTCAACTATGGAAAGTTATAGTCAAGAGACCCTTGCTACAAAAACTGCTGCTGATTGTTTAAGAGTTCTCTGTAAGCATAAGAATCTCCTGACTAAAGGCAAGAAAATGGAGCAAATAGAAAGGTTGTTAGCAAACCGAAGTCTGGATGGTGGTTCAGAGGAACCTACCACTCCAGCAACTGTAGATAACAGCAATGATATTGATATGAATGTTAGTATTGATAACTTTGAGTCAGAAGCGGAAGAGGAGGTGGAAAGTGTTAGAGTTGTCTCCCCTGGGCCTCTACCTGCCCTGCCAGCTGTACCTACTGTATCTTTACCAGGTCCCACACTTAATCCTCAATATATGGAACTAGAAAAAATGAAGCTTGAATTAGAATTCAAAAGAATTAATGCTCGGGGCGCTGTTGCGCTCAGCGAAGATGGCTGCCTGATTCCCAGCTCCGTCCCGTGTGGCACTTTCCATCCGAAAATTCTCCTGTTTGCCCCGGCACTGTGAAAAACCGACCCATAACTGGGATTGCTGGTGGGACCGGGAGTCTACCACGCGAATTCCGCCCGCTGGGCCGCTCCTGCTGCGGAGTTACAGCCCGCTGTGAGAGGTGCGGGGGCGGGCGCCTTCCGGCCCTGCTCTCGGCTCCAGGTGATCCCGCCTGAGTCCCGCGGCTTGCGGCCTGCTGTGGGGGGAGGGGCGCTCTACTCGCCCTACGTGGCTCACACCAGAGGGGGCTGGCCTGCGCTGCGATCTCGTCCTCCGCATTGGTGCTGAGACCTACACTGGATCCCAGAGCGACCTGCTCCGCTGCCCCATCCTGGGCGGTGTGCTGACCAAGATCGAGTGTACATCGATCCAGCTCCGGGCGGTGAGTGGTCCTGGCCCGATCTCCTCTGCGCCCGCCACACTACAGCAGACCCTGTCCTCCTCCTCCTTGATTTCGGAAGCCTTGGATGAAGCTTGATCCCCCGATACACGGTGGGTCCTGGGGTGCCCCGCGTTCCACACTGGACCCCTGCCCTCGTGGCTGACTGTGGGCGCTGCACGTGGGTCTGGCTGGTCGCGGCGACCCCATTCTTTCTCCCCTGGTAAACGCTGGCGCTGGTGTGCCGGCTCGGAGTTGCCTCCCCTGGGCCTCTACCTGCCCTGCCAGCTGTACCTACTGTATCTTTACCAGGTCCCACACTTAATCCTCAATATATGGAACTAGAAAAAATGAAGCTTGAATTAGAATTCAAAAGAATTAATGCTCGGGGCGCTGTTGCGCTCAGCGAAGATGGCTGCCTGATTCCCAGCTCCGTCCCGTGTGGCACTTTCCATCCGAAAATTCTCCTGTTTGCCCCGGCACTGTGAAAAACCGACCCATAACTGGGATTGCTGGTGGGACCGGGAGTCTACCACGCGAATTCCGCCCGCTGGGCCGCTCCTGCTGCGGAGTTACAGCCCGCTGTGAGAGGTGCGGGGGCGGGCGCCTTCCGGCCCTGCTCTCGGCTCCAGGTGATCCCGCCTGAGTCCCGCGGCTTGCGGCCTGCTGTGGGGGGAGGGGCGCTCTACTCGCCCTACGTGGCTCACACCAGAGGGGGCTGGCCTGCGCTGCGATCTCGTCCTCCGCATTGGTGCTGAGACCTACACTGGATCCCAGAGCGACCTGCTCCGCTGCCCCATCCTGGGCGGTGTGCTGACCAAGATCGAGTGTACATCGATCCAGCTCCGGGCGGTGAGTGGTCCTGGCCCGATCTCCTCTGCGCCCGCCACACTACAGCAGACCCTGTCCTCCTCCTCCTTGATTTCGGAAGCCTTGGATGAAGCTTGATCCCCCGATACACGGTGGGCCCTGGGGTGCCCCGCGTTCCACACTGGACCCCTGCCCTCGTGGCTGACTGTGGGCGCTGCACGTGGGTCTGGCTGGTCGCGGCGACCCCATTCTTTCTCCCCTGGTAAACGCTGGCGCTGGTGTGCCGGCTCGGAGTTGCCCCCCGGTGGGTCTCTCCCCCGGCCACGGCACCCACCAGCTCCATCCTGACCCCAACGGGGGACCCCCGCCGGGATCTTGTGGCCAGTTCCTCCTTAAACCTTCTGGCTGTGGCAGATGGTTTAACTACCTTATAAACTGATACAGAGACAACCTCAACTGTCTCCCTCCAAACCACTCATCTGTTGGGCCTATTGCTACGTTTGTTCCAGGGCTCCGGGCCCCTCCACTTGCCCTTGACGACCTCCACCTATTAGGCCGAGTGCCGACCGTCTTGCTGCCTCATACATTGGTGTACCCCTGCACTACCTCAGTACATCAACACCCAAGACTCCGGCTACTTCTGCCTCTCCTGCTGGTCATTGCTTCTTGGGCCCTGACCCCCTACAGAATTTCTTGGGGCCGCTTGCTGTTCACTGGCTCCTACATAGATTAGCTGGCCGGGGAGGCCCCCCAACGGAGACGCCATATTCTGTCCTGGTGCTCGGCTCGGCCTCCGCTCATACGCCGCCTGCGTCGATCCTGGTGCCTCCCCTTGGGGCCCTATCCACTCCCCTGTTTGGTCTTCTGGACTTAAGTTCATCCCCCCACCGGAAACATGTCGACGCGAACTGGCAAGAAGCAATCCTCTATCAATATGTTCACAAAGTGTAACGCTCACCTGATTCCCGTAGAGGCGCCGGTCTTGACTGGGCGTATACCGTATCTTCAAAGGTGATGTGTAACACACGGCTGGCTCTTTGGGCTGGACCTCTGTGCACTGTATGTCTGACTCGAAGGGTAAGATGTCTGCAGATAGAAAATATGGGATTAAGGAACTGGGTTATTGAATGTCTCTCTCTTCTTCCCTTTCTCTTCTCCTGTAGAACCCCAAAGGTTAACGCTCTCACCTTAGGTAAGTGAACGCCGTGCTCTCCATCTGCCTCGGGGCAGGGTGCTGTAACCAGTTTCTTCACTGGATAAGGGGAGCAGGCCTCTTGACTTCAGAGGACTGCTGTCCGTCGTTTACTGCACGAACGGTAAGTTTCGAGTAATTCTAATGTCTTTAAAGTCTTTAGTAATGATGTTTCTTGTTTTGCAGGGTTCCGGCGATGGCGGATGACGGGCTGAAGTGAGTTGAAGATGGAGCCCGTGTGATGAATAGAAGCGCCTGGAAGCACGTAAGTAAGCGCTTGTTGCCTGCTTCACGATGCGCTCTAACTGTCTTTTTATTTTGCAGGTACAAGTTCGGAGCGGCTGCAGGGTGCCGGAATACCCACTGGGTTAGATGTGGAAAGGAGTAATGGCACGTGAGTATTAAAGTTCCCCAATGTCTTTAAACGCACCTTGTTTTGTCTTTCAGATGCGGGATGCAGCGCCGAAGGCCTCCGGAGCGTGCGAAGAGTTGGTAAGCTTTTGTCTTTCAGATGCCGGAATGCAGTGTGAAGACCTCCGGAGCGCACGAAGAGTAGGTAAGCCTTTGTATTTCAGATGCCGGAATGCAGCGCGAGGCGTTGGTGACAGCCGATGGACCAGGTAAGTGAAGAGCTGTCACTGAAGACCGTAATGCTAACCTGTTCTTTCTTGTCTTTATAGGTGTTGCTGAAGACTGGATTCAGGATGGTAAGCCTTTTTCCTTAGGCCCAGGATCAGATGCAGAAGACACGATGAGCGTTCTGCTGCAGAGGATGCAGAATAACGCAAAGCAAGATTCATCCATCGGGTGTGGTTTAAATAGCCTCCTGTAGTGCTTAGGTGTCTCCTTCCACAGCCACGCCTAGGTAAGAAAAGAGTTCCTGCTTTCCAGAAGAGTTCCAGTGTTCTGAATCTAGGAAGTGGCTCCTGTCCCACCCAACAGGAAAAGTAGTTCCAAACAGAAGAGGATCAGAGGCTCAACTGGCAGGCAAGTAAGCAGCATGGTCTGCTGCAGGTAAGTCCACCCAAGCATTATGAGCCCGGCGCTTCCAGCGCTGGGACTGGGCATATTTATGAGCCTGGTGCCACTGGCGCCAGGACTGGGTACAAAAGGTCCCAATTGGGACTGGTTGGCACTCGGAACCTGGGTTATGGATCTGCTTCCAAGGGAGTTGGGAAAACCCTGACCTTTTGGAAGCAGAGATCATGACACAAAGCCCTCGGGAGGCCCCGGGACGGAGACATCTGCACAGGAACCTTCCCCTTCATTGGCGCTGGAACCATCCGACTCCCAGAAAATGATGGAGTTCATCCGGCAGGGGTTCACCACAATTCATAGTAAACTGGATGAGATGAACGGCACGATATCCTCTATTAAGGCACATATGGAGAGAACTGATGGTCGTGTTGCCGAGATTGAGACACAGGTGAGCACCGCCGAGGATGGCCTAGGTTCCCTCCGTGCAGAGGTCTCCACGCTATCCGCCCGCGTTACTGAGGTGGAGAAGAAGAACGAGGACCTTGAGTCTCGCTCGAGGCGCAACAACCTCCGCATTGTCGGGGTACCAGAGGATGGTATACAAGAACCCATGGAAGAGTACGTGGAGGGCATGCTACTCCAACTTCTGGACTCCCCAAAACTCTCCCCACAGTTTGCGATCGAGAGGGCCCACCGTGCACTCACGGCGAAGCCCAAACCTGGAGCATCTCCACGCCCGATTATAGCCAGGGTCTTAAATTTTCGCAACCGTGATGCCCTCTTCAGGGCGGCGAGAGTCAAGGGGGACCTTCTCTTAGGCGCAGCCAGGATCCACCTATATCCGGATTTTTCGGTGGCGGTTCAGCGTGAACGCAAGACCTTCCTGGCAGTGAATAGGAGACTACGCAAATTCCAGGTTAAATATGCCATGCTATATCCTGCCAAACTGCGTATCGAGCATGCAAACCGTGTGTACTTCTTCACGCTGCCTGAGGAGGCCTCCAGGTTCATAGATGAACACTTCCCTGGCTGAAATGTACTCGTAACAAGCACCGTCAGGGTCTCCCCCCTATTGCATCGGACCACGCGATGAGTCATTGGCTTGTCACAGCATAGGCTAATTGTTGAATGGATGCCGTTGTATCCTGCCTCAGAACTTATGACATTCTGGCATTACCTGATGTGGCTCCCATGAGGCGACTTGGTCACACCTGTAACAAATAATGTTATTGTCTCTGCTGTTTCTCACTGTTGTCATTGTTCCCTGACTCACTGACATACCACAGTATAGTCGGGCTGTTGGGCAGTCGTTGGGGCGGTCTGATCCCCCATCGATGCGCCCCAGGTACTCGCTACATGCACTCTTTGCTCTCTTGATTGCCCGGGAGGCCCGTTGAAGCCCCTTGGTCCTAGTGTTCTCTGTCTTTTCGAACTGCACTACTTTTAATGCTATTTATCCACCACCATTGTATTGATTGAGATATTGACGTTCCATGCGATCACCTTTCATTGGGAGACCCTACTGGACGCCCATAGTCCACTAGCCGATTGTGCACCGTTGTGGCCCTTCCGGGCAGCTGCGACGTACACCCGACAGTCTCCTGATGGGCTGTCTGATCTCGCCCTGGGCTCCCCCGCTCGCTTCTGGGCTCTCCTTGGCTCAGTCTCCCCTTCCAGGTGCTCCTATGTCACTAGGGCACTCTCTCAGTTTCTGTGGCTGAGCCCATACACCATCTCGGTCCAGTTGATCGGGAATTTACTTCTTACAATCCAGTTATATTGGTTCATTATCTGTTGACCATGCCCGCCCATCCCCCCATGGGACCTCCCCTGGGTGGGAATGGATATTATTGTCGGGCATTATGTTTATCCTAAAATTGCCTCATGGATCGGAGCATCGCCGCCAGGCCAGTTCGCAGGCCCCCCAGGCGTCGATGCCATTGTTTTGGTTTTGGTTGTTTGGCTATGGGGTGCTCATCCCTCTGTTTGGGGGAGGGATGTAGGAGGGGGAGGGGGGAATGGGGTTATACGTTAAAAAAGCTTGGTATTCGCAGAGAAGGTAGAGTTCAAAACACCATGGTCCCGACGGCGTTACAGATCTGACCGCACTGGGCACCGTCCATGTGGGGCACATTTCCATCCACCTGTATTCCTCTATGGCTACCCCTGGAGTGTTGAGTGAGGAAACTTTGACATTTATGAGCTGGATTGTACGGGGGCTGGGTAATTACAAGAAAATGAGGCTACTACAGCTTCAGGCCGAGCGACATGGAGCTAAAATCCTGTTCCTCCAGGAGACGCATGCATGCACAGAATATTGTGAAAAATGTGCTAAAACATGGGGTCCCCAAAGGTACTTTACCACCTACTCTACCCAGAGCCGCGAGGTTAAGACCCTTATTCACAGGAGCCTGAGATTCAACCCCATTGCTACGGTAATTGATCCCCTTGGCAGATACGTGCTACTCCATGGTACCCTACAGAATAGGGAAGTTGTCCTGCTAAATATCTCAGGTCCCAACACTGACGATCCCGAATTTTACACACACCTTATAACTCTCTTAGATGGCTTCCCGCTGATACCGATTCTCTGGGGAGGCGATTTTAACACGATATTCGACGTGGATCTTGACAAATCTGGTTCCAGACCCCGTCAACTCTCCAGAGCTGCATATACTACACTTTCCTCCCTTCCCCGCTTGGACCTGATTGACGCATGGAGGCTCCTCTACCCCGACTCCCGCTCTTATTCCTTTTATTCCTCGGTTCACGATTCCTTTTCCCGGATTGACAGATGGTTGATGTCTGATGTACTGATAAGGAGCGTATCTGGTATGGAAATCCTCCCCAGGACCCTCTCTGACCACTCCCCAGTGACTGTCACCCTATGTTGGGGCCCAGACCGGGACCGAACCAGACACTGGAAAATGAAGCCACTTTCTCTCCTCGATCCGGTCTTCAGCTTGGAGATGGAGTCGGCGATCGAGGAGTTCTTCGAGATCAACACCAACTCCGTGTCATCACGGGCCACTCTCTGGGAGTCCTTTAAGGTCTACATCAGAGGCATTGCCCTTTCCAAGGAAAACGGTATCCTCAAAACTATTCTTAGGGAAATCGCCAAGAGTGAGGCCACATTATCTGCGCTGGAGGCCCAGTATACTCTAGACCAAACCCCTGAAATCCTTGCATCAATTGGCACGGAGTTGGACACCTTTCGTACGCTCGCGGACCGGGAGCTGAGGTTTCTTGATAACCCTGGGCAGGCGAGGAAGTATGGTGAGGGTGAACTCCCTAGCCGTCTCCTAGCTAGACTTCTCCGCCGTGAGTTTGGTGCCCCACCCATTCCTGGAGTTGAGAGACCTGACGGATCCCTAGCCACCTCGCCTGGAAATGTCAATGCCGGATTCCTCTCCTTCTATCAATCCCTATATGCACACTCAGACAACGCCACTACGGCAGAAATCGATGCCTATCTTGATAAACTTCCCCTTTCGGTCCTTTCTCCCGATACCATCGGATCCCTTGAGAATCCATTCACCCCTGAGGAGTTCTCGGAGGCTATAGTCTCCCTCTCTTCAGGCAAATCCCCAGGATCGGACGGTACACCTGTCGAGTTTTATAAGCATTTCAAATCACTCCTACTCCCTCGTCTGGCTGCTCTATGGGAGGAATCGGTGGAGGTAGGCCAGTTCCCCCCTCACTCCGCAAAGCCACCATAACAGTCCTACTAAAACCCAATAAACCCCCCACTCAATGCGGCTCTTACCACCCACTCTCATTGATCAATTGTGACGTCAAGATTTATGCAAAATAACTCGCTCTACGACTTGTCCCCTTCATGCCACATATCATCCACCCAGACCAGGCAGGTTTCATCCCGGGCCGCTCCACCTCCTTGAATTTGAGACGCCTTTTCAACATTATAAGTAGAGTGAGCCCAGGTGTACACGCGGTGGCCGCGACACTTGATATGCAAAAAGCTTTTGATTCGGTCTCGTGGAGGTATCTCTGGCGGGTACTCGACAAATGCAAATTTGGCCCCACCTTTGTCTCCTGGGTCAGGCTACTTTACTCCAACCCTGTTGCCAGAGTCCGCACTGAGGACCGTTGCTCCCCCCTCTTCCATATAGCCAGGGGGACTAGACAGGGTTGTCCCTTCTCACCCTTAATCTTCGCTGTGGCAATGGAGCCGTTTGCGGACATGCTTCGTCAAAACCATGCACATAGGGGTCTACGTACTGCCGGTTCCTCAGATATAGTCTCTCTGCTGATGATGCTCTCCTCTATATTCGCTCCCCCGAAATTAACCTGGCCCCAATACTAGAAGATATTGTTCTCTTTGGACGTATCTCTGGTCTCACGGTGAACTGCTCTAAATCAACCCTCTTTCCGCTCACTCCCAGCACACTCCCCACTCCCGATACCATGGGATTCACATGGGCCCAATCTAAATTTACTTATTTGGGCGTAGTGGTGTCTCGTCACACTGAACGGGTCTTGGAAGAGAATTATCAGGCATACCTTACAAACCTTATGATAAAAATACAGGGCTGGAACAAACTTCCGATTTCACTGGCGTGTAGGATAGAGGTACTGAAGATGGTGGTGCTTCCCCAACTCTTGTATAGATTTGCTAATGTTCCATAGTGGCCGGGAGCTGACTTCTTTCAGGCATTGACACGCACCCTTAACACCTTCCTCTGGCACTCTGGTGCGGTCCGCCTTAAGCTCAAGACCCTTGCCGCCCCGATGGAGGCTGGAGGCTTTGGGGCACCGGACTTCCTCAAGTACTGGCTGGCGGCACAACTCCAGCACACTGCGCACTGGTTTAATATATCGGACCCCCCTCCCCATGTCAGACTGGAAAGGCTATTAGTCAGTGACCGCGACATTCAATCTCTGGTGATCACACCCATGCCAGTGGTATCGGACTCACTGGATCCAGCGACATGCACATCCTTGGCCTTATCCAAATCTTGGCAAATATTGGGCACCGTCCATCCCTTCCACGGTAACTTCCCAATTTGGAATTTTCTTCCGGAGAGGTCCCACGAGTCCCTCCCTCGGTGGTTCGTACATGGGCCGAGGCGGGTTATGAATTGCTGCGTGACATATTCGAACAGGGTAATTTCATAGAATGGCCTGACCTCCTGGTGCCCCTTAGACGGAGACCCTCCGTTTGGCTTCAATATTCATCCCTCCGTAGAGTACTCAAACACAAGTACACGTGTTTCCCAGCACTGCCACCTGATGAACCTGCAATCACCGAACTGTCCTCACCTTTCCCTATGAGAGGCAAAATTGCCAGACTATACACTTTGCTTCAAACCAGACAGCCCCCACATTCTCCAAACTAAAGCGCTCCTGGGAGACAGATCTCGGCCTCGAAATGACCGATGAGCGTTGGACCCATATGTGTGCACGTATCCAGGGGGTCTCCTTCAACTCCCGATTCAAATTAATTCAATTCAAGGTGCTCCACAGGTACCACTACACCCCGACTAGGCTACATCACATCTCGAGTGACTCCTCCCCTAGGTGCCCTAGATGTGGCTATGAGGATGCTGATTATATCCACATGATCTGGTCTTGTCCCCGACTCACTCAATTCCGGACCTCAGTGTCTTCCACTATGTCGTCCATCCTTGAATGCCCCATCCCCCCACCCCCAATGAAATGCCTATTTCACGATTTCCCCGAGCTCCACCATGACTCCAGGAAACTGGTTGGCCTCTGTATGCTACTAGCTCTGCATACAGTTCTACTTTGCTGGCTTCGGCCTATCATCCCTACTCACGCACAGTGGCTCAGGGCAGTTACGTGGGCCTCCGACACCGAAGAGTCCTGGGCGATACAACAGCCCGCCCGTTCCAGACCTAGAGATATTTGGCTGAAGTTCTGCTCATTTATGCCCTCCAGTGACACCGACTCAGATCCTGCATCCACAGCTCTTTCTCCTAGTTCATCCTTAATTGGTCCTTGATTTATTTTCCACCTGCCTTCGTACTGACCTTCTATGTGTCCCCCATGTGCATATGATGATTCCTTTTCCCTTATGTATTTTGTTTATATGTACCATATGAATCCGTGTCGATTGCATTGTTTTGATTCCATATGCTTTATTGTTACTCACCTGTATCTGTGTTGCCAAGCTGAATAAATAAAAGTTAAAAAAAAAAGAATGAATGCTCAAACAGAGCAACGGCACCAAGAACTAAGGCTCAGAGAAATGGAGCTCAACCATGAGCTAGAAATGAAAAAAATGTCTGTGGAAAGTGCTTCTCTCTCCGAATCCTCTAGGAGTTCCAGTCACAAAAGACTCCGTATTGCGAAGGAGTTGGTGGGTATGTATGAGCCTAAATTGGATGTGTTGGACTGGTTGAGTTTGTTTGAATATAATCATGGGCTCCAGAACATTACAGGAAATGAGTTACTTTCCTGGTTGTTCTCTAGGCTCCCCCCTGTTGCAACTGATGTTGTGATGGAGTTGGGGGAGGAGGATAGAAAGGATTATGAATGTGTGAAGCTAGCCTTGATAGCTAGATTTGGGAAGACCCCTTCCCAGTACCTTAAGAGGTTTAGGACCCTCAAAAAGAATGATGGTACCCCTTGTGCTACCTGGGTGAGTGAGTGTTTGAAAAACTTAGAGGGATGGATTAAGGGTTACAAGGTGAACATTTATGAGGGAATGAGAAATCTTGTTATGTTGGAGTCAATTTATGATGCCTGCTCTCCAGAGCTCAGACAGCACTTAGCTGATTCATAGGAATTAGATTCCAGGAAGCTAGCTAAGTCTGCTGACTTGTGGGTTGCCAACAGGGCTACTCACAAGGATTCAGGGGTCACTCAGAAAAAGGATGAGGGAAAGCGGCCACCAAAAGGGAACCAAGTGACTTCTAATACCTCCCAACCCAAAGAGGGCCCCAAACAACAAAATAACAAGGGTAAGTCCCAAGGTAAACCACAACAGGCTAGTGTACCTTCTGGTCACAAACCAGAAGGAGGTTAGGCCAAGCCACCCTTTCAGAGAGCATTTGGAACATGCTATATCTGTGGGGCCACTGACCACATCAAAGGAGATCCCAGATGTAAGGGTAAACCTACAGGGATCCGCACAGTCTCCTTAGCCTTCAATCCTGAGGAGGAAGTCCAAATGGCTAGTGCTCACTTTGAAGTCTTTGCTGAAGAACCTTTGGGTCTTCAAGCAAGTGTAACAGTATAGTCCATGGGTCTGGTTAGTGATCAGAATAGGACTGTGTACAACTCCATACCAGAAAACTCTAAAGTCTATTATATGGACAGTGTTCTGGTCAATGGCCAGGATACTCCTGCCAGGCGAGACTCTGGGGCCAGCAGAACAGTAGTGGATGAAAGATTTTTCAGGCCTGAGGATGTTGCTAAGGCACCCAATGGTCCCGCTAAGATGTCTGGAGGTCCTGTCCAAATGGTTCCAATTCTACCAGCCCTCATTCAGTGTAATTACATGCAGTGTTGATCCCTGTCAGTGTTCAGACAGACTGAGGTGCCTTGGAGAGTCCTGTTGGGGAATGATCTAAGAACTCTAGGAGTAGTGTCCAGTACCCCCAGGACCCCCAGTATGGAGACCCAGAACCAAACCAAATTGGCTAGAGAGGCCACCTTAAGGAACCACTCTAAGTCTGTGGGAACCTCTACTGAGACCCCCAATACAAGTCCTGGTGTTGGTAAGTTGACCTCTGACCCAGGCGAATTTCAGACTAAAAGGTTAGGGAAATGGGAGCCCCAACCAAGCTCCATCATTGTTCCCCCAGTTTTAGAGTCTGTGACTCCCCCTGCTTCTGAGGAAGAGGTGGATAGACCTACTGGAACCCTAGCTAGGCCTAAGAGAACTGGTAATTCTTAGTGCTGGTGAAAAGCGAGAAAAGAAAAGTCTAAGGCCAAAAACCTTCAGACTGTTGGACCTTCCACAGAAGACTCCAACCCAATTCCTAGTCTTAAGGGGGAAACTCCTAAAGTAGGTAAAGGTAGATCTAAGAGGAAGGAGAAGCATGTACCTTGCTTATCTCCATCCCCTCCAACCAAGAGGCCTAAAACCCAACCTTCTCCCAACAGAGAGGTGGGGAGGACCTCTGGAGGCCCCTCTAGATCTAAGGAAATCCTTTATAAGGACCCCTTGAAAAAGCCTAACATTACCTAGGTGAGACCACGATGGCGCAGGTTCAGAAGTTGTAACAACTTCTGAGGGACTGGTCAACCAGATCCCCTATAACTTTAAAAAGACGAATGTTCCTCAAAGGGTTTGTAGGTCATATAGCTTACACAGGAAAACCTTTGACTCTACCACTGAACATAAGTTAGGGTGTCTCCACAAAAATGCTGATGGTCTCTCTAGGGTGTTTGTAACCGACTAGAGGTATGAGATTCATCCAGGAGTGGATTAAATCCTCCTCTCCCTTAGTCTGGGGGGGGGGGTGAGTGCTAGGGAGAATTCTCTGTAAAGGCTAATTTCCCAAACCTAGTGAGTCCCCCAGCAGCTTTGCTGGATTTTTGGGGTTTATCTTTACCTCCTGCTAAGAGTGAGACTCTTTTAACTCCCCCTCTTGGACATGATTTGAGGTGTTCCTTTGTCTTTCCATGTGTTTTATGGGCTATGGGGTCTTTTACTCCATAGGGTTTCATGTGTTTTTGATATGGGTTACACAGCACCCTCCGTGCCGTAACCCAGGGGTGTCGTAGCGACCCCCAAACATAGACTCCATACCCTGGGACTGAATACTGTCTCCCAGGACACGTAAAGTCACCATTGGCTTTACTAGTCCCAAATTATGAACAGAAAACAGTACAAACCATTATATTGTGGACGTACTGGTCGGGGAAATTCAATTGCCCCGGGGTCTGTTGTTCGAGGGGGCACGTCTCCGTCCCCCCTGATCGTGTTTTGGCTGGTGGCAGTGGATACTACTTTTTATATTCGACCGCAAATATATCTCTATGGGATTTTCCCATTGTTCGAGGCTACCAACTTTAATTATTTAATTTCTATAGCCTCGAACATACCGCCGGTTTATTTATTTAATATTAATTCACCGGTTGGTATTTTTTGCCAGAACTCGATTCTAAAATGGCGTTTGTGTTCTCTTCTGTGACTCCAACCCAAGTCGAGCCCTTTGTTCCACTTTTTGGCAGGCTTCTCCACAGAAGCCTCCAAAAGTGGTGCCACTCTGTCTAGGTACCACAGGGGGTGTGGGAGGGGGTTTAGGCACCCTGGACTGAGTGTCCTTGTTAACTCAAGTCGCACTCTTGTGTGATTGGCCCAAGTGGTGAGCCGGCCGGCTCACCACTTTTCCCGACGACAGAGGAGATCTCCAGTCTGGAGAGTCTTCTTCTTTTGACTGGTGGGGATAACCAGTTTTGCCTTCTTTTCACCTTCCTGGATCATCTCGTGGCCGCCTTGCCCGTGCCAAGCACCCCGGCAACTGGAATACCATGGTTTACCACTATCGCGATTAGAAGGGTAGTACCTTTTAACCGAAGAACTCTGCGGCTGGTTTCTTCCCTGGCAGTGCAACAGCCTTCTTCTTTCCTCCACGTTGAGACCTCCTCTTCCTCTGGATGAAACACCGACTTGCACCCGCTGCCAGGAACAACTGCCTCCACTGGAGCGCCCTTCCCACTTAAGGTACTGTGTCCCGCCTGGCTTCCCTTGCGACAGATTGTTCGGGGTGACAGTAAACCCTCGACTTTCTAACCTGGGCTGGCCTGGGACAACCTAGCTAACTTTTCCTGACTTTAATTTCATTCTTTGTGTACGAACTATCTACAAGACTCTTTGGGCATAACCCCACTGTGTGATCCTGGACACATTTCGCTTGCTCTCTCCAAGAATGGGCCTTGCAATTGACTTCCTTGCACTCCAGTAGACCTCTGCCTATCCTGCCTTACTGTGGTTCTGTGAAAAGTATTGAAATGTGTGTGCTTCCATAACCTTTTTCCCTCCCTTTTTAATAACTTATTAGAGTGCCATCTTATGTTAAGTGCTCACCTCTGTCTGAAAATAAGTAGTGTTTCTCATTAATACTTGTCTAATAAGCAATTAGGGTTGTATATATATAATAGTGACTGTGTGCTGAATTTACTTACCTCTTTGTGCTAGTGTAATTTACAAGTGTGTCTTTAAATAAATAATTATATACTTTTACACCAAAGCTCTGGTCAGTGTTTGCTTGTGCTACTGTATCTCTGTACCTATTGTGTATACTCTATATACTGCCTAACTCTTCTTGAGGGAAGTCTGACTGCTCAGCCACAGCTATCAGGTGAATCTGTGTGGTACAGTCTGCTACCAAGTGGGTTTACTGCCAAACACCTGTAGTCTTAAATCTTTTGCAGTGGTCCCTAAGGGAACTGCACAGGTTTCTGCCTAACACTCACGGTAAACATTTGTGGATCGAGAACAAAGAAAAAAATTACCCATTTGCTTGAATATGGCAATCGTTGGATGTTCTCAGAGCGTTTATTGTGAAATAAAAGTACTTTACAAATTGCTTTGCTATTTCCTTTAAAAGTATAGGTTTATATTCAAAATTGGGACACACTGTGTTGTGAGAGGATGTGTGTTGATCTTCCGGGTTCTGCGTTGTGATGACTGGGCGCATTTGGCTACGCTGCCCATTAACGTCATGGAGATAGGTGGAGAATATCACTAGGTTTGGTGATGTCAGCCTCGGGGCGGGGGGGGATATGATTCAGTGCCGCCAGGGCATTCCACCTTGGGCAATGCAGCAACGGATAAGATTATCACAAGATGGCTGCGCCCTGCTTCCTGATTTCGCATGTGTAAAAAAGAGGAAATCTACACTAAGGTGCATAAGAAATGTGTGTACGTTTGATCAACGTGTGCTTAAAAACACATGCCTGAACCGTCGGGACAATAATATTTTTGAGCGCACTATTCCTTTAAATCACTATTTGATCCCACCAGATTTTCGCAACACTTCCTGGCCGAAAGAGCGCATCGAGTCTTGGCCCCAGTTCCTAAACCGCCCGCTCCACACCACATTGGCCAGGCTGCTTAACTACCGCGACAGGACTTTGATACTCCGCATGGCCAGGGAAAAAGGGGCACTGCGTTATGAATCTGCGGATATCCACATCTACCCTGACTTTGCTGCAAATGTATTTTCCAAATGCAAATCATATGATCCTGTTAAAAAAACTCCTACGTATGCGGCAGGTGCAATATGCTCTGTTATACCTGGTAAAATTGTGCATACAGCATGGAGGAAGAGCCCATTTTTTGGAAGATCCCGACAAAGCAACAGCATACATAGAATCCAACTTCCCCATATCATTACCTAGGTGAGACCGGGATGGCGCGGGGGGGTGTTGAGCTCACCTGCAAGCAACAACGATCCAAGCATCATGGACAATGATTAATCCTAGTGAAATGCACTGTCTTACTATAGAGATTTATCATGGGCACAGGTAATTTGAGTCATGGGGCTGAGTCATCTCAGCCTCCAACAGAATAGTCCTACGGCTAGCACACCGTGCACCCCAAGAGTGTTCGAAATGTTGTTTTATGTAAGGGTAATCATCATCAAGTTTGGGGTGATGATGTGGGTGGGGGGGCAGAATGGGGCTGTTTGCGATTACAACTGTTTAGACCATGCTGGTCCAATGTTTTGCATAAGTTTAGGCCTTGTTGGCCTCCTGCTTGAAATTGTTTTGTGCAAACTGAAAATCAGTGAAGACTGCTCCACTAGTGCGATATGCGACTATAATCCTGTCTCTGCCCAGTGAAGACCGGGCCTAGATTCCATGCAAGGTCACCACCTACATTAACAGACAGGCCTTTAAAGTGGTAATGCTGCAAGAAACTCCTGCTGTCATGATGCCTCCCCCCGGCATCCGGACCAGGCCCATCAGTCCCGAGAGCAGGCATCCAGATGCTTAGAAAAAGCCCAGCAGCCCCAGCTAGGGGCTATCTGGGTACAGTCCTGGCGCCGTAGGCACCAGGCTCATAGAAGGGGTCAGTCCTGGCGCAATAGGCGCCAGGCTCATATGCTTACACTTACCTCATGCAGACCATGCTGCTAAGAATCCAAGCCAAAATGAAGCCTGAAGGGAACTACTTTACTTCAGGGACTATTTTCTTACTCGGGTGTGGTCTTGGGGGAACTTCTTACCTGGGACTACTTTGAAGGCTATTTAAACCACGCCCGAAGAGCAGCACACGCTTCACGTTATTGTGCATCCAGCAGCGTAATGCTCACCGGGCCTGCAAGTCAGCATCCAGTCTCTGCCACGCCCGCCTCGAGTCTGGAGCTCCTAGAAAGAAGGAGGAAAGATTAGAACAAGAACATTACTTCTATTTCTCACCTGATTCCGGATCATCGCGCCTTCAAACAAGGAAAGAGACGTTAATTCTATACGCGTTGCATCGCCCGCTGTAGCGCCGCGCTATTCTCACCAGCCTTCGCAGTACCTCCACGATCCTCCGCAGTCTCCATCACATCTTCGCCGAACTCCGGCACCTAAGGGGGAACAAAAGAACAGCAAGGTGAGCCGAGAGAATAAACAAAGGCAATCTCTGTTACCACCATAGACTTACCTGATTTTACCGCCAGAGGCATTTTTCATCTCCACGGTCCGGCGCAGTCTCCACCTCATCTTCGCCGAACTCCGGCACCTAAAGGGAATAAAAGAACAGCAAGGTGAGCCGAGAGAATAAACAAAGACAATGGCCCTCATTACGATCCTGGCGGAAAGGGGTTTACGCCGGCGTAAAGCATGGCGTACCTTTCCGCCTGACTACGAGTTCCCGTAGCGCCATGGTGATTTTTACGCCTGCTTTTTGCAGGCGGAAAAATCCATGGCGCTATGGGACTTGTTGTTAATTACGCCACCGTAATTTACGGTGGCGTAATTAACGCCTTCCCCACTCCCATTATACCCTATGGGGCAAAAATGGGAATGGGGAAGGGTAAATGGGGATTGGGGACTTACCGCCCCGCCAAGGTCGGAATGGGGCGGTAAGTCCGCCAACCACCATGGCGGAGTTGGCAGCTTAGCGCCATGGACCATGGTGCAAATTGCACCATGGTTCTCCGCCAGGGTCGTAATGAGGGCCAATCTGTTTACCACCATAGACTTACCTGATTTTACCGCCTGAGGCATTATTCATCAAGGCGTCATAATTTCTCATGCCGCACCTGTAAAAGGAGGGAAAGCAACAGATTACACACAGGTATCATTTACCGGACAGTGTTGGGTAATACAGACTCTTACCTGAACGCTACCAGCTGCCACGAGGCAATCTTCTCTTGGGTCAAGCTGCAAGATAAAAGGAATCGGACAAGAGTGAATATCAGACATTTTTGAACTCTTACGAACTATATACTTACGGTTCCTCGCCAGGGACCTCAGAGTCAATATTGGTCTGGAACTCTCCCAACTCCTTCGGACCAGTGAAGTAACTCGTTATCTACGCTCCCCTGCATTCCACACAGGATGGAGAGCTCATCTTTTATAAACATAAGGTGAAACTATGAAAGGAGATATCGGAGGTGATTAGTGGGAAGAACAGTGGGGTGTTATCACTCAAATCCACGGGTGGCTAATTCCCTTTCTCCACTTTCAGGAAAATACTTCTACGGATCAAGCAGACGAAATTAGGCGGGCCAGTCCAATCTGTCATCTCTGCACTACGCGTCACATTGGTGGAGACCGCAGCTGTCCAGTTCTGATCAACGCCCCTGTGGGAGCCAGGTGAGCGTAACAGAACGCGAAGTTTCCCTACAAATTCCCACCCAGGCGTTATGGAGACCTCTGAAACTGACCAACTGGCCCAATTATTAGGGGAACGTAAGGCTGAAGTACATTCGGCCCGCCAAGAAACGAATGCCCTCAGGAGAGAACTGATTGTATCAAAGGAGCGCACTGATGACCTTGCTAGACAACTACTGCAGAGCCAGGCTGGGCAAACACCCCTACCTGGACTCGGGGAAAACCCAACTCCTGTTTCATCAAGCAACCCTGTGCAAGTAATTCTACCAGGAACTATTCCTTTAGCTCCACCCGAAAGCTTTGCTGAGGACTCCAAAAGGTTTGCCGTGTTTATGAACCAAGGCCGCCTGCACTTTTTATGCAGACCTGGAGCCTTTCCAAATGACCAAGCCAAAGTAGCCTTTGTACTATCATACCTCAGTGGCAGCGCAGCTGATTGGTCAATTCCACTAGTCAACCAGGATGACCCTCTTCTTCGGGATTTTCAGGGTTTTCAAATGAGCATGGAAAGACTATTCGCCCGACAATCACAGGGACAGGCTCTGGATAACGAACTCTTGTCCCTGCGACAGGGTAACCAGGATCTGTTAACCTATATCGCTACCTTCAATAGGTTGGTGGTGGAAACCGGATGGCCCGAGGTAAAACGAATTACATTATTCCATCGTGGGCTGCGAGGAGAACTCAAAGATGTTTTGGCTCAAGTTGTCAACCCACCTCAGGATTGCGCGGAATATATAGATTTAGTGGTCCAAATAGATCACCGACTTCAGAATAGAAAGGCTGGTCGAGCTAGGTTCGAGAATCGAGTGTTGGTTAAACCCAACGTTACCCTCAAAGGAACAGATGCACCAGAACCCATGCAGATCGGGGGTTTAAAGGACCTTTAACTCAGAAGGAAAGAGAAAAAAGACGGCAATGGCACTTGTGTCTGTATTGTGGAACCTCGGGACATTTTCTACGGGATTGCCCAGTAAAACCAGCCAAAAATGTGGTAGGAGTTGCGGACAAAAGCCATACAGAGTCTGATTCGGGAAACGACCACGCCCGACAAGCGTAGAGGTCCTCTTGCCGAGCTTAAAGAAGGACACTCAGACCTTGCATCTAATCATACCAATGGTCCTTATAGATCCAAGGCAGCCATCACGTATGCACGCAGTAAAAGCGTACATTGATAGTGGGGCGATAGGAAACTACATGGACCACGAACTGGCTTCAAGGACGAACTTATCTCTTTGCAAATGGACCACTACCGACGTCATAACTACCGTTGATGGAACTGAAATTGCCTCTGAGCCAATAACTCATTCCACTACAGAGATGACACTGTTGGGTCAAGATGGGCATCGAGAAAGTATTGTGTTTGACCTAATCAAGGCTCCGCAATTCCAAATAATTCTGGGAATGCCATGGTTGGAAACACATAATCCTTGTATCGAATGGCGAGAGAAGAGAGTGACCTTCCCAGATTGTGCACACACCTGTTACCCGGAAAAAACCTTGAACCAAGGCCTGGCTACAGTCACTAATCCAGTCGTGCAGTTACCTCAGGAATATCAAGAATTCCAGGATGTTTTTCAGAAAGAACAGGCAAACACCTTACCACCTCACGGATCTTACGATTGTCAAATCGATCTCTTACCCGGTGCACAACCCCCATGCAGCAGGATCTACGCCCTTAAGGAGCCCGAAAACCTTCACCTACGGCAATACTTGGACCAATACCTTGCTAATGGCTTCATTCGCCCATCCAAGTCTCCTGCATCCTCAGCTCTATTCTTCGTGCCTAAAAAGGAAGGTGACCTTAGAACGTGTATAGTTTACCGCGCATTAAACCAAATTACTGTAAAAAACCAATACCCATTGCCTCGGATCCACGAATTACTGGACCAAGTTAAGGATGCTTGTATCTACACTAAGTTAGATCTCCGAGGGGCATATCATCTGGTACGTGTGAAGAAAGGCGATGAATGGAAGACTGCCTTTCGCACCAAGTACGGATTATTCAAATATCAGGTGATGCCTTTCGGGTTGTGCAATGCACCTGCAGCCTTCCAGTATTTTATGAACAATGTCTTTCGTGAACTCATTGACGTCTGTGTTGTCGTATACATAGACGATATTCTAGTGTACTCCTCAAAATCAGACCATGTTAAGCACGTTCGTGCAGTCCTTGAGAAATTACGCCAGCACAAGTTAAATGCAAAATTGGAAAAATGTGTCTTTCACTCTACAGAAGTCGAATTTTTTGGATTTATCCTGACCCCAAAAGGAGTCCGAATGGACTCTCGGAAGGTGGACGCCATTCTCAAATGGCCATCACCCAGTTCAGTCAAAGGAGTACAAAGCATGCTTGGCTTCGCTAATTTCTACCGAAGATTTATCCCTGAATTCTCACATATTGTACATCCCATCAAAGCACTCTTGCAAAAGAACAAGGGCTTCTTGTGGACCGAAGAAGCTGAAAGAGCCTTCCAAGATCTAAAATTGAAATTTACATCTGCACCTGTCTTAAAGCACCCATGCCCCGAGCTCCCATACGTAGTTGAAACGGATGCATCCAGTTTAGCCATGGGAGCTGTCCTGTCTCAGAAGGATCCTGAAACCGGCCGACTTCATCCAGTAGCATTCTGGTCCAGAAAATTCTCGCTGCCCGAATTAAACTATGCAGTTACTGATAAAGAGTTATTGGCCATCAAATCTGCCTTCAAGGCTTGGCGGCATTATCTTCTCGGTGCCAGGCATACCATCACTGTAATCACCAATCACAGGAATTTGCAATATTTGAAGACAGCCAAGGCCCAATCACCACGTCAATTTAGGTGGGCATTATTCTTTGCAGAATTTGATTTCGTGATCACTTATCGACCGGGTTGTAAAAATGCCAAGGCAGATGCCTTATCCCGAATAGGAATGGGAGAAGCATACTCGAACCCAGAACCGGTACCTATAATTTCAGAAGAAAGAATTCTTGGCATAACTACTCTACAGACTCTAGAAGATATTCATCTAAAAATCAAGCAACTTTTCGATCCAGCAGCCCTACAGGACTGGGTAAAGAAAGGCCAAGATTATTCAGTCACCAATGACCTACCTTATCAAGGTCGTCTATTCATACCACACAAGGAACTACAAGAATTGTTTTTCTCCAATTATCACGATGCGCTGATTGAAGGACATCCAGGAGTCGTAAAAACTGAAGCTAAAATTAAGAGACAATTTTGGTGGCCCACCTGGCGAAAAGACGTAAAGTCATGTGTGCTATCTTGTGGGAGCTGTGCCCAAAACAAAAGCCTGAAGAAAAGACCAGCCGGTCTTTTGCAACCTTTGGATATTCCACCTACATCATGGCACACTTTGTCCCTAGACTTCATTACTGATCTGCCTCCATGTAGTGGATTTAACACCATTCTAGTTGTAGTGGATCTTTTTCCAAGATGGCCCACTTTATTCCTTTGAAGGGATTACCTTCCGCTTCGATTTTGGCCAAGGAATTTCTTGAAAATATTGTTCGACTACATGGATTCCCTTCCGTATTGGTCTCAGACCGAGGTAGTCAATTCATTTCGCAATTTTGGAGGAAATGCTGTCAACTAGCGCAAATCGACGTGAGGTTATCTACCAGTCACCATCCCCAGACCGATGCTCAGACGGAGAGAACCAACCAGACTCTTGAGCAATACCTACGTTGCATGCTACACCAAACCGAAGGCAATTGGAAGGATATTTTGTGGATTTCCGAATATGCATACAACAACTCTGTACATACAGGAACCGGACAAAGCCCCTTTTATACCACATATGGGCATCATCCTCGAACTTCAGAACTCGATTCGCCCCAACACCTAGAAATGCCCGCGGTGAATCATCTGCCCTCTACTATTACACAAGCCTTCAAGGAGGCAACCGAAGATTTAAGACAAGCAAACGAAAAATACAAAAAGAAGCTGAACATCATAGGAGTGATGCTCCACAATACCAGATTGGGGATCAAGTTTGGCTGGCTACAAAACACATACCCCTAAAAGGAATTCAGACCTTTAACCCTAGATATTTGTGACCTTACACTATTATGGCCATTATCAACCCGGTGGCCGTCAAATTGGAATTACCTTCTAACATGCAAATCCATCCTGTCTTTCACGTTTCACTTCTGAAACCAGTTCAACCCGGGACAAGATTAACCAAACCACCTGACCCCATCCTGATAGATGGGGAACCCGAATTTGAAGTTAAAAATATCTTGGACTCTAAGATAGTGAACTCAAGACTTTTTTATTTAATTGACTGGAAAGGTTACAGACCACAAGAAAGGTCATGGGAGCCTAGTGACCACGTTCATGCACCTCGATTGGTGAAAAGATTCCATCGGAACTTCTCAGACAAACCCCGGGCCAAGAGGAAGAACGACCTTAGGAGGGGCCTTGGGGGGGAGTGTTGTCATGATGCCTACCCCCGGGCATCCGGACCAGGCCCATTAGTCCCGAGAGCAGGCATCCAGATGCTTAGAAAAAGCCCAGCAGCCCCGGCTAGGGGCTATCTGGGTACAGTCCTTGCGTCGTAGGCACCAGGCTCATAGAAGGGGTCAGTCCTGGCGCCATAGGCGCCAGGCTCATATGCTTACACTTACCTCATGCAGACCATGCTGCTAAGAATCCAAGCCAACGTGAAGCCTGAAGGGAACTACTTTACTTCAGGGACTATTTTCTTACTCAGGTGTGGTCTTGGGGGAACTTCTTACCTGGGGCTACTTTGAAGACTATTTAAACCACGCCCGAAAAGCAGCACACGCTTCGCGTTATTCTGCATCCAGCAGCATAACGCTGACCGTGCCTGCAAGTCAGCATCCAGCCTTCTGCCACGCCCGCCTCGAGTCTGGAGCTCCTAGAAAGAAGGAGGAAAGATTAGAATAAGAACATTACTTCTATTTCTCACCTGATTCCGGATCCATCACGCCTTCAAACAAGGAAAGAGACGTTAATTCTATATGTGTCGCATCGCCCGCTGTAGCGCCGCGCTATTCTCACCAGCCTTCGCACCACTCCACGATCCGCCGCAGTCTCCATCACATCTTCGCCGAACTCCGGAACCTAAGGGGGACAAAAGAACAACAAGGTGAGCCAAGAGAATAAACAAAGGCAATCTCTGTTACCACCATAGACTTACCTGATTTTACCGCTGGAGGCATTTTTCATCTCCACGGTCCAGCGCAGTCTCCATCTCATCTTCGCCGAACTCCGGCACCTAAGGGGAACAAAAGAACAGCAAGGTGAGCCGAGAGAATAAACAAAGACAATCTGTTTACCACCATAGACTTACCTGATTTTACCGCCGGAGGCATTATTCATCAAGACGTCATCATTTCTCACGCCGCACCTGTAAAAGGAGGGAAAGCAACAGATTAAACACAGGTATCATTTACCAGACAGTGTTGGGTAACACAGACTCTTACCTGAACGCTACCAGCTGCCACGAGGCAATCTTCTCTTGGGTCAAGCTGCAAGATAAAAGGAATCAGACAAGAGTGAATATCAGACATTTTTGAACTCTTACGAACTATATACTTACGGTTCCTCGCCAGGGACCTCAGAGTCAATATTGGTCTGGAACTCTCCCAACTCCTTCGGACCAGTGAAGTAACTGCATTCCACCCAGGATGGAGAGCTCATCTTTTATAAACATAAGGTGAGACTATGAAAGGAGATATCGGAGGTGATTAGTGGGAAAACAGTGGGGTGTTATCACTCAAATCCACGGGTGGCTAATTCCCTTTCTCCACTTTCAGGAAAATACTTCTACGGATCAAGCAGACGAAATTAGGCGGGCCAGTCCAATCTGTCATCTCTGCACTACGCGTCACGTTGGTGGAGACAGCAGCTGTCCAGTTCCGATCAACGCCCCTGTGGGAGCCAGGTGAGCATAACACATGCTCAGGGGGGCACTAACGATACATTTGCTAAAACTTGGGCTCCCAACGATGTTACACTAACTACTCAACACAGTCCCGATGTGTACTCATGTTAATTCATCACTCCATACTGTTTCAGGAGACCAAAAGTAGCATAGACCCACTGGGGAGGTATGTCATCGTATGGGGCGCCTTGGCAGGTGTCAATGTGACATTGGTAAATTAATACAGTCCAAATTTAGATGACCCCCAATTCTATGGCCAGGTTCTGGATATCCTTCTCAACAACACCTGCTCTCACATCATATGGGGGTGAGATTTCAATTCGATCCTGGACTGCGTTATGGACAGATCCAGGAACACACAAAGGGACCTTTCCACTGCGGGTTGGATGTTATTAAATGTTATGAGATACTTGGGCATGTCTGATCCATGGCGCCACCGAAACCCAACTAAACGTGAATACACTTACTACTCTACGGTCCATGATGCTCACTCTAGAATTGATTTGTGGTTGATCCCCACCTCACTTATGTCACGTGTGGGGGAGTCCAAGATCCTCCCACGTCCGATCTCAGACCATTCCCCCATAACCCTTGAATGGAGTGCGTATCCCACTACTCGGCCACTATGGCGCTTGCGCCCCTCCTGCCTGGCTGACCCAATACTTCTTGATAGATTACACAATGAGGCAGTGGAATTCTTTCAAAGAAATGACGGGTCGGAGCAAAACCATATCATAGTTTGGGAGGCCTACAAAGTGTGGATCGGGGGGGGGAGATCATATCAATGTCCTCTGGGACGTTGCGGGAAACAAGAAAAGACCTAGATGCGCTGGAAGCTGCTCTCAAAAAGTTAGAGGATCAATACGGTATCCCTCACGATCGAGCACTTCTAGGCTGCATAAAAGTTAATCTTCAAAAGTTTAGGGAACTCTCTGATAGAGAGGTCCACCTACTATACCACCTTGTGCGGGCGAGGAGATATGGTGAGGCGGACAGACCGAGTCGTCAATTGGCGAATGCGGTCAGAAGTGAATCGGGCATTCAACACATTACTGGGATCCTTAATGCATCAGGACACACCCTTAATACACCTGAAGCTGTTAACTCAGAATTCTATGGGTTTTATAAATCTCTGTACGCCAACTCTGATAACTGCACGCCTGAAGAGCTTAAATCATATTTGGATAAAATACCACTAACAAAGCTCTCTGACAAGGCCCGTTTGGCAATCAACCAGACTCTAACCACAGAGGAAATCATTGAATCCATTAAATCTCCCCCCTCGGGTAAGGCCCCAGGCCCAGATGGTTTGGGGATGGAACTATATAAAGAGTTAAGCTCTGTCCTTGCTCCCAATCTGCTGTGGATATGGGAAGAATCACTACAAACTGGTAGTCTCCCCCTTCTATGTCAGAAGCACTGGTCACGGTATTGTTGAAACCTAATAAACCCCTTCAGACATGGGTTCATATAGGCCCCTGTCTTTAATTAACTCGGATACAAAGGTCCTCGCTAAATTATTAGCCAGTAGACTCCTCCCACACATGTTGGTCCTGGTGCATCCTGATCAATCGGGGTTCATTCGTGGGCGGACGACTGCATTCAATCTGCGTAGGCTCTTTGGCATCATTTCACAGCTCAACCCAGAGACACAGGCTGTGGCAGCTTCCCTATATGCCGAGAAAGTGTTTGACTCGCCCTACTGGCAATTTCTGTTCTTGGTTCTTCGCCGTATGGGACTGGGCGAATTCTTCATCCAATGCATTTGCATGTTATATTCCTCCCCGTCGGCCAGGGTAAGAACTGGAACTACAGCATCCCCGATGTTTCTGCTCGAGCTTGGCACACGACAGGGATGCCCACTGTCCCCACTGCTCTTTGCCCTCAAAATAGAGCCCCTTGCTTGCATTATGCGACTTAGACATATACATCGAGGTCTACACATGACAGACCCTACACACATCATTTCACTTTACCCAGACTCATTACTCTACATTAAAAACCCGGCTACGAACCTTGCCCCAATCCTAGAAAAGGTCCATAGATTCATTACATATTCTGGGTACCGCATTAATGAGGCCAAATCGGAGCTGTTCCCTCTGACAGAGGCCACTACCCCCCTAGATAACCTGGAGAGCTTCAGATTGGCTCAAGACAGGCTGAAATATCTGGGCATTGTGATCACGCGACAACACCACACTTTGCTACTTGAGAACCATGAGAAATATATGCACATACTCATGGATAAATTGAAACTATGGGCCAGTCTTGGTATACGGCAGGTTGTCTCTTTTAAAGATGATTATAGTCCCCAAATTATTATACTACTTTGTAAACATCCTGGTTTGGCCGGGGCGTATCTTTTTTGTTAAGCTCAGGTCATTGGCAATTGCTTTTTTATGGGGGGAAGATACAGCACACATGAAGTGGGAGGCCATGACTAAACCGTATGATCAGGGAGGGCTTCAGGCCCCTGACTTCGAGCTGTATTATGAAGTTGCGCAAGCACACTTCACTGAGCACTGGTACACTCTGAATGGACAACCGCTACACACAGGCCTTGAAAGATACAGTGCATTCCCATCAGACCTGCGAACAATAGTTCTTGCCAACTGCCACCCAGACACTTGCACGTTCGACCCGGTCCGTACGACCGTCAATGCCTGGTCCAGAGTCTTCAAGAGACTGCAGGTCTCTGAGCCATACGGAGGCACCATCCCCCTCTGGTGTTGTCCGGGGCTGCCCCGAACATACGATAAGGCTATTCGAGATGGGTGTGATCCGACCGGCACCATGACACTACATGATCTCTTCCCGAAGGGCACTTTTGTAACACTGTCAGACTTTTCAGAGAAACTGGGATCTGGCCCAACTAGGACACTCCAGTACTACAGAATGAGAGCGGCTGTTAGGATGCGATGGTCGTCGTTCCCTAAAAAACCAGACGTGTGCGAACCTCTTGACATGGTGATGACGGTCGGGAACCCTAGAGGGCTGCTCTCTAAATTATACAAGAAATGTCAAGACACACAGGCTCTGACTAGTAGAGCTAGAAAAAGCTGGGAGAAGAATTTGGGCACTCCGTTGGATGACTTATAATGGACACTGTGGTGCCGCCTCACCAAGGAGGTGTCCCTGAATGCTAGGCATAGACTCATTCAATTTAAAGTTCTCAACAGGCTGCATTACACCCCTGCAAAAACTGCCAGATTTGCCCCTTCGGCGAATGCTGGCTGTATTAAATATAATGATGACAATGCAGATGCATATCACATGTACTGGGGCTGCCCCCGGATCGTCCAGTTCTGGCACGAGGTTGCTGACACATTGCATGAATGCACGGGGGTCCCTCCGGTGTTAACTCTACCCAAATATCTGTTCAGGATATTGGTAAGGTCATAATCAAGCAGAGACGGCTGTTCAACATTGGCTGTTTGTTAGCTAAAAAGTATATATCACTTAAATGGTAATCCAAGACTTCTCTGGACATTGCTATGTGCATACACGAAATGACATATGCGAATGAGTGCGAAGAGATCTATGTATCACTAGTAACTTCAAGTTGTAGACCAAAAGACATTTGGGGCCTTTCCGCGAATATCTACGGAAACAAAGATCTGATTAGTTGGTACTCACCAAACACAACAGTATTAAATGGAGGTCGTATGGGATGGAGACAAATGTGGGCAACGTAACCATGTATTGCTACATGACTGTAGTCCAACTGTAGATTGTATTTGTGGATGTATGTCTTTCACTGTGCAGAAAATAAAGTTAAAAAAAGAAAGCTCTACAGTATTAAGCGTGTTATAACTAACCAATTACAATGTAATATTCTTTCAGCTCCACTGCCTTAAACAGCTGTCTGCAGGACCTGTGGCTTGTTCTATATATACTGTTCCATGCCCACAATCCCCAAAGTTCATCCAGCACTGAAACTCTTTCTAAACTGAAATATCAGTGAAGCACATATTTTTTGTACAATCAAATAGGAAGGACACAAGCGTCATTTGCCACTAAGAACCGTTCCAGCAAAAGTGTACAGTGGACAGCACTCTTCTTGTATGAATATTGGCCATTATTCGGCACTAGGAATCATTTCAACAAATATTTCTGCGGACAACATTAATTTCATGTAACCTACAGAAAACACTGCGTTTTGCAGTTCTTTGAAGAGCCTTCTTATCTCTTTGTTTTTTATTATTGGTACATTTGGCGCTCATCCCAGAAAGCCTTCAGTACAGTGATAGGGAATCTTTTACAGTAAGTGCGTATGGTGTACTCAATTCAAAATTACTGGCACCCGACCCGGATTATCCCACTGTGCCTTTAGCAACTAGGCCTGATCTGCAGCTCATACCATATGCCAATTTAAACATGGCTGACTTGGGCAGACATGGGAAATACACATCAGGGGAACAGGTCCATTTGGCTGGCATGGATTTGCATTCCCTCAACAAAAAGATTGGGGTGGATCAACACCTGCTGCCAAGGGTTTCGGAGATGTTAGCTTTGTTAAAGGCAGCAACATTTTTTTCAACCCTCAAACTTCCCAGGGCAAGTCACTAGTTGTAACTCTGCCCTAAGTCTAGGTCCCTCATTTCTTTCATATATCAGATGGGGGCCTTCAAAGTTTAAACAAATGCATTTTGAATTACCCTTGCAGTCCACAGTGTTTCACCAGTTTATGGAGGACTTGTTTCAGGGCTTGACTAACAAAAAGTATTTCCAAGATAATATCTGTATTTTGCAAGACTTATTGGGCACAATGATGCTCCATTAATGCAGGGTATCAGAAACTAGTTTTACTATTGGTAAATGAAGGCCAAGAGTATCAGAAGTATCATATTTTGGCCATATTGTTAGCAGGCCAGGAATCTGTCCCAGGGTAATAGTAGAGGCGGTTTATAAATCGACTGTTTCTAAACACAACTATTAGTTGTGGGTTTACCAAGGGTTTGCAGGATATTATTCTAAATTGGTGAAACATGTTGCTTTGAAGAGTGGCCCTTTTGAAGGACTTGTTGAGAAAGGGTCTAACTTTCATATGTGTGCAAAGTGTCAGTGGACTTTTTCTGGTGTTCAAGCATATCAATTGTGCTGACTATGGGCATGTTCAATCCACAAGACAAGAAGTCGGACAAAGGTGGGCACTACTGAGATTAGTAAAGTATTTATTTCTTGGGCTTAAATTACACTTATTTTGTGTGGAGTAACCAGGGTCCTTGTGACACCCGGACCTGAAACTGTCTAGTCAAGAAGAAAAAAACTGGATGAACAATCCAGCAAAGACCGATGCTCTCACTGTTGCTCAGAGACCTAAGCTTATTTGTTTGTATTTCTTTTTCGGTTTCAATAATGATTCTTCAAAACTTTTTATAAATTGTTTATTCACAATTTATTTCATTTTTCAGTGTGCATATGCAGTATCATTCAATTCATTTATTCATCTGTGTTGTGGGTGAACCCATACATACATAAAACCATCTTAGAAGACTGTATGTGGTTGTGGTTATTTATGCCTATGCATTTCGGAGTCTAGTTCTTTCCTCAGGGCCTCAACCACATTTTACTCAGTAACCTTAAGTATCAAACAACAATTGTAATACATATTCAAAATATTCTGTTGGTTTGGAAGGTTAAATTGCAGCAAAAGTAGAAAAGAAACATACCGTATATAACAATGGGCAGAATACCAATGTAAATGTATTGCGGAGAGAGGGAACAAAAAATAAGGATAAACACAGCGTAAGGTCCAGTGCCTATTTTGATTGGAGCATTAGTTAATATGCCCAAAGCATTGCATTACTATAGGGAATGAAACATGTGAACTGTACCTGATTGTCAACAGTCTAATGTCTAAAATACAAAACAAAATAAATAAACAAAATAAATGTGTATAACAGAATACGTTCAGAGATACGTGTGAGTGACATGAGTAAAGAGGTAGCATTTTACCTTGTGCGCAGATGTTCAGTAGGAGTGTATAGACTGCTCGTGGGATCTAGGTAGAAAGAATTAAATGAAAATGAGGGATAACGTGGGTCCTCTGAGTTGTTCCCTTTTACTCAGGAGATAGTGGTTTATAGATTGCCTCTTACCGTGTCACACGGCTGTGTGCAGACTTGTGGAGCCTCGCGGATCGCTAGAGTCTTGTGGCGGCTACTTCCTTGTATATGTAGTTGCCATGGTGATCCTTGCGAGGCCTTGGTAACAGGGGAATGGGATCCACAAGACACCACAGTTTTAACCATATATCCCAGCAATGTGGTCACATATGACCTCTTTTGAAAAAAACAACTCTCGATCCAGATGACCTGTTCAAATACAGGCCCATTTCGAACCTCCTGTTTATTGACAAAATCTTGGAAAAAGTAGTTGCTTCACAACTACTCACTGGAATTGATCAACTGCACCTCCTAAAAGATTATCAGTCAGGGTTACACTCGAGGTGTAGCATAGAGAAGGGCGACTTGTGCCTCCTTGTCCTCATTGACCTCTCAATTGCATTCAACATCATCGACCACAGCATTCTTCTCAGGATGGGATTCTCTGGCACTGTCCTGAATTGGTTTACCTCCTACCTCTCGGGCAGACACCAGGCTGTCCAGATGAACGTGTTGTGGTCTAACCGACTAGAGGACCCATTCAAGACTGAATTTGTCCTCCTTCATCTGTTCACAAAAAAACAACTGGTCCAACAATGGCTATATGATATGTGCCTAGAAGGATTTGATCTACAACTCTTAGACTCAGCACATCCTTAGGCTTCACCATTGGCAACCTGTCCTTTCAGCAACACATAGACAAGAAGGCCCAAATAGAATGGCTCAGAATCTCTACCCTTCAAGAAATCAAACCCTTCATCCTGCCGCAAGACTTCCGGGCAGTATTGCAGGCCCTGGTGGTCTTGCACATCGATGGGGGAAATGCTCTCCTGACAGGGCTCCCAACTGTTCACTTGGCTCCTCTAAAAGCAGTCCACCATGCTGCAGCACGTCTTATTACGGGAGCACGAAAATGTGACTGAATCACCCCCATCCTACGTGAACTACATTGGCTTCCACTGCAAGCCAGGATACTGTTCAAGACAGCATGTATCATCTACAGACAAGTCACAGGTAGCACACCAGCTTACCTGGTGGCTAAGCTCCACGTATCTGGTGGCACACACCCCTTGCGCAGCAAATCAACCAACCAGCTTGAATCACATCTCATCCGCAAAGAGAGGACACGCAAACAGTCCTTCTCTTGTCATGCACACACCCTCTGGAACTCGATCCCAGTGTTGGCTCGGAATGCCACCACAATATTCCAATTTCACAAATCTCTCAAAACATGGGTCTTTCAACAACACCTGACCAAGGACTAATTCCAATGGATGCACAAACCAACGCACAGACTTAACAGTACTGCACTAAAAGATGCTCCAAAATATAACTTGTAGTGAGAGTGCACCCTAGGACCTAGCCATTCTGTGGCAGATTGTTTACCACTGCAGATACGGCAAATACTGGGTGAAGATGCAGAGGATGGGCAGTGATTGCTCAGCTCACTGGCAGTTCAGTGGCAGACTGTGCTGCATGGCTGTGTTGCATGGACCCGGGAAGAAGAGGCGCCCAATGAATGGCAGCGGGTAAAGAGTTATGTGACAGAAGGTTGGCCATATCAGGGTCAAGTGACAGGAGTTGTGAAAGCTTTGGGTAGGTTTTAATTTGAATCAAGTGTAGTAGGTGATCTGCTCTTTAGGGGAGAGAAAGTGGTCCCACCGAAGGATGGCCATGCCTGAGACTTTAAGGTAGCTAGCTATCTGCAGGCATCGAAGGAGAGGCAGCAATACCAAAGATGTGTTCTCCTGTGAACAAATGCTGCATCACGTGAACGGAGCAGCTGTCTGCCATCTTGGAGCAGGCAACCTCTGGCTCTCCAGATGTTTTGGACTACAACTACCATCCACACTAGCCAGAATAGTCAGGGATCATGGAAGACAGTGCAAAAATATGAAGAGCCACAAATGGCAAAGCCCCTGGTTCAAGAAAAGGAGGGTCCACCCTGAGATGTACTCGAAACTGTGGACAAGCACAGCTAGCTTACTGGGGCACCACATCTTGGCTGAAAGCTGACTAGCAGTTGGTTATTTATTTTATCTGGACTGCTTGTGGATCAGCCACTGGAAAAAAACATATGTCCGGCAGAGGTGCTTCTGTCAGCAATTGGCCGAAATGATTAAAAGTGATGAAACGACTGTTTGCTCATCTGGTGTTGTCTAACCTCGGGATTTGTGGCTGTGGATCTCTACGTAGGGCCGCATGCATTCTTGTAAATTGTAAAACGCATGTGGTAAAATGAACTCCACAAACATCATTATCACCATTTCTATTTATTATTATAGACTAAAAAGCAATAACAGCTGTTTTGGAAAACACCTTCTGGCGGATGGCCCAATTAACACTGCACCTAGAAAGTTTCCCAGGAGAGCAATGAAACCCAGGTTAATTGCAAACAGGCCCGCAATCCCCACAGAACAGAAGCACACATATATTCTCCCCCACCTCCCATCACTCACCGTAAAAAGGAGGGGTCCCGAAAGCCACGCAGCACTTTTTCTTTCAAACATGTAGTTGGTAAATATGATTTTTGTCCCAAAAATGGTAGGGTCGCTTAATCAGTTTTCATGAATTTAATGAGCAGAATAGAACTTCGTACTTTGGTCCTTGTGCTGCAGTCCATTCTATCAAGAGCAGAAATACGCCCCAACATCTATGAATCATGCATTTTTAAACCTATGCTCCAATAATACAAACAAAATAGCAACAGTTCATTGTTCATTTGCATGAGTGCATCTTCTCAGCCTCAAAGCCTACATTTCTTCTAAATGCACCATCCAAATAGTTTCTAAACGATTGTCATTTTATGGAAGAGTCGTATTAATTCATAAGTAAAGATTGTGACAGCCGAAAAATTACCCTTGACATTTCAATACATACCTTTAAACATTTTCCGAGTTTATATCAACAACTTCTTTTCAAGAATACAACGAGAGGCAAGTATCTTAAACTTTTATGTGCATTATGAAGATCGTTACTTCTGCATTTCTAGCTAACTTTGTCACTTTGCCTTCTCACACCAACTCTGTGCTTCTTTCTGTGGCAATGGTTCATCTTACAAAAAATAAGTTTAAAATGCAGTTTGATGTGCTTGTGTTTATTTCACTATGTCTTCAAAAATGATATGGATCGAATATGTATTTTTCTGTATAGTGTTACTTTCAGCATGCGTTTTGGCATTTTTATCATTCGTTTTGGACCACGTGTTACGTATGCGTGTTTGTTGTTTATTTGTCTTGTATTTTAATTTGTGTAAAATAGTACCCACAGAAATAAAGATGTTATGGTTCAGAACTATCCATTCTCGTTTAAATACCATATAATCACTACATTTCAGCTAAATCCACTTTCAGCTCGCCCTTAAAATGTTATTTTTATTTAGAGAACATGTAAATCTGCGTAATATTGCACTCTATCCCTCCCTCTCTCAAGTAAGAGGGTGGGGAAATGGTTGGGGACTGGGGAAATGCTTTTCACAGCACTACATAGTTTCCCACCAATCCCATTGGCCACCCTTCCGCATACCCTCCTGTTACCCCTGCAGATGTCTCCGTTTGGGACACTGCATAAACTGGAAATCACCTCCCCAACAAACGTCCACTTTTCCCACTTCCGCCCATCTGGCCTCTCCTGTGTACCTGCCTGCTACTTTCCAGTTTGTTATCCATTCTTGAAAGTCCATCACTCTTCTGCTATGCCTGGCTTTGCCCTTCATCTTCAGCCTAAACATGTCTTCTTGATGCTTGCCCTCTTTTGCAGGCACCCAGTGTCCCCCTCACAGCAGGGTTGGCACTCCACCTAGTGTCCACAGGGAGCCTGGCTAGGCACTGATTCAAAGGGTATTATTTGGTCCATGATTTACTTACTAGTCTCGCGCCAGCCTTCTGGACCACCAGGAGAAAGACGATTTGGTTTTATAGTTGGTCAAAGGACAGGAATTTTGCCCACCCAAGACAGGGGAGTATTTTCCTTATAAGTTTTTAAAGAGGTATCTTCCTGGCTGATACTGGTAATGAGCCATCCAAAGACATTGACGTGAAATGATGACCACCAACCCATTCTGGCCACCAGAAATCATGGCAAAGTCGAGGGGTGTCCCTAAGATTGTGTATTTGTAGCATAGGGTGATTGTCAAAAGATGTGTGGGTCAGTGATAGTGATGAACGTGGGCACGGGGTGCATTTGGATCTCTGGAAGAGGGGTGCTGTTTTGGAGTTGTTGAATTTCCAGAGGCTGATGGTTTCGTTGTGGCTCTTGCTACTTTGTATGGCTTCTTTGATTGAGTTTGTTGGTGGTGCATACATAGATGTAGCCTTCAATACCATAACAGTCAATGGGTTGGGTGGCGTATTATGACAAGAAAGCATGTGATCACGGTGAAGGATTTTGCAATTGAAATGTATGAGAGCTCACTAGCAAGTGTTACACCATTAACAGTTTATCCAAGCAGGTAAGGCAGGGATTAGAGATTCGGGTTATTGTGCAAGAGGTGGCAATGCAGAGGCTTGCCATCTATCATACTCATAACTGTTGCTTGGATGAGAAATGTGTCTTCTTCACCACCTTCATCGCATATGCCCTTGGGGTGAACCTGTAGTTAGAGTACAGCCTTCTTTGATATTGTGTGGAGTCTTATAATATGCCTATAGTTGCTGTGATTATTAGGTCAAGGGCTTTTTTAGAATGGCTTCTACGCTGGAGATTAGCATGGCCTCATCCTTTAAGAACTGGTTCAGGAAGTGCTGTGGGTTCGGCTATTATGTCTGCACACTTTTGGATGAGGTTCTTATGTCTCAGAGCACTGGGCAACATAGAGTCTAGGAAACAGAATAGTTTTTATGGCTTGGAAAGGATGCCTATGTCATTGGAAATACGAAGATACATGTTTGACCTCCTGAGGCAGGGTCTTGGAGCTTATTAGATCCTTGGGATTCTGTTGAATTGTGGTGTACTATATAGTGGTTTTAGCATTGAAGAAAGTGTACCATTCACCGGGAAGTGCTTTTTATTGCTTGGGGTTCTAGACGGCAAATCACAGTTGTGTTACCTCTATCATCTCATACTTTTGGTTTCCATATGATAATGTCCCTGCAAAAATGTCCTCTGACAAAAATGTCACCAAAAAATGGCCGTGGTTTGCAGGGACATTATCAAATTGAACATGCAGGGAACACCACTGCAACCCCCAAAATCTTTTTTTTCAAAAACCCCTGCTCCCTTTGACCCCATATATATGGTCACCACATATAAAGTCGCCACAGCCTTTCCCCGGTCACCATATGTATGGCGATTTTTCTACAATGTAACTTGAGCATATTCATGCAGGAAGTGATTAGCAGAGTTTTAGGTTTCACTGTAAATTGTGTCTGGGTGTTTTCAGCATTCTTCTTCCACTGATATTGGATTATCCAACACAGGTTTTCTTGCATTAAGGTGATTTCTAGAGGGAGAGTGCCTATCTGTATTTGGTAGGATGATGCTGTTTGGGGAGTGATGTAATTCTTTGGTTTTAGGTTTGAGACAGTGGTTCTATTGGACGATGTACTTTTGAAGACTGTTGATCATGCATTTCTGGGATAACAGGGGCCCACTTGAGTTAAAATATCCCTGGGATCGCCGAACCTAAATCTGATAGGGTATCCGGGCGCACCGTAAAGGGTACTTCAAATGCACCCACAAGTCCACCACAAAGAGACAAGTCATGGTGGGAATCGTAAAGGTTTGGCAGCAGATCCTCCCATCAGATACCTGAGCTCAGAGGATAAACCCCATTAAGGAGGATCTGCCGTGGTCGTGGAGTGCAATGAGACAGTGACCAATATGTAAATGCTCTGTACTTTGCCCTCTCTGAATGCGTGTACTGTGTTATTCAGCTACTCAGTTTTTAATACTGCCCCAGTGACACAACAACTACCGCACAATAAAGAAGCACATACAGTCCTACAGTTGTTGTCAAAGCATTTATTGTGAGCAAGTGCAGCACAGTATGGTTAAGTGTTGGTGAAAGAAACTTTTTTCTACTTGGTGTAAGCAAGGGAGAGAAAGGCCAAGATACAATCAGAGTCAGCAGGCAAAGTCGGTGACTGCAACCAGTGTAAGGTACCAGATGCAGGAGCGGCGGTTGAGGTAAAGGGGGGAAGTTGACAGCTGCCACTAGTGCCAGGGTTCCACGACAGGAGTAATTTTGGGGGTACAGTGACTAAGAGTGAGCTACTGAGTCAGAGAGGGGGGCACAGAGGGCACAGGTTCTGCCTTTGCATCTTCAAGAATTAAGTAATTTTATTATTATTTTTTTATATTTTTTATTTTTTTATTTTATTACAAACTTTTAAAATATTACAGCTTTTTAGTACATTATTTCCTCTTCTTCTCATTTTTAATATAGTCTTGTTTTTCTTTGCTCTTGTTATTCATTTTTCCAAATTTTTGACCATCTGTTCCAGGAAATAAGTAACAGCAAATATCAGCTTGTTGTTCCGTCCTTCAAAAATCGCACGCCACCAGTCTTCACCACTCCAAGTTAGTCTTTTCTCGATCTCTGTCCTGAAATATTTTGTTCTTTCTGTTTGTAGACCAGGGCAATATATCACCAAGTGCTTCAGATTTTCTACTTCTTTTTCGCACAGTCGACACCTTTCGTCTGTTGTTTGTTTCCCTTTGTATTCTTACAAAACTCGGTGTGTTCCAACTCGAACAACAGGTGCACACAGGTTCGGAGGATGGTGATCAGAAAAACAGAGGCCTGCCTTGTTGCCCGATCCACACAAGTGCACTTCCTTGCACCACTGCTCATATTGCGGAAGAGTTACCAAATGTTTGAAAAGTACGACTGGTGGTATTGCCTGGGCAGAGGCTACAGTTATCAGTAATTCTTTGCTCAACCTCTCCTGTAATGGTTTTCAGTGAGTAATCCAGCAAATCACGGTCCAACAATTCTCTGAGCCACATATAGTGACATTGGCATGAAATACTGCATATAAACAGGTTGTAAACATTGCATTATTGTAAGTGACTGCAGAAATGGGGTGCGGAAAAGTAAGCGAGAGAGAGAGAGAGAGAGAGAGAGAGATTGTGGGAGAGTGCAAGGTAGTAAAAGACAGACATTGGCAGATTGCCTTTGTCTCCAGTGTGCCGTGCCGTGCCGTGTATACTATGCTGCGCTGAACAGTAATGGTGAGGAGGAGAGGAAGAGAGTTTACCAGATGGACACTGGTTCATCTGTTTAACAGCGAGCATCATGTTCTTCCGGTGCCACCTTATCAGGCTTGGCAGAGGGCCTTTGGCAGGCTTGGGTGTCAGGGCTCTTATCCCTTCAGGGTCGGGAGTGGTCACCCGCTTGCGTGGCAAGGTGCATGCCTTATAAAAGTTCTTTGCTTCTATGGTCAGAGAATATTCAAATGCTGTGAAGAACGGTGACACATTGGAAAACTGACTGGGCTTTTGAATGCCATCTGGCCATGATCTAGGTTGCAGACAGAGGCAGCCAGACAAATGGCGAGTGGGCCCCTGTGCTAGGCCCCACCCCCCCCTTCCACAGAGCACAGGGCCCTTTCTGCTGAGGCGGGCCTGCTTTGTGGCGGCGAGTTCTCTGCTCGCTTTCTCCCTGACTGCTGCCAGAGAGCACACGTGCCATCGCCTTGTGGCTCATTGTGGATCTTAACACTGTTTGTCAGCCCTGAGGGAACATGGCAGGCTTTTATGCGACAGCTTACACACCATAAACAAAGCCAAACAAGGTTGGTGCGAAATGAAGAGGGGTTTGGTCACTGATGAAAAAAAAACATCAGTCCTAGTGGCGTGTTTTTCATGTTAGTTGTTGCAGGGTTAGGGCTTTGTTATATACAAATGTCAGTATCTCCTTCAAAATACATTCTGCAATGCAAAGGTTTTTAAATATTATGACAATCCACATCAGCACGTTGTTCTGTGTTGCTTTTCTTTTTTTTACTTTTCCTTTATTTAGGAAGTTTACGGAGCACTGCCCTACCCTAGTATGCGCCATATGGCCTGATTTACAAAAGCACTTTTCAATGGAAAAATTCCATTGGAAACGTTTTGTAAATCGGGCACATAGGGGTGTGGTAGGGTTGGGGAGTGTCACAGCATTCTATCATCTTTTGGGAAAAAAAATCAAATGAATAAACTAATAGATACAGCATCTGGTCCTGCAGCGATCACAAGCAGCTCATCACACTGTTGTCACCAACATCAATGATCTTCTTGTTTGTTTTTTAACACCGTCCACATTGATCTGTTTTGCATCTAAAGTACACGCAGATTCAAAATATTGTAAAGGGCTCTTTAATTCCATACTAGTATACCCTTATACAGATCTGAGGTTTTCACTCTCCAAACCGTGCAGCAAAAGCTTAACACTATGCAATTCTGCCATTTTGCAATGCATGGCTGCAGCAATGCCTGCACAACTTGAATGACATCACTTTTCTGCTACAAGGACGTGTATGTTCTCTAGGTTTGCAATATTTAGCATTAATAGCAAAGCCTGCTGAGGAGGCCCAGCTGTTTCCAGTTAGTCAATCCCCTAAGTAACTGTAATGAAGACAACTTAATAAAAAATTGCTTTTGTCCCTAAAGATTGCCATTGTGCACTGTGACCACAATTAACTCCGCCCACCCAAAGCTCCGCCTCCATGACCCGCCCACCTAGGGCCTTGTGTCAGGTGCTGCCCACGGGGCCCTTTGCCTTAAATCTGCCACTGGCTGCAGAGACATTCGTATGCTATTGTGGCACCCCCTACAAGTGGGAAAAGCCGAAAGTGAGGTGAACAGAGACGGGGGTGAGGGGGTTGAAGCAAGGAATGCCTGCACAGTAAGTCTTTTTATTTTTGGTCGAATGGGGCGGGCGGTTGGATTGAGGAATGACTGTGCAGCTAGCAACAATTCTTTTCCTTTGGTTGGGGGAGAGAGAAAACAGTGGCTGTCTCCCCTTATAACATTGATTCTGAGTTGTGTCAAATGCCCACACCATAACTTCATCAGTGACCACAGGCGCTGACTGGGATCTGCAATCATACGCACACAGGGAGCTATTTGTCAATCAATCAACTTCAATATCTTTGGGGCAAGGTACAGTGAAAGTGGGGGCAGCAATATTAGCAATGTTAACAATGGCTTTCATTGAACAAGGGGTCAGAGGGTAGGGGCACCGTCTATGAGCCCTGGCACAATATTCCCCACTAGCGTCCTGTTAAAGGGCCAAAACCCAATTCAAGTCAATGGCAGGGAAGCAGCTTAAACACAGGAGTGGATGCACCACTGTGGCATAAGAAGATGATCACCCAAAGGAAGACACATTCCAGTGGCATGGCTGAGCTTCTTACGCGGTGGCGGCTATGATCTCAGCCCTTGCAGTCACAGGAATTGGTGGACATGGTTGGCAATCAAGTGTAGGAACTAGCCCTCCGGATAAGGTTCATACTAGACCTTTTTACGCATGAAAATCTTGTAAATATGTCAGCTTTATTATTTTCCTGTGTACATTTTTGCACAAGTTTAGAGCATAGGGCAGTGCAAAGGTCAGATTACTTGACAGAAATCGGAATGCTTCTTTTGATTTATATCTACATGGATGTAATTGCAAGCCATGGAGAAAAGCCTCTGAAACAGAATGTATTTCTCTGGAGCCTTTAAAGAAAACTGCACACTGTGATAAAAGGAATGGTTTCTTTCCTTTCAGCTTCTGCTGTGTTGTATGTCAATGCTCATGGGGCAAACAAAAGCACTGTGCATATTTATGTTCCTAGAATTTTAGGATTGCATAATTAATGAGATGGAAAATTAAGTTACAATTGAGAATTAATCTTTTGTAACAAATTATGCTTTTCCCCCCAGTGAAAGGAAAGCAGTATTGCACCATTTTATTTTCCAGAGTTCCTGTGCTGTGTGCATAATCATGGAGAGGCAGATCATTTTTAAACTTATAATTTAATTTGCACTCTAATTATAAAATTAGTGTGTAAAATGATGAGCATGCATGGTCTAGTTTACATCTGTTCAACCTTGCAGTCAATGGGGTACATTAATATAGATGGTCAGTGGCAGCAGAGTCTTTGCTCAAGAGTGGGCGATTGTCATTACACCAATCACAGGTCTTATAGCCTCTCAAATCTTCAAGACTACAATTACAACATCCAAAACCTGACTCTCCAGGAAGTGCAAGCGTTGTTAAAAAAAAAAAAATGAAAGTTACATTTGTAAAGAAACTCAGCAAAACCAGTCCCTGTTATAATCCAGATAGGTATTTAACTTTACGTACTGCTTCATACATGGTTCATCCAACATCTAGGCACTGTGATTATTATACCTCAGTTGATACTCATTTTACAGACCTCTCAAGAATGTTAGCCAATAAGATAGCTCAGCTGGTTGAGTGCTTGTTGCTGCAATTTGTGTGTGATCTATAGGTTGCCCGTTCGAATCCTGGCAAGGCCATTTCATCCTTTCAAGATCGATAAAAGAATGCCAACTTCAGTTTGCTGATAATCGTGATAAATATGTTTCATCAACATTGCTTTACCAAAAAAGCTATATAATTAGCCATTGGATCATGAGATTAGGTATAGACTTTAGCATGGGGTCCTTGCCTTTCTGCACTGTTGTATGCTAACATTGGCATACCATTAGGTAGTAATAGCTACAGGAAATGAGGACTTTTCATTAAGCATCAAAAGACATTTCTGCTATCGAACCTCACAATACAAATCATGCTTGCTTTACTATGTTTTCAACATTTACATATATAAAGGCGAGATCAGATGGCAAGACCATTAAGAAATATTGAAAGGTGTACCCTATCACAATGCAAAAAGCTGCTGCATGGTAATGATTTCCATACAGTTTTTGCTCACCTTGGCTGGATATCACATACATTTTACTCTCTTACAAAGGAGAAAAGTCATGTTTACTCTCTTGAAATCACATTTACTCCCAAAGTTTAAAAAACAGGGCATAACATACTCCCATCTCAAAATCTCACATGGAGCACTGATAGAAACTATTGGGTTGTGTAGTGTGTGGTGTGTGCAAGAACGGAGTTGCAGAGGTGTTGTGGAAGGGTGGTAGTGCAAGCAGGAACTTGCCAAATGGTACAATGACATGCAGCATAACAGGAAAGTGTCAGCCGGTTTTGGCAAGTGAAATAATAATAATGTATTTTCTACATAGCGCTACACACCCATAGTCTCAGAGCGCTCAAATAACAGAAGACATTAATGCCACTAGGCCACTAGGACCAGGAAGTTCTGACCGAGATTGTGAAGTAGGAGTGTTTACTCATATTTTTTTTAGTTGGGATTGAAAAGCTTTTTCAGAGAGTAGGAAAGTAATTCCAGTTCCCAATTTAGGAGAGTCATAGAATATGACAACTCTAAAACAAGTATCTTTTTGGAATCCATACTTCACTGCACCAAGTAGTTCATGCTAATTAAATGATGTATGTTTAACTGAAACGTCATCTTCTCTTCAGGCAATAACAATAGTAAATATCCTTTTCTGTGTGTCTGCGTTGTGGGTACCAATAACACAATCCAGAGCTGTGTTGGCTACTATGTGTCAGTTGTTTTCTATTTTCTATTAGTAACAGTCTCCCTCCCTGTAATACTTGACATGCTGACACGCTGAGAGGGGGGAAACTGACGGCACTTGCCATGCCTATGCGTGATATGCTACTGCAACCAGCTTTGAATTTCTAGGGCATCACAGCAGGAATAGTTCCGTTTTTGCAGTCAGGTCCTGAAAGTTATCCCGTCATCTGCCACACAACACATCTCTATGCCCAATGATGTCTGTTTAAGGTTGGGAATTATCTGGGCATTCTGTGAGATTGCTGTGTGTATGGTGCTACTGATTGCATGGGGAACGCATACCAGGATTAGCCACATAACACCTGTAATGGAAAAGGAGGTTCATGCAATGGACCTCGCATGCCCTTGCAGCAGCCTGAAAAGTGACCTTATATGACAGCACCGCACATAAGACATGAGTTTAAAAAACGCACATTACACATGGAAGGCGCAAACGCTTTATTCCAAAGTGTTCATTTCACACAATGCAAAAATTACTAGGTTCAAACTGTACGTCAGCCAATGGCTAGCAATGCCTTCGCTCAGTGCCCAGTTATGTCATTAACCGTAGGCATGTGACATGTATAACCTAATGGTTGTTATGACGCTGCCTGCATCTAAAGACAGGCATACTCATGGAGTCACCTGGGGCCAGATTACATAAACTTTTTCCCTATTTTAAAAAACACTGGTACACATTAAAAAAAAAATTGCACCTCAACAAGTGCCGTTTGGCATATTAAAAGCACCAGGGCTAAAATTGCCATAGTGATAAAAAGAACAATTTTTGGTGCATCTTTGCATCAGGGATTCCGTATTAGCACCAGGGCAAACTTTTCTGTGGTGCGAAAATGTAGTGAAAATGCATCTTTTTTGCACTAGGCAATTTTTTCCCTGGTGCTTTTAATATGCCAAATTGCACTTGTCGAGGTGCAATGGTTTTTAATGTGAACCAGTGTTTTGAAAAATAGGGCTAACTTTGCCCTAGTGCTAATACTGTGCAAACGTTGCACCTGCACCAGTGCAAAGTTTCTGTAATCTGACCCCTGGTTGGCTCATCGGGACATGTGCAGGTGTGTTGAGAGGGGGACTTCAGCCTCAATGTTTGACGGCTCGGCTCAGATCCCGGCGCGGGGCCTGTACTGGTTGTGGTTCAAGAAAGCAACAGTATCAGCCACATTCCCTTCGGGTGCTTTGGCTGTGGTTTGCTGTGCATGGTCTGGGCAGGTTGTTGCAACTGCATCACAGACATGTCTGTGGTGTGCACATATAATAACATTGGAAAACGGAGTCAACGATCTGTGGAACACTCGCAACCCATGCACACTCAAGGTTTGTAAAAAACAAACACAATTTCTATGGATGATTATCCAAGTTAGAAAAGAGATTTATAGCAGGTGGAGTATTCGCCTGTGTTATATAAGAAGTGACACTTATATAAGAAGTGACACTTTATATAACACAGGTGGATACTCGAGATAACACAGGTTTTACAAAACCTCGAGTGTGCCTGGGTTGCAAGTGTTCCACAGATCGTGGAGACCGTTTTCCATTGTTCTCTATAACCACAACCTAGTGTCAGGGACGTTATACACTCTCGTGCACCTCACTACTAGCATTAAATCAGAATAAAGATCTATTACCATCAGGTGTGCATCTGTACAAATCTTTTCCACATATAATAACATGCTAGCTCATCACTTCTTTGATTGCATAATCATCATCAACATTTTGCTCTGATTGAGAAGGTGGCAAGTGGAATTGATTGACCATCTAGGAACAGACAATAGAGCAAGCATGCTTTCCTCCTGCAATATATTGATAGATGCAGGCAAAATCGGTGCTGATAAGCTGTCCTGCTAAACACTGTAGCAAGTATGCACAGCAGCATATGTTATGTTGATTGGTATTTGTAAATCGCAAATATGCCATAGTCAGGGCATCCATCAACCCCTATCAGCGTGTGGGAGTCGCAGCTTTAACCTCAAATATGTCGTCACAGTGGGGAGCCACCTTAGGTGGCTGCCGACAGTGGCAAGGAGCTGCCCTTTGCGATAAGACCCATGCGTGCTAGAAAATATTTGGGCACTTTTTTAAAAACAAATTAAACAGAGCCCAAGTAACCCTGTTGCAAGAAAGAGACATGGCCTTGTCTATATGAAGGTATGCCACCTGAATCACGCTGAGCCCCCAATATGCAAGAGGCAAGAACAGGGAGTTTGAGAAATGACTGCATGAATATTAAGTCAAATGCGAAAAATGGCAAAGTTACAACTGAGTGAGCAAGTGTTCATGAGGACCCGCCACCACCCCTGAGACCAATCGTTTATAGTGTCCAGAACAACCATGCCAAATACAACGCACTGAAAAGGCACAATGGCAATCTGGGTTAGAGGCCACGAAGAGACTGAAAATACTAAAAGGCCATTAATTGCAAGATCCAAGGACGCCTGCCTAGATTTGTGAAGTGCAACCAACCAGAATCACGTGATCTGCGAGACAATGGCAAATGAGGCATCATTAACTGTGACAGTGATCATGAGGAAACACATGGACACGAGGAGACGAAAAAGACAGAAGAACTACTCCTGAACCAAACTCAGAGAGCAGAAGGTTCCCTGGGCAGTTTGGGCGCAATCATCATCACATGGCCTGCTAATGTAACGACTACTGACTAAGACGCTAATCGGAGAAACGGACAAAGGAAACTGTTGGGGTCACTAAGGCACTGGCGTAGCTGAGAGTTATATTTTGTAAAAGCTAGTTAGGAAGGAGGTATTGCTGCTGTCCTGGCAGCCATGTTGGTGGCTTTCCCAGGCCAAGACAACTGACATACTCACAGGGGATATCAAAGCAATATGCCTTATCAGTCGGTCTCCATTTGTGCCGTTTAGTTGTACAGAAAAGGCCCTCATCATGCGGGTCTAGTCCAAGCTTTATTTTACAGCCAGTCTAAGCTATTTTGGATGCTTCCTATTGTCTATCCATTTCCCTTGATTTTGGGGTACCTTGTTATTCCAGGTAGAGTAGCATATTTTGTTTCTATTTACTGCATGGGTGTAACACATATAATTGTTCTTACAAAAATCTTTTCTTAGGAAAAGCTTTAATTTATTTTCAGCTATTAGGTTGTTCCATGGCACTGTGTTTTTTGTCTTGAACCCCTCACTAAAGACTCAAACACATTATCATTTCCCAGTGATCGCTCCATCCACTAAGATCTGCTGGTTTATTAACCTTGTGGAATTAGACTCTTGTAAATTCACCCCAACTACTGGTCAAGTGGCATGCTAAAAATCAGTTATTGAACACCGTGCCACAGCGGACTATGCCTGCATAATTGACCATAAGCACTTATGTTTTGCGGGGGCAGTTTCTTGTATAACGAACCAGACCCTTGCTATTGAGGTCAATCTTCTGTTACTCTGGCGGTCTGCAAAGCTTTCCCTCATTTGGATTGGCTGCCTTCAGGATACCTTATATTGGATCTTTCCTTTTAGATTTTTTGCCATGGGGAGGTTGCAGAATTTCCGGCTGTTTGCCTTAATCTCATACCCTTGTAGAGGAGCAGCTGCATGCCTCTGCAGGAAACCCTGCCCCCCTTTGTCCCATATGTTGGAGACCTGAGACTGTGGCGTGTTTGACACCTGCCGTTGTGCCAATACTGCAACGTGTTTTCGCAAGAAGATACCCATTGAGACAACCCTACCAAATGTATCCCCGAAGTGATGACAACGTAAGGGAGGAACTCCCTGAAGGAATATGAGAAAAAGCAAAGAAAAGAAGCTAGTGACGTCACAAAAAGTATGCACAATGTCCTGAGATACTGGCTGAAGAGGCTGTATGGATCCCAAAGAAACTAATGACGAAGATAAGAATCAAGTAAACTTTTAAATACGAGAAAGAAGATTACACATGCACAAAGTGCTGCAGAAAATCAACCATTCAATAAATGTACAGATGCTGAAACGCAAGGTAGACCAAGCCATTATAGAGGCTGGCTATATGTAGTATAAATAGACGCAGGCAAAGCCACCATTATATAGAAGCTGGACATCGGTATCATGAATTAAGTAAGCTAGGACCCATGAAGCGGGAAGGGAAAGCTGTGTCACAGCAAGAATACGCAGAATCGTGGAGCTGCAAGACGAGGCTGTCTGGCCTGGAATCAAGACTGAAGCAGCCAAGGTCAGCTATCTATTCTGAAAATGAGCGAACGTGCAGAGGATGAATCATCCCTTGTTAAGGTGCAAGGAAAGAACACCAAGAGCGGCAAGTTTAATTCATTTATAGCATTTAAAACCTGCAAAATGAACCAAATTGTGGTCTCCTGCCATGTGAGCCAAGGATGAAACTAGAGTTTGAACTTAGAGTCCCAGACCACAATAGTGAGTGCTCTCATTCTCATATATTCTAAAGACAAGGATACTTTGCAAGGCCAAGTTCAGAGTAAATCTTCATGGCAAAAGGCATGGGCGATGAAAGATGCTGGGCTAATTGGGTGGGGAGGTAGTGTCCTGTCCCATTTCCTTGCACCTGGGTCGGGGCTTATGTGCTGCTAAGTGAACCGAATGTTCCAGACTTTGCTACCAATTGTAGTAGTCCATACAACGACGGACATTATAGTCTGAAAACCAATGAGAAACTGTGTATCTAATGTTTCTGAAGATTACATGTTTTAGAGATAGGCATATGTCACAATCATAGTCCTTATAGAAAACCATACTTAGATGTTCCCCTTAGCCAATCCCGACCTTTTTTCATTATTGCCATGTAGTATGACATCACCTCTGATGTATTTTTGATATAAAGGCTATGATTTATGTGGAGATCACTGGGAGAAACTGAGTGTACATCCGTTGATGTTCGTTGTAAACTCCCTGTTTTAGATAATTGTTAATAAAATAGTACTTTGCCATCTTCCTCAGTTGGTTTGGTTATTTGGACTCGGAATTCATCTGTGTGATCCCATCCAATACATATGCACGTTCCTAAAGGGTCAAAAGCTCACGTGGTAGCAGAGGATGGTTTATAGATCCAAACAAGACCTGCTCCAGAGTTTTGGATGGTCGGGCATACTCTGCCATTAGCTGGAAGATTGCAGAGTTTCCTGTAGAGAGCGGCCGAAAAAAGAAATAAATTTGCAGGAAGAACCGAGACAGTGGGCAGGTCCCCCTTTGAAGAAATCCCTACCCAGTGTCCACCAGCGCCCTGCAGATGGAAGGCAAAGTGGTTGGATTGGCGGAGGAGTCGATAACGAAGGCCTCAAGTCGATTAACGAATCGTAAGTAGACTAAGGGGAATGTCAAATAAGGGGATGGGATTGTGATAACTTTGAGTAAGGGGAAATCGTGTTGTAAAAGAGGACAAGATATTCACTGACTGGCCCCTAGGTCAGTGCTCACCCTCTAGTACTTGTAAGACAAGATAGCTGCACTACGTGAGGGATGGGGGTGCAGAATTCACTTACTCCAACACGACTCAATAATGAGGACTCAGTTATTTGGCAAAGGGAAGTCCGTTTAATGACAAGTACATCAAACAGGGAAGCAGTTGGGAATCAGCATCGTTGCAATCACCTGTCTCACTCCGACTTCCCCGAACTTCAGTTGAACAGTAATTTTTATACACAAAACTCATCATCATTGACGTCTAATTCTAAAAAACTTGTCATGCAATATAATTGGTTAGGAAAGGTAACTTAAATATAGGTGTTATATCTGTATATGATAATGGAGCATGCGGATTGGATAACTCTTATTGGGTGGGCATCTACACCCCTCCCTCTACACCACACGTGATAGACGTCACTACAAGTACAACGTCTCATTGGTTCTTACGATATATAGGACCCTAGATAACTTGTACCATTGTGATTGGGCAGGTTACACCCCTAGACATAAATTTCCACTTTTAATTAGCAGCATGCAGAATGGACACCCAGGTGCCTGGTGTCCCAAGTTTCACCCTGCCTCCCTTCCATCAATCAGTATCTGGGGCTATGTGTCAATTAGTTGGCTGGGCATGGCCTCGAAACTGTAGCCTCTTATCAGGAGAAGTTATGGCACCATTGGATCTGGGTGACATCAGACGTTGGTAATTCTTTGCACCTGTCTTGTTCACATATCTGTTCACCATGAATCTGCTTCAGTTTCCAGCTTTTAGTGTATTTAATTCTGTTTTCAGCCTCGCCACCTGCATGGGCCTCCCTTATCTTGACCTTCACGGGCAGGCTGGTATGCTCTGAAGTTTCGATTTCTGTTAGCTGACGCTCTCCTCCCCTTCTCTGGTTGACCTCGATTTCACAGGCATGAGCTGCTCTTTGTTGAGTTTCGATTCCGCTCCTTCTCCTGGCTTTGGCTCTGCTTTTACAAAAAGTAGTTGCACTTGTATAGCGTGCCTCATTGAGGTAGATATAGTTGGCGCTTGCCGCTCTATTCTTCTACTAAGCATTGCAAGCAGTATCGTTTTCTTAGCTTCTTGCGTTCCAAGCCTATTTACACACATTTAACTGGTTGGTTACTTCCATCTTATCTCATAGCAACGTTTCCTCACGTTTCAACATCGTCTCTTTCCTGTGTCCATTACATCTATTTTCATAGCTACTCGCACTGGCGTGCTAGCTTCGATAGCTGTTTTCGTTAATTTGCGAGTCTGTCCAGGCCCTTTTGTCACTTCCACTGGCCTTTACAGCTCTTTGGGTCTCTTCATTGACCGTCTGTAGGTACTCTTCATTTCGTCTCAGCGGCTGGTACGGCTGTCTGATAGGGTACCGTGCTGCCCAGGGCTGTCTGGTTATGGGCGCTTCTATGGTATGGATCTTCTGATACGTCACATACTTTGGCGAGTCCGTTCCTGGTACCTCGAAAGGAGGGGCAAGGGTGCAGGCCATGTCGGGGACCTCCTCTACACTCCCCCCTCTGGTCGTTTAAATCGACCACTTCTGCGATCTCTTCTGCATTTATTTCCTTTGATTCTTTGGTGTTATGTTCATCGTCTTCAGGGTTTGTATGGCATGATGGTGTGAATGTGTGAGTCTTTGTGGTCCATATTTTTATCACCCCTTTCAAACTCCCTTCTGTTTTCACGTGTTCGTCTTTATTCCATGTCATTAGCTGACATTGTCCATTTGGACTGCAGTAGATCCATTTTCCTTTATACCTTCTTCGTTTCTTAGGATATGTGAACCTTGTTCCTTCTGGCGCAAATTTGCTGGCCTTCACAAAGTCTCTTATTTCTTCATCAGTCAGGTCTCTGGGTTTCCATCCTGGTTCGACATCAACCATTATTTTCATCCCTATGGCTTTCTTCATAGTTTTCTGGCACTGTGTAATGATTATCTTGATAACACAGCATCTTAGCAGTACCATTGCTAGTAGGGCTCCCAGAAACTTGAATATATCTGCCATACATTGTGGGACCCATGAGAACAGGGCTCCAAACCAGCTGTCATCGTCCACTTCATCACTTTCATCGATCATCTGGTTTTTCAAGTTTGTCAACATACTTATGACCTCTGTTAGGGTTCCATTTTCTTCATTGTGCAATGGTACAAATATGCAACATGATTCTCCGATTTTTGTACAAACACCTCCATCCATCGCTGTGATCATGTCAAGCACATATCTGTCATCAGGGTCATCAGTCTGATTGCTCTCAGTTCTTCCTTGATCGTGTTAAATCCTTTTATAGTGGTATTGATGGTCTGCAATAACTCCCATCTGGTTATTTGCAACCATTTAGCATTCACTCCAATTTGGACGTGGGGCAGGAGTAGTGTTGTGAATACTGTTGAGGTGAGGTTAAACAGTCTGTGCTCATATGGGATTGCATGGAATGCTTCTTCTGATTTGGTATAAAAGTAATTTTCTCCCTTCATTCTGGATACCAGTTCCACAGATCTCCTTCTCCTTAGATGACCATCTGCTGTCGGGAAACTGTCCAACTTCAGGTCATTCTTAGGGATTACTAGCGCGAGAACGTGGACGTTCACCAGTGTGCATATGCCTCCCCAGTTTTTCGGCAGCCTTATGTATGCCTTGGATCCACACGCCCAGCAATGGTCCATAATAACTGCAGTTCCTTGTGTCATTCTTGGAGCTTCAAAGATTCGTCCGCAGTTTAGATTCTCTCCCATCTTCCTTGTGCCATTGTTTAAGAAGCATAGTTTCGGGCTCTCCAGTGGTACTATCTGCAGGGGTCCCCCTCTATCTTCGACCCATGTTAGTAACTTTATTAGCTTTGGCCATAGGGGTTTGTCACAGTTTTTGAGAGTTTTCTGTTGCTTCCTTGCAGGCTCCAAGGACCATCCGAGCTCGGCAGATCACTACTCCTTCTTCCCATCCATTTGGGGAAACCACTGTTCCCCAGATCTGCATTTGGCCTCGGTTCTTCCAGATTTGTGCCTCTTCTGCAGTTTTTCCTTGAATGTTCAGTCTCGGGTTTGTTACCCATCGTGTTCCTGATCCTTTAACATCAGGATTCTCGTATCTGATCACGTGATTCCTGGTGTGCACCCTGTTTCTTGTTTTAATGTCCTGGACGTAGCCATCTTCATCTGGGTAGTCCTTTGCGGTGGCCCATATCAGTGAAGCGTCTCTTCCCATAAATTGTCCTCTCGTGTTGCACATTGCTACGTGCGACATACAGTGTGCTATGGGGACATCAATTTCTACAGCCACGAAGATCTTGGATTTTCCCATGCTGTACGGTAGGAGCACGCAGACAAAGCATTCTCCTTCTGATTGCCTTCGTCCTATCGTCCTACTTCCTTCATGTGTTGATACCATATGTTGTTTCCGAGATGGGCTGTGCTGTCCAGGTAATCATTGAGTTCATTGTTGTCTTCATGTGGGTTTCTCTTGATCCTCAATGTCCTTTTGTAGTTAGCTATAACCACGTCTCTAAATGCGTCTATATGACTCTTTCTTGCTGGAGGATTTTTGGGCATGCTTGTCAGCGGAGCGGGTTTCATTACCTGTATCGCTGTGGGAGGAGAAGGTTTTGCGTTTCTTTTCCTTTCCTTTTGTAATCTTTCGTAGATGTTCTCTAACCGCCGTTGGTTCACCAACTCCCCAATGCGTGGCTGTGGCGTAGGTCTGGTGCTTGTTCCTTGCGTCTGAGGTGGCTTGCTTACTGTTATAGTCTCTGTAGTTCTAGTTTTAAGTTCCTCGTATAGTTTCTTACCTCTGACTATGAACAGGAACAGATGGTCTATTAGCATTTGTGTTTTCTCTGTGAGTTCCTTTGTGGCTACTTGTGTTCTTTTGAGGGATTTTGCTATGCCCTCTTTCATTGGTTTCTCACTTGGTTCTCCTTGGTTGCTTCCGCTATTTTCTGGAGCTGTTCGTTCTGTAGGTAGTTTCCCTTTCTCTGTTGCCCTTGTTTGAGGCACTGTTGCCATTGACACTTGCCCTTGTTTGTGTGTGTTCAGCGTGCATGTGTGTGCAGTGGTCAGTGCTACATTTTCATTCACTCTGTGCTGACCCTGTCTCCAGCCCTTTTCTTCATTCATTACCTCAAGTGTGTATGAATCACTGCTAATTACATTTAGTTTTATCTCGTTTGTTTTACCATCAGCTTTTCTGGGGACTGGGATCACTATATAGGGTCTGGGTGCTTTCGTAGGCCCCAGACGTTCATTATCTGGTGGATGCACTGAATTTGGGACGCTTCGTGCACCAATAAAGAAAGCAGTCAATGATAGAAAGACAATGATAATTACTACGCATATACACATAATAGACTTGTAGGACATCTGGCAGCATTTCCTTCCAGGGAAGCGGGGGCGCCCCTCTGCTGGTGGTAAAACTAAGTTACTCTTCTGGGCCCCCGTTTCGAACAAGTCCATAGTCAGTTATTTATTCCTTCTCTTGCTGTGATCTCGTAGCTCAAGAGTTCATTACTACTTAAAGTGACAAGTGCTTTTAAGTTTCCCCCTCTTGCGGGTGATGTCAGTAATCTGTGAGTATGCAGTACAGTTCCTTTTGCTAGACTATGGAAAAAAAGGGTTAGGCTAGCATCAACAGGTGCATCACATTCATAATGCATATTTATAGTAGGTAAAGTCCCAGTGCACTCCTTGAATTTGCCTTGGTCCTGAGGACATGCTGGAACCTGTTCAATGCGAAGGAATGAAAAGACGGAACTGCCAAAAATCACACAAAAATAAACTGACATAAAAATGAAAACAAAAATAAACATAAAAGTGAACATGGAAAAATAAGACTACAAATAAGGAAACATAGAGGAAAAAGTAAAAAGGAAAAATAAAATGGTGAACTTTCTTGTTTCTGCTCTTCTCGATCTGTCCTTCGGTGGAAAATTGAAGAACTGTGTCGCTGTCCCTTCGATCTATCCCACGGTGGAAAGATAGGCACTGTCTCTCTGTTTCCTCAATCTGTCCCAAGGCGGTAAGTCTCACTGGAACCTCCTTAAGTATTCTCGCTGGAAGTTGGATAGCTCCACCTGGAGCATTATGCCGTGGAGAAGTGTGCCCAAGTGTGAGATGTTGGCTGGATCTCTAAGGAAGGTGATGACGTCAACATCTGCAGGCCTCCCCACCATTTCCGGATAGTCTGTGACTAGTCTAAGCAGGACGTTGTGTGCCAGCTGGGTGTCCTCGGGTAAGAGGAACATTTCTCCTGTTTGGCTGGGTCCTGGTCATGAGCTTTCCTTTTGATTCGCACAGTCTCTGCACCTTCCTGTTGCGTGGACTACCACGAGGTGCTTTAGTTTAGTCCACAGCTGGTTCAACTGAGCTAGGTTTCTTGGGTCTCTGATGAAAGTACGTGTGTCAGTTGTTCTCCCGATGAGTCCTGGGCATTTCTCGATTATTTGAAAGAACAAAGTGAATGTGAGTTCATCAATGTCTACCGGCGGCGGAAGCATTTGTGTCCTCTTCGCTGTGCTCGGGTTGCTCGGCGAAGGCTTCCGTGAGGACAGTCAGCAGTTGCGAGATTATTTTCTTGTTTGCAGGATCTTGAATAAAGTCTGTGACACTGATTTCTGTCCCTATGAGTGTCGGATATGATATTACCACCAGCTGAAAGTAGGTTAGCACATCCCACTTGAGGTCTCTGCTGGGAGATACCATAAGTTCTGTAAACAAAGTCTTGACACTGGTTGCTTTCAGGACGCTGTGTTACGCTCTCAAGAATTGACTTTTTTATTAATCAGAGTCTTGATTCTTTATACTACTTGAGCGTGACGTTATTTAAAAAGTTCATTTTATCAGCATTGTTGTGGCTTTGTGTATGTAGTTCTCTTCTTTATCCTGCAACTGTGGTGCACAGAGTGTCCGTATTATTGTTCTTTATCACCCTTTTCTGGTTTGGGGAAATGTTCTTATTCAAAAGTCACAAATTAAAACAGAGTTCTTTGTCATTGTGTTGCTGCTCATGCGTCCTTCTTCCTCGCCATGGATCTTGTCTGCACATGCTGAGGTTCTTCCCCATTGTCTGTGGCTTCTTTGTGGATGGATGCAGCTGGAGGGCTCTCTCCTATATAAGGTTTAATGTCATTCAGGAAGAGCCATGCCCTTCTGCCCTGGACTTTGACGGCTGAAAGAGTGCAGTCCTCTACGATGAAAGGGCCATTGAATCGTGGCTCATCTCACTTCTTGCTTGTAAAGTTCCTTATGAGAACAGCGTCACCAGGGAAGATGGGTGGCACACATAGACTTTGCGCGGAGTCTGTTTCAGCACTTCCTGTTGTATTTTGTGCTGCGCTGCACCCTTTTCTTTGTCGCTGCAGCTGGCCTGAAATGACAGAGAAGCTGGATGTCATACAATTCAGGTAGTCCTGCATCTCTGTCCCCAAGACCTCTTTTGTTGGCTGGGCATCACATCTAGGTCTATCTCGGGGGGTAAGAGGGGTCCTCATCCTTCTGCCTGTGACTATCTCATGCAGCATGAGATGATGGTCCGAGCCTTGTTGGTTCCGAAGCGCATACAATGCCAGTGGTAGACAGTGCAGCCATCTCTTTTTCAATTTGAGTTTCAGCTTGGCTATTCTCTCCTTTAACAAGCCATTGAGCCGTTCACGTATTCCATTCCCCTCTGGATGATACACCGACGAGAACTTGTGCTTTATACCAAGCAACAAGCTGATCTGCTCGAAAACTTCATTAACAAAGTGAGCTCCATCGTCTGACCTCATTACCTCGCACACCCCCATCTAGGGAACACTTCCATCACTGTTACCATGCAAGGCAGTTATTTATTTTATTTATTTCCACTACTGCAACGTGCCTTGTATGGTAACAGTATTTCCATTGGCTGTTTCTCAGCCAATGGAACTCGTAATGTGCATGGACTACAATTCCTATCCTGATACTGCAGCCACAACGCTTGCTGCATATAAAATAAATACAAAACGTACAAAAGTAACCCTAATGCTTTGTCTGTGCTCTTGGGCTTCGAGGGCCACATAAAATGGCTTGGAGGGCCGCATTGCGGCTCTCGGGCCGCATGTTGGACAACCCTGATCTAGAGAATGGACACACCACCACAATGAAATACCTGTACCCATTGCACACTTGAATCATGTCGACGTAGTCGATATGCAAGTGCTGGTATGGCCCATTTGGCCGGGGGATAACTCCTCTTACTACTTTTAGTGTGTGCCCAGCGGTGAATTGCTGGCAGATTATGCAGTTCACCATGAAGAACACAAAATGCTCTGATAAATTTGGTGTAAACCAGTCTTCCGCGAGGGTTGCAGCGAGATCTTCTTTTGACATATGTATAAGGTAGTGTAATTGCTCCAATGCTACTTTCAGTAGGGCGACAGGCATTACTGGTTTACCAGTGCTGGCTTGCCTCCACAACCCGTCATAGGGGTTTAAGGAACACCCTCGACGTTTCCACACATTTTTCTCCTCCTGAGGTGCCTCCCCTTGGAGTTCCATTAGCTGAGTCTGTCCCATGTTGCTATAGGCCTCTGGTGTGGCTCGTGCTACCATCATACGCTCATGGGTACGTGCCACCTCCACGTCGATGATTGTTTCATCCTTGTCTGTGTCCGCTTCATGATTTCCACGTGACACGAAATCTGTCCCTTTGGTGTGGGTGGCGCATTTCACGACCGCTATGCCCACTGGGAGCTGTAGTGCTTTTATCAACCAGTCCAATAAGGCAGCATGTTGTACTGACGTGCCGTCCGCTCGGAGGTAGCCCCTCCTTTTCCAGCGTGCTAAGCCTGCGTGCACGGTAGATGTCACATAGGCAGAGTCAATGTACACTGTTACTTCCTGGTCTGCATGATTCTCAATGGCGAATATCAGTGCCAATAGTTCTGCAGCTTGTGCAGAATATTGAGATGTATTCGTGCACTGACGAGTACCTGGAAATCTCCATTCGCTAGGTGTTTTATCACGGCCACGCCTGTGTATCTTTGTCCATTTTCTTTGTCGATTCTTGATGAGCCGTCAATAAACACGATCTCACCACCTGCCAGGGCATTTTCCTTTACCCTGGGGATTTATCATAGAATTCCTCATAATTCGCGCAGTCATGTACGGGTTCTCCCTCTGTGACTGGTTCAGCTATGAAAGTAGCTGGATTCACAGTTTTACATCTCACTATCTTGATCGATGGGTTAGAGCTAATCACTTCATATGTGGATGCTCTCTGAGATGTCAGCGTGCACTTTGGCTTCTCTAGTATGGCAAATAACGAGTGCTCGATGTACAATATCATGGAGCACCCCATCACAATGGATGACGCCTTTTCAATGGCAAACGCGGCAGCAGCTACATTCCCGCTGTAATATGCTACGGGTTTGTACCCCAGTAAGGTTCGCTGAGCGAGCACTGCCGTCATAAAATTGCCATCGGGCCTTACAAATCGCCTCCTTGAGTTCTGCAAACCCCTTATCCATTGTCTCGGTCCATTCGATTTTTTCCCTTGTTGCCTGGGCCTTCTTTAGGGCCTGAAGCAAGGGCTTCGTATACGAGCTATAGTCGAAGACCCATGCTCTGACATAATTGCACAGGCCTAAGAAGCTTTGCATTTGTTTTATCATGAGTGGTTTAGCCGTGTTCATGATAGCTTCAGCCCTTTCTGGGGTTACCTTTTTCCCTTCGTGTGAGATTAGCTGGCCTATGTACAGCACCTCTCGCTGACAGTATTGTAGCTTTTCCTTGTCAACTTTTTATCCTTTCTTAGCCAGGATAGTCAGTAGCTGGACAGAGTCATGCCTGCATTGTTCCTCAGTGACTCTGCAGATCAGAATGCCATCCACATACTGCGAAGCAACACTGTCTACTGCAATATTGCTTAGGTTCATCTGCAGGACTCTGTTGAATATGCATGGAGACTCACAGTACCCCTGTGGCAGCCTCGTGCTTTTCAGGTGCATTTGCCTGAAAGTAAATGACGTCAGGTCTTGTGAGTCACGGTGCAACGGGATTTAGAAAAACGCATTTTTTAAGTCAATCACCGTGAAATATTTTGCCTCAGTGGGTATGTTGCATAGAATTGTGGATGGATTAGGGACTAGCAGGAACTCGGCTTCAACTATATCGTTTAATGCTCTTAAATCGTGGATTAAACGGCAAGACCCTCCCTTTGATTTCTTGACAGGGTAAATCACCGTATTGCAAGGTGATTTTGATGTCACTAGGATGCCCTGCTCCATCATGGCGGAAATTGTCTTCACAATCCCTTCATCTGCCTCTCTGGACATAGGATATTGTTGTGCTCTTGGTAAAATTGCTCCTGGATTCAGTTTAATTTTCACTTCACCTGCCCCCTTCAGGAGGCCTACGTCATAGGGCCCTGTAGTCCATACCGCGACAGGCACTTGGGCCATGTCATCATCAACGTATTCTAGACATGTCAGCGCCAAAATCATTCTCTGTGGCACCTCCCGTTTGATCATTTTGACCCAAAATATGAGAATCACTTCCACTCTTGTCTCTTCTAGGTCAGGGTGTTCTTCGAACAGATCGTCATCGCTGACGTCAGTCACTCGATACCCTTCTTCAATGGCGATAATTGCACACTATTGTCTGCCTTGGTAGTCATATCCTTCGACCAATACCACTTTCCCTCGCACTGCGGCAGATTGTATCTTTAAGGGAAATACTTGTCCCTCTTCTTCATGCATAGGTATTCTTGGTCTGAATAGGAACTCATCAGGTGTCCTCATAGTTCTATCAGTGAGGCCTGGCAATCCCGCCATGAGCACCCGCACGCCATATGCGAAGACTTCCGGCTCTAATGGTATAGCCCTCATGGCTATACGTCCTGAGTATGCTCTGATCATTTCGCACACATTTGAATAATGCATTCCTGGAGTGGAGCACACTATACCATTCTCGGTAAACGAGATTGTCATATTCAACTTAGTTATTAAGTCCTGACCCAGGATATTTACTGGGGTCTGACATGAATATAATAAGGGTACATTCATTTCGCGCTCTCCCACAGAGGCTGGGAGCGTGTCTGTAAAGGGAACTCTACTGTAAGCTCCCGTGAAACTCTGAGTATCTATGGCCTTGCCGCAGAAGGAAAACTTGCCCTCTCGTATGCACGAGCGCGTCGCTCCCATGTCAACTAAGAAGGAATATTCTTTACCCCCTATGACGACATTCACCCTAGGTCCCCTATTAGGGTCTGGTGTCACTGATAGGATAGAACACATCAGAGTCCCCCGTGAGCTGTCCTACTTCATATATAAGTTCGGTCCACTGTATACTTGCTGACTTCCCCAATTTCCAGGGTTGACTCCCCCTCCGGAGCTTGTGTCCTGCGGCATTTGCGGTGGTGCCTGCTGGGATTGCCCCTGTGGTACGTTCCCCATGTGCGAGGGTTGAACCACTTGCTGCGCACCTTGCTGAGAGCCTGACACCTCCTGCTGCACTGTGTGATTGTGAGCACTGCCCTGGCGTGGGACAGCAGGCTGATTCACCATGCCTATTCCCATTCCTTGGCCACTTTGCCACATGCCTTGGCTTCCGCACATGTGCGCCACATGTCCTGTCATTCCACACAGCCAACACACTGGCGGGGGTCGGCCCATCCGTCCCTCTGGCATAGCTGGACTGCCCATCTGCGCGTTCTGAAAGCCACCTGGATTATTCCGAAAGCCACCCTGGTTACCTCGAAACCCACCCTGATTACTCTGCCATCCTCTTCCTCCAAAATCCCTTCCCCTTGGGTAAAATCCTGAGCTACCCTGATTATTCAGCGATGGGTTAGTCGCTTGCTATGCGTGTGGTTCAGCTGGGCTCGAGAGCATACTTTGAGAGTTTCTTTTGCACCAGCTTCGCCTCCTCACCCTTACGAGTTTCCTCCTTTTTTCGATTCTTTTCTTGCAACAATCTACAGTAATGTGCAATTGTCAACTGTATTTCAGCCCATGGTTTGGCTTCTATTCCTACCAATTTCTTGAGTTGTTTTTGCACTGGCTCGATCAACCCTTGGCATAATATATGGTTGAATACAGGGATAGATTTCGTCCAAGACTCATGCGTTTCGAGCGCCCACGCATCCTGAAAATTCTGGATATAAATCAACGGATACTCTGACTCTTTCATTTTCCACATCATTATATCTCCCATATCGGAAGTGTCTGGATATAGCGTTCGCAGCACTTTCCACACTGCTGCTCTACAATTATTAAATTGCGCTCCATCATGGGAGGTGTTAATTAGGGTTACCCTAGGGTAGCCTGCCCGTTTCCATACATCGTCTGCTCTTTCACCAAGTATGGCGATTAGGAGGCCCTTAATGTCCCCTATAGCTAAGGTGACACCCCCCGTCATTTTCTCTAACTCATGTATCCACTTCCCGGCTCCCGATGTCAGCATTGGAAGCTTATTTTTTAGGTTCTCTCGGTCCATGTGTGGCCATGGAATATATTGTGGTCTTGCTCCCCCCTTTTCTAGCAGCGGGAATCGGAATGCGCAGTCTTCCTTTTCTTTCCCCATAGCTCTCCTGTCTACTGCTGGGGTGGCATTTCCGCCTTGCCGTCTCCCTGGCAATGCCCTTAAACTATCTGCATAGGCAGGTGCTGACACCCCCCTCTGACCGTGGGGTGTTCCTTCATGTCGGCCGAACTGCGCGGCAGACTTCAGTGTCCTACTTGCGGACTCGCTAGCATCTGACCACCGTATCCCTTGGTGCCCTGGGAGCCGTTTTTCTCACCGTCTCCCTTCCTCGTGTGCCTCATCATCCGTTTCCCCACCGGAGTCAGATTCTGAATACTCCCAGTTTACACAACTCCTTGCATCTTCTTCGTCCTGCCCAATCTCCAGTCTGTCTAGGGACTGTCCCCTGTTCCCACTACTTCAAGTGACATCATATGTGTCATATAGCTGAGTGCTCTCCAGGCGCTCATCTTGTCATGACCCACACTCTGAAGACACCCTGGCCAACCTATGGGCCAGGGAGTGTCTTGAGTCCATCCCCCACTAAACCCAAGAAATTGCAGCATAGGCCTTCTTGGGGCCAGTCCTGGCACCTTTGGCGCCAGGCTCATGTTTGAATATGGACTCGTGCTTGGGAACTACTTTTCATTAATGCCAGTCATGTGGAGGCATCCTCATAACCTGGCTCCTTGAAACCAGGCTTGCAGTGTAGTGTTTTTGGGTGTGGTACCATGGGGACTATTTTCCCTGGACTTCTTTCTTGAAGCTATTTAAACCACACCCAAATAGACTGACACGCTTTGCGTTAGTTTGCATTTCTGCAACGTAACGCTCACCGTGTTCAGCTTCAGCCACGAACCTCGTAAGGACAGCACCTGCAAAGGAAAGGAGAAGACATTGTGAGAAAAAGGCAGCAGCTTACCTGAACTTCATCGCCAGCGGTTCCGCAGCTCTTTTCCGAACATCATCCTGGAATCAGCGCTCATCTGGATCGACGGACCTGAAAAAGAGAAGAAACAAGCCATTAGACATTGTACAATTAACAAACTGTGCCGAAAGGCGAAAGGCTTACTTCGCCGGCCGCTCCTCAATCAGCATCACAACGGAAATTCCATACTCCGGCCGAGTACCGCGACCTGTGGAGAGGAAAAGATAACAGGTTAGCAAAGGCAAGGCATCTTAAGCGCAGCGCATAGCGCCAACTCACCACATCAAGGCGCTCCAAAAACACCCATACTTACCAGCGAAACACAGGTTCCACCTTGCCACATATTGGACTTCCGCATACCTAGGAAAAAAAAGACATTGTTTAAAAGTCATGCAAGAACAGCAATATTCACAGCAATAAGACCTACCTGAAAGACTCAAGACGGGCTGCCATCAGTGAAGCAACTCGATCGCCATTGCCTACCAAGCTCAACGCGCCCCTGCCAAGACAGCAGGACGGAGAACCTGCCAACATCTAAAACAAGGTGAGGAGAAGTCCAGAAGGGTCGCAGACCTACAGGGAGGTGGGAGGCTGTTTACCCCGGTTGCCCAGTCCTGAACATAGCTTACCTGTATTCCAGGCAGAACTCTTCCGCTGGTCGCATCTGGGCATCGCAAGGAGGGACATCTGAACCCCAACTGCTGGGTGGCACCCCCGTTGCACCAGGTGAGTGTAACAGAATGCAAAGCCTCCAAAACTAAATCCACCTGGGCGCCATGGAAACCTCAGAATTAGACCAATTGGCCCAACTAATAGGAGAACTGCGTGCCGAGGTTCATTCTGCCCGTCAGGAGACTAATGCTCTCAGAAGAGATTTAATAGTGACTAAGGAGCGCACTGAAGACATTAGCAGACAATACTTGCAATCACAAGTGGGCCAGACCCCCCTACCGGGAAACAACCCAACGATGCAGAATCCTACCCTGCCATCCACTTCTTCTACTCCGGTGCAAGTCATGCTACCAGGAACAGTTCCTTTGGCCCCACCGGAGCGATTTACGGGTGATCCACGGAAATACGCCACATTCATGAATCAATGCCGCCTTCACTTTCTTTGCAGGCCTGGAGCATTTCCAAATGACCAGGCTCGGGTGGCCTTTGTCTTGTCATACCTGAGCGGTAGCGCAGCAGACTGGTCAGTTCCATTGGTGACACATGATGATCCTCTGCTACATGACTTTGGGGGATTTCAGAGGGAAATGGAGAACTTTTTGCTCGTCATACCTGAGAACAAGTAGTGGACAATGAACTCCTTTTCCTCCGACAGGGAAATCAGGACCTGTCAACGTACATTGCTACTTTCAACAGATTGGTCGCTGAAGTTAGGTGGCCTGAAAACAAAAGAACCACGTTGTTTCATAGGGGTTTACGAGGGGAATTAAAAGATGTTCTAGCTCAAGTAGTGGACCCTCCTCGAGACTGTTCGGAGTTCATAAATTTGGTTGTACAATTAGACCACCGGCTGCAAGACCAAAAAGCAAATCGCTCCAAAATGGATCCACGGGCGGTGTATGTTCGGTCTAGAGACAATGTAACTCATGCACAAGAAAACCCTGCTGAGCCCATGCAACTTGGAGGAGTGCGACCCCCATTAACAAAACAAGAGCAAGATAAAAGAAGGCAACAACAACTGTGTCTGTATTGTGGAAAATCTGGGCACTTCTTGAAGGACTGCCCGGTGAAACCCCCTAGGAAGGTTGTTGGGGCCACGGAAAAAGACCAAGAGAAAAAACATCAATCGGAAAACTACCCAGCTCGGCAAACGTAAAGGTCAGTTTGTCGAGTGAGGGGAAATGAGCCACCGACCTCACACTTTACAATACCAGTGATCTTGATCAATAACCAACGGTCGTCCAGAATGCATGCCATAGAAGCTTACATTGACAGTGGGGCAGTCGGGAATTATATTGATCGAGATCTGGCTGCAGAGATGGAACTTCCCTTATGTTCCAGATAAGGTGACTACAGTGGATGGGACTGAAATCGCTTCCGGACCCGTAACCCAATGCGCAGCTGAGATAATAATGCTGTGCCAGGACGGGCATAGGGAACTCATTTCGTTCGACCTCATCAAGGCACCTCAATTTCGGCTTATACTAGGGATGCCATGGTTAGTCGCTCATAATCCTTCAATTGACTGGCGAGCCAGGGAATTAACCTTCCCCAGTGACTGCTCTCCAGCCTGTTACTATCAAGAACAGAAGACTACTTTCAGTAATTCTACGACTCCCGGAACCACAACATCTATCTTAGGTGTAGCCAGTACCTTACCTGAGGAATACCGTGATTTCCAGGATGTATTCCAGAAGGACCAAGCCAATACCCTGCCGCCCCACAGGACCTACGTACTGTCAAATTGACCTTGTCCCTGGTGCCCAAGTCCCCTGTGGGAGGATCTATGCTCTGACTGAACCTGAAAATCTTCACCTGAAGTCCTATCTAGACAAGTACCTCGCAAACGGATTTATCCGTCCATCGAAGTCCCCGCAGCCAGTCCTTTGTTCTTCGTGCCGAAAAAAGAAGGGGACTTAAGGACCTGTATTGATTACCCCACATTAAACCAGATCACGGTGAAGAACCGTTACCCTTTGCCACTTATTCCGGAAATGCTGGACCAGGTCAAGGATGCTCAAATTTACACCAAATTGGATCTGCAGGGAGCGTATCACCTGGTTCGGGTCAGAAGCGGCGACGAATGGAAATCCGCTTTCCGTACTAAATATGGGTTATTCGAATATCAAGTCATGCCCTCTGGGTTATGCAACGCACCGGCAGCATTGCAATACTTCATGAATGACGTCTTGAGAGAGTTAATTGATGTCTGCGCCCTAGTGTACATAGATGATATCCTGGTGTACTCAACTTCCAAACAAGACCATATCAAGCACGTCCGTTCAGTCCTCGCCAAGCTCCGCGAACATCGTTTATTTGCCAAGCTGGAAAAGTGCTTTTTTCATGTAACCGAAGTGGAGTTCCTAGGCTTCATGCTTACTCCCGGAGGCATCAGGATGGACCTGCACAAGGTCGACGCCGTTCTCAACTGGCCATCACCGACATCAATAAAGGGAGTACAAATTATGTTAGGCTTTGCGAACTTTTATCGTCGGTTCATACCAGACTTCTCCCAAATCGTACACCCAATCACCTTGTTGTTACGAAAAAATAACAAGAAATTCACCTGGACCGAAGACGCAGAAAAAGCCTTTCAGGAACTAAAGAAAAGATTCACCTCAGCACCGATCTTACGACATCCACGTACTGACCACCCATATATCGTAGACGCTTCCAGTATAGCAATGGGAGCTGTCCTCTCACAAAGAGATCCCGAAACTGGCCAGCTACATCCAGTGGCCTTCTGGTCAAAGAAGTTTTCACCTCCAGAAATTAACTACGCCATCACCGACAAAGAACTCTTGGCAATCAAATCCACCTTCAAAGCCTGGCGACACTACCTTCTGGGAGCCAGACACACCATTACAGTTATTACTGACCACCGAAACCTGCAGTATCTTAAAACAGCAGCCAGCTGCGATGGGCTCTCTTCTTCGCTGAATACGATTTTGTCATAACTTTTCGACCAGGCGTCAAGAGTGGAAAGGCTGACACACTTTCTCGTACAGGAACTGATGACTTGGTTTTTACAGTCCCAGATCCAGTTCCCATCATACCTGAAGACAAATCTCTAGGCCTGACTACAGCCGTAACACACATGGAGCTGAAAAAGGAAATTCAACAAATCATGAATCCGGATGCTCTCCTTGCAGGGCAAGCGCAAGGAGAACAATATTCCATCCAAGACCGCTTACACCTTTTTAAGGGCCGCCTATACATACCCACCAAGGACCTACAACAGCAAGTCATTTCAGGTTACCACGATTCCCTAATCTAAGGGCACCCTGGAATCACCAAGACCTTAGCCAAGTTAAACAGAACTTTTGGTGGCCTACCTGGCAGAGAGATATAATCCAATACATTCAATCTTGTGGAGTCTGCACACAAAACAAATCGCAAACACATAAACCATCTGGTCTTTTGAGACCTTTGGACATTCCTCCAGCGCCCTGGCACACCCTTTCCCTCGACTTCATTACGGATCTGCCTACCAGTCAAGGGTTTAACACCATTCTTGTAGTCGTAGACCTATTCTCGAAGATGGCCCACTTTATTCCACTCAAAGGCCTTCCAGATGCATCCACTCTAGCCAAGGTATTTCTGAACAATATTGTTAAATTACATGGATTCCCATCAGTCCTGATCTCTGATCGAGGTAGTCAGTTCATTTCCAACTTTTGGAGAAAGTGTTGTGCAATGGCGCAAATTGACGTCTGGTTATCCACTAGCCTCCACCCCCAAATGGACGATCAGACCGAAAGGACCAACCAGACCCTTGAGCAATACTTACGGTGTATGTTGCATCACGAGCTGAGAGACTGGAAGGACTTACTATGGATAGCTGAGTACGCATATAACAACTCCTTACATTCCAGTACTGGGCAAACACCTTTTTATACCTTATATGGTAGACACTTGCGTACCTCAGAATTGGATCTCTCAACCAAATTGGAAATGCCTGCGGTTAAAACCCTTCACATCAGCATCACTCAGGCTTTCAAAAAGGCCAGAGAACATCTGATTCACGCCAAAGCCAAGCAAAAACAATTCGCCGACCAACACAGGACGAAGGCCCCCGATTATCAAGTAGGAGACAAGGTTTGGCTAGCCACCAAGTTTATACCCATCAAAGGACCCCAGACCTTTCAACCCAGGTATTTGGGACCCTACACCATCAAGACGATTATCAGTCCAGCGGCCGTCAAGTTAGATTTACCATCCAATCTATGCATCCATCCGGTATTTCATGTGTCCCTTTTAAAACCAATGCAACCTGGTACACTGATTGAAGCAGCTCCGAAACCCATTCTTGTCGACGGAGAACTTGAATTCGAAGTTAAAGGCATACTGGATTCTAAGTACTTAAGGGGGAGACTATACTACCTAATAGATTGGAAAGATTTTGGACCCCAAGACAGATCCTGAGAACCCTGTGAAAATGTTCACAGGGTCTGATCAAAAGCTACCATTGAAACTTCCCAACTAAGCCTGGGCCGGACAGAAGGAACACCTTGAGAGGGGCCTTGGGGGGGAGTGCTGTCATGACCCACACTCTGAAGACCCCCTGGCCAACCTATGGGCCAGGCAGAGTCTTGATTCGAGCCCCCACTAAACCCAAGAAATTGCAGCATAGGCCTTCTTGGGGCCAGTCCTGGTGCCTCTAGCGCCAGGCTCATGTTTGAATATGGACTTGTGCTTGGGAACTACTTTTCATTAATGCCAGTCATGTGGAGACATCCTCATAACCTGGCTCCTTGAAACCAGGCTTGCAGTGTAGTGTTTTTGGGTGTGGTATCATGGGGACTATTTTACCTGGACTTCTTTCTTGAAGCTATTTCAACCACACCCAAATAGACTGACACGCTTCGCGTTAGTTTGCATTTATGCAACGTAACGCTCACCGTGTTCAGCTTCAGCCACGAACCTCGTAAGGACAGCACCTGCAAAGGAAAGGAGAAGACCAAAGACATTGTGAGAAAAAGGCAGCAGCTTACCTGAACTTCATCGCCAGCGGTCCGCAGCTCTTCCGACCATCATCCTGGAACCAGCGCTCCTCCAGATCAACCGACCTAAAAAAGAGAAGAAACAAGGCATTAGACATTGTAAAATTAACGAACTGTGCCGAAAGGCTTACCTCGCCGGCCGCTCCTATATCAGCATCCCGACGGAAATTCCATACTCCGGCCGAGTACCGCGACCTGTGGAGAGGAAAAGATAATAGGTTAGCAAAGGCAAGGCATCTTAAGCGCAGTGCATAGCGCCTACTCACCGCATCAAGGCGCTCCAAAAACGCCCATACTTACCGGCGAAACACAGATTCCGCCTTGCCACATATTGGACTTCCCCGTACCTAGGAAGAAAAAGACATTGTTTAAAAGGCATGCAAGAACAGCAATATTCACAGCAATAAGACCTACCTGAAAGACTCAAGACGGGCTGCCATCAGTGAAGCAACTCGATCGCCATTGCCCACCAAGCTCAACGCACCCCTGCCAAGACGGCAGGACGGAGAACCTGCCAACATCTAAAACAAGGTGAGGAGAAGTCCAGAAGGGTCGCAGACCTACAGGGAGGTGGGAGGCTGTTTACCCCGGTTGCCCAGTCCTGAACATAGCTTACCTGTATTCCAGGCAGAACTCTTCCGCTGGTCGCATCTGGGCATCGCAAGGAGGGACATCTGAACCCCAACTGCTGGGTGGCGCCGCCGTGGAACCAGGTGAGCATAACACATCTTCCCTTTCCCCATGGGATCTCTGTTCTAGCCCCATCACATCATATATCTTATCAATTGTTTCCCCGATGCTTCTGGTGTCGAAGTCATCCTCAATATTTGTCCCACTCGTACCTGGTACCGAGTCATGGGTAGGAAAGCATTCTTCTATTTCTTCCCATTCTACAACAGGATTGGGTTTTTTAACTTCCCGCTCCAAATAGTCAAGATCTCGTGCCCTCTGTCTGCGCTTACGTTCTGCTTCCTCATCTATTCCCTTGCGCTTCCTCGTTTCTTCTCTAGCCTTGTCTACTTCCCTCATCCTTTCGTTTCTACGTTCCTTTGCCCTTCTAATTTCCTCATCTTCTCTTCACTCTCCTCTCATGTACCCTTTGCTCTTCTTCCGACCTTTGCTTATTCTGTTTGTACTGGTCGTAGGCTGCCTTCTGTTTGCGATCAAGCTGTTTCTCTTGCTCTTTGCAATATAGTTGTTCTCGCTTCAGCCTATCCTTCCTTCTTGTCCTTTCATCCCTTATTTCATTTTCCTTTTCTCTCTCTCTCCTTGGCGTCTCATCAGACCTCTCTCTTGGCCTTTCATCATCACTTCCTTTTCCATCTAGTTTCAGCAATATCTGCCTTCCCATCCATTCGTCTTTTGCGAATGTTATCTCGTCATTTCTACCTTCACTTCCTTTCCCTTTCTTTCCCTCTCTCTCCCTAATAAGAGATGCACAACTCTGTGCCTGATCCTTTCCTTTGTCATTGCTTCTCTCCTTGTCCCTCGGGACTGCAGAGGCAAGATTAATTTCCTGGTCCTTTTCTATATTGTCGTCGTTATTATATGTAGGCGACTCATATGCGGGGTTGCTATACCCTGTGGCTGCCTTTAGTTCTTTTAATGGGTAGAGCCCCTCTGTCTTACTTCCCTCGATGGCTGGCTCAGGCGGGGCTGGTGGCGCGGTAGGCGTCTCACCCCCCTCCGTGCATATGTTTAATATCCAATCTGCAGGAGGCTCTTCCTCCTTCGTCTACTCAAACATCTTCCATAGTTCTAGAACAGCAAGACGTTTCTCTAGCTTCTTGCCTGTATATGTGGCAAGTCGTCATGTGCTGTAAGACGGCTTTTAAACAAACTCCTTTCGTGCATCTTTAAACGTCATCGTAGTCTAATTGTCCCTTATTATATGGACTATGAGTTCACGTTTCTTCTGACCGCTGTATTAAAGCGCAGGAACAAGGCGAATCCTTACGTTTTTCTCTCGGGTGCCCCCGGTATCCTTACGTTTTTCTCTCGGGTGCCCCCTAGTAACCTTACGTTTTTTCTCTCGGGTGGTTGGATTGGCGGAGGAGTCGATACCGAAGGCCTCAAGTCGATTAACGAATCGTAAGTAGACTAAGGGTAATGTCAAATAAGGGGATGGGATTGTGATAACTTTGAGTAATGGGAAATCGTGTTGTAAAAGAGGACAAGATATTCACTGACGGGCCCATAGGTCAGTGCTCACCCTCTAGTACTTGTAAGACAAGATAGCTGCACCACGTGAGGGATGGGGGTGCAGGATTCACTTACTCCAACATGACTCAATAATGAGTAATTTGGCAAAGGGAAGTCCGTTTAATGACAAGTACATCAAACAGGGAAGCAGTTGGGAATCAGCATCGTTGCGATCACCTGTCTCGCTCCGACTTCCCCGAACTTCAATTGAACAATAATTTTTATACACAAAACTCGTCATCATTGACGTCTAATTCTAAAAAACTTGTCATGCAATATAATTGGTTAGGAAAGGTAACTTAAATATAGGTGTTATATCTGTATATGATAATGGAGCATGTGGATTGGATAACTCTTATCGGGTGGGCGTCTACACCACTCCCTCTACATCACACGTGATAGACGTCACTACAAGTACGACGTCTCATTGGTTCTTACGATATATAGGACCCTAGATAACTTGGTCCATTGTGATTGGGCAGGTTACACCCCTAGACATACATTTCCACTTTTAATTAGCAGCATGCAGAATGGAAACCCAGGTGCCTGGTGTCCCAAGTTTCACCCTGCCTCCCTTCCATCAATCAGTATCTGGGGGCTATGTGTCAATTAGTTGGCTGGGCATGGCCTCGAAACTGTAGCCTTTTATCTGGAGAAGTTATGGCACCCTGGGCTCTGGGTGACATCAGACGTTGGTAATTCTTTGCGCCTGTCTTGGTCACATGTCTGTTCACCGTGAATCTGCTTCAGTTTCCAGCTTTTAGTGTACTTAATTCTGTTTTCGGCCTCACCACCTGCATGGGCCTCCCTTATCTTGACCTTCACGGGGCAGGCAGGCATGCTCTGAAGTTTCAATTCCTGTTAGCTGACGCTCTCCTCCCCTTCTCTGGTTGACCTCAATTAACCAGGCATGAGCTGCTCTTTGTTGAGTTTCGATTCTGCTCCTTCTCCTGGCTTATGCTGGGATATGAAACCAGGCCTGTTAGGCCTCTGGCCGCCTGAACATACTTCTGCTTTTACAAAATGGAGTCGCACTGGTATAGCGTGCCTTATTGAGGTAGATATAGTTGGCGCTTGCCGCTCTATTCTTCTACCATTGCAAGCAGTATCGTTTTCTTAGCTTCTTGTGTTCCAAGCCTATTTACACACGTTTAACTGGTTGGTTACTTCCATCTGGTCTCATAGCAACGTTTCCTCACGTTTCAGCATCGTCTCTTTCCTGTGTCCATTACATCTATTTTCATAGCTACTCGCACTGGCGTGCTATCTTTGATAGCTGTTTTCGTTCATTCGTGAGTCTGTCCAGGCCCTTGTGTCACTTCCACTGGCCTTCCATTACAGCTCTTTGGGTCTGTTCATGGACCATCTGTAGGTACTCTTCATTTCGTCTCAGCAGCTGGTACGGCTGTCTGATAGGGTACCGTGCTGCCCAGGGCTGTCTGCTTATGGGCGCTTCTACCGGTATGGATCTTCTGATGTACACTGGGCAGAGTCCCAGTGCAGTTCTTCGTTGGTTCATCTGCTCCTCATACGTCACATACCTTGGCGAGTCCATTCCTGGTACCTCGAAATGAGGGGCAGGGGTGCAGGCCATGTCTGGGACCTCCTTTACAGTGTAGCGATAAGAGAGACCGCCTAGGAGTCCTAATTCAAAGGAATTAGAAGGAGACTTTTCAAACTCCAATGGGAGTAGAAATAGAGGAAAACACAAAGGTCAGGAACGCTTAAGGCGATGTCTCAAACCCTGTAGAGGGTACAGTAAAGGTGAGAGAAGAGCACCACATATTTATAAATGAGATACATCAGTGGGAAGGTGATCACAGTGTTTTGTAATGTGTAATGTCTGACTAGTCTAAATGTTGTTTGTTGAGTAAAGTATTAAGGAGTGATAGAATTTTTAAGAAGTGACTAAAGATAAAGTCTAGCAAAACGATTGGCGCCAATCAAAAGAATAGATAGGTCATTGAAATAGGAGGATTGAGCAGCAATTGATGGTGCTTGCTCATATTTGTTGTTTTAAAATATTAAAAGGGGTGATTTAAGTGAAGGTAAAAAGGTTTATTTAATGATCTGGTAAGTACTGACAGTCAATTGCGACTTGTCATTATGGAGGACACTCCTCTCATGCACGTATGCAGGACACTTACAAAACATGCGCCGAAGCTTAAACAGTATAGTGCAGAATGGGTTAAGGGCACAAAAGATAAAATGTTCATGCCATGGCCACAAGGGGGATCATTGTCAAGAGCGGTATTGCAACACATGACCCCATACTTGCACGCTGCATACACAGGAAAGAAATTAGAGAAAAGATTAGCAATTTTAGAACTTTGGAAGATGTATCAAGAGGAAAGAGAAGACCCGCCAGCTGAGGAGTGGATACTTAATCAGCACAAGGGGGAAGGCTTTGAGCCCTCAGCTTCCCTTACCTTGCCTGAAGAAAAGAGTGTTTCTACGGAAGAGATAGGAGTGTATCCTTTAAAGGAATTAAGAGCAGCGATAGGGTTTAGTAATCCGATATATGAACCCCCCCTTACAGTAGTGATGATAGTCCGGAAGAGAATAAAAGAAAGGAAGATATTTTTAAACTCATACAAGACAAGGAAGAAAGAAGCGAATGGTCAAAATTGTCGACAGATGAAGAAATCAGGCAAAGAGAAGATTAGGACGAACAAGAGAGAAAGGACAAGGAACAAGAGAGGCGATTAAAGGAAGATGAGAAAAGAAGGAAAAGTAGGGAGCAGCGACAACAGACATATCAGGAGGAGCATGAGAAAGATCAAAAACAGGCAGAGGAACAAACAAAGTACGACAATAGACAAAGAACGATAGAAGAGAGGGATAGAAAGGAAAGAAAGAGAGAAGAGGGAGAACTACAAAGATTAAGGGATAAAAGATTACAGAGACGCAGGGAAGAAGAGGAAATAGGAGGAGGGGTAATGAGGGAAGAACGAAGGCAGGAGGAAGAAAGAGTTAGAAGAGATGTGAGAAAATGAAGGGAAATAGACAAAGAAATAGAGCGAAAAAGGAGAAAGCGAGGTTTGGATACCAGTCTCATCCATAAGGAACAAATGAGGTCAAGCCCAGAAATACGATGGGATAGAGTGGAAGAAATTCTCCTGATAAAGGAATTAACACCAGCGGTATCTAGAGTAGCACTAGAGGAAGAAAGATGATGCGGAAAGCATTGGAGAAAGGATAAGGTCTATCAGCAATTAAGACGAGATAACGAGTATGGAGCTCGAGGGAACAATGATCAATCCCCACTACCTCAATCAAGAAGTAAGGGAGGAAACCTGTTTAGTGATGAATGTCGAGCATTGTCCTTGAGTAGACTAGATTTAGACTGAGAAGGGGATGATAGTCATACTAGCTGGGGTCTTGAAATGTCAGACGAGGACAGAAAGTTCGGTCTTGGGGCAGAAGGAGGGGACGTGTGCGTCCCTGAAGGAAGCCTGCGAATGGATAAGGAAGTGAGATGGTCAGATCAGGAACATCCTAAAGAGGGAACCCCAGATCCCACAGCATATCCTTAGCATCCCCGAGGGTGATCACATAGTGAGAAGGAAGAGTCTCCACCATATGTAAGCAGATTAAGGTCATTGCCAGTGAGAAGACAGATAGGGACAATTATCCCTGCCATGGATAGACTAATAGTGGGGTCTGACTATGGGATGGGTTCACATAGTTCCCCTTGTTAGAGAAGGGGGAACAAGACCACAATATATTCCATGGCCACAGATGGACAAGGATAACTTAAAATGTAAGCTCCCTAGTTTGACTTTGGAAGCTGGGAAATGGATATACAAATTTGAGAAAATGACAGGAGGAAATACGCTGTCCATAGAGGACATACATGGTCTCCTGGTAGCCATTCTTGGAGAGAGGGCTGATTACGTATGGAGGAGAGTGGGATATTCATGTGTGACTGCAAAAAACACAGCGCATGACGGAGCGTCATTCAATAATTGCAGGGCCGATGTTTGGAGGGCTCTCAGGGTACAGTATCCTGACACAGTGGATATGCGTGCAATTATGATACGTAAAATGAAGGAAGATGAAGACCATATTGCTTATATTCAGGATATTCAAGAGAAATGGCAGCTTGAAACTCGCGAGCTGTGGGAAAAGACAATGACATTATTTTACCATATTTTATGTCAGGGGTTGCCTGAGCCAGTACAGAGACAAATAAAAAAACAAGTGGGGATGGAAGCGAAGCCATGGGCTGAGATACAGTTGACAATAGAACACCATTGCCGGTTATTAAAAGAAAGATGAAAATAGAAAGATTGAGGAAAACAAGTTGGTCCAGAGAAAGTTGTCAAAATGTGCCATAGAAAGGGCGGTATTGACAAGCGGAGAAGGAATGGGAATACAGAAAGCAATGGGTACATCACAGGCAAATAATCTGCACCCGATGGACCAAGGTGGGTATGGGTTTACACCACGAGGCAGAGGTATGGGTTATAGGGGAAGTGGAGGCAGATTTCAGAATAACCACAGTGGGTTTAACAACGTGCAGAATGAGAACCAGAGTGCTCAGGAAGGATATAACCAAGGATGGATTATCAGAAGGGTTCCCCAGTATGTTGAAATTGTGGAATGACAGGACATATTGCGCGCATATGCGAGATCTGAAGAATGTACAAAATGGCCAGTTTTCCAGAGGGGGGGGCAGCTGATACTGTGCCATACAACACACAGACCAGAGAGGGCTTTGGCCAAGATCACACATCTTATCAGGCACAAGGACTGCAAGTGTCGCAGCAGGGACAGGAGCAAATGAATCCACCCCACGGGCAGTTGAAACAAGCTCTATGCAGGCACAGCAGTATGCGAATACAGGACAAGTATTGATGCCTAGAATAGGAGGTGTCAATGTGGTAGGATGAAATCCTTATACAGGGATGGGGATGAGCTTGTACCAGCAATAGGACAGCTCACAGGTTGACTTGATGTGTTCAGTACTATCTGTGACACCAGACCCCCAAGAAGAACCAAGGATCGATATGAGGATAGGAGGCAAATCATGTTCTTTTCTTGTAGAAACTTGAGCAACTCGTTCGTGTATACGAGAAGGAAAATATCCATTGTCAGGTATTGCCGTGAATGCTCAAAGGTTCTCTAGAGCTAAGAGTTGAGTTCCTTTGACTGATAAATTGCCGGTTTCCATAGGAAAATGTATTTTGACATGTCTGTTCCTTTGTTATATTCACAACAGACACCAGTTAACATTTTAGGAAGAGATTTAACCTTTTAACTGCCATGGGTTTCCCCCCCAGTGCCAAGGCCTTTTTTAGTGATTTTGGTATTTCGCCATTCAATGCCTTCTAACATTTTCTGTTTCATTAACCCCTTAAGTGCCAAGGATGAGGTATCTCGTCCTTGGCAACAGGGAGGTAATCCCAAGGATGAGATACCTCGACCTTGGCACTTAAGGGGTTAATGACGAAACCTAACATGATGATTTCATTTACTGATCAAGGAATAGTGTGCTCTCCTCAAGGAATACACTATTTAAATGTGGGAGAGTTTATACTAGCATTCACAGGGCAAGTGGCTCTGTGAGGCGTTCCAGTAGATCCAGAGATTTTTCTATATGGAGTAAGCATTTTGTTGACATGGCTACCTGGCCTGGTAGGAAAGATTGTGAGAATAGCTGATGAGTTTCTCTTTAGACCACAAATACCTATGGATGAGGAAGGTGGACAGACTATTCCTATAGAGTTGGGAGCAGCTATAATACGAAGAGAGATGGCAATGCCCGAAGGAATAAACGATGAGGGTAGACCATGGAGAAATGTGATATCTCTTGAGGAGGGATACAGACTGACTGACATAACCGATGATGATATGTTCAGGGAAGACCGAAGCAATGACAAAGTGGTTTTCTTCATGAGCATTACATATTGGATAAGGATAGAAAAGAGGGAAGTCCCACAAAGAATGGCGATAATGTGGCAACGACCAGCATTTTTTCCGGAGGATCTTGAAAAGATGCTGAGTGCCGTATGGACCACAGGCCCCTATGACATAGGCTTATTAAAGGGGATAGGGGAGGTTAAAATAAAAATGAAGCCAGGAGCAATTTTACCCCTAGCAAAACAGTACCCCATGTCTCGAGAAGCTGATGAAGGTATATTTCAGACTATTTCAGCACCGATGAATCAGGGGATTCTGGTGCCATCAGAACAATTGTGCAATACCGCAGTGTATCCGATTAAAAAATCTAAAGGAGAGTCGTGGAGATTTATCCAGGATTTGAGACCTCTTAACCTGATTGCAGAAGCTGAGTTTCCTTTAGTTCCTAATCCTGCAACAATATTGTGCAGCATCCCAGTTGAGGCTCAATATTTTATGATGATCGATTTGAAAAATGCATTTTTCCCGATCCCTTTGCACTAAGACCCACAGGACTTGACTTCCTTTATGTTTCGCCAAAAGAGACTAAAACATACTCGTTTGCCTCAAGGGTTGAGTCACCATCAATCTTTAAAAGGGTTCTACAAATGGATTTAGGCAATATTGATTTTAAGAGTATGGTGCTACAATACATAGATGACCTCTTCATTTGCAGTAAAAAAAGAGGATGAGTGTAGCCAGGACTCTATTCAACTGATGACTATTTTAGCAGACAAAGGATATAACATGGAGAAGGAGAAATTACAGTATTGCCAGGAAGAGATGTTATACATCGGTCAGTTAATTTGGTATGATGGACAGATGCAAGATTTTCTGGTTTTGTGCAATTACGTTAGAGCCTGGGTGTTTTATTACAGCACATTCACAAGGCCACTTCTGCAAGCATTAAAGAAAGCACAAGCTGGTATAACAAAACTAGAATGTACCGAAGAAATGGAGGAAGGATTTGAGGAGATCAAAAGAGCAATTTGTACATCCCCAGTTTTAGGGATTCCCAATTATAGCAAGGAATTGTATTTGTTTTCACAAACAAATGGGCCCGTAATGACAGCAGTGCGTACACAAAGGACCACATTGGGGTATAAACCTTTGGCATATTATAGTGGGATTTTAGACCCAGTCATGAGAGGACACTTCCCTTGCGAACAATCTTTGGCAGCTGCCATGTTTGTAGTTGAGAAGTCCACAAGTATTGTCATGGGCTGCTGTATGACCCTTTATGTGGAGCATGCTTTGTTTGCCATTTTAGAGAAACCAAAGGGCACATTGACATCCCAAAGAGCTTCAGCTTATTAGGTAATGATGTCTAACCCAACAATTAAAGTTGTAAGATGTAAAATAGTGAACCCCTCCACATTCGTAGCTGAGCCAGTAGAAGAAGGTGATCATGTGCATGATTGTGCCAATTATGATGAATTTCATGATGGTATACCCCATGTGAAAGAGAATGCTTTGGTGGGAAGGGAGATTCTTTTAATTGATGGTTCTTCAAAAATTGATCTGACTAGTGGGGAAAGGCATCCAGGCACTGCAGTATTGAGACACAGATTAAATGGAGAATTTGAAGTAGTGGCAAGTGCAAGGCTACCGTCTCACTTTTCAGGAAAGCATTGGAAAGCCAGTAATGCCAGTAACTTTGTGGAAAGTCATGCTTGAACAGCTGCATTACCCCGCGCATGTAACTAGAGAGAGTCGTGCTGCCAATAGTTCATTCCTAATTTGTTGGAACACGTTCCACTGTTTATGGTGAATTGCATCGTGCATCAAATGTTTACTGCTGGGAATCCACTGAGAATGATTAGAGGAGTAATACCTTGTTGAATAGTCCGTTTCAGCATTTACATAACGACTATGTCAATATGCTGCAGACATGTAATGGATTTAGGTATCTATCTGTGGTGGTGTGCCCCTTCTCCAGGTTGATAGAAGCTTGTCTGTGTGCACACCCTGATGCCACTTGCGCAGCAAAGTTTTTAGTATGCAAAGTATTCCCGGGGCTGTGTGTGAAGTACTAAGATCCGATAATGGGCCACTTTTTGTCAATTAGCTATTTGAACAAATAGGTTTTTTATTAAGTATAAAGCACAAGTTCTCTTCTGCGTATCACCCACAAGCGAACGGAATTTGTGAGAGACTCAACAGCCTCCTCAAAGAGAGGACCACCAAGATTAAATTGACTTTGAAAAAGGGATGGCTCTGTTGCCTACCCTTGGCTTCATATGCCCTACGGAATCAGCCGTGTTCGGACCCTCACCTCACCCCACATATGCTGGTAACAGGGCTTTGAATGAGAATTTCCCTTACACCTCTGTCTACGATTATGAGTGATGCCCAGAGTGTAGCCAAAACTCTAGGTGATGAGAGTCACGACTATTTGACATTTATGACTACCAGTATTTCTTTCATTTCAGATCAAGTCAAGCATCGGGGGGGAGGTCTAGGAACACGGAAGAAGATAATTCAGCGACCAGGCCGAGTGAACTATTACCACCACCCAAGTTATATGTTGGGGACCTGATCTTGATCAAAAACTTCACCCGTAATTGGCATGAGCTTCAATTTAATGGCCCATTCTGTGCTGAAGAATTGTCCCCTTCAGCTGTTAAGGTATCGGGAAGACGACCTTGGTTGCATCTAAAGGACTTGAAGATTTATAAAGGCAAGACCCTCCCTCCCACCGTTACTGATCCAGAAGCAAGACAAGAAGAAGAATTTCCGGTGTTCAGACACGATCAAGGATTAAGAAAAAGGACGATAAAGCACCAAGTGATTAATGTGTGCTTTATTTGGACTGGAATTCAATAGACACTCCATATATATATATATATATATATATATATATATATATATATATATATATATAGATATATTTTTTAGCAGAGAGTGCAAGGACTTACAGAGAAATTCCAGAGTTTGAAATTATTAACTTTTAGAAATATATTGAAGCAGTGAATAATGCACCAGAGTTATACCTAAGCGTCAGTTCTTGATCAGAAATTGGAAGAAGATCAATATCAGAATTAATTTCATGGAGAATATCTGTTTTAAGTGATAAAAATACATGATACCTGCTGACAGTGACATTCATCGGCTTGTGGTTGCTGACTTTGTGTTCATACTTCAATATTTCCCTGCTCTTGTCAGAAGAGTTGTAAATATTCAAACCTTTTTACAGGATCGTAAAAATGGTCCAGTGATAAGGAGACTCCCATTGCTATAATTGAACACATTGTACAGTTACAAATGTAAAAGAAACTCAATGATTGTATTAAAAATGATTAATGAGGAAGGTGACACAATTATAGAGAGATCACAAGTTCAGCCAGCAGTAGTATGGCATGAAAAGTGGTTGTCCAGATTTCTATGCATAATATATATTTGCATGATTGTTTTCTTTATCTGTTTGTTCCTTATCTTTCACTGTCTCTATTATCTTAATGTTTCTACTGAAGAAAGAGCTCCCATGATTCTCCCCACTATGATTATGAATGATGACAGTTTCCTTGATCTCTACAAGTGTATTGGGAGACGTAAAAAAGACGTAAAGGAAGATAATGAAGGCATAAATACCAATCTAGATAATTCAGCTCACCTGGGGAATAACGCGTGGTACCAGCACATGAAAGAGGTGGGGGAAAGAGCATCTGACGAGAGTTGCTATGTCTGCTCTCTCATCTGCTATGCCATGAATACAGTAAGGACTTTCATTTCAAGGGAGGTATCAGCAAACAATGCGAAATGCCTCCGCCATCTTGCAGCATGTACTACTCGAGGACAGTTTCAAGGGCACTGGGTGACCTTGCGATGTAGATCAAGATGGTCATTTCCATACCAGGATGACTATATCAAGACCATACAAATGGAGAAGGAGCCTGAATGAAAAGACAAAATGCTTATGTATCCTGATGCAGGACAGGATGAGTTAAGCATTGAAGAAATGAAGAGCATGAATTGTCCCGATGTGCAGAAATAGCAGGATTGCCTGGATGTTGGGAATGAAAACAACTGTTGATCTATGGACGAATGCATACCAAGAAGGGATGGGAAGAAGGAATGATGTCCTGTGCAGCTCATCTGCTGAAAACGGAATACATACAAGAAGTGTAGAGAGTGAATTATGGATGCTTAAAGTCATGGGCCAAGCACTCCAAGTTACTGACATAGGTAGAAGACGAATCAGGCCCAGTAGTTGTAATCCCATTGGTTAATGCAAAACTATGTTTCCGAAGCCATGGAAAGAATCACATAGGATATAACAAAGAATGTGAAACCACAATTGATGTTCCTGGAATGAGAGAAGGGACAGCTATGCTTATGGACCGATATTGGGCCTGTAGATCTAGAGCCTATATGAAGTTGCCCAAGGATTGGGGCAGAGTATGTTCCCTGGGGCATATCCCTGTTCCAGCATTAGTGATCCCTCAGAGCGATCTAAACATTGGTGAATTTCCCAAAGTGGATTACCACTCAGCCAAGTCCAAGCATATGAAACCGTTCCAGAGGAGCACAAGTTGTTCAGCAAGACTGCTCTAATAATGACCGCTATATTCATGCATGGAATTCAAACAGTGGTGAATGCCAAATGTTTACAACTCACCAGATGGGAGCATCTGCAAACAGTCAATGCTACCATAAAAGGATTGAACGCCATTAACGAAGATCTGAGGGCCATATGACTGATGACCCTCCAGAATAAATATGTCCTTGATATGATCACAGCGATGGAAGCAGGAGTTTGCGCCAAAGTCGGCCAATAATGTTGCACATCTATACCTTCTCACGATGGCCAGAATGGGACCTTGACAGAGGCCATAACGATGTTGACAGACCTGCAAGATGGAAGACGAGACAGATGACATTGAAGATGACAGTTGGTATACCTCCTTGTTCTCAATGATTCCTCAGTGGTTGGGGAATCTATTCAAGGTTCTTGGAGTAAAGCTGGTGCTAGTAATGTTTGGATTCTGTATAGTCAGGATGGTGATTGCCCAATGCAAGAAAATGGTAAAAAGGTGGTAGGAATGAAGATCATGATTGATGTCAAAAATTAACCAAACGCCAAGGAGCTGACTGATGACGCTGTCAGAAAATACATACAGCTAGCATCGTAGCACCTGAAGGAATGAAGTTTTGGTATCCAAAGAATCATAAGAAGCACGTAGGACGATGGGTCTATTGTACCCTGAATGGACAATGTAACTACATGACCTAGAGTATAGATGAACATGTCAAATCAGCAGGCACCCTGAGGGGGTTGATGAAGATATGGACACCCAAGAAACACTTCTTCAAGAGAAAATGCCAGGATGTAGAACTACTTGAGGTGGTGGTTGAGGGCTCGACCAGAGGGGGGAATGTAGAGGAGCAGCTACATGCCTCTGCTGGAAACCCTCCCCCCCTTCCTCCCATATGTTGGAGACATGAGACCAAGCCGTGTTTGACACCTGCTGTTGTGCCAATACCGCAAAATGTGTTTGCAAGAAGATACCAGTTGAGACAACCCTACCGAATGTATCCCCAAAGTGATGACAACCTAAGGGAGTAACACTCTGAAGGAATATGAGAAGGAGCAAAGAAAAGAAGCTAGTGACATCACAAAAGGTATGCATGGCGTCCTGAGGTACTGGCTCAAGAGGATGTATGGATTACAAAGAAACTAATAACGAAGTAAAGAATCAAGTAAACGTTTAAATATGAAAAAGATTACACATGCACAAAGTGCTGCAGAAAATCAACCGTTCAATCAATGTACAGATGCTGAAACACAAGGTAGACCAAGTCATTATCAAAGCTGGCTATATGTAGTAAATAGACACAGGCGAAGCCCCCATTATATAGAAGCTGGACATCGGTATCATGAATTTAGTAAGCTAGGACACATGAGGCGGGAAGGGAAAGCTGTGTCGCAGCAATAATAAGCACAATCGCTGAGTTGCAAGACTAGGCTGTCTGACCTGGAGTCAAGACTGAAGCAGCCAATGTCAGCTATCTATTCTGAAAATGAGCGAACGTGCAGAGGATGAATCATCCCTTGTTAAGGTGCAAGGAAAGAACGCCAAGAGTGCCAAGTTTATTTCATTTAAATCATTTAAGACCTGCAAAATGAATCAAATTGTGGTCTCCTGTCAGGTGAGCCAAAGATGAAAATAGAGTTTGGACTTGGAGTCCCAGAACACGATAGTGAGTGCTCTCATTCTCATATATTCTAAAGAAAAGCATACTTTGCAGGGTCAAGTTCAAATGCAATCTTCAAGGCAGAAGGCATGGGCGATGAGAGATGCTGGGCTAATTAGGTGGGGAGGTAGTGTCATGTCCCATCTCCTTGCACCTGGGTTAGGGCTTACGTGCTGCTAAGTGAACCGAATGTTCCAGACTGGCACAAGCGTGCCAACCAATTGTAGTAGTTCATATAATGAAGGACCTTATAGTTTGAAAACCAATGAGAAACTGTGTATCTAATGTTTCTGAAGATTACATATTTAAGAGGTAGACATATGTTGTCCACCTGATACTTAGTAGCCAATCACAATCCTAGTCATTATAGAAAATTATACTTAGATGTTCCCCTTAACCATTTCCAACACTTGATAGGTTTTTCATTATTGCCACATAGTATGACATCACCTCTGATGTATTTTTGATATAAAAGCTATGATTTATGTGAAGATCGCTGAGAGAAACTGAGCGTACATCCGTTGATGTTCGTTGTAACTTTCTGTTTTAGATAATTGTTAATAAAACAGTACTTTGCCATCGCCCTGAGTTGGTTCGGTTATTTGGACTTGGAATGAATCTGTGTGATCCGATCCATTGCATATGCAGGTTCTTATGGGCCCTTAGCTCACCCTGATGAAGACATGCTATAATGAGTTGCTTATGTTGAAACAGGTTGGTTACAGGTGAAGGCAAAGTGCTTCATACCTTACAGTGTTTCAAATTAGCTGAAATTCGTTTTTCCACCATATCGTATTGCCACGTTATTCTGTATTTACACTTTTTATTTGTGTGTTTTTACTGTGGAGTATGTAGTGTGTAGGATTACTTTTAAGTGTGTATTTTATGTGTGTTTTTCTGATGAACCTGTCATTTGCTGTACTTTTTATGTGTAATTATTTTTTATTATTGTTTTCTATTAATTAATTGGTTGCTGCATTGTTCATTACAAAATTCGTTTTTTGCCTTCATTTGTGGGTAAATAAATGATGTGTAAATTGAAATGTTTGTATATTTGTGCAGAACTTAACCATTCCGCTGTTACAATGTTAACAATCAATGACATGACCATATCAAAAAACACACTTAGATACATCACTGCTTGTTTACACATTTATTTATTTATTTATGGATTTATAAAGCACGAAACCAAGGCCCGAAAGGATCTGGGCGGTAAATGTAAATGTATATTAGGTATTGACATTATGAAGCATAAATCGTTCACAAGTGTTGCAAAGGATGAAAGACTTTGTGTCATTCCTCAAGTTTTGATTGCAAAAACGAGTGCTTTCCTTTAGTCAGCAGCGTTAAGGGCCTGGCGTCACATCAGTCTATTTATCATTGCATCAATTAACCTCCATTCTCTCCCCCAAAGGCAACCACATCAAAACCGCAGAGAGACGTTAGGAAGCAATGGACAAGGGGAACCAGTCCTTCGTGACAGAGTTTATCCTCACGGGGCTGTCCACGGATCACAAGATTGAGATCATCCTCTTCGTGCTGTTTTTGTTCATCTACTTGGCGACACTGATGGGAAACCTGGTCATAATCATAGTCACTCAAGTGGACTCTCGTCTTCGCACACCCATGTACTTTTTCCTAAGTAACCTGTCCTTCATAGATATCACTTACACCTCGGTCATTGTCCCTAAAATGCTGAACCTATTCCTATCCACCAGAAAGACCATTTCCTTTGCAGGGTGCATAACCCAAGTGTACATTTGCCTGTTCTTGGGGGAGACAGAGTGTCTCCTACTGGCTATAATGGCATACGACCGTTATGTGGCGATTTGCAACCCACTGCACTATGCCACTTTCATGAGCAAGATGGCCTGCCGGAAGCTGGCTGGTGTTTCGTGGATGTGCGGTTTCATCATATCACTTACAAATATCTTGATGACTCTTCAATTGCCTTTCTGTGGTCCCAACCGGATAGACCACTTCTTCTGTGAAACCCCAGTCTTGTTGAAGTTGGCATGTGCAGATATCGTAGCCAGTGAAGTCATGATGATTGTTGGCACTTCCGTAATACTTTGCATTCCTCTTCTACTTATTTTAACCTCCTATTGCCACATCATTTCCACTATCGTCAAGATGCATTATGTGGAACAAAGACACAAGGCATTCTCCACCTGCGGTTCCCACTTGATGGTGGTCTCGATCTTCTATGGAACAGCCATGTACATGTACATGAGGCCCAGGTCCGAGAACTCAGATAGCGACAAAGCATTCTCAGTCTTTTACACCATTATAATTCCCATGCTCAATCCACTCATATATAGCCTTAGAAACAAAGATGTCAAGCAGGCAATAGGAAAGACACTGGGAAAGAAATCCTAATCAAGAATGCTTAAAGATCATGCTTTGTGGCAAAAGACATGTATGTTCAACAATGCAGAGATTATTGTACTAAGTACCTTTGGAGGGAGTGGGGCCGGTAAACAAGCCATTATTATTAGTAACTTGCAAACTGAAAACTTGTCTGAAAAGGAATCCATTGTTATTTGCCCCTTTCTGTCAATTGGGTTTTGCCCCTATCCCGAGGTGCACAACATTAAAGGGGGGCGTGCTTTTTCTGAAATGTACCACTTGGGTAAATAACTTTACATGCTTCTGTAATAAGTAGCATGCAGCATGCTATGGGCTTCATTACGAGTATCGTGGTGCAGGGAAAAAATGGAGGGAACGCAGCAGTAATTCCTTTGCCGCCACTTTTCTACCGCATTCCCACACCGCCATACTACGAGTTTGGTGTTGGGGTGAAGGATTTACCTCTAACAAAAAGCTGGGGATGAATCTGCCACCCTACAGCCAAATTATAGTGGATCCTCATGGAGTCCTATGGACTTCGAAAATGGGGACTTACACTGCAATGCCGGCACCGCCATTTATAGCGGAAATGATGCAGAACTACCGCCAAACTCCGAATGAGTGCCACTTGTCTGTATCCATGGAAAAAACAGAAGACCATAGAGAGCTTGCACTGTGGGGGAAAACCCAAGTAGGTGCACATTTGTTGGCATCCCTAATTGTTTCAACAAACTCCCTAAATATATTTATATTAACAGTTCCAGCCATGCATATAGAGGTCACACGCTAATAACATGCTTAAAGGCCAATTTTTGCAAGCTGCACAGTCTTGGGTAGGAATTTAAAGATTTTCAACAGTTTTAGTCGAAAACCTTTATTATTTGTGACTCCTGTGATTGCAGTTGGAATGTTATCAGAACAAAGCGGGAGAATAGATAACATGTTAAACGTTAATCCACCCTTTCCACAAGGTCAGAGTTCACAGAGATTTTATTCCCAAAAGGGCATTGAAATGGTAGACTTTGGTTTTCTGTCTGTGGCTGTAGGCTCACGGCGTTAGCGTTAATGGCCCTCATTACGAGTTTCGTGGAAACCATGTGCCAGAAAAACTGGCACCAGACCCGTCATGAATTACCGCCGCCTGACTTGCCGGAAAATCAGGCAGCAGCAATTGTTAATTCCCATTCCTTATACGAGTCCCATAGGACTCAATGGGAATTTGGGATGATGGAAGCACTGGCACCGTTAATAACAGTGCCGGTACTTCCTGGAAAGTCTGCAGGCGGGTGCCGTCTCGCCAGCCAGGTCAGACGGGTCGGCACCCGCCTGCAGACTCGGAGTGGAAAACAGCTGTTTATGAGGCAATATGCATGGAAATGTGACATGGTCCGAGTGACTTGTTTATAACATTCCTGCTTTATGGAGATGTGCAAGTCAGCAGCAGCCTTATGACCCCTCCAATGTGATCAATCGCAAGCTCCACACCCACACCCTTGGCACGCACGTTAGGGGAGGCACATGAAAAACATTTCTTCTGTTCTATGCCCCTCAGCGAAGCCTCCTCATTATGAGAAAATTATGGAGGAACTTCTAATTGAAAACAATGGTCACAACACAGGAGTTCACTTCAGAAAAATAAATAAAACCATACACACTGAAGCTGTCTTCTTTGTGGCTCTGCAAACAGCCTTCTTTGTGTTGAAGAGGGAGTCGGGGTCCAGCCACCCCCCCCACCCCAACCCCCCCAATCAATGGTGTTGGAAGCGTAGTCACAGTGAAGCGTTTTTAGTTTAGAGGGAGGCCAACGATGAGGATCTGAGTCTTTTCATCGTTAAGACACAGACTGTTTTCCCCCATTCAGTTTTGGATTATCACCTATGTCTTGTTAATGGTGATAGAGTCTAGCTCATGGTTTCCCATAATGGAGATGAGGACCTGGGTGTCATCCGCAAAACTCGTGTAGATGACACCCATAGCATCAAGGGCAACAAATAGTAACTTTGTGTAGGCATTATAGAGAGTAGGAGAAAGGCATGAGCCTTGTGGTACCCCTGTAGGAACTGGTATTGGATCAGCAGCTTCCTTGCCTATGGCTACTCTTGATGTGCATTCTGCTAGAATTGATTTGACCCAGAGGGTGGCTTCGTTAGAGAATTGGAGGTTTTCAGAGAGTGTATTGCACAATTTGTCGTGGTCCACCAAATCGAAAGCAGTAGAGAGGCATTGATACATTTAGTGATGATAGGCGTTAGCGTAGGTGCGCAGAGTTTTACTAGGTGTGCAGGGAAGCAGTCTCGTTTATGGTTTGATGGTTTTAGGGTGGAGATGGTGTTCAGGACCTGGTCTTGGGTGACCATTGGAAATTTGAACTGTGTGGCTGTGGTTTCACAGCCTCTGTCCAGGGCTGGGGGTGGAGCGCTTTTGTTGGCAAGTAGATTTCTTTTGGCTAGAATTTTGGCTTGGAGTGTGAGTATTTGGGAGGCTAGCGCGTTCTGTATGGTGGTACACCACTCTTTACTGGAGTTAGCAGGTGGGGTGGTAGATGGGACGGCCTGGACTAAAGCACCAAGAAGCCATGTTGCTGACGTCATTAGAGACACCACGACATAGCAACGTTAGACATAAAGCACACGTGCCATTCACACTTCAAGACACAAAGACACACACACACACACTCAAATACATGAAGAACACGAGCATACAGTTCTATAGTTAAAGAACAGATACATATACATACTGTCATTGCTTTTATTATTTTGCCATTAGTCAAATGCAGAAATACAGAAACTGCAAGGCACAAGAGATCCTGAGCAAAGCTTGCAGATGCTTAAACGCGAATAACCCTATGGAACTGCAGGTGCGCCTATGGGACCTGACAGAGCCAAGTGTGACTAACCTATGGAAAATATAGTATACCATGGACAATGTAGAAACCCCATTATTAGGTTTAAGAAAATTACAGCAGGCATCAGACTACTTAGCAAGAGACGAGCTGAGCTGATTCAGGCTGGACAGAAAGCAACACGTGTGAGACAGGACCCGGAGCAAAAGTCAAGAGATACGGATGACATTCCAATCCCCAAACAAAAAAGGGACCAGCTGCAGGAAAAGGGAATAAAACCTTCGTAATTCGGAGCTGCAGAGCTCAATTTCGTGGTCTCCAAACACGTGATACAGCTTAGTCATTGGTGCACTTGGGATTCATCCAAAATAGAATGAGTGATTGCTGTGTTTTCTGGCCTTCCGTCTTGTCATGAACTTGACAGGAGCGGGGTTGGTGGCAGGATCCCGACTCCCTCTTCAGTGTTCTAAAATACGAGGTCAGTGCTTCATGGGAATTGATCATAAAAAAGTCTTCCAAGTAAAATGTGCCGTTGAAAACTGCTCTTCAGAGCAGAGGAGCAAATGCCTCTGATAATCTGGGCTTCGGTTGTTTTTTAAACCAACATTTATATCAGCTACAGCTTGGCATCGATGGGTTTTGGCTGTGAAGACAGTATGTGATACATTTTTTCCTCAGTTACTATGCTCTGACAGAGGGAGAACCGGTTCAAACTTGATGCGAGGACCAACACCAGACACTTTCCCTGTTAGGGACTGACAGGCAGTTGTCCCTTTGTTTGTACTCCAATAGGTCCCTGTGGAAAAGGTTTTTCTAAACAGCGTTTTGAATGTATTGAAGGAATAAAGGAATTAAACAGTAAATGATACACATTCTGCTTGAAGATACTTATTCACATTTCACTGTCATGATTTCTTCATTTGTAAAACCCCAAAACAGGTACACACTGATGTGTTTTCAATCATAAGATTAAACGGGTATATATTTTTCGAACACATTCTGCTCAAAGATACTTATTCACATTTCACTTCTGAAATGATGGCCACAGGCTCCATGAGGTAAGTACAATACTTCTTCTTTATTAAGCTTCAAAGTAGTGAGCAGAAGACTGTGGTCATGTCTTCCCTTTCAGGTCCCCAGTTTAAACTGCCCTTGTTGCTTTCCAGATCTTTCCCTGCAACACTCTGTTTCAAGAACTAACATTCCACACTAGAAGCAAGTACGACACCACATTCTAAAGCTTAGCATTACAACTATATAACACACCTCCCTTCCTATGGGAATGCAAACAAAGTAGGTGCTGCATAAAAATGGGAAAGCTGAGGAAGGGAGGTGAGGAAGATAGAATGAACAAAATAAAATAAAAGCTTGAAAGATGAGGAAATGGTGTGGGGCCACTTGGGAAGTCCAACACTCCATATGCTCTAATCAACCTTCACTGCTCTTCTTTTATTCCAAACATCACAACCTTCAAGAAGTACTGCACACCTATAATCTCTCTCAACTATCTTTGGTTCAGAGAACTTAGATTCACATGTTATGCTCCTCCTTGGAAGTTTGAGTTTGACCTGATCACCAACCATCAAATCAGTCCTCTTGCACCCAGGCCTAACATCATACCTCGCTTTAGAGACCTCTCTCCAATCAGTCTGAAATAAGAATCAACCATTTTGGAGTGACCCAACCAACCAGGAGTCAACAGATTGTTGTGCTTGGGACCCCCCTCATGACCTCGAATGGCGAGACCCCAGTGGTCGGGTGAGGGGTCACCTTGTACTGAAATATCTTCCAGAGAAAGTCCCTCTGCTAATCCCTATTATTCAGAACTGATAACCTCACCCCATCCATAATGGTGTGGTTGATTTGCTCCACACAGCCATTACTCTGGGGGTGGTATAATTCAGTCCTCTTGTTCTCCACTCCTTTCTCCTTGAGCCACTCCTGGAACTCCCTGAAAACACACTGTGGCCCGTTATCGCTTCCCAATTGTGAAGGCAGGCCGTCTCTCCAAAACCATTCTCCAGAAATGTGATCAGGTTTTTAAGGTGACATTCCTGACCACCCTCACTTCAGGCCCTTTGGAGAGGAGATCCACAATGTAACTGTCCCTGGAACCAGAAGAATTCAGGGTTCCAAGTAAATCTATTGCTGCCGTGCTCCAAGGCACCTTGGGCACTTGAGAAATAACCATTGGAGGATCCCAAATCTCCAATACTTTGTCACTATTGTGACATTCCTCAACTACTTGACATGCATCTCAATGAAGTCCTCCATATCAGTGTTGTCTGGTGTTACCCGCTTGTTTCGGGGGCAAGAGTGGTGGTATTGCTGGCATTGCTGTCCCTCAGTAAGGAGCAGTTGGCCCGTGATTTCTGGCGACATATATATATATATATAGTCATCTACATACTATGTATGTTTAACCTCAGCACGAGTACCCAGTCTACCTCTAGTACCCCATAAGCACACCATGGCATGCCAATGAGGCAGTGTTTGTGGCAGCAGCGAACTTTAGCACAACAGTGGCGTTTTACTGTTTGCTTCCACTGGTGGTGGCGAACATTAGTAAAACAGTCTGGTTTTACTGTTTTCTTCAACCAGGGCGGAGTTACAACAGAGTGATTAAAGTGTTGCTGGTGTTTTCAGTTAGCTGCCTTGCTAAGACCGCTGTAGTAGAGATTAATAAACAAACCTATTAGCATATGCCTTGGGAGTGTTTCAGGTGCTTGAAGTGTCGCGGGTGCGGTTTGCATGAATCAGCAAAGTTTGCTTTCTGGGACTGGCTGAGTTTTGGCTGTAATATCCTCGGTGCTCGGGTAATTTCCACTGGCCAATTGCTCTTTGAAAAAGCCATTCCATCGCAAATGCGCAAGTGAAGGCGTAAGTGTTGGCATCACAGTTCTGCGGCTTCAAGGCTTCAAGGCTGAAGAGGGTAAATTCACTCTGAGTACCTTGCATCGTGTTGTCTTTGCCATTTTTGGTAAAGGAGACCCTCCACTATATTCTATCGTGACTATGTCCTTCGTAGCACAGTGCAACATAAGGGTAAGTGCCCATGGAGCCAAGTATCAGGAAGGCGTGATTCAACGGGTTCCCCCATCCGAAAAAAAACAAGAGGGACCGCCCCGGTCTCCAGGCTTCCATCCAATCAAAGATAACTTATCTGGAACCAGCATGCCCTGACACAAGTGCGGGGTTAGTGGAAACTGTTATGATGCACTTCTCCTGCTCCCTTGCAGTGTCCCCACAGCTCCTTTGTCCCTGTTCCTATTCCCTTCCCTTTATGTTGTCAATTGCTTAGAATCCTACAACGTTCTAGATTGGTAATGATGAGCCTTTAGGTTATGGAATGTACAGTTTGTCAGTTGGTGGAGATGGCTTGATGGAGATGGCTGCAGCCATACATGATACCATGTAGACCTTAATAAAGGACTGTACCTTCAATGACTGCTCTGTGTTGACATCCGGTCATTTCACTGGCGACTAGGTCTGTCCTCTCTGGCTGCAGCAGAGCGCAGAGGACAGCTGTTCCCATGCATGAACTTTTGTCAGGCCTCTGATGCGTCAGTCTCACAGAGAAGTGTATCCAGAGACTCCTAGGAGATTGCAGGGCCCAGGCGGCAGCTTCTGCTGGCACGCTGGCTATCACTGCTGCAGGTAGCCAGGAGGTTAGCTGTGCAAGCCGCAAGCGGCACCGGCCAGTTGAAGGGGAACCGGGTGCCGCATGTTGGGTTCATTCCCCGCAAGCCGCATTGAGGGAGACACATAGCCGCATAGCTGCTGATGCTGAGAATGTTGAGGGAGCGAACTTTGCAAGAGAAGGCTTGCATTACGCTTGCTGACTGCAGCGTAGGGAGAAGGCTCACGTGAACCAAGGCAGCAAACAGCATTACGGAAGCCAGTGAGCGTTGGCATCGTCTGCACATGCAACGTTGTGGAGGGCAAGGAAGGCCCATTAAAGAAAAGGACCTCGATCATCTCTACGGCGACTCGTGCTGAAAGGAGCATTTAGGTTGCTTGCGTCCCGTTGCCACGGCAACATTGGGATTCTCTACTAGACTACAGAAAGCGCTTCTCAGGCTAGCAGAAGTGCTGAACTGCGTCGCATCAACAGGAGTATCATTGAGCAGAGGGCCTCATTCAACAACAAAAAAATTATTATTATAAAGGGGAAGAACAAAGAGAAATCTTCTTTGCCAGGAGCAATTTTCTCTCCTCTTTCATTTTTATTTAATTTATTTTTGTATTTGCCTCCAGGAAGGGAGCAACACAAGAACTCATTCAAGGATTCAGAATGGCCAGCATACCTTTGCAAGTTTTTTTCCTTATGCACCTTGGGGAACCACTCATCAAGTAGAAGGAGCGGACGGAGGACTTTTTGAAGTTCATTTTGACAGTTTATGGGCCACATTACTCGGTGGAGAGAAAAGATGCTCTCTTGCACCATTGTCTAGGCAGTGCAAGGCAGGATGTATTTAAAAGACTTCCCAAACCTGTGCAATCAATTGACATCAATTCCTGGAATAGCTTTGACATAAGCATAGCCTAGCTTGACAAACACTACGAGGTCAAGGAAAATAACATTTTGGCCAGGTACCATTTCGGCACCAGAGAGCAAAAAAGTGGAGAGACTATTGAAGACTTTGTTACAGGATTACGTTGTCTTGCGATAAAGGGCTGCTTCAGTAACTGTCATGATGAGCACATTCGGTATCAATTAATGATCAAATGCACCGATCACTAGATCAGGGAAGAACTTTGGAAAGAACTTAACCGAATCAGGACAGGACCATCAGAATTGCTAAGCAGGTGGAGCACGCAGCACAGTGCATCAAGCAACTCAGTGCAGACACTGAGAAGATCAGCATTGATAAGGGTCACGCAGCAGTCAGTGTGATCTCTGTGGGGAGGAGCAACAAGCAGAGAAACAAGAGATATAGTGAGGCGAAAATGACATACTCTAGGAAACCAAAACATCTGTGATGAAGAAGAGGTTAGGGTGGGTTTCGGAGGAGTGAAGGGCGAGAGGATGATTCACACAGACGAGAGACTCATGATTTTAAGCAGAAAAGATGTTTCCGGTGTGGAAGTTAGCAGCATCTTTCAAACTCTTGGGAATGCACTGCTGTATATGTTGAGTTTCGAATGTGTGGGGTGAGGGGTCACCTGGCAAAATGCTTCAGAATGATGCCCTCAGGAGGGAGTGTGCATGTGAATGTAGGAGACAATGACAATTCAGACTGCGAGGTTGTAGGTGGGGTGCAAGTGATCCAGGTTGTTAATGCTGGCACTGGTGTGAGATTAGAGAAACCCATATCTTTGATTAGAATCAATGGGCGCAAGGTTCTCATGTTGGTCGACAGTGGTGCCGACAGTGGTGCCGACTACAACCTCATTGGCAAAGATATGTGGGAAAGAGTCTTCCGAAGGTACATGCTCAAGGAAGCGTCTGTCAAAGCTAGTGCGTATGGGGAGAGTCCCATTCGCATCCTTGTGCAGATGCATGTAGAGCTGTAATTCCAAGGAAAACGTGCCAATGGGAAATTGTATGTGACAGATGTAGGCAGGGACTTAGTCTCATGGAGCAATCAAGCCACTTTAGGGATTAACCTTGATCCCAATGCCAAGCAGCCTGTATATACAGGAGTGGTCTGTGGTGAGGATGTGAAGGAGAAGGGTTCACCAGCAAGTGTGTCAGGTGTGAGCTGTGAAGATGTTGCCACGTGGGCGCCTCATGTCTTTCAAGACAGAGTGGGCTGTAAATCCAAGTTAATGCACAAGATTAAGCTCAAACCAGGGTCTGTTCCGGTGGCAGCTAAAGTTCGATCAGTTCCCTTGGCTTTGAAGAAGGAGATGGAAAGTGAACTCAAGCAGATATTGATATTGATATTTTATTTCTATCGCGCTCATACACAAGTGTTTCAGAGCGTGACAAGGCAAGGGAAGGGGAACAGGGGAGAACAAAAACAACAATCTTATTAGGCCCAGTGACATTGAGAACGTGCAAGTGCAGGGTAGAGGGGGAAGGGGGAGAAGTGCATGAAAGGGGGAACAAAAGGAGAGTGTGGAGCGAGAAGGAAAAAAACAAAAATAATAATAAATAAAAAGGCAACAAACAATGGGAGTGCAGCCAGCAAGTGGCAAGTGTTGGGTTTATGGCAGCAGGCCATGTAGGTCTGAAAGTGCATGAAGAAAAGGGGAGGGCTGTATAGGTTCAGATACAGCCCCCAGTGCAGGGGGTGGCCCGGAGGCAGCGCCTGAGGGTGGCAAGATGAGCAGGTACCTGGGCACGGAGGACAGAGGGTGGCCAGGTGCATGGTGCCGAGGGAGAGTAGAATCAACAGGGAGAGGGGAGGAGAAGGCAGAAGCAAAGAGGAAGGTTTTGAGGTATTTGCAGAGGGATAGCTGAAGGTATTTTGGTCCCAGGCCCCAGAAAGCCTTGTGGACAATGCAGAGGGTTTTGAATTTAATCCTTGCATCCACTGGGAGCCAATGGAGAGATTTCAGAGCTGGAGAGATACGATCCCAGGGCTTGAGGCCAAGGACAAGTCTTGCAGTCCTGTTCTGGATAAGTTGTAAAGGGCAGAGAGTGGAGGCAGGTAGATTAAGAAAGAGGCTGTTGCAATAGTCCAACTTAGAGAGAACTAGAGCTTGGGAGACAGTGAGCTTCTGGGGGAATGAGAGGAAAGGAAGAATACCTCTGAGGAGGTGCAGTAGGATGTTTGACTTTTTTGATACATCAGCGATGTGGGCGGAGAAGGAGAGTGTGGAATCAAAGGTGACACCAAGGTTCTTGGCCTCGCAGGTGGGGATAGGAGGAGGGCCAAGGAAGGCCGGCCAGAGAGTGAGGGGAAAGGAAGGTGATGGTGTGCCAATGAGGAGGATCTCTGTCTTGCTGGCATTAAGACAAAGATTGTTGGCTGCACACCAATCTTGAATGGCAGTTAGGCAATCAGTGATGAGAGAGGTGGAGGAGGTGGCCGAGGGCAGCCTGAAAATGGGGTGAGTGTCGTCTGCGTAGCACTGGAAGTTTCAGCAGAAAATGGCAATGCAGCGGGCGAGAGTTGCCAGGTATTGGTTGAAAAGCCAGGGCGAGAGGTTAGGCCCTTGGGGAACCCCACAGGTGGAGAGGAAGATAGATGATAGGAAGGACCCAAGTTGGACCTGGGAGGATCGATCAGAGAGGAAAGAGGTCAGCCAGGCCAGAGCCTGATCGGTGATGCCCAAGTTATCCCGGAGACAGTTGAGCAGGATGGTATGGTTGACCATGTCAAAGGCAGAGGAGAGATCAAGTAGGATGAGAACAGAGGGAATGCTAGAGTCAAGGTTGGAAAGCAGATCTTCACGTATGTCCAGGAGAGCAGTTTCCGTGCTTCTGCCAGATCAAAAGCCAGACTGATGGTCATGGAGACACCCAACAGAATCAGAATTAAGGTTTAGCTGAGAGATGGCCAGCTTTTCAAGGAGTTTGCCTAAGAAGGGGGTATTGGAAATTGGGTGATAGTTGGCCGGACAAGAGGGATCCGCTGTGGGTTTCTTGAGGAGAGGATGCACAAGGGAGTGCTTAAGAGGGGAGGGGAAGGATCCTGAGGCAAAGGAGTGGTTGCAGAAGTTGGCAAGGGCCGGGGCAAGGGTATCAATGTGGCCCTTGAGAGTTTTAGAGGAACAGGGATTAACCTGTTTTGACAAGGCTTTCATAGATCGGACTTGTCTAGCGACCTCATCAGGGGAGAAGAGAGGAAAGGAAGAGAAGGAGGGTGGGGGGGTGGCTGGAGGAGGGTCAGTGAGTACCGACAGAGAGTGGAGAGGAGAGGGAGTGGAGGAGAGTGTGGACAGGATGTCCTGGGTTTTTGTGATAAAGTGTGAGGCCAGTGCATTGCAAAGAGCCTGAGAGGCAAGGCGAAGGGTAGAGACTGCAGCAGGGTTGGCCAGCTCCGTACAAATTTTAAAATGTTCGGCCGAGCTTTTAGATGCCGCAGAGACACAGGCTTGAATGTGGACTCTCTTCTTGGTACAGACAGAGAGACGGTATTGCCTCTGGAGTAGGCGACAGGCCAGTTTGTCAGAGGATGAGCAGGAATCCCTCCATTTTCTCTCAGCCGCCCTACACCTACATTTAAGTGTAGCTAGGTCGGAGACATATCAGCAATAGAAGAATAGAGAGAAGACAGGGCTGTGTCAGGGTGTGAGTCAGCCAGAGGAAGAGGGGGTGGGGAGAAGGTGGAAGCAAAAGCCTCAACTGACACACGCTTCATGGGCCGGATGTCCAGGAAGGTAGGTGGCAGTGTTGGGGTAGGCTTGGCTTGGGGGGAAGAGAGAGAGAGATGAGAGGAGAGGAGGTAGTGGTCACTCCAGGAGAGGGGAGTGGAGAGAGGGATAGATAGGGGGAGGCTAGAGGAGATCAAGACATCAAGTGTGTGCCCTGCAGAGTGCATTGGGCCAGTGGGGAGGATAGAGAGGGAGAGGGAATTGCAGAGGTCGCGAAAGAGCAAAGTTGAGGGACAGGGAGAATCAAGGTGAATGTTGAGGTCACCAAGGAGGAGGAATTGAGTGGTTGAGGCCAGGAGAGAGGAGAGGTCAGCCCACTCAGAGAGAAAAGAGGTGATTTGACCAGGGGGCCGGTAGAGAGTGGCAACAGTAAGAGAGTGGCTAGGAGAGATTGAGAGCCTGCAGACGAGGCATTTCAAAGAGTAGTAGATCTGAGTGGGAATTATAGTGTCAGGAATCTACTCAGGAAAGATCAAGGCTACACCCCCTCCAGGGCAAGTGGATCTGGGTGCAGAGAGGATCTTGTAGCCATCAGGGAGGAGATGTCAAAGCTCATGACAGAGCTGGCCGTGAACCATGTCTCTGTAAGACCAAGGACGTCAAGGTCAAGTTCTTCAAGGAGGTGGCAGATGTCAGAGGAGTGTTTGACAGAAGAGCGAGAGTTGAGAGTGGCAAGATGAAGAAGGTTGCCGGCCTTAAAGACCTTCCGGGGAGTGGTACAAATCAGAGGTACGCCCTGCGGAGTTGTGGAGGTAGCCAGAAGATGGGCAGAGGAGGGAAGAGTGGGCAAGGTAGCCAAGGAATGAGAGGAGGGGACAGCGGAGAAGAAAGGGAGTTGATGAGGTGAGGGAAACGCCTATCAAAGAGGAGGAGATTGGCCTGGGGACCTAGGACCATGACAGTGCCATTTAGGTAGATGTTAAGGATGACTCTGGAGGAGTCAAAAGAAGCCATGAGGACTTCCCAGCGAGTGCCACCATTTATGGGAGAGGAGGAGACAGGACAGAGCACAGAGACCATATGGGGGGTCCATAGATCCGGGGAAGGAACAACAAAGAGGATGTCGACAAGGGTCTGTCTGGAAGAGGCGCTGGTATAGGTATCAGCAATAGGGAGACGAGGGTTGGAGGCCAAGATATCCTTTTTAAACTTCTTCTTTCCAGACTTAGCGAGAAGGGAAGGATAGTTGATAGAGAAGCAGTTGGAATAGATAAGAGAAACAGACAGCGCCATGAGTATGAAGAGAGGAGGCAGGGGGAGGAGTAAGCAAGTGCAGCAGTATGGAACAGTCACTGGGCTAGCAGGATTACAATCAATGGGCAAAGTTAAATGCAAAATACACCCAAGTTTGACTTTCAAGTTAAATGCAAAATACACCCAAGTTTGACTTTCAAGTTAAATGCAAAATACACCCAAGTTTGACTTTCAAGTTAAATGCAAAATGCACCCAGGTTTGACTTTCAAGTTAAATCCAAAATACACCCAGGTTTGACTTTCAAGTTAAATGCAAAATACACCCCACTTTGACTTTCAAGTTAAATGCAAAATACACCCAGGTTTGACTTTCAAGTTAAATGCAAAATACACCCAAGTTTGACTTTCAAGTTAAATGCAAAATACACCCAGGTTTGACTTTCAAGTTAAATGCAAAATACACCCAGATTTTACTTTCAAGTTAAATATAAAATACACCCAAGTTTGACTTTCAAGTTAAATGCAAAATACACCCAGGTTTGACTTTCTAGTTAAATGCAAAATACACCCAAGTTTGACTTTCAGGTTAAATGCCAAATACCCCCAGGTTTGACTTTCAAGTTAAATGCAAAATACACCCAAGTTTGACTTTCAAGTTAAATGCAACATAGACCCAGGTTTGACTAAGTTAAATGCAAAATACACCCAAGTTTGACTTTCAGGATAGATGAAGGTCCTGTAGTTAAGGACTCAAGTGGGAGTCAGATGGTAATGGGGAGTACAGACACGACTACAACTTCAGAACATAACAATGAGAGCTGAGGGAGTATCAGCAGTACAAAGGAAGTCAGAAAGGAGGGGCTAACCATGGCAGAATGTGTTGTAAGAGTCACGGTAGTCCAATAGTCCAGGGGTAGCAGCCTCAGGGAGAGTTTGGCTGTGGCAGAAATATCATGTTGCAGCCTATAAAGCAGACAGGGAAGCTGACAGGGGCCATTGTGTGGGCCTTGGTGTACTGGGCCGGCTCCCACCTCCGGGTTGCTGCTATTGGTCTATGGCGACCTCTGCAACCAATGGGAGGGGGAGACCAGTGCAGGCCCAGTGGAGCTTAGGCAAAGGGAAAATGAACAGCCATCTTGGAGGCAGGAAAGAAACAATGGGGAGAGGCAGAAATAGAGTGAAAACCAGGGTTTTTGGAAGAAATGAGCCAGGCGAGAGCTCTCAGGTAGTTAGTGCTTTGCCAGCAAGGTATTTTTCGAATTTAGAGTACAAAATGCTGAGCGATGACAGAAGCTGGAGGAATTTAACCCCCTGAGGTTTCAGAGTGGGTGAGCCCCATTGTGGTAGCTTGCAAAAGCAACAGGGCTGTTAGGTTATGTATAGATCTTAGGAGACTAAACAGTAATTGCCCAGAAGTTCCTATTGCCAAAATTCGATGAACTGATACCTGATCTGTCAGGAGCCAAAGTATTTTCATTGTATTTGTATTTTGTATTTTATTTATTTTTATAGCGCAGCCAGGCCCAAGGGCAACCGGGCGCATATCTTGGCACAGGGTGTAAATTTACAGTACAAGTTACAACATGGCATAGAAACAGTATAATGTACAAGATTATTTACAGTCACAGAGTATAAGTTGTTAATGCAAAGTGCACATTGCAATATTAACAGGTAGCGAGGAGATATACAAGCAGAGGTAGAATATGAGCCTATAATACATTGGTCGTTTAGACAACATTAGAGACTAAAGAGAGAAGTATAGGGGTGCACAGACAAGTTAAATAAAGGTTTGAGAGTGGAAGGATTGTGAATAAGAATCTATCAACAAGAAATAGTGTGCAAATGTTATACAAAGACTTCTGGTGCAATCGGGCTGTCGTCACAAGGCCACTTGGGACAGAGAAAACCAAACAAATCCAAAGCTGTGTATTGCTACCCAGCAAGCCCAGATGCACTCAACAGGGACAATAAGTACCCTCTATTCTAAATCAAAATTCATTTAAACATTTGGTGCCAACAGGGCGTAAATTCTACGGTGTACAAACACCGCCTAAGTTTCTCTAGTTTCCAAAAGAAAATGTCATTACACAATTTAACGGTGTTAATAAGGATAAATTGTAAACACAGGTGTAAAATGAATGGAACAATCAGAACCAAGACATTAGAGTTAACTTTTGGATTTTAATCCTCTTAATCCAATAAGTCGTACATGAATAAACAAAAAGTAGTACGATCAGTGTACTCTATTTACATATGGAAAGAGCACTTGTGGGTGTTCCATATAACACAAGTAGGAATAAACGGCGTAGATAGAAAACAGCTCATATAGAGCAGCACAATTGCAAATCTGTATAGCAGTTTACAGTTTACAAAGCTCTAAATGCATAGGTTCAACCATTCAACAATTTACAAATGAAGTCTCATATTTAGATATAACAAATGAGGCCGACGCGTTTCGTTTCAAAGAACGATCTTCAGGGGATAGACTTCATTTTTCATATTCATAACCATTAAGTCATAACACAGTCTCTGTGGAGTAGTAAAAGAAAGAAGATTTTTCAGTAGAACTCTTCAGTTTGTAAGAAATCCATTATCAAAGTGAAAAGAGTCAAAGTCACTAACCTTGCTAGATGGCTAACAGTCCATAGTAGAACAATCAAGTAGAAAAGTAAACGGGCGGCAAAAGTACCAAATTAGGGGTGATATAAGTGCAGTAACAAATGAAGGCCCATACATGCAAACCGTAACGAGTAACGGAGGTAGAGACATCAAGTAAGCCACACATGTGGAGAAATGCGTGAAGTTTAGGGGTAGCTGCACACCAACTCGAAAAGTGTACATCAGAAACGAGCACACTAACACAGTCAGCAACTCTCTTCAGAGCGAGTAACGTGAACCGGGATATTCCGAGTGTGACAAGTAACGGAGGGAAACAGATAGCTTACCTTCGGATGCGTGAGAAAACAGATCATCTCGCCGCATCCGTGCGCGCGAAATGACACAATCCAAACAAAAGCATCGCCTTGGTAACCTTGCACATGCGCGTGAGTGCTCCAAGGCGACGTCCATCTTGGTATGGGAAAAAACGAGTGTGGCGTAACCATGGAGATAATGAAACAAACTACAGTGACAATGTCACCGAGACAGGGCGGTCAGTGGGCCGGGCAGTATCGCATTGGAGGAAAACAAAGGACGCAAAATAAGTCATCAGGAAGGTATGGAAAGAGTGTAAAGGGAACGCGCGCGTGGGGGCAGCAACCGTAGCTCAGAGGAACTACGGGGTGCCCCCACGGCGCGGAGGTAAACATAGTTCAAAGATCTATCAGCAGCCGTCAGCCAGCAAGTGTAAAAGGCAACACATAGGTCTAAGGTCCAACTAGGAATGGAAACAGCAGGAGATACAACTAGTGGGGTCTAAACCCAATAAACAAATCAAGTGGAGCAAAGTAATCACACAATGTATAAAAAGCGTGAAGGGATCCTTAGAAAGGATGGGCGCGGGCAAAGGTACAGCATCCTGACCCGGGAAATAAAAATGAATAAAGAGGATTCTGAGAAGGGACTGGGCTAACAAGACAACTAAAGCGAAGGCTAAAAAGATGACTAGACAGGTAACATCAGTCGGGGAGGAACTATGGTCATCGGGCGAGTAAAAAGATAAAATCAACCACAAGAAGGGGCAAAGAGAGTCACCTTGAAGCGATGGAATAAGTACAACAGTCCGCCATGTGAAAAGTCCATGTTCAGATGGTGCATGTTGTCAGATTTGAGACATAACAATAGTCATGAACAGAAAGGGTAGGCGGTGCTATTAAGATGACATGTTATTGACATGTTATTACAAGCAAAGCATAACAATAAACCGTTTTCCAAACACATAAATTTACACAAAACACATAAGGTCGAATTCGGTATTCATGCCACGTGGGCTCAACAAGTCCAACAGTTCAATCCACAAAATCTCCCGTTGCAACAGTTTACGCTGCACATCACCTCCCCTGCTTCCTGCTGTGATTTGCTCCAAGATAACACATTTCAATTGTGCAATGGTGTGCCGTGCTTCAGTAAAGTGTAGTGATACTGGTGACTTGAGACTCTTAGTACGAATATTCGATTTGTGTTCAGACCATCTAACTTTAACTTTTCTGGTGGTCATGCCTACGTAGTACCCACATGGACATTTTAATGCATAAATAACATTTTGAGCATCACATGTGCACGAGTGTTTGAGAAAAATGGGTTTACCAGAGTGGGGGTGTGATATGCTGTTGCCTTTAATGATGTTACCGCAATGTTGGCAATTGTAACATGGAATGGTACCCTTAAACACTTTCTGTGGATTAGAAGATGGAATTTCAGCTTTGACAAGGCTCTTGCGTAATGACCTACTATTCCTGTAGGCAAAAGTTGGAAGTTCATGAAACAGTTGCTGTAATTGTGGATCCATTCTAAACATGCTCCAGTTCTTTTTGATGACCCTCTTAATCTTCATGCTCTGCATGGAATAGGTAGTCACGTAAACCAGTGCTTCGCCCGACTTGGGTGGTTTTGGAGTCAGTAATGTCTCTCTCCCAGTGCTTCTGACTTTGTTTGTGACTTCAGTGATCTTCAGCTGGTCATACCCCCTCGATGAAAATTTAGTTTCAAATAGCCGTGATTGGCGTTCATACTCGGCAGTCTCCGAGATAATCCTTCTGTAACGCAGAAATTGGCTAAACGGGACGCTATCAACAGTTCTCTTAGGATGAAAGCTTGTGGCAAGCAACAAGCTATTTCTATCTGTCTTCTTGGTGTAGATTCTTGTCTCAAGAGTGTTGTTACTGGCATATATCTCCACACCAGAAAGTGGATGGCAGTATCACTTGTCTCTGTGGTGAATTTAATACGAGGATGAATCGAGTTCATCATTTCGTAAAAGTTTTGCAATTATTCTTCCGGGCCGGACCAGATTCCAAAAATATCATCAATGTATCTCAAATACAGTGGCAGATGCCTCATCCATCTTGGTGAACTGAGAATATTTTCATGTTCAATATTTACATGTAGGTGTTGGCATAGCATGGTGCCATTGCTGCCCCCATGCTAGTACCGGATATCTGAAGGAAGAAACGATCTTGGAATTTAAAGAAATTGTTCGTAAGCACTAATTTTAATAAAGTTAGTACAAACAGACTGTCTCCTTGACATTGCTCTGATTGAAGTAGGAGCAATTCAGTTGCTTCAAGACCTGCTTTGTGTGTGATGTTTGTATAGAGAGATGTCACGTCCATGGTGAACATCACATCTCTTCCTTTGACGAATTGCACATTTTTTAGTTTGTGTAAAAAGTGCATAGTGTCCTTTACGTAAGTCTTAGATTCCTGTATGAGAGGTTGCAGAATTTTGTCCAAGTATTGGGCCAATGGTTCAAGGAGACTTGCAGTGGCAGCTATAATGGGACGTCCAGGTGGATTTGCCAGTCTCTTGTGTATCTTAGGAAGTATATAAATAACTGGCATGATGGGATTTGTTTTCAAGAAACAGACGTGTCTTTTCTGAGATGACATCATTGGCTTCCGCCTCATCCAGTATCCCCTTGATAAGGGATCTTACTGCTTCAGTAGGATTCAGGGGTACTTCCATATATGTGTCTTGGTCATCAAGTTGGCGTTCAATTTCCTCGATGTAGTCCTATTCTTATTCTTATTCATAAGAACTAACGCACCTCCCTTATCCGCTGGTTTAAAAATGATGGTTTGATTATCAAGGAGATTTTTAAGTGTCTTGACGTTCTCTCACAGTAAAGTTGCCTTGTGTGTTATTTTTTAATTGAATTTTCTTCAAATCCTGTGATACAGTTTTCTCAAAGGTAGAAAGGATATGATTCTGAACCGGAGGGTTGAAGTGACTCTTAGGTTTCAATTCAAGAAATTTGTGTGGTTCTGTAGTGATTACATCCTCATCTTGTGAGTCAAAGAAGACTTTAAGTCTTAGCTTTCTCATTAGTTTGAAAAAGTCTATTTTTTCGCGGAGCAGAGTGCTATTGTTGTTGGGAACAAACGATCACCCTTTCTTTAGGACTTGTAATTCCATTTTCGATAACTGGTATGCTGAAATATTGACGATCAATGTTTCTTCGTCGTTTTTTTCCGTTGTGGGTTTTTTCTTCTGTCCTCTTCTGATTGGCTTTTTCTAAAAAAGGCGTAGCGTTAGCTGCTGGTTCTTCTGTAGTGGGACCAGGGACGGTCTCACTGCTCTGCCCTGGGAGAACTTCAAGCTCAGCGCTTGAGACGTCGGATGAGGTGTTTTCTGCCAATTGTTGGCCTGGTTTCCGTGGGTTGTTGAAGTTGGGTTTATTGGAGAAGTGTCCGTAGTATGCCTGCCAACTATACACGATATCAAGCTTATAATCCTGAGTGTCACGTCTAAATTTCCTAATTTTCTTAATTTCAAGTTCTTGTTTGAAATTAGCCAATTTATGATTTGTTTCTTCCAGAATTTGTTTGAGTTGGTCCGCCGTGTATCCCTTGCTCAGAGAGGTTTTCAGACCTTCTATATCTTCATTGAAGTTTGTTAGGGAATGCGCTAGTTCTTCAATTGTCAAAAGTAAAAGATCAAGTGAACACTTGTTTAGAATTTGGTGCCAACGTTTGACGAATGCTGGATTCTCCTTGCAGAGTGTGGCTCTAAACTGACACGTAAGCCCCTAGGTATTCTCTTGGCAGTATAATACTGAGCCAAGGTGGATGCATGGAGTTTAAGGTTGATCTCCCTTCGTATTTTCCATTCCAATTGTCGTATCAAAGCTTCTGGTTTATCGGTTGTTATGATCTCCGCTCCTGCGGATTTAATCAGACCAAATATCTTGAGGGCTTCCTCTTCACTAAAGGCAAGAGTTTCAGCTCTGTTGTCTGTGGTCTGATCAATTCTAGAAAAGGACATATTAAAGTCCTGTAAGGATAGTAAGGTATGGTAGTAAAATAAAGAATAGGATAGTCAATCATTGTGTGCAACCCCTCAGGAATGGCCAATGAGGATAAAGCAAAAGAGAGAAGTATAGGGGTGCACAGACAAGTTAAATAAAGGTTTGAGAGTGGAAGGATTGTGAATAAGAATGTATCAACAAGAAATAGTGTGCAAATGTTATACAAAGACTTCTGGTGCAATCGGGCTGTCGTCACAAGGCCACTTGGGACAGAGAAAACCAAACAAATCCAAAGCTGTGTATTGCTACCCAGCAAGCCCAGATGCACTCAACAGGGACGATAAGTACCCTCTATTTTAAATCAAAATTCATTTAGACATTTGGCGCCAACAGGGCGTAAATTCTACGGTGTACAAACACCGCCTAAGTTTCTCTAGTTTCCAAAAGAAAATGTCATTACACAATTTAACGGTGTTAATAAGGATAAATTGTAAACACAGGTGTAAAATGAATGGAACAATCAGAACCAAGACATTAGAGTTAACTTTTGGATTTTAATCCTCTTAATCCAATAAGTCGTACATGAATAAACAAAAAGTAGTACGATCAGTGTACTCTATGTACATATGGAAAGAGCACTTGTGGGTGTTCCATATAACACAAGTAGGAATAAACGGCGTAGATAGAAAACAGCTCGTATAGAGCAGCACAATTGCAAATCTGTATAGCAGTTTACAGTTTACAAATCTCTAAATGCATAGGTTCAACCATTCAACAATTTACAAATGAAGTGTCATATGTAGATATAACAAATGAGGCCGATGCGTTTCGGTTCAAAGAGCCATCTTCAGGGAATAGACTTCATTTTTCATATTCATAACCATTAAGTCATAGCACAGTCTCTGTGGAGTAGTAAAAGAAAGAAGATTTTTCAGTAGAACTCTTCAGTTTGTAAGAAATCCATTATCAAAGTGAAAAGAGTCAAAGTCACTAACCTTGCTAGATGGCTAACAGTCCATAGTAGAACAATCAAGTAGAAAAGTAAACGGGCGGCAAAAGTACCAAATTAGGGGTGATATAAGTGCAGTAACAAATGAAGGCCCATACATGCAAACTGTAACGAGTAACGGAGGTAGAGACATCAAGTAAGCCACACATGTGGAGAACTGCGTGAAGTTTAGGGGTAGCTGCACACCAACTCGAAAAGTGTACATCAGAAACGAGCACACTAACACAGTCAGCAACTCTCTTCAGAGCGAGTAACGTGAACCGGGATATTCCGAGTGTGACAAGTAACGGAGGGAAACAGATAGCTTACCTTCGGATGCGTGAGAAAACAGATAATCTTGCCGCGGCCGTGCGCGCGAAGTGACTCTGTTCACACAATCCAAACAAAAGCATCGCCTTGGTAACCTTGCGCATGCGCGTGAGTGCACCAAGGCGACGTCCATCTTGGTATGGGAAAAAACGAGTGTGGCGTAACCATGGAGATAATGAAACAAACTACAGTGACAATGTCACCGAGACAGAGCGGTCAGTGGGCCGGGCAGTATCGCATTGGAGGAAAACAAAGGGACGCAAAATAAGTCATCAGGAAGGTATGGAAAGAGTGTAAAGGGAACGCGCGCGTGGGGGCAGCAACCGTAGCTCAGAGGAACTACAGGGTGCCCCCACGGTACGGAGGTAAACAGAGTTCAAAGATCTATCAGCAGCCGTCAGCCAGCAAGTGTAAAAGGCAACACATAGGTCTAAGGTCCAACTAGGAACGGAAACAGCAGGAGATACAACTAGTGGGGTCTAAACCCAATAAACAAATCAAGTGGAGCAAAGTAATCACACAATGTATAAAAAGCGTGAAGGGATCCTTAGAAAGGATGGGCGCGGGCAAAGGTACAGCATCCTGACCCGGGAAAAAAAAATGAATAAAGAGGATTCTGAGAAGGGACTGGGCTAACAAGACAACTAAAGCGAAGGCTAAAAAGATGACTAGACAGGTAACATCAGTCGGGGAGGAACTATGGTCATCGGGCGAGTAAAAAGATAAAATCAACCACAAGAAGGGGCAAAGAGAGTCACCTTGAAGCGATGGAATAAGTACAACAGTCCGCCATGTGAAAAGTCCATGTTCAGATGGTGCATGTTGTCAGATTTGAGACATAACAATAGTCATGAACAGAAAGGGTAGGCGGTGCTATTAAGATGACATGTTATTGACATGTTATTACAAGCAAAGCATAACAATAAACCGTTTTCCAAACACATAAATTTACACAAAACACATAAGGTCGAATTCGGTATTCATGCCACGTGGGCTCAACGAGTCCAACAGTTCAATCCACAAAATCTCCTGTTGCAACAGTTTACGCTGCACATCACCTCCCCTGCTTCCTGCTGTGATTTGCTCCAAGATAACACATTTCAATTGTGCAATGGTGTGCCGTGCTTCAGTAAAGTGTAGTGATACTGGTGACTTGAGACTCTTAGAACGAATATTCGATTTGTGTTCAGACCATCTAACTTTAACTTTTCTGGTGGTCATGCCTACGTAGTATAACCCACATGGACATTTTAATGCATAAATAACATTTTGAGCATCACATGTGCACGAGTGTTTGAGAAAAATGGGTTTACCAGAGTGGGGGTGTGATATGCTGTTGCCTTTAATGATGTTACCGCAATGTTGGCAATTGTAACATGGAATGGTACCCTTAAACACTTTCTGTGGACTAGAAGATGGAATTTCAGCTTTGACAAGGCTCTTGCGTAATGACCTACTATTCCTGTAGGCAAAAGTTGGAGGTTCATGAAACAGTTGATGTAATTGTGGATCCATTCTAAACATGCTCCAGTTCTTTTTGATGACCCTCTTAATCATCATGCTCTGCATGGAATAGGTAGTCACGTAAACCAGTGCTTCGCCCGACTTGGGTGGTTTTGGAGTCAGTAATGTCTCTCTCCCAGTGCTTCTGACTTTGTTTGCGACTTCAGTGATCTTCAGCTGGTCATACCCACTCGATGAAAATTTAGTTTCCAATAGCCGTGATTGGCGTTCATACTCGGCAGTCTCCGAGATAATCCTTCTGTAACGCAGAAATTGGCTAAACGGGACGCTATCAACAGTTCTCTTAGGATGAAAGCTTGTGGCAAGCAACAAGCTATTTCTATCTGTCTTCTTGGTGTAGATTCTTGTCTCAAGAGTGTTGTTACTGGCATATATCTCCACATCAAGAAAGTGGATGGCAGTATCACTTGTCTCTGTGGTGAATTTAATACGAGGATGAATCGAGTTCATCATTTCGTAAAAGTTTTGCAATTCTTCTTCCGGGCCGGACCAGATTCCAAAAATATCATCAATGTATCTCAAATACAGTGGCAGATGCCTCATCCATCTTGGTGAACTGAGAATATTTTCATGTTCAAGGTAGTACATGTAGGTATTGGCATAGCATGGTGCCATTGCTGCCCCCATGCTAGTACCGGATATCTGAAGGAAGAAACAATCTTGGAATTTAAAGAAATTGTTCGTAAGCACTAATTCTAATAAAGTTAGTACAAACAGTCTGTCTCCTTGACATTGCTCTGATTGAAGTAGGAGCCATTCAGTTGCTTCAAGACCTGCTTCGTGTGTGATGTTAGAAACTAACCATAATTTGGTTCTTTGTTTGAAAATGGTAGGGGAGTATATGGATCTATTAGTTGCGGGAATGGAGTTCCAGAGTTTGGAGGCAAGGCCCGGGAAGCTGATTCCCCCAGCTTTCTGCAGTTTGTATCTGGGGATGGTCAGAGCGTGTGCTTGAGCCGATCTGAGTAGACGGGTAGGAGTGTAGTGCGAGAAGCGCGTGGCGAGGTAGGTAGGGGCCTGGTTGTTCAGGCATTTGTGTGTGAGCGTGAGCGATTTCAGCGCAATTCTTTGTGTCACTGATAGCCAGTGTAAACTTCTCCTAGTCTCAGAGATGTGAGCGGATCTGGAGATGTTGAGGGCAGCTCTGATTGCATTATTCTGTGTAACCTGAAGCTTGTTCAGGTTATGTTGGCTGGTCCCAAGATATAGGGCATTACAATAATCTAGTTTGGACATAACCAGTGTCCTAGCTAGGATCGTACAGTTCTTTGTGGTGAGGAAGGTGCGACAAGCTGTGATAAGCTTACATGTGTAGGCAGAAGCCGAGACAACTGAATTGGTTTGTCTGTTGAGGGATAGGGTGGAGTCAAGGTAAATTCCTAACGTTTTGGTGTCAGATGAGACTTTGATAGTGTTACCATCAATAATGAACTTCTTGAAAGCGGTGTCAAGTCTGTTCAGTCGCTGTTGGGATCCCAGGATGAGGAGCTCCGTCTTATCGTCGTTAAGACAAAGCTCATGCTGGGCCATCCAAGCTTGGATGACTTGATAAATGTCATTCAAGGCTTTTGTATCCGCTAAGTAGTCCTGTGATTGGGATGAGTATCTGGGTGTCATCGGCGTAGTTGGTGTAGGTGACACCCAGATAATCAAGGACATCAAACAGTGGTTTAGTGAAAACATTATATAAAGTAGGTGAGGTGCATGAGCCCTGAGGTACCCCGCAAGGGACCGGGGTAGGTTCTGCAACAGCTGTGGGTGAGAATACCGTCATTTGCCTGTTGTCCAAGAAGGAGCTGATCCATTTGGTAGCTTTAGTGGAAAAGTGGACGGCAGACTTCAAGTGGCGACAGAGGATTTCATTGTTGACCCGGTCAAAAGCTGCCGATAGGTCTAGGAGTAATAGTAGGGCTAATTTGCCATTATCTTTTAGGTCCTCAATTTGGGTTTTCAAATCTAGTAGTGCTGTTTCAGTCCCATGTTTGGGACGGAAACCAGATTGTCTTGTGCCAAGCAAGTTGTTGTTGTCTAAATATTTTTGAATTTGTAAGTACGCGGCCCTGTCCAGAATTTTCAACAAGAAGGGGACTGTGGTGATCGGTCTGTAAATGGTGGGGATACTAGGGTCCAGTGTAGGTTTTTTCAGCAGAGGGATGACCCAGGCGTCTTTAAGATTATCGGGAACAATGCCCGAGTGGAATGAGGAATTGATAAATTCAGTGATGAAAGGTGCGAGCTCATGTGCAGATTCCTTGATGATAGGTGCGGGACAAGAGTCACCTTGACAATTGGAAGGTTTCATTTTGCTGATGATGCTTTCCACCTCGTTGGTGGTGAGAGGGGTGAAGCTAAAAGGGGTGCGTGTGAATGGTGGGTTTCTAGGTTTAGTGGAAGGCAAGTTGCTATTTTGTAGACAGTTTTGTTTAATATTAATTTTGGCCTGTAATGTGAATATTTTATTAAGGAGGGCTTTTTGAATGTTTTCGCACCAGGTGCTGTCCTTATTGCAGTTATCTGGGGTGGAGGAAGGGTTTTCTAATTCCTTAAGAATTTTGAATAACACCTTGGTGTTGGATTCCGCCTGAGAGATGCGTTGATTGTAGGTCTCTTTTTTGGCTAGTAGGATTGCTTCCTTGTAATTAAGGGTTGCTAAAAAGAGGTTGTCTTTGTTTGTCTCGCTAGGTAGGCTTTTCCAAAGTTCTTCAGCGCTCCGCTTTGCTTTGCGGAGTGTTCTAAGGTAAGGCGTGAACCAAGAGTTGAGATGTGCACGCTGTTTTGGTTTCCTAGTTTTGAAGGGTGCTATATTGTTGATAGCTTTGAGCATGGTTTGATTGAAGATGTCCACCATGACCGTTGGGTCGGCTGATGAAAGGGCAGGATTATTGAGAGTGGGCAGGATCAAGGGTATAAGTTTGGCCTTGGTGATATCCTTTTTGTTTCTGGTAGGAATGGATGGCGCAATGATGGGTTTGGTGTGGGAATCTATGGTAGGTATGTCAAAAATGATTATGTGGTGGTCGGACCAGGCGCACGGGTCATTAGAGATGATGTGCGTGTTACAGTTTAAGTCAGCAATCCAATCAAGCGTCCTCCCTTTGGAATGGGTAGGTTCGAGGATGCGATGAGAGAAACCTAGGTTTGAGATATTGCTGGCGATCTCACTAGCATGAGAATCATTAGGATCTAGTAATCCGAGGTTGAGGTCACCAGGAGTAGAACATGGGAGTTAGGTTTGGTATTGTCTGCCAAGGTGGTAGAAATGTCATTAGAAAAGGTAGCAAGTGGACCCGAAAGTCTATAAATGAGGTGCAAGGTAGCTGTGCTGTTGTGGGAAAGAGAGAGTTTGACCGAAATTGACTCCGCAGAGCAGAGTTGTGTGTTAGGGATCGGTCTTATGTTGATGTCATCTTTGTGGATGAATGCGACTCCGCCTTCTCTGGGGAGGTTGGAGTTGCGGTCATTTCTGATAAAGGAATGGCAAGTGCTTCTGATTCTTCTGATCTAACGACTTTCATTACCCACGTAGAGATGTTCAGGTGTGTATGAATGCTATTTGGATTGGTTTAGGAGGCCAGTGTGTTCCAGAGGGTCATGCACACTTTACTTGCTGGATGGTGGGAGTGAGATTCTACCAGGACGACATTCTGACATGGGGTCATGATGTGGCTAGTCATGATGTGAGATTGCGCAATGTTCTGGAGAAGTTGGGTGAATCTTGGCTCACTTTAACTTTGGAGAAGTGTTGCTTCAGGAGAAAGGAGGTGGAGTATTTAGGGTACAAGTTGACTAGAGAGGGCGTGATGCCCAAAGTGAGTGCCGTGGAAGGGATTTCAGAGATGTCGGCTCCAAAGTACAAGATGGAAGTATCCTCTTTCTTGGAGTTTGTTGAGTACTATGCCAAATTTATCAAAGGTCTGGCGAGTAAAACCAATAAGTTGAGGAAACTCACTTGGAAGGGACAATGTTTTTGTGGTCAAGTGAGTGTGACAAGGAGTTTCAAGATGTTAAGTAGAGCATAGTGGGGCACCAGCACTCAAGGGGTTCAGTGAAGGGCTCAAGACCATAATACACACCAACGCCAGCGATCTTGGGTTATGTAGACTGTTGTTGCAGGAAGACAATTTTGGTCATGAGACCACAGTGGCTTTTGCCTTGAGGGCTTTGAAGGATGTGGAAAGAAGGTATTCAGTGATTCAGAAGGAGGCAATGGCTGTTGTTTGGGCCATTGAAAAGTTCAAAGTCTATTTATATGTAGGAATTTTGTTGTGAAGACGGATCACAAGCCCTTAGTCAATATTTTCAACAAAGGTGGGGTCAATGGTGTGCCTCGGCGTTTCATGAAGTGATCTCAGTTTTGTTGTTGAGCACGTGGAAGGGAGGGTTACTACCATTTCTAATGCGCTATCCCACAATCCTGTCAGGAGAGATGGCAAGATGTTGCATGATAAGCCAGGTGAGGATGTGAAATGTATTTTCACCGTGGTGGCTTTGCCAGAGGATGAGTGGGTGAAAGTTTGTGAGGATGATAATGTCTACCAAGCTGTGAAGCACAATGTTGAGGGACATTGGAGTGGTGGAGATGATTTGCTGACTTGTGATCCCTCTCGATTTGAAAAGGTTTAAACGCATTAAAGATGAGCTTTACATTCAAAGGGGCATGGTGTGCAGAGGAGATCGTCTGTTGGTTCCAGAGGGTATAAGAGCTTGTGTGATTCAGTTAGCTCACAAAGGACACATGAGGTTTTCTAGGATGAAATGTGTTACTAGGACTGATTTCTGGTAGCCTTTTATGGATGTGGAAATTGAGCGTAAAATTGAAGAATGTGTGAATTGTGAGGAGAGTGATAATGTTCTGAGGACTCATGTTCCCGCGATGGTTGTGCCAGAAGGGCCACAGGTACAGTGGGATGAGATAGCGATTGATATAGGGGCCACTAAGTTTGCCAGGAGCTAGGGACAGTTATGTTGTTGTGGTGGGCGCCATGTCTTACAAATGGCCAGTGGTAGGAGTGTTAAATGATATCACCACTGCCAGTATCCTTAGGTTTTCGGAGGGGATATTATTGAAGGAAAGTTTTCCTTCCGTGCTGATCATTGACAATGGACCACAGTTCACATCAAGGGAGTTTGAGGAGTGGTTGGAGTTGTTAGCGAATGGACATAGGAAGACGGCATTGCATCACCCCAAAGCAATGGTTGCATTCAGCATTTCAACAGGACCATTATGGATGGGGTTAGAATGGCTGTTGCTAACAATGAAAGTTGGAGAGATGTCCTGTTGCAGAGGGTTTTCCAAAATCGGATTACACCACATCCGACGACTGGGGTTGCCCTGTTTGAACTGTTTAGGGGGCGCAAATCCAACACTTTGCTCACTCCTGGTTTGTTAAAAAGATTGAGTTTAGTTCAGTTGGGGTCTGAGGAGATCAGAGAACATATGGCCAGACAGGGGGAGTTGTCCAAGGAGAGGTATGAGGGAATGAGGAGGTGTGTCTGAAGGGAGTTTGAGCGTGGTGCCAGGGTGAAAATGCTGCTTTCCAGGAAAGGAAGGAAGTGTGCCTTGAAGTTTTCATCAGACAGAGTGGTTGGAAAGGATTATGGTAACTCAGTCAGAGTATCTGGGGGGACGATTTGGAATAAGGAGAGATTAGCCTTACTTAAGTAATCAGTTCATAGGAGTGGTGTCATGTTTTAAGTAATCAGTTCATAAATAAGATGTGATGTTTAATGTGTGATCATTTGTGTCCTTGATTGCATTCCTATGAGGGAAGCAGATGTGTTATGATGCACTTCTCCTGCTCGCTTGCAGTGTCCTCACAGCTCCTTCCTCCCTGTTCCTATTCCCTTCCGCTTCCCTTTATCTTGACAATTGCTTAGAATCCTACAATGTTCTACACTAGTGATGATGAGCCTTTAGGTTATGGAATGTACCATTTGTCAGTTGGTGGAGATGGCTTGATGGAGATGGTTGCAGCCATACATGATGCCAGGTAAACCTTCATAAAGGACTGTACCTTCAAATGACTGCTCTTCGTGTACATCCAGTCATTTCAAAAACTGTATCCCTCAAGTCAAAAGAATCAACTGGCATGAACGAACCACCAAACTCTACGACAAATCTTTCACACAACTCGTTTAACATTGACAATTATGGCTCACTTTTGAACCACTGTCTTAACCTTCAACGGAACTCCTAGAGCCCTGTAAATGTCGAGTACAATAATGTGATTGGCTTGACCCTCTCAGCCGCTCTGGACTGGATTTTTCCTCAAGTGACAGTGACAATGAGGTTGATATCTTCCAATACACCTCGGTCCATCAAGGAAAATCTACCCCAGTTAAGGAATCTTGCAAAGACAAAATTAACAACTTGGAGTAAAAAATCAACCCTCTGCTCGGAAAGTAGTAGACGTGATCTTGGTAAGCAGCACGATATGTAATGAAAGCCAAAATCCGTCGCAGGGGGTGAAAACCAAAAGAACAGAAAAATCAAAGAGGGCTCATCTTACAAAAGAAGTCCAGACAGATCTGCATTCCTCTGAAATCGTGTCAATTGGCTCAGAGGCAGTGGACTAATTTTGCCCTTCTGGCATAAATTCTGCTGCAACGAATCAAAGATCCCCACTCTCATTGGATTATAACAATGCACAAATTGGCACTGTTCGAGTGTCGGCTGGGACGAGGAACAACCATTGATGGCATACCCCTGCTAAATACCCCGCCGTCACCGGAATTCACTAGCTAACCAAAAAGAAAACCTATAAAAGCAGACTGCTAACCACGAAACACAAGACGCATCTAGAAGGAGGTTGCCGCCGAAAATTCCTAAACTCGTAAATACCTGTTCTGTACCCACCATGACAGGGCCTTATATGGTTACGAATGATACTGGAAATGGGGAAGTAAGGAGGGTTCTGCTGCAAGGACCAATGGATAAATGGGTGGTACAGAGAAACAGTCCTCCCGTGCTTTTTACAGCTTCTACCTCTCCATGGAGACGGCTAGAAACTACATCCCAGCCTGTGACCATATTAAATGCTGACACAATAAAATAATTATGCCTCGAGCTACAGCCATAAACCCAACTAGCTTTCATCCATCCGCTGAGCTGGGAAGAACATACAGTTCAGTAGAATCTGTGAAATCAGCTGAAGCATGATACACACGCGCTGACGTGTTAAAAAAACTTGTCGCCATAGCATGTCACATTCTTCCAATTATTTATGGTACAGGGACGTTTATTTAATTGTTTTTTATAACGTGTTTAACACCTGAATTCGGTTTCTAAGATACATTAAGTTGGTTGAAGTTTCCCCAACTACCAGGAGTCAATTTCTAAACAGAAGTTACTTACTGGAATTATTACATATGATCGCAGACTTGTGTATAATCACCTCAAAAAACATAGAGCCTCATTACGAGTCCGGCGGTATCCCTGCCGGTGCTACTGGTGGGTTGCTGCCCGACTCAGAACATTTTACTGGCGCCTGACTTCCCGGTGCCACGGGAGATTACAAGTCCAGCGGCCCGGGAAGTCAGCGCTAGTAAAATGTAAGTCCCCATTCCCATAGAGTCCCATGATGGGTCTGCCTACCGTGGCCGCTGTGCCTGGCAGGGTCAGACCTGTCGGCGGCACAGCAGCTAAGGCAGGCAGACACGTAGTTTGCCGGTCAGGCAACAAGGGTGCCAGTGAGCATACTGGTATCCTTGTTTCCAGACCGGCAAACTTAGAATGAGGCCCATAGTCTCGTTAGCATTGCCACGACTGACAAGCAGCTCGAATTGGGTGATTGCATCCTTTACTTCTCCAATTGTTATAGAGTGAATCTGCAAACATGTGCAGGCTTTTGAGGCTTTACGCTTTGAGTTAACTGTGTTCCGCCCTGTTGTACAGAACATATAGCCGGGGGGACAGGTGATTCTGAGTGCATATGCAAGGATGCAAGGCAGTTTCAGGAAAATTATAATGGGCGATACAGGGAAAATATGCCTAAAATAAAGGGCAGTTGGTCATGAATATATGGGCCCGCTGAATTCTTTCCCCACAGGCCACTGCAATTTTTAATGTGGTTTCTTGGAACACACAAGGGTTCAATTAATTCCTTCAAAATCAGAATGATTTGTCTCAAATGACTGGTGCACAGATGTTTACGTTGCAGGAAACTTGGCTGACCTCTCCCTTTGACCTAGATGGCTATGGTATGTGTTACAGGCCTATGTGGGCCCGGAATGAAGCGCAGACACAGTGTACGTCTTATCTCTTCCTTTATTAAACTTTAACTGCCTCCTCTTCCCTTCCCGCCTCCCCTCCTCCAGCCCCGCCCCTCTTCCCTTTTGCATTCACTTTCTCTGAAAGAGCCCCGTGTCCTTTTCCTTCCGTAACACTCCCCCTTACTTATCGACTGAGTCCGTGGTCTACATTTCTTCAATGAGCCGGGTGGACCTTCGGGTCGACCTGTGGGGTCGTTCAGCTTGTTCGCTTCTTTCGCCGATCAGGCAGGCTGGCGACGGCACCTCGGGTGGGTCCGGGGGAATGTCTGGGTCTCTGGTGTCTTCCTCCTCTATCAGCATGTCCTCAGTCTGATCTTCTTGGAACATTCTCCTGAAGTACGATGCGTTTCGGGTTGTTTCACCTTGGTCTCCTACTGCGGTGACCATGGGTCCTTTTACTTCCGTTACTATCATGGGCTCGGGCTGATGTCTTGAGTCTGTTTTCCGGCGCTGGGCTTGCCGGACCAGTACAGTCTCTCCTACTGGGATTATGGGTTCCCTGGCTTTTCGTTTCGTGACAGTCCATTCCTTGGCCTTTTGTCTTTTCTCTGCTTCTTGCCGTTGGATCTATTCGTCCTCCTCTGGCGTGTAATCCTCGAGTTGTGGGAGTTGGGACCGTAGCTTGTACTTGATCATTAGTTCAGCCAGGGTTCGGCCGATCGCCTAGTGTGGGGCGTGCCTGTAGCTTCGTAGCATCTGTGAGATGGCTTGTGACATGGAGGCTTGGTGTGTTGCCGCTTTCTGGCGTGTGCGCTTGATGTTTGCCATGAAGCGTTCTACCATGCCATTGGCCTGGGGCCACAGCGGTGTGATCTGTTGGTGGTGGAACTCTAAGTGTGCTGCAAACTTCTTAAATTCCTGTCCCTGAAATGGGGAGCCATTGTCCGTTTTCACTGTGTTGGGGATGCCCCACTCGCTGAACAGTTCATCTACAATGCCTACCACATGGTGGAAGGCTGTGGACTGCATGTGCTTCACCAGTGGGAATCGTGAGTACTCGTCGATAGGCACTAGAAGGTGGCCTCCCTCTTCCAGTGGGCCGTAAAAGTCGAGTGCTACGTGTTGCATGGTCCATCCGGGAGTGGGACTATTTGCAGTGGGCAGGGTGGTGAGCTGGCTGCATTTACATGGCACGGGTTGCAGTGTCTTAGTGTGTCATCCACGATGGTGTCCATGTGGGGAAACCACACCTGGTTCCGCAATATCTTTTTTGAGTTGGCCACGCCACAATGGCCTTCGTGTGCAATCATGACCAGTGGCTTCCTTAGGCTTTTGGGTGCTACCAGGTGATTCCCTCTGAGTAGCGTGCCTTGGCTTGTTGTGGCTAGCTCGTTGTGTATTTTCTCCATTCTGGCTAGGTCTCTTCTGTCTACTTCCACTCCCCTCCCCTGGCTCAAAGAGTTCAGTGGCCGCCTGTCACCACTTGTTCATGTTGGTGAGGTGTACTGCGGCCCTGATGGTGGGGTCTGCTCTGCTCTTTTCCGCGAACAGTTGTGCTGTGATGACCGGTGGAAGTGCGTTGAGTGACAGGTAGGCGACGTATCCGTCGGCTTCTCCTTGCAGTGTGGTGTCGGACGTCCCTCTGGGTGTCGTGACATATAGTCTGCGGGATTCGCATCATCTCCAGGTTTGTGGACGATTGTATAATTGTATTCTTGGAGGCGAATGCCCCATCGTTCAGTGCGCGGTAGCATTTTTATTTTCGGGTTGCCAAAGAGGGCTAGCAGGGCCTGGTGGTCCATTATGAGTGTGAAGGTGTGTCCGATGACAAAGTGGTGAAACTTTTCGCACGCCCATACAGCTGCCAGGCTCTCGCGCTCTGTTTGCGAGTATGCTTGTTCGGTAGTGTTGAGTGCACGACTGGCGTACGCTACGATGTGGGTTTTGGCGTTGTTCTGTGGATTGGTTTGAGCCAGAATTGCGCCTATCCCTACTGGACTGGTGTCAACAGTGATTTCGGTCTGCCATTGCGGATTGAAGTACGCTAGTTGGCGAATGGCAGCCAGTTCTCGTTTGATGGGGAGAATGCCTGTTGGGATTGGTCTGTCCACTGGATGGGTTGATCTTTTTTCAGCAGCTGCCGGAGTGTGCACGTGAGTGAGGCATATTGTGGGAGGTAGCGAGCGCAGTACCCTGCCATGCCCAGGAACGAGCAGAGTTCAGAAGTGTCCTTTGGGCTGGGGAAGTTCGTTATAGCGCAGATTTTTTTGTCCGGATCAGCCTTGATGCCCTGGTCTGAAAAAATGTGGCCAAAGAAGCATAGGGTGTGGGTATTGATTTCGCATTGTTGGCTGTTGTCTGTGAGTCTGGCGTCTTGGAGGATACGGCAGACCTGGTGTAGAGCTTTGTCGTGTTGGTCTTGGGTGACTCCGAATATGAGGATATCATCACTGAAATTGAATGCGTTGATGACCGCCGCCGGCCTTATTAGTCTGTGGATTGTTTCCTGGAAGATTTCGGCAGCGGATAAGATACCAAAGTTTAGTCGTTTGTAGCGAAATAGGCCCTTGTGGGTAGTGAATGTAGTGATGGGTCTTGATGCGGGATCGATGACAAGCTGGTGGTATCCCTGGTTGAGATCCAATTTTGAGAATTTAGTGGCTTGGTTGAGCCTTATTAACATGTCTTTGTTGTTTGGGCCTGGATGCCTCTCCCATTGGATGGCTGTATTGGGAATCCTCATGTCCATGCAGAGGCGGAGGCGCCCGTCTGCTTTGGGGATGACTATGAGTGGAGACACCCACGGTGTGGGCCCTGTTGCTCTCTCTATAATATCGTTGTTCAGTAGTGTCTGCAGTTCATGGGTGACTTTCGCTTGTAGATGAAACCCTACCTGGGGTGTTGTGGTACTGGCCGTACCGTTGGGTCGATGTGTAGCTTGATGACATTGTTCTTTAGCATGCCCACTCCTTCGAATAGGGCTGGATAGATGGATTTTCGAGTTTCAATGTCTAGGGCTTTGTGGTGGATGACCTCTATGAGTTGGGAGTTGGGCGGTATTCCTTGAATTGCTTCCGATTCGTCATAGTGGATGTCGATGAGGTGTAGGGCAACAGCTGTTTTGTGGCTGAGTAGGCATCTTCCCGTTGCAGGACTGTGGATGACATGTATCATTGTCTGAGCTCTTTTACCGCTGTGGATGAGGTCACACGCGAATTGTCCTTTGGAAGTCAGCGGCTGTGTTGCGCCCCACTGGAATATGTGGGCATGTGATGGTTGCAGTGGAAATTTGTCTGGTAAGTGTTAGTATGTCAGGTGGCTCATGACATTGACGGTTGCGCCGGTGTCTACCACGAACGGTGTGTCAATTCCCCCTAGGTGTACTGTGACCCGGGGTGCCGTACTGTCGTCTGAGGCTTCCGAGATGAGGCGAAAGTACTCTCTGATGTATCGGTCATATTCTGCGTATTGTGCCTGTTCTGTTGGGTGTTCTTCGATTGGTGGGTTGTCATAGGGGTCCCTGGTGACACTCTCCCGCTGGCGTTCTTCTTTGGGATAGGATTCCATGTGGTATATTTGTTCTTGGTTGGCGTATGTCTCGTCCGCCTGGTCTACTTGCAGGTTCTCTACCGCTCTGACAAACCCGGCATTGGCCATGGGCCTGGGGTTGGTGGCAGGCTTGGTATACTCCCGTTCCGGGTATGGTCGTGGGTTGAAGGGTCTCAGCGCCTCAAATCTCCTCGCAGTTGTTTGTTAGTTGGGGGGCCGGTAAGCTGGTAGCGGGGGTGCCTTTTCCCGGCACATGCTCTGAAAGTGGTTCTCTTGGCCACACCTCATACACATTTGGCCTATTGCGGGGCATTGGCCCTTGTGTGGAAATTCAAACCTGCACCGGTAGCATTGTCTTTCTGGTGGTATGCGTCTCGCATTATTCCACTGGTCTTGTATGTACGTGTTGCTGTGTTGGCGGCTTGTTTGGCTGGTGGTGATGGCTGTGATGAAGTCTATCTTCTTTGGGTTCTCTACGTGGGCAGCCTGAATGTCCACCCTTTCGTACACTCTGGCCAGCTCAGCTATCTCTTTCAAAGGTAGCGGTTTCTTCAGTAGGTGTTTGTGGAATATTGATGACAAGCATCCTTCAATGACCCTCAAGCGGATGGCTTCGTCGTCGTTAAAGTTGGCGGAGTCGCAATACGTGATTTTCCTTTGCAGGCATAATATGAACTGGCCGATCATCTCCTGGGGCATCTGGTTGCACTGATTGAAAATGTAGCACTCATAGTCTCTATTTGGAATGACTACTAGGCAACTGTTGATGGCTTCGATGAGTTTTTGGTATGTGGTCCTTTCTGCTGTCGGGATGGTCTTGATGACACTATTTATGTCTTTCCCCACCAGATTTGTGAATATGTCTAGCTTGTTTGGTGCATCTTGGTTTCCTACCGCCCTCATAAATTCTTCAAACTCGTCCATCCACTCTTGCCATCTCTGTCCTTGGTTTTCATGAGGTTCTAATGAGAACGGGTTCAGGCAGTGTAGGAAGGAGACCGAGTTGGTGGGCGTCACACCGGGTGTGGCGGGCACTGTGGCGTCAACTGCTGTGCTCCCAGACTGTGACATGGTCACTGATTCTCGGGCGTGGTCGTGGCGCTGCGGCCTCAGTCCTCGTGTTCAAGTGTCTTTGAGTGGCACTGATGCGTGTCTTTGGTTCCTCGCTTTCAAGTGGCTCTGCGTGCCCTTGCTTCCTCATTTTCAAGTGGCTTGTAGTTGGCGTTGGCTTGTGCCTATGATTCCTCGCTTTCCAGTACTGTGTGGTTGGCGCCGGTGTGTGCATATGATTCTTCGCTTTCAAGTGGGTTGGCACTGGTGTGTGCGTATGATTCCTCGCTTTCAAGTAGCTTGGCACTGGTGTGTGCCTATGATTCCTCGCTTTCAAGTACTTTGTGGTTGGCGCTGGTGTGTGCGTATGAATCCTCGCTTTCAAGTGGCTTATGGCTGACACTGGCGTGTGCCTTGGTTTCGTCTCTTTCAAGTGGCTTGGCACTGGTGTGTGCCTATGATTCCTCGCTTTCAAGTACTTTGTGGTTGGCGCTGGTGTGTGCGTATGATTTCTCGCTTTCAAGTGGCTTACGGCTGACACTGGCGTGTGCCTATGATTCCTCGCTTTCAAGTACTTTGTGGGTGGCGCTGGAGTGTGCGTATGATTCCTCGCTTTCAAGTGGCTTATGGCTGACACTGGCGTGTGCCTATGATTCTTTGCTTTCAAGTGGCTTGGCACTGGTGTGTGCGTATGATTCCTCGCTTTCAAGTGGCTTATGGCTGACACTCGCGTGTGCCTAGGTTTCCTCTCTTTCAAGTGGCTTATGGCTGGCACTGGCGTGTGTCTTGGTTTCCTCGCTTTCAAGTGGCCTATGGCTGGCACTGGCATGGACCTTGGTTTCCTCGCTTTCAAGTGGCTTGTAATAGTCACTGGCACATGCCTTTGCCTCCCCGCTATGGAGCGTATAATGTGTGGGCGGTTGTGTTTCCTTTGTGTCCCTCGCTCCACGTCTCGGGTCTTCCCCGCCTCCATTTCGTACTTGTGTGTTTGCGGCTTCTCTGACTCTGCTGGGCCCGGCGTGCAGCCATCTTCTCGTGCTGCTGTGTCAGGCTTTCCTCGCTCTCCTGTGGCTGTCGGCCTTCTTTGTTGGCGGTGTCGCTCGGCACTTCACTGGAGTCCCTCTTCGACTCCGGCGTCCCACTGCGTGACTCCTGTTCCTTCTCTTTGCAGCTGGCGTGTCGGATCTCCTCTCCGGAGCTGGAATGTTGCAGCTGCGTAGCGGTGCTGAGCCCCTCTGTGACTCCGCTGTTCGCCGCACTTCTCCATCTCCTTTTGCTCCTCGGTGGCGTGTGGTGCCGGACCTCCTCACCAGTGTCACCTCTCTGCCTGCTGCCATCGACGCCGGGTCCCTCCTTGATTCCGGCTGCTTCCTCTGCTTCCTCGATGGTGGGGTCCCTCCTTACTTGTCGCCAGTTGTTACGGGCCTATGTGGGCCCGGAATGAAGCGCAGACACTGTGCATGTCTTATCTCTTCCTTTATTAAACTTTAACTGCCCCCTCTTCCCTTCCCGCCTCCCCTCCTCCCGCCCCCCACCTCTTCCCTTTTGCTTTCACTTTCTCTTAAAGTGCCCAGTGTCCTTTTCCATAACAGTATGGTACATAATCTGGCAGTTCCGGTCTTAAAGGGTCACCCAAAAGGCAGACTTTGCATCGGAGCAAAGTCAGGATAAGACCTGGCAGAGCTCTGCATAAATCCACCCCACAAACATCTGCTAGGTGCCATAGTGTCTAGAGCGCAGTTCGGATCCGATCAATTATTGGTGCTAACATTGTATGACCCTCCGGGTGATGATTTAACTAAGAGTTTCAGGTCGGCAGTCATAGAGACTCCTCGGTCCTGGTGCAAAATTCATCAGAGTGCAGCAGTAATACTAACTGGGGACTTCAGTGTTGATTGCTCTTATTCGTCTGTCGTGGCTATGAGGGATAGGAAAAGATTGGCTGCCTTGTTAAAAGAGCAGGCCTGGCGAGAAACACTTCTGGAATATGATCTGTAGATGGTTACTGGGGAAAACCATGGAACCTATGGTGACATGGTCAAATGGAACATATAACAGTGGCATGGATTTCATTTTTGTAAACTCTGCAATACTAAAGTTCTCTCCTGAACTTTTTATTAGTCCTCATTTTAAAAAGTGACCACGCTGCTCTCAGCATAAAATCTAAAGTGACAAAAATCGGCAAAGGAAAGGTTTAAGTGAAAATCCCATGGTAAACCTACAGGGAAATAGACTCCTTTGGTCACTTCATAATATTAACCAGTTTAATTTAAATCTTAGAATTACCATCGGGACAAATGCAAATCTATTGAGACAACATGACTGGGATTTGAAAACCTTGTTTGACAGATACTGCGTACCTATATCAAAACAGGTCTGCAGGAGAAATCAACATGGAAGGCCAGGGCCCCTCTATGACTGGGGTATAGCCAAGCAGAAGAAAGAGTTAAATGGTATCCTCTGCATAATAAATAGGAATGATTCTGTACCCATGGAAGAAAAAGGAAAATATAAAATATTAACCAGATCTAGATATAAATGCTGGTTACGTACATTCAAATATAATGAAAATTCACGATTCTGGCGTTTTATAGATAGAATGCTCAGGACAAGTGAATCCAAGAAAAGGTGACTTCTACTTCGCACTTTTAGATCTGCAAAGTCCGACCTGGCAATCTGTGGTATCACTGAGACAACCTGAGCCGCACATATTGCAAAGACTGGGCAAAAGTAACTTCCCAAACCCATGCCATTTGCGTTTCTGTTATTGGTTCTCTGGTTTGGCACCATGTGAAGGAGGCCGATATCACTTCAGTTATACTGAAGTCCAAGTCATCAAGGGCCATTGGAGCTGATGAACTTTGTAACGCAGTATTTAAGAATGATCCTCAGCATTGGGCCGAATTGCTGAGAACCCTGTTCTTGCATGTGCATGAGACTGCCAGCTTTCCTTCCACTTGGTTGGGGTCCATTTTGATCCCAGTCTATAAGAAAGGGCCCCGTTCTGACCCAAATAATTATAGATTACTGGGCATGTTGGACAGCAGCTCAAAGATTTGTTCACATTTATTGCAGGAGCTGCTTGCCACATGGGCACATTCAAATTCCATTTTGAACATCAGACAGACTGGCTTCAGGAAGGGCCACAGCACAACCCATTGCATCTGGATGCTGCTCACACTAATTTCTGACACTTTACAAAACCCTGGAGCCAACCTTTACATGTGTTTTGTAGACTTCAATTTTGCCTTTGACTGTGCTGTCAGAGGAAGACTGTGGAACAAGTTAAGTGCTTGGGGCCTGGACCCTTTTCTCCTATATTTTATTAAGCTGCTGCATAGCGACACTGTGGTAAGGGTGACGTTATCCCAGGATGGAGCACTCACAGAAGCTATTCTAACAAACGTTGGTCTGAAGCAGAGGTGCGTACTTGCACCGCTGCTCTACAATATAAACGTGGCAGACTTTGTACCTGCACTAAAAGCTGCTCACAATTATCTCCCTAGCTATGGCGATAAGAAGATCCATTGTATTACTTACGCCGATGATACAGTAATATTTGAATGCACACCATTGGGTCTCCAGTGTTCACTTGATGCCCTGAAAGAATACGCTGACATCAATGGTCTCAGCATAAATATTGGAAAGACCAGGATTATGGCCATTGGCAAAGGGGCACATCTGGGGAAGAGGTTTGCTTGGCATCTGGGTGGGTCAAGCCTGGAAGAAGTCGAGTTTTACAAATACATAGTTATAAGCATATCTTCTAGAGGTAACAGCTCATGTCATGTAAATACGACTGCTTCTATGGTTTGGACAAAACGGCTGCCGCTAAAAAATGTTATTGATAGACAAGGAGGCAGATCAATCGAGGCCAAACTTATGGCATACAAAACATTGGTTGTGCCGGGGATTTTGTATGCTTTGGAAACCCTGCCAGTGGGTTTGGTGTGCTGGCTTAAGAAACTCAAGGGAAAACTGTTAAGATCTTTATTGGGTCTACCGCGCGCAGTTCCGGTAGAAGTGATGCGACTGGAACTTGGCCTGCCCTCGTTAAATATATTATAGATATTGGCAGTGTGTAATCCGTTTCAGTGATATAGAGAAAGGAAGACTTCTGAGCCTAACTATGCAACAAGCGCAACACTACTTGCGCACTATCTGGTTTCAGGATATGCAAAATCTGGTTCTAAAGCACTGTCTAAACATTGGTATGAACACAGTGCCTGAGTCAGTTGAGGTAGTGTATGTGCCTGATTTTGAGAGGAAATCTAAAGACTATGATTGTTTACAATCTATTGAATATTTGGCTAAAAAGCGTAAATATGCCATATATACTACTCAGGGGTTGAAAATCAATAGTCCATGTAATTACTTAACCAGATTATACACACGACAACTGCTACACTTAATTCTGGTTAGGTCTCAAAAGGGAGGAGCGTCTATGTCGTTTTTGTGAACAAGCAATTGAATCCTCGAGGCATCTACTCACACTATGCATTCTGCTTTTTAACCTATACGAAAGGGTTACCATGAATTCTCACATCACACTTCTGACCAGTTTTGGAGCCCACTTTGTGGGGCAGAATCTTTGGTAGTGACTGCTGCTGCGTATCACATCTGGTTACAGGTGGAAAAAAGATTGATGATGTTAAAGGGCAAAAATTGTCACTGAAATGTTACACATATATATATATATATATATATATATATATATATTTTTTTTTTTTTAAATTGTAGAAACTCGAGACGAGAAAATATTAGTAAATGCTTAAGTAAATAGTTGCGTCTGTATTCTTTTAATTGCTTCAAATGAACTTGTATCTTACTGATGTAACCAAATTGTAATGGTAAATCTGTTATTCTATGATGAATTATATTGCATGATGAATTTATGTGTGTTTTTTAATTTATAGTGCAATAGTCAAATGCTGACCAAACACACTTAATTAAAATGAATGGAGAAAAAAATTAAGCCTTCCTATATGTACCTTAGTGATATTAAAATATTCTCAGATAACTTCACAAAGAGCTATGGAATATTAAACTTCTGTGTGTGTGCATGTTGGTAAGCATGCATGAAAGCCTGTATGTCGGTCAGTTTATTATGAGCTACATGCCCTAAGAGACCAAGTCAAACATAAGCAAAACTGTGCAGGGGTATTCAAGAAGCAGGACAAGCAGGGCCACTTTATGCCCAAAGACATTCCAAGTATTTGGGGACAGTCACATATCTTTGGAAATAAAATGCTGGTGCTTGAGAACCTTTAGGAGCGCGCCCACTTTTTTGGGAACCCAGGACCGGGTAACACAAGGAGGCCTTGGATTGATAGCGGATCTCTAACCACAATCCATGCTGAAATCCAGCGGATTTGCTTGTGGAGTGAGGCGAACCTCAGTAGCACCTTAGGGTGCCACCAGCTGCCAGAGTTCACTCCTGTCCCCTGTACAGAGACTACACACAGCTGTGGTGGTTCAGCTCCAAGAGGGCATCTTTCAGATCATTGTAGGGCAGCAATGCCTGAACCTTCGGGTTTTTTGCAAAGTAAACTCCTGTGATACCATTTGATGTAAACATGGAGTGGGTGAATAATAAAAAAAACAGGAAATTGGCAGAGCAGCAACTGAATTGTTAACATTCTATCAAAAAAATTGTTACATACAATGAGTAGTGCAAAATATACAATGTACATAGAAAGAAGTTTACCAATGTGAAACCGCTGCACACACTGTACACCTATACTGTTATTGCATCGCTGTACATTAGGTCGCCTGTGGTCGATGTAATTTCACTAGCGCCCCTGACCCACTATCAAGGACTTTCCCCAAATATGCGAGGAGGTTTGTTAGCATTAGTAAATACCAGTCCTAGTATTTATCGTATGTATCGGGAAGACTGGCTGTTTAGCAATGCTAAAAATGACATGGTCCAGTCGGCAATGTAGCATGTGGCGCTGTAACCAGGTCGAACAATCGTACTGACACCATTGGCAGCAGGCTGCACAGTCTGGGAAAAGTGCTGCAGCCCTCGTCAACGTTCTCACTTTGCTCTCTTTTTAACTTGGGCTGCAAGCCTGTTGCCAAATGCTCCAGCCAGTAGCTGTGAATGTCATTGCTTAAATAGTTGCACACCATTTGTTTTGGATACTAGGTGGTACTGTAAGAACTGAGACTATTGGCATAGGAAGAGAATTTAGGAAAGAGATTGGATGTAATCAACACATGTGTGGGTATTTTGTTTTTTACTGCCCATGGTCCTACTAGTCCCTACGGCCATTCCAACTCACTACTTGTTCCTCCCAGGCCAAAGCACCCACCTGCCACGGATGTCTTTGAGCTAGCTATGTGCTTTTACAGGGTTGGGAATGATATTTCTAATTAGTCTCCTGAAAGGTAACTGCTTGTATAACAGCTTTGGGTGAAAAGAAAATGTCTTACCGAAAAGGTGCATTCCGCAGTAACTATGAAAATAATTACATGCAAAAAGTTTGGATTATTTCATGGAGAAGCTGGGAAGAAGTGAGGGCCACTTCATTACTGAAGGGCAATTCATGGACAAACAATTATTTTGTGGCCAATTGAAGGGCATTTATGGACCAGTGGAAGCATTTCATGGACAGTTTGGCTATATCATTGCAGTGATATTAAGTGCAGCGAATTTTCATGGGTAAGTTTTGACCATTCAAGTACAAAGGATGACTTTGGCAATTCAAGTACAAAGGATGAGCGTTCCCGGGGGAAGTGTGGGGTCTGTTCTTTTATTATATGTAGTTTATTACAAAGCTTATACATTCCACACAAAAAAGAAAAATCCACACAAACATTGTCAAGCAATATACTCGAATCTTCAAAACACATAAAATACCATTATTTCCACTGAAACCTTAAGTAAAGCTAAAGAGAAACGTTTTGATAACCTTCACTTTCTTTAAGAATTGTACCACACTAATTACAAGGTTCATACGGCTATCTTTCAGCATATATTGCCAGAAATAATCACTTTTAAGGTTTCAACCTCACAGACAAATCTGCTAAAAAATGTCTCCCTTTTTTTCTGCAGCTCACAACAAGAAATCATCAGATGTTTTAATGCTTCTAGTGGATTCTCACAGAAGCGACTTATTGCACTTTCCCGTTGACCTCTAATGAATTACATTTTTGCAGTTAACATAGGATTGAATCGAATTCTCATAAAAGTTTATCTAAAACGCCTATCCGGACTCTGTTTCAAGTAGCTCATGAGTATTGCCCTTTTTAGCCTCAGTTCTTGTCTCTTTAAATAGCTTGTATTTACTTATGTAGTCCCAATCCAGTCCAGATCCAAGATTTTTCTGTTCGTCTGAACCTGGATTAGCCAATAAAGTTTCTAATGAGACTTCATACTTCCCCATGAGAGATAGATATTTTTCTTTGAAAAGACAAAATGGTTCTCCCCACAATTTGTCCATCTGACCCCCCCCCATGAGTGCATACAACGTGTTAGATTCACCTATACCTTGCTTCCTGTATAATGACAAGATCTTCACATGTATCAGGGCTACTAATGAATTAAGCCACAGTTCAACATTAGGCCACCCAAAACCAACGTTCCCCGTTTATCCTAGGTGGAACAAATGAAGCGCCCTCCAGGAACTCGCCTAAATCTGAGAGATATAAATGAAAGAGGCAGGGGGCCAATACTCACCGCTGCCTCAATCGTCTGGCTCTTTTTATAGGTTTAGTCACTTCACCATTGGTACCCAGCCTCACTTTTACAACAGTAGCGATATCAATGTATCAAGAATATGATTCGGGAGGCCCCACCTCAATAGTTTGGACCAGAGCCTTGCTCTATCCACTTTGTCGAATGCATGGAACAGGTCCTCACTTGCTACATAAATAAGGTCCTTTCCCTCCACGCAAGCCTGGTCAATTGGAGACTGTATTAGAAGGCCACTAGCGTCTGTCTGTTCCACTTGTCCTCCTAAATCCCATTTGGAAATGGGATAATCGTTCTGTCGCTGTACTCCAGTCCTCTATGCTCTTCAGGATGCATCTAGCAAAAATGTTGCTCTCTATGTCCAAGAGAGCAATAGGACGATATATTGAGGGCTCTAAACAACTCCCCTTCTTCAGGACTGGGACAATTATGGAGGTATGTGATGTCAGTGGAATATTTGTATTATTTAATACATTTTGGAATAGTATATTCAATATCTGGGCCCATAATTCATGACTTTGTTTCAGCACCTGATTGCAAAGCCCATTAGGGCCAGGTGCTCGCAAATTCATCCCCGATTTTATTATTCTAAGTAAATGGTCAATAGTGATGTCAAAATCCCAGGACTCTTCACAGAGTAAACCAAACGTTCAGAATTCACTTCTTTGTATAACTCTGTATATTAACTTTCCCAAACCTCTTTAGAGAGAGGGCTTGTCATGCCCATATCAACATCCCCTTTCCTCTTTTTTACAATATTCCAAAGGTTTTCCCATGTTTTTTATAACGGCCTCTAACATCAGTTCCCCGGCTTATACATTCCCCGGCTTTTTGTAACAATAGATGCCTATGACTCTTCAGCCCTTTTTTCTAGGATTGCTTTTGGTGCCTAATTAGAAGCTGTATCTCTTTCTCGCAGGATAACTGGGAACATAACTCTCTGATGTTCCTCCACATTCACCTCTTCCTCAACTCAATCGCCCTATCATAAATATGAGGATGTTTTGAGTACGAACAAGAGCCCTGATGTGGCAATGATTAGGACACCTTATCCATTACAAACGGGGGAAGATTCTCAACTTCCAATTCCTTCATTTGAACAGGAAAGGTAGTATTTTCCCAAAAGTCTCTGATCCTCCCTTTTATGTTTTTGAGACCTTTATCACTGGATCTAATTCTGTTCTTTTGCTGATTCAACTTTATGTTTCTACACACTGTCTTTTCAGGCATTTTCAACTCTATAAAAAGGAATAAAGCCAATACATCATGGTCCCTAGATAAGTTATTGCATACTTTAAACACAGCAAATTCCTGAGCACACCTTCTGATACCACCATGTAATCAATCCATGAATGGGACTCATCTCTATGCTAGGTAGATCTCGCAGGACAATCTCTTGGTGGTAGTCCGTTCAAAATGTATAAACCCCAGCCTTTCCAAAGGTCCCTCCATTGCTTGCCCTGCTCCATTTGGAGTAATCCATATTTATTAGAGGAGTCCCAATCCATTTCCAAAACTGGGCCAATGGGCAGACAGTGGAAATTAAAGTCCCCTAACATTATTATTTCAGGGAATTGTACTTTGCAATCTACCAAAGTGTGCTCTATTTTCCCTTACATAAAAGGTAGTTCACAGTGTGACGTGTGCCAATATACGTTCACCAAAAATATGTGTTTCCGGGATCCATTAATTACCAACTCCACGTTCACACCTAATACCGAATGAAAATCACTAGAGAACAAGTTTCCCTTAATGCCCACCCCATGTTTAATACAGGTACACAGAACCCCTGAATGACGTCCTCCATTTGGCCTGGACACCCCTTGTTGGTAGATAGAATAACCCTCCCAGACTTAATTTTGCAACGCACAGGTCTCCTGTACACATACAATCATATAACCATTTAGCATTTTCATTATACTCAAATCTTGGGTTAGCTTGCCAAAGCCCCTTACATTCCATGTTGCCATGGCAAGCCTTGAACTATTATAGATCGGATTCATCACCCCCCGGAATGCCCAGGTTTAGGGACACCACAAGAATCCATGTTGCTAAGCGCTTCCCACTCAGATAGAAGATAGTGCAGCATTTTGAATCCCCTTTGTCTGGAAATTCAAATCTGTCTAAATCCACTGTGGACAGTACCCTTAGGTTCTGAATCTCTGAGAAAATCAGGAGAACATCACTTCTATTCAGACACAATGAGTGACCTTGTCCCAAAGTATGTGTTAACATCAGTTGATAACCTTTCATACCGCCCTGCCCAGACTTCTGATCCTTTCTCATCAGAGTATCAATTTCCAAAGCAGAAGTGTTAGAATTTGTGCCACCAAAACCATCTGCCCTATTAATGTTACTAAGAGTATGTGGGAGTGCCTTGTTACCCTATTTTGTATATGTATTCTATATTTTCACTGTATGTACTATCTATTCTGTAACCGTGAACATGCATATTCTTGTAATGCACCCAGATACCTCAGGGTGGGGTGCACAATATAAATAATAAACAATACAATACAATACCACTTTTACCCCAATTATCTGTAACATTTTGCTCCATTTCTCCATGCAAGTCAGTGGTGTGTTGCCCATTCCACTTGCCTGATGGATAAATAGTCTCATACTCATCCTTAGAAGTCCTATACATATGTTTAGCAAATACCCCAAGTTCACACCCCCATTATGGCTCTCTCGATCCTTCAAGCCATTTCGGGAATTTAGTGGGGCGAACCTGGAATTCTGCAAAATTGGATCTTGTTGCTTATGGAATAATGGCCCTGTCTCTATATTTCCCCTATACAAATCCCCCCACATATTCCTTAGACGAATTTCATCCTCACACACCCTGTGACTCAAATGTACCTGATCCCCCTAGGGTTTGAGGGAACCAAATTGTAGAGAGAGGTAGGTAAATTGGTATCGTCCTTAAGGCTAACATTAGTTTGGACCTCTTTGTTGTCTCTAATGCGGGGATCCCTCGCCTGTACAGGATCTTTGGCTCCCGAGCTTGGGCCCAAATTCTTAATGTTTCTTATGTCAGACCCCCCAAAATTAAAATCAAATTTAGGGGTAAGGCCTACCGACTTATAAGGACCATTAAGGCCCAGAAGGTTCAGTCCTGTTTGTGTTTCGGTACATACCACAATACAACCAGACACCTCCTTTCCGAAGTCAGAAGAAATAACTTTATCAGTTACAACAAAGGACATGTACGTTTCATCACGCTGTCCAGAATCTGTTTGGACTGTGCAGGTAACACGTCCCATTACAGGAATCTCCCAGGATTTGCCCCCCCCCTCCCAACAAGACTGCATTGCTCACTCTACTGGACTCTGGCCATTCAACCAGCGAAGGTAAGAGACCCCCCCCCTCCCGGTCTTGCATACAGGCCTTGTTTCTTTCCTCTTATTAATTCAGTTGTCAGTTTTTTAAAAATGTTCGGGTCGTGGAATTCTTTATCTTTCACATTGCTTGATTTTTTTTTTGTGATGTCCGAAGCTACCCCCACAGCTTGTGCACCTTATTAATTTGCCGTTATTCTGGGCACCATAAGTAGACTGCAAATTAGTTGGTGTTAAGCTTTGTTCGATGGCCAGTAATTAATATCGGGATACAGTTTGTTATTTCCTTATCTAGCCTCCTAAGGTTACCATTATCCTTGCCAAATTGTTGAGATTCCACCAAAACTCGTCAAATGGACAGTTCTTCAACTTTTGCATTGATGGTCGCTAGCATCAGTGTATGTGCCCTTACCTCTTCCCATATTCTGTCATACAGGGTCACAAATGAGCTCAACACCATATTGAGTGCAGACAATTTGGGGGAGGTTAGGCGGATACGTTCATCCACCTCTTTTAAAGTATGATGGATGGCGTAGGCCCCATTTCACTATCTTCCTTTACGCAATTGCTAAAGTCACCCTCTACCCAATTTTCTATTAGGTTTGTGAGCTCTGTCTGTGAACCTTGTACGGTGGGAGTCACATGGATGCTGCGCTATTGTGTTACCTTGTTGCCTGGCATCTTCGAAGCTAAGGTCATTCAATTCATTTATATGTGTATGTTCCAGCGCACCATTATTTTAATGCCCAGTGGTTTGTTCACAATGTTGGCCTCTGGGATCTTGAAATAGTCGGTAATGGCCTGCCCAGCAATAGGGCGTTGTGCCAAATGCGGGGAAGAACTATACCCCTTAAACTGCTTAGGGGTATTTGATATGGTGTGTCCTTCCACATGGTGGTGGCCATAAAACTAATATAATAAAAGGGACGAGCCAGTTCCGGCTCCTCAGTTGATACCATGGAACCTAGTCTCCTGTGTGTGTGATTGCAGCAGCGGGATGATGGCGCTGTGTATCAGGCGGAGGGCCTGCTGCTGCAGAGCCCTCCACCCAGACAGTGCCCCGGCTGGGCAACACTGTCCATGATGGTCTCCCTCCATGCCAGTAGAGCCCCTGCCGGGAAACCATACTGGCATGTGCCTGCAGAGCTCCTGCTGGACAACCCTACATACAGACTCCAGTGCCCCTGCTGGGCACCGCCGGTGCCGTCTTTGGTGTTGGATTGGGTGTCCCCAGGACATGAAAGAGCCAGTGTGCTCACTGGCTGGCAGGGTGCCCCCTGCCAGCTGGTGTCGGCTGGGTGCCCCCAGCCTTGGTCTGTCTGGCCTGCGTGACCGCAGGCCACGACATAACACTTGGGACCTCCTTACCCCGATTTGGCCTGGCGCTGCAACGCAGGGCTTCCTCGTTCAGGGACTCCATCTCCTCCCTGCATTTATTGTACAAGGGTGCTCATCCCCCAAGTTTTTAATCAATTCTTCAACCATGATGGTGTCTCTATTCAGAGGACCAGTCGCCAAAACATCCTGTTCGCAACATTGGGAGCCTTCCTGTAACCGCACGCCTTCGTTGTTTGTAAAGATGCAACAGCCCACCTCTCCTCCACTTGTCATCGCTAGGGGGTGACCTGGGGAGGCCGTGGACCCCTCTGAAATCCTTGGACACCCCTTGTGCCCTCCCCCACCTAAGGCGAGCAGTGATCGTGTTCTCTGTGGTGTTATTTGTGACAATTACTAAGGAAAACGTCTACATATCACACAGCAAATTCTCTCCTTTTGTCTCAAAGCAATCAGTGACCATTCATACGCGCATGTTAAGATGGATTTCTGAACTCTGACCTGGTGGGCAGAGGTTCAGAAGGCCAGCCTAGTTTCTTGGAACAGGTTAACCTTCTGGACAATGGTAACAATGGTGTAGAGGAGCACACCTTTTTTTTTGTGCCTTCTGGTTTTGAAATGGTTTCTCATACAGTTTTTCAAGTGACTTTCAGCATTACTTAGGTGCTGACAGAGTCAGATTCTGGGCTACAGAATCCAATATGAACAGAACAGTTTTTGGGATCACTTTAACAAAAATGACCTTGGCTCCGTGCACACTTTTGAGCATAAAACTATGCCAAATAAGTACTCTCTCTCTGTTTATCTTGCAATTTTTCTCATATTTTATTTATTTAAACACAAAGTATAAATGATGGTGGCAGATGTCACACATCAGTTTTCAAGTTTCTTGAATACTCAAAACGTAAATCTTTCTACAGTTTGGCATTACCTCATGCTTTACAGTACTCAATCTGAATACAATATTAAAACAAAAATACTTGAAATATTTTTATATGGTCCACATATCATGCACATAAATGTCACACTTTCTTCATTTTACAGTCCATTTCCTATGGCTCAGAGAAACATTAGTCCATATATAAAACTTTCCTTTAGCTTCTGGCAAAATGCCCTTTTATTTGTGGAATTCTCTAATGCACAACGCATTTCGGGCTCTAAACGCCCTTCATCAGGTGCGGACCAATGTCTTGTTTCAACGAAATATGTTCTGAAAATTAAATCAACATATATTTCTAATTAATACCTTCAAATTGTATTTTTACTGTTTTCATATTTTTCGTAAATATTCACTTTGACCTGGTGTACCTGTAACATTGAAGATTTTGTCTTCTTTAAAACATCTTGAAATTGTCAGTTCTGCTTGTTCAGTGCAGTTTGGCTCTATACCAGCTCCCTTCCTTAAAGCGCAGTGGCAGTTTTCTGCGTGGTCTGTTGACAAAACGAATATCATTCGTTTTTATAACGGTCTGTTGTTTGAATGTAAGTGGGTTTTGTGCTGGGAACAGTCGCTAGAACATAGCGCTGTGTCCCAGTTACAAAACCCGGATTAGCTAATACTTAAGGCAAGTTGCGTTTTTAAAATCTGATTTTAGTCCTCACCTCGGCGTGGCGGTCAGCCCGGGTAGCTTTTTTTCTCTCGGTTCCGCTTCTTCACCTCGGGTTGTTCGTTTAGGGCTATCTCCGTCTGCTCGTCCCTATTCGGTTCTGGCTCCGTTATTCCTCCTGTGTCTTCTCCTGGAAGTGGAGCTTGAAGTGCTTGTATCGCCTTGAGCTCGCTTGGCGTACACGTTGTTTTTGTTTGTTGTGATGGTAACCGTGTGATGCTTAGTCCATTCTTTCTTTGTATATATGCGGAGGTGTCTAATCCTATGCATTTCGCCGGGCGCCATCTTATGGTGTCCTTGGATGATGGAATCTCTGTATCGAATTACGTTCTTGCTTTCTCGTGATGCAACAGTTCAATACGATAGGAGTCATCTAAGTCTACACTTGTACTTTCTCGTAATGTGCATTGGCAATCCCTTGCCAGATGTATTTTTTTCTTTCATGTTATAGAAAACAACTTAGATCCCATTCGGCATTCATCCCATTCGGCTGCATGGAGTTCAGTTTTTCTATCCAGTACGTTTCTTTCTGTGACAGCATTTTGTTGATGTTTCCCCCTCTCCTTGGTACTTTTATTTGTTCAAGAATAATGAACCTTATCTGGCCGATGTTGTGTCTTTCTTTTTTGAAATGTTGTGATACTGGCGATTTGATGGCTCCAGTCCTTATGTTGGACTTATGTTCAGACCATCTTGTTTTTGTCTTCCTCGTTGTCATTCCCACGTAATATATACCGCAGGGGCATCTAATGCATATATTAAGTTTTTAGAGTCACATGTGGATAAGTGATGGAGATTTATCTTATACCCTTTACGTGGATGCGTGATGGTATTGCCTTTAATTAAGTTTTTGCAGTTGTTGCAGTTATAGCAAGGTGTTGTTCCTTTAAAGTTTTCCTGAGTTTCTCTTTCAGCTGAGAAATCTGCTTTGATCAGGTGTTCTCTGATCGATTTACTTTTATTGTAGGCGAAAAGTGGAGGTTCTGGAAAAAGTCTTTTCATCATGGTGTCAAGAGTTAGAGTTGTCCAGGTTTTTTTTGATGATCTTCTTGATTTTTGGACTTTGTTGTGAGTAGGTGGTGACACATACCAATTTCTCTGCTTCTGTTTTTTCTTTAGGTTTTGGTGCCTCTTCTCTACTGATCATGCTTACTTTGTCCGCACTTGTGGTGATGTTAGTTAACTGATAGCCTCTTTTTTCAAATTTACTTTTCAGGACTTCCATCTTGCTGTTGTATTCCTCATCTTCCGAAATAATCTGTCTGTATCTTAAGAACTCACTGAATGGTATGCTCTCTATTGTTCTTCGTCGGTGAAAGCTGTGGGCATGCAGAATGCTGTTTCTATCTGTCAATTTTGTGTATATTGTGGTTTCCAGTTTGCCTCTTTTCTTGTATATTTGTACGTCCAGGAATTCAATTGTTTCCTTACTTGTCTTTGTTATTAGTGATATCCTGGGTGCCATTCTATTCAGATGTTGAAAAAATATCTCTAGCTTTTCCTGAGATCCACTCCATATACCGAAGATATCGTCTATGAACCGGTAGATATACTTCAATTGTTTTGTCCACCTTTCTTCATTAAAGATATTTGTTTCTTCCAGGTATGCAATGTATGTGTTGGCATAACTTGGGGCCATTGAGGCCCCCATTGATGTTCCGGATGTTTGTATGAAGTACTTGTCCTCGAACATGAAAAAATTGTTCTGTAAAACGATTTTCAACAATTTTAGAATAAACAGTTTGTCCGCTTTACAATCCGTGTCTGGTTTTAACAGTAGCCACTCCATGGCTTCAAGTCCCCCCTCATGGGTGATGTTAGTGTAAAGACTTACCACGTCTATTGTGAAGAGAATGTCATGTTCTTCGTCTTTGTCAATATTCTTTCATTTGTTCAAAAAGTCATTTGTGTCCTTGATGTAAGTCTTGAATTTATGAACTGAGGGTTGGATTGCTCAGTCTAAGTATTGTGCTAGAGGCTCAAGTAGACTGTTGTTCGCTGCAATGATTGGTCTTCCTGGTAGGTTAGTCAGATCTTTATGAACTTTAGGCAGCTTATATATGATCGGGATTGATGGATGTTGATTCATCAGGAAATATTTTGTGCGGTGATTTATTAGTTCATCATTTTCAGCTTCATCTAATGTGGTTTTAATTAATTTCTGAACTTTTTTTGTGGGGTTTTCAAAAATTTCAAGATAGGTGTTATCTGCTAGCTGTCTTTCTGTTTCCATTTTGTATTGTTCTGAATTCATCACTACCAGTGCTCCCCCCTTATCAGCGGGTTTCAATATTAGGTTGGGATTTTGCCACAAATTCTTCAGCACTTGCTGCTCTCTTTTTGTGAAATTCGTTTTAGTTCCTCTATGGTAGTTCAATTTTTCCAGATCTTTTAGGACTTGTTTTTGAAACACATTGATCAATGGATTTTGTATTGGTGGCATACATGTGCGTTTAGGTTTCATTTCTAGATATTTGCAGTCTTCTTTCGGCGTACCCCATTCACATGTGTCAAAAAATAGTTTCAGTTTCATTTTCCGGGTTAATTTAAAGAAATCAATTTTTTCTTTTAAGAGAGAACTCCTCTGACTGGGGACAAATGAAATGCCTTTTTGTAGGGTTTTTTCCTCAAATTTGCTCAGTCTGTAGTCGGAGATGTTGATAACTAACTTCACTTTTGCAAGAAGTTCACTTTCCAAGTTGGATTTTTTCTTCTTGCCTCTTCTAGTTTTACAGTAAGAAGCTGAGGTAAGTGCTCAGAGATGGCACTCTCATGGCTCATTGACCAAGTGCAGTAATGATGAGGCAAGTGTGAGGCCCAGAGGCAAGTGCGAGAGAACTGACGAGGGTGCCCGCGACCTGTGAGACTCTGAGGTACACCTGGTGGCCCGTCAGCAAACTGTGTGGAGAAGGAGGGAGAGAGGGATAGAGCAGAGAAAGAGGTTAGCAGGGTAGAGGGATAGAGAAGGAAGAGGAGAAGAGGAATGTCTTAAGGAGTTTCCGGAACTTAAGGAGATCAGGCTCAAGATGGAGAGTAGCAGGGAGGCTATTCCATAGGGAGGCCCCTGCTGAGGATAAAGATATCCCTCCAAATCTCTGCTTGGAGAACCAGCTCCCTCACAGAAGGTTGGAGGTAGATGAGCGGAGGGCTCGGGAAGGACAGTATTTAGGTAGGCATTGTTGCAGATAGGTAGGTCCCATGCCCCAGAAAGCCTTGTGGACAATGCAGAGGGTCTTGAACCTGATCCTTGCAGACAAAGGGAGCCAGTGGAGGAATTTCAGCACTGGAGGGATGCGGTCCGTGGGCTTGAGGCCAAGCATAAGTCTTGCGTTTATGTTTTGGATGAGTTGCAGAGGGCGCAGAGCAGAGGCAGGGAGGTTTAGAAAGAGGCTATTGCATTAGTGCAGCCTTGAGAGAACCAGGGCTATGGAGACAGTGAGTCGCTGGGGTAAGGTGAGAAAAGGAAAAGTGTCACTGAGGAGGTGCTGTAAAAACAAGGAAATATCGAGGATGAGTACCACAAAAGGAAATACACCAATCATGGGCTAGAAAGATTCACAGATCTTTAGTCTGTACAGTTACAAAGAAACTCAGATAGCTATCTGGCTCTCAACACCCTGCAATGAGTACCAGCCCATCAAAGAGAGGAGAGAGAGTGCTGGACATTTAAACATTTGTGCTTTTATACATTTCTGAATAATATTGTCCAGCCCCTCTTCATGTTAATAATCTGCGGTCTAGAGTTTGTGCCTAGTTCATATACAGTTTATACAATAATATGCAGACGGATTACATGAGTTTGCATTTCCATCAAGTTACAATGGTGATGTATATTCTCGGATCCCGCGGTAAGCCTTAATCTATATCCCTTCACAATGCAGTTCGGCCTGTGTCCATGCTTGAGATTTACTCAGCATTGTCCCAACGTTTACAGAGGGATGAATCTTATGTGCGCAGACAATACTCAGATGGCAGTTCATACAAAGCACAAGGTCTCTTTACCTAGTCTAAACAGTCGGTTCTTGGACAGTCTAACCATTAACAGAACTCAAAGGTCGACAGGCTTGGTTGCAAGTTGAAAACACAGTCCACCATTTTAGAAAAGACAATACATGAACAGAAATCAAAATGGCGGATGATTCTAAAATGGCGGCGAAGTCGATCCAAAATCGGAACTTTACAACGTGGTTTTCCCCATAGAGCGACTAGGCTTAGGCCAATATAAATCAAAAGGAGGCACTATATGATTTCCGTTTAACAAACCCTCCTTTTGGCATAAGCCAAGTGCTAAACTAAAAACTAGTCGCTTTGCGAGTAACTCCACATATCAATATCCATGCATCCTGAATCACATTCATCAGATATATCAACTGTCATAAGATCTGCGGCGGAAATTTCCTTCATCACATATTCGTTGGTCATTCTTTCCGGTGCGTGTATCTTTGGTCCTAACGTTCCCATAGTCTGTGCACAACATCGCCCTAACATTGAACATATGGCAGGAAGACATTGCATACAGCAACAGCAGAACAACAGAATACCCAAAATTATCAATAAGACTGAGATAAGCTTCCATCCCCAAGATTGTAAGAAGTCCCAGAACCAAGCACTAAGATCCCAGTTTCCCTGGGGAGCATGTACTTCTGAACTCAGGACGTACAGATTTTGTATTGCCTTAAAGATGGTTGGGCAGGAATCTGGTACGAAAACACAGTAAGCGGACCCCACTAATTTGCATACTCCACCACGCTCAGCCAAGATGACATCTAAGACCATCCGGTTTTGTAGCGCCACTAATCTGATTGCCTTTTGCTCTAGAATCATGTTATAGAGTATGTCAGTGGTCCGGTTGATGGTTTTCTCCAGTACTCTTGCTAGTCTCCTGATATCCTCAGAATTCATAATCTGCCCCCAAAAGGTACAAAAGATTTAGCTAAATCACCCAGAACTTGTGACGGAGTATCACCATTCTAGTCCCGCCTAGAACGAGCCCTAGAGATTTCAGTGGTACTGGCTACATATACCCCTGGTAGCAGAATTCCCAAATAACAAGTTCCCTGCAATCCCTGGGTAGCCATTGATAAGCTTCATTACTGCAAATGAAGTAGACAAGTTTGCCTACATACAAAGGTCTGTTCTCACTGGTCAAATTTGCAACACTAGTACAACCCTTGAAATCGCCCATTGACTGAGTACCATTCCTCTGTATACCGAAAGAAACTGAGTTGGGGCTATGGTTAACAGTATAAGAAGGCGTTGTGGCATCCCTATTGCCTATAGGAGCCATCTTAAAAGAAATCAGAGATTCAAAAAGTCGGGGCAGTCTATCAGAAGGCCTAACAGAAGCAACATTAAGCTTGCTCCTATTTGCGAAGAGTGAGCATTCCAGAGGCGTTAGGACTCGCCTTTCAAATTCGTTCAAATTCGTCCCATCAAAGTTCCCTGAGATGCCATCATTCCATCGGCCAAAGAATAGGGCCCGTAGAGAAGCATAACATGCAGTAGTTAAAGGCTAAGAATGAATATACCAGCTCAACCCTTTTTCCCCATGTTGCGGTAAATGGGAGCAGATCCAGCAGTTTGTCCTGTTCAAAATGGCATGAGTTGCATTCATTATTAGCAGTAATGTATTATTATGATAACTCTGTCTATGTTGAGAGTCTCTAGGAGATAGAGTGTGCAGGTGCACGAAAGGTGTAGATACAGTAGGAACATTCTCAGTAGGCAAGAATGTTTCAAGCGGACATACTTCTTCCATATACCAAAATCCTAAGGCAGCTAATGCTATGAAACTGGTTAACACAATTACAAGAAGACAATACGTTTTAAAAGACCATGTATTTGATTGTCCATTGTCATTGTTGGCCACACACGCGATTGTCTGTGCCGCACGAGTAGGGTCGATAACAGGCATTGTTCCTTGAATCATATGTCCAATAAGTTCCTGCGAAAATCTCTGTAGTCCGTTTGCTGGTGATCTCCTCATCACGTGATTTCTTAGTCTTTCCCAATCCCCAGCCACCTACTTTCCTTCAGTGCAGAAAGTGGCAAAGGACAAGCTCTATAGTTTTTCCCCTGTGGGCACAGTCGTATTTGTGCAGTGAGACTAGTGCCGTGGACGCAGATTGTACCTGGTGACTCCTGGTACCGTATGATCTGCGAACAGTGTGTCATTGCTTCCTGACGGAAGTGATGATTTTGCAGCAGAACCAGACAAAGATGCAAAAGGGTCTTCAAAAGAGTGTGGAGACGAAGCAGCAGTTTCTCCAGGCCCTGCAGGCTCAGGGAGTGTCTCCAAAGCACTCTCAGTGCTTCTCAATGCTGAATGATCGCTGGGAACAGAGCAAGTAAGTTTCTCCTTATCTTCTTCGTCGGGTGGCAAAGGGAAAGGCATTCTCTTGACATGCGAAGCGTGGATCCAGTGTTTCTTTCCAGCTACTCGTACGGCAGTCTGTGTGGCCAATAGGACCTGATGGGACCCCCTCCACCGCGGTGCGAGACAGGATGCTCTCTCAAATGACTTGGTCAGCACCCAGTCACCAGGTCGGATGCTATGACCTGGCCCCTCATATTTGGCTGGGGGGGGCTTCTCGCACCTGTTGATGAATCAAATACAAATTTTGAGTTAACCGTTCACAGTATTCAGAAAGAAGTATGTGCTCTATATCCCTCAAAGCCCTATGCTTAGGAAGATTCCAAATGTTAGCTGGCCTCCCCAACACAACCTCGTACGTGGAGAGCCCAGTCCTAGTCTGCGGGGTTGTGCGCATAGAGAGTAGCACTATCGGTAAGGCGTCCGGCCATTTCAAATTGGTGCCGGCACACGTCATAGCGAGTTTGTTCTTCAAGATTCCATTGTGCCGTTCTACCAATCTAGCACTCTGAGCATGTCTGGGCGAATGGAATCGTTTATCGATCTGTAATCCCGCACTTATTTGTAGAATTACAGCAGCGATAAAATGTGGACCATTGTCCGACCAGATGACCCTTAGCAAACCAAACCTTGGAAAATATTCCTTAAGCATGGTTTTCGGCGTGGTCATTGCTGTGGTATCTTTTACAGCAAAGGCTTCAACCCATTTACTGAAAGCACAAATGACTGCCAGGACGTATTTGAGGTTGTTACAATGCTCCATTTGAATAAAGTCAAAGTGAATTACCTCAAAAGGGACAGAAGGTGGACCAAAACTACCCCTTGGTGTCGATGTGCCCTTCCCCACATTGTGCTGTAGACAGACCATACAACTTTGGACAAAACGGTCAGCAGTTTTCGGGATGTTAACATTTACCCAAACAGTTTCTAACATTTTGCAAATTTTACTAGCGCATATGTGAGTGGGACCATGAGCCATTGAAACCATCATAGTGATGTACGCATCCGGCACCATCCATTTTCCCTCTGAATTATCCACCCAGCACCCATCATCATCCAACCTCGCCAAGCCCTCAGCCCATTCCTTAGTTTCCTCTAGAGTGGCATCTGCTTGGATATTCTTTATAAAATCAATACCTTCATCTATAGTACAGACATTTGTGGCTTCCCTTGTAGTGTACATATCTGAATAGAGATCAGTAGCAGTTTGTTTGGCTATCTGGTCAGCGAAAGCGTTCCCTTTTCCTACATCATCTGTAATTTTATGATGTGCCGCGCACTTCATAATTGCTAGCTGAGTGGGAAGTGCAAGCGCTGAGAGTAACTGAACTATCAAGGTGCCATATTGGATCTTTGTTCCATTTGAGGTCAAGAAACCTCGCTCTGCCAAAGTCTACTGAAGTTGTGAACTACCCCAAAAGCATACTGACTATCAGCATATATGTTTACTCTAAGCCCGTCAGAAAGTTCACAAGCTCGAGTCAATGCAATAATCTCTGCAGCCTGCGCAGAGTTATGTGAAATTCTTTTGGTTTCCACAATCGTGCTTAGTGTAGTGATGACATAAGCAGCAGTGGATGTACCATCCAGAAGTTTGAAACAGGAGCCATCACAAAATAGCTCCCCTTGTGGATCACTCAAAGGTGTATCTTTCAAATCAATCCTGCCTTTGGTTTCTTGCTCTGTGGCATAAAGGCAGTAATGTGACATTTCGTCACTGCAAGCAATGTCTTGCGGAAGAGGTAATAATTCAGCCGGATTCAGTACACAATATCTCTTAATTTTGATATGCGGTGCAAATAAGATCATTTCGTATCTCGTTAATCGTGCAGAAGTGAGATGTTGTGTTTGCGTTCTGTTTAATAGAATATCTACAGAGTGAGGTACCAACAAGATTAAAGCATGGTCTAGGACCATATCTTCGCTCTGTTTTACAGACGGAGCAGCAGCGACAGCTCTCAGACATCTCGGCAAAGCGCATGCAACAGGATCAAGGGTGGAGGAAAAGTAACCTCATGGCCTGGGATGCTGGAAATGCATCGGAGGCACAGGGCCTCCGTATCCTTGTCCTTTACTGCTTTTTATCGTGTGTTCTGTCGTGTTTTCCACACAGACGTTAATGTGGGACTCCTGGAGGTGCAGCTCTCTCTCTTTTGGTTTGGTGAACGGACCCGTGGGATACCCTTATGGCACCCATGGGTGAGGGTACAACCCTGTGCCCCTAGTGTATGTTTTTGGGCACCTATGGGTGGCCCACAGAGCAGTGTATGGGCTGGTGGCAGCTCCATGCTGAATTTGACAGGTGCGCAGAGTATCCTCCATTTTGGGATACCCCGGCCCTGCCATTTGGATCAGTTGATTCCCAATGGCAGGGCCGGGGGATGGAAAACAAGATGGCCCCGGTGGCCTCTTGCTTTCTATTACCCATTACCTTGTTTTCCCAAAGTCCTGGGAAGCCCTGACTCTGTCCCTCCCCCCTGACTGGCTGTTGGGTGTAAATGCCATATATGGTGTTGTTGTGAAGGCCCGGCCAGACTAGCTGGAGCCTTCCCGGTGATATATGTTGTGGGTACCTCCTGTGGGTGGGACCTGGGTGAATAGAGTGTGTGACGAATATGCATTCTGTGTTGTGGATGTCTAGTATCTGGTGGTTGACACAATGACTGAGACAGCCCTGCCCGAAACCGGTATGAATGCAGCTTGGAGTGTTGAATGGCTAGGTACTTGTCCCAATACACATAACTTGTTGTGAGTGTCTGGAGAGAAGTGAATGGCCTGAATACCTCGTGTACCTTATTGGCTGCCTGCCTGCATGAATGCCCGTAGTCGTGATTGGATGCTTGAGTGTGACCCAGCGGAATGAATGGGAGATCAACAGTATATCTGGGGACCTCTCACTGCTAGGAATCGTGTTCAGAAGCTGAAGTCCACTACGACGAGTAACTGGAGTAACTGACGCTTGACCTTGAAGCCCTGCTGGACGAGAAGAATTGCTGTTGCTCTCCTTCACAATCTGAAAGCTGCTGTGCCTCCAAGGACTGACCCAGAGAGGGCCTGGTAAGGCACCCTCTTCCCGAGCTACGAGGGACCATCGTGCACAGCTGATCTTTGCCAACGCTCCCTGGTAGGCAGACCTTTGACAGGCTGCCGACCCGATACGGGGACTGCTGCGGAACTCCAAGGAGAAGCACTCAGACTGTTGTCCGCCACTGTCGACGACCGCTGTCGCCGACTGGAGCCGCCGTGCTCCTGTTTGCCTAAGAACTTCAATTGATCATCGGATGCTCTCGCCTGCATCGTCATCTGCGTGTCTCCCACTGGAGAAGGCCCGACCGTCGACGCACCGAGGAGCATCCACCGGTGGGTTTCCCGCCACCTAAAGACCACAGAGACGCCAACGACTCGACGCCGACGACTCGACGCCCTTGCTGGGCCACAGTTCTTCATCATCTCTTTGCGGTCCAGAACTATCGTCACTGAGGTGCCCTGCACGCCTCTTCCTTGCAGGACGCCCACGCTCTGTCGTCGATGAGCACCGCTAGGAACGAAGCTGCCACTTCACGGCCGTAGTGCAACCTGTTCACCGTCGGACGTTCAACGACCCGTGACTCCCGCCATAAAGGGAGGGCACTCAAGAAGGGCCGTCGATTCCCTGACACCGAACGCCGAGTTCCATGACACCTCTCGACGATCCGTGGCTCCTGCCTGAAAGGGAGTCACTCAAGAAGGATCGGTCGACGCATCGTCGGAGACCTCTACTCCACCAGGTACATTGGGGGGCTAAAACCTTAATAGGAGGAAGTAAGACTATTGAACATATGGACTGGGCTTGTGCTATATATCTTTATTTACAGGTTGCCCAGGTGGGGGGATCTCCACACAGAACTGTGTCCAGGTAACAGGGGCAGCATTCTGCCTACTGTTTCAACCACCTTGCGTTCCTGCCTATCTCTATTGCTGGTTTCCTCGTTATTAATCTGTGTGACATTTTAACTGTACAGTTGATGCACTTTAATGAGATTCAATAACATTAGTGCTACCACTTTAGAATTGCATATATTTATCATTATTGACTTCCAAGTACAATTGGCGTTATTGTGATCGTGTGCATACCCTTGAATATTAATTATATAAAGACTGTGTTTTCAGTAATACAGTGTGTGGACATTCCTTTGTGGGGGTTCGGGGAATACACTGTACTTAAGAACCAGCCTGCATCACCTCCTGAGAAGCCAGGCCATGATTGCTCGACCACGTACCAATAATAGAGAATCTTGGCTGGGGTCTTCTGTGCCTCTCCTCTACCATATAGAGAGCGGAAGTACAGACACCCCCTACCAGTCTTTACACGGCCTATTCTTCCCCCCATGTTCCTGCGTTAACACAGCCAAAGCACATCCATCACTTTCATGCACATTCAACTCAAAGGCCTTTTTGTAATTTGGTGTGCCCAAAACCGGTGCTGAACACAGTGCGGTCTTGAGCAAATCAAAAGTTTGTTGAGTTCCAAGTTCCACTGCAATGGCAAAGAAATGCCCTTCTTTGTCAAGGCCAACATTGGTTTGATCACTAGTGAGAATTTTGGGATCCACTGCCTACAGTAAGAAGCCATTCCTATCAAGGCTCTGACTTCCTTCAGTGTATTTGGGACAGACATGCTAGAAATGATTTTAATTCGTTCAGGTGTCAATCTTCTTCCCTCCTTTGACAGGAGCCTAAATAGGCAACCTCCTGTCGAAATACTGAAACTATTTCAGTGAAGCTTTATGTCCATGCTTTGCTAGATGAATAAGCAACAACACGGTGCCCTCCTTGCAAGCACTTTCTCTGAATCTGCAGCTAAAAGAAGGTGGTCAAAATATTGAAATAAAAGTACAAGTAGCAGGCAACTCAAGTGTATCAAGCTGCTCTTTCAAAGCCCTACTGTAAATGCTCGGACATTCCGTGTACCCCTGTGGTGCATTGGGGAATGTAAACGAGCATCCCCCTAGGGTGAACGCGAACAAACATCTGCTATCCTTGCGTACAGGAATGCTAAAGAAGGCATTCTTAAAATCTACAACACTAAAATGAGTAGCAGAAGCTGGGATCATCGTTAATATTGTTGTTATATCAGGCAGAATAGGAAATTGTGGAGCAACAATCTTGTTGATAGCACATAAATCAATAATAAAAGGAAAAGGAATTGCATTATCTCCTTTCTTATACACCGGTAAAATCAGACTATTGCACAAGCTACCTGCAATTTCTTCAATTACCCCACGGTGCACAAAATCGGAGACTATACATTTCAAAGCTTGCTCACCATCAACTGAAATCTTATACTGTGGAATACGTGGCAACTTTACTCCAGGTTTCAAAATGATTTTTAACAGGTTCAATCTGTAAAACACAGACATCATTGTCATCAATCGCCCATAAACACTCTGGAACGTCACTTAATTCCGGCGGCAAAGGTCTAGTCAACAACTGGCTTCTACCAGGACCCTCTGCCCTAGGGCGGCCTCTGGATCGTCTACCCATGATACCATATGTGTTATTTGAACTCTGCTGGAGGATCGGGCATTGTGCACGCCAATGACCATCTTGTCTGCAATAATCACATTGGTTCACGTGTACAGGACCCAACGGCACATTACCTTGTGGAACATTCTGTCCCCGGAACTGTGTACTACCCGCTCTAGGACCTCTAACAATCTGTTGCAACAACACCTTAGTTTTCAAGTCTCCCTTTTTCTTTTCAATCCTTTCCTTCTCATTATTGACTCGGTTTTCATAATACTGAGCCATATGCAACACTTCAGACTGAGACTTAGCTTGCCAAGCGCTCTCAGAAGTCATAATTTGCGACTGGATGTCAGGTAACAATCCACACACAAATTTGTCCAAAAATAATCGTTTTCCAGACTTTGTGCTTAAATCTTGTCCACTAAAATCTGAAAATACTTGTTCAAACCGATTGAAGAATTCGGTAGCACCCTCAGATTTTCCTTGGATACAGGCAGTAAGTTTGTCCCAAACAATCCTTCTCTCAGGAATTAAGGCCTTCAGTTTTGTCACTATTCTTTCAGGCAAAGTCAGTATAATCGGTGGTGGTCTTTCACCAGCTTTCCTTTCTCTATCTTGCCTAGCCAAATTATCCCATGTGTCCTCTAACCCTGGTAGATCGTCTACTGTCCTAATCTGTTTCCACAAATCCGCAGGTAGGAGCACAGGAAATAGCAAATCTATATCACCCAAAATGAATACTGACGACTGCAAGACAGATTCCATTTCTTTATAAAACCTTTTCGGATTTTTCCTAATATCTGGGATAGATTGTCTAATGTTATTCACCTCCTATCTTGAGAATGGGACGTGAACAAACTGTGATACATAATGTGCTTCAATGTCAACCGTTGCGGCATTAGCTAGAACCTCAACTTTAGGGACAAATGTCGGAGGAACCTCTCTCATAGGCAACTGAGAAGTAGGCAACTTCTAACGCTTACAGAGCAACAGAGCCAAATCGAGCACTCAGGCAGCTGAAGGAGTGTCAGATGAAAAAAGCTCTCTTGTAGATATTCAATAATTCTGCAGGACAACAAATCTTTCTTTTTATACATTCATCCTGCAGGTATTCTACCATAACCTGTATCACTTTCCTCTGCATTTCTGGCGTATACTGACTGTACGTGTCATATACTTCTACGGGAGATATCGACATGTCTGAAATCCATCTAAGTGGATCTCTTGTGCAAATTCGCGTTTCTTCACTCATCGATTTACAAAGAGGAAGGAACCGTTTCTGTACAAACATAGCGCCCAAACTATCACCATCTATTTCATCATTCTGTAACCTTTCTAACTCCCTTCTATACTCAAAAACCATCCCGACCTACTCAAATACTTTCTCCGCAGTATCTCTTGAACATGCTAAAACATTCAGATCCCTCAACCCTTGTGGGAGATCTACATCATTCAGTCTGTTCCACATTACGGATAAATGAATTCCCAGCCCTTCAATAAAATCATTTTGTTCAGGAAGACCTTCTAGGTTAGAAAGTGTAGCTAAAACATCAGATTGTTTACCTTTCTCCATGCACTGTCTAGCCCATGCATTCAGATCTCGCTTTCTTTCTTTAGAAACTGTATTACGAGTTACAATTTTCGATTCCGCTCCCTTATCAACTACAAGCGGAACAGAACCACTCGGAAGAGAAAGAGTAGACACATCTTGTACAATAGGTAATGAAGGTGCTATCACTGGTCTAAAAGACAAAATTTACCAAACCCATGGCAGCAGGCAAAGGTGGAGGTACAGTTAGAGGAGCAACAATAGGAAGAGGAGCAATAGGTAGTGGCGGAGGAGTAATAAGATGAGTAATAAGAGGTGCAGGAACTACTACGGGAGGAGGAACAATAGCAGGAAGAGGTAAAGCAACAGGAATAGGTACATAAGGAGGTGGCGCAGTGGTGCCAGGCCTTCATTCATTTAAAAGATTGTCAATCAGTTCATCTGACACATGGAAATCTTTAGACGGGTATATTTTCTGGATGCCGAGTTGAAAAGCCCTATCCATATTTCTAACTGACTCTGATTGTTTTTGTTGATCATACAATAATGCTTTCTCAGCGTTCGACATATTACGGCGCGCATGTTTCTCTCTACTTTTAAGCTGCTGTCTACCTTCTTTTTTCCAATTTTGTAATACATCAAATGCTGCAGGTCTAGCTTTTTTCTTTAACAATATAGATTCTAAATATTCTATACGAGAAATCTCAAAGCTACCATTGATTTGCCACTGAAGTTCGGAAGCATGTCTAGTTTGTCTGTGCCAAATATCATTAAACACTATACTACCAATCCCGTACTTACAGTACATAGTACATGCCGGTGACCCCTCCTGTGGTGCCGTACAGCCAAATTCCAAAGATTGTCTGTCTCTGCGGAATAATGCCCTGAAACAGGCCGACAATTTCTCAGGCATATCAGATTACTGGTGTTACCTGGCAGTAAAAGTACTCGCGAGGACAATGCGCCAAAATCAAATATCAGGATACTTAGGAATCGGGGCACGACTCACCTGATCAGAGAAGTAAGGGAGGTCCGATCGGATTACTAAGGACAACAAAGGACTCTCGTGGTTGGTGATTTTGGCAAAACTGCCCACCTCGATATATGGACCCTGGTCAAGATGCCACCTCGGACTGTGAGCTCACCATCCAGGGATCGGGTCGTGCAGTACTGTTGAAGTGTCGCGTCTCATCCAAGAAGGTGCCCCCTTTCTCACCATCTGATCCCGGTCCGATAGCCACATCAAACTCTTCAACGAGGTGTCATAAATCTTGAGGGTCCCTATTCCGGCGCCATCTGTAAAAACAAGAAAATATCAATGCTGAGTACCACAAAAGGAAATACACCAATCACGGGCTAGAAAGATTCACAGATCTTTTATTCTGTACAGTTACAAAGAAACACAGGTAGCTATCTGGCTCTCAACACCCCGCAATGAGTACTAGCCCGTCAAAAAGAGAAGAGAGATTGCTGGACATTTAAACATTTGTGCTTTTATACATTTCTGAATAATATTGTCCATCCCCTCTTCATGTTAATAATCTGCGGTCTAGAGTTTGTGCCTAGTTCACATACAGCTTATACAATAATATGCAGACGGATTACACGAGTTTGCATTTCCATCAAGTTACAATAGTGATGTATATTCTGAGATCCTGCGGTAAGCCTTAGTCTATATCCCTTCACAATGCAGTTCGGCCTGTGTCCAGGCTGATAATTTACTCAGCATTGTCCCAACGTTTACACAGGGATGAATCTTATGTGTGCAGACAATACTCAGATGGCAGTTCATACGAAGCGCAAGGTCTCTTTACCTAGTCTAAACAGTCGGCTCTTGGACAGTCTAACCAATAACAGAACTCAAAGGTCGACAGGCTTGGTTGCAAGTTGAAAACACAGTCCACCATTTTAGAACAGAGAATACATGAACAGAAATCAAAATGGCGGATGATTGTAAAATGGCGGCAAAGTCGATCCAAAATTGGAACTTTGCAACGCGGTTTTCCCCCTAGAGGAACTAGGCTTAGGCCAATATAAATCAAAAGGAGGCACTATATGATTTTCGTTTAACAGTGCAGCTGGTAGTTGGACTTTTTAGAGATATCCGAAATTTGAGTGAAGAAGGAGAGAGTGCAGTCAAAGATGTTCCCACTGTGTTTTGCCTCACAGAGGGGTACAGGTGCAGGACCAAGGGAGGCTGACCAGAAAGAGAGTGGGAATGTGGGAGCAGGAGTCCTGTTGTGAATGATCTCAGTCTTACTGGCACTGAGGCAGAGGTAGTTTGCAGCACACCATGGCTGAATTACGGGCAGACAGTCAGATATGAGAAAGGTATAAGAGGTTGCTCAGGGTAGCCTGAAGGAGAGTTGCATGTCATCAGCGTAACACTGGAAGTGAGAGATGAAAGTGACAATCACACATGTCAGCGCAGCCATGTAGACGTTGAAGAACCAGGGGTCTAAGTTAGAACCCTGGGAAACACCACAGGTTGAAAGAGTGATAGTAGAAAGAAAGGACCCAAGTTCAACCTGAGATGGATGGTCAGAAAGGAATGAGGTTACCCACGCCAGAGCCTGACCTGTGATTCCCAGGGTGTCACGGAGAAGTGCAATCAGGATGTTGTGGTTTACCATGTCAAAGGCAGAGAAGAGGTCAAGAAGAATGAGGACAGAGGGGTGTTAGTGTCGAGATTTAAGAGCAGGTCTTCACAGGTATTCAGAAGAGCGGTTTCCGTTCCTCTGGTTTCTCTAAAGCCAGACTGATGGTCGTGGAGGCAACCCGCAGATTCACTGTTGAGGGTGAGCTGAAAGATAGCCAGCTTCTCTGATAGTTTGTCCAGGAATGGGGTGATAGAGATAGGATGGTAGTTTGCCAGAATGGAGGGGTTGGCAGAGGGTTTCTTAAGCAGAGGGTGCACAATTGAGTGCTTAAGAGAAGATGGGAAAACTCCAGTGGCAAAAGAGAGATTGCAGAGATCAGCCAAGGCTGGAGCAAGAGAGTCAATGTTGTACCTAATGGTTTTGGAGGGGTAGGTGTCCACCTGTTTGGATGAGGCCTTCATAGATCGGACTTGTCTGGCGTCCTAATCAGGTGTAATGGGATTGAGAGAAGAGAGGAGAAGTGGTAGAGTGGCAAAGGGAGGCTCCAGAAGTGTTGGTGTATGATGTGGTGTGGAAGTGAGAGAGAAAAGGATGTCTTGGGTTTTTCAGTGAAGTGTGCAGCCAGGGCTCAGCAAAGGTCCTGTGTGGTTGTGACAGAGGAGGAGGAGGGGGAATATTGAAGATTACCAGTAAGTAATCTGAGTATTACCTCCATGTCCCTCTTTCTCGTCCAGGTACTTACCTTTGAGTTGTACCAAAGCAGAAACAGGAAGGACGCCCATGCCCACCACAAAAGACACAGACGCCAAGGGTCATGCGAAACCCACCCAACATTAATTTATTCAAGATACAGCAAAAAGCCAAAGGCATGCTGACCATGACTCTTATCACTCCCTCAACCAGACACAGCCTCCAGAACACCCACACCAAAGGAAGAGTTGGTAATGCAGAATGAATGTATTAGGTGTAGCCCATGGGGCAGCTCAGCAAATATCCAACAAAGGTAGCCCCCGCAGGCGTGCCCAGGAGACGGTCACCCCTCTTGTGGACCGACCCTGGACCCAAACTGCAGTACAGAGGCCCACATGCTCATAGAATCAAAGATTTAATCCACCGGTTAATCATTGGAATGGAAGCCTGGCAACCACAGCCCTCTGCCCCCTGATCAGTGAGACAAAAGGACTCTCTCTAGGACAGATAATGTAAACCGCCTGCTTGGCATCCAGACCTTGCCAAGCCTCCTCCTTAGGAGAGGACGGAGCAAGAAAGAAAGCCGAGATAACCACTTCCTGAGACCGATGGAACCAAGAGGCGACCTTGGGCACAAACGAGGGGTCCCAGCCCAGCACCAAAGCCTCCTCCTGGACCACTAGAAACAGTGCCCTATGCAAGAAGGCTCTGATTTCCCGCAAATGCTTAGCCAAAGTAATGGCAATCAGGAAGGTAGTCTTCAGCATCAACTATTTTATCTCCACCTCCTCCTGGGGCTAAAATGGAGGCTTCTGCAATATGGACAGGACCCAAGGAAGGTCCCACGGGGAACCCCAACTGGGCCCAAAGGATGAGTACCTGCTACCACTTCCAAGAGCGTTGAGACCAGAGGCTCGTCCCCTACCGGAGAGGACCAGGAAACCTGTAAAGCCCGAATGGCAGACCACTGAGAACAGAAAGTAGAGACCACCAACCCCTTCTCTGCCCCTTCATGAAGAAATTGCAAAATGTATGGGAGGCCACACTCCAGTGCCAGGACAAACTTCAGGTAACTCCAAGCTAGAAAATTAGCCCAATGACGGTCAGAGGACTTAAGTGTAGAGGACTGACGCACCCTCTGAACCATCCCAGCCACTGCTGCTGAAAGGCCTAATGCCAGGAGATCCCTCCTCTCTGGTTCCAGAATCCACAACGGATGAGAGAGGAGAAGTGAAACATTGACCACCCGCAATGGAGACGGCCACCGGAGCAACACCCAAGGAGAAGCTAACTGCATCTCCAGAAGGCCCGGGAACCACACCCTCTGAGGCCAGTAAGGGACCACCAGGATGAACACGCACAGAGATTATCTGATTGTGCTGATGACCTGCAGAATCAGGGGATTTGGAGGAAAGGCAAAAAGAAGCTCTGGGGGCCAAGTCAAAGGAAGAGCGTCTCCCCCAAACCCTGGGAGGCAGAGTCCTCAAGCAAAACCGGGAAAGTTGAGATTTGCAGGGGGATGCAAATAGGTCCATCCAGGGATGCCCGAACAACCGACACACCTCCTGAAAAACATTGGGATGAAGAGAAATCTCCCCTGAGACCGGAAACACCCTGCTGAGCTGGTCCGCAGTCACATTGTCCACCCCCTGGATATGGACCGCTCTCAAGGAGACCAGTTGTGCGACGGCCCAGGTCCAAATGGACAAAGCCAGATCCACCAGAGAGCGGGACCCTGTACCCCCTGATGGTTGATCAATAATAATAATAATAATAATAATAATAATTAGTAATTTGCATTTATATAACGCTACAAACCCTCAGATATAGAGCGCTCGCTTTGACATCTGTGTAGAGCCTGCTAACGCAGGTTTGAATCCCGGCAGGGCCAAACTCAGCCTTTCATCCTTCCGAGGTCGATAAATGAGCACCACACACCGTGGGTAATAATAGGCAGTGCTCAGATATCTGAGGGTTTGTAGCGCTATATAAATTCAAATGATTTATTATTATTATTATTATTATTATTATTATTATCATTATTATTATTAGCCAAAGGGTTGTCTGTCCGTTCCAGAATATCCTTCCTCTGGATCGAAGACCTGAAGACCACCAAAGTCCTTATAACACTTGCCAACTCCTTCCAATTGGAGGAGGCCAGCTTGAAAAGAAAGGTAGGTACTGGGAAGAGGAAGAGGGACAAGGAGGTAATCTTATATTGTATTAATTTTAATATATATTACATCCACTTCAATATGTGTCATATTAATTTCAATGGGTTTCATATTCATTCCATTGCATGTCCTATTCACTTCAACGTGTGTCATATTCACTTCAACGTGTGTCATATTCATTTCAAAGGGTGTCATATTTATTTCATTGTATGTCCTATTCATTTCACTGCATTCCTTATTCATTCCAATGCATGTTATATTCACTTCAATGTGTGTTATATTAATTTCAATGGGTGTCGTATTCATTCCAATGCATGTTATAGTCACTTCAACGTGTGTCATATTCATTTCAATCGGTGTCATATTTATTTCAATGCATGTCCTATTCATTCTAATGCATGGTATATTAATTTCAATGCATGTTACATTCACTTCAATGTGAGTCGTATTCATTTCAATGGGTGTCATACTCATTCCATTGCATGTCCTATTCACTTCAAAATGTGTCATATTCACTTCAACATGTCTCATATTCATTTCAATGGGTGTCATATTCATTACATTGCATGTCCTATTCACTAAACGTGTGCCATATTCATTTCAATGGATGTCACATTTATTTCAATGCATGTCCTTCCCATTTCAATGATGTCTTCTTTATTTCAATGCATGTTATATTCACTTCAACGTGTGTCAAATTCATTTTAATGGGTGTCATATTCATTCCACTGCATGACCTATTCACTTCAACGTGTGCCATATTTATTTCAACGTGTGTCATTTTCATTTCAATGGGTGTCATATTCATTCCATTGCATGTCCTGTTCACTTCAACGTTTGTCATATTCATTTCAATGGGTGTCACATTTATTTCAATGCATGTCCTATTCATTTCACTGCATGTCTTATTCATTCCAATGCATGTTATATTCACTTCAATGTTTGTCATATTCATTTCAATGGGTGTCATATTCATTCCAATGCATGTTATAGTCACTTCAACGTGTGTCATATTTATTTCAATCGGTGTCATATCTATTTCAATGTATATCCTATTCATTCTAATGCATGGTATATTAATTTCAATGCATGTTACATTCACTTCAATGTGAGTCATATTCATTTCAATGGGTGTCATACTCATTCCATTGCATGTCCTATTCACTTCAAAGTGGGTCATATTCACTTCAATGTGTGTCATATTAATTTCAATGGGTGTCATATTCATTCCATTGCATGTCCTTTTCACTAAACGTGCGCCATATTCATTTCAATGGATGTCATATTTATTGCAATGCATGTCCTTCTCATTTTAATGCTGTCTTATTAATTCCAATGCATGTTATATTCACTTTAAGGTGTGTCATATTAATTTCAATGGGTTTCATATTCATTCCATTGCATGTCCTATTAACTTCAACGCGTGTCATATTCATTTCAATCGGTGATATATTTATTTCAATGCATGTCCTTCTCATTTCAATGATGTCTTATTCATTCCAATGCATGTTATATTCACTTCAACGTGTGTCCTATTCATTTCAATGGGTGTCATATTCATTCCATTGCATGTCCTATTAACTTCAACGTGTGTCATATTAATTTCAATCGGTGTCATATTTATTTCAATGCATGTCCTTCTCATTTCAATGATGTCTTATTCATTCCAATGCATGTTATATTCACTTCAAAGTGTGTCATATTCATTTCAATGGGTGTCATATTCATTCCATTGCATGTCCTGTTCACTTCAACGTGTGTCATATTAATTTCAGTGGGTGTAATATTTATTTCAACCTGTGTCATTTTCATTTCAATGGGTGTCATATTCATTCCATTGCATGTTATAGTCACTTCAACGTGTGTGATATTCATTTCAATCAGTGTCATATTAATTCCATTGCATGTCCAATACACTTCAACGTGTGTCATATTTATTTCAATCGGTGTCATATGTATTTCAATGTATATCCTATTCATTCTAATGCATGGTATATTAATTTCAGTGCATGTTACATTCACTTCAATGTTAGTCATATTCATTTCAATGGGTGTCATACTCATTCCATTGCATGTCCTATTCACTTCAAAGTGTGTCATATTCATTTCAATGGGTGTCATATTCATTCCATTGCATGTCCTTTTCACTAAACGTGTGCCATATTCATTTCAATGGATGTCATATTTATTGCAATGCATGTCCTTCTCATTTTAATGCTGTCTTATTAATTCCAATGCATGTTATATTCACTTTAAGGTGTGTCATATTAATTTCAATGGGTTTCATATTCATTCCATTGCATGTCCTATTCACTTCAACGCATGTCATATTCATTTCAATCGGTGTCATATTTATTTCAATGCATGTCCTATTCATTCTAATGCATGGTATATTAATTTCAATGCATGTTACATTCACTTCAATGTGAGTCATATTCATTTCAATGGGTGTCGTACTCATTCCATTGCATGTGCTATTCACTTCAAAATGTGTCATATTCACTTCAACATGTCTCATATTCATTTCAATGGGTGTCATATTTATTTCAATGCATGTCCTATTCATTTCACTGCATGTCTTATTCATTCCAATGCATGTTATATTCACTTTAAGGTGTCTCATATTCATTTCAATGGGTTTCATATTCATTCCATTGCATGTCCTATTCATTCAACGTGTGTCATATTCATTTCAGTGGGTGTAATATTTATTTCAACCTGTGTCATTTTCATTTCAATGGGTGTCATATTCATTCCATTGCATGTCATATTCACTTCAACGTGTCATATTAATTTCAGTGGGTGTAATATTTATTTCAACGTGTGTCATATTCAGTCATATTCATTTCAATGGGTGTCATATTTACTTCAACGTGTGTCATATTCATTTCATTGGGTGTCATATTCATTCCATTGCATATCGTATTCACTTTAACGTGTGTCATATTCATTTCAATGCATGTTTTATTCACTGAATTTCAGTGTATGTCATACTCATTTCAATACATGTCATACTCATTTCAATACAGGTTATACTCATTTCGATACATATTATTGGCATCTCAATGTATGCCTTACTCATTTCATTGCATGTTGTATTCATTTTAATATGTCACATTCTCAGAGGTGTAATTTTGACCTGAACGGCTTCCCATACATCTGCTTTGTAGTTTGTGCTATCGCATTAGAGTACCGATCGAGGCGGGGTGAGGGGGGAGGGATGACATATGAGGAGGGACACAGAGCTTGTAGTTGTTGTTTGATTATTTGCCCACCAATTCATTGATTGCCCATGGACATACTAATCCATATAGACATTCGCTAGTTCCTAGCCCTCCCCTCCTCAACCAGCCTAACAAAATATTGCCTTTGCATTGGAAGTGCCTGCCAGTTTTTTTCAAAGCAGTCTTCTGAGAGTGAATTACTTAATTGGAGCTGTAAACCAATTACAGCTCCAATTAAGGCGTAATAAACAAGTCTTAACCAGTTCTGTCTTCTGCCACTTGATTTACAAACACTATGCCTGTCATTCACTGACGTTCTGGTAAAACAAGCAAAGGCAAAGCCAACAGTTTTGGCTTTTTTCTAAGTATTAGTCACTTGTCAAGTTGCCAGGCACTGCTATAAAGATGCCCAGCTACTCGCACTAGTTTGCACATGCTATCATCAATGGGCAGTTAATAGTCAGTTAATGACTGTTGAATTTGTTGGGGGAGTATTCAAATGACTTACTGATTAATCCTCCTAAATCATAAATAATTTGTTTTAGTAGACGATTAAAAAGAATAGCTGCCTTTAAGTGACTCTGAACGGTCAGACAATTCCTGTGACTAAAGACGTAACATACTCGGGTTTTAAAATCAGATCCCTCCCTAAAACAGCCCTTGTAGAATCGGGTATAGAGGGAAGAATGGATCCATTTTCCTACCAGATGAAAAAACGTTTGGGGAAATATTCTCCATTATCCCACTGATCAATTTCTACAAGAGCAAGATTATCCCAACAGTAATGTATGGGCTGGAAGTAGATCCTCAAGCCTGCAATATAGATTGGACCGGAATATAAGGCAGGCTGGGGAAACAAGTTTGAACTCTACCGCAGTCTTTACCGATGGTGAGTCTGCGATTTCAGCTTGCCTTAAATTCGCTTTGGGCCAGCTTGGATTGGAACTTGGTGTCATTATATAGACTAATAGTGCAACCCCAAAAGCAATCCTTATATAAGGATATTAGATATCAGCTGGAAGAGGAAACTAGTCCTGCCTTAGGTAAACTGAAGGGAACTGTTGCTGCAATTTGGCAAAAGTGCTCCCGGACGGTGGAAGATCTAGTCATTAATCCAAATGCGGTAAAATTGGCAATCATGAGAACCGACTGGGTAAGCACTTTAATTCAAATGCGTAGTTATTCCAATGCCACATCTTTTTCCATTCCTGATAAACCAAGAGTATGCCTACCAAAATACTTGAAGCGCTTCCCAAACTCCTGTTGGAGAGCAGAGTTCTTAAGATTTCGGCTACATTTGGTATTAACGGGTGAGATTCTGGCGGTATGTAAGAATGGTAAATAGAGAATGAATGTATGAATGTACTCTATGTGCAGTTACCCAAAAACAGACCCTAAGGCATATTATGATCGAATGCCCCGCTGTTTAGAACCAGAGAGCTCTCTATTTGAGACATTTTGTTGACAATGTGGAGTGGCCAAACACAGAGGACTTTGGGAGAGACTATCCTCAGGCTAAGAAACATTTCACACGGTAGAAGTCCTGAAAATGTTGAACACGCCCGTGTTTATTAATTTGTATATTGGTTAAAACATGGAAAAAGATTTTTTGTATTTTACAGTAAATATATGCTAGTGATGTGAAGGGTAGTGTTGAGGATTGGTTATGTAAATGTATTATGTGTTGTTACTTGTTGATTTTATTTTTTCTTTTGCTGTGTATATTTATATTTGTGAAAAGTTGCATCTTTTTAAAAAAAATCGCCAGTTAATACTACTACAGCAGTTCCTGGCAAGTGTCTTTCCCATGCCTACATATAATCCCAAACCGATGGCATTGCCAATGCATGTTTTGTAAGGCGCACTCAACATAAAAGACGTTTTACCCCCTACATGTTCAGGGACATACCTATTGGCTTTGTCAATGCTTGTCTCAATGTATCACTTTTGCAGCTACCTCCCTGAAACATGAGTGTGACAGGGGTTCAGATTACGCTGCCAGGGACAGCTGCACCAGCAGCTCCAGCTATTTGTAGACAGCGTTCGTTGAAGTCCGAGGCATTATCAGGAGCTGCTGCTCGGCAGCGAGCTGCTTGCAGACTAGAGGGCAGCAAATGTCTACAGCTACGCACTTAGCAAGACGTTGTTTGCGTTGCCTGTCAGCCCTTGTTTTGTGCACTAACTTGAGCTTTTGTCTCATGCAAATGTAAGTGTTTAATTAAGGCTTTGAATGATATTGACTGCCGCTCCCACTTATTGAAATATGATTGTACGCGCCAGAAACTATTTTACTGCTGGTGTGTCCCATTGAAATGTAGTAACTTGGTGTTATTTTTTTAAACAAGACTTTGAAAATGTTACTATCTGGAGTCGAAGTACACCTCCTTCCAATACAGGTAGTACTTTGTCCATAATGACACCTGCCCACAAATCTAACATTACTACTACGTAATTCCCTCATGCCTTCCAGGAAAGGGGTGGGGAAGAAATAAGCGACACAAATTAAGGTGAGATGCCTGTTCGACATTTGTGTGCTAAAGCTTATCAATATGAGTGATACCTTTACTGCATAAATGTCAAGTTTTCAACTGCTCTGTCAAAACCCGACCCCTTTGTCCTGTCATTTTCTCCTCCAGTGATTTGATACAGCCACACGTGGTAAAAAGAACTAAGGGCCTGATTCAGGGAACATTTTCCTATGGGATTGTATAAAACTTCAGACTTTCAGTGGTGTAGTAACCTTGGATTTATTAAACAGCAAAAGGTGGCAGCATAAATAAAGGTAGTTGCTAATCACTTTTGGATTCACTGCAATGCACTGTTCAAGTCTCTGGGCTTTCTCTCAGTCCTTAAGGCTGGGGCAAGTCTCTGACTCCTCATACAGGAGGAGCGTCGGGAGCAGCTGCCACTCTGTGAGATTTCAGAGTTGCAGGGTCTCGCGAGTAGTCCTGCATCCCTCCCTTTGATAACAAAATTAAAGAAGTTCATTTATGTAGTCAATTCATAATATAGTCATCATACTTCACCGGTTTTCTGCGCTCTCTCCTTGGCTGATCCTCCTTCTCGCACTCACCGACCGGCATGTGGATTGTTTTGTAGGCCATCTCTGGTAGCTTGTTCTCTGTCTCACTCTCTCTGTGGGGTGCCCTCTGTGCCACCACCTCCAGCTCCCCTGCTGCCTCTCGGTCTTGGTGCTCTTGCCTGCTCGACTCTTCGCTTTCCCTCTCCGTTGGCTGATGCCTCTCGAACAATGCCACACGTTCCATGTTCCACGTGTGGCCATCTTGGGTGTGAGTGTGGTTGGTGCTTCTGTGTACTACCTTGATTGGCCGACTGAACTTGGATCCTGTCACTTGATCTTTGAGTGGTAGGCGAATTTTGATCCAGTCCCCTTCTCTGACTTCTCGACTTTGGACCACTCTCCTCCGATCATTCATTTTTTTTCATTTGGTCCTTGCTGTTCTTTATCCTCCATACCATGTTTTAGATATTCACTCTTTGTCTTCCCTCACGCTAGCCAACCATGGGGATACCAACGTGGACGCTGCTCTCCTTTCCCTCAGCATGCAGAAGGGTGACACTTGTGTGACGCTGTTGGGGGTCAGGCGGTGAGGTGCTATGGTTTCTTTGACTGTTTTCAGGGGGTCCATTTCGGATGCTGTGGCCAGCTGTATTGCTCCCTTGATGAACTGATTAGCTCTTTCCACCAGCCCATTGGCCTGGGGGCGGGACAGCGCTGCTTTGATTTGTCATATGTTGTGCCTTTTCAAGAAAGTCTCAATTTCTCGTGAGACTAGTTGGACTCTGTTGTCGGTGACGATGTCCTTGGGTAGCCTTCTCTGGAATACATTTGTCAAAACTTCTATGACGGTTGACGTGGTGATATTCGATACGAGTTTGGCTTTTACTCACTTTGACAAATAGTCGACCATGACCACACTGTAGCGGTGCTCGGTAGACATCGTCTCCAGGGGACCGATAAAGTCTAGTCCTATCTTCTGCCACACACCTTCCGGGACTTCTGTGGGTATTAGTGGCGCCTGTCTCGTCTTTAACCTCCTATTGCTTTTCAAGCACTCATGACATCTGTCAATCATCATGCAGATGTCCTGATCCATGGCCGGCCACCAGTAGGCCTCTCTCACTCGACGTTGTGTCAATGTGTTTCATAAATGTCCTGGATGGGCCCTACACAGGATGACTTTCCTCATGCCCACTGGCGGAATCACCTGATCGCCCTTGATGATCAGTCCTTCCACTTCAAACATTTCTACTGCTACTTTCCAATAAGGCCTCATGCCACACTCTCCTGACCCATTCCCTGAGTATCGCCATTGTGAGGTCTTTGCAGGTTTCCTCGTTCCAATGGCCCTCGCTCATTTCCAGAAATTCAGCAATTTTCAGATCCTGAATGGACGCTACCACACATTCATCTTCTAAGAACGTGGTTGCCTTCTCACTGTTTCCTAGTAGCCTGGACAGGCAGTCTGCTTGAGCCTTCTTCCACCCTGCTATGTGCGCTATGTCAAATGTGTCCTCCTGGAGTTTTGCTGCAATGCACACTAGGCGCGGCGTGGACGTTTTTGTCCCTCATGGGCTTAACATGTGGATCAAAGGGTTTATGATCAGTGACCAGCTTGAATTTTGTGCCCCAGATGTATGTGCTGAAGAACTCCACCGCCCATGCTCAGGCTAACATCTTCTTTTCCACTGTCTAGTAATTTTTTCGGTTTTGGAGAATACCTTGGATGCAAACGCTAGTACATGTTCTGTATCCCCTCTCTTCTGAGTCAGCACAGCTCCCAAACCATAAGCACTGGCGTTGGTGGTGATGATCGTGTCCCACTCGGCATTGAATGGCTGTATGCACGGGTCTTTCATGTTCCTTTCTTTTATTGCTTTGACCGCTTCCTTCTGCACCTGGGACTATGTAAACTCGGCTCCTTTTTTTTTAGCAGATCTCTTAACGGTGTGGTGACCTTGGAGAAGTTGTGAATAAACTTTATGTAGTATTCCGCCAGACCAAAAAATGATCTGAACTCATCCTTGTTGGTGGGTTTTGGGGCTTTTACAATGGCTTGCGCCAGGATTTGCTTGGGACTAATCCCCTGACTGGATATCTTGTAACCTAAATATTCGACTTCCTTGACCCTCAACATACACTTGTCATACCTGAGCTTGACGCCAGCTTCTTGTTGCTTGCTGAGGACTTCTCGTAGTATTCTTTCACGCGTTTGCTCATCTTCAGCATAGACTAATATATCGTCTTGAAAATATGAGACATTGCTCACGTCCCGCAGCAATGAATCCATCATCCGCTGGAAGGCGTAGGCTGCTGACGATAGGCCGAACAGCATTTGGTGAACTCATAGGTGCCGAACAGGGTGATGAACGCGGTAAGGGGCCTAGATTCTTTATGCAATTGTATCTGGTGATAGGCATCGCTCACATCCAGCTTAGAAAATACTTTGGCCTTCCTCATCACTAGTATGAGTTAATTTATACTTGGGAGGGGAAAGCTGTCCGTAATGACCTCTATGTTTAAACTGCAGAGGTCTGTACACTCTCACAGGTCTTCTGAGTTCTGTTTTTTGATGAGCACCACCGGGCTTAACCACTCCGATGTTTCCATTTTTTTGATGGTGCCTTCTTTCATCATTTTTTCCAGTTTCAACTTTAGTATGTTTCTAGCCGTAGCTGGCACGGGACGCACTTTGTGCTTCACCGGGACTGCATTGGTTTTGAGCATTATCCTATGCACGTACGCCTTGATTTTTCCTGGCCCTTCCGAAAACAGTTTAGGGAAATCTTCTTTCAACATCGGCACTCCTCCTGCATGGACTACGCTTGATCCTCCGTGCTGGGATCCAACTTAATCTTTAATTTGGCTTGATCATCCCAGTCCAACACCGCTGGCTCTTCCCTGGCCAAATACACTCTAGCCCTGGTTTTGCTTCCTCTGAACTCGACAACACCGTTAATGTATCCCAACAAACTTACTGTAGCGCCTCGAAATACTGTGGGCTTGTGTTTGGTGCCGAGTATTTCTACTTTATCGCTTTCCATCATCTCTTTATACGTGTGTATGGGCAGTATTGTTAAATTGGAGCCTGAGTACACCATCACTTTGTTTCCATCCCGTCCAATCTGATGATGCAGTGAGGCTTTTCCCTTCCGGCCTTCGAGCTGTTGACCATTATGACGGTGGGTCTGCCTTCCTCTTCGGACGACATGTCTCCTTCTTCACCTTCCTCCGCCTGTATGGTGTTCACTTTTTTGTTGCGCCAACTGCATATGATCGCAAAGTGTCCAATCCTTTTGCAAACAAAGCATTCTTCCCTGTCATTTGCCAAGTGTTTTGTGCTGGTACATCTATGACATTTGAGGGGTTCCTTCCTCCCCCACCTTCCTTCCCTTGGTTCAGCTGGTTGCCTCTCTTTCTTCCCTCCAAATGTTAGGGCCTGGACTTCTGGCGTGCTCAAGTCAATAGTGAACTCTTTGCGTCTGCACGCCATTTCTTCAACAGCTCTTGCGATCTCAACGGCTTTGTCAAGCTGGAACTCTTTCTCCATAATGAACTTGTTCTGCACCTTCCTGCTATTTGTGTGTACCGTCAACATGTCACAGATCAAACTTTCTGCATTATTCCCAAAGTTGCACAGGGCTGCCAACTCGGGTAGCTTTGCCCACACTCCTCAAGGCCCACAGCAACAGGGCCTGCACATGTAGATGCCTGGATCCACTCGGCCTCGCCAGCGCCAAGAGCAGGAGCTCTCCGGACCAGCCCCCGCCCCTGCAGGAGCAATGGGCACCCAGCAGGCACCCAGCAGCATGACCACCTTATTTCCAGCCCAATAAGGTAAGCGCTAAATTCGTAGCGCTGTTCCCCAATTGCCATTCAAGTACACGAGGTACTTGCACCCTCCAAAATGGCCGTCTGCCTTCCCTCTGCCTAATCCACAGGGCCCATAGAGGCCACAACGCCCGCATCCGATAGGCTGCCGTGCCTATCTGTTCCCCCATTGGACGCCGGCAGGCGAAGCCGGCCCACACTCCTCAAGGCCCACAGTAACAAGGCCAGCTCCTGTTTGGTTCCTGTTTGTGCCTGTGTCTGCCGTCTGCCAGACCCCCTACCAGCCACATACAAGGTAACCCAAGCACCTGCAGCCATGACTTTGCCATATATATCAGACTCACAATTGCATTTAGAATATTAAGTTTGTTTTTGACCAGACTAACTAATGCTGTTACTACATGATACATCAACATTGGGCTGCCTCTCAGCTACTGGATCGAAACCGCCCAAGTAGCATGTCCACTGCCTCTCTACTGCATACCTATCACCTGTAACCCTGATTGCTAAAATCGAACTTAGGTGCCCCATTGCCTATGCATCCTGCTAGTGACCTATGCTTTTTGTGCCTGATTGCTAAAATTGAATCTAGCTGCCCCATTGCCTATGCACCCTGCTAGTGACCTATGCTTTTTGTGCTTTTTGTGCCTGATTGCTAAAATCGAATTTAGGTGCCCCATTGCCTATGCATCCTGCTAGTGACCTATGCTTTTTGTGCCTGATTGCTAAAATTGAATCTAGGTGCCCCATTGCCTATGCACCCTGCTATTGACCTATGCTTTTTGTGCCTGATTGCTAAAATCGAATTTAGGTGCCCCATTGCCTATGCACCCTGCTAGTGACCTATGCTTTTTGTGCTTTTTGTGCCTGATTGCTAAAATCGAATTTAGTTGCCCCATTGCCTATGCACCCTGTTAGTGACCTATGCTTTTTGTGCCTGATTGCTAAAATCGAATTTAGGTGCCCCATTGCCTATGCACCCTGCTAGCGACACAGGCATTATCTGCCTGCACTGGACTATTATACCCAGCCCATGTGCATACATAGCTCATCGAACCATATCTCTGACTACTCAGCCCCCACCAATTAGATGACCCTTTGCTTATGCACCCTGCTAGGATGACCCACGCTTTTGTGTCCCGATTGTTAAATTGAATCTAAACGATCCTCTGCCTTTGCACCTTACTAAGTGACCTATGCTTTGTGCCTCGATTGCTAAAAATTGAATTTAGGTGACCCACTGCCTATGCACCCTGCCAGAGACCTATATTCTTGTGCCTTGATTGTCAAAATGCTCTTGTGCCTTGATTGTTCAAATGGAATCTAGATAACCCTCTGCCTTCGCACCCTGCTAGTGAACTATGCTTTAAGCCTTGATTGCTAAAAATTGAACCTAAATGACCCATTGCCTTTGCACTATGCTAGGGACTTTGCCTTCGTGCCTGGAATGCTGGAATCGACTTTAGGTGCCTCTTTAGACTAGACCCACGCTACCAGACACTAAATACACCGCACCAGTCTACCTTGCCCAACATTACAATGTATCTCCATGCGCTTTATACAATGTTACTGAGATTAATATTGTACATCTTGAACAGTCAATACCTAATCATGCTACCCAACCTATCAGCACTTGAGCCAGCACATAACCCATACATATTAACTGAAATGAACTCCACACCTTGCCCTGTTCTCACAAGAAACCTTAGATTACGTGCCAGGCTCGCAAGACTCCATGACCCCTTATCTAAACTAGCCCACAACAAGGTGACCAGAAATCCGTCCCTACACCCTCTTCAACTGAACAGTAGACTCCACCGTGAGCCCATCCGGGACCAGAAAAGTACGCACGAACCTATGCCACCACCCCTAAACCCAGCAGATCTAGGGACCAAGGGCGCACTAATAAATGCCCGCTCCATGGTAGCCCATACATCAGACATTGCTGACCTGCTACATAATGAAGACCTGGACTTCTTAGCAGTTACCGAATCTTGGCTTCACCCCACGGCAGGCCCTGCAATCATGCTAGCAGTTCCAGATGACTACACGCTATTAAGACTTGATCGCACTACCTCGAGAGGTGGAGGTCTTGCTATCATAGCCAAAACAAAATTTACTATCACTATTGAATCTCCCACCAATGTTAGCTCCTGTGAATCTCTAACAGTCAAATTAACACTATCTAGGACTCAATCCATCTCCATTCACCTTATCTACCGACCACCGGGCCCCCTAGGATCATTCGAAGAAGACCTCACAGACATCTTATCAAACAATCTTAAAAACTCCTCACAACGCATCCTACTAGGAGACTTTAACCTTGGTTTCAGCAACCCTGCAGACGCCAATGCCAGTACAATCAACAATACCTTAGAGGAACTGGGCTTCACCCAGAAGATTACCGAGCCTACCCATATCAAAGGGAGAACTCTGGACTGGTTAGCTGTGCACAACTGCCCAGTCCTGGTCTCTGCCATACTCCCGCAGCCCTGGACAGACCACTATTTGATCTCGTTTACCCTAATGGCAACCCCAACTCAAGCTAACAGCATAGCTCCAGCTGTCCAATCCCGAAATAAAAAAAATATCACCCAGGAAAACCTGATCCCGCTTATCACACCTACCTTGAATGTCATCCCGGATCACACGGATCCACTCACGATGGTGGACATCTACAATAAAATCATGCTCTCATCCCTTGACGCTATAGCCCCTTTGAAGCTAAAAAAAAAAGCAAGCCCCGGAAACACATTAACTCCTGGTTTTTGCCTCATCTCAAAGCCCTCAGACAGGAAAAGCGACGCTGTGAAAAAATCTGGCGAGCTACCCCCTCAGAAAAAAACAAAAAAAACTTGAGTAGTCTAGCCTCCCAATATAAAAAAGAAATTATACTGGCTAAACAATCGTCATTCAGCACGCGAATCTCACAAGCTAAATCCAACACTAGAGAGCTTTTCACAATACTTAAAGAGGTTGAATCCCCGATCTTAGTACCTGATTCATGCATCAAAGATAAAAATTGGTGCACGGGCATTCAAAATGCCCTAGCGAACAAAATCTCCTCCCTTAAGACTAAGATAAGCAATAAAAAAGAATCTCTACTCTCCTCCACCAAGCAGAGTACCATCTCCCACAAAAAGGTTCACCCGACTCAATCCTCCCCCCAGCGCACTACCCCTCCTTCAACTTCCACAAAGTATCCACCAAAGAGGTAGAAAATTCCATTCTCACCCTCAAACCCTCAAACTGCCACGGAGACCTATGCCCCGCTCAACTGATTAAGGATGCTGCCCGTGATCTCACACCATTTATTACCAAACGAATAAATGCGTCTTTCAGATCAGGCACCGTACCTAATAATTTAAAACAGTCCTGGGTCCTCCCTCTGCTTAAAAAAACGAATTTAGACCCATCCACCCCAACTAACTACCGCCCTATTACCACAGTACCTTTCCTCCTTAAAATCATCGACAAAATAGCATACCAAAAGATCCAACACTACCTTGAGCACTTCCAGCTCTTAGGCGTTCGTCAATCAGGCTTCAGGCCACAGCACGGAACAGAAACCGCACTCATAGATCTCAAGGCACAGATAGACGAGTTGAGAGACCAGGGAAAGACAGCATTATTGCTTCTCCTTGATCTCTCTGCGGCCTTCGATCTGGTCGACCACGAGATCTTGTGCAACCACCTACAAACAGCTGCCCACTTCTCTCAAGAAGCAACCAAATGGATCCAATCCTTCCTTAATAACCGTACGATGAGAGTCTTCTCATTGTCAGCAGCAGCTGACCCTATCCCTATCACATGCGGCGTGCTGTAAGGAACTTGCGTCTCTCCTACACTTTATAACATTTTCACGAAGCCCCTTTTTGATGATCTAGACGATCTGGGTATCACCTACACTAATTACGCCGATGATACCCAGATCCTCATCCCGTTGTCGGGGGATTATGACAAGGATTTGGCCTTCGTTAATAAAGTGTACCTCATCATCCAGGCATGGATGGCCTCGCATGGTCTATGCCTGAATGATGACAAGACGGAACTTCTCATTCTAGGCTCCACACACTACCTCAACAAACTGGGCCACAAATACTCATCATTCATAATTGACGATAACAAAATCATGGTAGCTAAGGAGGCTAAAACCCTCGGATTCTATCTATATTCCACCCTTACCTTCAACAAACAAGTGAACGCAATGGCCTCCGCCACTTCCTACACTTGCAAACTCATCAGGGCAGCCAAACCCTTTCTCACCCCCACTAACTGCACCACCTTGGCCAGGGCGCTGATCCTGTCCAAGTCGGACTATTGCAATGCCTTATATGTAGGCTGCAACAAATATATCTCTAACAAACTCCAAATCCTCCAAAATAATGCCCTCAGAGCGGCCTTTAGTATTCCGAAGAAAGCCCATATTTCTGAATCCAGAAGATATGTTAATTGGCTATCCACCAAGGACAAGATATTCCTTAAATCAGTGTCTCTGATTCATAAATGCCTCAACCAAGCAGCCCCCCAATACCTCATCGCCAGATTTACTAGACCTACCCTCTCCCGCCCCTCGAGAATGGCCAACGCTAACCTTCTTCTGGTGCCCAGGTTCAAACATACCTCATCTGGAGGCAATAGCTTTCCAGTAAAAGCAGCGCAATTCTGGAACTCCCTCCCCCCTACTTGCAGGGAGGACCTACCCTACCACCAGTTCAGAGCCAGGACCGTCCACTGGCTCAAATCTCTCAACTCATAACGACTCTTAGAGACCCAGATTCACCACTACCATGTGGCTCCTCATTGAATGTAAATATGTTTATAGTATTGCCCTTAATGTACATGCTCTACCCACTGAATATAAATATGTTTATAGTTTTGCCTTTAATGTACATGTTCTACCCTCCTATTTGGCGTGATACGTCCGGCAATGTAACCCTAGCTGGACCTTCACCATACTGTATGTAACAAAGCTTTGCAACCCTCTTGCTGCCTTTGCGCCTGGCTACCCTTGGGTTAGGTGCGCATTACCAATAAATAAAATACAAATACAGAATACATAATCATCCACGGGTTCAGAAGCATATTGTTTGCGACTGTATAACCTAATTCTATGTAATACTGTTAGGAAAGATTTCATAATTGTATGTAATTTTCCCTCCATGTGTACACCCCCAAACTTTTTACTGCTGTTTAGACACCATTGACTGACTTTGCCAGAGAAGCACAGCCTTCAGCTGCACTCCTCTGGGCTTTCGCTCACTTTTTATGGGGAAATTGACATGCCCTTAAGACAGTTAGTACTGGGAGACTTTGTTTCCCTTAGTCCTTTTCCCATGTTGCAACTTTTGTGCAACATGTAACAAGTGTGCAATGTATTTTACCATACAGCACACTTGGGTCTATAGTCATTTTCCAAAGGCCCTAGATACTCTCGTTGGACTTTTTATGAACTGTGCAGATGTATCATGGACAGGACTGGTGCCAGCTATCTTTTTGCATTCTTTTTAACCCTTTCCTGCCATGTTAACCGCGTTAAACGCATTTGGCACGAATAGGTGGCCTGGCTCCAAAATGGCCATACCACAAGGTTCTTTGTCCTGTCCTTTGGCCATCTTGCCCCTTCACCTTCCCCAGGTCGAGTCGACCCGGGTCAGTCCTTACTTGGTCATGCACTTTCCCTCGAAACCCAATGCTTTCGCGGGCTTCTGCATGCCTTCTGTGTGTGCCTCCAGGATGTGGGCTGGAACATCTGAGACCAATACACACCCTGGGTGCCAGAGAGTCTAGAGTGCCATGAATGACTGGGACCACTGTGGTCCGTGATTGGTCCACGTATGGAGTGTGTGTTTGTGAGCAGATCTCCCATTGGGTCCTCTCTGTTTTGGCGCAAAAGGAACTTTGGATAAGAGGAGGCCAAAAACACCCCTACCATTTCAATCTCCTGCTTTCTCACTGAAGAAAGGATAGGGTCCAAGTATCCTGCAACTACGAAGCCGAGTCGAGGAACCGCTGTTGACCAGCTGGAAGGTTTGGCACCCTCAGCCCGTGTCATTCCATGGGACCCCTCTGCACCTGGTCGTCCTAGAAGGTCTGCGAAGATGCTTCGACCCATTGGAATAGTGGGACCAACTATTCTCTGCACAATCACCAAAACCTGCAAGTAAGCTTTCTCGGAAGTGCCCCTCGGACAACCAGTGGGCTGACCAGCTTACGCAGGACCTTTGCTCTGTCTCTGCCGTTGTTTCGAAAATTGGTATACTGCTAGCTCTGTGTCCACGGCACCCTCACACCAAATTTTGTACACTTGGCATTCCCAGGTCTGAAGTGAGACGAGTGCGCCAGGACTGGAGTAAACACGGTTACCGTGTTGCCCTGCCACGGCAACGTCTTTTGCAAGTATGCTGCAATTGTGCCCCTCTTGCCCCTGAAGCCTGATGCAGTGAAACTGGGTCGATTCATCCACCCAGAGTGGAGAAATCGTCACTATCCCATTTGGTAATCATCGCTGTAACTCAGGAAATGAAAGCCGCAGAGACATCCCTTTTGTCGCATTCGAACCTGCAACCCGAGTGGACTGAATGGGTGAAGTGTGGGTCCAAGTGCGTCTGGGACCGGTGAGTACTTTCCACACTAACCGGTGGCCCCTGATGCCAAGGGCCCCTTTTGACACTTGGGGGTCCCTCTCCTTTCCACTGCTAGTGCGAAATAGCGACTCCATCCAGCACTCTGGTACTGCCTCTGCCTTCATCGCCTCATCCACCTTCCCGAGCTGCTAGAGACCCCTGAAGAGACCTTATATTGCCCATTGGAACAAACGCGTGCGCTTGCATTGCATGTACTATTGAGCACAAGGCTCCTCTCTTCTTAGGGCTTGGACTGCCTCTTAGTTAGTAGATGTCGAAGGGGCCTAACGACTATCTGCACTACCTGTTTCCTTCCCATCTAGGTTGTTGACATATTTCGTGCATTTAACCCCTTTCGACCCCAATGGTCTTGTATATACATTGTATTGATAGTGTTGTGTTGGTTTACTTAGTGTTACTGTGATTCTTCTGCTATGGTCTATGCTACAAAGGCCTTGTAATAAATGTATCTATATTTTTAATATAACACCTGTCCCTTCCTGAGACCTAGTCTTGACCACCTGCCATAGTTACCCTGATTGGTCTGGCTTGACAAGAGGTTACCCTGTTCCAAGAAACTAGGCGGGCCTTCTGAACCTCTGCCCCCCCAGGCCAGATTTCAGAAATCCATCTCAACAAATTGGTGTACATCGGTAGGATAGGACTGAAGGTATCCAGTGTTGCACACTAGTGAAGGCATTTCGAATTATTCCTACCAGAACACATAGTGAATTGTTGTAGTATTAATGAAAAAGGCCATAGTCCTATCTAACAATATGAAAAAGTACCTTGTTAACCTTAAATGCTTCTAAGTCTGAAACATTGAGAAAGATGTGTGCTGAGAAAGGTGTCTCTGCTCAAGGCACAAAAATGGAAATGATCCAAAGAATCATGGACTGGCAAGAAGCTCAGCTTAGTGCCATAGCTTCTGATGACAGTGCAGAAGGAGGTGGGGCTGCTCCCACTGGCAGAACTAGTAGTTCTGCTGCTGCACTGGTCTCCAGTGACCACGAGGATTTGGAAGATGTAATGTCTAATGTTTCCCCTGCCAGTGCTGAAGGTGTGGCCATGCTTGAATTCAAGAAACAAGAGCTGCTGTTTAGGCAGAAGGAGCTTGAATTTAACATGGCCAAACAGAAGATAGAGCAGGCAGAAAAACAGAAAGACAGGGATCACCAGTTGGAACTGGCCAAGCTTCAAGTTGCCAATGGATCCACGGGTTCTGGACATGGGTCTGGGTCCTCCTCTCATCCAAGGTTTCCTAAGGATCTGCTCAGTGTGTATGAGGAAAAGAATGACATTATGGACTGGCTGAATACGTTTGAGTATGCACGTGAAGTTCAATAGGTTGACAATGCTGATAAAATTGCTTGGTTACTTAGCAGACTGCCCCATTCTGGCTGCAGTGCCATTATGAAAATGTCAAAAGCTGAGAGAGCAGATTTTGCAATGTTGAAGCAAACTCTCATCTTAAAGTTTGGAAAGACTCCTGCCCAATACATAAAGAGATTCAGAGAGTACAAAAATAAATAAGATGGTACTTGGGTATCTTATGTAACTGAATCCTTAAAAAACTTGACTGGCTGGGTTGAAGGTTATAAGGTCTCTACTTTTGAAGGTATGATATGTCTTGTCATGCTTGAATATATTTTTGCATCTTCTTCCCCTGAGCTTAAGCAGCATTTTGCAGATTCAAAGGAGATAGATCCTAAGAAGCTTGACGTAGCAGCAGATTTGTGGGTGTCACATAGAGTGTGCCATAAGGACAAGACGCATACTGGTAAGCAGGAGGAGGGGAAACGGGCCAAAGATAAGGAGGGTGGGGAAACTGACAAAACTTCCTCCCAGAAGGGCCACAAAAAGAAAAATAAGGGTAAGACACAAGAGAACTCACATGGTAGTGGAGGTCAGCCTCCAAAACAGAACTCTTGTTATAGTAAGCCTCTCTATGTAAACCGACCCAGTGGATCTTGTTTTGCTTGTGGAGCAACTGACCATGTGAAGGGGGATCCCAGATGTAAGGTCAAAACCTTGGGGGTCCACTCTGCTAATCTGGCCTTCTCCTCCTATGAGGAAGAAGAGATTACAGGGGCATCCTTCTCCTCAGACTCCTTCCCCAGTGGGATAGAAGCTGAGGTAGTTTTAGTTTCCCTGGGTTCCTCAGAGTCTAGAGTCTCAGAGGATTATGCTAGGATTCCAGATAATACCAAGCACTACTTTAAAGACAGCGTGCCGATCAATGGAGTAGTTATTCCAGCTCTTAGGGATAGTGGGTGTAGTCGAACTGTAGTGGATTCTACCTTGGTAGATGCAGAGGAAGTTGCCAGAGCTACTCTGTTACCCACTAAGTTGGCTCATGGCCCACCTCTCATGTTCCCAGTTATACCTGTAACTCCTACTTTGAATGGTACAGCAGTTAGGATTCCAGTGAGCATCCAAGAGAATGTCCCAGGAAAGGTCTTGCTAGGAAATGATCTCAGAGCTTAGGGCTTGTGGGAGATACAGCTGGAAGACCCTGCACAAGGTCTCAAACAAGGGCAGCACTGGCCAGGACCACTGCAGTGCCCCAGCCAAAGGCGACACCCAAGGCTAAAGAGTCAGAAAAACCAAAAGAGGGAAAGAAAACATTCTCCCTAACTCACCTACCACTGAGGTGCAGGTAGTTGGTCAAACACCAGGACCTGACGAGGAGGTGGTGATACCTGAAGTATTTGACCCAAATGACCATCCTGAATTAAAAGATTTGTTAGTACAAGGGGGTCCTGACAGGGAAGAATTTAGTAAGGGCCAAGGTGAGTGTCCATCTCTGGAAGGCCTAAGGAGACAGGCCTGCTCTCAGCTTGAGGGTGAACCTCCTGGGAAGCACAGGATTTATTGGGAAGGTGGGCTCCTGTATAGTGAGCCTACAGAGTCTACAGAAGGAGGCCATATGAGGTTGGTGGTTCCCCTTGCTGTAAGACCCTTCCTCCAGCATCTGGCGCATGAGGGGCCCCTTGCTGGACACCTTGGAATCAAGAGAACCAAGCAAAGGTTATTCATGCACTTCTACTGGCCCAAGATGGGGGTGCAAGTAGAAAGTCACTGCAGGAGTTGTGCCACCTGCCAGTTATCTGGTAAGAGTTGCTCAACAATCCAAGCTCCATTGGTATCACTCCCAGTTGTGGGGGTACCATTTGAGAGGGTAGGGATCGACATTGTTGGTCCCCTTTGTGATGCTGGAAATGCATCGGAGGGACAGGGCCTCCGGATCCTTGTCCTTTACGGCTTTTTCTCGTGAGTTCTGTCGTGTTTTCCGCACAGGGGTTCATGTGGGACTCCTGGCGGTGCAGCTCTCTCTCTTTTGGTTTGGTGAATGGACCCGTGGGATTCCCTTATGGAACCCATGGGTGGGGGTACAACCCTGTGCCCCTAGTGTATGTTTTTGGGCACCTGTGGGTGGCCCACGAGCAGGATATGGGCTGGTGGCAGCTCCATGCTGAATTCGACAGGTGTGCGGAGTATCCTCCATTTTGGGATACCCCGGCCCTGCCATTGGGATCAGTTGATTCCTGATGGAAAACAAGATGGCCCCTGTGGCCTCTTGCTTTCCATTACCCATTACCTTGTTTTCCCAAAGTCCTGGGAAGCCCTGACTCTGTCCCTTCCCCCTGAATGGCTGTTGGGTGGAAATGCCATATATGGTGTTGTTGTGAAGGCCCGGCCAGACTAGCTGGAGCCTTCCCGGTGATGTATGTTGTGGGTACCTCCTGTGGGTGGGACCTGGGTGAATATAGTGTGTGACGAATATGCATTCTGTGTTGTGGGTGTCTAGTATCTGGTGGTTGACACAATGACTGAGACAACCCTGCCCGAAACCGGTATGAATGCAGCTTGGAGTGTTGAATGGCTCGGTACTTGTCCCAATACACATAACTTGTTGTGAGTGTCTGGAGAGAAGTGAATGGCCTGAATACCTCGTGTGCCTGATTGGCTGCCTGCCTGCATGAATGCCCTTAGTCGTGATTGGATGCTTGAGTGTGACCCAGTGGAATGAATGGGAGATCAACAGTATATCTGGGGACCTCTCACTGCTAGGAATCATGTTCAGAAGCTGAAGTCCACTACAACGAGTAACTGGAGTAACGGATGCTTGACCTTGAAACCCCGCTGGACTAGAAGGAGTGCTGTGGCTCTCCTTCGCAATCTGAAGGCTGCTGTGTTTCCAAGGACTTACCCAGAGAGGACCTGGTAAGGCGCCCTCTTCCCGAGCTACGAGGGACCATCGTGCACAGCTGATCTTTGCCAACGCTCCCTGGTAGACAGATCTTCGACGGGCTGCTGACCCGAGACGGGGACTGCTGCGGAACTCAAAGAGAAGCACTCGGACTGTTGTCCGCCACTGTCGACGACCGCCGTCGCCGACCGGCGCCGCCGTGCTCCCGTTTGCCTAAGAACTTCAATTGATCATCGGATGCTCTCGTCTGCATCGTCACCCGCTTGTCTCCCGCTGGAGAAGACCCGACCATCGATGTGCCGAGGAGCATCCACCGGTGGGTTTCCCGCCACCTAAAGATCGCAGAGACGCCGACGACTCGACGCCCTTGCTGGGACACAGTTCTTCATCATCTCTTTGCGGTCCAGAACTATCGTCACCGAGGTGCCCCGCACGCCTCTTCCTTGCAGGACGCCAACGCTCTGTCGTCAACGAACACCCCTAGGAACGAAGCTGTCACTTCCCTGCCGTAGTTCACCCTGTTCCCTGTCGGACGTTCGACGACCCGTGACTCCCGCCTTAAAAGGAGGGCACTCAAGAAGGGCCTTCGATTCCCCGACACTGAATGCTGAGGTCCTCGACACCGCTCGACGATCCGTGGCTCCTGCCTGAAAGGGAGTCACTCAAGAAGGATCGTCGGAGAACTCTACTCCACCAGGTACATTGGGGGGGTAAAACCTTAATAGGAGGAAGTAAGACTACTGAACATTACATGGACTGGGCTTGTGCTATATATCTTTTTATTTACAGGTTGCCCAGGTGGGGGGATCTCCACACAGAACTGTGCCTATTGGTAGGGGTCAGCAGTCTGCCTATTGTTTCAACCATCTTACGTTCCTGCCTATCTCTATTGCTGGTTTCCTCGTTATTAATCTGTGTGACATTTTAACCGTACAGTTGATGCACTTTAATGAGGTTTGATAACATTAGTGGTACCACTTTAGAATTGTATATATTTATCATTATTGACTTCCGAGTACAAAGTGAGTTATTGTGATCGTGTACATACATTTGAATATTATTTATATAAAGACGGTGTTTTAGTAATACAGTGTGTGGACATTCCTTTGTGGGGGTTCGGGGACTACACTGTACTTAAGAACCAGCCTGCATCACCTCCTGAGAAGCTAGGCCTTGATTGCTCGACCACGTACCAATAATAGAGAATCGTGGCTAGGGTCCTCTGTGCCTCCCCTCTACCATATAGAGAGCGGAAGTACAGACACCCCCTACCAGTCTTTACACCCTTGACCCCCAAACATCCTATCCTCAGGAAATAGTTTTATCCTGGTGCTGGTCTACCATGCCACCAGGTATCCTGAGGCCATCTCATTGAAAACTGTGACTGCCAAGTTAGTTGCAAAAGCTTTACTTGGCATATTTACTAGGGTTGGATTCCCTAAAGAAGTTGTGTCTAATAGAGGCAGCAACTTTATGTCAAAGTATATGCAGGCCATGTGGAAAGAATGTGGTGTCACTTATAAGTTTTCCACTGCATATCATCCACAAACCAATGGTCTGGTTGAGATGTTTAACGGGACATTGAAAAGTATGGTTGGGGCTCTGTAAGAACCCCAAAGAAGAAAATGGGATCTTCTGTTACCATGCTTACTGTTTGCCTACAGAGAAGTAGCAAAAGAGGGGGTTGGCTTCAGCCCCTTTGAACTTCTGTTTGGCCACCCTGTAAGAGGACCCTTAGCGATAGTCAAATAGGGATGGGAGATGACCACTCCCCCCATTACTACCAATGTAGTAGACTATGTGCTAGGGCTCAGATAAAGGATGGTACTCCTGATGGGTCTGGCTAGTGAAACGTTGTAGACAGGGCAAGCTCTGGTGAAACATTGGTTTGACCTGAAGGCTTCCCTCATCAATTTCACACCTGGTCAACAAATCCTGATCATGAATCCTATAAGGCGTAGAGCTTTACAGGACAAATGGTCAGGCCCTTACACAGTGGTGGAGTCACTGAGTGAGGTCAACTATTTAGTGGACCTTGGAAGGGCTGGACAGGCTCTAAAAGTGTTCCATATAAATAGACTGAAGGCTTTCATCCCAAGAGTTGAAATCCCTGCACTGCTGCTGGCTTCAGATGTTGAGGAAGAGGAGTCAGAACCTCTCCTTGACCTGTTCCAAAGTAGTCCTTCAGACAGCTCCATTGAGGGTGTCCAAGAGGCCCCTCACCTGACTTCTGATCAATAGGCTGAGGTGAAAAGTTTGCTTATGCAGTTTTCCCCCTTGTTTTCACAGTACCCTGGTTAGACACCGGGGGAAAACTTAACATTGACACAGGAGACAGTGTACCTACCAAAAGTACACTGTAGGGGATACAGAATGTCAGACAAACTAAGGTTTTACATTAAGCTATGCATTGTTTTGTTGCTGCGCCCTGACACCTCCGTGTCTGGTGCGCATTACAAATAAATAAACAAACAAACAAACGTTAAGACAGAGGTCAACAAAATGTTGGCTCTTGGGGTGATTGAACCCTCCAGTAGTCCTCTGTCCAGCACTGTGGTTTTGGTTCCGAAGGCAGGTACTTCTGAATTGATGTTCTTTGTGGATTACAGGGCTCCGAATGCTGTCACCAAGACAGATGCAAACCCCTTTCCTAGAACAGATGAGCTGGTGGATGCTTTGGGTGCCTCCAAGTACCTCAGCACATTTGACCTCACTGCAGGTTATTCGCAAATAGCCCTTGCAGATCATGCCAAGGAGAAGACAGCTTTTTCAACACCAGAAGGTCTTTACCAGTTCAGGGCAATGCCTTTTGGGTTGAAGAATGTACCTGCCACTTTCCAGAGGCTTGTGAATCATGTGTTGAATGGATTGGATGAACAAGACAGATCTTTCATATCTCGATGATATAACAGTTTTCAGTGCTACCTTGGAAGACCATGTGAAACTCCTTGGGATTGTGTTACAGGCTCTTCAGAAGGCCCACTTGACCATAAAGGCCAGTAAATGCCAGATTGGACAATGATCAGTGGTCTACCTTGGACATGAATTAGTTGGAGGGAGGATACAGCCTCTACCCAGTAAAGTACAAGCAATACAAGACTGGCTTACCCCCACTACTGAGACCCAAGGGAGAGCCTTTTTGGTACTCACTGGGTACTGCAGAAATTTCATGGCAGACTATAGTACCATAGCTTCCCCTCGGACTGCTCTCACCACTCCAAAGAAACCCAAGAAGGTAACTTGGTCTGAAGAGTGTGGGAAGGCATTCAATGGTTTAAAGGACTCCTTGTGCCAGGCCCCTGTTCTCAGGGACCCTGATTACCAAAGACCTTTTATTGTGCAGACAGATGCCTCTGACACTGGGATAGGAGCTGTACTATAACAAGTAGTTGAGAAGGGTAAGGAACACCCTATTGGCTTCATTAGTCGCCAGCTTAAGGACAGAGAGCTCAGATGGTCCACAGTAGAGAAAGAGTGTTTCTCTATTTTGTGGGCCCTAAGGAAGCTGAGGCCCTACCTCTATGAGACCCACTTCACTGTGCAAACTGACCATAAGCCCTTAAAGTGGCTAATGAACATGAAGGAAGCAAATCCAAAGTTGTTTAGGTGGTCCATAAGTCTGCAAGGCTTTGACTTCACTATAGAGCATAGGCCAGCTGTCCAACATAGCAATGCTGATGGGTTGTCCAGAATGTTTAACCGACCTGAACAAGAAACTCATCCAGGGATGGATTAGTTCCCCTGTCCTTAGTCTGGGGGGTGAGTGTTAGGAAATATTTCATAATTGTATGTACTTTTCCCTCCATGTGTACACCCCCAAACGTTTTGCTGCTGTTTAGACACCATTGACTGACTTTGCCAGAGAAGCACAGCCTTCAGCTGCACTCCTCTGGGCTTTCCCTCACTTTTTATGGGGAAACTGACATGCCCTTAAGACAGTCAGTACTGGGAGACTTTGTTTCCCTTTGTCCTTTTTCCATGTTGCAACTTTTTTGCAACATGTAACAAGTGTGCAATGTATCTTACCATACAGCACACTTGGGTCTATAGTCATTTTTCAAAGGCACTAGATACTCTCGTTGGACTTTTTATGAACTGTGCAGATGTATCATGGACAGGACTGGTGGCAGCTATCTTTTTGCATTATTTTTAACTCTTTCCTGCTATGTTAACCGCGTTTACCGCGTTTGGCATGACTAGGTGGCCTGGCTCCAAAATAGCCTAGCTACGGGGTTCTTTGTCCTGTCCTTTGGCCATCTTGCCCCTTCACCTTCCCCAGGTCGAGTCGACCCAGGTCAGTCCTTAGTTGGTCATCCACTTTCCCACAACACCCAATGCTTTTGTGCGCTTCTGCATGCCTTGTGTGTGTGCTTCCAGGATGTTAGCTGGAACGTCTGAGTCCAATACACATCCAGGGTGCCAGAGAGTCTGGAGTGCCATGAATGACTGGGACCACTGTGGTCCGTGATTGGTCCACGTATGGAATGTGTGTTTGTGAGCAGATCTCCCATTGGGTCCTCTGCGTTTTGGCGTGAAGGGAACTTTGGATAAGAGGAGGCCAGAAACACCCCTACTATGTCGATCTCCTGAGTTCTCACTGGACAAAGGATAGGATCCAAGTATCCTGCTACTACGAAGCCGGGTTGAGGAACTGCTGGTGACCCACTGGAAGGTTTGGCACCCTGAGCCCGCTGTCATACTGGGGGACCCTTCTGCATCTGGTCGTCCTAGAAGGTCTGCAAAGATGCTTCGACCCATTGGAATAGTGGGACCAAATATTCTCATCATCTTCACCAAAACCTGCAAGTAAGCTTTCTCAGAAGTGTCCCTGGGCCAACCAGTGGGCTGACGAGCTTACGCAGGACCTTTGCACTGTCTCCGCTGTTGTTTTGAGGAGGCCCTCGAAACTTGGTATACTGCTAGCTCTGTGTCCACGGCACCCTCACACCGAATATCGTACACTTGGCATTCCTGGGTCTGAAGTGAGACGAGTGCGCCAGGACCGGAGTAAACGCGGTTACCGTGTTGCCCTGCCGCAGCAAGGTCTTTTGCAAGTGCGCTGCAATTGTGAACCTCTTGCCCCTGAATCCTGCTACAGTGAAACTGGGTCGATTCTGTGTTCTATACCGAAATCACTGATATGCGGGCCCTCTACCCTTTAGTACCAATATTGTGGGGAGGGGACTGCAATACAATTTTAGATGAGAACCTGGATAGATCTGGCCAGACCCAATAAGGTGCTTACCAAGGCCGCACAAATAATATGGGATAGAATGGCTGATCTGTGCATGATAGACATGTGGAGGGCGCTTAATCCAGGTGTGCTGGGGAGACACCCAGCTGGCCCATAGTCGGGGTTTGCTCCGAAGTACTTTAAGATAAGATAGCTGCACCTTGAGATGGATGGGGGTGCAGAATGATCACTCCAACACCAATCAATAAGGACAACTCAAGGGTTTGGCAACGGGAGTCCGTTTAATGACAAGTTGTCATGATGCCTACCCCCAGGCATCTGGACCAAGCCCATCAGCCCCGGGAGCAGGCATCTAGACATTTAGTAATACCCCAGCAGCCCCAGCTAGGGGCTATCTGGGTTCAGTCCTCGCACCTTAGGAGCCAGGCTCATAGTAGGAATCTGTCCTGGCGCCTAAGGCGCCAGGCTCATAGTCATTACTAACCTCAGGCAGACCATGCTGCAAATGACTCCAATCCAACATGAAGCCTGAAAGGGACTATTTTTCTACAGGGACTATTTTTTACTCGGGTGTGGTCCTAGGGACCTCTTACCTGGGACTACTTTTGAGGCTATTTAAACCACGCTCGACCAGCAACACGCGCTTCGTGTTATTCTGCATCCAGCAGCGTAACACTCACCATGCCTGCAGCCTGCATCCAGTCTTCTGCCACGCCCGCCTCGAATCCGGAGCTCCTAAAACAAAGAGGAAAGAAAGGGACAAGGTTAGAAAACTAACTTATTTCTATTCCACACCTGATTTTGATTCCATCTTGTCTCCGGACCTGTAAAGAACATCATTTCTGCACGCGCCGCACCTCCCGCTGCAGCGCCACGCCATACTCACCAGTCTTCACAGCATACTTCGGGTCGGCGCTGCCTCCATCATTTCTTTGCCGAACTTCGGCACCTACGAGACAAAAGAAAACCACAAGGTGAGCCGAGGGAACCAACAAATATAATTCTTACCACCATAGACTTACCTGATTTACCACCGGAGGTATCCTTTTCTGACTCTCCATATTTTCACATGCCGCATCTGTAAAGAGAGACAAAACAACACGTTTTCCTCGTGCAACATTTACCGGACAGCGCCAGGTAATACAGACTCTTACCTGAGCGCCACCAGCTGCCACAAGAGCATCTTTTCACGAGCCTGCTGCAAGACAAGAAAGGAAGGGGGGAACAAGAGTGAACATCGGACATATTGAACTCTATGAACTTAATACTTACTGGTCCTCACCAGGAACCTCAGAGTAAATACTCTCCGGATCTCTCCCGAGCCTTCAAACCAGTGAAGTAACTGGAATCGACGCGCCCCTGCAAATCCACGCAGGATGGAGAGCTCATCTTTCAAGAATATAAGGTGAGATTGCTGTGAGGGCATTTCGGAGGTGATTAGTTGGGGAGGACTGTGGGGGTGTCATCACTTGAATCCACAAGTGGCTAAATCCATCTCTCCACTTGCAGGAGAATATTTCTACGGGTTAAGCAGACAAGATTAGGAGGGCAGATCCAGTCAGTCATCGCTGCACTACGCATCACGTGGGTGGAGACCGCAGCTGTCTGGGTCCGACCGACGCCCCTGTAGGAGCCAGGTGAGCGTAACAGAACAAAAAATGGGGAGTCATGGCAATGAGCAGTGATACGATAGTCCATCTCACTTCAACTCCCCCGAACTTTATACAAAACATTTTATACACAAAATGCATCATAATCTGACGTATAACACTCAAAAGTTAACATGCGATTCTATTGGTTAGGAAAAGGTAACTTTAATATAGGTGCTATATCTGTATATGGTAACGGAGTGAGGGGATTGGGTAAACACTATCAGGTGGGCGTATAAGCCCTTCCTTCAAAAATGACTACTGTAGACGTCACTAAAAGTACAACGTCCTATTAGTTCTATTAACTATAGGACCCTAGATTATTTTGTCCATTGTGATTGGATTGGCATCAACCCCATACATAAATATCCACTTTGCTTAGCAGCACGCAGAACGGTCAACCAGGTGCAGAGTGTCCCCCAATTCACCCTACCTACCTTCAATCAATCATCACTTTATGGGCTATGTGTCAATTAGTTCACTATGGTGGGCCTCGAAACTACATCTTCTTGTTTCAAAAAAGTTCTGATATCTCTGTCTGGGCGGGTGCCAAGCGTAGGTGTGAATCAGTGCCTCTTCTCGCTCGGATGGTCATGTTCTACCACACCGTGAATTTGCCTCATTTCTCTCAATTTGTGTATTTGATTTCCGTTTCACCCACCACCAGGCTTCGTCTTCTTATCTTTATCCTTCAGAGGCAAGATATTCTGTTTGTAGCTTCAATTAAAAGTAGCTACTGTTCATAGCTTCTATCGATGTGACCTTGGCTTCCCTGGCACAAGCTGCCTCTGCTGAGTTTCGATTCAGCTTTCTTTCCTCGAGTCTGCTAGAATATGAATCTTTTTTTTTTTAAATATATTTTATTAGTTTCATAACATAAGATAACAAAACTGGCATCAGTGGTAATAGGTCAAGCATATCAAAAAAATAAAGTCCCAACTCCCCTCCACCCATCCCTCCCCTACCCTTCCAAGACCACGGTTAGTTCTTTGTTCATCATGAGTCCATGCCCGGGCCTGGGTCGCCTTCCCTGATTGTCTCACCCTCCTGCGACTCTGGATGGAGCAGGGGTACTGTTAAGGCCACCCAACGGTGTAGCTCCTCGCTAGAATCAAGTCTCTGCACTTGGATCGCCGTCTCCCATGCCGCGGTTTCGGCTGTGATCCACTTCGCAAGATCTCCCCACCATAGGAGCATAAGCGGGCCTCTGGGGCTTTTCCACCCCATGGCTATACGCCTTTTGGCTGTTATATATATAAGGTCTCTAATCTTATTGAGGGATTTATTCTTTCTGCTGCGCCTATACCCGCCCAGGATACATGCCGAGGGTTCGCCCACTTCAATGTCAATGTCTGCACCAGCCACTCTTTCCTTCACTTGTGTCCAGAACTCTCTAATCACTGGGCATCCCCAGAACATGTGGGTCATACCAACCTTGGGCTCACTGCATTTGGGACATGATTGAGTACCCGCCCCGGTAAATCTTGATATAGCTTCCCGGGTGAGGTACGCTCTGTTCATAATATACAGTTGGATGAGCTGTAAGCGGGCGTTTCGTTTTTTTGTGGTAGTGGGTTATATCACCCCAGGCTTTGTCTTCAAAAACAAGGTTTCATTCGGTCTCCCATTTGTTCCGGCATTTGAGGTCATCTTTGGTGGAGCCCCACAGTAGGGCCTTGTAGATACGTGAGGTTTCGTGGCCCCCCTCAGCAGCGTTCAGTATCGTTTTGATGCATTCGTTTTCATCAGTCTGGTCGATAGCGACAGGCCATCTGCTATTCAAGGCCTGTATGACCGCTCTGTGCAACAGAAATTGCCCGGCCGGGAGGCCTGTGGCATCGCAGAGATCCGGGAAGGCCAAAACCGCCTGTTCTTGGATCAGGTCCCCCAGTGTGACTACCCCGAAGGGCTCCCATTGTGTACGAGTCTCAAGTTGCCCCCAGGAATGATTGGTCATGAGTGCTGCAATGGGGATCTGTGGGGAGTACGGATCCTCGGACCCGACTAGCTTGCAGGCCCTTTTCCAGAGTCGGATCCCCAACTTAACAAGGTAAGGGCAATGTTCAAGGGCACTCTTTCTGGTCCACAGCAAATCCCTAAGTAACAGCTGTGGGAGGGCCGGCTGGAGGAGGCGAGTGTCTGTTGTGTTTTCATCGGCCATCCACCGCACAATGTGTCTTAACTGGCTAGCAAGGAAGTAGAGTTTGAAATTGGGGATCTTCAGCCCACCCCTCTCGTATGGTCTCTGGAGAGTCTCCAATGCCACCCTGTGCCTGCCTCCCTGCCAGGGGAAGCCCCTACAGAGTTTGTTGAGGTCTTTAAAGAACACGGGGGGATGTAGAAGGGAATGTTAGTGAAGTTATGCAATAGGCGCGGTAGGGCGACCATCTTAAGGAGGCCCGCCCTCCCGGCCACTGTCACGATGCCTGCCCCCGGAAAGCCATACCAGGCCCAGCAACCCTGGAAGCAGGCATCATGCCACTTGAAGCATGCCCAAAAACCCCAGTTAGGGGCTATTTGGCTACAGTCCTTGCGCCTATGACGCCAGATTCATAAGAATAAAGTAATTCCTGGAGCCATGGGCGCCAGGCTCATTACAGAAAACTTACCTGATGCAGACCATGCTGCATACCTACCTGATGCAGACCATGCTGCACGAAGCCACAAGCCAAATGAGGCTTAGAGGGACTATTTTACCTCAGGGACTCCTTTCCTCTCGGGTGGGGCTGTGGAAGAATACTAACCTGGAACTTCTTCCAAGGCTATTTAAGCCACACCCGGACAGCCACACGTGCTTCGCGTTATTCTGCGTGCTGTAGTGTAACGCTCACCGTGTCTTCAGCAGCTCCAGTCTTCAGCCACGCCCGCTTCAGCCCTGGAACACCTGGAACAGGAAAGGAGAAGGAGAAGAGATCAGAACAAAACCCTTATCTGAATCCTTGATCCAGCTCATCGTCGATCTGGAAGAGAGAAGCCTTCACAGTGCCTCGCAGCGCCGCACTGAACTCACCATCCGGGGCTGCATTCCTTAACTCCATCGCGAACCCAGCATCTCCAGGCCATTCTTCAACACCTGGGGGAGACAATAACAAATAGGTGAGCAAGGGCAATACAACCTACCCCCAAAGACTTACCTGATTACCACAGGGGGTACTCACCTCATCTCGGGTCGGCGCAGTCAATTCTGCATCACCGACGCACCCCGGCCCCTAAGGGGAAAACAAGGACAATACAACCTATCCCCAAAGACTTACCTGATTACCACAGGGGGTACTCACCTCATCTCGGGTCGGCGCAGTCAATTCTGCATCACCGCCGCACCCCGGCCCCTAAGGGGAGAACTACAATAGACTTACCAGGATCTTACAAATTGCCACTTGGAACTCTTCTAGTGGTTTAAATCTGCAACCTGCTAGGAATCTGGCAGAGTGAAGATCAGACTTTTGAACTCTTACGGACTTAGAGTCAATACTGGAACTCGCCAATTCCTCCACGCCAGTGAAGTAACTGGTCGTCTACGCGCCCCTGCGCTCGACGCAGGATGGAGAGCTCATCTTTCCAAATCATCAGGTGAGATTAAGAGGGAACTTCAGGAGTGTTCTGTGGGCTGACAAGGGGAGTGGGAAGGCGGGTTAGCGCTCAGATTACGGGAGGTTAATTCCCCTTCTTCATTGCAGAAAGATATTCGTACGAGTCCAACAAACGAAGCTAAGTGGGTCTGTCCAGTCCGTCATCTCGGCTCTACGTGTTACTCTGGTGGAAGCAACAGCGGGCCAGTCCAGATCGACGCCCCCGTGGGAATCAGGTGAGCGTAACAGCCACTGAAAGCGGGAGCCGCCCCCAAAACTCCATGGATTTTAAGAGAGAGTCTTTGGCCCTAACGGTGTTAAGAATATGTTCCGTACCGGGGTTTCAATGTATAGTTATCCCCAAATATTTGAACAATGTCGCCTGCCACTCGAGGTCCAGGGGGGGGAGAGATCCATAATCTTCACTGTGTAGTGCAGCTAGGGGGTACAGGCAAGATTTACTCTTATTAATCTGGATCCCGGTGTGCTTGTGAAAGCAGTCCAGGGTTTCAAGAATGTAGGGTAGGAGGTGTTCAGGGTCCTGTAAGTACAAGAGGGTGTCATCAGCGTACATAGAGACGAGGTGAGTCGTTCCATCTATTTTAATGCCCCCATCTCCATATTCCTGTCTCAGGTAGGCTGCTACAGGCTCAGCGGCAATGATGTACAACATAGGGGACAGAGGGCAACCCTGACGGGTGCCCCTGTGTAGGGACCATTTCGCGGAAAAGGTTCTATTGGCTCGTACCCTTGCAGTGGGGTTGGCATAAACCAGCTGAGTCCATTTCAGAAATACAGGGCCTATTCCCATCTTTGCCATGGTAGCATATAGCCATTCCCACCTCACGGAATCAAAAGCTTTGGTGGCATCCAGTGACGCCACTGCAAGTTTCTGTGGTCTTCCCTCGGTACTATAAATTACGTGATGTAACCTACGCAGGTTCTCAGTGATGGATCATCCGGGGATATATCCGGTTTGGTCTTGGTGAATCAACAGTGGGATCACTCTGCGTAGTCTGTTAGCAAGCAGTGCTGTGAGGATCTTGCAGTCTACGTTTAGCATAGAGAGGGTCCTGTATGAGCCACAATCTGCCCCGTCCTTCGCTGGTTTGAGTAGGGGTATTATCACGGCCTCGCTCAGGGAATCCGGGAGGGCGCCACGCTCGAAGGCCTCATTATAGACCTGAGCCAATATAGGGGCATGTGTTTCCTCATAGGTTTTATAGAACTCCCCGGGGAGGCCATCCTCCCCGCTACCAGCAGGGTTTTCCCAGCTGGTAGCGATCTAATTACCACCCTGACCTCGTCGGGAGTGATGGGCTTGTCAAGGGTCTCAGCCATATGCGAGTCTAATTTAGGCAAGTTGATGCCATCAAGGGCGTCTTCGATCCCTGTGTCAGAAGGGGGGGGTCTCGGAGTACAAGTTGCGATAGAAGTTACCGAAAACCAAATTAATATCCTGTTGGGTATGCACGGCAGTGCCGTCTGGTGTGAGTATGTGGCAAATGGGTGGCCTGGGGGTTTCCTTTTTGTAGAGTTTCCCGGGTTTGTCCCCCAGGGCATGGACTCTTTCCGTGTGCTTGGCGTAGCTTAGTTTACCTAGGGCTTCCCAGTGCTTTAGGCAGGTTTGTCTAAGTTCGGTAATTTTATGTAAATGATCAGGGGATGGGTCAGCCCTGCCCTCGAGGGCACACCGGTCTCTCTCGGCTCATTCCAACAGGGTTGTGATGGATCTCTGGGCACCCCCAACTGCTGCGATCATCTCACCCCTCATGACCACCTTATATGCCTCCCAGGTGGTGCTCATGTATTTAACGCTATGTAGGTTGTTCTGCCAATATTCTTCAGTACCATCCCTTATGCATTCTCTGAATGCTGTGTCAAGTAGGGCTTCAGCTCTCAATCTTCACGTGGGAATGGGGGGTTTTGGCGGGAACACCTCCCAGGTGACCAACAGGGGAGAGTGATCGGACAGTACCCTTGGCAAATAGTGTTCGTCAACAAAGGCAGACTGTTGTATTTGGCTGAGAAAAATATAATCTAGCCTGGTATGCACGGCATGTGGTGGGGAATAGAAGGAGTACTCAAGTTGCTCCAGGTGCTGGTCCCTCCAAATATCACTGAGTTGCAATTGCTGGACTAGTTTGGAAAGTATTTTGGCCGGGGGGAGGGGCGATCGTGTTTATTGTCGGATCTATCCAGTAGAGGGTCAACGGTGCAGTTATGGTCGCCTCCCCATATCATAATTCTGTCCATATATGGGGTGAGCCGTGTATAGAGGGAGTGGAAGAAGACAGTTGTGTCATGGTTGGGTGCGTAAGTACTAACTAGACATAGCTCTTTGCCCTCGATAGAGCCACAAACCACAACCATCCTCCCCTCGTTGTCCGATTTAGTACTAGTAAGCCTGAAGGGGACCGTGGGGGCAATCCAGATCAAGACCCCTCTGGCATAGGAGGAGTAAGCGGAACCCACTAGGGTGCCACGTCAGGTTTTGGCCAGGGCATCTAGCTTTTGGCAGTTAGGTGAGTCTGTTGGAGCATGGCGATTCCGACCCTGCATCTCTTCAAGTAGGATTGGACGCGCCGTTGTTTGATGAAGCTGTTCAGGCCTCTGACGTTCCAAGTAACGATCTTTACTGTGTCAGCCATGGGTGTTACGTGGACGGACATGTGGGGCCAGCAGGACTGGGGATCTAGTTAGTGCAGCAATGCATATCGAGGGCTTCCTTGGTCTCGGTAATTTCCGTTTGTAGTTCCCAACTGTAATAATAACTCCCTGTTTCCCACCCCCCCCCCTTTCACTGCAAACAACCCAAACATAGAACTTGCCCAGCAAGGTCACCCTCGTTATGACAATCCCGTTTCTGCTCCGTAGGACCGTACATAGGTCTCCAGGTGACCTACGGGTGGGTATGTACACCCAAAAAAAGGGAAGAAACTTTCCAGGGGGTGGAGTGAACCTTGACTCCAGTGTCTCCATGTAAGGATCTGATCAGCTGTGTGGAAACTCAATTCGCCCGCCGGCGGTGGTAGAGGCTGCATAATTCCTATCGAGATGGCAGGAGAAACGTTATCTCGGTTTCCGCTTTCTTTCCTCAACATCAGGTATTTGCAGTCCGTCCATCCAGTCTCTGGTCTGTGCCGGAGTGTCGAACAGGTGTGCCCTATTGTTGTGCAGCACTTTAAGTCTTGAAGGGTACAGGAGCATATAATGCAACCCAGCTGCCTTCAATCTGGCCTTCGTGTGTATAAACTGGGCTCTGTTAATTTGAACCTGGAAGGTATAATCAGGGTAGATAGCGATTGTGGCGGAGTCCCGTTTGATTTGACCACCTGCTCGGGAAAACCTCTCGGTCCTTGTAGTTAAAAACCTTTGCTATCACCGGCCTGGGTGGGGCGCCCGTTGGAGGTTTCTTAGCGAGGGATCTGTGGGCCCTTTCAATGCTGAAGCCTCGGGAGAGTTTACCAGCTCCCACCTCCTGTAGCAGGAGGTTCTCTACATAGTTAGTGGGGTCAGAGCCCTCAGAACCCTCTGGCAGCCTGAGGAGACGAATATTATTACGACGGGCTCTTCCCTCCGCCTCCTCTGCCCTATCTTCCAAGTTCTTGACCCTTTGTTGGAGCTCGTCGACGTCTCAGAGGAGGTGCGTTTTGGATTCGGTATTTTCTTTGACTTGTGTTTCGAGCACCTCAGTCCTGCCGGCTAAGGAGCGGACATCCTGGCGCAGGAGGCCCAGGTCTATGGCAACGGCATCGATTTTATGTTCCATCGTTGTTTGGAGTAGTCTGATGGCTTCGAGGAGCTGGGTGTTACTGGGTTCGGGTGTCGCCGTTGCCGTAGGGTCTGATTGAACGTCTGTGGTCACTCTATTCGAGCTCTGAAGGTTCGCTGGCTGCGTAAGTGTCCATGGTGGTCTGTCGCTGCTTGGGCCTGCCGTTTTTACCAGCCATCTTGTGAGCATACTGTCCACTCACGCCGAGGGTGCCGGGGGCGCAGGTGGTAGGCCGCAAGTCACAGTCACGGAGGGGTGCTTCTCACTGTTGCTGCAGGGCCCACAAGGAAGTACCGCCCGGGGCCGAGGTGAAGGTATGAGGCTGCTCGGGTGTCCCAAGGGGCCCAAGGGTCGCTGTAGGGGGGGGAGAAGCTTCGGCCCAGTGAGGCGGGAGACAGCGCCCGTTTCAGATGTCAAGGAAGGGGTAATGCGCAGGCACCCCTTTCCATGGTGAGTGAGCAGTGGGGCCTTTAGGCGGTGATTTCTGGCCGCCAAGGTGCCCACACCCCGTCCTGTGGGTGCAGGCGCTTGTGTTGTCAATGTTGGGCGGCGGGTCAGCTATGGCTGCCCGTGGGTTCACCAGTTCTTGTGGGCGCACAGTGCGCCGGGCATGGGCCGCCCTCGGTGTCGACTGCAGGGCGCAAGGCAGTTCCAGGCGATGGGGGACTACTGGGATCCTCTCCTGCAACTCTCCCTAATTTAGATTCGCGTTGGCGGGGGTGAGGGGGCCGAGGTCCCAGCAACTCGGGGAGGCCAGCCCCGCAGCAGGGGGACGGAGCACTATGCGGCCGCAGGCCCTCTATCACTCCGCTCCCGAAGCACGAGTCAGGGCTGGTTACCCCCCTTACCTTCGCGGCACCGGCCGGCCGCTGGTCTTGTCAGGGCTCCGCAGGGCTTCGCTGGGCTCCACGGGGCTCTGCCGCGCTCCACGGGCAGGTCGCTGCTGGATGGAGGCCCAGGGGCCGGCCCTCTCCGTCTGTGAGCACAGCTGCTCCGCTCCTCTCCCTCGACCCTGGCGCAGGCTTGCTGCTCCGGCTCCCCTATGCGCTCCAGTGGGCAACGTCCTTTGCGGTGCAGGCGCGCTCCGGTCCCTCGAGACTCAGGAAGCGGGAGCTGCCATTTTCGTTCTCTGCTCTGGCACTGCTCACTCGGCGTATGACGACGTTAGCTAGAATATGAATCTTCTTGAGTTTTGCCTATAATAACCTGGGCTGGTTCTGCTTTTGGTGCGAAGTGTATTAGTACTTATACAATGTGCTTTGTTTTGAGGTAGATTGTATACAATGGCGCTTGCTGCTCTTTTCTTCTACTTAGCATAGCAAGGCACACTGTTTTCTTAGCTTTCTTACAGTTACAAGCATATGTACAGGCAAATGCTGGTTGAATATTTTCATCCTGCTTACAACTTTAAGCTTCTTTGTATTTTAACATCGCTTTCTTCTTATAGGTTCATGATATCCTTATTCATGGCGTTGTGTCTTTTCATCTCGTCCTTTGGTTGTCATTTCTTCTATGGGTGGGTTAGTCCAAGCCCTTGTGACGTCACCATTCGTCTTCCATTAAGGACTTTTTGGTTTCTTCCTGTACAGTACTTAAGCAATCTTCATTTCGTCTCATTTGCAGGTAGGGTTTTCTCAATGGGTACCTTACGGCCCATGGTTGTCTGGTTATTGCTACTTCAATAGGTATTGTTCTTCTGATAGGCACTAGGCAGAGCCCTACTGTGGCTCTCTGCTGGTTTATTTGCTCATCATATGTCACATATCTCTGTGTGAATGTTCCTGGTAATTCAAAATGGGCGACTGGAGTGCAGGCTTTATTTGGGACCTCCTCTACACTCCTCCCTCTGGGCAATTCATCAACCACTTTCACTTCCTCCTTTGGATTCATCTTACTTGGTTGCTCTGTATTCATCTTTACTTCATCGTCTGGGTTCATTTCTGTTTCATCTTCTGGTTCTGTTCATGATGGCTTGAAGAAGTGTCTTTTTGGAGTGCATATCTTTATGACTCCTTTCAGGCTTCCTGCTGTCCTTACATGTCCGTCTTCGTTCCATGTCATTAGTTGACATTGTCCACTTGGGCTGCAGTAAATCCATCTTCCCACATAATTTCTGCATTTCTTGGGATAGAGAAACTTCGTACCTTCTGGTGCGTGCTTTCTAGCCTTCACAAGTCTCTTATTTCTTCATCAGTCAGATCTCTGGGCTTCCATCCTGGTTTGACATCAATCATGATCTTCATCCCTATGGCTTTCTTCACAGTTTTCTGGCATTGCGAGATTATTATTTTGATAACGCAAAATCCTAGTAATATCATCACTAGCAGGGCTCCCAAGAACTTGAATGCATCCGCCATCCATTGTGGAACCCATGAAAACAGTGATCCAAACCAGCTGTCATCATCAACTTCGTCTGTTTCATTGATCGTCTGTTTCTGCAGGTTTGTCAGCATACCTATAGCTTCTGTTAAAGTTCCATTTTCCTCGTCATGAGAAGGTATAAACATGCAACATGATTCTCCTATTTTTGCACAAACTCTTCCATCCATAGCTGTGATCATGTCAAGGACATATCTGTTCTGGAGAGTCATTAGTCGGATGGCTCTTAACTCTTCCTTGATTGCATTGAATCCTTTTATTATCGTGTTGATGGTTTGAAGTAACTTCCATCTGGTTATCTGAGCCATTTAGTATTTACTCCAACTTGAATTTGTGACATGAAAATCATTGTGTACACTGATGAGGTGAGGCTAAACAGCCTGTGTTCATATGGGATTGCATGAAATGCTTCTTCTGATTTAGCAGAGAAGTAATTCTCTCTCTTCATTCAGGTTATTAGTTCCACAGATCGCTTCTTCCTCAGATAAGCATCTGCTTTCGGAAAACTGTCAATATTCAGGTCCCTTTTCAGGATCACTAATGCTGGAACGTGGACGTTCACTATTGTGCAAATACCTCCCCAGTTTTTCGGCAGTCTGATGCATGCTTTTGATCCACATGTCCAATAATGATCCATGATCACTGCAGTCCAATGAGTCATTCCTGGAGCCTCAAAAATTAATCTGCAGTTCTGATTCTCCCCCATTTTTCTTGTGCCATTGTTCCTGAAGAACAATTTCGGGCTTTCTAGTGGCACTATCTGCAAGGGTCCTCCTCTGCCTTCGACCCATGTCAGTAGTTTTGTAAGTGTAGGCCATAGTGGTTTGCACAGTCTTTGTGAGTTTTCAATTGCCTCTTTGCAGGCTCTGAGGATCATCTATGCTCTGCAGATCACTACTCCTTTCTCCCATCCGTCTGGGGAGAGCACTATTCCCCAAATCTGCATTTGGCCTCTGTTTTTCCAAATTTGAGCCTCTGCTGGAGTTTTCCCTTGGACATTTAGTTTTGGGTTCACTTCCCATCTTATTCCTGCTCCTTTAACTCCAGGCTTCTCATACCTGATCACATGATTCCTAGTATGAGTTTGGTTTCTCGTCTTAATGTCCTAACCATAATCATCTTCATCAGGATAAGCTGTTTCAGTTGCCCATATCAGTGAGGCATCACATCCCATGAACTGGCCTCTGGTATTGCACATTGCTACGTGCGGAAGACAGTGTGCTGTCTGGACTTCAATTTCGACAGCTACGAAAATCTTGGACTTCCCCATGCTATACGGTAAGAGTGTACAAACAAAGCATTCCCTTTCGGAATTTCGTCTTCCAACTTCCTTCATGTGCTGCTACCAAATGTTGTTACCTAGGTGTACTGCGCTATCCAGATAATCGTTCAGTTCATTGTCGTCTTCATGCATGCTTCTCTTGATTCTTAAGGTTTTCATGTAGTTTGCTATTACTACATCTCTGAATGCATCTGTATGGCTTTTTCTTGCTGGAGGGTTCTCAGGTATCCTGGTCCATGGTGCAGGCTTCTTCATCTGCGCCATTTGAGTGGACAAGAGTCTGGCAGCTCTTTCCTTTTCTTCATACATTTTCTCCCTGCTGGATGCAAGTGCCCATACCCACCCGCCTGGCATTGGTCCGGTATATGACTGCACTCTGGAACTGGTACCTGTCCCTTCTGTTGGAACATATATGATGGGTACTGCAGCCTCTGCGATTTTGTTTTTCAGTTCCTCAGGCAGTTTCCTCGCTCTGGCTATGTGCGGGAATAGTAAGTCTACTAACATTTGTGTCCGTGCAGAGAGTTTTGCTGAGTTTGCCCTTGTTTTCTCAAAAGTTTCTAATATGACTGCATCTGTTGGCTTTTCTCTTAACTCTTCTTGTTTTCGGGGCGTGGCTTGATGGCTACGTGAGAGGACGTTCCTTGGAGGAGCTCCCGATGATCCGATCCTGATCCTGGGAAGAAGTGATGGTTTTTGGCGGACTTTCGAGCCCACGGTGTAACCAAAGGCGTATGAAAGTGGGGGGTACATGGTGAGTGCCCTCCCCACCAGCGAGACTGCATATCCATGGAACTAGACTCTGAAGAAGGTGGCGGTCGCGCAAAGGAAGGGGAGCACCCAAGATGGCCGTCTGTGGACAAAGGGCCATAAATGGTCCGATGAGCTGAGGAAGTTGGTCGGAACGTGGGCAAGCCCAACCAGACAGACGGGTCCCATGCGCCTCTGGCAGAAGGCAAAAACATAAGGGCAAGCCCACACTGAAGAGACCCTGGATCGTGGTGGGCTAGCAGAGTGAACCTGGGTCCAGCGCAACCTCGCTGTGAAGAGGCTGGCGAGCGAACCCCACGAGGATACAGCTGGGCGCGTGGGCCCAACCGACGCCGCAGGATGTCCTCCAAGGTGGTGCAACCCCGGATCAAACAGCCCACGATGGAGACCTACGTTAGGTCGCCCTCGGGCGCAGAGGGGGGCAAGAGCAAAGAAACCCCCGCGGCGGCGACGGACCCACCGGGTACTATCCAGGAGGTGCTGGCAGCAATTGCCGACTTGAAGGTGGCCTGGGAGACGAAGCTGGGCCTGGCCATGAAAGAGCTGCAAGAGGGCCTAAACCTTAAAATAGGAGCGGTCCGAGAAGAGGTGAACCTGTTGCGCTAGGATGTGCGAACGATCGCGGTGCGCACTGGGGAACTGGAGAAGGAGTTGGCCCCGACCACGGAGGCGTGCAACATACACGCCAAGGAGCTTCATGCCCTCGTGCAACGAGTGGGCAATTTGGAGCACAGAGCAGAGCAGGCAGAGGGGCGCGCCAGGCGCAACAACATTCGCATAGTGGGGGTACCGGAGGGAATGGAAGGATTGAACCCCACGCATTTCGTTGAAACCATGCTTTTGCAGGAGATTACAGGCGGGGAGCTGACCCAGGGGTTTGCGGTCCAAAGGGCGCACAGGGCCCTGACCAGGAGACCGGCCCTAGGAGCCCCCCCGCGACCGTTGATCGCGAAGATCTTGAACTATCGTGACAGCGAGAAGATTCTCGAATTTTTCCGGAAAGGAGGCACGATAGAAAGGGCGTCAGCGAATATAACGGCGTATCCGGATTATACGCTGCTCGTACAACAGAGTCGAATGAACTTTGGAACGGTGAAGAGGAGGCTTAGAGAAGCAGGCCGCCGCTAAATGTTGCTTTACCCCGCCAGGTTAAAGGTGTTTTATAAGAACAGATCCCTCTTCTTTGAGACGCCGAGCGAAGCGATGGAATGGTTGGATATGCAAGGTCGACCTCAGGAATCGGATGCCCAGACAGAAGCGGCTGGAGATAAGTAGCACGTGGCAGAGGCACCCGTGAGGGCATAGCTATGACATTGGGACTGGAATATAGTTTGATATTGTGCTTGTGTGGAGGAAGTCACGGCATCTGCCGGGCGGGTCCCGTTGAATTCACTTCTCCTAAATAGATGACTGGGAGCTCCTGGGGAGCAACCTCTGCACCCGATAGTAGTATATTTAGTTAGGTCACTGTTAGATTGGTGACACCCCGCGGGGTCCTTGTTCTTGGTCACGAGACGGGTCCAGACGTGGGTAGGCCTGAGATCCAGGGATGGAGCTGGGCTATTGTTGGGGGTTGGCGGGGAGGGGGGGGAGTTATGTGCAGTGGTGTGAGGTTGGGGAAGGGCAGAGGGGGGCACTGTTCGTGAATAGAAGGGAAAGAGCCAGGAAACGACCCTACGTGGGGAAGATTATGGGAAGGGGCGGGATGGAGATAGACCGACCGGATGGCATCGGGTTATCTCAGAATCGTGACCTGGAATGTACGGGGCCTCAGCAGCTACCTTAAACGTAACAAAGTGATGTTGTATTTAAAGAGGATGCGCGTAGACATAGCCCTGCTGCAAGAGACCCACCTCACTAGGGAAAAGGCTGGAGGTGGTCAGGAGGAAATGGAAGGGCACTGTTGTGGGGGCGGCGTACTCGGCGTATGCTAGAGGGGTTGTCACCTGGGTGGCGCCCCACGTGCCGTTTCGGGTGCTTGATTCTACGGTGGACCCGGAGGGTAGAATGGTGGTGGTAACGGGTCTCTTGGAAAACAGAGAAGTGCACATCATAAATTTGTATTCCCCCAATAACGATACAGCGGCTTACTTTAGGACCCTCTACGGTAATCTTGGCCCCCTGGCAGGGGGTACAGTAGTGTGGGGGGGGACTTTAACTGTACCGTAGACCCCAGAATGGACAGGTTCAAGGACAGGGCAGGAAAACGGCACCGGCGGCTAAAGCGCTGAGTACCTTACTGAAAGACCTAGGCCTAGAGGATGCGTGGAGAAGGCTACATCCCACGGATAGACAGTACTCACACTACACAGCGCCACATGATTTGTACACAAGGTTAGACTATGTGTTTGTAACAGCCGAGATAGTGAGAGATATAGAAGGAGCGGAATACAAGGCCCGAGTGCTGTCAGACCACTCGCCCTTGGTGGTAGACTGGAGACACTAGCCCCCACGACCGCGGACCCCTACATGGAGACTTAGGACCGAGGCTCTGCAGGATGAGGGGTTTCGGGAGGGCCTGAGGGATGCCATTGAAGAATACTTTGATACAAATACAGGAAGCGTAGGCTCTGTGGGCACACTGTGGGAAGCGTTTAAGGTGGTGGTGCGTGGGGTAGCCATTTCCCAAGCTAAGGGGCTACAGGGGGGGTCGAAAGGGAGCTCCGGGAGGCAAAAAGGGAGCTAGAGGAGCTCACGCGTTGCGAGAGCACCGCTTATGATAACAGAACCAAAGTAGAGGAGCTACAGTTGTTCTGCAGCGCACTCTGGGATAGACTGTGCAGACTCAGCTACAGGAAATATACGTAGAGGATACATACAGGGGGCGACATGCCGGGCAGACTGCTGGCTTGGCTGTATAAGAGTGAGACCCCCCGCTCGGTGATTAGTGAGATTCAGGGCGAGGGAGGTTGCATATGCAACACCCAGAAAGAGGTAAATGAGGAATTCCTTAAGTTTTACAGACACTTGTATGAGGACACGGGGGAGGATATGGGTCAAGACATACTGGACACATTGGGGGACATTGAGCTGCCCACCTTAGATGATCTAGAATGTTCTGAGTTAGACGCACCCATCACCTCGGACGAGCTGGAGGTAGTGATTCGGAACTTGCCCACTTGCAAGGCGCCGGGTTCGGATGGGCTGCCCAGCGAGTTCTACAAAACATACCAGCAAGAGTTGCTTCTGCCACTGATTGCTACTTTCAACGAGGCCTATGAGCAGGGAGAACTCCCGTTGTCCCTCCGTGAGGCTGTAATCATCCCACTCCTGAAACCAAGCAAACCGGCCGTGGAGCGCGGGTCTTACAGACCGTTGTCCATACTTAACTAGGACAGCAAAATACTCATGGCGGTGCTGGCTAATAGACTGAAGAGGGTGATTAAGAAACTGATACACCCAGTTCAGACGGGATATGTTCCAGGTAGGAACATCACCGATAACCACAGGAGGCTACACCATGTCGTAGACCAAACTGAGGAAGACACGGGCGAGCTGGCTATAGTGTCGTTAGACGCGGTCAAGGCCTTCGACTCGGTACGATGGCCCTGGCTGAAAGCGGTCCTGAAGGGGTACGGAATGGGACCTGGATACCTCAGATGGGTCCAGTTGTTTTATAGTACCCCGATGGCGAGGGTCAAGACAGGGTCCATAGTCTCAGATTCTTGGCAACTAGGCAGGGGGACCAGACAGGGATGCCCCTGATCACCCATGCTATATATACTGGCATTGGAGCCGCTGGCAATATGCCTGCGACAACAATATGGGGAGGTGGGCATAAAGACTGCCAGTGGAGAGCATCTGATATCATTATATGCGGATGATATGCTCCTTTATTTGCGCTACCCAGAGGAAAACCTACAGTACGTGCTAGAGGTAACAGAACGGTACGCCATCCTCTCGGGAATATCGGTGAACCCTGGAAAGTCCAGTCTGTTCCCCTTGGGCAGATATAGGAATGTCCCGGTGCAGAGGCTGCCTGTCCTGCCAATACCATGGCAGCCCGTGACATTTAGGTATTTGGGAATAAATATTTACCACAAGGTCGAGGCAGAACACAAGCACAACACGGAAACGGCGATTGAGGGGATCAAGAACAGCATGGTATTCTGGTCCAGATTGCCCCTGACCATGATGGGGAGGGCAGCCTTGCTCAAGATGGTGGTCCTGCCTGGGCTTTTGCACTTCTTCGTAAACGTCCCGTATCTGATACCCAGGAGCCTATTCGCGAAACTTCACAGCGTGTGTAGGGGTTTCGTGTGGGGCAGCTCTAGGAATAGGTTGGCTCTGTGGAAGCTCCAGAACACGTGTGACAGGAGGGGGATAGGCCTGCCTAATTTCGAACTCTATTACCTGGCGGGGAAGCTGCAGTACGTGGCCAGGTGGCTCTCGGCTGAAGACTCGGCGGAAGCCAGGCTCCTGCGTGGAGATACAGTCCCATGCTTTCTGATGGAAGTGGTGTGGTTGGGCAGAGACAAACTGGTGGGCAAGGGGCGGCTACTGAGGCTGGGCTGGGAGATCTGGCACAGGACATGGAATATTGGGGGGACTCGGAGCCGTACTCCCAGCAGGCCCCTTTGGCGGCGCTGTGCGGTTGCGACCCCCAACTACTTGAATCGGTCCGCAGATACTGGGAACAGGTAGGCCTAGCCACCCTCGGGGACATATGGCAGGAAGGGGAGGCAGTGGACTTTCAGAGGTTGTAGGAAGAGACGGGAGTACATGGTGGTCAATATATAACCTACACTAGGCTTGTGAAAAAGACTAGAGAAAGATGGCCTGAGACAGTGCTAGCGGAAGACCCAGACACCTCCCTGGAAACCATGTATGATGTATCGGAGGGCGAGCACGAAATATCGAGGATATATGAGCTCCTGTGAGTAAGGGCAGGGAAGGAGTTGCTCCAATTGAGACAAGATTGGGAGGAGGAGGTGGGAGGACCCATGACGGATGGGCAGTGGGAACAGGCTCAGAGGTACCACAAAAAGGTGTCCCGGAACTCGAGATTCCAACAGCTTCAACTGTATGTTACCCACAGGGCTTATTTAACCCCCGGGAAGATTGCAAAGTTTGGGGGATCAGCTATGCAGCAATGCCCCAGGTGTGGGGAGGTGAATGCGGGATTGCTACACATGTTCTGGGCTTGCCCGGAGGTGCATAGATTTTGGGACGAGGTCAAGACGAAACTTGCCGGCGGGGGGGTGGTGCTGGATTTGGAATCGACCTGGTCATGCATGCTTGGGCTTTTCCCTAGACCACGGCATTTGAAACACATAAGCAAGATAAAGGACCTGGCTTATGTCTTGGCCAAACGTAGGATTGCCATGGGCTGGAAGGCGGCCCACAGACCTAGGGTGGAGTTATGGTGGACAGACCTCTTGAGGTGGGCAGAAACTGAATCCGTAGTCTGGTTTGAAGCGGTCACTAGGGGGGGCGCGGAGGAAGTAGGGCCCTTGCTGGCCTGGCGCCAATTGGTGGCCTCGTTGGCAAACCCTCACCTGGGTGACAACGAAACAGAGGACAAGGATGATGGCTGCCTAAGTATTGTGCCACCCAATGATGTTCCCGTAAACGACATGTGAGAACCGGCCCTAGTTTAAGGGGGCAGGGGGGAGTTGGGGAGTTTGAAAATGTGTTGGAATATGATGCTTTCTATGTTTTGAAACAGTTGTAGTGTGTTTGTTTGATTTTATAAAATAAAATAAAAATATTTAAAATAACTCTTCTTGTTTTCTCATGACAGTTTCTGTGACGTGTCTTATGGCAGACAATTTCTTTCTTTCTGCTGCTTTGGTTTGTGGTTCTGCAGTCATTGATGTTAGGCCTGTTTCATGTACATTTAGTGTTTGCATGCGTGAAATTGTCAGTGATGTTACTCCATTCATCTCTTGCCAACCCGGTGTCCGGCTTTTCTTTTAATTTGTTACCACAAATGTGGGCGTACTGTTACTAATTTCATCCATTTCAAGTTCATTCACTCCACCATCAGATCTTCTAGGGACTGGAATGACTATATAAGGTCTGGGTGCTTTTGTGGGTTTCATGCATGCGTCATCAGGTGAGTGTACTGACATTGGAATGCTTTGTGCACCAATAAAGAATGCAGTTCTGATCGTTTATGACAGTAAGATAATGATGAATATGACACATAGGTACATGATAGCTTTGTATGTTAAGCGGCAGCATTTTCTTCCAGAGAAGCGGGGATGCCTCTCTTCTTGTGGGAGGACCAGTTTGCTGCTCTGGACCCCCCTCTCGATCATTCGCCAAATGTCAATGTTATTATTCCCTTAACTAATATCGTCTTTTGAGTTCTGTAGTTAGGAGTGTCTGGTGCTCCAAAAGTGTCCCCCTCTTGCGAGTGACAATTGTCTCTTATTTCAGGATACGGTTCTTTTGCTAGACTATGGGAAAAATGTAATTAAGTAATACTTCATTGGGTCGCTTTACTGTGCATGTTCAAAGTAGGTAAGCTCCCAGTCCACCCCTCGAATCAGCTTCAGTCTGGAGGACATGTTGGACACTGATGAGTATTCGAAGAATAGGAAGGAAAAATAACAACAGGTACAACAAGTGAAGTCCTCGACTCTGCTTCCTTGATCTGTCCCTCGTCGGAAACTTCTCAGAATCTCCTCAGATCGCTCCTCTGATGATTCGAAAGTTCCACTTGAAGCACGATTCCATGCAGGAGCATTCCCATTGGTGCAACATTTGCTGGATCTCTGATGAATGTGAGGACGTCAACATCGATTGGTCTCCCCACTAGCTCTGGAAAGTCAGTGACTAGGCGAAATAGGACGTTGTGTGCCAGGCTGCTGTCTTTTGGTGACAGGGACATCTGTTCTGTCTTTGCTGAGGTTCAGAATCATAGGTTTTTTCCTTGATGTAAACAATATCTGCACTGTCCGTTCAAATGGAGTGCAACTTAAAATATTATGTTGTTTAGGAGACGACTTTCTCTGTATTCATTGGATCTTGAAGGAATGTTAGTGTATCAGTTGTACAATAGTTCGACAGTCTTCAATTATGCGAAAGGACAGTGTGTTGATAAGCTCATCTATTTCCGCCTGGGTCAGGAATATTTGCTTCTTTCTCACTGTATTCAAGGAGTATGATAAATTGTTCGGCAATGACAGTAAGTACTTGTCTTATTATTTTTTAGTTTTCAGGATCTTGGAGAAAGCCTGTGACACTGGTGAGCCTTCCTACCAATGACGGGTATGATCTTAGCCCTAGGTTGAAATAAGTCACCACGTCCTTTGTGAGGTCTCTACTGTGGGACACCATAAGTGATTCCAAATAGGGTCTCGGTGTGGAAGGAATCTGGGTACTGTATTTTCTTCCAATTTATGTGCCCTCGATCAGAATTTGGCATATTCCTTTCTCATCAAGGCTTAAGTGTGCCTCAGTCCAAAGTTTGAAACAGCAGACTATGTTGTGGCTTAAACATGCAATTTTCTTCTTCACCCTGTAACTAGGATGTACAGAGTATCCATTTTTTATGTCCTTATCCCCTTTTTTGCTTAGGGGAATGTCCAAAATTAAGCCACAACTTTTGCACAAATGTTCTTTGTCTTTGTCTAGCTGATCATGCGTCCTTCTTCCTCGTCATGGAGCTCGTCTGCACATGCTGTGGTTCTTTCCCGTTGCTCGTCGATTCCTCTCGTTGGGGTGCAGGCAGGGGGCCTTCTCCGATGTAGGGTTTGATATCACCAAGAAAAATCCACACTCTCCTGCTTCACAGCCGACGGAGTGCAGTCCTCTATGATAAAAGGACCGTTGAATCTTGGCTCGTCCCACCTTTTCCTTGTATGGTTTTTCACATGGACGGCGTCTCCAGGGAAGGCGAGTGGAACACGTAGGCCTTGAACTGAGTCTGTAGTAGTGTCTCCTTCTGTGTTCTGTGCTGCACCCTTTTCGTCGTCACTGCAGCTGGTCTGAAATTACAGTAAGGCAAGATGTCATACAGTTCAGATAGTTTTGCATTTCCGACCCTAAAATCTCTCCTGTTGACTGGGTGTCACATCTAGCTCTATCTCGGGTGTTAGAGGAGTTCTCATTCTTCTTCCTGTGGCGTAAGATGATGGTCGGAGCCGGGTTAGTTCCGAAGAGCATACAGTGCCAGTGGAAGGCAATGCAACCATCCCTTCTTTAGAGTAAGCTTCAACTTGGCTATCCTTTCCTTTAACAAGCCGTTGAGCTTTTCACAGATTCCATTACCTTGCGGATGATACGCCGATGAGAACTTGTCCTTTCTACCAAGCAACAAGTTAATATGCTCAAATCTTGAATTAACAAAGTGAGGGCCACTATCTGATCTCATGACTTCGCATACCCCCACCTTGGGAACACTTCCCTTTCTAAAAATGCGGCCGCACAGGTAGAGTCTGGGTGTGTACATGGACCTGCCTCTATCCATCTAGAGAATGGACACACCACAACAATTAAGTATCTGCACCTGTTGCATACTTGAATCAAGTCGATGTAGTCGACGTGCAAATACTGAAAAGGCCCATTTGGCCTAGGGATGACTCCTCTCATTACTTTTAATGTGTGCCCAGCGGTGAATTTCTGGCAGATTATGCAGTTCACCATGAGAAATGCAACATGCTCTGCTAAATTCGATATGAACTAGTCTTCCGCGAGCATTGCTGCTAGATTCTCCTTTGTCATATGTGCTGGGTAATGTAGCTGCTCCAGCGCTATTTTTAATAGGGCTACAGACATTACTGGTTTACCAGTGCTGTCTTGTTGCCACAAGCTGTCAGAGGGGTTTAAAGAACACCCTTGATGTTTCCACAGGTTCTTCTCTTCCTGCGGTGCCTCCCCTTGGAGTTCCATTAACTGTGGTTGCCCCAAATTGCTGTAACACTCAGGTGTGGTTCGTGTAAGCATCATTAGTCCATCAGCATGGATAGCTTCCACTGCCATAACCGTCTCACTTTTGGATGCTGACTTGGTTTCCATGTCTGCTGCTTGATTTCCTTGTGAGATAAAATCTGTCCCCTTGATGTGGGCGGCGAATTTCATGACCGCTATGCCCACTGGGAGCTGTAGTGCCTTAATGAGCCTGTCCAATAAGGCTGCATGCTGCACTGGCATGCCGTCTGCTCGCAGGTAGCCCCTCCTTTTCCAGCGCGCTAAACCTGCGTGCACTGTTGATGTCACATAGACGGTGTCACTGTACACCATTACTTCCTGGTCTGCGTGATTCTCAATGGCGAGTATCAACGGCAATAATTCTGCAGCTTGTGCTGAATAATGAGATGGTATTCGTGCATTAAGAAGCACTCGAAATTCTTCATTTGTTGTGTCCATCACAGCAACTCCTGTATATCTTTGCCCATCACTTTTGTCGATCCTTGAAGACCCATCAATAAAGACGATCTCTCCTCCTGCCAAGGCATTTTCTTTTACCCTGGGAATTTCATCACAGAATTCTTCATAATTTGCCCAGTCATGTATCAGCTCTCCCTCAGTGACTGGCTCTGCTATGAACATAGCTGGGTTTACAATCTTACATCAGACTATTTTAATCAATGGATTCAATATGATCACTTCATAAGCAGAAGCTCTCTGAGATGTCAATGTGCCCTTTGGTTTTTCTAGAATGGCAAATAATGAGTGCTCGACGTACAACATCATGGAGCATCCCATTACAATGGTTGTATCTTTTTCTATGGCAAACCCTGCGGCAGCTAAACTTTGTTCACACGGAAAGGGACCTCTCATTACTGGGTCCAAATTCCCACTGTAATATGCCAGGGGCGTGTACCCCAATGTGGTTCTTTGTGTGAGTACTGCAGTCATAATGCTGCCATCTGTGTGTGAAAACAAGTAAAATTCCTCTGCATAATTGGGAATCCCCTGAACTGTAGCTGTACAAATAGCTCTTTTGAGTTCAGCAAACCCTTTCTCCATTGTTTCAGACCATTCAATCTTTTCTTTCGTCACTTGGGCCTTCTTTAGGGCCTGAATTGAAGGCTTATTGTAAGAGCTGTAGTCGAAGACCCATGCCCTAACATAGTTGCACAGACCTAGAAAGTTCTGCATTTGCTTTATCGTGTGTGGTTTAGCCGTGTTCAGTATGGCTTCAGCCCTTTCTGGGGTCACTTTCTTTCCCTCATGTGAGATTAGCTGGCCTATGTACAGCACTTCTTGTTGACAATATTGTAACTTTTCTTTGTCAATCTTATATCCTTTCTCAGCCAGTATAGCCAATAGCTGAACATTATCGTGCCTGCATTGCTCTTCTGTAGTGCTGCAAATTAGGATGTCATCCACATATTGTAAGACGACACTTTCCAATGCAATATTGCTAAAATCATCTGCAGGACTCTGTTGAAAATAGATGGAGACTCACAGTACCCCTGTGGCAGCCTCGTGCTTGTCAGACTCATTTGTCTGAACATGAATGACATCAGATCTTGTGAGTCACAGTGCAACGGGATTGAGAAAAATGCATTTTTCAAGTCAATCACTGTGAAACATTTTGCTTCAACTGGTATATTACATAGGATTGTAGATGGGTTAGGAACTAGAGGGAACTCAGGCTCAACAATATCGTTTATTGGCCTAAGGTCTTGCACTATCCTCCAAGAGCCCCTTTACTTTTTTCACAGGATACACTGACGTATTACATGGTGACTCTGACGTCACTAAGATGCCCTGGTCCATCATAGCAGAGATTGTCTTAAAAATCCCTTCATCTGCTTCTCTGGACATGGGATATTTTCGTGCCTTGGGTAAAATTGCTCGTGCTTTTAGTTTAATTTTCACTTCTCCCATGCCCTTCAAGAGGCCTACGTCATAGCGTCCTATAGTCCATACTGGGACAGGCACCTGGGCCATGTCATCATCAAAATATTCAGGACGGTTTAATGCCAGCATCATTCTCTGAGGTACCTCTCTCTTGATCATCTTTACCAAAAAGGTGAGACTTACTTCTACCATTGTCTCCCCTATATATGTTTGTTCTTCAAAAAGATCATCATCGGTGACGTCAATCACTCGATAGCCTTCTTTGATGGTGATTATCGCGCACCAATGTCTGCCCTCGTTATCGTAACCATCAACCAAAACCACTTTACCTCTCACTGCAGCTGTGTGTATCATCAAGGGAAATACTTGTCCCTCCTCGTCATGCATCGGTATTCTCGGTCTAAATAGAAACTCATCAGGGGCTCTCAGGGTTTTGTCTGCAAGGCATGGCAATCCCACCATAAGCACACGCATGCCATATGTGAAAATTTGTGGCTCCAAAGGTATGGCCCTCATGATTATGTGTCCTGAGTATGCTCTAATCATCTCGCATACATTTGAATAGTGCCTCCCTGGAGTGGAACATGCTGTGCCCTCCTCCGTGTAGGAGATTGTCATGTTCAATTTTGTCATTAAGTCTCAACCCAAAATGTTTACTGGGGTCTGACGTGAATATAATAAAGGTACATTCATTTCGCACTCTCCTATGGAGACTGGGAGTGCGTTTGTAAAGGGAACTCGACTGTGAGCTCCTGTAAAACTCTGAGTATCTATGGCCTCGCTGGACAAGGAAAACTTGCCTTCACGTATGCACAAGCGTGTTGCCCCTGTGTCCACTAGGAAGGAATATTCTTTACCCCCTATAACGACATCTACCCTAGGTTCCCTGTGAGGGTCTGGTGTCACTGATAGTATAGAGCACATCAGGGTTCCCAGTGAGCTGTCCTAGTTCATATACTAATTTTGCCCACTGTGCACTTGTGGATTTCTCCCATTCCCATTGTTACTTCCCCTTCCAGGGTTTGGAGCCTGCCCTGTGCTCATTGCCTGTGACACTTGCAACGGTGTCTGTTGGGATTGTCCTTGTGGAAAATTGCCCATGCTCTGAGGTTGCACTCCTTGTTGAGCTCCTGGCGCTTGTTGTTGCACCGTGTGATTCTGTGCAACGCCCTGTTGTAAAACTGCAGGTTGATTCACCATGCTTGCTCCCATTCCTTGGCCGTTCTGCATCATGCCTTGGTTTCTGCATGTGCGCGCCAAATGCACTGTCATTCCACACAGCTAACATACTAGTGGTGGTCGGATTATTTGCTCATTTGACATATCCGGGTTTCCATTTTGCATGTTTTGAAAGCCTCCTTGATTATTTTGGAAAACTCCCTGATTTCTCTGCCATCCTCTTCCCCTAAATCCTCTTCCCCGGGGGTAAAACCCCATGTTACCCTGATTATTCTGTTGTGGACTAGCCATCTGCTGCATGCTCGATTCAGCTGTGCTAGTTATCATGGCTCCTTCAGGAGCATATTTTGACAATTTCTTTTGCACCAATTTTGCTTCCTCACCCTTTCGAGTTGCTTCCTTTTTGCGATTCTTTTCCTGCAGCAGTCTACAGCAATGTGTGATAGTCAATTGTATTTCAGCCCAAGGTTTAGCCTCAACTCCTACCAATTTCTTGAGTTGTTTCTGCACTGGTTCTGGCAGCCCTTGGCACAGTATATGGTAAAACACAGTTATAGATTTCGTCCATGATTCAATGAGTCTCGAGTACCCATGCGTCTTTGAGATTCTGTATATAAATTAATGGATCCTCAGAGACCTTAATTTTTTGAGTCATTATAGCTCCCATATCAGAAGTATCTGGATATAGCACTTGTAGCTCTTTCCATACTGCAGTTCTACAATTGTTAAATGGAGCTCCGTCATGCAAGGTATTAATTGTGGTTACACCAGGGTAGCCTGCTCGTGCCCACACATTGTCTGCTCTCTCACCAAGTATGGCGATTAGGAGACCCTTAATGTCCCCTATAGCTAACGTGTTTCCTCCTGTCATTTTTTTCTAACTCATGTATCCACTTTCCAATGTCCTTAGTCTGTCTACATAGGGCGGTGAAGACACACCCCTCTGACCGTGAGATACTCCTTCATGTCGGTCAGACTGTATGGCTGACTCTGACGCCCCTGGTGCAGACTCGATAGTTTCTGACCATCGTATCCCTTTTTCCCTTGGGAGTCGTCTTTCGCTCTTTTTCTCTTTGTTTTCCTCGCGCTCCTCCCTTTCGGAGTCAGACATTGTTTGTCCACAATTCACGCAGCTTCTCGTATCCTCTTTATTCCTACTTATTTCTAGCCTATCCAGGGATAGGTCTCTATTTCCACTACTTCGGGAGACTTCCTCAGTGTCGTACAGCTGAGTGCTCTCCAGGCGCTTGTCTTCCCCCTCCTCTTCTAGCCCCATTTCATCATATATTCTACCGATCGTTTCTCTGATGCTTCTGGTGTCGAAGTCATCTATCATATTTGCCCTAGACGTACCTGGTACTGAATCGTACGCAGGAAAGAATTCTTCAATGTCTTCCTAGTCTACAACTGGATCAGGTTTTTTAATCTCTCTCTCTCCAGATATTCAAGATCACGTGCTCTCTGTCTCCGCTTGCGTTCTATATCATCATCGAATTCTTTGCGTTTCCTCGCCTCTTCTCTGACCCTATCTTCTTCCTTTCTCTTTTCATTTCTACATTCGTCTGCCCTTCGAATGTCCTCATCTCTTCGTCTTCTTATTCTTTTCTCACTTAGTCTTTGCTCTTCCTCTAACCTTTGCTGTTTCTGTCTTGATCATTGGCTGCTCTTGGGTTGCGATAAAGCTATGTTCCTTGCTCTTCGCGATATAGCTGTTCTCGCCTTTGTCTGTCTTTCCTTCTTATCCTTTCGTCTCTTAACTCCTTCTCTTTCCCCTTCCTCTTTGTCTCCTCTAACCTCTCCTTTTGTTTTGTGTCATTACTGCCTCTCCCATCGAGTTTTAGTAAAATGTGTCCTCCCATCCATTTGTCTTTTGCAAATGCTATCTCATCAGTTCTACATTCGCTTCCCTTCCATCTCTTTTTGTCGAGAGATGTACTTGTCTGTGCCTGATCTCTTCCTTCGTCATCACGTCTCTCCTTGAACCCTTGAGACTGCAGAGGCAATATTCTTGTTTGTGTGCTTCCCTTGATTTTCGTCACTACTATGCGTAGGTGACTCATATACAGGGTTGCTATACCACATGGCTGCTTCAAGTTCTCTTAGTGGGTATAACCCCTCGTCCTTACTTTCTTCAATTTTCATTTTGGGTGGGGCAGGTGGCGCAGTAGACGTATCACCCCCCTCTGTGCATACATTAAGTATCCAATCTGTCGGCGGCTCTTCCTCCTTTACCTGTTCGTACATTTTCCACAATTCGAGAACAGCAAGGTGTTTTTCTAACTTCTTGCCTGTATATGTGGCATGTAAGTATGTCGTCATATGTTGTAAGACGGCTTTAGATAAAGATCCAATTTGTGGCCATGGCATAAACATCTTGTGGGCGGTACCTTTAACCCACTCAATACTATATTTCTTTAGCGTGGGTGCGTGTTTTGGCAACTGCTTGCATAAGTGTGCTAATGGAGTCATGTACTCCATGCTTAAATCTGTTCCCTTTCCTCTTGTACAACACTTGTCAATGCTTTCATATGGTTCAAACAACTTCTGCCAATATGAGCGAGCACCAAACATCGCAAGCTCCAATCCAAATTTTCACAAAATTTTATATATTCTAATCTACTCAAATACCATCAATTTGTGTGCGATTTTACCTCAGCTATTAAATCGCACAAATTTTAAATCAGTTATTTAAAAAAATATATATTTACATATGATGTCACAACAAAACATGTAAGACAGACGCTTGACAGACTAGACGGACACCAGCTGGATACAAATATCTCCGCCTCTAATCATTACCCATTCATGAAGTGTAATTGTACCCCTGTCACGAGGTCTTTAAACGCTGTGGTAGCCTAATCGTTCCCCATTATGTGGGACTCTGGGTACACGTTTCTTCTAGCCGCTATATTAACGTAGGAATAAGGAGAATCCTCTCACTTCTCGGGCGTCTCCCCCGGTAACCTCTCCCTTCTCGGGTGTCCTCCCCGGTAACCTTTATTTAATTATTCTCGAGTCATTATCCCCTTGTATATACAGTCTTCTCTACTTCTGACTATTTTTATTTTCCCTCCTCCCTCCGTTACCTTTTCCGTTTACTTGTTCTAAGGCATGCACTATTTGCCAAAGCATTAAATTTTTTGTTTCACTCACCGTTCGCATGGTTCGTCTCTGGACCCTCGGCATCCCCGCCTTTGTTATCGCCTTCTTCAGCTTTTCGCCCGCTCAGCTGCCCGTAGGAATAGGAAGGGAAATGTGAGGAACAAGGGACCCTTCAGGCACTGGCTGCAGCCTCTTCTTAATCTACCACTGTCTACGGGGAGCTTCACGGTCTACTCAGCCGAATGGCAAAGGACTCGTGATATGGCCGAAGATCTAGAGTTACTTTATGCCGACAGTCAATAGGTGTCTTATTTTAATCAATAATTGATAGTCGATAAACCATCCAATCTTGCTACCAAGTGTACTGGGAGACCCCCGGTCGGCCCATAGAGTCAGGGTTTGCTCCGAAGTACTTTAAGACGAAATAGCTGCAGCTTGAGATGGATGGGGGTGCAGATGTATTACTCCAACACCAATCAATAAGGACAACTCAATGGTTTGGCAACGGGAGTCCGTTCAATGACAAGTACAAAAAACGGGGAGTCATGGCAATCAGCAGTGATGCGATAGTCCGTCTCGCTTCAACTCCCCCGAACTTCATACAAAACATAACTTTTATACTCAAAACGCGTCATAATCCGACATGCAACACTCAAAAGTTAACATGCAATTCTATTGGTTAGGAAAAGGTACCTTTAATATAGGTGCTGTATCTGTATATGTTAACGGAGTGAGGGGATTGGGTAAACACTATCAGGTGGGTGTCTAAGCCCTTCCTTCAAAAATGACTACTGTAGACGTCACTAAATGTATGACGTCCTATTGGTTCTATTAACTATAGGACCCTAGATTATTTGGTCCACTGTGATTGGTTTGGCATCAACCCCATGCATACATTTCTAATTTGCTTAGCAGCACGCAGAACGGTCAACCAGGTGCAGGGTGTCCCCCAATTCACCCTGCCTTCTTTCAATCAATCATCACTTTATGGGCTATGTTTCAATTAGTTCACTGTGGTTGGCCTCACAACTGCATCTTCTTGTCTTGAAAAAGTTCTGATATCTCTGTCTGGGCGGGTGGCAAGCGTAGGTGTGAATCAGTGCCTCTTCTTGCTCGGATGGTCACGTGTTACCACACCGTGAATTTCTCTCAATTTGTGTATTTGATTTTAATTTTCATTTCACCCACCACCTGCCTTCGTCTTCTTATCTTGATCCTTCAGAGGCAGGATATTCTATTCTTAGCTTCAATTAAAAGTACCTACTGTTCATAGCTTCTATCGATGTGACCTTGGCTTCCCTGGCACAAGCTGCCTCTGCCGAGTTTCGATTCAGCTTTCTTTCCTTGTGTCTGCTAGAATATGAATCTTCTTGCGTTTTGCCTATAATAACCTGGGCTGGTTCTGCTTTTGGTGCGAAGTGGATTAGTACTTATACAATGTGCTTTGTTTTGAGGTAGATTGTATACAATGGCGCTTGCCGCTCTATTCTTCTACTTAGCATAGCAAACCGCACTGTTTTCTTAGCTTTCTTGCGGTTACAAGCATATGTACAGGCGTTAGCTGGTTCAATATCTTCATCCTGCTTACAACTTTAAGCTTCTTTGGGCCTCATTACGACCCTGGCGCTAAGTGAAAAACGATGGCGGTAAATGGTTACCGCCATCGTTTTCCGCCAGGTCCGATCATGACCTGTGACCGTTAACTACGAAGCCAATAGCGGCATCGTAGTTAACGCTGCCGCTAACTGCGCTAAGGGTGCGCGCACGCGACCGCCCACACCGTACTTAGCGCCATGGCGGAAAGCTACGCAAATGCCGACCCAAGCGGACATGCACCTAACGCCATCACCCAAGCCGTTAAGTACCTTACCGCCATGGTGCTAAGTACGCCATCGCGAACCAACAGTAAAGGGCCATGTAAAGTGAATGCAGCTGCCACAGGTGCACAGAAACAGCACAGGTGAAGGCAATACAGACTCAGGAAGTACAAAAAGAGCACACCCCACCCCTTCCCACACCCAGTCACACCCCACAATGATACCAATACGACTAGCAATGTTGGGGCTGGAGAACCTGATAGCAATGCAAGTGCTACTAGAACAACAACAACAACAACAACAACAACAACAACAACAACAACAACAGGCTGCACAGAGGAGACGCAGGAGGAGAAGGAGGGCAAGGCAGGCCCAGCAAGCCCCACCAGCACAGCCAGTGCCACCACGCAGGCAGCCCCCAATCCCACGCATCAGAGCCAATCCATTCAACCTCACTGCTGAGCAGATCCACACCCTGTACCGTATGGACCGGGACACCATCACCGCCATCGTACACATGATACACAACGACATTGTCAGCATGATAGAAACTCCAACCGCCATCCCACCCCTACTGAAGGTAGTGTCTGTACTCCACTTCCTGGCCACAGGCACCTACCAGCACACAGTGGGGCACTTGCATGGCATTTCACAACCATTATTCTCACGAACACTCATCCAAGTGCTCGATGCCCTCCTCAAGCACACAGACGACCACATCTCATTACCACGGACTGCCCAGGACATTGCAAACACCAAAGTGGGTTTCCATGCACTAGCCGGCATACCCGGTTGCATTGGTGCCATCGACTGCACCCATGTGGAATTGGTGGTTCCACGTGCCATGGAGGTACCGTACCGCAACCGGAAACAGTTCCACTCAATCAACGTGCAAATGGTCTGTGACTCCAACAAGATCATCACACATTGTTGTGCCCGATTCCCCGGATCAACCCATGATTCTATGGTCCTGAGGAACTCCACAATACCACGCTACATGGAGCGACATGCAGGCCCAAGATCCTGGCTACTCGGTGAGTCCAATGTCATGGAAGTGGGCAGGTGAATGACGTACCGATGCATACTCCACCTGGCTGAAGGGGGGGGGAATGATGCATACTCCACCTGGCTGAAGGGGGGGGGGGATGATGCATACTCCACCTGGCTGAAGGGGGGGGGGAATGATGCATACTCCACCTGGCTGAAGGGGGGGGGAATGATGCATACTCCACCTGGCTGAAGGGGGGGGTGAATGATGCATACTCCACCTGGCTGAAGGGGGGGGGAATGATGCATACTCCACCTGGCTGAAGGGGGGGGGGGATGATGCATACTCCACCTGGCTGAAGGGGGGGGGGATGATGCATACTCCACCTGGCTGAAGGGGGGGGGAATGATGCATACTCCACCTGGCTGTGAGCAACACAGAGAACGGAGACAGAGGATGGGCACTCACAATGCACTCAACCCCTCTGCATACATTGGGTGATGGCATGCAAAACAGGCCAAGGGAGCCATGAGCATATACTGGTTGCATTGTGTGAATCAATTAGTGCATGTAGAAGTGAGCCGAAGTAACAGTTGGATGCAGGCCATGGTGGCACATCATGTTCTTGATCAGACGACATGACTGACAAATACATTCTCGCCTACATACAGGTGATGCAGGCTATCCCCTGAAGAGGTGGCTCCTTACACCAGTCCGGAACCCGCAGAACCAGCACGAGGAGGACTTCAACCGTGCACATACACGTACTCGTGTGGTCATAAAGCAAACATTCGGCCTATTGAAGGCACGGTTCCGAAGCCTCAGCAGGTCTGGAGGGGCACTCCTGTACCACCATGAGAAGGTGGCAAAGATGGTCATGGCATGTGTCATGCTACACAATATGTGCGTCAGACGGAATGTGCCCCTGCCCCCTGACGCAGGACTGCAACCACCTGACGATGAGGATGAGGAGGGTGCAGATGGGGCACCACCCCATGGAGGAGGCGACGCACAGGAGGGGCGTGCAATGCGCCAAAGTATCATCGACCACTGCTTCTAGCACACACGGCTGGTGTGAATCACATGGAGACTGCACTTGGGGCACTGTGTGTCTCTGGGACATGCACACTGTGGACTGTACACCAATAAAGCACACATATGCAATGAAAATGTCCACACATTTCATTTTGGGAAAGAAAAAAGTGTATTCAAACAATGAAACGTCGTGACACACCCCCTCCCCCCTCCCCCCTGAACACCCCAACACACCCCCTCCCCCCTCCACCCTGAACACCCCAACACACCCCCACCCCCCTCCACCCTGAACACCCCAACACACCCCCTCCCCCCTCCCCCCTGAACACCCCAACACACCCCCTCCCCCCTCCACCCTGGAATCCCTACGAAGGTGCGGTAGTGTCTGTGCAGCAGGGTGTGCAGTAGTCCTGCTCGACTGTCAAGCCACTAATGTGAATCCCCTCCCCTGGCCCCCGGGGCACCCCTGCCCGTGCTGCGTAGATTGCGCCCTGATCTGCGGATGGGGCTGCTCTGTGCCGAGCTGGCTGATGAGGACGGTCCGGCCTGCACATCTGGACGCATGTCCCTGATGGTCTGGACAAGTTCTGTGAGGACATTGCGCACAGCCGCGAGTTCCGTGCATATGTCCTTTGTGGAGGACTCTATGGCAGCTGTGACTCGGTCTGCCAAACTCTCCATGCCATCCCTTGGCACCCCACACTGTGCAACATGTTCGTTGAGGAGGGCGGATAGCTGCTGCTGGCGGGTAACCATTTCCTCAAGTGTCTGCTGGTTCTGCTGGGCCATGCCAAGTGGCATTTGCATGTGCATTGGGCTGCTCACCTCAGGCTGGGGGGATGGGGTGGCTGGCCAATCCTCGGCCTCCGACTGCCCCTGTGTGGCATCCGCCTGCAGGGGGCTTAGGGATATGCAGGGGGAATGTGGCTGGGCAGTGGGCATTTCCTCATCGATGAGCTTGATGCTGCCTGCCTCACTGTCGGAGGTTGCCGCTATGGCAGCGATTTCACCCAGGGTGCTGCTTGCAGCAGAGCCTGTCCCTTCAGTGGGCACGACTAGTGACATGTGCGGTGCTGCTGCTGGGTCTGTGTCTGCTGTTGTGGGGGCTGGCATTTGCCTGTCCTCTTCCCCAGGCAGGGTTTGCGGCTGGCGGTGTGTTTCCTTTCGGATGGCTGAGGTGGATGCCTGTGGCCTGGCCCTCTTGGTGGATGTGGATGCAGTGTTGTCCTCTTCCTGGAGGTCTGTGTCAGATCCTGTGGTGGAGCAAAGGAGGGAAAGTGTAATTGATGGGTACGCGGACATTGGCAGTGCATTGTGAGGGATGACATCTATACAGTGGGTACATGCAGCACATTTCAGGCAGGGGCATACAGGTTTTGTGCCTTTTGTGTGGAGGTAGCATGGTGGTATGTGTGTGCCAGCAGTTAGGTTGTGCATGCTGCATGTGTACAGGGTGGAGTCTGGATGTGTCTGTGGACATTCACCTGCCGATGTGTTGCATATGCGCTATGGGGCTACATGGTACTTCACATGATAGGACTTTGTTGAGTTTTGCATGGCTTGCTCTGGCCACCTACCTGCATCTCCTGAGGTCGGCGCTCCTCTCTCCATCCCTCAGACACCTTGGATGCTCTCCATCCCGATGGTGGATGCACATATTTCCTCCCATGCTTGCAGCTTAATGGGCGAATCGGATCCACCCCCAGTTGACGTGGCTAGGTTGCGGTTAGCTGAGAGGATGCTTCGGACACGGAGCCTCAAGTCGTCCCAGCGCTTTCTGCACTGCTGGGCTGTGCGGGGTACGGCCCCCACTGCACTCACACGCTGTGCCACTAGGGCCCATATGGCCTTTTTTTTTGCTATTGCCGGCCTTGTCATCTGCGCGGAGAATACAGCTGCAGCATTTTCTTGCAGGGTCTCTGCGAGCATGGTTAGTTCCTCCTTTGAGAAACGGTCTTGGCGCTGCCGGTCACATGCTTTTTTAACAACTTTGGGCATTTTTACTTGGCTAATTGGGTGGGTGATGGGTGTGGATAGGTGTCAGGGTTGGATCAGGTATGGTTGTGGAGGATGGCAATGGATTGTGTTTTTCAAGATGGCCGTCGTGCAGTTTCCCATTCCGCCGCGATGACGCTATTTCCGGTTCCGCCTATTTACGGTGACCGCTAATTACGCTGACCGCTAATTACGCTGACCGCTAATTGCGGTCGCCGCTATGGTGTGTGTGGCGGTAGTGCTCCTTGCGCGGCGTGCGATGGCGGTAAGGGCCGTTTCTGGCCCATTTACGCCATGCCGTACTTTACATTAACGCCATGGCGTAATGCACGTGCCCGATGGGTCGGAATATGCCGCACTTTACGCCATCGACCCACGGCGTAAACGTTGATTACGCCATGGCGGTAATGTTCGGTACTTACCGCCATGGTCGTAATGAGGCCCTTTGTATTTTAACATCACTTTCTTCTAATAGGTTCACAATATCCTTATTCATGGCATTTTGTCTTTTTGCGTCATCCTTTGGTTGTCATTTCTTCTATGGGTGCGTTAGTCCAGGCCCTCGTGACGTCACCATTCATCTTCCATTAAGGACTTTTTGGTTTCTTCCTGTACAGTACTTAAGCATTCTTCTTTCCGTTTCATTTGCTGGTAGGGTTTTCTCACTGGGTACCTTACTGCTCATGGTTGTCTGGTTATTGGTACTTCAACAGGTATTGTTCTTCTGATAGGCACTAGGCAGAGCCCTACTGCGGCTCTCTGCTGGTTTATTTGCTCATCGTATGTCACATATCTCGGTGTGAATGATCCTGGTACTTCAAAATGGGCGACTGGAGTGCAGGCTTTATTTGGGACCTCCTCTACACAGGAGACAGCACTTATTCATTCTACTCCACGGTGCATGATTCATTTTACAGTATAGACCCTTGGCTTGTCTCTGATGTTCTTCATGGCAGGGTTACTAGGGCAAGTATACTGGCCAGAACACACTCAGAGCATTCTCCTGTTTTTACCACTCTTCACCTCAACAAGCTCCCGTAATCCTGTATTAATTGGCAATTTAAGTCTCAGGCACTGACAGATGTCGCTTTTGAAACTAACCTCAATGAACATGTAAATATCTACTTTGAGACAACTGTCAGGTTAGTCTTCTCGATGGGTCCCCTGTGGGAGGTCTTCAAAGGTTACATTCGGGGGATTGCGATTGTCCACAGAGTTTGGGGTCCTCAAAACCATTAGGCAGGATATAAGGGATGGCGAGGAAAATCTCTGCTGCTTGGAGCAGCAGTAGTCGGCTCACCCCCCACCCCTTCTGCCACGCTCAAGCAAGTAAAGGGAGCATTGGACAATTTCAGAGACAATGAGTTGAGGGAGATGAAGCTTTTGGACATGCCAGTGGCGGCAATGAGGTACAGCGAGGGTGAGCGGCTGGGCAGGCTTCTTGCTCTTGCGGTTAGCCAGACAAGTGAGTGTTACTGCATCCCACTCATTAGGAACAAATCTGGCCCGTTAGTCCAGACTTTGACTGAGGTTAATAAGGTATTTGAATCCTTCTATTCAGAGTTATACACATAGACACCTGTTTCGACACTGATTTCGACATATTCATGGAGGGTCTCCCACTCACACACTTCAGTTGGATCTCCCCATTTCCCTGAAGGACATTTTTCGGGCAACTGATGCTCTACTTACTGGGAAGGCTTCGGGCCCAGATGGCCTTAACGCCAAATTTTTAAACACTTCAAATTTTCCCTGGATCCCTATCTCCATATGTTATGGGTGGAAGCACCATGAGAGAAGTGGCCCTCACGGTGCTACTGAAGTCTGATAAACCGGCTGATCCCTAATACACTCAGATGTTAAGATTTTTGCTAAGATTTTAGCCACTCGCATGACACCTTACATGCCTCTCATCATTCATCCTGACCAATCAGACTTTATACCTGGGTGCTCTACCACTCTCAATCTGCACCGTCTTTTCAATATTCTGGCTCAAATTGATCCGTATGCTCAGGCCGTGGCAGCCACGCTAGACACACAGAAGGCCTTTGATTCGGTCTTGTGGTGCTTCATGTATGCAATGCAGGAGAGATGTCGATTTGGTCCCAATTTTGCCTTCTATGTACGATTACTTTACACCTCTCCGGTCGCTAGGGTTTGGACTAACGGGATGCTGTCAGCCCCCCTCTGTATAGCCAGGCGCACTCGCCAAGGGTGTATCTTGTCCCCTCTATTGTTCGCAATAGCCATAGAATCGTTTGCAGCCCTTACTAGGCATAAGCACAGGCAAAGAGACATTTGAATGGCTAGTGGGCCTGAAATCATATCCCTCTACGCAGATGACGCAATAGTTTATGTACAGGATCCACAAACCCATCTCAACATTATCATGCAAGATGTAAATTGTAATAAGTCTGAGGTTTTTCATCTTGCAGACGCTGTGCCTTAACGCTGTGACCTACTTGGTTTCTCGTGGGCTCCGGCTGAAAAGCGGTACTTGGGGATTACTGTAACTAGACATCACAATGACTTATTTGATTATAACTCTGATAAATACTTGGCGCACCTCACACTTCAGCTTACGACTTGGGCGAGGTTGCCGCTGACCACTGCGGGTAAAATAGCACTGCTCAAGATGACAGTCCTCCCAAAGCTTCTTCATTTTTTTCAAAAATTACCTTTGTGGACTGGCATGACATTTTTTAAAAGAGCTGGAAGCTCCCATCAATGCTTTTTTGTAGCACTCGGGTGCGGTGCGCCTCAAGTGGGGTACCTTGACAATGCCTTGTGCGCAGGGGGGATTCGATGCCCCTGACTTTACGGTATATTGTCTGGCAGCACAGGTGCAATAAACAGCTTTCTGGTTTGCGAGGGATGCATTTATTCCGCATGTCATGCTCAAAAGGCATTCAGATGACTAGCAAGCTATAAAATCTTTAGTGGTGCCTCCTATGTTTGGGGACTCTTGCCTATTTGACCCTGTGAGCATCACCGCCCTGGCCTGGTGTAAAATGTGGAAGCTTTTGGGTCCACCCATCTCTATCATGGCAACTTCCCGTTATGGAGTGGTATCCTAGCTTTTCCCAGGGTAGATGCGGTTACTGAGTGACGATGGTCTCAGAATGGATTTAGCAAACTGGGGAACATGTTTCTTGATAGGAATTCTATTTCTGCTGATGACATCCCTGTGTTTAGGGCGCAGTGGGTGGGCTTTCCACTTGAACCCGAAGACGACTCCATACTGGGGTACATTGTGGATGCTCATGGTTCATGTGACATGGTTTCTTCTCTGTATAATCTAGCACAAGACTATGTGTTGTCACGCTTAACCAACCTCCGATCCATATTGGATGCTAAACGTGAATCTAGATATTACAGATGAGATCTGGGGTGATATGTGTGCACAGACCCAGTAGGTCTATTACAGCTCCCGGCTTAGCCTAATACAACTTAAAGTCGTATACAGATACCATTATACTCCAGTTCGACTAAAACTCTTTTCCCAAGCAAGCGCAGGCTGCTGTCCTATGTGTGGGGAGGATGATGCTGGGTACTTTCACATGGTGTGGAGCTGCTCTAAACTTGACGGGTACTGGAAAGATGTCTGTACTTTACTTACTGATATGACTGGTGGCAGACTGGGTGCTACTCCCATGCAATGTCTTTTCCATGTATTTGATGATCGGGTGGGGAGGGTACGTAAACTTGTGAATCTATGCCTGATACTTGTGATGTGATGTCTGCTGTTGCACTGGTCAAGGCCCACCATACCATCGTCTGACCAATAGTTGCGTGCTTTTGTTTGGGCCAACGATACAGAAGAACAATGGGCTTCTATGCTTCTACGCAGCCAGTGGGGAATCGCCCCAAGGACACATGGCAAGTTGGCAACCCTTCAAAACATACCTGGCACAGACACAAGATAACCCTCAAACAGACTAAATAAAGTTTATGCTTGGGCTACTTACCATGTCATTTATTCCTTTTCTTCTGGAGCTCCGCCTTCATCTGTGTATACCACTGGTCATGTAACTCTGTTGTCTCCTCAATCGCATTGTCTGTATGCAAATGCGCTCTTATCTATGCTACTAGCTTTCATGTCACGTGTATCATGATTATGTAACCCTCTGAACCAAGTGCTTTAATACATTTTTTTTATTATTATTGGTTTGAACAGTAAATGATCCCATCATGCATGTGGATGAAAACTATTGTAATGAAGCAAAGTACGTTTATAGGAGCGTAAGTGACCATGTTGCTTGATGGTGTACAAATCCCAAAAAAGAATCTTGCTTTGTATATATTTTATGGTCATCTGCATAGCTTTATCTTTTGAAGTGAGCCACACCAAAAACGTTATGCAGTGATTCTGTGGTACCTGTACAATTTAGGAGATCATCAGTGTTCCTATCCAAAGTGTTCTCCTCGACACAAATGGATTTGTGCTGCTGAATAACTGTTTAGATCCGAAAGCTGCCATATACAAGGTACTCACTCATACTGGGGGCACATGATGTGCCCATAGTGGTAGATTTGATCTGCTGAAAAAAAGTGTCATTGTATTTGCAATGGTTGCACTTTAGTGCTAGCATCTTAATACAGTGAGGCTAGCCTTACTATGACTAAACATATTAACGCACTGTCCTCCAAAGTGTTCTCCTCGACACAAATGGATTTGTGCTGCTGAATAACTGTTTAGATCTGAAAGCTGCCATATACAAGGTACTCACTCATACTGGGGGCAAATGATGTGCCCATAGTAGTAGATTTGATCTGCTGTAAAAAGTGTCATTGTATTTGCAATGGTTGCACTTTAGTGCTAGCATCTTAATACAGTGAGGCTAGCCTTACTATGACTAAACATATTAACGCACTGTCCTCCTCCACGGCCTACACCTCCAAACCCATGCTGACAATTTCTGACCTCAGCAAACTGCCTTACCTTAGCCAGAGCTTTAATATTATCAAAATTGGATTACTGTAATGTATTACTACTAGGCGCATCCAATACCAATCTTTTCAAAATGCAACTACTGCAAAACAAAGTCCCAAGAGCAGCCTTAGAAATAAAAGAAAATCAGGCCGCATTTCCAAGACAAGGAAGAACGTTCACTGGCTTCCCATCAAAGCAAGAATTATCTTTAAAACACTTTGGGCCTCATTACGACCCAGGCGGTAAGTTACCGCCTGGGCCGTGACTTTACCACCATGGCGTAAACTACGTTTACGCCATGGTGGTTGGCGGACTTACCGCTCCGGTGGTTGGCGGACTTACCGCCCCATTCCGACCTTGGCGGGGCGGTAAGTCCCCAATCCCCATTTACCCTTCCCCATTCCCATTTTTGACCCATAGGGCATAATGGGAGTGGGGAAGGCGTTAATTACGCCACTGTAAATTACGGTGGCGTAATTAACTCCATGGTCCCTTAGCGCCATGGATTTTAACACCTGCTAAAAGCAGGTGTTAAAAGCTCCATGGCGCTAAGGGACCTCGTAATCAGGCGGTAAGTGTCGGCGCTGTTTACGCTGCCGTAAACCCCTTACCGCCTGGGTCGTAATGAGGCCCTATGTATTGCACACAAATGTCTGACCAAAAAAGGCCCAATTTATCTTAACAATACTCTACACCTAAAAGAATACAGTAGATCACTAAGATCCATCGACAACCTCCTATTAGCACCCCCTCGCTACAAAACTACTAGAGCGGGGGGCAGCAACTTCACTGTTCTAGCCCCTAAACACTGGAACACCCTCCCCATCAATATCAAAAATAATCCTCCTTCCCTATATACAAGAAATTGCTAAAAACCTGGTTATTTAACCAATGTTAGCACCAAGGGACATGTCGCTGCATATGTGTAACATGCCAGTGAAAACTGTAAACTGTAAATATTGTCTATTTTGTTGTACCAGCTCACCAGCGATGCTTAAATTTGTACTCTGTAACAATGTATTACCAATTCCTAAGTTGTCTTGTAACCTTGCCGTGATACCCGAGGGTCTGGGCGTGTAACAAATTAAAAAAATCAAATAAATAAATAATACGGTAGGTGAACTATATGTGGGGGTGGTCTAAGCTCCAGGGCTTGCGTTAAACATATAACCACATCTTCCTGAGAAGGTTGGTATATAATAGACCAGATTCTCAAAGGTATTTTGTGGTGTAAAGAGAGGGATGTGATAGTGCAAGCTCTGCATTTGTGCCAATAAAATAGGCCCTCTTCTCTCCAAGGGCCTCAGAATGTGCGCATCTTATGTTCCCCCCCTCCCATCTAATGTTCCACCCCTCCCTCCTTGTTTGCAATTGGACAAACCAGAAAGTGGAAGAGGTAGTTGCTTACAACAGAACCACACACAGGCCCAGTTGATCGTCCCCAGGCTGTGCCAGCATCAGGTCCCTGCTCCATGCCACTGGCTAGGCCTCTGCAGCTCTCAGAGCTCCCACTGAAGCTTCACCACTTCTCACTCTCAAGTCACTGTTTATCACACCTCACTCCTGGCGTGGGCCTTGAGTCCTTGCATAAAACAGTTAGTTCCGCAATAATTGTAATGTGGATGCTGCAGCCTCCAGGAGCTCAAAGCGGCCATCTTTTCCTCACCCCATAGTGGTGTCGTGTTGATATTACTGTTGACTCTGAAACGGAAGCATTTTCACCCCCAAGTAACCAATGCCCAAAACACCTCTGTGTCCTTCTGTTCAATGGCAGTTATAAGGTCATCCCTGGATCTAAGGACTCCAACAGACTTCTTTTTTTTCACTGGGGTTTTAAGGCATGGAGCAGGGTCTTAACCTCGAGCAAGGAACTATTATCACACTCTGTACAGCGCTCCGCTGCTCTCGAGCTAGGTCCTTCCTTTAAACAATACAACCTTTAAAACATTAAAAAAAAAATCCTGGTCAACTGCCCTGAGGACTTTCAGGATTATCTATTTTGTATGACCACCTATGGGAATATAAGCAACAAAAAAACATGCTCAAAGGTCACCAGGACTGCATCAACAATTAAAGTGGATTAAGATTTCCAGGCCAGAGGTAATTGTAAGGGGGCCAAAGAGATCTTTTAGAGGAGGAGGAAGAACTCAATTGAGTCTACCATGGTCCCTTTTAAGGGATGTCCAATCTGCCAGATCACTGACCCTCCCCGGTGGGCCGGATTGCAGAAAAAAATGAAACAAGCAAAGGATTGTTCTTCTTTTATACCTTGGAGCGTCTTACCATATCCTACGAGGCAGCTGCAATGAAGCAATAGTCTGGAATGGTACTCCCCTGCATTCCCTGAGAGGAGTAGGTTACTAGGAAATCTTGGGTAATAATGCTATTTATGGCTCTCTGGTGAAATGAGTGTCCATACCCTTAATAAAATCAAACTGGATGATTCAAAATAATCAAAAATGATTCCAAGATGGCTGCCGTCAGCTAAGGACGCGTGAGTTTCGGGCTCCGCTCCTAGAGAGGCCTTCCAACTAAGCTGGCGCTCACCCCACAACATTGCACAGCAGTTATCCGATGACAAGGGGGAGCGCAACCCCAACATATCGATAGCTTGGTCCAGATTTTTTTATTTTTTATTTCTTATTTGTTTTGGGTTTTCCAATAAAGAAAAACCTTTACAAAACATAAAATATTTTGCATAATCAGTCCTTTTGAGGTGCATTTGAAATTACATGGTTACATAACATAAAAACAATTAAAAATGGATACTACATAGTTACTTAACATAAAACAGCTAAAATACACATTATGTCATATTATCATAACATAACCTAAGAATATCAATATAACTAATTCCAATGCTTACTTTACATTTAGAATATTAATATAATCGACTAATAAAAGGCAAGAAGTCTGTCATGCCGTTTTGCCAATAATAAGAACATATAACATACATACATCTACATTAATCTAATATACAGATATTCAACTTTCCAGTACACATTTCAAAGTCAACTGTGACACACTCAGTATTACATAAAGTGTGGGCAAGGTAACAAACCGCCACATTGTCCAATCAACATTATCACTGCATTTACCAGATAGGCCATTGGAACAACGCGCGTAATGTACAAAATATCACGTAGTAGATCTTATGCAAATCATAAACAACAAATCAAGATATTTGGAACCAATTAATCAGTAAGTTACTCTTCATACAGGATTAAGCATACAATCACATGATCTTGGTCTAATTGCTTTTGTACAGGGCTTCAATTCCATGCGAGCATTTTGGATTCTATGATTCTCAGGAATGGTCCAGATTTGATGTGCCGCGCCAGCAAGTGTAGACAATGGTGGGCGCGGCTCCCCCGGCATAGCTGGCCGGAACAGATTAGTGTCCCAAGTCATGTCCCAAACAAGAGACCGGAGCGGGAACCAACAACGGAAGGCGTTGTCGCAAAGAATCCAGTGAGGGCGCACAGAGTGGGCAGGATGTCTCCTGTAAGAGCCCAGGAACAGGGCAAACAGCATTGAGACATCGGGCGGTCACCCAGGGGCAGCGCTCATAGCGGGGCAGCGGTTTCCTCTGGGAGAGGCAGTGGTAGCGGCACCGACACGCATGAAACAGAGTGGGGACCCCCTATCACATACCCAGAGCACAAGGGCCTGCTCTAAATGCACAAAGCCAGCCCCCCACCCCAACCAGGGAACGGTGAAGAAGGACAACGAGCGGGATCAAGGGAGGCCCACGAATGGGCCCAACGAGGAAGTAAGGAGGAACAATGGTGGGGGCAGGAGAAACACTCCTGGGGACACCATCTACAAACCAGAGAGCCCACAGGAGGAACACTGGTGTGGGCAGGAGAAACACTCCTGGGGACACCATCTACAAACCGGAGAGTCCATAAGAAACAGAAGGCCCCAGGGGATCCCAGGAGAGGCAGCTGCACCAACTAGTTAAGGAGGTGCCCAGTGGGGGGTTTGGAGGGGACCCGAATAACTGGACCAGGACACGATGGTGAGGAAGCAGGGACAGGAGGCGCTCTGACCCCCAACTATCCTCCTGGAGGACACTGTACAATTAGACCTACGGCAATACTCTCCGCCGGCCCCCTCCTACCAGATAAAGAGGATGCCCGGGGCGTAAGCCTCATGCCGGGCAGAAAAGGGAAAGGTATACCCAGCAAATGCTCGCAGGAACTAGCCAAAAAGGAAGGCTGTTTCCAACACTGCTGGGCCAAAAAAGCAACCCCCTGTGCCATTCCTAGTACTCCACAGGAATCCATAAGTAAACAGGCGAAGGCCCATATACCCTGTCCCCCGATAATGGCGGCGACAAAAGCGAACATTGAAGCATGCTTCCAAATATTCCAGGACAAGTTGAGCATGACCTTCCAAAGCAGTTTGCTGCATTCACGTGGGAGGTGAAGCAGTCACTGGCCGATATGAAAAAAAACACTGCGGCCCTAGAAAATGCGCCGACGCATCCGAATGGGCCCTAACAAGAAGTAGTGGACGACTCCCAAAGAACGGAAGAGGCCATCGAAGATCTCGCCAGAATATCATGAAATGTGGAGCGACAATGCGAAAACCTTGAAAATAGGTCCCCCAGGGTGAATATCCGCATCCGGAATGTCTCAAAAAAAGTCACTGATGCGGATATTCGCCCTGGGGGACTTAAAGGACACGGTTTTGCAGCTTTTCATAGACCTAATGGGGCGCAAGGGATATCAGGTTTGACAGCATACACTGAGTAGGGCCCAAGCGGCAGGATCCGGACATGAGACCAAGAGATGTGGTGGTCTGCACTGGCACATATCTTCAGAAACAAGCTATTCTACGAACTGCCAGGCTAGCGGAGCCGATCACACATAACGGCTTGGAACTACAGCTGTACCAGGACCTGTCTCAGGTGATGCTCCAGAAAAGGAAAGAGATGGGCTCGCTGGTGAGAGTGTTTCAAACCAAGCGTATTGAATATAAGTGGACATTCCTGTTTGGCCTCCCCTTCCAATGGGTGTGTCGACAACAAAGAATTCAATAATGCGAGGGGCTCACACTTCTGCAGGTTGAGGAGGAAGAGGCATACCCCAACAAAGGGGGAGACCCTAGCCCTTCAGTCGGCCCAAAGCCTGGGAATAGACAACGATCAAGCTCAACCGCAGGAGAATCTACTCCGGGGGCGCACCCTTTGGATAAGTGATCTGGGGTTGCAGGAAACACAGAGACTGGCTGATGCACTGGGTCCCAACGAGATACACTGCTAAAATGACCGCTACACACTTCTACCTCAGGACACTGCAAACACAAGTGAGGGCCTCTGGAGGACGGATTCCTGCTGGGCGGCGGTTTTGGTTCCACTATAGGGGCTTTAGGATGCCCTGCAAGTTGGCCCTGGCGTTTTCTTCGAGTGGAAGCCGCAGGCCATCGGCGCGGGGACCATGTAGGTACTTTAACTCGCACCAGGGCGGATGGCAGTTGGTTATTTGGGGGATCGGCTCATTACGTTAGTTGGGGGGGGAGTTCAATAGGGGTGTCTGCAAAGGAAGGGGAGCGGAGATGGACAGCTACGGTACGAGCATTGGGGGGACAGGGACACTGGTGTACTTCTGGTACAACCCATGGTCACATTACTTTCATTGAACATTAGGGGATTGAATACCCCACTCAAGAGGAAGAAGCTGGATAGATTCCTGATGCACCAGATATAGTGGCCTTACAGAAAACGCACATCAAACAGGCAGATAAGCACAAATTGAAAATGTGACAGTACCGGATGATCGTCCAAGCAAATGCTCTGGGCAAGGTGGAAGGGGCGCTAATAGCAATCCGACAGGGGCTCCTGATTCAGGTGGTCGACTCACAATTTGGTAAAGAAGGGAGATTTGTTTTCCTTATAATCCGAACAGAAGAAGCGACCTTTACGGTTGCGCCCGTCTACGCCCCCAACTCAGGACAACATGGCTTCCTCAGACAGGTCCTAACAGAACTAGAGGAATTCGGCAAAGGGAAATTCCTAGTCACAGGTGACTTTAATGTAGCCAGGAACCCACAGAGGGACAAGAGCAAGAAGAGGACTTTTGGTCAACCACCTGCCTCCCCAGTGTTCAAAACAAAAGTGGCACAGTTTGCGCTAAAAGATGTTTGGGTAACACTTCAGGGGTACGACCCTGGCTTTACATTCTATTCCCATATACACCAATCCTTCTCGATGATAGACTACATTTGGTCCTCTGTCACACTCCTGGGGAAGATAACCCAGATCGAACTCCCCCCGATAGCACTACCAGATCATGCCCCCAACCAGATGACATCATGGCTAACGCAGCCCACGCAGGGATTATGGAGCTGGGGGTTCCCTAGGGAAGTCCTAGCAGATTCAGTCCAAAAGTAGGATGCCGAAAGAAGGTCGGGAGTATTTTGATGGAAACTCCTCCACAGGAATCTCAGAGGGGGTAGTCTGGGATGCAATTAAGGCCACCATTTATTTTTTTATTTATTGTTTGCTTGCTAGGTGTTTATACAAGAAAATACATTATGTTTCAAAGCACCCACTGGGCAGCAGGGAGGGAACCTGGGATAGGAGTACAATTAAATACAAAAGGAGACAGAGGGGATAGGGATGGCTGAACCTATGATTCCTTGTGAGTACCCATAGCCTTGCCAGCACAAAGGAACAAGCAGATGAGGGCACTGGAAACAGAGTTGCAGCAGGAGGTACAGGATATCCTATCGGAAATGGAGTCTGATAGAAGTAAGAAACTACAAAAAAAATACTGTATGACCAGGAGGAAATTAGACCTCCTGCAGATGCAACAGGCCAAAAATAACCTGCCCGCAATGAGACAGAAATACCATGTAAAGGCTGACAAAGCAGACAGGCTGCTAGCTAGACAGTTCCAACAGCGACAAGCCTCCCAAATGATCCAGGGGATTATCGACCCCCATGGATTCAAAGCAACAACCACCCCGAGATATCAGACCGAGTTGTGGACTTCTACTCCAAACTGTACGGGTCAGACAAGCCCGAGCAAACCCTCCAGAAAACATATCTTCAAGCAATTACGCTCCTTAGAATAACTCCTTAGGTGGAACGGGAGACTCGCGTGGTGGAAATTACAACTGAAGAGGTCCTCCAAGTTATTAAAGGGCTCCCACTAAATAAAGCCCCAGGTCCAGATCGCTTCCCAGCAGGGTTTTATAAGACGTTCCATTCACAGCTAGCTCCCCGATTGACAACCCTATTTAATTCATTTGCCGAAAGCGGCCGCATTTCTCAATCGATGGAGGAAGCCAAGATTGTATTATTTCCAACACAGGGCAAGGATCCGAGACAATGTGGGTCATATTGACCAATCACCCTTATAAACACGGACGCACAAATACACATGAAGATACAAGATACTCGCGAACCACTTGGAAAACCTGTTACCAAGGTTAATCCAGGTTGGATTTATCCGGCAAAGGCAAATCCACGACAACATTCGCCGGTCCTGTCATCTGATTGAGGACAGCACGGAAGAGGGACCCAGACATTTTACTCTCACTGGATGCACAGAAAGTGTTTGATAGGGTGGAGTGGTCATTCTTATTTAACACCATGGAATCTATGGGATTCGGGCAGACTTTCTGAATAAAATCAGGGCCAATTACTGCAGCCCTGATTATCAATGGTCAGATCTCTGAACTGATCCACCTGGAGAGGGGTACGAAACAGGGGTGCCCTCTTTCCCCTCTACTATATGCCACTCACTTAGAACCCTTCTTAACCACACTTAGGACGAGCCCAGGGATTCAAGGGAATTCCATTTGGCAGGGAAATACATACGGTTATGGCGTACGCTGATGACATGCTTTTGACTCTGTCAGACCTGAGGGCCTCCTTGGAGGGGATGGTCGAAGAAATAGATACGTTTTCGGGCAGTGGCATGCTTGAAGATTTACATCTCAAAGTCTGAAATACGTAATCTTCCATTAAAAGAGGAGGGGCTACAAAGGGCCAGGGACTTGACGGCATTCAAGCGGGCACAAGGGGGCATACAGTTATTGCGGATCACATTAACGCGCACCCAACATGGGCTCTACGGCGCAAATAACTCCTGCTACTGGCGCAGCTCAAACAGCAACTTTGAATATGGGGACCCCTGGTGGTATCATGATTAGGCCGGAACAACACAATTAAAATGGCAATATTATCAAGGTGCCTTTATTATTTCCCGGAACTACCAATGCCGGTGCCACAATCCTTTTTGCGGGCACTAGACAAGCTGTTGGCACCGTTTATTTGGAATAATAGAACTCCCTGCCTCGCGCTAACTACCTTAAAGATCTCCACTCAGAAAGGCGGCCTGGCTCTCCCAAACTTCCGGATGTACTATTGGGCAGCGCAACTTAGAGTAATCAAAGAATAGAACCTAGGAAGCTCTAAGATGAGATGGGTTGATATGGATGAGGCAATTGTTGGAGCTCCGTTGGGAAGCCCTGTGGCTGCAGAAAGCGGATCGCCCGTTGAACATGCATATTTCAATGGTCACAAAACTGATAGAAGATGTGTGGGAGAAAGTCATAAGGCTCCATCAGATCACTTCATTCCCATCTCCATTTACACCCTTATTTGAAAACCTCAGTTTACACCCGGACTAGAGCACAGCGCATTCACGAGTTGGTCAAGGACGGGATGCACAAAACTCTGCGACATGTTCCAGGGGGGTGGAATCATTGATATTTTCAACTCTACCTCTGACTGGCACACCCCACCAACCATGAGGCAGCAGTTAGAACTCTCACCTCATTTGAGAAATTCCTGGTCTCGAACATATACAAGTTGGTACTAGAAGCCGAGGTGGGGACAGCACCAAAATACAAAGCCAAGTGGAAACAGACACTGGGTGAACCTATACAGTAAGAAGATTAGGCGTCTCTATGGAGGGACATACCCAAATTAGCACAGGCCATATAGATCAGGGAGTTTTGGTATAAACTGATGACCCAATGGCACTACACCCCAGTACGGTTGCATAAAATATTCCTGAAGGTCTCACAAAATTGTTGGAGGGAGTGTGGGGACGTGGGCGACTGGCTTCATGTCTGGTGATACTGCCCAAAGCTGGCAGGATACTGGAAGGTAGTCAATGAAAACATGCAAACGATCATCGGCAATGAACATTGCAGGGGCCCTAAGGAGAGCTTACTTTGCATGGGGGAGGGAAAGGAAAGGGCATGGCCGAAACACATAAGGAAAGCATACGCCACCCTCAGTCTAGCTGCCCTCCTGGTGATCGTGCAGAAATGGAAAGCCAAGGACCCACCCCATGAACAAGACTGGCTTGCTAAGGTCTGGAACTTTCTCGCTAGAGTGGCATACATACACTCTACAAGGGAATCAAGCCAAATTCACAGAGGAATGAGAGTTGGTCCTAACGTTCCTACAGGACGACTACAAATTGCCTTACTGTCCCCAGAAACTCTGTATCCTAGGCATAAACTAAATAGCTCTATGCTGGTTGTTCTCCCGGACTCAATATGTGGGGGTGGGAAGGGTAGGAGGGAGGGGCACGGAGGAATGTTGGGGAATCTCATGTTTTGTTTTAACGAAATGCCAATAAAAAAATAAAAATAAATCAAACATAAACTTAATTGTGCTTACCTCGTCACTTTCTGAACTTAAACCACCTTTTCGTTTAACACGGGTAAACCTGTCTGTACACACCTTTATTGACATACCTACTATCCAACAATATTGTTTCAGGCTACCTCACCACTCCTGCCCCTTCATGTAGTCTTTGGCTGTTGATTTAAAAAAAATCTATGTCTTTTTTTATTCTACATTTTGAAATTCAAGATTTGGGATGTTCAGGTTTTTTAACTGAACAATTTCAGATTTCTAGCTTTTTCATTCTCTATTTTGAGTAGTAGCCCTGTCAAGTACGTTGTTAAATGCACCCAGTGTTTCCTGTCAAGAAAGATGGTTACCATGAATTCTAAGTCGAGGATATATGTGATTGTAAATGGATAAATGGACACTTACACTTCCTTCTTGTCTGGAAGAGTTATCCTGTTAGTGACCGATCGGGGGGAACTAGCACACTTGGAAACCAGATGTACATGCAGGATTTTGTAGTATGCATAGTGTTATTTCCCACTGGCGTAATAGGGGCCCCCATGGCCCCTGCAGTGTGGGGGGGCCCCGCGACCAAATGTCCTGGGAGGGGGCCCACTTGGAGTAAAAATAAAAAAAGAATGTTTTCAATTTTTTTTTTTAAATGTTTCTTTTTGAATTCACTCTGCATTTATAAAGAAACTATTTCTGTAACAGAAATAATTTCTTCATGAAGGCAGAGTGAATGCAAAAATAAACTTTCTTTTTGAAGCCCGAAGGCTACCACCACGCCATGACATGAAAACCCTAGGCTGGAGGCCTCCATGTCATGGGGTGGAGGAAGCCCTATGACTTCAAAAATAAATAGTTTATTTATAACTAGCGGCTCAGGCAAAAGCAATAGATAGAACATTCGGGAAGTTTTCGTTAACACCGACAATACATTTCTACAAAATGAAGGTGATGCCTGCTGTGACATATGGCACTGAAGCCATGCCAACCATTCCAAAGAATCTCTGGCCCAAGCTAGAAGCCTCATTCTGGAGACAGGTGCTTAAGCTACCGAACTCTACATCAGGCGTCGCAATAAGGCAGGAATTGAGTCTTCAATCCCTGGAGTGCACTGTGAGTTGTAGCGCAATAATGCTTTACAGGAAGTGCAGAATGGTCGATAGCAATGACATTTTCAAAATGATTAAGCATGAGATGGACACAGGCAAATCTGAGATGTTGATAAATTGGCAAAAGGAAAACTAACTCCTACTTGACACCATTGCCTCAGATGAGGACGAACTCCTACACAATCCATGCAGAATTTTGTGCAACATCAAGGAAGCAGACTGGGCAAAGACGACTGAAATAGCGGCCAAACAAAAACTCACTTCACACCTACCCATCAATACAAAAAAACTGAACGAACTGCAAAATTTCATAAAGAAATTCCCAAACAGATGGGCACGTAATTTGATACTAAGAGCATGTCTAAACTTATTGGAAACTAATTAAATTTTGCACATCAGAGGTCTTGCACAATCATCACGACATATTGCCTCCACCAGAAAAAACAATTCATCATCTTCTGATGGTTTGTCCAGAGACTTGCGTAATAAGACAACGCTATCTATCTCATGTGGCAGGAACAGACACACTGCTAGAGGAAGAAACGTGGTGGTGCAGGCTCATAGGAGGCGACAGAACTAGCTGGAAAATTGCCACAGTAAAAATCCTGGAACATATTGTGAACAATCTCCTGAACGGAAACCAGCGCCTTGTCGGAAATTATGTTGCAACAACATTAAAACAATAAACTTAAATGCAACGGTCGATGCAAGTTAACCCAGACAAATTTGAATGGACTACTGTATTGTAAAAATCTTATATTGATTAAACAATAAATAAAAAAATAAAAAAAATAGTTTAGTTTTGAAGTTGCTCTGCCTTCATAAAGAAATTATTTCCGTTATGGTTCAGTCCTTAACGGAAATAATTTCGTTATGAAGTCAGAGTGACTTCAAAAAGAAACAATTTATTTTTGAAGTATTATGGCTCCCGTGTGTGCGTGTAGGGTGAAAGATTGCACACTTAAATGTATATGTGACGTCTGTGTGAGTGTATGGTGAAAGAGTGCACACTTAAATGCATAGGGAGCTGCCTGTGTGAGTGTATGATGAAAGTGTGCACACAAATGTATGGGTGGCTAGGTGTGCGTGTACGGTGAAAGGATGCACACTTATATGTATGGGTGGCTGCCTTGGTGTGCCTGTATGGTGAAAGGGTGCACACTTATATGTATGGGTGGGTGCCTGGGTGTGTGTGCCTTTATGGTGAAAGGTTGCACACTTAAATGTACGAGTGGCTGCCTGGGTGTGCTTATATGGTGAAAGAGTGCACACTTAAATGTATGGATGGCTGGGTGTGCGTGTGTATTTATGGTTTATAGTGTGTGTGCTTGAGTTCAGGGGTGCAACAAAACATACATTTCAGGGGGGCTAACCCTTTAAATGGTGGGAGAGGCATTTTAATGAGATCATTGTAGTGCAGCTTCAATGTTACAAGCAAGTACTGGGAGGAGGTAGAGGTACATGAAGGTAATGCCTGACTTAGCTACCTGTAATCTTCATTACTCCAAGTCTGACTCTTCCTCATCCCAGTGCTTACTTATGAGGCAAGGAGCCTCATACGCAAGCAATGGGTCAAGGAAGAGGGACGTGGAGGTAATTCTGGCCAATGAGCTGATTTTGGAGGTTGGGGTAGGGGATGGGAGTGAGAGGGGATGTGTGGGGGGGGTTTGGGATTGTGCAATAAATCATAATGGTTGTTCATGTCCATGGCATGATATGTGGTATTAGGGGCTAGAGAGGCATTTTGGTGCAGCCAGTCTAGTCATCCCTCAGTTTGGTATGACCTTTTTTAACTGGGCATTTCTGATAAAGCAGTCCTGCTAAGTGTAATTACCTGGCTAGACTGGCATATGGGTTCTGCCAGTCTAGCAGTTTCTTACTGTGGCACTGTATATTTTTGGGGCATCTGTGATAAAATTATATGATATGATATGATAAGTCATATATAATACACCTGTACACAAGTGTTTTTAGGCAGAACAAAACAAGGAAAGGAAAACAGAGGGAGGACAAGACAAATGATTTTACTAAGCCTTGTGTCATTCAGATAGTTCAAGGGTGAGAACGAGAAGTGCAAGAGGAAAGGGAGGGGGGAAGTGCAAGGGAGAGGGGAGGGGAAGGAGAACAAGGGACTGTAGGATTACAGTTACAGCCCCTAACTGCTTGGTAAGCCTGGAGGCAGTGCAAGGGTGACTGATCAAGAAAGAGCCTGGACTGAGGGTAGCCAAGCAACCAGTTGGTACAGTAGACAGGTAGGTCAGCAGGGGAGGGAGAGAGAGAAAGCAGAGGAGAAGAGGAACATTTTGAGTTGCTTCCGGAACTTCAGGTGGTCCGGCTCAAGTTTGGAAGGGGCAAATAGGCCATTCCAGAGGGAGGCACCTGCAGGGGAGAGGGATCTACCCCCCACTCTCTGCCTGGAGAAACATCTAACCCTTAGGGCTTGAGAAGGAAGGGATTTTGGAAGAGATTGTTGGATGTAGTGCAGATCCCAGCCCCAGAAAGCCTTGTGGACAATGCAAAGGGTCTTGGACTTGATCCTTGCAGCCACTGGGAGCCAGTGGAGAGATTTCATGGCTGGAGAGATATGGTCCCTGGGCTTGAGGCCAAGGATAAGTCTTGCAGTCCGGATCTGGATTAGTTGCAGAGGGCGGAGTGTAGAGGAAAACAGATTAAGAAAGCGGCTGTTGCAGTAGTCCAGCCTAGAGAAAACCAGGGCTCTGGTGAGCTTCTGGGGGAAAGTGAGAAGGGGAATAGGCCCTTTGAGGAACTGCAGCTTGTAATGGGACTTCTTGGCGACGTCCGAGATGTGAGGAGAGAAAGAGAGAGTGGAGTTGAAGTTGACACCAGGAATGAGCGAGAGAGGAGCCTAGGCTGAGGGGATCCTGAAGAAAAGCTGAGTGTCATCTGCATAACATTGAGAGTTAGAGGAGAAGGTAGAGATCAGGAGGGCCAAAGGGGCCAAGTAGAGGTTGAAAAATCAGGGTGAGAGGATAGAGTCCTGGGGAACGCCACAGGTAGAGAGAGATGGTGGAGTGAAAGGGACCAAGTTGGACCTGGGAGGGGCAGTCCAAGAGGAAGGCAGTCAGCCACTCCAGGCCCTGATCCATTATGCCCAGGTTCTCACGGAGTCGATTGATCAGGATGGCCTGGTTGACCATGTCGAAAGGAAAGGAAAGTTCAAGGAGGATGAGGACAGAAGGAATGCTGGAATCAAGGTCAGAGATCAGATTTTAATAGGTGTTCAGGAGAGCAGTTTCCGTGCCTCTAACGGCTCTTAAGCCAGACTGATGGTCATGGAGACAACCAATAGATTCAGTGTGGAGAGTAAGCTGGGAGATGGCCAGCTTTTCCAAGAGTTTGGGCGAGGGGAAAGTTCCAGTGGCTAAAGAATGATTACAGAAATCGACCAAGGCTGGAGCAAGGGTGTCAATATGGTCCTTGATGGTTCTGGAGGAGCGGGTGAGCACCTGTTTCGACGGCACTTCCATGTGTGGGACTTGTTTAGAAAACTAGTCAGGTGTTAGAGAGAAAGACGAGAAAGGAGGAGGAGAGGGAGAGATGGCCAAAGGGGGGCTGAGAGAGGAAGAGGGAGAGGAAGAGGAAGAGGAAGAGGAAGAGAAGATAGTGGACAGGATGTCCAGAGTTTTAGTGGAGAAGCGAGAGGCCAAATCCGTACAGAGGGCCTGTTGAGGGAACAGGAGAGGTAGAGACAGCAACAGAATTGGCCAGTTCCTTGCATATTGTAAAGAGTTTGGCCGTGTTGTTAGAGGCCGCAGAGACGCAAGCTTGAATGTGTGCTCTCTTCTTGATGAATCTTATTGCTTCGACTGGCATTTTGGTGCAACCAGTCTAGGCATGTCTAAATGTGGCCTGGCATGCTTTACTGTAATGTTATTACATGTCTACACTAGTCTACATTGTGCAGCCAGTTGGACATGTTTTCATTTTGGCATGGCATTTGTAATAGGAAAGCATTCATGTTCATGTGCACTGTCGGTGACTTGCATGTATTGGATTGGTGTTACCCAACAAAACAATAGCAAACACTATGGCTTTTTAGCCAGTTTTTTCTCAGAAAGTGTGCTGTATATTGCATTAAAACACATATTTATATCTTTCTCCTAGTGCATTGTGTGGCATACCCCTTCAGCAGCACGTTTGTGCATATTGTGCAAGCGTGGTAATCTATGCCGGCCCAGAGTGTGGCTCCCAGATCTTGTGTTACGCCACTGTTATTTCCACTTCATCGGCGTTACTCATTTTTACCAACTGGGTGGAGATGAAGATGACACTGACATTTAGGGGACCCTGCTATCATCTTCCACTAGCAGTGTGTCTCCTTGGTTGGACAACGCCTGGACATACCGCCACAAGACCTTGCTGCATTCCACTGCTGCAGTGGTGGAGCAGCTATGGTATGACAGTTGCATGGAGCAAGGTGGTTATGGGAACAGTGTGCCAGTGCTGAGGACAATGTTGTCACTTTGCAAAGGAGCATTTAGGCATACATTATTGGCTCACACAATGGAACCCCACACAAAGATACAGCCTCAATGTGGCTGCATACTGTGCATTAGAAGATACCTGCGAAACCACTTGCGACATCTCCATCTTCTCCATAGAGGACAAGCTCTGTGTTACTAGGCTCTCTTTCCACTGCTCATCTTTTCAGTTATGCTGTTCCTTAAGCTCTGCTCCTGCACCTCCCCTGTGTGCCCATATTTTTGTTATCTCTGAATGGTTTACGGTCTGGGTCCTTCATCGTTTCTTGAGTGAAAATTTGTCGAAATAAAATCTGGTTTCCCGATCTTCCACATTAAATTCTATATTGCGACTCATTAGTAAATAAACTAGAGAGAAAACATACACATTACACAAATTAACAAGAACAATTAGACAACAAGTTACAAACAACATCTTATAAACTAAAATATTTTAAAAAAGGAGAGGTTGATAAATTCAGTAAAAAAAGATCAGCGGCCCACCTGTGCTACCTGCGAGCTGAAAGTCATCCTAGCCACCACAAAGGGCTGCTGATTCCAGGCCGTAGCCAGGTACTGAGAGACTGCAAAATGCATAGCTGAGTCCTCATTGAACATGCTAAATGAATGGCTTCTCTAAAAGATCTTACCCCTCCACTCTATGACAGACAGACACTCACTGACATACTCTTTGTCCTTCCCTCTCAAGGTTTATGGACCCCCCATATGGTCTCTGTTCTCTTCTTTTTCCTCTTCTCCCATTAATGGTGGCACCCGGTGGGAGGCCCCCCTGGCCCCCTTCGACTCCTCTAGGACCATCATTAATGTCTACTTAAATGGCACCATCTTGGTCCAGGGCCCTCAGGCCAATCTCCTTTTTGATAGACGCTTCACACGCCTCATCAACTTCCGTTCCTCTCCTGCTATCCCTTCTTATCCCTCTCAGGCTCCTCTGCCGCCTCCTTCCTCAGCCACCTCACTGGCTTCTCTGGCCGCCCTGTTGCCTCCCTACTCCACGACCCCTCTGGCACTATCTTCTTTCTCTCTGACTACCCTGCCGTCTCTTCCTTCCTCCTCTGCCCATCCTCGGGCACCTCCAACACTTCCGCACTTGTGCCCTTCCCCAGAAGTCCTTCAAATATGGCAGCCTTCTCCATATCGCTACTCTCAACTCTCGTTCAGCTGTCAAACATTCCTCTGACATCTGCCGTCTCCTGGAAGAGCTTGATTTGGATGTACTCAGTCTCACCAAGACTTGGTTCACGGCCAGCTCTGTCACAGGTTTTGGCACTCTCCTTCCCGATGTCCATAAGATCCTCTCCTAATCCAGAACCAAATGTCCCGGTGGGGGTGTAGGCCTTGATTTTTCCTGAGTGGATCCCTGCTTCTATCATTTAAATGCAGGGTTACTCCTCCTTTGAATGCCTGGTCTGCAGGCTCTCTATCTCTCCTGGACTCTCACTGTGGCCACTATCTACAGGCCACCTGGCCAGGTCAGCCTCTTCCTCTCCGAGTGAGCTGACCTCTCGTCCCCCCTCCTTCCATATTCCTCTCAAATTCTCCTCCTCAGAGACCTGAGCATTCACCTGGATGCTACCAGCCCTTCGTCGGTACTCTTTCGCAAACCTCTGTGACTCTCTCTCCCTCTCTATTCTTCCCTCTGGCCCGACTCACTCTGCAGGGTACACTGTGGATGTTCTGATCTCCTCAGACCTTGTCCTCTCTAACCCTCCCACCACTCCACTCTCTTGGAGTGATCAATTTCTCCTTTCCTCCCACCTCTCTTTCTCTACCCCTCAGGCCAAGCCGACTCCAGCACTGCCACCTACATTCTCAGTCATCCGACCCATGAAGCGTGCGTCAGGTGAGGATTTTGCCGCTACTTTCTCTCCTCCTCCTGCACCTTTGGCTGACTCACACCCTGACACATCCCTCTATAACTTTCATCTCTCTATCTCTAACACTCTGGATGTCCTTGCTCCTGTCATGAGGATCTGCTTGAAGCCCAAATCCAAGTGCAGCTCTTGTTACGACTCTGACCTTGCCGCCCTTAAACAGCTTTTGGAGCAGTCTCTACCTCTCCTGTTCCCTCCCAGGCCCTCTGCACGGCCTTAGTGTCTCATATCATCGTTAAAACTCAGGACATCCTGTACACTCTTTTCCTCAACCTCTTCTTCTTCCTCCTCTATCACTCCTGGCACATCTGAGGATGTCTCTCCTCCTCCTTTCTCCTCCTTTACCCTGTTCACCCCTGGTGATGTTTCTAGACACATCCGATTTATGAAAGTCTCGCCAAAGCAGGTTCTCACCTGCTCAAGCAGAAACATCAAGGACCACATCGACACCCTTGCTCCAGCCTTGGCTGATTTCTACAATCACTTATTTGCCAGAATGTCCCCCTCCCCCTTACGCACTCCCTTCTGAAGAAGCCCTCAGCCGATCCTTCCGCTCCCGCTAACTGTCACCCTATCTCCATCACTCCTTTCTTGGGCAAACTCTTGGAAAAGCTGGCCATCTCCCAGCTTAATCTGCATAATGTATCTGTTGGTTGCCTCCACGACCACCAGTCCGGCTTCAGAGCTGCCAGAAGCATGGAACTTGAACCGTGAAGACCTGCTGTCCAATCTTGACTCTAATCTCCCTTCTGTCCTCATTCTCCTCAATCTATCCGCTGCTTTTGACATGGTCAATCATGCCATCCTGCTCAAGCGCTCAAACGATATTCTGGGTATCACCGATCGGGCCCTGGCCTGGTTGACCTCCTTTCACACTGACTGACCCTCTCAGGTCCAACTGGGGTCTTTCCTCTCTTCTATCTCTCTCCCTCTTTACTTGTGGTGTTCCCCAGGGGTCTAACCTCTCTCGCTGGCTGTTCAACCAATGCCTGCCACTTCTCGCCCACCACATCGCTACTTTCAGTGTTATGCGGATGACACCCAGCTCCCTTTCAGGCTCCCCCCCGGCTATCGCTACTCCTTCTCTCATACCAGACGGTCTGGCTGCAATTCAGGAATGGCGTGCCGCCAACTATCTCTGCCTTAATGCCATTAAGACTGAGATCCTGGGACACCTGCTCCCTCCTTCCCTATCTGGCTGCCCACTCTGGGCCCTCTTCCTACTCCTTCCTGTGAGGCTGGGAACCTTGGTTCCATCTCCGACTCCACCCTCTCCTTCTCTCCTCACATTTCTGACATCTCTAAGAAATCAAACTACCAGCTGCATCTCCTCAGAGGTATTCTTCCTTTTCTCACTTTCCCCCAGAAGCTCATTGTCTCCATAGCTCTGGTCCTCTCTAGATTGCACTATTGCAACAGCCTTTTTCTAAATCTTCCTGCCTCTACTATTCGACCATTACAACTTATCCAGAACAGGACTGCAAAACTTGTGCTTGGCCTCAAGCCCAGGTATCGTATCTCTTCAGCACTGACATCTTTACACTGGCTCCCCGTGACTGCAATGATCAAGTTCAAGACCCTATGCATTGTTCAGAAGGCATTCTGGGCCTGAGGTTCATACGCTTCTCCACACAGAGAGTTGGAGGCAGATCTCTCTCCCCGGCGGGGGTCTCCCTCTGGAACAGCCTCCCTGCCTCTCTTTAACTTGAGCAGAACCACCTCTGGTTCTGGAAGCAATGCAAGACCTTCCTTTTCACCTCCGTTTTCTCTCCCTTGCTCTCCCCTGCTGATGTACGTGACTGCTGTGCGCACTGGTCGCCTGGATACCCGCTGAACTCGGGCCAGGCTCCTGCATGTCCAGTTGCCCTTACACTGTCTTCGGGCTCCCCCAGCACTTAAGGGTCTGTTCCGGCAACCCTGCAATTCCTTTACTCTGCACTTATGAGCCACCTCCTGGCTGCACTTATTGATTTACCTGCAGTTCTCCCTTCCCCTCACCCCCAGGCACTTCTCCCCTTCCCTCTTCCCCGCACTTGATCGATTGGCATGACACAAGGTCTAGTAAGATCATGGTTTTGTACTCCCTTTGTTTCCCCCTCCTTGTCTTGTCGCGCCTAGCAACACTTGTGTACAGGACCATTATAAATACCATGCCATATCATATCATATGAATAGAGGCCCCACCCATTCTAACGCTGCTGCATGTAAAGGGCAGAGAAGAGAAAGGCGCATAGTTGTCTCCAGGGCCCCTTCCCATTGGTAGAGACAGTCAGCAATGTCTCCCACTTGCCATTCGGGGGCAGGTGGGCCACGCTCAATCTGCTGTAAATCCTACTTATTTGGGGGGCACCATTGAATAAGTAATCATTGACGCTGTGGTGTTGGTTTAGTCTGGGATATCCTGGCTGAACCTGCAAGCACATTTGTTTTTTACTGCCCATGGTCCTGCTAATCCATACAGCCATCCCAACTCACTACTTGTACCTCCCAACCCAAAACATCCACCTGCCACTGATCTGTCTGAGCTAGCTATGTGCTTTTAAGGGGATGTGAATGATATTTCTAGTCTCCTGAAAGGTAACTGCTTGTAAAACAGCTTCAAGTGAAAAGAAATTGTCTTACTGAAAAGAGTACCTTCTAAAGTTTTATTTATAAGCAACATGCATGTCTTTGTACCTGTTCCTTGTACAGAATTCCTGTTAAAAAGACAGCACTGACAGAGCACAGATTCGGCTCATTTATAGACAACAAGCATAAAATGTCCATATACTAACTTCACTGGCCAGTTGTTGCAATCTTATGGTTACGTAGCATTATAGAAGTGCCTGTAAAATGCCAACCCCAATCTTTTAATATTTTTTTATTTAAGGCATATAGTAAATTACAAACATTTGCCAATCACAATCCTGAAGTTCTTTGACACGTGATATGATATGATAGTTCATTTATATGGTGCCTATACACAATGTGTTTCAAAGCGCTTCAAGGCAAGGGAGGGAACAAGGGAAAATACAATGACGTACAAGGGAAAATACAATGACGTTCTTACAGGCCATGAACAGTAAGGATGTGAAATTAACTATCGTACTCTGCCTGATGACATTTCAGATAGTGCAAGAGCTAAGACATAGATAAGGAAGCGAGGGGGAGAGTGGGAAGGAAATGGAAACAGACAGGCGACTACTGTACTAGGCCTTACGACATTTCTGGTAGAGCTGGAGAAAAACAAACGGTGAGGGAGAGGGGTGCAGAAATGGCGGGGAGGAAGAAAACAAGCGACTATTGTACTAGGCCTAACGGCATTTCAGATAGTGCTGGGGGCGGGAGGGGGACAGGTAAGGGGAGGGAGGAGGAGACAGACAAGGTTGATATCATACTAGGTCCAGGGACAATTATGATAGAGTAAGTGCATAGAAGAATGTGAGGAGAGGAGACAGGAAAAGGGAGAGGAGGGGAGAACAGAGATTAAGCAGTCAAAAAGAGTGCAGAAGCAAACACAGGGAGTGAATACAATAAGCAGAAGTCAGTAGTAACGCATGATGTTACAAGCCAGGATACAAGATGAAGATGGGAACAGCATGAATCTGGGCCACCTTGAGTACAAGATGCAAAGGAAGTCCAGCATGAGAGTTGAGAACGGGTGGCACACCGTGAATCCATGAAGTCTATAAAGTCAAATCCAGCATTGGCCACAAGATGGTGATGGTGAAATCAGAATATCAGGACAGACTCCTGTAGAAGTAGGCTGGAGGTGGGGAGAGGAAGCAGGGTAGAAGAATCAAGCAAAGCAGGCAACACCCGTGTGCGCGAAGGGAGAGGGACACAAGGGAACATCACAGGGGGACCCGAGGGGGTGGGCATGGCATGTGCGGACAGAGGGAGTAAACACATGTTGGTGCATGCTTACCTGCTGGCTGAGCACAGGTACGGGCCCTGGGTCCTCCTTCAAAATATTAATAACCTTCTGGGTATTACACTTCCTTTAATATTTTAGCACAAAGCATCTCTAGGAACTTGACCAACGCTCGAGTCAGCCCCACGTTTGTCCCACCATAGAGAGCCTTCCACCATGCTTCCACTTCAACGCCATATTTTTTACTCAGTCGATTGTAGAGATGCAAGGTCTTGTAGGGTTAGCATCTCAAAACAAAATGAACATTTTCAGGGTTTCTGCTTGATCATTGTACAATCTGTATTTGTCAGATCCCTCAGTCAGGTTATATCTATATAAGATGGACTTTGTGTTTAGTATTTTTAATTGGAATCTGAGGAACATATCTCTGTGGTTTGCACTCTGAAACCTTTTAGGTGCGTGTACTTTAGCGTTAGTTCTGTAACTCCCCAGTCGTCCGCGCACAGTGTTCTTTTAACGAGTGTAGGATTTCATAGTAATATGTCAGACAATCCCAGATTTAGCAAGATCTAATTTTATATTTCTTGCCACGCATTCAAGGACCAATCTGGGATTGCAGCTTTGTTTGTCGATATGATCTTAAATTGCGGTAGACAAACTGGAGCCTTCAGTTTGCCGAAAAGTAGGGATTTCCAAACAACCTTAACTTGTAGCGATAGCAGGCCGATCTCATGTCTAATTACTGCAAGTGGAATGACATTAGGTAGGCACAGGATTGATCTCCAAAATCTGCCCTCCAGGCAGCCCCAGATTTCCCATGGTAAGCCGAGACAACTTCTGCAGCATAAATGAGAGCTGGTGTCACTTTTTGATTATAAAAGTTTATTACTGGAAGGAGTGAGAACTTTCCATACTTCCGGCCATTTAAGATGTCCTGGGCTGTCAGTTGTTTAACTTTGCCTTCCAAGTAATATTTCCACAGGGTTTTACATGCGCTTGCGGTAATCATTGCGCCCAGGTATTTTATAGACGGAACTGGTCGAATTCTATGCCGATTTAAGATCCAACTCGGTGTCTTTAATTTTCAACCTTTTCTGTTCTCCAAAATTAGGATTTCGGACTTGCTAGCATTTATTTGTAGTCGGTTTTGTTCGACATATTATTACAAGATGTCTAGTTACCTTTGCAGGCCCTGTCTAGGATAACTAGATCATCAGCATATAAAAGCCACCCTGTCATAAAGCCATTCATTTTTGGAGAGCACAAAGGTGAAGGATCTATCACGTATTGCAAGCCAGCAATGAAAATGTTAAATAGCGCAGCAGCTAAACGGCATCCTTGTTTCAAACCCTTAACAGTTAAGATGCTCTTTGACATGTGCCCTTCTTGTTCCAGTCATTTTCACTGACATCCCCATGTAGAGGGCCTTAATGGCTGACAATCCGTTGGACATTCCATGGTTCTCATTTTCTTCCACAGACGCTCTCCGGTGATACTGTCGAAAGCATGCTCCATGTCAATACATGCTAAATAGAGTTTGAGGTCCCCTTGTAGCGTCTTAATCTTCATCAGGCTTAATAGGAGGAGGTTTAGATTACAGCCTACCCCCTTGACGAAGCCCAGTTGCCGGGGATCGAGCACTCAAGAAGATTGCACTTATTCAATCGTTTCAGTAGGATCATAGCAAAGATCTTTCCTAAAGCATCTAGTAGGGCGATAGGGCGATACATTTTGGGATCTAACCGGTCACCCTTTTAAAAAATCAGAACTACCACAGATTGTTTCCAAGAGGCCGGGACCTGCCCCCTCGATATGATCCTTTTAAACAGAATCTCACAAATGTCCACACAGGCTTCAATGGCAGCTTTTAACATAGGGGTTGTTAAGCCATCGGGGCCTGGCACTCGAGATCTGCTAGATTTCTTTATTATGGATAAAATTTCGTCTTTGTCTAAATTGATCTTCCATTGATCAACTTGATCAAGGCAGTGTACTTCTCCTTGGATGGACATGTTCTGGGAGCCCAAGGTTTGTACCATTCTCTCAGCATCTTGTTGGTACATAGTTGCTCTATCTCAAGTGATCCAATTCCTAAATGTTTGCTTCCGATTCTTAATCAAAAAGCTTCTTATCACCATTGTTGCGACTTGAAGATCTTTGAGGTCTTTCCGAAGAAGACGCTTTTGTGCAGATACAACTCCAAAGCAATCCTAAGGTTTAAATTGGGGTTTATTACTCTTATGTTGTTCCCTAAATGCACACAGGACGCACTCCTACTCGACTCCTGATTCTTGAAGTTCTTGCCAGGACTAAGACTCATCCATTAATTGTGGAACCTCTTGTGGTCTAATACGCAGTCTGTTACGTCCAGCTTCTAGTTCAACCTTTTGAGTCCACAGAGCATCTTTCGGTCTGCTAGACATGAGGCATGACAGGATGACAGGATTGTGGTCACTGGCTTCTGTGGGGTAGACTTAGATTTACAACTCACGACATCATGTTGCTTGATACGAAGAAGCAATCTAGAGTTGCACATTGATCTTCATTATGCCAAGTTTTGGCACCTTCACAATCTTCTAACACGTTTCCATTTAACATCAGAATGTGTCTAGTTTCAGTTTTATCAGACCATTGTTGGTATCAGAGTCTCTTCGATTTCAACCCTAAAATGTCACCCTTTGCATTTCTCTGGCTTAATTTTAGGCAATCAATATTCAAATCGCCACAGATTATCAGCAAGGGTTCCTTTGTGATTGAGTATTTTTTGTCAATCCAAGCCATCACAGTATCGACAAATTGTGGCATTTCTGAATATACAGGATTCCAGTAAAGACTGAAAATTACCAGGTGGTCTGGATTATTATTGGACTGGTGAAGTCTAATCATTATGATCTGGAGGAACGGATTTGGTTGTATCACACGTTCAAGAGTCAATAGACCAGCAGAAGGTCTGCCAGCTGTGCCTTTTATAGCTTTATTATGGTATGTTGAAAATCCATCCACAAAGGGGGATTCCAGGAGCCATGATTCTTGTATAAATATAATCCCTAAATTGGCTACCACAGAGGGTAGACCCTAAAAAAGGTGGGCAAAGCCAGAAGTATTCTAGGAACCGATCTCTAGGGTCCAGGGGTCTTCAATCATCTGGCCCTAGTCATGTTTGCTGGATATGAAAGCTCTAGCCAGCCAATCCCAAGACTGCTCCTTGTTTCGTATAGCAAGAACTTTTCTCGACTGGACCGCTCAGACTGATCAGGCAGTCGTTCGGTATGTTTTGATCTTGTGATGGTACTTCTATGAGCAGGCAGTTGCCCATTTGTTGATACTGCTCTCGGGGCGAAGGTGATTGGCTCAACTTCTTTTAAATCAAAGAAGCAGAAGCCATCTGCAGACAGACTGTCGTTTCTTCTTCCTTTAAGAAATCTACAATTTTGATGCCATGCAAATGTATCACTCTGAGCTTCAGAACATGGTGAAGTAGAAGCATGATCGATCGGTTTAAGATCAGACCATGCTTGGCTCCCAACACTCGCTCTAGGATTACTGGATGGTTTCCCGATTTCCTAGCATGCAATCCTACAGGGGGGTAGCTGAAAGTCATGGGAGTATCTGTGAATCCAATTGCCATTGCTCACTTTAGTAATTTTCTTAATGGATTTGGCGGTTAATGGATCTTGTCTTGAATGTTCAGTCAACCTTTCCATCAAAGTAGCGTGCTACTGGGGTCCAGGAATGGCGTGCCGCCAACTATCTCTGCCTTAATGCCAGTAAGACTGAGATCCTGGGACACCTGCTCCCTCCTTCCCTATCTGGCTGCCCACTCTGGGCCCTCTTCCTACTCCTTCCTGTGAGGCTGGGAACCTTGGTTCCATCTCCGACTCCACCCTCTCCTTCTCTCCTCACATTTCTGACATCTCTAAGAAATCAAACTACCAGCTGCATCTCCTCAGAGGTATTCTTCCTTTTCTCACTTTCCCCCAGAAGCTCATTGTCTCCATAGCTCTGGTCCTCTCTAGATTGCACTATTGCAACAGCCTTTTTCTAAATCTTCCTGCCTCTACTATTCGACCATTACAACTTATCCAGAACAGGACTGCAAAACTTGTGCTTGGCCTCAAGCCCAGGTATCGTATCTCTTCAGCACTGACATCTTTACACTGGCTCCCCGTGACTGCAATGATCAAGTTCAAGACCCTATGCATTGTTCAGAAGGCATTCTGGGCCTGAGGTTCATACGCTTCTCCACACAGAGAGTTGGAGGCAGATCTCTCTCCCCGGCGGGGGTCTCCCTCTGGAACAGCCTCCCTGCCTCTCTTTAACTTGAGCAGAACCACCTCTGGTTCTGGAAGCAATGCAAGACCTTCCTTTTCACCTCCGTTTTCTCTCCCTTGCTCTCCCCTGCTGATGTACGTGACTGCTGTGCGCACTGGTCGCCTGGATACCCGCTGAACTCGGGCCAGGCTCCTGCATGTCCAGTTGCCCTTACACTGTCTTCGGGCTCCCCCAGCACTTAAGGGTCTGTTCCTGCAACCCTGCAATTCCTTTACTCTGCACTTATGAGCCACCTCCTGGCTGCACTTATTGATTTACCTGCAGTTCTCCCTTCCCCTCACCCCCAGGCACTTCTCCCCTTCCCTCTTCCCCGCACTTGATCGATTGGCATGACACAAGGTCTAGTAAGATCATGGTTTTGTACTCCCTTTGTTTCCCCCTCCTTGTCTTGTCGCGCCTAGCAACACTTGTGTACAGGACCATTATAAATACCATGCCATATCATATCATATGAATAGAGGCCCCACCCATTCTAACGCTGCTGCATGTAAAGGGCAGAGAAGAGAAAGGCGCATAGTTGTCTCCAGGGCCCCTTCCCATTGGTAGAGACAGTCAGCAATGTCTCCCACTTGCCATTCGGGGGCAAGTGGGCCACGCTCAATCTGCTGTAAATCCTACTTATTTGGGGGGCACCATTGAATAAGTAATCATTGACGCTGTGGTGTTGGTTTTGTCTGGGATATCCTGGCTGAACCTGCAAGCACATTTGTTTTTTACTGCCCATGGTCCTGCTAATCCATACAGCCATCCCAACTCACTACTTGTACCTCCCAACCCAAAACATCCACCTGCCACTGATCTGTTTGAGCTAGCTATGTGCTTTTAAGGGGATGTGAATGATATTTCTAGTCTCCTGAAAGGTAACTGCTTGTAAAACAGCTTCAAGTGAAAAGAAATTGTCATACTGAAAAGAGTACCTTCTAAAGTTTTATTTATAAGCAACATGCATGTCTTTGTACCTGTTCCTTGTACAGAATTCCTGTTAAAAAGACAGCACTGACAGAGCACAGATTCGGCTTTTATAGACAACAAGCATAAAATGTCCATATACTAACTTCACTGGCCAGTTGTTGCAATCTTATGGTTACGTAGCATTATAGAAGTGCCTGTAAAATGCCAACCCCAATCTTTTAATATTTTTTTATTTAAGGCATATAGTAAATTACAAACATTTGCCAATCACAATCCTGAAGTTCTTTGACACGTGATATGATATGATAGTTCATTTATATGGTGCCTATACACAATGTGTTTCAAAGCGCTTCAAGGCAAGGGAGGGAACAAGGGAAAATACAATGACGTACAAGGGAAAATACAATGACGTTCTTACAGGCCATGAACAGTAAGGATGTGAAATTAACTATCGTACTCTGCCTGATGACATTTCAGATAGTGCAAGAGCTAAGACATAGATAAGGAAGGGAGGGGGAGAGTGGGAAGGAAATGGAAACAGACAGGCGACTACCGTACTAGGCCTTACGACATTTCTGGTAGAGCTGGAGAAAAACAAACGGTGAGGGAGAGGGGTGCAGAAATGGCGGGGAGGAAGAAAACAAGCGACTATTGTACTAGGCCTAACGGCATTTCAGATAGTGCTGGGGGCGGGAGGGGGACAGGTAAGGGGAGGGAGGAGGAGACAGACAAGGTTGATATCATACTAGGTCCAGGGACAATTATGATAGAGTAAGTGCATAGAAGAATGTGAGGAGAGGAGACAGGAAAAGGGAGAGGAGGGGAGAACAGAGATTAAGCAGTCAAAAAGAGTGCAGAAGCAAGCACAGGGAGTGAATACAATAAGCAGAAGTCAGTAGTAACGCATGATGTTACAAGCCAGGATACAAGATGAAGATGGGAACAGCATGAATCTGGGCCACCTTGAGTACAAGATGCAAAGGAAGTCCAGCATGAGAGTTGAGAACGGGTGGCACACCGTGAATCCATGAAGTCCATAAAGTCAAATCCAGCATTGGCCACAAGATGGTGATGGTGAAATCAGAATATCAGGACAGACTCCTGTAGAAGTAGGCTGGAGGTGGGGAGAGGAAGCAGGGTAGAAGAATCAAGCAAAGCAGGCAACACCCGTGTGCGCGAAGGGAGAGGGACACACGGGAACATCACAGGGGGACCCGAGGGGGTGGGCATGGCATGTGCGGACAGAGGGAGTAAACACATGTTGGTGCATGCTTACCTGCTGGCTGAGCACAGGTACGGGCCCTGGGTCCTCCTTCAAAATATTAATAACCTTCTGGGTATTACACTTCCTTTAATATTTTAGCACAAAGCATCTCTAGGAACTTGACCAACGCTCGAGTCAGCCCCACGTTTGTCCCACCATAGAGAGCCTTCCACCATGCTTCCACTTCAACGCCACATTTTTTACTCAGTCGATTGTAGAGATGCAAGGTCTTGTAGGGTTAGCATCTCAACTCAGGGTAAAACAAAATGAACATTTTCAGGGTTTCTGCTTGATCATTGTACAATCTGTATTTGTCAGATCCCTCAGTCAGGTTATATCTATATAAGATGGACTTTGTGTTTAGTATTTTTAATTGGAATCTGAGGAACATATCTCTGTGGTTTGCACTCCGAAACCTTTTAGGTGCGTGTACTTTAGCGTTAGTTCTGTAACTCCCCAGTCGTCCGCGCACAGTGTTCTTTTAACGAGTGTAGGATTTCATAGTAATATGTCAGACAATCCCAGATTTAGCAAGATCTAATTTTATATTTCTTGCCACGCATTCAAGGACCAATCTGGGATTGCAGCTTTGTTTGTCGATATGATCTTAAATTGCGGTAGACAAACTGGAGCCTTCAGTTTGCCGAAAAGTAGGGATTTCCAAACAACCTTAACTTGTAGCGATAGTAGGCCGATCTCATGTCTAATTACTGCAAGTGGAATGACATTAGGTAGGCACAGGATTGATCTCCAAAATCTGCCCTCCAGGCAGCCCCAGATTTCCCATGGTAAGCCGAGACAACTTCTGCAGCATAAATTAGAGCTGGTGTCACTTTTTGATTATAAAAGTTTATTACTGGAAGGAGTGAGAACTTTCCATACTTCCGGCCATTTAAGATGTCCTGGGCTGTCAGTTGTTTAACTTTGCCTTCCAAGTAATCTTTCCACAGGGTTTTACATGCGCTTGCGGTAATCATTGCGCCCAGGTATTTTATAGACGGAACTGGTCGAATTCTATGCCGATTTAAGATCCAACTCGGTGTCTTTAATTTTCAACCTTTTCTGTTCTCCAAAATTAGGATTTCGGACTTGCTAGCATTTATTTGTAGTCGGTTTTGTTCGACATATTATTACAAGATGTCTAGTTACCTTTGCAGGCCCTGTCTAGGATAACTAGATCATCAGCATATAAAAGCCACCCTGTCATAAAGCCATTCATTTTTGGAGAGCACAAAGGTGAAGGATCTATCACGTATTACAAGCCAGCAATGAAAATGTTAAATAGCGCAGCAGCTAAACGGCATCCTTGTTTCAAACCCTTAACAGTTAAGATGCTCTTTGACATGTGCCCTTCTTGTTCCAGTCATTTTCACTGACATCCCCATGTAGAGGGCCTTAATGGCTGACAATCCGTTGGACATTCCATGGTTCTCATTTTCTTCCACAGACGCTCTCCGGTGATACTGTCGAAAGCATGCTCCATGTCAATACATGCTAAATAGAGTTTGAGGTCCCCTTGTAGCGTCTTAATCTTCATCAGGCTTAATAGGAGGAGGTTTAGATTACAGCCTACTCCCTTGACGAAGCCCAGTTGCCGGGGATCGAGCACTCCAGAAGATTGCACTTATTCAATCGTTTCAGTAGGATCATAGCAAAGATCTTTCCTAAAGCATCTAGTAGGGCGATAGGGCGATACATTTTGGGATCTAACCGGTCACCCTTTTAAAAAATCAGAACTACCACAGATTTTTTCCAAGAGGCCGGGACCTGCCCCCTCGATATGATCCTTTTAAACAGAATCTCACAAATGTCCACACAGGCTTCAATGGCAGCTTTTAACATAGGGGTTGTTAAGCCATCGGGGCCTGGCACTCGAGATCTGCTAGATTTCTTTATTATGGATAAAATTTCGTCTTTGTCTAAATTGATCTTCCATTGATCAACTTGATCAAGGCAGTGTACTTCTCCTTGGATGGACATGTTCTGGGAGCCCAAGGTTTGTACCATTCTCTCAGCATCTTGTTGGTACATAGTTGCTCTATCTCAAGTGATCCAATTCCTAAATGTTTGCTTCCGATTCTTAATCAAAAAGCTTCTTATCACCATTGGTGCGACTTGAAGATCTTTGAGGTCTTTCCGAAGAAGACGCTTTTGTGCAGATACAACTCCAAAGCAATCCTAAGGTTTAAATTGGGGTTTATTACTCTTATGTTGTTCCCTAAATGCACACAGGACGCACTCCTACTCGACTCCTGATTCTTGAAGTTCTTGCCAGGACTAAGACTCATCCATTAATTGTGGAACCTCTTGTGGTCTAATACGCAGTCTGTTACGTCCAGCTTCTAGTTCAACCTTTTGAGTCCACATAGCATCTTTCGGTCTGCTAGACATGAGGCATGACAGGATGACAGGATTGTGGTCACTGGCTTCTGTGGGGTAGACTTAGATTTACAACTCACGACATCATGTTGCTTGATACGAAGAAGCAATCTAGAGTTGCACATTGATCTTCATTATGCCAAGTTTTGGCACCTTCACAATCTTCTAACACGTTTCCATTTAACATCAGAATGTGTCTAGTTTCAGTTTTATCAGACCATTGTTGGTATCAGAGTCTCTTGGATTTCAACCCTAAAATGTCACCCTTTGCATTTCTCTGGCTTAATTTTAGGCAATCAATATTCAAATCGCCACAGATTATCAGCAAGGGTTCCTTTGTGATTGAGTATTTTTTGTCAATCCAAGCCATCACAGTATCGACAAATTGTGGCATTTCTGAATATACAGGATTCCAGTAAAGACTGAAAATTACCAGGTGGTCTGGATTATTATTGGACTGGTGAAGTCTAATCATTATGATCTGGAGGAACGGATTTGGTTGTATCACACGTTCAAGAGTCAATAGACCAGCAGAAGGTCTGCCAGCTGTGCCTTTTATAGCTTTATTATGGTATGTTGAAAATCCATCCACAAAGGGGGATTCCAGGAGCCATGATTCTTGTATAAATATAATCCCTAAATTGGCTACCACAGAGGGTAGACCCTAAAAAAGGTGGGCAAAGCCAGAAGTATTCTAGGAACCGATCTCTAGGGTCCAGGGGTCTTCAATCATCTGGCCCTAGTCATGTTTGCTGGATATGAAAGCTCTAGCCAGCCAATCCCAAGACTGCTCCTTGTTTCGTATAGCAAGAACTTTTCTCGACTGGACCGCTCAGACTGATCAGGCAGTCGTTCCGTATGTTTTGATCTTGTGATGGTACTTCTATGAGCAGGCAGTTGCCCATTTGTTGATACTGCTCTCGGGGCGAAGGTGATTGGCTCAACTTCTTTTAAATCAAAGAAGCAGAAGCCATCTGCAGACAGACTGTCGTTTCTTCTTCCTTTAAGAAATCTACAATTTTGATGCCATGCAAATGTATCACTCTGAGCTTCAGAACATGGTGAAGTAGAAGCATGATCGATCGGTTTAAGATCAGACCATGCTTGGCTCCCAACACTCGCTCTAGGATTACTGGATGGTTTCCCGATTTCCTAGCATGCAATCCTACAGGGGGGTAGCTGAAAGTCATGGGAGTATCTGTGAATCCAATTGCCATTGCTCACTTTAGTAATTTTCTTAATGGATTTGGCGGTTAATGGATCTTGTCTTGAATGTTCAGTCAACCTTTCCATCAAAGTAGCGTGCTGCTGGGGTCCGGTCGCTGGCATAGATGCTTTTGCTCGTCTATCGGCCAGCGTGAGGAAGGGAGAGATAATGATGGGAGTAGGGATCATGCTGTCAGAGCTGCATACAGTATATTGCTTCTCTTGTGCTCCCGTTGCTTGGACCGCCTCATCACTGTCTCTGTTAGATTTTCAGACTATTTTTGGTTCTGCAACTGGGGATGGATGTCATAGCCATATCAGGTCTTGCTGGGATAGGTTTTAAATTTCTTACGAAGCTCATACTTGATGTTTTTGTGGAGTTTTGGGGGTTCCCCATGTTTTTTGTTTTCTTTGTCTGATTAGTATTAAACAATTTTACAATTGTGTGTACAGTCACCTGGGGTTGCAAGCTAAAGATTGCATAGTAAGATACATTTCCAGTTACTTGGATCCTTCAGTGCCAGGAGTGGTAATCACCTCCGCCTCTACGTGTTTTCAGTTGTCATTATCTGAAGGTTGTTCATATTCCGCAGATGCCGCCAGGTGTATTTGTGCAGAAGCAAATGTTTTCAGGAATATTCATGCATTGGGTTGACAAAACATTTGCGCTCTCATTGTCAGGACGATTAGTCGAGCTTGTACTTGTACAACCACCTTGAATATCATTACAAGGGTTGGTCGGTAACGGCAAAGCCTCCACACTGCACTCAGTAGGGGTCTCAACTATTGGGGACACATCTTACGGTTTTCGCTGTAGTACTAGATCATGTACCCCTCCTAGGAAGATTCTTTTGTCTGTTCTTGCATCTTGAGCAAGTCCAATTAAAGATTTCAACACAGATCCTTCCAGTTCTTTATCTCTCATTCCTCTTTCCCGCAATAATTCAATAGCCGCCTCTATATGGATTAGTTTGAATTCATTAGGGCAATTAAGGTTGGTTGATCTTTGTAGTTATCGCTCAAGTTCTCATAAAGCTTTAAACATGGCGCCCTGCGTTATTGAAACCACAGAGGTTATGCTGGTGTGTAATTCTGCAAATGGGGAGCTCTGAATTCTATTGGCTCTATCAGTTCAGGAGTGCAGAGGATTCCCTAAACGATCATTCCTAGTGGGGGCTTTCTTGCAATTTGAATCCAAGAGTGGCGCCCCGGTGATTCCGGATCCGATTCTTCGTTAGTACTAGATGGCTGTAGAGGAATTACACGTGCATCGTCATGGGGTTCACTGCTGCGATGGGCTTTTGAAAAGGGTTTAGCCGCAAATGGTAAAAAAGTATCAAGACTGTTTTTTTACTTTGTTAATGTTGAAAAGGGAGCCACCAGAGCTAAAAGCCTCGTTTTTTTGTTTGTTGTAACGGTTCACTGTTTCTTAAAAGTTCAGCATCGGAGAGTGGGCTCCAACTCGATGTTGCTTGATTCTTATTACTCATGACGACTTTTTTATGGCATATGCTAGTCAGTTCTGGTTTAGATTGCGATGGTTGCGAGAGATTCAGCGATTTAAAATGCTATCTCAAGTTCATTGGATCAGCGACAAGAGTTACTTCGGTTTTTGTTGTTAATTGCTTTGGTGGTAAAAGCAGTTCTCGTCTTTTGCGCTAAGCTTTGTTGCATATGATCAACATTTGCAGTTAATGCCGGTACCTCAGATATCAAATTTAATCGCAGTAACTGCAATCTCACTCTCGCAAAGCTCCCTGTTAACGTCTATGCATGTTGATTTTAAATCGAGCATACTTGTGTGTGCACTTACGGTGGGTATAGAGCTATTTACCCAGTCTTTACCAGAAGTTAAACAGGGATTTATCGTTTCCACCGTCAGTGGAACAGAAGGGTGCTTGCACATTATACCTGAAGCAGCAGGAGGTAGTTCACAAGTCTCAACATTCTCCTCTCGAACCAAACTTCACCAGAAATGCTTGGCGGGGGTAATACTCTGGACGGCACGGATATCATGTCACTAGAAAAGGTGGCTGCAGCCATGGCAGGATCTGTCAGATCTGGTCTCGCTGAAGTAACTGCCGTGCTTGACTCCGAGTCCTCTGTAAGCATCCGGCTGGGAGGGGCTCCATCAGCTACCCCTATAGCTAACACTCAGCCAACACTCTGCGCCGCGCAGCATCGGGAGAGGTGAGTGGGAGTGGGGAAGCTCTGCCTCCTCGAAGCAGACACTGGAAACAGACTGGAGGCGAGTACCAACAACAGAGTAGTAGCAGAGTAACATGGTCTCAGTAGCTCCAACACTCCGCTAACACTCCGTCGACCCCCATGCCTACAAAATAGCCACAATTGTTGGCTTTGCCAATGCTTGTTAACTGAATGTCCTGTGCCTGGGCAAATGTATTCCTGTCCGGTTTTTACATGGCTTCATTTTTTAGTCATTTTCTTTCAAATCATGTGTATTGAGTATGTATTCACAATATTCCTGGTTTGCGCCATGTAACTATGAAAGATAATTACATGCAAAAGTTGGGATTAGTTTATGGAGAAGCTGTGAAGAGGTGAGGTCCACTTCATTACTGAAGGGCATTTCATGGACAAAGAAGCATTTTGTGGACAATTGAGGGGCATTTATGGACCAGTGCAAGCATTTCATGGACATTTTGACCATATCATTGCAGTGATATCAAGTGCAACGGAATTTCATGGGTAGGTTGTGACCATTCAATTACAAAGGATGAGCGTTTCCGGGACAGGTGTGGGGTGTTGGATGGACAAATAAGATTCCGTGGGCAAGTCAAGAGCGTTTAATTGGGTTTTCAAGGGCAAGTGAAGTCAAACGGGCCACTGTTCTGTTGTTCCTGCTATATTGTGATGGGATGGGCTTCCGAGAGCATGTTTTCACTGGATGAGTAGCTCCTTCGGGGAATTCACAGGGAATGCTCACCATCAAGACTCCAGCAGTTACATTTGTATTCAAAGAGCTTCCTATAGCTAAAGGGCACCAAAGGGGTGAATAGCCCAATTGGCCCCACTCAGGGTCACCAACGCACCTGATCTGAAATGAAAGTGAGAACATGGCACACATACTTTCCTCCATGCAAATAAACACTGGTCAATTTGCACAAGGGTGACCCTTGTGAGCAGTAGCACCACGACAAGGTTTGACCATCTGCTACTGGACATTCACACCATTCACAACACATTCATCAGGGATGCCCCGCAGACTTCCCATACACTGAATGCCAGGGCCTGACTGCAATGCAGAGCTCTTGGCTATAATCTACCCGACACACAACTACTAGAATCTCAAGACCACTGATTGCATCAGAGAATGAAAAGAGCCGTCTGAAGCAGACATCCTGCTGGATTCTGAGTGAATCAAGATGCAGTCACTCCTCATTCGCACCACGCATGGCCCATGGTAAGTCCACCATCCACACACTGCGCATAAGAGCCCTATGATGCTGTGTAGCTTGTGCAGGCCAGTGAATGGCGCACACATGCCCTAGTGGCATGGTAACGCGACCACAGTGCAGCGTCAGGGGGAGGGTTCCAGAGGGTGGAACAGGGAAGTCAGGAGCAGCGCGGGGAGCTATGCCGATGGTCCATTCTGCCCCTCTATACACAGCCTGCCTCAAAATCAGTCTGTGTATAATGCGTGAAGTCAGGGCCTTAACAGCTCCACCTCTGTCCGCCACCCCCATCAGCCCCATACACAGAGGCCACTCCGTGGAGACGTTGTTGCTTTACCTCGATGTTCAAGCCCGGCGCTTGTTCTTCTTCTTGCTGATAGATTTTCATCCATCAGCAGTGGTTTTTGGATACCGAGGCTTGAGTCTCATTACTCCATCTTCTCGGGTTGAGTATGTAGCTGTGGGTTTGTAATCTTCTTGGTCTGTGTGGTCTTGTCACAGTAAGGCTGGTTTCACAGGGTCTTCGCAGTGATGGGCCGCGGGTAGCAGTCGAAGGGGGATATCAAGGCTGTATAGGCCAGCAGCCGGTGACGTCACAAGAGAGGGTGAGTGACACAGCCACTAGTGTCATAAGAGACTAGTGGGGTCAGAGGTGAGCAGTGGGGGCAAGATGAGGAGGCATGTCTCGGACACCTTGGGCGAGGGAAGATGATTCTGACAGGGGTCACTCTGGAACCTCACACAGCGAGTCCACACCTTTTCACCATTCCCTTAGAATTCCTGACAGAGTCTGACCTCTGAGCTGCACCAGAAGTCGCTCGGACACTAAACTATCTCCTGACGTGTCTTACACCGTCATCTTTTTTGTACACCTCTCCCCATGCCTAAAATATTTTTTTTATTTTTATTTTTTATTTTATTTAAACAGATTGTGTGGTTTCCTTTTTTGAAACCTTTAACCTGAGCATGTCCGTTCTTTCATCATGATTCTTCGTTTGGCATACAGTATCTTAGTAGCAGTGCTTGGTAGCATCTTATTAGTCCTGGGTTGTGTTGTTGATCTCCTCTGGTTTCTTAAGGATTAAAATCACTAATTTTATGAGTGCTAATGTCGTTTTCATTTTTTCTCCTTCTACAAGAGTCCTCCACCACTCATCGACATTCCTTGTCGTGTAGCTTCTAAGGATGTCCCCCAAGCACTGCTCTCGCTCTTTCCTTAAACCGGTACACTGTAGTATGAGGTGTTTCAGAGATTCTATCTCTCCTTTTTTTTGCACATTCTGCAGCTTTCCCTGATGTCCAGCCTTTTTCTTCTTTGTAATATTTCTCCTGTTGGTAAAATGTTCAATCTGAATCTCAGGAAAAGGTCTCGGAAGAACCAATTGGGGAATAAAGTCAGATAGCTCGGGATCTGATTCAGTTTTCGAGGCTGGACCCAGAAGTCTTCGTAACCTTTATATTTACATTTATCTTCTTGGGTTTCGATCCAATCTGCCATGTATAGTTTCTTTTTAGTTTTGTCTGGGTTAATCCATAAGTCATCCTCTGACTCGCTGAGGTTCACTAGGATCCCTCGACATGACTTTTGCCAGTCTGTTAGGATTACATCGATTGATCTTTTAGGGCTTTTTTCAACACCCCAAATCCACCCGTAGTGTTTTCCTCAAGACATTTCCGATAGAAACTTAGTGTTTTCCATACCACAATTGTTTTGAGTGATGTCAGAGCCAGCTCTCTTCTTATCTGCTGTATTGGGGCTGATTTAGGCAGCTGTAAAGCTTTCCTGCAAAACAGACCCTCCAGGATTGACCATGTTTGAGCTTGTAAGGGGATTGGTGATTCTACCCCATATGTTAGTATTGGCACCACTTTCATCCTATAAAAGGCTATTAGAGGTGATAAGGTAAATCTGCAGTATCTTTTACGCAGAATTCTCGCTTGGGCAGCTAGATTGGTTGCTTTTCTTTTTAGCCCAGCTATTCTTGGCGTATTGTTCTTCGTGTTGTCTATACAGACTCCTAAGTACGTGAATGCTTCGACTTCCAGGATTTTTTTGTTTCTCAGAGACCATCCTAGTTTTTTCCCTCTGGCTTTATTACCTCCTGGGTCTAACTTCAGAATTCTTGATTTTTCTGGGTTTATAACCAGGTCATTTGAGTCCACATGCGACTGTAATGATGTAAGCTGTCTTTGCAAGCCGATTTGGGTTTGGTCCATCAGGACGATATCGTCTGCGTAAAGCAGTCTCCCAATCGGCGTTCCTGCTATTTTTGGTGGAAAGCAGCGGGTGGACTCAAATGAATCTTCCAGATCTGACGTGAACAGGTTGTACAGTTCCGGTGCCAGCGGGCATCCTTGCTTTAAGCCCATTTTTATCTGAATTTCGTCTGTTAGTGTACCCGCTGTATCCAGTCTGACTCTGATGCTTGTGTCCGTGTACAAGTCCTTGATGTTCTCCACCAGTGACTGAGGACATTCCCAGTTTTCCATTTTCTTCCATAGTTTGGCTCTTTTTATGGTGTCGAAAGCTTTCGACAAGTCTACAAACGCAATGTAGATTCCTTGGTTTTTGTTCCTTTGTGTTCTGGCTTTCAATAAGTTAATCAGGAAAATGTTGAGTGCTGTGCCTCTCCCCTTCACAAAACCCGATTGCCAAGGATCACGACGTCCACTTTGCTGTACCCAGTGGTTTAATGCTTTCAATAGTGTGGACGCAAAGACCTTCCCCACCACGTCCAGTAATGCAATCGGTCTGTAGTTGTCTGCTGATGTTCTGAGACCCTTTTTGAAAATGGGTACCACTACTGCCTTTCGCCAGGAATCCGGGATTTTTTCTGTTGTTAATATGTAGTTGAATAGAAGTTGAAGGAATTTGGCCCATTCACCTATGTTGCTTTTCAGTATTACATTTGTGAGCCCGTCGGGCCCTGGGGCTCTCGAGTCTTTCAATTTTTTCAGGATGTTTTCTATTTCCTCAATACTGATATCTATTACTGCCTCATTTTTGTTTGTCATTGATTTCCGCTTTGGGTCGATGTAAATTTCCCCTTGCAGCTGTGTATAATACTTAACCCATGATGAAGCACTTATTGGGTTCATTTGACTTATTGCTTGAGGCTTCTCCGCTTCGTTGATAATTGCTCAAATTTCAGCTGTGTTTTTAGATCTTATTTTCCCCAACATTCTTTCTGCGTCCTGGTTTAGCAATGTCTTCTTGTGTAAGTGTAACCAGTTTCTGTACTTTTGTTTTAACTTATGTATCTCTTTACTCCAGTTGTCGTGTTTGGTCTTTTTTAGTTGTCTAATATCTCTCCTTAATGCTTTTTTCCTTTCTCGTATGCGACTGTCATACTGATGTTGGTGAGTCGTTGTTTGATGGTTACTTCCAAGCTTCCTTTCTGTAACAAATGCTCTGAAAAGCGGGGTGTAGTCAATCCTTTTTGGCTTTGTTCGTTTTCAAGCGTCGAGATCATTTGTTTTAGGTTAAGGTTTAGTTCTCTTGTTTTCTCTGGTCTGATCCTTAATTTAATACCCCTTTGGTCTATGACCACCTTCTGGTTGTAGGTTCCAATCTTGTTATTGCTTATGTTTTTGCACGTCAGTTTTAACAGATTGTGGTCACTTTCTACTGTTGGGATTACTTTCAAGGTCTGGATGTTATCTGACAAGTTGCTTGAAATGCAAATGTAATCCAGGATCTCTACTGATTGTGTTCCCTTCCAAGTAGGTTTTGCTGGTTGGTCCCCCTTCACCTTTCCATTCAGAACGACACAGTCCCTTGATTGTACCATGCGATTCCACATTGTTCCTCTTTTTTCCTTTGCTGAGGCAGTTGTTGTATCGTATTCGGGTTGGTTGTCCTTGTTCAGGCATGAACAATTTAGATCTCCTGCCAATATGAATATTGGATCAGTCCATTTTTCTCTTTGTTCATCAATTAGTTCTGCTATTTTATCTGGTAGGTTTTCGTTTGATAAATTTGCTGGGTTCCAGTATATGTTGATCAATATTAGTATTTTACTGGCTTTTTTGTCCAGCTGTAACACTACCATCTGGATGAATAAATTTGGGTTTGACTCCTCCAGGACTTGCCAATCCAGATCGTTTTTGATAGCTATAAGTAGGCCTGACATGGGTCTGCCTTTTTGACCTTTGACCGCTGGATTTAGCAGAACCACGTAACCTTCCAGTGTCGGTGGTTGCAACAGCCATGTTTCTTGTAGGCACAACACTCTAAAGTTCTCTTTTTGAAGCGCTCCCTTAGTAAAAAAGGTGGGTAGGGCCTCTAGTGTTCCAACTTCCCAGGCTCCATGAACCCACACTTTTTATTGTTTTATGTTATTGGGTGTTTGTTTTGTCATCAATCAAGTTTTTCAACCATTTCCACCTTGCCGCTTCGTTTTCTTCTCCTTGATGTTGACTTCTATTGTTATGCCTAAAATATCTGTTCCTCCATCTCTGCCCATCCCATTCTTGCTTTTTCCGACACTTGTCGCTTTCATCTTCAGGTGCCGAACCCACATGGTTTTCATCCCTTGTCTCATCCACGTTGCGGCTCTAGCCTCTGAATTGGTCGCTGCCTGTGCTATTTAACTCGCGTTCCGCTCCCCTTGTCTACGTTTCCCCACTGTCCATCTGCTTTTTAGTTTATGCTATTGCATTAGAGTACAGATCGGGTGGAATGGCATAAGATGAGGGACACACAGCTTGTAGGTGTTTGGTTATATGCACATGGACATGCTAACCCCTCTGACCATTCTAACCCAGTTCCAGATCACACCCCCCCACCCCCAAGCCTCCTAACACCTCCTTAAGTGCCTGCCAGTGCTTTTTCAAAGCAGTCTTCTGAGCGTTAATGACAACTGGAGCTGTAGCCCAGCTTCTGGGGTAATACACGTGTCTTAAACAGGTCTGCCTTCAGCCACTCGATTTGTAAGCACTATGCTTGCCTTTCACTGAAGTCCTGTCAAAAGCAAGCATTGGCAAAGCCAACAGTTTTGGCTTTTGTATAAGTATTAGTCACTTGCCAGGTGCTGCTGTTAGATGCCCAGGTACTTGCACCAGTTTGCACTTGCTAGCATCAATGGCCAGTTAATAGCCAGTCAATACCACTATGGCAGTTCCTGGCAAGTGCCTTTCCCATGCCTACACAAAAGCCCAAACTGATGGCATTGCCAATGCTTGTTTTGTAAACCCACACAACACAAACAGGCATTGACAAAGCCAATAGTTTGAAATGTATTGCATTTTGCATTTATAGGTAAGAATGCAGTAAATACTTGGGCTCTACGTACCCTGTAACTCCAAACATGTCTGCAAGTTGCTGTTTGCAAGCACATAACATTAGTTATATACTAAGTAGAAAGACTTCACTGTGGTGTATGAGCCTTTTAACATGATTTCTTACTAATGTTATGTGTTAGCAAACACTAACTTGCAGACATGTGTGGAACTTTTAAAGTAAGTATGGTGATGTCTGGGGCTAGCTGGAGTGGTGGAGCAGGGTTGAGTTGGGGTGGGAGGGAGCTGATCTCATTGCACAGGAGGCAGAGGTGGGCATGGTAGGCATGTATGGGCTAGGGTTCAGTGGTTGTTGGGGAGAATGCATGGCATTTCTAATGTGATGCTAAAGGCATATAAACATGAGTGGTCCATATTCATAGCAAAGTTGTTTGCTAGAATTGCGGAACAAAGAACATTACCATCTTCATGGACTGAGGTGATAATAGTGCCGATTTTCAAGAAGGGCAATCGGGCTGATCCGGCCAACTATCGCCCGATTGCCCTCTTGGACACAATTGGAAAGATAATAGCTATCTTCCTCCAACAAAAATTAACAACTTGGGCTAATAACAACAGAATCTCAGATTATCGACAGACAGGTTTTACAAAAGGAGTCGGGACTGAGATCAACCTGACTATGATTAATTTGCTGAAATTAGAAGCCCTAGAAAAGGGATCTAATCTCTTTTTCGCTTTCATGGATATCCAACAGGCCTTTGATACCATAAATCGCGAGTTGCTATGGAGAAAACTCACAAATTGGGAGTGTCCGGAAAATATACTGCAACCAATAAAGGCATTCCATTTAAAAACATCAATTCGGATCAGGATCAATGGAAAGGGAGACTTATCTGAAGTGATAGACACGACTTAAGGGGTTAAACAAGGATGCCCTTTGGCCGCTACTCTATTTAAGCTGTTTATCGCCGATATCCCAAACGCTTTAGCAAATGTAAAGTGCTTTTTTCCAAAAATTAATGGACACCAAATTTGTTGCGCAACATATGCCGATGATCTTGTCCTGATTGACTCTACACAAATAGGGCTACAGCGATTGCTATCAGGATTGCAAAGCTAAATGGTTGAAAACGAAATGAGAATACATGTCAAAAAGACAAAAATTATGAAGTTCGGCACAGCAAAAGGAAAATTGATGGAACAGGTGGAAAATTGATAACGAAGTAATGAAGAAGTAACTGAAATTCGTTATCTGGGAGTATTGGTCAATAGTTCGATTCGAGAATGGAGCGAGGTGCAGGACCTATTTCAGTGGATGAAAACGTTTTCCCTACAAGGTGCAAGAATTCACACTCTATTCAGAAAATTTAGCCTAACTCCAGTTCGTCAGTTTTATTTGCAGAAATAATCCCTGGCATCACCTTTGGAGCTGAAACAGGATGGAACTTAGACTATAAAACTTAGACTATAAAATCTGGGCACAACTAGAGGGAATCTATTGGCGGCGTGTATTAAGACTACCAAATTACATATCGACAATCATCATCAGACATGAACTTGCACTGGACGAGTTATATGGATTTGTGGTCTGGAAATCACTAGCGCTACTACGAAAAATGTTAATCGTCAGTCCGGAACTAGCCTATAAAATACCTTCACCTACTGGTATTTGTCCTTATGCTCGTTTACTTAAGACTTGGACGCAAAAGCTAAAGGAAATCTCGCTAGCAACAGATATCCAGATGGCCACTTAGGCCAGCCTCAAATTGCAAAAAAGAAGTTAAAACAGTGGTCTTGGATCCAAAATTTGTCAAAATATAATAATCTGCCGACTGCTTTATAGCTTGGGCCTACAATGAACCGACTGGAAAATATGCCACAGTACTTGCTACAATTCCCGTCTCGTCATCATCGCAATGGTTTTCTAAGATTGCGTTTGAATGCATACAAAACAAAGCAAATGTTGGTGGTGCGACATATAGAAAACGCAAAGGACAATGTATGTAGATTCTGCATGGAAAGTACTGAATCACTTAAACATCTAATAACAGAATGTACTGCATTAAAAGATCAAATGTCAATCCACTTGAGTCAATTTGCACCAGCGGGTGATAACATGGATGAGTGGTGGCTCCGGATTCTACGTGGAAGCTCTGTGCACCTAATTTGCTCAGTAATAAACTTTGACAGAATCTTGGAGTGAATCGAAATGAAGCTACTTTTTCCCTGCTAAATTAATTAATGATTTAAGCATTTCGGACTATAATGAAAATTCTATTTTTCAATCTTGCGACATAAGTTGTTAAATAGGAGATTTAATGAAATGAAAAGGATATTGTTGTGATAAAAGTTTGAAATAAACTAAACGTTACAATAAAAAAAATAAAAAAATGAAAATTAGCAAAACATAATGTCAAATTAACCACACTGAAGTAAATACGATCTAAAAGTGTCACAGAATACAGAATAAACAGAGATAGAATGAAGAGAAAGAGGAAGAACATTCCAGTGCAAGGGAGCCAGCCGGGAGAATGAGCAAAAACGTGCCTGTGCACAAGGAGGACGAGGGACAGCAAGAATAAATTGTGAACTGGAACAAAGCGAGCGAGAAGGGGTACAGAATGAAACTAGGAAAGAAAGGTAATCAGGACCCAGGCCATACATAGATTTAAAGACAAGGCATAAGAAATTAAATTTAATGCAAGACTGGAATGAAAGCCAGCCTAGAGACGAAAAAGAAGAAGAAATAGAGTCACGGAGAGTAGATGACAGAGTAGGTGAATGTAAGCGTTAAAGACAGATTTAAGAGCAGCTATAGTCAAGTAAGAGGGAGACAAAAAAGCGCTGAGGAGCATTAGAAAAGATAAGACAAAATTAGCGAAGTGATCAGGAGTTTGGTGGCTTCAAAAATCAAGAATGAGCCTTCCAGATATTATATCGGTGAAAACGACGAGCTTGTGAAGTTAGGGAAACGTGATATTTGAATGAGAGATCAGAGTTAAAGTAAAATCTAAGATTACGAGCAGTAAAGGAAATAGATAGTCGAGAAGGAGAAAATGAGATTAAGGAGGGAGGGTGAAAAGGGGGTATTGTGCTAGCAGGAAAGTAGAGTACTTCAGTTTCAATAGGTTTGAGAACCAAAAAGTGAGCCAACATCCAAGAGACAAGTAGAACGTTTGCTGTGAAAATCGGAAGAAAAAGATGAGAAGGGTGTATATAAATAAACAAGGTGGGTGGGTGGCAGAGTTGTGAATTTGTGTGGGCACGTGGTGGACATCAGAGATATGAGGGTTGAGGTTGGCCATTCAGGCACCTGGAGGGTGACATTGAGGTACGGAGGGAGTGGTTAGGTCTGGTGGGTTCATGAGGCAGGAAGGGGTTATATAAACATGAAGCAAATCTAAATGGGACAGGTTGTGTTTAGCAGATTAACCAATTGTACTGATGGTCGCTCGTGTTGCAGACAAATGCAAGGGAATGTGCCATAAACATGCTGCACGCACAATAAATAATATGCAAATCTGATCGTAGAGAGAACCCATGATACCTGCATATGTAGCCAGTCACTTGCACCACTAATCAGACTGTTCAGAATTCTACTTCCAATACAACCCCTGAAGTAAGGACACAGCCCTGAAAGGACTTGTGTCCTTGGTTAGGCTCAAACCATTAACCTTTCTATATATGGCCAAACATGCAGAATATTGCTCCACACCCTTTTAAGTAGCAGGCGTAACCCACATACATATATCACCCATCTAAGGCACATCAGACTCTGCATCCTTGGCAGCAAGCGCATGAACCCATTGAGCTATCTTGCCTAGCTACAGTACACCTCACAGGTACATTAATGATAATAAATGTACATCCTGAAAACTTTTTGAGAGGCTCTAATCTTAAAGATATTTTCCAAATCACTCTGTGGCTGCATCCCCTTCCCTATTTGTTGGAAGCTTACTAGTACTGGAAGACACAGTGCATATGGCAGTTTCTAGTTCCTTGGTTACAGGGACGGCCCTGTCTCCAGGTCTCTGTCATGGGGACGTCCGTCTCAAGTTCCCTGGTTACATGAATGGCCCTGCCACCCATTCCCTGGTTACAGGGTGTTTTGCTTTCGCGGTCACGCACAGGGGGCCTTAGACTCCCACACCTTCTTGCACGGACCCAACAAAAAGTTCTTCAACTCAGGGAGGCAATACATCACACCTAGACCACTGGTTAGAAATAAATAAATGGCTTGTTATCGGCCCTTTATTCACACATAATACTCATACACCGAACTAAAACATAGCATATAGTCGATTATACATGACCATAGAAAAAGAGCTTCACAATTAGTATGGTTGCAGAAGACACCTTTATCTAGGCCACCGCAACACTGCTGAGTCCCAGAGCAGGTAGTCAGAGAGATCACTCATGCTAACGGGGTCTGGAGCGGAGCGTCCACCCTCTCATCGAGACTGCATCACCCGGTTCCAATTCTCTCTGTCTTTCCTGAGGAATACCTCTATTCTTTATGGGGTAATCCCTGCCTCTTCATGGTTACCAGACTGCCCTCGGCCGAAAAGCAGACAGCAAGCATCGGGAGCAAAGAGTGGAAAGATCCAGCTAGAAGTGGAAAAACCCAGCTTCTCTCCCTCGCCTTCATTCTCAGCACCCCTTATCACTGCACCTGCAAAGCTCGGACTCCCTTCTTGGCTCGTCCTTCAGCGGACAATACAACAACTATCCTCCACAGTTAGCTCATCTGATATCATTATGTGACCTTGCACCACTACAGAATTCACATTTCCTTACTGAGCCAACGAAAACATAGGCTTTCATTGCATAATGGAGGTGAATGTTCAAAATGGCCACGCACCGGCGCCATATTGTTTGGCTCATTTTCTCACACGTACTACACATGGACAGCCCTGTGTGGTGACAGGGTGGTCCCCGACCTCCATTTCCCTGGTTATGGAATTCAGTCTAGTTTTGAGATGGATGCAGTTTCCTCACTTGCTCGCACAACTTATCCTATCTAAAACAACCACAGCCTCCTGTATGGCAGCGAAAAACGAATTTCTATACAACCTGATCAATAGCAATCTGTATGCTATCTGACTGGGCTTTGAAGACTTTGCAACAATTAAATAAGAATGTTCCACATTTATGAGGTTAACGAGCTGACTTTGCTTACGATGCATGTACCGCAGGAACATTAAATAAATAAGCAGGTCACAACTCTATTGTTTCCACAACAACGCAGCATCCAACGTAAAATTTAACTTATTTTCCTTCTTTATTGTCGGACTAGAAATACAGCTTGCAGTTACAGAGGCGGTGATAGTTGTAGGTTCCAATTTAAAATTAAATTTGTTATTTGTGCAAAACAAACCCACTCCCTATGTAGGATGACACAACAGACCCTCTTGGTGGCGTTAGAAGCATTTTCGACAGAGGACAATAAAATATCAAGTTTTCTATGAGAAGGCTCTCTAGCTGAAAATGGGGAGGGGAGTGAGACTGCACGCATGCAATGGGCCCAGTGTCTACTGCTGTCGCCCAGCAGTGGTGGTATTATTCCAAAAGTACAGATTAATCTGGCAATGGTTTTATTTTGTTACAATTTTAGGTATGTTTGTAAGCTTAAAACCAAAAATGTAAAGCACAGGGTTGCTCCCTCCCTTTTAGAACCTGGCCCGGCTGCATTAAAAGTACAGCTTTTAAACATTGTGCCATTAGAAGCCTTGAGTGTTGCTACCAGAGACGGCTGGGATACATACAGCAGGGCTTTTTCTGGCACCGATAGCGACAGGAAGGAGGATTGCAAGAAGAAGAGAACGTTCATGTCGGGAGAGGGGGCCAGGGCACGAAACCTGGTTGGAGGCGTAAACATAAATAGATGGTGCATTGCGGGGGAGTAGCTACAGCCAGATGGAAAAGGCGCATGCTGTTCTTGGGACACAGTTGTTAGGCAGAATCCCGTGCAGTGCCCTTAGGGACCACTACACATGATTAAGACCACAGGTGGTAATACAAGTTTTACCTGTGGTACAAGCCTGTACTACTAAGTTATAGTGGTAGCAGTAGCGGAGCAGCCAGGCTTAACTCTAAGAGTATATGAGCAGTAGCAGAGATTACACCAAGGGACCACAATTACTGTGACTCAAGCAAACACTGACTCGAGGTTTCAAATAAAAAATATAAGTACATTTATTTTTAAACCATTCGTTATAAACACAACACTTCTATTAAACTTAAATAAAAACCACACGTTAAATATACTATAACTAACCAATTCACTTTGTACAGTAAGTCTCAAGGTAAGTACCCTGTGTTGAATGCACCAGTGTTACGAACAAAACATGTTACCGCAAATACAATTGCGATCACTTTTTGACAGTTCAGTCTACTAACTAAACGCGTATCCGTCACATGAAATGCTACCGGGGTAAAAACACACTTAGCACTTGAGATACCCAGAGGGAGTTGGAGGCAAAAATCACAGGCAATATTTTGGTTAGGCAGACAGAATCAAGAAACACTCAAACAGAGGAGTTCAAAAGTCAAAGGGCCAGAGCCAGGGTTGAGAGACACCGGGGCCTGTTGCAGAGGATCACACAGTCAGATAGTTTGAGATTCAACGTAGCCAAAAGTACTTCGATATTGTCAATGTTCGGAAGCAAAAGTTATAAGAAGGAGGGAAGACAAGGGCAAGCCTTGGAAATAAAGAAAAGGGATTCACCCAGTTTCCTCAAGCAGAACATAGTACCTTGTTCCAACTGTGCAGCTGGTGCCCTGGCAGTTGTTACTAGTGGTTTCCCGCAGACCCACGATTCCTGGAGCTTTGTCGTGAAGGGGGACGTCTGAAGGGGGTCTGCACCACACAGGGATGAGGCCGGCAGCAGCGACACGGAATAAAAGTTGCGCTCCTTAAAAACAGGAGAGGTTCTTCAGGTGGCTATCCGGACCACTACAGCTATATGCAGCGATTTCGACCAATGAAGAGGATCCTCTAGCTGTGGAAGATGAGCTGGTTATCCCCACCAAGCTCAAGGGAAGACGACTCCGGACTGGATCTTCTCTGAGTCGTTGGAGGTAGATAGCTCAGGACTGCAGCAGGGCTTCACCGGGACGGGGTAGTTGCATCAGCCGTCGATCTCTGCTTCTCGTCGGTTCCTTGTAGTTCCAGTGGCGACTCTCTGACTTCTATCCTGAGAGACCTGCCTTTTATGCTCAAAACCCCCAATTCACACAGCCTGGCTGTCAATCACTCAGCAGAGGGGTTGTCCAGCCCGGACAACCACCTTAACCAATCATGACAAAGTGTGACTTGGGTTTCCTAGGATATCCTGTGCAGGGGTGACTACACCCCTCCCTCACATTCAGCCCACATAGACACCTAGGCGCCTTGAGGATTGCTTCTAGGTAGAAGCCCGCCAAAAGACAGCGAACAAAGGTGGCAAACCTGGTTTGCCACGCAAAGCAAAACACAAGAAGGAGATTATCAAAAAGAAATGGTGAATAAACCACACCGGAGCCAAAAGAAAAAGGATTTGGTCAAGCGGGTTTAAGTTTCTAGGCTAACACAATAGCCTACAATATTACCACAGTTATATAAAATAACCACGGTAGAAAGTAAGGGTAGATACCACTGCCACCAGCCATGTCTAAATGTTAAAAGAGCGAAACAATGCTCTAGGAGGTACAGGTAAAAAGGGATACAAATTATCCCTTTCCAGTACTCCGTGGAAGAGTGGGTGTACTGGACCTTTGGTAGATTGACTATGTAAAGTTAATGGTAACTTTACCCTTTTCTGGGGGACAGTAGTCGCCTCAGAAATGGAGTCGGTGGGAGGCTGAACGACAACCCTGTGCCACACACAAAGAAGGGGGCTAATGAAGTGGTGTACTTCAGAGCTCACAATCACAAAAACAGGTGAAAACACATAGCAAAACACATGTAAGAGTGGGGGAAAAGCTCTCTCTCTTACCAAGTGGAAAAAAATAAACTCCAGAAGTCCAGCAAAGCTGCTGGGGTACTCACTAGGTGAGGGAAATTAGCCATAGATGAGAATTCTCCCTAACAGTTGTGTGCTAGAAGAGAGGGTGAAATGCAGCTGATGAGGAAGAGAGATATCAAGCACACAGTCCTGATCTACAATAGCAACGAGGGACAAGCGATTGCTGCAAGGGCCACAACGGAGGCTCCACGATTCAGTAAAAGAAAATGGCTACCTTACCGAAAAAAGCACATACTGCAGACCCAATGAAATCACAGTGACATCATTAACATACTACCACTGGACCAAACCCCCACAAATCAGTACATTGAATGTAACTATAACAGTAGCTTGTTTATCTTTACTACAACATACATTTAAATATGTAACATAACTTAAAAGCTGTATGAAATATTTTTTAAAGCATCAATCAAGTCAAATAACTTTTAATTAACATTAACATATGGCGGCCCCCATTTTGGAAGTAAAAATGGCTGACAAATTCAGCACACAATAAACATGCAGGTAAAGAGTGCAAAAGGGGTTTTATTTTGGGTGGAGATGGGTGGGAATGGGAGGAAAATCATATATATTTGACTTAGAGATGGGCGTTAAATGGCTGGACACATTGCCAAATAACACAAATCCAAAAGCATTGCAGAACCTTATTCAAAGCCCCTATTAGAAGCTCTTATGTTAAAGCTCTTATTTTAATGACAAGAGCTCCGGCTTAAAGGTAGCGCTTTCAGTACCACCTAATAGCCAAAACTAAAAACATCTTACACCCTACGTTTTCAGAGAAGTACCTATTGGCTTTGTCAATGCTTGTCTCAATATATCACTTTTGCAGCTACCTCCCTGAAACATGAGTGTGACAGGGGTTCAGATTACGCTGCCAGGGTCAGCTGCACCAGCAGCTCCAGCTATTTGTAGACAGCGTTCGTTGAAGTCCGAGGCATTATCAGGAGCTGCTGCTCCGCAGCGAGCTGCTTGCAGACTAGAGGGCAGCAAATGTCTACAGCTACACACTTAGCAAGACGTTGTTTGCGTTGCCTGTCAGGCCTTGTTTTGTGCACTAACATGAGCTTTTGTCTCATGCAAATGTAAGAGTTTAACGCTTTGAATGATATTTATTACTGCTCCCCACATATTGAAATATGAAATATGATTGCACGTGCCAGAAACTATTTTACTGGTGGTTAGTCCTGTTGAACTATCATGAGACTATGAAAAGGTTACTATTTGGAGTATAAGTACAACTCCTTCCAATACAGATAGTTTTATATTTTGCTATTGTGGTCCCTCGAGTACTTTGTGCATAATGACACCTGCCCAAAAATCTAACATTACCACTACTGAATTCCCTCTAAAGGGGTGGGGTAGAAATAAACGACACAAATTAAGGTGAGATGCCTGATCGACATTTGTGTGCTAAAGCTTATCGATATGAGTGATACCCTTACTTCATAAATGTCAAGTTTTCCACTGCTCCGTCAAAACCCGACCCCTTTGCCGTCTCATTTTCTCTCCCATTGATTTGATGCAGCCACACGTGGTCAGAGAATGTTTTCCTATGGGGTTGGGCCATTATAAAACGCTTCTGTGAATCAGGCTCTAAGTGTGAAGTTGATGAGCATGCCAAGTCATGTTCTTGTTGGTACTTATTTAATGTGATAACGCCTAGTAAATGTGCCAGCACGCAGGTGCCTCTGTCCTTTCTGGGGAGTGAGGCAAGTCACTTTTTTAGGCTAGGAGGTGGGGAACGAGAAACCCTGGGGGCCTAAGCACACCACCTCCTATGTGATGTTGACTCAGAGGTGATATGTGGTGGATATCTAAGAGGTAGGTTCTGCCACAATCCTGACCTGTGAACCAATGGGTTACAAATAGCAGGACCATCAGTCCCAACTTTTGATCTTAGATACAGGGGCAGAAATTCCCAAATCGAGAAAAGGGAGGGAGCCACACGCATTGCCAGGTCACAACATATTGCAGCAACAATTAGAAAAAAAACAGCCAGAGGATTTACTGGCAGATCTAAACATGCAACATTTCAGCAATAGTCACCTCACCTGTTAAGCTGTCTTTCCTCAGGTTCTGCTTTTGGAGCTCCACCTACCCCTACTTCTTCTGCGCCTGCCAAACAGCTATGGCCTGTCCAGCCCCTCCTTGGCCCTCCACCCCGAGATTAACGAGCAGGTGGTCCATTGATGAGGCTGCCTTCCTACTTTGAAGTGAGCAGCACTTTTGCTAATTTTGCAAGATCCATGCTAACACTGCACTGAACCTCAGCTCAGCAGGAGAGAGGCACCAGAAGCCCGTTTTTGGTTGCACCGTACAAATATATCCAGAATATCCACGGGGCAAAATGACACTCCAGCCCCAGTGGTTCAGTCAACTGCCCCCATGTACTCAGCGCCCATGAGCAGCACAACCCAAACCTGGGGACCCAGATTGAGTGGCTCCAGCTACGAACCAGTGCTCCAGGGTTTGAATGGACACACAGCAGAGAGACGGAACCATCTCTGGATCAGGATACCACCATGAAAGGTGTGCCTGATATCAAGATGGTGGCCTACGTGTTTATGCCCTCAGACATAGAGCTGCAAAACGATAAGTTCCCAGTAACAAAAATGTTGTCACACCAGGACTCAGGCAGGGCTGATTGAAGCATAACAATCCCAAAGTCAACACCATAAGGCCCCACAGGTGCACACAATAAATCACTCAACATATCCAGTCACCCATGGACCATACAAACAATGGCACAGTATTACCACAAAATATCGTAATCACTGTGAATCCCAAAATACCGAATTTCGGATGCCCCATGTGGTGAAAGAAAAAAAAATTGGTATTTTGGGATTCACAGGTTTTTTTTCCCGAAATGATTACATAGATCCAAATGGCACTATCGTGGGAGTTTAAATTTGTTTGGAGAAGGCGGTGTTGAGCAGAGAAAGAAGCAAGGAGCAGGGAGGGGAAGAAGTACAAGGAGTGCAAGACAAGGAATAAGAGGAGAGCAAAAGCTGAAATGAGGAAGGCTCAAACAGGGAAATTGAGGCGTTGTAGAAGGACAAAATCAGGGAAAAGAAAGAAAAGGACCATTTGGAGTGGGCAGGAGAGGAGAGAAGGAGGAACAAAAGTAGTATCAGGCGGATGTGGGAAATTATGAGTGTTAGATAGTCCAGAGATCCCAGAGTTTGGTCTAGAGTCAGGATGTGGAAGGTGGAGCCAGGGGGTATGGCGGTGGAGCCAGGTCTGAATACCAGGGTGGAAGCTGCTTGGTACCTTAGTGACCAAAGGTCAAGCAGTGACATGCCCTAAGCCTAAACACCCTTGAAAGAGCACACACGAGAGAGGCTAGCCAGGAGCCATGGCAGTGTTCTAGTGGAACATTGCAGGTTCATCAAAAACACTAAGGAACACTTGCTGGCCTAGCCTAGAGGAGATGATACTTGGCAGCACTGCCCTTGTGCGGGGATATAATGATAATGGCCTCAAATGACACAAGACTGGCAGGAAAGAAATCAACAGTCACCTGACAATCACTTGCATCGGTTTTCAAAGCTTGTAGCTCTTAGTTGTGGAGAGATGTTAAAGGAATTATGAGTGACTTTGTGTTGTGATCTCTCTTGTTGCTATGAATGTTGTGACAACCATACCAGAGATTGCACTTGTGCTACTCTCGCACTTACCCTTTCACTTGCCCTTACTATAGTTGCCAATTGTATTCCATCTTGTTTCTCACTTTTACGCCTGTTCCCTTGTGTACATCAGAATAATACTTGCTTTTGTAATCTTACAAATTGATTCTCAGGTGTGCACCCGGAGTGCCACCTGAATGCCTGTATCACCTGGTCTGCTGGTCGTCTGCCTGGATTAACGTTTGAACGTCTGCATAACGCTCTTTGTTTTCTTGCATTTGCTGGACTCATAAGTATGTGGACATTGAGACCTAAGGATACTTAAGACTTCTATTATCCTAACATGAAACCCTATCCACGACAGAAAAAAGGGAAATCTGCGGGGCTGCCGATGTATGAGGATATCGATATCCTGTCAGTGCTGTAGGTATTTTCACTGGTGAAGAACACTATGAGGATGGCGTTAGCGCTGCCCCTTGTTCCCGCCTGTGACTGATTTAACCATGCTGGAGACTGGGAGAGGAGAGCTCTCCCCGGTCCTTATTGGGACCAGAAACTCACCACCTGAATTGTTAATCGAGAAGAGAGATGCTGATAAATGATGTGGCAGAAAGTGACTCTCTAAAGGAAGGAAGGCCCTAAAAGAACCATAGTTTCCTGGATGCGCCACCCATATTTTCCATGGGGGAGGTTTCCCTCTTAGCTCTATTAGAACATTCAGAGGCAATGAGGAAGGAGGAGGAGGCAGGGGTCCCGTCTGCCCAGGCCCCGGTGGGTAGTAGGGAGGTTGTGGGGCAGGGAACCACTGTCCAGACCCGATTTGGATGGAACTTAAAGACCACACATAATGATTTTAAAGAATTTTCAGAATGCACGGGGTGGGAGACTGTATGGGTGTCTGTGCTCGAGGAAAATTAACATTGGGATTGGGACTGAAGAGGGCCTGTCAGGAGAGGACGATTCTGATATGTCAATTGAATTTCCCCCTTTTATTACCTAATATGGGGAGTGTGATCTACCCAAAAGTGGTGGGAACAGGGAGGAGAGGAAGCACGGACTCAGACGTGTGATGACCCTGATGAGCAGGCTCGGCCTACCTAGTCGAAAAAGGGGGAATAAAAGAATAAAAATCAGAAATGTATGCCTGGAAAAGGGGCAAACAGGCCCTCTCGAAATTCTTGGAGGTATATTGTAAGGGAGGAGGTGGGAGTCGCACAGGATGTCGTTTTTGTCCAGCGGCAGGAGGAGGAGGACGAGGTTTGTCAAATGCAGAATGGCCCATGTACACAGGGGAAAATATTACCTGCCCTTAATACTCAAATGGATGAAATGAAACATAAGGAAAATAAGCATTAAAAAAAATAAAAAATAAAAGACTGTAGAAGTGATACCAACTAACTTGAGTAAAGGGGGTGTCCTGTATCATCTTTCTAATATAAAACAAGGACATTAGGTGAAATCAGGGCTATGTCCCAATCCCTTTAAGAAGTTGTCCACTAATAAAACTACAGAAACGTTAGAGCAGAGCATCTCTCTGGGTGAAAGTGAAGCTCCTGAGACGATTGATCTGTCCTGCTCTCCTAAGGTGCTTAAAGAGGGGGTGAGTAATTCATCCCCGGCACCAGACTCTGATGAATGTTTTCTGAATGCGAGTGTTTAGCGTGTAATGGACCAGCGTGTAATGGGCCAGTCGTCGCTGCCAGCATCAGGGATAAAAAAAGAACAGCAGTTTGGTTCACTTACTAATGAACAACGGGTGCAAGTGATGGTACGAAATACTCTGTCTAACTTGTTGGGTGTTGACCCCAGGGGCCCTTTTCCAGTTACCCCCGTGGGGGCAGAGGTATGCAGACCACCAATCTAGACCAGGAGGAACAGACCCCAGGGGCAGATATGAAGATTGTCCCCCCCACCGGCACCGTTACAGACGCAAGAGTGGGAGAATATAATGTGGGGGAGAGTAGGGCGGTACGCAGTTGGGGGAACCAGCACTTAGCGGGTTTGGGGAACCAAACCACAACATAGGGGTCCCTGTATCATTGGAGGGTGCAAGGAAGGACATGCATCTGGGGGAGGGCGGTGTTGACAGATGGGACGGCAGGACTCACAAGTCTATATATAATAGTAAGTTGAGTACCGTACCATGGAGACTTCCCGGACTACCCTAGTGTCATCTGCCATTATATGTTTAGCTATGGGGGGCCGGACTCGCTAAACAGATGGAGGGTCCTGGCGCTCCTGAATTACATTTCCGGCCTGAGACTAATCACCTCAGCGGATATTAAGTTGGATTTTATCCAGCCAGAGTATTGATGTCTTGCTGTTGGCCTGCAGCGTTTTTTAAATGTTTTCACTGATTACATTGCAAGAAATTCCCTTAAAATAAACGCAAAAAAAAACAGTAATCATGCGACTTAGCAGTCGTACAGCTGCATTAGGTGCTGCATGGTTCCTGAATCACAAGAGGTTAGCTGTTATGACCTCTATGAAGTACTTGGGGTTTCCTTTCTTTGCAAATACCAAACAATTGTGCTATCAACAGTATCTTGAGCGGAAAGTGGGCAAACAAATCACCCTGATAAAAAAAAGTCGACTGAAAATATGGGAAATTCTCATTACTTCCAGCTTTGCGCTTTTTATAATTCAAAGATACTTGTGCAATTATGGTATGGTCTTAAATTCTTTCCTCTGTGGTCAAGATGCGAGCGGAAGAAGTTTGAAGCACGTATTTGGAGACCAAATTTTTATTGTCTACCTAAGTCAGTCCCATACGTTGTCATTCGCTATGAATTGGGTATACAGTCGCTAGAAAGTCTAGTGGACTGGTGAAGACTGTCTCTCTAGAAAACTATGTACGAGCTCCAATAATACTCTCTATGTAAGATTAGGGAAGGGGCTCCATCTAAGGTCTCCTGAGATGGGGTTTCTGTATGAGCTGAAAGCAGAGTGTTGTGCCATTTTTAGGAAACCTGGGCCTAGCCCTGGAATCTTTGAAATCTAATGCCGGAAGAGTCGAAAAACTGCTCCAATATGCAGATTGGGCAAAAACAACAGAAGCTGTTTTGAACACAAAGCTTTGTCGTCAAATGATCTCACGGGTCATGCGGGAGGTGGGGACACTACGCCAGGGAATGTCGTATACGGCCTGTAGCCAATTATCAGACCATACAGAGGTACAGCAGTGAACAACAAAATGGGCACCCGCACCCAGGTAGCCCGTATGGACTTCCTATGGGCCCCTGCACACACGGTGGGCAGCCCGACCATAGGCTAGCACAAGGGTACCCTGCACAAACCCGGCCAAAATAGCAAAATCGTATTGTACACACACATACAAACCCTTTTGCCACCACAGCCAATGGAGCTCCCGCACCATATCAAGGAACGTGTGTACTAAGTGAAAATGTGTACTCTTGCCCAGGAAAAAACACCCACCCAGACTAGCAGAGCCCACAGATAACCCTTGCATGTCCAGTCCTATCCACTACCTTATGTCCAGACGAGGAACCACTGGTGGGGGCATAGATAGGAAACAAACAGTTCATCTTTATGGTGGACTCAGGGGCAGAGAAATCATGTTTTATGAGGGTGATTTTCCGTTATTTGGGAAGAATCTTGAGACACAGGGATTTTCTGGGGCTGTAATCACAGTTCTTTACACAGAAGAGCTGGATGTCAAAATAGGAGGAAAAACGGTACTAGCCCCCCTACTGTTTCATGAGGACTCGCCCGTGAATTTATTGGGACGAGACTTATTGAGTAGGTTTAACATGACCATCTCGTTTACAGACAGACGGGTGGTATGCTCCACCCCGCGTATGTGCTCCATGGGAGAAATGTTTCTCAGACAAACAATAACAAATGAGACAGCTGTCCGAGGGGTACCAACAAACGCGGACATGTTTGTTTATGCTATACAAGTGCTAGCAAGAGTGGTGCCAGAGATTACACGTAAGGACTGCAGAGTACCTTCTGATTTTGTTTTCTGTCCAGTAGCGACCTCTGAGATAGTGCCTGGCACCATTTTGTCTCTTGATTTGCAAGGGGTTCAAGTTTCTACAAAACGTATTGTGGCAATTGGACTGGACAGGCATGGTTGCGAGTTTGCGAGTGGAGGACAGTATTGTGTATTGACTCAAACATTGCCTTTCGGGAATTAACTGATGAAGAGTTGTTCACTGATGATAACACTGAGGGTGAAATAATATTAGAAGTTTGTATACCTTGCAACATAATGGTACAAAACAGACGAGTAACAAACCCCCTCATGGCCATCGTCAGTGCACCACCATCTTTCTATGGCCGAGATTTACAATTAGTGCCACCCACTTTATGGACTACAAACCCCCATGATGTAGGGTTATTGAAGGAAGTGACCCGAATAAAAATAAAGATCAAACGAGGAGCAGTGTTGCCCAGAGTGAGACAGTAACCCTTATCCAAAGAAGCAGAGGAGGGCATCAAAGACACTATATAAGCACTATTACAACAGGGCATCATTGTATCCTTAAATTCCGCATGTAAAACTGCAATTTATCCGATTAAAAAAGCGAAAGGAGGGTCGTGGAGGATGGTGCAGGACCTCCGCCCACTTAATGATATAGTCGAAAAAGAGTTACCTCTTGTCCGAACCCGGCGTCCATCTTGTGCAGTATTCCAAAACAGGCTACCCATTTCGCTGTGGTGGACTTGAAAAATGCCTTTTGCCCTTGAACCAGATTCTCAATACCTTACAGCATTTACCTTAGGAGGGAAAAGATACAAAAACTGCCCACTGCCCCAGGGGTACTGTGAAAGCCCAAGCATTTTCAACATACTATTACACGAAGACCTCAGCAATACTGCTGTTCAAAGCACCATCATTCAAGAAGTTGATGACCTCCTAGTGTGCAGTGAAGGGGATGAATTATGCAGAAGAGACTCAGTAATCCTGTTGACATTACTGGCTCACAAGGTTATAAAGTAGACAAAAATAAAGTTCAATAGTCTTTGACAGAGGTGTTGTATCTGGGCCAATTGATATCCAAAGATGGCAAAAGAATAATTCCTGACGGAGCAGTTACAGTATGGGCGACAGCCAGACACCACACAGTGAAGGGCATACAAACGTTTCTTGGTATATGTAATTATTGCAGAGCATGGATCTTAGACTATGTCGTGTACAGACGACCCCTTCTGCAAGCTTTAAAATAAGCACAAAAAGAGAACACAGCCATAACATGGACACCTGAAATGCATACTGCTTTCATGACATTAAAAGGCCTAGTATGCACAGCACCGTCCTCGCCACGCCTGATTATGAACGAGAATTTGTCTTGTTCTCACACTCAAATGGAACACTGATGATGGCAGTATTGTCACAAAAACATCACTAGGCCATAAACCACTAGCTTATTACAGTGGTACCCTTGATTCAGTGATACAAAGCCACTTTGCATGCAAACAGGCTCTTGTTGCAGCCCCCTTTGCAATTTAAAAGAGTTCCAAGATTGTGATGGGATGCTCAGTAACGTTGTTTGTTGAACATTCTCTGTTTGCCATACTTGAGCGATCGAAATCCACACTCACCACATAGAGGGCCACTGCTTATGCGATCATCATCTCAATCCAAACATTCATGTGATACGTTGCAAAACAGTGAACCCAGCCACATTCCTCATAGAGCCATACACATTGGAAGACATGCAAACACATGATTGCGCCTCCTATGAGAGAGAAGGAGACGACATTCCCAAAGCAAGTGAAATTCCTTTGAGTGAAGGTGAAGTGTATTTTGAAGATGGGCCAGCGTCCATTTGCCCCGAGACTAGTGAAAAGCATGTTGGTGCGGCAATAGTAAGATTGGAAGAAGGGGAATACGAGGTGGTAATATAGAAGAGATTGCCAATGCATTATTTAGCTCAAGCAGCAGAATTGGTAGCGTTAATAGAAGCACTCCGTGAAGCAAAAGGGTGTGCAGTGACGTTATACACAGATTCAGCATATGTAACAACCATAGTGCATGCTGGACTCTCTAGGTGGAGGAGAAGGGGGTTCAAAAGAGCAGAAGGGTCACCAGTGCAACATGCGGGGCTATTAAATGAGTTGCAAGAGGCACTTGCAGAACCATCAATGGCAGCCCTCGTAAAATGCTGAGCCCACACTAACAACAAAGATTAAATATCAGAAAGATTTACCAACAGAATATGTGATGAAGGAACGCGTAGAGGAACACAAGGATAGCGGCTATAATTCCTTCCCCACAGCGCAAATAATAGAGCTGCAAAAGAAAGCACCCCAATCCGAACAAGAACTATGGGCAAAAAGGGGTTGCTCACGGTCACTGACAGACGTCCTCTGGAGGCAGGACCCGACAGGGAAGGTAGTAATAACAATAGAACTATTGCAAATAGCTTTTGCACAGCTACATTTTCCAGCACATATGTCAAAAGAACACATTGCAGCAGACATTCAGGAGGATTGGTTCATCCCGAACCTCCAGGAATACATTAATACATTGACAATAGAGTGCATAACATGCCAAACATTTAGCTCTGGGATGACTCTCAGAACATTGCTGGGAACATTGCCCTGCCCGGTTGGACCTTTCTGTGAACTGCACATTGACTATGCAGACATGGGAGAAAGATGCAACGGGGCGAGCTACTTGATTGTAGTGGGTTGTCCCTTTTCTTGCTGGGTTGAGGCTGGACCCTGTGTTCACCCAGACGCCAAGTGTGCAGATAAATTTCTATTAAGAGAGGTATTCCCATGTTGGGGCATATGCAATATCATACTCTCCGACAATGGGATGCACTTTGTTAATGACCTCTTCAAACAAATAACATTATTGGAGAATAAAACATAAAATGTGTTCAATTTATCACCCGCAAGCAAAAGGGATGGTAGAAAAGATCAACGGCCTCCTCAAAAGCAGACTGTCCAAACTATGTCACACTCTCAAAAATAATTGGGTTTATTGTCTCCCATGGGCCTTGTTTAAACTGTGCACCCAGCCAAGTAAGGATGACAATTTGTCCCCCCATGAAATAGTAACAGGGCGACGAATGCAAACGCCCTTGTTGCCGGTAAGAAGAATGTCTGATGCCCATAGAAGTGCCATAGTGTTAGGAGAGGAATTCAAGGAATACCTTAATCAGCTTACATGGGCTGTACGGGTGATTTTAAAACAAACAGCTCCACCGTTTACGAGGGAAAATTAAACAGATACTTACACAACCTCAGCAGATAGCCTGTCAAGCCCTTTTGTGTCTGGAGAGCTAGTATATGTGCGCAGCTTTGTATGCAAGTGGAACAGTCCAAGATTCCATATCCCTTATGAGGTTATATACTGCACACCCTCAGCAGTAAACGTAAAGGGCCTGAAATACTGGATCCATCTGTCAGAAAATCACATGACAGTGTAGTACCAGAAACGCTCCAGCAAGGCGAACAAGAGACAGCAACTCCTTAACCCCTTAAGTGCCAAGGATGAGATATCTCGTCCTTGGAATTTAATGTGCAGTGCCAAGGATGAGATAGCTCATCCTTTTTGGCACCTTTTTTTGAGCGATCCCTGCAAAGCAGGGATCGATCAAAACTGTAATTCAAACCCCGGGCTATGTGAGGGGGAGGTCCCCCCTCACTGCCAGAGGGCTGGATTGCCTTCATATTCATGTCAGCGTGCGTAAAGCACGTCGGCGTGAAACTGAAAGTAGAATCACTGCAGCAGCCATTTTCGGCTGCTGCGGTGAAGAAAGAAGGTGAGGGCCCTTCTTTGTCAGGCTCGATCTCTGGCTGTATTTCAAGCCAGAGATCGAGGCAGGTATCGTTGGAAAGGTGAGATTCTCCCCTTTCCAACGATACCCATTGTGTGGTATTGCTGCTCACGGATCGGGCGCAGGGCGCGCGATCCGTGGGCAGCAATGTCACTGGATCAATAGAGATCCGTTTGTGACGAGGGGGGGCTGCTTACTAGGTAAGCAGCCCCCTTCCCCCCCGTGGCCCCAAAGCATGGGGCCACAGCGCTGGAGACCTCTGGGGGTAGATGATCACTGCACCCAGGGGTGAAAAAGAAAAGAAAACAAATAATATAAAAAAGTCGAGGGAGGGGGGAGGTTGGAGGGGATTTGGGGCCCTGGGGCCCACTAGACACCAGGGATATTGGCGAATGTGGTGTCGTTGGAAAGGGGAGATTCTCCCCTTTCCAACGACACCATATATATGAGGCATTGCTGGTCACGGATCGGTGCAGATCCGTGACCAGCAACCCACTGGACCAATGTTTGTGACGAGGGGGGAGGGAGGGCTGCTTACATTAAGCAGCCCTCTCCCCCCCCTGGCTCCCAAAGCATGGGGCACATATGTGCACAACCCTGGGGGCAGATGGCTGATCATCTGCCCCCAGGGAAGGGGGCAAACAAAAAATAAATGAATAATTTAGGGCAACCAAAAATGGTGGGACAGGCCCCCCAGTGGGTGGGGCAGTAAGGTTTGGGCACACCGGGGCCAGATTGGCACATCAATGTGCCTCTCTGCACCAAGGGGAGTTGGGTTACCAAAGGAAAAAAGTGAAAATGGTGGAACGCTTTTTAGCGGGGATGTGGGGCACCCCAAAGGGTCGGGGAATTTTCTAATGGGATGGGGCATTGACCCCCTCCCCCCCACCTGCAATGGAGTCGGTGCCATGTCATGCAGCCCTCCCTGGGAAAAGATATCTGCTCCTAGGAGCCCAAGCAGGAGTGCAGGACAGCCACCTCCTTATCTGCCCCTTTGGAGGGCTGCATGAGATGGGCCGCCCCTCCAATTGGGGTGGTGGTGGAGAGGTGCACCCCCTTTAAATTAGAAAATTCCACAGCGGTGTAGGGGACCCGTCCATCCCGCTAAAGGGCAGCCTGCCATTTTGAATTTTGTTCTTTGTTTACTATACCTGCCTTCACACAGAGGGGCACATTGGTGTGCCAATCTGGCGCGGGGTGCCCAAACCTTACTGCCCCACCCACTGGGGGGCCTGTCCCACCATTTTTGGGCCCCCGCCACCCCAAATGGAGGGGGGGTGTACCTCACGCAGCCGTTTGTAGGAGGCCCAGGGAGGCCTGCATGAGGTGCCCCCGCCACCCATTTGGGATGAGGAGGGAGAGGGCCCCCAAAAATGGTGGGACAGGCCCCCCAGTGGATGGGGAAGTAAGGTTTGGGCACCCTGGGACCAGGTGGCACATCAATGTGCCTCTCTGCACCAAGGGGAGTTGGGTTACCAAAGGAAAAAAGTGAAAATGGTGGAACGCTTTTTAGGGGGGCTGTGGGGCACCCCAAAGGGTCGGGGAATTTTCTAATGGGATGGGGCATTGACCCCCTCCCCCACCACCAGCAATGGAGTAGGTGCCATGTCATGCAGCCCTCCCTGGGACCAGATATCTGCTCCTAGGAACGGACGCCTGAGCCCAGGGAGGAGTGCAGGACAGCCCCCCCTTATCTGCCCCTGCGGAGGGCTACATGAGATGGGCCGCCCCTCCAATTGGGGTGGGGGTGGAGAGGTGCATCCCCTTCACATTAGAAAATTCCACAGCGGTGTAGGGGACCCGTCCATCCCTGCTAAAGGGCAGCCTGCCATTTTGAATTGTGTTCTTTGTTTACTATACCTGCCTTGGCACAGAGGGGCACATTAGTGTGCCAATCTGGCGCCGGGGTGCCCAAACCTTACTGCCCCACCCACTGGGGGGCCTGTCCCACCATTTTTGGGGGCCCTCTCCCCCCCACCCCAAATTGAGGAGGGGTCTACCTCACGCAGTTTGTCGGAGGCCCAGGTAGGCCTGCATGAGGTGCCCCCACGACCCATTTGAGCTGAGGGGGGAGAGGGCCCCCAAAAATGGTGGGACTTTCCCCCCAGTGGGTGGGGCAGTAAGGTTTGGGCACCCCGGGCCAGATTGGCACATCAATGTGCCTCTCTGCACCAAGGGGAGTTGGGTTACCAAAGGAAAAAAGTAAAAATGGTGGAACACTTTTTAGGGGGGGCTGTGGGGCAGCCCAAAGGGTCAGGGAATTTTCAAATGGGATGGGGCATTGACCCCCTCACCCGCAGTGGAGTGTGTGCCATGTCATGCAGCCCTCCCTTGGACCAGATATCTGCTCCTAGGAACGGACGCCTGAGCCCAGGGAGGAGTGCAGGACAGCCCCCCCTTATGTGCCCCTGCGGAGGGCTACATGAGATGGGCCGCCCCTCTAATTGGAGTGGGGGTGGAGAGGTGCACCCCCCTTCACATTAGAAAATTCCACAGTGGTGTAGGGGGCCCCACAGCCCCGCTAAAGGGCAGCCTGTCATTTTGAATTATTGTCTTTGTTTACTATACCTGCCTTGGCGCAGAGGGGCATATTGGTGTGCCAATCTGGCGCCGGGGTGCCCAAACCTTACTGCCCCACCCACTGGGGGGCCTGCCCCACCATTTTTGGGGACCCTCTCCCCCCACCCCAAATCGAGGGTGGGGGTGTATCTCACGCAGCCGTTTGTAGGAGGCCCAGGGAGGCCTGGATGAGGTGCCCCCGCCACCCATTTGGGGTGAGGGGGGAGAGGGCCCCCAAAAATGGTGGGACTTTCCCCCCAGTGGGTGGGGCAGTAAGGATTGCGCACCCCGGGGCCAGATTGGCACATCAATGTGCCTCTCTGCACCAAGGGGAGTTGGGTTACCAAAGGAAAAAAGTGAAAATGGTGGAACGCTTTTTAGGGGGGGCTGTGGGGCACCCCAAAGGGTCGGGGAATTTTCAAATGGGATGGGGTGTTGACCCCCACCCGCAATGGAGTGGGTGCCATGTCATGCAGCCCTCCCTGGGACCAGATATCTGCTCCTAGGAACGGACGCCTGAGCTCAGTGAGGAGTGCAGGACAGGCCCCCCCCTTATTGCCCCTGGGGAGGGCTACATGAGATGGGCCGCCCCTACAATTGGGGTGGGGGTGGAGAGGGCCATCAAAAATTGTGGGACAGGACCCCAGTGGGTGGGGCAGTAAGGGTTGTGCAACCTGGGGCCAGATTGGCACACCAATGTGCCCCTCTGCGCCAAGGCAAGTTTCGTAAACAAAGAAAAAAATGGAAAATGGTGGAACGCATTTTAGGGGGGCTGTGGGGCACCAAAAGGGACAGGGAATTTTCTAATGGGATGGGGCGTTGACCTCCCCACCCCCCACCCGCAATGGAGTGGGTGCCATGTCATGCAGCCCTCCCTGGAACCAGATATATGCTCCTAGGAAGGGATGCCTGAGGCCAGGGAGGAGTGCAGGACAGCCCCCCCCCCTTATCTGCCCCCAGGGAGGGCTACATTTTGCTGGTGTGACCGTAGGTAACACATGTTTTTTGTTTTGTTTACAGCTTTTTCTACCCGAGCAGCTGCAATGTTATGTGAGTACTATTTTTTATTATTCTATGGTTAGGGCCCACTGTCAGTGGGGTGGGTGAGACTGGGGCTGGATTGTTTGGTGGTGTGGGTGGGAATGGCCCCTCTGGGCAGATCACCTCCAACTGTCCTGGAGATGCGGATGGGTTGCATTACAGCTTTTCCCTTCGGGGAGGTATTGGCACACTGCCGAAACTCCTTGGTGGGGAGAAACTGTAACGCAGGGCAGCCAAGGCTCCAGCAAAGTCGGCAGTAATATCCCTGGCCTTGGGCACCCTTCTCCCATGAGGGTCTTTGCCGGGGGTTCTGAGTAATAAATTCTGGGCCGATTTGCGTAAGTCAGACCTCTGTGGATTCCCACGGGTGTCCTCTTTTGGGAAATGCATGGGGTTCCCTGTTTTCCTTGGTGGCTTGGACACCCGAGACCCATATCTGTATGTTTTGCTTGTCTGGAGAAAGTGTGAAATTCAGGTGTCAAAACAGACTTGGGGTTACCTGTGTTTTAGGCTTTCCCCTGGGCGCCCAGGTAGGTGCACCCACACATGTGAGGTACCGCTTTCATCGGGACACCTGTGGGAACACGGGACAGTAGGCCATGTATTGTTGGCGGCGTGTTCCGATGGGTGAGCCGAGTGAAATGTGCAGAAAATGCGTTTTTTGCCCCACATTTCCGACTTTGCAGGGGTGTCTGGGTAATAAATTCTGTGCCAATTTGCACAAATCATACCTCTGCAGATTCCCACGGGTGTCCTCTTTTCGGAAATGCATGGGGTTCCCTGTTTTCCTTGGTGGCTTGGACACCCGAGGCCCATATCTGTATGTTGTGCTTGTCTGGAGAAAGTGTGCATTTCAGGTGTCAAAACAGAATTGGGGTTACCTGTGTTTTAGGCTTTCCCCTTGGCGCCCAGGTAGGTGCACCCACGCATGTGAGTTACCGTTTTCATCGATTCACCTGTGGGAATGCAGCAAGGCATAACATTTGTTGTGTTTGTGTGGTTTTCATAACGTTTTGACCCATTTGTTGTTGCCCTTTGTCACACAACCCTTTCATTTCCCAATTGTGACCGACATTTAGTCGCTGCTTTAGGCACCATACACTTTTGTAAACTGCACAAGTCACCTACCCTTGAAAAGGTCTGCCTGTGCTCTTTCAAAAAATGTATGCTTGCCTTTCCTCACCACATTGGTTTTCCCGATTTACACATGCTAAGTGCGTCTGTTCAGGCAGTGAGCATAAAACTCCTGTGTACCATACCATGGATCTGTGTTTGGCTTGTGGTATTGCTTGTTTTGTAAAACACTACAAAAAATGTGTTCTTTCCTAACTGCAAGAGTCGGGGGAATGTATTGGAGCATTGATTTTCTCAAAATTCATAGAAGCCATTGCCGTACCAAGCCAACCAAGTCCAAAATACCTTTTTTTCTGTAATTTTCCCGCTTTTCCCCCAATCTATGGCATTTTCCGCTACCTAGTTGTTTCCTGACCTATGCAAATCACCCCTTCCTAAACTTTGAATGTTGTCTCCTTTTCAGAAATATATTCCTTTCTGTCCTCCAATTCGGTTTTCCTACCCTTTTCTTCTATTCTGTCCATGCATGTCCAATTGGCAAAAATGGCCCAAATCGCCTACCTCTCACAAAACAGTTGATAACCACGTCAAAATAATTTATTTTCGTTTCCACTCAACCTGTTCTTGAAAGCCAGGAAATTGGGGAATTCAGCACAGCAAACCATTTGTTCCTAGCTCTTACAGGGAAAAAAAATCACAGGCTTCTTTGTACATTAGTTTATTGGCATTTTTTGAAAAAACCCAAATTCTCTCCCTTTTTGCTTATTTTCTCTCACCCCCCTACAGCAACCTAGGATTCCTGGGTGGCGTTACGACTGCCTACATGTGGGAAAAGAGGAGCCACATTTAGCCGAGATATCTCATGTAACAAAAAAGTTACAAGGCATTGAATGGCCACATACCGAAATCGCCAAAAAAGGCCCTGGCACTGGTGGGAAATACCCATGACACTTAAAGGGTTAATGAATATCAGGATAACACCACACAGTGATTTAAGAGATAGTAGAGCAATATCAATATAAAAGTACAAAGAAAATGTATGTTTTCAAAAATGATGTATTGCTTGTCATGCTCTCTCTCTCTCTTAAAATTGCACCTGTACGTTTAAAATGTTTACAATGATGATGATGAACTGAAAATGTGTTTAACCCCTTATATCCCACTCTGTAGGTGCAACGATGGCAGAGAGTAGTTCCTTGGTTACAAATAGAATTGAGTTAGATAGACATAGGAATAGTATAAGTGTCACTAGAGCGTATTCTTATGAGTGCAGCCTTTATTTCACGCCCATTGTTTTCTCCACCATCTTATTGTGTTTGGGATGGTATTGGAGTATTACTTTTATTGTTGGAGGGGGTGGGGGAAAACTAATACAAGAAGGGAGAAAACTAATATGGGACCATAATACTTTTTAAAAATAGTACCACACTACACAGAAATCATACAAAAGTGTCATCACAGCTTGAGCCATTCGTGATAATGAAGGTGAAAATGTAATTCATGTACATGACGACTCCTTTTCCACTCCAGCAATGTTTGCAATACCACTGAGTAACTTGTACGCAACCAGATATCCTACCTCAAATATAAATGGTGCATATACTCTTATCCCCTACTGACGTGCCAGAGGTATTTCTGAACACTCAATACTGGCAGCTTTATATTGACACAAAGGCAACACCTGATGTGGGTTTCTTTCCATTTATCGCTCATATCCTTTCAGTGCACACAAAACGCCCAGTATCGATAGTAGGAGGTGCAAACGATCATTAACTAAGTTAATACTTAGGCAGAAGCGGCAAACAAAAAAAACAAAATATGACGCCTACCACGAGTTGGGATTGGATGAGGTGGAGGAATTTCGTCACCGGACCAGTCTAACAAGTGGTACTCTGAAATGAGCACCACAGGGAGACAGGCTACAAATGGTAGCTGCTGTGTGTGTTCAGTGATGCCTCATGTGTCATGGATGCCAAAGGTTTTGGTGCCACATCATTAACTAAGTTAATATGTAGGCAGAAGCAGCAAACAAAAAAACAAAATATGACACATACCACGGGTTGGGATTGAATGAGGTGGAGGATCTTCGTCACCCGGACCGTTCTATGGTACTCTGATGAGCTCTGCTTATGTCATAAATTTTAATTCTTTAAATTGTTTTTCAATTATTTCTTTTGGGGTGCAGTCCACTATGCAGTACCACTGTGCTGGATACGTTTAATAAAGTGAAGAGGTAGGACCAAGGCTTATGAGCCGTCGGTGTGGACAGCACACCCTCTAGCCCAAGTTCAATTTTTTCATATGTTTGTTTGTTCTTTTGCAAATTTTCCCAATCACGAAAAATAAAACAGTATAACTGGAGCACTTTGTTATGCAAGTATATACTCTATTTATTTTGAGAATTATTCAAGAACTTTCAGTTAACTTAACAACTCTAAGGAAATAGAAGAACTAAGAAAATAAATCACAGCATTGACTGAAGCAGAAACTTTTGGAGAGATACTGGCTGACATAAATAATCGTTTGGAAGGATATAAGACAGACCTGGAAAACAAAGATTTGAAAGTTTTGCCGTGATACTTACGATTACCTGAACAATGAGGTTTATACATGGGCGGATCGATATCAAAAAACACAAACATGTCCGTCTAATACATCTACAGACAATAGCAGTTCAGACAGATACTCAACCAGAGGAGAGAGCACGATTAGACAACATCCAGTAGCAAGTACCTCGGACGCAGCAACAACAGCACAGAGTTGTGAAAAGAACATTGAGATTCCATTGAGAGATTTTTTAGGACAAAGACCAAAGGGAAAAGAACGAAGAGGGGAAGGAGGAAAAGGACAAGGAGTGACCACCAGGTTCCAATTGAATCAGACTTAGTTGTCAACTTATCAGATCATACTCTTACCAAGCGAGAAAATCAAACATTACAGAAAGGCTTAACATTTGTGCCAATTTACAATACCAACCTAAGTGTGGTGGAACGACCTCCTGAAATGGGCTGACGCTGAGACCACGTTGTGGTATGATGCAGTCAGTAGGGGGGAAGAAGAGGTGGGCCCACTCATAGCTTGGAGGCAAGTGGTTGCCACACTGGCGAGATCTTCCATCGTCGACTCCAATGAAAGTGATATTAGCGGACAGGAGGAAGAGGACCTGCCCCCGGATTAGAAGAAATTAAGGCAATGAGGGGAAGCTCGAGTTAAAGGAGAAGGAGGGGGGATGACTCTAATATGTAACATGAAACAAGTGCCACGTTGGTAGTAACCGCGACAGTCGGTGTGTTGGTTATGTTTTGTATGTTGTGAAAATCAATAAAAATATATATTTTTTTTAAAAAACGTACAATACCAACCTATTTAACACCAAAGCAGAACTACATAAATTGATGTAAAAATTAAAGTTGAAGGTCTTCTTTGCCGAACCTCCAGCACAACAAATGAAAGAATTTCAATTCTAGAATTTAAGCCCAAAAGCTGTTTTGTCACACTGATCAATGTGCCTGTAATAGATATCTTCGAGAAGATGGTCTTAAAGGACTTAAATAAAGTCAATTTCGGGAAGACAAACTATAATAATCTAAGTCGGGAGAATTATTTATTATCAAATCATTATACACAGACACAAAAATAACAATCAGACCAGCCGACAAGGCAGGAGCCCTTGTCCTCATGTGTACAGATGACTACAAAAAGGAATGCAGAAGACAATTGAATGACCACACGGTATATGCCTAAATAGACCATGATCCTACCAACTAGATAGCCCAGAAATTGGAGGAATTACTGCAAAAAGCAGAAGAGAGAGGATTAATCACAGCAAAGACAAGGGCATATTTACAGAACAAACAACCAACGGTCCCACACTTTTATACCTGCTATCCAATATTCACAAAAGCCTCATTTGTCCCCCAGGGAGACCAATTGTAGAGGCAACAGACGGATATTACAACTGCCAGGAATGTACCTCGATCATTTTTTGAACCTGGCCATCCAGAAAACATCAACATACATAAAAGACAGTACCCACTTCCTTAACATCCTAGAAGGTATCGAATTAATGTCACAGGATATACTATTCACAGTTGACGTCACAAGTCTTTATACAAGCATACTGCATGACCTTGGTCAAGAGGTGGTTGAGTGGATGCTACTAAAGGAAGGAGAAATTGGTGCGGCAAAGGAATTCCTTATGTCATTACTAGCATTCATTACAGTTAATTCTCACTTTAAATATGAAGAAGACTCTTACTTTCAAGTGTCTGGCACAGCAATGGGGGCCACTATGGCCCCTTTGCATGCCAATAGATTAATGCACCATTTTGAAGCTCATCACATCCTAGAAAGTGCCAGGTGGAAAGATAAGATTAAGATCTGGATAATATTTATAGACAACATCTTTGGAGTTTGGAATGGGAGTTTAAATCTCACTTTCTCAATTTCTTGAAGAGATCAATCAGATTGATCAAGAATTCAATTCCCTGTCGAGATAGGCGAACCAGATATACACTATTTGGATGTCAAAGTTCATGTTAAAAACCTACAGATAACCACCTCACTATACACGAAGCCTACTGACAGAAATAACCTCTTACACGTATGAACTTTCACCCATCGAACACTTTATACAATTTACCATATGGCCAAATGATAAGGTTAAACCGATCATCAGTGACCCAGTAGAATGCGAACAAGAACTTGGCAAACTGAGGAACAAATTGAAAGACAGAGGTTATCCAGAGACAGACCTTCAATCAGCTACTGAAAAAGTTGGTACACGTACACGTGATGAGCTTTTGCAGACCACACTGAAAAAGACAGCGCCAACAATAGTTTACGTCTCTCGTTACTCAACCCAGAGCGCACACATCAAGAAATATATTAACAAGCATTGGAACATTTTGACGAGCGACAGCCGCACTAAAGATCTGTTTGCACCAATGTTTACGTATCAAAGCAGTAGCAATTTGAGAGACTTACTAGTGAACACAATTGGAACCAGCAATAAAACAACAACAAAGATCAACAAACAAGAAACCTTCCCATGTTTAAACTGCAGTAGCTGCAATAACATAATCAAAGGCAACACAGTTTCACATCTACAGACAGGAGAAAACATCAGAATTCTGAATATGCAATATATTGAATAAGGTGCCCCTGCGGCCTGTACTATGTAGGAGAGACAGGACGAAAAGTAAGAACTCGCATGAACGAACACAAATCATGCATACGCAACAACAATCCTACATCACCTGTTGCTAGACATTTCAATACAGAACACCATAACGTTGCACAGTTGAGATTTCAGGTCCTGGAAGTTATTGCAAAGAGGGAACAAAATCGAGATATAAAAAGATTCAGACAACAAAGAGAAGCTTTCTGGATAGATCGGCTTGGGACAATGATGCCCAATGGACTCAATGAAGAATGGGACTTAAGTTGTTTTTTGTATTCATGGACAGGTATCAACAAATATTTTGCATCAGTCTCAATGACGAGACATAACAAATATGTTGTTGGAAGATACAAGAGAGGGGATGAAAAAACTGTACGCTTGAATAGACCTTGGAGTTGAAGAGACTGTTCGACACAACCACATTGCTGAATTTAAATAATGGACCTAATGCATGGATTGAATAACCATGGCAACTGTTTTAGAACGGTAATATTGATCTAGATAAAGATGCACTGACAACCTTTGTCTATAAATCATTACAACACGCTGGAAGGTGTCGGTAATAATATTGTTTATGAACATATTATGATGATAGATGATGTAATTAAGGAATGTATAAATGGTGATAACTCTTTAGAAAGTTGGTCCACAACCTGCAGAAATCGTAGTGGGAGAAAGGCATTTGTCACACGCGCATACATCAAGGAGGTAGGATACACAAGCGTGATGCTTCCTTTTTTCAAATGGCTCTAATATAAAAATGGAGCTGATTTGTAACAGTCACATAAATCATAGTATGTCAAACATGCTATGCTAATATTATTGATTCACAGGCATACATTGTAAATATACATGATTGCGGCAGCGTCACGGTAAAGAGATATTTTAGAGCTTTACATTTATTGTTTTCAGCTTTATACACATGGACATTTTTTAGTTGATCAATAATAATTTAGGGTACAGAATGTGTATTTACAAACACAATAATCTAGTTTGCTTGGGTGAGCCATTAGTAACATTAACTAATGGCCCCCACGTTAGTACGACATAATCACCTAGCAAAAAAAGAATAGCGTTGCCATTTCCATGGCAACACAGAATACTTAACGATCTGACACACGCGCCGCTTTTTGATCACAGGCCAGTGAGCCATATATATTAGCATAACATGGTCTCTTGGACCCTTACGGTTCTTGGGCACTATCTACTAATACAAAAGGATAAAAGGATAAAAGGATTAATCACGCAATGATACACTCTAATATTATCTAAAAATGAATATAGAGTAAAAAACGGCAATAGAAACGGGCAAGCATCTAACTACACAAAGCCACGCCACAGTATTAGTGTTTAACATAGGGTGATGCCAAGAAAATTCACAAACAAGTGTTGCAGTGTGACTTTCACTGCGACTAGCCACAAAATGAGATTTATGGATAATAACAATCTAACAATGTGAATGCAGATATTTTTTAAATGTCTACTGTGTGAAGAATTAGAATCATTTTGGACATCTGTGCATTTTGTCTCTATCTATATGTGATTACATGTTGGTCTGTCTACTGTGGGTGCCCTGTTACTGTTTTAAATTCTATAATTGCCTTTTTACATGTTGGTGATGATGCGCACATGAAATGTATTGTAAAATGTATGTGTATAGAAAGCTTTTGTCTAAACAAGCAGACAAGGACTGTGATTGTTTTGGATAGAAAGATCAAAACATGTGGCCCCGAAGAAGGACAGAAGTCCGAAATGCATAGGCCTTACACATGTTCCTTTTGTGCCTCTAAATTAATACACCACGTTTTTGTTGTTGTGAAGCAAAATAAATAAAGCATATACTTGCATAACAAAGTGCTCCAGTTATATTGTCTTATTTTTCGTGATTGGGAAAATTTGGAAAAGAACAAACAAACATATGAAACAACTGACCCTACTTGGCCTAGAGGGTGTGCGGTCCACACCGACGGCTCATAAGCCTTGGTCCTACCACTTCACTCTGATATGAGCACCACAGGGAGACAGGCCACAAAACGGTAGCTGCTATGTGTGTTCACTGATACCTCATGCGTCGGGGACACCTAAGGTTTTGGTGCTACAAGAATCCCCCTTAGTGGAAGCCCAGAGTCTCGTTCAACTCACACTATGTAGGATGAGGAGCACCTTCCAGGCACACACAGTAAACCTACAATTGCTTCCTCCTGATGAAAAGCTGTGAAAAAAGAAGCCTCAAGGTGCAACATGCTTTAAAGAGCCATTCTTTGCAAAAAACGGGACAATGTTCACTGAAAACAAATGGCAAGACGCAACAGTGATGTCTAAGGCAGAGGCGTTACATGGCTTATCAGACAAAAGACTGCAATGACTGGAAGACACATGTTCCACGGCTGGTCACAACACATCACAAAACTAACATGGGTCACAGCTCTCGAAAAAAACAATCAAGATCCGGCATTAAGAAAAATACGAACTGTGTTTCCAGGAGGAGGGAAGAGTACCTCCGGGCTCCAACACACGCTCAACAGAACTCTTGTAATACCTGACATGGGAAAAGGATCAGCTGCATTGATAGACCACTATTGGTTGTGCGGCAAACAGGCATACTTGCACCTCCAATCATCGTGGAGGGGCCACTGTGCTCTGGCAACGGTGCACTCTGCACTGCTGGTGATTCCTGAGGCCCACATCAAGGGGCAAGGGGTGCCCAATCCATGGAGGCTGACACCCAAACCTGCAAGCGAAGAGCCCCCCATCTATGATGTGGTATCAGAAGATAAGCTGCAAGATCAAGGATCCCGCAGGAAGTGAGCATCCAATGACCTCTCAAACGACTCTTCAAACCTCTTGGTGCAAATACCTGATCAGTATGAGCTATTCAACTCAGCAGAGACATTTTTTACATCAGTTATTCCCAGCATCCAAGCATGAGCAAATGCCAAGTGGCTTAAAATTGTGCACTGGGAACTAATCCAGCTGGCCAATGACACAGAAGGATTCAATGTGATAAAGGTAGAACTAAGAGCACTAAGACTGATGACAATGCAAAAGCGTTACATGCTCGAGCTGCTCACGGCTATGGAAGGAAGTGTTTGCCGAAAAATCGGGAGTGCATGTTGCACTTTCGTGCCTTCTTCAGATGCTGAAAATGGAACACTTTCACATGTGATATCAGCAGTACATGAACTCGGAGTGCGGATGAAAGAAGAAGGTGGCGTTGAAGTGACTGGGTTCAGCGTGTCATTCGACTGGGTACTGGGTACCATCGTGGCTCAGGACTGCAATGCAGTTACTGGGTCCTATTATTGTCTTCCTCCTGCTGATCTTCTGTGTGTGCCAAGTGGGAGTACGATTTTGTGCAGAGGCAATTCCTAATAGTCCGATGATGATGGTGACTGTAGGCAATCCACATAGAAACAGGAAAATGCCTCATGGTACTAGGGAAGCCCAAGTACAAACGGGAAAGTGACAAACCTAAATATCGCATTGTGGCCATTTACAATACAGGGTATATAATAGCCACTCTATGGCACACAGCGATCTAACAGCCCCAAGATTTGGAGAACTATAAAGAGGTATGGGTTGACCTGGCGGGGGCTGGAGGGGACATTTATATGATGTGTACTCCTGAGGAATATGTGTGGCATTGGGAAAGTTTAAGAAGCGTGTGCTGTGCATGGATGCCAATAAAGGGTACACCTGCATGGGATGGAGCAGTAAAAAGGGCAGAGGAATGTAGAAGTGCCGGAGTGTTGGGAGAGAAGATAGTCTATTTTGCCCCCCGCACCACTCCCGCATGCACAGATCTCACCTGTGCTGAAGGTGGGAGACGTCCCCCCCTCAGAGCAACTGTAATCTGTGTTAATTACTAATTAATGACTAACAAGGAAATCATGCAATTAGGCTTTACTAATGCACGAAGACCACATTTAGGTAACTCACCAGATGCCATTTTTTACTAGGCCCAAAAAATGATCTCCCAAAGCCTGTTTCTCCCTTGGTCCCACACCGCAGACAGCCAGCCCCGGCCCCCACCCCACTGCCTCCTGCTAGCTTCGCACAAACCCTGTTCTCACAGAAGTTCAGCGATTCATTGTTGCAACCTTTAGTGCTATCCTAGAATAGATGAGCTCACTGCACTGTGTGAGACCAGAACAGGCCCTCGCCTAAGAGCCCATCCGTCTCCACTAACCTGGTTGTGCCCCTTTCGACCCCCACCCTGCTAGGCTGTAAACTACCAGATCACTGACTCTTTGTTCCTTGATACTGATATACATCTGGGCCCCTGTAGTGACCCAACAAGGACACTGTCGATAGCCCCGACCCCAGACACACATATATTTCTTTCTAACCATAAAACTTGTCCATTCGTATCATGAGGCATTAGGTAGATCAAAACCTCCAAGGTGGGCACCTGGCATGGAGATTCTAGGTTTATGGGTACCGGGGTGCAGAGGGTACAATGCCTGCCCTATAACTTGTGTATGAACTCTGGGAAGCACTTTTATATAGTTATACACACGGGTCATAAGTATGTAGTGTGTAGAATGTATGGTGTTAGGGTTCTGGAATGTAGCCATTACATGTAATCTTCCCCGGCGGTGTTAGGCTCCGGGGGCTCCATAATTAAACCTCATTTGAGTAACTTGTGCCTCCTAGCACTTTATTACATTTGGTGACGGGGTGCCTACCTGTGCAATGAGCCCCCGGAGTTCCGCTCGGAGCCACGGCCGAGCATGTTGAGCTGTGCTGCCGCAGAAGTAGAGGGGAAGAAGGAGAGTGAAGATCCGATACCAGCATTTCAGGGTGAGAGACTGCTGACGGGGCAGTGAAGTCTGACATCTCATCAGACCACATACAGAGGCGCACAAGTTGAGCTGCTCATGTATGGTTTGAGAAAAGAGGAGAAAAAAAGGTAGTTAGCAGCTCAAACGCTCTGCGAGCGCACGGCATCATTCAAACCTCTGGATGCTCCTGCAACTGACATATTGCTAGAAGAAAGGACCTAAAGGCGTGCCATAACATGGTGGCCATTTTCTACATAACATGTTTCTATACAAAGTAACCATAGCAACCGCACTACGGAGCAAAGGAGGCAGTGAGAAACACATGGGATACATACGCATGCTTTTTAATGAAACTAGGGAACTATAAAGAATAAAAGCCAAGAACACATGCCAAATATGCACATGTACTTTATGTAAAAACTGTGTCAATTGCACATCCTGCTAAGAGAGTTAATCTCACCAAGTGACACTCTTTAATAGAACTCAAACCAGCAATCCATGTTGCTTTTGACACTTGAAGAATTATAATAACAAGAAAACAACAACAGAACTGTCAAGCAGGACAAAACTCACCCAAATTTCATTATATGAAGTAAGCTTATCTGCCTATCATTATGCAGCATGCTACAGCACTGATGCATTTTCTCCCACTTCCCTGCAACCCCACATGCCCATGGGAACAATGGGTTGATGGATTCCAGGTATACTTGAGGGCTGTGGGTGTCAACAAATACAACGATGACCTCAAAGAAGCTACGCTACTAAACTGTATTGGGACAGAACCTTTAAAGATTTTCAGGGCACTCCCTGACTTTGATGGGTCAGAAAGTGGTTCTGGCGGTAACAATCGCAAGTTAAGTGTGCATTAGGAAAACTAGCTCAACATTTTGGAAACAAAACAAACGTTGTATTGGAAAATACACATTTTCTTCGAGACGTCAAATGAAAGAATCAATAGATGTTTTATATTGCAGCTTTAGTGGACTCATGTCCACGTGCAGATTTACTGGAGTGGGTGAAGAATATCTAAGGGATCAACTAGTGCTAAATGTGGCTGATTCACACATACAACAGAGATTGTGGCAGACTAAAGATCCATCACTAGAGCAGGCAGTAGAGATTGCTAGGACTATGGAATTTGGTGATCACTATAATAAGAGAAAGGTTGGAAAAAACTGAGGAGAAATAAATCAAAATGGTCCAAGAGGAAGTAAGAGAAGAGAATGAAGAATCTTTGGTGGCAATGGTAAGGAGAATGTCCACTAACAAGTCCAGTGCTAACTCAAAAAGAGGTAGAGATACTGGGTACAGGAATCAGAGCCAAAGCCGTTGTCAAAAATGTGGCTGGTATAAACGCAAGGATACTGAGAAAGAATGCGCTGCTGCAGCCATGGAATGTTACAAGTGCGGCCACATAGGTAATTTTGCCAAGGTGTGCAAGAACATTTGTGGAAGAGGGGGCAGAATTAGCAGATACTCCTTCAACAGACCACCAAGAAACACAGTGAGAGCGGTTGAGGAGAATCCAGGACCTGATAACATGCTAACCATCAGCAATGAGAACACAGAGCATGTACAAATACTCACTGTCGCTGCAATAGAAGGAAATAAAGGACTGTGGGTAAATAAGAAAATAAATGGAATATCCCTACCTATCATGGTAGACACATGGTCTCCTTATACTATGGTCGATGTCAACACATTTGTCGAAGTACTGTCTGGCAACATGCAGAAGATTCAATGCACAGGTGTAAGGGTGACAGGGTATGGTAAAACCCCCATTAATGTCATTGCATGTAACTGGGTGAAGTTGCGTTTCCGTGACAGAGAAACATATTGTAGACTATATGTAGTGAAGAACGGTTCGTCCGTAGTAGGATGGAAAGAACAAGCTGCTCTGCATGTCAGGATTCATCCTGGGGAGGAGGTTCCCATTTTGAGTGTTTTAAAGGACAATAATGACATTAAAGCCACACTTGCAAAACGATTCCCCAAGGTATTTAATGAGAAACTTGGACTTCTGGAGGGGTTTCAACACAAGAGAATTCTTAAGAAAGGGGCAATGCCCATAGCATATAAAGTAAGGGGTGTTCCCATCGGTACAAATGAAGCATTGAAAAAATAACTTTCCCGATTGTGTGAGCAAGATATAATCGAGCCAATCGAAAGTTCAGAATGGTTAGCCCCTATAGTGTTGGTGAAAAAACCAGATTGGACCATAAAAATGTGTGTAAATCTGAGAGATCTTAACAAAAACCTCTGTATAGGCAGACATCCTCTTCCGAATATAGTAGAATTGCTAACAACCATGAAGCCGGCCAGGTTTTTCAGCACTTTGGACCTATCCTCGGCATACCACCAGATAGCCTTGGAAAAAGAATCTAAGTATTTAACATAATTTGTCACTCTTCTTGGTTCATTCATGTTTAAGAGGATGCCTTTTGGTCTTGCTTCGGCTGCGGCGGTGCTTCAAAGACTGATGTCAGTTTTATTTGGAGGTCTTGAAGGAGTATATTGCTTCCAAGACGACATCTTAATATCCGCCAACACAGAAGAGGAACATGATGCAAAATTGATGGAAGTGCTGCAAGTAATTCAAAAGAGTGGCCTCACTTTGAAACTTGAAAAGTGTAAAATCAAATGCGACAAAGTGTCATACTTGGGTCATTCTATTGATGCTGAGGGCATCAGTCCCAAGAAAGAGTTGATGAACACTATATTGGGCATCACTGAACCAGGAAACAAGGACCAATTAAGACGTTTTTTGGGCATGACAGAGTACTACTCCAAATTTGTGAATGATTACACCAACAAAACTAAAAACATGAGAGAACTTGTGAAGAAATCCATGAAATATGTATGGTCAGAGTAGTGTAAAAACAAATCTGAACAGAAAAAAGCCACAATTAATTAACCGCCAACACTAGGGATGTTTGATTGTAAGGCAAAAACCATAATCTCAGTTGATGCCAGCAAAATTGGTTTACGAGGAGCATTAGAGCAACAGCAAGACAAGGGGTTAGTGACAATTGCATTTGCATCAAGAGACTTAAGAGATGCAGAATTTAATTACTCTACAATAGAGAGAAGCCTTGGGAGTAAAGTGGATATTGAAACACTTTAGGAACCTAGTGTGGGGATTACCTATTCTCCTGAAGACTGATCATAAGCCATTAGTACACGTGTTGCAATCAAAGACACCACATTTGATATCGCCAAGGATTAGATGTTGGATTTTGGACATAATGCAGTACAACATCTAGATAAATTATACTCCGGGCAAATTAAATTTAGTGGCTGATTGTCTTTCTAGGTTGCCTTTGGATTGGGCAGATGCTAATGCCAAACTAGAGAAAGAGTTGGGATGTGATGACATTATTGCTACCATAAACCCTGGCGTGACAAAAGATGAGTGGAAGAACTTAGCTGATATTGACCTGGAACAAGTAAATATCAGAGAAGCCATTAATAGCGATTGGAACAAGTTTGACCAAAGTTTAGGAGATTATGCCCAAATCAAAGAGGAAATGTGGGTGGATTCTGAACACATTTGTAGAGGAGATCGAGTCATCCCTCCAGTAAAACTAAGAAATAAAATAATCACTCTGGCCCATGAAGGACATTTGGGGAGAAATTTGACCAAGAGAAGAGTAAGAAGCAATTACTGGTGGCCTGGCATGTGGAGGGATGTTGAAGAAAGTGTCAGTAACTGCACTGCATGTGCTACAAGTGATAAAACAAAGAATGTGAGAAAAACACCTTTACAACCTGTAGAGATTCCCAATAGTTCTGGTAGACTACACCTCGAAGTGGGTTTAGTGGGGAGTTGTGGAAGGGAGTGTCACTACTGGAAAAATGTGGAACTTTTTAAACAAGATTTTCAACAGGGAAGGTGACCCCAAAGAGATAGTTTCGGACAATGGTACCCAGTTTACCTCACTGGAATTTCAGGTATTTTTGAAGGAAAGAGCGATTGAACACATAACCACATCACTTTACCATCCCATAGCTAATGGACTGGTTGAGAGAATGAACACATTTGTGAAAGGTGTGATTCAATTGGCTATAGCCAACTCACTCTCCTGGAGAGAGGCCCTCGAGGAAGCTCTTTGCACATATAGAACAACTCCACATTCCACCACTGATGTGGAACTGTTTACTATGATGCAGGGCAGACTGGCATCTAATAGGTTGAGACCTGCATGGATGTTTAAAGATAACACCAATGTACATCTGACATTGAACCGATTATAAAGAGAGTGAGAGAAAAACAGGAAAAGTATAAATAATACTATGATTGCAGAAATGGAGTGAGGGGGAAAATTATTAAGGAAGGAGATTGGGTGTGTATCAAAGAATCCAAGAAAACACTGAAGGGTGAATCCAGGCTTAGATCACCACAGAGAGTACAAAGTTGCTCTGTGTTAGGGAGAATTCTCTGTAAAGGCTAATTTCCCAAACCTAGTGAGTCCCCCAGCAGCTTTGCTGGATTTTTGGGGTTTATTTTTTCTCCTACTAAAAGTGAGACTCTTTTCCTCCCACTCTTAGACATGATTTGAGGTGTTCCTTTGACTTTGTATGTGTTTTATGGGCTATGAGGTCCTTTACCCCATAGGGTTTCATGTGTTTTTGGTATGTGGGTTATACAGCACCCTCTGTGCCGTAACCCAGGGGTGTCGTAGCGACCCCCAAACATAGACTCCATACCCTGGGGCTGACTACTGTCTCCCAGGGCATGTAAAGTCACCATTGGCTTTACTAGTCTCAAATTGTGAACAGAACCAGTACAAACCATCATATTGTGGACATACTGGTCGGGGCAATTCGATTGCCCCGGGGTCTGTTGTTCGAGGGGGCACTGTCCAGTCCCCCCGACTGAGTTTTGGCTGGTGGCAGTGGATACTACTTTTTATATTCGACCGCGAATATATTCCTATGGGATTTTCCCATTGTTCGTTGCTACCACTTTTTAATATAGCCTCGAACATACCGCCGGTTTATTAAATTAATATTAATTCACCGGTTGGTAATTTTTGCCGAAACGTGGTTCCAAAATGGCATTTGTGTTCGCTTCTGTGACTCCAACCCAAGTCAAGCCCTTTGTTAAACTTTTTGGCGTGCTTCTCCACAGAAGCCTCCAAAAGTGGTGCCACTCTGTCTGGGTACAACAGGGGGGTTTAGGCACCCTGGACTGAGTTGCCTCAGCAACTCAAGTCGCACTGTTGTCTGATTGGCCCAAGTGGTGAGCCGCCTGGCTCACCACTTAGCATGTTTGATTGACAGCTAGGCTGAATGAATGGGGGTTTCCTGCATAAAATCAGGGCTTTGGGGACTGGAACTTCAGAAGTCACCACAGGACCTAATGAATCCGAGGAGGGAGAAGCCGAGCCGACCTGCAACAACGACACCACCGGTGGACGCCTGCGGAACCATCTCACCACTTTTCCCGGCGATAGAGGAGATCTCCAGCCCGGAGAGTCTTCTTCCTTTGACTGGTGGGGATAACCAGTTTGCCCGTCTTTTCGCCTTCCTGGACCATCTCATGGCCGCCTTGCCTGTGCCAAGCACCCCGGCAACCGGAATACCACAGATCACCACTACCGCGAAGAACAGGGTGGTACCTTGCAACCGGGAAACTCCACGGCTGGTTTCTTCCCTGGCAGCGCATCGACCTTCAGCTTTCCTTCACGTCGAGACCTCCTCTTCCGCTGGACGTAACACCGACTTGCGCCCGCTGCCAGGAACAACTGCCCCCGCTGGAGCGTTCTTCCCACTTTCAGGTACTGTGTCCCGCCTAACTTCCCTTGCGACAGATTGTTTGGGGTGACAGTAAATCCTCGACTTTCTAACATGGGCTAGCCTGGGGCCTGTTAACTAACTTTTCCTGACTTTATCTCAATCTTTTGTGAACTTTCTACAAAGACTCTTTGGGCACAACCCCACTGTGTGATCCTGGACACATTTCGCTTGCTCTCTCTAAGAGTGGGCCTGGCATTTGAGCTTCCTTGCTCCCCAGTAGACTTTGCCTAACATGCCTCACTGTGGTTCTTTGAAAAGTATTGAATATTGTGTGCTTTCATAACTCTGCCTTTTTCCCTCCCTTTTTTAATAACTTATTAGAGTGCCATCTTATGTCAAGTGCTCACCTCTGTCTGAAAATAAGTGGTGTTTCTCATTAAGACGTGTCTAATAAGTAATTAGGGTTGTATATATATAATAGTGACTGTGTGTTGAATTTATTTACCTCTCTTTGTGCTAGTGTAATTTACAAGTGTGTCTTTAAATAAATAATTATATACTTTTACACCAAAGCTCTGGTCAGTGTTTGCTTGTGCTACTGTGTCTCTGTACCTATTGTGTATACTCTATATACTGCCTAACTCATCTTGAGAGAAGTCTGACTGCTCAGCCACAGCTACCAAGTAAATCTGGGTGGTACAGACTGCTACAGACTGCTACCAATTGGGTTTACTGCCAACCACCTGTAGTCCTAAATATTTTGCAGTGGTCCCTAAGGGAACTGCACAGGTTTCTGCCTAACACTAGTGTACAGGGGTGGGATTTGTATTGAGTATACATTTTAGTGTGCTTATAGATACCTTAGTGCAACTAACCACAAAGCTTAGCACTAAAGAAGTTTTTTCTAAACCTGTCAATTATGGAAAGTTATAGTCAAGAGTCCCTTGCTACAAAAACTTCTGATTGTTTAAGAGTTCTCTGTAAGCATAAGAACCTCCTGACTAAGGGCAAGAAAATGGAGCTAATAGAAAGGTTGTTAGCAAACCAAAGTCTGGATGGTGGTTCAGAGGAACCTACCACTCCAGCAACTGTAGATGACAGCAATGATATTGATATGAATGCTAGTATTGATAACTATGAGTCAGAAGCAGAAGAGGAGGTGGAAGATGTTAGAGTTGTCTCCCCTGGGCATCTACCTGCCCTGCCAGCTGTCCCTAATGGACCTTTACCAGGACCCACACTTAATCCTCAATATATGGAACTAGAAAAAATGAAGCTTGAATTAGAATTCAAAAGAATTAGTGCTCAAACAGAACAACTGCACCAGGAACTAAGGCTCAGAGAAATGGAGCTCAACCATGAGCTAGAAATGAAAAAATTGTCTGTGGAAAGTGCTTCTCTCTCCGAATCCTCTAGGAGTTCCAGTCCCAAAAGACCCTGGATGCCTAAGTAGTTGGTGGGTATGTATGAGCCTAAGTTGGGTGTGTTGGATTGGTTGAGTTTGTTTGAATATAATCATGGGCTCCAGAACATTACAGGAAATGAGTTACTGTCCTTGGTGTTCTCTAGGCTCCCCCCTGTTGCAACTGATATGGTAATGGAGTTGGGGGAGGAGGATAAGAAGGATTATGAATGTGTGAGCCAGCTTTGATAGCTAGATTTGGAAGACCCCTTCCCAGTACCTTAAGAGGTTTAGGACCCTCAAAAAGAATGATGGTACCCCTTGGGCTACCTGGGTGAGTGAGTGTTTGAAAAACCTAGAGGGATGGATTAAGGGTTACAAGGTGAACACTTATGAGGGAATGAGAAATCTTGTAATGTTGGAGTCAATTTATGATGCCTGCTCTCCTGAGCTCAGACAGCACTTGACTGATTCAAAGGAATTAGATCCTAGAAAGCTAGCTAAGGCAGCTGACTTGTGGGTTGCCAACAGGGCTACTCACAAGGATTCAGGGCTCACTCAGAAAAAGGATGAGGGAAAGCAGCCACCAAAAGGGAACCAAGAGATTTCTAATACCTCCCAACCCAAAGAGGGCCCCAAACAACAAAATAACCAGGGTAGGTCCCAAGGTAAACCACAACAGGCTAGTGTACCTTCTGGTCACAAACCAAAAGGAGGTCAGGCCAAGCCACCCTTTCAGAGAGCATTTGGAACATGCTATCTCTGTGGGGCCACTGACCACATCAAAGGAGATCCCAGGTGTACGGGTAAACCTGCAGGGATCAGCACAGTCTCCTTAGCCTTCACTCCTGAGGAGGAAGTCCAAATGGCTAGTGCTCACTTTGAAGTCTTTGATGAAGAACCTTTGGGTCTTCAAGCAAGTGTAACAGTAGAGTGCATGGGTCTGGTTAGTGATCAGAATAGGAGTATGTACAACTCCATACCAGAAAACTCTAAAATGTATTATATGGACAGTGTTCTTGTCAATGGCCAGGATACTCCTGCCAGGCGAGACCTCTGGGGCCAGCAGAACAGTAGTGGATGAACGCTTTTTCAGGCCTGAGGATGTTGCTAAGGCAGCCAAAGGTCCCACTAAGATGTCTGGAGGCCTTATCCAAATGGTTCCAATTCTACCAGCCCTCATTCAGTGTAATGACATGACAGTGTTGATTCCTGTCAGTGTTCAGACTGAGGTGCCTGGGAGAGTCCTGTTGGGGAATGATCTAAGAACTCTAGGAGTAGAATCCAGTACCCCCAGGCCTCCCAGTATGGAGACCCAGAACCAAACCAAATTGGCTAGAGAGGCCACCTTAAGGAACCCCTCTAAGCCTGTGGGAACCTCTACTGAGAACCCCACTACAAGCTCTGGTGTTGGTAAGTTGACCTCTGACCCAGGCAAATTTCAGGCTAAAATGTTAAACCAAGCTCCTTCATTGTTCCCCCCGTTTTAGAGTCTGTGACTCCCCCTGCTTCTGAGGAAGAGGTGGATAGACCTACTGGAACCCTAACTAGGCCTAAGAGAACTGGTAATTCTCAGTGCTGGTGGAAAACCAGAAAAGAAAAGTCTAAGGCCAAAAACCTTCAGACTGTTGGACCTTCCACAGAAGACTCCAACCCAATTCCTTAAGGGGGAAACTCCGAAAGTAGGTAAAGGTAGATCCAAGAGGAAGAAGAAGCATGTACCTTGCTTATCTCCATCCCCTCCAACCAAGAGGCCTAAAATCCAACCTTCTCCCAACAGAGAGGTGGGGACGACCTCTGGAGGCCCCTCTAGATCTAAGGGAATCCTTTATAAGGACCCCATGAAAAAGCCTAACACAGGTTCAGAAGTTGTAACAACTTCTGAGGCACTGGTCAACCAGATTCCCTATAACTTTAAAAAGACTGATGTTCCTCAAAGGGTTTGTAGGTCATATAGCTTACAAAGGAAAATGTTTGACTCTACCACTGAACATAAGGTGGGGTGTCTCCACCAAAATGCTAAATGGTCTCTCTAGGGTGTTTGTAACCGACTAGAGGTATGAGATTCATCCAGGAGTGGATTAAATCCTCCTGTCCCTTAGTCTGGGGGGGGGAGGGGGCGAGTGTTAGGGAGAACTCTCTGTAAAGGCTAATTTCCCAAACCTAGTGAGTCCCCCAGCAGCTTTGCTGGATTTTTGGGGTTTATTATTTTCTCCTGCTAAGAGTGAGACTCTTTTCCTCCCACTCTTAAGACATAATTTGAGGTGTTCCTTTGACTTTGTATGTGTTTTATGGGCTATGGGGTCCTTTACCCCATAGGGCTTCATGTGTTTTTGGTATGTGGATTACACAGCACCCTCCGTGCCGTAACCCAGGGGTGTCGTAGCGACCCCCAAACATAGAATCTATACCCTGGGACTGACTACTGTCTCCCAGGGCATGTAAAGTCACCATTGGCTTTACTAGTCTCAAATTGTGAACAGAACCAGTACAAACCATCATATTGTGGACGTACTGGTCGGGGCAATTGGATTGCCCCGGGGTCTGTTGTTCGAGGGGGCACTGTCCAGTCCCCCCCGACCGAGTTTTGGCTGGTGGCAGTGGATACTACTTTTTATATTCGACCGCGAATATATTCCTATGGGATTTTCCCATTGTTCGAGGGAAAATTTTTAATATAGCCTCGAACATACCGCCGGTTTATTAAATTAATATTAATTCACTGGTTGGTAATTTTTGCTGAAACTTGGTTCCAAAATGGCGTTTGTGTTCACTTCTGTGACTCCAACCCAAGTCGAGCCCTTTGTTCCCCTTTTTGGCGGGCTTCAACACAGAAGCCTACAAAAGTGGTGCCACTCTGTCTGGGTACCACAGGGGGTGTCGGAGGGGGTTTAGGCACCCTCGGCAACTCAAGTCGCACTCTTGTGTGATTGGCCCAAGTGGTGAGCCGCCCGGCTCACCACTTAGCATGTTTGATTGACAGCTAGGCTGAATGAATGGGGGTTTTCTGCATAAAAGAAGGGCTTTAGGGACTGGAACTTCAGAAGTCACCACAGGACCTAAAGAATCCGAGGAGGGAGAAGCCGAGCCAACCTGCAATGACGACACCACCGGTGGAGCCCTGCGGAACCGTCTCACCACTTTTCCCGACGACAGAGGAGATCTCCAGCCCGAAGAGTCTTCTTCCTTTGACTGGTGGGGATAACCAGTTTGCCCGTCTTTTCGCCTTCCTGGACCATCTCGTGGCCGCCTTGCCCGTGCCAAGCACCCCGGCAACTGGAATATCACAGATCACCACTACCGTGAAGAACAGGGTGGTACCTTTAAACCGGGAAACTCCGTGGCTGGTTTCTTCCCTGGCAGCGCATCGGCCTTCAGCTTTCCTCCACGTCGAGACCTCCTCTTCGTCTGGACGAAACACCGACTTACGCCCGCTGCCAGGAACAACTGCCCCCGCTGGAGCGTTCTTCCCACTTTCAGGTACTGTGTCCCGCCTGGCTTCCCTTGCGACAGATCGTTCGGGGTGACAGTAAATCCTCGACTTTCTAACCTGGGCTAGCCTGGGGCCTGTTAACTAAATTTTCCTGACTTTATCTCAATCTTTTGTGAACTTTCTACAAAGACTCTTTGGGCATAACTCCACTGTGTGATCCTGGACACATTTTGCTTGCTCTCTCTAAGAGTGGGCCTGGCATTTGAACTTCCTTGCTCCCCAGTAGACTTTGCCTAACCTGCCTCACTGTGGTTCTTTGAAAAGTATTGAATATTGTGTGCTTTCATAACTCTGCCTTTTTCCCTCCCTTTTTTATTAACTTATTAGAGTGCCATCTTATGTCAAGCGCTCACCTCTGTCTGAAAATAAGTGGTGTTTCTCATTAAGACTTGTCTAATAAGTAATTAGGGTTGTATATAATAGTGACTGTGTGTTGAATTTATTTACCTCTTTGTGCTAGTGTAATTTACAAATGTGTCTTTAAATAAATAATTATATACTTTTACACAAAAGCTCTGGTCAGTGTTTGCTTGTGCTACTGTGTCTCTGTGCCTATTGTGTATACTCTATATACTGCCTAACTCATCTTGAGAGAAGTCTGACTGCTCAGCCACAGCTACCAGGTAAATCTGGGTGGTACAGACTGCTACCAATTGGGTTTACTGCCAACCACTTGTAGTCCTAAATCTTTTGCAGTGGTCCCTAAGGGAACTGCACAGGTTTCTGCCTAACATTCTGGCAAATCTGTTGTGTTGGAGGATGGTAAGGTATGATCTTTTGATGACATTGTGAGGGTGCAACAGAATGCCAATGAGCCAAGTACCAGCAGGGTGCAAAATAATGTCACCAGGCCAAGTACCAGTAAGGATAACAACCATGTGGCTATGGACCATAATGACTATGGAACACAAGGTAGAGACCTTAACAAAAGAGACAATGAGGTAGAGACTGGCAGTGAAGTCACTAAAGGTGTATTATACAAAAGAAACCGCAAGATGATTCAGAATTTCAACAGTGACTATGTTTACTACTAGGGATGTTACCATTTTGCTGCCTAAAAACCTTTTCAGGTTTTTTTAAAACAAATGTTGTTTTCATTCCGTATTTTCATGTTTATTCATGTTTATTCTGTTACTTTATTTTATCAATATAAGGGAGGGTGGGTGTTTGATACGTCAGAAAGTGGTTCTGGCGGTAACAATCACAAGTTAAGTGTGCATTAGGAAAACTAGCTAAACATTTTGGAAACAAAACAAACGTTGTATTGGAAAATACACATTTTTTTGAGACGTCAAATGAAAGAATCAATAGATGTTTATATTGCAGCTTTAAGAGGACTCATGTCCACATGCAGATTTACTGGAGTGGGTGAAGAATATCTAATGGATCAACTAGTGCTAAATGTGGCTGATTCACACATACAACAGAGATTGTGGCAGACTAAAGATCCATTACTAGAGCAGGCAGTAGAGACTAGGACTATGGAATTTGGTGATCACTATAATGAGAGAAAGGTTGGAAAAAACTGAGAACAAAGAAATCAAAATGGTCCAAGAGGAAGTAAGAGAAGAGACTGCACAATCTTTGGTGGCAATGGTAAGGAGAATGTCCACTAACAATTCCAGTGCTAACTCAAAAAGAGGTAGAGATACTGGGTACAGGAATCAGAGCCAAAGCCGTTGTCAAAAATGTGGCTGGTATAAACACAAGGATACTGAGAAAGAATGCGCTGCTGCAGCTGTGGAATGTTACAAGTGCGGCCACATAGGTAATTTTGCCAAGGTGTGCAAGAACATTTGTGGAAGAGGGGGAAGAATTAGCAGATACTCCTTCAACAGACCACCAAGAAACACAGTGAGAGCGGTTGAGGAGAATCCAGGACCTGATAACATGCTAACCATCAGCAATGAGAACACACAGCATGTACAAATACTCACTGTCGCTGCAGTAGAAGGAAATAAAGGACTGTAGGGTATTTTGTGGAGATTTGGGGCCTGACGGTATTTTATTACCGCCGAAAAATAACTTAGCAATAATCACTCTTTGTATTCAGATTTGGCCATGTGCAACAATAATACAATGGACATGCATTATTTCAGCACCCAGACCTGCATATTTGGTATACGTGGTTGGTGGTATTTTGGTGAGCATAATTCCCTTGTTTTATTTGTGGCCCCAATGTCCAGAATCCCTTATCTTTGCTTAGATTTTTCGTGTGATCACTAGAGAGACCTCAGACCTGCATTCTAGGAATACCACATTTTCCAGTGATAGTGTTGGTGTGCCACCATGGGCGAACTCACTGACTTATTTACGACAGAGAGCTATATGTGGTAGTCTTGTGGTAATTTCCACTACCTTATATACGGTAGGGAGCTATGTTCAGAGAGTCTCTCTTCCCGTTGGCTCATGTACCTCCAACAAGCTATGCTACAGTCACTCACAATTATTCATACTGATTTTGACATGCACACATCTGTCTTAAAATGACCATTGCACTGTTTAAAAATCTCCCCACATCATCAGAATTGTAATGGTAAACAATAAACATCACCCGTCTGTTTTCAAATATTTTTCTGTATTATAAAAGTTGTATTTAAAAACGATCTCATTCTTTACAGAAATAAAATGGTACAGTCAAAGCATTGTCTGTGACACTCTGCAAATATAGTGGCGGAGAACAGAACTCAAATTGCAACATTATCACTTGATTAAGACACGCACAGGAATCCTACACTGACTGCATATTACCGTACACACTCAACTCCCACACTTCTCATTACCTTATCTTTTTAGTTGTTCTCTTTGTGAATGTGGCTCTCTTGGATTAACTCCAGCAAAAAGGAACGCTTGCCTTCTCAAACCGGGGTCATTGCCTGGAATTCTCCGCTTTTGCAGATAGGAATGCCTCAGCCAGTGGAAAGGTCCTTCTTTCAGCTCTCCCCAATCTCGACTGCAGCAGGACACAGGAATCTACATTCAGTCAGGAGCAGCACAGCCAGGTCTTCTCCCCAATAGTGCAGAAAGATGTCTGCCTGTCTTTTTCCCTGATACTGCCCACTAAAACTTTCCTCTCAGCCCTCTGTATGACGTGTCCCAATGAAATCCATCATCTCTCATCCTCCTACTCTTCAACAATAGCTTCGCTTATACATTTGCAATTGTTGCAAATCTGACTTCCTTCTTCCTGCAGTTACTGTGCACAAAAACACGGAGAATCAGGCAGAGAAGAGAAGAAAAAATCTGCACACGCATTTAAATGGTTTTCAGAGTATGCCTAATTCTGCAGTGGAGAACACATTTTATTAGTGGGTTATGTTAAATAAGGTTTTATTAGTCAGGTTAATTGTTAATAGGTTAGCTGTTAATTTTCAAATGTGTCTCTAGCAATATAGGCATTTCAGGTGAAAAATAGTGTGCATTTTTAAATGAGCACGTGTGCTTTTAACTGTAAAAATAGATTTGCATCTTATATGTTAAAATCGTTTTTGACTGAATAGCCTGTCTTTCCTTGTTAATCTGGCAACCCATATAGCAATGCACCGCACCCTTGTGGTGGTGCTGCAAAAAAATGTGCTACTTGTGCAGTAGTGCTGTACTCTGTACTGTAACACGCCAAATATCCTTACATATACCCTCCTTTTGTTTTTAGAACTTGGCTATAATCCAAGCCAATTCCTAAAAACAACTTGTTCTATTTTTTTTACAATATAGCAATCCAACAAAATGAATATTCATGTGCATCAATGAAAATTTGCAATCAACATTTCATCTGAGTCCATCAGTTCATAAAATGTTCCACATTTGCCTTCTCAGTGGAAGTGGCATTACTTTAAGTTTAAATTTTCCAAGTCAATTAAAAACAATGAAATAAAACAACTAACTAAAACAAATAAGTAATATAACAAGTTAAAATAAATAATTAAAATAATAAATACGTGGAACTTCATATGCCGGAACTTTTGTTTTGTCTCTTTTGGTATGTCCCGACCAGCGATGTTATTCGGTTCATTCGAGTACTCTTTCATCTTGGCAATCTTGAATCCACAGTAGTCATCTCTTTTGGCATTCCGGTTATTTTGTCTTCACCTCCACCTGGAGGCAGGCATCTTTTGGTCTTCATCCAGGGGACTCCAGGACTCCATCGTCTCCCGTGGCCTCTGATCCCGGAACCTCCGACCAAATAATGTTAATTGTCTAAATCAAAATAGAAAATAAACAGATTAAGTACATAGCACAATACTAACTTCATCCTTTTGCCAAAAATAAAACATGCTTGGTAAAAATATTTCGTTTTTTTTTTCTTTCTTCTGAAATTAAACACAAGTTAAAAGAAAACAAACACATATAAAACAGCATTCAATATTTAATACACTTTCTCTCTGCACACCAACCACGAGCTTCCGTTATATGTGCATTTATTTATTTATTTATTTATTTATTTATTTATATTATATATTTTTACATATATTACAGTGTTTATGTGCCATCATAACAATCAACTTTTTTTTTTTAACTTCTTTGTCACTGCCTCCTGATTACACCCATTTATTTTCTCCTTTTTTGTTCAAGGGACTTTACCTGTCTCTACATGCTCAAGCTGCCTGATCTCATGTCTGGGATGGCATGGTTTGATTTGATTTACATGGACAAACTGCTCTATAGCTGTTTCACCTTCATTTTTCAAAATTTTATACACTACAGGAGAAACCTTATCTATAATTCGAAATGGCCCCTGCCAGGCTGCTAGAAATTTAGAATTTTTCTGTTTACTTTTTCCAAAATGAAACTTGTACACCTGATCCCCTACATTGTATTCCTTTACTGATGTCTTTTTGTCATAATATGACTTAGCACTGTCAGCAGCTCTTTCCAGATTTCTCTGCACAAAATCAATAGGTAGCAATTCTCCCATCACAGCCCCAATCTTAGCCAGATGGTCTGCCTTATCATTTCCCTCCTTATCCTCTCCTGGTGTTTTTAAATGCCCACGAATTTTTCTCCAGTATATTGTTAAATTATTTTCTGACACCAATTTGTCTATGGCTTGTATCATTTTTCCATGTTTAAGTGTTTTTTTGTTGTATGTAACCATGCCTCTTGCTTTCCAACCAGGCAAATACTCCACAAAGCTATTCCGTGCATAGTCAGAATCAGTCACCAGGACAATTTCACTGAATTTTTTATCAACTGCAGTAGCAATTGCTTTATAGATGGCTGCCAATTCCACCACCTGACTGCTCCTATCTCCAATCCTCATCCCTATACTAGGAACGCCTTCACATTTCAACCAGACATTTCCTATTCCTGCCACTAATTGTTTATTACTGTCATTTTCAATGTGAAAAGCACAACCATCCACATATACAGTTGGCAAATCCTTGCATGTTTTTTCATCAAAAGCTTTGTGTGGTGATTGTTCAAATTCCTGTAAACTAGCTTCCACTTCCATTTCATTTGGTATTTGTTCAGCTGCACAGTCATGTAAGTCAGCTAACCCTTGAGCAATTGGGCTCTTTTTATTTTGTCCATATCTTACTTCTACGGGAAAACCTTGTAATGCCAGCGTCCATGAAGTGATTCTGGATTGCGCTAGATTGCCTGATCTAATTCTTTTACTCTCTAAAAATTGCAAAGGTTGATGATTTGTTTCAATAATCACCTTTTCTCCCTGAACAATGGGGCGAAAATGTTGTAGCGCCCACACAGTGGTTAATAGGGCCTTCTCACATTCATTAAATTTCATTTCAACTTGGGAAAATGCCTTACTTGCATATGCAATGGTTTTGTGATTCAAATCGTGTTTTTGTGATAACACTGCTGACATACAATGTTCAGAAAAGCCTATTTCTATAAAGAAATCCCTGTCCTTTATGGGGTATGCTAAACATGGTGCCTTTACAAGACATTCCTTCAATCTAGCCACTGCATCAGACTGCTCTCTTTCCCATCTCCATGGAGTATTTAGTTTAAGCAGTTTAGTCAATGGTTGAGTGATTTCTGCATAATTCTCAATGAACTTTCTGTTATAGCCTGTCATCCCTAATAAACTTTTTACTCCTTTCACATTTTTAGGATCTTTTAATCTTTGTATGGCCTCTATTTTCTTCCTTTGTGGATTTAGCCCATGTTCAGTCACTTCATGCCCTATAAAGTTCACTTTTTTCTTGCACCATTGTGCTTTTTGCAAAGATACTTTGGCGCCTGCTTTCTGCAATTGGCGAAGCACATGTCTTATTTCATCAAAATGGCTTTTAAGGTTTTCATTTTTTATCAGGACATCATCCACATAAACTATTGTTCCTCTTTCCGCTGCATCCGGCATGGCCTTTCTCAAAAATATGCCAAATTCACTCCCACTATTGATGTACCCGAACGGAGCTCTAAGCCAGGCATATTGAGTCCTGTCAAATGTAAAGGAAAATAGGTGTTGTATCTCCTCTGCCAATGGCACACACCAATATCCAGATGTGAGATCTAATGTGGTAAATACATTTGAACCATGTATCTGAGCTAGGCCCTGATCAATGAATGGTAGTGGCCACCTAGATACTGGTACTCTTTTATTTAACTCTCTTAAGTCTGCACACAGCCGCCATTGACCATTTGGCTTTAACACACCTAAAATAGGCGTATTGGATGTGCTATGAATGGGCCTAATTATTCCCCGTGATTCCAAATTTTTAATAATCTCTGCCAATGATTCTAAACATGCCAGCGGTAGTCTATACTGGCGTACAAACACTGGATTTCTGCTACAACCTTCTGGTAGTGTGGCCACATGTAAATCAGTTAAACCACAATCATAAGCATCTTTTGCAAATACATCCTTAAACTCCATAAATATTTCCCTCAGGTCGTTTCGATCCCCATCGCTGTCACATGCATCCGCTAAGGAGATCTGCTCTTCTACCATTCTGGAAAATTCTGGAAACTCTTCTGGTAAAGGAATCTCAGCGCTTTCCTCTAACTGTGTGGCTGTGTCTTTTTGTAGAGCTGCCACTTTTAAATATTTTGGCATATCAGCTTCCACTTCAATGGGCTGATTTCCTGTTTCATTTTCATTTAAATTAAATATTATGCAATCCTCTTGATGGCAGCACACTGTCTCATTTGAATCATAAGGATACACAGAATGAATTTTAAATATTCCTTTGGGCTGAGAGTCCAGGTGTTCTGGCAACTCGCCCTTGGCATCTACATATTTTTCAGGAATATTCCCAATCACCATGTTATTTAAATCTGCCGTATAATGTGATTTTTGTATGGCCATTCCTAATGGGGAGTTTTCCTCTAAATGAATATCCTGACAACCTTTATTATTTACCATGATTTTTACAGATCCCTCACCAATGTCTACCAATGGAATGTATTCATAATCCAGGCCTTGCTGTTTTATGGATTCATTCAGGCATACAAATGCATCAGAGCCTTTCATCTGCTGCCCATTTTTGCATTTCAGTGTTATTGCAAACTGTTTTGTAAATGCAGGAATAATAGTATCTTTCCTTATTTGTAATTCAATGGCATAAGGAACCAGTTGTGCACAATGATAAGCCCTTCTTTTGTCTTCAAATTCAGGTGCCGGCCCACCTAGGCGTGACCATATTTTTTGATTAAGGAAATCTAACACCATACACATTCTGTGCATGATGTCATTGCCCATGTAAAATTCATTTTGTGCTCCATTCACTATCCATACATTATGGTAAATTGTTTTCTGCCCAATGCTAATTTTAAGCATGCATCTGCCTGCAATTCGGTTTTCAAAGTCTGGACTGTCCAACCCAGAAACATATTGGTTTTTAATCCTAAATTTCGGGATTTCTTCCCTCTCCATAATTTTTTGCAACAATTTCTCATTAATGAAACTCCTTTCATGTTCAAGCGCTAAAGTGGCTTTTATTGTTTTAAGATAATCATTTATACCAACGTGAACCCATGGTTGCTCATCTTCCATGTGTATTTCTGCCAGAGTGGTAATGTGTTTTTCTGAATCTGTTTTAGGAACAGTATTCTGTTTGCATGTATTCTCTTTTAAATAGAAACGTAATGTGTGCTCATTTATAGCAGTCTGCCAATCTTTCCTTGGGTCCAAGTATATTTGTACAGGTAGTTTTTCATTGTCGCTCTGAACTTTGTCTTGACACATTAATATAACAGTGACACTAGGTATGCAGCTATTCTGGAGATATACCTCCACAGCATCGTTTGTTTTGGCAACGGTGTGACATTCTTTTATATTGCTGTTTTGTGATTTTAGTTTCTTAGGCCTCAATGGTTTTTTGGTTAAGGACCACAGCACTCCATTCACCCCATCTATGAGAGGAGACAATCTTTTCAGGCAATCTGTCCCCATCAGAAATGGAATTTCACAAATAGATGTGATCAATACCTCTTGTTTCATTCTGTGCTTTCCTATTTTTATGTCAACCTCAGTTACACCTATGATGGGCACCTCCTCCCCATTAAAGTTAGGCACTGGGCCTTGATTTTCCTTCACTGTGATCTGACTCTGTGGAGGCCTCCCTTCATTGATACTCTTTACCAGCTCCTTGGACATAATTGTGGCCTGTGCGCCAGTGTCAATCATAGCAAAGGTGTGGCATTTTTCTTCTACAGTGATGGGTGCATAATATCTGTCCTCAACTTCCTCTAATACACATAAGAAATGTGAATTCTTACTGATTTCAGGGCTCACCTTTCTCAGGTCTTTTTCACTTTTGGCTAAGCACATTGGTAAATGAAAAGACATTTTTCCCTCCTTTTTACCCATTTCTGTGCGAGATATTTTATTCATTTCTCCATGTTCAGAGGTTTTTTGGAGTGTGGCCACTGTTCGCCCATCCATCTGGGGAACATCAGAGACCACATTACAACCTTCCAACTGAACATGTGTAACAACATCATTCAGCAATTTGTCATTTTTTAATTCTGTGCATTTGTGATCATTTAGTGTAATACCAGCCCTTTCAGCCTCTTCAAAAATATGTGGCTCAAAGAATTCTTCAGGTGATTGACTTGTACCCTCCTTGTGAGTATTTCCTTTTTCTGTCTGTGTTTGGTCATTGTTTTGATTGCCCAGGGAAGGAGCTATGGCATCCCCACTTACTCCCTGTTCACTGGTATTCCCCATGCATGAGTCATTTTTCTTAAATCTGTTCCTTTGTTCTTTTGGAATTTCTAATGTTTCTTTTTCATTTGTGCAAATCTTTACTGTTTTATTTAGCTCTAAGTTAAACCGTACCTCTTTTTTAGAAGTATTTGCACTTTCTGTCACAATTTCATTTACTGGTACTTTCATTTTTAATCCATTAGGCATCTCAGAGTCGTTATGCAAAATTATATCAGAGCAATCTGTCATTTTGGCACTCCAGTTATCATGAGTACTTAGTCACTTTTCGGAAGCCCCCCGGTCATTGCTATGGCCATCAGCCCCCTCTTTGGAAGGTTGTTTTTGCGCTGTATAGAGCTTTCCTATTTGCTCAGCTAACATTTTCACTTGGGCCTCAAGGTACTGGAACCTTTCCATCTCTCTAGGATCCTCTTTCTGTGGCCTAGGTCGATATTGGTTGTTTTCCCCCTGATTGGATCTATTCTGATACCTCTCAGGTGATTGATGTCGGTTGGGATGGTTTCTGAACTCTTGATTCATTTGTGGAGGGGAGCGGGTTGCACCCATCCTTTGATTATAGTCCCCTGGTGGGGAATCATTGTACTGGCGTGGACTGTAGTTCACGTTTTGCCTCATGTCCTGTCTCTCAGATTGTGGGTACTGGCCCCTATGTTGATTTCCATTATCAGTAAATCGATCCACATATCGGGGCCTATCCTGATTACCATATATCATGGTGTTGGGATCAAATCTGCTCTGTGTCCCCAATGACTGGTAGGGACCATCATTTCTTTGATCTTGATTTTGTCTCTGGTTATTGTTCATACCTGCCATATCAGACCGGTATCTTACCCGGGGTCTATCCCCTAAATATCTAGGGCTGATGTAGCTCTCTCTATTACTAGGATCATGTGTTTGGAATATTGGTACAGGAAATGGCGATCTTTGTTGATTACCCCTTTGTTCAGGTGTCACATTATTTTTACCTTGACTTTGAGCAGACTCAAGGGACATTTTGGCTGACCTGATTTCCATTACTGTGGCTGAGGGTTCTTTAGATTTATGCCTGGTATCTTTCATTTTATCACTTTCTCTACCCTGACAATAGAGTACCTCATATAGCTTTGTGCTTTGATGTACAATCCATTCAAGGGACTTGTCACGGTCAAATTCACGGACCAATTGGGATATGATGTCTTTCTGTAGCCCATAGAAGTATGCAGTTTTAAACTCATTGGAATTTGAGTCAAAAGATACATCAAAGCGAGAGAATGCTCTTTTTAAGTCTTGTAAAAATTGGTGAGGGGATGTATTAGGTCCAGCAGTAATTGTGTACGCGACTTTCTTTGCCTCCTGCAATGACTGAAAAGGAGAAAAATGACGCCTAATTTCTTTTTCAAACTCCAGCCATGTCATATTCTGCTGTTCATTTAATCCCCTTATGATGCTGGCCGTCGGGGCATCTAAAGTTAAATGAAAATATTGTCTGTACTGTTCCTTAGGTATCTGGAGTGCTTTAAAAATGTCATGCACCGCTTCTAAGTGATCCTCAATGCAGCATTCACCTCCCTTTTTAAATGGTTTGATCAGGGCTTTAATGGATTTCATTATTTTTATGGGGCTACTTGTTGCAATACATGGAATTGCACTATTTTGTGAGTCAATCCTGTTTTCAGGTGTATGAGATTGGTGACTGCCCCCAATGGGAGTATCAAATCCCCCAAGGGCGCTGCAACCAAGTTCAGTCACCGGCCCAGTCACTGGGGCACTAGCTCTTTGGGCAGAGCTAGAATTCACCTCCACTCCATTGAATGTGGTACCCTGCCGCCTCTCTTGGGACCTGGGAATGCACATTTGCTGTTCTAAGTCCTTACACTTTTTAAGGAGTCTGGTTGCTTCATTCTGCAAATAATTATTTTCATCGCTCATTTTATTAATCGCCTCCTGCATGTCGCACATTTGCATTTGGCATTCATTGAACTCTTTATTTCTTTTGTCTCTTTCTTGAATCATTTTAATCATTTCTTGTTCTGCACTCTGGAGATCACCTTCTTTTTCACAATGTTCTTTTTGTAAAATCTGCATTTCTGAAACAACCTCATCTTTATCCTGCCTAATGTGATCCACTAAGGCTTTTAAGTGTGTCAATTCTTGCTCACTATCTTCAAATTGTTTCTTGCTTTTGGATAACTCAGTATCAAAGTCTCTGCATTTTAATTGCATGTCTTTTTGGCATACATCCAATTCTGCTCTCAACATTTCCTGATTTTTACTTGCCCCCTCTAATTCAGTCTTTAACCTGTTAATTAGCTGAGTATCATTCTCTTGCATTCGCAGGGATTTGTTTAAAATAAACCATATTTTGCCGCATAGCCGTATTAAACAGTCTTTCTCTGCACTTTTATCGGCTGCATTCAATAATCTTGTAAGGCAGACCTGGATTATGCTGCCTTCTGCAAAAATATTGTCTAGTTTTTCTTTCTGCACCTCACCCTGAATGCGGTTACTCCATTCTAACGTGCTATTCGAAGACCAATTCCCATGTGCAAATAACTTTGCCTCTAAATATTGCACTAGATCTGAGAATGTGGTTTCCCTTTGTGACATTCTGAAATTCGTTTTTAGTGGCACACTGCTATTATAAAATGGGTTCCCTTTAATGTGCAAATGGCAGTGTGAGACACACTTGCCACGCCCAGTAGGTACTCTATGATCACTTTCCCGGCCTCCAACGCACCATAAATATGTAGGGTATTTTGTGGAGATTTGGGGCCTGACGGTATTTTATTACCGCCGAAAAATAACTTAGCAATAATCACTCTTTGTATTCAGATTTGGCCATGTGCAACAATAATACAATGGACATGCATTATTTCAGCACCCAGACCTGCATATTTGGTATACGTGGTTGGTGGTATTTTGGTGAGCATAATTCCCTTGTTTTATTTGTGGCCCCAATGTCCAGAATCCCTTATCTTCGCTTAGATTTATCGTGTGATCACTAGAGAGACCTCAGACCTGCATTCTAGGAATACCACATTTTCCAGTGATAGTGTTGGTGTGCCACCATGGGCGAACTCACTGACTTATTTACGACAGAGAGCTATATGTGGTAGTCTTGTGGTAATTTCCACTACCTTATATACGGTAGGGAGCTATGTTCAGAGAGTCTCTCTTCCCGTTGGCTCATGTACCTCCAACAAGCTATGCTACAGTCACTCACAATTATTCATACTGATTTTGACATGCACACATCTGTCTTAAAATGACCATTGCACTGTTTAAAAATCTCCCCACATCATCAGCATTGTAATGGTAAACAATAAACATCACCCGTCTGTTTTCAAATATTTTTCTGTATTATAAAAGTTGTATTTAAAAACGATCTCATTCTTTACAGAAATAAAATGGTACAGTCAAAGCATTGTCTGTGACACTCTGCAAATATAGTGGCGGAGAACAGAACTCAAATTGCAACATTATCACTTGATTAAGACACGCACAGGAATCCTACACTGACTGCATATTACCGTACACACTCAGCTCCCACACTTCTCATTACCTTATCTTTTTAGTTGTTCTCTTTGTGAATGTGGCTCTCTTGGATTAACTCCAGCAAAAAGGAACGCTTGCCTTCTCAAACCGGGGTCATTGCCTGGAATTCTCCGCTTTTGCAGATAGGAATGCCTCAGCCAGTGGAAAGGTCCTTCTTTCAGCTCTCCCCAATCTCGACTGCAGCAGGACACAGGAATCTGCATTCAGTCAGGAGCAGCACAGCCAGGTCTTCTCCCCAATAGTGCAGAAAGATGTCTGCCTGTCTTTTTCCCTGATACTGCCCACTAAAACTTTCCTCTCAGCCCTCTGTATGACGTGTCCCAATGAAATCCATCATCTCTCATCCTCCTACTCTTCAACAATAGCTTCGCTTATACATTTGCAATTGTTGCAAATCTGACTTCCTTCTTCCTGCAGTTACTGTGCACAAAAACACGGAGAATCAGGCAGAGAAGAGAAGAAAAAATCTGCACACGCATTTAAATGGTTTTCAGAGTATGCCTAATTCTGCAGTGGAGAACACATTTTATTAGTGGGTTATGTTAAATAAGGTTTTATTAGTCAGGTTAATTGTTAATAGGTTAGCTGTTAATTTTCAAATGTGTCTCTAGCAATATAGGCATTTCAGGTGAAAAATAGTGTGCATTTTTAAATGAGCACGTGTGCTTTTAACTGTAAAAATAGATTTGCATCTTATATGTTAAAATCGTTTTTGACTGAATAGCCTGTCTTTCCTTGTTAATCTGGCAACCCATATAGCAATGCACCGCACCCTTGTGGTGGTGCTGCAAAAAAATGTGCTACTTGTGCAGTAGTGCTGTACTCTGTACTGTAATACGCCAAATATCCTTACAGGACTGTGGGTAAATATGCAAATAAATGGAATATCCCTACCTATCATGGTAGACACATGGTCTCCTTATACTTTGGTCGATGTCAACACATTTGTCGAAGTACTGTCTGGCAACATGCAGAAGATTCAATGAACAAGAGTAAGGGCGACAGGCTATGGTAAAACACCCTTTGATATCATTGGATGTACCTGGATGAAGTTGCGTTTCCGTGACAGAGAAACGTATTGTAGACTATATGTAGCGAAGAACGGTTCGTCCGTGGTAGGATGGGAAGAACAAGCTGCTCTGCGTGTCAGGATTCATCCTGGGGAAGAGGTTCCCATTTTGAGTGTTTTAAAGGACAATAATGACATTAAAGCCACACTTGCAAAACCATTCCCCAAAGTATTTAATGAGAATATTGGACTTCTGGAGGGGTTTCAACACAAGATCATTCTTAAGAAAGGGGTAATACCTATAGCACATAAGGTAAGGGGTGTTCCCATCGGTACAAAAGAAGCATTGAAAAAAGAACTTTCCCGATTGTGTGAGCAAGATATAATCGAACCAATAGAAAGTTCAGAAGAAGATTCAAAAATCCAGATGACTTTACTAATGCACGAAGACCCCATTTTAGGTAACTCATCAGACGCCGTTTTTTACTAGGCCCGAAAATGATCTCCCAAAGCCTATTTCTCCCTTGGTCCCACACCGCACACAGCCAGCCCAGGCCCTCACCCCACTGCCTCCTGCTAGCTTTGCACAAACCCTGTTCTCACAGAAGTTCAGCTATTCATTGTTGCAACCTTTAGTGCTGTCCCAGAACAGATGAGCTCACTGCACTTTGTGAGACCAGAACAGGCCCTTGCCTAAGAGCCCACCTGTCTCCACTAACCTGCTTGTGCCCCTTTCGACCCCCACCCTGGTAAGCTGTAAACTACCAGGCCCCTGCCTCTCTGTTCTTTGATACAGATATAAATCTGGGCCTTTGTAGTGACCCAACAAGGACACCCTCAATAGCCCCGACCCCAGACACACATATATTTCATTCTAACCATAACACTTGTCCATTCGTAACATGAGGCATTAGGTAGATCAAAACAAGGTGGGCACCTGGGACGGATATTCTAGGTTTATGGGTAGGGGGGGTGCAAAGGGTAAAATGCCTGCCTATAACTTGTGTATGAACTCTGGGAAGCACCCACATTCCTACCTGACTTTACGAGTGTCATTTGTCTCATGTTCTCAAATACTGTGTTTGCAAGATCAGTTAGTCAGGGAAAGTGTCATTTTGCCGGTCTAACCTTCACCTCCCAAAGGTCACCCATGTGCTGCAGGAGTGACATCTAAAAACCCAGCAATCCCATGAGGTCAACACGTATGGATCCATACTGCGCCGATGATTTGACCCAATCGAGTTGTGGGATTGTATATTGTAATGTGATGTCATTTATAATGCTGGATGCCTTCTCAATGTGCTGCCCGTGTACCTCTGGTGGCAGAGCGCTCTCCGAGCAGCAGAGTTCTCTGCGTGCACAATTTATCTTATATAAACTTTGTTCTACTTGCAATCTCTCTCCTGGTCTCATTCCCTACTGGGGTGTGTCCATTATTCTGATTTTGGAATTTAGTGTTGGAGAATGGGCACCTTCAGTGTGTTCCCCGATACCCCATGCCTCTGGCACACCCAAAATGTTAGTGCCACAGGAAGCTGCCTTAGTAAAAGCCCAATGTCTCCTTCATCTTACACTTTGTAGAATAAAAATCTCCTTCCAGGCACGCACAGTGAAATTGAAACTCGTCCCGCCAGATGAAAAGCTCTGCAAAGAAGGATCACAAGGCCCGAACTGCTTTAAAGAACCCTTTCTGGTGATAGAGGGCAAAAACTTCGCAGAAAACAAATGGCTAGAATCAACATACATGTGCAAGGCTGAAGCACTGTGTGGGCTGTCTGATCAAAGACTAGAATGGATGGACCAAACCTGTGCACAAATATGGACAGAACTTATCACAAAGCTGACATGGGTCACAGCCCTCGAAAAGCCAATCAGGGTCCGACAGGAAGAAAATTATTAACTGTTTCTATGGAGAGAAAATTATTAACTGTTTCTATGGAGAAGGCAAAGTGCTCATGGCTTCCAACCCACACTCCAACAGAAACCTCGTCCTCTCTAACCTTCGAAAAGGTACTGCTGCCTTAATGGATTATTAGGTGTGAGTCAAACATGCGTACTTGCACCTCCCGCCATCATGGAGGGGTTATTGTTCGCTTGTAACACTGCACTCTGCCCTGCTGGTGATACCGGAAGAGCATGTAAAGGGGGGGGCAGTGCCTCAAGAGCAACCAAAGGCACCTCGACCAACTGAAGAGCAACCCCCCATCTTTGAAATATTCCTGGAAAAAGAAGAACCGCATGACCATCTGTCCCACAAGAAGCGTGCATCTAACTACCTGTCGAAAGAATCCCCTGACCTCCTTGCTCAAATCCATGATGAACACAAACTTTTCAGCTCAGCATTGACATTCTTTGCATCCCTTGCACCCAGCATCCAGACAAGAGTAAATGCAAAATGGCTCCAAATAGTTTGCTAGGAGCTCATCCAACTGCGGAATGATAGTGAAGAAGGGTTCAATGCCATCAAGGTGGAACTACGAGCACTTTGACTAAAGACCATGCAGAATAGGTACGTGCTGGACCTCCTAACTGATATGGAGGGTGGAGTTCATGTTGCACATTTGTACCTTCTTCAGAGGCTGAAAATTTAACATTTCACATGTGATTGCATCCGTACATGAACTAGGTGTGAACATGAGAAAAGAAGAAGGAATAAAGGAATACAGACCAACGACTGGTTCAGCATGGCATTCAGCTGGGTACCCTCTTGGCTTGGAACAATTATGAAGATGCTGATACCCAGCATTGTGTTCTTCCTGCTGATTTTCTGTGTGTGCCAGTTCGGACTCAGGTGTTGCACAAAAGCAGTGCCATACAGTGCGATGATGATGGTGACAAACGGCAACAGAAATAAGTCATAATACTAACAAGTGCAAACTGGAGAGAATGATGCACCCAAATACCGCATGGTGGCAATATACCACACAGGGGATGAGGTCGACAACTATTACCACACTAGTATCAAACAGCCCCAAGATATCAAAAATTATAAGGAGGTGTGGGTTGACCTGGATGGAGATGGGGGATGTATTTATATGACATGTACTCCTGAAGAATATGCACGGCATGGGGAGTTTAAGAAGTGTGCGTAGAGCATGGATGCCCATAAAAGGTACCCACACCTGAGATGAAGCAGTACAAGGTGCTGAATAAAGTAGACGTACTGGGGGAGGGCATTTGTTACTTTAGGAGTAGCGAAAGGAGGGAATGTTGGGAAGGAGGTAGTCCAATCCCACCCACCTCATTCCCACAGTAAACAGATCATGTGCAAGCCAAGGGGGGAGAGACCCCTACCCCCACAGCACCTTGCCTTACTTATGACATAACACACAAAATCTACCTACATAACATAACCCACAGCCCCGCCGATAAACACCATTTTGTATTAGAACAGACACCATCTTTTACTAGGCCCAAAAATCCTCCCTCTGCAGAATCCAGCTCTCCTATTCCCGGTGCCTCTCACACAGAGCCCGAGTCACCAGAACGCCCACCATAGGCTTAATCCTGGATGGTAATATATTCGCTCCTAATCACAACCTGTCTGGTCCTGCTACAAGGCATCAGGTGACATAAATAATATATCAAACCCCCAAGGGGACACCTTGGTGCAGGGCTCCAGTATCAAAGAAGGGCTGAATACAGAGGTTGGAATGCCAATACATTCACCCATGTTTCTCCAAAGTACCCCCATTCATGCAAGGATTTTATGGTTGCCATTATTCATATATTATCAGATCCAGTTGTATTAGCTTAGCGTTAGGAATGGTATTCCTATTATATGTTTTTCCCCTCCTTTATTCCCTTTGCTGAATTGAATGCATGCTGTGGGTCTGCGGGTATGAGGTCATGAATGGAATGCCTGGAGTGTGACTGACTGGAAAGCTGAGTGTATGAGATTCCACCCAGAGCAGTTGAGAATGATGTAGCTTGGATGGTAGGAGCCAGTGGGCTTCCCTAGTACTGTACTTCCTATCTTCTGTGATGTAACCTGATTAACGTAACCTGAAGATCATCACCTGAGTATCCTTCATAAGTACCCTGACTGCAGGTCATAACACTTAGGACAGTTAGGAATGCTATAGTTGTCCTGACCTTCACCACGGAGATGAGCCCAGCTGACCCACGTGCCACCAGACTGATTTGGGAGCAGCAGCCAATCACAGCCTGGCATTCCCTATGAAACAAACTGCCATATGGCCCCTCCAATCCGCACCCCAAATTTGTACCCTATGTGATGTCATAGTTGCTGACGATTTTTATCTTTATAATGTGCTGCCTGTGTATTGTTTTGCAGAGCGCTCTCGGGCAGCAGAGTTCTTTGCTTGCTAACTTTATTTCATATAAAGTTTGTTTTCCATGCAATTCATTTACTGGTCTCATTCCCTGATGGGGTGTGGTCATTATTTTTGTCTATTGAAAATTGCGTGCTTTAGGGTGCCCGCCTTCAACCTCACAGTACTGGGCTACTGTTAAAAGATGCCAGCCCAAATGCTGGCTACCCACACTCTGTACAGCGCTCCGCTGCTCTCGAGCTAGGTCTGTGCTTTAAACAATAAATGTAAAACATTTTTAAAAATCGTTTCTGGTCAACTGCCCTGAGGACATTCAGGATGATCTATTTTGTATGAGAAGCTATGGGAATATAAGCAACATAAAAACATGCTCAAAGGTCACCACGACTGCATTAACAATTAAAGATTTCCAGGCCAGAGGTAATGGTGAGGTGGCCAAAAAGATCAACTGAAAAACATTAAATGGAACCATGTTCCATTTTAAGGAATGTCCAATCTCCTGGTGATCACTGACCCTCCCCGGTGGGCCTGATTGCAGAAAAACAGAAACAAGCAAGGGATTGTTCTTCTTTTACACCTTGGAGTCTCTTACCATATCCCAAGAGGCAGCTGCAATTAAGCAATAGTCTGTAATGGTTCTCCTCTGCATTGCCTGAGAGGAGTAGGTTGCTGGGAAATCTTGAGTAATAAGGCTATTGAGGACTCTCTGGTGAAATGGTAGGCTATATACCCTTAATAAAATAAAACATTTCAATTTGAATGATTTTAAAGAATCAAACATATACTGTCATGTATTTTTCATGTGATTTTTCAGTTATCCATTTATATCATGCTTACCGCTTCACTTTCTGAACATATCTTTTAAACGACCTTTCCGTTAATTAGGGGTAAACCTGTCTTTACAAACCTTATATTGACACAACTACTACTAAACACTAATTCGGGCTACCTCACCACTCCTACCCCTTCATGTAATCTGTGGCTGTTTACTTAAAAAAATCAACGTCCTTGTTTATTCTAAACTTTAAAATTCAAGATTTGGGGTTTTTCATTGAACAATGAGATTTCTAGCTTTTTCATTCCATATGTTGAGTATTAGCCCTGTCAAGTACAATGTTAAATGCACCCAGTGTTTCCTGTCAAGAAATATAGTTACCCTGAATTCTAAGTCAAGGAGATATGTGATTCTAAATGGATGACTGGACTTCTTGTCTGGAAGAGGTATCCTGTTTGTGACCAATCGGGGGAACTAGCACATCTAGAAACCCACAACTGGAAACCAGGTGTGCATGCAGGATTTTGTAGTATGCATAGTGCATTCCACTTCATCGCAGTTCCTTGTTTTTTCCAACTGGGTGGAGATGAAGATGACACATTTAGGGGACCCTGATATCATCTTCTACTAGCAGTGTGTCTCCTGAGTTTTAGAACACCTGGACATGCTGCAAGGAGACCTAGCTGCATTGCACTGTTGGAATAGTGGAACAGGTATGGTATGGCACTTGCACGGATCCAACTGGTTATGGTATCACCATGGCGGCTACAGTGTGCCAGTGCTGAGGACAATGTTGCCACTTTGCAAAGGAGCATTTAGGCATACATTTTTGGCTCACACAATGGAACCCCACACAAAGATGCGGCCTCAATGTTGCTTGATACAGTACACTAGAAGATACCCGCCAAACCACTTGCAACATCTCCATCTTCTTCATAGAGGACAGGCTCTGTGTTCCTAGCCTCTCTTTCCCCTGTCATCTTTTCAGTTATGTTTTTCCATAGGTTCTGCTCCTGCACCTCCCCTGTGCTCCCATATTTTTGTTATCTCTGGATGGTTTACCGTCTTAGTCTTTCGCCGTTTCTTGAGTGAAAATATGTTGGAATAACATCTGCTGTACCACTCTTGCGCACTAAATTCTATAGTGTGACTCATTAGTAAACAAAATAGAGAGCAAACATGCACATTACAGTAATTAACGATAAGAGAACAGGTTACAAACATCTTATGAACTAAAACATTTTTAAAGTAGAGGTTGATACATTCAGTAAAAACGATCAGGGGCCCACCTATGCTACCTGCAAGCTGAACCTCATCCCAGCCACCACAATAGGCTGCTGATTCCAGGCCTTGACCAAGTACTGATGGACTGCAAAATCCACAACAGAGTCCTCAGTGAACATGCTAAATGAATGGCTTCTCTAAAAGATCTTACCCCTCCACTCTATGAATAGAGGCCCCAACCATTCTAACGCTGCATGTAAAGGGCAGAGAAGGGAAAGGCACATAGTTGTCTCCAGGGCCCCTTCCCACTGGTAGAGACAGTCAGCAATGTCTCCCACTTGCCTGACATGTACCACAGCCGAGGCAGGTGGGCCACGCTCAATCTGCTATAAATCCTACTTATTTGGGGGCACCATTGTGAACAAGTAATCATTGATGCTGTGGTGTTGGTTTTGTCGGGGACCTCCTGGCTGCACCCGCAAGCACATTTGTTTTTTACTGCCCATGGTCCTGCCAATCCCTACGGCCATTCCAACTCACTTGTTCCTCCCGGCCCAAAGCACCCACCTGCCACGGATGTCTTTGAGCTAGCCATATGCTTTTAAGGGGATGTGAATGATATTTCGAATTAGTGTCCTGAAAGGTAACTGCTTTTAAAACATGTTCGGGTGAAAAGAAAGTGTCTTACTGAAGAGTACCTTCTGCAGTTTAATTTATTACCAACATGCATGTCTTAGCACCTGTTCCTTGGACTGAATACCTGTTAAAAAGACATCACTGGCAAAGCACAGATTCGGCTCTTACATAAGCACCAAGCATAAAATGTCCATATACTAACTTCACTGCTTGCTGTTGCAATCTTATGCTTATGTACCATTAGAAGTGCCTATAAAATGCCAACCCCTATGCCTACACAATAGCCACAATTGTTGGCTTTGTCAATGCTGGTTAACTGAATGTCCTGAGCCTGGGGTGTTTTATTCCTGTCCTGTTTTTGCATGGCATATATGTATATAAAAGAAGAAAGGGTATTCCAACTTAGTTATATGTATATCTAATTTACTGATGTATACTAGACTGGGTTTAGGAGACAAGAACTCCTTATACTAAGTCTTGAAAAAATAGACTAAGTATAGCTCCAATGTATCCAAACATTTTTTACATAAAACAATATTTAATGAAAAGACAAAAGCTCATTAAGAAATTACTTTCATAAAAAATGTTTTAGACCCAAACATTTTCATCATGTATGCAATGTTTGGGTCTAAAACATTTTTTATGAAAGTAATTTCTTAATGAGCTTTTGTCTTTTCATTTAATATTGTTTTATATAAAAACCTTTTGGATACATTGGAGCTATACTTAGTCTATTTTTTCAAGACTATTAGTATAAGTTTCAAGACTATTAGTATAAGGAGTTCTTGTCTCCTAAACCCAGTCTAGTACACATCAGTAAATTAGGTATACATATAACTAGGTTGGAATAGCCTTTCTTATATACATATATGTTAGGTCACCCTCTGACCGAGTGAGAGGGTTTTTTTTTGCGTTATAGGTTGTTAGCCTTTAATAAAGCTACTGTTTTTGCATGGCTTCATTAGTCATTTTCTTTCAAATCTTGTGTACTGTGCATGTATTCAATATTCCTGGTTTGCGCCATGTAACTATGAAAAATATTGTACGGAAAAAGTTGGGATCATTTCATGGAGAAGCTGTTGTTCTGTTGCTCCTGTTATATTGTGATGGGATGGGCTTCTGAGAGCACGTTTTGAGTAACTCCTTCAAAGAATTCACAGGGATTGCTCAGGATCATTTCATGGAGAAGCTGTTGTTCTGTTGCTCCTGTTATATTGTGATGGGATGGGCTTCTGAGAGCACGTTTTGAGTAACTCCTTCAAAGAATTCACAGGGATTGCTCACCATGCAGACGCCAGCCATTCCAGTTGTATGGAAAGAGCTGCCATGATTTGAGGTTAAAAAAAAGTGGGTTCTGCCCTATAACTAAAGGGCACCAAAGGGGTGAATAGCCCAATTGGCCCCACTCCGGGTCACCAACGCACCTGATCTGAAATGAAAGTGAGAACATGGCACATATGCTTTGCTCCATGCTAATAAACACTGGTCAATTGGCACAAGGGTGACCCTTGTGAGCAGTAGCACCACGGCAAGGTTTGACCATCTGCTACTGGACATTCACACCATTCACACCACATTCATCAGGGATGCCCCGCAGGCTTCCCATACACTGAACACCAGGGCCTGATCCCAATGCAGAGCTCTTGACTATAATCTACCCGACACACAACTACTAGAAGCTCAAGATCACTGATTGCGTCAGAGAAAGAAGAGCCGTCTGAAGCAGACATCCTGCTGGATTCTGAGTGAATCAAGATGCAGTCACTCCTCATTCGCACCAGGCATGGCCCATGGTAAGTCCACCATCCACACACTGCGCATAAGAGCCCTATGATGCTGTGTAGCTTGTGCAGGCCAGTGGATGGCGCACACATGCCCTAGTGGCATGGTAACGCCAACCACAGTGCAGCGTCAGGAAGAGGGTTCCAGAGGGTGGAACAGGGAAGTCAGGAGCAGCGCAGGGAGCTAACCGATGGTCCATTCTGCCCCTCTATACACAGTCTGCCTCAAAATCAGTCTGTGTATAATGCGTGAAGTCAGGGCCTTAACAGCTCCACCTCTGTCCGCCTCCCCCATCAGCCCCATACACAGAGGCCACTCTGTGGAGACGTCCTTACTTCACCTCAATGTTCCAGGCCGCTGTATGTCTTCTTGCTGATAGATTTTATCCATCAGTGGTGATTTCTGGATACTGAGGCTTGTGCCTCGTTACTCCATCTTCTCGGGTTGAGTATGTTGCTGTCCTTTCAGATTCTTCTTGGTCTGTGTGGACTGTCACAGTAGGGCTGCTTTCAAAGGGACCTCGACGTGATGCCTTGTTCAAGACCGTCTCGGCTATCAAGAATATATAGGCCAGCAGCCGGTGACGTCACAAGAGAGGGTGAGTGACACGGCCTCTAGTGTCATAAGAGACTAGTGGGGTCAGAGGTGAGCAGTGGGGCAAGATGAGGAGGCCTGTCTCGGGCACCTTGGGCGAGGGAAGATGATTTTGACAGGGGTCACTCTGGAACCTCACACAGCGAGTCCACACCTTTTCACCATTCCCTTAGAATTCCTGACAGAGTCTGACCTTTCAGCTGCACCAGAGGTCACTCGGACACTGTAAAATATCTCCTGACGTGCCTTACCCCGTCATCTTTTGTACACCTCTCCCCATGCCTAAAATATCTTCCTCCATCTCTGCTCCTCACATTCCTGCTGTTTCCGACAGTTGCCGCTTTCAACACCAAGACCTGAACCCACATGGTTTTCACCCCTTGTCTCATCCACGCTGCGACCCTTCCTCTGAATTAGTCACGGCCTGTGGTATTCAACTCCTGTTCCACGCCCCTTTTCTACGTTTCCACTCTGCCCATGTCTTTGGCTGCTTTTTAGTTTGTGCTATTGCATTAGAGTACAGATGGGGAGGAGGGGGGTGATGGCATATGAGGAGGGACACACCGCCTGTACGTGTTGTTGGGTTATATGCCCACCCATTTACTGCCCATGGCCATGCTAACCCCTCTCGCCATTCTAACCCAGTTCCAGCTTCCCACAAGCCCCCTACCAAAAAACCTCCTTTGTGCTCGAAGTGCCTGCCAGTGTTTTTTCAAAGCATTCTTCTGAGAGTTAATGACAATTGGAGCTGTAAATCAGCTTCTGGGGTAATACAAATGTCTTAACCAGGTCTGTCTTCAGCCACTAGATTTATAAGCACTATGCTTGCCTTTCACTGAAGTCCTGTCAAAAACAAGCATTGGCAAAGCCAACAGTTTTGGCTTTTGTATAAGAATTAGTCACTTGCTAAGCGCTGCTGTTAGATGCCCAGGTACTCACACCAGTTTACAACTGCTACCATCACTGACCAGATAATAGCCAGTCAATACCACTACGGCAGTTGGTTCCTGGAAGTGCCTTTCCCATACCTACACAAAAGCCCAAACTGATGGCATTTCCAATGCTTGTTTTGTAAGGCCCACACAACACAAAAAGGCATTGACAAAGCCAATAGATTTGGCGTTTCAGGTTTATTGCATTTCGCATTTATAGATAAGAATGCAGTTAATACTTGGGCTCTACTTACCCTGTAACTCCAAACATGACTGAAAGTTACTGTTTGCAAGCACATAATATTAGTTAATACTTCTCTTCACTGTGGTGTATCAGTCATTTTACATGTTTTATTGCTAATGTTATGTGTTAGCAAACACTAACTTGCAGCCATGTGTGAAACATTTAAAGCAAGTATGGTGATGTCTGGGGCTAGAGTGGTGGAGCAGGGTTGAGCTAGGGTGGGAGGGAGCTGGTCCCATTGCACGGCAGGCAGAGGTGGGCCTGGTAGGCATGTCTGGGCTAGGGTTCAGCTGTTGCTGGTGGTAGGCAGGTTTGAAGGAGGGTTGGTGGTAGAGATAGAGTGCCGGATGGGAGGAGTTAGCAAGGGCAGGTGGGAGAAAGGCATGAGGGAGGAAGCTTGGGGTGTGTGGGTAGAGGTATGAGCAAGTGAGCTAGGTTGGATGGACATGAGGGGCCTAAGCTGGGGTGGGAGGCATGCGTTTGTGGGCTGTGGGGGGCTGGGGGAAGGAGGGAGTGATCTAGGATGGGTGGTGTATGAGGGAGTGACAGAGGGTGTGTGGGTGAATATGCATGAGGCAGTGAGCTAGGGTGGGTGGTTTTTTGATCGATCATGAGGGTGAGACCTAGGTTGGGTGGGCAGAGGCATGAGGACGTGAGCCAGAATGGGTTGGTGTGGGCACAGAGAGCTTTTCACAAAGGGGTGAGGTAGGGTACCTCCTCTTAATCTACCTCTCTGTTAAGATGTATGTACACATAGAACCTTATTATGTGTATAGTTCCATGTAATTTATGATGGAAATAGTTTTGTTGCCTTAGCTACCGCTTCCTGTATGGTTCGAGAATATCTGAGAGAACCATACACGAAGATGCCTTGTTGTTGAGGGCTAGTCTCTCGGGGACTCCTTCAAATAAGCTTATGAAGTTACACATAACAAAGCGTAAACTCCATCATTATAATTCGCAAGACACTTGGTAGCTAACATTTTCCCTTGCCAAAACCTGCCTGTGCCCCTCAGTTTCTCTACCTCTACTCTAGCACTTTATCCATCGAGGTCACATCCCTAACACAGCTGGCCGTACTGACCTACCTAAACTTAAAAATGGCCTGATTGTCCTTAATCTATGTAGGTCCACACATGTATGGTCCCCAGTAACTTCCATTTACTCCATGCCACAACCTGGTTAGAATGTCACTCACACTCACCTCATTGTAAGAAGCTCACGGCTTCTTGTCAAATCTGACTTCCTATCTATTGGACATTCTTTTGCGATCAAATGAGCATTGCTCTTTCTGGTATATATTTGTATTTTATTTGGGTTTTATATCACGCTTTAATCCAAGGCGATGTACATGTGATCAAAAATGATACAATAAATGAACATTATCAAAACATAATGTCACATTTATATTTATTTATTTGTATGGTATTTATAGAGCGCACAAATACCGTGAGGTATCGAAGCGCTAGGGGGGTGATAGGGGGCAGGTCGGTAGAACTAAAACCAAAGGGTGTTTAAAACCTTGTGGAACGGGAGGAGCTCATGGAGCTTATGAAGATCTAAAGCCATAGTGTTCCAAAGTGTAGGGGCAAGAACCGCAAAGTATCTTCCTCCAGCTCTGGTGCAAAGAAATCTGGAGACATGTAGCAGGAGTTTATTAGCTGAGCGCAGTGATCGATTAGGTGTGTAAGGCAGAATCTGTGACCACACGAATTCAGGCCCTGTATTATGAATTGGCCGATGAACCATACAAAGAACCTTGAACTTAGTTCGACTTCTGATGGGAAGCCAATGTAGTTAGTTTAAAAGTTCATGAGAGTGAGCAAGTCTGGTGTCTCCAAGGGCAAGGCGCACAGCAGACTTCTGGTGTGTTTGGAGCCGTTGCAGTAACCTCTCTGGTTGCCCAAGGTAAATTACATTGCAATAATCAAAAGAGCTCATGATTGAAGCTGTGACAATTTTTGACCTAACAGCAGGTGGCATGAGGGATAGAAACTTTTTTTAGAACCTTAAGTTTAAGAAAGCCAGTCTGACAAACTGCCGAGACCTGAGCTTCCCGCAAGTCAGTGGTCATAAGTTTGATCCCAAGACTTAACCATAGGGGAGGGATCAGGGTAAGGTCTAAGGGAAGATGGCCAGTAATCAGAAGTCCATGAATGACTCTCCACATTTGATCCAACCGGAAGAACCTCCGTTTCTTTTGCCGTTAAGCTTTAACAAATTGTTAGCCACCCAGTCTCCAATTGCAACAAGGCAGTTTTTCAGTTTACAAGAGGCATCGGAAAAAGGCGTATTAAGGCGAAACAGAATCTGGGTATCGTCAGCGTAGGAAAAGAAATGTACTCGATGGCTGGCAATAAATTTGGCTAATGCCTGCATATAAAGACTAACAAGCAGTGGGGACAAGGCAGCGCCCTGTGGGACTCCACATAGCAGCCCACTGGCAGTAGATTTAAAAGGGGAAAGGGAAACTGATTGGGCCCTGTCCCATAGAAAAGAGGAGAACCATTTAAGCAGGATGCCTGATATTCCAGCCTCATAAAGGGAGGGAAGCAATTTCTGGTGGTCAACCACATCAAAGGCCGCAGAGAGGTCAAGGAGAATCAGAGCTCCCACCTCTCTGCAGTCCTGAAGCAAGGCACTATTGTCCATAAGTGCCACCATTACGGGTTTGGTCTCCAACCCGGGGCGGAATCCGGATTGAAAAGGGTGAAGAAGGACATTGGCCTCCAAGAAGGCAGATAGTTGAGGCGTCACAATTGTTTCCATTAATTTCATTAATACTGGGATAGGGGAGATAGGGCAATAATATACCGCAACCGCCGGTTCAAGATGAGTGTTTTTAGCAGAGGAGAGATTATTGCATGTTTAAGAGGGGCAGGAATATGCCCAGTGGTAAAGGAGTAATCAAGCGCCGCAGTAAAAAGAGAAATAGCTTTTCATGATGGTCTCTTGAAGCACAGCAAGCGGGATGGGATCCAGAGGAGAGGCTGAACGTAGTTTGTTCAGAGTGGACAGAACCAGGTTGTCTGTTACTGCATTAAAGTGAAAGGCATTAGGCAAAGTTTCCTCCATAGCATCATGAGCCAAGGGAGGATCAGACAGTGTTAATCTTACTACACTCATCGGTTGTCGGATTTTAAGGATCTTATCACAAAAAAAAGAGGGCAATGTGATCGCAGTGGGCCTGAATGAGGAGATTCGCTGGGGGAGCTTTAGCAGGAACAGTCAATTCCCTAGTCACACGAAACAGCTCTCGTGAAGAGTAGGCAGCAGTTAGGATGTGATTAGCATAAAAGTCAGCCTTGGCTGTTTTTATAGCAGTATGGTATACAGTTCTAGCCTGTAAAAAAACGGACAGAGCAGCGGAGTAGATTAGAGAGCCACCTTTGTTCTGCTCTATGACAGAGCTGCTTAAGTGATTTAAGTGAAGGAGAATGCCACAGGGCAGACAGCAGGGCTCAACATAAACATTGTGTAAGGGGAGCACGTTCATCAGCCGTACCTTGGATAGCATCAATCAGCGTGTTACAAGGATCTTTAGGATCAATAGGAGTTCCCAGACCTGTGAGAGTGATAAGGGAATTGGAAATGGAATCAGGAGAAACCATAGTCCAGTGGAAACGGACATTCGAGAAGGGCCACTGATTTAAGTTTAAGTCAGGAGACAGGTAGAGAAAAAGGCACAAGAAAATGATCCGACCAAGCCACAGGGTGAGGGGGAAACACAAAAAGGCCATCAAAGTTGGAAAACAGCAGGTCAAGCTGATTCCCTCCTCTATGGGTGGGGCAGTGATTTCCAAGAAGAAAAGTGCTGTCACGTAAGCCAGAGACAAAGTTCCTTGCTTTTAAGTCACCAGAATCATTGGGGTGGATATTAAAGTCACCCAAGATCACTGAACTGGAATGTAGCAGAGAAAGGTCAGCAACTAACTGGGCAAAATTGTAAATAAATTGATTTGATAAATAGCTAGGAGGGCGGTATGATATTAAAAAATGAAACAAGCTCATAGGAGATGGTTGGAGTCTAATCAACAGAGTTTCGCATGCACAGTTATGAGACAATGGGATAGTAGAACAGCTTATTGAGTTCTTAAACAAAATGGCAATACCACCACAGTCTTTGGGGCAGGGCGATCACGGTGCAAAATATTGTAGCGGGGGACTGAACCCAGACTTAAGTAAATACGATCTCAAAGAGTCACGGAATACAGAATAAAGAGATAGAACAAAGAGAACGAGGAAGAACATTCCAGTGCAATGGAGCAGGGAGAATGAGCGGAAATGCGACTGAGCACATGGCTGACAAGGGTCAACAAGAAGAAATTGGGAACAGGAATGAAGCGAGCGAGAAGGGGTATAGAATGAAACTAGCAAAGAAAGGTAATCAGGAACCAGGCCATAGAGAGATTTAAAAATAAGACATAAGAAATTAAATTTGATGTAACACAGGAATGAAAGACAGCCTGGAGACGAAAAAGAAGAAGAAATAGAGTCACGGGGGTAGAAGACAATAGGCGAATATAAGCGTTAAAGACACATTTAAGATGAGCTAGAAGTGTAAGAGGGAGACGAAAAAGCACTGAGGAGCAGTAGAAAATATAGAAAAAATGAGCAAAGAAATCAGGAGTTTGGTGGCTTTAAAAGTCAAGAATGAGCGAGTCTTCCAGATATTGTATAGGTGAAAACAGCAAACTTGTGAAGATAGAGAAATGTGATATTTAAACAAGAGATCAGAGTCAAAGTAAAGTCCAAGATTACGAGCATTAAAGGAAATAGATAGTCGAAAAGGAGGACATGAGATAAAGAAGTGAAGGAGAAGAGGGGGTATTGTGCTAGCAGGAAAGAAGAGAACTTCATTTTTAGTAGTATTGAGAACCAAAAAGTGAGCCGACATCCAAGAGACAAGTAGAAAGTTTGCTGTGAATATCGGAAGAAAAAGATGAGAAGGGCCTATATAAATAAATAGGGCGTGTGGGTGGCAGAGTTGTGAATTTGGGTGGGGACATTAGGGATATGAGGGTTGAGGTTGGGCGTTCAGGCACATGGAGGGTGACATTGAAGTAGGGAGGGCGGGGTGAGGTCTGGTGGGTTCATGAGGCAGAGAGAGGTTATATCAACATGAAGCAAATCTAAATGGGACAGGATGTGTTTAGCAGATTAACACATTGTAATGATGGTCACTCGTGTTACAGAAGAATGCTCTAGAACTTTAGCTATTGGTGCTCCGCAAGCCTCAGGCCACCCTCTCCCATACACAAACACTATGATATAGTGCCAATCATTTTGCAGTGCGAAAACAAATGTTTGCCAAATATGTATCACATCAGCTCACTTTTGTTTGCTTTCCTTAGGGACCCCAACCCATTACTCAAAATGAAAGAAAAGGAAATGTGCCATAAACATGCCTCACACACAATGAATAATATGCAAATCTGATCATAGGGAGAACCCATAATTCCTGCATATGTAGCCAGTCACTTGCACTACTAATCAGAGTGTTCACAAATCTACTTCCAATGCAACCCCTGAAGTAAGGACAAAGCCCTGAAAGGATTTGTGTCCTTGGTTGGGCTCAAACCATTAACCTTTCTATATACGGCCAAACATGCAGATATATTGCTCCACACCCTTTTAGGCAGCCGGCGCAATCCACATACATATATCACCCATCTAAGGGACATCAGACTTGGCATCGTTGGCAGCAAGTGCATGAACCCATTGAGCTACCTTCCCTAGCTACAATACACCTCGCAAGTACATTAATGATAATAAACGTACATCTCGAAAACATTTTGATAGGCTCTAACCTTAAAGACATTTTCCAAATCTCTCTGTGGGTACATCCCCTTGCCCCTTTATTGGAAGCATACTAGTACTGGAAGCCAGTGCATGTGGCAGTTCCTCTCTCCAGTTCCCTGGTTACGGGGATGGCCCTGTCTCCAGTTCAGTGTTATGGGGACGGCCTGCCTCCAGTTCCCTGGTTACATGAATGGATCTGCCACGCATTCCCTGGTTACATGGACAGCCCTATGTGGTTACAGGGTGGGCCCGCCTCTACTTCCCTGGTTACTGAATTCAATCTAGTTTTGAGATGGATGCAGTTTCCTCACTTGCTCGCAAAACCTATCCCTTATAAATCTAATTTCTATACAGCCTGATCAATAGTCATCATTATCCTACCTGACTGGGCTTTGAAGACTTGGCAACGAATATATAAGAATGTTCAACATTTATGAGGTTAACAAGCTGCCTTTGCTTACAATGCATGTACCACAGGAACATTAAATAAATAAGCAGGTCACGACTCTATTGTTTCCAGAACAATGCAGCATCCAACGTAAAATTGAACTTATTTTCCTTCTTTATTGTCAGACTAGAAATACAGTTTGAAGTTACAGAAGCAGTGGTAGTTGTAGGTTCCAATTTAAAATGAAATTTGTTATTTGTGAAAAACAAACCCACTCCATATGAAGGGTGGCATTAACAGCATTTTTGACAGAGGACAATTAAATGTCAAGTTTTCTACGAGAAGGCTCTCTAACTGGAATTGGGGGAAAGGGGCTTCACACTTTCAATGGGCCCAATCTTTGCCGCTGTCTCCCAGCAGTGGTTGGATTATTCCAAAAGTACAGATTATTTTGGCAGTTGCTTTTATTTTGTTGCAATGGTATGTTTGCTTGTAAATTTAAAACCAAAAATGTAAAACACAGGAGTGCCCGCTCCCTTTTAGAACCTGTCCCGGCTGCATTAAAAGTACAGCTTTTAACCGTTGTGCATTAGGAGCCTTGAGTGTTGCTGCCAGAGAAGGCCAGGATACATAGAGCAGGGCTTTTTCTGGCACCCATAGCGAGTAAGGAGGATGGCAAGAAGAGGAAGAGCAGGTTTGTGTAGTGAGAGTGGGCCAGGGCACGAAACCTGGTTGGAGGCGCAAATGATGGTGCAGTGCGGAAGGAGGGGAGCAGCTACAGCCAGAGGGAAAAGGAACATGTTGTTCTTGCAAAACATTTGTGTGCTGGAAGGGAGGGTGAAATGCAGCTGATGAGGAAGAGAGATATCAAGCCCACAATCCTCATTTGCAAGAGCCATGAGGGACAAGCTATTGCTGCATGGGCCCCAGCACTGGCTCCACGATTCGGTGAAAGAAAATGGCTACCTTACCCAAAAAAGCACATACTGCAGACCCAATGAAATCACAGTGACATCACTAACACACAGCACACTAGACCAAACCCCACGAATCAGTACATTGAACATTTTCAGGGACATTTTCGAATAAAATGTAACTATAACAGTAACTTGTTTATTTTTACTACAACATACATTAAAATATGTAACATAACTTAAAAGGTGTAGGAAATATTTTTTAAAGCATCAATCAAGTCAAATAACTTTTTATTAACATTAACATATGGCGGCCAACATTTTGGAAGTAAAACTGGCTGACAAATTCAGCACACAATACAAATGGGCTGTGATTTTTGGTGGCGATGGTGGGAATGGGTGAAAAATCATATACATTTGACTTAAAGATGGGCATTAAATGGGTGGATACATAGCCAAACAACATAAATCCATCCTCATATGACAAAGCCTTGTTCAAAGCCCTTATTTGAAGCTCTTTTGTTAAAGCTCTTTATGCGTGCAAGATTGGTAGCGGTCGGAAGCGGCTGACACTCTGTACACTTGTGGCTCGATCGTACAGATCCTCAGTGCGGCTTGACTGCCGGTGACGTGCAAGTGTTCGTGTATGGGTTCTTTCCTCTAGTAGGAAGCCCCAGGAAGTCCTAGGAAATTTTTCTTTTTTGCGAGCAGACGGTGAGCAGACGGCGGCGGCGTTTAAAGAGGAGAACGAGCTCGGACCGGCTCTGAGCTTCGATATTACTGATATCGTGTATCGAGGCGTACCCGCGAGGCACAGAGGTGGGTGACCGCGGCTGCTAGCCTAGCGATCCCGCGGAGGCGGAGGTGCGGTGTGACGCTTGGAGGCCCCGTATCAGTGCTGGTGGGTGCCGGTGGGTCTTCAGCCGCGTAGCCGATTTGCGGCAGCCGCTTTGATCTGCTCCACAGACACCGACAGTGAGGTCTGTATTATTTGCACTATCGGTACATTCTGCATTTTCTGTGCCATTTCATGGACTATTGAGCATGGTAACTGTCTGAGTTCGAGCCCAAGCTAGAGCCAATTTCCTCCTCCTCCTTCAGTACCTGAGCATGAGCCTGAGCTTGCCGGAGAGACGGTGATTGAACCGGGGCTCGGGCCTGTGTAAACATATTGATACCGGTATTGATAAAGGGTAGTGGGTTGAGGATTTGAAGGGTTGCAGAATAGAAATTCTTATCCTGCATGTGGTGGGCTGTTGCAATCTAGCATTAGACAGCAGTGGCCACTGGCTGTAAGCCCCTCTGTAAGCCCCCTTAAACAAGAGCCTCAGAGATTAATCTGAGACAGCCCGCAGTTCGCTGACAGGAATTTTGGAGCCTGGGCAATTTGGAGTGGACAGTGGAAAGGGAGTGGCTGGGGCCCTGTTTAGGCAATAAAAAGTTAAAAAGGGGGGAGACTGTGGGAGATTTTACTCCTTTGATCCCTCATTTTTCTTTTGCCTAATTCTCATAGACAACGAAGGGGTAAGAAATGGCCCGCTACAACTTAAGGAGTGGACAACACGTTGATGATCTAAGAGCTCCAGAGTGCGATGGTTCCTACATTGAAAAGCCCCTGCATGAGGATGTGAACCTCGAAAGTTCTCAAACTCCGATTGCCTCGACAAGAAATAACAACATAATAGAGGCACAAATTCATCAAGAACTTCAAGTGGACAAATCAACGGAGGGAGAAATTTTAAGGGACTCAACAATAAACTCCCCATTTAGACAGTCGAAAGACTTTACCTTGACATCAACTAATATAAAAGGGACTATTGATTATTATTTCCAGAAATCTGCACAAGAACATTTAAATGGACCTATGCCACATTCCTTAAAACTTTTAAATCAAAATATTAACTTACAAACGGAGAACAGCGGGTCTGAACTACTCATCCCAGTTATGGAACTCTCAAGGACCCCAAATCATCTGTTGAGTTTGGTTCAGAATTTACAACCACATGAGGAAAGATTAAACTCAACAGCGGTATCGAGAGGGGACACGGTTGTGTCTGATGGAATTTTATTAGACCAACTGGTGCAAATACCAAGTATGACACAGGGAAACAAGAATCATGACCCTAATGATGGTGATTCCTATCTCTCGGCTTTAAATTTTGTTCTAAACTCCTTGGTGAAGGTTTTTGACCTTCTAAAAAGAGATGTGCAGACCCACACAGGGATTTTAATGGAAATGACAAAGGATATTGAACAACTTGAATTTTCAGTGGTAGGCCAAAATAATGTAATAAATTGTTCAGTTCTGCCCATGATGGTAAAGATGGAAGATGGCTTTACAAAGTATAGTGGAGACCTAATGGAAATTAAGCACCAAACGACTTCTCTACTGAGGGAGAATAAGGAGATCAAGGATTTGTTATTACAAATGAATGCAAGAAATGTATCGACTTCTTCATTAAACCAAGATCTAGCAATTAAAACAAAAGACTTAGTTTCGGAATTGAATACTTTTGCGGATGACACTCCCTTATCCGAATCAGTAATGGAAGAATTCTGCCGATTGGCACAGATTGCTGAGTCAATGGTGGAACAGCTGGTGGAAGACCGAGGGGAAGTTATTGAGAATCATGAAGAAGAGGCAGAAAACAGCTATATGTGGAAGAAGAGTTCGCAACAAATCTATAAGAGACGGAGAAGAGAAAGGCGGAAGAACCAAAAGCAAAACAATACAGATTCAAAATCACGAGGTCGACAAGTAAAGAAAACAAAAAATGTGAAGAATATTAGATCAAAAAATCAAAGGTAAATAGCTTCGTCAAGGGGATTTCAGATCCTGAGAAAATCCCTGAGAATCAAAATATCTCAGACAAAGATGGTTGGAGCATGGGTAATGATTCTCCACAACAAGAAAGAATTGTTAGGGTAAATAAATCCAAAAAACAACAAAGGAAAAGATTCAAGACTGACAGAATTCCCGAAGCAGAGGGAGATGTACATATGGTAAAGAAATCTATGAGTACTCAAACAGAAGGAAAAATTGCAGACTTGGACAGAAATCAACACCAACACGACTCAATTAGATCAGAGATTACAGGGAGGTTGTTAAAAATAGCTCCTATATTTCTTCAAAAACAGAAAAATGCTTTTAAAGTACCGATGCAGACCCAGATTGGTTTAAGAATTGCTCCAATATTCAATCAAACAAAAACAAAGACTGGAGATTTGGTGGCCACTCAAAGTTCTAGGATGGGTCATGCAGAGGACACAATACGTCTTCAAACATCTATATCGAATACGGACTACCAAGATCAATCCAAAGAGGTTGGAAGAGAAGAGACTACGAATGTTCTGGTGGGAAACTCATCCTCTGAAATGGCAACTGAAAGAATAACAAATCCCCAAGATGATCCGAATCCATATGCAATCCAGAGACTTTGGTTCACTAATGAGGAAAATCGAAAGTCTGGCATACCACATAATAGGGGTTTGATTCTATCACTGGTTAAAAAACTTCCAGAACTATATTTATTCTCAACAAAAGACATTGAATATGTTCGTTTCCCTAAACCAGAGTGTATCAGCTTAGTTGAAGTAGGATTTGTTTCTAAATTGGGGGTAAAAGCTTTTCTAAACTTACAAGAAAGATTAAGGGAGCTGGGTTTGGAAGTGTATGAGCAATTGCCATCTCATGCAATAGAAACGGCCGAAACTGAGGAATACGAGTTAACTCAGGGAAATGTCTCCTCACTGCATGAGACCCATCGGGGAAAAAATGAAAATATCATCAATGAAGGGTTACAAACACCATCTTGGTCAATGTTACCAGAGATAATTATGCAGGTCTGCCAGAAGCTGGGTGTATCGCAGCGGTATCTTTAATAGTGACAAATTGAGGATCACTAGTTGGAACTCTCGGGGATCCAGTTCATTTAAAAATAATAAAATGAGTGCGTTGTTATTTGGGGGGAACGATTTGATCCTGTTACAGGAAACATGGAACTCGAAGGCTTTAAACTGATAGCACAATCAGCTAACTGTAAAGCCAAGGGTAGACCGACGGGAGATTTGCTGATCGCCTGTAGAAAGATTTTATTCAAAGAAATATCAACGTTATCCTGTAAACAGGAAGGAATTCTGGTGGTGAGAGTGGTCACTCCCCTCAAAAGCCTTCCAGCTAAGGAGATAATAATTGTGAATTTGTATTGGAACCCCGTGAGGGAAAAACTCTCAGAGTTTCTAGAAACAATTGCGGTAACCCTTAGTGATATTAATATAACGTACCCTGGGGCACATATATTGGTTGCAGGAGACTTAAATTCGCAATGTATCAATTCTAAATGCCATACAGGGAAAATGAAAGAAGTAACAAATAATGGGAGAAAGTGGTCGAACTTCTTTGAGGATTGGGACTTAAAATTCCTAAACGGCTCCATAGAAGGTGATGTTCCATCGGTTACAACGTGAGAGAGGGGTTCATCAGAGTCGTCATTGGATTATATGCTTTTATCAACAGAGTGTTTTGATACTTGTATACATTTCTCAGTGGCAGATGGTGGAACAAGTGACCATAAGCGATTAGTTGCACATTTAAACTGGTGTAGTGAGGAAATAATAGAGATTTGGGACCAGAGAGTAGAAGTTAATGCACAGAGAAATCGGTTGGTAAAATACAAGAGGGAAGGGGAGCGGTTAAATAAAGCCCTGGATGGACTTTCCAACTGGGGAGATCAAAATATTTTGCATCAGCATTGTGACCCATCACGGTTCCATGAATTTCTGTGGTCAATCGACCCCCCGTTAAGTACCCAGAAGGGTTTTCAGCGAGTGCACAAACACTTTTTCGATGAAGCAGTTTGGGTAAAAAAACGCAAGACGCAAATACAGTTAAGACTCGCTAAGAAACGGGCTAAAAGCTCACTAGAATTAGAGATAGAATAAAAAAAAATTAAGAATGATCTGAAGAGCTGGTCTAGACAACATAGAGAAGAACTATGGCAGAAGGATGGGGAAGAGATGCTGCGTGCATTACAAAATAATTCCTCGCGAAACTTCTGGTCACTAGTAAATGCTCCCCAAATACATCAAACCATTGCTCAGACGAATAATGTGTCGGAAGCAAGATGGCTAACCTATTTCGGCGTAAAATATCAGGAACCAGTGGGAGGACAAAAATATATAGGTGACAACGGAAATTGGGGTTTAAACTTTGACAAAGAGGATATTTTGAATCTGATCATAAAATCCTCGGCGTCGAGATCGGTGGGCCCAAATGGTCTAACTTATCAAGTCCTCAAAGGAAATGGGACATTGTGGGCTGAAATCCTATATACCTTGTACAAGAAAGTGATTGCAAATAGAATAATTCCATCTTCTTGGAAGACCACAATTATAAACCCGATTTTCAAGAAGGGGGATCGCAAAAACCCTATTAGTTACAGGCCAATTACATTGCTTGACGTGGAGAGTAAGTTGTTTACCAGTCTGATATTAAGAGAACTCGAAACATGGGCGAAACAAAACAACATAATCCCTAAACAGCAGACCGGATTCAGAAGAGGCAATTCAACCTCTCTGAATGGTATAATATTAGCCTCATTAACAAATCTGAAAGATAAAAATAATAAAGGAAGACTTTATGGAGCATTTATCGATCTGTCAAGTGCTTTTGACATGGTAAATCGAGATAAACTTTGGAGCAATTTGGAACAGAAAGGGGCACCGAAAACTCTAATTAATATACTAGTAAAACTTCACGAAGGAAATACAGCCAGGGTAAGATTAGATATGGACAGACATTTGTCAGAATATATAAGTATAGATAGGGGGGTCAGACAGGGTTGTATGGTGGCTCCATTTCTCTTTAAGTTTTATCTGGGAGATTTTTGGAGCCGCGCTAGAATCCTCATCATTAATAAGCCCAAAGGTGGGGTCCTTGGCCGTAAGATGGCTATGTATGCGGACAACATAGTCCTTCTTGACAGGACTCCCATCGGTCTACAAACATTGTTGAATGCCCTCGACAAGTATATGAAATTAAACGACCTGGTGATAAACCCTGATAAATCTAAGATTGTAATTTTTGAGCGGAAAGGCCTCAAAGAAACAAAATATCGATGGTCAATTGGCAGTAACCAGATACCGGTGGTAAAAGAAGTAACGGATCTGGGCATTACGGTGTATGCGACCCCTACAGTTGGGATGCAGTATGGTGAAATCCTGGCTAAAGGGACACAACTGATAGCCCAGATGAAGAAGATTGTTAGCCTTTATGGTAAATTTTCCATTATGCCTGTTATAAACTTCTATGTGGCCAAAGTAATCCCTGTACTATTGTACGGAATTGAGGCCAAACCTTTGCTGTGGTCAATAGACTGGCAAAAAATAGAAGGTTATATCTGGAAACAGGTATTAGGATTGCCTAAAGGATTACATACGATAACACTCAGATATGAGCTAGGATTAAAATCTTTAAAATACGCAGTTGATTGGAAACTTCTTTCCTTGTATAGGTCAATTATTGTGCCAATGACTAATACACTATACGGAAATCTCCTAGAAAATATGAATCTTGATTCCTCATTAACTTTGATAGAACTCAAAAAGACGGCAGAAAACCTGCTGACTTATTGTGAATCAGATAAATTAATACTGAGCTCAAACCCGCTGAAAGTCAAGAAGTCCTTATCTTTGAGAGATTGGATCTCAACAGGGGATATGGTGAGATCATCCTCTATTCCTGAAGGGTTTTTTAAGTACGGGAAAAAACAGGGTATTGTACCAAGATACTTGATGAAGTTCCCAAACCCAAAAGGAAGACAAAACTTTATGAGGGTATGGTTAAACTTGATTAAAACTGGATCAGTACTAACCAAATGGGGAGTCACTGAAGGGGCCCGGAGTCTATGCACCGAATGCTCAGATTTAAGCAAAGAAACCCTAGAGCACCTGCTAAGATTCTGTAAAGGCACTTGGGAAATTAGGGTGGAACATTTAGGGAATTCAGTTGGGTCATTGGATAGACTATCCTCCAACGCTTTCTGGGAAAGAATGATTGCGGGCCACGAAACAAAATTGACCCTAAACATTTTAAGGGTTTTGCAATTGACAGGTTTTATATCGTCAGAATACTGTTAATTGATTGTTGAAGTAAGGGGCAAAACTGTTTTATAGGAAAATTAGATATTGATGTGATGAATTCAATTTTAATATGCTAACTTTATAAGATTGTGATGAATTAGTTTTAAATGTTATCTAGATATAATTTATAATGTGATGTTTGTATGTATATACCTTTTGTTTTTGAATGTGTAAAAAAACCCAAATGTGGTTATATCACAATAAATAAAAAATAAAAAAAGTTAAAGCTCTTTATTTTTATCGCAATAGCTTCGGATTAAAGGTAGCGCTTTCAGTGCCACCTAATAGCCAAAAATAAAACCTCTTAATCTTACATTTTCAGAGACATACCTACTGGCATGGTCAATACTTGTCTGAAAATATCACTTTTGCAGCTACCTCTCAGAAACATGAGTGTGACAGGGGCTCAGATTACACTGCTCCACCGCTCTACCCCGAGCAGTTCCAGCTATTTGTAGACAGCGTTCTTTCAAGTCTGAGGCATTATCAGGAGCTGCTGCTTGGCAGTGAGCTGCTTGCAGACTAGAAAGCAGCAAATGTCTGCAGCTAAGCACTTGGCAGGAAGTTGTTTGTGTTGCCTGACAGGCCTTGTTTTGTGCACCAACTTGAGCTTTTGTCTTATGCAAAAGTAAGAGTTTCATTGGGGAAACCATTTTGAATGATATTGATTGCCGCCCCCCCTTATTGAAATATGAAATATGATTGCATGTGCCAGAAACTATTTTACTACTTGTTGAACTATCATAAGACTATGAAAATTTTACTATCTGGAGTAGAAGTACAACTCATTGCAATATAGATACTTTTATGTTTTGCTATTGTGTTGCATTGAGTACTTTGTGCATAATGACACCTGCCCAAAAATCTAATATTACCACTACGTAATTCCTTCATGCCTTCCTGTAAAGAGGTGGAGGAGAACTAAGCGACACAAATTAAGGTGAGATGCCTGATCAAAATATGTGTGAAAAAGCTTATCAATATTTGTTTCCACTGCTCTGTCAAAACCCGACCCCCTTTGCCGTCTCATTTTCTCACGCAGTGATTTGATGCAGTAAAATGTGGTAAAAAGCACTAAGAGCCTGATTCAGAGAACGTTTTCCTATGGGGTTGGGCCATTATGAAACTCTTCTGTGAATCAGGCCCTAAGTGTGAAGTTGATGAGCATGCCAAGTCATGTTCTTGTTGGTACTTATTTAATGTGAAAACACCTAATAAATGTGCAGGCTCTCGGGTGTTGCCTCTGCTTCTCTGGCTGTGCGGTCTTCCTCACACCTCCCACGCCTGGCGTGCCCCTGTCCTTTCTGTGGAGTGAGGCAAGTCACTTTTCCTATGCTAGGAAGTGGGGAATGAGAGACCCTGGGGGCCTAAGCAGTCCACCGCCTATGTGATGTTGACTCAGAGGTGATATAAGGTGGATTTCTAAGAGGTAGGTTCTGCCACAATCTTGGCCAGGTAACCAATAGGTTGCAAACAACAGGACCATCAGTCCCAACTTTGATCTTATCTACGGGGGCAGAAATTCCCAAAACAAGAAAAGGGAGGGAGCCACACCCATTCCCAGGTCGCAACATATTGCAGCAACAATTAGAAAATAAGAGCCAGAGGATTTACTGGCAGATATAAATATATAACATTTCAGCAAGCCTCACCTGCTGAGCTGTCTTTCCTCTGGTTCTTCTTTCGGGGCTCCACCTTAGCCCCTACTTCTTCTGGTCCTGCCAAACAGCTTTGGCCTGTCCAGCCTCTCCTTGTCCCGTCGCCCTGACATAAACGCGTTGGTTGGTCCATTGGTGTGTTGGCTCTTCCTACTTTGAAGTGAGCAGCACTTTTGCTAATTTTGCAAGATCCAGGCTAACACTGCACTTAGCCTCAGCTCAGGAGCAGAGAGGCACCAGAAGCCCTCCCGCCTGAGCGATTTAAAAGAGCACAGCACTCAATCATTTTTTTGATTTTCATTTTTGGTCGCCCCATACAAATATATGCACAATATCCACGAGGCAAAATGACACTCCTGCCCCAGTGGTTCAAGGAGTGCTGGGTCAACTGCGCCCATGTACTCAGCACCTATGAGCAGCGCAACCCAAACCTGGGGACCCAGATTAAGCGGCTCCAGCCACAAACAACCAGTGATCCAGGGTTTGAATGGACACACAGCAGAGCGAGGGAACCATCTCAGGATCACGATACCGCCATGAAAGGCGTGCATGATTTCAAGATGGTGGCCTATGTTTTTTATGCCCTCAGACATTGAGCTGCAAAACAAAAAGTTCCCAGTAACAAAAATCTTGTCACAACAGGACTCAGGCAGGGTTGATTGAAGCTGTACAATCCCATAGTCTGCACCCTATGCCCACACAGGTGAACACAATCAATCACTCAACATGGGCCATACAAACAATGGCACGGTGTCACCCCAAAATATCACTATGAATCCCAAAATACCGAATTTCGGATGACCAATGTGGTGAAATAAAAAAACAAATTCGGTATTTTGGGATTCACAGGTTTTAATTCGAAATGATTACATAGAACCCAATGGCACTATCGTGGGAGTTTAAATTTGTTAGGAGAAGGCGATGTTGAGCAGAGAGAGAAGCAAGTATTAGGAAGTGGTTGAAGTACAAGGAGTGCAAGAGTAGGGTTTAAGAGGCGAGTCCAAGTTGAAAGGAGGAAGGATCCAACAAGGAAATTGAGGCGTTGTAGAAGGACGAAATCAGGGGAAAGAAAAAAAGGGAACATTTGGAGTGGGCAGGAGAGGAGAGAAGGAGAAAAGAAAGTAATATCAGGCGGATGTGGAAAATGATGAGTGTTAGATAGTCCAGAGAACCCAGAGTTTGGTCTAGAGTCAGGATGTGGAAGGTGGAGCCAGGGGGTATGGCGGTGGAGCCAGGTCTGAATACCAGGGTGGAAGCTGCTTGGTACCTTATTGACCATAGGTCAAGCAGTGACACAGACTAACCCTAAACACCCCTGAAACAGGACGCACAAGGGAGGCTAGCCAGGAACCATGGCAGTGTTCTAGTGGAACATTGCAGGGTCAACAAAAACACTAAGGAACACTTGCCGGCCCAGCCTAGAGATGATCCTTGGCGGCAATGCCCTTGGTTGCGGGATATAATGATAATGGCCTGAAAATCAAACAAGACTGGCAAGAAAGAAATCAACATTCACCTGACAATCACCTGCATAATTTTTCAAAGCTGGTAGCTCTTAGTTGTGAAGAGCGGTTAAAGGAATTACAAGTGACTTTTTGGTGTGAACTCTCTTGTTGCTATGAATATTAATGTGACAACCCTACCAGAGATTTGACTTGTACCACCCTCGCACTTACACTTTCGCTTTAACTTATTATATTTGGCAATCGTATTCCATCTTGTTTCTCACTTTTACTCCTGTTCCCTTGTGTATGTCAGAATAATATTTGCTTTTGTAATCTTACACGTTGATTTTCAAGTCCTGTTCATCGTCTGCATGTGCCTCTGTTTTTGAACAAGAATCAACTAGAAGGTGCATTTTTTTCAAATGATTTTTGCGAGAGTATGGCTGGCCTTAGAGAATTTTGTCAGACATACTAACTGGTCATATTTTGGGTCAAGCACTGCAGGATTCAAAAGGACTTCTCAGGGTGTTTGTTTCATGCTCTTCTTAATGTAGGCTTAATTATTTTATTTTGACAAGCTCTATCAAAAGGTGTAGTAGTCAATTGATGTGCATACTGCAGACGCTCTGATTGTTTGTATAATTACGCTGCTGGCAAAAAAATTGTTTGCACAGGGGCGCTGTTGCGCACAAACTAAAATGGCTGCTCTGCTTTAGAGCTCCTGCGGCCGAAAGTTAGTGACATTAATATTTGCTCCTCATCGCCACCCTACTTGCAGCCGCACAAAGGCTTTGTGATCTGAAAAAGGTGAAGAGCAGTGACACAATTGGTGAAATCTGCCTTCTCAGCCCGTGGTGCAGAGCTGTGTCAAAAATGCTGGACGCCATATGGCTGTTGCTGTCAGGTGACTGACTTTGGCGACGAGGAGCTGGTGATTTCACAAGGCTGCCTATACTTTTGCAGAGGCAGCTCGTTGGCCCGCTGCGCCCCCTGCTGGAGCGAACTTGCAGGCATGGAGCCGAGCAGTTTGAGGTACCCATTCGCCAGACCAGACTGCTTGTGCCCCGCTGTGCTCGCTGGGGTTGTGCGGTGGGACACAATTTTTGCATTTGAATTCCCTACAATACCAGAGACGTCCACAACCCCTGAGAGCCATGCAGCGGATACTGGATGTGCCCTTTGCTCACCAGCATTACATGTAAGCGCTCCATGTCGCATTAGTACCCAAGTCATCCCATGATTACTGAAGGGGTGCAGTGAAATTGATCCTTGCCCTTAAAATATATCCTGGACTACAGCCTCTCACATCAGCGGCCTGCAAGCCTTGTCCCTTCATGCTGGAAACAAGTGCTTGTATCGACCGGTCCATGATTCTGCAGTCTGGCGCCCCCTGAGATTGTTGGTGACTGTGGTCTGCACCTCCCCACTGCAGGGCTGAGTGGAGCAAACAAGAGGCCAGAAATGACTAAGGGAGCTGGAATAAAAGTAGCTCCATAAACATGTAGCACTACGTCTTGAGAAGAATCTGCAGGTCAACCTACTGAAACACAACATATGATGGCATGCATGCAGGAAGGTTTTTCTGCTTTCCATAGTAAACTGGATGATATCAATGGCACGATCAGTTCCATCAAGTCACGGTTGGAGAAGAAGGGCCTGCGACTTACAGAGGCAGAAAACAGGGTGGGCATAGCGGAGGATGACGTCTCCTCGCTGAAAGCCGATGTAGCCTCCTTGATTAAGCAAGTGCAAACTGTTACCAAAAAACACGACAAGCTTGAGTCCAGATCGCGTCACAATAATATATGGATAATCAGCGTCCCTGAAAACAATCTAGATGGCTCTATGGAGGATTTTGTGGAGCACACATTCCTCTCCCTGCTTGGCAAACCCAATCTATCGTCACAGTTTGCGATTGAACATGCCCACTGATCGCTGGTGCCCAAGTCAAAACCTGGAGCACCACCTCGCCTGATAATTGCCTGGTTATTAAACTATTGTGACAGGGGTGGTATTCTGCGGGCTGCCTGCAAGAATGGAGAGCTCTTCTTAGGCACCAGTAGACTATATATTTACCCAGACTTTTCTGTGACTGTGCAGCAGGACAGGAGAACGTTCCTGTCAGTGAAAAAAAGTCTCAGGGAAATGGCTGCATGAAGTACGCGATGTTATACCCTGCTCAGCTACACATTGAATATAACAGCCAAACATATTTCTTTATGATTCCTGAAGAGGCCATGAAGTTCCTGGACGAGCGCTCTGCCGCACCATGAGGCTCTTCTTCACTTTTTTCTTTACCATGTCTTTTTCAGGCTACCAGCATTAATGAGTTCTGTGATTCAGGGTTAGCCAGGTTTTGGGTGCCCCTACTGGATAGATGCAGTGTATCATATGTATGGTGGGGTTATCGCACCCCATTTCTTTCTTTTATTTGATACAGGCGAAATGTTTCTGTCTAATACTGTATTCTTCAATGGTTGTTGCAGGGCCCAGGCCGACAACCGTGTGCTGGCATCCCCGTGCAATGTTGCAGTTTGGTTGGGTGATTATTCTTGGGGAGCTATCTTCCAGTTTGGGGGGAAGTTGAGGGTGGTGGCTGGGGGAGTTATACCACAGTATCAAATTGCACTTGGTAATGCCAAAGAAGCACTATTGTTATGCAGGCAATGTAGGGGGGCAGCTGGCGACATGCTCTCTTTGGAGAGGTACACAGATTGGTGAGAAGGATTGTATTACTCTGAGATGATGAGTGAACTCAAGTGTATACGCTGGAATGTGCAGGTGCTTGGGAACCCGGTTAAATGGCTGAATATTATGCTTTATGTCGAACTCTAGTACCAAAGGGAAAACCCAAATAATTACTTAAGAGTGATATTCTACCTTGATTTTGTTAGAATTAAGACAATATATAAGTGGAAGGTAGAAAAGGAATTATCAACAGTTAAACCTTGAAGCAAAACAATACAATTAAATTCTTACGTTTATTGAAAAACATAATAAAAATCTCATCAGGAGATAAAGACAATACAAACATTTGATTAAAAACTCCTTCGGAGTTGAAGACTGGGTATTGAATGCACTCAGTTCATTGTTGAACAACATTAGGGTGAATAGATGTATTTTCTGTTGTTAAGGCTCTTAATAAGTATTGGTATCAAATTCTAGATCAACTATCACTAGAAATAGGGCTCAACATGTTTTTGTCCTCTGAGTTGGTACGGGACATTCATCGGGAGATGTCACATGGGCTAGAGTTACAATAAAAACAAATAATCTTCTTTAACTGAAGTTTTGTTCAGAAATTGTTGGGTATAACTGTTGATAAAACATAGAACAAAAACAAGGGTTAGCTTTAATTGCTCATATTCCTTGAGACATACTTAAGTTGCCATGGCGAGACAAGGTAGAGAAATTACCTGGTCCAGCAAGTGGAAATAGTCCTCAGTGGTTGAGTGTCCTTAATTTGACAGGTATCTTTGAACAAGTAGAGAATCTTAATTTCGTCTGCAGACAACGTATTGATTAATTGAATAGGAGGACTATAAGATCCAACATGAACAAATCCCACAAGTGAGTGCTCACTCTCTCTCTTGAAAAACTCTTCATTTTACCTCTATTGGGTTGTTCAACAATTAATTGGGTGCATTCAATACCCAGTCTTCAACTCCGAAGGATATTTCTTGTCACCTTTACTATAGTGTAATTATGTATACTTTTTTAAGAGCTTTTTGTGGAACGCCATGAAGTCAAACTCTTATTCTTGCAAGAGACCCATGCTATAGCTACTGAGTGCAGAGGATTTGCCAGATATTGGGCAAGAATACATTTTATTCTGCATATTCTATGCAATCCAGGGTAGTGATGATCTTGCTTCACAATTCCCTGCCTTTGAGGCATATCAAAGTATTCTTAGACACTCTGGGGCAGTATGTTTTGGTCTATGGGGTGTTGGCAGGAAGGGAGGTGATATTGTTGAATGGGCATAGTCCTAATGTGGATGATTCTACATTCTATACTGAAATCACTGATATGCTGGCCCTCTACCCTTTGGTACCCATATTGTGGGGAGGGGATGTTAGGCAGAATCACATGCAGTACCCTTGTGGAACACTACATGCAATTAAGACTACAACTGCCAGTACAATTTCACCTTTGGTACACACCTGTACTACACAGTTATGTGGTAGCAGTGGCTGAGCAGCCAGACTTATCTCAAGAGTTGATTGAGCAGCAAACCAAGTTACACATAGGGCCAACAAATACAGTGATTCAAACAAACACTTTACTCAAGGTTTCTTGGTAAAAGAATATACATTTATTTACACAGTCAGTTTGAAAACATTATACTAGCAAGAGCAGCTCAATATCATATACTTAATACAACCCAAATACATGACCAATAACTTAAAAAGGGTAAAAAGACAAGGTTATAAGAATCAGTAGCACAAATACTTTCTCAGGCAGGGCAAAGGGATTCAGTGAACTACAACCAGCAATTCAATTCATAGGCCTGGGCCAAAGTCAATGGTTCAGAGTCTTTGTATAGGATAGCACAGTTCTGGTAGTAAACGGTTAAGTCTTTGCTATAGAGTTTAGAAGAATTTGGCTAGGTGAAAAGTTAGACAGATGTTTAGGGAAGGACAAGCCTTCGAAGTCAGGAAAGTTTCACAAACTTTTGCAGTGCCCGAAAAGATTTCCAGACCGTGTTTGCATAGTACCTTTAAAGTGAAGAAGAGTTGTAGCTGAGGCTGTTGTTCCTCGCAGTTCGAGCAGATATCGCTGTTCCTGAGCTTCAGTCACAGGACAAGAAGGAGGACATTGGGAGGTTCCTGCACTGCCTATGGATGAGGCCACTAGCTTGGCAAAATGTTGGCTTAAGGTGTGAGTACCTTAAAGTCCACAAGCTGGTTTCCTTCCCCCTGGCTATCTGGTTTTCAACAGCATGCTGAAGAAAATTCGACCAGGATGGGGACGGTGTCCAGGTGGCTTGCGAGTTAGTTGTTCCCACCAAACTGAAGGGAAAAAGTTAACCTTGAAGGGCTTCTCTGTCGAAGGAGTTTCAGGCAATTCAGACCTGCAGCTGGGCTTCACCAGTCGTCCAGGAGTTGCAGCAGTCCTCTTCCTTCAGCTTGTCTTCGGTTCTTTCGTTCCAGTGGTCGACTCTACTTTCCAAGTCCCAGAGACCTGCCTTTAAACAGTTTTCCCCCATTCATTCAAGCCTGGCTGTCACTCACACAGCAGGGGCGCTGTCCTTGCCAGACAGCCAGTCGGCCAATCACACCAGAGTGCATTCAGGTCTCCTAGGAGACTAAGCACAGGGAGTTTCGGGCACCTCCCTCACATCCTGTCCATCCCAAACACTCAGACGCCAGAGGAGGGCTTCAGCACTGAAGCCCGCCAAAGGCCAACGAACAGAGGGACCAAACCTGGTTTGGTGCGCAGAGACAAACACAAGAAGGACCTTTCCTAAAAGAAATGGTCAAAAAAGTTGACCGGAGTCTGTTTTTACAGATAGGTCTAGGGCGCCATATTGGAAAACATGGCTGACCTGATTTTTAGCTACCGTTGTTCGCGGTTGGGAAAAATCATGGTAGTTTCATCCAAACCACTGCCACCAGCCATTTAAAGTAGGAAAGGGTAACATTTGACTGTTACATGAGTGTTTTGACTCAGGGGAAGCTAGGCAACCCCTCCAGCACTCTATAGGAAGATAGTGTGTGCTGGGTCTGTAAATTTAAAGAGGCTAGTAAAGTCAATTTAACTTTACATGCTCTTGGAGACAGTAGTTAGTCCCAGAGAAGATATTTAAACCTTGGGAAGTCTGAAAGACATCCCTGTGCCACTGCACTGAAGGTGCTCTGTGACACACAGAAAAAGATGATGCCTATGGAGTTGTTTTAAAACTCCATATCCAAAGAACACAAAAGTAAAACACACATCAAAATACATGGAAGAGTCGGAAAAAAGGATCACACTCTTCCCAGGTAAAAAATCAAATCCTAGAAATCCAGCACAGTTGCTGGGGTCTCAAAAGGTAAGGGAAATTAGCACATTCTTGAGAATTCTCCCTAATACTTGTCCCCCTCCCCCAGACTAAGGGACAGGAGGATTTAATCCACTCCTGGATGAATCTCCTTACTCCAGTCGGTCAAACATCCTGGAGAGACCATCGGCATTTTGGTGGTGACACCCAGACCTGTGTTCAATGGTAACATCAAACCCTTGCAGGCTGATTGACCATCTGAGTAGTTTAGGGTTTTCCCCTTTCATTTGCATCAACCATCCCAAGGGAAAAAAGGCTCACACTCTTACCAGGTAAAAAATAAAATCCTAGAAATCCAGCAAAGTTGCTGTCGGTCTCAAAAGCTAAGGCAAATTAGCACATTTTTGAGAATTCTCCCTAACAGGGGACTTCAATACAATTTTAGATGTGAACCTGGATAGATCTGGACGAACCCATAGGGAGCTTACCAAGGCTGCACAAACGATACGGGATAGAATGGCTGATCTGTGCATGGTAGTCATGTGGAGGGCTCTTAATCCGGAAGACATCACTTACTCGTTATATTCCTCAGTGCATGATTAATTTTCCCATATAGATTGCTGGCTTGTCTCTGATGTCCTTCTTGCTGGGGTTACTAGGGCGTGTTTACTGCCCAGAACATACTTGGACGATTCTCCTGTTTTTATCACTCTTCCCCTCAACAAGCTCGCTAAATCCTGTATTAATTGGCGATTTAAGTCTCAGGCGCAGACAGATGTAGCTTTTGAAACTAACCTCAATGTGCATGTAAAACTCTACTTTGAGACAAATGTGGGGTCAGTCTCCTCGGTGGGTATCCTGTGGTAGGCCTTCAAAGCATGCATTTGGGGGATTGCGATGTCCAGAGAGTTTGGGATCCTAAAAACCATTAGGCAGCATATTAGGAATAGTGAGGAAAATTTCCATAAGGTATGGGTGGAAGCTCTCGAATCCTGCATGCTCCTTAGCACCATGAGAGAAGTAGTCCTTGCGGTGCTACTGAAGCCGAATAAACCAGCAGAACCCTGTGGTCATAACACTTTCTCTGATAAACTCAGATGTTAAGATGTATGCTAAGACTTTAGCTACTCGTCTGACACCTTACATGCCTCACATCATTCATCCTGACCAATTGGGCTTTATACCCGGGCACTCTACCAAACTAAATCTGTGCTGTCTTTTCAATATACTGGCTCAAATTGATCCAGAAGCTCAGACCGTGGCATCCACGCTAGACATACAGAAGGCCTTTGATATGGTTTTGTGGTGCTTCATGCAGGGACGTCATTTAGGGGTTGCCAGAGGTTGCAACTGCGACCCCTGAGGTCTCCCTTGCTACCTCTGTGGTCTCCCTTGCTACCCCTGGAAAAAAAGAAAAAAAACGATTTAAATGTTTTTTTTTTTTTCTTTTTTTTAAAGCAAGCTCCTGTGGCCAGTGCCATGTGGCTCTTTGGTTCTGGAGTGGCTGATATTCTTGTTCAGGTCTCTTAAAAAAACGGGGTTCCACAAGTCTAACACTTTCAGCAGTGACCCTAAATAAGAAGGAATGGGAATTACAAATCATCATTTGTCTTTCTGGAATTCTATACAATAATTGCTAGAATCATTAAAGGTTTATTTCAGGTACACTTCAGTGGGTGAGTCACTGATTTAGTCTGTTCTTAAACACCTCAACTCAGCCTTTCATCCTTCTGAGGTTGATAAATGAGTACCAACACAGGTTGGGTGATATTTTATGTATATTTGTTCTATATAAAGCACTTAAGCATAAGTGCTACATAATAAGAAATCATTATCATTTGACTATGGATGTCTGCTTGCATTCACTGTAATTTGGTAATATGGGCCTATACACACTGATCTGAACGATACATATGGTGATCCATTTTTGTATGAAATGTATATCACATTTTAGTGATATCGTAACCATATTTTTCGTAGTGTACTTAGGAACAATGCCGTGTGATGCCACTTCCTGTTTTGTCAGGGGGTGAAAGGTCGTGATCCACCGCTTTCTGTGATATCACTTAGGGGTGGGGTTCAATGACATCACTTCCTGTGATGTCATCAGAGGTCAAGGGTCATGTGATGTCGCTTCCGCTACCCGTGGCATTTTGGTGAAATTACGCCCCTGGCTTCACGTGTGCAGTGCTGCTGAGATGTCAATTTGGTCCCAATTTTGCCTCCTCTGCTTGATTACTTTACACCTCTGGTCGCTAGGGTTTGCACTTATGGCATGCTATCGGCCCAACTCTGTATAGCCAGGGGCACTCATCAAGGGTGCCCCTTGTCACCTCTATTGTTCGCCATAACTATAGAACCGTTGGCAGACCTTATTAGGAATAAGCACAGGCATAGAGTCATTCAGATGGCTGGTGACCCTGTAATCATATCCCTCTATGCAGACAAAACAATAGTTTATGTACAGGATCCAGACACCCACACGAACATTATCATGCAAGATGTCACTGCTTTGGGGGAGCTATCAGGACTCTGGGTATATTGTAATAAGTGAGACATTTTTTCTCTTACAGACTCTGTGCCTAAACCCTGCGACCTACTTGGTTTCTCGTGGGCTCCGGCTGAAATGTGGTACTTGGGGATTACTGTAACTAGACATTACAATGCCTTATTTGATTGTAACTATGCTAAATACTTGGCGCATCTCACACTTCAGCATATGAATTGGGCATTGTTGCTGCTGACCACTGCGGGTAAAATAGCGCTACTCAAAATGATAGTCCTCTCAAAGCTTCTTTATTTTTTGCAAAATATAGAGTTGTGGCCAGGCGTCACATTTTCCAAAGAGCTGGAAGCTGCCATCAATGCTTTTTGTGGCTCTCGGGTGCAGTGCGCCTCAGCTAGGATACCTTGACCATGCCTTATGCACAGAGGGGTTCGCCATCCCTGACTTTAAGATAAACTGGCTGGCAGCACAGGCGCAATACACAGCTTTCTGGTTTGCGAGGGATGCGTCTATTCTGCATGTAAAGCTCGAAATGTATTCAGCTGGTGAGCAAAATATTAGATCTTTAGTGCTGCCTCCTATGTTTGCAGACTCTTGCCCAATTGACTCTGTGAGCACCGTTGCCCTGGCCTGGTGTAAAATGTGGAAGCTGTTGGGGGTCACTCATCCCTATCACGGCAAGTTCTGGTTATGCAACTATATCCCGGCATTTCCCTGGGTAGATGCGGTTACTGAGCGGTGATGGTCTCAGATTGCGCGGTACTGAACATGCTTCTTGATGGGAATTTTATTTCTGCTGATGACATCCGTGTGCTCACACAATATGGGTGGGCTTCCCAGTTGAACCCGAAGATGACTCCATACTGGGGTACATTGTGGATTGTTCATGGTTCCCGGGACATGGTTTCTTCTCTGTATAGTCTAGTCCAAAGCCATGTGTTGTCACCCATAACCAAGCTCCAATCCAAAAGGGGCGCTAGACATGAATCTTGATATTACAGATGATATCTGGGGTGATATGGGTGCACAGATCCGGGAGGTCTCTTACAACTCCCAGTATCACCTGATACAAATTAAAAGTCCTACATAGATACCACTATACTACTGCTCGACTAAAACCCTTTTCCCAAGCAAGCACTGGCTGCTGTACTAGGTGTGGGAGGATGATGCTGGGTACCTTCACATGGTGTGGAGCTGCTCTGAACTTTGCAGGTATAGGAAAGATGTCTGCACTATACTTACTGATATGACTGGTGGCAGACCAGATGCTACCACCATGCAATGTCTTTTCCATGTATTTGATGATCAGGTGCGGTGGGTATGTAAACCTGTGAATCTAAACCTGATACTTGCAATGCAATGTTTGCTGGTAGACTGGTCAAGGCCCACTATACCATCGACTGACCAATGGTTGCGTGCTGTTGCTTGGCCCAGCGATACTGAAGAACAATGGGCTTCTATGCAGCCAGTAGGGAATCACCCGAAGGACATATGGCAGCCCTTCAAAACCTACCTGGCACACCCTCAAACAGACTAAATAAGGTTTATGCTTGGGCTCCCCACATGTCATTTATTCCTCTTCTTCTGGGGATCCGACTTCACCTGTGTATGTCGCCGTTCATGAAACTCTGTTGTCTTGACAATCCGATTGTCTGTGTGCAAATGCGCCCTTATCTATGCTAATAGCTTTCGTGTCACCTGTATCGTGATTATGTAATGGTCTGAGCCAAGTGCTTTAAGAAAGGTTCTTTCGAAAGAACTTGTTTGCACAGTAAATTATTACGTCATTTTTGTGGATGAAAACTATTGCAATGCAGCAAAGTAAGTTCATGGGGGCTTAAGTGGCTGCGTTGATTGATGATGCACAAAGGGCAAAAAGGAATCTTGCTTTGTATATATTTTATGGTCATCTGCATAGCTTTATCATTTGAAGTGAGCCGCACCAAAAACGTTATGTAGTGATTCTGTGGTACCTGTACAATTTAGGAGATCATCAGTGTTCCTATCCAAAGTGTTCTCCTCGACACAAATGGATTTGTGCTGCTCAATAACTGTTTAGATCCGAAAGCTGCCATATGCAAGATACTCACTCAAACTGGGGGAAAAAGATGCCCCCATAGAAGTAGATTTGATCTGCTGGAAAAAAAAGTGTCATTGTATTTGCAATGGTTGCACTTTAGTGCTATCATCATGAGGGGGGTGCAATATGAAGGATGTGGGAACTATATGTGGGGGTGGTCTAAGCTCCAGGGCTTGAGAAAAACATAACCACATCTTCCTGAGAAGGTTGGGATATAATAGGCCAGATTCCCAAAGATATTTTGTGGTCTGAAGTGAGGGATGTGATAGTGCATGCTCTGCATTTGTGCCAATAAACCTTGTCCTCTATTCTCCAAGGGCCTCAGAATGTGCACATCTCAGGCACATATATTCTAATGTTCCACCCCTCGCTCGACCTGTGTGAAATTGCACAAACCAGAGAGTGGAAGAGGTAGTTGCTGGCATTTCAGTGAGCATCCGGAATTCGAAACAGGATGCACTTTGAAATGTGCAGAAATTAGACACATTCCCCTGTCCCTATTTACAACAGAGCCACACAGAGGCCCAATCGTTCCTCCCCAGGCTGTGCCAGCATCATGTCCCTGCTCCATGCCACTGGCTAGGCCTCTGCAGCTCTCTGAGCTCCCACTGAAGCTTCACCACTTCTCACTCTGCAGTCACTGTTTTTCATACAACTCATTCCTGGCGTGAGTCTTCAGTCTTTCCATATAACAATTAGTGCTGCATTAATTGTAATATAGGCATCCTCCAGGAGCTCAAAGCAAAGCAGCCATCTTTTCCTCGCCCCCTAGTGGTGTCGTGTTGCTATCACCATTGACTCAGAAACGGAAGCATTTTCATCCCCAAGTAACCAATGCCCATAACACCCCTGCATCCTTCTGTTCAATGGCAGTTTAAGGTCCTCCCTGGATCTAAGGACTCCAACAGCCTTCTTTTTTGTCACTGGGGTTTTAAGGCATGGAGCAGGGCCTTAACCTGGTGCAAGGAACGTGTATCACCTCCCTGAAATGGCTAGAACCCACTTTGCAAGACTGCACTCATGATGATCTGCAGTACCAATGGACGCACATACCGACGCTCAGACCTCACAATACTGCACTACTGTTAAAAGATGCCAGTCCAAATGCCGGCTACCCACACTCTGCACATTGGCCGCTGCTCTCGAGCTAGGTCTTTGCTTTTAAACAATAAATAATGTAAAACACTTTTAAAAATCCTGCGTGGTCAACTGCCCTGAGGACATTCAGGATGATCTATTTTGTATGACCAGCTATGGGAATATAAGCAACATAAAAACATGCTCAAAGGTCACCACGACTGCATCAACAATTAAAGATTTCCAGGCCAGGGGTAATTGTAAGGTGGCCAAAAAGATCAATTGTAAAAGATAAAATGGAACCATGTTCCATTTTAAGGGATGTCCAATCTCCCAGTGATCACTAATCCTCCCCAGTGGGCCTGATTGCAGAAAAAAACGAAACAAGCAAAGGATTGTTCTTCTTTTACACCTTGGAGTCTCTTCCCATATCCCAAGAGGCAGCTGCAATGAAGCAATAGTCTGGAATGGTTCTCCTCTGCATTGCCTGAGAGGAGTAGGTTGCTGGGAAATCTTGAGTAATAAGGCTATTGAGGACTCTGGTGAAATGGAAGGGTTTATACCCTTAATACAATCACTAACATTTCAAATTGAATGTTTTAAAAGAATCAAACATAAATTGTCATGTGTATTTTATCATGTGATTGTTCAGTTATCCATTTATATCATGCTTACCGCTTCACTTTCGGAACATATCTTTTAAACCACCTTTTCGTTAAACAGGGGTAAACCTGTCTGTACACACCTTATATTCACATAACTACGACCAAACATTATTTCATGCTACCTCACCACTCCTACCCCTTCATCTAATCTGTGACTGTTTACTTAAAACATCAACGTCCTTGTTTATTCTAAATTTTAAAATTCAATATTTGGAGTTTTTCATTGAACAATGAGATTTCTAGCTTTTTCATTCCATATGTTGAGTAGTAGCCCTGTCAAGTACAATTCTAAATGCGCCCAGTGTTTCCTGTCAAGAACGATGGTTACCCTGAATTCTAAGTCAAGGAGATACGTAATTCTAAATGGATGAATGGACTTCTTGTCTGGAAGAGGTATCGTGTTTGTGACCAATCGGGGGAACTAGCACATCTGGAAACCCACATCTGAAAACCAGGTGTGCATGCAGGATTTTGTAGTATGCATAGTGCATTCCACTTCCTCGCTGTTCCTCGTTTTTACCAACTGGATGGAGATGAAGATGACACATTTAGGGGATCCTGGTATCATCTTCCACTAGCAGTGTGTCTCCTGAGTTGTAGAACCCCTGGACATGCTGCAACAAGACCTAGCTGCATTGCACTATTGGAATAGTGGAACAGCTATGATATGGCACTTGCAAGGATCCAACTGGTTATGGGGTGTTAGGGAGAATTTTTCACCATTTTCGCTCGGAACACGGCTCTACGTGGATTAGCTTACATGCAACACAGGCAGAGCACGAGTTAAGCGTTAGACAGAAGCTTATCCAGACGTTTAAACAATACAACGGGTGAGTCCGTGCCCCACACTTAAGAAGAATTAGGTATAATGCTTGTAAAAGTATAGAGCGATGGTTACAATATATATCATTGCCAGTATTACATTTTTTTTTATTTAGAATACAGACGGCTGGAGTGCTGTATGTAAAGAGTTGTTCATTACAGAAAGGTGCTCGACACCACAGGAATGCGATTAAGGTAATTTTGAAAACATGTTAGTCTTGCATGGGATTTATTTTGGATTTAGAAGTGAATGTGCGCAAACATGTACCTACATTTACCTAACAAGGGCTCTATATTGTTGTTGTTTCCCCCCCACTACCTAATCTTTCACCTTTAACAAATTACCTTCATTGGGTATGTATGTTTTTCAATTATTCATTTTACACATTTGTTGATTTGTATATTCAATTATGGTGAACCATGTTAACATCCGTCATTTACTCTCAAACTGTTGATTGGTATTATAATCTGGTTTTGATTTTGAATCCACACATGGTGTGTATTGAAACATTTTGATTTATTCTTCTATTATAATAATGTAAGAATTTACAATAAGTGGTATGGTTAACGCCCTGAAGAAGGAGATTCGCTCCGAAATGCATTGGCATTAAAACAACCATACAAAAAATGAAACAAGTCTGCTTCTTATTCCGTAAAACACCCAGTTGTTGATGCTCCTTAGATTCAGAATTATACTTTTGGAAATCTTTCTCAAGTGGCTTTAAACACCGTCTTGGACATCCACAAGTGATGAACTCTAACCATATTTGACATTGAAACATACACAGTCTGAATAGAGAGCTCCAAAAAAGCTCCAACGGAGAGCGTCGGACTTAGCTGGATGTATTCATCCAACTTCTTCACATAAGGTGTTAGGGAGAATTCTCATTTTATGGCTAATTTCCCTTGCCTATAGAGTCCCCCAGCAGCTTTGCTGGATTTGAAGGGTTTGTTTCTTTTTACCTGCTAAGAGTGAGACTCTTTTTCCCCACTATTAGGCATTTTTTGCTATATGTGTTCTAGGCTGTTTTTGTGTTTAATGCCTATGGTACTTTCTCTCCCCCATAAGAACCATCTTTATGCACATGTGGTACACAGCACCCTCCGTGCAGTACCACAGGGGTGTTGTAGCGACCCCCAAACATAGACTCCATAACCTGGGACTGACTGCTGTCTCCCAGGGCATGTAAAGTCCCCATTGACTTTACTAGTCAATAATAGTTTTTCCCCTAGGTTCATTTTCAAGAGTGTACCCTACAGTACCCCTCTAAAAGGTTTCTGGCTGGTGGCAGTGGTTACTACTGTTAATGACTCCAATCAAGCAGTCCCACTAGGTCAGTGCCTTGTCTGGGATTGCTCAAGGGAAGCCCTTATTTATATATGTTTGTGACAAGTTATAATCTGGATGATGAACCTTTGTATCACGCCCCTCTCTGAGAATCCCCCTGAGCCCACTGAGCCAAGAAGTAGGTTTGTTTTGCAAATTGAAAAGGTTTATTTGAAAAATTAAACAATAGATATATATATCACACTTTTATAATAAATTAATATTTGATATCACACTTAGACATATGACAGTGATCAACAATGGATGATGTTATACTAGCACACTGGTTTAATTATTTAGGAGTAGTATAGAGGATAAGGTAGCTGAGAATGCTTTATATGGTACAAGGAAATGCAAGGTAGAAAAGAAGCAACACAGGAATAAACTTGATATGATTTCAGCAAAAGGTAATAGAATCACTTTTCCCCTTTTGGCAACTCACCCCCCGCCTATGCAATAGGAGATGGAAGGGAGAGCACACAGTTCTCAGGAATACAATCACAATACAATACGAATTCAGTTCCCCCTAGCAAGCTTAGAGAAACAAGGATGATTTTAAACACAGGCAAAGTACTTTAAAGGTGGTATGCAAAGAAGGGAAAAATATGCTAAAAATGATTTTAATTCCCTCTAGAGGTTCAGGGTGGGTGATAGCTACTTTAAATTAGTTCAGGATCACTTTAGCAATGCTCTATGAATGATTGTCAGGTTGCAAGCGAATTTCAGCAAAGGAAAGCAAAATACAAATGTTTTTACACGTGGCTGGAATGAAGCAAAATGTCAAATCGCGGCAATTTAGTCGCATGCATCGAGCGCAATTACGGAGGAACTATAAGGAGTAGCAAGTCAGTTTGGTGGAAAGCTCAGAATCTCAGCTTTAAAACAAAAGTTAAATCTCACTTCTATGACTAATGGTTGAAGAGATACGGACGATTTTGTGAAGGTAGATTCTCAAAATAAAAGTAAAGCTCAGAATGACAGAGGACAGTTTTGCAGCTTTGAATCAAAAGAAGGGACACGATTTCTATGATGCAGTTCTCAATAGGTTAAAATAGTTTGAATTAGATTATTTTAAACTAAGAGATTGGTTTTGCACAGTTCTGACTGAGTACTCACACTATATTTTGGACAGGAATGCGACTTCGTCACGGATCGGGTCAGGATTGGCTGGACTCCGGTACTGGTTCTGCGCACAGCGATCTGGGTCAGCTCTCAGCACTGCACAGCGATCTGGTCTCTCTGGATCTCTGGTCTCTCTGGATCTCTGGTCTCTGGAGATTGATGGATTTGAAGTCTGGAGTCTCCCGGCAAAGCGTCCCGCAAGAAAGTGGAAAGTGAATCTCCCTGCCTGGCTTCCAGTGGCTCTTTTTATGTCTTTAGAAAGTGGGTGGGTTGGCTCATTCTGCATGCACAACCCTCTCAACTTATCATTGGCCAGTTCCTCCTGTCTCCCTTGATTGGGGGAACTGAGTTGTGAGTCAGGGTGATGCTGCCATTTACAATCTATTGAAGAAACTCCCCTTTGCTTTTGCTTTAGAATTCATTCTCATAACTAAACATATTTCCCAAATGCACAAGTGGTTGACATTACATGTACAGATTGCAGATGACTTAAGGTACATTCTGGCCCAACTCTGATCTTCCTGGGGGCTTGCATTCAAATATGGCAACTTATTTTTGTTTTTAGTTGGTTTACCAATGTTAAATCTTTACCCAAAATTACACAAATGTACACCCCCCTTCTGCACATATTCTAGTAATTTACTAGGTCTCTAGCATAAGCACAGTGTCTGCAGTATTAATAATTAGCGGGGTTCGGTCCTAGGACACCGCACAAATTGGAGTTTGGTCTCAAATCGTGAGGGCCTTCATCATTTTGTGGACCCCCAAATTGCACATTTCGGTGAGGTTAATACAAGATTTTATAAGCAATTTAATCAAACATACATTTGCTGCAATATGAATTTGCTGCAATATGAATTCGCACTCCAGTCTGGCCCGCCCCTAGGAACTGGGAGAGTCAGGGATCACATGTCTCTCCTACCAGGCAGAGCTCTGTTTACAGTCAACACCCAAATCAGCATATCCTATTCAATGGAAAGAGGCTACTCTGTTGGCTGAGGTCAGCAGGCCAGGGGGCCACTCTGCATTTGGTTAGCATGTCCATGTGATCTCCTGGCTTCTTGTGTGGAGTTCTGAGGTGAGAAGGTTTGCCAGCCTCTTGGACTGTTAATTGAATCAGCCTGTCTTCTGTGAACAGCAGGTGTTTATGAATTTTAATTAACCAAAAGGCTTTGAAGTTTCCAGCTGGCTCAGGATCCTTTGGCAACTCCTGAAGTACAGTTCTACTGTCAGAGTTTAGACCGCTACCGCCGGTTTGTGGAAAATGCCGGTACTGCACCCATTTTTGGGATCTGTCTTGAATTAATGCATTTCAAAAAGGGGATTTTGCTTGATAGTATATGATCCTTGCTTAACATTGTTTTGATGGGAATCCTTACAGTAGAATAAAGTAGAACACTCAACCAGGGTTGAATTTATTTTGGGTGGTTTCGTGCGCATGATTTTAGCAAATTGTTGACATCAAGAAAATGAATTCCCAACAGTTCTGGGTTGCTTTTGGCAATCAGCATTGGCATTCCCAATGGTTTCAGGCTACGGTATGTGTAGCCCAATCGTGGTTTTAGGCAGTGCCCTCCTGTGCTCACAAACATAGGCAAAAATGGGTGGCAGCCTATTCTTCATGTTTTCCCTGTGCACTTTCTGGGGAGTTCTGGCCATCATGATGTTTTCAATGCCAGTAATGCACAGTTTTGTGGTAGGGCTTGGATGCATGGGTAAAAACATCCCACAAGCCCCCCCTCTTGCGATGGCCATTCTGATCTTTCACTGATGGAACTCGCAAGATCTGGGATGTTCGCCTCATCTTCTTCCGATTCGTAGATGGCACAGTTCAGCATCTTTCCTCCATCAGGGTGGATCGATCGGTTCTCCTCGCCGGTCCTGATGGGAGTATTGGGCGGTACCCCGGATCGTTCTCCTTGGTCAGTCTCCATGGTTTCATCTCTCCTAGTATGATAAAGCAAAAGCGGCAATACCTATTCGTAGACATTTCTCCCCCACTATTGGTATAGTGGGGCGGCATATACATTTTATAGTCAAAAACATGAACATATAATTTTTTTTAAAATCAGGAGGCAAGAACATATTCAAGAATCATAGAATTTTATAGGCTATATGTGGAATATTTTAGGGTGGAACTGAATTAATCTGGAGCGGTCCCCTCTGGTATTGCAGAGGACTCCTCCAGTTGCTGCAGAGTGTGCCTGGGATGGCAACACTTTAGCTGATTTATATGGACCCACTTGTCTTCCCCTTCCGCCAAACTACCTTTGGGGATGCGGATCTTGAATGCAACTGGGGAGATCTTGTCTATAATTTCAAAGGGTCCCTTCCATGTAGGCAAAAATGTTCGCTGTTTGGCCTGGTTCCTTTGGAAATTGTATAGATAGACCCGGTCTCCCACATCATATTCCTTCCTGGTGGTCTTCAGGTCGTAGTGGGTCTTCATGCTATCAGCTGATCTTTCTAGATTCCGCTGAGCATAGGCAAAAGCATGTTGGAGGTGTTTCCTTAAATTCTTCACATACTCATGAGTTGTCGAGGCATTTATCAATGTCTGCTCTTGGGTCCTGTAGAGCAAATGCTGGGGAAGCACCATCTTGCGTCCAGCCATCAACTCAAATGGTGACATTTTAGTTGCAGATGAAGGGGTAGATCTGATGGCCATTAGGACCAGAGGTAATCGGATATCCCACCTTGGCCCAGAATCTGCCACAAACTTTTTTAATATGCTCACAATGGTTCTGTTGTATCTCTCCACTGCACCAGAAGAGGCTGGCCGGTAAGCAATGTGTAGCTTCCTTTTGACCCCCAGTATCTCCCACATCTTTGTCATCACTTCACTGGTGAAGTGGCTACCCCTGTCTGACTCAATTCTTTGACGTAGACCAAAACGGGAAAAGATGTGGTTAATCATCAGGGCAGCTGCTGTTTCTGCCTTGCAGTTTGGGGCCGGGAGACATTCCACCCACTTGGTAAACAAGCATGTGACCGTCAACATGTACTTGTTTCCTCTAGATGAGCGAATCACAGGGCCTACGAAGTTGATTTGCAAATCTGACCATGGCAGTGCCATCCCCCTTTTTTGGAGAGGCGCCCATTGTGTGAGGGATGTTGGCTGAAATTGTGCACACACAAGACAACCCTTCAAGTATTGGTCGAGGTCCTGCCCCATGTGTGGCCAGTATACAACCTCTTAAGATTTCCAGTGTTGTGATAAAACCCCCTATGACTGGCGGTGGCCGCATCATGGGCGGGACTTAACATCAGGCCTCGGAATGAGGTAGGGACCACCCACTGATCATGGCCAGCTTGGGATTTCCTTACCAACAAACCGTCTTGGATTTGGAACATTTTTGGACATTTCATCAACACTCTAAGGTCTTCTTTCCCAATGTAATCGGTATCCGTCAGGGGAAAGTTCTCAGGGTCCTCAATGTGTTGGTAAAACTTACCAATTATTGGATCCCCCTTCTGAGCCGTAATCAAATCGGCATCTGGAGTCTCCTTACTCCATTGTGCAGTTGAAAGATCATTGTGAGCATTTGTCTGGGACCCAGTGATAGCAGTGACCTGGATTTCCTCCAACAGGGACTCTATTTCTATTAGATCCCCTTGGATGGCCCCGGTTTTGGCCAGCTGATGAGCTAAGTCATTTCCAGTTTTGTCTGGTCCCTCTACTTTGGAATGACCCTTGATCTTTTTCCAGTAGATGGTCATCCCATTCGATGTGACCAGATCATCAATGTTTTGGATCAACTTCCCATGTTTCAAGGGTTTGTTATTAGCACATAACATGCCTCTGGTTTTCCAATTAACCAGGTGCTCCACAAACCCATTCCGTACATAATCCGAATCTGTGATTATGACCAGTTCGTGGAGTCGATGTTGGACAGCAGTGAGGATGGCTTGGTGCACAGCCATCAACTCTGCTACTTGACTACTTCGGGGACCGATTTTGTACCCAGCGGAGGGTTCTGGAGACTCATTCACCCACGCATTCCCTATGCCGGCCACCAGTTCTTTTTCCCCGTTGTTGTCAACATGGTAAGAGTATCCATCCACATAGACAGTGGGCATTCTCTCGCACTTGTCTTCTTCAAATACTTTGTGTGGAGAATTAAGGTATGCCTCCATGTTGTCCTCGATTTTCAGACTTTCGTCCTCGAGACCTTGCGCGAGGGGACTCTTCTTGTTTTGGCCATATCTGACAGAATCCAGGAAGTAATTCGGGAATTACTCACATTTCCGGCCCGGATTCTGTCACTTTGGAGGTATTGCAGAGGCTGGTGTGGAGTCTCCACTATGATGTGTTCCCCCTGGATGAACGGGCGGTAATTCTTCAATGCCCACACCGTTGCCAGGAGTGCCTTCTCACAATCGTTGAATTTTTCCTCCACAGAGGATAAAGTTTTGCTCGCATAGGAGATTACTTTATTGACCTTGTCCTGCTGTTGGTATAATACTGCCGTCAAGCACGTATTAGAGAACCCTGTCTCCAGGAAGAACTCCTTGTTTCTGACAGGGTAAGTTAGGCAAGGCGCTTGTGAGAGGCTTCTTTTGAGTTGTCTTACTGCCTCGGATTGTTCTGGACCACATTCCCACTTGACCCCCCCCCCTTCATGAGATGAATCAGGGGTCTGGTGATCTCTGCGTAGCCCTCAATGAACTTTCTGCTGTAATTAGTCAGTCCAAGGAGGCTCCTTAGTTCCCGCAGAGTTGTGGGATCCTTCAGTTTCTGAAGTGCGTCCACTTTCTTTTCTTTGGGACAGAGACCCTGAGGGGTAATCTCATGCCCCAAGATATTAACACGGGTTCTACACCACTGTGCTTTCTGAAAGGAAAGTTTTGCTCCGGCGGCCCTCAACTGTGTCAGAACATAACGGATCTCCGCTATGTGTTCTTCCACAGATGAACTTTTGATGAGGACATCATCTACATAAGCCAGGTTACCCCTCAAACCCAGGTCGGGCATGGCCTTATGTAGGAAAATGTTGAACTCATTGCCGGAGTTGAGGTATCCGAAGGGAGTCCGGGTCCATGTGTACTGCTGGCCCCCAAAGGTAAAAGCCAGTTTGTATTGGTCCTCCCTACTGACAGGCACGGTCCAGTATCCATTGGTCAGGTCTATTGCAGTGAATACCTGTGACCCCTGAATCTGAGCCAGCCCTTGGTCAATGTAGGGCAGAGGCCATTGGGAAGTATGGACCCGTTTGTTGAGCTCCCTGAGGTCGGTGCAGAGTCTCCACTGGCCGTTTGGCTTCAATATTCCCAGCACCGGATTATTGAAGGTGCTGTGAACTGGACGGATTATTCCCCGGGACTCAAGGTTCTTAATTATTTCAGTAAGGGACTCCATGGATGCGAGAGGCAGGTGATATTGCTTCACAAACACTGGAGTCATGCCAGGGTCCGCGGGAATTGTTGTTGTGTGGATGTCGGTGCGACCACAGTCATATGAGTCTACCGCAAAGAGATCTTGGAAATCCAAGAAAACTTGTTTCAACTTTTGCTTCTGTTCCAGAGTCACGCAGGCATCAGCTAGGTTGTCTCTCTCTTCCACCATCTGCCTGAAGTCTGGAAAGACTTCTGGTTTTGCTATCTCAGCGGCCTCCTCCAGCTGGGTGGAGAAGTCCCTGGTCAGAGTGCTGATTTGGACTGGAGGCTTCAGGTGGAGAAGGCAGCCCTCATGGACCTGGAAAATCACCTCATCCCTTCTGAAGTCAAAAGTCACGTCTTCCTTACCATAAGGGCAGGAAGTGTACACCAGGAAGTTCCCCCATGTCGGGTAAATATCCTGTCTGGTGTTGTATGGTCATCACTGTCACTGTCAAAACAGTCCTTGGGGATCGGTCTGTAAGAGGATTCAATTCAGCACTACAGCCAAGTCAACGCCTAGTCTAGAATACTGAATGAAAACCCTTATTGATATATCTTTATGTCCAGTTCATGCGTTCTGGATGACTACCCCTATATAACAAAGTTTAAAGGTTTATTTGATAACTTAAACAATTTATATTATATCACGCTTTATAATAAATTAATAATTGGATATCACACTTAATCTGGTATGATAAAGATTAACAACGGAGAATCTGGCACTAGCACACTTCTTGATAATCACTAAGGAGTTGACATGAAATGGATAAGATAGCAACAATACTTTTATGGTTTCAAATGGATGCAATGTGGAATGAAATGCAGTACAGAAAATACTCAATATGATTTCAACAAAACAATGTAATCACTTTTCTCTGGCAATCCCCTCCCCCCTTTATGCAATGCAAGGAAATGGAAGGAAAGCACACAGTTCTCAGAAATACAATCAAATGTAATTCAGTTCACCCCAGCAACTTAGACTTCAGAAGTTGAAAACACAGGCCCAAATGCTTTTAAATGTGCTGGCAATGAAGAAAAAAATATGCTAAAATGCTTTTAATTCCCTTAGAGGTTCAGGGTGAGTGGTATCTAGTTAATATTAGTCCAGGCTCACTTTAGCAAGGATCTAGGGTGTAACTAGCAGGTTAAACGAATTTTGGCAACTGAAAGGCAAGCAGCAGCAGATTTTTACACGTGGAGAAATTTGCAAATCGCGGTAAAATTCGCGAGTGCGTTTTTCACGATTGCGGCAAAGCTATAGGGGGAAGGAATGCGGTACTAGGTTCCTAGAAAAGCCACGATTCTAAGCTTTCTGAGGAAAGTTACTGCAAGTCTCTAGCACAAACGGTCACTGAGATATGAGCGATTAAATAAAGGTCGTTTTTCAGATTCGAAATTTTAAAGTTCAAAAAGACAAGTGCAGCTTGCAACTAGAAAATGACAAGTGACAGCTTTACAAATGGCAGGTGACAGTTAGGAGGCAGTTCTACTTAGATTAAAATAGCTTGGATTATATTATTTTAACTAAGAGATTGGTTCTGCACAGTTTTCTAGGTACTCACACTATATTCTTGAGTTAAATGGGCCTCGCCAGGGATCTGGTCAGGTTTTAGACTGGACTCCGGTCTCTGCACTTCACAGTGATCTGGGTCAACTCTGCTCTCTCTCTGGTTCTGGAAATTTGATAGATTTGAAGTCTCTATGTCTGCTCTCTGAAGGTTGATGGAGGTAAAGTATGGATTTTCCAGCAGAGCGTCCCGCAGCAAATGGATGTGAAGGTCCCTATCTGTCCTGTCTGTCTGCTTTTATGTGTTTTCAAAATGGGTGTGTGTGCAGCATCACTAGACCCTACCCCTCTCCACTTATCATTGGCCAAGCTTTCATTTCTCCCCTGATTGGGGGAGCTAAGTTGTGTCAGAGTGATGTCATTTTACAGCCTGCAGAAAGTCCACTCCTCCTGTCAACTTGCACACAAATCTAGATTTGAACCAAATACATATTTGCAGAGGTACATATTGTTTTAAAATTACACGCACCCCTCACATATCACATGAGGTATACCCTGTTCAAACTCTGCTCTTCCTGGGAGCTTGCATTCAGAAATGGCAATATTTTGCACTTTTTAACTGGTTTGCAATACCGGACATTACCCCAAATTTATACACATGTGCGCAAGGAGTATGGACATTAGTTGATGAAGTGTCAGATTTTTCACATGCACACATTTTGAGTAATATCCTCTTTTCCGCTAAAACCCCCCTGAATATACCACCGGTTCTAAAAACCTCTTAAAATGTGGGCAGAAAAATCACAAGAATTATGGTATCAATTATAAAATTTTCACATGTCCGCTCTATGAATGATCCATCTTTTTAGAGTTATGTTCTGGCCCCAAAGGGGTGTGGTTTTCCCCCAGCACAAGGTTGAATTTCTGGTTTTTCCAGTTCTACCAAGCCAGCTTGCTCTCACAGGCAGTGCTCCTCCCCTTTGCTTCAGGAGGAAGCTACTTTTACAGCCCCCGTAATAAAACCTTTGCCTGAGCCAGGACAGGGCTTTGTTCAGAGCTCCTGTATTCTGTGGGGGCTCCCCTTAATTCAATTATCAGAGAGATGGCATATCCTTAGTGTGGCCAGCAAAAGGCAGATAGGCCTGGGAACACAGCTGTGACTCAAGTTTCACTCCTGATGGGGGGTAGTTGCCAGGCAGAATTCAGTTCCTTAAGCCAGGTTTCAGGTAAAATGTCACTTTTTGTTACCCAGTTTAAGTCAATACAATTTTTTACATCTGCAGCTAGAATGCTGATTCTAAGTTCAAAACTATGACATTTAAACAATTGCAACCTATGTGACACTCAAAAGTAGGTCACTCATTTCTTTTAAACATTTACATTTTTAGTGTCTTTCAGTCCAAATTTACTTAAACTGCTGAAATCCACAGCTCAGCCAGTCTTGTTATAAACCTTCAAGTCACTTCAGAATATAACTTTACATTGGATCCACCTCTCAGTAAGTCTTTCTTTGGCCTGTTTTGGGTTCATTTATTCAGTTTTACAAAAAGTAAAATCTGGTGTTGTTTTAAAACGCCGGCTTTTGGATAGTGGTGAGTACTGGTACTGCACCCATTTTTGGGATTTAAGAAAATGAATTCCCAACAGTTATGGGTTTGCTTTTGGCAATCAGCATTGCCACTCCCAATGGTTTCAGACTACTGTGTGGGTAGACAATGGTGGTTTTAGGCAGTGTCCTTCTGTGCCCATAACATCGGCAAAAATGAGTGGCAGCCTATACTTCATGCACTTCCCTGGGCATTTTCTGGGAAGCTCTGGCCATCATGATGTTTTCATGTCAGTACTGCACAGTTTTGAGGTAGGGCTCGGATGCATGGGTAAATACATCCCACAGGTCCTAACAGTTCATTTCCTAAATCAATGGAGAAATGTCGGTCATCGACCGCCATTCCAATAATGGTGCCTGTGGCTAGAGTAATACTCTTTAAGTCGCTGTTATCCACCTCTATTGGAATGGTGTCATGTTCTATGTTGACTAATGGTGTTGGGTTTACCCCCAACCGTTGCTGTTGGAGAGAAGCTTTTAGATGAATATAAGCATCAGGGTTTTTCACTTTTTGTCCTCTTTTAACTTTCACTTCCAGGGAGAATTGTCGGATCCTTTCTGGGATGGTGACTTCCTCTTTAATCTGAATTTCAACTGCATAAGGTAGCAATTGAGCTGACCTAAATGCTTTTTCTGGATCATCAAAGTCCATGGGATTATCCGCTAATCGGGACCAAGCTTTGAAGTTTATTAGGTCCAAACTAATGGCAAAGCGATTGAGAATGTCACTGCCTAAGTAAAAGGCGACAGTGACGTCTCGCACGACCCAACAATTATGGACTATGCTCTTGTTGCCAATGGAGATTTTGAGCATACACCTGCTTGGCAGGAGATGTTTCGAATTGGGTGTTTCCAGATCCATTTCCCATTTGTCTATCAGTTTGAATGTGGGAATGGCTGGATCTTTTGGGAGTTGGCGGAACATGGCTTCGCTGATGAAGCTCTTACCATTGTTCACACACACTCGAGCAAGAACAGAGTCCTTCCCATCATTTAACTGAACAGGGATGAACAACTGCTGTCCAATTTGCTGAATATCAGCCAGGCTCTGAGCTGATTTCACATCTTCCTGGACTATCGGAGTGGGAATGTCTGATTATGAATTAGTAAAGAATTTCAGGGTGTTTCCCTCCAGTGTGGAATGCCACCTTAAACTGGAAGGAAGGTTGATTTTCAGAAAAAGAGAGGACCCCCCATCACCAGTCTGTTGTCCTACTGCTATTACTGTCACGTCTGGAATTTGGTTGTTCTGGAAGTGAAATTCTACTTGGTCAGATTTATGTTCAACCATGTGGCATGTGCCGTTTAAACTAACATGGTTGACACTCTGTTTTAATTTTATTGGTCGGCTAGTCTGGGTCCAGAGGACCTTGTTTACGCCATCTATTAGGGGTGACAACCTTCTCAGGAGGTCATTCCCTAGTAAACAAGGGGTGCCCTCTGGAGTCACTACTATGACCGGGTGTTTCACCTTGTGTCGCCCAATTTGGATGTCCAAATATGCAGTCCCCTCGATGGGAATTTCCTTCCCGTCAAAGTTCTGGAGTTGTCCAGGAAGAGAGGTGAGAGGAATACGGTAATTCTCCCCCCTTCCTGCATTTAGTTCACCAAAGGCCCTTTTTGACAGAAGAGTAGCTTGGGATCCAGTGTCCACCAGTGCCGAAATTGTATCCTGCCCCTGTACTTGTAGCGGGGCATAGTATCTTCCCTCCTTTTCCTCAAGAGGGCACAGATAATGCACATTTTTGGACAACTGGTGGGCTAATTTTCTGGTTTTGGACATTGAGAGAGAAGAAATTTGGGCAGAATTCTGTTGAGAGTCATGGGAATCTGCAAGAAAAAGTTGGCAACTTGAAATGGTTTTGGGTTCCCCTGATTCCGGTTCTGGGCCGCCTCCCCCTGTTTGGAGGCAGTCATCAGGATGGGTTTGACCCATGGGATTTTGGTATTGTTGGTTCTGGGATAGAATGATGGGCGGCGACAGCTCAATCCCCACATCTACCCAGTCTGGGTTGGAATCCCTTGGGACCCATTTTTCCTTGGGAGGAGTTCCCCCATCTCTGAAGGAGAAGATCCTTTTCCCAGGATCCTCTGAGGATCCCTCTCCCTCAAATTGGAAGACCTGTACCTCCTCCACAAAATGGGTCTGTTTGGGTCCTTTGTTTCTCCTACCTCCTCTCTGCTCCTTGGGTGGCAGACTTCCAGGGGTAGGAGCTTTTGTTTCTGGTTCCTGGGCTTCCAGGGCTGTTTACAAGTGGGGAAGGCAGCTTCCTCCAAGGCTTGACACCCCCCTTCCTCTTGTGCCTCCTCTCTGGGAACCGGTGTGTTATCGGAGTGCTGCCCCGTCATTGTTCTGGAGCACCAGGCCCAGAGTTTGGGGCATTTTGCGGTGGCAGGCTCATCTGAGGGTTCTGTTGAGCCCTCAGTATGTGACCCATATCCCGTGTCATATTTTGGACCTGGCGATCAAGTTGGGAAACCCGCTCAGGCTGATACGGGGTTCTGCTTTCTCCCCTGGGCTGATCCCGGGAAGGGTAGCTATCCCTTCTCTGGTAGTGCCCCAGGTTGGGAAGATTTGAGTACCCCTCCACCCTTGGCCTCCCCTCTCCCGGATTAGGTTGTCTGGGCTCAGGGAAGTGGGGAAAGAAGGATGGATCATTTTGGGGCTGGAAGTTGAGTGGATACCTGGGGAACAAGTTCTGCCCAGGATTTGGTGAATTTCTGCCCTCCTGGGGGAAGTGCGGAGGGAAGTTCCCTGGGTTGGGTGCTTGGTTGGATCCCCCCCTTGGGCCGGAGGAGTCCACACATAACCCAGGATTGGACTGTTTCCCTTATAGCGGGGACTTACATAGTCAGGGTAGCAAAGGACCCCATTTGTGGGACTACCTCCTCGACTCCCTGTCTGTGACTGGCCCGAGGGCCTTCTGGGCTGTGAATTGTTCGGTGCAGGCAGGTTTTTAGGCCCCCCATCTCCAAATCTAAAACGGGGGCAACCTTTACCTCTGCCACCTTGGCAGCAGCAGGGGTGCTGTTGGTTTTGGGGTTTTTGGGCTGATTCTTATTTTCCACTGGTTTCTGCACCTCATAGATGCAGGTGGCTTGCTCAAAGACCCAGTCTAAAGATCTTTTCTCGTGAAAATCTCTCACGAGCTGGGTCATAATGTATTTGGGGAGAGCAAGGAAAAATGTGTTGATGAATTCTCTGCTGTCCGTGTGCACCCTTCTGGTGGTCTGCGCAAAGGCACGCTTCAATTCTTGCACGAATTCTTGTGGGGCCTGATCCTCCCCACATTGCAAATTGTAGGCTGCCATGCAAGCCTCTTGGGGATTCCGGTGAACAGAAAAATGTTTCGAGATGGCCGCCCTATATGTGGACCATCTTGAATGGTTTTGGTCCTCCAGCCCCGCAAAGAAACTGGAGTATTCTGGGGAGAATGTCCATTTGACATACTGAATGCAGCCACTGCTGTCCTTCAAATGGAAAGTCTCCATCATTTGCTCATAGAGCTCCAAGTGTTCCCAAACAGAATACTTGGCATTCTTGTAATAAGGGGTGATGACACTCCTTATTGCCTTGATCTGCTTTAAGGGGTCCTTAAGCAAGGTCCTTTTTGCCTTATTGGCCTTTTTGGTTCGGGTAACCCTGGTCCACTCATCCTCTGACTCAGAAGCACTGCTCCCAGAGGTGCCCATCTGATCTTCCAGGCTCTCCCGGATTCTGCGAGCCTGGGAATGACTGGCAGAATGTGGGGACCTGGTCTCCTGTGTCCTGGGCCGCTCAGAGGAGTCTTCAGATCCCTCCTTGCTGCCAGGATTTGATGGGTACCCCCCCCCCACTGACCTAACTGTGCAGAGGTTTTCAGGATGCCCTTAGTGGGCCTACTCTCCTGGGGTTCCCCACTAAATTGCACTGTGCTTAGGTGCCCATGCCGGATGCCCGCCCATCCATTCCTGGGAGGTACTGGCCTATGAACCCCATACTTTTGGCCGGATAGTAATCTGCCCTCCCTGTGGCCCTGTGCTCATGTGCGCCAGGGGACATGGGGGTGGCAGAGTCCAAGGACTGGGAGAGATGAAGGCCTCTGGTACTAAGGCTCCTGAGGTTATGCTCAGGTGTTTCTCTTTCCCAGCGAACTTCATCTCTAACAGCCCCTGCTCCCTGTTGCAATGCAAGAGCCTGCACTTTCAGTTCCTCAGTTAAGACCTTACTAGACTCTATCAGTCTCTCCTGCATGGCTACCTGTTGCTGGGGCCTATCATTGTGCTGACACAGAGCCTCATTCTCTCTCTGTCTATTTGGATTTGCAGGGTGGCTACCTGCTCTGTGCATGCCCTGTTGAAATTGATCTGTTGCTCCAGCTTTTTCTGGCACTGCAGTAAGGAGTCCAAACTGTCTTGGTGCTCCTTCTGCAAAGCCAGAATTCTGGTATCCTGGTCAGCCTTTTCCTGTTGCAGGATATCCATATCCTCCTTTATTTTAATGATGTACTGTCTACTATCATTTTCTGACTCCTGGCTCCTGTGCAGCCTCTGCTCAGAAGAGTCCAGGTCAGATTGGGCCCTCTCTAATGCCATCAGTTGCCTATTTGCCAGATCTTGGCCTTCAGCACATTTGTCCTGTATGGCTCCCATATGTAAATATAAATATGCCGCTACCCTGGCAATCTTGTTGTGCTCATCCTTGGCCTTAGGGGCCATATATAGTTCACTCAGGGCCACATGTAAGGGACCCTGATCTCTCCATTTATCTGACCCTGTTTCAGTGATCTGGGGTGCGATTGCCTGCAACCAGACCGCCTGGTCCTGATGAGCCCACTCACCTCTCACAAATAGCTTATGTAAGAGGTGTTCTCTGGCTATTTTGATATCTACCAAGGTCGTCATTCTGGAACTTGATTTCCTTCCTGACTTACAGAAGTTTGTATTTTGTTTTGCAAACAGACCGTTTCCTTAGAGCGTTCCTTTGAGGGGTGTTTTTACAGTGTAACACGGCGTGGTGGTCCGACAGAATTTATATATTCTGTCAGTTAGCACACTGTATTAATCTGCACAAGTGATGGATCTAATCCAGAATCCCCGGCTACGAGCCCCCACTTTGTTAATGACTCCAATCAAGCAGTCCCACTAAGTCAGTGCCTTGTCTGGGATTGCTCAAGGGAAGCCCTTATTTATATATTTTTGTGACAAATTATAATCTGGATGATGAACCCTTGTATCATGCCCCTCTCTGAGAATCCCCCTGACCCCACTGAGCCAAGGTGTAGGTTTGTTTTGCAAATTGAAAAGGTTTATTTGAAAAATTAAACAATAGATATATATCACACTTTTATAATAAATTAACATTTGATATCACACTCAGACATATGACAGTGATCAACAATGGATGATGTTATACTAGCACACTGGTTTAATTACTTAGGAGTAGTATAGAGGATAAGGTAGCTGAGAATGCTTTATATGGTACAAGGAAATGCAAGGTGGAAAAGAATCAACACAGGAATAAACTTGATATAATTTCAGCAAAAGGTAATAGAATCACTTTTCCCCTTTTGGCAACTCACCCCCCCTATGCAATAGAAGATGGAAGGAAGAGCACACAGTTCTCAGGAATACAATCACAGTACAATACGAATTCAGTTCCCCCCTAGCAAGCTTAGAGAAACAGGGATGATTTTAAACACAGGCAAAGTACTTTAAAAGTGGTATGCAAAGAAGGGAAAAATATGCTAAAAATGATTTTAATTCCCTCTAGAGGTTCAGGGTGGGTGATAGCTACTTTAAATTAGTTCAGGATCACTTTAGCAATGCTCTATGAATGATTGTCTGGTTGCAAGCGAATTTCAGCAAAGGAAAGCAAAAGACAAATGTTTTTACACGTGGCTGGAATGAAGCAAAATGTCAAATTGCGGCAATTTAGTCGCGTGCGTCGAGCGCAATTACGGAGGAACTATAAGGAGTAGCAAGTCAGTTTAGAGCTTGTTGGAAAGCTTAGAATCTCAGCTTTAAAACAAAAGCTTCTATCACTAATGGTTGAAGAGATACGGATGATTTTGTGAAGGTAGATTCTCAAAATAAAAGAAAAGCTCAGAATGACAGAGGACAGTTTTGCAGCTTTGAATCAAAAGAAGGTACACGATTTCTATGATACAGTTCTCAATAGGATAAAATAGTTTAAATTAGATTATTTTAAACTAAGAGATTGGTTTTTCACAGTTCTGACTGAGTACTCACACTATATTTTGGGCAGGAATGCGACTTCGTCACGGATCGGGTCAGGATTGGCTGGACTCCGGTACTGGTTCTGCGCACAGCGATCTGGGTCAGCTCTCAGCACTGCACAGCGATCTGGTCTCTCTGGATCTCTGGTCTCTCTGGATCTCTGGTCTCTGGAGATTGATGGATTTGAAGTCTGGAGTCTCCCTGCAAAGCGTCCCGCAAGAAAGTGGAAAGTGAATCTCCCTGCCTGGCTTCCAGTGGCTCTTTTTATGTCTTTAGAAAGTGGGTGGGTCGGCTCATTCTGCATGCCCAACCCTCTCAACTTATCATTGGCCAGTTCCTCCTCTCTCCCTTGATTGGGTGAACTGAGTTGTGAGTCAGGGTGATGCTGCCATTTACAATCTATTGAAGAAATGCCCCTTTGCTTTTGCTTTAGAATTCATTCTCATAGCTAAACATATTTCCCAAACGCACAAGTGGTTGACATTACATGTACAGATTGCAGATGACTTAAGGTACATTCTGGCCCAACTCTGATCTTCCTGGGGGCGTGCATTCAAAAATGGCAACTTATTTTCATTTTTAGTTGGTTTACCAATGTTAAATCTTTACCCAAAACTACATAAATGTACACCCCCCTTCTACACATATTCCAGTAATTTACTAGGTCTCTAGCATAAGCACAGTGTCTGCAGTATTAATAGTTAGCGGGGTTCGCTCCTAGGACACCGTACAAATTGGAGTTTGGTCTCAAATCGTGAGGGCCTTTTTCCATTTTGTGGACCCACAAATTGCACATTTCTGTGAGCTTAATACAAGATTTTATAAGCAATTTAATCAAACATACATTTGCTGCAATATGAATTCACACTCCAGTCTGGCCCGCCCCTAGGAACTGGGTGAGTCAGGGATCACATGTCTCTCCTACCAGGCAGAGCTCTGTTTACAGTCAACACCCAAATCAGCATATCCTATTCAATGGAAAGGGTCTACTGTGTCGGCTGAGGTCAGCAGGCCAGGGGGCCACTCTGCATTTGGTTAGCATGTCCATGTGATCTCCTGGCTTCTTGTGTGGAGTTCTGAGGTGAGAAGGTTTGCCAGCCTCTTGGACTATTAATTGAATCAGCCGGTCTTCTGTGAACAGCAGGGGTTTATGAATTTTAATTAACCAAAAGGCTTTGAAGTTTCCAGCTGGCTCAGGATCCTTTGGCAACTCCTGAAGTACAGTTCTACTGTCAGAGTTTAGACCGCTAGCGCCGGTTTGTGGAAAATGCCGGTACTGCACCCATTTTTGGGATCTGTCTTGAATTAATGCATTTCAAAAAGGGGATTTTGCTTGATAGTATATGATCCTTGCTTAACATTGTTTTTATGGGAATCCTTACAGTAGAATAAAGTGGAACACTCAACCAGGGTTGAATTTTTGTTTGGTGGTTTTGTGCCCATGATTTTAGCACATTTTTGACATCAAGAAAATGAATTCCCAACAGTTCTGGGTTGCTTTTGGCAATCAGCATTGCCATTCCCAATGGTTTCAGGCTACGGTGTGTGTAGCCCAATGGTGGTTTTAGGCAGTGCCCTCCTGTGCTCACAAACATAGGCAAAAATGGGTGGCAGCCTATTCTTCATGTTTTCCATGTGCACTTTCTGGAGAGTTCTGGCCATCATGATGTTTTCAATGCCAGTAATGCACAGTTTTGTGGTAGGGCTTGGATGCATGGGTAAAAACATCCCACACTACCAAACATATTCGACCGCAAATATTTCTCTATGGGATTTTCCCATTGTTCGAGGCTACCACTTTTCCTGACAGCCTCTAACATACCGCTGGTGCGTGCATTTTTATATTAACTTTGCTCTGGTAAGTTTTATTTGCCAGAACTTTGATATAACTTCTTTTTCGTGTCTTTCTCTACAATCCTAACCCAGATCAGGGATCCTTTGTTCGTCCTTTTGGCGGGCTTCTGCCAAGAAGCCCTCCTTTCGGCGCCACTGAGTCTGGGGTGGGTCCATTGTGTGGGAGGGGGAGTAGGACCCCTGGACAGGGTTGCCTCAGCAACCCATGTCGCACTCTATCCCGATAGGCTGGAGGGTCTCCAGCCAAGATGACCACTCCACTGTGTGAGTGACAGCTAGGCTGTATGAATGGGTCTCTTTCTGCATAAAAGCAGGGTCCTGAGGACTGGAAGAGCAAGACGTCGCCACTGGAACTACGGAACCAAAGGGGAGAGAAGCCACACATCTTCAGCATCTACTCTACCGGTGAAGCCCTGCCGGATCGTCTCACCACTTTTCTTCCACATGACGAGAGGAGATCTTCTTCGAAAGAGCCTCCTTCCCTTGAGCTGGTGGGAACAACCAGTTCGCCCATTGCTTCTCCGGACTTGCCTTGGTCGAATCAACAGTGCCCAGCACTTGGAGACCGGGTAGCCAGGCAGCTATCGACCTGGACCGCGATTAAAAAGAGTGTACCTTTTAAACTTCGTTTGGCAGCACCGCGGTTGGTTTCATCCCAGGGTAGTGCAGTGTCTTGAATCTTCCTCCATGATGAGAGCCTCTCTTCCTCTGCTGGACCCATCAACCTGTAAGGACTACCAGGAACAACCGCCACCACAGGAGCCACTTCTCCACTTTTAAGGTACACTGTTCCGCCAGGCCGCCCTTTCTCACGGTAGTGCTAAAGATGTTTTAAATCCTTTTCCTACCTGTTGGGTTGGCCGCCCCTCTCTCTTAACATTGTCTTTTGCTTTCTGCATCCAACTTTTCAACATTGTTAACCAAAGACTTGAGTGCAGCTACAAGAACATTTTTGCTCCTGGGCCCATGCCCTGTACCACTAACACTGGCACAGGCCTACTGACTCTGGTCACATTTGTTAGACCTGCCTTCTTGAGATTGTTTCCAAATTCGAACTGTGTGGTGCATCCAATTCTTATAACTACCCTTTCTTTCTCACTGCATAATCTTTGTGAAATGCCATTTTGCTCAGTTTTCATTTGAGGTATTGCCTATACTGATGCACTGTCTTGCTGAACTGGTTCACAACTGATGGGAAGTGTTACTACGGTGTATAAGAACCTATTTCTAGATAACTTGTGTTTTCCCTCCCTTGTGAGAAATTGCTAGAGGATCCCTTGTGTGTAGTTGTCACTGTGCCGTTTTGCTCAGTTTTCACTTTGGCTCACTTGGTCTACAATTTATATAGGGAGTGTGTATATTTTTCTATTGACTTAATTTAACTTGCTTGATACTTGTGATACATGTGTTTACTTAGAAGTGTATAAAATAAATATATATCTACTTTTTAACTATAAAGCTTTGGTCAGTGTTTCCTTGTGCCATGGTACAGTAGGCCTATTGTGTAAACCCTGAATATTGCTCATCTCCCTCTTGAGATAAATCTGACTGCTCAGCCACAGCTACCAACTAAATCTTTGTGGTACAGACTGATACCAAAGGTGATTTATTACTCTCACCTGTAGTCCCAATCTGGTGTAGTGCTCCCTACGGGAACTGCAATGGATTCTGCCTAACATGGGGTCACCATGGTGGCTACAGTGTGCCAGTGCTGAGGACAATGTTGACACTTTCCAAAGGAGCATTTAGGGATACATTATTGGCTCACACAATTTAACCCCACACAAAGATACAGCCTCAATGTTGCTGGTTACAGTGCATTGGAAGATACCCGCCAAACCACTTGCGACATCTTCTCTTCTCTGTGTTCATAGCCTCTCTTTCCCCTGGTCATCTTTTCAGTTATGTTTTTCCTTACGTTCTGCTCCTGCACCTCCCCTGTGCTCCCATATTTTGTTATCTCTGGATGGTTTACCGTCTTGGTCCTTCCTCGTTTCTTGAGTGGAAATGTGTTGGAATAACATCTGCTGTCCCACTCTTGCACACTAAATTCTATATTCTCACTCATTAGTAAACAAAATAGAGGGCAAACATACACATTACAGTCATTAACAACAATAAGAGAACAGGTTACAAACATCTTATGGACTAAAATATTTTTTTAAAGGAGAGGTTGATACATTCAGTAAAAAAATGATCAGGGGCCCACCTATGCTACCTGCAAGCGGAACCTCATCCCAGCCACCACAATAGGCTGCTGTTTTCAGGCCTTGGACAAGTACTGATGGAGTGCAAAATCCATAGCAGAGTCCTCAGTGAACATGCTAAATGAATGGCTCCTCTAAAAGATCTCACCCCTACACTCTATGAATAGAGGCCCCAAACTTTCGAACGCTGCATGTAACGGGCAGAGAATGGAAAGGCGGATAGTTGTCTCCAGGGCCCCTACCCACTGGTAGAGACAGTCAGCAATGTCTCCCACTTGCCTGCCATGTACCACAGCCGGGGGCAGGTGGGCCACGCTCAATCTGCTGTAAATCCTACTTATTTGGTGGGACCATTGTGAACAAGTAATCATTGACGCTGTGGTTTTGGTTTTGTCTGGGATATCCTGGCTGAACCCGCAAGCACATTTGTTTTTCCACTGCCCATGGTCCTGCTAGTCCCTATGGCCATTCCAACTCACTACTTGTTTCTCCCGGCCCAAAATACCCACCTGCCACGGATGTCTTTGTGCTAGCTAGGTGCTTTTAAGGGAATGTGAATGATATTTCTAATTAGTGTCCTGAAAGGTAACTGCTTGTATAACAGCTTCGAGTGAAAACAAAATGTCTTACTGAAAAGAGTGCCTTCAGCAGTTTGATTTATAAGCAACATGCATGTCTTTGCGCCTGTTCCTTGCACTGAATTCCTGTTAAGACAGCACTGGCAAAGCACAGGTTCGGCGCTTGTATAAGCACCAAGCATAACTTGTCCATATACTAACTTCTTTCGCCAGTTGTTACAATCATTTGGTTACGTACTGTGTTAATGCTGATTAGCACCCAGGACCCCCGTGGTCAGACCTTGCACTCCTGTACCTGAAAGGAGACACAGGACACAGGTCTTGACCCACTGCCGAGCCCAGGCACGCCCATTGTATTTCTCTTACGCATGCGAGACGGCAACATCCGCTGTCGTGCTCAATTGACACCATCACATTCCTCCTTTTTCATAACGAAATTTAACAAAGCCATTAAGCACAACTTCCTCTCAACATGACAGGCATACATGTAAAAATGCATGAACGTACGGTGGGCCCAACTTGGGCAATACAGGGAAATGCAGGTTGGTTTCAGCTCTGGTCCATGATGTAGTCCTTGAACCGCACCGGACACCGACTGCCTTCTCGGCGGGGGTACCGCTCTTCTGTTGCAGCCTCGCCCCTCTCTCTTTCCAGGTCACCTCGTGCAAGTTCAGGATCTTCAGTATCTTCTTCTGGGGGCTGTTCTCTGTCCACAGTCCGGGCTGGGGAAGCTTCGTCTCGTAACTCTGTCCGTTCAACCTTTCTAAAGAAACACAAATTCCTCGTCACCGCCCCCTCTCGGATCAGCAGCGGTCACCATGGATCCTTTAATTGGGTTACTCCCATGGGAGTAGGTTCATAGTTGAGGGACTGTTTTCCTTCTGGATGGCAGTTTCTCACCAGGACGGTGTCGCCCACCTCAATGTCGGGTGGTTTGAGCCGGCGCCTGGCATGCTCCCCTTTGTTGTGCGCTAGCCAGTCTTCTTGTGTCCTTTGGTCATCGATGACACCTGCTAGTTGGCCTTCCATGTCTGGAATGAGTCCCCTCGGGCATCTGTTGAAGAGAACTTCAGCAGGGGGCACCCCGTGGATTGGTGGGGGTGGATCGGTATTCCCTGAGGAACTGGTATAGGGTTCTTTCAGTTCTCCTCCCTGCCCTTGCACTATGCAGAATATTTTATTGAGCGTTCGCATGAAGTACTCAGCCTCTCCATTTGCCCTTGGCCATCCAGGCGTCACTTTTCTGTGCATGATGCCACAGTGTGTCATGCATTCCGCAAAGTGCACTCCCTGAAACGGTGGCCCATTATCAGAGCAGATTACTCGTGAAACACATGGGTGGCAAACACCTTTCCCATCACTTGGATGATCTGTTCGCAGAACGTTGACTCTACCAACTCTACCTCCCGGTATCTTGACCACTGGTCGATCATCACAAAAAAGTACATTCCTCTCCTACACATGTACTGTGTCCCAGGGGTTGTTTCTTCTCGCCTTCGACTTAATGCTGGGCTTCCTGTTGACAGGGGTGGCTGCCTGGCACCAGATAAACCTGCCGACATACTCTTCCACCTTTGCCCCGAGCCCTGAGAGCCATACCTTGGGGCATAATCTCACCATTGTCTTTGCAGTGCCCTGGTGGCCACAGTGAGCTAGTTCTATCACTCTCTCAACCAGAGTCCTCGGAACTACTATCTGGCGACCCCGTAGTATCAACCCCTCTGCAGTTGTTGAGAGTTTGTGTCAGACTCACCACAGCTTTTCCAGTTCACATTGAGTGTCCTTGTCTCTGCGTGTGGTACCGGACAGTATTGACCTCCACTCACCATGAACGATGGCATCTTGAATCAGCCGGAAACACTCGTCTTTTCTCGAGGCCCCAGCACTTCTTCGAGCGTTAGGGCCACAGGGTTTTCTGAATCCACCACAAGGGGGACATGCTCCTCACTGTCCACTGCTGTTGTCTCTTCCTGATCGATGCTGCTCCTGGGATGTTGCGACAAGTAATCCACCGGGTTGTGGGTTCCCCGTCGGTAGTTCAACCTGACTCCGTATTCAATTAGAGCTTGCATCCACTGCTCTATCCTGGGCTGTGGTTTGGATGAGGAACCCGCCAGGATGGGTATCAATTATCAATGGCTTATGGTCGGTAATTACAGATACAGGCTTACTTAGAATGTAGATGCGCAAGTGCCGACAGCCCTACAGAACTGCCAGCGCCTCCCTCTCAATCTGCAAGTACCTCTGTTGCGTTGCTGTAAGCGCCTTGCTGGCATACACGATGGGTTTAGTTTGCCCTTGGGTGTCCGGCTGGAGGAATACTGCCCCTAGCCCGACTGGGTTGGGATATACAATTATTTCAAGCTCCTTGCCCGGATCGAAGAACGGCGTTGTTTCCCCACGCGTGAGCGCTTGCTTCCTTGATGGTGTCAAAAGCCATCTGTTCAGCACCACACCACATCTAGGCGGTGTCCTTCCTGGTCAAGGTCCAGAGAGGCTCTGAGAGGGTGGCCAACTTCGGAATGAATCTCCTGCAAAAGGTCACCATGCCGTGGAAACTCCTAACCTCTGAGATGTTTTCATGTAGGTTTCACCTCCTGAATGTCCCTGACCTTCTGTGGATCTGGGGAAATTCCCTTGGAGTGAAAGACGAACTCAAAAAAGTCGATACTGTCTTTAATGAATTCGCACTTCTCATGGTGCAGTGTCAACCCTAGATTCTTGATACTCTCCAGTGTCTTTTCCAGGTGAGTCATGTGCTCGGTCTCTGAGTCGGCGTAGACTAATATGACATCACTCAAGTTTATCACGCCTTCCAGGCCGACAAGGGCACCTCTGATAACGTTCTGAAAAACTTCGGCCCCGAGGAGACTCCGAAGCTCAGGCACTTGTATTGATACAACCCATGATGGGTCATGAAAGTCGTTATATAGCGCGAGTCCGGGTGTGGTTCTAATTGGTGGTACCCGTACAGCAGATCAAGTTTGGAGAACACCTTGGCCCTTTATAGTTGCCCCACCACATCGTCCAGTGTTGACGTGATATGTCTCTCACGTTTTATGGCAAGGTTGGGTAACCGCATGTCCACGCAGATGCGGACATACCTTGGCTGTTTTGGTTTGGCATCTACCACGATTGGGGACACCCACGGGATTGGGCCATCCACTCTTTCAATGATATTCGAGTCAACTAAGTTCTGCAGCTCTTTCTCTACTTGTTCTCTCAGGTGGAAAGGTATGCGCCGATGTTTTAGTGCCGTAGGACGCACTGTCTCATCAATATGTAATTTGATGGGCTCGCCCTTGAGTTTCCTGACACCTCGGAAAAGGTCGGCGAACCTCTCCAATATGTCATTGATGTCTGCCGCATACACTGCAAGTGCAAAATGTACGATTCCCAGTGCCTCTGATGCAGCACAGCTTAAAGGCATGGTCCAGTAAAAATGTTTATTGTCCCTACGGGTCGGCCATGTTTTTTTAAGCCTAAGTGGCTCGATTTTAGAAAACTTTCCTATGGCCCTTACCCGAGTTTTCATCCATTAAACGCACGCGAAAACAGGCACCTGGGAGCCACCATTTTGTGATAATCCTATCACTTGCCGCATCGCCCTGGCTGACCTGTTTCTGCGGCACTAAATCAAATCCCCCGTCCCTGAGCCTGACATTATCAAAACATTCATATTCCCCGCCTCTCTCCGTGACCTTACTGTGCTGCGTAGGCAAACGCGCCCAGTCGTCTTCTACGCGACTCCACACAGAACCCGGAAACCAACACAGACCATCTCACAACACAGCGTGCCACAATTCGGAATATGAAACTGTACTTTAAAATCAAACAGCAACACGGTACATTTGGTAAAGTACATTTATTTGACATTAAATGTTTAGAGAATATTCAGCAATTGCCATATGAACTCCGAAAGCCATTTATTTTCTTTTATGTGTATCCGCAAATCCGTCTAAGTTTATATAGAGTCACGCGCTGTTCCTTTATGGTACACAGGGTGTTGCTTTTCGTTAAAAAAAAGAAGCACTTTGGAAGCACGGTGAACCGCAAGGCTGTTCCAGCAAGTAGGCACTAGGCCAGCGTAAAGGTTGATATGTTGCTTCTAGCCACTAGTACAGCGTAAGGGCATGTGGGCCCTTGGCGATCGTCCCATAATATGGTTAACGTGCTCACAAAAAGCTGCAGGTGTCTATTGAAGAATCCGTCTGCCGGTGTCTCAAACCGATGACAGTCGCAGAACGGAATCAAATACCTGTTATGAAAACAAAAAAATTATTTTATTTATTACGGCCGATCAAAAACTATTTGCTTGCAAGGATAGTTCAATGGAGTATGTTCGGCTCTAAAATCAATGCGAAAAGTAACGAAATAAATCGAGGCCAACACACAATGAGAAACGACAGTTAGTCTCGATGCGTGTGGAATGATATGATATATGATATGGCATTTGTAACGCCCCTATACACAAGTGTTTCAAGGCGCGACGAGGCAGGGGGGGAACAAGGGCAGACAGACAACGATCCTACTAGGCCAGGTGTCTTCCAGATCACGCAAGGGGAAGGGGAGAGGAGGATAAAAGTGCTGTACATGGTAAGTAGAATACAAGATAAATATTAGGGCCAGCTGGTGGCAAGTGCAAGGTAAATGCCGGGAGAAGGGGCTGAAAGATACAGAGACAGTCCTGTAGTGCAGGTAGGCAGTGCAGGGAAAAGTGGCTGGGCCAAGGACTGAGATCGGTGAGACCTGTGGACCTGCATGCACATGGGCCCATTACGAACACGTTTTCCTTGCTTTTCCTAGCTCTTCATTCATTCATTTATTCATGAATCCATTCATTAATTCTTCATTCCGGTATAAAAGCGTCTAAAGATTTACTCACATTATATTTGAAATTTCCATTGTGTCTCTGCGTAATGCAGTCTGTAAATCCGAACGTGCTCTTGACAACGATTTTTCGTATAATGAACTGAAATGAAACTCGGTCTAGTTTCTGAATTTTCTGCCTTATCGTCTCTTACGTTATTGCGCACCCCCTTCAAATGAAGTTTTTTCGGCATGGTCCCTGTCTCAAGGTAAAAAAACAATAGACCCTTATACTTCCAGTGCGACTTGTGGGCCTCTTCTGGGCGCGAGCTGAAAATCAAAGCCGCTGTCCTTTGCATTCTTTATTTGCAACATCCCATAGTAAAGGCATCTGTGAGAACTTGAAGTTTAGAATCCCTCTATGTAGTGCGCCACAATGTGCAAACGCGAACTGGCTTCTCTCCCAAATGCCACGGCCCGCTTGGCGCGTTCTAAGGCCCCCAATTTTGTCCCTGTTGTCTGCGAGCTTTGCAGCCCCAAAGAATCAGAACTATGGAGACATTTAATTTTTGGCGGAAGGTCAGGGAAAAGTGATTTGAGTTAAAAGTGAGATTTATTGTTTGTTTGTTTGTTTTATTATTTGCAATACGCAAGCCTCCCCTCCGTTAACAGTGCGCAACAGTGCGCAGCATTTACATTTACATGAGATGAGACATGAGAAAAATATATACATACACATATATGAGGTGAATAGAGAGAATTCAAAGATGACACCCAGCTTGTTCGCCACCCATGATGGTGAAGGTAGGGGTTAGGGTTACAGGTACACTGTACAATAATATTTATTTACAAAAAGACAATCGTATTGCAATTATTTAAACCGGGATTTGTACTTCACAACCAGCTCTGCTTCTGGTGGACATGGCACAGTTGCAATGTTCGGTGGCAATGGATCACTGTTCTGCACAGAAACGTCCGAAATTCCATATCTGTGCTTCTCTAACACAGCAACAATAAGGCCTTTCACAAAGTCGAACTTCATTTCATCATAGACTGGTTTGATCACCCATTGCTTACTTCGTTTTGAAAACACCTTAGTGTAGCGATGCATCCTTACTTTACCCCTAGTCCTAGATTGTTCACGTCCGACATTGCTGTTATGGGCCAAGACCGCTAGTAGAGTGCGATGTTTCATGCCCCGAAAGCTAAAATGCAAGCGCTTTGGCCTGTACTTTAGGCACATATTGTGGAACACCTCCAAATCTCCTGTGTGACAGAATTATGTCAGTCCTCTGAAATCTCTTGATAGAGTTTTGTTGAAAACAATCTTCTCAATGACTTTGTGTGTCGGTGAAGATGGAATCAACCACTTCTTCTTCCTTGCCTCCTCTGGGGACAAAGGGTCATGTTCACATTGGTGGAAATGTAGGTTTTCTGACCAGCGGTGAACGTTGGTACAGTGGTGCATCAGTGACTGCCATTTTTCAAGTAGTATTTCCACTGACCCTTCACAAGTTTTTGAGCTCCACCAAAGATGGTTGGTGATAGACTGGGACCACTGCAAAATACTTTCAAAACCTTTTTTTTCCTGCAGCCGAGATTTTCTTACTGATTGATTTAGCAAGATGCCATACGTCAAATTGATGATTAATAAGCGGGAACTGCTCTTTCATTGTCTTGGCAATTGAAACGTGTCTATCCGTGGCTATGAGGTTGATGTGCATTCCCCTTGATTGTAGATATTCCACTGATTTTATAAATCCTAGTTTCCCCATGGCCACTGAGGATGTACATTGTGTTACCTGCACGACCACCAAACTCACAATTGTCTTACTATCCATGTCCTTAAAGTGGTAGGTGCAGTACTTGGCAGAAAATCCAGGGCTGTCGCACTGTCCATCGCCGGCTAGCCTGAAACGTTTCCCTTTGAATGTACTTGCTAGAGACAATTGTTAAATTTTCCAAGCATCACTAATGGCCGTAAACAGATAATCACGTTGGTATATGTAGTACAGCGATTTAGAAATTAAATGGAGACCCACAAACTGAAAGAAAGTCTCTAACTTTCTAAAACTGGAGCCACTAAAAAGTGATGCAGCTGCACACAGTAGATTGCCTGCTAGCATTTTCCCCAGCATCGTTTGTGCAGACCATGAGAACCTATGATTTAATCGACAGGCGGCATTTATTTTGACGTTACTGCCTTTTATTTGACGAGTTACATTAATCAATGGCTTCCCACATACTTTCCCTCTAACTGAATGCCCACATTTCAGCATACTTATAATTTCCATCAAACAACTTTCGAATACAATGTATTTTCTCTCTTTCATTAGACTGTCATCCTGCATCAACGTTGTTTCGGCCTGTGACGTTGCAGAGATTTCAACACATTGGAAAGTAATATCGCTGCTATCAAGTTCTGATGCGTCTATGGATGCTGCGGCTGGTTCATTCTCTGTCATTTCGACATCTGCTACTTCAACATTGATGGGAGAACACAACAATGTCAACATGTTTTTGGGTGGCAATTTTTTGGCGGGTGTAGATTGTGTGAATTGATCTGCAACTACTTCAGAGCTATCTTCAATACATTCAATATCATCTTCTTGTGGTGGTGCGGTTGCACTGTAGCAATGGTCCAATGCAACTTTGCTGTATTCTCCAAACACAGTTAATTCATGTTCTGGCCATTGGAAATGAGCATCTCGAGCCTGAATACGCCTCGCCTCGATTAATAGTTCCTCCATAGTGTACATGGTCTGGCAAGCAACATCTCTCATTCGCTTCACTGTCTGTGTATGTATAGTTCTGACACCCACGGGTAACTAGAGGAGAGATTGGAAAAGGGATGTTCAGTTTAAACACAAGATAAAGTGTAGTCCAATTGACTGGAAAAAAACATAATATAGTCCCCAGCACAAACATTTTTTTAAAGTTATGAACTGTTTGTAACTAACCTTTTTTTGTTTTTTTTTCTTTGCAACTTTTTTGACTCGACCTTCAACATCTGCATGCTGTAGCTCCGATTCGTTTCCGCATGTCCTCGCTTCCTCTTGCGCTGCAACGACTATATTTTGTGTATCCGCATAGACAGCACGGAATGAGGCTCCATCGTCTCCCTGAAACATAGTACTTTCATTACTATTTATCAAAATATTGTTACCATAAAACACACGTGAGGACGAACACACAGGTACATCTCAATAGCCAAAATGATTTAAACATTGTGTGCAACAATCAAACGACAAGTATTCGACCAGTGATGATCTATTTCGATGGAACTGTCAGTATCCATACCTCTGGCTCTGCATGGACTGCCATGAATGGTTGTATTGGAGAGGAGGCATCAGCATCTCCCTGAAACATATTACTTTAATTACTATGTATCAAAATATTGTTAGCATAAAACACACGTGAGGACGAACACACAGGTACATCTCAATAGCCAAACACGATTTAAACATTGTGTGCAACAATCAAACGACAAGTATTCGACCAGTGATGATCTATTTCGATGGAACTGTCAGTATCCATACCTCTGGCTCTGCATGGACTGCCATGAATGGTTCTATTGGAGAGGAGACATCAGCATCTCCCTGAAACACAGTACTTGCATTAGTATGGTTTTCAATATTGGAAACATAACACACACTTGGGGTCGACGGCACAGGTACATATAAAGAGATAACCACAAATGATGCATTGTCTAAAACAATCAAGGAAAATATAAATATGCAGATTTCATCGACTTATTTCTCCGATTCCTTTACATCTGCATCATCAAAATGGGATGTTGTGATTGTAGTGGAAGCTCTGTCGTCTCCCTGAAACACAGTACTTGCATTAGTATGGTTTTCAATATTGGAAACATAACACACACTTGGGGTCGAACGCACAGGTACATATAAAGAGATAACCACAAATGATGCATTGTCTAAAAGAATCAAGGAAAATCTAAATATGATCACATTTCATCGAGTTATTTCTCCGATTTATTTACATCTGCATCATCTAAATGGGATGTTGTGATTGTAGTGGAAGCTCCGTCGTCTCCCTGAAACACAGCACTTGCGTTAATAGGGAAGAAAGTATAGCAAATGGAATCACGTTATATGATCACGCATGAACGAGCTGTCAGTATCCATACCTCGTGCTGCTGAAGAATATCTATGGATGTTGCAGATCTAGTGCGCACTTCCGAAAGCTGTTGCGCCGATTCGTATACGCATGGCCCCGCTTCCACTTCCCCTGGAATTACTTGAATGTCAGGCTCCGCATCAAGTGCAGGGGTTGACGCTCCAGCAACTGCCTGAAACATAGTACTTGCATTAGTGCGGATTACAATAGTGAAAACATAACACACACCTGGGGTCGACAGCACAGGTACATATCAACTGCTAACCACGAATGAAACATTGTGTAGAACAATCAAACGACAAGAATTCCAGCTCTGATGATGACGCTCGATGGAGCTGTCAGTATCCATACCTCCTGCTGGTGAAGAACATCTAGAAATGTTGTAGATGTGGCGGACGCTTCAGCATCTCCCTGAAAGACAGTACTTGCATTAGTATGGATAACACTAATTATAACTGAAAACAAACACCAGTGGACGATAACTAAGGTGTATATCAATTGGAAAGCACTAACCAAACATTCGGTAAAATAATAAAACGATAGAATAAAACTATTACTTGACATGCATAAAACAAGTCTGTAGCGGATTAGCCTAGTAAGATTACCTGATATGAGCTAGAAGTGGTGGATAACTGCGACCACGTCAAGGATATAGAATGTTCTTGCTTCAGATGCAAGGGATAGTCAAGAAGTTGTAAAGGTAAATTAATGATTGATAATGAAATGCCAATATTAAAAATAGCCATGTAAGGCGACAGAATACTTGAAAAATGCTCATTACACCTCAGTTCCCTGTTCCCATATATATACATTTCGTTTGTGGGTTATGAAAACGAAAAAGAATACATTAATAAATGTCATTATTCAAAAAGCTATACACTCATATCAATATCGAAATTATTACAAGGGATAAAACACCTACAATATCAATTAATCCATTCGGCTACCTACACACTACCGCAAGGCCTAAAGCTAAATCCGGACACTTGACTCACCGGAGCCGGAATGTGGACGAATAGAGTGGGAATAGCGTTTTCGAGCAATTTCCGTGTTGTTCGCCATTTATTCTTCTTTGTTACCCAAGATGTTGTGTACATGTCCAAGGAAAAGTGTCGGCTGCAGATGCGGTATCGATCACCCATCTTGTCCTGTAAGACTTGTTGGACTCTACTTTCCAGCTCATCTAGTGGATATCCGCAATGTCTGATCCATTCTCTTATTCGATCAACAGTTTTCGGGAATACATGCATTGTAGTACCTTCAGATTTCGCATGGGTCTTCGAAGGGCAACCGCTAATCGAACAGACAGGCATTGTTGATAAATCTGAAAAGTAAATATCGACATTATTATACAATCTTCATGAATAAAGATTTGATAAAAAAGTAAATGAATCATACAATGATCAATGCAAGGTTTGTTTTGGTCGCCGGAACTATACCAGTTCATTATGTGCGGCTTAGTATTTGCATAAGTTGCAGAAATGTATAAATGATGTGACTAAAATCTGAACATGTGACTCGTCCCTTGGATGTTCTGTCTTGCACGAGTAGGAAACATGCTTACATTATAGACTGGACCCCCGAAGGAAGCAATTCGATGACAATAGACAAAGATGAAAATAAATAGATCTATTGATTGCATAGCAATGGAAACTCAAGTCAATAGCAATGAGACCAATGAACATAGCACTATTGTGTACTCTACTCGCAAATAGATAGAAATTTAAAAATCTGCAAAATATGACTAGGGTACATGGCCTTACCTTGACCAACAAACAGTTGGATTCAGCAAGCAGAGCAGTATGTTGCAGGAGAATATGTGGGTGGCCACAGGTAGCACACTGATGGGTTTGCTCTAAGGGGTCACAGAAGTTAACGGATAGCACGATGACGAGCAGATTAGCATAGGTCTCAGTGGTTGCCAGGTAGCACGTTCAGGAGTTGACTTGTAAAGCACAAAGATGTTCTCATGAGACATATCAAGTGGTTTATAAAGTATTAGAAACAGGGGTGTGTTTGTGAATGAATGACGTATGTATGTCGTGGTCTTAGGGGGGCGGCCTGCTTGAAGGGGAGGCCTGGCTGGAGACACAGGGTCTGAGGAAGCCATGTGAGCGATGGCCCCTGGGATACCTTTTGAAGTGTACATGCTGTTTGGCACCTTGGCCGTTTGCGCCCGTGACAGCCCCCCATGCCAGCGCTCATCCCTGGGTGCGAAACCGCCTTTGATAGAGGGGGTGGGATGGATGGGCCTGGGGCGTGCAGATAAAGCACAGGAAGACTGCTGAATGGAGACACGCTTATGTGGATTGCACGGGGGTGGCCTGCTTCAAGGGGAGGCCTGGCCGGAGACACGGGGTCTGAGGAGGCCATGTGACCGATGGCCCCTTGGCGTGGGATACCTTTTGAAGTGTACATGTAGTTTGGCACCTTGGCCGTTTGCGCCCGTGACAGCCCCCCATGCCAGCGCTCATCCCCGGGTGCAAACCGCCTTTGATAGAGGGGGTGGGATGGATGGGCCTGGGGCGTGCAGATAAGGCACAGGAAGACTGCTGAATGGAGGCACACTTATGTGGATTGCAGGGGGGTGGCCTGCTTCAAGGGGAGGCCTGGCTGGAGACACGGGTTCTGAGGAGGCCATGTGACCGACGGCCCCTTGGCGTGGGATACCTTTTGAAGTGTAAATGTAGTTTGGCACCTTGGCCTTTCGCGCCCCTGACAGCGCGCATCCACTGGCGCGAACCGCCTTTGATAGAGGGTGGGTTGGATGGAGGGGCCTGGGGTGTGCAAATAAGGCACAGGAAGACTGCTGAATGGAGACACACTTATGTGGATTGCATGGGGGCGGCCTGCTTCAAGGGGAGGCCTGGCTGGAGACACAGGGTCTGAGGAGGCCATGTGACCGATGGCCCCTTGGCGTGGGATACCTTTTGAAGTGTACATGTTGTTTGGCACCTTGGCCGTTCGCGCCCCAGACAGCCCCACATGCCAGCGCTCATCCACGGGTGCGAACTGCCTTTGATAGTATATCGTTGCTTATCAATAACAAATGCCACATACCGGAGATTCTTGTGAGCACAGACCCACACTTCAACCAGTGTATTATAGTGGTCAAGACCCTAAGGCCTGTATAATCCAATGGTAATTGTTAGTATAGATATATGTGTGACTTTTATAGAGACATAACCTACTGAAAGACTTTGAACAAGTGTTATTTAGTGCATGCATTATCGAGAATATGTTATGTTAGCTTAGATAGATAGTGACCACCCTGCTTCACAGCGACCACACCTTCTCCCATTCGGAGCACAGATATCTGATGTCCATCCTTGAATGGAGACACACTTGATTCATTTAAAAAATTGAAACAACCGTTGTTAAAATATATGTGGTATTTTATTTTGTATCTTATTTTCATGACACAAAAATACAAGACTTTAAATATTATACAGGTCAGGTTGCAGCACAGCGAGAGAAAATCCCCTGTACTGACCGCTGTCACTCGGGAACGTTTCTCTTATGGCACAAACGGCACAGGCGGGTATCACTCTTCGAACGCGGTGTCCAAGCCTCCCGTGGAGCCACCAAGTAAAGGAACGATAGGCCACCAGCCTGTACCACCTGTGAAAAGGAATGAAACAAACTGTTTTTAAATGTCCAAGATAAGTTTAATAAACGTTTGTTGTCAATGACAATTCTTGTAACTAATGGCATTCTGCACGGACAAATGCTATCTAGACAATGCACACTATTGAACGACTTTCTTGCGTTACTATGATATGAATATATAATTTTGGATATAGTAGAAGAACATGAAATAGGAGTGGCATGACAAGCAGAGTATACTTACTCGTTACTCGGATTACGAGGACGAACAGTTGCGCGAAGTTCGTGCATAAGCACCACCATTATTCTCAACAAGGCCCGTGTGAGGCAGGCTGCCCTGAAGTCTGGCAGCTCATTGATACATTGCGGTCGTGGCTCGCCTTCCGAAATGTAGGCCAGGCATCCCGAGTTTTCACGGCAGCAGCAGTTCTCGTCCTCGGTTGGCATTAGCTCGCATGTGCACCAGGTGGAGAAGCCGTCCATGCGACTAGGCCCAGGCTCTTCATCTGTTGAATCATCCTCCCAACTGCCGCCCGAATCCCCATCGTTTTCGCGTGCTTCCCTTTCCAGTAGTTCCTCCTTTGTATACTCGGGCTCGTACATGTAGGGCATTATTGTAGCCATTGTGTGGTAAACAAAGTAAAATAATTTACAGAGATGGTACAGGTGTTCACACGGGCTACAAGCGGCGAAGGTAGCTGACCAGAGCACAGAAACCAGTCACAGAATACTCAAAGTACCACAGAGAGAGGAATGGAATGGAAAATCTGCTGCTGTGTGCTGGGAAACGGTCTGTTTATACTTATTGAGGAAAGAGGCGTCCTGGCATTTCCATGGCGACACGTCATTAGCTTAGGCGCAGCGATTGTTGACACGAGACGTGCTTTGGCGTTGGGAAATGGGCGGTACGAGTCTGCTGATGACAGGCTCAGGGGCGGGGGATTTCATTTAGTGCCGCAGAAGCAGGTCAGCCAGGGCGATGCAGCAAGTGATAGGATTATCACAAAATGGCGGCTTCCTTGTGCCTGTTTTTGCGTGCGTTTAATGGACGAAAACTCGGGTAAGGACCATAGGAAAGGTTTCTAAAATCGAGCCACTTAGGCTTAAAAAAACATGGCCGACCCGTAGGGACAATAACATTTTTTACTGGACCATGCCTTTAAGAGTGAGTGCAGATTAATGTATGTCACAAAAAATCTCGCTCATATGGTATTGTCTGCATGGGTCACCTGAGCCACAAACACTCCTCGGAGGGGTGGTGGATGGATCCCTCTGAATAAAAATATCTTGGCACGTGCTTTTCCTAACACCGGAGACCCTGAAAGTGCCTTATAATGGCAGGTTGCTAGTACACACACAGATGCGCCTGTGTCTATAAGCACTGCAGTCAGTGTCCCACATACCGTCACTGTTCACGTGGGTTGTCTTCCTTTCTTTTTCACAGAGTCGATGCTTTTGCATAAAAAAGGCCTCTTCCTCCTCCTCCTCTTCTTCAGCAATCTCCAGACCCTGCATCTCCTGCTCAACCATGGCCACCTGTCTTTGCCGCCGAGGCATGTCGCTGATCATTCTGCTCGGCCCCCCAGAAATGGCGATTGGAGCGGCGGCCCGGCACATTCTTGCAAAGTGTCCTGCAGCCCTGCAGCGCCCACACACCCTCCCCTTAGCTGGACAGTCACCTGCATGTGAGGGATCGTAGCCACAGTTAGGGCATGGCTGTGATGTCTCGGCTTTCCTTGGGGGCCATCTGTGTCTTGACGGGCCAGCATTCGATGGTCGCCCAATTGCACAAACTTCTTGCCCTTTCAGAGACTTAACTGCAGCGTCCATCCTGGTGGTGTGGCTGTCTGCAAGTTCGTAGGACCTCCCCATCTCGAGAATGCGGGCTAGTGTGAGCCCTGGCTCACGGAGGACTTGTCTTCATAGCTTTCCTGAACTGCACCCTGGCAGTAGCTGGTTGCAGATCATGCCTTCTTCATTTTCATAGTGGCACTTGCTTGCTAATTGATGGTGCCTCCCATAAAGCTGGTTGAGGGACGCACAGATGACTGATGGGATGTGGGAACGGGCCATGGGATACCATAAGAAATTGTCTAGGAATGCTAGATTGCAGCAAATACAGCTGTACATCACGCACAGAGCATATATGACCCCGAAGAAAATAGCCAAGTTTGCGAGCGCAGGTAGACAAGCATGCCCGAAATGCAATGAAGAACACGCAGGTATGACACATATGTTCTGGTCCTGCCCAGTGATTGAAGGCTTTTGGGGGGAAGTGGCACAGAAATTAGCAGATAAGGGTGTTCTGCTACGCATTGACACGGCCTGGGCCTGCCTCCTGGGAGGGTTCCCTAGACCACGGAACACCAAACATCTCGGGAAACTGAGAGACCTGGCGTATGTACTTGCTAAGAGAAGGATAGCTATGAGTTGGAAGCAACGCCATGGGCCAAGAATAGATGGTGGCGGGACCTGCAGAAGTGGGCGGAGGCTGAAACGGTGGTATGGCAGGAAGCGTGTGGTAATTGTGGGGAGGAAGAAGTGGGCAAGCTGGCGGCTTGGAGAATGTTAATTACGGGACTGTTTGGCACGGAGATGGACCCTGCTGCTTCCGAGAGGGGCGACGCCCGGCCCCACCAAGTGTACACAGAACTGTAAGGTTGATAAGCTCTTGGGGGGAGGGGGGAGGGTTTGAAGTGCAGTAACATGGCATTAATTGATGTTTACAGTGTGTAATGTATAATGCTGCAAGTTTGGTTTGTAATGTTTTATTTTGAAAATAAAAAATATTTAAAAAAAAAAAAAGCTGGTTGAGGGACTCCTCTTCCCGCTACTTCTTACTGCACATTACGAATCTTTCAAAGTCTTCATTCGCAAGCAGCATAAAGTTGAGGGAGTCCTTCACTGCCTGGTATGAGTTGTCAGTGGGAGCAAGGGATTTGAAGATGCGATGCACCTCAGACGCGGCTGCGTAGATTAGTGTTGCCACCTTTGGTTCGTCATCCATTTCACCCAGAGCCTTAAAGTAAATTTTGAGTTTTTCAACCCACAGCAGCCATTTTGGCCCCAATTTTGAAAGAGTACCTGATGTGTCGAACTCTGGCATTGGGGCCATTGTGCCCTGTTGCCGGGGCATCCTCCTGCCTTGCCGGTCATTGGATGTCATTGAGCCGCAAGGCGTTGCTCACAGATCGCACAGGCACCTTTCACACTTGTGAAGGCCGCAATCTGTTTCTCCCGATGGACCACTGTGGCGATGCAACCACAGAGGCACCCTCGCAAGGGACGCAGTACGCACCTCTGGGTGTAGCTCGCAGATGAGGTGGTCTTGTCCCAGGCTCCCACCTCAAGATGACTATGGATGTCCCATAGGAGGGGATTCCTTCTCTTTTGTGGCCCCTGTGACCTTCTTGAGAAGATTTAGCCCTGGACGGCTCCAAAATATATTTACATGGCGCACAAGCACTCGACACGTAGAGCCGCAACCATAAAATACACAAAATGGCGGTTGGAATGTTCCCGTGAGGGGAGCGCTCCTGAGAGACGTCAGAAAATAATGCTGATTTGAAATCAACTGTCGTATCGTTAGCAACCTGCCCATTAGCGTCCTCGTCGCCAGTGTGATAATGCTGATTAGCACCCAGGACCCCTGTGGTCGAGCCTTGCCCCTCTGTACATGAAAGGAGACACGGGACACAGGTCTTGACTCTTCGGCTCTTCGGGTTCCCGGCACATACTAGCGAGCCCAGGGACTTCAGTGACAACAGAATATCTGCCGGGATCACTGATTGTAGTGGCCGACTGGAACTCGCAATACCTGACAGATTCTAGCGACTGGAGGCTGAGCACAGAACTTTATGTCACGCTCACCTGATTCCCACGGAGGCGCAGGTCTGGCTTCGAGTGCTGATGCTTCTTCAATGGTGAAGCGCAGGACTCTGAAGATGGACAGGTAGGGCCCCTCTACTCTGGCTTCTCTGGCTCGTAGGAATATTCCCCTGTGCGTGAAAAGGGAGTATTACCTACTGACGGAATAATGCTGAAGCCTCCCACTTCCTTCCAACTCTCCACGATACCCTTCCACGATTCCCCGTGAAGTCTCACCTTAGGGTCTGGAAGGATGAGTTCTCCATCCTGCTTCTGATGGAGGGGCGCGTTGAAACCCAGTTACTTCACTGGATTGAGGTTTGATGGAAGTTCAAATAAGCTTGACTATTCAGGTAAAGGGCTGTAAGAGTTCTGTTGCAAGTTCAAAAGTTCAAGCTTAATAATAATGTTCATTGTCTTATTGCAGCAAGCGCTAACGCTTATGTCTTTTTCCCCTTAGGGGCCGGGGTTCGGAATGCCGGAGATATGGCGCCGACCCGAAGTGAAACGTGCAGTTACAATAAATGATAGGTAAGTTCTGGATGAGCGTTCGGGTAATGTCTTTACATTCTCTCATTCAATGTCTTTGTTTTTTTTCCCCATAGGGGCCGGGGTCCGGAATGCCAGGAAGCGGCAGGACCCGAAATGAAATGGGAATGACCCAACTGGTAAGTCTTAAAAGGAAACTGAGCTTTTCCTATTCCCTTCCTTCTCTCACCTTGTGTTCTTGTCTTTTTCTCTCTAGGCACTGGGAAGTAGCTGCGGATCTGGATGATCGCTGCTGAAGATGGAGGTGCCCAGGAAAGGAGAGTGAAATGCAGCGCTGCAGAGATCGAAACGAAATGCTTTTAAAAATGATGTCTTCCCTTTCAGGATCGTCGGTGTGATGTCTCCGTGATACAGCTTTAGCAGGTAAGGTCTTCTTTCTCTCCAATTCTCTCTTATCTCCCTTTGCAGGTGACCCAGGATGCTGACAGGCGTGGCTGAAGTCCAGATGCAGGAGCTGACACGGTGAGCGTCCAGCTGCGAGGAGCAGAACAACGCGAAGCAAGAGTTGCTGATCGGGCGTGGTTTAAATAGCTTTGGAAGAAGTTCCAGGTATGTATCCTTCCACCGATCAGGTATGTATCCTTCCACGACCACACCCAGGTGGAAAGTAGTCCCACAGGTAAAGTAGTTCCATTCAGGCCTCAAGAGGGCCTGGATGTAGCAGCATTGTCTGCATCAGGTAAGTGCACATTGAAACACTTGAACACATGTCTAGCTTTATGAGCCTGGCGCCTAAGGCGCCAGGACAGGGGTCCAACATGAGCCTGGCGCCTAAGGCGCCAGGACTGTGTCCAAAGGGCCCCAGCTTGGGCCCCCTGGCACTTCCCTGGGGGGAATGATGCCTGCCTCTGGGGTTGCTGGGTCGGACTCGGCTCCTTGGAGGTAGGCATCATGACACTTTATTCCTCTTGCGCATGCATGATGGCAACGTTCGCCATCGTGCTCACGTGACACCATCACACGTACCATTATAGTAGTGTCTGTAAAATGCCGACCACTAGGCATACACAAGAGCCTCAATTGTTGGCTTTGCCAATGATTATCAACTGAATATCCTGTGGCTGGGGTGTTTTATTCCTGTTCTGCTTTTACATGGCTTCATTTTTAGTCATTTTCTTTCAAATCTTTTGTACTGTGCATGCATTCAATATTCCTGGTTTGTGCCATGTAAATATGAAAAATAATTACATGCAAAATGTTGGGATCATTTCATGGAGAACCTGGGAAGACGTGAGCGCACTAAATTGCTGAAGTGCATTTCATGGACAAAGAAGCATCTTGTAGACGATTGAAGGACATTTATGGACAAGTGGTAGCATTTCATAGACCGTTTGACCATATCATTGCAGTGATATCAAGTGCAGCAGAATTTCATGGGTAGGTTTTGACCATTAAGTTCCAAAGGATGAGTTGTGACCATTCACGTACATAGGATGAGCGTTTCCAAGGCAAGTGTGGGGTGTTGGATGGACAAATAAGATTCCTTGGGCAGGTCAAGGGCTTTTAATTGGGTGTTCAAGGGCAAGTGAAGTCATTAACAGGCTACTGTTCTGTTGCTCCTGTTATATTGTGATGGGATGAGCTTCGGAGAGCACATTTTTAATGGATGAGTAGCTCCTTCATAAAATTCACAGGGATTGCTCACCATCAAGAAGCCAGCCATTCCATGTGTATGCAAAGAGCTGCCATGATTTGATGTATACAAAAAGTGGGTTCTGCCCTATAACTGAAGGGCACCAAAGGGGTGAATAGCCCCATTAGCCCCACTCGGGGCCACCAAAGAACCTGATCTGAAATGAAAGTGAGAACATGGCAAACATTATTTCCTCCATGCAAATAAACACTGGTCAGTTAGCACAAGGGTAACCCTTGTGAGCAGTAGCACCACAACAAGTTTTGACCATCTGCTACTGGACATTCACAGCATTCACACCACATTCCTCATGGATGCCCTCCATGCTTCCCACTCACTGAAAGCCAGGGTCCAGCTCAGTTCTCAGGCACTGACCAGTGTTAGGGAGAATTCTCATAAATGGCTGATTTCCCTTACCTAATGAGTCCCTCAGCAGCTTTGCTGGATTTCTAGGATTTATTTGTTTCATCCTTTTTTCCCACTCTTACATGTGTTTTGCCATGTGTGTTTTTACCATTTTTTGTGTTCTTGGGCTCTGGAGCCTCACCTACTCCATGAGAACCACTTTTTGTGTGTGTTACACAGACCCTTCAGTGCAGTGACACAGGGTTGTCTCTTAGACTTCCCACTGACTCAATTTTTCTGGGGCTGACTACTGTCCCCCAGAAACATGTAAAGTTGCCATTAACTTTATGTAGTCACTTTAAACCACAGACCCAGTACACCCCATTTTACATGGAGTATTGGAAAGGGTTAACTCTTATCCCTTTTTGTCTGTGCCTCTTGGAGCCTTGTTTCGCTCCCTTAACATTAAGACTTGGCTGGTGGCAGTGGTAACTACCCTAACTTTTCTACTGCGATTATCTTATATAAACGTGGTAATGTTTTAGGCTATTATATTAGCCTCGAACATAAACCCGCTTGACCAAATACATTTTATTTTGGTTCCGGCTGGGTTTATTCGCCATTTCTTTTTGTTAAAGTCTTTCTCGTGTTTTTTTCTGCACGCCAAACCGGGGATGATTCCTTTGTTCGCTGTCTTTTCGCAGGCTTCTGCACAGAAGCCCTCTTTAAGGCGCCTGAAAGTCTAGGTAGGAAGGATGTGAGGGAGGGATCTTCGGACCCCTGCCATGGGTTCCCTTGGTAACCCAAGTCGCACTCTCGTCTGATTGGCTGTGATTGACAGCCAGGCTGTATGAATGGTGGAAAACTGCATAAAAAGCAGGTCTTTGGGACTGGAAAGGCACAGTCGCCACTGAAACGAAAGAACCAACGAGGAACTGGAAGAAGAGGACCCCTACCACGACTGAACTGCCCGGTGAAGCCCTGCTGCAGGTCTGAATCTCTGAATCCGACAACAGAGAAGATCCTCCAGGAAACTTCTTCCCTTGAGCTGGTGGGACGAACCAGTTTGCCCAAACTGCAAGCCAGGGCCCCTACTCTGGTTGAATTCGCTGTACAGAGCTTAAGTGGGCAGGATAGCCAGGAAGGTCAGACCCTGCTTGGGTTTTAAGGAGCGCATCTTTTATTCGTTGTTTTGCTCTGCTGCTGGCTTCTCCCCTCGGTGGCGCAGGGCCCTCCTGTCTTCCTACTTCATGTCAGTCCGACAGTTGCTTCAGGAACCGTGAGCCTGCAGGAACCACCAGGAACGTCTGCCTCAGCTACAGCTCCCACTCCATTTTAAGGTACTGTGCAAATCCGGTTGTCTGTTTCGTTCAACCGCGGTGAAAGTGTTTGAAATCTTTTGCCAATCCGAGGGTTTGTCCTTCTCTTCGAACTAACTTTTCTACCAACCAACCTCGTCTGGAATCTGTGGCACAAACTTTACCGCAAACTACCCTGAACTCTGTGATCTTGAGCAAAAGACTTTTGACCCATTGACTTTGGCCCTAAGCCTTTTCTAGCTGATCTCCTCACTGTAGTTTCTCTTGTTCAATTGCCCGGAGTACTTACCTGTTGGTTTTGCCTAATTTCTAATAACTTTGTCTTTCCCTCCCTTTTAAATTGCTTGAGTGCCATTTTGCTCCCACTTCATTTTGTGGGCTTAACTTGTCTGGAATTTAAGGGAAGTGGTGTGGTGTATTTATGATTGTGATTTTTAACTTGCTTATAATAGTGAAATGTTATACAATTTTTGAGTAAATAAATATATATTCTTTTACTTAGAAACCTTGAGTCAGTGTTTGCCTGAATCATAGTAATTGTTGTCCTTTGTGTAACTATCTGATACTGCTCACTTACTCTTGAGATAATTCTGGCTGCTCTGCTGCTGCTACCACTTTAACTGTGTAGTACAGGCTTGTACCAAAGGTGAAATTGTACTATCACTTGTAGTCTTAATTGTGTGTGGTGTTCCCAAAGGGTACTGCATATAATTTTGCCTAAAACTGGTCTACAGCGGTGAGGATAAAAGTATAGTAATTACACTTAGAGTGCTGCTATTACCTTGGATCAACTAACCACAAGGCTAACATCGCAAAAAAAGCAATCTTAATCAAGTCTGATATGGAAAGGCACAATCAGGAGACCCTCCTGAGTTACACTGCTGATCATTTAAGAAATCTCTGTAAAGAAAGGAAACTTCCTGCTAAAGGCATAAAGTCAGAATTGGTTGAAAAGTTGTTAAAGAACCAAAGTCTGGGGAATGGGTTTGAAATGCCTGACTCTCTAGCAAATGTGGAAAGCATTGAGGATGATGCTATGTCTATTAATGATGAGTTGGAAGAGGTAGATATGTCTCTTAATGTAGGCCTCCCTGGCCCCTTGCCTGCTCAGCAACCTCAACCCTTGTCCACTGGGACCCCCACAGGTCCTACACTCAGTCCTGAATTCATTGCTCTAGAGAAAATGAGGCTTGAACTGGAATTCAAACGTTTAAATGCTCAAACTGAACAGAAACACCAAGAACTTAAGCTCAGCGAAATGGGGCCTCATTACGACCCTGGCGCTCCCGTATAGAAGGGGGCCGGTACAGCACCGGCCCCCTTCATTCCGGGAGAACCGATTACAAGCTTACCATTGCGGGACCCGGATCGCACGCCTGGTAAAAACAGGAGTGCTTTCCGGGTCTCGCGAGGGGAAGAGGGAGGCAATAACGGGCCAGATGTAATCTGCCCATTATTTTCTCCCTCCCTATTCCCATTGAGCCCTGTGGGGGCTCAAATGGGAATGGGGAAGGGTTCCTGCATGGAGGACTTACCGGGTCCTCCTATCTCGGAGTAACCCGGTAAGTCCCCATTGCAGGAACCTGGTAATGGAGCCCGGAACAGTGGCAGCCATGGAGCCAATAGCTCCATGGCTACCGCCGTTCTCGTAATGAGGCCCCTGGAGTTGAATCATGTAATTGAAAAGAAGAAATTGTTTCTTGAGAATGCTTCTCTCCCAGAGTCTTCTAGGTCTTCCAGTTGTAAGAGACCGCGTAGGCCTAAAGAAATTGTGGGTATGTATAAGGTTAACCTTGATGTTTTGGATTGGTTAGCAATGTTTGAGTATAATCATGGTATTCAAGGTCTTTCAGAGAATCACTTGATTCCCTGGCTCTTCTCTAGGCTACCCACTGTTACATCTGATGTTGTGATGGAGTTGGAGGAGGTGGATAGAATGGATTATGTGTGTGAAGCTAGCTTTAATTGCTAGATTTGGGAAGACCCCTTCCCAGTACCTTAAGATGTTTAGGACCCTCAGAAAGCATGATGGAACCCCTTGGGCTACCCGGGTATGTGAGTGTTTGAAAAACTTAGATGGTTGTATTAATGGTTGCAGATTAAACACGTATTAGGGAATTAGAATTGTTGTTATGTTGGAGTCTATTTTCCTGAGCTCAGATAGAACTTGGCTGATTCTAAGGAGAAAGATCCAAAGAAGCTGGCTAAGGCTGCTGACTTGTGGGTTGCCAGCAGGGCTACTCACAAGGATTCTGGGGCTACTCAGAAAAAGGATGAGGGGAAACAGCCAAAGAAAGACAACAAAGAAAATTCTAATACCTTCAATCCAGAAGAGGGCCACAAACAGCAACATAAGGGTAAACCACAAGGGAAACCAAATCAGGCCAGTGTACCATCTGGACCCAAACCAGATGGAGGTCAGAACAAACCCCCATTCATCAAAACGTTTGGGAAATGTTATGTTTGTTGGTCAACTGACCATGTGAAAGGGGATTCCAGATGTAAGGGTAAACCTTCAGGGGTCCACACTGTCTCCTTAGCCTTCTCCCCAGAGGAAGAAGTCCCTATGGCAAGTGGAAACTTTCATCTACTGGCTGATGAACCCATGAGAGTCTCAGCCAGTGTTTCTTTAGTGTCCCTGGGCTTGTGGGAACAACAGAATTTAGATGTCTATAATTCCATCCCAGATAATACTAAAGAGTATTATACAGATGGTGTTCTTGTGAATGGTCAGGAAACCCCTGCCATCAGAGACATTGGAGCCAGCATAACTGTGGTGGATGAATCATTTTTCAAGGTGAAGGATGTTGCTAAGGCACCCAAATGCCTCACTAACTTAGCTAGAGGCCCTGTGCAAATGCTTCCCCAGTTACCAGCTCTCATCCAGTGTAATGATATGACTGTCAAGATACTTGTTAGTGTGCAGAGTGAAGTGCCTGCCTGGGAGAGTCCTGTTGGGTAATGACCTTAAATCTCTTGGAGTTGTGTTCAGCACCCCCGGGCCTCCCAGTAAAAGGAAACAGGAGCTCACTAGGTCTGCAAGGGAGAGAACCTTGAGAGGCTCTCTAGAGGAGATGATAGAGGCAACTATCACTCCCACTCAACAGGAGTTGCTCACTGCTATTTCTAAGAAAACAGAGGCAAAGGGGAAGCCCAAGACCTCCAGGAAAAAGTCAGACAGCACCCCTGTGCTACCAACAAGGACATCACCATGATTGTCCAAAGTCACATCTGTGACTTCCCCACCTGCGGAGGCAGAGTGGGAGGTGCAACCTTGTGTGGTTGAGCCAGCATCTGAAGAGTCAGATCTGGAAGAAGACACTGTTTTAGTTGGAGAACTTGACCCTGTTGACCATCCTGAGCTCCAGTATTTACTGGCAGAAGGTGGACCCAACAGGGTAGACTTTAGCAAAGGACAGAGAGAGTGTCCTACTCTTGAAGGTCTTCGACAACAGGCTGCTAACCAACCTGATGGGTAAGACGTTGGGAAGCACAGGTTGAGCTGGGAAGATGGACTCTTCGACAGTGAACCAACTGAGTCTATCCCTGGGGACTGCAAAAGAATTGTAGTGCCCCTTGCTAACAGACACCAGTTCCTACAGTTAGCCCATGAGATACCTTTGGCTGGTCACTTGAGTTTCAAAAAGACCAAGGAAAGGCTCTCTCTCTACTTCTACTGAACTAAGATGGGTTCAGAAGTTGACAAATTCTGTAGGAGTTGTCACACTTGCCAAACATCTTGCAAGAGTGGAGCCAAGAATGTGGCACCCCTGGTGCCTCTCCCAGTGGTGGGAGTTCCTTTTGAGAGGGTGGGCATTGACATTGTTGGTCCCCTTGACCCTCCCACATCTCCAGGGCACAGGTTTATCCTGGTTGTAGTAGACCATGCTACAAGATACCCAGAAGCCATACCTATGAGAACTGTTACGGCTCAGGCTATGGCTAATGCTCTACTTGGTATTTTTACCAGAGAAGGGTTTCCTAAGGAAGTGATATCTGACAGGGGATCCAACTTTATGTACCACTACATGCAAGCCATGTAGAACAACTGTGGTGTCACTTACAAGTTCTCTACTGCCTACCATCCACAGACAAATGGACTGGTAGAGAGGTTTAATCGTACTATGGAGAGCATGATAGGTGCTTTAGAGGAACCCCTTAAGAAAAAGTGGGACCTTAACTGCCATGTCTTCTCTTTGGATAGAGAGAAGTCCCTCAGGAGGGAGTAGGTTAGAGTCCCTTTGAACTTCTCTATGGCCATCCAGTCAGAGGTCCATTGGCCCTGAGCAAGGAGGGGTTGGAGAGTGCTCCTTCCCCCAAGCCAGTCAGAGTGACTGACTATGTGATAGGTTTCCGGAGGAGAATGTCACACATGATGGGAGAAGCAAGTGATAACTTCAAAGCAGGTTAGGCTCTGGTCAAAGACTGGCATGACCAGAAGGCCAACATGGTTGAGTTTACTCAAGACTAGCTGCTATTAGTTATGGTACCAACAAGGCAGAGGGCCTGGCAGGACAAGTGGATAGGACCCTTCAAGGTTGTGGGCAAACCTGGAGAGGTACACTATTTGGTGGACTTAGGCAGACCTAAGGAGGCTCCCAGAGTCTTTCAGACCACCCGTTTAAAGGCTTATGTCTCGAGACCAGAAGTCGGAGCTTTGCTTCTAGCTTTAGCTCAAGAGGAAGAGGAGAGTGAACCTCTACCTGACCTCCTCAGAGGCCAACCTTTAGATAAACAGATAGAAGGAGTTAATCTCTCGTCTCAGCTGACTTCTGAACAACAGGAGGAGTGCAAAGTTCTGTTATATCAGATTGCCTCCCTGTTTTCACTATCACCAGGCTTGACCCCTTGGGGTCAGCATGATATTCTCGCTGGTGACTGTTTACCTGTCATAGCAGGAGTTACAGAATGTCAGAACATGTGAGATCCTTCATCAAAGGAGAGGTCAACAAGATGCTTGATCTCGGGGTAATAGAGCCCTCTACAAGTCCAAGGTCTAGTCCAGTTGTTCTAGTGCCAGAGGTAGGAGCCAAGGAGTTGAGATTCTGTGTGGACTATAGAGCTCTAAATGCAGTCACCAAGAATGATGCCCATCCTTTGCCAAGGACAGATGAGCTGGAGGATATACTTGGTTCAGCCAAGTACCTCAGTACATTTGATCTGACCTCAGGCTATTGGCAAATAGCACTGACAGACCATGCCAAGGAGAAAACTGCATTTTCTACCCCAGCAGGCCTCTACCAGTTTAAGGCAATGCCCTTTGGACTAAAGAATGCACCTGCTACATTTCAAAGGATGGTCAATCAAGTTCTGAATGGGCGGGAGGACTTCTGCATGGCATACTTGGATGACATTGCAGTGTTCAGCCCTACATGGAAAGAACATATTGATCACCTTGGATATGTTTTGCAGGTTCTTGAGCAGGCCCATCTGACCATAAAGGCAAGCAAATGTCAAATTGGTCAGAGTAAAGTGGTCTACCTTGGTCATGAGGTAGGAGGTGGTGAGATAAGGCCATTGCCCAGCAAAGTACAAGCTGTGCAAAACGGGGCCACCCCTACTACTCAAACCCAATGAGAGCTTTCCTAGGTCTCACTGGGTACTACAGGAATTTCATTGCGAACTATGGGACCATAGCTTCTCCCTTGAATGTGATCTCCTCTCCAAAATTCCCTAAAAAGGTTAGATGGAATGAGAAGTGCACTCAAGCCTGAAGAAAGCCCTTTGTCAAGCTCCAGTCCTAAGAGCTCCTGATTATCACCAACCCTTCATTGTGCAGACAGATGCCTCCAATCTAGGTATAGGTGCAGTCAACTGGATGAGAAAGGTAGGGAGCACCCCATTTGCTTCATCAGTAGGAAACTGAAGGAACCAGAAACAAGGTGGGCAACCATAGAGTGTGAATGCTTTGCCATTGTGTGGTCTTTGAAGAACTTTAGACCATACTTGTATGGATCTACTTTTGTGATTCAAACTGACCACCAACCCTTGAGATGGTTAATGCAAATGAAAGGGGAAAACCCAAAACTTCTGAGATGGTCAATCTGGCTGCAATGGTTTGATTTTACCATTGAGCACAGAGCAGGATGTCACCCCCAAAATGCTGATGGTCTCTCTAGGATGTTTATAACCGACTAGAGGTAGAGATTCATCCAGGAGTGGATTAAATCCTCCTGTCCCTTAGTCTGGGGGGTGGGCGAGTGTTAGGGAGAATTCTCATAAACGGCTGATTTCCCTTACCTAATGAGTCCCTCAGCAGCTTTGGTGGATTTCTAGGATTTATTTGTTTCACCTGGTAAGAGTGTGAGCCTTTTTTCCCACTCTTACATGTGTTTTGCCATGTGTGTTTTTACCATTTTGTGTGTTCTTGGGCTCTGAGCCTCACCTACTCCACGAGCACCACTTTTTGTGTATGTTACACAGCACCTTCAGTGCAGTGACACAGGGTTGTCTTTTAGACTTCCCACTGACCCCATTTTTCTGGGGCTGACTATTGTCCTCCAGAAACATGTATAGTTGCATTAACTTTATGCAGTTACTTTAAACCACAGACCCAGTACACCCCATCTTACATGGAGTATTGGAAAGGGTTAACTCCTATCCCTTTTTGTCTGTGCCTCTTGGAGCCTTGTTTCGCTCCCTTAACATTAAGACTTGGCTGGTGGCAGTGGTAACTACCCTAACTTTTCTACCGTGATTATCTTATATATACGTGGTAATGTTTTAGGCTATTATATGAGCCTCGAACATAAACCCGCTTGACCAAATACATTTTATTTTGGTTCCGTCTGAGTTTATTTGCCATTTCTTTTTGTTAAAGTCTTTCTCGTGTTTTTCTCTGCGCGCCAAACCGGTGATGATTCCTTTGTTTGCTGTCTTTTTGCGGGCTTCTTCACAGAAACCCTCCTTAAGGCGCCTGAAAGTCTACGTAGGCAGAATGTGAGGGAGGGATCTTCAGACCCCTGCCATGGGCTCCCTTGGTAACCCAAGTCGCACTCTTGTCTGATTGGCTAAGGGGACTGGCCTTGCCAGGCCACCCACCCTGCTGTGTGATTGACAGCCAGGCTGTATGAATGGGGGAAAGCTGCATAAAAAGCAGAAAGGCAGAGTCGCCCCTGGAACAAAAGAACTAATGAGGAACTGGAAGAAGAGGACCCCTACCACGACTGAACTGCACAGTAAAGCCCTGCTGCAGGTCCGAATCTCCGAATCCGACAACAGAGAAGATCCTCCAGGAAACTTCTTCCCTTGAGCTGGTGGGACCAACCAGTTTGCCCAAACTGCAAGCCAGGGCCCCTACTCTGGTTGAATTCGCTGTACAGAGTTACAGTGGGCCAGATAGCCAGGAAGGCCGGGCCCTGCTTGGGTTTTAAGGAACACACCTTTTATTTGTTGTTTTGCTCTGCTGCTGGCTACTCCCCTGGGTGGCGCAGGACCCTCCAGTCTTCCTACTTAATGTCAGTCCAACAGTCTCTTTAGGATCCGTGAGCCTGCAGGAACCTCCAGGAACGTCCGCCTCAGCTACAGCTCCCTCTCCGTTTTAAGGTACTGTGCAAATCCAGTTGTCCATTTCGTTCAACCGCATTGAAAGTGTTTGAAATCTTTTGCCAATCCGAGGGCTTGTCCTTCTCTTCTCTTTGCACTAACTTTTCTACCAACCAACCTCGTTCAGAATCTGTGCCACAAACCTTACTACGAACTACCCTGAACTGTGTGATCTTGAGCAAAAGACTTTTGACCCATTGCCTTTGGCCCTAAGCCTTTTCTAGCTGATCTCCTCACCGTGGTTTCTCTTGTTCAATTGCACTGAGTACCTACCTCTTGGTTTTGCCTAATTTCTAATAACTTTGTCTTTCCCTCCCTTTTGAATTGCTGGAGTGCCATTTTGCTCCCACTTCATTTTGTGAGCTTAACTTGTCTGGAATTTAAGGGAAGTGGTGTGGTGTATTTATGATTGTGATTTTTAACTTGCTTATAATAGTGAAATGTTATACAACTGTTGAGTAAATAAATATATATTCTTTTACTTAAAAACCTTGAGTCAGTGTTTGCCTGAATCATAGTAATTGTTGTCCTTTGTGTAACTATCTGATACTGCTCACTTACTCTTGAGATAAGTCTGGCTGCTCTGCTACTGCTACCACTTGTGTAGTACAGGCTTGTACAAAAGGTGAAATTGTACTGTCACTTGTAGTCTTAATTGTGTGTGATGTTCCCAAAAGGTATTGCATATAATTCTGCCTAAAAATCCGCAATGCAGAGCTCTTGACTATAATCTGCCTGACACACAGAACTGATTGCGTTAGAGAAAGAAAAGAGCTATCTGAGGCAGACATCGTGCTAGATTCTGAGTAAATCCAGATGCAGTCACTCCTCATTCACACCACGCATGGCCCATGGTAAGTCCACCATCCACACACGGTGTATAAGAGACCTACGAGGCTGTGTTTAGCTTGTGCAGGCCAGTGGATGGTGCACACACATGCCCTATTGGCATGGTGGCGCTGACCACAATGCAGTGTCAGGAGGAGGGTTGCAGAGGGTGGAACAAGGAAATCAGGAGCAGCGCAGGGAGCTAACCAGTTGTCCATTCTGCCCCTCTATGCACAGCTTGCCTCAAAATCACAGTCTGTGTAAAATGAAGATTACTCCTGCTAATTGCGCTGGGAGTCTTGATTCTATTAAAGACTAGGAGGCAAGCATTATGCTTCAACTACTATTTATTTGTTCCTCAGCAGTTTTAACAAAAACATAAGAAAACACTGAAAAGGATCCTCATATCACTTTTCTTTTCTTATAAACTACAAATCCCAATGTCTCTGTAGTCCAATCCTGCACAGTCCAGCTATGACACCCTTCCTGTTCCTGGACTACTCCTCTTCTTTACGTGCTCTGAACTGTATCTCTCGGACCTTCCACAATGATGTCCAACCAACAGGGCAAACTAGTTCAACTTGTCGCAGACTCAATGTAGCTGCTTCACGCCTGTGCTATCTGGCTTTTCTCAGGCGTTGGTGCCTGCTGATCCTCGACTCTCAATTATTCTTCTGGTCTTCCCCTAAGGATCATACAAACAACAATGTCAGGGTGGAGTCCTTGTACTGTCATATCCAAAGTTTATTGCATACACTGTAGACAGCACATGACAGGGTGGGAATTTAATGCCCGGCTCCTGGCCTTTAATAGAATCGAGACTCTCTGTGCAATTATCAGGGGTAATCTTCATTCTATGTCAGGACTGGAGGCGAGCATTATGCTTGTTCAAAGCTTTCCCAATACAGTTGTGGCCAAACCTTCAATTGGCTTGAAATAAAACTATTTAAAGGTATTATCGTTAGCCCAATCTGCTGTTTGTATAATATCCTGCAGCAACACTCCTGCTGTGAATGCGCTGGATGCTATCGCACCCCTCACTGAATGGGCTCTGTACAATCCTAAGTCTATGCCCGCTAGCTGCATCACCTCTCTCAACCACATTGCTATAGTGGCTGTCGCTACTGCCTGAAAAAGTCTCCTGCGTGCAATTAACAACTGCGTAGTACCGGCTGCCCTGTATTCCGCTGTCCTGTTGTTGTATTCTCTAATGCACCTCCCTACACACCATTTGGGATTACTCGGAAAATATGGATAGTGTACTGTCTTAGTCCTTCTGACTATTGAAAAGGTCCACCCTTCTGTACCGAAAGACTTCCTGCTAATCTCAAGCACCTTGACGTCCGCTAATCGCTTGCAAGATACCAGGCATAAAAGCATTGTTAATTTGCCAGACAGTTGCTTTAGTGACAGATACCTGTTTGCTGACCAACTCGCCAGCAGGCCCAGCACCACTGTCACGGCCCGCACTTGATTATATCTCAGCTCCCGTGGTGCTTTATACCACGCTCCCCTGATGAGCCTTGCTACTGCCGGATGTTTCCCTGCTGGGACTCCCTCGATCGTTAGGTGGCGCGCTGAAATAGCTGACCTGTACACTCCGATGGTACGAAATGCTTTCCCATCTTGCAACAGATGTGCTAGGAAGTTAAAGATAGCTACTATAGGGGCCGAAACGGGATGAACATTTCTCCCTCTACACCGGCTTGAACACTGGGCCCAAGCCGCGTCGTAGCTCCTCCTATTGGATGGCGAACTCTGCAATGAACTCTGCAGCTTGAGACAAAATGCCAGTGCCCAGCGTCTCCTGATAGTCTGCACGCTATCAGTGGGAGAGTCCCTCTCATTCTCAGAGAATGAAACGACCTAGCTGGGTCTGTGAGAAGTCGTTCCCCGTCTGGGAGGACTCGAGTTATGTCTGTTGCTAGTTCCATTAGCATTGGAAACCAAACTTGTGACTTCCACAGCAGCGCTATAAAAATCAGTTCTGCTTTCTCCCTCCAACACTTCGCTAGTGATCTGCTCAACATCAAGAAGGGAGGAAACGCATAATGCAGTTCTGCTGTCCACTTTTGATGAAATGCATCTGTGCCGTGAGCGTCTGGATCCAGCTGAAGTAGCTGGGCATCTGCGCGTTGAGGCGAGACACAAATAGATCTGTGTGAACTGGACCCCACAGCTAATTCAGGCGCTGAAATACTTCCGTGCTCAGCCTCCAGTCGGTAGAGTCTGTCAGGTATTGCGAGTTCTAGTCGGCCACTACGTTCAGTGATCCCGGCAGATATTCTGCTGTCACTGAAGTTCCTGACTGGAGGCAGAAATGTCAGAAGTCTTTTGCTAGCTCCGCTACCAATCTGGATCTTGTTCCCCTTAGGTGGTTTATGTACCTGACCGCTGATATATTGTCCATCTTGAGTAGGACACATGCGCTCACTCTCCCTTTCATGAACGCCTTGATAGCGAAAGAACCCGCCAGGAGTTCCAAAGAGTTTATGTGCAGGAGTAGTTCTTCTTCGCTCCATATCCCCCGGTCTCTAGAGATCCACATCTCGCCCCCAGCCTATCCGGCTGGCATCTGATTCTATCACTAGATCCGGTCGATCTCTGAAAATGGCATGCCCATTCCCGGCGTACATATTCTTCAACAACCACTCTAGTTCTGTAATGCACTCTCAGTCAAATGGTATCTGCTGGTGGTATTTCAGACCTTGCTGCAAGTGCTTGATCTTCAGCCTCTGAAGCGCACAATAGTGTAGGGGACCTGGGAAGATAGCTTTAATCGACACTGCTAGCATCCCCAATATCCTCGCTGGCACTCTGAATGATTTTGTCTGCTTGCTCAAACAGTCTCTGATCTCCCTCTTGATATCCCTTATGTTTTGGGCTGGTAATTCTAACGTCGCTTTTCTGGTATCTGCGACGAAACCTAGGAATTCCAGCCTTTGCGCCAGTGTGGTGTCTGATTTCTCCACATTCACTAGAAATCCTAGGGACGTCAGGAGGTCTTGCACCCACGTTGTCTGTTATACCAGTGTCACTCGATTCTCTGCTAGGAACGCTGCTGCTACTGTTCTCATCAACTTGGTAAAAGCCCAAGGTGCTGAGGCTAACCCGAAGGGCATTGTTCTAAATTACCAAAGTCGCTTGTTCCAGCGGAAAGCCAGGAAGGTCCTGAATTCCTTTTATACTGGCACAGTCAGATATACATCCTTCAGATCTAATCCTGTTAGCCAGTCTCCTTCTCTTAGGGAATCTCTGAGCTGGTGTATTTCTTCCATCTTGAAGTGGCGATATACAATCTAGCCGTTCAGCTCTTTTATATTTATGACTGGTCGCACTTTCTCCTTTCTGTGGACCAGGAACATATTGCTTACAAATCTGGGGGATGCCCTGCACTCCTCCATGGCTCGCTTTCTCTCTAGTTGGTGCAGTTTCCGGTCCATGCTCTCTTGCTCCACGTGCGCTAGGTGCGGTTGGTGTGGCCATTATGTTTGAACGGGTTGTTGGATAAATAGCTGCAGACCTCTGACGGTTTGCAAAACCCACGTATTGCTGGAAAGAGTGCAACAATTGACCCAGAAAATCACTGTCCCCCGCCCAACGGTGGATATATTGTGACTCTCACATAGGGTAAAGCTCTGGCCTCGGCCGGCTCCTCTTCCTCTGTGCCCTCCTGGGTATCGCCCTCTGGCCAGAAAGAAGGAGTCCTGCTTCTTATTTTCCCAGTATTGTGCTCTGGGATAATCTTCCTCCTTGAAAACGACCGGCTGCTCGACCCCGATAGTGGCCAGTCCCGGCAAAAACTCTACCGGGAACATTTTTCGTAGTGACGCCTGGGCCTTCTCCAGCGAAGTGTAGGTGCAGACAAAAATCGGCCCATCTCCTTGCCAAATGTCTCCCCGAAGAGGAGACCCTGTGCTGCTTCCCCGGCTTTGTAGGAAGCTAGATCACTTAATTTGGGATCTATATTAAGTAGCAAGCCTCTCCTCCGTTCCGAGGACTTGGCACAGTTTGCGTGGCCTAGCAGGCAGACTGCTCTCTGAGCCCAGCTGGCCAGGGCTTCGGGATCCACTTCTTTGCCAGTATTCCTGGCCCTCTCTGCCAGATCCATTATCTTAGCTAGTGGCCCAGATAAATCTAGTACTTTCTCCTGGCAGCTCCTCCAGGACCTGTCTATCACTTTTCGCGGGTCCTTGCAGGTTTTTCTAAACAAAGGTCAGCATGTTAGGGTCCAATTCTGGCGGTTTCGCGACTTTCCCCCCTTGAGGTCTGGCCGTGGGCATTCTGCGTGCAGGCGCTGCCTCGCCTTCTTGTTCAGGGCCTTCCTTAGTCTCAGGGCCATGTACTGTGTCACTCTGGTGGAGTGCTGCCAATCAGAGGATCTGGGTTCCTGATACTGTCTGGGTCAAACATATCTAAAATCTCCTCTGGTTCTTCATCCAGATGCTTCTCTTTGCAGGCTTTCTTACCCCCGTTGGGTTTTTCCCACTCCTCCTCTGCTTTCTCTTTCTCATCGTGGGAAGATAGCTCACCTTCTGCTGGCTCCTCTTCCGAGCCTGGGTCTTCTTTGCCCATTTTCTCTTCCCCTGGGAAGGGGGGGCATGAGGCCTGGCACTGTCTGCCTTTGCATGAAGGCTTCCTTCAGCTTGGCAAAGGCGCCGACTACCTTTGGGGTCTTCTCTTTCACCCTGTACGGTCAACCCGGGGGGTCAGTAGAGGATTTCCTCTTGAGGGCCTGATTACTCCCCTTAGGCCCTGTTTTCGAGGGTCCTGTGGGCGTGCTGTCAGAATCTCTGGTGCTCTCTCAGTGCTGGTTTAGTATGGATTCTAGGGTTTCCAGCCTTTCTTGTAAGGTTTTCACCCCTTGTGCCACAGCATCTGTGAACGAGCTCCCAAGCATTTCTTTTAAACTGGTGGCGAGGTCTAGAGGCTGCTCCTACTCACTCCACTCGAATTCAGACATGCTCTGGTGTGCTGTGTGCCTGGTACCTGAATCAGGTGCTCTTGCACGCCCACGGCTGTGTTGACTAAGATGCTTTGCTATAACCATCTTGTAAAATATATTAACTCTCACTTCTTTCTTATTTTTGTTTTTTATGTAGCTAGCACCAGTATTTGTTCACTATCTCTTTCGTGGCCTTATGCCTCCTTGTCAGGCTGTCTGAGGCCAAATCGGGATGAGAGGGGCTCTGCTCTGTCATGCTGATCTGCACTGTTCGTTGCTTGTGCTCTTGCCGCTGCCGGCTGTAGCGCGTGCTACGTTATTAATCTGTTATCCTATAAATCACTGCCGGGCCGGCGTGCAAACATCTTTCTCTCCGTCGCATAAATGCTTACTGATGCGACCCAGCGCTCTGGCTCTGGCTCTCCAAAGGAGGGGGCCGGAGAGCTTAGTGCACACTTGACTCCGCCCCCACGAGGGTGGGGGCTGCACTAAATCATGCCTGTGAGGCTGGGTGAGCCCCCGGGCATGCCGGTAATGAGGCACGGGGCTTGCCCGCCTCAGTGCCGAGGATTATGACCATATACCAGGTCAAAAAACTTCTTGCGTACTGAACCGCGGGTTAGTCAGTTCCCCTTGCTGACCCAATTGCATTCTTGACCGCCGGTCTCATTCTACTCTATGAAATATCTCGCAATGTGTATCCCAGATACTATAGAAACTGTTAGCATATTTCTGTTTATATCATATATTATTATTATATCTTATTCCTTATTTTCTATGTAACAATTAACCAAACATGCACATACATGTTAAGTTCTGGGTCCGGTTACAAATGACTCTGACAACTTCTTGTTAACTGTAAGTTCTTTACTTAGTTTGGGCTTATTAATTACAGTTCTTATGTCAGATAAGTCATGGGAAAAATAGGACACCCACCGGCATCCTCTCTCAGGGCTTACATCTTTCAACTGCCCACCCTGGAACACTCACTCATGGTAAACATTCTGCGCTCTGCCTTCCATCTCAACATTCCACTCTCTTGCAGGCAGAGCTAATCATAACACATCTTCCCCCTATAGGGACAACCAACCAAATTAAATAACAAGATATAACTAGTGGGAAATATCAGAAGAGGGGAAGGCTCAAGGAGCATAAATAATAAAATAATTAACTGGCCTTCTGGAACCACTACTACTTAGCTAACGCTCCGAGCAAAAGCTCTCCCTTCACTTAACCATATACTAGCTAACACATAGCTACACTCCCACCAGGACAAAACAACTATTTCATAGCTGGCCTACCATGAAATTCGACACCAGGGAACCAGCCCACAATCCAACTATCATCCAAAACCAACATACTGCACTCACAACCATCTTCCTCCATCCACCATCAACAAAATGTGCACAAAAAAAACACAATTCAGGGTTCTTAACCCCCCACGCAGCCTAAAGCTATGATAGCATTACTCAAACTTTTGCACCGCTAATGCCAGGAATCTAAATCCCTACCATCATTTGACACTTCTAGTGTCGGGATTCTCCATCCCCCAAGAATTTGACACCACCAGTGTCGGGAATCTAAATCCCCCAAGAATTTGACACCACCAGTGTCGGGATTCTCCATCCCCCAAAGATTTGACACCACCAGTGTCGGGATTCTACATCCCCCAAGAATTTGACACCACCAGTGTTGGGATTCTCCATCCCCCAAAAATTTGACACCACCAGTGTCGGGAATCTACATCCCCCAAGAATTTGACACCACCAGTGTCGGGATTCTCCATCCCCCAAAGATTTGACACCACCAGTGTCGGGAATCTACATCCCCCAAGAATTTGACACCACCAGTGTCGGGATTCTCCATCCCCCAAAGATTTGACACCACAGTGTCGGGAATCTACCTCCCCCAAAAATTTGACACCACCAGTGTCGGGAGTCACAACCCCCCAAAGATTTTACACTAAAAGTGTCGGGAGTCTCATTCCTCCTTCCATTTACACACCTCCACTCTCTCACAGAGTCACATCACACACATAGGCAATTTGCGCACAAAATATTTGAAAAACAAGTGTACACACATCAATTGAGTTCATAATATTTGGCTACAAAGTCCTTTGTGATGTTACCTGTAATAAAAACATTTACTACAAGTTGTGCAATTGGGATGTTCTAAGAAAACGAAATTTCACAACATTTCCTGGTGTTCAAAAAAAAAAACTCCACAGCATTTCCATAATGCAATTTATGTGAAATTACATGCGTATAACGTGGCATTGCTAAAATGCATTTGTCACTTCACTTCAAACTTCATGCACACTCTGCACTCCGACTAACATTCACTTCCCCATTAGTTCATTTCACTACAAGAGTTTGTAATTTGGCATATGCTTAAATTCAACTTTACCATTAGTCTCAGCACCTTCATTACTAATGCAGCATAAACCATGAATGTCCTCCAATATAACTTGACCGTGTAGTACGGTACAAACTCTAATCTTTGAAATGCATTATCTGTTTAAAACACATCCGCTACTATTGCAGCATTAATCATGAACGTCCTCCTGCAATTAAACATGTTAAAAACAACATTTCAGAGATTCTTCATTAATATCACAAGCCTGTGCTCTGTAAGTCAATGTGCCTTCTGCCCTCAGGCACTGTCAAACATCGAGCACCCACTATAATTTTCTTCACCAGCACATAAACATGGAACTGCGCTTCTTAAACAAACTCCAAACGTTCCTGAAATGGTGGGCGTGAACTCCATTTAAAGGGAGTACTTATAATAAAAGGAATCACATCAACTCGTAGAATCGGCTCTTCAAACTGTCCACACTATCTTGCAATGATGCGGGCTGTAATCTACAAATGACAGCAATGTTTTCTTTTTTTTTTTTTTCCGGCGCCGCCTCGCACTCAGCGCGGCTGCTGTGCCTTTAATCAGGCTGCTCTCTGGTATTCTGGCAACAACATTCCATTCCCATGAAACCTGATCACACGGCAAGCATACGCAGAAGCTTTTCTCCATCACAGAGGCATATTTCCATGCCCTGCTGTTCAAACGCATACATATACTTTCCGGGCACGTCATCCCGCTTGCCCACGTCTCCAAGGCAGTGTTGTCCTATCCTTGTTGATTAAGTGCTCCCCTACAGCAACCGAATGTTGCTTCTAGTGATGGAATGCTTTACAGGAATGTTTTACAAGCACAATCGCCAACTCCCCCAGCATTCTACCCGACGTCATCAGTCGGGATGGGAAGCCGACGGGAACGGAGCTCTCCGCACTAACGAACTCGGCTAGAGGACGCCCACTGCACTGTCCAGGGCCGCAGCAAATCCACCAGAACAGCGCTCTCCACACAAACAGGCGCACATCAGCCCCAATCTCATTAGCGGTAAACAGCCACATTAGGCAACTGAAAGTGCTTTCCCCAAAGTTACTTGGCCACTGAAAGTGCTTCCCCCAAAGTTACTTGGCCTCTTGTCTTCTCAGACCCACTGTCTCTGCGACACTTTGCAGGCTGATAGGGCAGAATGATCACAAAGTGCTCGTTCTTACAGTTCATTGCACGACGTCTGTAGCACTGCACAGGGCCCCTGGCAACTGCAGCTCTTCACAATTGGACATTACATGAGACTTGTCTAGGACTCTGCTGCTTTCACTGCCTCAGTAGCGCCTCTCTATGTCACGCTTGCCCTCACTGTGCCTCGCCTGCAGCGCCTCAATGCCAATCAGCGCCCTTACCTGAGAGAGGATTTCTTCTCTTGGGGGTGCCGGTGGGTGTCTCCCTTTGGTGCTGTCCCCCCAGCACAGCCAGCTTCATCCTCGTCGCCAATGTTAAGTTCTGGGTCCGGTTACAAATGACTCTGACAACTTCTTGTTAACTGTAAGTTCTTTACTTAGTTTGGGCTTATTAATTACAGTTCTTATGTCAGATAAGTCATGGGAAAAATAGGACACCCACCGGCATCCTCTCTCAGGGCTTACATCTTTCAACTGCCCACCCTGGAACACTCACTCATGGTAAACATTCTGCGCTCTGCCTTCCATCTCAACATTCCACTCTCTTGCAGGCAGAGCTAATCATAACACAATTGCATTCTTGACCGCCGGTCTCATTCTACTCTATGAAATATCTCGCAATGTGTATCCCAGATACTATAGAAACTGTTAGCATATTTCTGTTTATATCATATATTATTATTATATCTTATTCCTTATTTTCTATGTAACAATTAACCAAACATGCACATACACAGAGAGGATATAAAATGGTACTTATCTGATGAAGAGAAGTAAAAGAAGAGGAGGAGACCAGGAACAGGAAGGGTGTCATAGCTGGACTGTGCAGGATTTGACTACAGAGACATTAGGATTTGTAGTTTATAAGAAAAGAAAAGTGATATGAGGATCCTTTTCAGTGTTTTCTTATGTTTTTTTTAAAACTGCTGAGGAGCAAATAAATAGAAGTTGAAGCATAATGTTCGCCTCCAGTCTTCACATAGAATGTGTGAAGTCAGGGCCTTAACAGCTCCACCTCCGTCCGTCTCCCCCATCTGCCCCATACACAGAGGCCACTCCGTGGAGACATCCTTGCTACACCTCATTGTTCAAGCCTGTCTCAGCAATCAAGGCTATATAGACCAGAAGCCGGTAACGTCACAAGAGGGGGGGGTGACACAGCCACTAGTGTCATAAGAGAATTAGCCACTGCCTGTGCTATTTAACTCCCGTTCCACTCCCCTTGTCTACATTTCCGCTCTGCCCATCTCTTAGGCTGCTTTTTAGTTTGTGCTATTGCATTAGTACAGATCGGGAGAAATGGCATTTGACGAGGGACACGCAGCCTGTAGGTGTTGTTTGGTTATATGCCCACCCATTTACTGCCCATGGCCATGCTAATCCATTTGGTCATTCTAACCCAGTTCCAGCCTCCCCAAAACCCTTACCAAAACACCTCCTATGTGCTCGAAGGCAAGTGTTTTTACATAGTAGTCTTTTGAGAGTTAATGACTTAACTGGAGCTATAAACCAGCTTCCCGGGTAAAAAAAATGTCTTAACCAGGTCTGCCTTCAGCCACTCGATTTATAAGCACTATGCATGTCTTTCACTGAAGTCCTGTCAAAAACAAGCATTTGCAAAGCCAACAGGTTTGGCTTTTGTGTAAGTATTAATCACTTGCCAGGCGCTGCTGTTAGATGCCCAGGTGCTTGCACCAGTTTGCACCTACTACCATCAATGGCCAGTTAATAGCCAGTCATTACCACTACGGCAGTTCCTGGCAAGTGCCTTTAATACATGGGCTCTACTTACCCCGTAACTCCAAACATGTCTGCAAGTTACTGTTTGCAAGCACATAACATTAGTTATACACTAAGTAGAAAGACTTCTCTTCACTGTGGTGTATCAGTCATTTAACATATTTTTATTGCTAATGTTATGTGTTAGCAAACACTAACTTGCAGACATGTGTGGAACTTTTACAGTAAGTATGGTGGTGTTGGGGGTTAGCTGGAGTGGTGGAGCAGGGTTAAGCTGGGGTGGGAGGGAGCTGGACTCATTGCACGGGAGGCAGAGGTGGGCATTGGTAGGCATGTCTGGGATAGGGTTCAGTGGTTGGTGGTGGTAGGCAGGTTTGAAGTAAGGAGGGTTGGTGGTAGAGATAGAGTGTTGGAAGGGAGGAGTTAGCAAGGGTGGGTGGGCAAAAGGCATGAGCTAGTAATCTTGGGGTGTGTGGGTAGAGGTATGAGGAAGTGAGCTAGGTTGGCTTGACATGAGGGGTGAAAGCTAGGGTGGGCGGCAGGCATGAGTTTGTGGGCTGTGGTGGATTGGGGGCATGAGGGAGTGAGCTTGGGTGGGTGGCAGGCATGAGGGAGTGAGCTTGGGTGGGTGGGGGAGCATCAGGGAGTGCACTAGGGTGAGTAGGGGTTCATGAGAGTGTGGTCTAGGTTGGTTGGGCGGGGGTGATGAGGAAGTGAGCCAAAATGGGTTGATGCAGGCACAAAGGGTGAGCTTGTCAGAAGGGGGTGATGTAGGGTACCTCCTGACATCTGAGTTACCCTCTTAACCTACCTGTCATTTACCTTCTAGCTAACATTTTCCCTTGCTTCTAACCTGCCTGTGCCCCTCACTTTCTCTACCTCCACTCTAGCACTTCATCCATTGTGGTCACATCCGTAACACAGCTGGCAGTCCCGATCTACCTGAGCTTAAACATGTCCTGATTGTCCTTAATCTATGTAGGTCCACACATGTATGGTCCACATTAACTTCCATTTACTCCATTCCACGACCTGGTTAGAATGTCACTCACACTCACCTCATTGTAAGAAGCTCACGGCTTCCTGTCAAATCGGACATCTTATTTATTGTACATTCTTGATCGATAGCGTGGGGGGCAGAGTTGTGAACTTGAGTAGGCAAGTGGGGGGCATGAGGGTTGAGGTTCGACATTCAGGCACATGGAGGGTGACATTGAGGCAGGCAGGGGTGAGGTCTGGTGGGTTGATGAGGCAAGGAAGCATGGGCATCATTATAGGGGGGGACAGGGGTGTTTGACCCCCCCAACTTTCATAGCACACCATTTTGTCCCCATTCATTTGGCTTGGGGCACCTTTTCTTCAGATGTCATGCCCCCTCCCCCCGCCCCCCAACCCAACATTTTCAGCAAAGTTACTCCACTGCAAGGAAGGTTTATATAAACATGATGCAAATCTAAACGGGACAGGTTGTGTTTAGCAGATTAATGAATCGTACTGATGGTCGCTCGCGTTTCAGACAAATGCTCTGGAACTTGAGCTATTGGTGCTCTGCAAGTCCCAGGCCACCCTCTCCCATACAAAAACACTAGGATATAGTGCCAATCATTTTGCAGTGTGAAAACACATATTTGCCAAATATGTACCACATCATAGGGGCGGGGCTCTCTGAGATCTGATAGAAAAGGCACTTTGTTTGCTTTCCATAGGGACCCGAACCCATTCCCAAAATGATAGAAAAGGAAATGTGCCATGAACATGCTGCACGCACAATAAATAATATGCAAATCTGATCCTAGCGAGAACCCATGATACCTGCATATGTAGCCAGTCACTTGCACAACTAATCAGAGTATTCACAAATCTACTTCCAGTGCAACCCCTGAAGTAAGGACACAGCCCTGAAAGGACTTGTGTCCTTGGTTGGGCTCAAACCATTAACCTTTCTATATATGGCCAAACATGCAGAATATTGCTCCACACCCTTTTAGGCAGCAGGCATAACCCACATACATATATCACCCATCAGACTCTGCATCCTTTGCAGCAAGCGCATTAACCCATGGAGCTATCTTCCCTAGCTATAGTACACCTCGCAAGTACATTAATGATAATAAACGTACATCCCCAAAACATTTTGATAGGCTCTAATCTTAAAGGCATTTTCCGAATCACTCTCTGCCTGCATCCCTTTCCCCACTTTATTGGAAGCATACTAGTTCTGCAAACCACAAAGCATGTGGCAGTTCCATTCTCTCCAGTTCCCTGGTTATGGGACTGCCCCGTCTCCAGTTCCCTGGTTATGGGGGTGACCTCGCCTCCAGTTCCCTGTTTACGTGAACGGCCCCGCCACCCATTCCCTGGTTACGGGGACGGCCCAGTGTGGTTACAGGGTGGGCCCAGCCTCCATTTCCCTGGTTATGGAATTTAGTCCAGTTTTGAGATGGACGCAGTTCCTCTCTTGCCCGCACAACTTAGCCTTTATAAAATAACCACAGCCTCCTGGCGGGGCAGCAAAACCTAATTTCTAAACAACCTGAGCAATATCAATCTTTATCCTGCCTGACTGGTCGTTGAAGACTTTGCAACAATTATATAAGGATGTTCTGCATTTATGAGGTTACTGAGCTGCCTTTGCTTAAGATGCATGTACCACAGGAACATTAAATAAATAAGCAGGTCACGTTTCCACCACAACACAGTATCCAACTTAAAACGGAACTTATTTTCCTTCTTCATTCTCAGACTAGAAATACAGCTTGCAGTTACAGAAGTGGTGAAAGTTGTAGGTTCCAATTTAAAATGAAATGTGTTAATTGTGCAAAACAACCCACTGTCCATGAAGGACGGCACTCTTGGTGGCATTAAAAGCATTTTCAACAGAGGACAATAAAATATCACGTTTTCTACTAGAAGGCTCTCAAACTGCAATTGGGTAGAGGATGGGGACGCACACATTCAATGGGCCCAATATCTGTCTCCCAGCAGTGGCAGGATTATTTAAAAAATACAGATTATTCTGGCAATTGCTTTTATTTTGTTGCAATGGTATGTATGTTTGTAAACTTAAAACCAAAAATGTAAAGCACAGGAGTTCCCCCTCCCTTTAGAACCCAGCCCGGCTGCATTAAAAGTACAGCTTTTAGCCCTTGTCCCATTACGAGCCTGGAGTTTTGCTGCCAGAGAAGAATGGGATACATACAGCAGGGCTTTTTCTGGCACCCATAGCAACAGGAAGGAGGATGGTGAGAAGAGGAACAGTCGGTTCGGGTAGGTAGAGGGGGCCAGGGCACAAAACCTGGTTGGAGGTGCAAACATAAATAGATGGTACCGTGCGCGGGAGGTGATGGAAGCAGCTACAGCCAGAGGGAAAAGGAGCATGCTGTTCTTGGACACAGTTGTGTGCTGGAAGGGAGGGTGAAATGCGGCCGATGAGGAATAGAGATATTAGGCACATGGGCCCGATCTGCAAGAGCAATGAGGGACAAGCTATTGCTGCACATGCCCCAACAGTGGCTCCATGATTCCGTGAAAGAAAATGACTACCTTCCCGAAAAAAACGTGCATACTGCAAAAGCAATGAAATCACATTGACATCACTAACATACTGCACACTAAACTAACCCCCTCAAATCAGTACATTGAACATTTTCAGAGACATTTTAGAACAAAACGTAACTATAACAGTAACTTGTTTATTTTTACTACAAAATACATTAAAATATGTAACATAACTTAAAAGCTGTAGCTAATATTTTTTAAACCATGAATCAAGTCAATTACTTTTTAGTAACATTAACATAGGGTGGCAGCCATTTTGGGACTAAAAATGGCTTCCTTCACCTCCCACGCCAGGTGCACCCTGGTCCTTTCTGGGGAGTGAGGCAAGCAGACCACCTCCTAAGGGATGGTGACTCAGAGGTGATATATGGTGGATATCTAAGAGGTAGATCCTGCCACATTCCTGGCCAGGGAACCACTGTGCTGCAAACAGCAGGACCATCAGTGCCCACTTTTGATCTTGGCTATGCGGGCAGAAATTCCCAAACGTAGCGAAGGGAGGGATCAACACACATTCCCAGGTCGTAACATTTTGCTGCAACAATTAGAAAAAAAAGTCTGAGGATTGTTTGGCAGATCTAAACATATAACATTTCAGCAAAAGTACCTCACCTGCTTAGCTGTCTTTCCTCTGCATTCTGCTTTTGGAACTCGTTAGTGGAATGTGGATGTAATTGCGCTAAACACCATTAGACTATATGACAACAATTAGAGTACAGTATTTTAATGGAATGGAGAACAGCCGACACGTGTTTCGACACTTGCGTCGTCTTCAAGGCAAAAAAGAGATTGAAATAACCAGTAAATACAGGATGCCACACTGGGCTTTAAAGGGTGAATACCCGTTGAGAAATATATATCCTTATCCAATATCAAAAGCCAAGTGGCTAGCACGCATATATCGCTCGGCTAATCGAGTCAGGTACGAATATAGTGAAACAAATCCTCCTACTTCTTTTGTGCCTGCCAAACAGCTTTGGCCTGTCCAGGCCCTCCTTCCCCCTCCACCCCGATATCAATGCACAGGTGGCCCATTGATGAGGCGGCCTTCCTACTTTGAATTAAGCAGCACTTCTGATAATTTTGCAAGATCCATGCTAACACCGCGCTGAGACTCAGGAGAGGAGAGAAGGAAAGAAAGTATTATGAGGCAGATGTAGGAAATTTTGTCTAGAGTCAGGATGTGGAAGGTGGAGACAGGTGTATGGCGGCGAAGCCAGGTCTGAATACCAGGGTGGAAGCTGCTTGGTGCCTTACTAACCATAGGTCAAGCATTGACACAGCTTAAGCCGAAAACCCCCTGAAAGAGCACGCATGAGAGGCTAGCCATGAGTCCTACCAGTGTTCTCGTGGAACATTGCAGATACACCAAAAACACCAAGGAACAATGGTCGGCCCAGCCTGGAGGAGAAGAGGATCCTTGGTGGCACTGTCTTTGGTGGGGGATATAATAATAATGGGCTGAAAATCAACCAAGACTGGCAGGAAAGAAATTAACAGTCACCTGGCAATCATCTATTTCATTTTTTCAAAGATGGTAGTTCTTAGTTGTGGAGAGTGGTTAAAGGAATTATGAGTGAATTTTTGTTGTGAACTCTCTTGTTGCAATGAATATTAATGTAACAACCCTACCAGAGAATGGACTTGTACCACTCTCGCACTTACCCTTTTGCTTGCCCTTACTATATTTGCCAATCGTATTCCATCTTGGCTCTCAATTTTAGTCCTGTTCCCTTGTGTACATCAGAACAATACTTGCTTTTGTAATCTTACACGTTGAATCTGAAGTCCTCTGTTTATCCTTTGCCTGTGCCTCTGTTTGTGAACAAGAATAAACTAGAACGTGCAATATGCTCTAAATACATTTGAAGGCAAAGAGGCATTTGTTTATCAAAGGCCAGTTTTTTAAAATGATTGTTCGGGACAGTATGAATGTCCTTAGAGAAGTTAGTCAAAAATACTAACTGGTCACATTTGTGGACATGCACAGCAGGAGTCAAATGGACTTCTCTCATGGTGTTTGTTTCATGCTCTTTTTAATGCATGCTTCATTATTTTGTTTGGACATGCTCTATCAAAACATTTAGCAGTTAATGGTTGTGCATACTGCAGAAACCCTGATTGTTTGTATAATTACGCTGCTGGATCAAAAGTAGTTTGCACGAGGGCGCTGTTGCACACAAGCTGAAATGACTGTGCTGCTTTAGAGCTCCCATGACCTAGAGGCAGTTGTAAAGTTGTAAAGACTGGTAGGGGGTGTCTGTACTTCCGCTCTCAATATGGTAGAGGAGAGGCACAGAAGACCCCAGTCAAGATTCTCTATAAGGTAGCAATGGATGAGCAATCAAGGCCTAGCTTCTCAGGAGGTGATGCAGGCTGGTTCTTAAGTACAGTGTGGTCCCCGAACCCCCACAAAGGAATGTCCACACACTGTATTACTGAAAACACAGTCTTTATATAATTAATATTCAAAGGTATGTACACAATCACAATAACGCACTTTGTACTGGGAAGTCAATAATGATAAATATATACAATTCTAAAGTGGTACCAGTAATGTTATCAAATCTCATTAAAGTGCATCAACTGTACGGTTAAAATGTCACACAGATCAATAACGAGCAAACCAGCAATAGCGATAGGAAGGAACGCAAGATGGTTGAAACAATAGGCAGAATACTGACCCCTACCACTAGGCAGAGTTCTGTGTGGAGATCCCCCCACCTTGGCAACCTGTAAATAAAGATATATAGCACAAGCCCAGTCCATATAATGTTCGATAGTCTTACTTCTTCCTATTACTTCTTGAGTGCCCTCCCTTGAAGGCGGGAGTCACGGGTTGTCGAACGTCCGACGGTGAACAGGGTGAACTACGGCAGGGAAGTGGCACCTTCGTTCCTAGTGGTGCTTGTCGACGACAGAAAGTTGGCGTCCTGCAAAGAAGAGGCATGCGGGGCACCTCGGTGACGATAGTTCTGGACCGCAAAGAGATGATGAAGAACTGTGGCCCAGCAAGGGCGTTGAGTCGTCGGCGACTCTGTGGTCCTTAGGTGGCGGGAAACCCACTGGTGGATGCTCCTCGGCGCGTCGACGGTCAGGCCTTCTCCAGCGGGAGACAAACGGGTGATGATGCAGACGAGAGCATCCGATCATCAATTGAAGTTCTTAGGCAAACGGGAGCACGGCGGCTCCGGTCGGCGACGGCGATCATCGACAGTGGCAGACAACAGTCTGAGTGCTTTTCCTTGGAATTCCGCAGTAGTCCCCGTATCGGGTCGGCAGCCTGTCGAAGGTCTGTCTACCAGGGAGCGTTGGCAAAGATCAGCTGTGCACGATGGTCCCTCGTAGCTCGGGAAGAGGGCGCCTTACCAGGTCCTCTCTGGGTCAGTCCTTGGAAACACAGCAGCCTTCAGATTGCGAGGGAGAGCCACAGCACTCCTTCTCATCCAGCGGGGGTTTCAAGGTCAAGCGTCAGTTACTCCAGTTACTCGTCGTAGTGGACTTCAGCTTCTGAACACGATTCCTAGCAGTGAGAGGTCCCCAGATATACTGTTGATCTCCCATTCATTCCGCTGGGTCACACTCAAGCATCCGATCACGACTACGGGCATTCATGCAGGCAGGCAGCCAATCAGGCACACAAGGTATTCAGGCCATTCACTTCTCTCCAGACACTCACAACAAGTTATGTGTATTGGGACAAGTACCGAGCCATTCAACACTCCAAGCTGCGTTCATACCGGTTTCAGGCAGGGTTGTCTCAGTCATTGTGTCAACCACCAGATACTAGACACCCACAACACAGAATGCATATTCGTCACACACTCTATTCACCCAGGTCCCACCCACAGGAGGTACCCTCAACATACATCACCGGGAAGGCTCCAGCTAGACTGGCCGGGCCTTCACAACAACACCATATGTGGCATTTCCACCCAACAGCCAGTCAGGGGAAGGGACAGAGTCAGGGCTTCTCAGGACTTTGGGAAAACAAGGTAATGGGTAATAGAAAGCAAGAGGCCACCGGGGCCATCTGTTTTCCATCAGGAATCAAATTCTCTCCAGACACTCACAACAAGTTATGTGTATTGGGACAAGTACCGAGCCATTCAACACTCCAAGCTGCATTCATACCGGTTTCAGGCAGGGTTGTCTCAGTCATTGTGTCAACCACCCGATACTAGACACCCACAACACAGAATGCATATTCGTCACACACTCTATTCACCCAGATCCCACCCACAGGAGGTACCCACAACATACATCACCGGGAAGGCTCCAGCTAGTCTGGCCGGGCCTTCACAACAACACCATATGTGGCATTTCCACCCAACAGCCAGTCAGGGGAAGGGACAGAGTCAGGGCTTCTCAGGACTTTGGGAAAACAAGGTAATGGGTAATAGAAAGCAAGAGGCCACCGGGGCCATCTGTTTTCCATCAGGAATCAACGGATCCCAATGGCAGGGCCGGGGTATCCCAAAATGGAGGATACTCCGCGCACCTGTCAATTTCAGCATGGAGCTGCCACCACCAGCCCATACCCCACTCTGCGGGCCACCCACAGGTGCCCAAAAACATACACTAGGGGCACAAGGTTGTACCCCGACCCATGGGTGCCATAAGGGTATCCGACCGGTCCGTTCACCAAACCAAAAGAGAGCTGCACCGCCAGGAGTCCCACATGAAGTCCTTCGCGGAAAACATGACAGAACACACAATAAAAAGCTTAGAGGACAAGGATACGGAGGCCCTGTCCCTCCGATGCATTTCCAGCATCACAGTCGCCCCCCGCAGACTGAGGTGGAGGGTGCCTAATCTCGTACGGGATAGACACCCTCATCCAGATGGTCAAAATACCTTCTGGAAAGGCCATCTGCATTATCGTGGCTCTTCCCTGGTCTGTGCTCTATGGTGAAGTCTAGCCCTTGCAGGCTAATGGACCACCTGAGCAGTTTTGGACCTTGAAGGTAGACCCCGTAAGGTAGGCCCTAAAATGCCTAAGGCTCCAAACTATACTAAAACATTCCTTTTCAACAGTAGCCCACCTAAGTTCTCTACCCTTGAGTTGTCTACTGATGAATATGATAGGATGTTCTCTCCCTTTGTCATCTAACTGGGACAAGACAGCTCCAATTCCGGTGTCGCAGGCATCCGTCTGGACGATAAAGGGTCGGCTGTAGTCAGGCGCACACAACACGGGTGCCCGACACAGACTTTCTTTCAAGCCATCAAAGGCCCTCTGACAGTCTTCAGTCCAATTAACCTTCTTAGGCTGCTTGGGTGAAGTCAGAGCTGTCAGTGGTGCAGCTATGGTTCCATAGTCTGCCATGAAATTGCGATAGTACCCGGTGAGGCCCAAAAAGGCTCTCACCTGGGTTTGAGTAGTGGGAGTCTCCCAGTCCTGTACATCCTGTACCTTACTGAGGAGAGGTTGGATTTGACCCCCTCCTACCTCATGACCAAGATACGTGACTTTCCCCTGAGCTATCTGGCACTTGGTGGCCTTGATAGTGAGGTTAGCCCTTTTTAAGGCCTGCAACACTCTACCCAGATGTTTCAAGTGCTCTTCCCAAGTGGAACTGTAGACGGCAAAGTTGTCTAGATAAGCCACACAAAAGGCTTCCAGCCCACTGAGAGCATGATTTACCAATCTCTGGAAGGTGGCAGGGGCATTCTTCAATCCAAAAGGCATGACCCTGAACTGGTAGAGTCCCTCTGGTGTTCAGAACGCCGTCTTTTCCTTGGCATGGTCAGTCAGAGCTATTTGCCAATAGCCTGAGGTGAGGTCAAAGGTGCTCACAAATTTGGCAGCACCTATGGTGTCCACGAGCTCATCAGCCCTGGGCAATGGGTGCGCGTCAGTTTTGGTGATGGAATTGACTACTCGGTAGTCCACACAGAACCTCCAATCCTTGGTACCTGCCTGGGAACTTGCCTTGGAGACAAGGACCATGGGACTGGACCAGGGACTGGTTGAGGGTTCAATAACACCCAGATCCAACATCTTGGCGACCTCAGCCTGGATGTGGTTCTTAACCGTATCTGACATTCGGTAGCTCCTGCTCTTGACAGGCACGCTGTCACCAATGTCAATCTCGTGCTTACACCACGGTGTAAGGCCTGGCGTCAGCGAAAACAGAGAAGCATTGTCATGATGCCTACCTCCAAGGAGCCAGGTCCGACCCAGCAACCCCAGAGGCAGGCATCATTCCCCCCAGGGAAGTGCCAGCGGGCCCAAGCTGGGGCCCTTTGGACACAGTCCTGGCGCCTTAGGCGCCAGGCTCATGTTGGACCCCTGTCCTGGCGCCTTAGGCGCCAGGCTCATAAAGCTAGACATGTGTTCAAGTGTTTTAATGTGCACTTTCCTGATGCAGACCATGCTGCTACATCCAGGCCCTCTTGAGGCCTGAATGGAACTACTTTACCTGTGGGACTACTTTCCACCTGGGTGTGGTCGGGCAAGGATACATACCTGGAACTTCTTCCAAAGCTATTTAAACCACGCCCGATCAGCAACTCACGCTTCGCGTTGTTCTGCTCCTCGCAGCTGGACGCTCACCGTGTCAGCTCCTGCATCTGGACTTCAGCCATGCCTGTCAGCATCCTGGGTCACCTGCTAAGAGAGATCGGAGAGAAAGAAGACCTTACCTGCTAAAGCTGCATCACGGAGACATCACACCGACGATCCTGAAAGGGAAGACATCATTTTTAAAAGCATTTCGCTTCGATCGCTGCAGCGCTGCATTTCACTCACCTTTCCTGGGCACCTCCATCTTCAGCAGCGATCATCCGGATCCGCAGCCACTTCCCAGAGCCTAGAGAGAAAAAGACAAGAACACAAGGTGAGAGAAGGAAGGGAATAGGAAAAGACCAGTTTCCTTCTAAGACTTACCTGTTGGGTCATTCCCATTTCATTTCGGGTCCTGCCGCTTCCTGGCATTCCGGACCCCGGCCCCTATGGGGAAAAAAGACAAAGACATTGAATGAGCGAATGCAAAGACATTACCCGAACGCTCATCCAGAACTTACCTGTCATTTACTGGAACTGCACGTTTCACTTCGGGTCGGCGCCATATCTCCGGCATTCCGAACCCCGGCCCCTAAGGGGAAAAAGACATAAGCTTTAGCGCTTGCTGCAATAAGACAATGAACATTATTATTAAGCTTGAACTTTTGAACTTGCTACAGAACTCTTACAGCGCCTTACCTGAATAGTCAAGCTTATTTGAACTCCCATCAAACCTCAATCCAGTGAAGTAACTGGGTCTCAACGCGCCCCTGCATCAGAAGCAGGATGGAGAACTCATCCTTCCAGACCCTAAGGTGAGACTTCACGGGGAATCGTGGAAGGGTATCGTGGAGGGTTGGAAGGGAGTGGGAGGCTTGAGCATTATTCCGTCAGTAGGTAATACTCCCTTTTCACGCACAGGGGAATATTCCTGCGAGCCAGAGAAGCCAGAGTAGAGGGGCCCTACCTGTCCATCTTCAGAGTCCTGCGCTTCAGCATTGAAGAAGCATCAGCACTCGAAGCCAGACCTGCGCCTCCGTGGGAATCAGGTGAGCGTGACAGAACGCGAAGCCTACCCACAATTTCCCACCCAGGCGCTATGGAGACTTCCGAGACAGATCAGCTGGCCCAGCTTTTGGGGGAATTACGGGCAGAAGTGCACTCAGCCCGCCAGGAGACTAACGCTCTCAAAAGAGAACTGATCCTATCCAAGGAAAGAACTGATGACCTGGCCAAAAGGTTATTGCAGGCCCAGGCAGGGCACACTCCTTTACCTAATTCCAGAGGTACTTCCACATCAATGGGTTTGAATAACCCGGTACAAATCAATCTACCTGGACACATGCCTTTGGCCCCGCCTGAACGTTTTGCGGGGTATCCCAAGAAATATGCCGTCTTTATGAACCAATGTCGTTTACACTTTCTATGCAGACCCGGGGCCTTCCCTAACGACCAGACCAAGGTATCCTTTATACTATCTTACCTCAGTGGCAGTGCTGCCGATTGGTCTATTCCATTGGTAAATCAGGATGATCCCATTCTTCAGAATTTTCAGGGTTTTCAGGCCAGCATGGAAAGATTGTTTGCTCGACACTCTCAAGGACAGGCCCTTGATAATGAACTGCTATCCTTACGACAAGGTAATCAGGATCTCCTGTCCTACGTTGCCACCTTTAATAGACTGGTTGTGGAAACTGGATGGCCAGAAAACAAAAGGATCAGATTGTTTCATCGAGGCCTGCGCGGAGAGCTTAAGGATGTTCTAGCTCAGATAGTAGATCTACCCCAAGTCTGCGCAGACTACATAGACTTGGTGGTTCAACTTGATCACAGACTTCAAAATAGAAAAGCAGATCGGTTCAAGTACGAAACCCGAGTACCGATCGAAATCCACGCTAACTCCAAGAGTACCGACGTATCCGAACCTATGCAAATCGGCGGTGTTAAAGAGCCATTAACGCAGAAGGAACGAGAGAGAAGGCGGCAAATGCAACTTTGTCTGTATTGCGGGACTTCCGGTCACTTTCTTCGAAATTGTCCGGTTAAACCACCTAAGAAGGTGGTTGGAGCCACTGATAATGATTTATTGACACCTGATTCGGGAAACCACCTAGCCCGACAAGCGTAGGGGTCCGCTTGCCGAGCTTGAAAACAAACTCTTTGACCTCGCATTTTGTCATGCCAATGGTGCTCGTGGACCCAAAACAGCCTCAGCAGTTGCATGCTATAAAAGCATACATCGACAGTGGAGATATTGGAAATTACATAGACCGTGAATTAACTTCCAGGATTAAGCTCCCTCTCCGCCCGAAAGTAACCCAAGATGTCATTACTACAGTAGATGGAACCGAAATAGCCTCAGGGCCTGTAACGTATTCCACTGTTGAAATGACACTGGTGGGTCAGGATGGACATCGGGAAGCAATCGTGTTTGATGTGATCAAGGCCCCACAATTTCAAGTAATTCTTGGAATTCCTTGGTTAGAAACACATAATCCCAGAATTGACTGGCGAGCAAAGAAGATAAGTTTTCCTAATTGTGAACCAACTTGTTATCCAAGAAATCCAGTTATGGGTCTAGCCTCAGCAACTTCCACCCCTGTACAGCTACCGTCAGAATACCAAGAATTCCAAGATGTTTTTCAGAAGGAACAGGCTAACACGTTACCTCCCCATAGGTCTTATGATTGCCAAATCGATCTGGTACCCAATGCTCAACTACCTTGTAGTAGGATTTATGCTCTTACGGAACCTGAGAACCTGCATTTGCGTCAGTATTTAGATCAGTACCTAGCCAATGGTTTTATTCGCCCGTCCAAGTCTCCTGACTCCTCAGCTCTGTTCTTCGTGCCGAAAAAAGAGGGCGACCTTAGAACATGTATAGACTATCGCGCCCTAAATCAAATAACGATTAAGAATTGTTATCCTCTGCCCCTGATCCCTGAGCTTATCGACCAGGTGAAAGACGCTTGTGTGTACACCAAGTTAGATCTCCAAGGAGCTTATCACCTGGTGCGTATAAAAGAAGGCGACGAATGGAAGACTGCATTCCGCACCAAATTTGGGCTCTTCGAATATCAGGTGATGCCCTTCGGTTTGTGCAATGCACCTGCCGCCTTTCAGTACTTTATGAATGATGTTCTTCGGGAACTTATCGATGTCTGTGTCATTGTTTATATTGACGACATCCTGGGGTACTCTTCATCAAAATCCGATCACAGAAAACATGTTAGGGCAGTTCTTGAGAAATTGCGCCAGCACAGACTATTTGCAAAGCTCGAAAAATGCATTTTTCATACCACAGAAGTTGAGTTTCTCGGATTCATCCTGACACCTCAAGGAGTCCGAATGGACTCGCGAAAGGTAGACGCCATCCTCAAATGACCATCTCCTAGCTCGGTGAAGGGAGTTCAGAGCATGCTCGGCTTCGCCAATTTCTATCGAAGATTCATCCCGGAATTTACCCGAACAGTCCAACCCATCACAGCTCTCCTAAAGAAAAACAAACACTTTGAATGGACTCTTGAGGCCGAACAAGCCTTTCAGGACCTAAAAACCAAATTCACCTCTGCACCTATATTGAAGCACCCGCACCCAGATCTCCCTTACGTTGTGGAAACCGACGCATCCAGTTCGGCCATGGGAGCTGTCCTGTCGCAAAGAGACCCAGAAACTAAACAACTACACCCTGTGGCCTTTTGGTCCAGGGAATTTTCTCCTCCTGAAATCAACTACCCAATTACCGACAAAGAGTTACTGGCTATTAAATCTGCTTTCAAGGCTTGGCGTCACTACCTTCTCGGGGCAAGACACACCATCACCGTAATTATGGACCACAGAAATTTACAGTATTTAAAGACGGCCAAAGCTCAATCTTCACGACAACTCCGATGGGCTCTATTCTTTGCAGAATTTGATTTTGTAATTACCTATCGCCCTGGCTGCAAGAATGGTAAAGCGGACGCCTCATCCCGGATTGGCATGGAAGAACCCAATTCGAGTTTAGAACCTGTGCCAATCATACCTGAACAAAGAATCTTAGGCCTAACTTCATTGCAAACTATTGAGGACATCCAAACGCAAGTAAAACAACTTCTAGACTCTTCAGCCTTACTGGAATGGAGTCAAAAGGGTCCTCATTACACCGTTAAGGATGATTTACCCTACTTCCAGGAGCGGTTGTTTCTGCCAAGTAAAGAATTGCAAGAACTTGTTATTGCCCAACATCATGAATCATTAATGGAAGGACACCCTGGTATCGCTTAAACGGAGGAAAAAATCAAACGCCACTTCTGGTGGCCTTCTTGGAGAAAAGACATAAAGTCTTTTGTATTGTCTTGCGGAATTTGCGCCCAAAACAAGGGTCAAAAGAAAAGGCCAGCCGGCCTACTTCAACCCTTGGATATTCCACCGGCACCATGGCACACCTTGTTAATGGACTTTATAACTGACCTGCCTCCTTGTGCTGGTTACAACACTATCCTTGTAATTGTGGATCTATTCTCCAAAATGGCCCACTTTATCCCTTTAAAAGGTTTGCCTTCAGCTTCCACCTTGGCCAAGGAATTTCTGGAGAATATAGTTTGCATACATGGGTTCCCTTCCATATTAGTCTCGGATCGTGGAAGTCAATTTATCTCCCATTTTTGGAAGAAGTGTTGCCAACTAGCACAAATAGATGTGCGGTTGTCCACCAGCCACCACCCCCAGACCGACGGACAAACCGAGAGAACCAATCAGACTCTCGAGCAATATCTTTGGTGCATGTTACACCAATCCGAGTTAAATTGGAAAGACATCCTTTGGATCGCAGAATATGCATACAACAATTCAGTGCATTCTGGAACCGGACAAACTCCTTTTTATACTTTGTATGGTCACCATCCTCGGACCTCTGATCTAGATCCACCTCTGACCCTGGAAATGCCTTCAGTAAATCATCTGCATTCCACAATAACCTGAGCCTCAAAGAAGCTGCAACTCATTTACAGCAAGCCAAGAAAAAGTATAAAGAAAACGCTGATTTGCACCGAAGTAAAACTCCTCCTTACCAAGTAGGAGACCAGGTATGGCTAGCAACGAAACATTTACCCCTCAAGGGCCCGCGAACCTTCAATCCCAGATTCATAGGACCTTATCCCATCAAGGCTATAATCAATCCCGTGGCCTTTAAACTGGATTTACCGTCTAACATGCGTATTCATCCAGTTTTTCATGCATCACTTTTGAAGCCAGTACAAGCAGGGACCCGACTGCCCAAGCCTCCAGACCCAGTTCAAATTGAAGGGGAATTAGAATTCGAAGTTAAAGACATTTTAGACTCCAAGGTGTTAAAGTCAAAACTCTTCTATCTTGTTGACTGGAAGGGATATGGACCTCAGGAGAGATCGTGGGAGCCTAGTAACCATGTTCACGCACCTCGATTAATACAAAGGTTCCACCGGAGATTTCCGAACAAGCCAAAACCCCCGGAGGGAACAACCTTGGGAGGGGCCTTGAGGGGGGGTACTGTCATGATGCCTACCTCCAAGGAGCCAGGTCCAACCCAGCAACCCCAGAGGCAGGCATCATTCCCCCCAGGGAAGTGCCAGCGGGCCCAAGCTGGGGCCCTTTGGACACAGTCCTGGCGCCTTAGGCGCCAGGCTCATGTTGGACCCCTGTCCTGGCGCCTTAGGCACCAGGCTCATAAAGCTAGACATGTGTTCAAGTGTTTTAATGTGCACTTACCTGATGCAGACCATGCTGCTACATCCAGGCCCTCTTGAGGCCTGAATGGAACTACTTTACCTGTGGGACTACTTTCCACCTGGGTGTGGTCGGGGAAGGATACATACCTGGAACTTCTTCCAAAGCTATTTAAACCACGCCCGATCAGGAACTCACGCTTCGCGTTGTTCTGCTCCTCGCAGCTGGACGCACACCGTGTCAGCTCCTGCATCTGGACTTCAGCCACGCCTGTCAGCATCCTGGGTCACCTGCTAAGAGAGAATCGGAGAGAAAGAAGACCTTACCTGCTAAAGCTGCATCACAGAGACATCACACCGACGATCCTGAAAGGGAAGACATCATTTTTAAAAGCATTTTGCTTCGATCGCTGTAGCGCTGCATTTCACTCACCTTTCCTGGGCACCTCCATCTTCAGCAGCGATCATCCGGATCCGCAGCCACTTCCCAGAGCCTAGAGAGAAAAAGACAAGAACACAAGGTGAGAGAAGGAAGGGAATAGGAAAAGCTCAGTTTCCTCCTAAGACTTACCTGTTGGGTCATTCCCATTTCATTTCGGGTCCTGCCGCTTCCTGGCATTCCGGACCCTGGCCCCTATAGGGAAAAAAGACAAAGACATTGAATGAGCGAATGCAAAGACATTACCCGAACGCTCATCCAGAACTTACCTGTCATTTACTGGAACTGCACGTTTCACTTCGGGTCGGCGCCATATCTCTGGCATTCCGAACCCCGGCCCCTAAGGGGAAAAAGACATAAGCGTTAGCGCTTGCTGCAATAAGACAATGGGCCTCATTACAACTCAGGCGGTAAGGGGTTTACGGCGCCGTAAACAGCGCCGACCCTTACTGCCTGAGTACGAGGTCCCTTAGCGCCATGGCGGATTTAACACCTGCTTTTAGCAGGTGTTAAAATCCATGGCGCTAAGGGACCATGGAGTTAATTACGCCACCGTAATTTACGGTGGCGTAATTAACGCCTTCCCCACTCCCATTATGCCCTATGGGGCAAAAATGGGAATGGGGAAGGGAAAATGGGGATTGGGGACTTACCGCCCCGCCAAACTCGGAATGGGGCGGTAAGTCCGCCAACCACCATGGCGTAAACGTAGTTTACGCCATGGTGGTAAAGTCACGGCCCAGGCGGTAAGTTACCGCCTGGGTCGTAATGAGGCCCAATGAACATTATTATTAAGCTTGAACTTGAACTTGCTACAGAACTCTTACAGCGCCTTACCTGAATAGTCAAGCTTATTTGAACTCCCATCAAACCTCAATCCAGTGAAGTAACTGGGTTTCAAAGTGCCCCTGCATCAGAAGCAGGATTGAGAACTCATCCTTCCAGACCCTAAGGTGAGACTTCACGGGGAATCGTGGAAGGGTATCGTGGAGGGTTGGAAGGGAGTGGGAGGCTTGAGCATTATTCCGTCAGTAGGTAATACTCCCTTTTCACGCACAGGGGAATATTCCTGCGAGCCAGAGAAGCCAGAGTAGAGTGGCCCTACCTGTCCATCCTCAGAGTCCTGCGCTTCACCATTGAAGAAGCATCAGCACTCAAAGCCAGACCTGCGCCTCCGTGGGAATCAGGTGAGCGTGACAGGCATACTGCTGGAGCAAAGTCCTGCAGGCCCTCTGCTGCTCGGTTGTCAAATCTGGAGAGAGATGCACTCCCTCCACTGAGCCATCCTGAGGGTTGCTATGCAGCAAATCAGGAAGGGGCTCATTCTCATCCTCTTCTTGCTCTGAAGCCAGCAAGAGACATGAGACTTCGACTCGCCTGTGGAAAGGCTTGAGCCTATTAAGATGGAAAACCTGAGGGGCTACCCCTGGGACTCCCATGTCAACCAGATAGTTGACCTCGCCCATCTTGGAGATTATCCTGAAGGGTCCGGTCCCTTTATCTGCCAGTGCTCGAGGCTTGGTAGGCTCCATCACGAGGACCTCCTGTCCCAGAGTCCAATCCACTTGCGATGCTTTAAGGTCATGCCAGTATTTGTTCAATTCCTGGCTGGCCTTGAGATTCGCTGTTGCTTGACCCATCATCTGTGTCACCCTCCGTCTGAGGCCTAACACAAATTCCCCCACTTGCTTGGCGGGACCGGGAGGGGTGGCTTCCAAACCTTCTCTGATCAAGGCAAGGGGCCCCCTCACAGGATGTCCAAAGAGTAACTCAAAGGGGCTGAACCCAACGCCTTCTTGAGGTACCTCTCTGTAAGCAAACAGCCGGCATGGCAGGAGGAGATCCCATTTCCTCCTTAGGGGCTCTTCCAAAACACATAGCATGCCCTTGAGAGTTTTATTAAATCTCTCAACCAGACCATTCGTCTGGGGGTGGTAAGAAGTGGAGAACTTGTAGGTTACCCCGCACTCTTTGCACAAGGTTTTCATGTAACTAGACATGAAGTTGGATCTTCGGTCAGAGACAACCTCCTTGGGGAATCCAACACGGGTGAAAATGCCCAGGAGAGCCCGTGCAACCACCTTGGCCGTAACAGTGCAAAGGGGTATAGCCTCAGGGTACCGGGTGGCATGATCTACCAAAACCAGGATGAACCGATGTCCACCTGACGTGGGAGGGTCAAGGGGACCGACGATGTTGATGCCCACCCTCTCAAACGGTGTGCCAACCACTGGCAATGGCTGCAGTGGGGCAATGACACTGCCTCCAGTTTTGCCAGACAACTGACAAGTTGGGCAGGTCCTGCAGTGGGACTCCACTTCTACTCCCATCCGAGGCCAGTAGAAATGGGCAGAGAGCCTCTGCTTAGTCTTCTTGGTACCAAGATGACCAGCCAAGGGCACCTCATGTGCCAACTGCAGTAGGAAGGGCCTGTAAACCTGGGGTACCACCAACCTCTTGAGGGCACCGGGTTCAGACTTAGTGGGCTCACTAACAAGGAGCTCACCTTCCCAATAAATCCGGAAAGTCCTAGGCACTTCTCCTTGTACCTGGGACAGGGCCTGTTTCCTCAGACCCTCGAGAGAGGTTGAGAACCTCTCCCACAGGAGAGTCTTCTGGCTCTTCTCCCACAGGAGTTGAGACGGGGTTTACCACTGGACCCAGCCCGTCCGGAGCATGGATCCCAATGGGTGCTGTAGGAACAGCAGGAAGAGAAGGAGCTCCCTCCACAGAGGTGGCCTTCTTGCTCGTCCTTCGTCGTGCCTTAGGCCGCGCCTTCGGCTCGGGTACCTGACTCACAGCCAGACCCGGTGTCACCTGTGACCTAGTGACCACAGCAGCAGTCATGGGAAGACCATCCGCGATCAATCCCAACTCGACTAGATCATTACCTAACAGAATGTTAGCAGGGACATTGTCCTGAACCAGGACAGGAAGCTTTGCTGTCTTGTCTCCAATTACGAGTGTGACTCAGGCTACAGGCGACAATTTGGGAGGCCCACCAGCTAACCTGGTGGTTCTCAGAGGAGTATCTACATAGTCCTCTGGCTTGAGCAGGGTCCTGTCCACCACTGTCATGCTTGCCCCAGTGTCTCTCAAACCAGTAGAAGGCTGGCCATTCAGGAGGACACTTCTCAAAAATATACGGGTGTTCTGTGGGATAGTCACCAGTACTTCCGCGTACTGGTCCCAGGCCCCAAGGGACACCAAGGAAATCTCTATGGGAGCACCAAAGGTGATCCCTGTAGAGGAGGGGAGGACATGGCCTCCACCTCAGACATGGGGTAAGGGTAGGTCAGGCTGACAGCCTGTACTCCGAGTGCCTTACCTTTACACTTGGAGTCACCCCTTTTGTGATCCAGAGCCCCACAGTCCCAACAAGTGCCGGGAGTGCGGGGTACAGTACTGGAACCACCGGGAGCCTGCTTTGCAGCAGGTGGACCACTACTCTTATTCCCACCCACAGATGACTTATCCCCACTAGATTTTTGGGTCTTAGGAGAGAATGGTTTAGGTTTATTCGACTGTGACTGCTTTTGGGACTCCTCAGCTTTCTGAGAAGCCCCTTTTTCTTTGTCCTTGTCCTTCCCACTGGAGTCCTTAGGGGACACCCGGTGGGAGACCCACTTGTCAGCCAACCTAGCCAGCTTAAAGGGATCCAAAATGTACTGGTCAGCAACATACTGACGCAGCTCTGGTGAACAGGCTTCAGAAAAATGCTCAAAAGACAACAGGTGGGACAATTCAACAAAAGTGTTCACCTTGTAACCATCAATCCACCCCATCATATTCATGTGTGCAGCACTCACCCAGTCAACCCAAGACACATTCTCTCTTTTCTTAAAATCCCTGAACCTTTTAGGGTATTGGGTAGGCGTCTTGCCAAACTTGGCAATCAAAGCAGATTTCATACACTCATACTGACCCCTTTCTTCCACACTCAGCTTACAATACAGTCATATCCAGTTTGAGGCACTCTGCTTAGCAAACACTTAGTCCAATCTCTTTTGTCAACATCATGAATTGTACAAGCCATTTCAAACGCTTCAATCCATTGGAGGATATCAGAACCCTCCGAAAACACACCAACCAAATCCTTCATAAATTTAGTGGCTGGGGACCTGACACTCTCACTGCGATTCGCTGAAGTCTCCACTCGAGCTTTCTCTAGCTGGATTCTCTGACATTCAGTGTCCTTGTCTTTGAGTTCAAGATCCCTATTCTTGAGTTCCACTTGTTGCACCAGCTCCTCTTTCTTAAGCTCAGCATCTATTTCCAACTTGTGATATTCAAAGGCCAATTTCATCCTTAATAACTCAAGTTCCAAGGGATTGCTGGGGTTCGGAACAGAGGCAGCAGGAATGGTGGCATTCCCAGAAACAGATTCAGTAGAAACCCCAGGGGCATAGTCCTCATTGTTTGCATTCCCCCCCTCATCAAGAGTTTCACCATCGGTCTGGTAGTCCATCAGGGCAGCTATCAGCTCAGCCCTAGACTTATCCACAAAGTCTAACTCCCTGGCTTCACGAGCACTCTGGAGAGCCTCTAAGCTCATCCGAGTCAATTTACCATTCGCAATAGACTCCACTGCTTGTAATGCAGTTATTTTGTACACACCCAAACCTTAATCCAATAAAGTGCGGATATTTTGTAAGTGGCACGGCTATACACTGATTCTTAAAACCATAAGCATCCCACCGCTGCCACCAGTGTAAAGACTGGTAGGGGGTGTCTGTACTTCCGCTCTCTATATGGTAGAGGGGAGGCACAGAAGACCCCAGCCAAGATTCTCTATAAGGTAGCAATGGACGAGCAATCAAGGCCTAGCTTCTCAGGAGGTGATGCGGGCTGGTTCTTAAGTACAGTGTGGTCCCCGAACCCCCACCAAGGAATGTCCATACACTGTATTACTGAAAACACAGTCTTTATATAATTAATATTCAAAGGTATGTACACGATCACAATAACGCACTTTGTACTCGGAAGTCAATAATGATAAATATATACAATTCTAAAGTGGTACCACTAATGTTATCAAATCTCATTAAAGTGCATCAACTGTACGGTTAAAATGTCACACAGATCAATAACGAGTAACGAGGAAACCAGCAATAGCGATAGGAAGGAACGTAAGATGGTTGAAACAATAGGCAGAATACTGACCCCTACTACTAGGCACAGTTCTGTGTGGAGATCCCCCCACCTGGGCAACCTGTAAATAAAGATATATAGCACAAGCCCAGTCCATATAATGTTAAATAGTCTTACTTCTTCCTATTAAGGTTTTACCTCCCCCCCAATGTACCTGGTGGAGTAGAGTTCTCCGACGATGCGCCGACCGATCCTTCTTGAGTGCCTCCCTTTCAGACGGGAGCTACTGATTATCAAGAGGTGTCGGGGAACTTGGCGTTCGGTGTCGGGGAATCGACGGCCCTTCTTGAGTGCCCTCCCTATAAGGCGGGAGTCATGGGTCGTCGAACGTCTGACGGTGAACAGGGTGAACTACGGCAGGGAAGTGACACCTTCGTTCCTAGCGGTGCTCGTCGACGACAGAGCATTGGCGTCCTGCAAGGAAGAGGCATGCGGGGCACCTCGGTGACGATAGTTCTGGACTGCAAAGAGATGATGAAGAACTGTGGCCCAGCAAGGGCGTCGAGTCGTCGGCGTCTCTGTGGTCCTTAGGTGGCGGGAAACCCACCGGTGGATGCTCCTCGGTGCGTCGACCGTCAGGCCTTCTCCAGCTGGAGACAAGCGGGTGACGATGCAGACGCGAGCGTCCGATGATCAATTGAAGTTCTTAGGCAAACGGGAGCACGGCGGCTCCGGTCGGCGACGGCGGTCGTCGACAGTGGCGGACAACAGTCCGAGTGCTTCTCCTTGGAGTTCCGCAGCAGTCCCCGTATCGGGTCGGCAGCCTGTCGAAGGTCTGTCTACCAGGGAGCGTTGGCAAAGATCAGCTGTGCACGATGGTCCCTCGTAGCTCGGGAAGAGGGCGCCTTAGCCTTACCAGGTCCTCTCTGGGTCAGTCCTTGGAAACACAGCAGCCTTCAGATTCCGAGGGAGAGCCACAGCACTCCTTCTCGTCCAGCAGGGGTTTCAAGGTCAAGCGTCAGTTACTCCAGTTACTCGTCGTAATGGACTTCAGCTTCTGAACACGATTCCTAGCAGTGAGAGGTCCCCAGATATACTGTTGATCACCCATTCATTCCGCTGGGTCACACTCAAGCATTCAATAATGACTATGGGCATTCATGCAGGCAGGCAGCCAATCAGGCACACAAGGTATTCAGCCATTCACTTTTCTCCAGACACTCACAACAAGTTATGTGTATTGGGACAAGTACCGAGCCATTCAACACTCCAAGCTGCGGTCATACCGGTTTCGGGCAGGTTTTCTCAGTCATTGTGTCAACCACCAGATACTAGACACCCACAACACAGAATGCATATTCGTCACACACTCTATTCACCCAGGTCCCACCCACAGGAGGTACCACAACATACATCACCTGGAAGGCTCCAGCTAGTCTGGCCGGGCCTTCACAACAACACCATATGTGGCATTTCCACCCAACAGCCAGTCAGGGGGAAGGGACAGAGTCAGGGCTTCCCAGGACTTTGGGAAAACAAGGTAATGGGTAATAGAAAGCAAGAGGTCACCGGGGCCATCTTGTTTTCCATCAGGAATCAACGGATCCCAATGGCAGGGCCGGGGTATCCCAAAATGGAGGATACTCCGCGCACCTGTCAATTTCAGCATGGAGCTACCAATAGCCCATACCCCGCTCTGCGGGCCATCCACAGGTGCCCAAAAACATACACTAGGGGCACAGGGTTGTACCCCGACCCATGGGTGCCATAAGGGTATCCCACGGGTCCATTCACCAAACCAAAAGAGAGCTGCACCGCCAGGAGTCCCACATGAGCTCCTGCGTGGAAAACACAACAGAACACACGATAAAAAGTAGTAAAGGACAAGGATACAGAGGCCCTGTCCCTCTGATGCATTTTCAGCATCACAGCAGTGACGGCTAATATTTCCTCCTGCTCGCCACCCTGCTTGCTACCGCACAAAGACTTTGAGATCCGAAAAGGCAGAGAGCAGTTTGCGCTATACGGAATTGGTGAAATCTGCCTTCTCAGCCCATTCTGCACACCTGAAGATCTGGTGGCCGCCGTATGGCCGTTGCTGCGAGTGCCTTTGCTGTGACTGACTGAGGTGACGGGGGACTGGTGATTTTCCGCAGTCCCCTATACTTCGGCGGAGGCTGCTCAGTGGCTCACCATGCCCCTCCCGCTGGATCGACCTCACTGGGTTGGCGCCAAGCCATTTGAGGAGGAAGCACCCGTGCGGCGGACCGCACTGCATGTGCCCCACTGACCTCGCTGGGGGCAGCCATTTGGGCTTCCCTTTAGGTGGGACCTACTTTTTGCATTACAATTCTCCTCAATATTAGAGGTCCGCAACCGTAGTGGGCCATGCGGCTGTTCAGAAACAGCTCTGTATTTGAGACATTTTGTTGACAATGTGGAGTGGCTCAATACAGAGGACTTTTGGGAGAGCATATTCCTCAGGCCATGTTATTGTCGCTATTATTGATTCACTTTCATCATGCAATCTGCCCTTTATAACACTTTAGGTCTGGTGCATGCATCATATTGGATTTGTTTTTATTTAATTTCGGATCCTGTTTGGAATTAAAAATATCATGTCTTACACAACCATCTAGTGTTTCTTACTTGATTATCCCTTTTTATGAGTTCCTTGTTGTGCATACAAGACAGAAGTTGGCATGATAAAAGTGAATCAACAATAGCGACAATTAACATCCCGAGTCGCCGGAGACAACCGCTGCTGTGATGATGATGGCACAACGTGTCTATGCATGATGTCATCATGTTCATTGTATAAATATCCCTTTCAAGATAGTGGCAGTCCTGCAAACACACGGAATGCCACCATCCTGAAAGATAGTGACCAGGACTGACATATAACAATTATACAAGGTAAGAAAAAGGGAATATGTGCATGGGTTGAGTTAGATATATTACATGGCCTGCGGTAGTGACCGTGTAGTTATGGTTAAGTTGCTCAACTCATAGCATGAGCACTTTTGGGGAGGATTATAACTTCGCTCTCCCTGGAAGAATCCTTACCAAACGTTGCGGATATCTGCAGAGGCAAAAACGGCTGGAAAACATGTTTTGGGGCATCTGGTGTTGAGTAGAGGGTCTACAAAGGGTGGGGGAGTGAAAGATGGTTAATATGATGTATTTGTTTAGGTGGAAGAAGACTGTGTTGTGTCCGCGGTACCCACAGACACCGCCGCAGTTCGCGGGTAGGTTCACAGGTGAGCAGGTTATGTGGTGACTTCAGGTGGGCTTCATTAGGGTAGGGCAGTGGAATGTAGATGATATGAGGATGTTTGTATAGGCTCTATTTTGCTGTGGTAATTATGGCCAGCTACTGGAGTCTAGGGTGCATGTCTAAAGAGTCTGCCCACTGGCTGAAAGTAGGGTAATATTATGTGTACAGACATGGACAAGGTCTGTCGAAGGTGGCTTGTTGGACTGCCACAAGATTCTTGGGTGTATGATAGTCTATGCAGTGGTAGGTAGCAGTAGCAGTCTATGCAGCTACTACAGTCTTGGGTGCATGGCCGGCCATGCACCCAAGAGTCCAAGAGTCTGCCCACTGATTGAAGTACTGTAATGGTATGTCTAGAAAAGTGCACAGGGTCTCAGGCGGATGGCTTATTGGACGCAAGAGTGTGCTGACTGGTTGTGCGTACTGGAATACTATGTGTACAGAAATGGACAGGGCGAAGTGTATCAAGTGTTTGGCTGCCTGCTGCCTTGGAATGCTGTTGTTTTTACAGTGAATTAGTATCTTCCCAATCTCTCTGTGCAACTGCTTGGAAATACATGCTGGCCCTTTAAGAAACTGGGAAAACTTATAACCCATCTTTGGAACAAGCAATAGAGATAGCGAAGAGCATGGAACTTGGTGATCGCTGCATGAAAGAAAGGTTTGATAGAATCGAAGACAAGGAAGTTAAGATGATTCAGGACAAACCTAAGGAGGAATTGGAAGAATCCTTGGTGGCAATGGTAAGGAAAATGACCACTAATAATTCAAGAGCTAATGCTACGAGAGGGAGAGATACAGGATATGTGAACCAATATCAAAACCGTTGTCAGAAATGTGGCTGGTACAAACACAATGATAATTACAAGGAATGCCCCGCACCAGCTGTTGAGTGCTACAAATGTGGTTATCTAGGATATTTTGCTAAAGTTTGCAGAAATGTTCGTGGCAGGATGGGGAGGATCAGCAGGTACTCTTCCAACAGAATGATGAGAGGAAATGTAAGAGCTATTGAAGAGAATCAAGATCATGACGGCATGCTGACCGTTACTCAAAGTAATGCACAAGTACAAATACTCACTGTTTCTTCAACTCAACAAGGTAAAGGACCATGGGTGGACATGCAAATAAATGGCATATCTTTGCCAATCATGGTGGACACTGGATCCCCATACACCATGGTGGATGTCGAAACCTTTGTTGAAGTACTGTCTGGCAAGATGCAGGATATACAATGTACTGGCGTGAGAGCAACGGGATATGGGAAGACCCCCATAGACATTATTGGATGCACATGGATCAAGTTGAAGTTCAAAGAAAGGGAGACATACTGCAGACTGTATATAGCAAAGAATGGCTTGTCTGTAGTGGGCTGGGAGGACCAAGCTGTTCTAAGAGTCAGAATCCACCTGGGAGAAGAAATTCCCTCCTGAGTGTACTCAAGGACAAAGGTGAGATGAAGGCTGTGTTAGCAAAACAATGTCCCAGAGTGTTCAATGAAAAGATTGGACTATTAGAAGGATTTCAACATAGGATAGTCCTCAACAGAGGAGCTGTACCTATCCTTCCTGGTTTCCCTCTGCCCGCCTCCCCTTGTCCCGATTGGTCCGTTTAAAAAAAAAAAAAGGAAACACAGGCCGTGGCAAGGGTCTGCTGTAGGCAGACCCCGCCATTTCCAGCGAGGCCAGGTCCAGGTAAGGAGTCGGGATAAGCAAGTGTTGTGAGCACAAGGGTTTCCTCAATTTTTTAAGGGGGCTGTGGTATGTGAGGAGAGATACAGCAGAAAAAAACGTACATATACCACTAGCTACCCACCTCTAACACACCGAAAGGTGGCTACTTGTCAGAAATTTACCTCACAGTAGGAATTTCATAGGATTATATCTCCCACCATAGACAAAGAAATGTGTTTAGCATATTTTAATTATTATATCAAACAACATGGTAAACAACATAAAAAAACCTATTTCCAGCGTTCGTTATTTGTAGAAACACAAATGGGCGGAAGAAGCAGACACCAAAACATTTGCAATGTACAATTAGCGTGATGTTAGTAATGGTGTATTTTGATCGCATTTTCAATTATACAATAACATGGCATAATAGCGTCAACATTTGAATATGTTTCTAGGGAGAAGGACAACACTGTTGCAGTTTAAAGCTCGTCAGTGAAGTCCAACGCCCCGTCTTCAGGACGCGATAGGTTAAAGAAACACGTTACACTGGCAACATGGCGCCTATGTGTCAGTGTAGTGACCTAAAAAGATAAATAAAAATTGTTTTACTCAAACATGATAAAAACGGTGATGGTGGTGTTTGTGTGCATACAAAACAAGTAGCCAGGTTGCTAACCTTAAAAGTGATTTCTTTTGGTGTGATGGGCAAAGCGATTGCATGAATCAATTTAATTGAGGCGGCAGACCAGTCCGTCTTAAGAATTCAGGCTGTAAATCAATACTTACATTTATTTAGATTTTTGTTGAAACAAGTAACATATTGAACCAACAATAGTTACATTTTGATATATGAATCAATCATATTTACCACTTTATATGTAAGGCAGGGATTTTTGTTTCAAGTCCTGCAGAAAAATGTCAGTGGTTTACCGAGTTTCTATGGTATTCCGGATACTACATGTCCCATAATGCATCATGGAATCTAAAATAAATGCGAAAAGCCTTTCAATTTCACAGGTTTCACCTGATTTCCGTTTCTTTCAAACATTTAAGTGGCAGGGAGTAACACTTACTTGGCCATAATGATCCCCAAGGCTGTCTTGCATTGTTATATATTGGGTTAGATATTTTAAACCGCTTGCGTGTCAGTGAATGGCTCTGTGTGGGAGACAAATGCACCAGAGAGTACAATTAGACTCTCTGTACGTTTTTGAGCAACAATCAAGTGTGGCATGGATTTCAAAGCAGGCTTACCTGTCGTGTGTGCATTCGCCTTCACAGAATCGCTTTACCCCGCGGCTTTTTCCTTGGTTGAATTCTGGTGTAAGCCAAATGTCATTCGTTAACATCGAAAGAGGACTGCCAAGGCCAGTCCATTTGTGTGTGTAATAGAGGAAGGACTTTCCTCAGTATTAGAAAGGGGTCGGCTATTTTTGAGTGTATATGGATCCCGTGAAGGTATACTTATCACTGCAGTAATAATGATCTGCTTGCTAGTTCTCAGTAAGGGGGTGTGTATAGTGTGTCAAATACATTTTTTCTTATAGAGCAAATTTGTGCACACAATGATTATGCATTATATGACAATTTTAGACAAGGCATCACCCTCCAGCAGACATGATAGACATAAATGGCAATGAGATCATATTTCATTAACCCCCCACTGGTTGTCTGAGCTATTAGTGGATAAACAGACTCCACTCTACGGCAATATTTAGACCGGACTGGACTGTATTGAGATTATAAATCCATTTTTGCTCCATTTTTTTAAGGAACAGATCCCTATTCCCTCCCCGTGCGAGAGCTTTAGATGTCTCAATAACAAACCAAAATATATCTTCGCATGTGTGTTTCGCTTGTAAATAATGGGCCACCAATGGTTTATCCGGAGTACCATTCCGTATGGCTGAGCGATGTTCGCCAATTCGTAATTTCACTGACCTGATCGTTTTGCCTATATAGATTAACCAACAAGGGCATTTTATCCCATAGATCACCCATTTAGTCAAGCAATTTGAGAAGGATTGGTATTTCCATAGCCTGTCATACAGATCAATCTGTTTCAAATTCTTGGTCAAATGGCAGACTGAACAATGTCCGCAAGCATATGCATTCTGTGTTGTAGGTGTCTAGTATCTGGTGGTTGACACAATGACTGAGACAGCCCTGCCCGAAACTGGTATGACTGCAGTGTGGAGTGTTGAATGGCTGGGTACTTGTCCCAATACACATAACTTGTTGTGAGTGTCTGGAGAGAAGTGATTGGCCTGAATGCACTATGCACCTGATTGGCTGCCTGCCTGCATGAATGCCCTTAGTCATGATTGGATGCTTGAGTGTGACCCAGCAGAATGAATGGGAGATCAACTATTATATCTGGGGGCCTCTCACTGCTAGAATTTGTGTTCAGAAGCTGAAGTCCACTACGACGAGTAACTGGAATAACTGAAGCTTGACCTGGAAGCCCTGCTAGAAGAGAAGAATTGCTGTTGATCTCCTTCACAATCTGAAAGCTGCTGTGCCTCCAAGGACTGACCCAGAGAGAACCTGGTAAGGCGCCCTCTTCCCGTGCTACGAGGGTCCATCGTGCACCAGCTGATATTTGGCAAAGCTCCCTGGTAGACAGACCTACGACAGGCTGCCGACCGGAGGCGGGGACTGCCGCGGAATCCCAAAGAGAAGCGGCCGGACTGTTGTCCACCACTGTCGACGACCGCCGTTGCCGACTGGAGCCGCCGTGCTCCCGTTTGCCTAAGAACTTCATTTGATCCACGGACGCTCTCGTCTGCATTGTCGCCCGCTTTATCCTTCTGGAGAAGGCCCGACCGTCGACGCGCCAAGGAGCATACGCCAGTGGGTTTCCCGCCTCCTAAAGACCACAGAGACGCTGACGACTCAACGCCCTTGCTGGGCCACAGTTCATCATCATCTCTTTGCGGTCCAGAACTATCGTCACCGAGGTGCCCCACACGCCTCTTCCTTGCAGGACGCCAACGCTCCATCATCTGCGAGCACCGCTAGGAACGAAGCTGCCACTTCACTGCTGTAGTTCACCCTATTCTCCGTTGGACGTTTGACGACCAGTGACTCCTGCCTTAAAGGGATGGCACTCAAGAAGGGCCGTCGATTTCCCGTTGAGGTGGATTCTGGATATAATGCAGTAAAATATTCATATATGTTATACCCCTGGTACACACAACCTAGTAGCTGATTGTCTTCCAGATTGCCAGTCAACTATGAAAATGTGACAGAATCCATGGAGGAAGATATCATTGCCACTGTAAACCCAGGCATCGCCAAGGAAGTGTGGAAAAATATGACTGACACTGATCTAGAACAAGTAGAGATTAGGAAAGCCATAGCCAATGACTGGGAAGAGTATGAGCAAAGTCTTGGAGATTTTGCACAAATTAAGGAAGAATTGTCAACAGACTCAGAACACATCTATAGGGGTGATCGTATAATTCCTCCTGTACAAGTGAGAAACAAATTACTTGCTTTGGCTCACGAAGGACACCTAGGAAGGAGTTTAACACAGAAGAGGGTAAGAAGTAGCTATCGGTGGGCGAGCATGTGGAGAGAAGCAGAAGAAATGGTTAAGAATTGCACAGCATGTGTCATGATGCCTACCCCCGGAGCACCAGGCCAGGCCCAGCACCCCCGGGAGCAGGCATCACGCCCCCGGGTAAAAGCCCAGCGGCCCTTTATAGGGGCTCTTTGGACTATGTCCTGGCGCCGTTGGCGCCAGGCTCATGTTGGACATCAGTCCTGGCGCCATAGGCGCCAGGCTCATAAGGGGAAGTGTTTGGTGCACTTACCTGAAGCAGACCATGCTGCACACTTACCTGATGCAGACCATGCTGCATGAAGAACCAAGCCAAATGAGGCTTAGGAGGGACTGTTTTTCTGAAGGAACTATTTTGTTACTTGGGTGGGGCTGTGGAAGAATACTCACCTGGAACTTCTTCCAAGGCTATTTAAGCCACGCCCGGACAGCCACACGTGCTTCGCGTTGTTCTGCATCCCAGCAGCTGAACGCTCACCGTGTCTGCTCCTGCACCTGGACTTCAGCCACGCCCGCCTCGAACCTGGAACACCTGTAAGGAATAAGAGAAGAGAAAGGTGAAAACCAAGAACTTATTCAACCTTCTTACCTGCATCCGGAATCTTCACGCCAGCATTCCTGAAGGAAGACTTCCATTTAAAAGCACCGCGTTGCTCGCTGCAGCGCCACGCTTCACTCACCTGTTCCGAGACGCCGCCCGGCTCCATCTCGGCTCTCAGCACCGGTCGCCACATCTCTGCACCTAGGGAAGAGAAGAAGAGACAAAAGGTGAGCAAGGGAACACAAGAGGAAAGCCGACTTTTCAGCCATATTACTTACCGGCTTTTCTTGGTGAACCATTCCACATCTCGGGTCGGCGCCGCATCTTTGGCAGGTACCGCACCCCGGCCCCTATGGGGAAAGGACAAAAGACATTACTAAGGAATTATAAAGACATTTAGAGGGGTCGCCCTCATCACTAACTCACCTGATTTTACCACCGGCAATTTAACTCCTCAACGCATCGCCTTTGTTCTGCACCTGAAATAAAGGACGGATCACAGGTTAGGAAAAACAACATAAAAGGAGACTCACACTTGAACTTTTGCATCTTCATACTTATGGCGTATCGCTCAGAAAAGTCAAGTGGATTTGCCAGCGCCATTCTGAAAACCAGTGAAGTAACTGGACGAACGCGCGCCCCTGCACCAGAAGCAGGATGGAGAGTTCATCCTTCCAAACCATAAGGTGAGCTTAAATTGGGGGTTTTGGAGGAAGTCAGAGAAGAAGGAAGGAGGAAAGGGGGGAGCAAGCACACTATTCAGCAGATAGTTAATCCCCTTTCTCATCTGCAGAAGGGTATTCCTACGGGCCAGACAAGCAAGATTTGGGGGTCCTGTTCAATCGGTGGTCCGAATTCTGCGCATCACGCTTGAAGAGGCCAGAGCAAACCAGACCAGACCAGCGCCTCCGTGGGAGCCAGGTGAGCGTTACAGAACACGAAGCCTTCCTACAAATTCTCACCCAGGCGCTATGGAAACTTCTAAAACTGACTAGTTGGCCCAATTACTGGGGGAATTACGGGCCGAAGTACACGCCGCTCGTCAAGAGACTAATGCTCTCAGGAGGGAAGTGATTGTAACTAAGGAAAGAGCTGATGACCTGGCTAGACAGCTTTTGCAAGGTCAAGCTGGACAAACTCCTTTACCCGGTTCCAGAGGGAACCCCGCTCCTGTGCTTTCCAGTAACCCGGTGCAGATTAATCTGCCTGGAAACATGCGCTGGCCCCACCCGAACGCTTTGCTGGGGACCCCAAACGATTCGCCGTATTCATGAATCAGTGTCGTTTGCATTTCCTGTGCAGACCTGGGGCCTTCCCTAATGACCAGACCAAGGTAGCCTTTGTATTGTCATATCTCAGCGGCAGTGCTGCCTATTGGTCAGTTCCACTGGTAACTCAAGATGACCCGATTCTTCGTGATTTTCAAGGATTTCAAGCAAGCATGGAAAGGTTATTTGCTCGTCACTCCCAGGGGCAGGCTCTAGATGACAAACTTCTATCTCTGCGACAGGGCAATCAAGACCTCCTTTCCTACATTGCAACCTTTAATAGACTAATTGTGGAAACTGGGTGGCCAGAGGATAAAAGAATCGCATTATTTTATCGAGGTCTATGCGGAGAACTTAAAGATGTCCTGGCCCAAGTTGTAAATCCGCCCCAAGAATGCTCAGAATATGTAGACTTAGTTGTCCAATTGGATCACAGACTGCAAAACAGAAAAGCAGATCGGTCCAAGTTTGAGACCCGGGTGTTAGTCAAGAACCACGCTAACCTCAAGGGGGCTGAAGCCTCTGAGCCAATGCAAATCGGAGGAGTTAAAGGACCTTTAACTCAAAAGGAACGTGAAAGAAGACGGCAGATGCACTTATGTCTTTATTGTGGATCCTCTGGACACTTTCTACGAGTTTGCCCGGCAAGGCCGCCCAGGAAGGTGGTAGGAGCCGCTGATAAAATCCATGAAACCTCTGTATCGGGAAACGACCCCGCCCGACAAGCGTAGGGGTCCGCTTGCCGAGCTTGAAAACGAACTCTCAGACCTCGCATTTCACTGTGCCAATGGTCCTCGTAGATCCGGAACAGCCTAAGTGGTTGCATGCAATAAAGGCATACATCGATAGTGGGGCTATAGGAAACTATGTGGATCGTGAATTGGTCTCCAGGATTAACCTCCCTCTGCGTCCTAAAACCAGCAAAGATGTCATCACCACAGTTGATGGAACCGAAATTGCCTCGGGACCGATAACACATTCCACAGCTGAGGTGACACTTTTAGGTCCGGACGGCCATCGGGAGGCAGTTGTGTTTGATGTAATCAAGGCTCCACAGTTTCAGGTTATTCTCGGAATCCCTTGGTTAGAGACACATAATCCTCGAATTGATTGGCGAGCGAAGAGAATAACCTTTCCGGAGTGTGCACGAACCTGCTACCCAGAAAATCTGAAGATCAGTCTAGCATCAGTAATCTCTGTCTCCATGCAACTACCTCCAGAATACCAAGACTTTCAGGACGTCTTCCAAAAGGAAGAGGCCAACACGTTACCTCCTCACAGATCGTATGATTGCCAAATCAATCTGGTGCCCGGTGCACAACCCCCTTGTAGCAGGATTTATGCCCTTACTGAGCCGGAGAATCTGCATTTGAAATAATATTTAGATCAATACCTAGCCAATGGTTTCATTTGCCCGTCAAAGTCTCCGGCATCCTCGGCTTTGTTCTTCGTGCCAAAAAAAGAACGCGACCTTAGAACTTGTATCGATTACCGTGCATTGAACCAGATAACTGTTAAAAATCGTTACCCTCTGCCTTTGATCCCTGAACTCCTTGACCAGGTGAAGGACGCTTGCATATACACCAAGTTAGATCTCCGGGGAGCTTATCATCTGGTACGAGTAAAAGAAGGCAACGAATGGAAAACGGCCTTCCGTACAAAATATGGACTATTCGAATACCAGGTGATGCCTTTCGGGTTGTGCAACGCGCCTGCTGCCTTCCAATTCTTCATGAACGATGTCCTTCGGGAACTCATCGATGTCTGTGTTGTCGTGTATATCAATGACATTCTGGTGTACTCCTCTTCGGAATCAGATCACAGAAAACATGTCAGGGCCGTCTTTGAGAAATTGCGCCAGCACAAACTGTTTGGAAAGCTGGAAAAATGCGTTTTCCATACCACCGAGGTTGAGTTTCTTGGATTTATCCTGACACCTAAAGGGGTCCGGATGGACTCACGAAAAGTGGATGCCATCCTCAAATGGCCATCACCTAGTTTGGTGAAAGGTGTCCAAAGCATGCTTGGTTTTGCCAATTTTTTTCGCAGGTTTATCACAGAATTTTCACGGGTGGTGCAACCCATCACTGCACTCTTGCGGAAGAATAAACGTTTTGAATGGACCGAGGAAGCTGAACAGGCCTTTCAGGAATTAAAAGCTAAATTTACGTCCGCACCTATTTTGAAACACCCGCGTCCTGATCTCCCATATATAGTCGAAACCGACGCATCCAGTTTAGCCATGGGAGCTGTCCTGTCTCAGAGAGACCCCGAAACCAACCAACTGCACCCCGTAGAATTTTGGTCCAGAAAGTTCTCGCCGCCGGAGATAAATTATGCAATCACCGAAAAGGAATTATTAGCCATTAAGTCCGCCTTTAAGGCTTGGCGGCATTATCTTCTTGGTGCCAGGCATACCATCACCGTGATCACTGATCACCGAAATTTACAATATTTAAAAACTACCAAGGCTCAGTCTTCACGACAGCTCTGATGGGCTTTATTGTTTGCTGAGTTCGATTTTGTAATCACTTACCGTCCCGGCTGTAAGAATGGCAAAGCGGACGCGCTATCTCGAATTGGAATGGGAGAAAAGGACACAAACGCAGAACTTGTGCCGATAATTCCCGAACAAAGAATCTTGGGGATAACCACTTTACAAACCCTTGAAGACTTTCAAGCACGGGTAAAACTATTCCTGGACTCTTCAGCCTTGCAGGATTGGATCAAAAGGGGGTCTGCCTTTTCAATCAACGATGGCTTACCTTACTTCCAAGGACGTTTATTTTTGCCAGAAAAGGAATTGCAAGAACTGGTTATTTCCCGTCATCACGATACTCTGATGGAAGGACATCCTGGCATTGCCAAAACAGAGGAAAAAATTAAACGACAATTCTGGTGGCCGACCTGACGAAAGGATATTAAATCTTTTGTGATGTCCTGTGGAGTTTGTGCCCAAAACAAAGGTCAAAAAACAAAACCCGCCGGTCTTCTTCAACCCTTAGATATCCCACCAGCACCTTGGCACACCTTGTCACTAGATTTTATCACGGACCTGCCCTCTTGTAATGGATACAATACTATTCTGGTTGTGGTGGATTTATTTTCCAAGATGGCCCATTTTATTCCGTTGAAAGGATTACCTTCAGCTTTTGTTCTTGCCAAGGAATTCCTCGAAAATATCATCCGTCTGCACGGATTTCCGTCCATACTAATCTCCGATCGGGGAAGCCAGTTTATTTCTCATTTTTGGAAAAAGTGTTGTCAACTGGCACAAATCGACGTAAGACTCTCAACCAGCCACCACCCACAGACCGATGGTCAGACGGAGAGAACGAACCAGACCCTTGAACAATATCTACGATGTATGTTGCACCAATCGGAGGGTAATTGGAAGGATATTTTATGGGTGGCTGAATATGCATACAATAACTCGATACACTCGGGAACTGGTCAGAGCCCCTTTTATACGCTATATGGACATCACCCTCGTACTTCAGACTTGGATTCACCTTTGAGCCTCGAAATGCCCGCAGTGGACCATTTGCATTCTACGATTACTCAAGCCTTCAAGGATGCTACTGCACACTTACAACATGCGAAAGGGAAATACAAAAAGAATGCGGATCTGCATCGAAAGGAGGCGCCTCCATACCAAATAGGGGATCAAGTATGGTTGGCTACCAAACACTTATCGCTCAAGGGACCTCAGACTTTTAATCCAAGCTATTTAGGCCCTTACTCGATCATATCTATAATTAACCTGTGGCAGTCAAGCTAGACCTACCAGCTAACATGCAGATTCACCCCGTTTTTCATGTGTCGCTTTTGAAACCAGTGCAACCAGGAACCAGATTAATAAAGCCACCAGAACCAATCCAGATATATGGGGAGCCTGAATTTGAGGCGAATAACATTTTGGACTCTAAGATCTCAAAATCAAAACTTTTCTATCTAATTGATTGGAAGGGGTACGGGCCTCAGGAAAGATCTTGGGAACCCAGCGACCATGTACATGCACCTCGGCTAGTAAAAAGGTTCCATCGGAATTTCCCGAACAAACCGAAACCTCCTGGGGAAACAACCTTGGGAGGGGCCTTGGGGGGGAGTGCTGTCATGATGCCTACCCCCGGAGCACCAGGCCAGGCCCAGGACCCCCGGGAGCAGGCATCACGCCCCCGGGTAAAAGCCCAGCGGCCCTTTATAGGGGCTCTTTGGACTCTGTCCTGGCGCCGTTGGCACCAGGCTCATGTTGGACATCAGTCCTGGGGCCATAGGCGCCAGGCTCATAAGGGGAAGTGTTCGGTGCACTTACCTGAAGCAGACCATGCTGCACACTCACCTGATGCAGACCATGCTGCATGAAGAACCAAGCCAAATGAGGCTTAGGAGGGACTATTTTTCTGAAGGAACTATTTTGTTACTTGGGTGGGGCTGTGGAAGAATACTCACCTGGAACTTCTTCCAAGGCTATTTAAGCCACGCCCGGACAGCCACGCGTGCTTCGCGTTGTTCTGCATCCCAGCAGCTGAACGCTCACCGTGTCTGCTCCTGCACCTGGACTTCAGCCACGCCCGCCTCGAACCTGGAACACCTGTAAGGAATAAGAGATGAGAAAGGTGAAAACCAAGAACTTATTCAACCTTCTTACCTGCATCCGGAATCTTCACGCCAGCATTCCTGAAGGAAGACTTCCATTTAAAAGCACCGCGTTGCTCGCTGCAGCGCCACGCTTCACTCACCTGTTCCCGAGACGCCGCCCTGCTCCATCGCGGCTCTCAGCACCGGTCGCCACATCTCTGCACCTAGGGAAGAGAAGAAGAGACAAAAGGTGAGCAAGGGAACACAAGAGGAAAGCCGACTTTTCAGCCATATTACTTAACGGCTTTTCTTGGTGAACCATTCCACATCTCGGGTCGGCGCCGCATCTTTGGCAGGTACCGCACCCCGGCCCCTATGGGGAAAGGACAAAAGACATTACTGGGGAATTATAAAGACATTTAGAGGGGTCACCCTCATCACTAACTCACCTGATTTTACCACCGGCAATTTAACCCCTCAACGCATCGCCTTTGTTCTGCACCTGAAATAAAGGACGGATCACAGGTTAGGAAAAACAACATAAAAGGAGACTCACACTTGAACTTTTGCATCTTCATACTTACGGCGTATCGCTCAGAAAAGTCAAGTGGATTTGCCAGCGCCATTCTGAAAACCAGTGAAGTAACTGGACGAACGCGCCCCTGCACCAGAAGCAGGATGGAGAGTTCATCCTTCCAAACCATAAGGTGAGCTTAAACCGGGGGTTTTGGAGGAAGTCAGAGAAGAAGGAAGGGGGAAAGGGGGGAGCAAGCACACTATTCAGCAGACAGTTAATCCCCTTTCTCATCTGCAGAAGGATATTCCTACGGGCCAGACAAGCAAGATTTAGGGTTCCTGTTCAATCGGTGGTCCGAATTCTGCGCATCACGCTTGAAGAGGCCAGAGCAACCCAGACCAGTGCCTCCGTGGGAGCCAGGTGAGCGTTACAGCATGTGCCACAAGTGATAAATCAAAGGCTTTAAGGAAAACACCACTACAACCAGTGGAGGTTCCTAGGAGTGTATGGTCCAAGTTAGCAATCGATGTCATGGGACCATGTGAAAATCTCGAGTATGTGAAAATATGCATTATAGTACTGGTGGATTATACCTCCAAGTGGGTAGAGTGGGGAGTAGCAGAGGGGAGCATAACCACTGAGAAGATCCTTAATTTTTTAATTGAAGTTTTTAACAGGGAGGGTGATCCCAAAGAGTTAGTGTCTGATAATGGTTGCCAGTTCACATCATTGGAATTTCAAGGTTTCCTGAAGGATAGAGCTATTGAACACCTAACAACTTTGCTGTATCATCCTATTGCCAACGGACTTGTAGAAAGAATGAATACATTTGTAAAAAGTGTAATCCAGTTGGCCATTGCTAATTCCCTTCCGTTGAGAGAAACGCTTAAAGAAGCCCTATGTGCATATATATCTACCCCACATTCCACCACGAATATTGAACCATTCACCATCATGCGAGGCAGAGTAGCATTCAACCGACTGAGACCTGCCTGGATGTTCATGGACACAGGTGAAGCAAGGCTGGATATGAATCAAACATTAAGAAATGTGAAAGAGAAACAGCAGAGATACAGAAAGTATTATGATCGCAAGAATGGAGTGAAGGAAAAGCTCATCAAAGAGGGAGAGTGGGTTTGCATCAGAGAACCCAAGAAAACAATGAAAGGTGAATCCAGATTTAGGTCGCCACAGAGAGTGAAGAGTTGTCAAGGAAAGTCACTGGTGCTGGAGGATGGTAAAAGATGGTCTTGTGTCGATGTTGTAAGAATAGAAAAAGATTGTTATAGACCAAGTACGAGTAAGGACTTTAGTTTAAAGATACTCAGCCAGAGGAACAAGGACACTTCCATGGGACCTGGCACCAGTAAGGACAACGACCATGAATTGTCTGATTTCATAAACAAGGAACCTGTAAACAGTGACTATGATGGAAGAAAAACAACCTTACAGGTGAAATCGGAAAATTATCCAAAACTTTAACAATGATTACTTCTACTACTAGTATTGACCAACCTCTTGACCTCATGTATCCTTTTTCACAATATTGTTTCAGCATATCCCTGTGCATTCTCTTTTTCTGTGTTTTTTTTTGTCTTTTTCCTTTCTTTCTTTTGGGTTTCTCTTTATTCATCCTATATTTTCTTTTCTCCTTCTGTTTTCATTTGTTGTTTTTTTTCTTTCCTTCTATATAAGGGAGGGAGATGTTATAGTAGTCAGTTTATTGTTATGTAGAATGTTTGCTATAGAACCACTACACGTATTAGGAATTTGTGTGGTGGTTCTAGAACGGTTTGACGAAGGAGGCTTGCTGGTGGTGTACGCTCCGGGGGCTCGTAGTTATTAAACTACTTAAAATATAATACCCGCCTCCGACACTTTATTACACTTGCTCTCAAGGTACAAGTGAATCTATTATTGATTATATATATGCTGACCTGGGCACGTTCTCTCAAATTGAGAAATTTGAGGTGGTGAAACAGAATAATAGTGACCATCAAATGCTCACTCTGCAATGCCACCTCCAGACAAAAGTTTCTCAGAACATCCATCAGCCGTATACAGAATATCTTCAAGTTAACAATGCAAGTGTCATGATGCCTACCCCCGGGCATCAGGACCAAGGCCCTCAGCTCTGGGAGCAGGCATCCAGACATTTGTTTAAACCTCAGCAGCCCCGGCTAGGGGCTGTCTAGGTTCAGTCCTGGCGCCTTAGTCGCCAGGCTCATCATAGAAATCAGTCCTGGCGCCACAGGCGCCAGGCTCATAGACTTTACTTACCTGATGCAGACCATGCTGCAAAAGAGTCCAAGCCTACATGAAGCCTGGATGGGACTATTTTGTTACAGGGACTATTTTTACTCGGGCGTGGCTCTAGGGAACCTCTTACCTGGAACTACTTTGGAGGCTATTTAAACCACACCCGAACAGCAGCACATGCTTCGCGTTATTCTGCATCCAGCAGCGTGACGCTCACCGTGTCTGCAGCCAGCATCCAGTCTTCTGCCACGCCCGAGTGCCTGCAGCCAGCATCCAGTCTTCTGCCACGCCCGCCTCGAATCCGGAGCTCCTAGAATAAAGAAGAAGAAAAGGACAAAGTTAGAAAACGAACTTATTTCAAATTCCTCACCTAATTCCGGAACCATTTCATCTCTCGGACCTGGAAAGTACATCAGTCCTGCACGCGTCGCTTCGCCAGCTCCAGCAGGGCACCATAATCACCAGATCCCACAGCATCTTTCCATCCGGCACTGTCTCCATCATTTCTTCGCCGTAATCCGGCACCTAGTGGACACAAGAAAAAACAAGATGAGCCAAGGGAATCAACAAATACAACCTCTTACCACCATAGACTTACCACCGGCGGTATTATTCCATAACTCTCCACATTTTCATATGCCGAAAAACAACACGTTAACGCATGCAATAGTTACCGGACAGTGTTGGGTAACACAGACTCTTATCTGAACGCCAGCAGCAGCTACGAGACCTTCTTCTCACGAACTCAGTTGCAACTTAAGGAAGGAAGGGGACAAGAGTGAACATCGGGCACATTGAACTCTTTGAACTTGATACTTACCAATCCCGCCAGGGACTTCAGAGTCAATACTTACTGGAACTCTCCCAACGCCTTCAAACCAGTGAAGTAACTGGTATCTACGTGCCCCTGCAAGACACGCAGGATGGAGAGCTCATCTTTTACGAACATAAGGTGAGGTTACTAAGGGGATATCGGAGGTGATTAGTGGGGGAGAGCGAGAACAGTTGGGAGGCCATCACTAAAACCCACAGGTGGTTAATCCCTGTCTCCACTTGCAGGAAAATACTTCTTCGGGTCCAGCAGACAAGACTAGGCGGGCCAGTCCAGACAGTCATCTCTGCACTACGCATCACGTTGAAGGAGACCGCAGCTGTCCAGGTCCGATCGACATCCCTGTGGGGTCCAGGTGAACGTAACAGAACGCAAAGCCTCTCTACAAATACCCACCAGGGTGTTATGGAAAACTCGGAAACCGACCAACTGGCCCAATTATTGGGGGAACTTAGGGCGGAAGTACATGCCACTCGCCAAGAGACTAATGCCCTCAGGAGAGAACTGATTGTCTCAAAGGAGCGCAAGGATGATCTGGCTAGGCAACTACTGCAAAACCAAGCTGGGCAAACGCCCCTACCTGGATATGGGGGAAACTCAACCCCCGTTTCATCAAGCAATCCAGTGCAAGTGGTTTTACCAGGAAATATTCCGTTAGCTCCACCCGAACGCTTTGCTGGGGACCCCAAAAGGTTTGCCGTGTTTATGAACCAATGCCGCTTGCACTTTTTATGCAGACCGGGAGCCTTTCCAAATGACCAAGCCAAAGTAGCCTTTGTATTGTCATATCTTAGTGGCAGCGCAGCGGATTGGTCCATTCCATTAGTCAACCAGGATGATCTTCCTCTCCGGGATTTTCAGGGTTTTCAAAGGAGCATGGAAAAACTATTCGCCAGACACTTACAGGGTTAATCCCTGGACAACGAACTTTTATCCTTACAACAAGGTAACCAGGATCTGCTAACCTATATTGCAACCTTCAATAGGTTGGTGGTGGAAACCGGGTGGCCGGAGGAAAAAACGAATTACATTGTTTCATTGTGGACTTCGGGGAGAACTCAAAGATGTCTTGGCTCAAGTTGTGAACCCACCTCAGGATTGCACAGAATTTATAGGCTTAGTGGTCCAGCTAGACCACCGACTTCAGAACCGAAAGACTGATCGAGCTAAGTCCGAGAACCGGGTATTGGTTAAACCCAACGTTTCCCCCAAAGGAACAGATGCATCTGAACCTATACAGATCGGGGGTGTTAAAGGACCCTTAACTCAAAAGGAAAGAGAAAGAAGACGACAGATGCAGTTGTGTCTGTACTGTGGAACCTCAGGACATTTTCTACGGGATTGCCCAACAAAACCACCCACGAAGGTGGTAGGAGTTGCTGATAAAAGCCACATAGAGCCTGATTCGGGAAACGACCACGCCCGACAAGTGTAGAGGTCCGCTTGCCGAGCTTAAAGAAGGACACTCAGACCTCGCATCCGATCATCCCAATGGTCCTACTTGATCCCAGGCAGCCATCACATATGCACGCAGTAAGGGCATACATAGATAGCGGGGCCGTAGGAAACTATATGGACCACGAATTGGTGTCAAGGATGAATCTACCTCTTTGCAAAAAGACCACTTTGGATGTCATCACCACAGTTGATGGAACGGAGATTGCCTCGGGGCCTGTAACTCATTCCACTACAGAGATGACACTGTTGAGTCAAGATGGGCATCGAGAGACTATTGTGTTTGATCTAATCAAAGCCCCACAGTTCCAGATAATACTGGGGATGCCATGGTTGGAAACACATAATCCTTGTATAGATTGGCGAGAGAAGAGAATAACCTTCCCCGATTGTGCACACACCTGTTACCCGGAGAAAACTTTGAACAAAGGCCTGGCTGTAGTCGTTAACCCAATCGTGCAGTTACCTCAGGAATACCAAGAATTTCAGGATGTTTTTCAAAAAGAACAGGCCAATACATTACCTCCTCACAGATCATACGATTGTCAAATCGACCTCTTACCCGGTGCACAACCCCCATGCAGTAGAATCTATGCCCTCACGGAACCTGAAAATCGTCACCTACGGCAATACTTGGACCAATACCTTGCCAGTGGCTTTATTCGTCCTTCCAAGTCTCCTGCATCCTCAGCTTTATTCTTTGTGTCAAAAAAGGAAGGTGACCTTAGAACGTGCATAGATTACCTTGCATTAAATCAGATTACGGTAAAAAACCGATACCCATTGCCTCTAATCCCCGAATTACTAGACCAAGTAAAGGATGCTTGTATCTACACTAAGTTAGAACTCCGAGGGGCATATCATCGGGTACGTGTCAAGAAAGGTGTTAAATGGAAGACTGCCTTTCGCACCAAGTACAGATTATTCGAATATCAGGTGATGCCCTTCGGGTTGTGCAATGCACCAGCAGCCTTCCAGTATTTTATGAACGATGTCCTTCGTGAACTCACTGATGTCTGTGTCGTCGTATACATAGATGATATTCTAGTGTACTCCTCCTCAGAATCAGACCATGTTAAGCATGTGCGTGCAGTCCTTGAGAAACTACGCCAGCACAAGTTATATGCAAAATTGGAAAAATGTGTTTTTCATGCTACGGACGTTGAATTTCTTGGATTTATCCTGACTCCAAAAGGAGTCCGAATGGACTCTCGAAAGGTGGATGCAATTCTCAAGTGGCCATCACCCAGTTCAGTCAAAGGGGTACAAAGCATGCTCGGATTTGCTAATTTCTACCGCAGATTCATTCCGGACTTCTCCCATGTTGTACACCCCATCACAGCACTTTTGCGAAAAAACAAACGCTTCTTGTGGACCGAAGAGGCTGAAAAGGCCTCCAGGAGCTGAAAGCGAAATTCACATCAGCACCTGTCTTAAAGCATCCACGCCCTGAGCTTCCATACATAGTAGAAACTGATGCATCCAGTTTAGCCATGGGAGCTGTCCTGTCGCAGAAGGATCCTGAAACCGGTCAACTTCACCCAGTAGCGTTTTGGTCCAGAAAGTTCTCAGCACCTCAGTTAAACTGTGCGGTTACCGATAAAGAACTATTAGCCATCAAATTCACCTTTAAGGCTTGGCGGTACCATCTTCTTGGTGCCAGGCAAACTATTACCGTAATCACCGATCAACGGAACCTGCAGTATTTAAAAACAGCCAAAGCCCAATCATCGCAACAACTTCGATGGGCATTGTTCTTTGCCGAATTTGATTTCGTGATCACTTATCGACCAGGCTGCAAAAATGGCAAAGCAGATGCCTTATCCCAAATAGGCATGGGAGAAGCATATGCAAACCCGGAACCGGTGCCAATAATTCCCGAGCAAAGAATTCTTGGCATAACTTCTCTACAGACACTAGAAGATATTCATTAAAAAATCCAACAACTCTTCGATCAAGCAACCCTGCAGGACTGGGTAAAGAAAGGCCCGGACTACTCAGTCGTCAATGACCTACCTTACTATCAAGGACGACTATTTCTACCACACAAGGAAATACAAGAACTAGTCATCTCCAATTACCATGACACCCTGATGGAAGGGCACCCAGGTATCTCAAAAACTGAAGTGAAAATTAAGAGACAGTTCTGGTGGCCCACTTGGCGAAAAGATGTAAAGTCATTTGTGATGTCTTGTGGCATTTGCGCCCAAAACAAAAGCCAGAAGAAAAAACCTGCTGGCTTTTTACAACCTTTGGATATTCCACCTACACCATGGCACACCTTGTCTTTAGACTTTATTACAGATCTACCTCCATGTAATGGATTTAACACCATCCTAGTTATTGTGGATCTTTTTTTCCAAGATGGCCCACTTTATTCCTTTAAAGGGTTTACCTTCTGCTTCGATTCTGGCCAAGGAGTTCCTCGAAAACATTGTTCGATTACACAGATTCCCTTCCGTATTAGTTTCTGACCGAGGTAGTCAATTTATCTCGCATTTTTGGAAGAAATGTTGTCAACTGGCACAAATCGACTTGAGGCTATCAACAAGTCACCATCCCCAGACCGATGGTCAGACAGAAAGGACCAACCAGACCCTTGAACAGTACCTACGCTGGATGCTACACCAGACCGAAAGCAATTGGAAAGATATTTTATGGATTTCCGAGTACGCATACAATAACTCTGTACATTCAGGAACTGGACAAAGCCCTTTTTATACCATATATGGACATCACCCTCGAACCTCAGAACTCGATTCGCCTCAGCACTTAGAAATGCCCGCAGTTAGTCATTTGCACTCTACTATTACACAAGCCTTTAAGGAAGCCACAGAACATTTGAAACAAGCAAAAGAGAAATACAAGAAAAATGCTGATCAACATAGAAGTAAACTCCGCAATACCAGATTGGGGATCAAGTTTGGCTGGCTACAAAACATATACCTCTGAAGGGAACTCGGACTTTTAATCCTAGATATTTGGGACCTTACACCATTAAGGCCATTATCCACCCGGTGGCCGTCAAATTGGAATTACCCTCTAATATGCAAATTCATCCTGTCTTTCATGTTTCACTTCTAAAACCAGTTCAACCAGGGACAAGATTAACCAAACCACCTGACCCCATCTTGATAGATGGAGAACCTGAATTCGAGGTAAAAAATATCCTGGACTCCAAGATGATTAAATCAAAACTTTTTTATTTGATCGATTGGAAGGGCTATGGACCACAAGAAAGATCATGGGAGCCTAGCGACCACGTTCATGCACCTCGGTTGGTGAAAAGATTCCATCAGAACTTCCCAGACAAACCGGGGACAGGGGGAAGAACAACTGCATCCAGACATTTGTTTAAACCTCAGCAGCCCCAGCTAGGGGCTGTCTGGGTTCAGTCCTGGCGCCTTAGGCGCCAGGTTTATCATAGAAATCAGTCCTGGCGCCATAGGCGCCAGGCTCATAGACTTTACTTACCTGATGCAGACCATGCTGGAAAAGAGTCCAAGCCTACATGAGGCCTGGATGGGACTATTTTGTTACAGGGACTATTTTTACTTGGGCGTGGCTCTAGGGAACTTCTTACCTGGAACTACTTTGGAGGCTATTTAAACCACACCCGAACAGCAGCACATGCTTCGCGTTATTCTGCATCCAGCAGCGTGACGCTCACTGTGCCTGCAGCCAGCATCTAGTCTTCTGCCATGCCCGCGTGCCTGCAGCCAGCATCCAGTCTTCTGCCACTCCCGCCTCGAATCCGGAGCTCCTAGAATAAAGAAGAAGAAAAGGACAAGGTTAGAAAACAAACTTATTTCAAATTCCTCACCTAATTCCGGAACCATTTCATCTCTCGGACCTGGAAAGTACATCAGTCCTGCACGCATCGCTTCGTCAGCTCCAGCACCGCACCATAATCACCAGTTCTCACAGCATCTTTCCATCCGGCACTGTCTCCATCATTTCTTCGCCGTAATCCGGCACCTGGGGACACAAGAAAAAACAAGGTGAGCCAAGGGAATCAACAAATACAACCTCTTACCACCATAGACTTACCACCGGCAGCATTATTCCATAACTCTCCACATTTTCATATGCCGAAAAACAACACGTTAACGCATGCAATAGTTACCGGAGAGCGTTGGGTAACACAGACTCTTACCTGAACGCCAGCAGCAGCTACGAGACCTTCTTCTCATGAACTCAGTTGCAACTTAAGGAAGGAAGGGGACAAGAGTGAACATCAGGCACATTGAACGCTTTGAACTTGATACTTACCAATCCCGCCAGGGACTTCAGAGTCAATACTTACCGGAACTCTCCCAACGCCTTCAAACCAGTGAAGTAACTGGTATCTACGCGCCCCTGCAAGACACGCAGGATGGAGAGCTCATCTTTTACGAACATAAGGTGAGGTTACTAAGGGGATATCGGAGGTGATTAGTGGGGGAGAGTGAGAACAGTTGGGAGGCCATCACTAAAACCCACAGGTGGTTAATCCCTGTCTCCACTTGCTGGAAAATACTTCTTCGGGTCCAGCAGACAAGACTAGGCGGGCCAGTCCAGACAGTTATCTCTGCACTACGCATCACGTTGAAGGAGACCGCAGCTGTCCAGGTCCGATTGACACCCCTGTGGGGTCCAGGTGAGCGTAACAGCAAGAACGCGGTTTAGCTGGAATCAGAAATTGTTGAATCTCTTTAATGAAAATATCATAGAAGTTCAATCTAAAACTGAGAAGGTTCTTAATACATCTGAGAATAATTACATTGATGCCTTGCAAATATTTAAGATTCAAGCAATATCCTTGAATGCTGGGAACATCTATAAGAACAAACACACAAACACACATTTGACTCGAGAAAGCAGAAAACAAGTGCTTTTGAGACCTGTTCATAAAAGACCAGTCTTTTTAGGATCCCTAAAATGTAGATATAATAACTGTCGGGGATCCAAATAGATCGAACTTTATCAAACAGATGGCGAGATGATGTTGAGAGCCATTTTTAACAAAAATTCAGCACAGATTTGGGGTTATTTAAATTTAGCTACTCACAATACACAACTCCCAGTTCAAATTAATGGAGTCACAAATGAACAATGGATGTGTCACTACACACAATTTTATGCAAGCCCACTTGCCAGTTTGAACGAACAGTCATTGTCTCTCGTTTCGACCTTTCATCTAGAGTTGCATGAGGAAGAGGTTTTATACTATATGAATAGATCAAGCAATTCTCGTGCCCCAGGCCCACCTTCATAACATAATGTTTAAACAACATCCTGAGGCTTGGGCAACCATCCTTTGTAATATCATTCAAGATGTTCTTGCCACTGGTAAAATTCCAAGCTTCTGGAGTCGCTCTATAATAGTTCCAATCTTCAAGACGGGTGAATGGTCGTCTCTTTCCAATTATTGACTGATCGCCCTTCTTGATGCTCTGGGTAAAATCTTTTCTAGATTTATTTAAAGAGACTAATCCTTGGGCAATTCAAAATCAACAAAGAAATCGTTTTCAGACTGGTTTGTGGCAGGTTTGGGGACAGCCATCAATTTGTACACCATAACTGCCATTTATCATAATCATTTTGTGACTGGGCAACCACTTTACATGGCCTTTTAGATTTTCAGGCTGCATTCGACTCGATCTCGAGAGAGATATTATTCCAGAAATTGAAAATAGCAAATTGTCCTGGTAGAAGCCTTTCATACTAATACTGAAGTTAAAGTAAGAATCTCCATGAAGGGTGATTTGACTTTGTTGATTCCAACACATCGAGGGCTAAGGCAGGGATGCATCCTTGCCTCAGCAGTCTTTAATTTTTTCATCATGGACCTGAGCGAGGAATTTGAGAACATTAATATTGATGCTCCTAAAATGTGTGAACAACAAATTGCGGCTCTCTAAGACTTGGATGACCTTGTTTTGGTGTCAAAGACACCCCAAGGTCTCCAACGATTGCTAGATGCTCTATCTAAGTATGCTGTTCAAAACTTATTAACAACCAATTTGAACAAAAATAAATCATGATATGTAACAACAAGAAAGGTAATGTAAAATACATGAAATGTATTGCTTGGAGATTGTACCGCAGTGCACATATTTGGGAGTAATTCTGAGCAATACCATGACAGATAAACCATATCTCATGAATCTCGAAACAAAACTGGCCACGGCAATAGCGCAATCACTCATTGTTCAAGCAGAATATGGGAAATGTTCCCTTAACCCTGTCATTACATTCCATAGACAAAAAAAGTTACTCCTATTTCACTTCATGGGATTGAGGGTAAGATATTTACTCAAATGATGTGGCAGAAAATTGAAGGTCAATATTGGCGGCGTGTTTTAGGGCTGCCCAATTTCATACCAGTTGTGTGGATGCAATATGTAATAGGTTTAATCTCATTGTTCTCCAGATATTTGTGGCAAATTATTTGTTTATTCAGAAAATGTCCATTGGCTCCTGATTCGAACATGCTGTTGATTATTCTGTCCAAATATATGTTGACCACTATGCATTCATTTGTACAGAAATTGAATGATAACGTTACTGAGACTTTAATTCTAGCAGAAATATCCTTACATGTCCTAATGGAAAATCCAAACTTAGCAAAAACCAAATTGTTCCAAAATGATTGGATCTGCACTAGGGAAAAGTGCCAAAAGTATAAGGACTTAAAAAATAATCAATTTCATGAAAAAAACGTAGTGTTGTCGAATCATCCATGTTAAAATCACCCTCAGTCTCGCATAGACATGATTTCTTACGGCTAAGATTTAATGGCCAACAAAAGAATACAGAATAGACGTAGTCAGGTCTTTCATCATGAAAATGCATGTCGATTCTGTTTCAACATTGTGAACAAAGAAACACTGCAACATTTATTAACTTTCCAATGCTAAATGATTTACGCACATTGCACTTTAAAAAATTGTTTACTGAGCACTGCGCAGTCACTTGTGATCAGATGTGGATTATTATATTCACTGGTCATCTGACTTCATTCCGAATTGCTGCTTTAAACTTCCTGTATGTACAGAAATTAACATAACTTGATTTTATGAATAATTACTTTAGTTTAAGGTGCTTTCAAGAACAGAACAGATATGACCTTGGTGAACAAGGTGAATGAGTTTACTGTTTTTAACATATGAATGCAAGAATCTCAGTTTGAAATTTTTTAAGATCTTTTGTTTAATGTGAACCTGAATTTTAAAATGTGTAATTGTAAAGTTGATTTATCAGCTAATTCAATAAAAAATAAAAAAATAAAAAGAAGTGGACAGGGCCTCAGGCGGCTGGCTTGTGTGTGTGGGTTGTGGCCATTGTACAGATTGTTGGGTGCATGGCTGTATTATTCTGTGGTGATTGTGACCAGCTACTAGAGTCTTGAGTGCATGCCAAGTGGACAGGGTGTGTTGCAGGTGGCTTGTTGGACTGCCCCCAGATTCTTGGGTGTATGATACATTGGGAGGTAATTGTGGCCAGCTACTACAGTCTTCCAAGAGTCCAAGAGTCTGCCCACTGGTTGAAGTACTGCAATAGTATGTGTAGAGAAGTGACTAAGGGCCTCAGGCAGCTGGCTTGCTGCACCCAAGAGTGTGCTGACTGGTTGCATGTACTGGGATACTATGTGGACAGAAGTGGACAGGGCCTTTGGCGGCTGGCTTATGTGTGTGGGTTGTGGCCAGTGCACAGATGGTTGGGTGCATGGTTGTATTATGCTGTGGTGATTGTGACCAGCTACTAGACTCTTAGAGTCTGCCCTCTGGCTGCAAGTAGTATAATAGTATGTGTACAAAAGTGGACAGGGTGTGTGGCAGGTGGCTTGTTGGACTGTCCTGAGATTCTTAGGTGTATGATAGTCTATGCAGTGGGAGGCAATTGTGGCCAGCTACTATACTCTTGGGTGCATGGCCTCAAGATTCTGCCTACTGGTTGAAGTACTTTAATTGCATGTCTAGAAAAGTGCACAGGGTCTCAGGTGGCTGGGTTATTGGACCCAAGAGTGTGCTGACTGGTTGTACTCACTGGAATGGTCTGCCCACTGGTTGCAAGTAGTGTAATAGTATGTGTAGCGAAGTGGACAGTGTGTGGCAGATGGTTTTTTGGACTTTCCCGAGGGTTGTGGCCACCGGGCAGATTCTTGGGTGTATGGTTGTATTATGCTGTGGTAATTGTGCCAGCTACTAGAGTCTTGGGTGCACCCAATAGTGTGCCCACAGGCTGCAAGAAGTGTAATAGTATGTGTACAGAAGTGGACACGGTGTGTGGCACCCCTGCGTAATCGCACGAAAACACCTCGCGATTACAAGCCCCACCTCAGCGTAATCACGTGAAAAAAACATTATTCCCAGCCGCACCCCAGCGAAATCACGCGTAAACACCTCGCAATTCCATCCCGCATCCCAGCGTAATCGCGTGAAAACACCTCACAATTCCTGGCCGCACCCCAGCGTAATCGTGCGAAAACACCCCGCGATCCCTGGCCGCACCCAGCGAAATCGCGCGTAAACACCTCACAATTCCAGGCCGTACTACAGCGTAATTGTGCGAAAACATCTCGCAATTCCCTGCCTCACTCCAGCGTAAAAGAGTGAAAACACTGTGCGATCCCCGGCCGCACCCTAGCCAAATTGTACGTCTGCACCTTGCAATCCGCGTCAAGCAGCCCCTCCTAGTGGGACACCCACACCCCAGCCCCCATCACCCATGCCCCCACCGTGCAGGCAGCCCCCTCCACATGGGATACTCCAGCCCCATCACCCGTGCCCCCACCATGCAGACAGCCCCCTCCACATGGGACACCCCCACCCCAGACCCCATCACCCATGCTCCCCTGCAGACAGCCCCCTCCACATGGGATACCCCAGAACGCATCACCTGTGCCCCCATCCTGCAGGCAGCCCCCTCCACATGGGATACCCAAGCCCCATACCCCATGCCCACAACCTGCAGGCAGCCCCCTCCACATGCAACACCCCCACCCCAGGCCCCATCACCCATGCCACCACCCAGCAAGCAGCCGCCACCACATGGGACACCCAAGACCCCATCACCCATGCCCCCACCCTGCAGGCAGCCCCCTCCACATGCAACACCCCCACCCCAGGCCCCATCACACATGCCACCACCCAGCAAGCAGCCGCCTCCACATGGGACACCCGAGACCCCATCACCCATGCCCCCACCCTGCGGCAGCCCCCTCCACATGGGACACCCCAGCCCCCATCACCTGTACCCCCACCCTGCAGCCAGCCCCCTCCACATGGGAGACCCCCACCCCAGACCCGTGCCGCCACCCTGCATGCAGCCCCCTCCACATGGGACACCCCAGACCCCATCACCCATGCCCCCACCCTGCAGGCAACCCACTCACATGGGATACCCCAGCCCCCATCACCCATGCCCCACCCTGCAGGCAGACCCCTCCACATGGGACACACCCACCCCAGCCCCCATCACCCATGTCCCACCTTGCAGGCAGCCACCTCCACATGGGACACCCCCACCCCATCACCTGTGCTCCCATCCTCCAGGCAGCCCCTTCCGCATGGGACAGCCCAGCCCCCATCACCCATGCCCCCACCCTGCAGGCAGCCCCCTCTGCATAGAACACCCTCACCTCAGCCCCCATCACCCATGACCCCACCCTGTAGGCAGCCCCCTTCACATGGGACACCCGAGACCAAATCACCCATGCCCCCACCCTGCAGGCAGGCCCCTCCACATGGGACACCCCAGCCCCATCAGCCGTGACCCTACCCAGCATGCAGCCCCTCCACATCGGACATCCCAGCTCCCATCACCCGTGCCCCAACCCTGCAGACAGCCCCCTCCACATGGGAGCACCCACCCCATTCCCCTCACCCATGCCCCCACCCTGCAGGCAGCCCCCCCACATGGGACACCCCAGCCCCCATCAACCATGCCCCCACCCTGCAGGCCACCCCCTCCACATGGCACACCCCACCCCATTCCCATCACCCTTGTCCCACCCTGCAGGCATGCCCCTCCACATGGGATACTCCAGAACCCATCACCCGTGCCCCCACCCTGCAGGCAGCCCCTCCAGATGGCACACCCCAGCCCCTATCACCCATGCCCCCACCCTGCAGGCAGCCCCCTCCACATTGGAATCCCCCGCCCAGACCCCATCACCTGTGCCCCCATCCTGCAGGCAACCCCCTCCACATGGGATACTCCAGACCCCATCACCCGTTCCCCCACCCTGCAAGCAGCCCCCTCCACATGGGATACCCTAGCTCGCATCACCTGTGCCCCCACTCTGCAGGCAGCCCCCTCCACATGGGACACGCCAGCCCCCATCAGCTGTTCCCCCACCCTGCAAGCAGCCCCCTCCACATGGGATACCCTAGCTCGCATCACCTGTGCCCCCACTCTGCAAGCAGCTCCCTCGACATGGGACACACCAACCCCAGCCCCCATCACCCGTGCCCCCACCCTGCAGGCAGCCCCCTCCACATGGGACACCCCAGCCCCTATCACCCATGCCCCCACCCTGCAGTCAGCCCCGTCAACATGGGACACACCTACCCCAGCCCCCATCACCCGTGCCCCCACTCTGGAGGCAGCCCCCTCCACATGGGACACCCCAGACCCCATCACGCATGCCTCCACCCTGCAGGCAGCCCCCTCCACATGGGACACCCCGGCCCCCATCACCCATGCCTCCACCGTGCAGGCAACCCCCTCCACATGGGACAACCCAGCCCCCTCACCTGTGCCCCCACCCTGCAAGCAGCCCCCTCGACATGGGACACGCGAGACCCCATCACCCATGCCCCCACCCTGCAGGCAGCCCCCTCCACATGGGACACCCCGACCCCAGACCCCATCACCCATGCCCCCATGCAGACAGCCCCCTCCACATGGGATACCCCAGAACACATCACCTGTGCACCCATCCTGCAGGCAGCCCCCTCCACATGGGATACCCAAGCCCCATACCCCATGCCCGCAACCTGCAGGCAGCCCCCTCCACATGCAACACCCCCACCCCAGGCCCCATCACCGATGTCACCACCCAGCAAGCAGCCGCCTCCACATGGGACACCCGAGACCCCATCACCCATGCCCCCACCCTGCAGGCAGCCCCCTCCACATGCAACACCCCCACCCCAGGCCCCATTACCCATGCCACCACCCAGCAAGCAGCCGCCTCCACATGGGACACCCGAGACCCCATCACCCATGCCCCCACCCTGCGGCAGCCCCCTCCACATGGGACACCCCAGCCCCCATCACCTGTACCCCCACCTTGCAGCCAGCCCCCTCCACATGGGAGACCCCCACCCCAGACCCAATCACCCGTGCCGCCACCCTGCATGCAGCCCCCTCCACATGGGACACCCCAGACCCCATCACCCATGCCCCCACCCTGCAGGCAGCCCACTCACATGGGATACCCCAGCCCCCATCACCCGTGCCCCACCCTGCAGGCAGACCCCTCCACATGGGACACACCCACCCCAGCCCCCATCACCCATGTCCCACCTTGCGGGCAGCCACCTCCACATGGGACACCCCCACCCCATCATCCGTGCTCCAATCCTCCAGGCAGCCCCTTCCGCATGGGACACCCCAGCCCCCATCACCCATGCCCCCACCCTGCAGGCAGCCCCCTCTGCATAGGACACCCTCACCTCAGCCCCCATCACCCATGACCCCACCCTGTAGGCAGCCCCCTTCACATGGGACACCCTAGACCCAATCACCCGTGCCCCCACTCTGCAGGCAGGCCCCTCCACATGGGACACCCCAGCCCCCATCAGCCGTGACCCTACCCTGCATGCAGCCCCTCCACATCAGACATCCCAGCTCCCATCACCCGTGCCCCAAACCTGCAGACAGCCCCCTCCACATGGGAGCACCCACCCCATTCCCCTCACCCATGCCCCCACCCTGCAGGCAGCCCCCCCACATGGGACACCCCAGCCCCCATCAACCATGCCCCCACCCTGCAGGCCACCCCCTCCACATGGTACACCCCACCCCATTCCCATCACCCTTGTCCCACCCTGCAGGCATGCCCCTCCACATGGGATACTCCAGAACCCATCACCCATGCCCCCACCCTGCAGGCAGCCCCTCCAGATGGCAACCCCAGCCCCTATCACCCATGCCCCCACCCTGCAGGCAGCCCCCTCCACATTGGAATCCCCCGCCCAGACCCCATCACCTGTGCCCCCATCCTGCAGGCAACCCCCTCCACATGGGATACTCCAGACCCCATCACCCGTTCCCCCACCCTGCAAGCAGCCCCCTCCACATGGGATACCCTAGCTCGCATCACCTGTGTCCCCACTCTGCAGGAAGCCCCCTCCACATGGGACACGCCAGCCCCCATCAGCCGTGTCCCCACCCTGCAGGCAGCCCCTCCACATGGGACACCTCAACCCCCATCACCCGTGCCCCCACCCTGCAGGCCGCCCCCTCCACATGGGACAACCCACCCTATTCCCATCACCTGTGTCCCCACCCTGCAGGCAGACCCCTCCACATGGGAAACCCCAGCCCCCATCACTCATGTCCCCACCCTGCAGGCAGCCCCCTCCACATGGGACACTGCCACCCCAGCCCTCATCACCCATGCCCCCACCCTGCAGGCAGCCCCCTCCACATGGGACACACCCACCCTATCCCCCATCTCTCGTGCCCCCACCCTGCAGGCAGCCCCCTCCACATGGGACACCCCAGACCCCGTCACCCATCCTGCAGGCAGCACCCTCCACATGGGACACCCCAGCCCCTATCACCTGTGCCCACACCCTGCAGGGAGCCCCCTCCACATGGGATACCCCAGACCCCATCACCCATGCCCCCACCCTACAGGAAGCCCCCTCCACATGGGACACCCCACCCCAGCCCCCATTACCCAGGCCCCCACCCTGCAGGCAGCCCCCTCCACATGGGATAGCCCAGAACCCATCACCCATGCCCCCACCCTGCAGGCAGCCCCCTCCACATGGCACAACCCAGCCCCTATCACCCATGCCCCGACCCTGCAGGCAGCCCCCTCGACATGGGACACCCCAGACCCCATCACCCGTGCCCCTACCCTGCAGGCATCCCCCTCACCATGGGATACACCAGACCCCATCACCCATCCTGCAGGCAGCCCCCTCCGTATGGGACACCGCAGCCGCCATCAAACTTACCCCACACTGCAGGCAGCACCCTCCACATGGGACACCCCAGCCCCCATCACCTGTGCCCCCACCCTGCAGGCAGCACCCTCCACATGGAACACCCCACCCCAGCCCCTATCACCTAGGCCCCCACCCTGCAGGCAGCCCCCTCCAAATGGGATAGCCCAGAACCCATCACCCGTGCCACCACCCTGCAGGAGGCCCCCTCCACATGGCACACCCCAGCCGCTAACACCCATGCCCCCACCCTGCAGGCAGCCCTCTCGACATGGGATACCCCAGACCCCATCACCCATGCCCCCACCCTACAGGCAGCCCTCTCCACATGGGACACCCCACCCTAGCCCCCATCACCCAAGCACCCACCCTGCAGGCAGCCCCCTCCACATGGTATAGCCCAGAACCCATCAACCATGCCCCCACCCTGCAGGCAGCCCCATCCACATTGGAATCCCCCGCCCCAGACCCCATCACCTGTGCCCCCATTCTGCAGGCAACCCCCTCCACATGAGATACTCCAGACCCCATAACCCGTTCCCCCACCCTGCAAGCAGCCCCCTCCACATGGGATACCCTAGCCCGCATCACCTGTGCCCCCACCCTGCAGGCAGCCCCCTCCACATGGGACACCCCAGCCCCCATCACCCGTGCCCCCACCTTGCAGGCAGACCCCTCCACATGCGATACCACAGCCCCCATCACCTGTGCCCCTGCCCTGCAGGCAGCCCCCTCCACATGGGACAACCCACCCTATTCCCATCACCTGTGTCCCCACCCTGCAGGCAGACCCCTCCACATGGGATACCCCAGCCCCATCACTCATGTCCCCACCCTGCAGGCAGCCCCCTCCACATGTGACACTGCCACCCCAGCCCTCATCACCCATGTCCCCCCCTGCAGGCAGCCCCCTCCACATGGGACACACCCACCCTATCCCCCATCTCTCGTGCCCCCACCCTGAAGGCTGCCCCCTCCACATGGGACACCCCAGACCCCGTCACCCATCTTGCAGGCAGCCCCCTCCATATGGGACACCGCAGCTGCCATCACCCTTACCCCCACCCTGCAGGCAGCACCCACCACATGGGACACCCCAGCCCCTATCACCTGTGCCCACACCCTGCAGGCAGCCCCGTCCACATGGGATACCCCAGACCCCATCACCCATGCCCCCACCCTACAGGCAGCCCTCTCCACATGGGACACCCCACCCCAGCCCCCATCACCCAGGCCCCCACCCTGCAGGCAGCCCCCTCCACATGGGATAGCCCAGAACCCATCACCCATGCCACCACCCTGCAAGAAGCCCCCTACACATGGCACACCCCAGCCCCTATCACCCATGCCCCAACCCTGCAGGCAGCCCCCTCGACATGGGACACCCCAGACGCCATCACCCGTGCCCCCACCCTGCAGGCAGCCCCCTCACCATGGGATACCACAGACCCCATCACCCATCCTGCAGGCAGCCCCCTCCATATGGGACACCGCAGTCGCCATCAACCTTACCCCACCCTGCAGGTATCACCCTCCACATGGTACACCCCAGCCCCCATCACCCGTGCCCCCACCCTGCAGGCAGCCCCTTCCACATGGGACACCCCACCCCAGCCCCCTTCACCCAGGCCCCCACCCTGCAGGCAGCCCCCTCCAAATGGGATAGCCCAGAACCCATCACCCGTGCCACCACCCTGCAGGCCCCCCCTCCACATGGCACACCCTAGCCCCTAACACCCAAGCCCCCACCCTGCAGGCAGCCCTCTTGTAACGCTCATCTGATTCCCGCAGAGGCGCCGGTCTTGACTGGGTGAATGCCGTATCTTCAAAGGTGATGTGTAACACACGGTTGGCTCTTTGGGCTGGACCTCTGTGCACTGTATGTCTGACTCGAAGAGTAAGATGTCTGCAGATAGAAAATATGGGATTAATGAACTGGGGTTATTGGGTGCCTCTCTTCTCTTCCCTTTCTCTTCTCCTGTAGAACCCCAAAGGTTAACGCCCTCACCTTAGGTAAGTGAACGCCGAGCTCTCCATCTGCCTCGGGGCAGGGTGCCGTAACCAGTTTCTTCACTGGATAATGGTGCAGGCCTCTTGACCTCAGAGGACTGCTATCCGTCGTTAACTGCACGAACGGTAAGTTCTGGGCACTTCGAATGTCTTAAAAGTCTTTTGTAATGATATCTCTTGTTTTGCAGGGTTCCGGCGATGGCGGATGGCGGGCTGATGAGAGTTGAGGATCGAACCCGCGTGAGGAATAGAAGCGCCTGGAAGCACGTAAGTAAGCGCTTGTAGCCTGCTTCACGATGCGCACTAACTGTCCCTTTTATCTTGCAGGTACAAGTTCGGAGCTTTAGAGAAGCTGAAGGGTGCTGGAATACCCACTGGATTCGGCGTGGGAAGGAGTAATGGCACGTGAGTAATAAAGTTGCCCAATGTCTTTAAACGCACCTTCTTTTGTCTTTCAGATGCGGGATGCAGCGCCGAAGGCCTTCGGAGCGTGCGAAGAGCTGGTAAGCTTTTGTCTTTCAGATGCCGGAATGCAGTGCGAAGACCTCCGGAGCATGCGAAGAGTAGGTAAGCCTTTGTCTTTCAGATGGCAGAATGCAGCGCGAGGCGTTGGTGACAACCGATGGACCAGGTAAGAGATGCGCTGCCACTGAAGACCGTAGTGCTAACCTGTTCTTTCTTTGTCTTTACAGGTGCTGCTGAAGACTGGATTCCAGGATGGTAAGCCTTTGTTCCCTTAGGCCCAGGATCAGAAGCAGAAGACACAATGAGCGTTCTGCTGCAGAGAATGCAGAATAACACAAAGCAAGATTCATCCATCGGGTGTGGTTTAAATAGCCTCCCGTAGTGCTTAGGGGTCTCCTTCCACAGCCACGCCTAGGTAAGAAAATAGTTCCTGCTTTCCAGAAGAGTTCCAGTGTTCTGAACCTAGGGAGTGGCTCCTGCCCCTCCCAACAGGAAAAGTAGTCCCAAACAGAAGAGGATCAGGGGTTCAACTGGCAGGTAAGTAAGCAGCATGGTCTGCTGCAGGTAAGTCCACCCAAGCATTATGAGCCCGGCGCTTCCAGCGATGGAACTGGGCATCTTTATGAGCCTGGTGCCACTGGCGCCAGGACAGGGTCCAAAAGGTCCCAATTGGGACTGGCTGGCACTCGGAACCGGGGTTATGGGTCTGCTTGTAAGGGAGTCGGGCAAGTCCTGATCTTTTGGAAGCAGAGATCATGACACCTCTCGACATGGGATACCCAAGACCCCATCACCCATGCCCCCACCCAACAGACAGCCCCCTCCACATGGGACACCCCACCCCAGCCCCCATCACCCAAGCCCCCACCCTGCAGGCAGCGCCCTCCACATGGGATACCCCAGACCGCATCACCTGTGCCTCCCATTCTGCAGGCAGCCCCCTCCCCATGGGACACAAACACCCCTGCCCCCATCACCCATTCCCCCACCCTGCAGGCAGCCCCCTCCAGATGGGATACGCCAGCCCTCATCACCTGTGCCCCACCCTGCAGGCAGCCCCCTCTACATGGGAGACCCCCACCCCAGACCCCATCACCCGTGCCCCCAACCTGCAGGCAGCCCCCTCCACATGCGACACCCCCACCCCAGCCCCCATCACCCATGCCCCCACCCTGCAGGCAGCCCCCTCCAGATGGGATACGCCAGCCCTCATCACCTGTGCCCCACCCTGCAGGCAGCCCCCTCTACATGGGACACCCCACTCCATTCCCATTACCCGTGCCCAACACCTTGCAGGCAGCCCCCTCTGCATGCAACACCCTCACCCCAGCCCCCATCACCCATGCCCCCACCCTGCAGGCAGCCCCCTCCACATAGGACACCTCCACCCCATCACTCGTGCCCCCACCCTGCAGGCAGCCCCCTCCACATGGGACACCCCAACCTCCATCACCCATGCCCCCACCCTGCAGGCAGCCCCCTCTGCATGCGACACCCTCACCCCAGCCCCCATCACCCATGCCCCCACCCTGCAGGCAGCCCCCCTCCACATGGGACACCCCACCCCAGCCCCCATCACCCAGGCCCCCACCCTGCAGGCAGCCCCCTCCACATGGAATAGCCCAGAACCCATCACCCATGCCCCCACCCTGCAGCCAGCCCCCTCCACATGGGATACCCCAGACCCCATCACCCATGCCCCACCCTACAGGCAGTCCCCTCCACATGGGACAACCCACCCCAGCCCCCATCACCCAGGCCCCCACCCTGCAGGCAGTCCCCTCCACATGGGATAGCCCAGAACCCATCACCCATGCCCCCACCCTGCAGGCAGCCCCTCCACATGGCACACCCCAGCCCCTATCACCCATGCCCGACCCTGCATGCAGCCCCCTCGACATGGGACACACCAGACCCCATCACCCGTGCCCCCACCATGCAGGCAGCCCCCTCCCCATGGGATACCCCAGACCCCATCACCCATCCTGCAGGCAGCCCCCTCCATGTGGGACACCGCAGCTGCCATCAACCTTACCTCACCCTGCAGGCTGCACCTTCCACATGGGACACCCCAGCCCCATCACCTGTTCCCGAACCCTGTAGGCAGCCCCCTCCACATGGGATACCCCAGGCCCCATCACTCATGCCCTCACCCTACAGGCAGCCCTCTCCACATGGGACACCCCATCCAGCCCCCATCACCTAGGCCCCCACCCTGCAGGCAGCCCCCTCCAAATGGGATAGCCCAGAACCCATCACCCGTGCCCCCACCCTGCAGACAGCCCCCTCCACATGGCACACCCCAGCCCCTAACACCCATGCCCCCACCCTGCAGGCAGCCCTCTCGAAATGGGATACCCCAGCCCCCATCACCCAGGCCCCCACCCTGCAGGCAGCCGCCTCCACATGGGATAGCTCAGAACCCATCACCCGTGCCCCCACCCCGTGCCCCCACCCTGCAGGCAACCCCCTCGACATGGGACACCCCAGACGCCATTACCCGTGCCACCACCCTGCAGGCAGCCCCCTCACCATGGCATACCCCAGACCCCATCACCCACCCTGCAGGCAGCACCCTCCACATGGGACACCCCAGCCCCCATCACCTGTTCCCCCACCCTGCAGGCAGCTGCCTCCACATGGGATACCCCAGACCCCATCACCCATGCCCCCACCCAACAGACAGCCCCCTCCACATGGGACACCCCACCCCAGCCCCCATCACCCAAGCCCCCACCCTGCAGGCAGCGCCCTCCACATGGGATACCCCAGACCGCATCACCTGTGCCTCCCATTCTGCAGGCAGCCCCCTCCCCATGGGACACAAACACCCCTGCCCCCATCACCCATTCCCCCACCCTGCAGGCAGCCCCCTCCAGATGGGATACGCCAGCCCTCATCACCTGTGCCCCACCCTGCAGGCAGCCCCCTCTACATGGGAGACCCCCACCCCAGACCCCATCACCCGTGGCCCCAACCTGCAGGCAGCCCCCTCCACATGCGACACCCCCACCCCAGCCCCCATCACCCATGCCCCCACCCTGCAGGCAGCCCCCTCCAGATGGGATACGCCAGCCCTCATCACCTGTGCCCCACCCTGCAGGCAGCCCCCTCTACATGGGACACCCCACTCCATTCCCATTACCCGTGCCCAACACCTTGCAGGCAGCCCCCTCTGCATGCAACACCCTCACCCCAGCCCCCATCACCCATGCCCCCACCCTGCAGGCAGCCCCCTCCACATAGGACACCTCCACCCCATCACTCGTGCCCCCACCCTGCAGGCAGCCCCCTCCACATGGGACACCCCAACCTCCATCACCCATGCCCCCACCCTGCAGGCAGCCCCCTCTGCATGCGACACCCTCACCCCAGCCCCCATCACCCATGCCCCCACCCTGCAGGCAGCCCCCCTCCACATGGGACACCCCACCCCAGCCCCCATCACCCAGGCCCCCACCCTGCAGGCAGCCCCCTCCACATGGAATAGCCCAGAACCCATCACCCATGCCCCCACCCTGCAGCCAGCCCCCTCCACATGGGATACCCCAGACCCCATCACCCATGCCCCCACCCTACAGGCAGTCCCCTCCACATGGGACAACCCACCCCAGCCCCCATCACCCAGGCCCCCACCCTGCAGGCAGTCCCCTCCACATGGGATAGCCCAGAACCCATCACCCATGCCCCCACCCTGCAGGCAGCCCCTCCACATGGCACACCCCAGCCCCTATCACCCATGCCCGACCCTGCATGCAGCCCCCTCGACATGGGACACACCAGACCCCATCACCCGTGCCCCCACCATGCAGGCAGCCCCCTCCCCATGGGATACCCCAGACCCCATCACCCATCCTGCAGGCAGCCCCCTCCATGTGGGACACCGCAGCTGCCATCAACCTTACCCCACCCTGCAGGCAGCACCTTCCACATGGGACACCCCAGCCCCATCACCTGTTCCCGAACCCTGTAGGCAGCCCCCTCCACATGGGATACCCCAGGCCCCATCACTCATGCCCTCACCCTACAGGAAGCCCTCTCCACATGGGACACCCCACCCAGCCCCCATCACCTAGGCCCCCACCCTGCAGGCAGCCCCCTCCAAATGGGATAGCCCAGAACCCATCACCCGTGCCCCCACCCTGCAGACAGCCCCCTCCACATGGCACACCCCAGCCCCTAACACCCATGCCCCCACCCTGCAGGCAGCCCTCTCGAAATGGGATACCCCAGCCCCCATCACCCAGGCCCCCACCCTGCAGGCAGCCGCCTCCACATGGGATAGCTCAGAACCCATCACCCGTGCCCCCACCCCGTGCCCCCACCCTGCAGGCAGCCCCCTCGACATGGGACACCCCAGACGCCATTACCCGTGCCACCACCCTGCAGGCAGCCCCCTCACCATGGCATACCCCAGACCCCATCACCCACCCTGCAGGCAGCACCCTCCACATGGGACACCCCAGCCCCCATCACCTGTTCCCCCACCCTGCAGGCAGCTGCCTCCACATGGGATACCCCAGACCCCATCACCCATGCCCCCACCCAACAGACAGCCCCCTCCACATGGGACACCCCACCCCAGCCCCCATCACCCAAGCCCCCACCCTGCAGGCAGCGCCCTCCACATGGGATACCCCAGACCGCATCACCTGTGCCTCCCATTCTGCAGGCAGCCCCCTCCCCATGGGACACAAACACCCCTGCCCCCATCACCCATTCCCCCACCCTGCAGGCAGCCCCCTCCAGATGGGATACGCCAGCCCTCATCACCTGTGCCCCACCCTGCAGGCAGCCCCCTCTACATGGGAGACCCCCACCCCAGACCCCATCACCCGTGCCCCCAACCTGCAGGCAGCCCCCTCCACATGCGACACCCCCACCCCAGCCCCCATCACCCAGGCCCCCACCCTGCAGGCAGCCCCCTCCACATGGAATAGCCCAGAACCCATCACCCATGCCCCCACCCTGCAGCCAGCCCCCTCCACATGGGATACCCCAGACCCCATCACCCATGCCCCCACCCTACAGGCAGTCCCCTCCACATGGGACAACCCACCCCAGCCCCCATCACCCAGGCCCCCACCCTGCAGGCAGTCCCCTCCACATGGGATAGCCCAGAACCCATCACCCATGCCCCCACCCTGCAGGCAGCCCCTCCACATGGCACACCCCAGCCCCTATCACCCATGCCCGACCCTGCATGCAGCCCCCTCGACATGGGACACACCAGACCCCATCACCCGTGCCCCCACCATGCAGGCAGCCCCCTCCCCATGGGATACCCCAGACCCCATCACCCATCCTGCAGGCAGCCCCCTCCATGTGGGACACCGCAGCTGCCATCAACCTTACCCCACCCTGCAGGCAGCACCTTCCACATGGGACACCCCAGCCCCATCACCTGTTCCCGAACCCTGTAGGCAGCCCCCTCCACATGGGATACCCCAGGCCCCATCACTCATGCCCTCACCCTACAGGCAGCCCTCTCCACATGGGACACCCCACCCAGCCCCCATCACCTAGGCCCCCACCCTGCAGGCAGCCCCCTCCAAATGGGATAGCCCAGAACCCATCACCCGTGCCCCCACCCTGCAGACAGCCCCCTCCACATGGCACACCCCAGCCCCTAACACCCATGCCCCCACCCTGCAGGCAGCCCTCTCGAAATGGGATACCCCAGAGCCCATCACCCATGCCGCCACCCAACAGACAGCCCCCTCCACATGGGACACCCCACCCTAGCCCCCATCACCCAGGCCCCCACCCTGCAGGCTGCGCCCTCCACATGGGATAGCCCAGAACCCATCACCCGTGCCCCCACCCTGCAGGTAGACCCCTCCACATGGCACACCCCAGCCCCTATCACCCGTGCCCCCACCCTGCAGGCAGCCCCCTCCAGATGGAAGACCCCCACTCCAGACCCCATCACCCGTGCACCTACCCTGCAGGCAGCCCCCTCCACATGGGACACCCCATGTGGGGCCTATCACCCATGTGGGGCCTATCACCCATGCCCCACCCTGCAGGCAGCCCCCTCGACATGGGACACACCTACCCCAGCCCCCATCACCCGTGCCCCCACCCTGCAGGCAGCCCCCTCCACATGGGACACCCCAGCCCCCAACAGCCGTGACCCTACCCTGCAGGCAGCCCCCTCCACATGGCACACCCCAGCCTCTAACACCCATGCCCCCACCCTGCAGGCAGCCCTCTCGAAATGGGATACCCCAGAGCCCATCACCCATGCCCCCACCCAACAGACAGCCCCCTCCACATGGGACACCCCACCCCAGCCCCCATCACCCAGGCCTCACCCTGCAGGCTGCGCCCTCCACATGGGATAGCCCAGAACCCATCACCCGTGCCCCCACCCTGCAGGCAGACCCCTCCACATGGCACACCCCAGCCCCTATCACCCATGCCCCCACCGAGCAGGCAGCTCCCTCGACATGGGACACACCTACTCCAGCCCCCATCACCCGTGCCCCCACCCTGCAGGCAGCCCCCTCCAGATGGAAGACCCCCACCCCAGACCCCATCACCCGTGCCCCTACCCTGCAGGCAGCCCCCTCCACATGGGACACCCCAGCCCCTATCACCCATGCCCCACCCTGCAGGCAGCCCCCTCGACATGGGACACACCTACCCCAGCCCCCATCACCCATGCCCCCACCCTGCAGGCAGCCCCTCCACATGGGGCACCCCAGACCCCATCAGCCATGCCCCTACCCTGCAGGCAGCCCCTCCACATGGGACATCCCAGCTCCTTTCACCCGTGCCCCAACCCTGCAGACAGCCCCCTCCACATGGGACTACCCACCCCATTCCCATCACACATTCCCCCACCCTGGAGGCAGACCCCTCCACATGGGATACCCCAGCCATCACCAGTGCCCCCACCCTGCAGGGAGCCCCCTCCACATGGAACACCCCCACCCAAGCCCCCATTATCCATGCCCCCATCCTGCAGTCAGCCCCCTCCACATGGGACACCCCCACCCCAGCCCCCATCACCCGTACCCCTACCCTGCAGGCAGCCCCTCCAAATGGGACACCCCAGCCCCATAACCTGTGCCCCACCCTGTAGGAGCCCCCTCTGCATGGGACACACCCATGCCCCCACCCTGCAGGCAGCCCCCTCCACATGACACACCCAAGACTCCATCACCCATGCCACCCCCTCCACATGAGACACCCCCAGCCCAGACCCCATCACCCGTGCCCCCAACGTGCAGGCAGCCCCCTCCACAGGGCATTCCCCAGCCTCCATCACCCATGCACTCACCCTGCAGGCAGCCCTCTCCACATGGGACAGCTACACCCCAGCACCCGTGCCCCCATCCTGAAGGCAGTCCCCTGCACATGGGATACCCCCACCCCAGTCCCTATCACCCGTGCACCCACCCTGCAGGCAGCCCCCTCCACATGGGACACCCCCACCCTATCCCCATCACCCATGCCCCCGCCCTGCAGGCAGCCCCCTGCACATGGGACACCCCCACCCCAGACCCCATCTCCCATGCCTTCACCCTGCAGACAACCCGCTCCACATGGGACACCCCAGTCCCCATCAGCTGTGACCCCACCCTGCAGGCAGCCCCTCCACATGGGACACCCCAGCCCCATTACCCATGCCCCCACTCTGCAGGCAGGCCCCTTCACATGGGACACCCCACCCCATTCCCATCACCTGTGCCTCCACCCTGCAGGGAGAGCCTTCCTCGTGGAATACCCCAACCCCCATCATCCATGCCCCCACCCTGCAGGCAGCCCCCTCCACATGGAGCAAACCCACCCCAGCCCCCATCACCCATACCCCACCTTGCAGGCAGCCACCTCCACATGGGAAACCCCCACCCCATCACCCGTGCCCCCATCCTGCAGGCACCTCCACATGTGACACCCCCACTCCAGCCCCCACCCTTCAACATGGGACACCCCAGCCCCCATCACCAATGCCCACACCCTGCAGGCAGCCCCCTCTGCATGGGACATCCTCACCTCAGCCCCCATCACCCATGCCCCCACCCTGCAGGCAGCCCCTTCACATGGGACACCCGACACCCCATCACCCGTGCCCCCACCCTGCAGGCAGCCCCTTTCACATGGGACACCCCAGCCCCCATCACCCATGCCCCCACCCTGCAGGCAGCCCCTCTGCATGGGACATCCTCACCTCAGCCCCCATCACCCATGCCCCCACCCTGCAGACAGCCCCTTCACATGGGACACCTGAGACCCCATCACCCGTGCCCCACTCTGCAGGCAACCCCCTCCAGATGGGACACCCTGGCCCCCATCACCCATGCCCCCACCGTGCAGGCAACCCCCTCCACATGGGACAACCCAGCCCCCATCACCCGTGCCCCCACCCTGCAGGCAGCCCCCTCCACATGGGACACTCCCACCCCAGACCCCATCACCAGTGCCCCCCCTGCAGGCAGCCCCCTCCACCTGGGATACTCCAGACTGTATCACCTGTGCCCCCACCCTGCAGGCAGCCCCCTCCACATGGGATACCCAAGCCTCATGCCCCATGCCTGCAACCTGCAGGCAGCCCCCTCCACATGGGACACCCCCACACCAGCCCCATCACCCATGTCCCACACTGCAGCAGCCCCCTCCACATGGGACACCCCAGCCCCCATCACCTGTACCCCCACCCTGCAGGCAGCCCCCTCCACATGGAACACCCCGCCCCAGGCCCCATCACCCGGGCCAGCACCCAGCAAGCAGCCCCCTCCACATGGGACACCCGAGACCCCATCACCCATGCCCCCACCCTGCAGGCAGCCCCCTCCACATGGGACACCCCCACACCAGCCCCATCACCCATGTCCCACACTGCAGCAGCCCCCTCCACATGGGACACCCCAGCCCCCATCACCTGTACCCCCACCCTGCAGGCAGCCCCCTCCACATGGGAAACCCCCACCCCATCACCCGTGCCCCTACCCTGCAGGCAGCCCCTTCAACATGGGACACCCCAGCCCCCATCACCCATGCCCACACCCTGCAGGCAGCCCCCTCTGCATGGGACATCCTCACCTCAGCCCCCATCACCCATGCCCCCACCCTGCAGCAGCCCCCTGCACATGGGACACCCCAGCCCCCATCATCTGTACCCCCACCCTGCAGGCAGCCCCTCCACATGGGAAACCCCCACCCCATCACCCGTACCCCCAACCTGCAGGCAGCCCCTTCAACATGGGACACCCCAGCCCCTTCACCCATGCCCACACCCTGCAGGCAGCCCCCTCTGCATGGGACATCCTCACCTCAGCTCCCATCACCCATGCCCCCACCCTGCAGGCAGCCCCCTCCACATAGGACACCCCCACCCCAGCCCCATCACCCATGTCCCCACCCTGCAGCAGCCCTCTCCACATGGGACACCCCACCCCCCATCACCTGTACCCCCACCTTGCAGGCAGCCACCTCCACATGGGAAACTCCCACCCCATCACCCGTGCCCCCACCCTGCAGGCAGCCCCTTCAACATGGGACACCCCAGCCCAAGTCACCCATGCCCACACCCTGCAGGCAGCCCCCTCTGCATGGGACATCCTCACCTCAGCCCCCATCACCCATGCCCCCACCCTGCAGGCAGCCCCTTCACATGGGACACCCGAGACCCCATCACCCGATCCCCACTCTGCAGACAACCCGCTCCACATGGGACACCCCAGTCCCCATCAGCTGTGACCCCACCCTGCAGGCAGCCCCTCCACATGGGACACCCCAGCCCCATTACCCATGCCCCCACTCTGCAGGCAGGCCCCTTCACATGGGACACCCCACCCCATTCCCATCACCTGTGCCTCCACCCTGCAGGGAGAGCCTTCCTCGTGGAATACCCCAACCCCCATCATCCATGCCCCCACCCTGCAGGCAGCCCCCTCCACATGGAGCAAACCCACCCCAGCCCCCATCACCCATACCCCACCTTGCAGGCAGCCACCTCCACATGGGAAACCCCCACCCCATCACCCGTGCCCCCACCCTGCAGGCACCTCCACATGCGACACCCCCACTCCAGCCCCCACCCTTCAACATGGGACACCCCAGCCCCCATCACCAATGCCCACACCCTGCAGGCAGCCCCCTCTGCATGGGACATCCTCACCTCAGCTCCCATCACCCATGCCCCCACCCTGCAGGCAGCCCCTTCACATGGGACACCCGACACCCCATCACCCGTGCCCCCACCCTGCAGGCAGCCCCTTTTTACATGGGACACCCCAGCCCCCATCACCCATGCCCCCACCCTGCAGGCAGCCCCTCTGCATGGGACATCCTCACCTCAGCCCCCATCACCCATGCCCCCACCCTGCAGACAGCCCCTTCACATGGGACACCTGAGACCCCATCACCCGTGCCCCACTCTGCAGGCAACCCCCTCCAGATGGGACACCCCGGCCCCCATCACCCATGCCCCCACCGTGCAGGCAACCCCCTCCACATGGGACAACCCAGCCCCCATCACCCGTGCCCCCACCCTGCAGGCAGCCCCCTCCACATGGGACACTCCCACCCCAGACCCCATCACCAGTGCCCCCCCTGCAGGCAGCCCCCTCCACCTGGGATCTCCAGACTGTATCACCTGTGCCCCCACCCTGCAGGCAGCCCCCTCCACATGGGATACCCAAGCCTCATGCCCCATGCCTGCAACCTGCAGGCAGCCCCCTCCACATGGAACACCCCGACCCCAGGCCCCATCACCCGGGCCAGCACCCAGCAAGCAGCCCCCTCCACATGGGACACCCGAGACCCCATCACCCATGCCCCCACCCTGCAGGCAGCCCCCTCCACATGGGACACCCCCACACCAGCCCCATCACCCATGTCCCACACTGCAGCAGCCCCCTCCACATGGGACACCCCAGCCCCCATCACCTGTACCCCCACCCTGCAGGCAGCCCCCTCCACATGGGAAACCCCCACCCCATCACCCGTGCCCCTACCCTGCAGGCAGCCCCTTCAACATGGGACACCCCAGCCCCCATCATCCATGCCCACACCCTGCAGGCAGCCCCCTCTGCATGGGACATCCTCACCTCAGCCCCCATCACCCATGCCCCCACCCTGCAGCAGCCCCCTGCACATGGGACACCCCAGCCCCCATCACCTGTACCCCCACCCTGCAGGCAGCCCCTCCACATGGGAAACCCCCACCCCATCACCCGTACCCCCAACCTGCAGGCAGCCCCTTCAACATGGGAACCCCAGCCCCATCACCCATGCCCACACCCTGCAGGCAGCCCCCTCTGCATGGGACATCCTCACCTCAGCTCCCATCACCCATGCCCCCACCCTGCAGGCAGCCCCCTCCACATAGGACACCCCCACCCCAGCCCCATCACCCATGTCCCCACCCTGCAGCAGCCCTCTCCACATGGGACACCCCAGCCCCCATCACCTGTACCCCCACCTTGCAGGCAGCCACCTCCACATGGGAAACTCCCACCCCATCACCCATGCCCCCACCCTGCAGGCATCCCCTTCAACATGGGACACCCCAGCCCCAGTCACCCATGCCCACACCCTGCAGGCAGCCCCCTCTGCATGGGACATCCTCACCTCAGCCCCCATCACCCATGCCCCCACCCTGCAGGCAGCCCCTTCACATGGGACACCCGAGACCCCATCACCCGATCCCCACTCTGCAGGCAACCCCCTCCACATGGGACACCGTGGCCCCCATCACCCATGCCCCCACCGTGCAGGCAACCCCCTCCACATGGGACAACCCAGCCCATCACCCCTGCCCCCACCCTGCAAGCAGCCCCCTCCACATGGGACACCCGAGACCCCATCACCCATGCCCCCACCCTGCAGGCAGCCCCCTCCACATGGGACACTCCCACCCAGACCCCATCACCAGTGCCCCCCCTGCAGGCAGCCCCCTCCACCTGGGATACACCAGACTGTATCACCTGTGCCCCCACCATGCAGGCAGCCCCCTCCACATGGGATATCCAAGCCCCATGCCCGCAACCTGCAGGCAGCCCCCTCCACATGCAACACCCCTACCCCAGGCCCCATCACCCGGGCCAGCACCCAGCAAGCAGCCCCCTCCACATGGGACACCCCAGCCCCCATCACCTGTACCCCCACGCTGCAGGCAGCCCATTCCACATTGGACACCCCAGCCCTCATCACCCATGCCCCCACCCTGCAGGCAGCCCCGTCTGCATGGGACATCCTCACCTCAGCCACCATCACCCATGCCCCACCCTGCAGGCAGCCCCCTCCACATGGGACACCCAGTCCCCATCAGCTGTGACCCCACTCTGCAAGCTGGCCCCTTCACATGGGACACCCCACGCCATTCCCATCACCTGTACCCCCACCCTGCAGGCAGACCCCTCCTTGTGGGATACCCCAACCCCCATCACCCATGCCCCCACCCTGCAGGAAGGCCCTTCCACATGTTACACCCCAGCCCCATTACCCGTGCCCCCACTCTGCAGGCACGCCCCTTCTCATGGGACACCCCACCCCATTCCCATCACCTGTTCCCCCACCCTGCAGGCAACCCCCTCCACATGGGATACTGCAGACCGCATCTCTTGTGACCCCACCCTGCAGGCAGCCCCCTCCACATGGAACACCCCAGACCCCGTTACCCATCCTGCAGGCAGCCCCCTCCATATGGGACACCGCAGCTGCCATCACCCTTACCCCCACCCTGCAGGCAGCACCCTCCACATGTGACACCCCAGCCCCTATCACCTGTGCCCGCACCCTGCAGGCAGCCCCCTCTACATGGGATACCCCAGACCCCATCACCCATGCACCCAACCTACAGGCAGCCCCCTTCACATGGGACACCCCACCCCTGCCCCCATCACCCAGGCCCCCACCCTGCAGGCAGCCCCCTCCACATGGGATATCTCAGAACCCATCGCCCCTGCCCCCACCCCGTGCCCCCACCCTGCAGGCAGGCTCCTCCACAGGGCACACCCCAGCCCCTATCACCCATGCCCCCACCCTGCAGGCAGCCCCCTCGACATGGGACACCCCAGACGCCATTACCCATGCCACCACCCTGCAGGCAGCCTCCTCACCATGGGATACCCCAGACACCATCACACATCCTGCAGGCAGCCCCCTCCATATGGGACACCGCAGCCACCATTCCTCTTACCCCCACCCTGCAGGCAGTACCCTCCACATGGGACACCCCAGCCCCCATCACCTGTGCCCCCACCCCGCAGGCAGTCCCCTCCACATGGGGTACCCCAGACCCCATCACCCATGCTCCCACCCTACAGGCAGCCCGCTCCACACGGGACGCCCCACCCCAGCCCCCATCACCCAGGCCCCCACCCTGCAGGCAGACCCTTCCAAATGGGATAGCCCAGAACCCATCACCCGTGCCCCCAACCTACAGGCAGCCCCCTCCACATGGGACAACCCACCCCAGCCCCCATCACCCAGGCCCCCACCCTGCAGGCAGCCCCCTCCAAATGGGATAGCCCATAACCCATCACCCGTGCCCCCAACCTACAGGCAGCCCCTCCACATGGGACACCCCACCCCAGCCCCCATCACCCAGGCCCCCACCCTGCAGGCAGCCGCCTCCACATGGGATAGCCCAGAACCCATCACCCGTGCTCCCACCCCGTGCCCCCACCCTGCAGGCAGGCCCCTCCACATGGCACACCCCAGCCCCTATCACCCATGCCCCCACCCCGCAGGCAGTCCTCTCGACGTGGGATACCCCAGACCCCATCACCCATGTCCCCACCCTACAGACAGCCCCCTCCACATGGGACACCCCACCCCAGCCCCCATCACCCAGGCCCCCACCCTGCAGGCAGGCCCCTCCACATGGGATAGCCCAGAACCCATCACCCATGCCCCCAACCTACAGGCAGCCCCCTCCACATGGGACACCCCACCCCAGCCCCCATCACCCAGGCCCCCACCCTGCAGGCAGCCCCCTCCAAATGGGATAGCCCAGAACCCATGACCCGTGCCCCCAACCTACAGGCAGCCCCTCCACATGGGACACCCCACCCCAGCCCCCATCACCCAGGCCCCCACCCTGCAGGCAGCCGCCTCCACATGGGATAGCTCAGAACCCATCACCCGTGCCCCCACCCCGTGCCCCCACCCTGCAGGCAGCCCCCTCGACATGGGACACCCCAGACGCCATTACCCGTGCCACCACCCTGCAGGCAGCCCCCTCACCATGGCATACCCCAGACCCCATCACCCACCCTGCAGGCAGCACCCTCCACATGGGACACCCCAGCCCCCATCACCTGTTCCCCCACCCTGCAGGCAGCTGCCTCCACATGGGATACCCCAGACCATATCACCCATGCCCCCACCCTACAGGCAGCCCGCTCCACATGGGACTCCCCACCCCAGCCCCCATCACCCAGGCCCCCACCCTGCAGGCAGCCCCCTCCAAATGGGATAGCCCAGAACCCATCACCCGTGCCCCCACCCTGCAGGCAGCCCCCTCCACATGGCACACCACAGCCCCTAACACCCATGCCACCACCCCGCAGGCGGTCCTCTCGACGTGGGATACCCCAGACCCCATCACCCATGTCCCCACCCTACAGACAGCCCCCTCCACATGGGACACCCCACCCCAGCCCCCATCACCCAGGCCCCCACCTTGCAGGCAGCCCCCCCACATGGGATAGCCCATCACCCGTGCCCCTACCCTGCAGGCAGACCCCTCCACATGGGACACCCCAGCCCCTATCACCCATGCCCCCACCCTGCAGGCAGCTCCCTCGACATGGGACACACCTACCCCAGCCCCCATCACCCGTGCCCCCACCCTGCAGGCAGCCCCCTCCAGATGGAAGACCGCCACCCCAGACCCCATCACCCGTGCCCCCACCCTGCAGGCAGCCCCCTCCACATGGGACACCCCAGCCCCTATCACCCATGCCCCCACCCTGCAGTCAGCCCCATCAACATGGGACACACCTACCCCAGCCCCCATCACCCGTGCCCCCACTCTGGAGGCAGCCCCCTCCACATGGGACACCCCAGACCCCATCACGCATGCCTCCACCCTGCAGGCAGCCCCCTCCACGTGGGACACCCCGGCCCCCATCACCCATGCCTCCACCGCGCAGGCAACCCCCTCCACATGGGACAACCCAGCCCCCTCACCTGAGCCCCCACCCTGCAAGCAGCCCCCTCGACATGGGACAGGCGAGACCCCATCACCCATGCCCCCACCCTGCAGGCAGCCCCCTTCACATGGGACACCCCCACCCCAGACCCCATCACCCATGCCCCCCTGCACACAGCCCCCTCCACATGGGATACCCCAGAACGCATCACCTGTGCCCCCATCCTGCAGGCAGCCCCCTCCACACGGGATACCCAAGCCCCATACCCCATGCCCGCAACCTGCAGGCAGCCCCCTCCACATGCAACACCCCCACCCCAGGCCCCATCACCCATGCCACCACCCAGCAAGCAGCCGCCTCCACATGGGACAGCCGAGACCCCATCACCCATGCCCCCACCCTGCAGGTAGCCCCCTCCACATGCAACACCCCCACCCCAGGCCCCATCACCCATGCCACCACGCAGCAAGCAGCCGCCTCCACATGGGACACCCGAGACCCCATCACCCATGCCCCCACCCTGCGGCAGTCCCCTCCACATGGGACACCCCAGCCCCCATCACCTGTACCCCCACCCTGCAGCCAGCCCCCTCCACATGGGAGACCCCCACCCCAGACCCGTGCCGCCACCCTGCATGCAGCCCCCTCCACATGGGACACCCCAGACCTCATCACCCATGCCCCCACCCTGCAGGCAGCCCACTCACATGGGATACCCCAGCCCCCATCACCCATGCCCCACCCTGCAGGCAGACCCCTCCACATGGGACACACCCACCCCAGCCCCCATCACCCATGTCCCACCTTGCAGGCAGCCACCTCCACATGGGACACCCCCACCCCATCACCCGTGCTCCCACCCTGCAGGCAGCCCCCTCTGCATAGGACACCCTCACCTCAGCCCCCATCACCCATGACCGCACCCTGTAGGCAGCCCCCTTCACATAGGACACCCGAGACCCAATCACCCGTGCCCCCACCCTGCAAGCAGCCCCCTCGACATGGGACACCCGAGACCCAATTACCCGTGCCCCAACCCTGCAGACAGCCCCCTCCAAATGGGAGCACCCACCCCATTCCCCTCACCCATGCCCCCACCCTGCAGGCAGCCCCCCACATGGGACACCCCAGCCCCCATCAACCATGCCCCCACCCTGCAGGCCACCCCCTCCACATGGCACACCCCACCCCATTCCCATCACCCTTGTCCCACCCTGCAGGCATGCCCTTCCACATGGGATACTCCAGAACCCATCACCCGTGCCCCCACCCTGCAGGCAGCCCCTCCAGATGGCACACCCCAGCCCCTATCACCCATGCCCCCACCCTGCAGGCCGCCCCCTCCACATTGGAATCCCCCGCCCAGACCCCATCACCTGTGCCCCCATCCTGCAGGCAACCCCCTCCACATGGGATACTCCAGACCCCATCACCCGTTCCCCCACCCTGCAAGCGGCCCCCTCCACATGGGATACCCTAGCTCGCATCACCTGTGCCCCCACTCTGCAGGCAGCCCCCTCCACATGGGACACGCCAGCCCCCATCAGCCGTTCCCCCACCCTGCAAGCAGCCCCCTCCACATGGGATACCCTAGCTCGCATCACCTGTGCCCCCACTCTGCAGGCAGCTCCCTCGACATGGGACACACCAACCCCAGCCCGCATCACCCGTGCCCCCACCCTGCAGGCAGCCCCCTCCACATGGGACACCCCAGCCCCTATCACCCATGCCCCCACCCTGCAGTCATCCCGTCAACATGGGACACACCTACCCCAGCCCCCATCACCCGTCCCCCCACTCTGGAGGCAGCCCCCTCCACATGGGACTCCCCAGACCCCATCACGCATGCCTCCACCCTGCAGGCAGCCCCCTCCACATGGGACACCCCGGCCCCCATCACCCATGCCTCCACCGTGCAGGCAACCCCCTCCACATGGTACAACCCAGCCCCCTCGCCTGTGCCCCCACCCTGCAAGCAGCCCCCTCGACATGGGACACGTGAGACCCCATCACCCATGCCCCCCTGCAGACAGCCCCCTCCACATGGGACACCCCCACCCCAGCACCCATCACCCGTACCCCTACCCTGCAGGCAGCCCCTCCAAATGGGACACCCCAGCCCCATAACCTGTTCCCCACCCTGTAGGAGCCCCCTCTGCATGGGACACACCCATGCACCCACCCTGCAGGCAGCCCCCTCCACATGGCACACCCAAGACTCCATCCCCCATGCTGCCCCCTCCACATGGGACACCCCTAGCCCAGACCCCATCACCCGTGCCCCCCACGTGCAGGCAGCCCCCTCCACAGGGCATTCCCCAGCCTCGATCACCCATGCCCTCACCCTGCAGGCAGCCCTCTCCACATAGGACAGCTACACCCAAGCCCCCATCACCCGTGCAACCATACTGATGGCAGCCCCCTGCACATGGGACACCCCCACCCAAGTCCCTATCACCCATGCACCCACCCTGCAGACAACCCCCTCCACATGGGACACCACAGACCCCATCACCCGTTCCCCCAATCTGTAGGCAGCGCCCTCCACATGGGATACCCCAGCCCCCATCACCCGTGCCACCATACTGCAGGATGCCCCCTCCACATGGGACACCCTAGCCCCCATCAGCCAGGACCCCACCCTGCATGCAGCCCCACCACATGGGACACCCCCACCCCAGACCCCATGTCCCCCCTGCAAGCAGCCCCCTCCACATGGGATACCCCAGGCCGCATCACCTGTGCCCCCACTCTGCAGGCAGCCCCGTCCACATGGGACACACAAACCCCTGCCCCATCATCTGTTCCCCCAACCTGCAGGCAGCCACCTCCACATGCGACACCCCCACTCCAGCCCCCACCCTGCAGGCAGCCCCCTCCAAATGGGACACCCCAGCCCCATAATCTGTACCCCACCCTGTAGGCAGCCCCCTCTGCATGGGACACCCAATCACCCATGCCCCCACCCTGCAGGCAGCCCCCTCCACATGACACACCCAAGACTCCATCACCCATGCCACCCCCTCCACATGAGACACCTCCAGCCCAGACCCCATCACCCGTGCCCCCAACGTGCAGGCAGCCCCCTCCACAGAGCATTCCCCAGCCTCCATCACCCATGCACTCACCCTGCAGGCAGCCCTCTCCACATGGGACAGCTACACCCCAGCCCCCATCACCCGTGCCCCCATCCTGAAGGCAGCCCCATGCACATGGGACACACCCACCCTATCCCCATCACCCATGCCCCCGCCCTGCAGGCAGCCCCCTGCACATGGGACACCCCCACCCCAGACCCCATCTCCCATGCCTTCACCCTGCAGACAACCCGCTCCACATGGGACACCCCAGTCCCCATCAGCTGTGACCCCACCCTGCAGGCAGCCCCTCCACATGGGACACCCCAGCCCCATTACCCATGCCCCCACTCTGCAGGCAGGCCCCTTCACATGGGACACCCCACCCCATTCCCATCACCTGTGCCTCCACCCTGCAGGGAGAGCCTTCCTCGTGGGATACCCCAACCCCCATCATCCATGCCCCCACCCTGCAGGCAGCCCCCTCCACATGGAGCAAACCCACCCCAGCCCCCATCACCCATACCCCACCTTGCAGGCAGCCACCTCCACATGGGAAACCCCCACCCCATCACCCGTGCCCCCACCCTGCAGGCACAATCACATGCGACACCCCCACTTCAGCCCCCACCCTTCAACATGGGACACCCCAGCCCCCATCACCAATGCCCACACCCTGCAGGCAGCCCCCTCTGCATGGGACATCCTCACCTCAGCCCCCATCACCCATGCCCCCACCCTGCAGGCAGCCCCTTCACATGGGACACCCGACACCCCATCACCCGTACCCCCACCCTGCAGGCAGCCCCTTTCACATGGGACACCCCAGCCCCCATCACCCATGCCCCCACCCTGCAGGCAGCCCCTCTGCATGGGACATCCTCACCTCAGCCCCCATCACCCATGCCCCCACCCTGCAGACAGCCCCTTCACATGGGACACCTGAGACCCCATCACCCGTGCCCCACTCTGCAGGCAACCCCCTCCACATGGGACACCCCGGCCCCCATCACCCATGCCCCCACTGTGCAGGCAACCCCCTCCACATGGGACAACCCAGCCCCCATCACCCGTGCCCCCACCCTGCGAGCAGCCCCCTCCACATGGGACACCCGAGACCCCATCACCCATGCCCCCACCCTGCAGGCAGCCCCCTCCACATGGGACACTCCCACCCCAGACCCCATCACCAGTGCCCCCCCTGCAAGCAGCCCCCTCCACCTGGGATACTCCAGACTGTATCACCTGTGCCCCCACCCTGCAGGCAGCCCCCTCCACATGGGATACCCAAGCCCCATGCCCCATGCCTGCAACCTGCAGGCAGCCCACTCCACATGGGACACTCCCACCCCAGACCCCATCACCAGTGCCCCCCCTGCAGGCAGCCCCCTCCACCTGGGATACTCCAGACTGTATCACCTGTGCCCCCACCCTGCAGGCAGCCCCCTCCACATGGGATACCCAAGCCCCATGCCCCATGCCTGCAACCTGCAGGCAGCCCTCTCCACATGGAACACCCCGACCCCAGGCCCCATCACCCGGGCCAGCACCCAGCAAGCAGCCCCCTCCACATGGGACACCCGAGACCCCATCACCCATGCCCCCACCCTGCAGGCAGCCCCCTCCACATGGGACACCCCCACCCCAGCCCCATCACCCATGTCCCCACACTGCAGCAGCCCCCTCCACATGGGACACCCCAGCCCCCATCACCTGTACCCCCACAATGCAGGCAGCCCCCTCCACATGGGAAACCCCCACCCCATCACCCGTGCCCCCACCCTGCAGGCAGCCCCTTCAACATGGGACACCCCAGCCCCCATCACCCATGCCCACACCCTGCAGGCAGCCCCCTCTGCATGGGACATCCTCACCTCAGCCCCCATCACCCATGCCCCCACCCTGCAGCAGCCCCCTCCACATGGGACACCCCAGCCCCCATCACCTGTACCCCCACCCTGCAGGCAGCCCCCTCCACAAGGGAAACCCCCACCCCATCACCCGTACCCCCACCCTGCAGGCAGCCCCTTCAACATGGGACACCCCAGCCCCCATCACCCATGCCCACACCCTGCAGGCAGCCCCCTCTGCATGGGACATCCTCACCTCAGCTCCCATCACCCATGCCCCCACCCTGCAGGCAGCCCCCTCCACATAGGACACCCCCACCCCAGCCCCATCACCCATGTCCCCACCCTGCAGCAGCCCTCTACACATGGGACACCCCAGCCCCCATCACCTGTACCCCCACCTTGCAGGCAGCCACCTCCACATGGGAAACTCCCACCCCATCACCCGTGCCCCCACCCTGCAGGCAGCCCCTTCAACATGGGACACCCCAGCCCCAGTCACCCATGCCCACACCCTGCAGGCAGCACCCTCTGCATGGGACATCCTCACCTCAGCCCCCATCACCCATGCCCCCACCCTGCAGGCAGCCTCTTCACATGGGACACCCGAGACCCCATCACCCGTGCCCCACTCTGCAGGCAACCCCCTCCACATGGGACACCGTGGCCCCCATCACCCATGCCCCCACCGTGCAGGCAACCCCCTCCACATGGGACAACCCAGCCCATCACCCCTGCCCCCACCCTGCAAGCAGCCCCCTCCACATGGGACACCCGAGACCCCATCACCTGTACCCCCACCCTGCAGCCAGCCCCCTCCACATGGGAGACCCCCACCCCAGACCCGTGCCGCCACCCTGCATGCAGCCCCCTCCACATGGGACACCCCAGACCCCATCACCCATGCCCCCACCCTGCAGGCAGCCCACTCACATGGGATACCCCAGCCCCCATCACCCATGCCCCACCCTGCAGGCAGACCCCTCCACATGGGACACACCCACCCCAGCCCCCATCACCCATGTCCCACCTTGCAGGCAGCCACCTCCACATGGGACACCTCCACCCCATCACCCGTGCTCCCATCCTCCAGGCAACCCCTTCCGCATGGGACACCCCAGCCCCCATCACCAATGCCCACACCCTGCAGGCAGCCCCCTCTGCATGGGACATCCTCACCTCAGCCCCCATCACCCATGCCCCCACCCTGCAGGCAGCCCCTTCACATGGGACACCCGACACCCCATCACCCGTGCCCCCACCCTGCAGGCAGCCCCTTTCACATGGGACACCCCAGCCCACATCACCCATGCCCCCACCCTGCAGGCAGCCCCTCTGCATGGGACATCCTCACCTCAGCCCCCATCACACATGCCCCCACCCTGCAGACAGCCCCTTCACATGGGACACCTGAGACCCCATCACCCGTGCCCCACTCTGCAGGCAACCCCCTCCACATGGGACACCCCGGCCCCCATCACCCATGCCCCCACCGTGCAGGCAACCCCCTCCACATGGGACACCCGAGACCCCATCACCCATGCCCCCACCCTGCAGGCAGCCCCCTCCACATGGGACACTCCCACCCCAGACCCCATCACCAGTGCCCCCCTGCAGGCAGCCCCCTCCACCTGGGATACTCCAGGCTGTATCACCTGTGCCCCCACCCTGCAGGCAGCCCCCTCCACATGGGATACCCAAGCCCCATGCCCCATGCCTGCAACCTGCAGGCAGCCCACTCCACATGGGACACTCCCACCCCAGACCCCATCACCAGTGCCCCCCCTGCAGGCAGCCCCCTCCACCTGGGATACTCCAGACTGTATCACCTGTGCCCCCACCCTGCAGGCAGCCCCCTCCACATGGGATACCCAAGCCCCATGCCCCATGCCTGCAACCTGCAGGCAGCCCTCTCCACATGGAACACCCCGACCCCAGGCCCCATCACCCGGGCCAGCACCCAGCAAGCAGCCCCCTCCACATGGGACACCCGAGACCCCATCACCCATGCCCCCACCCTGCAGGCAGCCCCCTCCACATGGGACACCCCCACACCAGCCCCATCACCCATGTCCCCACACTGCAGCAGCCCCCTCCACATGGGACACCCCAGCCCCCATCACCTGTACCCCCACCCTGCAGGCAGCCCCCTCCACATGGGAAACCCCCACCCCATCACCCGTGCCCCCACCCTGCAGGCAGCCCCTTCAACATGGGACACCCCAGCCCCCATCACCCATGCCCACACCCTGCAGGCAGCCCCCTCTGCATGGGACATCCTCACCTCAGCCCCCATCACCCATGCCCCCACCCTGCAGCAGCCCCCTCCACATGGGACGCCCCAGCCCCCATCACCTGTACCCCCACCCTGCAGGCAGCCCCCTCCACATGGGAAACCCCCACCCCATCACCCGTACCCCCACCCTGCAGACAGCCCCTTCAACATGGGACACCCCAGCCCCCATCACCCATGCCCACACCCTGCAGGCAGCCCCCTCTGCATGGGACATCCTCACCTCAGCTCCCATCACCCATGCCCCCACCCTGCAGGCAGCCCCCTCCACATAGGACACCCCCACCCCAGCCCCATCACCCATGTCCCCACCCTGCAGCAGCCCTCTCCACATGGGACACCCCAGCCCCCATCACCTGTACCCCCACCTTGCAGGCAGCCACCTCCACATGGGAAACTCCCACCCCATCACCCGTGCCCCCACCTTGCAGGCAGCCCCTTCAACATGGGACACCCCAGTCACCCATGCCCACACCCTGCAGGCAGCCCCCTCTGCATGGGACATCCTCACCTCAGCCCCCATCACCCATGCCCCCACCCTGCAGGCAGCCCCTTCACATGGGACACCCGAGACCCCATCACCCGTGCCCCACTCTGCAGGCAACCCCCTCCACATGGGACACCGTGGCCCCCATCACCCATGCCCCCACCGTGCAGGCAACCCCCTCCACATGGGACAACCCAGCCCATCACCCCTGCCCCCACCCTGCAAGCAGCCCCCTCCACATGGGACACCCGAGACCCCATCACCCATGCCCCCACCCTGCAGACAGCCCCCTCCACATGGGACACCCCAGCCCCATCACCCATGTCCCCACCCTGCAGCAGCCCCCTCCACATGGGACACCCCAGCCCCCATCACCTGTACCCCCACGCTGCAGGCAGCCCCTTCCACATGGGACACCCCAGCCCTCATCACCCATGCCCCCACCCTGCAGGCAGCCCCCTCTGCATGGGACATCCTCACCTCAGCCACCATCACCCATGCCCCACCCTGCAGGCAGCCCCCTCCACATGGGACACCCAGTCCCCATCAGCTGTGACCCCACTCTGCAGGCAGGCCCCTTCACATGGGACACCCCACGCCATTCCCATCACCTGTGCCCCCACCCTGCAGGCAGACCCCTCCTTGTGGGATACCCCAACCCCATTACCCGTGCCCCCACTCTGCAGGCACGCCCCTTCTCATGGGACACCCCACCCCATTCCCATCACCTGTTCCCCCACTCTGCAGGCAACCCCCTCCACATGGGATACTGCAGACCGCATCTCTTGTGACCCCACCCTGCAGGCAGCCCCCTCCACATGGAACACCCCAGACCCCGTCACCCATCCTGCAGGCAGCCCCCTCCATATGGGACACCGCAGCTGCCATCACCCTTACCCCCACCCTGCAGGCAGCACCCTCCACATGTGACACCCCAGCCCCTATCACCTGTGCCCGCAGCCTGCAGGCAGCCCCCTCTACATGGGATACCCCAGACCCCATCACCCATGCACCCAACCTACAGGCAGCCCCCTTCACATGGGACACCCCACCCCTGCCCCCATCACCCAGGCACCCACCCTGCAGGCAGCCCCCTCCACATGGGATATCTCAGAACCCATCGCCCCTGCCCCCACCCCGTGCCCCCACCCTGCAGGCAGGCCCCTCCACATGGCACACCCCAGCCCCTATCACCCATGCCCCCACCCTGCAGGCAGTCCCCTCGACATGGGACACCCCAGATGCCATTACCCATGCCACCACCCTGCAGACAGCCTCCTCACCATGGGATACCCCAGACCCCATCACACATCCTGCAGGCAGCCCCCTCCATATGGGACACCGCAGCCACCATTCCCCTTACCCCCACCCTGCAGGCAGTACCCTCCACATGGGACACCCCAGCCCCCATCACCTCTGCCCCCACCCTGCAGGCAGTCCCCTCCACATGGGGTACCCCAGACCCCATCACCCATGCTCCCACCCTGCAGGCACCCCGCTCCACACGGGACGCCCCACCCCAGCCCCCATCACCCAGGCCCCCACCCTGCAGGCAGACCCTTCCAAATGGGATAGCCCAGAACTCATCACCCATGCCCCCACCCTGCAGGCAGCCCCTCCACATGGCACACCCCAGCCCCTAACACCCATGCCACCACCCCGCAGGCAGCCCTCTCGACATGGGATAGCCCAGAACCCATCACCCGTGCCCCCACCCCGTGCCCCCACCCTGCAGGCAGGCCCCTCCACATGGGATAGCCAGAACCCATCACCCGTGCCCCCAACCTACAGGCAGCCCCCTCCACATGGGACACCCCACCCCAGCCCCCATCACCCAGGCCCCCACCCTGCAGGCAGCCCCCTCCAAATGGGATAGCCCAGAACCCATCACCCGTGCCCCCAACCTACAGGCAGCCCCTCCACATGGGACACCCCACCCCAGCCCCCATCACCCAGGCCCCCACCCTGCAGGCAGCTGCCTCCACATGGGATAGCCCAGAACCCATCACCCGTGCCCCCACCCCGTGCCCCCACCCTGCAGGCAGGCCCCTCCACATGGCACACCCCAGCCCCTATCACCCATGCCCCCACCCCGCAGGCAGTCCTCCCGACGTGGGATACCCCAGACCCCATCACCCATGTCCCCACCCTACAGACAGCCCACTCCACATGGGACACCCCACCCCAGCCCCCATCACCCAGGCCCCCACCCTGCAGGCAGGCCCCTCCACATGGGATAGCCCAGAACCCATCACCCGTGCCCCCAACCTACAGGCAGCCCCCTCCACATGGGACACCCCACCCCAGCCCCCATCACCCAGGCCCCCACCCTGCAGGCAGCCCCCTCCAAATGGGATAGCCCAGAACCCATCACCCGTGCCCCCAACCTACAGGCAGCCCCTCCACATGGGACACCCCACCCCAGCCCCCATCATCCAGGCCCCCACCCTGCAGGCAGCCGCCTCCACATGGGATAGCCCAGAACCCATCACCCGTGCCCCCACCCTGCAGGCAGCCCCCTCGACATGGGACACCCCAGACGCCATTACCTGTGCCACCACCCTGCAGGCAGCCCCCTCACCATGGCATACCCCAGACCCCATCACCCACCCTGCAGGCAGCACCCTCCACATGGGACACCCCAGCCCCCATCACCTGTTCCCCCACCCTGCAGGCAGCTGCCTCCACATGGGATACCCCAGACCACATCACCCATGCCCCCACCCTACAGGCAGTCCGCTCCACATGGGACTCCCCACCCCAGCCCCCATCACCCAGGCCCCCACCCTGCAGGCAGCCCCCTCCAAATGGGATAGCCCAGAACCCATCACCCGTGCCCCCACCCTGCAGGCAGCCCCCTCCACATGGCACACCACAGCCCCTAACACCCATGCCACCACCCCGCAGGCAGTCCTCTCGACGTGGGATACCCCAGACCCCATCACCCATGTCCCCACCCTACAGACAGCCCCCTCCACATGGGACTCCCCACCCCAGCCCCCATCACCCAGGCCCCCACCTTGCAGGCAGCCCCCCCACATGGGATAGCCCATCACCCGTGCCCCTACCCTGCAGGCAGACCCCTCCACATGGGACACCCCAGCCCCTATCACTCATGCCCCCACCCTGCAGGCAGCTCCCTCGACATGGGACACACCTACCCCAGCCCCCATCACCCGTGCCCCCACCCTGCAGGCAGCCCCCTCCAGATGGAAGACCGCAACCCCAGACCCCATCACCCATGCCCCCACCCTGCAGGCAGCCCCCTCCACATGGGACACCCCAGCCCCTATCACCCATGCCCCCACCCTGCAGTCAGCCCCGTCAACATGGGACACACCTACCCCAGCCCCCATCACCCGTGCCCCCACTCTGGAGGCAGCCCCCTCCACATGGGACACCCCAGACCCCATCACGCATGCCTCCACCCTGCAGGCAGCCCCGTCCACATGGGACACCCCGGCCCCCATCACCCATGCCTCCACCGTGCAGGCAACCCCCTCCACATGGGACAACCCAGCCCCCTCACCTGTGCCCCCACCCTGCAAGCAGCCCCCTCGACATGGGACAGGCGAGACCCCATCACCCATGCCCCCACCCTGCAGGCAGCCCCCTCCACATGGGACACCCCCACCCCAGACCCCATCACCCATGCCCCTCTGCAGACAGCCCCCTCCACATGGGATACCCCAGAACGCATCACCTGTGCCCCCATCCTTCAGGCAGCCCTCTCCACACGGGATACCCAAGCCCCATACCCCATGCCCGCAACCTGCAGGCAGCCCCCTCCACATGCAACACCCCCACCCCAGGCCCCATCACCCATGCCACCACCCAGCAAGCAGCCGCCTCCACATGGGACACCCGAGACCCCATCACCCATGCCCCCACCCTGCAGGCAGCCCCCTCCACATGCAACACCCCCACCCCAGGCCCCATCACCCATGCCACCACCCAGCAAGCAGCCGCCTCCACATGGGACACCCGAGACCCCATCACCCATGCCCCCACCCTGCGGCAGTCCTCTCCACATGGGACACCCCAGCCCCCATCACCTGTACCCCCACCCTGCAGCAGCCCCCTCCACATGGGAGACCCCCACCCCAGACCCGTGCCGCCACCCTGCATGCAGCCCCCTCCACATGGGACACCCCAGACCCCATCACCCATGCCCCCACCCTGCAGGCAGCCCACTCACATGGGATACCCCAGCCCCCATCACCCATGCCCCACCCTGCAGGCAGACCCCTCCACATGGGACACACCCACCCCAGCCCCCATCACCCATGTCCCACCTTGCAGGCAGCCACCTCCACATGGGACACCCCCAACCCATCACCCGTGCTCCCATCTTCCAGGCAGCCCCTTCCGCATGGGACACCCCAGCCCCCATCACCCGTGCCCCCACCCTGCAGGCAGCCCCCTCTGCATAGGTCACCCTCACCTCAGCCCCCATCACCCATGACCCCACCCTGTAGGCAACCCCCTTCACATGGGACACCCGAGACCCAATCACCCGTGCCCCCACCCTGCAGGCAGGCCCCTCCACATGGGACACCCCAGCCCCCATCAGCTGTGACCCTACCCTGCATGCAGCCCCTCCACATCGGACATCCCAGCTCCCATCACCCGTGCCCCAACCCTGCAGACAGGCCCCTCCACATGGGAGCACCCACCCCATTCCCCTCACCCATGCCCCCACTCTGCAGGCAGCCCCCCACATGGGACACCCCAGCCCCCATCAACCATGCCCCCACCCTGCAGGCCACCCCCTCCACATGGCACACCCCACCCCATTCCCATCACCCTTGTCCCACCCTGCAGGCATGCCCCTCCACATGGGATACTCCAGAACCCATCACCCGTGCCCCCACCCTGCAGGCAGCCCCTCCAGATGGCACACCCCAGCCCCTATCACCCATGCCCCTACCCTGCAGGCAGCCCCCTCCACATTGGAATCCCCCGCCCAGACCCCATCACCTGTGCCCCCATCCTGCAGGCAACCCCCTCCACATGGGATACTCCAGACCCCATCACCCGTTCCCCCACCCTGCAAGCGGCCCCCTCCACATGGGATACCCTAGCTCGCATCACCTGTGCCCCCACTCTGCAGGCAGCCCCCTCCACATGGGACACGCCAGCCCCCATCAGCCGTTCCCCCACCCTGCAAGCAGCCCCCTCCACATGGGATACCCTAGCTCGCATCACCTGTGCCCCCACTCTGCAGGCAGCTCCCTCGACATGGGACACACCAACCCCAGCCCCCATCACCCGTGCCCCCACCCTGCAGGCAGCCCCCTCCACATGGGACACCCCAGCCCCTATCACCCATGCCCCCACCCTGCAGTCAGCCCCGTCAACATGGGACACACCTACCCCAGCCCCCATCACCCATCCCCCCACTCTGGAGGCAGCCCCCTCCACATGGGACACCCCAGACCCCATCACGCATGCCTCCACCCTGCAGGCAGCCCCCTCCACATGGGACACCCCGGCCCCCATCACCCATGCCTCCACCGTGCAGGCAACCCCCTCCACATGGGACAACCCAGCCCCCTCGCCTGTGCCCCCACCCTGCAAGCAGCCCCCTCGACATGGGACACGCGAGACCCCATCACCCATGCCCTCCTGCAGACAGCCCCCTCCACATGGGAGACCCCCACCCCAGACCCCATCACCCGTGCCGCCACCCTGCATGCAGCCCCCTCCACATGGGACACCCCAGACCCCATCACCCATGCCCCCACCCTGCAGGCAGCCCACTCACATGGGATACCCCAGCCCCCATCACCCGTGCCCCACCCTGCAGGCAGACCCCTCCACATGGGACACACCCACCCCAGCCCCCATCACCCATGTCCCACCTTGCAGGCAGCCACCTCCACATGGGACACCCCCACCCCATCATACGTGCTCCCATCCTCCAGGCAGCCCCTTCCGCATGGGACACCCCAGCCCCCATCACCCGTGCCCCCACCCTGCAGGCAGCGCCCTCTGCATAGAACACCCTAACTTCAGCCCCCATCACCCATGACCCCACCCTGTAGGCAGCCCCCTTCACATGGGACACCCAAGACCCAATTACCCGTGCCCCCACCCTGCAGGCAGGCCCCTCCACATGGGACACCCCAGCCCCCATCAGCCGTGACCCTACCCTGCATGCAGCCCCTCCACATCGGACATCCCAGCTCCCATCACCCGTGCCCCAACCCTGCAGACAGCCCCCTCCACATGGGAGCACCCACCCCATTCCCCTCACCCATGCCCCCACCCTGCAGGCAGCCCCCCCACATGGAACACCCCAGCCCCCATCAACCATGCCCCCACCCTGCAGGCCACCCCCTCCACATGGCACACCCCACCCCATTCCCATCACCCTTTTCCCACCCTGCAGGCATGCCCCTCCACATGGGATACTCCAGAACCCATCACCCGTGCCCCCACCCTGCAGGCAGCCACTCCAGATGGCACACCCCAGCCCCTATCACCCATGCCCCCACCCTGCAGGCAGCCCCCTCCACATTGGAATCCCCCGCCCAGACCCCATCACTTGTGCCCCCATCCTGCAGGCAACCCCCTCCACATGGGATACTCCAGACCCCATCACCCGTTCCCCCACCCTGCAAGCAGCCCCCTCCACATGGGATACCCTAGCTCGCATCACCTGTGCCCCCACTCTGCAGGCAGCCCCCTCCACATGGGACACGCCAGCCCCCATCAGCCGTGTCCCCACCCTGCAGGCAGCCCCTCCACATGGGACACCTCAACCCCCATCACCCGTGCCCCCACCCTGCAGACCGCCCCCTCCACATGGGACAACCCACCCTATTCCCATCACCTGTGTCCCCACGCTGCAGGCAGACCCCTCCACATGGGATACCCCAGCCCCCATCACTCATGTCCCCACCCTGCAGGCAGCCCCCTCCACATGGGACACTGCCAGCCCAGCCCTCATCACCCATGCCCCCACCCTGCAGGCAGCCCCCTCCACATGGGACACGCCCACCCTATCCCCCATCTCTCGTGCCCCCACCCTGCAGGCAGCCCCCTCCACATGGGACACCCCAGACCCCGTCACCCATCCTGCAGGCAGCCCCCTTCATATGGGACACCGCAGCTGCCATCACCCTCACCCCCACCCTGCAGGGAGCCCCCTCCACATGGGATACCCCAGACCCCATCACCCATGCCCCCACCCTACAGGAAGCCCCCTCCACATGGGACACCCCACCCCAGCCCCCATCACCCAGGCCCCCACCCTGCAGGCAGCCCCCTCCACATGGGATAGCCCAGAACCCATCACCCATGCCCCCACCCTGCAGGCAGCCCCCTCCACATGGCACAACCCAGCCCCTATCACCCATGCCCCGACCCTGCAGGCGGCCCCCTCGACATGGGACACCCCAGACCCCATCACCCGTGCCCCCACCCTGCAGGCATCCCCCTCCACATGGGACACCCCAGCCCCCATCAGCCGTGACCCTACCCTGCATGCAGCCCCTCCACATCGGACATCCCAGCTCCCATCACCCGTGCCCCAACCCTGCAGACAGCCCCCTCCACATGGGAGCACCCACCCCATTCCCCTCACCCATGCCCCCACCCTGCAGGCAGCCCCCCCACATGGAACACCCCAGCCCCCATCAACCATGCCCCCACCCTGCAGGCCACCCCCTCCACATGGCACACCCCACCCCATTCCCATCACCCTTTTCCCACCCTGCAGGCATGCCCCTCCACATGGGATACTCCAGAACCCATCACCCGTGCCCCCACCCTGCAGGCAGCCACTCCAGATGGCACACCCCAGCCCCTATCACCCATGCCCCCACCCTGCAGGCAGCCCCCTCCACATTGGAATCCCCCGCCCAGACCCCATCACTTGTGCCCCCATCCTGCAGGCAACCCCCTCCACATGGGATACTCCAGACCCCATCACCCGTTCCCCCACCCTGCAAGCAGCCCCCTCCACATGGGATACCCTAGCTCGCATCACCTGTGCCCCCACTCTGCAGGCAGCCCCCTCCACATGGGACACGCCAGCCCCCATCAGCCGTGTCCCCACCCTGCAGGCAGCCCCTCCACATGGGACACCTCAACCCCCATCACCCGTGCCCCCACCCTGCAGACCGCCCCCTCCACATGGGACAACCCACCCTATTCCCATCACCTGTGTCCCCACGCTGCAGGCAGACCCCTCCACATGGGATACCCCAGCCCCCATCACTCATGTCCCCACCCTGCAGGCAGCCCCCTCCACATGGGACAGTGCCAGCCCAGCCCTCATCACCCATGCCCCCACCCTGCAGGCAGCCCCCTCCACATGGGACACGCCCACCCTATCCCCCATCTCTCGTGCCCCCACCCTGCAGGCAGCCCCCTCCACATGGGACACCCCAGACCCCGTCACCCATCCTGCAGGCAGCCCCCTCCATATGGGACACCGCAGCTGCCATCACCCTCACCCGCACCCTGCAGTCAGCACCCTCCACATGGGACACCCCAGCCCCTATCACCTGTGCCCACACCCTGCAGGGAGCCCCCTCCACATGGGATACCCCAGACCCCATCACCCATGCCCCCACCCTACAGGAAGCCCCCTCCACATGGGACACCCCACCCCAGCCCCCATCACCCAGGCCCCCACCCTGCAGGCAGCCCCCTCCACATGGGATAGCCCAGAACCCATCACCCATGCCCCCACCCTGCAGGCAGCCCCCTCCACATGGCACAACCCAGCCCCTATCACCCATGCCCCGACCCTGCAGGCGGCCCCCTCGACATGGGACACCCCAGACCCCATCACCCGTGCCCCCACCCTGCAGGCATCCCCCTCACCATGGGATACACCAGACCCCATCACCCATCCTGCAGGCAGCCCCCTCCGTATGGGACACCGCAGCCGCCATCAAACTTACCCCACACTGCAGGCAGCACCCTCCACATGGGACACCCCAGCCCCCATCACCTGTGCCCCCACCCTGCAGGCAGCCCCCTCCACATAGAACACCCCACCCCAGCCCCTATCACCTAGGCCCCCACCCTGCAGGCAGCCCCCTCCAAATGGGATAGCCCAGAACCCATCACCCGTGCCACCACCCTGCAGGAGGCCCCCTCCACATGGCACACCCCAGCCGCTAACACCCATGCCCCCACCCTGCAGGCTGCCCTCTCGACATGGGATACCCCAGACCCCATCACCCATGCCCCCACCCTACAGGCAGCCCTCTCCACATGGGACACCCCACCCTAGCCCCCATCACCCAGGCCCCCACCCTGCAGGCAGCCCCCTCCACATGGTATAGCCCAGAACCCATCACCCATGCCCCTACCCTGCAGGCAGCCCATCCACATTGGAATCCCCCGCCCCAGACCCCATCACCTGGCCCCCCCATTCTGCAGGCAACCCCCCTCCACATGAGATACTCCAGACCCCATAACCCGTTCCCCCACCCTGCAAGCAGCCCCCTCCACATGGGATACCCTAGCCCGCATCACCTGTGCCCCCACCCTGCAGGCAGCCCCCTCCACATGGGACACCCCATCCCCCATCACCCGTGCCCCCACCTTGCAGGCAGACCCCTCCACATGCGATACCACAGCCCCCATCACCTGTGCCCCTGCCCTGCAGGCAGCCCCCTCCACATGGGACACCCCACCCTATTCCCATCACCTGTGCCCCTGCCCTGCAGGCAGCACCCACCACATGGGACAGCCCAGCCCCTATCACCTGTGCCCACACCCTGCAGGCAGCCCCGTCCACATGGGATACCCCAGACCCCATCACCCATGCCCCCACCCTACAGGCAGCCCTCTCCACATGGGACACCCCACCCCAGCCCCCATCACCCAGGCCCCCACCCTGCAGGCAGCCCCCTCCACATGGGATAGCCCAGAACCCATCACCCATGCCACCACCCTGCAAGAAGCCCCCTACACATGGCACACCCCAGCCCCTATCACCCATGCCCCAACCCTGCAGGCATCCCCCTAGACATGGGACACCCCAGACGCCATCACCCGTGCCCCCACCCTGCAGGCAGCCCCCTCACCATGGGATACCCCAGACCCCATCAACCATCCTGCAGGCAGCCCCCTCCATATGGGACACCGCAGTCGCCATCAACCTTACCCCACCCTGCAGGTATCACCCTCCACATGGGACACCCCAGCCCCCATCACCCGTGCCCCCACCCTGCAGGCAGCCCCTTCCACATGGGACATCCCACCCCAGCCCCCTTCACCCAGGCCCCCACCCTGCAGGCAGCCCCCTCCAAAAGGGATAGCCCAGAACCCATCACCCGTGCCACCATCCTGCAGGCCCCCCCCCCACATGGCACACCCTAGCCCCTAACACCCATGCCTCCACCCTGCAGGCAGCCGTCTCGACATGGGATACCCCAGACCCCATCACCCATGCCCCCACCCAACAGACAGCCCCCTCCACATGGGACACCCCACCCCAGCCCCCATCACCCAAGCCCCCACCCCGCAGGCAGCGCCCTCCACATGGGATACCCCAGACCGCATCACCTGTGCCTCCCATTCTGCAGGCAGCCCCCTCCCCATGGAACACAAACACCCCTGCCCCATCACCCATTCCCCCAACCTGCAGCCAGCCCTCTCCACATGCGACACCCCCACCCAAGCCCCCACCCTGCAGGCAGCCCCCTCCACATGGGACTCCTCCACCCTAGCCCCAATCACCCGTACCCCCACCCTGCAGGCAGTCCCCTCCAAATGGGAAACCCCCACCCCAGAGCCCATCACCGTGCCCCCAACCTGCAGGCAGCCCCCTCCACATGCGACACCCCCACCCCAGCCCCCATCACCCATGCCCCCACCCTGCAGGCAGCCCCCTCCAGATGGGATACGCCAGCCCTCATCACCTGTGCCCCACCCTGCAGGCAGCCCCATCTACATGGGACACCCCACTCCATTCCCATTACCCGTGCCCAACACCTTGCAGGCAGACCCCTCCACATGCGATACCACAGCCCCCATCACCTGTGCCCCTGCCCTGCAGGCAGCCCCCTCCACATGGGACATCCCCACCCCAGCCCCCATCACCCATGCCCCCACCCTGCAGGCAGCCCTCTCCACATAGGACACCCCCACCCCATCACTCGTGCCCCCACCATGCAGGCAGCCCCCTCCACATGGGACACCCCAGCCTCCATCACCCATGCCCCCACCCTACAGGCAGCCCCCTCTGCATGTGACACCCTCACCCCAGCCCCAATCACCCATGCCCCCACCCTGCAGGCAGCCCCCTGCACATGGGACACCCGAGACCCCATCACCCATGCCCCCAACCTGCAGGCAGCCCCCTTCCCATCGGACTCCCCCACCCCCATCTCCCATGCCCCACCCTGCAGGCAGCCCCCCTCCACATGGGACATCCCACCCCAGCCCCCATCACCCAGGCCCCCACCCTGCAGGCAGCCCGCTCCACATGGAATAGCCCAGAACCCATCACCCATACCCCCACCCTGCAGGCAGCCCCCTCCACATGGGATACCCCAGACCCCATCACCCATGCCCCCACCCTACAGGCAGCCCCCTCCACATGGGACAACCCACCCCAGCCCCCATCACCCAGGCCCCCACCCTGCAGGCAGTCCCCTCCACATGGGATAGCCCAGAACCCATCACCCATGCCCCCACCCTGCAGGCAGCCCCTCCACATGGCACACCCCAGCCCCTATCACCCATGCCCGACCCTGCATGCAGCCCCCTCGACATGGGACACACCAGACCCCATCACCCGTGCCCCCACCCTGCAGGCAGCCCCCTCCCCATGGGATACCCCAGACCCCATCACCCATCCTGCAGGCAGCCCCCTCCATGTGGGACACCGCAGCTGCCATCAACCTTACCCCACCCTGCAGGCAGCACCTTCCACATGGGACACCCCAGCCCCATCACCTGTTCCCCAACCCTGTACGCAGCCCCCTCCACATGGGATACCCCAGGCCCCATCACTCATGCCCTCACCCTACAGGCAGCCTTCTCCACATGGGACACCCCACCCCAGCCCCCATCACCTAGGCCCCCACCCTGCAGGCAGCCCCCTCCAAATGGGATAGCTCAGAACCCATCACCCGTGCCCCCACCCTGCAGACAGCCCCCTCCACATGGCACACCCCAGCCCCTAACACCCATGCCCCCACCCTGCAGGCAGCCCTCTCGAAATGGGATACCCCAGAGCCCATCACCCATGCCCCCACCCAACAGACAGCCCCCTCTACATGGGACACCCCACCCCAGCCCCCATCACCCAGGCCCCCACCCTGCAGACTGCGCCCTCCACATGGGATAGCCCAGAACCCATCACCCGTGCCCCCACCCTGCAGGCAGACCCCTCCACATGGCACACCCCAGCCCCTATCACCCGTGCCCCCACCCTGCAGGCAGCCCCCTCCAGATGGAAGACCCCCACCCCAGACCCCATCACCCGTGCCCCTACCCTGCAGGCAGCCCCCTCCACATGGGACACCCCAGCCCCTATCACCCATGCCCCACCCTGCAGGCAGCCCCCTCGACATGGGACACCCCAGCCCCCATCAGCCGTGACCCTACCCTGCAGGCAGCCCCCTCCACATGGCACACCCCAGCCCCTAACACCCATGCCCCCACCCTGCAGGCAGCCCTCTCGAAATGGGATACCCCAGACCCCATCACCCATGCCCCCACCCAACAGACAGCCCCCTCCACATGGGACACCCCACCCCAGCCCCCATCACCCAGGCCTCACCCTGCAGGCTGCGCCCTCCACATGGGATAGCCCAGAACCCATCACCCATGCCCCCACCCTGCAGGCAGACCCCTCCACATGGCACACCCCAGCCCCTATCACCCATGCCCCCACCCTGCAGGCAGCTCCCTCGACATGGGACACACCTACTCCAGCCCCCATCACCCGTGCCCCCACCTTGCAGGCAGCCCCCTCCAGATGGAAGACCCCCACCCCAGACCCCATCACCCGTGCCCCTACCCTGCAGGCAGCCCCCTCCACATGGGACACCCCAGCCCCTATCACCCATGCCCCAGCCTGCAGGCAGCCCCCTCGACATGGGACACACCTACCCCAGCCCCCATCACCCATGCCCCCACCCTGCAGGCAGCCCCCTCCACATGGGACACCCGAACCCCCATCAGCCGTGACCCTACCCTGAAGGCAGCCCCTCCACATGGGACATCCCAGCTCCTTTCACCCGTGCCCCAACCCTGCAGACAGCCCCCTCCACATGGCACACCCCAGCCCCTAACACCCATGCCCCCACCCTGCAGGCAGCCCTCTCGAAATGGGATACCCCAGAGCCCATCACCCATGCCCCCACCCAACAGACAGCCCCCTCTACATGGGACACCCCACCCCAGCCCCCATCACCCAGGCCCCCACCCTGCAGACTGCGCCCTCCACATGGGATAGCCCAGAACCCATCACCCGTGCCCCCACCCTGCAGGCAGACCCCTCCACATGGCACACCCCAGCCCCTATCACCCGTGCCCCCACCCTGCAGGCAGCCCCCTCCAGATGGAAGACCCCCACCCCAGACCCCATCACCCGTGCCCCTACCCTGCAGGCAGCCCCCTCCACATGGGACACCCCAGCCCCTATCACCCATGCCCCACCCTGCAGGCAGCCCCCTCGACATGGGACACCCCAGCCCCCATCAGCCGTGACCCTACCCTGCAGGCAGCCCCCTCCACATGGCACACCCCAGCCCCTAACACCCATGCCCCCACCCTGCAGGCAGCCCTCTCGAAATGGGATACCCCAGAGCCCATCACCCATGCCCCCACCCAACAGACAGCCCCCTCCACATGGGACACCCCACCCCAGCCCCCATCACCCAGGCCTCACCCTGCAGGCTGCGCCCTCCACATGGGATAGCCCAGAACCCATCACCCATGCCCCCACCCTGCAGGCAGACCCCTCCACATGGCACACCCCAGCCCCTATCACCCATGCCCCCACCCTGCAGGCAGCTCCCTCGACATGGGACACACCTACTCCAGCCCCCATCACCCGTGCCCCCACCTTGCAGGCAGCCCCCTCCAGATGGAAGACCCCCACCCCAGACCCCATCACCCATGCCCCACCCTGCAGGCAGCCCCCTCGACATGGGACACCCCAGCCCCCATCAGCCGTGACCCTACCCTGCAGGCAGCCCCCTCCACATGGCACACCCCAGCCCCTAACACCCATGCCCCCACCCTGCAGGCAGCCCTCTCGAAATGGGATACCCCAGAGCCCATCACCCATGCCCCCACCCAACAGACAGCCCCCTCCACATGGGACACCCCACCCCAGCCCCCATCACCCAGGCCTCACCCTGCAGGCTGCGCCCTCCACATGGGATAGCCCAGAACCCATCACCCATGCCCCCACCCTGCAGGCAGACCCCTCCACATGGCACACCCCAGCCCCTATCACCCATGCCCCCACCCTGCAGGCAGCTCCCTCGACATGGGACACACCTACCCCAGCCCCCATCACCCATGCCCCCACCCTGCAGGCAGCCCCCTCCACATGGGACACCCGAACCCCCATCAGCCGTGACCCTACCCTGAAGGCAGCCCCTCCACATGGGACATCCCAGCTCCTTTCACCCGTGCCCCAACCCTGCAGACAGCCCCCTCCACATGGGACTACCCACCCCATTCCCATCACACATGCCCCCACCCTGCAGGCAGACCCCTCCACATGGGATACCCCAGCCATCACCAGTGCCCCCACCCTGCAGGTAGCCCCCTCCACATGGAACACCCCCAGCCCCCATTATCCATGCCCCCATCCTGCAGTCAGTCCCCTCCACATGGGACACCCCCACCCCAGCCCCCATCACCCGTACCCCTACCCTGCAGGCATCCTCTCCAAATGGGACACCCCAGCCCCATAACCTGTGCCCCACCCTGTAGGAGCCCCCTCGGCACGGGACACACCCATGCCCCCACCCTGCAGGCAGCCCCCTCCACATGGCACACCCAAGACTCCATCACCCATGCTGCCCCCTCCACATGGGACACCCCTAGCCCAGACCCCATCACCCGTGCCCCCAACGTGCAGGCAGCCCCCTCCACAGGGCATACCCCAGCCTCCATCACCCATGCCCTCACCCTGCAGGCAGCCCTCTCCACATAGGACAGCTACACCCAAGCCCCCATCACCCGTGCAACCATACTGATGGCAGACCCCTGCACATGGGACACCCCCACCCAAGTCCCTATCACCCATGCACCCACCCTGCAGGAAGCCCCCTCCACATGGGAAACCCCCACCCTATCCCCATCACCTGTTCCTCCTCCCTCCAGGCAGCTCCCTGCACATGGGACACCCCCACCCCAGACCCCATCTCCAATGCCCTCACCCTGCAGACAACCCCCTCCACATGGGACACCACAGACCCCATCACCCTTCCCCCAATCTGTAGGCAGCGCCCTCCACATGGGATACCCCAGCCCCCATCACTCGTGCCCCCATACTGCAGGACGCCCCCTCCACATGGGACACCCTAGCCCCCATCAGCCAGGACCCCACCCTGCATGCAGCCCCACCACATGGGACACCCCCACCCCAGACCCCATGTCCCCCCTGCAAGCAGCCCCCTCCACATGGGATACCCCAGACCGCATCACCTGTGCCCCCACTCTGCAGGCAGCCCCGTCCACATAGGACACACACACCCCTGACCCATCACCTGTTCCCCCAACCTGCAGGCAGCCACCTCCACATGCGACACCCCCACTCCAGACCCCACCCTGCAGGCAGCCCTCCTCCAAATGGGACACCCCAGCCCCATAATCTGTACCCCACCCTGTAGGCAGCCCCCTCTGCATGGGACACACCCAATCACCCTGCCCCCACCCTGCAGGCAGCCCCCTCCACATGACACACCCAAGACTCCATCACCATGCCACCCCCTCCACATGAGACACCCCCAGCCCAGACCCCATTACCCGTGCCCCCAACGTGCAGGCAGCCCCCTCCACAGGGCATTCCCCAGCCTCCATCACCCATGCACTCACCCTGCAGGCAGCCCTCTCCACATGGGACAGCTACACCCCAGCCCCCATCACCCGTGCCCCCATCCTGAAGGCAGCCCCCTGCACATGGGATACCCCCACCCCAGTCCCTATCACACGTGCACCCACCCTGCAGGCAGCCCCCTCCACATGGGACACCCCCACCCTATCCCCATCACCCATGCCCCCGCCCTGCAGGGAGCCCCCTCCACATGGAACACCCCCACCCCAGTCCCCATTATCCATGCCCCCATCCTGCAGTCAGCCCCCTCCACATGGGACACCCCCACCCCAGCCCCCATCACCCGTACCCCTACCCTGCAGGCAGCCCCTCCAAATGGGACACCCCAGCCCCATAACCTGTGCCCCACCCTGTAGGAGCCCCCTCTGCACGGGACACACCCATGCCCCCCTGCAGGCAGCCCCCTCCACATGGGACACACCCACCCTATCCCCCATCTCTCGTGCCCCACCCTGCAGGCTGCCCCCTCCACATGGGACACCCCAGACCCCGTCACCCATCTTGCAGGCAGCCCCCTCCATATGGGACACCGCAGCTGCCATCACCCTTACCCCCACCCTGCAGGCAGCACCCACCACATGGGACAGTCCAGCCCCTATCACCTGTGCCCACACCCTGCAGGCAGCCCCGTCCACATGGGATACCCCAGACCCCATCACCCATGCCCCCACCCTACAGGTAGCCCTCTCCACATGGGACACCCCACCCCAGCCCCCATCACCCAGGCCCCCACCCTGCAGTCAGCCCCCTCCACATGGGATAGCCCAGAACCCATCACCCATGCCACCACCCTGCAAGAAGCCCCCTACACATGGCACACCCCAGCCCCTATCACCCATGCCCCAACCCTGCAGGCAGCCCCCTCGACATGGGACACCCCAGACGCCATCACCCGTGCCCCCACCCTGCAGGCAGCCCCCTCACCATGGGATACCCCAGACCCCATCCCCCATCCTGCAGGCAGCCCCCTCCATATGGGACACCGCAGTCGCCATCAACCTTACCCCACCGTGCAGGTATCACCCTCCACATGGGACACCCCAGCCCCCATCACCCGTGCCCCCACCCTGCAGGCAGCCCCTTCCACATGGGACACCCCACCCCAGCCCCCTTCACCCAGGCCCCCACCCTGCAGGCAGCCCCCTCCAAATGGGATAGCCCAGAACCCATCACCCGTGCCACCACCCTGCAGGCCCCCCCCCACATGGCACACCCTAGCCCCTAACACCCATGCTCCCACCCTGCAGGCAGCCGTCTCGACATGGGATACCCCAGACCCCATCACCCATGCCCCCACCCAACAGACAGCCCCCTCCACATGGGACACCCCACCCCAGCCCCCATCACCCAAGCCCCCACCCTGCAGGAAGCGCCCTCCACATGGGATACCCCAGACCGCATCACCTGTGCCTCCCATTCTGCAGGCAGCCCCCTCCCCATGGGACACAAACACCCCTGCCCCCATCACCCATTCCCCCAACCTGCAGGCAGCCCTCTCCACATGCGACACCCCCACCCAAGCCCCCACCCTGCAGGCAGCCCCCTCCACATGGGACTCCTCCACCCTAGCCCCAATCACCCGTACCCCCACCCTGCAGGCAGTCCCCTCCAAATGGGAGACCCCCACCCCAGAGCCCATCACCCGTGCCCCCAACCTGCAGGCAGCCCCCTCCACATGCGACACCCCCACCCCAGCCCCCATCACCCATGCCCCCACCCTGCAGGCAGCCCCCTCCAGATGGGATACGCCAGCCCTCATCACCTGTGCCCCACCCTGCAGGCAGCCCCATCTACATGGGACACCCCACTCCATTCCCATTACCCGTGCCCAACACCTTGCAGGCAGACCCCTCCACATGCGATACCACAGCCCCCATCACCTGTGCCCCTGCCCTGCAGGCAGCAACCTCCACATGGGACATCCCCACCCCAGCCTCCATCACCCATGCCCCCACCCTGCAGGCAGCCCCCTCCACATAGGACACCCCCACCCCATCACTCGTGCCCCCACCCTGCAGGCAGCCCCCTCCACATGGGACACCCCAGCCTCCATCACCCATGCCCCCACCCTGCAGGCAGCCCCCTCTGCATGTGACACCCTCACCCCAGCCCCCATCACCCATGCCCCCACCCTGCAGGCAGCCCCCTGCACATGGGACACCTGAGACCCCATCACCCATTCCCCCAACCTGCAGGCAGCCCCCTTCACATCGGACTCCCCCACCCCCATCACCCATGCCCCCACCCTGCAGGCAGCCCCCCTCCACATGGGACATCCCACCCCAGCCCCCATCACCCAGGCCCCCACCCTGCAGGCAGCCCCCTCCACGTGGAATAGCCCAGAACCCATCACCCATGCCCCCACCCTACAGGCAGCCCCCTCCACATGGGACAACCCACCCCAGCCCCCATCACCCAGGCCCCCACCCTGCAGGCAGTCCCCTCCACATGGGATAGCCCAGAACCCATCACCTATGCCCCCACCCTGCAGGCAGCCCCTCCACATGGCACACCCCAGCCCCTATCACCCATGCCCGACCCTGCATGCAGCCCCCTCGACATGGGACACACCAGACCCCATCACCCGTGCCCCCACCCTGCAGGCAGCCCCCTCCCCATGGGATACCCCAGACCCCATCACCCATCCTGCAGGCAGCCCCCTCCATGTGGGACACCGCAGCTGCCATCAACCTTACCCCACCCTGCAGGCACCACCTTCCACATGGGACACCCCAGCCCCATCACCTGTTCCCCAACCCTGTACGCAGCCCCCTCCACATGGGATACCCCAGGCCCCATCACTCATGCCCTCACCCAACAGGCAGCCTTCTCCACATGGGACACCCCACCCCAGCCCCCATCACCTAGGCCCCCACCCTGCAGGCAGCCCCCTCCAAATGGGATAGCTCAGAACCCATCACCCGTGCCCCCACCCTGCAGACAGCCCGCTCCACATGGCACACCCCAGCCCCTAACACCCATGCCCCCACCCTGCAGGCAGCCCTCTCGAAATGGGATACCCCAGAGCCCATCACCCATGCCCCCACCCAACAGACAGCCCCCTCCACATGGGACACCCCACCCCAGCCCCCATCACCCAGGCCCCAACCCTGCAGACTGCGCCCTCCACATGGGATAGCCCAGAACCCATCACCCGTGCCCCCACCCTGCAGGCAGACCCCTCCACATGGCACACCCCAGCCCCTATCACCCGTGCCCCCACCCTGCAGGCAGCCCCCTCCAGATGGAAGACCCCCACCCCAGACCACATCACCCGTGCCACTACTCTGCAGGCAGCCCCCTCCACATGGGACACCACAGCCCCTATCACCCATGCCCCACCCTGCAGGCAGCCCCCTCGACATGGGACACACCTACCCCAGCCCCCATCACCCGTGCCCCCACCCTGCAGGCAGCCCCCTCCACATGGGACACCCCAGCCCCCATCAGCCGTGACCCTACCCTGCAGGCAGCCCCCTCCACATGGCACACCCCAGCCCCTAACACCCATGCCCCCACCCTGCAGGGAGCCCTCTCGAAATGGGATACCCCAGAGCCCATCACCCATGCCCCCACCCAACAGACAGCCCCCTCCACATGGGACACCCCACCCCAGCCCCCATCACCCAGGCCTCACCCTGCAGGCTGTGCCCTCCACATGGGATACCCCAGCCATCACCAGTGCCCCCACCCTGCAGGGAGCCCCCTCCACATGGAACACCCCCACCCCAGCCCCCATTATCCATGCCCCCATCCTGCAGTCAGTCCCTTCCACATGGGACACCCCCACCCCAGCCCCCATCACCCGTACCCCTACCCTGCAGGCATCCCCTCCAAATGGGACACCCCAGCCCCATAACCTGTGCCCCACCCTGTAGGAGCCCCCTCTGCACGGGACACACCCATGCCCCCACCCTGCAGGCAGCCCCCTCCACATGCCACACCCAAGACTCCATCACCCATGCTGCCCCCTCCACATGGGACACCCCTAGCCCAGACCCCATCACCCGTGCCCCCCACGTGCAGGCAGCCCCCTCCACAGGGCATACCCCAGCCTCCATCACCCATGCCCTCACCCTGCAGGCAGCCCTCTCCACATAGGACAGCTACACCCAAGCCCCCATCACCCGTGCAGCCATACTGATGGCAGCCCCCTGCACATGGGACACCCCCACCCAAGTCCCTATCACCCATGCACCCACCCTGCAGGCAGCCCCCTCCACATGGGAAACCCCCACCCTATCCCCATCACCTGTTCCTCCTCCCTCCAGGCAGCCCCCTGCACATGGGACACCCCCACCCCAGACCCCATCTCCCATGCCCTCACCCTGCAGACAACCCCCTCCACATGGGACACCACAGACCCCATCACCCATGCCCCCACCCTACAGGAAGCCCCCTCCACATGGGACACCCCACCCCAGCCCCCATCACCCAGGCCCCCACCCTGCAGGCAGCCCCCTCCACATGGGATAGCCCAGAACCCATCACCCATGCCCCCACCCTGCAGGCAGCCCCCTCCACATGGCACAACCCAGCCCCTATCACCCATGCCCCGACCCTGCAGGCGGCCCCCTCGACATGGGACACCCCAGACCCCATCACCCGTGCCCCCACCCTGCAGGCATCCCCCTCACCATGGGATACACCAGACCCCATCACCCATCCTGCAGGCAGCCCCCTCCGTATGGGACACCGCAGCCGCCATCAAACTTACCCCACACTGCAGGCAGCACCCTCCACATGGGACACCCCAGCCCCCATCACCTGTGCCCCCACCCTGCAGGCAGCCCCCTCCACATAGAACACCCCACCCCAGCCCCTATCACCTAGGCCCCCACCCTGCAGGCAGCCCCCTCCAAATGGGATAGCCCAGAACCCATCACACGTGCAACCACCCTGCAGGAGGCCCCCTCCACATGGCACACCCCAGCCGCTAACACCCATGCCCCCACCCTGCAGGCTGCCCTCTCGACATGGGATACCCCAGACCCCATCACCCATGCCCCCACCCTACAGGCAGCCCTCTCCACATGGGACACCCCACCCTAGCCCCCATCACCCAGGCCCCCACCCTGCAGGCAGCCCCCTCCACATGGTATAGCCCAGAACCCATCACCCATGCCCCTACCCTGCAGGCAGCCCATCCACATTGGAATCCCCCGCCCCAGACCCCATCACCTGGCCCCCCATTCTGCAGGCAACCCCCCTCCACATGAGATACTCCAGACCCCATAACCCGTTCCCCCACCCTGCAAGCAGCCCCCTCCACATGGGATACCCTAGCCCGCATCACCTGTGCCCCCACCCTGCAGGCAGCCCCCTCCACATGGGACACCCCATCCCCCATCACCCGTGCCCCCACCTTGCAGGCAGACCCCTCCACATGCGATACCACAGCCCCCATCACCTGTGCCCCTGCCCTGCAGGCAGCCCCCTCCACATGGGACACCCCACCCTATTCCCATCACCTGTGTCCCCACCCTGCAGGCAGACCCCTCCACACGGGATACCCCAGCCCCATCACTCGTGTCCCCACCCTGCAGGCAGCCCCCTCCACATGTGACACTGCCACCCCAGCCCTCATCACCCATGCCCCCCCTGCAGGCAGCCCCCTCCACATGGGACACACCCACCCTATCCCCTATCTCTCGTGCCCCCACCCTGCAGGCTGCCCCCTCCACATGGGACACCCCAGACCCCGTCACCCATCTTGCAGGCAGCCCCCTCCATATGGGACACCGCAGCTGCCATCACCCTTACCCCCACCCTGCAGGCAGCACCCACCACATGGGACAGCCCAGCCCCTATCACCTGTGCCCACACCCTGCAGGCAGCCCCGTCCACATGGGATACCCCAGACCCCATCACCCATGCCCCCACCCTACAGGCAGCCCTCTCCACATGGGACACCCCACCCCAGCCCCCATCACCCAGGCCCCCACCCTGCAGGCAGCCCCCTCCACATGGGATAGCCCAGAACCCATCACCCATGCCACCACCCTGCAAGAAGCCGCCTACACATGGCACACCCCAGCCCCTATCACCCATGCCCCAACCCTGCAGGCATCCCCCTAGACATGGGACACCCCAGACGCCATCACCCGTGCCCCCACCCTGCAGGCAGCCCCCTCACCATGGGATACCCCAGACCCCATCAACCATCCTGCAGGCAGCCCCCTCCATATGGGACACCGCAGTCGCCATCAACCTTACCCCACCCTGCAGGTATCACCCTCCACATGGGACACCCCAGCCCCCATCACCCGTGCCCCCACCCTGCAGGCAGCCCCTTCCACATGGGACACCCCACCCCAGCCCCCTTCACCCAGGCCCCCACCCTGCAGGCAGCCCCCTCCAAAAGGGATAGCCCAGAACCCATCACCCGTGCCACCATCCTGCAGGCCCCCCCCACATGGCACACCCTAGCCCCTAACACCCATGCCACCACCCTGCAGGCAGCCGTCTCGACATGGGATACCCCAGACCCCATCACCCATGCCCCCACCCAACAGACAGCCCCCTCCACATGGGACACCCCACCCCAGCCCCCATCACCCAAGCCCCCACCCCGCAGGCAGCGCCCTCCACATGGGATACCCCAGACCGCATCACCTGTGCCTCCCATTCTGCAGGCAGCCCCCTCCCCATGGAACACAAACACCCCTGCCCCCATCACCCATTCCCCCAACCTGCAGCCAGCCCTCTCCACATGCGACACCCCCACCCAAGCCCCCACCCTGCAGGCAGCCCCCTCCACATGGGACTCCTCCACCCTAGCCCCAATCACCCGTACCCCCACCCTGCAGGCAGTCCCCTCCAAATGGGAAACCCCCACCCCAGAGCCCATCACCGTGCCCCCAACCTGCAGGCAGCCCCCTCCACATGCGACACCCCCACCCCAGCCCCCATCACCCATGCCCCCACCCTGCAGGCAGCCCCCTCCAGATGGGATACGCCAGCCCTCATCACCTGTGCCCCACCCTGCAGGCAGCCCCATCTACATGGGACACCCCACTCCATTCCCATTACCCGTGCCCAACACCTTGCAGGCAGACCCCTCCACATGCGATACCACAGCCCCCATCACCTGTGCCCCTGCCCTGCAGGCAGCCCCCTCCACATGGGACATCCCCACCCCAGCCCCCATCACCCATGCCCCCACCCTGCAGGCAGCCCTCTCCACATAGGACACCCCCACCCCATCACTCGTGCCCCCACCCTGCAGGCAGCCCCCTCCACATGGGACACCCCAGCCTCCATCACCCATGCCCCCACCCTACAGGCAGCCCCCTCTGCATGTGACACCCTCACCCCAGCCCCAATCACCCATGCCCCCACCCTGCAGGCAGCCCCCTGCACATGGGACACCCGAGACCCCATCACCCATGCCCCCAACCTGCAGACAGCCCCCTTCACATCGGACTCCCCCACCCCCATCACCCATGCCCCACCCTGCAGGCAGCCCCCCTCCACATGGGACATCCCACCCCAGCCCCCATCACCCAGGCCCCCACCCTGCAGGCAGCCCCCTCCACATGGAATAGCCCAGAACCCATCACCCATACCCCCACCCTGCAGGCAGCCCCCTCCACATGGGATACCCCAGACCCCATCACCCATGCCCCCACCCTACAGGCAGCCCCCTCCACATGGGACAACCCACCCCAGCCCCCATCACCCAGGCCCCCACCCTGCAGGCAGTCCCCTCCACATGGGATAGCCCAGAACCCATGACCCATGCCCCCACCCTGCAGGCAGCCCCTCCACATGGCACACCCCAGCCCCTATCACCCATGCCCGACCCTGCATGCAGCCCCCTCGACATGGGACACACCAGACCCCATCACCCGTGCCCCCACCCTGCAGGCAGCCCCCTCCCCATGGGATACCCCAGACCCCATCACCCATCCTGCAGGCAGCCCCCTCCATGTGGGACACCGCAGCTGCCATCAACCTTACCCCACCCTGCAGGCAGCACCTTCCACATGGGACACCCCAGCCCCATCACCTGTTCCCCAACCCTGTATGCAGCCCCCTCCACATGGGATACCCCAGGCCCCATCACTCATGCCCTCACCCTACAGGCAGCCTTCTCCACATGGGACACCCCACCCCAGCCCCCATCACCTAGGCCCCCACCCTGCAGGCAGCCCCCTCCAAATGGGATAGCTCAGAACCCATCACCCGTGCCCCCACCCTGCAGACAGCCCCCTCCACATGGCACACCCCAGCCCCTAACACCCATGCCCCCACCCTGCAGGCAGCCCTCTCGAAATGGGATACCCCAGAGCCCATCACCCATGCCCCCACCCAACAGACAGCCCCCTCTACATGGGACACCCCACCCCAGCCCCCATCACCCAGGCCCCCACCCTGCAGACTGCGCCCTCCACATGGGATAGCCCAGAACCCATCACCCGTGCCCCCACCCTGCAGGCAGACCCCTCCACATGGCACACCCCAGCCCCTATCACCCGTGCCTCCACCCTGCAGGCAGCCCCCTCCAGATGGAAGACCCCCACCCCAGACCCCATCACCCGTGCCCCTACCCTGCAGGCAGCCCCCTCCACATGGGACACCCCAGCCCCTATCACCCATGCCCCACCCTGCAGGCAGCCCCCTCGACATGGGACACACCTACCCCAGCCCCCATCACCCATGCCCCCACCCTGCAGGCAGCCCCCTCCACATGGGACACCCCAGCCCCCATCAGCCGTGACCCTACCCTGCAGGCAGCCCCCTCCACATGGCACACCCCAGCCCCTAACACCCATGCCCCCACCCTGCAGGCAGCCCTCTCGAAATGGGATACCCCAGAGCCCATCACCCATGCCCCCACCCAACAGACAGCCCCCTCCACATGGGACACCCCACCCCAGCCCCCATCACCCAGGCCTCACCCTGCAGGCTGCGCCCTCCACATGGGATAGCCCAGAACCCATCACCCATGCCCCCACCCTGCAGGCAGACCCCTCCACATGGCACACCCCAGCCCCTATCACCCATGCCCCCACCCTTCAGGCAGCTCCCTCGACATGGGACACACCTACGTCAGCCCCCATCACCCGTGCCCCCACCTTGCAGGCAGCCCCCTCCAGATGGAAGACCCCCACCCCAGACCCCATCACCCATGCCCCTACCCTGCAGGCAGCCCCCTCCACATGGGACACCCCAGCCCCTATCACCCATGCCCCAGCCTGCAGGCAGCCCCCTCAACATGGGACACACCTACCCCAGCCCCCATCACCCATGCCCCCACCCTGCAGGCAGCCCCCTCCACATGGGACACCCGAACCCCCATCAACCGTGACCCTACCCTGAAGGCAGCCCCTCCACATGGGACATCCCAGCTCCTTTCACCCGTGCCCCAACCCTGCAGACAGCCCCCTCCACATGGGACTACCCACCCCATTCCCATCACACATGCCCCCACCCTGCAGGCAGACCCCTCCACATGGGATACCCCAGCCATCACCAGTGCCCCCACCCTGCAGGTAGCCCCCTCCACATGGAACACCCCCAGCCCCCATTATCCATGCCCCCATCCTGCAGTCAGTCCCCTCCACATGGGACACCCCCACCCCAGCCCCCATCACCCGTACCCCTACCCTGCAGGCATCCCCTCCAAATGGGACACCCCAGCCCCATAACCTGTGCCCCACCCTGTAGGAGCCCCCTCTGCACGGGACACACCCATGCCCCCACCCTGCAGGCAGCCCCCTCCACATGGCACACCCAAGACTCCATCACCCATGCTGCCCCCTCCACATGGGACACCCCTAGCCCAGACCCCATCACCCGTGCCCCCCACGTGCAGGCAGCCCCCTCCACAGGGCATACCCCAGCCTCCATCACCCATGCCCTCACCCTGCAGGCAGCCCTCTCCACATAGGACAGCTACACCCAAGCCCCCATCACCCGTGCAACCATACTGATGGCAGACCCCTGCACATGGGACACCCCCACCCAAGTCCCTATCACCCATGCACCCACCCTGCAGGAAGCCCCCTCCACATGGGAAACCCCCACCCTATCCCCATCACCTGTTCCTCCTCCCTCCAGGCAGCCCCCTGCACATGGGACACCCCCACCCCAGACCCCATCTCCCATGCCCTCACCCTGCAGACAACCCCCTCCACATGGGACACCACAGACCCCATCACCCTTCCCCCAATCTGTAGGCAGCGCCCTCCACATGGGATACCCCAGCCCCCATCACTCGTGCCCCCATACTGCAGGACGCCCCCTCCACATGGGACACCCTAGCCCCCATCAGCCAGGACCCCACCCTGCATGCAGCCCCACCACATGGGACACCCCCACCCCAGACCCCATGTCCCCCCTGCAAGCAGCCCCCTCCACATGGGATACCCCAGACCGCATCACCTGTGCCCCCACTCTGCAGGCAGCCCCGTCCACATGGGACACACACACCCCTGACCCATCACCTGTTCCCCCAACCTGCAGGCAGCCACCTCCACATGCGACACCCCCACTCCAGACCCCACCCTGCAGGCAGCCCCCCTCCAAATGGGACACCCCAGCCCCATAATCTGTACCCCACCCTGTAGGCAGCCCCCTCTGCATGGGACACACCCAATCACCCTGCCCCCACCCTGCAGGCAGCCCCCTCCACATGACACACCCAAGACTCCATCACCATGCCACCCCCTCCACATGAGACACCCCCAGCCCAGACCCCATTACCCGTGCCCCCAACGTGCAGGCAGCCCCCTCCACAGGGCATTCCCCAGCCTCCATCACCCATGCACTCACCCTGCAGGCAGCCCTCTCCACATGGGACAGCTACACCCCAGCCCCCATCACCCGTGCCCCCATCCTGAAGGCAGCACCCTGCACATGGGATACCCCCACCCCAGTCCCTATCACACGTGCACCCACCCTGCAGGCAGCCCCCTCCACATGGGACACCCCCACCCTATCCCCATCACCCATGCCCCCGCCCTGCAGGGAGCCCCCTCCACATGGAACACCCCCACCCCAGTCCCCATTATCCATGCCCCCATCCTGCAGTCAGCCCCCTCCACATGGGACACCCCCACCCCAGCCCCCATCACCCGTACCCCTACCCTGCAGGCAGCCCCTCCAAATGGGACACCCCAGCCCCATAACCTGTGCCCCACCCTGTAGGAGCCCCCTCTGCACGGGACACACCCATGCCCCCCTGCAGGCAGCCCCCTCCACATGGGACACACCCACCCTATCCCCCATCTCTCGTGCCCCACCCTGCAGGCTGCCCCCTCCACATGGCACACCCCAGACCCCGTCACCCATCTTGCAGGCAGCCCCCTCCATATGGGACACCGCAGCTGCCATCACCCTTACCCCCACCCTGCAGGCAGCACCCACCACATGGGACAGTCCAGCCCCTATCACCTGTGCCCACACCCTGCAGGCAGCCCCGTCCACATGGGATACCCCAGACCCCATCACCCATGCCCCCACCCTACAGGTAGCCCTCTCCACATGGGACACCCCACCCCAGCCCCCATCACCCAGGCCCCCACCCTGCAGTCAGCCCCATCCACATGGGATAGCCCAGAACCCATCACCCATGCCACCACCCTGCAAGAAGCCCCCTACACATGGCACACCCAGCCCCTATCACCCATGCCCCAACCCTGCAGGCAGCCCCCTCGACATGGGACACCCCAGACGCCATCACCCGTGCCCCCACCCTGCAGGCAGCCCCCTCACCATGGGATACCCCAGACCCCATCACCCATCCTGCAGGCAGCCCCCTCCATATGGGACACCGCAGTCGCCATCAACCTTACCCCACCCTGCAGGTATCACCCTCCACATGGGACACCCCAGCCCCCATCACCCGTGCCCCCACCCTGCAGGCAGCCCCTTCCACATGGGACACCCCACCCCAGCCCCCTTCACCCAGGCCCCCACCCTGCAGGCAGCCCCCTCCAAATGGGATAGCCCAGAACCCATCACCCGTGCCACCACCCTGCAGGCCCCCCCCCACATGGCACACCCTAGCCCCTAACACCCATGCCCCCACCCTGCAGGCAGCCCTCTCGACATGGGATACCCCAGACCCCATCACCCATGCCCCCACCCAACAGACAGCCCCCTCCACATGGGACACCCCACCCCAGCCCCCATCACCCAAGCCCCCACCCTGCAGGAAGCGCCCTCCACATGGGATACCCCAGACCGCATCACCTGTGCCTCCCATTCTGCAGGCAGCCCCCTCCCCATGGGACACAAACACCCCTGCCCCCATCACCCATTCCCCCAACCTGCAGGCAGCCCTCTCCACATGCGACACCCCCACCCAAGCCCCCACCCTGCATGCAGCCCCCTCCACATGGGACTCCTCCACCCTAGCCCCAATCACCCGTACCCCCACCCTGCAGGCAGTCCCCTCCAAATGGGAGACACCCACCCCAGAGCCCATCACCCGTGCCCCCAACCTGCAGGCAGCCCCCTCCACATGCGACACCCCCACCCCAGCCCCCATCACCCATGCCCCCACCCTGCAGGCAGCCCCCTCCAGATGGGATACGCCAGCCCTCATCACCTGTGCCCCACCCTGCAGGCAGCCCCATCTACATGGGACACCCCACTCCATTCCCATTACCCGTGCCCAACACCTTGCAGGCAGACCTCTCCACATGCGATACCACAGCCCCCATCACCTGTGCCCCTGCCCTGCAGGCAGCAACCTCCACATGGGACATCCCCACCCCAGCCTCCATCACCCATGCCCCCACCCTGCAGGCAGCCCCCTCCACATAGGACACCCCCACCCCATCACTCGTGCCCCCACCCTGCAGGCAGCCCCCTCCACATGGGACACCCCAGCCTCCATCACCCATGCCCCCACCCTGCAGGCAGCCCCCTCTGCATGTGACACCCTCACCCCAGCCCCCATCACCCATGCCCCCACCCTGCAGGCAGCCCCCTGCAAATGGGACACCTGAGACCCCATCACCCATGCCCCCAACCTGCAGGCAGCCCCCTTCACATCGGACTCCCCCACCCCCATCACCCATGCCCCCACCCTGCAGGCAGCCCCCCTCCACATGGGACATCCCACCCCAGCCCCCATCACCCAGGCCCCCACCCTGCAGGCAGCCCCCTCCACATGGAATAGCCCAGAACCCATCACCCATGCCCCCACCCTACAGGCAGCCCCCTCCACATGGGACAACCCACCCCAGCCCCCATCACCCAGGCCCCCACCCTGCAGGCAGTCCCCTCCACATGGGATAGCCCAGAACCCATCACCTATGCCCCCACCCTGCAGGCAGCCCCTCCACATGGCACACCCCAGCCCCTATCACCCATGCCCGACCCTGCATGCAGCCCCCTCGACATGGGACACACCAGACCCCATCACCCGTGCCCCCACCCTGCAGGCAGCCCCCTCCCCATGGGATACCCCAGACCCCATCACCCATCCTGCAGGCAGCCCCCTCCATGTGGGACACCGCAGCTGCCATCAACCTTACCCCACCCTGCAGGCACCACCTTCCACATGGGACACCCCAGCCCCATCACCTGTTCCCCAACCCTGTACGCAGCCCCCTCCACATGGGATACCCCAGGCCCCATCACTCATGCCCTCACCCAACAGGCAGCCTTCTCCACATGGGACACCCCACCCCAGCCCCCATCACCTAGGCCCCCACCCTGCAGGCAGCCCCCTCCAAATGGGATAGCTCAGAACCCATCACCCGTGCCCCCACCCTGCAGACAGCCCCCTCCACATGGCACACCCCAGCCCCTAACACCCATGCCCCCACCCTGCAGGCAGCCCTCTCGAAATGGGATACCCCAGAGCCCATCACCCATGCCCCCACCCAACAGACAGCCCCCTCCACATGGGACACCCCACCCCAGCCCCCATCACCCAGGCCCCAACCCTGCAGACTGCGCCCTCCACATGGGATAGCCCAGAACCCATCACCCGTGCCCCCACCCTGCAGGCAGACCCCTCCACATGGCACACCACAGCCCCTATCACCCGTGCCCCCACCCTGCAGGCAGCCCCCTCCAGATGGAAGACCCCCACCCCAGACCACATCACCCGTGCCACTACTCTGCAGGCAGCCCCCTCCGCATGGGACACCACAGCCCCTATCACCCATGCCCCACCCTGCAGGCAGCCCCCTCGACATGGGACACACCTACCCCAGCCCCCATCACCCGTGCCCCCACCCTGCAAGCAGCCCCCTCCACATGGGACACCCCAGCCCCCATCAGCCGTGACCCTACCCTGCAGGCAGCCCCCTCCACATGGCACACCCCAGCCCCTAACACCCATGCCCCCACCCTGCAGGGAGCCCTCTCGAAATGGGATACCCCAGAGCCCATCACCCATGCCCCCACCCAACAGACAGCCCCCTCCACATGGGACACCCCACCCCAGCCCCCATCACCCAGGCCTCACCCTGCAGGCTGTGCCCTCCACATGGGATACCCCAGCCATCACCAGTGCCCCCACCCTGCAGGGAGCCCCCTCCACATGGAACACCCCCACCCCAGCCCCCATTATCCATGCCCCCATCCTGCAGTCAGTCCCCTCCACATGGGACACCCCCACCCCAGCCCCCATCACCCGTACCCCTACCCTGCAGGCATCCCCTCCAAATGGGACACCCCAGCCCCATAACCTGTGCCCCACCCTGTAGGAGCCCCCTCTGCACGGGACACACCCATGCCCCCACCCTGCAGGCAGCCCCCTCCACATGCCACACCCAAGACTCCATCACCCATGCTGCCCCCTCCACATGGGACACCCCTAGCCCAGACCCCATCACCCGTGCCCCCCACGTGCAGGCAGCCCCCTCCACAGGGCATACCCCAGCCTCCATCACCCATGCCCTCACCCTGCAGGCAGCCCTCTCCACATAGGACAGCTACACCCAAGCCCCCATCACCCGTGCAACCATACTGATGGCAGCCCCCTGCACATGGGACACCCCCACCCAAGTCCCTATCACCCATGCACCCACCCTGCAGGCAGCCCCCTCCACATGGGAAACCCCCACCCTATCCCCATCACCTGTTCCTCCTCCCTCCAGGCAGCCCCCTGCACATGGGACACCCCCACCCCAGACCCCATCTCCCATGCCCTCACCCTGCAGACAACCCCCTCCACATGGGACACCACAGACCCCCTCACCCTTCCCCCAATCTGTAGGCAGCTCCCTCCACATGGGATACCCCAGCCCCCATCACCCGTGCCCCCATACTGCAGGACGCCCCCTCCACATGGGACACCCTAGCCCCCATCAGCCAGGACCCCACCCTGCATGCAGCCCCACCACATGGGACACCCCCACCCCAGACCCCATGTCCCCCCTGCAAGCAGCCCTCTCCACATGGGATACCCCAGACCGCATCGCCTGTGCCTCCACTCTGCAGGCAGCCCCGTCCACATGGGACACACACACCCCTGACCCATCACCTGTTCCCCCAACCTGCAGGCAGCCACCTCCACATGCGACACCCCCACTCCAGCCCCCACCCTGCAGGCAGCCCCCTCCAAATGGGACACCCCAGCCCCATAATCTGTACCCCACCCTGTAGGCAGCCCGCTCTGCATGGGACACACCCAATCACCCATGCCCCCACCCTGCAGGCAGCCCCCTCCACATGACACACCCAAGACTCCATCACCATGCCACTCCCTCCACATGAGACACCCCCAGCCCAGACCCCATCACCCGTGCCCCCAACGTGCAGGCAGCCCCCACCACAGGGCATTCCCCAGCCTCCATCACCCATGCACTCACCCTACAGGCAGCCCTCTCCACATGGGACAGCTACACCCCAGCCCCCATCACCCGTGCCCCCATCCTGAAGGCAGCCCCCTGCACATGGGATACCCCCACCCCAGTCCCTATCACACGTGCACCCACCCTGCAGGCAGCCCCCTCCACATGGGACACCCCCACCCTATCCCCATCACCCATGCCCCCGCCCTGCAGGGAGCCCCCTCCACATGGAACACCCCCACCCCAGCCCCCATTATCCATGCCCCCATCCTGCAGTCAGCCCCCTCCACATGGGACACCCCCACCCCAGCCCCCATCACCCGTACCCCTACCCTGCAGGCAGCCCCTCCAAATGGGACACCCCAGCCCCATAACCTGTGCCCCACCCTGTAGGAGCCCCCTCTGCACGGGACACACCCATGCCCCCACCCTGCAGGCAGCCCCCTCCACATGGCACACCCAAGACTCCATCACCCATGCTGCCCCCTCCACATGGGACAACCCTAGCCCAGACCCCATCACCCGTGCCCCCCACGTGCAGGCAGCCCCCTCCACAGGGCATACCCCAGCCTCCATCTCCCATGCCCTCACCGTGCAGGCAGCCTTCTCCACATGGGACAGCTAAACCCAAGCCCCCATCACCCGTGCAACCATACTGATGGCAGCCCGCTGCACATGGGACTCCCCCACCCAAGTCCCTATCACCCATGCACCCACCCTGCAGGCAGCCCCCTCCACATGGGAAACCCCCACCCTATCCCCATCACCCGTTCCTCCTCCCTGCAGGCAGCCCCCTGCACATGGGACACCCCCACCCCAGACCCCATCTCCCATGCCCTCACCCTGCAGACAACCCCCTCCACATGGGACACCACAGACCCCATCACCCGTTCCCCCAATCTGTAGGCAGCGCCCTCCACATGGGATACCCCAGCCCCCATCACCCGTGCCCCCATACTGCAGGACGCCCCCTCCACATGGGACACCCTAGCCCCCATCAGCCAGGACCCCACCCTGCATGCAGCCCCACCACATGGGACACCCCCACCCCAGACCCAATGTCCCCCCTGCAAGCAGCCCCCTCCACATGGGATACCCCAGACCGCATCACCTCTGCCCCCACTCTGCAGGCAGCCCCGTCCACATGGGACACACACACCCCTGACCCATCACCTGTTCCCCCAACCTGCAGGCAGCCACCTCCACATGCGACAACCCCACTCCAGCCCCCACCCTGCAGGCATCCCCCTCCAAATGGGACACCCCAGCCCCATAATCTGTACCCCACCCTGTAGGCAGCCCCCTCTGCATGGGACACACCCAATCACCCATGCCCCCACCCTGCAGGCAGCCCCCTCCACATGACACACCCAAGTCTCCATCACCCATGCCACCCCCTCCACATGAGACACCCCCAGCCCAGACCCCATCACCCGTGCCCCCAACGTGCAGGCAGCCCCCTCCACAGGGCATTCCCCAGCCTCCATCACCCATGCACTCACCCTGCAGGCAGCCCTCTCCACATGGTACAGCTACACCCCAGCCCCCATCACCCGTGCCCCCATCCTGAAGGCAGCCCCCTGCACATGGGATACCCCCACCCCAGTCCCTATCACACGTGCACCCACCCCGCAGGCAGCCCCCTCCACATGGGACACCCCCACCCTATCCCCATCACCCATGCCCCCGCCCTGCAGGCAGCCCCCTGCACATGGAACACCCCCACCCCAGACCCCATCTCCCATGCCTTCACCCTGCAGACAACCCCCTCCACATGGGACACCCCAGTCCCCATCAGCTGTGACCCCACCCTGCAGGCAGCCCCTCCACATGGCACACCCCAGCCCCATTACCCATGCCCCCACTCTGCAGGCAGGCCCCTTCACATGGGACACCCCACCCCATTCCCATCACCTGTGCCTCCACCCTGCAGGCAGACCCTTCCTCGTGGGATACCCCAACCCCCATCATCCATGCCCCCACCCGGCAGGCAGCCCCCTCCACATGGAGCAAACCCACCCCAGCCCCCATCACCCATACCCCACCTTGCAGGCAGCCACCTCCACATGGGAAACCCCAACCCCATCACCCGTGCCCCCACCCTGCAGGCAGCCCCTTCAACATGGGACACCCCAGCCCCCATCACCAATGCCCACACCCTGCAGGCAGCCCCCTCTGCATGGGACATCCTCACCTCAGCCCCCATCACCCATGCCCCCACCCTGCAGGCAGCCCCTTCACATGGGACACCCGACACCCCATCACCCGTGCCCCCACCCTGCAGGCAGCCCCTTTCACATGGGACACCCCAGCCCCCATCACCAATGCCCACACCCTGCAGGCAGCCCCCTCTGCATGGGACATCCTCACCTCAGCCCCCATCACCCATGCCCCCACCCTGCAGGCAGCCCCTTCACATGGGACACCGACACCCCATCACCCGTGCCCCCACCCTGCAGGCAGCCCCTTTCACATGGTACACCCCAGCCCCCATCACCCATGCCCCCACCCTGCAGGCAGCCCCTCTGCATGGGACATCCTCACCTCAGCCCCCATCACCCATGCCCCCACCCTGCAGGCAGCCCCTTCACATGGGACACCTGAGACCCCATCACCCGTGCCCACACCCTGCGAGCAGCCCCCTCCACATGGGACACTCGAGACCCCATCACCCATGCCCCCACCCTGCAGGCAGCCCCCTCCACATGGGACACTCCCACCCCAGACCCCACCACCAGTGCCCCCCCTGCAGGCAGCCCCCTCCACTTGGGATACTCCAGACTGTATCACCTGTGCCCCCACCCTGCAGGCAGCCCCCTCCACATGGGATACCCAAGCCCCATGCCCCATGCCTGCAACCTGCAGGCAGCCCCCTCCAGATGGAACACCCCGACCCCAGGCCCCATCACCCAGGCCTGCACCCAGCAAGCAGTCCCCCTCCATATGGGACACCCGAGACCCCATCACCCATGCCCCCACCCTGCAGGCAGCCCCCTCCACATGGGACACCCCCACCCCAGCCCCATCACCCATGTCCGCACACTGCAGCAGCCCCCTCCACATGGGACACCCCAGCCCCCATCACGTGTAAACCCCCCCTGCAGGCAGCCCCCTCCACATGGAAAACCCCCACCCCATCACCCGTGCCCCCACCCTGCAGGCAGCCCCTTCAACATGGGACACCCCAGCCCCCATCACCCATGCCCACACCCTGCAGGCAGCCCCCTCTGCATGGGACATCCTCACCTCAGCCCCCATCACCCATGCCCCCACCCTGCAGCAGCCCCCTCCACATGGGACACCACAGCCCCCATCACCTGTACCCCCACCCTGCAGGCAGCCCCCTCCACATGGGAAACCCCCACCCCATCACCCGTGCCCCCACCCTGCAGGCATCCCCTTCAACATGGGACACCCCAGCCCCCATCACCCATGCCCACACCCTGCAGGCAGCCCCCTCTGCATGGGACATCCTCACCTCAGCTCCCATCACCCATGCCCCCACCCTGCAGGCAGCCCCCTCCACATAGGACACCCCCACCCCAGCCCCATCACCCATGTCCCCATCCTGCAGCAGCCCTCTCCACATGGGACACCCCAGCCCCCATCACCTGTACCGCCACCTTGCAGGCAGCAACCTCCACATGGGAAACTCCCACCCCATCACCCGTGCCCCCACCCTGCAGGCAGCCCCTTCAACATGGGACACCCCAGCCCCAGTCACCCATGCCCACACCCTGCAGGCAGCCCCCTCTGCATGGGACATCCTCACCTCAGCCCCCATCACCCATGCCCCCACCCTGCAGGCAGCCCCTTCACATGGGACACCTGAGACCCCATCACCCGTGCCCCACTCTGCAGGCAACCCCCTCCAAATGGGACACCCCGGCCCCCATCACCCATGCCCCCACCATGCAGGCAACCCCCTCCACATGGGACAACCCAGCCCATCACCCCTGCCCCCACCCTGCAAGCAGCCCCCTCCACATGGGAATCCCGAGACCCCATCACCCATGCCCCCACCCTGCAGGCAGCCCCCTCCACATGGGACACTCCCACCCCAGACCCCATCACCAGTGCCCCCCCTGCAGGCAGCCCCCTCCACCTGGGATACACCAGACTGTATCACCTGTGCCCCCACCCTGCAGGCAGCCCCCTCCACATGGGATATCCAAGCCCCATGCCCGCAACCTGCAGGCAGCCCCCTCCACATGCAACAACCCTACCCCAGGCCCCATCACCCGGGCCAGCACCCAGCAAGCAGCTCCCTCCACATGGGACACCCGAGACCCCATCACCCATGCCCCCACTCTGCAGGCAGCCCCCTCCACATGGGACACCCCAGCGCCATCGCCCATGTCCCCGCCCTGCAGGCAGCACCCTCCACATGGGAGACCCCCACCCCGGACCCCATCACCCATGCCCCCACCCTGCAGGCAGCCCCCTCCAGATGGGACACCCCAGCCCCCATCACCTGTACCCCCACCCTGCAGGCAGCCCCCTCCACATGGGAGACCCCCACCCCGGACCCCATCACCCGTGCCGCCACCCTGCAGGCAGCCCCCTCCACATGGGACACCCCAGACCCCATCACCTGTGCCCCCAACCTGCAGGTAGCCCACTCCACATGGGATACCCCAGCCCCCATCACCCGTGCCCCACCCTGCAGGCAGCCCCCTCCACATGAGACACCCCAGTCCCCATCAGCTGTGACCCCAACCTGCAGGCAGCCCCTCCACATGGGACACCCCAGCCTCATCACCCGTGCCCCCACCCTGCAGGCAGCCCCCTCCACATGGGATACCCCAGACCGCATCACCTCTGCCCCCACTCTGCAGGCAGCCCCGTCCACATGGGACACACACACCCCTGACCCATCACCTGTTCCCCCAACCTGCAGGCAGCCACCTCCACATGCGACAACCCCACTCCAGCCCCCACCCTGCAGGCATCCCCCTCCAAATGGGACACCCCAGCCCCATAATCTGTACCCCACCCTGTAGGCAGCCCCCTCTGCATGGGACACACCCAATCACCCATGCCCCCACCCTGCAGGCAGCCCCCTCCACATGACACACCCAAGTCTCCATCACCCATGCCACCCCCTCCACATGAGACACACCCAGCCCAGACCCCATCACCCGTGCCCCCAACGTGCAGGCAGCCCCCTCCACAGGGCATTCCCCAGCCTCCATCACCCATGCACTCACCCTGCAGGCAGCCCTCTCCACATGGTACAGCTACACCCCATCCCCCATCACCCGTGCCCCCATCCTGAAGGCAGCCCCCTGCACATGGGATACCCCCACCCCAGTCCCTATCACACGTGCACCCACCCTGCAGGCAGCCCCCTCCACATGGGACACCCCCACCCTATCCCCATCACCCATGCCCCCGCCCTGCAGGCAGCCCCCTGCACATGGGACACCCCCACCCCAGACCCCATCTCCCATGCCTTCACCCTGCAGACAACCCCCTCCACATGGGACACCCCAGTCCCCATCAGCTGTGACCCCACCCTGCAGGCAGCCCCTCCACATGGCACACCCCAGCCCCATTACCCATGCCCCCACTCTGCAGGCAGGCCCCTTCACATGGGACACCCCACCCCATTCCCATCACCTGTGCCTCCACCCTGCAGGCAGACCCTTCCTCGTGGGATACCCCAACCCCCATCATCCATGCCCCCACCCGGCAGGCAGCCCCCTCCACATGGAGCAAACCCACCCCAGCCCCCATCACCCATACCTCACCTTGCAGGCAGCCACCTCCACATGGGAAACCCCCACCCCATCACCCGTGCCCCCACCCTGCGAGCAGCCCCCTCCACATGGGACACTTGAGACCCCATCACCCATGCCCCCACCCTGCAGGCAGCCCCCTCCACATGGGACACTCCCACCCCAGACCCCACCACCAGTGCCCCCCCTGCAGGCAGCCCCCTCCACTTGGGATACTCCAGACTGTATCACCTGTGCCCCCACCCTGCAGGCAGCCCCCTCCACATGGGATACCCAAGCCCCATGCCCCATGCCTGCAACCTGCAGGCAGCCCCCTCCAGATGGAACACCCCGACCCCAGGCCCCATCACCCAGGCCTGCACCCAGCAAGCAGTCCCCCTCCACATGGGACACCCGAGACCCCATCACCCATGCCCCCACCCTGCAGGCAGCCCCCTCCACATGGGACACCCCCACCCCAGCCCCATCACCCATGTCCGCACACTGCAGCAGCCCCCTCCACATGGGACACCCCAGCCCCCATCACGTGTAAACCCCCCCTGCAGGCAGCCCCCTCCACATGGAAAACCCCCACCCCATCACCCGTGCCCCCACCCTGCAGGCAGCCCCTTCAACATGGGACACCCCAGCCCCCATCACCCATGCCCACACCCTGCAGGCAGCCCCCTCTGCATGGGACATCCTCACCTCAGCCCCCATCACCCATGCCCCCACCCTGCAGCAGCCCCCTCCACATGGGACACCACAGCCCCCATCACCTGTACCCCCACCCTGCAGGCAGCCTCCTCCACATGGGAAACCCCCACCCCATCACCCGTGCCCCCACCCTGCAGGCATCCCCTTCAACATGGGACACCCCAGCCCCCATCACCCATGCCCACACCCTGCAGGCAGCCCCCTCTGCATGGGACATCCTCACCTCAGCTCCCATCACCCATGCCCCCACCCTGCAGGCAGCCCCCTCCACATAGGACACCCCCACCCCAGCCCCATCACCCATGTCCCCATCCTGCAGCAGCCCTCTCCACATGGGACACCCCAGCCCCCATCACCTGTACCGCCACCTTGCAGGCAGCAACCTCCACATGGGAAACTCCCACCCCATCACCCGTGCCCCCACCCTGCAGGCAGCCCCTTCAACATGGGACACCCCAGCCCCAGTCACCCATGCCCACACCCTGCAGGCAGCCCCCTCTGCATGGGACATCCTCACCTCAGCCCCCATCACCCATGCCCCCACCCTGCAGGCAGCCCCTTCACATGGGACACCTGAGACCCCATCACCCGTGCCCCACTCTGCAGGCAACCCCCTCCAAATGGGACACCCCGGCCCCCATCACCCATGCCCCCACCATGCAGGCAACCCCCTCCACATGGGACAACCCAGCCCATCACCCCTGCCCCCACCCTGCAAGCAGCCCCCTCCACATGGGAATCCCGAGACCCCATCACCCATGCCCCCACCCTGCAGGCAGCCCCCTCCACATGGGACACTCCCACCCCAGACCCCATCACCAGTGCCCCCCCTGCAGGCAGCCCCCTCCACCTGGGATACACCAGACTGTATCACCTGTGCCCCCACCCTGCAGGCAGCCCCCTCCACATGGGATATCCAAGCCCCATGCCCGCAACCTGCAGGCAGCCCCCTCCACATGCAACAACCCTACCCCAGGCCCCATCACCCGGGCCAGCACCCAGCAAGCAGCTCCCTCCACATGGGACACCCGAGACCCCATCACCCATGCCCCCACTCTGCAGGCAGCCCCCTCCACATGGGACACCCCAGCGCCATCGCCCATGTCCCCGCCCTGCAGGCAGCACCCTCCACATGGGAGACCCCCACCCCGGACCCCATCACCCATGCCCCCACCCTGCAGGCAGCCCCCTCCAGATGGGACACCCCAGCCCCCATCACCTGTACCCCCACCCTGCAGGCAGCCCCCTCCACATGGGAGACCCCCACCCCGGACCCCATCACCCGTGCCGCCACCCTGGAGGCAGCCCCCTCCACATGGGACACCCCAGACCCCATCACCTGTGCCCCCAACCTGCAGGTAGCCCACTCCACATGGGATACCCCAGCCCCCATCACCCGTGCCCCACCCTGCAGGCAGCCCCCTCCACATGAGACACCCCAGTCCCCATCAGCTGTGACCCCAACCTGCAGGCAGCCCCTCCACATGGGACACCCCAGCCTCATCACCCGTGCCCCCACCCTGCAGGCAGCCCCCTCCACATGGGATACCCCAGACCGCATCACCTCTGCCCCCACTCTGCAGGCAGCCCCGTCCACATGGGACACACACACCCCTGACCCATCACCTGTTCCCCCAACCTGCAGGCAGCCACCTCCACATGCGACAACCCCACTCCAGCCCCCACCCTGCAGGCATCCCCCTCCAAATGGGACACCCCAGCCCCATAATCTGTACCCCACCCTGTAGGCAGCCCCCTCTGCATGGGACACACCCAATCACCCATGCCCCCACCCTGCAGGCAGCCCCCTCCACATGACACACCCAAGTCTCCATCACCCATGCCACCCCCTCCACATGAGACACACCCAGCCCAGACCCCATCACCCGTGCCCCCAACGTGCAGGCAGCCCCCTCCACAGGGCATTCCCCAGCCTCCATCACCCATGCACTCACCCTGCAGGCAGCCCTCTCCACATGGTACAGCTACACCCCAGCCCCCATCACCCGTGCCCCCATCCTGAAGGCAGCCCCCTGCACATGGGATACCCCCACCCCAGTCCCTATCACACGTGCACCCACCCTGCAGGCAGCCCCCTCCACATGGGACACCCCCACCCTATCCCCATCACCCATGCCCCCGCCCTGCAGGCAGCCCCCTGCACATGGGACACCCCCACCCCAGACCCCATCTCCCATGCCTTCACCCTGCAGACAACCCCCTCCACATGGGACACCCCAGTCCCCATCAGCTGTGACCCCACCCTGCAGGCAGCCCCTCCACATGGCACACCCCAGCCCCATTACCCATGCCCCCACTCTGCAGGCAGGCCCCTTCACATGGGACACCCCACCCCATTCCCATCACCTGTGCCTCCACCCTGCAGGCAGACCCTTCCTCGTGGGATACCCCAACCCCCATCATCCATGCCCCCACCCGGCAGGCAGCCCCCTCCACATGGAGCAAACCCACCCCAGCCCCCATCACCCATACCTCACCTTGCAGGCAGCCACCTCCACATGGGAAACCCCCACCCCATCACCCGTGCCCCCACCCTGCAGGCAGCCCCTTCAACATGGGACACCCCAGCCCCCATCACCAATGCCCACACCCTGCAGGCAGCCCCCTCTGCATGGGACATCCTCACCTCAGCCCCCATCACCCATGCCCCCACCCTGCAGGCAGCCCCTTCACATGGGACACCCGACACCCCATCACCCGTGCCCCCACCCTGCAGGCAGCCCCTTTCACATGGGACACCCCAGCCCCCATCACCAATGCCCACACCCTGCAGGCAGCCCCCTCTGCATGGGACATCCTCACCTCAGCCCCCATCACCCATGCCCCCACCCTGCAGGCAGCCCCTTCACATGGGACACCCGACACCCCATCACCCGTGCCCCCACCCTGCAGGCAGCCCCTTTCACATGGGACACCCCAGCCCCCATCACCCATGCCCCCACCCTGCAGGCAGCCCCTTCACATGGGACACCTGAGACCCCATCACCCATGCCCCCACCCTGCAGGCAGCCCCTTCACATGGGACACCTGAGACCCCATCACCCGTGCCCCCACCCTGCGAGCAGCCTCCTCCACATGGGACACTCGAGACCCCATCACCCATGCCCCCACCCTGCAGGCAGCCCCCTCCACATGGGACACTCCCACCCCAGACCCCATCACCAGTGCCCCCCCTGCAGGCAGCCCCCTCCACTTGGGATACTCCAGACTGTATCACCTGTGCCCCCACCCTGCAGGCAGCCCCCTCCACATGGGATACCCAAGCCCCATGCCCCATGCCTGCAACCTGCAGGCAGCCCCCTCCAGATGGAACACCCCGACCCCAGGCCCCATCACCCAGGCCAGCACCCAGCAAGCAGCCCCCTCCACATGGGACACCCGAGACCCCATCACCCATGCCCCCACCCTGCAGGCAGCCCCCTCCACATGGGACACCCCCACCCCAGCCCCATCACCCATGTCCGCACACTGCAGCAGCCCCCTCCACATGGGACACCCCAGCCCCCATCACGTGTAAACCCCCCCTGCAGGCAGCCCCCTCCACATGGAAAACCCCCACCCCATCACCCATGCCCCCACCCTGCAGACAGCCCCTTCAACATGGGACACCCCAGCCCCCATCACCCATGCCCACACCCTGCAGGCAGCCCCCTCTGCATGGGACATCCTCACCTCAGCCCCCATCACCCATGCCCCCACCCTGCAGCAGCCCCCTCCACATGGGACACCACAGCCCCCATCATCTGTACCCCCACCCTGCAGGCAGCCCCCTCCACATGGGAAACCCCCACCCCATCACCCGTGCCCCCACCCTGCAGGCATCCCCTTCAACATGGGACACCCCAGCCCCCATCACCCATGCCCACACCCTGCAGGCAGCCCCCTCTGCATGGGACATCCTCACCTCAGCTCCCATCACCCATGCCCCCACCCTGCAGGCAGCCCCCTCCACATAGGACACCCCCACCCCAGCCCCATCACCCATGTCCCCATCCTGCAGCAGCCCTCTCCACATGGGACACCCCAGCCCCCATCACCTGTACCGCCACCTTGCAGGCAGCAACCTCCACATGGGAAACTCCCACCCCATCACCCGTGCCCCCACCCTGCAGGCAGCCCCTTCAACATGGGACACCCCAGCCCCAGTCACCCATGCCCACACCCTGCAGGCAGCCCCCTCTGCATGGGACATCCTCACCTCAGCCCCCATCACCCATGCCCCCACCCTGCAGGCAGCCCCTTCACATGGGACACCTGAGACCCCATCACCCGTGCCCCACTCTGCAGGCAACCCCCTCCACATGGGACACCCCGGCCCCCATCACCCATGCCCCCACCATGCAGGCAACCCCCTCCACATGGGACAACCCAGCCCATCACCCCTGCCCCCACCCTGCAAGCAGCCCCCTCCACATGGGACACCCGAGACCCCATCACCCATGCCCTCACCCTGCAGGCAGCCCCCTCCACATGGGACACTCCCACCCCAGACCCCATCACCAGTGCCCCCCCTGCAGGCAGCCCCCTCCACCTGGGATACACCAGACTGTATCACCTGTGCCCCCACCCTGCAGGCAGCCCCCTCCACATGGGATATCCAAGCCCCATGCCCGCAACCTGCAGGCAGCCCCCTCCACATGCAACAACCCTACCCCAGGCCCCATCACCCGGGCCAGCACCCAGCAAGCAGCCCCCTCCACATGGGACACCCCAGCGCCATCACCCATGTCCCCACCCTGCAGGCAGCCCCCTCCACATGGGAGACCCCCACCCCGGACCCCATCACCCATGCCCCCACCCTGCAGGCAGTCCCCTCCACATGGGACACCCCAGCCCCCATCACCTGTACCCCCACCCTGCAGGCAGCCCCCTCCACATGGGAGACCCCCACCCCGGACCCCATCACCCGTGCCGCCACCCTGCAGGCAGCCCCCTCCACATGGGACACCCCAGACCCCATCACCTGTGCCCCCAACCTGCAGGTAGCCCACTCCACATGGGATACCCCAGCCCCCATCACCCGTGCCCCACCCTGCAGGCAGCCCTCTCCACATGAGACACCCCAGTCCCCATCAGCTGTGACCCCAACCTGCAGGCAGCCCCTCCACATGGGACACCCCAGCCTCATCACCCGTGCCCCCACCCTGCAGGCAGCCCCCTCCACATGGGATACCCCAGACCGCATCACCTCTGCCCCCACTCTGCAGGCAGCCCCGTCCACATGGGACACACACACCCCTGACCCATCACCTGTTCCCCCAACCTGCAGGCAGCCACCTCCACATGCGACAACCCCACTCCAGCCCCCACCCTGCAGGCATCCCCCTCCAAATGGGACACCCCAGCCCCATAATCTGTACCCCACCCTGTAGGCAGCCCCCTCTGCATGGGACACACCCAATCACCCATGCCCCCACCCTGCAGGCAGCCCCCTCCACATGACACACCCAAGTCTCCATCACCCATGCCACCCCCTCCACATGAGACAACCCCAACCCAGACCCCATCACCCGTGCCCCCAACGTGCAGGCAGCCCCCTCCACAGGGCATTCCCCAGCCTCCATCACCCATGCACTCACCCTGCAGGCAGCCCTCTCCACATGGTACAGCTACACCCCAGCCCCCATCACCCGTGCCCCCATCCTGAAGGCAGCCCCCTGCACATGGGATACCCCCACCCCAGTCCCTATCACACGGGCACCCACCCTGCAGGCAGCCCCCTCCACATGGGACAGCCCCACCCTATCCCCATCACCCATGCCCCTGCCCTGCAGGCAGCCCCCTGCACATGGGACACCCCCACCCCAGACCCCATCTCCCATGCCTTCACCCTGCAGACAACCCCCTCCACATGGGACACCCCAGCCCCATTACCCATGCCCCCACTCTGCAGGCAGGCCCCTTCACATGGGACACCCCACCCCATTCCCATCACCTGTGCCTCCACCCTGCAGGCAGACCCTTCCTCGTGGGATACCCCAACCCCCATCATCCATGCCCCCACCCGGCAGGCAGCCCCCTCCACATGGAGAAAACCCACCCCAGCCCCCTTCACCCATACCCCACCTTGCAGGCAGCCACCTCCACATGGGAAACCCCCACCCCATCACCCGTGCCCCCACCCTGCAGGCAGCCCCTTCAACATGGGACACCCCAGCCCCCATCACCAATGCCCACACCCTGCAGGCAGCCCCCTCTGCATGGGACATCCTCACCTCAGCCCCCATCACCCATGCCCCCACCCTGCAGGCAGCCCCTTCACATGGGACACCCGACACCCCATCACCCGTGCCCCCACCCTGCAGGCAGCCCCTTTCACATGGGACACCCCAGGCCCCATCACCAATGCCCACACCCTGCAGGCAGCCCCCTCTGCATGGGACATCCTCACCTCAGCCCCCATCACCCATGCCCCCACCCTGCAGGCAGCCCCTTCACATGGGACACCCGACACCCCATCACCCGTGCCCCCACCCTGCAGGCAGCCCCTTTCACATGGGACACCCCAGCCCCCATCACCCATGCCCCCACCCTGCAGGCAGCCCCTCTGCATGGGACATCCTCACCTCAGCCCCCATCACCCATGCCCCCACCCTGCAGGCAGCCCCTTCACATGGGACACCTGAGACCCCATCACCCGTGCCCCCACCCTGCGAGCAGCCCCCTCCACATGGGACACTCGAGACCCCATCACCCATGCCCCCACCCTGCAGGCAGCCCCCTCCACATAGGACACTCCCACCCCAGACCCCATCACCAGTGCCCCCCCTGCAGGCAGCCCCCTCCACTTGGGATACTCCAGACTGTATCACCTGTGCCCCCACCCTGCAGGCAGCCCCCTCCACATGGGATACCCAAGCCCCATGCCCCATGCCTGCAACCTGCAGGCAGCCCCCTCCAGATGGAACACCCCGACCCCAGGCCCCATCACCCAGGCCAGCACCCAGCAAGCAGCCCCCTCCACATGGGACACCCGAGACCCCATCACCCATGCCCCCACCCTGCAGGCAGCCCCCTCCACATGGGACACCCCCACCCCAGCCCCATCACCCATGTCCGCACACTGCAGCAGCCCCCTCCACATGGAAAACCCCCACCCCATCACCCGTGCCCCCACCCTGCAGGCAGCCCCTTCAACATGGGACACCCCAGCCCCCATCACCCATGCCCACACCCTGCAGGCAGCCCCCTCTGCATGGGACATCCTCACCTCAGCCCCCATCACCCATGCCCCCACCCTGCAGCAGCCCCCTCCACATGGGACACCACAGCCCCCATCACCTGTACCCCCACCCTGCAGGCAGCCCCCTCCACATGGGAAACCCCCACCCCATCACCCGTGCCCCCACCCTGCAGGCATCCCCTTCAACATGGGACACCCCAGCCCCCATCACCCATGCCCACACCCTGCAGGCAGCCCCCTCTGCATGGGACATCCTCACCTCAGCTCCCATCACTCATGCCCCCACCCTGCAGGCAGCCCCCTCCACATAGGTCACCCCCACCCCAGCCCCATCACCCATGTCCCCATCCTGCAGCAGCCCTCTCCACATGGGACACCCCAGCCCCCATCACCTGTACCGCCACCTTGCAGGCAGCAACCTCCACATGGGAAACTCCCACCCCATCACCCGTGCCCCCACCCTGCAGGCAGCCCCTTCAACATGGGACACCCCAGCCCCAGTCACCCATGCCCACACCCTGCAGGCAGCCCCCTCTGCATGGGACATCCTCACCTCAGCCCCCATCACCCATGCCCCCACCCTGCAGGCAGCCCCTTCACATGGGACACCTGAGACCCCATCACCCGTGCCCCACTCTGCAGGCAACCCCCTCCACATGGGACACCCCGGCCCCCATCACCCATGCCCCCACCATGCAGGCAACCCCCTCCACATGGGACAACCCAGCCCATCACCCCTGCCCCCACCCTGCAAGCAGCCCCCTCCACATGGGACACCCGAGACCCCATCACACATGCCCCCACCCTGCAGGCAGCCCCCTCCACATGGGACACTCCCACCCCAGACCCCATCACCAGTGCCCCCCCTGCAGGCAGCCCCCTCCACCTGGGATACACCAGACTGTATCACCTGTGCCCCCACCCTGCAGGCAGCCCCCTCCACATGGGATATCCAAGCCCCATGCCCGCAACCTGCAGGCAGCCCCCTCCACATGCAACAACAGGCCCCATCACCCGGGCCAGCACCCAGCAAGCAGCCCCCTCCACATGGGACACCCGAGACCCCATCACCCATGCCCCCACCCTGCAGGCAGCCCCCTCCACATGGGTGATGGGGCCTGTTGTTGCATGTGGAGGGGGCTGCCTGCAGGTTGCGGGCATGGGGCTTGGATATCCCGAGACCCCATCACCCATGCCCCCACCCTGCAGGCAGCCCCCTCCACATGGGACACTCCCACCCCAGACCCCATCACCAGTGCCCCCCCTGCAGGCAGCCCCCTCCACCTGGGATACACCAGACTGTATCACCTGTGCCCCCACCCTGCAGGCAGCCCCCTCCACATGGGATATCCAAGCCCCATGCCCGCAACCTGCAGGCAGCCCCCTCCACATGCAACAATAGGCCCCATCACCCGGGCCAGCACCCAGCAAGCAGCCCCCTCCACATGGGACACCCGAGACCCCATCACCCATGCCCCCAACCTGCAGGCAGCCCCCTCCACATGGGACACCCCAGCGCCATCACCCATGTCCCCACCCTGCAGGCAGCCCCCTCCACATGGGAGACCCCCACCCCGGACCCCATCACCCATGCCCCCACCCTGCAGGCAGCCCCCTCCACATGGGACACCCCAGCCCCCATCACCTGTACCCCCACCCTGCAGGCAGCCCCCTCCACATGGGAGACCCCCACCCCGGACCCCATCACCCGTGCCGCCACCCTGCAGGCAGCCCCCTCCACATGGGACACCCCAGACCCCATCACCTGTGCCCCCAACCTGCAGGTAGCCCACTCCACATGGGATACCCCAGCCCCCATCACCCGTGCCCCACCCTGCAGGCAGCCCCCTCCACATGAGACACCCCAGTCCCCATCAGCTGTGACCCCAACCTGCAGGCAGCCCCTCCACATGGGACACCCCAGCCTCATCACCCGTGCCCCCACCCTGCAGGCAGGCCCCTCCACATGCGACACCCCACCCTATTCCCATCACCTGTGCCCCCACCCTGCAGGCAGACCCCTCCACGTGGGATACCCCAACCCCCATCACCCATGCCCCCACCCTGCAGGCAGCCCCCTCCACATGGGACAAACCCACCACAGCCCCATCACCCATACCCAACCTTGCCGGAAGCCACCTCCATATGGGACACCCCCACCCCATCACCCGTGACCCCATCCTGCAGGCAGCCCCTTCCACATGGGACACCCCAGCCCTCATCACCCATGCCCCCACCCTGCAGGCAGCCCCCTCTGCATGGGACATCCTCACCTCAGCCACCATCACCCATGCCCCACCCTGCAGGCAGCCCCTTCCACATGGGACACCCAGTCCCCATCAGCTGTGACCCCACCCTGCAGGCAGGCCCCTTCACATGGGACACCCCACGCCATTCCCATCACCTGTGCCCCCACCCTGCAGGCAGACCCCTCCTTGTGGGATACCCCAACCCCCATCACCCATGCCCCCACCCTGCAGGAAGGCCCCTCCACATGGGACACCCCAGCCCCATTACCCGTGCCCCCACTCTGCAGGCACGCCCCTTCTCATGGGACACCCCACCCCATTCCCATCACCTGTTCCCCCACCCTGCAGGCAACCCCCTCCACATGGGATACTGCAGACCGCATCTCTTGTGACCCCACCCTGCAGGCAGCCCCCTCCACATGGAACACCCCAGACCCCGTCACCCATCCTGCAGGCAGCCCCCTCCATATGGGACACCGCAGCTGCCATCACACTTACCCCCACCCTGCAGGCAGCACCCTCCACATGTGACACCCCAGCCCCTATCACCTGTGCCCGCACCCTGCAGGCAGCCCCCTCTACATGGGATACCCCAGACCCCATCATCCATGCCCCCAACCTACAGGCAGCCCCCTTCACATGGGACACCCCACCCCAGCCCCATCACCCAGGCCCCCACCCTGCAGGCAGCCCCCTCCACATGGGACACCCCCACCCCAGCCCCATCACCCATGTCCGCACACTGCAGCAGCCCCCTCCACATGGGACACCCCAGCCCCCATCATGTGTAAACCCCCCCTGCAGGCAGCCCCCTCCACATGGAAAACCCCCACCCCATCACCCGTGCCCCCACCCTGCAGGCAGCCCCTTCAACATGGGACACCCCAGCCCCCATCACCCATGCCCACACCCGGCAGGCAGCCCCCTCTGCATGGGACATCCTCACCTCAGCCCCCATCACCCATGCCCCCACCCTGCAGCAGCCCCCTCCACATGGGACACCACAGCCCCCATCACCTGTACCCCCACCCTGCAGGCAGCCCCCTCCACATGGGAAACCCCCACCCCATCACCCTTGCCCCCACCCTGCAGGCATCCCCTTCAACATGGGACACCCCAGCCCCCATCACCCATGCCCACACCCTGCAGGCAGCCCCCTCTGCATGGGACATCCTCACCTCAGCTCCCATCACCCATGCCCCCACCCTGCAGGCAGCCCCCTCCACATAGGACACCCCCACCCCAGCCCCATCACCCATGCCCACACCCTGCAGGCAGCCCCCTCTGCATGGGACATCCTCACCTCAGCTCCCATCACCCATGCCCCCACCCTGCAGCAGCCCTCTCCACATGGGACACCCCAGCCCCCATCACCTGTACCGCCACCTTGCAGGCAGCAACCTCCACATGGGAAACTCCCACCCCATCACCCGTGCCCCCACCCTGCAGGCAGCCCCTTCAACATGGGACACCCCAGCCCCAGTCACCCATGCCCACACCCTGCAGGCAGCCCCCTCTGCATGGGACATCCTCACCTCAGCCCCCATCACCCATGCCCCCACCCTGCAGGCAGCCCCTTCACATGGGACACCTGAGACCCCATCACCCGTGCCCCACTCTGCAGGCAACCCCCTCCACATGGGACACCCCGGCCCCCATCACCCATGCCCCCACCATGCAGGCAACCCCCTCCACATGGGACAACCCAGCCCATCACCCCTGCCCCCACCCTGCAAGCAGCCCCCTCCACATGGGACACCCGAGACCCCATCACCCATGCCCCCACCCTGCAGGCAGCCCCCTCCACATGGGACACTCCCACCCCAGACCCCATCACCAGTGCCCCCCCTGCAGGCAGCCCCCTCCACCTGGGATACACCAGACTGTATCACCTGTGCCCCCACCCTGCAGGCAGCCCCCTCCACATGGGATATCCAAGCCCCATGCCCGCAACCTGCAGGCAGCCCCCTCCACATGCAACAACCCTACCCCAGGCCCCATCACCCGGGCCAGCACCCAGCAAGCAGCCCCCTCCACATGGGACACCCAAGACCCCATCACCCATGCCCCCACCCTGCAGGCAGCCCTCTCCACATGGGACACCCCAGCGCCATCACCCATGTCCCCACCCTGCAGGCAGCCCCCTCCACATGGGAGACCCCCACCCCGGACCCCATCACCCATGCCCCCACCCTGCAGGCAGCCCCCTCCACATGGGACACCCCAGCCCCCATCACCTGTACCCCCACCCTGCAGGCAGCCCCCTCCACATGGGAGACCCCCACCCCGGACCCCATCACCCGTGCCGCCACCCTGCAGGCAGCCCCCTCCACATGGGACACCCCAGACCCCATCACCTGTGCCCCCAACCTGCAGGTAGCCCACTCCACATGGGATACCCCAGCCCCCATCACCCGTGCCCCACCCTGCAGGCAGCCCCCTCCACATGAGACACCCCAGTCCCCATCAGCTGTGACTCCAACCTGCAGGCAGCCCCTCCACATGGGACACCCCAGCCTCATCACCCGTGCCCCCACCCTGCAGGCAGGCCCCTCCACATGGGACACCCCACCCTATTCCATTCACCTGTGCCCCCACCCTGCAGGCAGACCCCTCCACGTGGGATACCCCAACCCACATCACCCATGCCCCCACCCTGCAGGCAGCCCCCTCCACATGGGACAAACCCACCACAGCCCCATCACCCATACCCAACCTTGCCGGAAGCCACCTCCATATGGGACACCCCCACCCCATCACCCGTGACCCCATCCTGCAGGCAGCCCCTTCCACATGGGACACCCCAGCCCTCATCACCCATGCCCCCACCCTGCAGGCAGGCCCCTTCACATGGGACACCCCACGCCATTCCCATCACCTGTGCCCCCACCCTGCAGGCAAACCCCTCCTTGTGGGATACCCCAACCCCCATCACCCATGCCCCCACCCTGCAGGAAGGCCCCTCCACATGGGACACCCCAGCCCCATTACCCGTGCCCCCACTCTGCAGGCACGCCCCTTCTCATGGGACACCCCACCCCATTCCCATCACCTGTTCCCCCACCCTGCAGGCAACCCCCTCCACATGGGATACTGCAGACCGCATCTCTTGTGACCCCACCCTGCAGGCAGCCCCCTCCACATGGAACACCCCAGACCCCGTCACCCATCCTGCAGGCAGCCCCCTCCATATGGGACACCGCAGCTGCCATCACACTTACCCCCACCCTGCAGGCAGCACCCTCCACATGTGACACCCCAGCCCCTATCACCTGTGCCCGCACCCTGCAGGCAGCCCCGTCTACATGGGATACCCCAGACCCCATCATCCATGGCCCCAACCTACAGGCAGCCCCCTTCACATGGGACACCCCACCCCAGCCCCCATCACCCAGGCCCCCACCCTGCAGGCAGCCCCCTCCACATGGGACACCCCCACCCCACCCCCATCACCCATGTCCCCACACTGCAGCAGCCCCCTCCACATGGGACACCCCAGCCCCCATCACGTGTAAACCCCCCCTGCAGGCAGCCCCCTCCACATGGAAAACCCCCACCCCATCACCCGTGCCCCCACCCTGCAGGCAGCCCCTTCAACATGGGACACCCCAGCCCCCATCACCCATGCCCACACCCTGCAGGCAGCCCCCTCTGCATGGGACATCCTCACCTCAGCCCCCATCACCCATGCTCCCACCCTGCAGCAGCCCCCCCCCACATGGGACACCACAGCCCCCATCACCTGTACCCCCACCCTGCAGGCAGCCCCCTCCACATGGGAAACCCCCACCCCATCACCCGTGCCCCCACCCTGCAGGCATCCCCTTCAACATGGGACACCCCAGCCCCCATCACCAATGCCCACACCCTGCAGGCAGCCCCCTCTGCATGGGACATCCTCACCTCAGCTCCCATCACCCATGCCCCCACCCTGCAGGCAGCCCCCTCCACATAGGACACCCCCACCCCAGCCCCATCACCCATGTCCCCATCCTGCAGCAGCCCTCTCCACATGGGACACCCCAGCCCCCATCACCTGTACCGCCACCTTGCAGGCAGCAACCTCCACATGGGAAACTCCCACCCCATCACCCGTGCCCCCACCCTGCAGGCAGCCCCTTCAACATGGGACACCCCAGCCCCAGTCACCCATGCCCACACCCTGCAGGCAGCCCCCTCTGCATGGGACATCCTCACCTCAGCCCCCATCACCCATGCCCCCACCCTGCAGGCAGCCCCTTCACATGGGACACCTGAGACCCCATCACCCGTGCCCCACTCTGCAGGCAACCCCCTCCACATGGGACACCCCGGCCCCCATCACCCATGCCCCCACCATGCAGGCAACCCCCTCCACATGGGACAACCCAGCCCATCACCCCTGCCCCCACCCTGCAAGCAGCCCCCTCCACATGGGACACCCGAGACCCCATCACCCATGCCCCCACCCTGCAGGCAGCCCCCTCCACATGGGACACTCCCACCCCAGACCCCATCACCAGTGCCCCCCCTGCAGGCAGCCCCCTCCACCTGGGATACACCAGACTGTATCACCTGTGCCCCCACCCTGCAGGCAGCCCCCTCCACATGGGATATCCAAGCCCCATGCCCGCAACCTGCAGGCAGCCCCCTCCACATGCAACACCCCTACCCCAGGCCCCATCACCCGGGCCAGCACCCAGCAAGCAGCCCCCTCCACATGGGACACCCGAGACCCCATCACCCATGCCCCCACCCTGCAGGCAGCCCCCTCCACATGGGACACCCCAGCGCCATCACCCATGTCCCCACCCTGCAGCAGCCCCCTCCACATGGGACACCCCAGCCCCCATCACCTGTACCCCCACCCTGCAGGCAGCCCCCTCCACATGGGAGACCCCCACCCCGGACCCCATCACCCGTGCCGCCACCCTGCAGGCAGCCCCCTCCACATGGGACACCCCAGACCCCATCACCTGTGCCCCCAACCTGTAGGTAGCCCACTCCACATGGGATACCCCAGCCCCCATCACCCGTGCCCCACCCTGCAGGCAGCCCCCTCCACATGAGACACCCCAGTCCCCATCAGCTGTGACCCCAACCTGCAGGCAGCCCCTCCACATGGGACACCCCAGCCTCATCACCCGTGCCCCCACCCTGCAGGCAGGCCCCTCCACATGGGACACCCCACCCTATTCCCATCACCTGTGCCCCCACCCTGCAGGCAGACCCCTCCACCTGGGATACACCAGACTGTATCACCTGTGCCCCCACCCTGCAGGCAGCCCCCTCCACATGGGATATCCAAGCCCCATGCCCGCAACCTGCAGGCAGCCCCCTCCACATGCAACACCCCTACCCCAGGCCCCATCACCCGGGCCAGCACCCAGCAAGCAGCCCCCTCCACATGGGACACCCGAGACCCCATCACCCATGCCCGCACCCTGCAGGCAGCCCCCTCCACATGGGACACCCCAGCGCCATCACCCATGTCCCCACCCTGCAGCAGCCCCCTCCACATGGGACACCCCAGCCCCCATCACCTGTACCCCCACCCTGCAGGCAGCCCCCTCCACATGGGAGACCCCCACCCCGGACCCCATCACCCGTGCCGCCACCCTGCAGGCAGCCCCCTCCACATGGGACACCCCAGACCCCATCACCTGTGCCCCCAACCTGTAGGTAGCCCACTCCACATGGGATACCCCAGCCCCCATCACCCGTGCCCCACCCTGCAGGCAGCCCCCTCCACATGAGACACCCCAGTCCCCATCAGCTGTGACCCCAACCTGCAGGCAGCCCCTCCACATGGGACACCCCAGCCTCATCACCCGTGCCCCCACCCTGCAGGCAGGCCCCTCCACATGGGACACCCCACTCTATTCCCATCACCTGTGCCCCCACCCTGCAGGCAGACCCCTCCACGTGGGATACCCCAACCCCCATCACCCATGCCCCCACCCTGCAGGCAGCCCCCTCCACATGGGACAAACCCACCACAGCCCCATCACCCATACCCAACCTTGCCGGAAGCCACCTCCATATGGGACACCCCCACCCCATCACCCGTGACCCCATCCTGCAGGCAGCCCCTTCCACATGGGACACCCCAGCCCTCATCACCCATGCCCCCACCCTGCAGGCAGCCCCCTCTGCATGGGACATCCTCACCTCAGCCACCATCACCCATGCCCCACCCTGCAGGCAGCCCCCTCCACATGGGACACCCAGTCCCCATCAGCTGTGACCCCACCCTGCAGGCAGGCCCCTTCACATGGGACACCCCACGCCATTCCCATCACCTGTGCCCCCACCCTGCAGGCAGACCCCTCCTTGTGGGATACCCCAACCCCCATCACCCATGCCCCCACCCTGCAGGAAGGCCCCTCCACATGGGACACCCCAGCCCCATTACCCGTGCCCCCACTCTGCAGGCACGCCCCTTCTCATGGGACACCCCACCCCATTCCCATCACCTGTTCCCCCACCCTGCAGGCAACCCCCTCCACATGGGATACTGCAGACCGCATCTCTTGTGACCCCACCCTGCAGGCAGCCCCCTCCACATGGAACACCCCAGACCCCGTCACCCATCCTGCAGGCAGCCCCCTCCATATGGGACACCGCAGCTGCCATCACACTTACCCCCACCCTGCAGGCAGCACCCTCCACATGTGACACCCCAGCCCCTATCACCTGTGCCCGCACTCTGCAGGCAGCCCCCTCTACATGGGATACCCCAGACCCCATCATCCATGCCCCCAAACTACAGGCAGCCCCCTTCACATGGGACACCCCACCCCAGCCCCCATCACCCAGGCCCCCACCCTGCAGGCAGCCCCCTCCACATGGGATATCTCAGAACCCATCGCCCCTGCCCCCACCCCGTGCCCCCACCCTGCAGGCAGGCCCCTCCACATGGCACACCCCAGCCCCTATCACCCATGCTCCCATCCTGCAGGCAGCCCCCTCGACATGGGACACCCCAGACGCCATTACCCATGCCACCACCCTGCAGGCAGCCCCCTCATCATGGGATACCCCAGACCCCATCACACATCCTGCAGGCAGCCCCCTCCATATGGGACACCGCAGCCACCATTCCCCTTACCCCCACCCTGCAGGCAGTACCTCCACATGGGACACCCCAGCCCCCATCACCTGTGCCCCCACCCTGCAGGCAGTCCCCTCCACATGGGGTACCCCAGACCCCATCACCCATGCTTCCACCCTACAGGCAGCCCGCTCCACACGGGACGCCCCACCCCAGCCCCCATCACCCAGGCCCCCACACTGCAGGCAGACCCTTCCAAATGGGATAGCCCAGAACTCATCACCCATGCCCCCACCCTGCAGGCAGCCCCTCCACCTGGAACACCCCAGCCCCTAACACCCATGCCACCACCCCGCAGGCAGCCCTCTCGACATGGGATAGCCCAGAACCCATCACCCGTGCCCCCACCCCGGGCCCCCACCCTGCAGGCAGGCCCCTCCACATGGGATAGCCCAGAACCCATCACCCGTGCCCCCAACCTACAGGCAGCCCCCTCCACATGGGACACCCCACCCCAGCCCCCATCACCCAGGCCCCCACCCTGCAGGCAGCCCCCTCCAAATGGGATAGCCCAGAACCCATCACCCGTGCCCCCAACCTACAGGCAGCCCCTCCACATGGGACACCCCACCCCAGCCCCCATCACCCAGGCCCCCACCCTGCAGGCAGCCCCCTCCACATGGGATAGCCCAGAACCCATCACCCGTGCCACAACCATGCAGGCAGCCCCCTCACCATGGCATATCCCAGACCCCATCACCCACCCTGCAGTCAGCATCCTCCACATGGGACACCCCAGCCCCCATCATTTGTGCCCCCACCCTGCAGGCAGCCCCCTCCACATGGGATACCCCATACCACATCACCCATGCCCCCACCCTACAGGCAGCCCGCTCCACATGGGACTCCCCACCCCAGCCCCCATCACCCAGGCCCCCACCCTGCAGGCAGCCCCCTCCAAATGGGATAGCCCAGAACCCATCACCCGTGCCCCCAACCTACAGGCAGCCCCTCCACATGGGACACCCCACCCCAGCCCCCATCACCCAGGCCCCCGCCCTGCAGGCAGCCCCCTCCACATGGGATAGCCCAGAACCCATCACCCGTGCCCCCATCCCGTGCCCCCACCCTGCAGGCAGGCCCCTCCACATGGGGTACCCCAGACCCCATCACCCATGCTCCCACCCTACAGGCAGCCCGCTCCACACGGGACGCCCCACCCCAGCCCCCATCACCCAGGCCCCCACACTGCAGGCAGACCCTTCCAAATGGGATAGCCCAGAACTCATCACCCATGCCAACACCCTGCAGGCAGCCCCTCCACATGGAACACCCCAGCCCCTAACACCTATGCCACCACCCCGCAGGCAGCCTTCTCGACATGGGATAGCCCAGAACCCATCACCCGTGCCCCCACCCCGTGCCCCCACCCTGCAGGCAGGCCCCTCCACATGGGATAGCTCAGAACCCATCACCCGTGCCCCCAACCTACAGGCAGCCCCCTCCACATGGGACATCCCACCCCAGCCCCCATCACCCAGGCCCCCACCCTGCAGGCAGCCCCCTCCAAATGGGATAGCCCAGAACCCATCACCCGTGCCCCCAACCTACAGGCAGCCCCTCCACATGGGACACCCCACCTCAGCCCCCATCACCCAGGCCCCCACCCTGCAGGCAGCCCCCTCCACATGGGATAGCCCAGAACCCATCACCCGTGCCCCCATCCCGTGCCCCCACCCTGCAGGCAGGCCCCTCCACATGGCACACCCCAGCCCCTATCACCCATGCCCCCACCCTGCAGGCAGCCCCCTCGACATGGGACACCCCAGATGCCATTACCCGTGCCACAACCATGCAGGCAGCCCCCTCACCATGGCATACCCCAGACCCCATCACCCACCCTGCAGGCAGCACCCTCCACATGGGACACCCCAGCCCCCATCACTTGTGCCCCCACCCTGCAGGCAGCCCCCTCCACATGGGATACCCCAGACCACATCACCCATGCCCCCACCCTACAGGCAGCCCGCTCCACATGGGACTCCCCACCCCAGCCCCCATCACCCAGGCCCCCACCCTGCAGGCAGCCCCCTCCAAATGGGATAGCCCAGAACCCATCACCCGTACCCCCACCCTGCAGGCAGCCCCCTCCACATGGCACACCACAGCCCCTAACACCCATGCCACCACCCCGCAGGCAGTCCTCTCGACGTGGGATACCCCAGACCCCATCACCCATGTCCCCACCCTACAGACAGCCCCCTCCACATGGGACACCCCACCCCAGCCCCCATCACCCAGGCCCCCACCTTGCAGGCAGCCCCCCCCCACATGGGATAGCCCAGAACCCATCACCCGTGCCCCTACCCTGCAGGCAGACCCCTCCACATGGGACACCCCAGCCCCTATCACCCATGCCCCCACCCTGCAGGCAGCTCCCTCGACATGGGACACACCTACCCCAGCCCCCATCACCCGTGCCCCAACCCTGCAGGCAGCCCCCTCCAGATGGAAGACCGCCACCCCAGACCCCATCACCCGTGCCCCCACCCTGCAGGCAGCCCCCTCCACATGGGACACCCCAGCCCCTATCACCCATGCCCCCACCCTGCAGTCAGCCCCGTCAACATGGGACACACCTACCCCAGCCCCCATCACCCGTGCCCCCACTCTGGAGGCAGCACCCTCCACATGGGACACCCCAGACCCCATCACGCATGCCTCCACCCTGCAGGCAGCCCCCTCCACATGGGACACCCCGGCCCCCATCACCCATGCCTCCACCGTGCAGGCAACCCCCTCCACATGGGACAACCCAGCCCCCTCACCTGTGCCCCCACCCTGCAAGCAGCCCCCTCGACATGAGACACGCGAGACCCCATCACCCATGCCCCCACCCTGCAGGCAGCCCCCTCCACATGGGACACCCCCACCCCAGACCCCATCACCCATGCCCCCCTGCAGACACCCCCCTCCACATGGGATACCCCAGAAAGCATCACCTGTGCCCCCATCCTGCAGGCAGCCCCCTCCACACGGGATACCCAAGCCCCATACCCCATGCCCACAACCTGCAGGCAGCCCCCTCGACATGCAACACCCCCACCCCAGGCCCCATCACCCATGCCACCACCCAGCAAGCAGCCGCCTCCACATGGGACACCCGACACCCCATCAACCATGCCCCCACCCTGCGGCAGCCCCCTCCACATGGGACACCCCAGCCCCCATCACCTGTACCCCCACCCTGCAGCCAGCCCCCTCCACATGGGAGACCCCCACCCCAGACCTGTGCCGCCACCCTGCATGCAGCCCCCTCCACATGGGACACCCCAGACCCCATCACCCATGCCCCCACCCTGCAGGCAGCCCACTCACATGGGATACCCCAGCCCCCATCACCCATGCCCCACCCTGCAGGCAGACCCCTCCACATGGGACACACCCACCCCAGCCCCCATCACCCATGTCCCACCTTGCAGGCAGCCACCTCCACATGGGACACCCCCACCCCATCACCCGTGCTCCCATCCTCCAGGCAGCCCCTTCCGCATGGGACACCCCAGCCCCCATCACCCGTGCCCCCACCCTGCAGGCAGCCCCCTATGCATAGTACACCCTCACCTCAGCCCCCATCACCCATGACCCCACCCTGTAGGCAGCCCCCTTCACATGGGACACCCGAGACCCAATCACCTGTCCCCCCACCCTGCAGGCAGGCCCCTCCACATGGGACACCCCAGCCCCCAACAGCCGTGACCCTACCCTGCATGCAGCCCCTCCACATCGGACATCCCAGCTCCCATCACCCGTGCCCCAACCCTGCAGACAGCCCCCTCCACATGGGAGCACCCACCGCATTCCCCTCACCCATGCCCCCACCCTGCAGGCAGCCCCCCCACATGGGACACCCCAGCCCCCATCAACCATGCCCCCACCCTGCAGGCCACCCCCTCCACATGGCACACCCCACCCCATTCTCATCACCCTTGTCCCACCCTGCAGGCATGCCCCTCCACATGGGATACTCCAGAACCCATCACCCGTGCCCCCACCCTGCAGGCAGCCCCTCCAGATGGCACACCCAAGCCCCTATCACCCATGCCCCCACCCTGCAGGCAGCCCCCTCCACATTGGAATCCCCCGCCCAGACCCCATCACCTGTGCCCCCATCCTGCAGGCAACCCCCTCCACATGGGAAACTCCAGGCCCCATCAGCCGTTCCCCCACCCTGCAAGCAGCCCCCTCCACATGGGATACCCTAGCTCGCATCACCTGTGCCCCCACTCTGCAGGCAGCTCCCTCGACATGGGACACACCAACCCCAGCCCCCATCACCCGTGCCCCCACCCCGCAGGCAGCCCCCTCCACATGGGACACACCAGTCCCTATCACCCATGCCCCCACCCTGCAGTCAGCCCCGTCAACATGGGACACACCTACCCCAGCCCCCATCACCCGTGCCCCCACTCTGGAGGCAGCCCCCTCCACATGGGACACCCCAGACCCCATCACGCATGCCTCGACCCTGCAGGCAGCCCCCTCCAGATGGGACACCCCGGCCCCCATCACCCATGCCTCCACCGTGCAGACAACCCCCTCCACATGGGACAACCCAGCCCCCTCACCTGTGCCCCCACCCTGCAAGCAGCCCCCTCGACATGGGACACGCGAAACCCCATCACCCATGCCCCCCTGCAGACAGCCCCCTCCACATGGGATACCCCAGAACGCATCACCTGTGCCCCCATCCTGCAGGCAGCCCCCTCCACATGGGATACCCAAGCCCCATACCCCATGCCCGCAACCTGCAGGCAGCCCCCTCCACATGCAACACCCCCACCCCAGGCCCCATCACCCATGCCACCACCCAGCAAGCAGCCGCCTCCACATGGGACACCCGAGACCCCATCACCCATGCCCCCACCCTGCAGGCAGCCCCCTCCACATGCAACACCCCCACCCCAGGCCCCATCACCCATGCCACCACCCAGCAAGCAGCCACCTCCACATGGGACACCCGAGACCCCATCACCCATGCCCCCACCCTGCGACAGCCCCCTCCACATGGGACACCCCAGCCCCCATCACCTGTACCCCCACCCTGCAGCCGCCCCCTCCACATGGGAGACCCCCACCCCAGACCCCATCACCCGTGCCGCCACCCTGCATGCAGCCCCCTCCACATGGGACACCCCAGACCCCATCACCCATGCCCCCACCCTGCAGGCAGCCCACTCACATGGGATACCCCAGCCCCCATCACCCGTGCCCCACCCTGCAGGCAGACCCCTCCACATGGGACACACCCACCCCAGCCCCCATCACCCGTGCCCCCACCCTGCAGGCAGCCCCCTCTGCATAGGACACCCTCACCTCAGCCCCCATCACCCATGACCCCACCCTGTAGGCAGCCCCCTTCACATGGGACACACCCGAGACCCAATCACCCGTGCCCCCACCCTGCAGGCAGGCCCCTCTACATGGGACACCCCAGCCCCCATCAGCCGTGACCCTACCCTGCATGCAGCCCCTCCACATCGGACATCCCATCTCCCATCACCCGTGCCCCAACCCTACAGACAGCCCCCTCAACATGGGAGCACCCACCCCATTCCCCTCACCCATGCCCCCACCCTGCAGGCAGCCCCCCCACATGGGACACCCCAGCCCCCATCAACCATGCCCCCACCCTGCAGGCCACCCCCTCCTCATGGCACACCCCACCCCATTCCCATCACCCTTGTCCCACCCTGCAGGCATGCCCCTCCACATGGGATACTCCAGAACCCATCGCCCGTGCCCCCACCCTGCAGGCAGCCCCTCCAGATGGCACACCCCAGCCCCTATCACCCATGCCCCCACCCTGCAGGCAGCCCCCTCCACATTGGAATCCCCCGCCCAGACCCCATCACCTGTGCCCCCATCCTGCAGGCAACCCCCTCCACATGGATACTCCAGACCCCATCACCCGTTCCCCCACCCTGCAAGCAGCCCCCTCCACATGGGATACCCTAGTTCGCATCACCTGTGCCCCCACTCTGCAGGCAGCCCCCTCCACATGGGACACGCCAGCCCCCATCAGCCGTGTCCCCACCCTGCAGGCAGCCCCTCCACATGGGACACCTCAACCCCCATCACCCATGCCCCCACCCTGCAGGCCGCCCCCTCCACATGGGACAACCAACCCTATTCCCATCACCTGTGTCCCCATCCTGCAGGCAGACCCCTCCACATGGGATACCCCAGCCCCCATCACTCATGTCCCGACCCTGCAGGCAGCCCCCTCCACATGGGACACTGCCACCCCAGCCCTCATCACCCATGCCCCCACCCTGCAGGCAGCCCCCTCCACATGGGACACGCCCACCCTATCCCCCATCTCTCGTGCCCCCACCCTGCAGGCAGCCCCCTCCACATGGGACATCCCAGACCCCGTCACCCATCCTGCAGGCAGCCCCCTCCATATGGGACACCGCAGCTGCCATCACCCTTACCCCCACCCTGCAGGCAGCACCCTCCACATGGGACACCCCAGCCCCTATCACCTGTGCCCACACCCTGCAGGGAGCCCCCTCCACATGGGATACCCCAGACCCCATCACCCATGCCCCCATCCTACAGGAAGCCCCTCCACATGGGACACCCCACCCCAGCCCCCATCACCCAGGCCCCCACCATGCAGGCAGCCCCCTCCACATGGGATAGCCCAGAACCCATCACCCATGCCCCCACCCTGCAGGCAGCCCCCTCCACATGGCACAACCCAGCCCCTATCACCTATGCCCCGACCCTGCAGGCAGCCCCCTCGACATGGGACACACCAGACCCCATCACCCGTGCCCCCACCCTGCAGGCATCCCCCTCACCATGGGATACACCAGACCCCATCACCCATCCTGCAGGCAGCCCCTTCCGTATGGGACACCGCAGCCGCCATCAATCTTACCCCACACTGCAGGCAGCACCCTCCACATGGGACACCCCAGCCCCCATCACCTGTGCCCCCACCCTGCAGGCAGCCCCCTCCACATGGAACACCCCACCCCAGCCCCTATCACCTAGACCCCAGCCCCTATCACCTAGGCCCCCACCCTGCAGGCAGCCCCCTCCAAATGGGATAGCCCAGAACCCATCACCCGTTCCCCCACCCTGCAAGCAGCCCCGTCCACATGGGATACCCTAGCCCGCATCACCTGTGCCCCCACCCTGCAGGCAGCCCGCTCCACATGGGACACCCCAGCCCCCATCACCCGTGCCACCACCTTGCAGGCAGACCCCTCCACATGCGATACCACAGCCCCCATCACCTGTGCCCCTGCCCTGCAGGCAGCCCCGTCATCATGGGACACCCCACCCTATTCCCATCACCTGTGTCCCCACCCTGCAGGCAGACCCCTCCACATGGGATACCCCAGCCCCATCACTCGTGCCCCCACCCTGCAGGCAGCCCCCTCCACATGTGACACTGCAACCCCAGCCCTCATCACCCATGCCCCCCCTGCAGGCAGACCCCTCCACATGTGACACACCCACCCTATCCCCCATCTCTCGTGCCCCCACCCTGCAGGCTGCCCCCTCCACATGGGACACCCCAGACCCCGTCACCCATCTTGCAGGCAGCCCCCTCCATATGGGACACCGCAGCTGCCATCACCCTTACCCCCACCCTGCAGGCAGCACCCACCACATGGGACAGCCCAGCCCCTATCACCTGTGCCCACACCCTGCAGGCAGCCCCGTCCACATGGGATACCCCAGAACCCATCACCCATGCCCCCACCCTACAGGCAGCCCTCTCCATATGGGAAACCCCACCCCAGCCCCCATCACCCAGGCCCCCACCCTGCAGGCAGCCCCCTCCACATGGGATAGCCCAGAACCCATCACCCATGCCACCACCCTGCAAGAAGCCCCCTACACATGGCACACCCCAGCCCCTATCACCCATGCCCCAACCCTGCAGGCAGCCCCCTCGACATGGGACACCCCAGACGCCATCACCCGTGCCCCCACCCTGCAGGCAGCCCCCTCACCATGGGATACCCCAGACCCCATCACCCATCCTGCAGGAAGCCCCCTCCATATGGGACACCGCAGTCGCCATCAACCTTACCCCACCCTGGAGGTATCACCCTCCACATGGGACACCCCAGCCCCCATCACCCGTGCCCCCACCCTGCAGGCAGCCCCTTCCACATGGGACACCCCACCCCAGCCCCCTTCACCCAGGCCCCCACCCTGCAGGCAGCCCCCTCCAAATGGGATAGCCCAGAACCCATCACCCGTGCCACCACCCTGCAGGCCCCCCCTCCACATGGCACACCCTAGCCCCTAACACCCATGCCCCCACCCTGCAGGCAGCCCTCTTGACATGGGATACCCCAGACCCCATCACCCATGCCCCCACCCAAAAGACAGCCCCCTCCACATGGGACACCCCACCCCAGCCCCCATCACCCAAGCCCCCACCCTGCAGGCAGCGCCCTCCACATGGGATACCCCAGACCGCATCACCTGTGCCTCCCATTCTGCAGCAGCCCCCTCCCCATGGGACACCCCCACCCCAGACCCCATCACCCGTGCCCCCAACCTGCAGGCAGCCCCCTCCACATGCGACACCCCCACCCCAGCCCCCATTACCCATGCCCCCACCCTGCAGGCAGCCCCCTCCAGATGGGATACGCCAGCCCCCATCACCCGTGCCCCCACCCTGCAGGCAGCCCCTTCCACATGGGACACCCCACCCCAGCCCCCTTCACCCAGGCCCCCACCCTGCAGGCAGCCCCCTCCAAATGGGATAGCCCAGAACCCATCACCCGTGCCACCACCCTGCAGGCCCCCCCTCCACATGGCACACCCTAGCCCCTAACACCCATGCCCCCACCCTGCAGGCAGCCCTCTTGACATGGCATACCCCAGACCCCATCACCCATGCCCCCACCCAAAAGACAGCCCCCTCCACATGGGACACCCCACCCCAGCCCCCATCACCCAAGCCCCCACCCTGCAGGCAGCGCCCTCCACATGGGATACCCCAGACCGCATCACCTGTGCCTCCCATTCTGCAGCAGCCCCCTCCCCATGGGACACCCCCACCCCAGACCCCATCACCCGTGCCCCCAACCTGCAGGCAGCCCCCTCCACATGCGACACCCCCACCCCAGCCCCCATTACCCATGCCCCCACCCTGCAGGCAGCCCCCTCCAGATGGGATACGCCAGCCCTCATCACCTGTGCCCCACCCTGCCGGCAGCCCCCTCTACATGGGACACCTCACTCCATTCCCATTACCCGTGCCCAACACCTTGCAGGCAGACCCTTCCACATGCGATACCACAGCCCCCATCACCTGTGCCCCTGCCCTGCAGGCAGCCCCCTCCACATGGGACATCCCCACCCCAGCCCCCATCACCCATGCCCCCACCCTGCAGTCAGCCCCCTCCACATAGGACACCCCCACCCCATCACTTGTGCCCCCACCCTGCAGGCAGCCCCCTCCACATGGGACACCCCAGCCTCCATCACCCATGCCCCCACCCTGCAGGCATCCCCCTCTGCATGCGACACCCTCACCCCAGCCCCCATCACCCATGCCCCCACCCTGCAGGCAGCCCCCTTCACATGGGACACCCGAGACCCCATCACCCATGCCCCCAACCTGCAGGCAGCCCCCTTCACATCAGACTCCCCCACCCCCATCACCCATGCCCCCACCCTGCAGGCAGCCCCCCTCCACATGGGACACCCCACCCCAGCCCCCATCACCTAGGCCCCCACCCTGCAGGCAGCCCCCTCCACATGGAATAGCCCAGAACCCATCACCCAAGCCCCCACCCTGCAGGCAGCCCTCTCCACATGGGTTACCCCAGACCCCATCACCCATGCCCCCACCCTACAGGCAGCCCCCTCCAGATGGGACAACCCACCCCAGCCCCCATCACCCAGGCCCCCACCCTGCAGGCAGTCCCCTCCACATGGGATAGCCCAGAACCCATCACCCATGCCCCCACCCTGCAGGCTGCTCCTCCACATGGCACACCCCAGCCCCTATCACCCATGCCCAACCCTGCATGCAGCCCCCTCGACATGGGACACACCAGAGCCCATCACCCGTGCCCCCACCCTGCAGGCAGCCCCCTCCCCATGGGATACCCCAGACCCCATCACCCATCCTGCAGGCAGCCCCCTCCATGTGGGACACCGCAGCTGCCATCAACCTTACCCCACCCTGCAGGCAGCACCTTCCACATGGGACACCCCAGCCCCATCACCTGTTCCCCAACCCTGTAGGCAGCCCCCTCCACATGGGATACCCCAGGCCCATCACTCATGCCCCCACCCTGCAGGCAGCCCTCTCGAAATGGGATACCCCAGAGCCCATCACCCATGCCCCCACCCAACAGACAGCCTCCTCCACATGGGACACCCCACCTCAGCCCCCATCACCCAGGCCCGCACCCTGCAGGCTGCGCCCTCCACATGGGATAGCCCAGAACCCATCACCCGTGCCCCCACCCTGCAGGCAGACCCCTCCACATGGCACACCCCAGCCCCTATCACCCGTGCCCCTACCCTGCAGGCAGCCCCCTCCAGATGGAAGACCCACACCCCAGACCCCATCACCCGTGCCCCTACCCTGCAGGCTGCCCCCTCCACATGGGACACCCCAGCTCCTATCACCCATGCCCCACCCTGCAGGCAGCCCCCTCGACATGGGACACACCTACCCCAGCCCCCATCACCCGTGCCCCCACCCTGCAGGCAGCCCCCTCCACATGGGACACCCCAGCCCCCATCAGCCGTGACCCTACCCTGCAGGCAGCCCCCTCCACATGGCACACCCCAGCCCCTAACACCCATGCCCCCACCCTGCAGGCAGCCCTCTCGAAATGGGATACCCCAGAGCCCATCACCCATGCCCCCACCCAACAGACAGCCCCCTCCACATGGGACACCCCACCCCAGCCCCCATCACCCAGGCCTCACCCTGCAGGCTGCGCTCTCCACATGGGATAGCCCAGAACCCATCACCCGTGCCCCCACCCTGCAGGCAGACCCCTCCACATGGCACACCCCAGCCCCTATCACCCATGCCCCCACCCTGCAGGCAGCTCCCTCGACATGGGACACACCTAATCCAGCCCCCATCACCCGTGCCCCCACCCTGCAGGCAGCCCCCTCCAGATGGAAGACCCCCACCCCAGACCTCATCACCGTGCCCGTACCCTGCAGGCAGCCCCCTCCATATGGGACACCCCAGCCCCTATCACCCATGCCCCACCCTGCAGGCAGCCCCCTCGACATGGGACACACCTACCCCAGCCCCCATCACCCATGCCCCCACCCTGCAGGCAGCCCCCTCCACATGGGACACCCCAGCACCCATCAGCCGTGACCCTACCCTGCAGGCAGCCCCTCCACATGGGACATCCCAGCTCCTTTCACCCGTGCCCCAACCCTGCAGACAGCCCCCTCCACATGGGACTACCCACCCCATTCCTATCACACATGCCCCCACCCTGCAGGCAGACCCCTCCACATGGGATACCCCAGCCATCACCAGTGCCCCCACCCTGCAGGGAGCCCCCTCCACATGGAACACCCCCACCCCAGCCCCCATTATCCATGCCCCCATCCTGCAGTCAGCCCCCTCCACATGGGACACCCCACCCCAGCCCCCATCACCCGTACCCCTACCCTGCAGGCAGCCCCTCCAAATGGGACACCCCAGCCCCATAACCTGTGCCCCACCCTGTAGGAGCCCCCTCTGCACGGGACACACCCATGCCCCCACCCTGCAGGAAGCCCCCTCCACATGGCACACCCAAGACTCCATCACCCATGCTGCCCCCTCCACATGGGACACCCCTAGCCCAGACCCCATCACCCGTGCCCCCCATGTGCAGGCAGCCCCCTCCACAGGGCATACCCCAGCCTCCATCACCCATGCCCTCACCCTGCACCTCTCCACATAGGACAGCTACACCCAAGCCCCCATCACCCGTGCAACCATACTGATGGCAGCCCCCTGCACATGGGACACCCCCACCCAAGTCCCTATCACCCATGCACCCACCCTGCAGGCAGCCCCCTCCACATGGGAAACCCCCACCCTACCCCCATCACCTGTTCCTCCTCCCTGCAGGCAGCCCCCTGCACATGGGACACCCCCACCCCAGACCCCATCTCCCATGCCCTCACCCTGCAGACAACCCCCTCCACATGGGACACCACAGACCCCATCACCCGTTCCCCCAATCTGTAGGCAGCGCCCTCCACATGGGATACCCCAGCCCCCATCACCCGTGCCCCCATACTACAGGACGCCCCCTCCACATGACACACCCAAGACTCCATCACCCATGCCACCCCCTCCACATGAGACACCCCCAGCCCAGACCCCATCACCCGTGCCCCCAACGTGCAGGCAGCCCCCTCCACAGGGCATTCCCCAGCCTCCATCACCCATGCACTCACCCTGCAGGCAGCCCTCTCCACATGGGACAGCTACACCCCAGCCCCCATCACCCGTGCCCCCATCCTGAAGGCAGCCCCCTGCACATGGGATACCCCCACCCCAGTCTCTATCACCCGTGCACCCACCCTGCAGGCAGCCCCCTCCACATGGGACACCCCCACCATATCCCCATCACCCATGCCCCTGCCCTGCAGGCTGCCCCCTGCACATGGGACACCCTCACCCCAGACCCCATCTCCCATGCCTTCACCCTGCAGACAACTCCCTCCACATGGGACACCACAAACCCCATCACCCATTCCCCCATCCTGCAGGCAGCGCCCTCCACATGGGATACCCCAGCCCCCATCACCTGTGCCCCCACACTGCAGGACGCCCCCTCCACATGGGACACCCTAGCCCCCATCAGCCAGGACCCCACCCTGCATGCAGCCCCACCACATGGGACACCCCCACCCCAGACCCCATGTCCCCCCTGCAAGCAGTCCCCTCCACATGGGATAACCCAGACCGCATCACCTGTGCGCCCACTCTGCAGGCAGCCCCCTCCACATGGGACACATACACCCCTGCCCCCATCACCCGTTCCCCCAACCTGCAGGCAGCCCCCTCCACATGCGACACCCCCACCCCAGCCCCCACCCTGCAGGCAGCCCCCTCCACATGGGACTCCTCCACCCTAGCGCCAAACACCCGTACCCCCACCCTGCAGGCAGCCCTCTCCACATGGGAGACCCCACCCCAGACCCCATCACCTGTACCCCCACCCTGCAGGCAGCCCCCTCCACATGCAACACCCCCACCCCAGCCCCCATCACACATGCCCCCACCCTGCAGGCAGCCCCCTCCACATGGGACACCTCAGACCCCATCACCTGTGCCCCACCCTGCAGGCAGCCCCCTCTACATGGGACACCCCACCCCATTCCCATCACCCGTGCCCCCACCTTGTTGGCAGACCCCTCCACATGCGATACCCCAGCCCCCATCACCTGTGCCCCCACCCTGCAGGCAGCCCCCTCCACATGGGACACCCCCACCCCAGCCCCCATCACCCATGCCCCCACCCTGCAGGCAGCCCCCTCCACATAGGACACCCCCACCCCATCACTCATGCCCCCACCCTGCAGGCAGCCCCCTCCACATGGGACACCCCAGCCCCCATCACCCATGCCCCCACCCTGCAGGCAGCCCCCTCTGCATAGGACAGCCTCACCCCAGCCCCCATCACCCATGCCCCACCCTGCAGGCAGCCCCCTCGATATGGGACACCCCCACCCCCATCACCCGTGCCTCCACCCTGCAGGCAGCCCCCCTCCACATGGGATACCCCAGACCCATCACCCGTGCCCCCACCCTGCAGGCAGCCCCCTCCACATGGGACACCTATACCCCATCACCCGTACCTCTACCCTGCAGGCAGCCCTCCCCATATTGGACTCCCCCACCCCAGACCCCATCACCTGTGCCCCCACTTTGCAGGCAACCCCCTCTACATGACTTACTCCAGACCCCATCACCCATTCTCCCACCCTGCCGGCAGCCCCCTCACCATGGGACATCCCAGCCCCCACGACCCGTGCCCCCAACCTGCAGGCAGCCCCCTCGACATGCAACACCACCACTCCAGCCCCCATCACCCATGCTCCCACCCTGCAGGCAGCCCCCTCCACATGGGACTCCTCCACCCTAGCCCTAATCACCCATACCCCCACCCTGAAGACAGCCCCCTCCACATGGATGACCCCCACCCCGACCCCATCACCTGTGCCCCCACCCTGCAGGCAGCCCCCTCCACATATGACACCCCCACCCCAGCCCCCATTACCCGTGCCCCCACCCTGCAGGCAGCCCCCTCCACAAGGGACACCCCAGACCCTATCACCCGCGCCCCCACCCTGCAGGCAGCCCCCTCCACATGGGATACGCCAGCCTCATCACCTGTGCCCCACCCTGCAGGCAGCCCCCTCCACATGGGACACCCCACCCCATTCCCATCACCCGTGCCCCCACCTTGCAGGCAGACCCCTCCACATGGGATACCCCAACACCCATCACCTGTGCCCCCGCCCTGCAGGCAGCCCCCTCTACATGGCACACCCCCACCCCAGCCCCCTTCACCCATGCCCCCACCCTGCAGACAACCCCCTCCACATGGGACACCACAGGCCCCATCACCCATTCCCCCATCCTGCAGGCAGCGCCCTCCACATGGGATACCCCAGCCCCCATCACCCGTGCCCCCACACTGCAGGACGCCCCCTCCACATGGGACACCTTAGCCCCCATCAGCCAGGACCCCACCCTGCATGCAGCCCTACCACATGGGACACCCCCACCCTATCCCCATCACCCATGCCCCCGCCCTGCAGGCAGCCCCCTGCACATGGGACACCCCCACCCCAGCCTCCTTCACCCATGCCCCCACCCTGCAGACAACCCCCTCCACATGGGACACCACAGGCCCCATCACCCATTCCCCCATCCTGCAGGCAGAGCCCTCCACATGGGATAACCCAGCCCCCATCACCCGTGCCCCCACACTGCAGGACGCCCCCTCCACATGGGACACCCTAGCCCCCATCAGCCAGGACCCCACCCTGCATGCAGCCCCACCACATGGGACACCCCCACCCCAGACCCCATGTCCCCCCTGCAAGCAGCCCCCTCCACATGGGATAACCCAGACTGCATCACCTGTGCGCCCACTCTGCAGGCAGCCCCCTCCACATGGGACACATACACCCCTGTCCCCATCACCCGTTCCCCCAACCTGCAGGCAGCCCCCTCCACATGCGACACCCCCACCCCAGCCCCCACCCTGCAGGCAGCCCCCTCCACATGGGACTCCTCCACCCTAGCCCCAAACACCCGTACCCCCACCCTGCAGGCAGCCCTCTCCACATGGGAGATCCCACCCCAGACCCCATCACCTGTACCCCCACCCTGCAGGCAGCCCCCTCCACATGCAACACCCCCGCCCCAGCCCCCATCACACATGCCCCCACCCTGCAGGCAGCCCTCTCCACATGGGACACCCCAGACCCCATCACCTGTGCCCCACCCTGCAGGCAGCCCCCTCTACATGGGACACCCCACCCCATTCCCATCACCCGTGCCCCAACCTTGCAGGCAGACCCCTCCACATGCGATACCCCAGCCCCCATCACCTGTGCCCCCACCCTGCAGGCAGCCCCCTCCACATGGGACACCCCCACCCCAGCCCCCATCACCCATGCCCCCACCCTGCAGGCAGCCCTCTCCACATAGAACACCCCCACCCCATCACTCATGCCCCCACCCTGCAGGCAGCCCCCTCCACATGGGACAACCCAGCCCCATCACCCATGCCCCCACCCTGCAGGCAGCCCCCTCTGCATAGGACAGCCTCACCCCAGCCCCCATCAACCATGCCCCACCCTGCAGGCACCCCCCTCCATATGGGACACCCCCACCCCCATCACCCGTGCCTCCACCCTGCAGGCAGCCCCCCTCCACATGGGATACCCCAGACCCATCACCCGTGCCCCTACCCTGCAGGCAGCCCCCTCCACATGGGACACCTATACCCCATCACCCGTGCCTCTACCCTGCAGGCAGCCCTCCCCACATTGGACTCCCCCACCCCAGACCCCATCACCCGTGCCCCCACTTTGCAGGCAACCCCCTCTACATGGGTTACTCCAGACCCCATCACCCATTCTCCCACCCTACCGGCAGCCCCCTCACCATGGGACATCCCAGCCCCCATGACCCATGCCCCCAACCTGCAGGCAGCCCCCTCCACATGCGACACCACCACCCCAGCCCCCATCACCCATGCTCCCACCCTGCAGGCAGCCCCCTCCACATGGGACTCCTCCACCCTAGCCCTAATCACCCATACCCCCACCCTGAAGACAGCCCCCTCCACATGGATGACCACCACCCGACCCCATCACCCGTGCCCCCACCCTGCAGGCAGCCCCCTCCACATATGACACCTCCACCCCAGCCCCCATTACCCGTGCCCCCACCCTGCAGGCAGCCCCCTCCACAAGGGACACCCCAGACCCCATCACCTGCGCCCCCACCCTGCAGGCAGCCCCCTCCACATGGGATACGCCAGCCTCATCACCTGTGCCCCACCCTGCAGGCAGCCCCCTCCACATGGGACACCCCACCCCATTCCCATCACCCGTGCCCCCACCTTGCAGGCAGACCCCTCCACATGGGATATCCCAACACCCATCACCTGTGCCCCCGCCCTGCAGGCAGCCCCCTCTACATGGCACACCCCCACCCCAGCCCCCATCACCCATGCCCCCACCCTGCAGGCAGCCCCCTCCTCATAGGACACCCCCACCCCATCACTCGTGCCCCCACCTTGCAGGCAGCCCCCTCCACATGGGACACTCCAGCGTAACGCTCACCTGGTATCCACGGGGACGTCACTCAGCCTGTTCTGACCTCTTACGACCTCGAACCCTTCCCTGGAGTCTACTCGACTGCAGACTGGGCCTTGTTTTCTTGGAAAGTGTGCTCTCCGTCCTGCTTTCAGCGCAGGGGCGTGTTGATTGATGCGGGCTCGTTGCTGCCTAGTTACTTCTCTGGCAAGAGTCTGACAGGTAAGTATAATGAGTCTTTTGAACAGTTCTTTAACTTCGTTCCTTTCCTTCCTTAGATGATGGCCGGCGTCCGGGGATGGCGACGTGCTGCTGAAATGAGTAGCGCTGAAGGTGAGTGAGAGCACGATGCGCGATGCGACCCTTTCGTATTTGTATTGAACTGAGTTCTTTCTCTCTGTCTTTTAGGTGCCGCAATGTTTTCAGCGTGGATGCCGCTTATGAAGAAGAAATGCGGTGAGTAAGCTCGTATGCAGCGCCTCTAGATGTTTCCACGCTAACCTGGAGTGTCTTTTCCCTCTTGCAGATGGATGAGAAGTTCCGGAGACAGAGTTCCCTCAGAGCGGCTGGGATTCAGGTAAGCGTTTGAAGCTCGTACAGTCTTTAAAAATAAGCGAAGATTTGCTGAATGCTTACTAATGCCTTTTTTTCTGTTCTTTTCCCTTTTTCTTAGGAAGCTGCGTGCCGGGATGGGCACGCCGAAGATGCCCGCAGAACAGAAGAAGCGATGAATGATGGGCAGAAGCGCCGCAAGGTAAGGCTGTTCCTAACAGTGTTCTTTTTCTTGCAGGAGCTGAGCGCAGAAGAAAGATGCAGGCCTACTGGAGACCGATCCGAACACGGTGAGTGTCACGCTGCAGGTGCAGAAAACACAAAGCATGTTTCTCAGCCTGGGCGTGGCTTAAATAGTCTATGGGTATCCCAGGTGTCTCTGGGCTGAACCACACCCAAAAGACTAGAACCGAAATATGTGGGGGCATCCATCTTGTCCCCATCAATGCACTACAAGTCCCATCCCCAATGTTATCCTACGGGAGTGAGTGAGTCTGGTGCCACAAGCGCCAAGTCTGACTCCAAGTGGGTCTTTGGAGGGATGGAGAGGCCCTTGAGGGGCCATGTAGGTGATCGTGGCCTGGCTCCAGACAGACATCTTGGTGGGCTGGGGACATGAGGGGCAGGAATCATGACGGCACTCCCCCCCCAAGGGCTCCTCTGTCTGGTCCTGGTTTGTTTGGATGGTTTTGATGAAATCGTCTAAGCAAGCGAGGTGCATGGATGTACTCACAAGGCTCCCATGTCCTGTCTTGTGGACCATACCCCTTCCAGTCTACTAAGTAGTATAATTTGGATCTGACATACTTTGAATCCAGGATGTCCTTGACTTCGAATTCAGGCTCCCAAGCGACTACTACTGGCTGCAGTGGCATTCTAACCGGGTCCCAGTTTGAACAGGTTTAAGGACAGACACGTGGAACACAGGTTGAATCTGCTGCATGTTTGACGGCAAAGCTAGTCTGACCGCCACAGGATTTATCACAGAGGTGACAGTGAATGGACTCAGGTATCTTGGACGGAAAGTTTGGGTTCCTTTAATGGACACGTGTTTAGATGCCAGACAGACTTTGTCTCCCACTTGGTAGTTGGGGGCCTTTGCTCGGTGTTGATCAGCAAACTTCGTTTTACGATTCTTAGCTTGAAGTAGGTGTTCAGCTGCCCTTTTAAAGGTTTGAGAAAATGGTCTTGTGCAAGGTTTTGACTGCTGGCATTTCCAGGGTTGTAGGAAGGTCCAACTCAGAAGTACGTGGGTGCCTGCCATACATGGTATAAAAGGGTGTCTGCCCAGTGCTGGTGTGTAGGGAATTATTATAAGCATATTCAGCTATCCATAATAGGTTGAACCAGCTTCCTTCAGCTTGGTCTAACATGCAACGCAGATACTGCTTGAGCGTCTGATTTGTCCTCTCAGTTTGACCATCCGTTTGGGGATGGTGACTGGTGGATAGCCGGATGTCGATCTGGGCCATAAAGCAGCATTTTCTCCAGAAGTTAGATACAAATTGAATACCTTGGTCTGAGACTAAAACTGAAGGAAACCCATGGAGCCGTACGATGCCTTCAAGAAATACCTTTGCCAGAGTGGAAGCATTTGGGAGCCCCTTAAGAGGAATGAAATGTGCCATTTTTGAAAATAGGTCCACGACCACAAGAATAGTGTTAAACCCTTGACTGGGTGGTAAGTCAGTAATACAATCGAGGGACAACGTGTGCCAGGGTGCTGGTGGGATTTCCAATGGTTGTAATAGCCCAGCCGGTTTCTGCTTGAATGACTTGTTTTGAGCACACACTCCACAAGATAGGATGAATTGGATAATGTCTTTACGCCACGTGGGCCACCAATAATTTCGTTTTACCTTGGCTAGGGTTTTAGCGATTCCGGGGTGGCCCTCGATCAAGGAATCGTGAAACCGGACATGACTTGTTCTCGTAGTTCTTGGTTTGGTAAGAATAAAAGATTCCTGAAGTAGGGCAAGTGATCTTTTATCATGTAATGTTCTCCTTGTGCACTCCACGCTTGTAATTGCTCCGGACTCATCAGGTTTTGAATTTCTTCATGTAATTCTTTATGAGTTATGGTTGCTGTGATTCCTAGGAGCTTGTCACTCGGGATGATTGCTATTTTCCGCAAGATCCTGGTCGATGTAATTCCCAACGGCTCCACTGTCAATGTACGCTCTTACTGCGTGCATCCGAGATGGTTGTTGGTGATTGATCAAGACCACAGATAGTGCAAAATGGGAGGTCTTTAGTTCACTTTCTTCGCTCGACAAGTGGAACCCTACACTTGCCGGGCTGGGGAGTTTTCCGATTCCTTGATGGTATCTTCCTTGTCCATGGCCCCTACCGTCCTCCTCGGTGGCTTCACAGGGCACTCTTTAAGGAAATGACCTGACCTTCCACAGTACAGACATAACTGCTGCTGTCTCCTTTTATCCCTTTCCACTTTAGTTAAGGGCGATCTGACCCCCCGATTTGCACTGGTTCTCCTGAACCTTCCGTTGTACGGGCATTATTGTCCTTTGAACACACATACATAGGGCGAGGGCCCGGTCTGGTTCGATCTGCTCTTCGGTCCTGCAACCTATGATCCAGTTGAACAACAAGGTCAATGAATTCTGAGCAGTCTTTCGGGGGGTTCACTACTTGTGCGAGAACATCCTTGGCTCCCCACACAACCTCTGATGAAATAACGTGGTTCTCTTCTCCACTGGCCATTCTGCTTCAACTACGAGTCTATTGAACGTGGCTATGTATGTTAATAGGTCTTGATTCCGTTGGCGTAGGGACAGAAGTTCGTTGTCTAATGCCTGCCCATGAGTACAACGGGCGAACAGCTTTTCCATCTCCTGCTGAAAGCCCCTGAAGTCATGCAGCAAAGGATCGTTTTGGGCCACAAAGGGTACAGACCAGTCCGCGGCGCAACCACTCAGGAAGGATAGCACAAAAGCGACCCGTGATTGGTCATTCGGAAAGGCCCCTGGTCTACAAAGGAAGTGCAGGCGGCACTGGTTCATGAACGTTACAAACCTCTTGGGATCACCCGTAAATCATTCGGGCGGGGCCAAGGGAACTGCCCCAGGAAGGGTTATCTGAACGGGATTGGGTGATGGTGCAGGCATCAAGGGCATGCTTCCCGGCAATGGTGCATGCCCTGCTTGTGACTGGAGAAGTTGCCGGCTTAAATCATCAGTGCGTTCTTTGGCTACTATCAGCTCTCTCCTCAGGGTGTTGGTCTCCTGCCTGGCTGCATGTACTTCAGAACATAGCTGCCCCAACATGTGGGCTAACTGGTCGGTTTCTGATGTTTCCATGACACCCAGGTGGATTTTGATGTGAGGCTTTGTGTCCTGTAACGCTCACCTGGTATCCACGGGGACGTCACTCACCCTGTTCTGACCTCTTACGACCTCAAACCCTTCCCTGGAATCTACTCGACTGGAGACTGGGCCTTGTTTTCTTGGAAGTGTGCTCTCCATCCTGCTTTCAGCGCAGGGGCACGTTGATTGATGTGGGCTCGTTGCTGCCTAGTTACTTCACTGGCAAGAGTCCGACAGGTAAGTATAATGAGTCTTTTGAACAGTTCTCTAACTTTGTTCCTTTCCTTCCTTAGATGATGGCCGGCGTCCGGGGATGGTGACGTGCTGCTGAGATGAGTCGCGCTGAAGGTGAGTGGGAGCACGATGCGCGATGCGACCCTTTCATATTTGTATTGAGCTGAGTTATTTTTATATGTCTTTTAGGTGCCACAATGTTTTCAGCGTGGATGCCGGTTATGAAGAAGAAATGCGGTGAGTTAGCGTGGTATGCAGCGCCTCTAGATGTTTCCACGCTAACCTGGAGTGTCTTTTCTCTCTTGCAGATTAATGAGAAGTTCCGGAGTCAGAGATCCCTCAGAGCGGCTGCGATTCAGGTAAGCATTTGAAGCTTGAACAGTCTTTAAAAATAAGCGAAGTTTGCTGAATGCTTACTAATGCCTTTTTTCTGTTCTTTTCCCTTTTCCTTAGGAAGCGGCGTGCAGGGATGGGAATGAATCTGCCGAAGATGCCCGCAGAACAGAAGAAGCGATGAATGATGGGCAGAAGCGCCGCAAGGTAAGGCTGTTCCTGTGATGCTGGAAATGCATCGGAGGGACAGGGCCTCCGTATCCTTGTCCTTTACTGCCTTTTATCGTGTGTTCTGTTGTGTTTTCCGCGCAGGAGTTCATGTGGCACTCCTGGCGGTGCAGCTCTCTCTCTTTTGGTTTGGTGAACGGACCCGTGGGATACCCTTATGGCACCCATGGGTGGGGGGTACAACCCTGTGCCCCTAGTGTATGTTTTTGGGCACCTGTGGGTGGCCTGCAGGACAGGGTATGGGCTGGTGGCAGCTCCATGCTGAATTTGACAGGTGCGCGGAGTATCCTCCATTTTGGGATACCCCGGCCCTGCCATTGGGATCAGTTGATACTGGATGGAAAACAAAATGGCCCCTGTGGCCTCTTGATTTCTATTACCTATTACCTTGTTTTCCCAAAGTCCTGGGAAGCCCTGACTCTGTCCCTTCCCCCTGACAGGCTGTTGGATGGAAGTGCCATATATGGTGTTGTTGTGAAGGCCCGGCCAGACTGTATGTTGACTGTATGTTGTGGGTACCACCTGTGGGTGGGACCTGGGTGAATGGAGTGTGTGACCAATATGTACTTCTTGTTGTGGTTGTTTGGTGTCTGGTATGAGAGACAAAGGCTGAGACAGCCCTGCCCGAAACTGGCCTGCATGCAGTGTGTAGTGTTGAATGGCTGGGTACTTGTCCCAATCCACATTCCTTGTTGTGAGTGTCTGAGCGGGAGGAGGATGGCCTGAATGCACTGTGTGCCTGATTGGCTGACTGACTGCATGAATGCCCTTCTGGATGATTGGCTGCTGAGTGTGACCTAGCAGTGTGGATGAGAGACAGAATAGTATATCTGGGCACCTCTCACCACTGGAAATTGTTCAGAAGCTGAAGTCCACTACGATGAGTAACTGGAGTAACTGAAGCTTGACCTTGAAGCCCTGCTGGAAGAGAAGAATTGCTGTTGCTCTCCTTCACAATCTGAAAGCTGCGGTGTCTCCAGGGACTGACCCAGAGAGGACCTGGTAAGGCGCCCTCTTCCCGAGCTACGAGGGACTATCGTGCACAGCTGCTCTTTGCCAATGCTCCCTGGTAGACAGGCCTACGACAGGCTCCTGACCGGAAACGGGGACTGCCACGGAATCCCAAAGAGAAGCACCCGGACTGTTGTCTGCCACTGTCGACGACCGCCGTCGCCGACCGGAGCCGCCGTGCTCCTGTTTGCCTAAGAACTTCCTTTGATCATCGGACGCTCTCGTCTGCATCGTCGCCCGCTTTATCCCACTGGAGAAGGCCCGACCGTCGACACGCCAAGGAGAAATCCGCCAGTGGGTTTCCCGCCACCTAAAAGACCACAGAGACGCCGACGACTCGACGCCCTTGCTGGGCCACAGTTCTTCATCCTCTCTTTGCGGTCCAGAACTATCGTCATCGAGGTGCCCAGCACGCCTCTTCCTTGCAGGACGCCAACGCTCCGCTGTCGACGAGCACCGCTAGGAACGAAGCTGTGTAACGCTCACCTGACTCCCACGGGGGCGCTGGCCTGGTTCGCGCTGCTGTGACCTCGTCTAAGGTGATGCGCAGGGTTCGGAAGACGGACTGGATCGGGCCCCAGATCTGGCTTGTCTGACTCTCAGAAGTATCCTTCTGTAGGTGAGAATAGGGGGTTAACTGTCTGCGGGGTAATGCAATCGGCCTCCCACTTACCCCTCTCACCCTCCTCAAAACCCTTCTGTGCTTCCCCGTAGCGTCTCACCTTAGGGTCTGGAAGGACGAGCTCTCCATCCTGCTTCTGATGCAGGGGCGCGTTTGTATCCAGTTACGTCACTGGATTTTCGGATGGGTGAGAACCAAACTTGCTTGGCTTCCAGATAAGTTTTTCTATAAGTGGTTCCCCTGGTGTCCATGCATTAATGTTCTAATGCTAGTGTCTTTTTCCCCATAGGGGCCGGGGTACGGAATGCCGGGGAACAGGCACCGACCCGAGGTGAGCGGTGAAATCCTTGTGGAAATCAGGTAAGTCTTTAATGAGTGATTGGTAATGTCTTTTCATTCACTCATTAACACTGATGTCTTTTTCCCCTTAGGGCAGTGGTCTTCAAACTTTTTTGGCCAGGGCCCCCCTGAGCAAAATTTGGGCAGGTCGGGACCTCCAGAAATGCCAAATGGACAGTATATATTGCGCGCCGTCACCTGCTCCCATCAAAGTCGCTGGGCTCCCTCATCCCACTCCTACCCAGTCGCTGGTCTCTCCCCACCCCATCACACACCCAGGGCTCTCCCCACTCTGCTCCCATCACTATTCCATGGTTCCCGCCCATTGTGCTCCCACCATAGTCCCTCGGTTCCCCCATCCCGTTCCCAACACAGTCTGAGGGCCAGTGGCGGCTGGTGAATCTTTTTTAAGTGGAGGGGCATTAAGGGGAGGTTCGGGGGGGTTTCCCCCTGTGAATTTTTTTTTAAATAATAGGTTAAAATGTTGCATTGTAGAGCATACTTTTAACAAAAAATGGGTAAATAGCCAAACAGTTTGCAATTGTTGCTGGGAGTCCAGGGGGCAGGCATTGATATTTTATTTCTATCGCGCTCGTACACAAGTGTTTCAGAGCGTGACAAGGCAAGGGAGGGGAACAGAGGAGAATAAAACAGCGATCTTACTAGGCCCAGTGACATTGAGAACGCGCAAGTGTGAGGGGAAAAGTGCATGGAAGGGGGGAGAAGTGGAAAGTGCGAAGCAGAGGAGAAACAGATAAATAACAATAAATAAATAATAAAGGCAACAAACAGTGGTAGTGCAGCCAGCAATTTGCAAGTGCTACGTTTAAGGCAGCAGACAGGGTAGGTCTGATAAGTGCAGGAAGAAAGATGGTTCTCCTCAAGTTTTAGAGTGGCAGGGCGCTGTTCCAGAGGGAGGCCCCAGCCGAAGACGGAGATCTACCCCCAGCTCGTTACTTTGATAAACGATTGACCATGATGGAGTTGGAGGTAGAGGAGTGAAGAGCTCGAGAGGGGAGGTATTTGCGGAGGAATAGCTGAAGGTATTTTGGACCCAGGCCCCAGAAAGCCTTGTGGACAAGGCAGAGGGTTTTGAATGATAGATGTCCGGTAAAAAGATACCATCCCTGTCCCCTGGGCCCCACTGGTCCTAACACAATGAACATGATTATGTGTATATGCAAGGCGCTGCACATTCATACAGCAATCACTCTATCATTCACATGAGCATCCATCATCATACACTCACTCATAACGCATCCATACACATGTTTAAATAAAAACAATGAACATAAACGTACCTTCTGCATTGGCCTGTGTGTGGGTGCTGAAACGGCCTGCTCCAGCTGCTCTGTCCGTATGTGCGAGGAGGCGCAGGAGCTCCCCCTCGGACATACAGACATGCAGTGCCCCAGCCAGCATTTCCAATGAGCTATGCAATGCTGGCGAAGCAAAACGCCCCAGCACTTGCATGGCTCAGTGAGCATGTGCGGCTGGGGAACTAAACTGAACTGTCAAAGGGAAACAGTGTTTCCCTTTGACAGTTCAGCCAGCCCAGGAGCACTCCATTAGCTGGATAAAGCAGCTGAGGGAGTGCTCACTGTTTAACTGGGCTGGCTCCTTAGCTCCTCCATAATGGGTGAGGGGCCACTGGGTGGGCGCCTCTTGCCATTATGGATGAGCCGCCAGGCTCGGACAGGCCTATAGGGCAATGCCTGTACCAAAAATGTAAAATGCTAGTTTGGGCCAATCAAAATGGGCCACCATTTTGGCCAATGTGGACCATTTTGATGAGTTACTTAACTATGCAGTTAGTAATGTTGACCATTGTTGCTGAATATATCCCAATTTTCTTACATTTTAACACAAAGCACCCCTTTAGGTACTATTGAAACAGTGGGCTTCATAACTACTCTGGCGGTAGCTGTGCCGGTAAAACCGGCACGGCTGCCACTGGAGTTGCATCCGGGTCTGGCACCCGCGAATGGGCAATTACTAGGTCATGCCGAGTTAGGCGGACATGATAATTGCCCTTTCGAAGGTGCCGGTAGATCCCCATTCCCATTTGAGCCCCATATGGCTCAAATGGGAATGGGGAGCTCGGATGCACCGGCACCGTTAATAACGGTGCTGGTGCATCCGACGAGCTGAGGTCAGACCTGGCGGGGGCTGTCAAGCACCCACGAGCACAACTCTTACTATGGCGGAACGGTAGCAACAGTGCCGGTAGCTTACCAGCACCGTTGTTACTGGTCCGCCATAGTAGTAATGAGGCCCAGTCTGTGACTAAAGGAATGAATATCCATTTACAACTGTGGGCCACTTTTTCATTGTTGCCTGAGACAGTTTCATGCTTCAGCCCGCCCATGTGGGCCACCCCTGCCCATTTCTTCCAATCTAAAAAAAAAAAAAAAAAAATCTTTTTTCATGCTGAGCTCTCAGGGCCCCCCTGGGATGCACCCGCGGACCCCTAGGGGGTCGCGACCCACAGTTTGAATACCACTGCCTTAGGGGCCAGGGTCTGAAAATGCCTGGATGCGGCGCGGACCCGAAATGAAAAGGGAATGACCCAACAGGTAAGGCTTGACATGGAGTTTTAGCTTCCCTCTTCCCTTCTTTCTCTCACCTTTGTTCTTGTCTTTTTCTCCCAAGGCACGGGGGCGCGACTGCGAATCCGGATGGTCGCTGCTGAACATGGAGGCGCCCTGTGAAGGTGAGTAGAATGCGGCGCTGCAGCGATCGATGCGATGTGCTTTTAAAAATAAATGTCTTCCTTTTCAGGATCGTCGGCGAAATGTCTCTGGGATGCAGATTTAGCAGATGAGGCCTTTTCCTTCTTCTGTTCTCTTGTTCCCTTCCTTTGCAGGTGATTCAGGATGCTGGCAGGTGTGGCAGAAGTCAAGATGCAGGAGCAGACACGGTGAGCGTCCAGCTGCTAGATGCAGAACAACGCGAAGCACGTGTGGCTGATCGGGTGTGGTTTAAATAGCCTTGGAAGAAGTTCCTAGAATGTGTCCTTCCTCCAATCAGGTATGTATCCTTCCCCAACCACGCCCGGGTGGTAAATGAGTCCCACAGGTAAAGTAGTTCCTTTCAGGCCTCAAGGAGGCCGGGGTTCTGCAGCATGGTCTGCATCAGGTAAGTGCACCCAAACACTTTCATAATGAGCCTGGTGCCTATGGCGCCAGGACTGACGTTTTCTATGAGCCTGGCGCCATAGGCGCCAGGACGCTGTCCAAAGGGCCCCTATAAGGGGTTGCTGGGACCTTCCCCGTGGACTTGATGTCCGCTTTCGGGGACGCAGGGCCTGAGCCGGCTCCCCGGGAGCGGGCATCGTGACAGCACTCCCCCCCAAGGCCCCTCCCAAGGTTGTTCCCTCCGGGGGTTTTGGTTTGTTTGGGAAGAGTCGGTGGAATTTCCTGACTAATCGAGGTGCATGCACATGGTCACTGGGTTCTCACGTCCTCTCCTGAGGTCCGTACCCCTTCCAATCAATTAGGTAGAAAAGCTTTGACCTAAACATTTTTGAATCTAAAATGTTCTTCACTTCGAATTCGGGTTCCCCATCTATTTGAATAGGTTCTGGAGGTTTGAGTAGTCGGGTTCCGGGTACCACTGGTTTCAGAAGTGACACATGAAAAACAGGGTGAATTCGCATATTAGCTGGTAAATCAAGTTTAACCGCTACTGGGTTAATTATTGCCGTAATAGAATAAGGTCCCAGATATTTTGGGTTAAAAGTTCGAGGCCCTTTGAGCGGTAAATGTCTGGTAGCTAACCACACTTGATCCCCAATCTGATACGGAGGTGCTTCACACCGATGTAGGTCAGCATTCTCCTTGTATTTTCTCTTGGCTTGTTGTAAATGTGTGGTTGCCTCTTTGAAGGCTCGGGTAATGGTAGAATGCAGATGTTCTACTGCGGGCACTCCGAGGTTCTGAGGTGAGTCGAGGTTTGAGGCTCGAGGGTGATGTTCAAACAAGGTATAAAAAGGACTATGGCCAGTTCCAGAGTGTACCGAATTATTATATGCGTATTCGGCTATCCAAAGAATGTCTTTCCAGTTGCTTTCAGATTGCTGTAACATGCACCGTAAGTACTGCTCAAGGGTCTGATTTGTCCTCTCGGTCTGACCATCGGTCTGAGGGTGGTGACTGGTCGATAATCTTATGTCGATTTGTGCAATTTGACAACATTTGCGCCAGAAGTGGGAAATGAATTGGCTTCCCCGGTCAGAGATTAGTATAGATAGGAATCCATGTAGCCGAACAATATTTTCGAGGAATTCTTTGGCTAGGACAGAAGCTGAAGGTAAACCTTTCAAAGGAATGAAGTGGGCCATTTTGGAAAACAAATCCACAATTACCAGAATGGTATTGTATCCCGAACAAGGAGGCAAGTCCATAATAAAATCCATTGATAGAGTGTGCCAGGGTGCTGGCGGTATGTCTAGAGGTTGAAGGAGACCGGCTGGTCTTTTCTTTTGACCTTTATTTTGGGCGCAAACACCACAGGACATCACAAAAGATTTAACATCTTTTCGCCAAGAGGGCCACCAGAATTGTCGTTTCACCTTTTCCATTGTCTTGGCAATACCGGGGTGTCCCTCTATTAATGTATCATGATAACCTGAAATAACTAGTTCGTGTAAATCCTTGTGCGGCAGGAATAAGCGTCCTTGGTAATAAGGTAAACCATTATCTATGGTAAAGTCTGATCCCTTTTGTATCCAATCCTGTAGGACTGTAGGGTCCAGGAGTTGTTTCACTCTGACTTGAATGTCTTCAAGCGTCTGTAACGAAGTCATGCCTAGAATTCTCTGTTCGGGAATTATTGGTACTGGTTCTGAGTTTGTATCAGATTCTCCCATTCCAATTCGGGATAAGGCGTCTGCTTTGCCGTTCTTGCAGCCAGGTCGATAGGTAATCACAAAATCAAATTCAGCTAAAAACAAAGCCCATCGGAGCTGCCGTGATGACTGAGCCTTGGCGGTTTTCAAATACTGTAAATTCCGGTGATCAGTGATCACCGTGATGGTATGTCGAGCGCCAAGCAGGTAATGCCGCCAGGCTTTAAAAGCGGACTTTATGGCTAACAGTTCTTTGTCAGTGATTGCGTAATTAATCTCTGGTGCTGAGAATTTTCTGGACCAAAATGCTACGGGATGCAGTTGGTTGGTTTCAGGATCTCTTTGAGACAGAACTGCTCCCATGGCTAGGCTGGATGCGTCAGTTTCGACGACATACGGGAGATCTGGACGTGGGTGTTTCAATATAGGTGCAGAGGTAAACTTAGCTTTTAAATCCTGGAAGGCCTGCTCGGCTTCTTCAGACCATTCAAAACGTTTATTTTTCCTCAAGAGTGCAGTAATGGGTTGTACTATGCGTGAAAATTCCGGGATAAACGTGCGATCGAAATTGGCAAAGCCGAGCATGCTTTGAACCCCTTTTACAGAGCTAGGTGATGGCCATTTGAGGATGGCATCCACTTTTCTTGAGTCCATTCGGACTCCTTTGGGTGTCAGGATGAAACCGAGAAACTCAACTTCTGTGGTATGGAAAACACATTTCTCCAGTTTAGCAAATAGTTTGTGTTGGCGCAGTTTTTCCAGAACTGCCCTAACGTGTTTTCTGTGATCAGATTCCAAAGAGGAGTACACTAGAATGTCATCGATATAGACGACAACACAAACATCGATGAGTTCCCGAAGGACATCATTCATGAAGAATTGGAAGGCAGCAGGCGCATTGCACAACCCGAAAGGCATTACCTGGTATTCGAATAATCCATATTTTGTACGGAAGGCTGTTTTCCATTCGTCGCCTTATTTTACTCGCACCAGATGATATGCCCCCCGGAGATCTAACTTGGTGTATATGCAAGCGTCCTTCACCTGGTCAAGGAGTTCAGGAATCAGAGGCAGAGGATAACGGTTTTTAACCGTTATCTGGTTCAATGCGCGGTAATCGATACAAGTTCTAAGGTCGCCTTCTTTTTTAGGCACGAAGAACAAAGCCGAGGATGCCGGGGACTTTGACGGGCGAATAAAACCATTGGCGAGGTATTGATCCAAATATTGTCTCAAATGCAGGTTCTCAGGTTCGGTAAGGGCATAAATCCTGCTACAAGGGGGTTGTGCACCGGGCACCAGATCGATTTGGCAATCGTACGATCGGTGAGGAGGTAACGTGTTGGCCTGTTCCTTTTGGAAGACGTCCTGAAAGTCCTGGTATTCTGGAGGTAATTGCATGGAGGCAGAGGTTACAGATGCTAGATTAATCTTCAGGTTTTCTGGGTAGCAGGTTTGTGCACAATCCGGGAAGGTTATTCTCTTAGCTCGCCAATCAATTCGAGGATTATGTGTCTCTAACCAAGGAATTCCAAGAATAACCTGAAACTGTGGAGCCTTGATTACATCAAACACAACTGCCTCCCGATGGCCGTCGGGACCAATAAGAGTCACCTCAGTAGTGGAATGTGTTACCGGTCCAGAGGCAATTTCAGTTCCATCGACTGTGGTGATGACATCTTTGCTGGTTTTAGGACGGAGAGGGAGGTTAATCCTAGAGACCAATTCACGATCCACATAGTTTCCAATAGCCCCACTATCGATGTATGCCTTTATTGCATGCAACCGCTTAGGCTTTTCTGGATCTACGAGAACCATTGGCACAATGAAATGCGAGGTCTGAGAGTTAGTTTTCAAGCTCGGCAAGCGGACCCCTACGCTTGTCGGGCTGAGTCGTTTCCCGAAACAGAGTCTTCATGGTTTTTATCAGCGGCTCCTACCGCTTTTCGGGGCGGTTTTGCCGGGCAATCTCGTAGAAAGTGTCCAGAGTTCCCACAATAAAGACATAATTTTAACTGCCGCCTCCTTTCACGTTCCTTTTGAGTTAAGGGTTCTTTAACCCCTCCAATTTGCATAGGCTCAGAGACATCAACTCCCTTGGGGTTAGCGTGGGTCTTGACCAACACCCGGGTCTCAAACCTGGACCAATCTGTTTTTCTGTTTTGAAGTCTGTGATCCAATTGGACCACTAAGTCTATATATTCTGTGCATTCTTGGGGCGGATTTACAACTTGGGCCAAGACATCTTTAAGTTCTCCGCGTAGACCTCGATAAAATAACGTGACTCTTTTATCCTCTGGCCATCCCGTTTCCACAATTAGTCTATTAAAGGTTGCAATATAGGATAGGAGGTCCTGATTGCCCTGTCGCAGGGATAGAAGTTCGTCATCCAGAGCCTGCCCCTGAGAGTGTCAAAGAAATAACCTTTCCATGCTTGCTTGAAATCCTTGAAAATCACGGAGAATCGGGTCTTCTTGAGTAACCAGTGGAACTGACCAATCGGCAGCGCAGCCGCTGAGATATGACAATACAAAGGCTACTTTGGTCTGATCATTAGGGAAGGCCCCAGGTCTGCATAGGAAGTGCAAACAACACTGATTCATGAATACGGCAAATCGTTTGGGGTCCCCAGCAAAGCGTTCAGGTGGGGCCAGCGGAATGTTTCCAGGTAGATTAATCTGCACAGGGTTACTGGGAACCACAGGAGCGGGGTTCCCTCCGGAACAGGGTAGAGGAGTTTGTCCAGCTTGACCTTGCAAAAGCTGTCTGGCTAGGTCATCAGTTCTTTCCTTTGATATTATTAATTCCCTCTTGAGGGCATTAGTCTCTTGACGAGCGGCATGTACTTCGGCCCGTAATTCCCCCAGTAATTGGGCCAACTGATCAGTCTCAGAAGTTTCCATAGCGCCTGGGTGGGAATTTGTAGGAAGGCTTCGCGTTCTGTAACGCTCACCTGACTCCCACGGAGGCGCTGGCCTGGTTCGCGCTGCTGTGACCTCGTCTAAGGTGATGCGCAGGGTTCGGAAGACGGACTGGACCGGGACCCAGATCTGGTTTGTCTGACTCGTAGAAGTATCCTTCTGTAGGTGAGAATAGGGGGTTAACTGTCTGCGGGGTAATGCAATCGGCCTCCCACTTACCCCTCTCACCCTCCTCAAAACCCTTCTGTGCTTCCCCGTAGCGTCTCACCTCAGGGTCTGGAAGGACGAGCTCTCCATCCTGCTTCTGATGCAGGGGCGCGTTGGTATCCAGTTACGTCACTGGATTTTCGGATGGGTGAGAACCAAACTTGCTTGGCTTCCAGGTAAGTTTTTCTATAAGTGGTTCCCCTGGTGTCCATGCATTAATGTTCTAATGCTAGTGTCTTTTTCCCCATAGGGGCCGGGGTACGGAAGAGGCACCGACCCGAGGTGAGCGGTGAAATCCTTGTGGAAATCAGGTAAGTCTTTAATGAGTGATTGGTAATGTCTTTTCATTCACTCATTAACGCTGATGTCTTTTTCCCCTTAGGGGCCGGGGTCCGAAAATGCCTGGATGCGGCGCGGACCCGAAATGAAAAGGGAATGACCCAACAGGTAAGTCTTGACATGGAGTTTTAGCTTCCCTTTTCCCTTCTTTCTCTCACCTTTGTTCTTGTCTTTTTCTCCCTAGGTGCGGGGGCGCGACTGCGAATCCGGATGGTCGCTGCTGAACATGGAGGCGCCCTGTAAAGGTGAGTAGAATGCGGCGCTGCAGTGATCGATGCAATGTGCTTTTAAAAATAAATGTCTTCCTTTTCAGGATCGTCGGCGAAATGTCTCTGGGATGCAGATTTAGCAGGTGAGGCCTTTTCCTTCTTCTGTTCTCTTGTTCCCTTCCTTTGCAGGTGATTCAGGATGCTGGCAGGTTTGGCAGAAGTCAAGATGCAGGAGCAGGCACGGTGAGCGTCCAGCTGCTAGATGCAGAACAACGCGAAGCACGTGTGGCTGATCGGGTGTGGTTTAAATAGCCTTGGAAGAAGTTCCTAGAATGTGTCCTTCATCCAATCAGGTATGTATCCTTCCCCGACCACGCCCGGGTGGTAAATGAGTCCCACAGGTAAAGTAGTTCCTTTCAGGCCTCAAGGAGGCCGGGGTTCTGCAGCATGGTCTGCATCAGGTAAGTGCACCCAAACACTTTCATAATGAGCCTGGTGCCTATGGCGCCAGGACTGACGTTTTCTATGAGCATGACGCCATAGGCGCCAGGACGCTGTCCAAAGGGCCCCTATAAGGGGTTGCTGGGACCTTCCCCGGGGACTTGATGTCCGCTTTCGGGGACGCAGGGTCTGAACCGGCTCCCCGGGAGCAGGCATCGTGACAAGCTGCCACTTCACCGCCGTAGTTCAACCTGTTCTCCGTCAGACGTTCGACGACCTGTGACTCCTGCCTTAACGGGAGGGCACTCAAGAAGGGCCATCGATTACCCGATGCCGAACGGCGAGTTCCTCGGCGCCTCTCGATGATCCGTGGGTCCTGCGTTAAAGGGAGTCACTCAAGAAGGATCCTTTGACGCGTCTTTGAAGAACTCTACTCCACCAGGTACATTGGGGGGGTAAAACCTTAATAGGAGGAAATAAGACTATTGAACAATATATGGACTGGGCTTGTGCTATATATCTTTATCTACAGGTTGCCCAGGTGGGGGGATCTCCACACAGAACTGTGCCTAAGGGTAGGGGTCAGAAATCTGCCTATTGTTTCCACCATTTTACGTTCCTTCCTATCTCTATTGCTGGTTTCCTCGTTATTGATCTGTGTGACATTTTAACTGTACAGTTGATGCACTTTAATGAGATTTGATAACATTGGTGGTACCACTTTAGAATTGTATATATTTATCATTTTTGATTTCCGAGTACAAAGTGCGTTATTGTGATCGTGTACATACCTTTGAATATTAATTATATAAAGACTGTGTTTTCAGTAATACAGTGTGTGGACATTCCTTTGTGGGGGTTCGGGGACTACACTGTACTTAAGAACCAGCCTGCATCACCTCCCGAGAAGCTAGGCCTTGATTGCTCGTCCATTGCTACCAATTGAGAATATTGGCTGGGGTCCTCTATGCCTCTCCTCTACCATATAGAGAGCGGAAGTACAGGCACCCCCCACCAGTATCTTCACACTGGTGGCAGGGGTGGGATGCTTATGGTTTTAAGACTCAGTGTATAACCGTGCCACTTACTAAATATCTGCACTTTATTAAATTAAGGTTTGGTTGTGTACAAAATAACTGCATTACAAGCAACTGAGTCTATTGAAAATGGTAAATTGACTAGGATGAGCTTAGAGGCTCTCCAGAGTGCTTGTGAAGCCAGGGAGTTAGACTTTGTGGATAAATCTAGGGTTGATCTGATAGCTGCCATGGTGGACTACCAGACCGATGGTGAAACTCTTGATGAGGGGGGGGGAATGCAACCAATGAGGACTCTGCCCCTGGGTTTCTGCTGAATCTGTTTCTGGGAATGCCACCATTCCGTCTGCCTCTGTTCCGAACCCCAGCAATTCCTTGGAGCTTGAGTTATTAAGGATGAAATTGGCCTTTGAATATCGCAAGTTGGAAATAGATGCTGAGCTTAAGAAGGAGGAGTTGGCTCAACAAGTTGAACTCAAGAATAGGGATCTTGAACTCAAAGACAAGGACACTGAATGTCAGAGAATCTAGCTGGAGAAAGCTAGAGTGGAGACTTCAGCAAAACCCAGTGAGAGTGTCAGGTCCCCAGCAACTAAATTTATGAAAGATTTGGTTGGTGTGTTTGCGGAGGGTTCTGATATCCTCCAATGGATTGAAGCGTTTGAAATGGCTTGTGCAATTCATGATGTTGACAAAAGAGATTGGGCTAAGTGTTTGTTAAGCAGAGTGCCTCAGACTGGGTATGACTGTATTCTGAAGCTGAGTGTGGAAGAACGGGGTCAGTATGAGTGTATGAAATCTGCTTTGATTGCCAAGTTTGGCCAGACACCTACCCAATACCTTAAAAGGTTCAGGGATTTTAAGAAAAGAGAGAATATGTCATGGGTTGACTCGGTGAGTGCTGCACACATGAATATGATGGGGTGGATTGAAGGATACAAGGCAAAAAACTTTTGTTGAATTGTCCCATCTGTTGTTTTTGGAGCATTTTTCTGAAGCCTGTTCACCGGAGCTGCGTCAGTATGTTGCTGACCAGAACATTTTGGATCCCTTTAAGCTGGCTAGGCTGGCTGACAAGTGGGTCTCCCACCGGGTGTCCCCTAAGGACTCCAGTGGGAAGGACAAGGACGAAGAAAAGGGGGCCTCTCAGAAAGCTGAGGAGTCCCAAAAGCAGTCACAGTCGGGTAAACCTAAACCCTCCTCTCCGAAGACCCAAAGATCTAGTGGGGATAAGTCATCTGTGGGTGGGAATAAGAGTAGTGGTCCACCTGCTGCAAAGCAGGCTCCCAGTGGTTCCAGTACCGTACCCCGCACTCCCGGCACCTGTTGGGATTGTGGGGCTCTGGATCACAAGAGGGGTGACTCCAAGTGTAAAGGTAAAGCACTTGGAGTACAGGCTGTCAGCCTGACCTACCCTTACCCCATGTCTGAGGTGGAGGCCACTGTCTTCCCCTCCTCTACAGGAATCACATTTGGTGCTCCTGTAGAGATTTCCTTAGTGTCCCCTGGGGCCTGCGACCAGTATGCGGAAGTACTGGTGACTATCCCACAGAACACCCGTAGATTTTTGAGAAGTGTCCTCCTGAATGGCCAGCCTTCTACTGGTTTGAGAGACACTCGGGCAAGCATGACAGTGGTGGATAGGACCCTGCTCAAGCCAGAGGACTATGTAGGTGCTCCTCTGAGAACCACCAGGTTAGCTGCTGGGCCTCCCAAATTATCCCCTGTAGCCTTAGTCACACTCGTAATTGGAGACAAGACAGCAAAGCATTCTGTCCTGGTTCAGGACAATGTCCCTGCTAACATTCTGTTAGGTAATGATCTAGTCGAGTTGGGATTGATCTCGGATGGTCTTCCCATGACTGCTGCGGCAGTCACTAGGTCACAGGTGAGCCCGGGTCTGGCTGTGAGTCAGGTATCCGAGCCAAAGGTGCGGCCTAAGGCAAGACGAAGGAAGAACAAGAAGGCCACCTCTGTGGAGGAAGCTCCTTCTCTTCCTGCTGTTCCTACAGCACCCATTGGGATCCATGCTCTGGACGGGTTGGGTCCAGTGGTAAACCCTGTCTCAACTCCTGTGGGAGAAGAGCCAGAAGACTCTCCTGTGGCAGAGGTTCTCAACCCGGAGGATCATCCCGATCTTCAATGCTTGTTAGCTGAAGGGGGACCCTCCCGGACAGACTTCTGTAAAGGACAGAAAGAGTGCCACTCTCTCGAGGGTCCGAGGAAACAGGCCCTATCCCAGACACAAGGAGAAGTGCCTAGGACATTCCGGATTTATTGGGAGGGTGAGCTCCTTGTTAGTGAGCCCACAAAGCCTGAACCTGGTTCCCTCAAGAGGTTGGTGGTACCCCAGGTTTACAGGCCCTTCCTACTGCAATTGGCGCATGAGGTGCCCTTGGCTGGTCATCTTGGTACCAAGAAGACTAAGCAGGGAGTAGAAGTGGAGTCCCACTGCGGGACCTGCCCAACTTGTCAGTTGTCTGGCAAGACTGGAGGCATTGTAATTGCCCCACTGCAGCCATTGCCAGTGGTTGGCACACCATTTGAGAGGGTGGGCATGTCAGTCCCCTAGACCCTCCCACGTCAGGTGGACATCAGTTCATTCTGGTTTTGGTAGATCAAGCCACCAGGTACCCTGAGGCTATACCCATTCGGACTGTAACTGCCAAGGTGGTTGCCCGGGATCTCCTGGGCATTTTCACCCGTGTTGGATTCCTCAAGGAGGTTGTCTCTGACCGAGGATCCAACTTCATGTCTAGTTACATGAAGACCATGTGGAAGGAGTGCGGAGTAACCTATAAGTTCTCCACCTCTTACCACCCCAGACCAATGGTCTGGTTGAGAGATTTAATACAACTCTCAAGGGCCTGATAGGTGCTATGGAAGAGCCCCTACGGAGGAAATGGGATCTCCTCCTGCCATGCCTGCTGTTTGCTTACAGAGAGGTACCTCAAGAGGGTGTTGGTTTCAGCCCCTTTGAGTTACTCTTCGGACATCCCGTGAGGGGGCCCCTTGCCTTGATCAGAGAAGGTTTGGAAGCCACCCCTCCAGGTCCCGGCAAGCAAGTGGGGGACTATGTGTTAGGCCTCAGACAGAGGATGACACAGATGATGGGTCAGGCAACAGCGAATCTCAAGGCCAGCCAGGAATTGAACAAATACTGGCATGACCTTAAAGCGTCGCAAGTGGATTGGACTCCGGGACAGGAGGTCCTCGTGATGGAGCCTACCAAGCCTCGGGCATTGGCAGATAAATGGACTGGACCCTTCAGGATAATCTCCAAGATGGGCGAGGTCAATTATCTGGTTGACATGGGAATCCCAGGGGTAGCCCCTCAGGTATTCCATGTTAATGGGCTCAAGCCTTTCCACAGGCGAGCCGAAGTCTCATGTCTCTTGCTGGCTTCAGAGCAAGAAGAGGATGAGTGTGAGCCCCTTCCTGATTTGCTATATAGTAACCCTCAGGATGGCTTAGTGGAGGGAGTGCAGCTCTCTCCAGATTTGACAACAGAGCAGCAGGGGGCCTGCCGGGCTTTGCTCCAGCAGTATGCCTCTCTGTTTTTGCTGATGCCAGGCCTTGCACCATGGTGTAAGCACGAGATTGACACTGGTGACAGCGTGCCTGTCAAGAGCAGGAGCTACCGAATGTCAGATACGGTTAAGAACCACATCCAGGCTGAGGTCGCCAAGATGTTGGATCTGGGTGTTATTGAACCCTCAACCAGTCCCTGGTCCAGTCCCGTGGTCCTTGTCCCCAAGGCACGTTCCCAGGCAGGTACCAAGGATTGGAGGTTCTGTATGGACTACCGAGGAGTCAATGCCGTCACCAAAACTGACGCGCACCCATTGCCCCGGGCTGATGAGCTCGTGGACACCATCGGTGCTGCCAAATTTGTGAGCACCTTTGACCTCACCTCAGGCTTTTGGCAAATAGCTCTGACGGACCATGCCAAGGAAAAGGCGGCGTTCTCAACACTAGAGGGACTCTACCAGTTTAGGGTCATGCCTTTTGGGTTGAAGAATGCCCCTGCCACCTTCCAGAGATTGGTCAATCATGCTCTCAGTGGGCTGGAAGCCTTTTGTGTGGCTCATTTAGATGACATTGCCGTCTACAGTTCCACTTGGGAAGAGCATTTGACACATCTGGGTAAGGTGTTGCAGGCCTTGAAAAGGGCTAACCTCACTATCAAGGACACCAAGTGCCAGATAGCTCAGGGGAAAGTCACATATTTTGGTCATAAGGTAGGAAGGGGTCAAATTCAACCTCTCCCCAGTAAGGTACAGGATGTACAGGCCTGGGAGACTCTCACTACTCAAACCCAGGTGAGAGCCTTTTTGGGCCTCACTGGGTATTATCGCAATTTCATGGCGGACTATGGAACCATAGCTGCACCACTGACAGCTCTGACTTCACCCAAACAACCTAGGAAGGTTCATTGGACTGAAGACTGTCAGAGGGCCTTTGATGGCTTGAAAGAAAGTCTGTGTAGGGCACCTGTGTTGGGTGCGCCTGACTACAGCCGACCCTTTATCGTCCAGACGGATGCCTGCGACACCGGAATTGGAGCTGTCTTGTCCCAGTTAGATGACAAAGGGAGACAGCATCCTATCATATTCATCAGTAGACAACTCAAGGGTAGAGAACTTAGGTGGCCTAGTGTTGAAAAGGAATGTTTTAGTATAGTTTGGAGCCTTAGGCGTTTTAGGCCCTACCTTACGGGGTCTACCTTCAAGGTCCAAACAGATCATAAGCCCCTGAAGTGGCTTATGCAGATGAAGGGTGAGAACCCGAAACTGCTCAGGTGGTCCATTAGCCTGCAAGGGCTAGACTTCACCATAGAGCACAGACCAGGGAAGAGTCACAATAATGCAGATGGCCTTTCCAGAAGGTATATTGACCATCTGGATGAGGGTGTCTATCCCGTGGGAGATTAGGCACCCTCCACCTCATTCTGGGGGGGGGGTGACTGTGATGCTGGAAATGCATCAGAGGGACAGGGCCTCTGTATCCTTGTCCTTTACTGCCTTTTATCGTGTGTTCTGTCGTGTTTTCCGCACAGGTGTTCATGTGGGACTCCTGGCGGTGCAGCTCTCTCTCTTTTGGTTTGGTGAACGGACCTGTGGGATACCCTTATGGCAACCATGGGTGGGGGGTAGAACCCTGTGCCCCTAGTGTGTGTTTTTGGGCACCTGTGGGTGGCCCGCAGAGCAGGGTATAGGCTGGTGGCAGCTCCATGCTGAATTTGACAGGTGCGTGGCGTATCCTCCATTTTGGGATACCCCGGCCCTGCCATTGGGATCAGTTGATTCCGGATGGAAAACAAAATGGCCCCTGTGGTCTCTTGCTTTCTATTACCTATTACCTTGTTTTCCCAAAGTTCTGGGAAGCCCTGACTCTGTCCCTTCCCCCTGACTGGCTGTTGGATGGAAGTGCCATATGTGGTGTTGTTGTGAAGGCCCGGCCAGACTAGCTGGAGCCTTCCCAGTGACTGTATGTTGTGGGTACCTCCTGCGGGTGGCACCTGGGTGAATGGAGTGTGTGACCAATATGCACTTCTTGTTGTGGTTGTCTGGTTTCTGGTATGAGAGACAAAGACTGAGACAGCCCTGCCTGAAACTGGCCTGCATGCAGTGTGTAGTGTTGAATGGCTGGTACTTGTCCCAATCTACATTCCTTGTTGTGAGTGTCTGAGCGGGAGGAGGATGGCCTGAATGCACTGCGTGCCTGATTGGCTGACTGACTGCATGAATGCCCTTCTGGATGATTGGCTGCTGAGCGTGACCTAGCAGTGTGGATGAGAGACAGAATAGTATATCTGGGCACCTCTCACCACTGGAAATTGTTCAGAAGCTGAAGTCCACTACGACGAGTAACTGGAGTAACTGAAGCTTGACCTTGAAACCCTGCTGGATGAGAAGAATTGCTGTTGCTCTCCTTCACAATCTGAAAGCTGCTGTGTCTCCAGGGACTGACCCAGAGAGGACCTGGTAAGGCGCCCTCTTCCCGAGCTACAAGGGACTATCGTGCACAGCTGCTCTTTGCCAACACTCCCTGGTAGACAGGCCTACGACAGGCTGCCGACCGGAAACGGGGACTGCTTCGGAATCCCTAAGAGAAGCACCCGGACTGTTTTCCGCCACTGTCGACGACCACCGTCGCCGACCGGAGCCGCCGTGCTCCCGTTTGCCTAAGAACTTCCATTGATCATCAGACGCTCTCGTCTGCATCGTTGCCCGCTTTATCCCGCTGGAGAAGGCCCGACCGGCGACGCGCCGAGGAGCAATCCGCCGGTGGGTTTCCTGCCACCTAAAAGACCACAGAGACGCCGACGACTCGACGCCCTTGCTGGGCCACAGTTCTTCATCCTCTCTTTGCGGTCCAGAATTATCGTCACCGAGGTGCCCCGCACGCCTCTTCCTTGCAGGACGCCAATGATCTGCCGTCGACGAGCACCACTAGGAACGAAGCTGCCACTTCACCGCCGTAGTTCAACCTGTTCTCCGTCGGACGTTCGACGACCCGTGACTCCTGCCTTAAAGGGAGGGCACTCAAGAAGGGCCATCGATTCCCTGACGCTGAACGCCGATTTCCTCGACGCCTCTCGACGATCTGTGGCTCCTGCTATAAAGGGAGTCACTCAAGAAGGATCCTTTGACGCGTCTTTGAAGAACTCTACTCAACCAGGTACATTGGGGGGGGGGGTAAAACCTTAATAGGAGGAAATAAGACTATTGAACAATATATGGACTGGGCTTGTGCTATATATCTTTATCTACAGGTTGCCCAGGTGGGGGGATCTCCACACAGAACTGTGCCTAAGGGTAGGGGTCAGAAATCTGCCTATTGTTTCCACCATCTTACGTTCCTTCCTATCTCTATTGCTGGTTTCCTCGTTATTGATCTGTGTGACATTTTAACTGTACAGTTGATGCACTTTAATGAGATTTGATAACATTGGTGGTACCACTTTAGAATTGTATATATTTATCATTATTGACTTCCAAGTACAAAGTGAGTTATTGTGATCGTGTACATACCTTTGAATATTATTTATATAAAGACGGTGTTTTCAGTAATACAGTGTGTAGACATTCCTTTGTTGGGGTTCGGGGACTACACTGTACTTAAGAACCAGCCTGCATCACCTCCTGAGAAGCTACGCCTTGATTGCTCGACCACGTACCAATAATAGAGAATCTTGGCTAGGGTCCTCTGTGCCTTCCCTCTACCATATAGAGAGCGGAAGTACAGACACCCCCTACCAGTCTTTACACCCTTGACCCCCAAACATCCTATCCTCAGGAAATAGTTTTATCCTGGTGCTGGTCTACCATGCCACCAGGTATCCTGAGCCCATCCCATTGAAAACTGTGACTGCCAAGTTAGTTGCAAAAGCTTTACTTGGTATATTTACTAGGGTTGGATTCCCTAAAGAAGTTGTGTCTGATAGAGGCAGCAACTTTATGTCAAAGTATATGCAGGCCATGTGGAAAGAATGTGGTGTCACTTATAGGTTTTCCTCTGCATATCATCCACAAACCAATGGTCTGGTTGAGAGGTTTAACGGGACATTGAAAAGTATGGTTGGGGCTCTGGAAGAACCCCAAAGAAGAAAATGGGATCTTCTGTTACCATGCTTACTGTTTGCCTACAGAGAAGTAGCAAAAGAGGGGGTTGGCTTCAGCCCCTTTGAACTTCTGTTTGGCCACCCTGTAAGGGGACCCTTAGCGATAGTCAAATAGGGATGGGAGAGGACCACTCCCCCCATTACTACCAATGTAGTAGACTATGTGCTAGGGCTCAGATAAAGGATGGTACTCCTGATGGGTCTGGCTAGTGAAAAGGTGAAGGCAGGGCAAGCTCTGGTGAAACATTGGTTTGACCTGAAGGCTTCCCTCATCAATTTCACACCTGGTCAACAAATCCTGATCATGAATCCTATAAGGCGTAGAGCTTTACAGGACAAATGGTCAGGCCCTTACACAGTGGTGGAGTCACTGAGTGAGGTCAACTATTTAGTGGACCTTGGAAGCGCTGGACAGGCTCTAAAAGTGTTCCATATGAATAGACTGAAGGCTTTCATCCCAAGAGTTGAAATCCCTGAACTGCTGCTGGCTTCAGATGTTGAGGAAGAGGAGTCAGAACCTCTCCTTGACCTGTTCCAAAGTAGTCCTTCAGACAGCTCCATTGAGGGTGTCCAAGAGGCCCCTCACCTGACTTATGATCAATAGGCTGAGGTGAAAAGTTTGCTTATGCAGTTTTCCCCCTTGTTTTCACAGTACCCTGGTTTGACACCGGGGGAAAACTTAACATTGACACAGGAGACAGTGTACCTACCAAAAGTAGGGGATTCAGAATGTCAGACAAACTAAGGTCTTACATTAAGCTATGCATTGTTTTGTTGCTGCGCCCTGACACCTCCGCGTCTGGTGCGCATTACAAATAAATAAACAAACAAACAAACATTAAGACAGAGGTCAACAAAATGTTGGCTCTTGGGGTGATTGAACCCTCCAGTAGTCCTCTGTCCAGCACTGTGGTTTTGGTTCCGAAGGCAGGTACTTCTGAATTGATGTTCTTTGTGGATTACAGGGCTCTGAATGCTGTCACCAAGACAGAATCAGACCATGTGAAGCACGTTCGTGCAGTACTTGAGAAACTACGGCAGCACAAGTTATATGCAAAATTGGAAAAATGCGTTTTTCATGCTATGGAAGTTGAATTCCTTGGATTTATCTTGACTCCAAAAGGAGTCCGAATGGACTCTCGAAAGGTGGACGCAATCCTCAAGTGGCCATCACCCAGTTCAGTTAAAGGGGTACAAAGCATGCTCGGATTTGCTAATTTCTACCGCAGATACATTCCAGATTTCTCACATGTTGTACACCCTATCACAGCACTTTTGCGAAAAAACAAACGCTTCTTGTGGACCGAAGAAGCTGAAAAGGCCTTCCAAGAGCTGAAAGTGAATTTCATGTCTGCACCTGTCTCAAAGCATCCACGCCCCAAACTTCCATACATAGTTGAAACTGATGCATCCAGTTTAGCCATGGGAGCTGTCCTGTCCCAGAAGGATCCTGAAACCGGTCAACTTCACCCAGTAGCATTTTGGTCCAGAAAGTTCTCGGCACCCGAGTTAAACTATGCGGTTACCGATAAAGAATTATTAGCCATCAAATCCGCCTTCAAGGTTTGGCGGCATTACTTCTCGGTGCCAGGCATACCATTAAGGTAATCACCGATCACCGGAACTTGCAGTATTTAAAAACAGCCAAGGCCCAATCGTCGCATCAACTTCGATGGGCATTGTTCTTTGCCGAGTTCGATTTCGTGATCACTTATCGACCAGGTTGTAAAAATGGCAAGGCTGATGCCTTATCCCGAATAGGGATGGGAGAAGCATATGCAAACCCGGAACCGGTGCCTATAAATTCAGAACAAAGAATTCTTGGCATAACCACTCTACAGACACTAGAGGATATTCAAGTAAAGATCCAACAACTCTTCGATCCAACAGCCCTGCAGGACTGGGTGAAGAAAGGCCCGGACTACTCAGTCATCAATGACCTACCTTATTATCAAGGGCGACTATTTCTACCACACAAGGAACTACAAGAACCAGTAATCTCCAATTATCATGACACCCTGATGGAAGGACACCCAGGTATCGCAAAAACTGCAGCTAAAATTAAGAGACAATTCTGGTGGCCCACCTGGCGAAAAGACGTAAAGTAATTTGTAATGTCTTGTGGCATTTGCGTCCAAAACAAAAGTCAGAAGAAAAAACCAGCTGGCCTCTTACAATCTTTGGATATTCCACCTACACCATGGCACACCTTATCGTTAGACTTTATTACAGATCTACCTCCATGTAATGGATTTAACACCATTCTAGTTATTGTGGATCTTTTTTCCAAGGTGGCCCACTTTATTCCTCTAAAGGGATTACCTTCTGCTTCAATTCTGGCCAAGGAGTTCCTCGAAAACATTGTTCGAATACACGGGTTTCCTTCCGTATTGGTCTCTGACCGAGGTAGTCAATTCATTTCACATTTTTGGAAGAAATGTTGTCAACTGGCACAAATCGACGTGAGGTTATCAACCAGTCACCATCCCCAGACCGATGGTCAGACGGAGAGGACCAACCAGACCCTTCAACAGTACCGACGTTGCATGCTACACCAGACCAAAAGTAATTGGAAAGATATTTTATGGATTTCCGAGTATGCATACAATAACTCTGTGCATTCAGGAACCAGACAAAGCCCCTTTTATACCATATATGGACATCACCCTCGAACTTCAGAACTAGATTTGCCTCAGCATTTAGTTAAATGCCTGCAGTTAGTCATTTGCATTCTACTATTACACAAGCCTTTAAAGAGGCAACAGAACATTTGAAACAAGCAAAAGGGAAATATAAGAAAAATGCTGATCAACATAGAAGTGAAACTCCACAATACCAGATTGGGGATCAAGTTTGGCTGGCTACAAAACACATACCTCTGAAGGGAACTCGGACTTTTAACCCTAGATCTTTGGGACCTTACACTATTAAGGCCATTATCAACCTGGTAGCCGTCAAATTGGAATTACCCTCTAATATGCGCATTCATCCTGTCTTTCATGTTTCACTTTTAAAACCAGTTCAACCAGGAACAAGATTAACCAAACCACCCGACCCCATCTTGATAGATGTAGAACCTGAATTTGAGGTAAAAAATATCCTGGACTCCAAGATGGTTAAATCAAAACTTTTTTATTTAATCAATTGGAAGGGCTAGGGACCACAAGAAAGGTCATGGGAACCTAGTGACCACGTCCATGCACCTCGGTTGGTGAAAAGATTCCATTGGAACTTCCCAGACAAACCAGGGGCCAGGGGAAGAACAACTTTAGGAGGGGCCTTAGGGGGGAGTGCTGTCATGATGCCTACCCCCAGGCATCCGGACCAAGCCCATCAGCCCCGGGAGCAGGCATCTAGACATTTAGTAAAACCCCAGCCTGAACCTAGGGGCTATATGGGTTCAGTCCTGGCGCCTTAGGCGCCAGGCTCATAGTAGGAATCAGTCCTGGCGCCTAAGGCGCCAGGCTCATAGTCATTACTTACCTCAGGCAGACCATGCTGCAAATGACTCCAATCCAACATGAAGCCTGAAAGGGTCTATTTTTCTACAGGGACTATTTTTTACTCGGGTGTGGTTCTAGGGACTTCTTACCTGGGACTACTTTTGAGGCTAATTAAACCACGCCCGACCAGCAACACACGCTTCGTGTTATTCTGCATCCAGCAGCGTAACACTCACCGTGCCTGCAGCCTGCGTCCAGTCTTCTGCCACACCCGCCTCGAATCCGGAGCTCCTAAAACAAAGAGGAAAGAAAGGGACAAGGTTAGAAAACTAACTTATTTCTATTCCACACCTGATTTTGATTCCATCTTGTCTCCGGACATGTAAAGAACATCATTTCTGCACGTGCCGCACCTACAGCTGCAGCGCCGCGCCATACTCACCAGTCTTCACAGCATCCTTCGGGTCGGCGCTGCCTCCATCATTTCTTCGCCGAACTTCGGCACCTAGGAGACAAAAGAAAACCTCAAGGTGAGCCGAGGGAACCAACAAATATAATTCTTACCACCATAGACTTACCTGATTTACCACCGGAGGCATCCTTTTGTGACTCTCCATATTTTCACATTCCGCATCTGTAAAGAGAGACAAAACAACACGTTTTCCTCGTGCAACATTTACCGGACAGCGCCGGGTAATACAGACTCTTACCTGAGCGCCACCAGTTGCCACAAGAGCATCTTTTCACGAGCCAGCTGCAAGACAAGAAAGGAAGGGGGGAACAAGAGTGAATATCGGACATATTGAACTCTATGAACTTAATACTTGCTGGTCCTCACCAGGAACCTCAGAGTAAATACTCTCCGGAACTCTCCCGAGCCTTCAAACCAGTGAAGTAACTGGAATCGACGCGCCCCTGAAAATCCACGCAGGATGGAGAGCTCATCTTTCAAGAATATAAGGTGAGATTGCTGTGAGGGCATTTCAGAGGTGATTAGTTGGGGAGGACTGTGGGGGTGCCATCACTTGAATCCACAAGTGGCTAAATCCATCTCTCCACTTGCAGGAGAATATTTCTACGGGTTAAGCAGGCAAGATTAGGAGGGCAGATCCAGTCAGTCATCGCTGCACTACGCATCACGTGGGTGGAGACCGCAGCTGTCCGGGTCCGACCGACGCCCCTGTGGGAGCCAGGTGAGCGTAACAGAACAAAAAACGGGGAGTCATGGCAATGAGCAGTGATACGATAGTCCGTCTCACTTCAACTCCCCCGAACTTCATACAAAACATAACTTTTATACTCAAAATGCATCATAATCTGACGTATAACACTCAAAAGTTAACATGCAATTCTATTGGTTAGGAAAAGGTAACTTTAATATAGGTGCTATATCTGTATATGGTAACGGAGTGAGGGGATTGGGTAAACACTATCAGGTGGGCGTATAAGCCCTTCCTTCAAAAATGACTACTGTAGACGTCACTAAAAGTACAACGTCCTATTAGTTCTATTAACTATAGGACCCTAGATTATTTTGTCCATTGTGATTGGATTGGCATCAACCCCATGCATAAATATCCACTTTGCTTAGCAGCACGCAGAACGGTCAACCAGGTGCAGAGTGTCCCCCAATTCACCCTACCTACCTTCAGTCAATCATCACTTTGTGGGCTATGTGTCAATTAGGTCACTATGGTGGGCCTCGAAACTGCATCTTCTTGTCTCAAAAAAGTTCTGATATCTCTGTCTGGGCAGGTGCCAAGCGTAGGTCTGAATCAGTGCCTCTTCTCGCTCGGATGGTCATGTTCTACCACACCGTGAATTTGCCTCATTTCTCTCAATTTGTGTATTTGATTTCCGTTTCACCCACCACCTGCCTTCGTCTTCTTATCTTTATCCTTCAGAGGCAAGATATTCTGTTTGTAGCTTCAATTAAAAGTAGCTACTGTTCATAGCTTCTATCGATGTGACCTTGGCTTCCCTGGCACAAGCTGCCTCTGCTGAGTTTCGATTCAGCTTTCTTTACTCGAGTCTGCTAGAATATGAATCTTTTTTTTTTAAAATATATTTTATTAGTTTCATAACAAAACTGACATCAGTGGTAATAGGTCAAGCATATCAAAAAAATAAAGTCCCCAACTCCCCTCCACCCATACGTCCCCTACCCTTCCAAGACCATGGTTAGTTCTTTGTTCATCATGAGTCCATGCCCGGGCCTGGGTCGCCTTCCCTGATTGTCTCACCCTCCTGCGACTCTGGATGGAGCAGGGGTACTGTTACGGCCACCCAACGGTGTAGCTCCTCGCTAGTATAAAGTCTCTGCACTTGGATCGCCGTCTCCCATGCCGCGGTTTCGGCTGTGATCCACTTCGCAAGATCTCCCCACCATAGGAGCATAAGCGGGCTTCTGGGGCTTTTCCACCCCATGGCTATACGCCTTTTGGCCGTTATATATATAAGGTCTCTAATCTTGTTGAGGGATTTATTCTTTCTGCTGCGCCTATACCCGCCCAGGATACATGCCGAGGGTTCGTCCACTTCAATGTCAATGTCTGTACCAGCCACTCTTTCCTTCACTTGTGTCCAGAACTCTCTAATCACTGGGCATCCCCAGAACATGTGGGTCATACCAACCTTGGGCTCACTGCATTTGGGACATGATTGGGTACCCGCGCCGGTAAATCTTGATATAGCTTCCGGGGTGAGGTACGCTCTGTTCATAATATACAGTTGGATGAGCTGTAAGCGGGCGTTTCGTTTTTTTGTGGTAGTGGGTTATATCACCCCAGGCTTTGTCTTCAAAAACAAGGTTTAATTCGGTCTCCCATTTGTTCCGGCATTTGAGGTCATCTTTGGTGGAGCCCCACAGTAGGGCCTCGTAGATACGTGAGGTTTCCTGGCCCCCCTCAGCAGCGTTCAGCCTCAGCAGCGTTCAGTATCGTTTCGATGCATTCGTTTTCATCAGTCTGGTCGATAGTGACAGGCCATCTGCTATTCAAGGCCTGTATGACCGCTCTGTGCAACAGAAATTGCCCGGCCGGGAGGCCCGTGGCATCGCAGAGATCCGGGAAGGCCAAAACCGCCTGTTCTTGGATCAGGTCCCCCAGTGTGACCACCCCAAAGGGCTCCCATTGTGTACGAGTCTCAAGTTGCCCCCAGGAATGATTGGTCATGAGTGCTGCAATGGGGATCTGTGGGGAGTACGGATCCTCAGACCCGACTAGCTTGCAGGCCCTTTTCCAGAGTCGGATCCCCAACTTAACAAGGTAAGGGCAATGTTCAAGGGCACTCTTTCTGGTCCACAGCAAATCCCTAAGTAACAGCTGTGGGAGGGTCGGCTGGAGAAGGCGAGTGTCTGTTGTGTTTTCATCGGCCATCCACCGCACAATGTGTCTTAACTGGCTAGCAAGGAAGTAGAGTTCGAAAATGGGGATCTTCAGCCCACCCCTCTCGTATGGTCTCTGGAGAGTCTCCAATGCCACCCGGTGCCTGCCTCCCTGCCAGGGAAAGCCCCTACAGAGTTTGTTGAGGTCTTTAAAGAACACGGGGGATGTAGAAGGAATGTTAGTGAAGTTATGCAATAGGCGGGGTAGGGCGACCATCTTAAGGAGGCCCGCCCTCCCGGCCACTGTCACGATGCCTGCCCCCGGAAAGCCATACCAGGCCCAGCAACCCCGGAAGCAGGCATCATGCCACTTGAAGCATGCCCAAAAACCCCAGTTAGGGGCTATTTGGCTACAGTCCTGGCGCCTATGACGCCAGGCTCATAAGAATAAAGTCATTCCTGGAGCCATGGGTGCCAGGCTCATTACAGAAAACGTACCTTATGCAGACCATGCTGCATACCTACCTGATGCAGACCATGCTGCACGAAGCCACAAGCCAAATGAGGCTTAGAGGGACTATTTTACCTCAGGGACTCCTTTCCTCTCGGGTGGGGCTGTGGAAGAATACTTACCTGGAACTTCTTCCAAGGCTATTTAAGCCACACCCGGACAGCCACACGTGCTTCGTGTTATTCTGCGTGCTGTAGCGTAACACTCTCCGTGTCTTCAGCAGCTCCAGTCTTCAGCCACGCCCGCTTTAGCCCTGGAACACCTGGAACAAGAAAGGAGAAGGAGAAGAGATCAGAACAAAACCCTTACCTGAATCCTTGATCCAGCACATCGTCGATCTGGAAGAGAGAAGCCTTCACAGTGCCTCGCAGCGCCGCGCTGAACTCACCATCCGGGGCTGCATTCCTTAACTCCATTGCGAACCCAGCATCTCCAGGCCATTCTTCAACACCTGGGGGAGACAAGAACAAATAGGTGAGCAAGGGCAATACAACCTACCCCCAAAGACATACCTGATTACCACAGGGGGTACTTACCTCATCTCGGGTCGGCGCAGTCAATTCTGCATCACCGCCGCACCCCGGCCCCTAAGGGGAAAACAAGGACAATACAACCTATCCCCAAAGACTTACCTGATTACCACAGGGGGTACTCACCTCATCTCGGGTCGGCGCAGTCAATTCTGCATCACCGCCGCACCCCGGCCCCTAAGGGGAGAACTACAATAGACTTACCAGGATCTTACCAATTGCCACTTGGAACTCTTCTAGTGGTTTAAATCTGCAACCTGCAAGGAATCTGGCAGAGTGAAGATCAGACTTTTGAACTCTTACGAACGATTGGACTTAGAGACAATACTGGAACTCGCCAATTCCTCCACGCCAGTGAAGTAACTGGTCGTCTACGCGCCCCTGCGCTCGACGCAGGATGGAGAGCTCATCTTTCCAAATCATCAGGTGAGATTAAGAGGGAACTTCAGGAGTGTTCTGTGGGCTGACAAGGGGAGTGGAAAGGCGGGTTAACGCTCAGATTACGGGAGGTTAATTCCCCTTCTCCATTGCAGAAAGATATTCGTACGAGTCCAACAAACGAAGCTAAGTGGGTCTGTCCAGTCTGTCATCTCGGCTCTACGTGTTACTCTGGTGGAAGCAACAGCGGGCAGTCCAGATCGACGCCCCCGTGGGAATCAGGTGAGCGTAACAGAACGCGAAGCCTACCCACAAATACCCACCTGGGCGTCATGGAGACCTCGGAAACTGATCAGTTGGCCCAATTGTTAGGGGAACTATGGGCCGAAGTGCATTCCGCCCGCCAGGAAACCAATGCCCTCAGGAGGGAATTGATAGTATCAAAAGAACAAACAGATGATTTGGCCAGACAGCTATTACAAAGCCAGGCTGGACAAACACCTCTACCTGGACTCAGGGCCAGCCCAGCTCCGGTGCCACTGAGTAACCCGTTGCAGATAAACCTTCCTGGAGCCGTTCCCTTGGCTCCGCCTGAACGCTTTGCCGGAGACCCAAAAAGGTTTGCTATATTCATGAATCAATGTCGCTTACACTTTTTATGTAGACCCGGAGCTTTCCCAAACGATCAAGCCAAGGTAGCTTTTTTACTGTCATATCTCAGCGGCAGTGCAGCGGACTGGTCCATTCCGCTAGTAAATCAGGATGACCCGATTCTTCGAGATTTCCAAGGTTTTCGAACAAGCATGGAAAGACTGTTCGCCCGACATTCCCAAGGACAGGCTTTGGATAACGAACTTTTATCCTTACGGCAAGGTAATCAGGATCTTTTATCTTACATTGCAACTTTCAATAGATTAGTTGTGGAAACCGAATGGCCTGAAGCCAAGCGAATTACATTATTCCATCGAGGGCTTCGGGGAGAACTCAAGGATGTTTTAGCCCAAGTCGTGAACCCGCCTCTAGACCGTGCTGAATATATAGATTTTGTGGTCCAGTTAGATTACAGACTTCAAACCAGAAAGGCTGATCGAACCAAGTTTGAAAACAGGGTCTTGGTTAAAACCTACGTAAGCTCTAAGGGGGTAGATGCCTCAGAACCCATGCAAATCGGGGGGGTTAGAGGACCCTTAAACCAAAAGGAGAGAGAAAGAAGACGGCAACAGCAATTATGTCTATATTGCGGGGCTACTGGTCATTTCCTTCGGAACTGCCCTGTAAAACCACCCAAGAAAACTATAGGAGCAGCAGACGAAAACCACTTGAAACCTGACTCGGGAAACAACCACGCCCGGCAAGTGTAGAGGTCAGCTTGCCGAGCTTAAAGAAGGACACTCTGACCTCGCATTTCACCATACCCATGGTCCTTATAGATCCAGAGCAGCCATCACGCATGCACGCGGTAAAGGCGTACGTAGATAGTGGAGCCATAGGAAACTATTTGGACTGCGGATTGGCTTCCAGGATGAATCTATCTCTCACCCGAAAGACCACTGCTGATGTTGTCACCACTGTTGATGGAACTGAAATTGCCTCTGGGCCCGTAACTCATTCCACTGCAGAAATGACATTGCTGGGTCAGGATGGACACCGAGAGGTTATGGTGTTTGATTTAATCAAGGCTCCACAGTTTCAACTGATACTGGGAATCCCTTGGTTGGAAAAACACAATCCCTGTATTGATTGGCGAGAGAAGAGACTAACCTTCCCAGAATGTGCAAACACCTGTTACCCAAAGAGAACTTTAAATTCAGTACTGGCCCCAATAATCCCAGCTGCCATACAATTACCTGCTGAATACCAATACTTTCAGGATGTCTTTCAAAAGGAGGGGGCAAACACCTTACCACCGCACAGATCGTATGATTGTCAAATAGATCTCATACCAGGAGCACAACCACCTTGCAGCAGAATCTATGCCCTCACTGAACCTGAAAATCTCCACTTGCGCCAGTACCTAGACCAGTATTTTGCTAATGGCTTCATCCGCCCGTCCAAGTCCCCTGCATCTTCCGCTTTGTTCTTCCTGCCTAAAAAGGAAGGCGACCTTAGAACATGCATTGACTACCGCGCGCTGAATCAGATAACTATCAAGAATCGATACCCATTGCCTTTGATCCCTGAACTACTAGACCAGGTAAAGAACGCTTGTATATACACATAACCTGACCTTCGGGGGGCATATCATCTGGTACGCGTCAAAGAGGGTGACGAATGGAAGACTGCTTTTCGCACCAAGTACGGATTATTTGAGTGCCAGGTGATGCCTTTCGGACTGTGTAACGCACCAGCGGCCTTCCAGTTCTTCATGAACGATGTCTTCCGAGAGCTCATCGATGTTTGTGTAGTCGTTTACATCGACAATATCTTAGTATACTCCCTATCAGAATCCGATCATGTAAAGCACGTCCGAGCAGTCCTAGAGAAGTTACGCCAGTATAAGTTATATGCTAAACTGGAGAAGTGCATCTTTCACACTACGGAAGTAGAGTTCCTTGGATTTATTCTGACCCCGAAAGGAATCCAGATGGATACACGTAAGGTGGACGCAATTCTTAATTGGCCTTCGCCAAGCTCAGTCAAAAGAGTTCAAAGCATGCTCGGCTTTGCCAATTTCTACCGCAGGTTCATCCCGGACTTCTCACACATTGTACATCTCATTACAGCACTATTGCGAAAGAATAAACGCTTTGCATGGACAGAAGAAGCCGAGAACGCCTTCCAAGAGTTAAAAAAGAAATTCACGTCCGCTCCTGTATTACGACACCCACGCCCAGAGCTTCCCTACATAGTGGAAACAGATGCATCCAGTTCAGCTATGGGAGGAGTGCTCACCCAAAAGGATCCCGAAACTAACCGGCTGCACCCAGTGGCGTTTTGGTCAAGAAAGTTTTCGGCTCCCGAATTAAATTATGCCATAACCGACAAGGAGCTGTTGGCCATCAAGTCCGCCTTCAAGGCTTGGCGGCACTATCTGCTGGGCGCCAGACATACCATTACGGTCATCACTGATCACCGCAACTTACAATACCTAAAGGTAGCCAAGGCCCAATCTTCACGCCAACTCCGTTGGGCATTGTTCTTCGCCGAGTTTGATTTTGTAATAACCTATCGACCAGGTTGTAAAAATGGAAAAGCCGACGCCCTGTCCCGATTTGGAATGGGAGAAACAGAAAGAGCTTTAGAACCTGTACCCATAATTCCCGAACAGAGGATCCTTGGTCTGACATCCATACACTCTCTGGAGGACATTCAAGAAAGGGTCCATCAACTCTTTGATTCCGATGCCTTACAAGGCTGGGCAAGGAAAGGTCCAGAGTATTCTGTCACCAACAAGCTACCTTATTACCAAGGCCGGCTATTTCTGCCACTAGAGGAACTACAGAAACTTGTCATTTCTCATTACCACGACACCTTGATGGAAGGGCATCCTGGCATTGCAAAAACTGAAGCCAAAATCAAGAAACAGTTTTGGTGGCCCACCTGGCGAAAAGTTGTCAAGTTGTTTGTCATGTCTTGTGGCATTTGCGCTCAAAATAAAGGGGAAAAGAAAAAACCCGCTGGATTATTACTACCATTAGACATACCACCTACTCCTTGGCATACCTTGTCATTAGACTTTATCACGGATTTACCCCCGTGCAACGGTTATAACACCATTCTAGTTATTGTAGATCTTTTTTCTAAAATGGCCCATTTCATTCCTTTAAAAGGAATACCTTCAGCTTCAATCCTGGCCAAGGAGTTCCTTGAAAATGTTGTCCGCCTACATGGCTTTCCTTCCGTGTTAATTTCGGACCGGGGAAGTCAATTTATTTCACATTTTTGGAGGAAGTGCTGCCAGCTGGCACAAATTGATGTTAGGCTTTCAACCAGCCACCATTCCCAGACCGACGGTCAAACAGAGAGAACCAACCAGACTCTTGAGCAATACCTACGTTGTATGCTACATCACTCTGGGGGGGATTGGAAAGACATTTTTTGGATTGCCGAGTATGCATACAATAATTCGGTACACTCAGGAACTAAACAAAGCCCTTTTTTTACCATATATGTGGGAAGCGTTTAAGGTGGTGGTGCGTGGGGTAGCCATTTCCCAAGCTAAGGGGCTATGGGTGGGGGGGTCGAAAGGGAGCTCCGGGAGGCAAAAAGGGAGCTAGAGGAGCTCACGCTTTGCGAGAGCACCGCTTATGATAACAGAACCAAAGTAGAGGAGCTACAGTTGTTCTGCAGCGCACTCTGGGATAGACTGTGCAGACTCAGCTACAGGAAATATACGTAGTGGATACATACATGGGGCGACAAGCCGGGCAGACTGCTGGCTTGGCTGTATAAGAGTGAGACCCCCCGCTCGGTGATTAGTGAGATTCAGGGCGAGGGAGGTTGCATATGCAACACCCAGAAAGAGGTAAATGAGGAATTCTTTAAGTTTTACAGACACTTGTATGAGGACACGGGGGAGGATATGGGTCAAGACATACTGGACACATTGGGGGACATTGAACTGCCCACCTAAGATGATCTAGAATGTTCTGAGTTAGATGCACGCGTCACCTCGGACGAGCTGGAGGTAGTGATTCGGAACTTGCCCACTTGCAAGGCGCCGGGTTTGGATGGGCTGCCCAGCGAGTTCTACAAAACATACCAGCAAGAGTTGCTTCTGCCACTGCTTGCTACTTTCAACGAGGCCTATGAGCAGGGAGAACTCCCGTTGTCCCTCCGTGAGGCTGTAATCATCCCACTCCTGAAACCAAGCAAACCGGCCGTGGAGCGCGGGTCTTACAGACCGTTGTCCATGCTTAACCAGGACAGCAAAATACTCACGGCGGTGCTGGCTAATAGACTGAAGAGGGTGATTAAGAAACTGATACACCCAGATCAGACGGGATATGTTCCAGGTAGGAACATCACCGATAACCACAGGAGGCTACACCATGTCGTAGACCAAACTGAGGAAGACACGGGCGAGCTGGCTATAGTGTCGTTAGACGCGGTCAAGGCCTTCGACTCGGTACGATGGCCCTGGCTGAAAGAGGTCCTGAAGGGGTACGGAATGGGACCTGGATACCTCAGATGGGTCCAGTTGTTTTATAGTACCCCGATGGCGAGGGTCAAGACAGGGTCCATAGTCTCAGATTCTTGGCAACTAGGCAGGGGGACCAGACAGGGATGCCCCTGGTCACCTATGCTATATATACTGGCATTGGAGCCGCTGGCAATATGCCTGCGACAACAATATGGGGAGGTGGGCATAAAGACTGCCAGTGGAGAGCATCTGATATCATTATATGCGGATGATATGCTCCTTTATTTGCGCTACCCAGAGGAAAACCTACAGTACGTGCTAGAGGTAATAGAACGGTACGCCATCCTCTCGGGAATATCGGTGAACCCTGGAAAGTCCAGTCTGTTCCCCTTGGGCAGATATAGGAATGTCCCGGTGCAGAGGCTGCCTGTCCTGCCAATACCATGGCAGCCCGTGACATTTAGGTATTTGGGAATAAATATTTACCACAAGGTCGAGGCAGAACACAAGCACAACACGGAAACGGCGATTGAGGGGATCAAGAACAGCATGGTATTCTGGTCCAGATTGCCCCTGACCATGATGGGGAGGGCAGCCTTGCTCAAGATGGTGGTCCTGCCTGGGCTTTTGCACTTCTTCGTAAATGTCCCGTATCTGATACCCAGGAGCCTATTCGCAAAACTTCACAGCGTGTGTAGGGGTTTCGTGTGGGGCAGCTCTAGGAATAGAGTGGCTCTGTGGAAGCTCCAGAACCCGTGTGACAGGAGGGGGATAGGCCTGCCTAATTTCGAACTCTATTACCTGGCGGGGTAGCTGCAGTACGTGGCCGGGTGGCTCTCGGCTGAAGACTCGGCGGAAGCCAGGCTCCTGCGTGGAGATACAGCCCCATACTTTCTGATGGAAGTGGTGTGGTTGGGCAGAGACAAACTGGTGGGCAAGGGGCGGCTACTGAGGCTGGGCTGGGAGATCTGGCACAGGACATGGAAGATTGGGGGGACTCGCAGCCGTACTCCCAGCAGGCCCCTTTGGCGGCACTGTGCGGGAGCGACCCCCAACTACTTGAATCGGTCCGCAGATACTGGGAACAGGTAGGCCTAGCCACCCTCGGGGACATATGGCAGGAAGGGGAGGCAGTGGACTTTCGGAGGTTGTAGGAAGAGATGGGAGTACATGGTGGCCAATATATAACCTACACTAGGCTTGTGAAAAAGACTAGAGAAAGATGGCCTGAGACAGTGCTAGCGGAAGACCCAGACGCCTCCCTGGAAACCATGTATGATGTATTGGAGGGCGAGCACGATATATCGAGGATATATGAGCTCCTGCGAGTAAGGGCAGGGAAGGAGTTGCTCCAATTGAGACAAGATTGGGAGGAGGAGGTGGGAGGACCCATGACGGATGGGCAGTGGGAACAGGCTCAGAGGTACCACAAAAAGGTGTCCCGGAACTCGAGATTCCAACAGCTTCAACTGTATGTTACCCACAGGGCTTATTTAACCCCCGGGAAGATTGCAAAGTTTGGGGGATCAGCTATGCAGCAATGCCCCAGGTGTGGGGAGGTGAATGCGGGATTGCTACACATGTTCTGGGCTTGCCCGGAGGTGCATAGATTTTGGGACGAGGTCAAGACGAAACTGGCCGGCGGGGGGGTGGTGCTGGATGTGGAATCGGCCTGGTCATGCATGCTTGGGCTTTTCCCTAGACCACGGCATTTGAAACACATAAGCAAGATAAAGGACCTGGCTTATGTCTTGGCCAAACGTAGGATTGCCATGGGCTGGAAGGCGGCCCACAGACCTAGGGTGGAGTTATGGTGGACAGACCTCTTGAGGTGGGCGGAAGCTGAATCCGTAGTCTGGTTTGAAGCGGTCACTAGGGGGGGCGCGGAGGAAGTAGGGCCCTTGCTGGCCTGGCGCCAATTGGTGGCCTCGTTGGCAAACCCTCACCAGGGTGACAACGAAACAGAGGACAAGGATGATGGCTGCCTAAGTATTGTGCCACCCAATGATGTTCCCCTAAACAACATGTGAGAACCGGCTCTAGTTTAAGGGGGCAGGGGGGAGTTGGGGAGTTTGAAAATGTGTTGGAATATGATGCTTTCTATGTTTTGAAACAGTTGTAGTGTGTTTGTTTGATTTTATAAAATAAAATAAAAATATTTAAAATAACTCTTCTTGTTTTCTCATGACAGTTTCTGTGACGTGTCTTATGGCAGACAATTTCTTTCTTTCTGCTGCTTTGGTTTGTGGTTCTGCAGTCATTGATGTTAAGCCTGTTTTGTGTACATTTAGTGTTTGCATGCGTGTAATTGTCAGTGATGTTACTCCATTCATCTCTTGCCAACCCGGTGTCCGGCTTTTCTTTTAATTTGTTACCACAAATGTGGGCGTATTGTTACTAATTTCATCCATTTCAAGTTCATTCACTCCACCATCAGATCTTCTAGGGACTGGAATGACTATATAAGGTCTGGGTGCTTTTGTGGGTTTCATGCATGCGTCATCAGGTGAGTGTACTGACATTGGAATGCTTTGTGCACCAATAAAGAATGCAGTTCTGATCGTTAATGACAGTAAGATAATGATGAATATGACACATAGGTACATGATAGTTTTGTATGTTAAGCGGCAGCATTTTCTTCCAGAGAAGCGGGGATGCTTCTCTTCTTGTGGGAGGACCAGTTTGCTGCTCTGGACCCCCATCTCGATCATTCGCCAAATGTCATTGTTATTATTCCCTTAACTAATATCGTCTTTTGAGTCCTGTAGTTAGGAGTGTCTGGTGCTCCAAAAGTGTCCCCCCTCTTTCGAGTGACAATTGTCTGTTATTTCAGGATACGGTTCTTTTGCTAGACTATGGGAAAAATGTAATTAAGTAATACTTCATTGGGTCGCTTTACTGTGCATGTTCAAAGTAGGTAAGCTCCCAGTCCACCCCTCGAATCTGCTTCAGTCTGGAGGACATGTTGGACACTGATCAGTATGTGAAGAATAGGAAGGAAAAATAACGACAGGTACAACAAGTGAAGTCCTCGACTCTGCTTCCTTGATCTGTCCCTCGTCGGAAACTTCTCAGAATCTCCTCAGATCGCTCCTCTGATGATTGGAAAGTTCCACTTGAAGCACGATTCCATGCAGGAGCATTCCCATTTGTGCAACATTTGCTGGATCTCTGATGAATGTGAGGACGTCAACATCGATTGGTCTCCCCACTAGCTCTGGAAAGTCAGTGACTAGGCGAAATAGGACGTTGTGTGCCAGCCTGCTGTCTTTTGGTGACAGGGACATCTGTTCTGTCTTTGCTGAGGTTCAGAATCATAGGTTTTTTCCTTGATGTAAACAATATCTGCACTGTCCGTTCAAATGGAGTGCAACTTAAAATATTATGTTGTTTAGGAGAAGACTTAGGTTCTCTGTATTCATTGGATCTTGAAGGAATGTTAGTGTATCAGTTGTACAATAGTTCGACAGTCTTCAATTATGCGAAAGAACAGTGTGTTGATAAGCTCATCTATTTCCGCCTGGTTCAGGAATATTTGCTTCTTTCTCACTGTATTCAGGGAGTATGATAAATTGTTCGGCAATGACAGTAAGTACTTGTCTTATTATTTTTTCATTTTCAGGATCTTGGAGAAAGCCTGTGACACTGGTGAGCCTTCCTACCAATGACGGGTGTGATCTTAGCCCTAGGTTGAAATAAGTCACCACATCCTTTGTGAGGTCTCTACTGTGGGACACCATAAGTGATTCCAAATAGGGTCTCGGTGTGGAAGGAATCTGGGTACTCTATTTTCTTCCCATTTATGTGCCCTCGATCAGAATTTGGCATATTCCTTTCTCATCAAGGCTTAAGTGTGCCTCAGTCCAAAGTTTGAAACAGCAGACTATGTTGTGGCTTATACGTGCAATTTTCTTCTTCACCCTGTAACTAGGATGCACAGAGTATCCATTTTTTATGTCCTTATCCCCTTTTTTGCTTAGAGGAATGTCCAAAATGAAGCCACAACTTTTGCACAAATGTTCTTTGTCTTTGTCTAGCTGGTCATGTGTCCTTCTTCCTCGTCATGGATCTCGTCTGCACATGCTGTGGTTCTTTCCCGTTGCTCGTCGATTCCTCTCGTTGGGGTGCAGGCAGGGGGCCTTCTCTGATGTAGGGTTTGATATCACCAAGAAAAATCCACACTCTCCTGCCCTGTAGCTTCACAGCGGACGGAGTGCAGTCCTCTATGATAAAAGGACCGTTGAATCTTGGCTCGTCCCACCTTTTCCTTGTATGGTTTTTCACAAGGACGGCGTCTCCAGGGAAGACGAGTGGAACACGTAGACCTTGATCTGAGTCTGTAGTAGTGTCTCCTTCTGTGTTCTGTGCTGCACCCTTTTCGTCGTCACTGCAGCTGGTCTGAAATTACAGTAAGGCAAGATGTCATACAGTTCAGATATTTTTGCATTTCCGACCCTAAAATCTCTCCTGTTGACTGGGCGTCACATCTAGCTCTATCTCGGGTGTTAGAGGAGTTCTCATTCTTCTTCCTGTGGCTATCTCGTGTGGCGTAAGATGATGGTCGGAGCCGGGTTAGTTCCGAAGAGCATACAGTGCCAGTGGAAGGCATTGCAACCATCCCTTCTTTAGAGTAAGCTTCAACTTGGCTATCCTTTCCTTTAACAAGCCGTTGAGCTTTTCACAGATTCCATTACCTTGCGGATGATACGCCGATGAGAACTTGTCCTTTCTACCAAGCAACAAGTTAATATGCTCAAATCTTGAATTAACAAAGTGAGGGCCACTATCTGATCTCATGACTTCGCATATCCCCACCTTGGGAACACTTCCTTTCCTAAAAATATGGCCGCACAGGTAGAGTCTGGGTGTGTACATGGACCTGCCTCTATCCATCTAGAGAATGGACACACCACAACAATTAAGTATCTGTACCTGTTGCATACTTGAATCATGTCGATGTAGTCGACGTGCAAATACTGAAAAGGCCCATTTGGCCTAGGGATGACTCCTCTCATTACTTTTAATGTGTGCCCAGCGGTGAATTTCTGGCAGATTATGCAGTTCACCATGAGAAATGCAACATGCTCTGCTAAATTCGATATGAACTAGTCTTCCGCGAGCATTGCTGCTAGATTCTCCTTTGTCGTATGCGCTGGGAAATGTAGCTGCTCCAGCGCTATTTTTAATAGAGCTACAGACATTACTGGTTTACCAGTGCTGTCTTGTTGCCACAAGCTGTCAGAGGGGTTTAAAGAACACCCTTGACGTTTCCACAGGTTCTTCTCTTCCTGCGGTGCCTCCCCTTGGAGTTCCATTAACTGTGGTTGCCCCAAATTGCTGTAACACTCAGGTGTGGTTCGTGTAAGCATCATTAGTCCATCGGCATGGATAGCTTCCACTGCCATAACTGTCTCACTTTTGGATGCTGTACACTTGGCTTCCATGTCTGCTGCTTGATTTCCTCGTGAGATAAAATCTGTCCCCTTGATGTGGGCGGCGCATTTCATGACCGCTATGCCCACTGGGAGCTGTAGTGCCTTAATGAGCCTGTCCAATAAGGCTGAGTGCTGCACTGGCATGCCGTCTGCTCGCAGGTAGCCCCTCCTTTTCCAGCGCGCTAAACCTGCGTGCACTGTTGATGTCACATAGACGGTGTCACTGTACACCATTACTTCCTGGTCTGCGTGATTCTCAATGGCGAGTATCAACGGCAATAATTCTGCAGCTTGTGCTGAATAATGACATGGTATTCGTGCATTAAGAAGCACTCGAAATTCTTCATTTGTTGTGTCCATCACAGCAACTCCTGTGTATCTTTGCCCATCACTTTGGTCGATCCTTGAAGACCCATCAATAAAGACGATCTCTCCTCCTGCCAAGGCATTTTCTTTTACCCTGGGAATTTCATCATAGAATTCTTCATAATTTGCCCAGTCATGTATCAGCTCTCCCTCAGTGACTGGCTCTGCTATGAACATAGCTGGGTTTACAATCTTACATCAGACTATTTTAATCAATGGATTCAATATGATCACTTCATAAGCAGAAGCTCTCTGAGATGTCAATGTGCCCTTTGGTTTCTCTAGAATGGAAAATAATGAGTGCTCGACGTACAACATCATGGAGCATCCCATTACAATGGTTGTAGCTTTTTCTATGGCAAATGCTGCGGCAGCTAAACTTTGTTCACACGGAAAGGGACCTCTCATTACTGGGTCCAAATTCCCACTGCAATATGCCAGGGGCTTGTACCCCAATGTGGTTCTTTGTGTGAGTACTGCAGTCATAATGCTGCCATCTGTGTGTGAAAACAAGTAAAATTCCTCTGCATAATTGGGAATCCCCTGAACTGTAGCTGTACAAATAGCTCTTTTGAGTTCAGCAAACCCTTTCTCCATTGTTTCAGACCATTCAATCTTTTCTTTCGTCACTTGGGCCTTCTTTAGGGCCTGAATTAAAGGCTTAGTGTAAGAGCTGTAGTCGAAAACCCATGCCCTAACATAGTTGCACAGACCTAGAAAGTTCTGCATTTGCTTTATTGTGTGTGGTTTAGCCGTGTTCAGTATGGCTTCAGCCCTTTCTGGGGTCACTTTCTTTCCCTCATGTGAGATTAGCTGGCCTATGTACAGCACCTCTTGTTGACAATATTGTAACTTTTCTTTGTCAATCTTATATCCTTTCTCAGCCGGTATAGCCAATAGCTGAACATAATCGTGCCTGCATTGCTCTTCTGTAGTGCTGCAAATTAGGATGTCATCCACATATTGTAAGACGACACTTTCCAATGCAATATTGCTCAAATCATCTGCAGGACTCTGTTGAAAATAGATGGAGACTCACAGTACCCCTGTGGCAGCCTCGTGCTTGTCAGACTCATTTGTCTGAACATGAATGATATCAGATCTTGTGAGTCACAGTGCAACAGGATTGAGAAAAATGCATTTTTCAAGTCAATCACTGTGAAACATTTTGCTTCAACGGGTATATTACATAGGATTGTAGATGGGTTAGGAACTAGAGGGAACTCAGGCTCAACAATATCGTTTATTGGCCTAAGGTCTTGCACTATCCTCCAAGAGCCCCTTTACTTTTTTCACAGGATACACTGACGTATTACATGGTGACTCTGACGTCACTAAGATGCCCTGGTCCATCATGGCAGAGATTGTCTTAAAAATCCCTTCATCTGCTTCTCTGGACATGGGATATTTTCGTGCCTTGGGTAAAATTGCTGGTGGTTTTACTTTACTTTTCACTTCTCCCATGCCCTTCAAGAGGCTTACGTAATAGGGTCCTATAGACCATACTGGGACAGGCACCTGGGCCATGTCATCATCAAAATATTCAGGACGGTTTAATGCCAGCATCATTCTCTGAGGTACCTCTCTCTTGATCATCTTTACCAAAAAGGTGAGACTTACTTCTACCATTGTCTCCCCTATATATGTTTGTTCTTCAAAAAGATCATCATCGGTGACGTCAATCACTCGTAATCCTTCTTCGATGGCGATTATCACGCACCAATGTCTGCCCTCGTTATCGTAACCATCAACCAAAACCACTTTACCTCTCACTGCAGTTGTGTGTACCATCAAGGGAAATACTTGTCCCTCCTCGTCATGCATCGGTATTCTCGGTCTAAATAGAAACTCATCAGGGGCTCTCAGGGTTTTGTCTGCAAGGCATGGCAATCCCACCATAAGCACACGCATGCCATATGTGAAAATTTCTGGCTCCAAAGGTATGGCCCTCATGACTATGTGTCCTGAGTATGCTCTAATCATCTCGCATACATTTGAATAGTGCCTCCCTGGAGTGGAACATACTGTGCCCTCCTCCGTGTAGGAGATTGTCATGTTCAATTTTGTCATTAAGTCTCAACCCATAATGTTTACTGGGGTCTGACATGAATATAATAAAGGTACATTCATTTTGCACTCTCCTATGGAGACTGTGAATGCGTTTGTAAAGGGAACTCGACTGTGAGCTCCTGTAAAACTCTGAGTATCTATGGCCTCGCTGGACAAGGAAAACTTGCCTTCACGTATGCACGAGCGTGTTGCCCCTGTGTCCACTAGGAAGGAATATTCTTTACCCCCTATAACGACATCTACCCTAGGTTCCCTGTGAGGGTCTGGTGTCACTGATAGTATAGAGCACATCAGGGTTCCCAGTGAGCTGTCCTAGTTCATATACTAATTTTGCCCACTGTGCACTTGTGGATTTCCCCCATTCCCATTGTTACTTTCCCTTCCAGGGTTTGGAGCCTGCCCTGTGCTCATTGCCTGTGACACTTGCAACGGTGTCTGTTGGGATTGTCCTTGTGGAAAATTGCCCATGCTCTGAGGTTGCACTCCTTGTTGAGCTCCTGGCGCTTGTTGTTGCACCGTGTGATTCTGTGCAACGCCCTGTTGTAAAACTGCAGGTGGATTCGCCATGCTTGCTCCCATTCCTTGGCCGTTTTGCATCATGCCTTGGTTTCTGCATGTGCGCGCCAAATGCACTGTCATTCCACACAGCTAACATACTAGTGGTGGTCGGATTATTTGCTCCTTTGACATATCCGGGTTTCCATTTTGCATGTTTTGAAAGCCTCCTTGATTATTTTGGAAAACTCCCTGATTTCTCTGCCATCCTCTTCCCCTAAATCCTCTTCCCAGGGGGTAAAACCCCATGTTACCCTGATTATTCTGTTGTGGACTAGCCATCTGCTGCATGCTCGATTCAGCTGTGCTAGTTATCATGGCTCCTTCAGGAGCATATTTTGACAATTTCTTTTGCACCAATTTTGCTTCCTCACCCTTTCGAGTTGCTTCCTTTTTGCGATTCTTTTCCTGCAGCAGTCTACAGCAATGTGTGATAGTCAATTGTATTTCAGCCCAAGGTTTAGCCTCAACTCCTACCAATTTCTTGAGTTGTTTCTGCACTGGTTCTGGCAGCCCTTGGCACAGTATATGGTAAAACACAGTTATAGATTTCGTCCATGATTCAATGAGTCTTGAGTACCCATGCGTCTTTGAGATTCTGTATATAAATTAATGGATCCTCAGAGACCTTCATTTTTTGAGTCATTATAGCTCCCATATCAGAAGTATCTGGATATAGCACCTGTAGCTCTTTCCATACTGCAGTTCTACAATTGTTAAAAGGAGCTCCGTCATGCAAGGTATTAATTGTGGTTACACCAGGGTAGCCTGCTCGTGCCCACACATTGTCTGCTCTCTCACCAAGTATGGAGATTAGGAGACCCTTAATGTCCCCTATAGCTAACGTGTTTCCTCCTGTCATTTTTTCTAACTCATGTATCCACTTTCCGGCTCCTGATGTCAGCACTGGAAGCTGGTTTTTCAAATTTTCTCGATCCATGTGTGGCCATGGAATATATTGTGGTCTCACTCAGCCCCTTCTCTAGTAGCGGAAATTGGAATGCATAGCCCTCTTTCTATTCTCTCATTGTTCTCCCATCTATTGCAGGGGTGATATTACCACATTGCTGTCTACCTGGCAATGTCCTTAGTCTGTCTACATAGGGCGGTGAAGACACACCCCTCTGACCGTGATATACTCCTTCATGTCGGTCAGACTGCATGGCTGACTCTGACGCCCCTAGTGCAGACTCGCTAGTGTCTGACCATCGTATCCCTTTTTCCCTTGGGAGTCGTCTTTCGCTCTTTTTCTCTTCGTTTTCCTCGCGCTCCTCCCTTTCGGAGTCAGACATTGTTTGTCCCCAATTCACGCAGCTTCTCGTATCCTCTTTATTCCTACTTATTTCTAGCCTATCCAGGGATAGGTCTCTATTTCCACTACTTTGGGAGACTTCCTCAGTGTCGTACAGCTGAGTGCTCTCCAGGCGCTTGTCTTCCCCCTCCTCTTGGGGTGTTTGTTCTAGCCCCATTTCATCATATATTCTATCGATCGTTTCTCTGATGCTTCTGGTGTCGAAGTCATCTATCATATTTGCCCTAGACGTGCCTGGTACTGAATCGTACGCAGGAAAGAATTCTTCGACGTCTTCCTAGTCTACAACTGGATCAGGTTTTTTAATCTCTCTCTCTCCAGATATTCAAGATCACGTGCTCTCTGTCTCCGCTTGCGTTCTATATCGTCATCGAATTCTTTGCGTTTCCACGCCTCTTCTCTGACCCTATCTTCTTCCTTTCTCTTTTCATTTCTACATTCGTCTGCCCTTCGAATGTCCTCATCTCTTCGTCTTCTTATTCTTTTCTCACGTAGTCTTTGCTCTTCCTCTAACCTTTGCTGTTTCTGTATTGATCATTGGCTGCTCTTGGGTTGCGATCAAGCTATGTTCCTTGCTCTTCGCGATATAGCTGTTCTCGCCTTTGTCTGTCTTTCCTTCTTATCCTTTCGTCTCTTAACTCCTTCTCTTTCCCCTTACTCTTTGTCTCCTCTAACCTCTCCTTTTGTTTTGTGTCATTACTGCCTCTCCCATCGAGTTTTAGTAAAATGTGTCCTCCCATCCATTTGTCTTTTGCGAATGCTATCTCATCAGTTCTACCTTCGCTTCCCTTCCATCTCTTTTTGTCGAGAGATGTACTTGTCAGTGCCTGATCTCTTCCTTCGTCATCACGTCTCTCCTTGAACCCTTGAGACTGCAGAGGCAATATTCTTGTTTGTGTGCTTCCCTTGATTTTCGTCACTACTATGCGTAGGTGACTCATATACAGGGTTGCTATACCACATGGCTGCTTCAAGTTCTCTTAGTGGGTATAACCCCTCGTCCTTACTTTCTTCAATTTTCATTTTGGGTGGGGCAGGTGGCGCAGTAGGCGTATCACCCCCCTCTGTGCATACATTAAGTATCCAATCTGTCGGCGGCTCTTCCTCCTTTACCTGTTCGTACATTTTCCACAATTCGAGAACAGCAAGGCGTTTTTCTAACTTCTTGCCTGTATATGTGGCATGTAAGTATGTCGTCATATGTTGTAAGACGGCTTTAGGTAAAGATACATTTTGTGGCCATGGCATAAACATCTTGTGGGCGGTACCTTTAACCCACTCAGTACTATATTTCTTTAGCATGGGTGCGTGTTTTGGCAACTGCTTGCATAAGTGTGCTAATGGAGTCATGTACTCCATGCTTAAATCTGTTCCCTTTCCTCTTGTACAACACTTGTCAATGCTTTCATATGGTTCAAACAACTTCTGCCAATATGAGCGAGCACCAAACATCGCAAGCTCCAATCCAAATTTTCACAAAATTTTATATATTCTAATCTACTCAAATACCATCAATTTGTGTGCGATTTTACCTCAGCTATTAAATCGCACAAATTTTAAATCAGTTATTTAAAAAAATATATATTTACATATGATGTCACAACAAAACATGTAAGACAGACGCTTGACAGACTAGACGGACACCAGCTGGATACAAATATCTCCGCCTCTAATCATTACCCCTTCATGGAGTGTAAATGTACCCCTGTCACGACGTCTTTAAACGCTGTGGTAGCCTAATCGTTCCCCATTATGTGGGACTCTGGGTACACGTTTCTTCTAGCCGCTATATTAACGTAGGAATAAGGAGAATCCTCTCACTTCTCGGGCGTCTCCCCCGGTAACCTCTCCCTTCTCGGGTGTCCTCCCCGGTAACCTTTATTTAATTATTCTCGAGTCATTATCCCCTTGTATATACAGTCTTCTCTACTTCTGACTATTTTTGTTTTCCCTCCTCCCTCCGTTACCTTTTCCGTTTACTTGTTCTAAGGCATGCACTATTTGCCAAAGCATTCAATTTTTTGTTTCACTCACCGTTCGCATGGTTCGTCTCTGGACCCTCGGCATCCCCGTCTTTGTTATCGCCTTCTTCAGCTTTTCGCCCGCTCAGCTGCCCGTAGGAATAGGAAGGGAAATGTGAGGAACAAGGGACCCTTCAGGCCCTGGCTGCAGCCTCTTCTTAATCTACCACTGTCTACGGGGAGCTTCACGGTCTACTCAGCCGAATGGCAAAGGACTCGTGATATGGCCGAAGATCTAGAGTTACTTTATGTCGACAGTCAATAGGTGTCTTATTTTAATCAATAATCGATAGTCGACAAACCATCCAATCTTGCTACCAAGTGTACTGGGGAGACCCCCGGCCGGCCCATAGAGTCAGGGTTTGCTCCGAAGTACTTTAAGACGAAATAGCTGCAGCTTGAGATGGATGGGGGTGCAGATGTATTACTCCAACACCAATCAATAAGGACAACTCAATGGTTTCGCAACGGGAGTCCGTTCAATGACAAGTACAAAAAACGGGGAGTCATGGCAATCAGCAGTGATGCGATAGTCCATCTCGCTTCAACTCGCCCGAACTTCATACAAAACATAACTTTTATACTCAAAACGCGTCATAATCCGACGTGCAACACTCAAAAGTTAACATGCAATTCTATTGGTTAGGAAAAGGTACCTTTAATATAGGTGCTATATCTGTATATGTTAACGGAGTGAGGGGATTGGGTAAACACTATCAGGTGGGTGTCTAAGCCCTTCCTTCAAAAATGACTACTGTAGACGTCACTAAATGTATGACGTCCTATTGGTTCTATTAACTATAGGACCCTAGATTATTTGGTCCACTGTGATTGGTTTTGCATCAACCCCATGCATACATTTCTAATTTGCTTAGCAGCACGCAGAACGGTCAACCAGGTGCAGGGTGTCCCCCAATTCACCCTGCCTTCTTTCAATCAACCATCACTTTATGGGCTATGTTTCAATTAGTTCACTGAGGTTGGCCTCACAACTGCATCTTCTTGTCTTGAAAAAGTTCTGATATCTCTGTCTGGGCGGGTGGCAAGCGTAGGTGTGAATCAGTGCTTCTTCTCGCTCGGATGGTCACGTGTTACCACACCGTGAATTTCTCTCAATTTGTGTATTTGATTTTCATTTTCATTTCACCCACCACCTGCCTTCGTCTTCTTATCTTGATCCTTCAGAGGCAGGATATTCTATTCTTAGCTTCAATTAAAAGTACCTACTGTTCATAGCTTCTATCGATGTGTCCTTGGCTTCCCTGGCACAAGCTGCCTCTGCCGAGTTTCGATTCAGCTTTCTTTCCTTGTGTCTGCTAGAATATGAATCTTCTTGCGTTTTGCCTATAATAACCTGGGCTGGTTCTGCTTTTGGTGCGAAGTGGATTAGTACTTATACAATGTGCTTTGTTTTGAGGTAGATTGTATACAATGGCGCTTGCCGCTCTATTCTTCTACTTAGCATAGCAAGCCGCACTGTTTTCTTAGCTTTCTTGCGGTTACAAGCATATGTACAGGCGTTAGCTGGTTCAATATCTTCATCCTGCTTACAACTTTAAGCTTCTTTGTATTTTAACATCACTTTCTTCTAATAGGTTCACAATATCCTTATTCATGGCATTTTGTCTTTTTGCGTCATCCTTTGGTTGTCATTTCTTCTATGGGTGCGTTAGTCCAGGCCCTCGTGATGTCACCATTCATCTTCCATTAAGGACTTTTTGGTTTCTTCCTGTACAGTACTTAAGCATTCTTCTTTCCGTTTCATTTGCTGGTAGGGTTTTCTCACTGGGTACCTTACTGCTCATGGTTGTCTGGTTATTGGTACTTCAACAGGTATTGTTCTTCTAATAGGCACTAGGCAGAGCCCTACTGCGGCTCTCTGATGGTTTATTTGCTCATCGTATGTCACATATCTCGGTGTGAATGTTCCTGGTACTTCAAAATGGGCGACTGGAGTGCAGGCTTTATTAGGGACCTCCTCTACACAGGAGACAGCACTTATTCATTCTACACCACGGTGCATGATTCATTTTACAGTATAGACCCTTGGCTTGTCTCTGATGTTCTTCATGGCAGGGTTACTAGGGCAAGTATACTGGCCAGCACATACTCAGACCATTCTCCTGTTTTTACCACTCTTCACCTCAACGAGCTCCCGTAATCCTGTATTAATTGGCAATTTAAGTCTCAGGCACTGACAGATGTCGCTTTTGAAACTAACCTCAATGAACATGTAAATATCTACTTTGAGACAACTGTCAGGTTAGTCTCCTCAATGGGTCCCCTGTGGGAGGTCTTCAAAGGTTACATTCGGGGGATCGCGATTGTCCACAGAGTTTGGGGTCCTCAAAACCATTAGGCAGGATATAAGGGATGGCGAGGAAAATCTCTGCTGCTTGGAGCAGCAGTAGTCGGCTCACCCCCCACCCCTTCTGCCATGCTCACGCAGGTAAAGGGAGCATTGGACAATTTCAGAGACAATGAGTTGAGGGAGATGAAGCTTTTGGACATGCCAGTGGCGGCAATGAGGTACAGCGAGGGTGAGCGACTGGGCAGGCTGCTTGCTCTTGCGGTTAGCCAGACAAGTGAGTGTTACTGCATCCCACTCATTAGGAACAAATCTGGCCCTTTAGTCCATACTTTGACTGAGGTTAATAAGGTATTTGAATCCTTCTATTCAGAGTTATACACATAGACACCTGTTTCGACACTGATTTCGACATATTCATGGAGGGTCTCCCACTCACACACTTCAGTTGGATCTCCCCATTTCCCTGAAGGACATTTTTTGGGCAACTGATGCTCTACTTACTGGGAAGGCTTCGGGCCCAGATGGCCTTAATGCCAAATTGTTAAACACTTCAAATCTTCCCTGGATCCCTATCTCCATAAGTTATGGGTGGAAGCACCATGAGAGAAGTGGTCCTCACGGTGCTACTGAAGTCTGATAAACCGGCTGAACCCTGTGGTTTCTACAACCCTCTTTCCCTAATACACTCAGATGTTAAGATTTTTGCTAAGATTTTAGCCACTCGCATGACACCTTACATGCCTCTCATCATTCATCCTGACCAATCAGACTTTATGCCTGGGTGCTCTACCACTCTCAATCTGCACCGTCTTTTCAATATTCTGGCTCAAATTGATCCGTATGCTCAGGCCCTGGCAGCCACGCTAGACACACAGAAGGCCTTTGATTCGGTCTTGTGGTGCTTCATGTATGCAATGCTGGAGAGATTTCGATTTGGTCCCAATTTTGCCTTCTATGTACGATTACTTTACACCTCTCCAGTCGCTAGGGTTTGGACTAACGGGATGCTGTCAGCCCCCCTCTGTATAGCCAGGCGCACTCGCCAAGGGTGTCTCTTGTCCCCTCTATTGTTCGCAATAGCCATAGAATCGTTTGCAGCCCTTACTAGGCATAAGCACAGGCAAAGAGACATTTGAATGGCTAGTGGGCCTGAAATCATATCCCTCTACGCAGATGACGCAATAGTTTATGTACAGGATCCACAAACCCATCTCAACATTATCATGCAAGATGTTGTTGCTTTAGGGGAGCTGACTAATCTCCGGGTAAATTGTAACAAGTCTGAGGTTTTTCCTCTTGCAGACGCTGTGCCTTAACGCTGTGACCTACTTGGTTTCTCGTGGGCTCCGGCTGAAAAGCGGTACTTGGGGATTACTGTAACTAGACATCACAATGACTTATTTGATTGTAACTCTGATAAATACTTGGCGCACCTCACACTTCAGCTTACGACTTGGGCGAGGTTGCCGCTGACCACTGCGGGTAAAATAGCACTGCTCAAGATGACACTCCTCCCAAAGCTTCTTCATTTTTTTCAAAAATTACCTTTGTGGACTGGCATGACATTTTTTAAAAGAGCTGGAAGCTCCCATCAATGCTTTTTTTGTAGCACTCGGGTGCGGTGCGCCTCAAGTGGGGTACCTTGACAATGCCTTGTGCGCAGGGGGGATTCGCTGCCCCTGACTTTAAGGTATATTGTCTGGCAGCACAGGTGCAATAAACAGCTTTCTGGTTTGTGAGGGATGCATTTATTCCGCATGTCATGCTCAAAAGGCATTCAGATGACTAGCAAGCTATAAAATCTTTAGTGGTGCCTCCTATGTTTGCGGACTCTTGCCTATTTGACCCTGTGAGCATCACCGCCCTGGCCTGGTGTAAAATGTGGAAGCTTTTGGGGGCCACCCATCTCTATCATGGCAACTTCCCGTTATGGAGTGGTATCCTAGCTTTTCCCAGGGTAGATGCGGTTACTGAGTGACGATGGTCTCAGAATGGATTTAGCACACTGGGGAACATGTTTCTTGATAGGAATTCTATTTCTGCTGATGACATCCCTGTGTTTAGGGCGCAGTGGGTGGGCTTTCCACTTGAACCCGAAGACGACTCCATACTGGGGTACATTGTGGATGCTCATGGTTCATGTGACATGGTTTCTTCTCTGTATAATCTAGCACAAGACTATGTGTTGTCACGCTTAACCAACCTCCGATCCATATTGGATGCTAAACGTGAATCTAGATATTACAGATGAGATCTGGGGTGATATGTGTGCACAGACCCAGTAGGTCTATTACAGCTCCCGGCTCAGCCTAATACAACTTAAAGTCGTATACAGATACCATTATACTCCAGTTCGACTAAAACTCTTTTCCCAAGAAAGCGCAGGCTGCTGTCCTATCTGTGGGGAGGATGATGCTGGGTACTTTCACATGGTGTGGAGCTGCTCTAAACTTGACGGGTATTGGAAAGATGTCTGTACTTTACTTACTGATATGACTGGTGGCAGACTGGGTGCTACTCCCATGCAATGTCTTTTCCATGTATTTGATGATCGGGTGGGGCGGGTACGTAAACTTGTGAATCTATGCCTGATACTTGTGATGTGATGTCTGCTGTTGCACTGGTCAAGGCCCACCATACCATCGTCTGACCAATAGTTGTGTGCTTTTGTTTGGGCCAACGATACAGAAGAACAATGGGCTTCTATGCTTCTACGCAGCCAGTGGGGAATCGCCCCAAGGACACATGGCAAGTTGGCAACCCTTCAAAACATACCTGGCACAGACACAAGATAACCCTCAAACAGACTAAATAAAGTTTATGCTTGGGCTACTTACCATGTCATTTATTCCTTTTCTTCTGGAGCTCCGCCTTCATCTGTGTATACCACTGGTCATGTAACTCTGTTGTCTCCTCAATCGCATTGTCTGTATGCAAATGCACTCTTATCTATGCTACTAGCTTTCATGTCACGTGTATCATGATTATGTAACTCTCTGAACCAAGTGCTTTAATACATTTTTTTTATATTGGTTTGAACAGTAAATGATCCCATCATGCATGTGGATGAAAACTATTGTAATGAAGCAAAGTACGTTTATAGGAGCGTAAGTGACCATGTTGCTTGATGATGTACAAATTCCAAAAAAGAATCTTGCTTTGTATATATTTTATGGTCATCTGCATAGCTTTATCTTTTGAAGTGAGCCACACCAAAAACGTTATGCAGTGATTCTGTGGTACCTATACAATTTAGGAGATCATCAGTGTTCCTATCCAAAGTGTTCTCCTCGACACAAATGGATTTGTGCTGCTGAATAACTGTTTAGATCCGAAAGCTGCCATATACAAGGTACTCACTCATACTGGGGGCAAATGATGTGCCCATAGTAGTAGATTTGATCTGCTGGAAAAAAGTGTCATTGTATTTGCAATGGTTGCACTTTAGTGCTAGCATCTTAATACAGTGAGGCTAGCCTTACTATGACTAAACATATTAACGCACTGTCCTCCTCCACGGCCTACACCTCTAAACCCATGCTGACAATTTCTGACCCCAGCAAACTGCCTTACCTTAGCCAGAGCTTTAATATTATCAAAATTGGATTACTGTAATGTATTACTACTAGGCACATCCAATACCAATATTTTCAAAATGCAACTACTGCAAAACAAAGTCCCAAGAGCAGCCTTAGAAATAAAAGAAAATCAGGCCGCATTTCCAAGAAAAGGAAGGACGTTCACTGGCTTCCCATCAAAGCAAGAATTATCTTTAAAACACTCTGTATTGCACACAAATGTCTGACCAAAAAAGGCCCAATTAATCTTAACAATACTCTACACCTAAAAGTACACAGTATATCACTAAGATCCAACGACAACCTCCTATTAGCACCCCCTCGCTACTAAACTACTAGTGCGGGGGGCAGCAACTTCACTGTTATAGCCCCTAAACACTAGAACACCCTCCCCATCAATATCAAAAATAATCCTCCTTCCCTATATACAAGAAATTGCTAAAAACCTGGTTATTTAACCAATGTAAGCACCAAGGGACATGTCGCTGCATATGTGTAACATGCCAGTGAAAACTGTAAACTGTAAATATTGTCTATTTTGTTGTACCAGCTCGCCAGCGATGCTTAAATTTGTACTCTGTAACAATGTATTACCAATTCCTAAGTTGTCTTGTAACCTTGCCGTGATACCCGAGGGTCTGGGCATGTAACAAATTTAAAAAATCAAATAAATAAATGATACGGTAGGTGAACCATGAAGGATGTGGGAACTATATGTGGGGGTGGTCTAAGCTCCAGGGCTTGCGTAAAACATATAACCACATCTTCCTGAGAAGGTTGGTATATAATAGACCAGATTCTTAAAGGTATTTTGTGGTGTAAAGTGAGGGATGTGATAGTGCAAGCTCTGCATTTGTGCCAATAAAATAGGCCCTCTTCTCTCCAAGGGCCTCAGAATGTGCGCATCTTATGTTCCACCCCTCCCATCTAATGTTCAACCCCTCCCTCCTTGTTTGCAATTGGACAAACCAGAAAGTGGAAGAGGTAGTTGCTTACAACAGAACCACACACAGGCCCAGTTGATCGTCACCAGGCTGTGCCAGCATCAGGTCCCTGCTCCATGCCACTGGCTAGGCCTCTGCAGCTCTCAGAGCTCCCACTGAAGCTTCACCACTTCTCACTCTCAAGTCACTGTTTTTCACACCTCACTCCTGGCATGGGCCTTGAGTCCTTGCATATAACAGTTAGTTCCGCAATAATTGTAATGTGGATGCTGCAGCCTCCAGGAGCTCAAAGCGGCCATCTTTTCCTCACCCCATAGTGGTGTTGTGTTGATATTACTGTTGACTCTGAAACGGAAGCATTTTCACCCCCAAGTAACCAATGCCCAAAACACCTCTGTGTCCTTCTGTTCAATGGCAGTTATAAGGTCCTCCCTGGATCTAAGGACTCCAACAGCCTTCTTTTTTTTCACTGGGGTTTTAAGGCATGGAGCAGGGTCTTAACCTCGAGCAAGGAACTATTATCACCTTCTCAACCCACTTTACAACACTGCACTCCTGATCTGCAGTACCAATGGATGCACATACCAATGCACAGACCTCACAGTACTGCGCTACTGAGAAAAGATGCCAGCTCAAATGCCGGCTACCCACACTCTGTACAGCGCTCCGCTGCTCTCGAGCTAGGTCCTTCCTTTAAACAATACAACCTTTAAAACATAAAAAAAAAATCCTGGTCAACTGCCCTGAGGACTTTCAGGATTATCTATTTTGTATGACCACCTATGGGAATATAAGCAACAGAAAAACATGCTCAAAGGTCACCAGGACTGCATCAACAATTAAAGTGGATTAAGATTTCCAGGACAGAGGTAATTGTAAGGGGGCCAAAGAGATCTTTTAGAGGAGGAGGAAGAACTCAATTGAGTCTACCGTGGTCCCTTTTAAGGGATGTCCAATCTGCCAGATCACTGACCCTCCCCGGTGGGCCGGATTGCAGAAAAAAACGAAACAAGCAAAGGATTGTTCTTCTTTTATACCTTGGAGTCTCTTACCATATCCTAAGAGGCAGCTGCAATGAAGCAATAGTCTGGAATGGTTCTCCCCTGCATTCCCTGAGAGGAGTAGGTTACTGGGAAATCTTGGGTAATAATGCTATTTATGGCTCTCTGGTGAAATGAGTGTCCATACCCTTAATAAAATCAAACTGGATGATTTAAAATAATCAAACATGATTCCAAGATGGCTGCCGTCAGCTAAGGACGCGTGAGTTTCAGGCTCCGCTCCTAGAGAGGCCTTCCAACTAAGCTGGCGCTCACCCCACAACATCGCACAGCAGTTATCCGATGACAAGGGGGAGCGCAACCCCAACATATCGATAGCATGGTCCAGATTTTTTTATTTTTTATTTCTTATTTGTTTTGGGTTTTCCAATAAAGAAAAACCTTTACAAAACATAAAACATTTTGCATAATCAGTCCTTTTGAGGTGCATTTTAAATGACATGGTTACATAACATAAAAACAGTTAAAAATGGATACTACATAGTTACTTAACATAAAACAGCTAAAATACACATTATGTCATATTATCATAACATAACCTAAGAATATCAATATAACTAATTACAATGCTTACTTGACATTTAGAATATTAATATAATCGACTAATAAAAGGCAAGAAGTCTGTCATGCCGTTTTGCCAATAATAAGAACATATAACATACATACATCTACATTAATCTAATATACAGATATTCAACTTTCCAGTACACATTTCAAAGTGAACTGTGACACACTCAGTATTACATAAAGTGTGGGCAAGGTAACAAACCGCCACATTGTCCAATCAACATTATCACTGCATTTACCAGATAGGCCATTGGAACAACGCGCGTAATGTACAAAATATCACGTAGTAGATCTTGTGCAAATCATAAACAACAAATCAAGATATTTGGAACCAATTAATCAGTAAGTTACTCTTCATACAGGATTAAGCATACCATCACATAATCTTGGTCTAATTGCTTTTGTACAGGGCTTCAATTCCATGCAAGCATTTTGGATTCTATGATTCTCAGGAATGGTCCAGATTTGATGTCCCGCGCCAGCAAGTGAAGACAATGGTGGGCGCGGCTCCCCCGGCATAGCTGTCCGGAACAGATTAGTGTCCCAAGTCATGTCCCAAACAAGAGACCGGAGCGGGAACCAACAACGGAAGGCGTTGTCGCACAGAATCCAGTGAGGGTGCACTGAGTGGGCAGGATGCCTCCTGTAAGAGCCCAGGAACAGGGCAAACAGCATTGAGACATCGGGCGGTCACCCACCGACAGCGCTCATAGCGGGGCAGCGGTTTCCTCTGGGAGAGGCAGTGGTAGCGGCACTGACACGCATGAAACAGAGTGGGGACCCCCTATCACGTACCCAGAGCACAAGGGCCTGCTCTAAATGCACAAAGCCAGCCCCCCACCCCAACCAGGGAACGGTGAAGAAGGACAACGAGCGGGATCAAGGGAGGCCACGAATGGGCCCAACGAGGAAGTAAGGAGGAATAATGGTGGGGGCAGGAGAAACACTCCTGGGGACACCATCTACAAACCAGAGAGCCCACAGGAGGAACACTGGTGGGGGCAGGAGAAACACTCCTGGGGACACCATCTACAAACCGGAGAGTCCATAAGAAACAGAAGGCCCCAGGGGATCCCAGGAGAGGCAGCTGCACCAACTAATTAATGAGGTGCCCAGTGGGGGGTTTGGAGGGGACCCGAATAACTGGACCAGGACACGATGGTGAGGAAGCAGGGACAGGAGGAGCTCTGACCCCCAACTATCCTCCTGGAGGACACTGTACAATTAGACCTACGGCAATACACTCCGCCGGGCCCCCTCCTACCAGATAAAGAGGATGCCCGGGGCGTAAGCCTCATGCCGGGCAGAAAAGGGAAAGGTATACCCAGCAAATGCTTGCAGGAACTAGCCTAAAAGGAAGGCTGTTTCCAACACTGCTGGGCCAAAAAAGCAACTCCCTGTGCCATTCCTAGTACTCCACAGGAATCCATAAGTAAACAGGCGAAGGACCAGATACCCCGTCCCCCTGATAATGGCGGCGACAAAAGCGAACATTGAAGCATGCTTCCAAATATTCCAGGACAAGTTGAGCATGACCTTCCAAAGCAGTTTGCTGCATTCACGTGTGAGGTGAAGCAGTCACTGGCCGATATGAAAAAAAACACTGCGGCCCTAGAAAATGCGCCGACGCATCCGAATGGGCCCTAACAAGAAGTAGTGGACGACTCCCAAAGAACGGAAGAGGCCATCGAAGATCTCGCCAGAATATCATGAAATGTGGAGCGACAATGCGAAAACCTTGAAAATAGGTCCCCCAGGGCGAATATCCGCATCCGGAATGTCTCAAAAAAAGTCACTGATGCGGATATTCGCCCTGGGGGACTTAAAGGACACGGTTTTGCAGCTTTTCATAGACCTAATGGGGGGCAAGGGATATCAGGTTTGACAGCATACACTGAGTAGGGCCCAAGCGGCAGGATCCGGACATGAGACCAAGAGAAGTGGTGGTCTGCACTGGCACATATCTTCAGAAACAAACTATTCTACGAACTGCCAGGCTAGCGGAGCCGATCACACATAACGGCTTGGAAATACAGCTGTACCAGGACCTGTCTCAGGTGATGCTCCAGAAAAGGAAAGAGATGGGCTCGCTGGTGAGAGTGTTTCAAACCAAGCGTATTGAATATAAGTGGACATTCCTGTTTGGCCTCCCCTTCCAATGGGTGTGTCGACAACAAAGAATTCAATAATGCGAGGGGCTCAGACTTCTGCAGGTTGAGGAGGAAGATGCGTACCCCAACAAAGGGGGAGACCCCAGCCCTTCAGTCGGCCCAAAGCCTGGGAATAGACAACGATCAAGCGCAACCGCAGGAGAATCTACTCCGGGGGCCATCGGCACGGGGACCATGTAGGTACTTTAACTCACACCAGGGCGGATGTCAGTTGGTTATTTGGGGGATAGACTCATTACGTCAGTTGGGCGGGGGAGTTCAATAGGGGTGTCTGCAAAGGAGGGGGAGCGGAGATGGACAGCTACGGTACGAGCATGGGGGGACAGGGACACTGGTGTACTTCTTTTACAATCCATGGTCACATTACTTTCATTAAACATTAGGGGATTGAATACCCCACTCAAGAGGAATAAGCTGGATAGATTCCTGATGCACCAGATATAGTGGCCTTACAGAAAACGCACATCAAACAGGCAGATAAGCACAAATTGAAAATGTGACAGTACCGGATGATCGTCCAAGCAAATGCTCGGGGCAAGGTGGAAGGGGTGCTAATAGCAATCCGACAGGGGCTCCTGATTCAGGTGGTCGACTCACAATTTGACAAGGAAGGGAGATTTGTTTTCCTTATAATCCGAACACAAGAAGCGACCTTTACGGTTGAGCCCGCCTACGCCCCCAACTCAGGACAACATGGCTTCCTCAGACAGGTCCTAACAGAACTAGAGGAATTCGGCAAAGGGGAATTCCTAGTCACAGGTGACTTTAATGTAGCCAGGAACCCACAGAGGGACAAGAGCAAGAAGAGGACTTTTGGTCAACCACCTGGCTCCCCAGTGTTCAAAACAAAAGTGGCACAGTTTGCGCTAAAAGATGTTTGGGTAACACTTCAGGGGTACGACCCTGGCTTTACATTCTATTCCCATGTACACCAATCCTTCTCGATGATAGACTACATTTGGTCCTCTGTCACACTCCTGGGGAAGATAACCCAGATCGAACTCCCCCCGATAGCACTACCAGATCATGCCCCCAACCAGATGACAACATGGCTAACGCAGCCCACGCAGGGATTATGGAGCTGGGGGTTCCCTAGGGAAGTCCTAGCAGATTCAGTCCAAAAGTAGGATGCCGAAAGAAGATCGGGAGTATTTTGATGGAAACTCCTACACAGGAATCTCAGAGGGGGTAGTCTGGGATGCAATTAAGGCCACCATTTATTTTTTTATTTATTGTTTGCTTGCTAGGTGTTTATACAAGAAAATACATTCTGTTTCAAAGCACCCACTGGGCAGCAGGGAGGGAACCTGGGATAGGAGTACAATTAAATACAAAAGGAGACAGAGGGGATAGGGATGGCTGAACCTATGATTCCTTGTGAGTACCCATAGCCTTGCCAGCACAAAGGTACAAGTAGATGAGGGCACTGGAAACAGAGTTGCAGCAGGAGGTACAGGATATCCTATCGGAAATGGAGTCTGATAGAAGTAAGAAACTACAAAAAAATACTGGATGACCAGGAGGAAATTAGACCTCTTGCAGATGCAACAGGCCAAAAATAACCTGCCCGCAATGAGACAGAAATACCATGTAAAGGCTGACAAAGCAGACAGGCTGCTAGCTAGACAGTTCCAACAGCGACAAGCCTCCCAAATGATCCAGGGGATTATCGACCCCCATGGATTCAAAGCAACAACCACCCCGAGATATCAGACCGAGTTGTGGACTTCTACTCCAAACTGTACGGGTCAGACAAGCCCGAGCAAACCCTCCAGAAAACATATCTTCAAGCAATTACGCTCCTTAGAATAATTCCTTAGGTGGAACGGGAGACTCGCGTGGTGGAAATTACGTCTGAAGAGGTCCTCCAAGTTATTAAAGGGCTCCCACTAAATAAAGCCCCAGTTCCAGATCGCTTCCCAGCAGGGTTTTATAAGACGTTCCATTCACAGCTAGCTCCCGATTGACAACCCTATTTAATTCATTTGCCGAAAGCGGCCGCATTTCTCAATCGATGGAGGAAGCCAAGATTGTATTATTTCCAACACAGGGCAAGGATCCGAGACAATGTGTGTCATATCGACCAATCACCCTTATAAACACGGACGCACAAATACACATGAAGATACAAGATACTCGCGAACCACTTGGAAAACCTGTTACCAAGGTTAATCCAGGTTGGATTTATCCGGCAAAGGCAAATCCACGACAACATTCGCCGGTCCTGTCATCTGATTGAGGACAGCACGGAAGAGGGACCCAGACATTTTACTCTCACTGGATGCACAGAAAGTGTTTGATAGGGTGGAGTGGCCATTCTTATTTAACACCAAGGAATCTATGGGATTCGGGCAGAGTTTCTGAATAAAATCAGGGCCAATTACTGCAGCCCTGATTATCAATGGTCAGATCTCTGAACTGATCCACCTGAAGAGGGGTACGAAACAGGGGTGCCCTCTTTCCCCTCTACTATATGACACTCACTTAGAACCCTCCTTAACCACACTTAGGACGAGCCCAGGGATTCAAGGGAATCCCATTTGGCAGGGAAATACATACGGTTATGGCGTATGCTGATGACATGCTTTTGATTCTGTCAGACCTGAGGGCCTCCTTGGAGGGGATGGTCGAAGAAATAGATACATTTTCGGGCAGTGGCATGCTTGAAAATTTACATCTCAAAGTCTGAAATACGTAATCTTTCATTAAAAGAGGAGGGGCTACAAAGGGCCAGGCACTTGATGGCATTCAAGCGAGCACAAGGGGGCATACAGTTACTGCGGATCACATTAACGTGCACCCAATATGGGCTCTACGGCGCAAATAACTCCTGCTACTGGCGCAGCTCAAGCAGCAACTTTGAATATGGGGACCCCTGGTGGTATCATGATTAGGCCGGAACAACACAATTAAAATGGCAATATTATCAAGGGGCCTTTATTATTTCCAGGAACTACCAATGCCGGTGCCACAATCCTTTTTCCGGGCACTAGACAAGCTGTTGGCACCGTTTATTTGGAATAATAGAACTCCCTGCCTCGCGCAAACTACCTTAAAGATCTCCACTCAGAAAGGCGGCCTGGCTCTCCCAAACTTCCGGATGTACTATTGGGCAGCGCAACTTAGAGTAATCAAAGAATAGAACCTAGGAAGCTCTAAGATGAGATGGGTTGATATGGATGAGGCAATTGTTGGAGCTCCGTTGGGAAGCCCTGTGGCTGCAGAAAGCGGATCGCCCATTGAACATGCATATTTCAATGGTCACAAAACTGATAGAAGATGTGTGGGAGAAAGTCATAAGGCTCCATCAGATCACTTCCTTCCCATCTCCATTTACACCCTTATTTGAAAACCTCAGTTTACACCCGGACTAGAGCACAGCGCATTCACGAGTTGGTCAAGGACGGGATGCACAAAACTCTGTGACATGTTCCAGGGGGGTGGAATCATTGATATTTTCAACTCTGCCTCTGACTGGCACACCCCACCAACCATGAGGCAGCAGTTAGAACTCTCACCTCATTTGAGAAATTCCTGGTCTCAAACATATACAAGTTGGTACTAGAAGCCGAGGTGGGGACAGCACCAAAATACAAAGCCAAGTGGAAACAGACACTGGGTGAACCTATACAGTAAGAAGAATAGGACTCTCTATGGAGGGACATACCCAAATTAGCACAGGCCATATAGATCAGGGAGTTTTGGTATAAACTGATGACCCAATGGCACTACACCCCAGTACGGTTACATAAAATATTCCTGTAGGTCTCACAAAATTGTTGGAGGGAGTGTGGGGACGTGGGCGACTGGCTTCATGTCTGGTGATACTGCCCAAAGCTGGCAGGATACTGGAAGGTAGTCAATGAAAACATGCAAACGATCTTCGGCAATGAACATTGCAGGGGCCCTAAGGAGAGCTTACTTTGCATGGGGGAGGGAAAGGAAAGGGCATGGCCGAAACACATAAGGAAAGCATACGCCACCCTCAGTCTAGCTGCCCTCCTGGTGATCGTGTAGAAATGGAAAGCCAAGGACCCACCCCATGAACAAGACTGGCTAGCTAATGTCTGGAACTTTCTCGCTAGAGTGGCATACATACACTCTACAAGGGAATCAAGCCAAATTCACAGAGGAATGAGAGTTGGTCCTAACGTTCCTACAGGACGACTACAAATTGCCTTACTGTCCCCAGAAACTCTGTACCCTAGGCATAAACTAAATAGCTCTATGCTGGTTGTTCTCCCGGACTCAATATGTGGGGATGGGAAGGGCGGGAGGGAGGGGCACGCAGGAATGTTGGGGAATCTCATGTTTTGTTTTAACGAAATGCCAATAAAAAAAATAAAAATAAATCAAACATAAACTTAATTGTGCTTACCTGGTCACTTTCTGAACTTAAACCACCTTTTCGTTAAACACGGGTAAACCTGTCTGTACACACCTTTATTAACATACCTACTATCCAACAATATTGTTTCAGGCTACCTCACCACTCCTGCCCCTTCATGTAGTCTTTGGCTGTTGACTTAAAATAAATCTATGTCTTTGTTTATTCTACATTTTGAAATTCAAGATTTGGGATGTTCAGGTTTTTTAACTGAACAATTTCAGATTTCTAGCTTTTTCATTCTCTATTTTGAGTAGTAGCCCTGTCAAGTACGTTGTTAAATGCACCCAGTGTTTCCTGTCAAGAAAGATGGTTACCATGAATTCTAAGTCAAGGATATATGTGATTGTAAATGGATAAATGGACACTTACACTTCCTTCTTGTCTGGAAGAGTTATCCTGTTAGTGACCGATCGGGGGGAACTAGCACACTTGGAAACCAGATGTACATGCAGGATTTTGTAGTATGCATAGTGTTATTTCCCACTGGCGTAATAGGGGCCCCCATGGCCCCTGCAGTGTGGGGGGGCCCCGCGACCACATGTCCTGGGAGGGGGCCCACTTGGAGTAAAAATAAAAAAAGAATGTTTTCAATTTTTTTTTTAAAATGTTTCTTTTTGAATTCACTCTGCATTTATAAAGAAACTATTTCTGTAACAGAAATAATTTCTTCATGAAGGCAGAGTGAATGCAAAAATAAACTTTCTTTTTGAAGCCCGAAGGCTACCACCACGCCATGACATGAAAACCCTAGGCTGGAGGCCTCCATGTCATGGGGTGGAGGAAGCCCTATGACTTCAAAAATAAATAGTTTATTTATAACTAGCGGCTCAGGCAAAAGCAATAGATAGAACATTCAGGAAGTTTTCGTTAACACCGACAATACATTTCTACAAAATGAAGGTGATGCCTGCTGTGACATATGGCACTGAAGCCATGCCAACTATTCCAAAGAATCTCTGGCCCAACTAGAAGCCTCATTCTGGAGACAGGTGCTTAAGCTACCGAACTCTACATCAGGCGTCGCAATAAGGCAGGAATTGAGTCTTCAATCCCTGGAGTGCACTGTGAGTTGTAGCGCAATAATGCTGTACAGGAAGTGCAGAATGGTCGATAGCAATGACATTTTCAAAATGATTAAGCGTGAGATGGACACAGGCAAATCTGAGATGTTGATAAATTGGCAAAAGGAAAACTAACTCCTACTTGACACCATTGCCTCAGATGAGGACGAACTCCAACACAATCCATTCAGAATTTTGTGCAACATTAAGGAAGCAGACTGGGCAAAGACGACTGAAATAGCGGCCAAACAAAAACTCACTTCACACCTACCCGTCAATACAAGAAAACTGAACGAACTGCAAAATTTCATAAAGAAATTCCCAAACAGGTGGGCACGTAATTTGATACTAAGAGCACGTCTAAACTTATTGGAAACTAATTAAATTTTGCACATCAGAGGTCTTGCACAATCATCACGACATATCGCCTCCACCAGAAAAAACAATTCACCATCTTCTGATGGTTTGTCCGGAGACTCGCGTAATAAGACAACGCTATCTATCTCATGTGGCAGGAACAGACACACTGCTAGAGGAAGAAACGTGGTGGTGCAGGCTCATAGGAGGCGACAGAACTAGCTGGAAAATTGCCACAGCAAAAATCCTGCAACATATTGTGAACAATCTCCTGAACGGAAACCAGTGCCTTGTCGGAAATTATGTTGCAACAACATTAAAACAATAAACTTAAATGCAACGGTCGATGCAAGTTAACCCAGACAAATTTGAATGGACTACTGTATTGTAAAAATCTTATATTGATAAACAATAAATAAAAAAATAAAAAAAATAGTTTAGTTTTGAAGTCGCTCTGCCTTCATAAAGAAATTATTTCCGTTATGGTTCAGTCCTTAACGGAAATAATTTCTTTATGAAGTCAGAGTGACTTCAAAAAGAAACAATTTATTTTTGAAGTATTATGGCTCCCGTGTGTGCGTGTAGGGTGAAAGATTGCACACTTAAATGTATATGTGACGTCTGTGTGAGTGTATGGTGAAAGAGTGCACACTTAAATGCATAGGGAGCTGCCTGTGTGAGTGTATGATGAAAGTGTGCACACAAATGTATGGGTGGCTGGGTGTGCGTGTACGGTGAAAGGATGCACACTTATATGTATGGGTGGCTGCCTTGGTGTGCCTGTATGGTGAAAGGGTGCACACTTATATGTATGGGTGGGTGCCTGGGTGTGTGTGCCTTTATGGTGAAAGGTTGCACACTTAAATGTACGAGTGGCTGCCTGGGTGTGCTTATATGGTGAAAGAGTGCACACTTAAATGTATGGATGGCTGGGTGTGCGTGTGTATTTATGGTTTATGGTGTGTGTGCTTGAGTTCAGGGGTGCAACAAAACATACATTTCAGGGGGCTAATCCTTTAAATGGTGGGAGAGGCATTTTAATGAGATCATTCTAGTGCAGCTTCAATGTTACAAGCAAGTACTGGGAGGAGGTAGAGGTACATGAAGGTAATGCCTGACTTAGCTACCTGTAATCTTCATTACTCCAAGTCCGACTCTTCCTCATCCCAGTGCTTACCTATGAGGCAAGGAGCCTCATACGCAAGCAATGGGACAAGGAAGAGGGACGTGGAGGTAATTCTGGCCAATGAGCTGATTTTGGAGGTTGGGGTAGGGGATGGGAGTGAGAGGGGATGTGTGGGGGGGGGGTTGGGGTTGTGCAATAAATCATAATGGTTGTTCATGTACATGGCATGATATGTGGTATTAGGGGCTAGAGAGGCATTTTGGTGCAGCCAGTCTAGTCATCCCTCAGTTTGGTTTGACCTTTTTTTAACTGGGCATTTCTGATAAATCAGTCCTGCTAAGTGTAATTACCTGGCTAGACTGGCATATGGGTTCTGCCAGTCTAGCAGTTTCTTACTGTGGCACTGTATATTTTTTGGGGCATCTGTGATAAAATTATATGATATGATATGATAAGTCATATATAATACACCTGTACACAAGTGTTTTTAGGCAGAACAAAACAAGGAAAGGAAAACAGAGGGAGGACAAGACAAATGATTTTACTAAGCCTTGTGTCATTCAGATAGTTCAAGGGTGAGAACGAGAAGTGCAAGAGGAAAGGGAGGGGGGAAGTGCAAGGGAGAGGGGAGGGGAAAACAGGGCAGCAATGCTCTGAGTAAGTACAGCCAGGGCCGCACGGATCTGGGTAGTGCAAGGAGAACAAGGGACTGTAGGGTTACAGTTACAGCCCCTAACTGCTTGGTAGGCCTGGAGGCAGTGCAAGGGTGACTGATCAAGAAAGAGCCTGGACTGAGGGTAGCCAAGCAACCAGTTGGTACAGTAGACAGGTAGGTCAGTAGGGGAGGGAGAGAGAGAAAGCAGAGGAGAAGAGGAACATTTTGAGTTGCTTCCGGAACTTCAGGTGGTCCGGCTCAAGTTTGGGAGGGGCAAATAGGCCATCCCAGAGGGAGGCACCTGCAGGGGAGAGGGATCTACCCCCCACTCTCTGCCTGGACAAACATCTAACCCTTAGGGCTCGAGAAGGAAGGGATTTTGGAAGAGATTGTTGGATGTAGTGCAGATCCCAGCCCCAGAAAGCCTTGTGGACAATGCAAAGGGTCTTGGACTTGATCCTTGCAGCCACTGGGAGCCAGTGGAGAGATTTCATGGCTGGAGAGATATGGTCCCTGGGCTTGAGGCCAAGGATAAGTCTTGCAGTCCGGATTTGGATTAGTTGCAGAGGGCGGAGAGTAGAGGAAAACAGATTGAGAAAGCGGCTGTTGCAGTAGTCCAGCCTAGAGAAAACCAGGGCTCTGGTGAGCTTCTGGGGGAAAGTGAGAAGGGGAATAGGCCCTTTGAGGAACTGCAGCGTGTAATGGGACTTCTTGGCGACGTCCGAGATGTGAGGAGAGAAAGAGAGAGTGGAGTTGAAGTTGACACCAGGAATGAGCGAGAGAGGAGCGTAGGCTGAGGGGATCCTGAAGAAAAGCAGGGTGTCATCTGCATAACACTGAGAGTTAGAGGAGAAGGTAGAGATCAGGAGTGCCAAAGGGGCCAAGTAGAGGTTGAAAAACCAGGGTGAGAGGATAGAGTCCTGGGGAACGCCACAGGTAGAGAGAGATGGTGGAGTGAAAGGGACCAAGTTGGACCTGGGAGGGGCAGTCCAAGAGGAAGGCGGTCAGCCACTCCAGGGCCTGATCCATTATGCCCAGGTTCTCACGGAGTCGATTGATCAGGATGGCCTGGTTGACCATGTCGAAAGGAAAGGAAAGTTCAAGGAGGATGAGGACAGAAGGAATGCTGGAATCAAGGTCAGAGATCAGATTTTAATAGGTGTTCAGGAGAGCAGTTTCCGTGCCTCTAACGGCTCTTAAGCCAGACTGATGGTCATGGAGACAACCAACAGATTCAGTGTGGAGAGTAAGCTGGGAGATGGCCAGCTTTTCCAAGAGTTTGGGCGAGGGGAATGTTCCAGTGGCTAAAGAATGATTACAGAAATCGACCAAGGTTGGAGCAAGGGTGTCAATATGGTCCTTGATGGTTCTGGAGGAGCGGGTGAGCACCTGTTTCGACTGCACTTCCATGTGTGGGACTTGTTTAGAAAACTAGTCAGGTGTTAGAGAGAAACAGGAGAAAGGAGGAGGAGAGGGAGAGATGGCCAAAGGGGGGCTGAGAGAGGAAGAGGGAGAGGAAGAGGAAGAGGAAGAGAAGATAGTGGACAGGATGTCCAGAGTTTTAGCGGAGAAGCGAGAGGCCAAATCTGTACAGAGGGCCTGTTGAGGGAACAGGAGAGGTAGAGACAGCAACAGGATTGGCCAGTTCCTTGCATATTGTAAAGAGTTTGGCCATGTTGTTAGAGGCCGCGGAGACGCAAGCTTGAATGTGTGCTCTCTTCTTGATGAATCTTATTGCTTCGACTGGCATTTTGGTGCAACAAGTGTAGGCATGCCTAAATGTGGCCTGGCATGCTTTACTGTAATGTTATTACATGTCTACACTAGTCTACATTGTGCAGCCAGTTGGACATGTTTTCATTTTGGCATGGCATTTTTAATAGGAAAGCATTCATGTTCATGTGCACTGTCGGTGACTTGCATGTATTGGATTGGTGTTACCCTACAAAACAATAGCAAACACTGTGGCTTTTTAGCCAGTTTATTCTCAGAAAGTGTGCTGTATATTGCATTAAAACACATATTTATATCTTTCTCCTAGTGCATTGTGCGGCATACCCCTTCAGCAGCACGTTTGTGCATATTGTGCAAGCGTGGTAATCTATGCCGGCCCAGAGTGTGGCTCCCAGATCTTGTGTTACGCCACTGTTATTTCCACTTCATCGGCGTTACTCATTTTTACCAACTGGGTGGAGATGAAGATGACACTGACATTTAGGAGACCCTGCTATCATCTTCCACTAGCAGTGTGTCTCCTTGGTTGGACAACGCCTGGACATACCGCCACAAGACCTTACTGCATTCCACTGCTGCAGTGGTGGAGCAGCTATGGTATGGCAGTTGCATGGAGCAAAGTGGTTATGGGAACAGTGTGCCAGTGCTGAGGACAATGTTGGCACTTTGCAAAGGAGCATTTAGGCATACATTATTGGCTCACACAATGGAACCCCACACAAAGATACAGCCTCAATGTTGCTGCATACTGTGCATTAGAAGATACCTGCGAAACCACTTGCGAAATCTCCATCTTCTCCATAGAGGACAAGCTCTGTGTTACTAGGCTCTCTTTCCCCTGCTCAGCTTTTCAGTTATGCTGTTCCTTAAACTCTGCTCCTGCACCTCCCCTGTGTGCCCATATTTTTGTTATCTCTGAATGGTTTACGGTCTTGGTCCTTCCTCGTTTCTTGAGTGAAAATTTGTCGAAATAAAATCTGCTTTCCCGATCTTCCACATTAAATTCTATATTGCGACTCATTAGTAAATAAACTAGAGAGAAAACATACATGTTACACAAATTAACAAGAACAATAAGACAACAAGTTACAAACAACATCTTATAAACTAAAATATTTAAAAAAAGGAGAGGTTGATAAATTCAGTAAAAAAAAACATCAGCGGCCCACCTGTGCTACCTGCGAGCTGAAAGTCATCCTAGCCACCACAAAGGGCTGCTGATTCCAGGCCGTAGCCAGGTACTGAGAGACTGCAAAATGCATAGCTGAGTCCTCATTGAACATGCTAAATAAATGGCTTCTCTAAAAGAGCTTACCCCTCCACTCTATGACAGACAGACACTCACTGACATACTCTTTGTCCTTCCCTCTCAAGGTTTATGGAACCCCATATGGTCTCTGTTCTCTCCTTTTTCCTCTTCTCCCATTAATGGTGGCACCCGGTGGGAGGCCCTCCTGGCCCCGTTCGACTCCTCTAGGACCATCATTAATGTCTACTTAAATGGCACCATCTTGGTCCAGGGCCCTCAGGCCAATCTCCTTTTTGATAGACGCTTCCCACGCCTCATCAACTTCCGTTCCTCTCCTGCTATCCCTTCTTATCCCTCTCAGGCTCCTCTGCCGCCTCCTTCCTCAGCCACCTCACTGGCTTCTCTGGCCGCCCTGTTGCCTCCCTACTCCACCACCCCTCTGGCACTATCTTCTTTCTCTCTGACTACCCTGCCGTCTCTTCCTTCCTCCTCTGCCCATCCTCGGGCACCTCCAACACTTCCGCACTTGTGCCCTTCCCCAGAAGTCCTTCAAATATGGCAGCCTTCTCCATATCGCTACTCTCAACTCTCGTTCAGCTGTCAAACATTCCTCTGACATCTGCCGCCTCCTGGAAGAGCTTCATTTGGATGTACTCAGTCTCACCAAGACTTGGTTCACGGCCAGCTCTGTCACAAGTTTTGGCACTCTCCTTCCCGATGTCTATAAGATCCTCTCCTAATCCAGAACCAAATGTCCCGGTGGGGGTGTAGGCCTTGATGTTTCCTGAGTGGATCCCTGCTTCTATCATTTAAATTCAGGGTTACTCCTCCTTTGAATGCCTGGTCTGCAGGCTCTCTATCTCTCCTGGACTCTCTCTCACTGTGGCCACTATCTACAGGCCACCTGGCCAGGTCAGCCTCTTCCTCTCTGAGTAAGCTGACCTCTCGCCCCCCCTCCTTCCATATTCCTCTCAAATTCTCCTTCTCAGAGACCTGAGCATTCACCTGGATGCTACCAGCCCTTCGTCGGTACTCTTTCGCAACCTCTGTGACTCTCGCTCCCTCTCTATTCTTCCCTCTGGCCCGACTCACTCTGCAGGGTACACTGTGGATGTTCTGATCTCCTCAGACCTTGTCCTCTCTAACCCTCCCACCACTCCACTCTCTTGGAGTGATCACTTTCTCCTTTCCTTCCACCTCTCTTTCTCTACCCCTCAGGCCAAGCCGACTCCAGCACTGCCACCTACATTCTCGGTCATCCGACCCATGAAGTGTGCGTCAGTTGAGGATTTTGCCGCTACTTTCTCTCCTCCTCCTGCACCTTTGGCTGACTAACACCCTGACACATCCCTCTATAACTTTCATCTCTCTATCTCTAACACTCTGGATGTCCTTGCTCCTGTCATGAGGATCTGCTTGAAGCCCAAATCCAAGTGCAGCTCTTGGTACGACTCTGAACTTGCCGCCCTTAAACAGCTTTTGGAGCAGTCTCTACCTCTCCTGTTCCCTCCCAGGCCCTCTGCACGGCCTTAGTGTCTCATTTCATCGTTAAAACTCAGGACATCCTGTACACTCTTTTCCTCAACCTCTTCTTCTTCCTCCTCTATCACTCCTGGCCCATCTGAGGATTTCTCTCCTCCTCCTTTCTCCTCCTTTACCCTGTTCACCCCTGGTGATGTTTCTAGACACATCCGATTTATGAAAGTCTCGCCAAAGCAGGTTCTCACCTGCTCATGCAGAAACATCAAGGACCACATCGACACCCTTGCTCCAGCCTTGGCTGATTTCTACAATCACTTATTTGCCAGAATGTCCCCCTCCCCCTTACGCACTCCCTTCTGATGAAGCCCTCAGCCGATCCTTCCGCTCCCGCTAACTATCACCCTATCTCCATCACTCCTTTCTTGGGCAAACTCTTTGAAAAGCTGGCCATCTCCCAGCTTAATCTGCATAATGTATCTGTTGGTTGCCTCCACGACCACCAGTCCGGCTTCAGAGCTGCCAGAAGCATGGAACTTGAACCGTGAAGACCTGCTGTCCAATCTTGACTCTAATCTCCCTTCTGTCCTCATTCTCCTCAATCTAGCCGCTGCTTTTGACATGGTCAATCATGCCATCCTGCTCAAGTGCTCAAACGATATTCTGGGTATCACCGATCGGGCCCTGGCCTGGTTGACCTCCTTTCACACTGACTGACCCTCTCAGGTCCAACTGGGGTCTTTCCTCTCTTCTATCTCTCTCCCTCTTTACATGTGGTGTTCCCCAGGGGTCTAACTTCTCTCGCTGGCTGTTCAACCAATGCCTGCCACTTCTCGGCCACCACATCGCTACTTTCAGTGTTATGCGGATGACACCCAGCTCCCTTTCAGGCTCCCCCCCCGGCTATCGCTACTCCTTCTCTCATACCAGACGGTCTGGCTGCAATTCAGGAATGGCGTGCCGCCAACTATCTCTGCCTTAATGCCAGTAAGACTGAGATCCTGGGACACCTGCTCCCTCCTTCCCTATCTGGCTGTCCACTCTGGGCCCTCTTCCCACTCCTTCCTGTGAGGCTGGGAACCTTGGTTCCATCTTCGACTCCACCCTCTCCTTCTCTCCTCACATTTCTGACATCTCTAAGAAATGAAACTACCAGCTGCATCTCCTCAGAGGTATTCTTCCTTTTCTCACTTTCCCCCAGAAGCTCATTGTCTCCATAGCTCTGGTCCTCTCTAGATTGCACTATTGCAACAGCCTCTTTCTAAATCTTCCTGCCTCTACTATTCGACCGTTACAACTTATCCAGAACAGGACTGCAAAACTTGTGCTTGGCCTCAAGCCCAGGTATCGTATCTCTTCAGCACTGACATCTTTACACTGGCTCCCCGTGACTGCAATGATCAAGTTCAAGACCCTATGCATTGTTCAGAAGGCATTCTGGGCCTGAGGTTCATACGCTTCTCCACACAGAGAGTTGGAGGCAGATCTCTCTCCCCGGCGGGGGTCTCCCTCTGGAACAGCCTCCCTGCCTCTCTTTAACTTGAGTGAGGAACTTCTTGAGTGGGGATCTCATAAGGTGTACTCTCGCGACCCGTATGTTAGTGCTATTAAGGTTAGCAATGGTTTTCTTATTTTATTCTTGTGTCGCAAGGGTGTAGGTCAACACGGAGACATAGAGTCCCTCAGCTCCGTTTGTAAAGTAAGCAGTAGTTTGTTTGTGCCTACACCTCTTTGCGCCAAATTTCTATAAAAGTACGTAGTCAAGTTTCTTCAAGCATATTTTCTTAATTTATTTGATATATATTCTGCCCATATGGATGACACGAGTTTCGGCCCCCTGACGCTTGAGGCATGAGCAGGAGAATTTTGTAGCCCGGATTTGAAAAAGGCGCCAAAGAAACGCCGAAACACGTGTCATCCATATGGGCAGAATATATATCAAATAAATTAAGAAAATATGCTTGAAGAAACTTGACTACGTACTTTTATAGAAATTTGGCGCAAAGAGGTGTAGGCACAAACAAACTACTGCTCTCTTTAACTTGAGCAGAACCACCTCTGGTCCTGGAAGCAATGCAAGACCTTCCTTTCCACCTCCGTTTTCTCTCCCTTGCTCTCCCCTGCTGATGTACGTGACTGCTGTGCGCACTGGTCTCCTGGGTACCCGCTGAACTCGGGCCAGGCTCCTGCATGTCCAGTTGCCCTTGCACTGTCTTCGGGCTCCCCCAGCACTTAAGGGTCTGTTCCTACAACCCTGCAATCCCTTTACTCTGCACTTATGAGCCACCTGCTGGCTGCACTTATTGATTTACCTGCAGTTCTCCCTTCCCCTCACCCCCAGGCACTTCTCCCCTTCCCTCTTCCCCGCACTTGAGCTATTGGCATGACACAAGGTCTAGTAAGATCATGGTTTTGTACTCCCTTTGTTTCCCCCTCCTTGTCTTGTCGCGCCTAGCAACACTTGTGTACAGGACCATTATAAATACCATGCCATATCATATCATATGAATAGAGGCCCTACCCATTCTAACGCTGCTGCATGTAAAGGGCAGAGAAGAGAAAGGCGCATAGTTGTCTCCAGGGCCCCTTCCCATTGGTAGATACAGTCAGCAATGTCTCCCACTTTTCATCCGGGAGCAGGTGGGCCACGCTCAATCTGCTGTAAATCCTACTTATTTGGGGGGCACCATTGAATAAGTAATCATTGACGCTGTGGTGTTGGTTTTGTCTGGGATATCCTGGCTGAACCTGCAAGCACATTTGTTTTTTACTGCCCATGGTCCTGCTAATCCATACAGTCATCCCAACTCACTACTTGTACCTCCCAACCCAAAACATCCACCTGCCACTGATGTGTTTGAGCTAGCTATGTGCTTTTAAGGGGATGTGAATGATATTTCTAGTCTCCTGAAAGGTAACTGCTTGTAAAACAGCTTCGAGTGAAAAGAAATTGTCTTACTGAAAAGAGTACCTTCTAAAGTTTTATTTATAAGCAACATGCATGTCTTTGTACCTGTTCCTTGTACAGAATTCCTGTTAAAAAGACAGCACTGACAGAGCACAGATTCGGCTCATTTATAGACACCAACCATAAAATGTCCATATACTAACTTCACTGGCCAGTTGTTGCAATCTTATGGTTACGTAGCATTATAGAAGTGCCTGTAAAATGCCAACCCCAATCTTTTAATATTTTCTTATTTAAGGCATATAGTAAATTACAAACATTTGCCAATCACAATCCTGAAGTTCTTTGACAGGTGATATGATATGATAGTTCATTTATATGGTGCCTATACACAATGTGTTTCAAAGCGCTTCAAGGCAAGGGAGGGAACAAGGGAAAATACAATGACGTTCTTACAGGCCATGAACAGTAAGGATGTGAAATTAACTATCGTACTCTGCCTGATGACATTTCAGATAGTGCAAGAGCTAAGACATAGATAAGGAAGGGAGGGGGAGAGTGGGAAGGAAATGGAAACAGACAGGCGACTACCGTACTAGGCCTTACAACATTTCTGGTAGAGCTGGAGAAAAACAAAAGGTGAGGGAGAGGGGTGCAGAAATGGCGGGGAGGAAGAAAACAAGCGACTATTGTACTAGGCCTAACGGCATTTCAGATAGTGCTGGGGGCGGGAGGGGGACAGGTAAGGGGAGGGAGGAGGAGACAGACAAGGTTGATATCATACTAGGTCCAGGGACAATTATGAAAGAGTAAGTGCATAGAAGAATGTGAGGAGAGGAGACAGGAAAAGGGAGAGGAGGGGAGAACAGAGATTAAGCAGTCAAAAAGAGTGCAGAAGCAAGCACAGGTAGTGAATACAATAAGCAGAAGTCAGTAGTAACGCATCATGTTACAAGCCAGGATACAAGATGAAGATGGGAACAGCATGAATCTGGGCCACCTTGAGTACAAGATGCAAAGGAAGTCCAGCATGAGAGTTGAGAACGGGTGGCACACCGTGAATCCATGAAGTCCATAAAGTCAAATCCAGCATTGGCCACAAGATGGTGATGGTGAAATCAGAATATCAGGACAGACTCCTGTAGAAGTAGGCTGGAGGTGGGGAGAGGAAGCAGGGTAGAAGAATCAAGCAAAACAGGCAACACCCATGTGCGCGAAGGGAGAGGGACACAAGGGAACATCACAGGGGGACCAGAGGGGGTGGGCATGGCATGTGCGGACAGAGAGAGTAAACACATGTTGGTGCATGCTTACCTGCTGGCTGAGCACAGGTACGGGCCCTGGGTCCTCCTTCAAAATATTAATAACCTTCTGGGTATTACACTTCCTTAAATATTTTAGCACATAGCATCTCTAGGAACTTGACCAACGCTCGAGTCAGCCCCACGTTTGTCCCACCATAGAGAGCCTTCCACCATGCTTCCACTTCAACGCCACATTTTTTACTCAGTCGATTGTAGAGATGCAAGGTCTTGTAGGGTTAGCATCTCAACTCCGGGTAAAACAAAATGAAAATTTTCAGGGTTTCTGCTTGATCATTGTACAATCTGTATTTGTCAGATCCCTCAGTCAGGTTATATCTGTATAAGATGGTCTTCGTGTTTAGTATTTTTAATTGGAATCTGAGGAACATATCTCTGTGGTTTGCACTCTGAAACCTTTTAGGTGCGTGTACTTTAGCGTTAGTTCTGTAACTCCCCAGTCATCCGCGCACAGTGTTCTTTTAACGAGTGTAGGATTTCATAGTTTTTTTTTTATTTTTATTTATTTCGTTGATTTAATCAAATTAATGATTTTTACAACACATAGTTGAAGAAATCAGTAGAAAAATAGAGATGAAGAAACATTTACAGTCAAAGTAGAAGACTCTTAACAAAGGAAATTCATAAAGACAAAATGGACTTTAAGGTTTGAGTGGTCGCGATTGTCCAGGTATTTCGTTCTCCGCTCATTAAGCGACCCCACCAGAATTCTTCCTCCCTGATGTAGGATGCCTGAAGATGTTGTTGCAGATACTTTTCACCAATATCTTGGGTACCTGGACAGTTGAGAAGCAAATGCTGAATAGTTTCGACTTTTGAGCTGTCTTTACAAAAACGACATGTATCTGAGTCACTCAGTCCTCTACGATTCAGAATCTCATTTGTCTGCAGTAGATTTAAACGTACTCTCAAAAACAGGTTTCTGGCAGCTTTGTTTGGGAACCTGCTCAGATAGTTGGGGACCGTGTTTAATTTTCTGTTATAGGGCGGGAGATGTTGAACTGATTTCGCTTTTTCTGCAAAGTCCAGAGTCTTTATCCAATCACACTCTGCCATTTTATTTTTTTATTTTTTGAAGGATTTCGCACCAGCTCTTGTTCCGAGAAATGGAGTTCCAATAGTTTTGCTTTTCTTGCTGTTTCCCAAGATTTTAGCTCCAAGCATCGCGTCCTTTTGACCTCAGCATGGATCATCGCTAACACGCGAGGGCAATCGGGTACCAGCATTTTCCTGTAGAGCATCATAGATTTAATCTCCACAGATCCTTGCAGTGAAAGTAAACCTAATTCCCTTCTGATTAAGGGTGCCGATGTGGATTTTGGCAACCCCAGAACCGTGCGCCAAAAGTACCCCTCTAATTTCAGCCATAAATGGAAAGGCACATGAGGGAGAGCGTCCGCTGCATAGGTGATTGATGGAACTACCTTTGTACGGTAAAATTTGATCACTGGAAGCAAAGAAAAACGCCTGTACTTTCTGTCTAATGCTCGCGCCTGTGCTGCCAGTTTCTTTGCCTTATCTATCAGACACATCTGGAATGCTACATTTGTTCTAGAACTGTCCAAGGTTACTCCTAAGTATTTTATAGTTGACACTTTCTCAAGAACCTTGCCTTCCAAATACCAGGATAATTTTTCTTGTCGCCGTTTGAATTTTTCCATCGTCAATATTTTGGTCTTTGCAACGTTGATGGTTAAGTTGTTCTCGCAAACATAAGCAGCAAGGTTATTAAGCTGACGCTGCAGACCGATTGGGGTCAAATCCATTAGGATTAAATCGTCTGCATAAAGTAACCTTGTAGTTTTGCGGTCTCCCAATAACGGTGGAAAGGAGCGAATTAATTGCTCTGAATATTTGAAGTCACTGAGGTAAGCGATAAAAAGTGCGGGAGCAAGTGGACATCCCTGCTTTACTCCTCTGCCAACCAGAATTTCAGATGATAACAAGCCTGCTTGATTTAACCTAACGCGAAGCTTGGTGTTCTTGTGTAATGCCTGAATTGGTTGGAGTATTTCTGCTGGACAATTCCACTGGGACAGTTTCCTCCACAAGTTTGCTCGATTGACTTGATCAAAGGCTTGCGCCAAGTCGATAAAGGCCAGGAACACTCTTGGAGCTCCTGCTAGCACCTTACTTTTTAGCGCACTGAGAAACATAATATTTGTGGATGTACCATTTTTCTTGGTAAAACCCGTTTGAAATGGGTCTGAGCGATCTGTATTATCGAACCATCGATGAAATTGCTGAAGTAGTAAGGAACCAAACACCTTCCCAATCGTGTCCAAGAGAGCTATAGGACGATAGTTCTTGGGATCGTCTTTTAGCCCCTTTTTAAAGATAGGGACGACTATTGAAGTTGTCCATGAGAGCGGGATTTGTCTGGCCTTTTTGCATCGTCTGAAGATGTCACTAATCAATGCAGACCATTCTGTTGGAAATTGTTTTAGGTCCAGGTTTGTAACACCGTCCGGGCCGGGGGCTCTGGACGGTTTAAGCCTACGAAGTATTTTAATGATCTCTTCTTCATTGCTCAGATCAACCCACGGTTCCAAGTTTGTGTTTTCCAGTGAAGGCCCCGAGTATATGGGTGCCTGAAAAAGGTTTGAGTAGAATTTTATCCAAACAGTTTCACCAATTGGGTTTGTTAGTGGTTCGCCGAAAGGCGAGATCGTAGATCTAATTAAAGCCCAAAATTCTCTTGGATGATGACCACTAACCAATTTTAGCATGGCTTCCGCGTCTTTTTGGTAAAGATTACACCGTTGTTGTTTAATCCATGTCCTATAGGTTTTCTGCACTTGCGTAAAGATCGCCTGATTTTCTGGCGTAGGGAATGCTTTCACCCTTCTTTTTGCTTGTCTTAATTGGCGCCTTTTCAAAACCAGTTCTTTACTGTACTCGTGTGAGATGACTTTGTTTTGTCGTCCCTGACCCTTGAAGTCTGACCTGTAAGGTAGCAGAAGTGGTTGGTAATCTGGTAATCGCAGAAACTCCTGTTCTTTTTGTTCTTTGCCTGTGTTCTCATACTGAAACTTTATTGCAGAAATAGCAGCTGCTGACAGTTTTAGACGTGTTTGTTGGCTGTTCGCCTCGACAGGAGCGGGCATAACCAAACTGTGAGTTGAGTTAGTCTTCCACTTTAACACCAACAAGTTGTGATCACTCTCCTTGGTTTTTAGTACTTCGAATGATGTTGTAAGAGTAGACAAATGTCTACTAATGAAGATATGGTCGATGTCCGCGTGCGAATTTCCTCTTTCCCAAGTAAAGGGTCTCCCTTGTCTAGAGAAAAGATCACCTGCACTCAGCAGGTCACACGCTGACATCGAAGATAACCATTTGTCCCCTCGTTTGTTTCTGAGGGATGAAAAGAGAGGGGGATGCTCTACTACTTCGAGCGGCACCCAAGTAGCATTTAAGTCTCCACAGATGACCAACAGTGCTGTAGGGTATTTTGTGGAGATTTGGGGCCTGACGGTATTTTATTACCGCCGAAAAATAACTTAGCAATAATCACTCTTTGTATTCAGATTTGGCCATGTGCAACAATAATACAATGGACATGCATTATTTCAGCACCCAGACCTGCATATTTGGTATACGTGGTTGGTGGTATTTTGGTGAGCATAATTCCCTTGTTTTATTTGTGGCCCCAATGTCCAGAATCCCTTATCTTTGCTTAGATTTTTCGTGTGATCACTAGAGAGACCTCAGACCTGCATTCTAGGAATACCACATTTCCAGTGATAGTGTTGGTGTGCCACCATGGGCGAACTCACTGACTTATTTACGACAGAGAGCTATATGTGGTAGTCTTGTGGTAATTTCCACTACCTTATATACGGTAGGGAGCTATGTTCAGAGAGTCTCTCTTCCCGTTGGCTCATGTACCTCCAACAAGTTATGCTACAGTCACTCACAATTATTCATACTGATTCTGACATGCACACATCTGTCTTAAAATGACCATTGCACTGTTTAAAATCTCCCCACATCATCGGCATTGTAATGGTAAATAGAAAATAAAACACCCGTCTGTTTTCAAATATTTTCTGTATTATAAAAAGCTGCATTTAGACACGATCTCATTCTTTACAGAAATAAATAAAATGGTACAGTCAAAGCATTGTCTATGACACACTGCAAAGAGCGTGGCGGAGAACAGAATTCAAATTGCAACATTGGTATTTGATTAAGACACGCACAGGAATCCTACACTGACTGCGTATTACCGTACACACACACGGCTCCCACGCTTATGTAATTACCTTATCTGAGTTTTCTTCAGCTGTTCTCTTTGTGAATGTAGCTCTCTTGGATTAACTCCAGCAAAAAGGAACGCTTGCCTTCTCAAGCCGGGGTCATTGCCTGGAATTCTCAGCTTTTTCAGATAGGAATGCCTCAGCCAGTGGAAAGGTTTTTCTTTCAGTTCTCCCCAATCTCGACTGCAGCAGGACACAGGAATCTGCATTCAGTCAGGACCCCACAGCCAGGTCTTCTCCCCAGTAGTGCAGAAAGATGTCTGCCTGTCTTTTTCCCTGATACTGCCCACTAAAACTTTCCTCTCAGCCCTCTGTATGACGTGTCCCAATGAAATCCATCATCTCTCATCCTCCTACTCTTCAACAATAGCTTTGCTTATACATTTGCAATTGTTGCAAATCTGACTTCCTCCTTCCTGCAGTTACTGTGCACAAAAACACGGAGAATCAGGCAGAGAAGAGAAAAAATCTGCACACACATTTAAATGGTTTTCAGAGTATGCCTAATTCTGCAGTGGAGAACACATTTTATTAGTGGGTTATATTAAAATAAGGTTTTATTAGTCAGGTTAATGGTTAATAGGTTAGCTGTTAATTTTCAAATGTGTCTCTAGCAATATAGGCATTTCAGGTGAAAAATAGTGTGCATTTTTAAATGAACACGTGTGCTTTTAACTGTAAAAATAGATTTGCATCTTATATGTTAAAATCGTTTTTGACTGAATAGTCTGTCTTTCCTTGTTAATCTGCTAACCCATATAGCAATGCACCGCACCCTTGTGGTGGTGGTGCTGCAAAAAAAATGTTGCTACTTGTGCAGTAGCGCTGTACTCTGTGCTGTTTGCTAAATATCCTTACATATACCCTCCTTTTGTTTTTAGAACTTGGCTATAATCCAAGCCAATTCCTAAAAACAACTTGTTCTTTCTTTTTCTTTTAAAATGCATGTGTATTGGGATATCTTTCTCTTCCTGACGTAGTCAGTAAAATCAGTAACATTTTCATTTTTACTGATAGCACAATCAACCATCCACCCATGATTAGCACCAGGATAGCCAAACCCACTATTGAGCGTTCCCCCCAGGTTCCCCAATTAAATCTTTCCACTTCTATTATGCCCAGATTACTAATTGTAATATTGTTTTTTCGCAAATTCATTTTCATAACATGTCTTTCTTTGTGATTCAATAAATATTCCACATCTGGATCTATTGGAAAAGTATCCCTTTGAAAAAAATCGATATTTTCCACTTGGCTTTCCCAAACATCATTTGTTACATGAAACAATGTTAATCCCCCAATTGACACAATTGCATCCTTTGGAACCTGTAAATAAAAAACATTATATTTTACCTGTTTAACCACGTATGTTCCATGGTTTAAATGTACTACCGTCATGTTCTTTAAACAGGTGCTGACCAACCATTTACCTCTGACCATCTTAGCCTGTGCCATTTCTTCACTCCCCATATTACTAATAATCACTTCACATCCCTCTGATATATTTGGGTCAGATTTCAATCCACAAATAGCATCTGTGGCATCAGGAACAAACGGTTTACCTGGACACATATAATTTTGTTCTTTAAATGTTACACATGTTTCCAGGTTTGGTATTAAATAAACTTCAGGTTCCCATGACTGAAATGCCACCACTTTTGGAGTCTTAATCTTAATGAATTTGTCCTCTTGCTAAAATCCCACGTTGTGTACCCACTTCGTTTGGTAAATAAGTTCAGGGGCTACAAATGGGATGCATAGCAAAAATCCGATCTCTAGTCTTTCCAAGTCCACATATAACGGCATTGCATTCCCCATTTCGAATGCAATTTTTACCTGTATAAGGTCAATTTCCCTCCTGGTCAATCTTTCTATCATTTGACGAATGATATCCTGCGAAACAAAATACAAGGGAATATGTCCTTGAATCAATTGTGAAACTGCAGTTTGAACTTCTCTCATATAATTCGTTAATAGTCTATCAACAGGACTCATTATGTTCAATATTTCATTTAAAGTTCTGTCATGCTTAAGTATTACTTTAGTCGCCCGTTGCATCACATCCGCTTGTTCATTTAGAATGATTGCAGTTTCATTTATGAATCTTACTTGTTCATCCAGTCCCCCTCTAATTCCATCTAATGTCTTTTGTATTATTTCTAGGTCAATACTCAGTTGTTGTGCTTTAGTACTCAGTGTTCCTACCGAAATAGAATTGGCTGTTGATATTGTGGTACCTATTATTGCTCCAATTATAGACATTACCATTGATATCGCGAGCATCACCGCACCTCTCTTTCCTCTCTTCTTCTTAATGTCTGCTGAATTCACAAATGTTTTTTCCAATTGCATTAATATATCTCTTATTGACTGCTTAGCGTCCTCTTTTCTTATTTCCAGCCACTCTTTAGTCTGTTCAATCTTAATTCCGGTATTGTTCAAGTGTTTTTCAATCAAAATCTCAGGATTTAACGGTATGTATATATTTTGGAAAATCATCCTTCTATCACTCATGATGAATCCTGGTGCCTCTTCCACCGCGATACCAGATGCTGGTCCAGGTTCAATGACAACCTGTGCTTCTGAATTCTTGAAGATCCCTCCAAATATCATCATCATTAAACATGTCATCGGTATCATCTTCAATGCTGATCGCTTTGTAGCCTTGGTCTTCACCCCTCTTTGGGGCTTTCCCGGAATCCGTCCTTGCGGGCTCCAGGACTCCATCGTCTCCCGTGGCCTCTGGTCCCAGAACCTTCGACCAAATAATGTTAATTGTCTAAATCAAAATAGAAAATAAACAGATTAAGTACATAGCACAATACTAACTTCATCCTTTTGCCAAAAATAAAACATTCTTGGTAAAAATATTTCTTTTCTTTTTTTTTTTTCTGAAATTAAACACAAGTTAAAAGAAAACAAACACATATAAAACAGCATTCAATATTTAATACACTTTCTCTCTGCACACCAACCACGAGCTTCCGTTATATGTGCATTTATTTATTTATTTATTTATTTATATTATATATTTTTACATATATTACAGTGTTTATGTGCCATCATAACAATCAACTTTTTTTAACTTCTTTGTCACTGCCTCCTGATTACACCCATTTATTTTCTCAAGGGACTCTATCCGTTTCCACATGCTCAAGCTGCCTGATCTCATGTCTGGGATGGCATGGTTTGATTTGATTTACATGGACAAACTGCTCTATTGCTGTTTCACCTTCATTTTTCAAAATTTTATACACTACAGGAGAGACTTTATCTATAATTCGAAATGGCCCCTGCCAGGCTGCTAGAAATTTAGAATTTTTCTGTTTACTTTTTCCAAAATGAAACTTGTACACCTGATCCCCTACACTGTATTCCTTTACTGATGTCTTTTTATCATAATATGACTTTGCACTGTCAGCAGCTCTTTCCAGATTTCTCTGCACAAAAGCAAATGCATGTTGCAAATGCCTCCTCAGTTCATCAATATATTCATGAACTGTGGATGCACTCACTAGAGTTTGCTCATGTGTTCTGTATAGTAGGTGTTGTGGTAACACCATTTTCCTACCTGTTAAGACCTCATGGGGGCTAACACCTGTTGCTTTGGCAGGAGTCGACCTGATTGCCATCAAAACCAATGGTAAACGCAAATCCCAGCTGGAACCTGCTTCTGCCACAAATTTCTTTAAAATATCCACAACAGACCTATTGCTTCTTTCAACTGTACCTGAAGACGCCGCCCGATATGCGATATGTAGTTTCCTTTTCACACCTAGTATTTGCCATACTTTACTCATTAGAGTACTTGTGAAATGACTTCCTCTGTCTGACTCAATTCTTTGCGGCAACCCAAACCTTGAGAACACATGGTTCACCAGCAATGTGGCTGCTGTTTGCGCACTACAATCTGGTGCAGGAATGCACTCAATCCACTTCGACATCAAACATACCACACTCAAAATATAACGGTGTCCCCTGCTCGACCTTTTTAAAGGACCTACATAGTTTATTTGCAAATCTGACCATGGGAGAGTTAGGCCTCTTTTCATCAATGGTGCTCTATGCATTGGTGAAGCAGGTTTAAATTGGGCGCATACTAGACATCCTCTAGTATATAATTCCACATCTTGGGACATATGAGGCCAGTAAGCATAATCTTTTAGTATTTCTAATGTTTTTTGTGAACCTCTATGGCCTGCAGTTATGGCATCGTGTGCATGGTGTAGCATTAGTCCCCTGAATGAAAGGGGTACTACCCACTGTATTTGCCCTGTTATGGACTCTCTAATCATGAGTCCATCCTGTAATCTAATTCGTGTTTTGTTCTTTAATAACACCCTCAACTCTTCTTTTCCCATACAATCATTTTCTGTTAAAGGATTTTGTTCAGGATCTATCAAATGATTATAATAGATTCCCAAAATTTGATCATTCTTTTGTGCCTCAATCAAATCTTGGTCTGGCGTGTCATGACTCCACTGCACCACCGGTTGATCTACCTCCTTTGGTGCTTTAGAACGTGTGACTGCATCAATTTGTATTTCACCCATTAAATAATCAATAGGTAGCAATTCTCCCATCACAGCCCCAATCTTAGCCAGATGGTCTGCCTTATCATTTCCCTCCTTATCCTCTCCTGGTGTTTTTAAATGCCCACGAATTTTTCTCCAGTATATTGTTAAATTATTTTCTGACACCAATTTGTCTATGGCTTGTATCATTTTTCCATGTTTAAGTGGCTTTTTGTTGTATGTAACCATGCCTCTTGCTTTCCAACCAGGCAAATACTCCACAAAGCTATTCCGTGCATAGTCAGAATCAGTCACCAGGACAATTTCACTGAACTTTTTATCAACTGCAGTAGCAATTGCTTTATAGATGGCTGCCAATTCCGCCACCTGACTGCTCCTATCTCCAATCCTCATCCCTATACTAGGAACGCCTTCACATTTCAACCAGACATTTCCTATTCCTGCCACTAATTGTTTATTATTGTCATTTTCAATGTGAAAAGCACAACCGTCCACATATACAGTTGGCAAATCCTTGCATGTTTTTTCATCAAAAGCTTTGTGTGGTGATTGTTCAAATTCCTGTAAACTAGCTTCCACATCCATTTCATTTGTTATTTGTTCAGCTGCACAGTCATGTAAGTCAGCTAACCCTTGAGCAATTGGGCTCTTTTTATTTTGTCCATATCTTACTTGTACGGGAAAACCTTGTAATGCCAGCGTCCATGAAGTGATTCTGGATTGCGCTAGATTGCCTGATCTAATTCTTTTACTCTCTAAAAATTGCAAAGGTTGATGATTTGTTTCAATAATCACCTTTTCTCCCTGAACAATGGGGCGAAAATGTTGTAGCGCCCACACAGTGGTTAATAGGGCCTTCTCACATTCATTAAATTTCATTTCAACTTGGGAAAAAGCCTTACTTGCATATGCAATGGTTTTGTGATTCAAATCGTGTTTTTGTGATAACACTGCTGACATACAATGTTCAGAAAAGCCTATTTCTATAAAGAAATCCCTGTCCTTTATGGGGTATGCTAAACATGGTGCCTTTACAAGACATTCCTTCAATCTAGCCACTGCATCAGACTGCTCTCTTTCCCATCTCCAGGGAGTATTTAGTTTAAGCAGTTTAGTCAATGGTTGAGTGATTTCTGCATAATTCTCAATGAACTTTCTGTTATAGCCTGTCATCCCTAATAAACTTTTTACTCCTTTCACATTTTTAGGATCTTTTAATCTTTGTATGGCCTCTATTTTCTTCCTTTGTGGATTTAGCCCATGTTCAGTCACTTCATGCCCTAGAAAGTTCACTTTTTTCTTGCACCATTGTGCTTTTTGTAAAGATACTTTGGCGCCTGCTTTCTGCAATTGGCCAAGCACATGTCTTATTTCACCAAAATGGCTTTTAAGGTTTTCATTTTTTATCAGGACATCATCCAGATAAACTATTGTTCCTCTTTCCGCTGCATCCGGCATGGCCTTTCTCAAAAATATGCCAAATTCACTCCCACTATTGATGTACCCGAACGGAGCTCTAAGCCAGGCATATTGAGTCCTGTCAAATGTAAAGGAAAATAGGTGTTGTATCTCCTCTGCCAATGGCACACACCAATATCCAGATGTGAGATCTAACGTGGTAAATACATTTGAACCATGTATCTGAGCTAGGCCCTGATCAATGAATGGTAGTGGCCATCTAGATACTGGTACTCTTTTATTTAACTCTCTTAAGTCTGCACACAGCCGCCATTGACCATTTGGCTTTAACACACCTAAAATAGGCGTATTGGATGTGCTATGAATGGGCCTAATTATTCCCCGTGATTCCAAATTTTTAATAATCTCTGCCAATGATTCTAAACATGCCAGCGGTAGTCTATACTGGCGTACAAACACTGGATTTCTGCTACAACCTTCTGGTAGTGTGGCCACATGTAAACCAGTTAAACCACAATCATAAGCATCTTTTGCAAATACATCCTTAAACTCCATAAATATTTCCCTCAGGTCGTCTCGATCCTCATCGCTGTCACATGCATCCGCTAAGGAGATCTGCTCTTCTACCATTCTGGAAAATTCTGGAAACTCTTCTGGTAAAGGAATCTCAGCGCTTTCCTCTAACTGTGTGGCTGTGTCTTTTTGTAGAGCTGCCACTTTTAAATATTTTGGCATATCAGCTTCCACTTCAATGGGCTGATTTCCTGTTTCATTTTCATTTAAATTAAATATTATGCAATCCTCTTGATGGCAGCACACTGTCTCATTTGAATCATAAGGATACACAGAATGAATTTTAAATATTCCTTTGGGCTGAGAGTCCAGGTGTTCTGGCAACTCGCCCTTGGCATCTACATATTTTTCAGGAATATTCCCAATCACCATGTTATTTAAATCTGCCGTATAATGTGATTTTTGTATGGCCATTCCTAATGGGGAGTTTTCCTCTAAATGAATATCCTGACAACCTTTATTATTTACCATGATTTTTACAGATCCCTCACCAATGTCTACCAATGGAATGTATTCATAATCCAGGCCTTGCTGTTTTATGGATTCATTCAGGCATACAAATGCATCAGAGCCTTTCATCTGCTGCCCATTTTTGCATTTCAGTGTTATTGCAAACTGTTTTGTAAATGCAGGAATAATAGTATCTTTCCTTATTTGTAATTCGATGGCATAAGGAACCAGTTGTGCACAATGATAAGCCCTTCTTTTGTCTTCAAATTCAGGTGCCGGCCCACCTAGGCGTGACCATATTTTTTGATTAAGGAAATCTAACACCATACACATTCTGTGCATGATGTCATTGCCCATGTAAAATTCATTTTGTGCTCCATTCACTATCCATACATTATGGTAAATTGTTTTCTGCCCAATGCTAATTTTAAGCATGCATCTGCCTGTAATTCGGTTTTCAAAGTCTGGACTGTCCAACCCAGAAACATATTGGTTTTTAATCCTAAATTTCGGGATTTCTTCCCTCTCCATAATTTTTTGCAACAATTTCTCATTAATGAAACTCCTTTCATGTTCAAGCGCTAAAGTGGCTTTTATTGTTTTAAGATAATCATTTATACCAACGTGAACCCATGGTTGCTCATCTTCCATGTGTATTTCTGCCAGAGTGGTAATGTGTTTTTCTGAATCTGTTTTAGGAACAATATTCTGTTTGCATGTATTCTCTTTTAAGTAAAAACGTAATGTGTGCTCATCTATAGCAGTCTGCCAATCTTTCCTTGGGTCCAAGTATATTTGTACAGGTAGTTTTTCATTGTCGCTCTGATCTTTGTCTTGACACATTAATATAACAGTGACACTAGGTATGCAGCTATTCTGGAGATATACCTCCACAGCATCATTTGTTTTGGCAACGGTGTGACATTCTTTTATATTGCTGTTTTGTGATTTTAGTTTCTTAGGCCTCAATGGTTTTTTGGTTAAGGACCACAGCACTCCATTCACCCCATCTATGAGAGGAGACAATCTTTTCAGGCAATCTGTCCCCATCAGAAATGGAATTTCACAAATAGATGTGATCAATACCTCTTGTTTCATTCTGTGCTTTCCTATTTTTATGTCAACCTCAGTTACACCTATGATGGGCACCTCCTCCCCATTAAAGTTATGCACTGGGCCTTGATTTGCCTTCACTGTGATCTGACTCTGTGGAGTCCTCCCTTCATTGATACTCTTTACCAGCTCCTTGGACATAATTGTGGCCTGTGCGCCAGTGTCAATCATAGCGAAGGTGTGGCATTTTTCTTCTACAGTGATGGGTGCATAATATCTGTCCTCAACTTCCTCTAATACACATAAGAAATGTGAATTCTTACTGATTTCAGGGCTCACCTTTCTCAGGTCTTTTTCACTTTTGGCTAAGCACATTGGTAAATGAAAAGACATTTTTCCCTCCTTTTTACCCATTTCTGTGCGAGATATTTTATTCATTTCTCCATGATCAGAAGTTTTTTGGAGTGTGGCCACTGTTCGCCCATCCATCTGGGTAACATCAGAGACCACATTACAACCTCCCAACTGAATATGTGTAACAACATCATTCAGCAATTTGTCATTTTTTAATTCTGTGCATTTGTGATCATTTAGTGTAATACCAGCCCTTTCAGCCTCTTCAAAAATATGTGGCTCAAAGAATTTTTCAGGTGATTGACTTGTACCCTCCTTGTGAGTATTTCCTTTTTCTGTCTGTGTTTGGTCATTGTTTTGCTTGCCCAGGGAAGGAGCTATGGCATCCCCACTTACTCCCTGTTCACTGGTATTCCCCATGCATGAGTCATTTTTCTTAAATCTGTCCCTTTGTTCTTTTGGAATTCCTAATGTTTCTTTTTCATTTGTGCAAATCTTTACTGTTTTATTTAGCTCTAAGTTAAACCGTATCTCTTTTTTAGAAGTATTTGCACTTTCTATCACAATTTCATTTACTGGTACTTTCATTTTTAATCCATTAGACATCTCAGAGTCGTTATGCAAAATTATATCAGAGCAATCTGTCATTTTGGCACTGCAGTTATCATGAGTACTTAGTCACTTTTCGGAAGCCCCCCGGTCATTGCTATGGCCATCAGCCCCCTCTTTGGAAGGTTGTTTTTGCGCTGTATAGAGCTTTCCTATTTGCTCAGCTAACATTTTCTCTTGGGCCTCAAGGCACTGGAACCTTTCCATCTCTCTAGGATCCTCTTTCTGTGGCCTAGGTCGATATTGGTTGTTTTCCCCCTGATTGGATCTATTCTGATACCTCTCAGGTGATTGATAACGGTTGGGATGGTTTCTGAACTCTTGATTCATTTGTGGAGGGGAGCGGGTTGCACCCATCCTTTGATTATAGTCCCCTGGTGGGGAATCATTGTACTGGCGTGGACTGTAGTTCACGTTTTGCCTCATGTCCTGTCTCTCAGATTGTGGGTACTGGCCCCTATGTTGATTTCCATTATCAGTAAATCGATCCACATATCGGGGCCTATCCTGATTACCATATATCATGGTGTTGGGATCAAACCTACTCTGTGTCCCCAATGACTGGTAGGGACCATCATTTCTTTGATCTTGATTTTGTCTCTGGTTATTGTTCATACCTGCCATATCAGGCCGATATCTTACCCGGGGTCTATCCCCTAAATATCTAGGGCTGATGTAGCTCTCTCTATTACTAGGATCATGTGTTTGGAACATTGGTACAGGAAATGGCGATTTTTGTTGATTACCCCTTTGTTCAGGTGTCACATTATTTTTACCTTGGCTTTGAGCAGACTCAAGGGACATTTTGGCTGACCTGATTTCCATTACTGTGGCTGAGGGTTCTTTAGATTTAGGCCTAGTATCTTTCATTTTATCACTTTCTCTACCCTGACAATAGAGTACCTCATATAGCTTAGTGCTTTGATGTACAATCCATTCAAGGGACTTGTCACGGTCAAATTCACGGACCAATTGGGATATGATGTCTTTCTGTAGCCCATAGAAGTATGCGGTTTTAAACTCATTGGAATTTGAGTCAAAAGATACATCAAAGCGAGAGAATGCTCTTTTTAAGTCTTGTAAAAATTGGCGAGGGGATGTATTAGGTCCAGCAGTAATAGTGTACGCGACTTTCTTTGCCTCCTGCAATGACTGAAAAGGAGAAAAATGACGCCTAATTTCTTTTTCAAACTCCAGCCATGTCATATTCTGCTGTTCATTTAATCCCCTTATGATGCTGGCCGTCGGGGCATCTAAAGTTAAATGAAAATATTGTCTGTACTGTTCCTTAGGTATCTGGAGCGCTTTAAAAATGTCATGTACCGCTTCTAAGTGATCCTCAATGCAGCATTCACCTCCCTTTTTAAATGGTTTGATCAGGGCTTTAATGGATTTCATTATTTTTATGGGGCTACTTGTTGCAATGCATGGAATTGCACTATTTTGTGATTCCATTCTGTTTTCAGGTGTATGAGATTGGTGGCTGCCCCCAATGGGAGTATCAAATCCCCCAAGGGCGCTGCAACCAAGTTCAGTCACCGGCCCAGTCACTGGGGCACTAGCTCTTTGGGCAGAGCTAGAATTCACCTCCACTCCATTGAATGTGGTACCCTGCCGCCTCTCCTGTGACCTGGGAATGCACATTTGCTGTTCTAAGTCCTTACATTTTTTAAGGAGTCTGTTGGCTTCATCATGCAAATAATTATTTTCATCACTCATTTTATTAATTGCCTCCTGCATATCGCACATTTGCATTTGGCATTCATTGAACTCTTTATTTCTCTTGTCTCTTTCTTGGATCATTTTAATCATTTCTTGTTCTGCACTCTGGAGATCACCTTCTTTTTCGCAATGTTCTTTTTGTAAAATCTGCATTTCTGAAACAACCTCATCTTTATCCTGCCTAATGTGATCCACTAAGGCTTTTAAGTGTGTCAATTCTTGCTCACTATCTTCAAATTGTTTCTTGCTTTTGGATAACTGAGTATCAAAGTCTCTGCATTTTAATTGCATGTCTTTTTGGCATACATCCAATTCTGCTCTCAACATTTCCTGATTTTTACTTGCCCCATCTAATTCAGTCTTTAACCTGTTAATTAGCTGAGTATCATTCTCTTGCATTCGCAGGGACTTGTTTAAAATAAACCATATTTTGCCGCATAGCCGTATTAAACAGTCTTTCTCTGCACTTTTATCGGCTGCATTCAATAATCTTGTAAGGCAGACCTGAATTATGCTGCCTTCTGCAAAAATATTGTCTAGTTTTTCTTTCTGCACCTCACCCTGAATGCGGTTACTCCAGTCTAACGTGCTATTCGAAGACCAATTCCCATGTGCAAATAACTTTGCCTCTAAATATTGCACTAGATCTGAGAATGTGGTTTCCCTTTGTGACATTCTGAAATTCGTTTTTAGTGGCACACTGCTATTATAAAATGGGTTCCCTTTAATGTGCAAATGGCAGTGTGAGACATGCTTGCCACGCCCAGTAGGTACTCTATGATCACTTTCCCGGCCTGCAACGCACCATAAATATGTAGGGTATTTTGTGGAGATTTGGGGCCTGACGGTATTTTATTACCGCCGAAAAATAACTTAGCAATAATCACTCTTTGTATTCAGATTTGGCCATGTGCAACAATAATACAATGGACATGCATTATTTCAGCACCCAGACCTGCATATTTGGTATACGTGGTTGGTGGTATTTTGGTGAGCATAATTCCCTTGTTTTATTTGTGGCCCCAATGTCCAGAATCCCTTATCTTTGCTTAGATTTTTCGTGTGATCACTAGAGAGACCTCAGACCTGCATTCTAGGAATACCACATTTCCAGTGATAGTGTTGGTGTGCCACCATGGGCGAACTCACTGACTTATTTACGACAGAGAGCTATATGTGGTAGTCTTGTGGTAATTTCCACTACCTTATATACGGTAGGGAGCTATGTTCAGAGAGTCTCTCTTCCCGTTGGCTCATGTACCTCCAACAAGTTATGCTACAGTCACTCACAATTATTCATACTGATTCTGACATGCACACATCTGTCTTAAAATGACCATTGCACTGTTTAAAATCTCCCCACATCATCGGCATTGTAATGGTAAATAGAAAATAAAACACCCGTCTGTTTTCAAATATTTTCTGTATTATAAAAAGCTGCATTTAGACACGATCTCATTCTTTACAGAAATAAATAAAATGGTACAGTCAAAGCATTGTCTATGACACACTGCAAAGAGCGTGGCGGAGAACAGAATTCAAATTGCAACATTGGTATTTGATTAAGACACGCACAGGAATCCTACACTGACTGCGTATTACCGTACACACACACGGCTCCCACGCTTATGTAATTACCTTATCTGAGTTTTCTTCAGCTGTTCTCTTTGTGAATGTAGCTCTCTTGGATTAACTCCAGCAAAAAGGAACGCTTGCCTTCTCAAGCCGGGGTCATTGCCTGGAATTCTCAGCTTTTTCAGATAGGAATGCCTCAGCCAGTGGAAAGGTTTTTCTTTCAGTTCTCCCCAATCTCGACTGCAGCAGGACACAGGAATCTGCATTCAGTCAGGACCCCACAGCCAGGTCTTCTCCCCAGTAGTGCAGAAAGATGTCTGCCTGTCTTTTTCCCTGATACTGCCCACTAAAACTTTCCTCTCAGCCCTCTGTATGACGTGTCCCAATGAAATCCATCATCTCTCATCCTCCTACTCTTCAACAATAGCTTCGCTTATACATTTGCAATTGTTGCAAATCTGACTTCCTCCTTCCTGCAGTTACTGTGCACAAAAACACGGAGAATCAGGCAGAGAAGAGAAGAGAAAAAATCTGCACACACATTTAAATGGTTTTCAGAGTATGCCTAATTCTGCAGTGGAGAACACATTTTATTAGTGGGTTATATTAAAATAAGGTTTTATTAGTCAGGTTAATGGTTAATAGGTTAGCTGTTAATTTTCAAATGTGTCTCTAGCAATATAGGCATTTCAGGTGAAAAATAGTGTGCATTTTTAAATGAACACGTGTGCTTTTAACTGTAAAAATAGATTTGCATCTTATATGTTAAAATCGTTTTTGACTGAATAGTCTGTCTTTCCTTGTTAATCTGCTAACCCATATAGCAATGCACCGCACCCTTGTGGTGGTGGTGCTGCAAAAAAAATGTTGCTACTTGTGCAGTAGCGCTGTACTCTGTGCTGTTTGCTAAATATCCTTACAGTGCTTCCGGATTGTTCACCATGACTTCGTTGATGGTCTCTCTAGACAGGGCAATAAAAGAGACATCGCTCAAGGCTGCGGGATTCCAGTAGATGTTTATAATAATTAAGGGCTGTGTTTTGAAGTTGCCCCCGTCCTTCTTGCTAGTCATCCCGCTGACTTCTGTGGCCAGCAAGTAAGTGGATGAATGTAAGATTTTTAGATGTTGTAGTCCTGAGCCGCACCGGATTGCCGTAACGAGGCCTGAGGAAGGGCGCCCAAGGGAACCTTTGATTGCTGGCGCATGGGCCAAGTCGTAGCCATCGATGGATGGACGTTCCGTCATCCAGGTCTCTTGTAAGCAGATTATATCCAAACATCCCAAGTTTGCATCCCCTTCGTTTGTCAGATGTTGAAAACCGCGCGTATTCCATGACCCCAGGGAGAGAACTTCTTTTCCCCGTGTCTGTTGTATGGAAAGGGGTGTGAGGATGTGGCTGGCGGATTGCTATTGAATCTTATGTTGTATGAGAGCCTTTGGTAGTAATATGTCAGACAATCCCAGATTTAGCAAGATCTAATTTTATATTTCTTGCCACGCATTCAAGGACCAATCTGGGATTGCAGCTTTGTTTGTCGATATGATCTTAAATTGCGGTAGACAAACTGGAGCCTTCAGTTTGCTGAAAAGTAGGGATTTCCAAACAACCTTAACTTGTAGCAATAGTAGGCCGATCTCATGTCTAATTACTGCAACTGGAATGACATTAGGTAGGCGCAGGATTGATCTCCAAAATCTGCCCTCCAGGCAGCCCCATATTTCCCATGGTAAGACGAGACAGGCTTCTGCAGCATAAATGAGAGCTGGTGTCACTTTTTGATTATAAAAGTTTATTACTGGAAGGAGTGAGAACTTTCCATACTTCCGGCCATTTAAGATGTCCTGGGCTGTCGGTTGTTTAACTTTGCCTTCCAAGTAATCTTTCCACAGGGTTTCACATGCGCTTGCGGTAATCATTGCGCCCAGGTATTTTATAGACGGAAGTGGTCGAATTCTATGCCGATTTAAGATCCAACTCGGTGTCTTTAATTTTCAACCTTTTCTGTTCTCCAAAATTAGGATTTCGGACTTGCTAGCATTTATTTGTAGTCCGTTTTGTGCGACATATTATTACAAGATGTCTAGTTACCTTTGCAGGCCCTGTCTAGGATAACTAGATCATCAGCATATAAAAGCCACCCTGTCATAAATCCATTCATTTTTGGAGAGCACAAAGGTGAAGGATCTATCACGTATTGCAAGCCAGCAATGAAAATGTTAAATAGCGCAGCAGCTAAAGGGCATCCTTGTTTCAAACCCTTAACAGTTAAGATGCTCTTTGACATGTGCCCTTCTTGTTCCAGTCATTTTCAGTGACATCCCCATGTAGAGGGCCTTAATGGCTGACAATCCGTTGGACATTCCATGGTTCTCATTTTCTTCCACAGACGCTCTCCGGGGATACTGTCGAAAGCATGCTCCATGTCAATACATGCTAAATAGAGTTTGAGGTCCCCTTGTAGCGTCTTAATCTTCATCAGGCTTAATAGGAGGAGGTTTAGATTACAGCCTACCCCCTTGACGAAGCCCAGTTGCCGGGGATCGAGCACTCCAGAAGATTGCACTTATTTAATCGTTTCAGTAGGATCATAGCAAAGATCTTTCCTAAAGCATCTAGTAGGGCGATAGGGCGATACATTTTGGGATCTAACCGGTCACCCTTTTAAAAAATCAGAACTACCACAGATATGATCCTTTTAAACAGAATCTCACAAATGTCCACCCAGGCTTCCATGGCAGCTTTTAACATAGGGGTTGTTAAGCCATCGGGGCCTGGCACTCGAGATCTGCTAGATTTCTTTATTATGGATAAAATTTCGTCTTTGTCTAAATTGATCTTCCATTGATCAACTTGATCAAGGCAGTGTACTTCTCCTTGGATGGACATGTTCTGGGAGCCCAAGTTTTGTAGCATTCTCTCAGCATCTTGTTGGTACATAGTTGCTCTATCTCAAGTGATCCAATTCCTATATGTTTGCTTCCGTTTCTTAATCAAAAAGCTTCTTATCACCATTGGTGCGGCTTGAAGATCTTTGAGGTCTTTCCGAAGAAGACGCTTTTGTGCAGATACAACTCCAAAGCAATCCTAAGGTTTAAATTGGGGTTTATTACTCTTATGTTGTTCCCTAAATGCACACAGGACACACTCCTACTCGACTCCTGATTCTTCAAGTTCTTGCCAGGACTAAGACTCATCCATTAATTGTGGAACCTCTTGTGGGCTAATACGCAGACTGTTACGTCCAGCTTCTAGTTCAACCTTTTGAGTCCACAGAGCATCTTTCGGTCTGCTAGACATGAGGCATGACAGGATGACAGGATTGTGGTCACTGGCTTCTGTGGGGTAGACTTAGATTTACAACTCATGACATCGTGTTGCTTGATACGAAGAAGCAATCTAGAGTTACACATTGATCTTCATTATGCCAAGTTTTGGCACCTTCACAATCTTCTAACACGTTTCCATTTAACATCAGAATGTGTCTAGTTTCAGTTTTATCAGACCATTGTTGGTATCAGAGTCTCTTGGATTTCAACCCTAAAATGTCACCCTTTGCATTTCTCTGGCTTAATTTTAGGCAATCAATACTCAAATCGCCACAGATTATCAGCAAGGGTTCCTTTGTGATTGAGTATTTTTTGTCAATCCAAGCCATCACAGTATCGACAAATTGTGGCCTTTCTGAATATACAGGATTCCAGTAAAGACTGAAAATTACCAGGTGGTCTGGATTATTATTGGACTGGTGAAGTCTAATCATTATGATCTGGAGGAACGGATTTGGTTGTATCACACGTTCAAGAGTCAATAGACCAGCAGAAGGTCTGCCAGCTGTGCCTTTTATAGCTTTATTATGGTATGTTGAAAATCCATCCAAAAAGGGGGATTCCAGGAGCCATGATTCTTGTATAAATATAATCCCTAAATTGGCTACCACAGAGGGTAGACCCTAAAAAGGTGGGCAAAGCCAGAAGTATTCTAGGAACCGATCTCTAGGGTCCAGGGGTCTTCAATCATCTGGCCCTAGTCATGTTTGCTGGATATTAAAGCTCTAGCCAGCCAATCCCAAGACTGCTCCTTGTTTCGTATAGCATGATCCTCAGGGTGTGTATGTATTTAACTTTTAGATTCCAATAACGTTTAAGCTCCTTTGATGGTGGTTTTAAAAGATTCAGGGCCATTAAGCATGAACTTTTCTCGACTGGACCGCTCAGACTGATCAGGCAGTCGTTCCGTATGTTTTGATCTTGTGATGGTACTTCCATGAGCAGGCAGTTGCCTCTCTGTTGATACTGCTCCCGGGGCAAAGGTGATTGGCTCAACTTCTTTTAAATCAAAGAAGCAGAAGCCATATGCAGACAGACTGTCGTTTCTTCTTCATTTAAGAAATCTACAATTTTGATGCCATGCAAATGTATCACTCTGAGCTTCAGAACATGGTGAAGTAGAAGCATGATCGATCGGTTTAAGATCAGACCATGCTTGGCTCCCAACACTCGCTCTAGGATTACTGGATGGTTTCCCGATTTCCTAGCATGCAATCCTACAGGGGGGTAGCTGAAAGTCATGGGAGTATCTGTGAATCCAATTGCCATTGCTCACTTTAGTAATTTTCTTAATGGATTTGGCGGTTAATGGATCTTGTCTTGAATGTTCAGTCAACCTTTCCATCAAAGTAGCGTGCTGCTGGGGTCCGGTCGCTGGCATAGATGCTTTTGCTCGTCTATCGGCCAGCGTGAGGAAGGGAGAGATAATGATGGGAGTAGGGATCATGCTGTCAGAGCTGCATACAGTATATTGCTTCTCTTGTGCTCCCGTTGCTTGGACCGCCTCATCACTGTCTGTTAGATTTTCAGACTATTTTTGGTTCTGCAACTGGGGATGGATGTCATAGCCATATCAGGTCTTGCTGGGATAGGTTTTAAATTTCTTACGAAGCTCATACTTGATGCTTTTGTGGAGTTTTGGGGGTTCCCCATGTTTTTTGTTTTCTTTGTCTGATTAGTATTAAACAATTTTACAATTGTGTGTACAGTCACCTGGGGTTGCAAGCTAAAGATTGCATAGTTAGATACATTTCCAGTTACTTGGATCCTTCAGTGCCAGGAGTGGTAATCACCTCCGCCTCTACGTTTTTTCAGTTGTCATTATCTGAAGGTTGTTCATATTCCGCAGATGCCGCCAGGTGTATTTGTGCAGAAGCAAATGTTTTCAGGAATATTCATGCATTGGGTTGACAAAACATTTGCGCTCTCATTGTCAAGACGATTAGTCGAGCTTGTACTTGTACAACCACCTTGAATATCATTACAAGGGTTGGTCGGTAACGGCAAAGCCTCCACACTCCACTCAGTAGGGGTCTCAACTATTGGGGACACATCTTACAGTTTTCGCTGTAGTACTAGATCATGTACCCCTCCTAGGAAGATTCTTTTGTCTGTTCTTGCATCTTGAGCAAGTCCAATTAAAGATTTCAACACAGATCCTTCCAGTTCTTTATCTCTCATTCCTCTTTCCCACAATAATTCAATAGCCGCCTCTATATGGATTAGTTTGAATTCATTAGGGCAATTAAGGTTGGTTGATCTTTGTAGTTATCGCTCAAGTTCTCATAAAGCTTTAAACATGGCGCCCTGCGTTATTGAAACCACAGAGGTTATGCTGGTGTGTAATTCTGCAAATGGGGAGCTCTGAATTCTATTGGCTCTATCAGTTCAGGAGTGCAGAGGATTCCCTAAACGATCATTCCTAGTGGGGGCTTTCTTGCGATTTGAATCCAAGAGTGGCGCCCCGGTCGATTCCGGATCCGATTCTTCGTTAGTACTAGATGGCTGTAGAGGAATTACACGTGCATCGTCATGGGGTTCACTGCTGCGATGGGCTTTTGAAAAGGGTTTAGCCGCAAATGGTAAAAAAGTATCAAGACTGTTTTTTTACTTTGTTAATGTTGAAAGGGGAGCCAGCAGAGCTAAAAGCCTTGTTTTTTTGTTTGTTGTAACGGTTCACTGTTTCTTAAAAGTTCAGCATCGGAGAGTGGGCTCCAACTCGATGTTGCTTGATTCTTATTACTCATGACAGCTTTTTATGGCATACGCTGGTCAGTTCTGGTTTAGATTGCGATGGTTGCGAGAGATTCAGCAATTTAAAATGCTATCTCAAGTTCATTGGATCAGCGACAAGAGTTACTTCGGTTTTTTGTTCTTAATTGCTTTGGTGGTAAAAGCAGGTCTCGTCTTTTGCGCTAAGCTTTGTTGCATATGATCAACATTTGCAGTTAATGCCGGTACCTCAGATATCAAATTTAATCGCAGTAACTGCAATCTCACTCTCGCAAAGCTCCCTGTTAACGTCTATGCATGTTGATTTTAAATCGAGCATACTTGTGTGTGCACTTACGGTGGGTATAGAGCTAATTACCCAGTCTTTACCAGAATTTAAACAGGGATTTATCGTTTCCACCGTCAGTGGAACAGAAGGGTGCTTGCACATTATACCTGAAGCAGCAGGAGGTAGTTCACAGGTCTCAACATTCTCCTCTCGAACCAAACTTCACCAGAAATGCTTGGCGGGGGTAATACTCTGGACGGCACGGATATCATGTCACTAGAAAAGGTGGCTGCAGCCATGGCAGGATCTGTCAGATCTGGTCTCGCTGAAGTAACTGCCGTGCTTGACTCCGAGTCCTCTGTAAGCATCCGGCTGGCAGGGGCTCCATCAGCTACTCCTATAGCTAACACTCAGCCAACACTCTGCGCCGCGCAGCATCGGGAGAGGTGAGTGGGAGTGGGGAAGCTCTGCCTCCTCGAAGCAGACACTGGAAACAGACAGGAGGCGAGTACCAACAACAGAGTAGTAGCAGAGTAACATGGTCTCAGTAGCTCCAACACTCCGCTAACACTCCGTCGACCCCTATGCCTACAAAATAGCCACAATTGTTGGCTTTGCCAATGCTTGTTAAGTGAATGTCCTGTGCCTGGGCAAATGTATTCCTGTCCGGTTTTTACATGGCTTCATTTTTTAGTCATTTTCTTTCAAATCATGTGTACTGAGTATGTATTCACAATATTCCTGGTTTGCGCCATGTAACTATGAAAAATAATTACATGCAAAAGTTGGGATTAGTTTATGGAGAAGCTGGGAAGAAGTGAGGTCCACTTCATTACTGACGGGCATTTTATGGACAAAGAAGCATTTTGTGGACAATTGAGGGGCATTTATGGACCAGTGCAAGCATTTCATGGACATTTTGACCATATCATTGCAGTGATATCAAGTGCAACGGAATTTCATGGGTAGGTTGTGACCATTCAATTACAAAGGATGAGCGTTTCCGGGGCAGGTGTGGGGTGTTGGATGGACAAATAAGATTCTTTGGGCAAGTCAAGGGCGTTTAATTGGGTTTTCAAGGGCAAGTGAAGTCAAACGGGCCACTGTTCTGTTGTTCCTGCTATATTGTGATGGGATGGGCTTCCGAGAGCATGTTTTCACTAGATGAGTAGCTCCTTCGGGGAATTCACAGGGAATGCTCACCATCAAGACTCCAGCAGTTCCATTTGTATTCAAAGAGCTTCCTATAGCTAAAGGGCACCAAAGGGGTGAATAGCCCAATTGGCCCCACTCAGGGTCACCAACGGACCTGATCTGAAATGAAAGTGAGAACATGGCACACATACTTTCCTCCATGCAAAATAAACTGGTCAATTGGCACAAGGGTGACCCTTGTGAGCAGTAGCACCACGACAAGGTTTGACCATCTGCTACTGGACATTCACACGATTCACAACACATTCATCAGGGATGCCCCGCAGACTTCCCATACACTGAATGCCAGGGCCTGACTGCAATGCAGAGCTCTTGGCTATAATCTACCCGACACACAACTACTAGAATCACAAGACCACTGATTGCATCAGAGAAAGAAAAGAGCCATCTGAAGCAGACATCCTGCTGGATTCTGAGTGAATCAAGATGCAGTCACTCCTCATTCGCACCACGCATGGCCCATGGTAAGTCCACCATCCACACACTGCGCATAAGAGCCCTATGATGCTGTGTAGCTTGTGCAGGCCAGTGAATGGCGCACACATGCCCTAGTGGCATGGTAACGCCGACCACAGTGCAGCGTCAGGGGGAGGGTTCCAGAGGGAACAGGGAAGTCAGGAGCAGCGCGGGGAGCTATGCCGATGGTCCATTCTGCCCCTCTATACACAGCCTGCCTCAAAATCAGTCTGTGTATAATGCGTGAAGTCAGGGCCTTAACAGCTCCACCTCTGTCCGCCTCCCCCATCAGCCCCATACACAGAGGCCACTCCGTGGAGACGTTGTTGCTTTACCTCGATGTTCAAGCCCGGCGCTTGTTCTTCTTCTTGCTGATAGATTTTCATCCATCAGCAGTGGTTTTTGGATACCGAGGCTTGAGTCTCATTACTCCATCTTCTCGGGTTGAGTATGTAGCTGTGGGTTTGTAATCTTCTTGGTCTGTGTGGTCTTGTCACAGTAGGGCTGGTTTCATAGGGTCTTCACAGTGATGGGCCGTGGGTAGCAGTCGAAGGGGGTTATCAAGGCTATATAGGCCAGCAGCCGGTGACGTCACAAGAGAGGGTGAGTGACACAGCCACTAGTGTCATAAGAGACTAGTGGGGTCAGAGTTGAGCAGTGGGGGCAAGATGAGGAGGCATGTCTCGGACACCTTGGGCGAGGGAAGATGATTTTGACAGGGGTCACTCTGGAACCTCACACAGCGAGTCCACACCTTTTCACCATTCCCTTAGGAGCTGCACCAGAAGTCGCTCGGACACTAAACTATCTCCTGACGTGTCTTATACACCATCATCTTTTTTGTACACCTCTCCCCATGCCTAAAATATTTTTTTTATTTTTATTTTTTATTTTATTTAAACAGATTGTGTGGTTTCCTTATTTGAAACCTTTAACCTGAGCATGTCCGTTCTTTCATCATGATTCTTCGTTTGGTATACAGTATCTTAGTAGCAGTGCTTGGTAGCATCTTATTAGTCCTGGGTTGTGTTGTTGATCTCCTCTGGTTTCTTAAGGATTAAAATCACTAATTTTATGAGTGCTAATGTCGTTTTCATTTTTTCTCCTTCTACAAGAGTCCTCCACCACTCATCGACATTCCTTGTCGTGTAGCTTCTAAGGATGTCCCCCAAGCACTGCTCTCGCTCTTTCCTTAAACCGGTACACTGTAGTATGAGGTGTTTCAGAGATTCTATCTCTCCTTTTTTTTTGCACATTCTGCAGCTTTCCCTGATGTCCAGCCTTTTTCTTCTTTGTAATATTTCTCCTGTTGATAAAATGTTCAATCTGAATCTCAGGAAAAGGTCTCGGAAGAACCAATTGGGGAATAAAGTCAGATAGCTCGGGATCTGATTCAGTTTTCGTGGCTGGACCCAGAAGTCTTCGTAACCTTTATATTTACATTTATCTTCTTGGGTTTCGATCCAATCTGCCATGTATAGTTTCTTTTTAGTTTTGTCTGGGTTAATCCATAAGTCATCCTCTGACTCGCTGAGGTTCACTAGGATCCCTCGACATGGCTTTTGCCAGTCTGTTGGGATTACATCGGATTGATCTTTTAGGGCTTTTTTCAACACCCCAAATCCACCCGTAGTGTTTTCCTCAAGACATTTCCGATAGAAACTTAGTGTTTTCCATACCACTATTGTTTTGAGTGATGTCAGAGCCAGCTCTCTTCTTATCTGCTGTATTGGGGCTGATTTAGGCAGCTGTAAAGCTTTCCTCCAAAACAGACCCTCCAGGATTGACCATGTTTGAGCTTGTAAGGGGATTGGTGATTCTACCCCATATGTTAGTATTGGCACCACTTTCATCCTATAAAAGGCTATTAGAGGTGATAAGGTAAATCTGCAGTATCTTTTATGCAGAATTCTCCCTTGGGCAGCTAGATTGGTTGCTTTTCTTTTTAGCCCAGCTATTCTTGGCGTATTGTTCTTTGTGTTGTCTATACAGACTCCTAAGTACGTGAATGCTTTGACTTCCAGGATTTTTTTGTTTCTCAGAGACCATCCTAGTTTTTTCCCTCTGGCTTTATTACCTCCTGGGCCTAACTTCAGAATTCTTGATTTTTCTGGGTTTATAACCAGGTCATTTGAGTCCACATACGACTGTAATGATGTAAGCTGTCTTTGCAAGCCGATTTGGGTTTGGTCCATCAGGACGATATCGTCTGCGTAAAGCAGTCTCCCAATCGGCGTTCCTGCTATTTTTGGTGGAAAGCAGCGGGTGGACTCAAATGAATCTTCCAGATCTGACGTGAACAGGTTGTACAGTTCCGGTGCCAGCGGGCATCCTTGCTTTAAGCCCATTTTTATCTGAATTTCGTCTGTTAGTGTACCCGCTGTATCCAGTCTGACTCTGATGCTTGTGTCCGTGTACAAGTCCTTGATGTTCTCCACCAGTGACTGAGGACATTCCCAGTTTTCCATTTTCTTCCATAGTTTGGCTCTTTTTATGGTGTCGAAAGCTTTTGACAAGTCTACAAACGCAATGTAGATTCCTTGGTTTTTGTTCCTTTGTGTTATGGCTTTCAATAAGTTGATCAGGAAAATGTTGAGTGCTGTGCCTCTCCCCTTCACAAAACCCGATTGCCAAGGATCACGACGTCCACTTTGCTGTACCCAGTGGTTTAATGCTTTCAATAGTGTGGACGCAAAGACCTTCCCCACCACGTCCAGTAATGCAATCGGTCTGTAGTTGTCTGCTGATGTTCTGAGACCCTATTTGAAAATGGGTACCACTACTGCCTTTCGCCAGGAATCCGGGATTTTTTCTGTTGTTAATATGTAGTTGAATAGAAATTGAAGGAATTTGGCCCATTCACCTATGTTGCTTTTCAGTATTACATTTGTGAGCCCGTCGGGCCCTGGGGCTCTCGAGTCTTTCAATTTTTTCAGGATGTTTTCTATTTCCTCAATACTGATATCTATTACTGCCTCATTTTTGTTTGTCATTGATTTCCGCTTTGGGTCGATGTAAATTTCCCCTTGCAGCTGTGTATAATACTTAACCCATGATGAAGCACTTATTGGGTTCATTTGACTTATTGCTTGAGGCTTCTCCGCTTCGTTGATAATTGCCCAAATTTCAGCTGTGTTTTTAGATCTTATTTTCCCCAACATTCTTTCTGCGTCCTGGTTTAGCAATGTCTTCTTGTGTAAGTGTAACCAGTTTCTGTACTTTTGTTTTAACTTATGTATCTCTTTACTCCAGTTGTCGTGTTTGGTCTTTTTTAGTCGTTTAATATCTCTCCTTAATGCTTTTTTCCTTTATTGTATGCGACTGTCATACTGATGTTGGTGAGTCGTTGTTTGATGGTTACTTCCAAGCTTCCTTTCTGTAACAAATGCTCTGAAAAGCGGGGTGTAGTCAATCCTTTTTTGGCTTTGTTCGTTTTCAAGCGTCGAGATCATTTGTTTTAGGGTATGGTTTAGTTCTCTTGTTTTCTCTGGTCTGATCCTTAATTTAATACCCCTTTGGTCTATGACCACCTTCTGGTTGTAGGTTCCAATCTTGTTATTGCTTATGTTTTTGCACGTCAGTTTTAACAGATTGTGGTCACTTTCTACTGTTGGGATTACTTTCAAAGTCTGGATGTTATCTGACAAGTTGCTTGAAATGCAAATGTAATCCAGGATCTCTACTGATTGTGTTCCCTTCCAAGTAGGTTTTGCTGGTTGGACCCCCTTCACCTTTCCATTCAGAACGACACAGTCCCTTGATTGTACCATACGATTCCACATTGTTCCTCTTTTTTCCTTTGCTGAGGCAGTTGTTGTATCGTATTCGGGTTGGTTGTCCTTGTTCAGGCATGAACAATTTAGATCTCCTGCCAATATGAATAGTGGATCAGTCCATTTTTCTCTTTGTTCATCAATTAGTTCTGCTATTTTATCTGTTAGGTTTTCGTTTGATAAATTTGCTGGGTTCCAGTATATGTTGATCAATATTAGTATTTTACTGGCTTTTTTGTCCAGCTGTAACACTACCATCTGGATGAATACATTTGGGTTTGACTCCTCCAGGACTTGCCAATCCAGATCGTTTTTGATGGCTATAAGTAGGCCTGACATGGGACTGCCTTTTTGACCTTTGACCACTGGATTTAGCAGAACCACATAACCTTCCAGTGTCGGTGGTTGCAACAGCCATGTTTCTTGTAGGCACAACACACTAAAGTTCTCTTTTTGAAGCGCTCCCTTAGTAAAAAAGGTGGGTAGAGCCTCTAGTGTTCCAACTTCCCAGGCTCCATGAACCCATACTTTTTACTGTTTTATGTTATTGGGTGTTTGTTTTGTCATCAATCATGTTTTTCAACCATTTCCACCTTGCCGCTTCGTTGTCTTCTCCTTGATGTTGACTTCTATTGTTATGCCTAAAATATCTGTTCCTCCATGTCTGCCCATCCCATTCTTGCTGTTTCCGACACTTGTCGCTTTCATCTTCAGGTGCCGAACCCACATGGTTTTCATCCCTTGTCTCATCCACGCTGCGGCTCTAGCCTCTGAATTGGTCGCTGCCTGTGCTATTTAACTCGCGTTCCGCTCCCCTTGTCTACGTTTCCCCACTGTCCATCTGCTTTTTAGTTTATGCTATTGCATTAGAGTACAGATCGGGAGGAATGGCATAAGATGAGGGACACACAGCTTGTAGGTGTTTGGTTATATGCACATGGACATGCTAACCCCTCTGACCATTCTAACCCAGTTCCAGATCACGCCCCCCCAACCCCCAAGCCTCCTAACACCTCCTTAAGTGCCTGCCAGTGCTTTTTCAAAGCAGTCTTCTGAGCGTTAATGACAACTGGAGCTATAACCCAGCTTCTGGGGTAATACACGTGTCCTAAACAGGTCTGCCTTCAGCCACTCGATTTGTAAGCACTATGCTTGCCTTTCACTGAAGTCCTGTCAAAAGCAAGCATTGGCAAAGCCAACAGTTTTGGCTTTTGTATAAGTATTAGTCACTTGCCAGGTGCTGCTGTTAGATGCCCAGGTACTCGCACCAGTTTGCACTTGCTAGCATCAATGGCCAGTTAATTGCCAGTCAATACCACTATGGCAGTTCCTGGCAAGTGCCTTTCCCATGCCTACACAAAAGCCCAAACTGATGGCATTGCCAATGCTTGTTTTGTAAACCCACACAACACAAACAGGCATTGACAAAGCCAATAGTTTGAAATGTATTGCATTTTGCATTTATAGGTAAGAATGCAGTAAATACTTGGGCTCTACGTACCCTGTAACTCCAAACATGTCTGCAAGTTGCTGTTTGCAAGCACATAACATTAGTTATATACTAAGTAGAAAGACTTCACTGTGGTGTATGAGCCTTTTAACATGATTTCTTACTAATGTTATGTGTTAGCAAACACTAACTTGCAGACATGTGTGGAACTTTTAAAGTAAGTATGGTGATGTCTGGGGCTAGCTGGAGTGGTGGAGCAGGGTTGAGTTGGGATGGGAGGGAGCTGATCTCATTGCACAGGAGGCAGAGGTGGGCATGGTAGGCATGTATGGGCTAGGGTTCAGTGGTTGTTGGGGAGAATGCATGGCATTTCTAATGTGATGCTAAAGGCATATAAACATGAGTGGTCCATATTCATAGCAAAGTTGTTTGCTAGAATTGCGGAAAAAAGAACATTACCATCTTCATGGACTGAGGTGATAATAGTGCCGATTTTCAAGAAGGGCAATCGGGCTGATCCGGCCAACTATCACCCGATTGCCCTCTTGGACACAATTGGAAAGATAATGGCTATCTTCCTCCAACAAAAATTAACAGCTTGGGCTAATAACAACAGAATCTCAGATTATCGACAGACAGGTTTTACAAAAGGAGTCGGGACTGAGATCAACCTGACTATGATTAATTTGCTGAAATTAGAAGCCCTAGAGAAGGGATCTAATCTCTTTTTCGCTTTCATGGATATCCAACAGGCCTTTGATACCATAAATCGCAAGTTGCTATGGAGAAAACTCACAAATTTGGAGTGTCCGGAAAATATACTGCAACCAATAAAGGCATTCCATTTAAAAACATCAATTCGGATCAGGATCAATGGAAAGGGAGACTTATCGGAAGTGATAGACATGACTTAAGGGGTTAAACAAGGATGCCCTTTGGCCGCTACTCTATTTAAGCTGTTTATCGCCGATATCCCAAACGCTTTAGCAAATGTAAAGTGCTTTTTTCCAAAAATTAATGGACACCAAATTTGTTGCGCAACATATGCCGATGATCTTGTCCTGATTGACTCTACACAAATAGGGCTACAGCGATTGCTACCAGGATTGCAAAGCTAAATGGTTGAAAATGAACTGAGAATAAATGTCAAAAAGACAAAAATTATTAAGTTCGGCACAGCAAAAGGAAAATTGATGGAACAGGTGGAAAATTGATAACGAAGTAATGAAGAAGTAACTGAAATTCGTTATCTGGGAGTATTGGTCAATAGTTCGATTCGAGAATGGAGCGAGGTGCAGGACCTATTTCAGTGGATGAAAACGTTTTCCCTACAAGGTGCAAGAATTCACACTCTATTCAGAAAATTTAGCCTAACTCCAGTTCGTCAGTTTTATTTGCAGAAATAATCCCTGGCATCACCTTTGGAGCTGAAACAGGATGGAACTTAGACTATAAAACTTAGACTATAAAATCTGGGCACAACTAGAGGGAATCTATTGGCTGCGTGTATTAAGACTACCAAATTACATATCGACAATCATCATCAGACATGAACTTGCACTGGACGAGTTATATGGATTTGTGGTCTGGAAATCACTAGCGCTACTACGAAAAATGTTAATCTTCAGTCCGGAACCAGCCTTTAAAATACCTTCACCTACTGGTATTTGTCCTTATGCTCGTTTACTTAAGACTTGGACGCAAAAGCTAAAGGAAATCTTGCTAGCAACAGATATCCAGATGGCCACTTAGGCCAGCCTCAAATTGCAAAAAAGAAGTTAAAACAGTGGTCTTGGATCCAAAATTTGTCAAAATATAATAATCTGCCGACTGCTTTAGATCTTGGGCCTACAATGAACCGAGTGGAAAATATGCCACAGTACTTGCTACAATTCCCGTCTCGTCATCATCGCAATGGTTTTCTAAGATTGCGTTTGAATGCATACAAAACAAAGCAAATGTTGGTGGTGCGACATATAGAAAACGCAAAGGACAATGTATGTAGATTCTGCATGGAAAGTACTGAATCACTTAAACATCTAATAACAGAATGTAGTGCATTAAAAGATCAAATGTCAATCCACTTGAGTCAATTTGCACCAGCGGGTGATAACATGGATGAGTGGTGGCTCTGGATTCTACGTGGAAGCTCTGTGCACCTAATTTGCTCAGTAATAAACTTTGACAGAATCTTGGAGTGAATCGAAATGAAGCTAATTTTTCCCCACTAAATTAATTCATGATTTAAGCATTTCGGACTATAATGAAAATTCTATTTTTCAATCTTGCGACATAAGTTGTTAAATAGGAGATTTAATGAAATGAAAAGGATATTGTTGTGATAAAAGTTTGAAATAAACTAAACGTTACAATAAAAAAAATAAAAAAATAATAATTAGCAAAACATAATGTCAAATTAACCACACTGAAGTAAATACGATCTAAAAGTGTCACGGAATACAGAATAAACAGAGATAGAACGAAGAGAAAGAGGAAGAACATTCCAGTGCAAGGGAGCCAGCCGGGAGAATGAGCAAAAACGTGCCTGTGCACAAGGAGGACGAGGGACAGCAAGAATAAATTGTGAACTGGAACAAAGCGAGCAAGAAGGGGTACAGAATGAAACTAGGAAAGAAAGGTAATCAGGACCCAGGCCATACATAGATTTAAAGACAAGGCATAAGAAATTCAATTTAATGCAAGACTGGAATGAAAGCCAGCCTAGAGACGAAAAAGAAGAAGAAATAGAGTCACGGAAAGTAGATGACAGAGTAGGTGAATGTAAGCGTTAAAGACAGATTTAAGAGCAGCTATAGTCAAGTAAGAGGGAGACACACGTTAAATATACTATAACTAACCAATTCACTTTGTACAGTAAGTCTCAAGGTAGGTACCCTGTGTTGAATGCACCAGTGTTACGAACAAAACATGTTACCGCAAATACAATTGCGATCACTTTTTGACAGTTCGGTCTACTAACTAAACGCGTATCCGTGACATGAAATGCTACCGGGGTAAAAACACACTTAGCACTTGAGATACCCAGAGGGAGTTAGAGGCAAAAATCACAGGCAATATTTTGGTTAGGCAGGCAGAATCAAGAAACACTCAAAGAGAGGAGTTCAAAAGTCAAAAGGCCGGAGCCAGGGTTGAGAGACACCGGGGCCTGTTGCAGAGGATCACACAGTGAGATAGTTTGAGATTCAACATAGCCAAAAGTACTTCGATATTGTCAATGTTCGGAAGCAAAAGTTATAAGAAGGAGGGAAGACAAGGGCAAGCCTTGGAAATAAAGAAAAGGGATTCACCCAGTTTCCTCAAGCAGAACACAGTACGTTGTTCCAACTGTGCAGCTGGTGCCCTGGCAGTTGTTACTAGTGGTTTCCCGCAGACCCACGATTCCTGGAGCTTCGTCGTGAAGGGGGACGTCTGAAGGGGGTCTGCACCACACAGGGATGAAGCCGGCAGCAGCGACACGGAATAAAAGTTGCGCTCCTTAAAATCAGGAGAGGCTCTTCAGGTGGCTATCCGGACCACTACAGCTATATGCAGCGATTTTGACCAATGAAGAGGATCCTCTAGCTGTGGAAGATAAGCTGGTTATCCCCACCAAGCTCAAGGGAAGACGACTCCGGACTGGATCTTCTCTGAGTCGTTGGAGGTAGATAGCTCAGGACTGCAGCAGGGCTTCACCGGGACGGGGTAGTTGCATCAGCCGTCGATCTCTGCTTCTCGTCGGTTCCTTGTAGTTCCAGTGGCGACTCTCTGACTTCTAGCCCGAGAGACCTGCCTTTTATGCGCAAAACCCCCAATTCACACAGCCTGGCTGTCAATCACTCAGCAGGGGGGTTGTCCAGCCCGGACAACCACCTTAACCAATCATGACAAAGTGTGACTTGGGTTTCCTAGGATACCCTGTGCAGGGGTGACTACACCCCTCCCTCACATTCAGCCCACATAGACACCCACGCGCCTTGAGGAGGGCTTCTAGGTAGAAGCCCGCCAAAAGACAGCGAACAAAGGTGGCAAACCTGGTTTGCCACGCAAAGCAAAACACAAGAAGGAGATTAACAAAAAGAAATGGTGAATAAACCACACCGGAGCCAAAAGAAAAAGGATTTGGTCAAGGGGGTTTAAGTTTCTAGGCTAACACAATAGCCTACAATATTACCACGGTTATATAAGATAACCACGGTAGAAAGTTAGGGTAGATACCACTGCCACCAGCCATGTCTAAATGTTAAAAGAGCGAAACAATGCTCTAGGAGGTACAAGTAAAAAGGGATACAAATTATGGGTGTACTGGACCTGTTGTAGATTGACTATGTAAAGTTAATGGTAACTTTACCCTTTTCTGGGGGACAGTAGTCGCCTCAGAAATGGAGTCGGTGGGAGGCTGAACGACAACCCTGTGCCACACACAAAGAAGGGGGCTACTGAAGTGGTGTACTTCAGAGCTCACAATCACAAAAACAGGTGAAAACACATAGCAAAACACATGTAAGAGTGGGGGAAAAGCTCTCTCTCTTACCAAGTGGAAACAAATAAACTCCAGAAGTCCAGCAAAGCTGCTGGGGGACTCACTAGGTGAGGGAAATTAGCCATAGATTAGAATTCTCCCTAACAGTTGTGTGCTAGAAGAGAGGGTGAAATGCAGCTGATGAGGAAGAGAGATATCAAGCACACAGTCCTGATCTACAATAGCAACGAGGGACAAGCGATTGCTGCAAGGGCCACAACGGAGGCTCCACGATTCAGTAAAAGAAAATGGCTACCTTACAGAAAAAAGCACATACTGCAGACCCAATGAAATCACAGTGTCATCATTAACATACTACCACTGGACCAAACCCCCACAAATCAGTACATTGAATGTAACTATAACAGTAGCTTGTTTATTTTTACTACAACATACATTTAAATATGTAACATAACTTAAAAGCTGTAGGAAATATTTGTTAAAGCATCAATCAAGTCAAATAACTTTTAATTAACATTAACATATGGCGGCCCCCATTTTGGAAGTAAAAATGGCTGACAAATTCAGCACACAATAAACATGCAGGTAAAGAGTGCAAAAGGGGTTTTATTTTGGGTGGAGATGGGTGGGAATGGGAGGAAAATCATATATATTTGACTTAGAGATGGGCGTTAAATGGCTGGACACATTGCCAAATAACACAAATCCAAAAGCATTGCAGAACCTTATTCAAAGCCCCTATTAGAAGCTCTTATGTTAAAGCTCTTATTTTAATGACAAGAGCTCCGGCTTAAAGGTAGCGCTTTCAGTACCACCTAATAGCCAAAACTAAAAACATCTTACACCCTACGTTTTCAGAGAAGTACCTATTGGCTTTGTCAATGCTTGTCTCAATATATCACTTTTGCAGCTACCTCCCTGAAACATGAGTGTGACAGGGGTTCAGATTACGCTGCCAGGGACAGCTGCACCAGCAGCTCCAGCTATTTGTAGACAGCGTTCGTTGAAGTCCGAGGCATTATCAGGAGCTGCTGCTCGGCAGTGAGCTGCTTGCAGACTAGAGGGCAGCAAATGTCTACAGCTACACACTTAGCAAGACGTTGTTTGCGTTGCCTGTCAGGCCTTGTTTTGTGCACTAACTTGAGCTTTTGTCTCATGCAAATGTAAGAGTTTAACGTTTTGAATGATATTTATTACTGCTCCCCACATATTGAAATATGAAATATGATTGCACGTGCCAGAAACTATTTTACTGGTGGTTAGTCCTGTTGAACTATCATAAGACTATGAAAAGGTTACTATTTCGAGTATAAGTACAACTCCTTAAAATACAGATAGTTTTATATTTTGCTATTGTGGTCCCTCGAGTACTTTGTGCATAATGACACCTGCCCAAAAATCTAACATTACCACTACTGAATTCCCTCTAAAGGGGTGGGGTAGAAATAAACGACACAAATTAAGGTGAGATGCCTGATCGACATTTGTGTGCTAAAGCCTATCGATATGAGTGATACCCTTACTTCATAAATGTCAAGTTTTCCACTGCTCCGTCAAAACCCGACCCCTTTGCCGTCTCATTTTCTCTCCCATTGATTTGATGCAGCCACACGTGGTCAGAGAATGTTTTCCTATGGGGTTGGGCCATTATAAAACGCTTCTGTGAATCAGGCCCTAAGTGTGAAGTTGATGAGCATGCCAAGTCATGTTCTTGTTGGTACTTATTTAATGTGATAACGCCTAGTAAATGTGCCAGCACGCAGGTGCCTCTGTCCTTTCTGGGGAGTGAGGCAAGTCACTTTTTTAGGCTAGGAGGTGGGGAACCAGAAACCCTGGGGGCCTAAGCACACCACCTCCTATGTGATGTTGACTCAGAGGTGATAAGTGGTGGATATCTAAGAGGTAGGTTCTGCCACAATCCTGACCTGTGAACCAATGGGTTACAAACAGCAGGACCATCAGTCCCAACTTTTGATCTTAGATACAGGGGCAGAAATTCCCAAATCGAGAAAAGGGAGGGAGCCACACGCATTGCCAGGTCACAACATATTGCAGCAACAATTAGAAAAAAAACAGCCAGAGGATTTACTGGCAGATCTAAACATGCAACATTTCAGCAATAGTCACCTCACCTGCTAAGCTGTCTTTCCTCAGGTTCTGCTTTTGGAGCTCCACCTACCCCTACTTCTTCTGCGCCTGCCAAACAGCTATGGCCTGTCCAGCCCCTCCTTGGCCCTCCACCCCGAGATTAACGAGCAGGTGGTCCATTGATGAGGCTGCCTTCCTACTTTGAAGTGAGCAGCACTTTTGCTAATTTTGCAAGATCCATGCTAACACTGCACTGAACCTCAGCTCAGCAGGAGAGAGGCACCAGAAGCCCGTTTTTGGTTGCACCGTACAAATATATCCAGAATATCCACGGGGCAAAATGACACTCCAGCCCCAGTGGTTCAGTCATCTGCCCCCATGTACTCAGCGCCCATGAGCAGCACAACCCAAACCTGGGGACCCAGATTGAGTGGCTCCAGCTACGAACCAGTGCTCCAGGGTTTGAATGGACACACAGCAGAGAGACGGAACCATCTCTGGATCAGGATACCACCATGAAAGTTGTGCCTGATATCAAGATGGTGGCCTACGTGTTTATGCCCTCAGACATAGAGCTGCAAAACGATAAGTTCCCAGTAACAAAAATGTTGTCACACCAGGACTCAGGCAGGGCTGATTGAAGCATAACAATCCCAAAGTCAACACCATAAGGCCCCACAGGTGCACACAATAAATCACTCAACATATCCAGTCACCCATGGACCATACGAACAATGGCACAGTATTACCACAAAATATCGTAATCACTGTGAATCCCAAAATACCGAATTTCGGATGCCCCATGTGGTGAAAGAAAAAAAAAATTGGTATTTTGGGATTCACAGGGTTTTTTTCCCGAAATGATTACATAGATCCAAATGGCACTATCGTGGGAGTTTAAATTTGTTTGGAGAAGGCGGTGTTGAGCAGAGAAAGAAGCAAGGAGCAGGGAGGGGAAGAAGTACAAGGAGTGCAAGACAAGGAATAAGAGGAGAGCAAAAGCTGAAATGAGGAAAGCTCCAACAGGGAAATTGAGGCGTTGTAGAAGGACAAACTCAGGGAAAAGAAAGAAAAGGACCATTTGGAGTGGGCAGGAGAGGAGAGAAGGAGGAACAAAAGTAGTATCAGGCGGATGTGGGAAATTATGAGTGTTAGATAGTCCAGAGAACCCAGAGTTTGGTCTAGAGTCAGGATGTGGAAGGTGGAGCCAGGGGGTATGGCGGTGGAGCCAGGTCTGAATACCAGGGTGGAAGCTGCTTGGTACCTTAGTGACCAAAGGTCAAGCAGTGACATACCCTAAGCCTAAACACCCTTGAAAGAGCACACACGAGAGAGGCTAGCCAGGAGCCATGGCAGTGTTCTAGTGGAACATTGCAGGTTCATCAAAAACACTAAGGAGCACTTGCTGGCCTAGCCTAGAGGAGATGATACTTGGCAGCACTGCCCTTGTGCGGGGATATAATGATAATGGCCTCAAATGATACAAGACTGGCAGGAAAGAAATCAACAGTCACCTGACAATCACTTGCATCGGTTTTCAAAGCTTGTAGCTCTTAGTTGTGGAGAGTTGTTAAAGGAATTATGAGTGACTTTGTGTTGTGAACTCTCTTGTTGCTATGAATATTGTGACAACCCTACCAGAGATTGCACTTGTGCTACTCTCGCACTTACCCTTTCACTTGCCCTTACTATAGTTGCCAATTGTATTCCATCTTGTTTCTCACTTTTACGCCTGTTCCCTTGTGTACATCAGAATAATACTTGCTTTTGTAATCTTACAGGTTGATTCTCAGGTGTGCACCCGGAGTGCCACCTGAATGCCTGTATCACCTGGTCTGCTGGTCGTCTGCCTGGATTAACGTTGGAACGTCTGCATAACGCTCTTTGTTTTCTTGCATTTGCTGGACTCATAAGTATGTGGACATTGCGACCTAAGGATACTTAAGACTTCTATTATCCTAACATGAAACCCTATCCACGACAGAAAAAAGGGAAATCTGCGGGGCTGCCGATGTATGAGGATATCGATATCCTGTCAGCGCTGTAGGTATTTTCACTGGTGAAGAACACTATGAGGATGGCGTTAGCGCTGCCCCTTCTTCCCGCCTGTGACTGATTTAACCATGCTGGAGACTGGGAGAGGAGAGCTCTCCCCGGTCCTTATTGGGACCAGAAACTCACCACCTGAATTGTTAATCGAGAAGAGAGATGCTGATAAATGATGTGGCAGAAAGTGACTCGCTAAAGGAAGGAAGGCCCTAAAAGAACCATAGTTTCCTGGATACGCCACCCATATTTTCCATGGGGGAGGTTTCCCTCTTAGCTCTATTAGAACATTCAGAGGCAATGAGGAAGGAGGAGGAGGCAGGGGTCCCGTCTGCCCAGGCCCCGGTGGGTAGTAGGGCGGTTGTGGGGCAGGGAACCACTGTCCAGACCCGATTTGGATGGAACTAAAAGACCACACATAATGATTTTAAAGAATTTTCAGAATGCACAGGGTGGGAGACTGTATGGGTGTCTGTGCTCGAGGAAAATTAACATTGAGATTGGGACTGAAGAGGGCCTGTCAGGAGAGGACGATTCTGATATGTCAATTGAATTACCCCCTTTTATTACCTAATATGGGGAAGTGTGATCTACCCAAAAGTGGTGGGAACAGGGAGGAGAGGAAGCACGGACTCAGACGTGTGATGACTCTGATGAGCAGGCTCGGCCTACCTAGTCGAAAAAGGGGGGAAAAAAGAATAAAAATCAGAAATGTATGCCTGGAAAAGGGGCAAACAGGCCCTCTCGAAATTCTTGGAGGTATATTGTAAGGGAGGAGGTGGGAGTCGCACAGGATGTCGTTTTTGTCCAGCGGCAGGAGGAGGAGGACGAGGTTTGTCAAATGCAGAATGGCCCATGTACACAGGGGAAAATATTACCTGCCCTTAATACTCAAATGGATGAAATGAAACATAAGGAAAATAAGCATTACAAAAAATAAAAAATAAAAGACTGTAGAAGTGATACCAACTAACTTGAGTAAAGGGAGTGCCCTGTATCATCTTTCTAATATAAAACAAGGACATTAGGTGAAATCAGGGCTATGTCCCAATCCCTTTAAGAAGTTGTCCACTAATAAAACTACAGAAACGTTAGAGCAGAGCATCTCTCTGGGTGAAAGTGAAGCTCCTGAGACGATTGATCTGTCCTGCTCTCCTAAGGTGCTTAAAGAGGGGGTGAGTAATTCATCCCCGGCACCAGACTCTGATGAATGTTTTCTGAATGCGAGTGTATTAGCGTGTAATGGACCAGCGTGTAATGGACCAGTCGTCGCTGCCAGCATCAGGGATAAAAAAAGAACAGCAGTTTGGTTCACTTACTAATGAACAACGGGTGCAAGTGATGGTACGAAATACTCTGTCTAACTTGTTGGGTGTTGACCCCAGGGGCCCTTTTCCAGTTACCCCCGTGGGGGCAGAGGTATGCAGACCACCAATCTAGACCAGGAGGAACAGACCCCAGGGGCAGATATGAAGACTGTCCCCCCCACTGGCACCGTTACAGACGCAAGAGTGGGAGAATATAATGTGGGGGAGAGTAGGGCGGTACCCAGGTGGGGGAACCAGCACTTAGCGGGTTTGGGGAACCAAACCACAACATAGGGGTCCCTGTATCATTGGAGGGTGCAAGGAAGGACATGCATCTGGGGGAGGGCGGTGTTGACAGATGGGACGGCAGGACTCGCAAGTCTATATATAATAGTAAGTTGATTACCGTACCATGGAGACTTCCCGGACTACCCTAGTGTCATCTGCCATTATATGTTTAGCTATGGGGGGCCGGACTCGCTAAACAGATGGAGGGTCCTGGCGCTCCTGAATTACATTTCTGGCCTGAGACTAATCACCTCAGCGGATATTAAGTTGGATTTTATCCAGCCAGAGTATTGATTTCTAGCTGTTGGCCTGCAGCGTTTTTAAATGTTTTCAGTGATTACATTGCAAGAAATTCCCTTAAAATAAATGCAAAAAAACCCCAGTAATCATGCGATTTAGCAGTCGTACAGCTGCATTCGGTGCTGCATGGTTCCTGAATCACAAGAGGTTAGCTGTTATGACCTCTATGAAGTACTTGGGGTTTCCTTTCTTTGCAAATACCAAACAATTGTGCTATCAACAGTATCTTGAGCGGAAAGTGGGCAAACAAATCACCCTGATAAAAAAAAAGTCCACTGAAAATATGGGAAATTCTCATTACTTCCAGCTTTGCGCTTTTTATAATTCAAAGATACTTGTGCAATTATGGTATGGTCTTGAATTCTTTCCTCTGTGGTCAAGATGCGAGCAGAAGAAGTATGAAGCACGTATTTGGAGACCAAATTTTTATTGTCTACCTAAGTCAGTCCCATACGTTGTCATTCGCTATGAATTGGGTATACAGTTGCTAGAAAGTCCAGTGGACTGGTGAAGACTGTCTCTCTAGAAAACTATATACGAGCTCCAATAATACTCTCTATGTAAGATTAGGAAAGGGGCTCCATCTAAGGTCTCCTGAGATGGGGTTTCTGTATGAGCTGAAAGCAGAGTGTTGTGCCATTTTTAGGAAACCTGGGCCTAACCCTGGAATCTTGGAAATCTAATGCCGGAAGAGTCGAAAAACTGCTCCAATATGCAGATTGGGCAAAAACAACAGAAGCTGTTTTGAACACAAAGCTTTGTCGTCAAATGATCTCACGGGTCATGCGGGAGGTGGGGACACTACGCCAGGGAATGTCGTATACGGCCTGTAGCCAATTATCAGACCATACAGAGGTACAGCAGTGAACAACAAAATGGGCACCCGCACCCAGGTAGCCCGTATGGACTTCCTATGGGCCCCTGCACACACGGTGGGCAGCCCGACCATAGGCTAGCACAAGGGTACCCTGCACAAACCCGGCCAAAATAGCAAAATCGTATTGTACACACACATACAAACCCTTTTGCCACCACAGCCAATGGGGCTCCCGCACCATATCAAGGAACGTGTGTACTAAGTGAAAATGTGTACTCTTGCCCAGGAAAAAACACCCACCCAGACTAGGAGAGCCCACAGATAACCCTTGCATGTCCAGTCCTATCCACTACCTTATGTCCAGACGAGGAACCACTGGTGGGGGCATAGATAGGAAACAAACAGTTCATCTTTATGGTGGACTCAGGGGCAGAGAAATCATGTTTTGTGAGGGTGATTTTCCATTATTTGGGAAGAATCTCGAGACGCAAGGATTTTCTGGGGCTGTAATCACAGTTCTTTACACAGAAGAGCAGGATGTCAAAATAGGAGGGAAAATGGTACGAGCCCCCCTACTGTTTCATGAGGACTCGCCCGTGAATTTACTGGGACGAGACTTATTGAGTAGGTTTAACATGACCATCTCGTTTACAGACAGACGGGTGGTATGCTCCACCCCGCGTATGTGCTCCATGGGAGAAATGTTTCTCAGACAAACAATAACAAATGAGACAGCTGTCCGAGGGGTACCAACAAACGCGGACATGTTTGTCTATGCTATACAAGTGCTAGCAAGAGTGGTGCCAGAGATTACACGTAAGGACTGCAGAGTACCTTCTGATTTTGTTTTCTGTCCAGTAGCGACCTCTGAGATAGTGCCTGGCACCATTTTGTCTCTTGATTTGCAAGGGGTTCAAGTTTCTACAAAACGTATTGTGGCAATTGGACTGGACAGGCATGGTTGCGAGTTTGCGAGTGGAGGACAGTATTGTGTATTGACCCAAACATTGCCTTTCGGGAATTAACTGATGAATAGTTGTTCACTGATGATAACACTGAGGGTGAAATAATATTAGAAGTTTGTATACCTTGCAACATAATGGTACAAAACAGACAAGTAACAAACCCCCTCATGGCCATCGTCAGTGCACCACCATCTTTCTGTGGCCAAGATTTACAATTAGTGCCACCCAATTTATGGACTACAAACCCCCATGATGTAGGGTTATTGAAGGAAGTGACCCCAATAAAAATAAAGATCAAACGAGGAGCAGTGCTGCCCAGAGTGAGACAGTAACCCTTATCCAAAGAAGCAGAGGAGGGCATCAAAGACACTATATAAGCACTATTACAACAGGGCATCATTGTACCCTTAAATTCCGCATGTAAAACTGCAATTTATCCGATTGAAAAAGCGAAAGGAGGGTCGTGGAGGATGGTGCAGGACCTCCGCCCACTTAATGATATAGTCGAAAAAGAGTTACCTCTTGTCCGAACCCGGCGTCCATCTTGTGCAGTATTCCAAAACAGGCTACCCATTTCGCTGTGGTGGACTTGAAAAATGCATTTTGCCCTTGAACCAGATTCTCAATACCTGACAGCATTTACCTTAGGAGGGAAAAGATACAAAAACTGCCCACTGCCCCAGGGGTACTGTGAAAGCCCAAGCATTTTCAACATACTATTACACGAAGACCTCAGCAATACTGCTGTTCAAAGCACCATCATTCAAGAAGTTGATGACCTCCTAGTGTGCAGTGAAGGGGAGGAATTATGCAGAAGAGACTCAGTAATCCTGTTGACATTACTGGCTCACAAGGTTATAAAGTAGATAAAAATAAAGTTCAATAGTGTTTGACAGAGGTGTTGTATCTGGGCCAATTGATATCCAAAGATGGCAAAAGAATAATTCCTGACGGAGCAGTTACAGTATGGGCGACAGCCAGACACCACACAGTGAAGGGCATACAAACGTTTCTTGGTATATGTAATTATTGCAGAGCATGGATCTTAGACTATGTCGTGTACAGACGACCCCTTCTGCAAGCTTTAAAATAAGCACAAAAAGAGAACACAGCCATAACATGGACACCTGAAATGAATACTGCTTTCATGACATTAAAAGGCCTAGTATGCACAGCACCGTCCTCGCCACGCCTGATTATGAACGAGAATTTGTCTTGTTCTCACACTCAAATGGAACACTGATGATGGCAGTATTGTCACAAAAACATCACTAGGCCATAAACCACTAGCTTATTACAGTGGTACCCTTGATTCAGTGATACAAAGCCACTTTGCATGCAAACAGGCTCTTGTTGCAGCCCCCTTTGCAATTTAAAAGAGTTCCAAGATTGTGATGGGATGCTCAGTAACGTTGTTTGTTGAACATTCTCTGTTTGCCATACTTGAGCGATCGAAATCCACACTCACCACATAGAGGGCCACTGCTTATGAGATCATCATCTCAAGTCCAAACATTCATGTGATACGTTGCAAAACAGTGAACCCAGCCACAGTCCTCTTAGAGCCATACACATTGGAAGACATGCAAACACATGATTGTACCTCCTATGAGAGAGAAGGAGATGACATTCCCAAAGCAAGTGAAATTCCTTTGAGTGAAGGTGAAGTGTATTTTGAAGATGGGCCAGCGTCCATTTGCCCCGAGACTAGTGAAAAGCATGTTGGTGAGGCAATAGTAAGATTGGAAGAAGGGGAATACGAGGTGGTAATACAGAAGAGATTGCCAATGCATTATTTAGCTCAAGCAGCAGAATTGGTAGCGTTAATAGAAGCACTCCGTGAAGCAAAAGGGTGTGCAGTGACGTTATACACAGATTCAGCATATGTAACAACCACAGTGCATGCTGGACTCTCTAGGTGGAGGAGAAGAAGGTTCAAAAGAGCAGAAGGGTCACCAGTGCAACATGCGGGGCTATTAAATGAGTTGCAAGAGGCACTTGCAGAACCATCAATGGCAGCCCTGGTAAAATGCTGAGCCCACACTAACAACAAAGATTAAATATCAGAAAGATTTACCAACAGAATATGTGATGAAGGAACGCGTAGAGGAACACAAGGATAGCGGCTAAAATTCCCTCCCCACAGCGCAAATAATAGAGCTGCAAAAGAAAGCACCCCAATCCGAACAAGAACTATGGGCAAAAAGGGGTTGCACACAGTCACTGACAGACGTCCTCTGGAGGCAGGACCCGACAGGGAAGGTAGTAATAACAGTAGAACTATTGCAAATAGCTTTTGCATAGCTACATTTTCCAGCACATATGTCAAAAGAACACATTGCAGCAGACATTCAGGAGGATTGGTTCATCCCGAACCTCCAGGAATACATTAATACATTGACAATAGAGTGCATAACATGCCAAACATTTAGCTCTGGGATGACTCTCAGAACATTGCGGGGAACATTGCCCTGCCCGGTTGGACCTTTCTGTGAACTGCACATTGACTATGCAGACATGGGAGAAAGATGCAACAGGGCGAGGTACTTGATTGTAGTGGGTTGTCCCTTTTCTTGCTGGGTTGAGGCTGGACCCTGTGTTCACCCAGACGCCAACTGTGCAGCTAAATTTCTAGTAAGAGAGGTATTCCCATGTTGGGGCATATGCAATATCATACTCTCCGACAATGGGATGCACTTCGTTAATGACCTCTTCAAACAAATAACATTATTGGGGAATAAAACATAAAATGTGTTCAATTTATCACCCGCAAGCAAAAGGCGTGGTAGAAAAGATCAACGGCCTCCTCAAAAGCAGACTGTCCAAACTATGTCACACTCTCAAAAATAATTGGGTTTATTGTCTCCCATGGGCCTTGTTTAAACTGTGCACCCAGCCAAGTAAGGATGACAATTTGTCCCCCCATGAATTAGTAATAGGGCGACGAATGCAAACGCCCTTGTTGCCGGTAAGAAGAATGTCTGATGCCCATAGAAGTGCCATAGTGTTAGGAGAGGAATTCAAGGAATACCTTAATCAGCTTACATGGGCTGTATGGGTGAGTTTAAAACAAACAGCTCCACCGTTTACGAGGGAAAATTAAACAGATACTTACACAACCTCAGCAGATAGCCTGTCAAGCCCTTTTGTGTCTGGAGAGCTAGTGTATGTGCGCAGCTTTGTATGCAAGTGGAACAGTCCAAGATTCCATATCCCTTATGAGGTTATATACTGCACACCCGCAGCAGTAAACGTAAAGGGCCTGAAATACTGGATCCATCTGTCAGAAAATCACATGACAGTGTAGTACCAGAAATGCTCCAGCAAGGCGAACAAGAGACAGCAACTCCTTAACCCCTTAAGTGCCAAGGATGAGATATCTCGTCCTTGGAATTTAATGTGCAGTGCCAAGGATGAGATAGCTCATCCTTTTTGGCACCTTTTTTGAGCGATCCCTGCAAAGCAGGGATCGATCAAAACTGTAATCCAAACCCCGGGCTATGTGAGGGGGAGGTCCCCCCTCACTGCCAGAGGGCTGGATTGCCTTCATATTCACGTCAGCGTGCGTAAAGCACGTCGGCGTGAAACTGAAAGTAAAATCACTGCAGCAGCCATTTTCGGCTGCTGCGGTGAAGAAAGAAGGTGAGTGCCCTTCTTTGTCAGGCTCGATCTCTGGCTGTATTTCAAGCCAGAGATCGAGGCAGGTATCGTTGGAAAGGGGAGATTCTCCCCTTTCCAACGATACCCATTGTGTGGTATTGCTGCTCACGGATCGGGCGCAGGGCGCGCGATCCGTGGGCGGCAATGTCACTGGATCAATAGAGATCCGTTTGTGATGAGGGGGGGGCTGCTTACTAGGTAAGCAGCCCCCTTCCTCCCGTGGCCCCAAAGCATGGGGCCACAGCGCTGGAGACCTCTGGGGGTAGATGATCACTGCACCCAGGGGTGAAAAAGAAAAGAAAAAAATAATATAAAAAAGTCGAGGGAGGGGGGAGGTTGGAGGGGATTTGGGGCCCTGGGGCCCACTAGACACCAGGGATATTGGCAAATGTGGTGTCGTTGGAAAGGGGAGATTCTCCCCTTTCCAACGACACCATATATATGAGGCATTGCTGGTCACGGATCGGTGCAGATCCGTGACCAGCAACCCACTGGACCAATGTTTGTGACGAGGGGGGAGGGAGGGCTGCTTACAGTAAGCAGCCCTCTCCCCCCCTGGCCCCCAAAGCATGGGGCACATATGTGCACAACCCTGGGGGCAGATGGCTGATCATCTGCCCCCAGGGAAGGGGGCAAACAAAAAATAAATGAATAATTTAGGGCCCCCAAAAATGGTGGGACAGGCCCCCCAGTGGGTGGGGCAGTAAGGTTTGGGCACACCGGGACCAGGTGCCACATCAATGTGCCTCTCTGCACCAAGGGGAGTTGGGTTACCAAAGGAAAAAAGTGAAAATGGTGGAACGCTTTTTAGGGGGGCTGTGGGGCACCCCAAAGGGTCGGGGAATTTTCTAATGGGATGGGGCATTGATCCCCTCCCCCACCACCAGCAATGGAGTAGGTGCCATGTCATGCAGCCCTCCCTGGGACCAGATATCTGCTCCTAGGAACGGACGCCTGAGCCCAGGGAGGAGTGCAGGACAGCCCCCCCTTATCTGCCCCTGCGGAGAGCTACATGAGATGGGCCGCCCCTCCAATTGGGGTGGGGGTGGAGAGGTGCATCCCATTCACATTAGAAAATTCCACAGCGGTGTAGGGGACCCATCCATCCCTGCTAAAGGGCAGCCTGCCATTTTGAATTGTGTTCTTTGTTTACTATACCTGCCTTGGCACAGAGGGGCACATTGGTGTGCCAACGTGGCGCCAGGGTGCCCAAACCTTACTGCCCCACACACTGGGGGGCCCTCTCCCCCCCACCCCAAATTGAGGAGGGGTCTACCTCACGCAGTTTGTCAGAGCCCCAGGGAGGCCTGCATGAGGTGCCCCCACGACCCATTTGAGGTGAGGGGGGAGGGCCCCCAAAAATGGTGGGCCTTTCCCCCCAGTGGGTGGGGCAGTAAGGTTTGGGCACCCCGGGCCAGATTGGCACATCAATGTGCCTCTCTGCACCAAGGGGAGTTGGGTTACCAAAGGAAAAAAGTAAAAATGGTGGAACACTTTTTAGGGGGGGCTGTGGGGCAGCCCAAAGGGTCAGAGAATTTTCAAATGGGATGGGGCATGTAGGGGAGGACTGGTCCAGGAGACCCCTCTCGCCTGCGTTTCTTCCCCAGGTGAGGGCTATGGCCCATTGGGCGTTCCCTCATGCCACCCGGGCCCAGGTGGTGGAGGGCTCACCCACTGGAGACATTGCCCACACGTATCGAATGCCCACATGTATTGATTACAACACAAATTTAGCTAGGCCCAAAAACCATTCTTTGCCCGGTAAAGATGGTGTGAGCTCAGCGCACTGTAGCGCGGCCCCCACCCTTGGAGAACATCCCTGTTGCCGCAGCACCCTGGCAGATCCGCTGCGAGCACGTTCCCACGAACAAGACGGACATGAGCTAGCGCAATACGCTAACATTGTAACAGTTCACCTCCCGCAGTGTACCATCACTATCAGCATGACCCGGCCAGCAGGCCTGAACAATTAAATGAACAGCAAAATGGTCCTCTGATGGCAGACAGTCTTTACATATATATGTATATATGAATGTCAAGTCCTCTTGCATTATTTCTTTCTTCCACAAAATATACACGCCTGTAGAATGTATTAAAATGAGAGAGTATGCTCCCATGATATAAGCTATGGCGAGCCCGCACCATTGCAGGTGGATGCTAATGATAAAGGGACGCTCCAGGGATCTGTTCGTTGCGTGTATCACTGGGCAGCCTACCTCACATGGTTTCGCGCCATAACTAAAACTAATGCTGCTAGAGTACACGAGAAAGCGGATGCAACTATACTATGAACTCATGTCAAGAATGCGCAAGAGTGCACTTATCATGTGTGAATGTCTGAGCCCCTCATATGCTACCACCGTCACGTACAGGGGCGGATCGTTTTCTATGTACTCCACTGATCTAACCACTACCTCATTTACTGCGAATGTATATGCATGTAACTAAAACACTGTAGCTGCTAGAATATAATGTACAAAAATGGTGCTCGGACTGGGTATAATCGAAACGCACCCAGCAAAGGTTAAATGCATGTTTTGAAGTGATTTTAAATAAGTATTATAGAAAGTATTCAAATGTTTGCGATGTCTTTACCTATATTCGGCAACACACGAGGGAGATACCTTTGTGAAAGCGTACAAGGTCTCGATGTATCCCCCTCCCTCCCTCAGAAGGCTGCCAAGACATGAGAACAGAGCCCCGCTCTGCGCTATCACGCCTCCCCCGACCTGACTGGAGCCGCTTCAAAGACTTGTAGCCCCACTGCAGCACCCAAGGCCGCGGCCAGCCACCTGCATTATTTACAGCACAGCAGTAAACCTTAGTTTAAACTCAAGCGCCCCCTCGTAAACCCCACAACCCACCGGACTGTCTCAGACTTATGGCCCTGTGCAATCAGGACACCCAACACTTTGACGACACACAGCGAAACATCCATAACCACTTCTAACAAGACAGAAAGACCTGTACCACCCGCCCCAGTCCCCGAAGCTTAGCCCCTCGACCTACGGTCCCGGTCAACAGATCACAAGTAACCAGGCCTCGATATATTATCTCCAGACCCCTCACAAGGTGCATTCCTCCTGTGTTGCATTAACCTATTGAAAGATTTACTAAAGAGAATAGAACTGTAAATGACTGAATGACTGCGGGGTGCATGGCAGAGGGCAAGTAAGTCAGAAAAGGCATTCATCTCTGCCACAGGCCGCCTCGGCACACCAACACCGCCCGGATGAACTCAAGCCGACCTGCCAGGCCCAGCCCAACCCACGAGGGTGACCAGTGACGTCCTCCAGCCAAGACCAACCACACCGCAGCAGCACCTATGGTTAGTCGTCGCCACCCAATCCCAATGAACTTGTGCCCCCTATAGTATGTAGGTTTTGATGACGTTTTTTGTAAATATATACGCCTGTCTTTGCTATTGTCAGACAGAGCGCTCTCGGAGGTTGCAGAGTTCTTTGCATGCCCAATTCTGATTGATAAACTCCCATTTACGCTCACCCGCACTCTGTCTTGGCCTTATTCCCATTTTGGGAGAGTCCTTCATTGTCTCTCATTGCGGGGAGGATCGTGCTGTTTGGGGACGCTTGCTTTCAGTGGTGACCCCGATAGCGTGATTTTTATTTCTTCCTAAACTCCTTCTAACCGTCCCCGTTTGGCACGAGAATCTCCGGTCGAAAAGGGATACGCACGGTGAGCCGGCTCCGGGAGGCTGCCCGCCAACGGCAACCGGTACACTAAGAAGTGCGCACTCAATAGAGAGGGGGTACGGGATCCCGGTTGAAAAATCCCCTTTGAGTACCGCTCGCCGGAGCCGGGGCTGACTGTTGAGCTGACGGCGACACTGCCTGGACGGACCCAGTTTCGGAGAGTATCGGTTCAAGACGGGCACGTGAGTACTGAGTGCGAGCGATCTTAAGGGGAGCGGGGAGTGAAGTGTAGGACAGGAAACGAAGAGGGGGTACGCAGATCTACTAAAGATCATCTTAAATTTTCCTTGCTTTTTCTTTGCATATGGCCATTAGGATTAAGAGGTGAATAAGAGATAAAAGTGACGGGAACCTAGCTCCGAAAGGGGGTGGAAGGCGGCGCCGCATAGTGCTATCTTAACTAGTACTGGGAATATATGAAGAAGTGGAGTATAAAATAAAAGTGTTCAGCAAAAGGGGACACTGAGAGTACATTAGTGACCGCTATTACTTTTTTCCTTTTCTTAAGGGTAGGGGGGAGAATAAAGAACTGTGATTAGCACAGACTTGGGAAGACAGTAAGAGAAACAGAGTCCTATTAGAAGGAGGGGAAAACAGGTTAATATATATATATATGCGCATCTAGATATTCAGATAAGGCGACCAGGGACAGCCGGCTAGGGAGGAAAGGGAGGGCAGCTTGAATGGTGAAGGGTGCCAAGAGGTGTGTGCACCTCGTATGTGCTAGAAGAGATTTTGATGCTGTGAATGTGTGAGCGATTATAAGTGCATAATAGTTAAATGGTCATGATAAGTGTGGTCGGATAAAACTTTTTTCTCTCTTCAGATAACGTCAATATAGTGGAGTGAGTGAGTACCTTTTTGATTCCCAGTCTGACATAGTCAAACCACAGGATGGGTTGCTCTTGTATGTGCCCCTCACAAAGAACATAATAGACATTGTGTACGGCCAGTTTTGTATTGTGCAGTAAGGGAGGGGGAGAGCCCAAAGGGACCCAACATTGAATGTGAAGTAAAATATAAAGAATAATATTGATACTACATTTACATTGTAGTTGCAAACACACTAGGCACATTAGCACTAGGAGGGCACAGAGATGGGGGCTGAAACACCCTTATCGCATATTTGTAAGAATCTCCCGGGATACGTGGAGCGGATTAAAAAATACCACGACCAATGGGTGACCGAGCTAAAGGGGGAGGGGTTACCACAGATTTGGCCCGAGGGAGGGTCGTTTGATAAAAGTGTCCTGGATACAGTGGCCACATGCATTTATCTAAAATACAAAGGAAAGCAGCTGCAAAATAGGAGGGAAATATTAGATCTTTGGAGGTTATTTGAAGAGATACCACCGCCTAAGACACCAGCACTAAATACTGATCTCCCGTCCACCACAGACAATCCACTGTTAATACAAAGAGATGTCAAAGAAGGCTCAAGTGTAGCATCAACAGTAGAGGTAATAAGTTTGTACCCGATAATAAAGAAGCCTGTGCCCGCAGAGGGGTACAGTGATCCCACTTACATACCTCCCCCGAGAGATACTACACCCCTCCGGCCCACGGCACCTCCGCCATACGAGAGCACGAGGGAGCGAGCCCAGGCAGGCGCACAAAGGGTAGATATAGAGAAGCTCACAGATGATTTAGAATCAAGACTGACGATAGCAAAGGATGAGCTCTCGAGGATAAAAGACATATGCGAACGAACAGCACTAGATGCAACTAGATCAGGGCGTACGTCCAGAGCGCTAGGTGAAAATAGAAAGCCCGAAGAGGGGTGGAAAAAGGGCGAGATTTTGTTCAGAATTGAGGAAGAACCAACGCGAATAACAGAAGTAGGGCCCGGAGAGGGAGATGCTGCAAGCGAGGAAAGGCGGGGGGGAATTAGAGAGGAGTTGCTGTGTGATATAAGGGACGAGGTAGAAGAAAGCGACAGGTTGAGTATGGCGATAGGAGGGGGAAGCGAGGGGGAGGAAGGTACGTGTTCGCTGAGAACCCTTGATGATGAGTGGACGGGCCGACTAAGGAACAGAGTGGGAAAAATGGCATCACTGGGGACATCAACAGCTCAAACGGGTCCGGACGGAACGACAAAAGGAAGGCTACAGCTCCCGTTGATACACAGGGGGGGAGGGAGGCCTAACTATATCCCATGGGCACAGATGGATAAAGCCAATTTATTAAAGCTATTGCCCCCGTTGTCAGGAGGGGCAAGTAAGTGGATATATGCCTTTGAGAAACATACTGCCGGGGTACCCCTAGCCATAGGAGATGTAAAAAGTCTACTCGTATCAGCAGTAGGCGATCAGGCTGAAAGGGTATGGGTTAAGGCCGGTTTCCCGGGAGTAACGTTAGACTGTGACCGCCATGATGGGGCATCATTTAACACGGTGCGTGCCAGGGTGTGGGATGCCTTACGCGAAACATTCCCAGACACACCGGACTTGCAGTCAGTGATGCAGTGTACAATGAATGACGGGGAAGAGGCTATGGATTATATTTTCCGGGTCCAAGAGATGTGGAGAGCAGAAACGGGCACGCCCTGGTATCAATCGACATCTTTATTTTATTTCATTATAAAGAGAGGGCTCCCAAAGGAAGTGCAGAAGGCGCTTGACAAGATAGCAGGTATTGAAGCAAAGGGATGGCCAGAAATTCAGAGCATAATAGTACACCATTGTAAAAGAATCAAGGAGAGGGAGAAGGAGGTGGCGCAGAAAAGATTGGCAGACGAGGCGAAGTTAGTACAGTCAAAGTTAGTGAAGGTTGCAGCAGCAGTAGCCGCACTCCCACACAGTAGAGAGGGAGATGAGGAGGAGGAGGGGCAGATAGCACTCCAAGGAAGGGTGGCAACTACTTGGGCAGGACCAGCACAGCGGCAGTGGACTGAGCAGGAGCAAGGTGGAAGCCCGCAGTGGCAAGAGTGGACCCCTCGAGGGGGACGAGGTGGGTACAGGGGCCGGAGAGGAGGCGGACAGGGGTATGGGGGCATGGGAGGAAATGGATGGCAGGGTCCCAGGGGCCCCCAAGGGAGTTGCTGGAACTGTGGACGATGGGGACATTACTCCAGGGAGTGCAGAAGTAGACAAAACAATGGGTTCCAGGAGGGGGAGGCTTATGGTCATCCACACCCGGGAAGCCCATACGGTCTCCCAATGGGAGAACAGCAGCTAAGAAACCCCGGCCAGGGTACCACGGGCCAGCAACAAGGACACCAGTATAGGACACAGAACCACCCCCAAAACAATGACAGTATGCAATACACGCCAGGTAACCCTTTCGCGACAACAGCAAACGGGGCCCCCGCGCCAGCACCTTACAGCGGCATGTCGATAGTTTCCGGAAATGTCTTTAATGAGGGAGGGGCGACAAGATACCCCGCATAGGACAGCCCACAGAGAACACTTGCGTGTCCAGTTCTATCCACCACCTACAATGCAGCAGAGGAACCATTGGTAGGGGCGCAGATAGGAGACAAGCAATTTATATTCATGGTTGATTCGGGAGCGGAGAAATCATGTATCAGAGAGGGCCGATTCCCGTTATCTAACAGGAAGTTAGAGACGCAGGGGTTCTCTGGGGCTGTAGTTGAAGTTCCTTACACAGAAGCTTTGGATGTAACAGTGGGGGGTAAGACTGTGAAGGCACCCTTATTGTATTACGAACATTCCCCAATTAACTTGCTAGGGAGGGATCTCCTGAGTAAACTCAACATGACCATATCATTTACCGAGAGAGGGATAGTGTGTTCCACGCCCGGGATATGCCCCTTGCGTGCAATGTTGGTAGTGCAAGCCTACACAACCATGCAGGAAATACGAGGACTGCCACAAAATGAGGAAATGTTTATCAAAGGGCTGAAGACTCTGGCCCTCATTATTCCCGAGCTGAGAAGCATGGACTGGAGGATCCCGGCGGAGTTCCTCTTCCGGCCCATAGTATGCCCCAACACAGCACCAGGATCAGTGGTATCGTTAGATTTGCACGCTGTGCAAGTGTCAGCAAAAAGAATAGCTGTGATCGGAGTGGACGAGGAAGGGTGTGAGTGGCGCACAGTGCTATGCACAAACGCCAACATCGCCCTGCGAGAGGTGACAGATGAGGATCTTTTTTCAGACTCAGAAGGTGATGGTGAAATAGTGATGGAAATAGCGATGCCCTGTGATATTTTAATACAAGCCAGGGAGACTCCCGTCCAATTGATGACAGTGGTAGGAGCACCACCGTCGTTTTTTGATGACGACATGAGGCTCGTACCAAACAACTTATGGACAACAGGCCCCCATGATGTGGGACTGTTGCATGGGGTACAGCCTGTGGTAATAAAGCTAAAGCAAGGAGCAATTTTACCACGAGTTAAACAGTATCCTCTGTCTCGTGAAGCTGAAGAAGGGATAAAGGAGACAATAAATGCCCTACTAGCACAAGGGATAATAGTGCCTTCAAACTCCCCATGTAACACTTGCATTTATCCGATCAAAAAAGCAAAAGGGGGGTCGTGGAGGATGATACAAGACCTACGCCCCCTCAATGATGTAATTCAGAAGGAGTTCCCTCTAGTCCCGAACCCCGCATCAATACTATGCAGCATCCCGAAAGAGGCATCACATTTCACAGTAGTGGATTTGAAAAACGCATTTTTCTCTATACCCCTGGCTGAAGAGAGTAGATACCTTACCGCCTTCACACTGGGGGGTAAAAGGCATGAGCATTGCAGATTACCACAGGGTTACTGCGAGAGCCCGAGCATCTTCAATCGCGTATTACATGAAGACCTAGGAAACCTATCAGTTGAGAGCACCATTATTCAGTACGTAGACGATTTACTAGTCTGCGCACGAAACGAAGAGACATGCAGAGCAGATTCCGTAACATTGTTGACCTTGCTGGCCAACAAGGGGTACAAAGTGGACAAGGGAAAGCTACAGTACTGTCTGACAGAGGTCCTATACCTAGGACAGCTGATTTCAAGAGATGGGAAAAGAATAATACCAGACAGGGTAGAAGCCATAAGATCAGTACAAGAACCCACAACAGTAAAAGACATGCAGAAATTTTTGGGAATGTGCAATTATTGCCGAGCATGGATATTAGATTATGCGGCATACACCAGGCCCTTATTACAAGCATTAAAGGTGGCCCAACAGGAGAACAGGAAGATGGAATGGACAGAAGAGATGAGTTCCTCCTTCCAAACACTAAAAGAGTTGATTTCAAGCGCCCCAGTACTCGCGAACCCTGATTATGGACGCGAGTTTTACCTATTCTCACACTGCAAGGAAGCACTGATGACAGCAGTGCTGACACAAAAAACATCTTTAGGACACAAGCCATTGGCTTACTATAGTGGCACTTTAGATGCCGTGATGCAGGGCCATTTCGCGTGCGAGCAATCACTCGCTGCAGCCGCGTTCGCGATTGAGAAAAGTGCCACAATAGTAATGGGTTGCCCTGTGACATTGTTTGTGGAACATTCATTATTTGCAATACTCGAGAGATCAAAAAGCACACTTACCACACAGCGGGCGACCGCCTACGAGATTATACTGTCCAGTGCCAACATCCATATAGTGAGATGCAAGACAGTGAACCCTGCCACATTCATTACAGAAGCGTGCACGCTCGAAGACATGCAGAACCACGATTGCGCAACCTACACAGGAGGAAGCGGGGAGGAGACAGTGGTGTGTGAGAACGCTCTAAGCGAAGGGGAAGTGTACTTTGTGGATGGGTCCGCATCAATTGACGCGGACACGGGAGAAAAATACGTTGGCATGGCAGTGGTGAGGTTAGAAGACGGTGAGTATGAAACACTGGTACAATATCGTCTCCCATCACATTACTCCGCGCAGGCAGCAGAACTGATTGCACTCATAGAAGCACTACATGCAGCAAAGGGTTGTGCAGTGACGATATACACAGACTCAGCTTACATGACAACGACAGTACATGGAGGCCTAGCAAGATGGGGGCGGAGGGGCTTTAGGAGGGCAGATGGAACACCTGTACAGCATGCAGAATTGTTAAAAGAGTTAATTGAGGCCCTGCAAAACCCCACTGCAGTAGCAATAGTAAAGTGCCAAGCACATACGTCCAACACAGATGTTGTGTCTTTAGGGAACGCGGCAGCGGACGCGGCCGCCAAGGAGGCTTCCTATTTTCAGAAAAATGACACAGGTGAGTACATGCTTAAGGACAAAACAAACGAAGAGCCCCCAGAGGGATATAATATCATGCCCATACCACAAATAATAGAATTACAGGAAGGAGCCAGTGCAGAGGAAAAACTATTGTGGACAAAGCGAGGGTGCAGCAAGTCAGGAACAGACCTGCTGTGGAGGCAAAATAACTCGGGGAAGGTGGTAATGCCAATTCAGCTACTAGAGATTGCATTTCAACAGCTACACTTCCCTGCACATAACACCAAACAACACATTGCAGCAGAAATACAGGAAGAATGGTTCGTGCCCTGTCTTCAGGAGCATGTGTCTCGATTGGCAATGGAATGTACAACATGCCAAATATACAATTCAGGGATGACATTACGCACTCTCCGGGGAACAATCCCTAAACCCATTGGCCCATTCAAGGAACTACACATAGATTACGCAGACATGGGGGAAAGGTGTAATGGTGCACGGTACATGATTGTGGTCGTGTGCCCATTTTCAAGGTGGGTGGAAGCAGGACCCTGCGCGCGACCCGATGCCAAGAGCGCCGCCAAGTTCCTAGTAAGGGAAGTATTCCCGCGCTGGGGAATTTGTGACGTGATCCGCTCAGACAATGGCACTCATTTTGTGAATGAGCTTTTTAAGGAAGTGACTACATTGCTGGGAATAAAACATAAATTATGCTCAATTTATCATCCTCAAAGTAATGGCGTAGTGGAAAAGATGAACGGACTGTTGAAGGGCAGGTTATCAAAACTATGCTTCTCATTAAAAAAGAATTGGATTTACTGCCTACCGCTTGCGCTATTTGAGTTACGAAACCAGCCAAGCAAAGACCACCATTTGTCCCCGCACGAGATCGTGACTGGGAGACGGATGAACACCGCACATTCACCGCTGCGCGAACACTCAGACGCTCACAGAAGCGCCGCGATATTGGGAGATGAGTTCACAGACTATTTAAAGAAACTGACAAGGGCAGCGCGCGTGATAGCAAAGCAATTGTCCCCACCCTTCACTAGAGAAGAGGGAAATGTAACAGGCGCTGTCACGGAGCCAGAGCAACAACTACAGCTAATGCCAGGCGACTGGATATATGTCAGAAGTTTTGTGCGTCGGTGGAATGCACCACGATTCCATGGCCCATATGAAGTAATATTTTGCACGCCTATGGCGGTAAAGGTCAAAGGGTTGAGGTACTGGGTGCACTTGACCGATGTACGGAAGGCATATAGCAACGTACAAGAGGAGGTAGATGGGGAGGCACAGACAACAGCAAACGCTGCAACTGAGCAGAATGACTGAATATGAACTTGCGTGTATGTGCTGGTACTGAATTTGAAGAAATGCACAACTGATAAAGATGCAAAAAAAAAAAAAAAAAAAAGGGGAAAATTTTGTTTTAACTTTGATCTTGTTGAGTATGAATATATCATATACATATATTAAATGGAATGCCAAACTATGAGCTTGTATACACCCTTGTCTGTGAATACCCCTCCCCGTATCCCCACCCGCTTCCATTCCCCGTCACATGTATATTGGCACTGATGGTGCCAACAAAATGTTTACATGTATGCACTCAATGCACTTTTATATCTTAAAACAGGAGCTTCCATGGCATCTAACGGGCGGCCTGCAACGGATAAATTTACTAGAATTAGAGAATGGTTAACTGTGAAATGTATATATTCGTATGAATGTGGACTATCTGCGTGCATTATATTGTTTTTTACATTATTATTTGGTCTGGTTACATACTGGTTCATAGCGTTCATCTCTATCGAGATGAACGAGGGGGGAGGGAGCAACACAACTATTGGGACCAATACAACTGCAAGTGTCAACGCAACTACAAGGGAAGGTGATTTTTTGATATGGGATGGAACTAAACTTGTGTGGGGCTACTATACTACGTCACCCAATGTTGTCATCTCACACGATGGAGGGCCAAAAGGTGAAAGACAAAACAACACACTGTCCCCACCTGAGATGTCTAATTACAATGCTCACAGTTTAAACGACCGAAACCCCTCTGCCATATCCTGGTTGTATAATACCCCCACCAGCCAACCTGCCCCCACGGCCATACAGAATCAACGAATGAGAGAAACACATGAAATATTATATGATGACTGGGTGAAGGGGGGCGGGAATGAGAAAGGGGGGTCTATTTTGTCTCTTGCCCAGGGAATCGGGAAGAATATGAGGAATAAGAACAATAGACGGAAGAGGGAAGCTGGGAGGAGGAAGTATGATGAGTACTATGGGCTAGGCCTAGATAAGATGGAAGACCCACGACACCCCCACCAAACAAATAAGTGGTATGCAGATATGAGTGCCACAGCTAAACAAACAACAAACGAGAGCTGTTACGTTTGCTCCCTCATCCCTCACGCATCAGGTACACCCAAAGTACTGCTACCCAAAGAGTTGCCGATTATAGATGCCCAATGTCTCCTTCATCTCACGTTGTGCAGAATTAAGAACACCTTCCAGGCATATGAAGTGACTTTTCAAATGCTGCAGAACGAGAAAACGTGCTACCCAAAACCGTCAGGGGTTGTATGTCTGAAAGAACCATTTTTTGCAATCGAAGGGACACTTTTTTCTGATAACAAGTGGAAGAATGAAGAAGTAATGTGTAAAGCTGAAGCACTGAGGGGTGTGGCACCGGAGAAATTGCAATGGATAGAAGAAACATGCACACCAGTATGGAGAGAACACATTTCAAAACTAACCTGGGTTACGCCCATCGAAAAGCCTTTCAAGTTGCAGAATGAAATAGACTATGAACTATGTTTCAAAGGAGAGGGGAGAACGTCCATGGGGACGAACAAGAAGTGCAACAAAACCCTCACTATCCCAGACCTAAGAAAAGGGACTGCGGCCCTTATGGACACGTATTGGGTATGTGGAAACCAGGCATACCTACACCTCCCCCCGTCGTGGAGTGGCAGCTGCTCAATGGCCACTCTGCACTCAGCTCTAATGGTGATACCAGAAAGCCACATCGATGGAAGCAAAAGGACACAGGACCGCACACAACAGAGTGTGGGCCAACCAACTGCAGAACCACAAATGTATGTCCTGTCTTCTGGAAGCAAGGAAGAGGTGCTGACCCGCAACAGACGAGCATCAAACTATATATCGAAGGCATCATCAGAACTATTGGCCCAGATCCCAGACAAATATCGATTATTCAGCTCAGCAGAAACATTTTTTGCCTCGCTCGTATCAAGTGTCCAAGCAAGGGCTAACGCAAAATGGCTCCAGATAACACGCTGGGAATTAATTCAGCTGGCGAACGACACTGAAGAAGGTTTTAACATAATAAAGGTCGAACTAAGAGCCTTGCGACTGATGACCATGCAAAACAGGTATGTCTTGGACCTGTTGACGGCTATGGACGGCGGTTTTTGCCGAAAAATAGGAAGTGCCTGCTGCACTTTCGTACCTTCTGAAGACGCAGAAAACGGCTCCCTGTCCCATGTGATCGAAGCAGTCCACAACCTAGGAGAAAAAATGAAGATGGAAGGCGGAGCAGAAGATAGTACATGGTTCGATAACCTCTTCTCCTGGGTCCCCTCATGGCTTGGAACAACGATGAAATTTTTGATTCCAGCTGTGGTGTTCCTCCTATTGATTTTCTGCCTATGCCAGGTGGGTCTTCGAGTCTGTGCTAACGCAGTACCAAATGGTGCAATGATGATGGTGACAATGGGCAACTCACACGGTGCAATAAAAACGATGCAAGAAGCACAAGTACAAACAGGGGTAGACAACACACCCAGGTACCAACTGGTGCCCATGTACCACGACAAGGATATTGTAGACAAGCTTTGGCACACCACCATCAAAGAGCCCCGCATACTAGAATGGTACGAGGAAGTATGGGTAGATTTGGAAGGAGATGGTGGGTGTATATATCTTACGTGTACTCCAGATGAATACGCCAGGAGAGGTGAGAGTTTAAGGGGGGTGTGCAGAGCATGGATGCCTATCAAAGGAACTCCTGCATGGGATGAGGCGGTGATGGACGAAGCAGAGTGTAGGAGGATAGAGGAGTTAAAACATTTGTTACTTAAGTAACGAAAGGGGGGAAATGTAGGGGAGGACTGGTCCAGGAGACCCCTCTCGCCTGCGTTTCTTCCCCAGGTGAGGGCTATGGCCCATTGGGCGTTCCCTCATGCCACCCGGGCCCAGGTGGTGGAGGGCTCACCCACTGGAGACATTGCCCACACGTATCGAATGCCCACATGTATTGATTACAACACAAATTTAGCTAGGCCCAAAAACCATTCTTTGCCCGGTAAAGATGGTGTGAGCTCAGCGCACTGTAGCGCGGCCCCCACCCTTGGAGAACATCCCTGTTGCCGCAGCACCCTGGCAGATCCGCTGCGAGCACGTTCCCACGAACAAGACGGACATGAGCTAGCGCAATACGCTAACATTGTAACAGTTCACCTCCCGCAGTGTACCATCACTATCAGCATGACCCGGCCAGCAGGCCTGAACAATTAAATGAACAGCAAAATGGTCCTCTGATGGCAGACAGTCTTTACATATATATGTATATATGAATGTCAAGTCCTCTTGCATTATTTCTTTCTTCCACAAAATATACACGCCTGTAGAATGTATTAAAATGAGAGAGTATGCTCCCATGATATAAGCTATGGCGAGCCCGCACCATTGCAGGTGGATGCTAATGATAAAGGGACGCTCCAGGGATCTGTTTGTTGCGTGTATCACTGGGCAGCCTACCTCACATGGTTTCGCGCCATAACTAAAACTAATGCTGCTAGAGTACACGAGAAAGCGGATGCAACTATACTATGAACTCATGTCAAGAATGCGCAAGAGTGCACTTATCATGTGTGAATGTCTGAGCCCCTCATATGCTACCACCGTCACGTACAGGGGCGGATCGTTTTCTATGTACTCCACTGATCTAACCACTACCTCATTTACTGCGAATGTATATGCATGTAACTAAAACACTGTAGCTGCTAGAATATAATGTACAAAAATGGTGCTCGGACTGGGTATAATCGAAACGCACCCAGCAAAGGTTAAATGCATGTTTTGAAGTGATTTTAAATAAGTATTATAGAAAGTATTCAAATGTTTGCGATGTCTTTACCTATATTCGGCAACACACGAGGGAGATACCTTTGTGAAAGCGTACAAGGTCTCGATGTATCCCCCTCCCTCCCTCAGAAGGCTGCCAAGACATGAGAACAGAGCCCCGCTCTGCGCTATCACGCCTCCCCCGACCTGACTGGAGCCGCTTCAAAGACTTGTAGCCCCACTGCAGCACCCAAGGCCGCGGCCAGCCACCTGCATTATTTACAGCACAGCAGTAAACCTTAGTTTAAACTCAAGCGCCCCCTCGTAAACCCCACAACCCACCGGACTGTCTCAGACTTATGGCCCTGTGCAATCAGGACACCCAACACTTTGACGACACACAGCGAAACATCCATAACCACTTCTAACAAGACAGAAAGACCTGTACCACCCGCCCCAGTCCCCGAAGCTTAGCCCCTCGACCTACGGTCCCGGTCAACAGATCACAAGTAACCAGGCCTCGATATATTATCTCCAGACCCCTCACAAGGTGCATTCCTCCTCTGTTGCATTAACCTATTGAAAGATTTACTAAAGAGAATAGAACTGTAAATGACTGAATGACTGCGGGGTGCATGGCAGAGGGCAAGTAAGTCAGAAAAGGCATTCATCTCTGCCACAGGCCGCCTCGGCACACCAACACCGCCCGGATGAACTCAAGCCGACCTGCCAGGCCCAGCCCAACCCACGAGGGTGACCAGTGACGTCCTCCAGCCAAGACCAACCACACCGCAGCAGCACCTATAGTTAGTCGTCGCCACCCAATCCCAATGAACTTGTGCCCCCTATAGTATGTAGGTTTTGATGACGTTTTTTGTAAATATATACGCCTGTCTTTGCTATTGTCAGACAGAGCGCTCTCGGAGGTTGCAGAGTTCTTTGCATGCCCAATTCTGATTGATAAACTCCCATTTACGCTCACCCGCACTCTGTCTTGGCCTTATTCCCATTTTGGGAGAGTCCTTCATTGTCTCTCATTGCGGGGAGGATCGTACTGTTTGGGGACGCTTGCTTTCAGGCATTGACCCCCTCACCCCAACCCGCAGTGGAGTGTGTGCCATGTCATGCAGCCCTCCCTTGGACCAGATATCTGCTCCTAGGAACGGACGCCTGAGCCCAGGGAGGAGTGCAGGACAGCCCCCACCCTTATGTGCCCCTGCGGAGGGCTACATGAGATGGGCCGCCCCTCTAATTGGAGTGGGGGTGGAGAGGTGCACCCCCCTTCACATTAGAAAATTCCACAGTGGTGTAGGGGGCCCCACAGCCCCGCTAAAGGGCAGCTTGTCATTTTGAATTATTGTCTTTGTTTACTATACCTGCCTTGGCGCAGAGGGGCATATTGGTGTGCCAATCTGGCGCCGGGGTGCCGAAACCTTACTACCCCACCCACAGGGGGGCCTGCCCCACCATTTTTGGGGACCCTCTCCCCACACCCCAAATCAAGGGTGGGGGTGTATCTCACGCAGCCGTTTGTAGGGGGCCCAGGGAGGCCTGGATGAGGTGCCCCCGCCACCCATTTGGGGTGAGGGGGGAGAGGGCCCCCAAAAATGGTGGGACTTTCCCCCCAGTGGGTGGGGCAGTAAGGATTGCGCACCCCGGGGCCAGATTGGCACATCAACGTGCCTCTCTGCACCAAGGGGAGTTGGGTTACCAAAGGAAAAAAGTGAAAATGGTGGAACGCTTTTTAGGGGGGGCTGTGGGGCACCCCAAAGGGTCGGGGAATTTTCAAATGGGATGGGGTCTTGACCCCCACCCGCAATGGAGTGGGTGCCATGTCATGCAGCCCTCCCTGGGACCAGATATCTGCTCCTAGGAACGGACGCCTGAGCTCAGGGAGGAGTGCAGGACAGGCCCCCCCCTTATTGCCCCTGGGGAGGGCTACATGAGATGGGCCGCCCCTCCAATTGGGGTGGGGGTGGAGAGGGCCATCAAAAATTGTGGGACAGGACCCCAGTGGGTGGGGCAGTAAGGGTTGTGCAACCTGGGGCCAGATTGGCACACCAATGTGCCCCTCTGCGCCAAGGCAAGTTTCGTAAAGAAAGAAAAAAATGGAAAATGGTGGAACGCATTTTAGGGGGGGTGTGGGGCACCAAAAGGGACAGGGAATTTTCTAATGGGATGGGGCATTGACCTCCCCACCCCCCACCCGCAATGGAGTGGGTGCCATGTCATGCAGCCCTCTCTGGAACCAGATATCTGCTCCTAGGAAGGGATGCCTGAGGCTAGGGAGGAGTGCAGGACAGCCCCCCCCCCTTATCTGCCCCCAGGGAGGGCTACATTTTGCTGGTGTGACCGTAGGTAACACATGTTTTTTGTTTTGTTTACAACTTTTTCTACCCGAGCAGCTGCAATGTTATGTGAGTACTATTTTTTATTATTCTATGGTTAGGGCCCACTGTCAGTGGGGTGGGTGAGACTGGGGCTGGATTGTTTGGTGGTGTGGGTGGGAATGGCCCCTCTGGGCAGATCACCTCCAACTGTCCTGGAGATGCGGATGGGTTGCATTACAGCTTTTCCCTTCGGGGAGGTATTGGCACACTGCCGAAACTCCTTGGTGGGGAGAAACTGTAACGCAGGGCAGCCAAGGCTCCAGCAAAGTCGGCAGTAATATCCCTGGCCTTGGGCACCCTTCTCCCATGAGGGTCTTTGCCGGGGGTTCTGAGTAATAAATTCTGGGCCGATTTGCGTAAGTCAGACCTCTGTGGATTCCCACGGGTGTCCTCTTTTGGGAAATGCATGGGGTTCCCTGTTTTCCTTGGTGGCTTGGACACCCGAGACCCATATCTGTATGTTTTGCTTGTCTGGAGAAAGTGTGAAATTCAGGTGTCAAAACAGACTTGGGGTTACCTGTGTTTTAGGCTTTCCCCTGGGTGTCCAGGTAGGTTCACCCACACATGTGAGGTACCGCTTTCATCGGGACACCTGTGGGAACACGGGACAGTAGGCCATGTATTGTTGGCGGCGTGTTTCGATGGGTGAGCTGAGTGAAATGTGCGGAAAATGCGTTTTTTGCCCCACATTTTCGACTTTGCGGGGGTGTCTGGGTAATAAATTCTGTGCCAATTTGCACAAATCATACCTCTGCGGATTCCCACGGGTGTCCTCTTTTCGGAAATGCATGGGGTTCCCTGTTTTCCTTGGTGGCTTCGACACCCGAGGCCCATATCTGTATGTTGTGCTTGTCTGGAGAAAGTGTGCATTTCAGGTGTCAAAACAGAATTGGGGTTACCTGTGTTTTAGGCTTTCCCCTTGGCGCCCAGGTAGGTGCACCCACGCATGTGAGGTACCGTTTTCATCGGGACACCTGTGGGAACGCAGCAAGGTATAACATTTGTTGTGTTTGTGTGGTTTTCATAACGTTTTGACCCATTTGCTGTTGCCCTTTGTCACACAACCCTTTCATTTCCCAATTGTGACCGACATTTAGTCGCTGCTTTAGGCACCATACACTTTTGTAAACTGCACAAGTCACCTACCCTTGAAAAGGTCTGCCTGTGCTCTTTCAAAAAATGTATGCTTGCTGTTCCTCACCACATTGGTTTTCCCGATTTACACATGCTAAGTGCGTCTGTTCAGGCAGTGAGCATAAAACTCCTGTGTACCATACCATGGATCTGTGTTTGGCTTGTGGTATTGCTTGTTTTATAAAACACTACAAAAAATGTGTTCTTTCCTAACTGCAAGAGTCGGGGGAATGTATTGGAGCATTGATTTTCTCAAAATTCATAGAAGCCATTGCCGTACCAAGCCAACCAAGTCCAAAATACCTTTTTTCTGTCATTTTCCCGCTTTTCCCCCAATCTATGGCATTTTCCCCTACCTAGTTGTTTCCTGACCTATGCAAATCACCCCTTCCTAAACTTTGAATGTTGTCTCCTTTTCAGAAATATATTCCTTTCTATCCTCCAATTCGGTTTTCCTACCCTTTTCTTCTATTCCGTCCATGCATGTCCAATTGGCAAAAATGGCCCAAATCGTCTACCTCTCACAAAACAGTTGATAACCACGTCAAAATAATTTATTTTCGTTTCCACTCAACCTTTTCTTGAAAGCCAGGAAATTGGGGAATTCAGCACAGCAAACCATTTGTTCCTAGCTCTTACAGGGAAAAAAAATCACAGGCTTCTTTGTACATTAGTTTATTGGCATTTTTTGAAAAAACCCAAATTCTCTCCCTTTTTGCTTATTTTCATCTTACCCCCCTACCACAACCTATGATTCCTGGGTGGCGTTACGACTGCCTACATGTGGGAAAAGAGGAGCCACATTTGGCTGAGATATCTCATGTAACAAAAGAGTTACAAGGCATTGAATGGCCACATACCGAAATCACCAAAAAAGGCACTGGCACTGGTGGGAAATACCCATGGCACTTAAAGGGTTAATGAATATCAGGATAACACCACACAGTGATTTAAGAGATAGTAGAGCAATATCAATATAAAAGTACAAAGAAAATGTATGTTTTCAAAAATGATGTATTGCTTGTCATGCTCTCTCTCTCTTAAAATTGCACCTGTACATTTAAAATTTTTACAATGATGATGATGAACTGAAAATGTGTTTAACCCCTTATATCCCACTCTGTAGGTGCAACGATGGCAGAGAGTAGTTCCTTGGTTACAAATAGAATTGAGGTAGATAGACATAGGAATAGTATAACTGTCACTAGAGCGTATTCTTATGAGTGCAGCCTTTATTTCACGGCCATTGTTTTCTCCACCATCTTATTGTGTTTGGGATGGTATTGGAGTATTACTTTTATTGTTGGAGGGGGTGGGGGAAAACTAATACAAGAAGGGAGAAAACTAATATGGGACTATAATACTTTTTAAAAATAGTACCACACTACACAGAAATCATACAAAAGTGTCATCACAGCTTGAGCCATTCGTAATGAATGAAGGTGAAAATGTAATTCATGTACATGACGACTCCTTTTCCACTGCAGCAATGTTTGCAATACCACTGAGTAACTTGTACGCAACCAGATATCCTACCTCAAATATAAATGGTGCATATACACTATCCCCTGCTGACGTGCCAGAGGTATTTCTGAACACTCAATACTGTCAGCTTTATATTGACACAAAGGCAACACCTGATGTGGGTTTCTTTCCATTTATCGCTCATATCCTTTCAGTGCACACAAAACGCCCAGTGTCGATAGTAGGAGGTGCAAACGATCATTAACTAAGTTAATACTTAGGCAGAAGCGGCAAACAAAAAACACAAAATATGACGCCTACCACAAGTACCACTGTGCTGGATACGTTTAATAAAGTGAAGAGGTAGGACCAAGGCTTATGAGCCGTCGGTGTGGACAGCACACCCTCTAGCCCAAATTCAATTTTTTCATATGTTTGTTTGTTCTTTTCCAAATTTTCCCAATCACGAAAAATAAAACAGTATAACTGGAGCACTTTGTTATGCAAGTATATACTCTATTTATTTTGAGAATTATTCAAGAACTTTCAGTTAACGCGTTGACTGAAGCAGAAACTTTTGGAGAGATACTGGCTGACATAAATAATCGTTTGGAAGGATATAAGACAGACCTGGAAAACAAAGATTTGAAAGTTTCGCCGTTATACTTACGATTACCTCAACAATGAGGTTTATACATGGGCGGATCGATATCAAACAACACAAACATGTCCGTCTAATACATCTACAGACAATAGCAGTTCAGAAAGAGACTCAACCAGAGGAGAGAGCACGATTAGACAACATCCAGTAGCAAGTACCTCGGACGCAGCAACAACAGCACAGAGTTGTGAAAAGAACATTGAGATTCCATTGAGAGATTTTTTAGGACAAAGACCAAAGGGAAAAGAACGAAGAGGGGAAGGAGGAAAAGGACAAGGAGTGACCACCAGGTTCCAAATGAATCGGACTTAGTTGTCAACTTATCAGATCATACTCTTACCAAGCGAGAAAATCAAACATTACAGAAAGGCTTAACATTTGTGCCAATTTACAATACCAACCTAAGTGTGGTGGAACGACCTCCTGAAATGGGCTGACGCTGAGACCACGTTGTGGTATGATGCAGTCAGTAGGGGGGAAGAAGAGGTGGGCCCACTCATAGCTTGGAGGCAAGTGGTTGCCACACTGGCGAGATCTTCCATCGTCGACTCCAATGAAAGTGATATTAGCGGACAAGAGGAAGGGGACCTGCCCCCGGATTAGAAGAAATTAAGGCAATGAGGGGAAGCTCGAGTTAAAGGAGAAGGAGGAGGGATGACTCTAATATGTAACATGAAACAAGTGCCACGTTGGTAGTAACCGCGACAGTCAGTGTGTTGGTTATGTTTTGTATGTTGTGAAAATCAATAAAAATATATATATTTTTTTAAAAAACGTACAATACCAACCTATTTAACACCAAAGCAGAACTACATAAATTGATGTAAAAATTAAAGTTGAAGGTCTTCTTTGCCGAACTTCCAGCACAACAAATGAAAGAATTTCAATTCTAGAATTTAAGCCCAAAAGCTGTTTTATCACACTGATCAATGTGCCTGTAATAGATATCTTCGAGAAGATGGTCTTAAAGGACTTAAATAAAGTAAATTTCGGGAAGACAAACTATAATAATCTAAGTCGGGAGAATTATTTATCATCAAATCATTATACACAGACACAAAAATAACAATCAGACCAGCCAACAAGGCAGGAGCCCTTGTCCTCATGTATACAGATGACTACAAAAAGGAATGCAGAAGACAATTGAATGACCACACGGTATATGCCAAAATAGACCATGATCCTACCAACTAGATAGCCCAGAAATTGGAGGAATTACTACATAAAGCAGAAGAGAGAGGATTAATCACAGCAAAGACAAGGGCATATTTACAGAACAAACAACCAACGGTCCCACACTTTTATACCTGCTATCCAATATTCACAAAAGCCTCATTTGTCCCCCAGGGAGACCAATTGTAGAGGCAACAGACGGATATTACAACTGCCAGGAATGTACCTTGATCATTTTTTGAACCTGGCCATCCAGAAAACATCAACATACATAAAAGACAGTACCCACTTCCTTAAGATCCTAGAAGGTATCGAATTAATGTCACAGGATATACTATTCACAATTGACGTCACAAGTCTTTATACAAGCATACTGCATGACCTTGGTCAAGAGGTGGTTGAGTGGATGCTACTACAGGAAGGAGAAATTGGTGCGGCAAAGGAATTCCTTATGTCATTACTAGCATTCATTACAGTTAATTCTCACTTTAAATATGAAGAAGACTCTTACTTGCAAGTGTCTGGCACAGCAATGGGGGCCACTATGGCCCCTTTGCATGCCAATAGATTAATGCACCATTTTGAAGCTCATCACATCCTAGAAAGTGCCAGGTGGAAAGATAAGATTAAGATCTGGATAATATTTATAGACAACATCTTTGGAGTTTGGAATGGGAGTTTAAATCTCACTTTCTCAATTTCTTGAAGAGATCAATCAGATTGATCAAGAATTCAATTCCCTGTCGAGATAGGCGAACCAGATATACACTATTTGGATGTCAAAGTTCATGTTAAAAACCTACAGATAACCACCTCACTATACACAAAGCCTACTGACAGAAATAACCTCTTACACGTATGAACTTTCACCCATCGAACACTTTATACAATTTACCATATGGCCAAATGATAAGGTTAAATCGATCATCAGTGACCCAGTAGAATGCGAACAAGAACTTGGCAAACTGAGGAACAAATTGAAAGACAGAGGTTATCCAGAGACAGACCTTCAATCAGCTACTGAAAAAGTTGGTACACGTACACGTGATGAGCTTTTGCAGACCACACTGAAAAAGACAGCACCAACAATAGTTTACGTCTCTCGTTACTCAACCCAGAGCGCACACATCAAGAAATATATTAACAAGCATTGGAACATTTTGACGAGCGACAGCCGCACTAAAGATCTGTTTGCACCAATGTTTATGTATCAACCAGTAGCAATTTGAGAGACTTACTAGTGAACACAAGAGGAACCAGCAATAAAACAACAACAAAGATCAACAAACAATAAACCTTCCCATGTTTAAACTGCAGTAGCTGCAATAACATAATCAAAGGCAACACAGTTTCACATCCACAGACAGGAGAAAACATCAGAATTCTGAATATGCAATATATTGCATAAGGTGCCCCTGCGGCCTGTACTACGTAGGAGAGACAGGACGAAAAGTAAGAACTCGCATGAACGAACACAAATCATGCATACGCAACAACAATCCTACATCACCTGTTGCTAGACATTTCAATACAGAACACCATAACGTTGCACAGTTGAGATTTCAGGTCCTGGAAGTTATTGCAAAGAGGGAACAAAATCGAGATATAAAAAGATTCAGACAACAAATATTTTGCATCAGTCTCAATGACGAGACATAACAAATATGTTGTTGGAAGATACAAGAGAGGGGATGAAAAAACTGTACGCTTGAATAGACCTTGGAGTTGAAGAGACTGTTCGACACAACCACATTGCTGAATTTAAATAATGGACCTAATGCATGGATTGAATAAGCATGGCAACTGTTTTAGAACGGTAATATTGATCTAGATAAAGATGCACTGAAAACCTTTGTCTATAAATCATTACAACACGCTGGAAGGTGTCAGTAATAATATTGTTTATGAACATATTATGATGATACATGATGTAATTAAGGAATGTATAAATGGTGATGACTCTTTAGCAAGTTGGTCCACAACCTGCAGAAATCGTAGTGGGAGAAAGGCATTTGTCACACACGCATACATCAAGGAGGTAGGATACACAAGCGTGATGCTTCCTTTTTTCAAATGGCTCTAATATAAAAATGGAGCTGATTTGTAACAGTCACATATATCATAGTATGTCAAACATGCTATGCTAATATTATTGATTCACAGGCATACATTGTATATATACATGATTGCGGCAGCGTCACGGTAAAGACATATTTTAGAGCTTTACATTTATTGTTTTCAGCTTTATACACATGTACATTTTTTAGTTGATCAATAATAATTTAGGGTACAGAATGTGTATTTACAAACACAATAATCTAGTTTGTTTGGGTGAGCCATTAGTAACATTAACTAATGGCCCCCACGTTAGTACGACATAATCACCTAGCAAAAAAAGAATAGCGTTGCCATTTCCATGGCAACACAGAATACTTAACGATCTGACACACGCGCGGCTTTTTGATCACAGGTCAGTGAGCCATATACATTAGCATAACATGGTCTCTTGGACCCTCACGGTTCTTGGGCACTATCTACTAATACAAAAGGATAAAAGGATAAAATGATTAATCACGTAATGATACACTCTAATATTATCTAAAAATGAATATAGAGTAAAAAACGGCAATAGAAACGGGCAAGCATCTAACTACACAAAGCCACGCCACAGTATTAGTGTTTAACATAGGGTGATGCCAAGAAAATTCACAAACAAGTGTTGCAGTGTGACTTTCACTGCGACTAGCCACAAAATGAGATTTATGGATAATAACAATCTAACAATGTGAATGCAGATATTTTTAAATGTGGACTGTGTGAAGAATTAGAATCATCTGTGCATTTTGTCTCTACCTATATGTGATTACATGTTGGTCTGTCTACTGTGGGTGCCCTGTTACTGTTTTAAATTCTATAATTGCTTTTTTACATGTTGGTGATGATGCGCACATGAAATGTATTGTAAAATGTATGTGTATAGAAAGCTTTTGTCTAAACAAGCAGACAAGGACTGTGATTGTTTTGGATAGAAAGATCAAAACATGTGGCCCCGAAGAAGGACAGAAGTCCTAAATGCATAGGCCTTACACATGTTCCTTTTGTGCCTCTAAATTAATACACCACGTTTTTGGTGTTGTGAAGCAAAATAAATAAAGCATATACTTGCATAACAAAGTGCTCCAGTTATATTGTCTTATTTTTCGTGATTGGGAAAATTTGGAAAAGAACAAACAAACATATGAAACAACTGACCCTACTTGGCCTAGAGGGTGTGCGGTCCACACCGACGGCTCATAAGCCTTGGTCCTACCTCTTCATTCTGATATGAGCACCACAGGGAGACAGGCCACAAAACGGTAGCTGCTATGTGTGTTCACTGATACCTCATGCATCGGGGACACCTAAGGTTTTGGTGCTACAAGAATCCCCCTTAGTGGAAGCCCAGAGTCTCGTTCATCTCACACTATGTAGGATGAGGAGCACCTTCCAGGCACACACAGTAAACCTACAATTGCTTCCTCCTGATGAAAAGCTGTGAAAAAAGAAGCCTCAAGGTACAACATGCTTTAAAGAGCCATTCTTTGCAAAAAACGGGACAATGTTCACTGAAAACAAATGGCAAGACGCAACAGTGATGTCTAAGGCAGAGGCGTTACATGGCTTATCAGACAAAAGACTGCAATGACTGGAAGACATATGTTCCACGGCTGGTCACAACACATCACAAAACTAACATGGGTCACAGCTCTCGAAAAAAACAATCAAGATCCGGCATTAAGAAAAATACGAACTGTGTTTCCAGGGGGAGGGAAGAGTACCTCCGGGCTCCAACACGCTGCAACAGAACTCTTGTAATACCTGACATGGGAAAAGGATCAGCTGCATTGATAGACCACTATTGGTTGTGCGGCAAACAGGCATACTTGCACCTCCCATCATCGTGGAGGGGCCACTGTGCTCTGGCAACAGTGCACTCTGCACTGCTGGTGATTACAGAGGAACACATCAAGGGGCAAGGGGTGCCCAATCCATGGAGGCTGACACCCAAACCTGCAAGCGAAGAGCCCCCATCTATGATGTGGTATCAGAAGATAAGCTGCAAGATCAAGGATCCCGCAGGAAGAGAGCATCCAATGACCTCTCAAACGACTCTTCAAACCTCTTGGTGCAAATACCTGATCAGTATGAGCTATTCAACTCAGCACAGACATTTCTTACATCAGTTATTCCCAGCATCCAAGCATGAGCAAATGCCAAGTGGCTTAAAATTGTGCACTGGGAACTAATCCAGCTGGCCAATGACACAGAAGGATTCAATGTGATAAAGGTAGAACTAAGAGCACTAAGACTGATGACAATGCAAAAGCGTTACATGCTCGAGCTGCTCACGGCTATGGAAGGCAGTGTTTGCCGAAAAATCGGGAGTGCATGTTGCACTTTCGTGCCTTCTTCAGATGCTGAAAATGGAACACTTTCACATGTGATATCAGCAGTACATGAACTCGGAGTGCGGATGAAAGAAGAAGGTGGCGTTGAAGTGACTGGGTTCAGCGTGTCATTCGACTGGGTACTGGGTACCATCGTGGCTCAGTACTGCAATGCAGTTACTGGGTCCTATTATTTTCTTCCTCCTGCTGATCTTCTGTGTGTGCCAACTGGGAGTACGATTTTGTGCAGAGGCAATTCCTAATAGTCCGATGATGATGGTGACTGTAGGCAATCCACATAGAAACAGGAAAATGCCTCATGGTACTAGGGAAGCCCAAGTACAAACGGGAAAGTGACAAACCTAAATATCGCACGGTGGCCATTTACAATACAGGGTATATAATAGCCACTCTATGGCACACAGCGATCTAACAGCCCCAAGATTTGGAGAACTATAAGGAGGTATGGGTTGACCTGGCGGGGGCTGGAGGGGACATTTATATGATGTGTACTCCTGAGGAATATGTGTGGCATTGGGAAAGTTTAAGAAGCGTGTGCTGTGCATGGATGCCAATAAAGGGTACACGTGCATGGGATGGAGCAGTAAAAAGGGCAGAGGAATGTAGAAGTGCCACAGTGTTGGGAGAGAAGATAGTCTATTTTGCCCCCCGCACCACTCCCGCATGCACAGATTTCACTTGTGCTGAAGGTGGGAGACGTCCCCCCCTCAGAGCAACTGTAATCTGTGTTAATTACTAATTAATGACAAACAAGGAAATCTTGCAATTAGGCTTTACTAATGCACGAAGACCACATTTAGGTAACTCACCAGATGCCATTTTTTACTAGGCCCGAAAAATTATCTCCCAAAGCCTGTTTCTCCCTCGGTCCCACACTGCAGACAGCCAGCCCAGGCCCCCACCCCACTGCCTCCTGCTAGCTTCGCACAAACCCTGTTCTCACGGAAGTTCAGCAATTCATTGTTGCAACCTTTAGTGCTATCCTAGAATAGATGAGCTCACTGCACTGTGTGAGACCAAAACAGGCCCTCGCCTAAGAGCCCATCTGTTTCCACTAACCTGCTTGTGCCCTTTTCGACCACCACCCTGCTAGGCTGTAAACTACCAGACCACTGACTCTTTGTTCCTTGATACTGATATACATCTGGGCCCCTGTAGTGACCCAAAAAGGACACTGCCGATAGCCCCGACCCCAGACACACACATATTTCTTTCTAACCATAACACTTGTCCATTCATATCATGAGGCATTGGGTAGATCAAAACCTCCAAGGTGGGCACCTGGAGGATTAATCACAGCAAAGACAAGGGCATATTTACAGAACAAACAACCAACGGTCCCACACTTTTATACCTGCTATCCAATATTCACAAAAGCCTCATTTGTCCCCCAGGGAGACCAATTGTAGAGGCAACAGACGGATATTACAACTGCCAGGAATGTACCTCGATCATTTTTTGAACCTGCCCATCCAGAAAACATCAACATACATAAAAGACAGTACCCACTTCCTTAAGATCCTAGAAGGTATCGAATTAATGTCACAGGATATACTATTCACAATTGACGTCACAAGTCTTTATACAAGCATACTGCATGACCTTGGTCAAGAGGTGGTTGAGTGGATGCTACTACAGGAAGGAGAAATTGGTGCGGCAAAGGAATTCCTTATGTCATTACTAGCATTCATTACAGTTAATTCTCACTTTAAATATGAAGAAGACTCTTACTTGCAAGTGTCTGGCACAGCAATGGGGGCCACTATGGCCCCTTTGCATGCCAATAGATTAATGCACCATTTTGAAGCTCATCACATCCTAGAAAGTGCCAGGTGGAAAGATAAGATTAAGATCTGGATAATATTTATAGACAACATCTTTGGAGTTTGGAATGGGAGTTTAAATCTCACTTTCTCAATTTCTTGAAGAGATCAATCAGATTGATCAAGAATTCAATTCCCTGTCGAGATAGGCGAACCAGATATACACTATTTGGATGTCAAAGTTCATGTTAAAAACCTACAGATAACCACCTCACTATACACAAAGCCTACTGACAGAAATAACCTCTTACACGTATGAACTTTCACCCATCGAACACTTTATACAATTTACCATATGGCCAAATGATAAGGTTAAATCGATCATCAGTGACCCAGTAGAATGCGAACAAGAACTTGGCAAACTGAGGAACAAATTGAAAGACAGAGGTTATCCAGAGACAGACCTTCAATCAGCTACTGAAAAAGTTGGTACACGTACACGTGATGAGCTTTTGCAGACCACACTGAAAAAGACAGCGCCAACAATGCGTCACTGTCTCCCGAGCCCTGGTTCTCTCAAGGCTGGACTACTGTAACAGCCTCTATCTAAATCTGCCTGCCTCCACTCTCCGCCCTCTGCAACTTATCCAGAACAGAAGTGCGAGACTTGTTCTTGGCCTCAAGCCCAGGGACCGTATCTCTCCTGGACTGAAATCTCTTCACTGGCTCCCAGTGGCTGCGAGGATTAAGTTCAAAACCCTCTGCATTGTCCACAAGGCCTTCTGGGGCCTGGGGCCTAAATACCTTCAACTCTCTCTTCCTAAATATCTTCCTTCACGAGCCCTTCGCTCATCCGTCTCAAACTCCCTCATGGTCAGCCGCTTCTCGAAGCAACGAGCTGGGGGTAGATCTCTCTCCGCAGCAGGGGCCACCCTCTGGAACAGCCTTCCTGCCTCCCTGAAACTTGAGGAGAACCATCTCCGGTTCCGGAAGCACCTCAAAACCTTCCTCTTCGCCTTCTCTCTCCCTCTCCCCTGCTAAACCTGCTTAACTCCCCACTGAATTCTGCACTTAACCTGCATCTGGGCCACTCTCAGCGACCTCGGTCCAGGGCCCAGCCACTCTCCACTTGCACTGCCTCCCCTGGCCCCCCCTGCACCGTGGGACTGTCACTGTATCCCTACAGCCCCCTTCCCAGCACTTGCTCTGCACTTACCTCGCACTTGCCACCAGCTGGCCCTTTTTATTCATTATTTATTTTACGCTACTTACCTTGTACTGCACTTTCCCCCCCACCTCCTCCCCTTGCACTTTCTCCTTTTTCCCCTTACCTCGGCACTTGCGCGATCTGAATGACACCTGGCCTAGTAGGATCGTTTGTCTGTCTTTCCCTTGTTTCCCCCCCCCCCGCCTCGTCGCGCCTTGAAACACTTGTGTATAGGCGCGTTACAAATACAAATACCATATCATAACAATAGTTTACGTCTCTCGTTACTCAACCCAGAGCGCACACATCAAGAAATATATTAACAAGCATTGGAACATTTTGACGAGCGACAGCCGCACTAAAGATTTGTTTGCACCAATGTTTATGTATCAACGCAGTAGCAATTTGAGAGACTTACTAGTGAACACAAGAGGAACCAGCAATAAAACAACAACAAAGATCAACAAACAATAAACCTTCCCATGTTTAAACTGCAGTAGCTGCAATAACATAATCAAAGGCAACACAGTTTCACATCCACAGACAGGAGAAAACATCAGAATTCTGAATATGCAATATATTGCATAAGGTGCCCCTGCGGCCTGTACTACGTAGGAGAGACAGGACGAAAAGTAAGAACTCGCATGAACGAACACAAATCATGCATACGCAACAACAATCCTACATCACCTGTTGCTAGACATTTCAATACAGAACACCATAACGTTGCACAGTTGAGATTTCAGGTCCTGGAAGTTATTGCAAAGAGGGAACAAAATCGAGATATAAAAAGATTCAGACAACAAATATTTTGCATCAGTCTCAATGACGAGACATAACAAATATGTTGTTGGAAGATACAAGAGAGGGGATGAAAAAACTGTACGCTTGAATAGACCTTGGAGTTGAAGAGACTGTTCGACACAACCACATTGCTGAATTTAAATAATGGACCTAATGCATGGATTGAATAAGCATGGCAACTGTTTTAGAACGGTAATATTGATCTAGATAAAGATGCACTGACAACCTTTGTCTATAAATCATTACAACACGCTGGAAGGTGTCAGTAATAATATTGTTTATGAACATATTATGATGATACATGATGTAATTAAGGAGTGTATAAATGGTGATGACTCTTTAGCAAGTTGGTCCACAACCTGCAGAAATCGTAGTGGGAGAAAGGCATTTGTCACACACGCATACATCAAGGAGGTAGGATACACAAGCGTGATGCTTCCTTTTTTCAAATGGCTCTAATATAAAAATGGAGCTGATTTGTAACAGTCACATATATCATAGTATGTCAAACATGCTATGCTAATATTATTGATTCACAGGCATACATTGTAAATATACATGATTGCGGCAGCGTCACGGTAAAGACATATTTTAGAGCTTTACATTTATTGTTTTCAGCTTTATACACATGTACATTTTTTAGTTGATCAATAATAATTTAGGGTACAGAATGTGTATTTACAAACACAATAATCTAGTTTGTTTGGGTGAGCCATTAGTAACATTAACTAATGGCCCCCACGTTAGTACGACATAATCACCTAGCAAAAAAAGAATAGCGTTGCCATTTCCATGGCAACACAGAATACTTAACGATCTGACACACGCGCCGCTTTTTGATCACAGGTCAGTGAGCCATATACATTAGCATAACATGGTCTCTTGGACCCTCACGGTTCTTGGGCACTATCTACTAATACAAAAGGATAAAAGGATAAAAGGATTAATCACGTAATGATACACTCTAATATTATCTAAAAATGAATATAGAGTAAAAAACGGCAATAGAAACGGGCAAGCATCTAACTACACAAAGCCACGCCACAGTATTAGTGTTTAACATAGGGTGATGCCAAGAAAATTCACAAACAAGTGTTGCAGTGTGACTTTCACTGCGACTAGCCACAAAATGAGATTTATGGATAATAACAATCTAACAATGTGAATGCAGATATTTTTAAATGTGGACTGTGTGAAGAATTAGAATCATTTTGGACATCTGTGCATTTTGTCTCTACCTATATGTGATTACATGTTGGTCCGTCTACTGTGGGTGCCCTGTTACTGTTTTAAATTCTATAATTGCTTTTTTACATGTTGGTGATGATGCGCACATGAAATGTATTGTAAAATGTATGTGTATAGAAAGCTTTTGTCTAAACAAGCAGACAAGGACTGTGATTGTTTTGGATAGAAAGATCAAAACATGTGGCCCCGAAGAAGGACAGAAGTCCGAAATGCATAGGCCTTACACATGTTCCTTTTGTGCCTCTAAATTAATACACCACGTTTTTGTTGTTGTGAAGCAAAATAAATAAAGCATATACTTGCATAACAAAGTGCTCCAGTTATATTGTCTTATTTTTCGTGATTGGGAAAATTTGGAAAAGAACAAACAAACATATGAAACAACTGACCCTACTTGGCCTAGAGGGTGTGCGGTCCACACCGACGGCTCATAAGCCTTGGTCCTACCTCTTCATTCTGATATGAGCACCACAGGGAGACAGGCCACAAAACGGTAGCTGCTATGTGTGTTCACTGATACCTCATGCGTCGGGGACACCTAAGGTTTTGGTGCTACAAGAATCCCCCTTAGTGGAAGCCCAGAGTCTCGTTTATCTCACACTATGTAGGATGAGGAGCACCTTCCAGGCACACACAGTAAACCTACAATTGCTTCCTCCTGATGAAAAGCTGTGAAAAAAGAAGCCTCAAGGTACAACATGCTTTAAAGAGCCATTCTTTGCAAAAAACGGGACAATGTTCACTGAAAACAAATGGCAAGACGCAACAGTGATGTCTAAGGCAGAGGCGTTACATGGCTTATCAGACAAAAGACTGCAATGACTGGAAGACATATGTTCCACGGCTGGTCACAACACATCACAAAACTAACATGGGTCACAGCTCTCGAAAAAAACAATCAAGATCCGGCATTAAGAAAAATACGAACTGTGTTTCCAGGGGGAGGGAAGAGTACCTCCGGGCTCCAACACGCTGCAACAGAACTCTTGTAATACCTGACATGGGAAAAGGATCAGCTGCATTGATAGACCACTATTGGTTGTGCGGCAAACAGGCATACTTGCACCTCCCATCATCGTGGAGGGGCCACTGTGCTCTGGCAACAGTGCACTCTGCACTGCTGGTGATTACAGAGGAACACATCAAGGGGCAAGGGGTGCCCAATCCATGGAGGCTGACACCCAAACCTGCAAGCGAAGAGCCCCCATCTATGATGTGGTATCAGAAGATAAGCTGCAAGATCAAGGATCCCGCAGGAAGAGAGCATCCAATGACCTCTCAAACGACTCTTCAAACCTCTTGGTGCAAATACCTGATCAGTATGAGCTATTCAACTCAGCACAGACATTTCTTACATCAGTTATTCCCAGCATCCAAGCATGAATAAATGCCAAGTGGCTTAAAATTGTGCACTGGGAACTAATCCAGCTGGCCAATGACACAGAAGGATTCAATGTGATAAAGGTAGAACTAAGAGCACTAAGACTGATGACAATGCAAAAGCGTTACATGCTCGAGCTGCTCACGGCTATGGAAGGCAGTGTTTGCCGAAAAATCGGGAGTGCATGTTGCACTTTCGTGCCTTCTTCAGATGCTGAAAATGGAACACTTTCACATTTGATATCAGCAGTACATGAACTCGGAGTGCGGATGAAAGAAGAAGGTGGCGTTGAAGTGACTGGGTTCAGCGTGTCATTCGACTGGGTACTGGGTACCATCGTGGCTCAGTACTGCAATGCAGTTACTGGGTCCTATTATTTTCTTCCTCCTGCTGATCTTCTGTGTGTGCCAACTGGGAGTACGATTTTGTGCAGAGGCAATTCCTAATAGTCCGATGATGATGGTGACTGTAGGCAATCCACATAGAAACAGGAAAATGCCTCATGGTACTAGGGAAGCCCAAGTACAAACGGGAAAGTGACAAACCTAAATATCGCACGGTGGCCATTTACAATACAGGGTATATAATAGCCACTCTATGGCACACAGCGATCTAACAGCCCCAAGATTTGGAGAACTATAAGGAGGTATGGGTTGACCTTGCGGGGGCTGGAGGGGACATTTATATGATGTGTACTCCTGAGGAATATGTGTGGCATTGGGAAAGTTTAAGAAGCGTGTGCTGTGCATGGATGCCAATAAAGGGTACACGTGCATGGGATGGAGCAGTAAAAAGGGCAGAGGAATGTAGAAGTGCCACAGTGTTGGGAGAGAAGATAGTCTATTTTGCCCCCCGCACCACTCCCGCATGCACAGATTTCACTTGTGCTGAAGGTGGGAGACGTCCCCCCCTCAGAGCAACTGTAATCTGTGTTAATTACTAATTAATGACTAACAAGGAAATCTTGCAATTAGGCTTTACTAATGCACGAAGACCACATTTAGGTAACTCACCAGATGCCATTTTTTACTAGGCCCGAAAAATTATCTCCCAAAGCCTGTTTCTCCCTCGGTCCCACACTGCAGACAGCCAGCCCAGGCCCCCACCCCACTGCCTCCTGCTAGCTTCGCACAAACCCTGTTCTCACGGAAGTTCAGCAATTCATTGTTGCAACCTTTAGTGCTATCCTAGAATAGATGAGCTCACTGCACTGTGTGAGACCAAAACAGGCCTTCGCCTAAGAGCCCATCTGTCTCCACTAACCTGCTTGTGCCCTTTTCGACCCCCACCCTGCTAGGCTGTAAACTACCAGACCACTGACTCTTTGTTCCTTGATACTGATATACATCTGGGCCCCTGTAGTGACCCAAAAAGGACACTGCCGATAGCCCCGACCCCAGACACACACATATTTCTTTCTAACCATAACACTTGTCCATTCGTATCATGAGGCATTGGGTAGATCAAAACCTCCAAGGTGGGCACCTGGCATGGAGATTCTAGGTTTATGGATACCGGGGTGCAGAGGGTACAATGCCTGCCCTATAACTTGTGTATGAACTCTGGGAACCACTGTTATATAGTTATACACACGGGTCATAAGTATGTAGTGTGTAGAATGTATGGTGTTAGGGTTCTGGAATGTAGCCATTCCAGAACCATCATTACATGTAATCTTCCCCGGCGGTGTTAGGCTCCGGGGGCTCCATAATTAAACCTCATTTGAGTAACTTGTGCCTCCTAGCACTTTATTACATTTGGTGACGGGGTGCCTACCTGTGCAATGAGCCCCCGGAGTTCCGCTCGGAGCCACGGCCGAGCATGTTGAGCTGTGCTGCCGCAGAAGTAGAGGGGAAGAAGGAGAGTGAAGATCCGATCCCAGCACTTCAGGGTGAGAGACTTCTGACGGGGCAGTGAAGTCTGACATCTCATCAGACCACATACAGAGGCGCACAAGTTGAGCTGCTCATGTATGGTTTGAGAAAAGAGGAGAAAAAAAGCCGTAGTTAGCAGCTCAAACGCTCTGCGAGCGCACGGCATCATTCAAACCTCTGGATGCTCCTGCAACTGACATATTGCTAGAAGAAAGGACCTAAAGGCGTGCCACAACATGGTGGCCATTTTCTACATAACATGGTTTCTATACAAAGTAACCATAGCAACCGCACTACAGAGCAAAGGAGGCAGTGAGAAACACATGGGATACATACGCATGCTTTTTAATGAAACTAGGGAACTATAAAGAATAAAAGTGAAATTATCAGCCAAGAACACATGCCAAATATGCACATGTACTTTATGTAAAAACTGTGTGAATTGCACATCCTGCTAAGAGAGTTAATCTCAACAAGTGACACTCTTTAATAGAACTCAAACCAGCAATCCATGTTGCTTTTGACACTTGAAGAATTATAATAACAAGAAAACAACAACAGAACTGTCAAGCAGGACAAAACTCACCCAAATTTCATTATATGAAGTAAGCTTATCTGCCTATCATTATGCAGCATGTTACAGCACTGATGCATTTTCTCCCACTTCCCGGCAACCCCACATGCCCATGGGAACAATGGGTTGATGGATTCCAGGTATACGTGAGGGCTGTGGGTGTCAACAAATGCAACGATGACCTCAAAGAAGCTACGCTACTAAACTGTATTGGGGCAGAACCTTTAAAGATTTTCAGGGCACTCCCTGACTTTGATGGGTCAGAAAGTGGTTCTGGCGGTAACAATCGCAAGTTAAGTGTGCATTAGGAAAACTAGATCAACATTTTGGAAACAAAACAAACGTTGTATTGGAAAATACACATTTTCTTCGAGACGTCAAATGAAAGAATCAATAGATGTTTTATATTGCAGCTTTAGTGGACTCATGTCCACATGCAGATTTACTGGAGTGGGTGAAGAATATCTAAGGGATCAACTAGTGCTAAATGTGGCTGATTCACACATACAACAGAGATTGTGGCAGACTAAATATCCATCACTAGAGCAGGCAGTAGAGATTGCTAGGACTATGGAATTTGGTGATCACTATAATGAGAGAAAGGTTGGAAAAAACTGAGGACAAATAAATCAAAATGGTCCAAGAGGAAGTAAGAGAAGAGAATGAAGAATCTTTGGTGGCAATGGTAAGGAGAATGTCCACTAACAATTCCAGTGCTAACTCAAAAAGAGGTAGAGATACTGGGTACAGGAATCAGAGCCAAAGCCGTTGTCAAAAATGTGGCTGGTATAAACACAAGGATACTGAGAAAGAATGCGCTGCTGCAGCTGTGGAATGTTACAAGTGCGGCCACATAGGTAATTTTGCCAAGGTGTGCAAGAACATTTGTGGAAGAGGGGGAAGAATTAGCAGATACTCTTTCAACAGACCACCAAGAAACACAGTGAGAGCGGTTGAGGAGAATCCAGGACCTGATAACATGCTAACCATCAGCAATGAGAACACACAGCATGTACAAATACTCACTGTCGCTGCAATAGAAGGAAATAAAGGACCGTGGGTAAATAAGAAAATAAATGGAATATCCCTACCTATCATGGTAGACACATGGTCTCCTTATACTATGGTCAATGTCAACACATTTGTCGAAGTACTGTCTGGCAACATGCAGAAGATTCAATGCACAGGAGTAAGGGTGACAGGGTATGGTAAAACCCCCATTAATGTCATTGCATGTAACTGGGTGAAGTTGCGTTTCCGTGACAGAGAAACATATTGTAGACTATATGTAGTGAAGAACGGTTTGTCCGTAGTAGGATGGAAAGAACAAGCTGCTCTGCGTGTCAGGATTCATCCTGGGGAGGAGGTTCCCATTTTGAGTGTTTTAAAGGACAATAATGACATTAAAGCCACACTTGCAAAACGATTCCCCAAGGTATTTAATGAGAAAATTGGACTTCTGGAGGGGTTTCAACACAAGAGAATTCTTAAGAAAGGGGCAATGCCCATAGCATATAAAGTAAGGGGTGTTCCCATCGGTACAAAAGAAGCATTGAAAAAATAACTTTCCCGATTGTGTGAGCAAGATATAATCGAGCCAATAGAAAGTTCAGAATGGTTAGCCCCTATAGTGTTGGTGAAAAAACCAGATTGGACCATAAAAATGTGTGTAAATCTGAGAGATCTTAACAAAAACCTCTGTATAGGCAGACATCCTCTTCCGAATATAGTAGAATTGCTAACAACCATGAAGCCGGCCAGGTTTTTCAGCACTTTGGACCTATCCTCGGCATACCACCAGATAGCCTTGGAAAAAGAATCTAAGTATTTAACATAATTTGTCACTCCTCTTGGTTCATTCATGTTTAAGAGGATGCCTTTTGGTCTTGCTTCGGCTGCGGCGGTGCTTCAAAGACTGATGTCAGTTTTATTTGGAGGTCTTGAAGGAGTAAATTGCTTCCAAGACGACATCTTAATATCCGCCAACACAGAAGAGGAACATGATGCAAAATTGATGGAAGTGCTGCAAGTAATTCAAAAGAGTGGCCTCACTTTGAAACTTGAAAAGTATAAAATCAAATGCGACAAAGTGTCATACTTGGGTCATTCTATTGATGCTGAGGGCATCAGTCCCAAGAAAGAGTTGATGAACACTATATTGGGCATCACTGAACCAGGAAACATGGACCAATGAAGACGTTTTTTGGGCATGACAGAGTACTACTCCAAATTTGTGAATGATTACACCAACAAAACTAAAAACATGAGAGAACTTGTGAAGAAATCCATGAAATATGTATGGTCAGAGTAGTGTAAAAGCAAATCTGAACAGAAAAAAGCCACAATTAATTAACCGCCAACACTAGGGATGTTTGATTGTAAGGCAAAAACCATAATCTCAGTTGATGCCAGCAAAATTGGTTTAGGAGGAGCATTAGAGCAACAGCAAGACAAGGGGTTAGTGACAATTGCATTTGCATCAAGAGACTTAAGAGATGCAGAATTTAATTACTCTACAATAGAGAGAGAAGCCTTGGGAGTAAAGTGGATATTGAAACACTTTAGGAACCTAGTGTGGGGATTACCTATTCTCCTGAAGACTGATCGTAAGCCATTAGTACACGTGTTGCAATCAAAGACACCGCATTTGATATCGCCAAGGATTAGATGTTGGATTTTGGACATAATGCAGTACAACATCTAGATAAATTATACTCCGGGCAAATTAAATTTAGTGGCTGATTGCCTTTCTAGGTTGCCTTTGGATTGGGCAGATGCTAATGCCAAACTAGAGAAAGAGTTGGGATGTGATGACATTATTGCTACCATAAACCCTGGCGTGACAAAAGATGAGTGGAAGAACTTAGCTGATATTGACCTGGAACAAGTAAATATCAGAGAAGCCATTAATAGCGATTGGAACAAGTTTGACCAAAGTTTAGGAGATTATGCCCAAATCAAAGAGGAAATGTGGATGGATTCTGAACACATTTATAGAGGAGATCGAGTCATCCCTCCAGTAAAACTAAGAAATAAAATAATCACTCTGGCCCATGAAGGACATTTGGGGAGAAATTTGACCCAGAGAAGAGTAAGAAGCAATTACTGGTGGCCTGGCATGTGGAGGGATGTTGAAGAAAGTGTCAGTAACTGCACTGCATGTGCTACAAGTGATAAAACAAAGAATGTGAGAAAAACACCTTTACAACCTGTAGAGATTCCCAATAGTTCTGGTAGACTATACCTCGAAGTGGGTTTAGTGGGGAGTTGTGGAAGGGAGTGTCACTACTGGAAAAATGTGGAACTTTTTAAGCAAGATTTTCAACAGAGAAGGTGACCCCAAAGAGATAGTTTCGGACAATTGTACCCAGTTTACCTCACTGGAATTTCAGGTATTTTTGAAGGAAAGAGCGATTTAACACATAACCACATCACTTTACCATCCCATAGCTAATGGACTGGTTGAGAGAATGAACACATTTGTGAAAGGTGTGATTCAATTGGCTATAGCCAACTCACTCTCCTGGAGAGAGGCCCTCGAGGAAGCTCTTTGCACATCTAGAACAACTCCACATTCCACCACTGATGTGGAATTGTTTACTATGATGCATGGCAGACTGGCATCTAATAGGTTGAGACCTGCATGGATGTTTAAAGATAACACCAATGTACATCTGACATTGAACCGATTATAAAGAGAGTGAGAGAAAAACAGGAAAAGTATAAATAATACTATGATTGCAGAAATGGAGTGAGGGGGAAAATTATTAAGGAAGGAGATTGGGTGTGCATCAAAGAATCCAAGAAAACACTGAAGGGTGAATCCAGGCTTAGATCACCACAGAGAGTACAAAGTTGCTCTGTGTTAGGGAGAATTCTCTGTAAAGGCTATTTTCCCAAACCTAGTGAGTCCCCCAGCAGCTTTGCTGGATTTTTGGGGTTTATTTTTTTCTCCTGCTAAAAGTGAGACTCTTTTCCTCCCACTCTTAGACATGATTTGAGGTGTTCCTTTGACTTTGTATGTGTTTTATGGGCTATGAGGTCCTTTACCCCATAGGGTTTCATGTGTTTTTGGTATGTGGGTTACACAGCACCCTCTGTGCCGTAACCCAGGGGTGTCGTAGCGACCCCCAAACATAGACTCCATACCCTGGGGCTGACTACTGTCTCCCAGGGCATGTAAAGTCACCATTGGCTTTACTAGTCTCAAATTGTGAACAGAACCAGTACAAACCATCATATTGTGGACGTACTGGTCGGGGCAATTCGATTGCCCCGGGGTCTGTTGTTCGAAGGGGGCACTGTCCAGTCCCCCGACTGAGTTTTGGCTGGTGGCAGTGGATACTACTTTTTATATTCGACCGCGAATATATTCCTATGGGATTTTCCCATTGTTCGTTGCTACCACTTTACTTTTTAATATAGCCTCGAACATACTGCCGGTTTATTAAATTAATATTAATTCACCGGTTGGTAATTTTTGCCGAAACGTGGTTCCAGAATGGCATTTGTGTTCGCTTCTGTGACTCCAACCCAAGTCAAGCCCTTTGTTCCACTTTTTGGCGTGCTTCTCCACAGAAGCCTCCAAAAGTGGTGCCACTCTGTCTGGGTACAACAGGGGGTGTGGGAGGGGGTTTAGGCACCCTGGATTGAGTTGCCTCAGCAACTCAAGTCGCACTCTTGTGTGATTGGCCCAAGAGGTGAGCCGCCCGGCTCACCACTTAGCATGTTTGATTGACAGCTAGGCTGAATGAATGGGGGGTTCCTGCATAAAAGCAGGGCTTTGGGGATTGGAGCTTCAGAAGTCACCACAGGACCTAAAGAATCCGAGGAGGGAGAAGCCGAGTCGACCTGCAACAACGACACCACCGGTGGACCCCTGCGGAACCGTCTCACCACTTTTCCCGGCGATAGAGGAGATCTCCAGCCCGGAGAGTCTTCTTCCTTTGACTGGTGGGGATAACCAGTTTGCCCGTCTTTTCGCCTTCCTGGACCATCTCGTGGCCGCCTTGCCCGTGCCAAGCACCCCGGCAACCGGAATACCACAGATCACCACTACCGCGAAGAACAGGGTGGTACCTTGCAACCGAGAAACTCCACGGCTGGTTTCTTCCCTGGCAGCGCATCGACCTTCAGCTTTCCTTCACGTCAAGACCTCCTCTTCCGCTGGACGTAACACCGACTTGCGCCCGCTGCCAGGAACAACTGCCCCCGCTGGAGCGTTCTTCCCACTTTCAGGTACTGTGTCCCGCCTAACTTCCCTTGCGACAGATTGTTCGGGGTGACAGTAAATCCTCGACTTTCTAACCTGGGCTAGCCGGGGCCTGTTAACTAACTTTTCCTGACTTTATCTCAATCTTTTGTGAACTTTCTACAAAGACTCTTTGGGCATAACCCCACTGTGTGATCCTGGACACATTTCGCTTGCTCTCTCTGAGAGTGGGCCTGGCATTTGAGCTTCCTTGCTCCCCAGTAGACTTTGCCTAACATGCCTCACTGTGGTTCTTTGAAAAGTATTGAATATTGTGTGCTTTCATAACTCTGCCTTTTTCCCTCCCTTTTTTAATAACTTATTAGAGTGCCATCTTATGTCAAGTGCTCACCTCTGTCTGAAAATAAGTGGTGTTTCTCATTAAGACGTGTCTAATAAGTAATTAGGGTTGTATATATATAATAGTGACTGTGTGTTGAATTTATTTACCTCTCTTTGTGCTAGTGTAATTTACAAGTGTGTCTTTAAATAAATAATTATATACTTTTACACCAAAGCTCTGGTCAGTGTTTGCTTGTGCTACTGTGTCTCTGTACCTATTGTGTATACTCTATATACTGTCTAACTCATCTTGAGAGAAGTCTGACTGCTCAGCCACAGCTACCAAGTAAATCTGGGTGGTACAGACTGCTACATACTGCTACCAATTGGGTTTACTGCCTAACACTAGTGTACAGGGGTGGGATTTGTATTGAGTATACATTTTAGTGTGCTTATAGATACCTTAGTGCAACTAACCACAAAGCTTAGGACTAAAGAAGTATTTTCTAAACCTGTCAACTATAGAACATTATAGTCAAGAGTCCCTTGCTACAAAAACTGCTGATTGTTTAAGAGTTCTCTGTAAGCATAAGAACCTCCTGACTAAGGGCAAGAAAATAGAGCTAATAGAAAGGTTGTTAGCAAACCAAAGTCTGGATGGTGGTTCAGAGGAACCTACCACTCCAGCAACTGTAGATGACAGCAATGATATTGATATGAATGCTAGTATTGATAACTTTGAGTCAGAAGCAGAAGAGGAGGTGGAAGATGTTAGAGTTGTCTCCCCTGGGCCTCTACCTGCCCTGCCAGCTGTCCCTAATGGACCTTTACCAGGACCCACACTTAATCCTCAAAATATGGAACTAGAAAAAATGAAGCCTGAATTAGAATTCAAATGAATTAGTGCTCAAACAGAACAATGGCACCAAGAACTAAGGCTCAGAGAAATGGAGCTCAACCATGAGCTAGAAATGAAAACAATGTCTAATAGGTAATTAGGGTTGTATATAATAGTGACTGTGTGTTGAATTTATTTACCTCTCTTTGTGCTAGTGTAATTTACAAGTGTGTCTTTAAATAAACAATTATATACTTTTAAACCAAAGCTCTGTGTTAAGTTTAAGGTTTGGGAGTCAAAATATACACAGGTGGAGCCGCTCGTGGGTTTCATAAGTCTTTACTGGGTTCAGTCTCAGGGCAAGTACATAAGGGCAGAAGGGTAAGTAACATAGGCAGGGGAGACATCCACCGGCCCCCTCTTCCATTCAGTGCCAGGTCCCAACTGATTTTCTTAGAACCCTCATGCGCAGTGGAACACTCATGCAAGGTCCTGTCCAAACATTCCACAACACACTCAGTACAGCACCAACACATACTCAGAGAATGGACAGGGGCAGATCAAACCCTAACCCATCTTCCCCCTATATAACCAGACAACAACAGGATAAAACACAGGGAGAAGATGCAACATTGCTCTGAACACAACAAATTGATACTGACCACAACGGTCAGGTCCGACAAATCCTCTTCAATACAACTCTGACTTACCAAGCTACTGCTCAGAGCAAAATTTGCTATCCTCACTTTACCTTACTCTAGCTCAAAACAGCTAAGCACCAACCATAGACAAACACCAACTCTGCAGCGGGCCCCACCACAGACGTCAAATAACAGGGAACCAGCCCTCATTCACCAGGCAACCATAACCACCATGTTACATGCAAAACAATCTAATCATCCAACTTCCAACTATAAGGTGTGCACACACACCTTCAAAACCTAGCACACGCACCAGGAGTAAATTTGTTCCGCAAACAAATAAGCTGACGGGACTATCCCCATCAACAGTTTTCCACATTTTAACAACATGACTGACCATTGTCCAGTACACGCAACCCATAACCAACTCCACTCACACCTCCACAAAGCCTCGAATTCCGCATTAAATATGGTGAGCATTAACACAAAATATGCGCCCGGAATAGAATCATAATTCAAGCCTGCAGAGAGATACTGTGTGTACATGTGGCAAAGATATTAATTGGTTAAACAAACATTTCATCTGTGTGTACCTGTGAAAAAAAATAGTTTGTTAACATACCATGCATGACAAGTATTTCATTTACATTTCCCTTTCATGGGTCAATTCGACACATAACACATCACTATTGATGTGTTACACAACATTGCGCCTAGCACAAAGCCATAATGGCATGCACACATCTCATATGCACTCCAATGCACATCCTATGCCAGACCAAAGGCATAAATTGTACACTTCAAATGTACTGCTAACGCCCAATCAGTGACGTCATGTGCACATCATGCACCAAACCAAAAGCATCTACAATGCAACTTGTGTAGCTACTATGCTAAAATGGCATCACCAAAGCAAACTGTGGCACAGCTATGCCGAACAAATGTCACTTCTTGTGCACTAATACACAACCTATGCCAAACCAATAGCATCTAATATGCCAACCATGGCACAACCTATGCCAAACCAATGGCATCTAATATGCCAACCATGGCACAATCCATGCCTAACCAATGGCATCTAATATCCCACAATGGCACAACCTATGCCAAACCATTGGCATCTAATATGCCAACCATGGCACAACCTATGCCAAACCAATGGCACCTACTATGCCAGACTGCTGGCACCTGATGTCCTCTATATACTGCCTAACTCATCTTGAGAGAAGTCTGACTGCTCAGCCACAGCTACCAAGTAAATCTGGGTGGTACAGACTGCTACCAATTGGGTTTACTGCCAACCACCTGTAGTCCTAAATCTTTTGCAGTGGTCCCTAAGGGAACTGCACAGGTTTCTGCCTAACACTAGTGTACAGGGGTGGGATTTGTATTGAGTATACATTTTAGTGTGCTTATAGATACCTTAGTGCAACTAACCACAAAGCTTAGGACTAAAGAAGTTGTTTTTTTTTTTTTATTTATATGGTTAATAAAATCAACCTTTCAAATATCAAAAAATATCACAGTATCAAAACACTACAATTCATAAAAAGATTTACAATTTGTTCATTCACAGTTAAAATTCAAAGTTTAGTGCCTCACAATCACGCTAACTATGGGTGTACACTAAATATTTCATCCAAACATCGCACAATTGCTATTTTGGTCCTTAGGGCAGTTGCTGAAAAGATACAATGCCATAAGTTCTTATTAATATGTGCATTTTGGTCTTCAAAGAAATTTCCAAAGCATTTTTGTCGAATAGTGGCTAAGTTTGTACAAAACACTAAACAATGCTCCAGCGTTTCTTTTTTGTCAATAACCTTACAAAAACGACATACATTTTCTGATTGCATAATTTGATTTCTTCGTGCCTGAACATCTAAAGTCGGCCAAAGGTTCAGCCGAAAACGGAGAAACTTCTGACGAGTCTTTGAGCAAGGAAATTTGGCCAAATAGTCAGTCATTATTCTACATTGCTTGTGCCCAAATAGTGCTCGATCAAAATCTTTGTATTTGAGGCATTTATTTTGGGTCAGAATCCAATCGTGTTGCTGGACTTTCATTTTGGCACGAGCTTCATTGTTCAAAAGTAACTCCAAATCAACTGAGGCATCAGACATTGCATTCATAGTAAAGGTACACCATTGTTTAGAAAAGGCCTGATTTTGTTCTAAAAGATGACAGGCCACCTTTCCCAAAATGTCTGATCGCTCTGAGGATAATAGACATTTACAGAAAAAGGCACAATATTTCCAAATTACGAATGAAAACATTGAAAGAGATCCCAATTCAAATCGAATCAATGGTAAAGGTGTGCAAGCGGGCAGATGTAGTACTTGTTTCCAGAACAAGGATTCAATTCTATCCCACCACTCCACAGATTTAGTACTACGAGCCTCAGACCCTCAGCACTAAAGAAGTATTTTCTAAACCTGTCAATTATGGAAAGTTATAGTCAAGAGTCCCTTGCTACAAAAACTGCTGATTGTTTAAGAGTTCTCTGTAAGCATAAGAACCTCCTGACTAAGGGCAAGAAAATGGAGCTAATAGAAAGGTTGTTGGCAAACCAAAGTCTGGATGGTGGTTCAGAGGAACCTACCACTCCAGCAACTGTAGATGACAGCAATGATATTGATATGAATGCTAGTATTGATAACTTTGAGTCAGAAGCAGAAGAGGAGATGGAAGATGTTAGAGTTGTCTCCCCTGGGCATCTACCTGCCCTGCCAGCTGTCCCTAATGGACCTTTACCAGGACCCACACTTAATCCTCAATATATGGAACTAGAAAAAATGAAGCTTGAATTAGAATTCAAAAGAATTAGTGCTCAAACAGAACAACTGCACCAAGAACTAAGGCTCAGAGAAATGGAGCTCAACCATGAGCTAGAAATGAAAAAATTGTCTGTGGAAAGTGCTTCTCTCTCCGAATCCTCTAGGAGTTCCAGTCCCAAAAGACCCTGGATGCCTAAGTAGTTGGTGGGTATGCATGAGCCTAAGTTGGGTGTGTTGGATTGGTTGAGTTTGTTTGAATATAATCATGGGCTCCAGAACATTACAGGAAATGAGTTACTTTCCTGGTTGTTCTCTAGGCTCCCCCCTGTTGCAACTGATGTGGTAATGGAGTTGGGGGAGGAGGATAAGAAGGATTATGAATGTGTGAGCCAGCTTTGATAGCTAGATTTGAAAGACCCCTTCCCAGTACCTTAAGAGGTTTAGGACCCTCAAAAAGAATGATGGTACCCCTTGGGCTACCTGGGTGAGTGAGTGTTTGAAAAACCTAGAGGGATGGATTAAGGGTTACAAGGTGAACACTTATGAGGGAATGAGAAATCTTGTAATGTTGGAGTCAATTTATGATGCCTGCTCTCCTGAGCTCAGACAGCACTTGGCTGATTCAAAGGAATTAGATCCTAGAAAACTAGCTAAGGCAGCTAACTTGTGGGTTGCCAACAGGGCTACTCACAAGGATTCATGGGTCACTCAGAAAAAGGATGAGGGAAAGCAGCCACCAAAAGGGAACCAAGAGATTTCTAATACCTCCCAACCCAAAGAGGGCCCCAAACAACAAAATAACCAGGGTAGGTCCCAAGGTAAACCACAACAGGCTAGTGTACCTTCTGGTCACAAACCAAAAGGAGGTCAGGCCAAGCCACCCTTTCAGAGAGCATTTGGAACATGCTATCTCTGTGGGGCCACTGACCACATCAAAGGAGATCCCAGGTGTAAGGGTAAACCTGCAGGGATCAGCAAGTCTCCTTAGCCTTCACTCCTGAGGAGGAAGTCCAAATGGCTAGTGCTCACTTTGAAGTCTTTGCTGAAGAACCTTTGGGTCTTCAAGCAAGTGTAACAGTAGAGTCCATGGGTCTGGTTAGTGATCAGAATAGGAGTGTGTGCAACTCCATACCAGAAAACTCTAAAATGTATTATATGGATAGTGTTCTTGTCAATGGCCAGGATACTCCTGCCAGGCGAGACTCTGGGGCCAGCAGAACAGTAGTGGATGAAAGCTTTTTCAGGCCTGAGGATGTTGCTAAGGCACCCAAAGGTCCCACTAAGATGTCTGGAGGCCCTGTCCAAATGGTTCCAATTCTACCAGCCCTCATTCAGTGTAATGACATGACAGTGTTGATTCCTGTCAGTTTTCAGACTGAGGTGCCTGGGAGAGTCCTGTTGGGGAATGATCTAAGAACTCTAGGAGTAGTATCCAGTACCCCCAGGCCTCCCAGTATGGAGACGCAGAACCAAACCAAATTGGCTAGAGAGGCCACCTTAAGGAACCCCTCTAAGCCTGTGGGAACCTCTACTGAGAACCCCACTACAAGCCCTGGTGTTGGTAAGTTGACCTCTGACCCAGGCAAATTTCAGGCTAAAATGTTAAACCAAGCTCCTTCATTGTTCCCCCAGTTTTAGAGTCTGTCACTCCCCCTGCTTCTGAGGAAGAGGTGGATAGACCTACTGGAACCCTAACTAGGCCTAAGAGAACTGGTAATTCTCAGTGCTGGTGGAAAACCAGAAAAGAAATGTCTAAGGCCAAAAACCTTCAGACTGTTGGACCTTCCACAGAAGACTCCAACCCAATTCCTAGTCTTAAGGGGGAAACTCCGAAAGTAGGTAAAGGTTGATCCAAGAGGAAGGAGAAGCATGTACCTTGCTTATCTTAATCCCCTCCAACCAAGAGGCCTAAAATCCAACCTTCTCCCAACAGAGAGGTGGGGAGGACCTCTGGAGGCCCCTCTAGATCTAAGGGAATCCTTTATAAGGACCCCATGAAAAAGCCTAACACAGGTTCAGAAGTTGTAACAACTTCTGAGGGACTGGTCAACCAGATTCCCTATAACTTTAGAAAAACTGATGTTCCTCAAAGGGTTTGTAGGTCATAAAGCTTACAAAGGAAAATGTTTGACTCTACCACTGAACATAATTTAGGGTGTCTCCACCAAAATGCTGATGGTCTCTCTAGGGTGTTTGTAACCGACTAGAGGTATGAGATTCATCCAGGAGTGGATTAAATCCTCCTGTCCCTTAGTCTGGGGGGGAGGGGGCGAGTGTTAGGGAGAATTCTCTGTAAAGGCTAATTTCCCAAACCTAGTGTGTCCTCCAGCAGCTTTGCTGGATTTTTGGGGTTTATTTTTTTCTCCTGCTAAGAGTGAGACTCTTTTCCTCCCACTCCTAGACATGATTTGAGGTGTTCCTTTGACTTTGTATGTGTTTTATGGGCTATGGAGTCCTTTACCCCACAGGGCTTCATGTGTTTTTGGTATGTGGGTTACACAGCACCCTCTGTGCCGTAACCCAGGGGTGTCGTAGCGACCCCCAAACATAGAATCTATACCCTGGGACTGACTACTGTCTCCCAGGGCACGTAAAGTCACCATTGGCTTTACTAGTCTCAAATTGTGAACAGAACCAGTACAAACCATCATATTGTGGACGAACTGGTCGGGGCAATTCGATTGCCCCGGGGTCTATTGTTCGAGGGGGCACTGTGTAGTCCCCCCGACTGAGTTTTGGCTGGTGGCAGTGGATACTACTTTTTATATTCGACCGCAAATATATTCCTATGGGATTTTCCATTTGTTCGAGGCTACCACTTTTTAATGTAGCCTCGAACATACCGCTGGTTTATTAAATTAATATTAATTCACCGGTTGGTAATTTTTGCTGAAACTTGGTTCCAAAATGGCGTTTGTGTTCGCTTCTGTGACTCCAACCCAAGTCGAGCCCTTTATTCCCCTTTTTGGCGGGCTTCTCCACAGAAGCCCACAAAACTGGTGCCACTTTGTCTGGGTACCACAGGGGATGTCGGAGGGGGTTTAGGCACCCTGGACTGAGTTGCCTCGGCAACTCAAGTCACACTCTTGTGTGATTGGCCCAAGTGGTGAGCCGCCCGGCTTACCACTTAGCATGTTTGATTGACAGCTAGGCTGAATGAATGGGGGTTTTCTACATAAAAGCAGGGCTTTGGGGACTGGAACTTCAGAAGTCGCCACAGGACCTAAAGAATCCAAGGACGGAGAAGCCGAGCCGACCTTCAACGACGACACCACCGGTGGACCCCTGCGGAACCGTCTCACCACTTTTCCCGACGATAGAGGAGATCTCCAGCCCAGAGAGTCTTCTTCCTTTGACTGGTGGGGATAACCAGTTTGCCCGTCTTTTCGCCTTCCTGGACCATCTCGTGGCTGCCTTGCCCGTGCCAAGCACCCCGGCAACCGGAATACCACAGATCACCACTACCGCGAAGAACAGGGTGGTACCTTGTAACCGGGAAACTCTGCGGCTGGTTTCTTCCCTGGCAGCGCATCGACCTTCAGCTCTCCTTCACGTCGAGACCTCCTCTTCCGCTGGACGTAACACCGACTTGTGCCCGCTGCCAGGAACAACTGCCCCCGCTGGAGCGTTCTTCCCACTTTCAGGTACTGTGTCCCGCCTGGCTTCCCTTGCGACAGATTGTTCGGGGTGACAGTAAATCCTCGACTTTCTAACCTGGGCTAGCCTGGGGCCTGTTAACTAACTTTTCCTGACTTTATCTCAATCTTTTCTGAACTTTCTACAAAGACTCTTTTGGCATAACCCCACAGTGTGATCCTGGACACATTTCGCTTGCTCTCTCTAAGAGTGGGCCTGGCATTTGAACTTCCTTGCTCCCCAGTAGACTTTGCCTAACATGCCTCACTGTGGTTCTTTGAAAAGTATTGAATATTGTGTGCTTTCATAACTCTGCCTTTTTCCCTCCCTTTTTTAATAACTTATTAGAGTGCCATCTTATGTCAAGCGCTCACCTCTGTCTGAAAATAAGTGGTGTTTCTCATTAAGACTTGTCTAATAAGTAATTAGGGTTGTATATAATAGTGACTGTGTGTTGAATTTATTTACCTCTCTTTGTGCTAGTGTAATTTACAAGTGTGTCTTTAAATAAATAATTATATACTTTTAAACCAAAGCTCTGTGTTAAGTTTAAGGTTTGGGAGTCAAAATATACACAGGTGGAGCCGCTCGTGGGTTTCATAAGTCTTTACTGGGTTCAGTCTCAGGGCAAGTACATAAGGGCAGAAGGGTAAGTAACATAGGCAGGGGAGACATCCACCGGCCCCCTCTTCCATTCAGTGCCAGGTCCCAACTGATTTTCTTAGAACCCTCATGCGCAGTGGAACACTCATGCAAGGTCCTGTCCAAACATTCCACACTCAGTACAGCACCAACACATACTCAGAGAACCCTAACCCATCTTCCCCCTATATAACCAGACAACAACAGGATAAAACACAGGGAGAAGATGCAACATTGCTCTGAACACAACAAATTGATACTGACCACAACGGTCAGGTCCGACAAATCCTCTTCAATACAACTCTGACTTACCAAGCTACTGCTCAGAGCAAAATTTGCTATCCTCACTTTACCTTACTCTAGCTCAAAACAGCTAAGCACCAACCATAGACAAACACCAACTCTGCAGCGGGCCCCACCACAGACGTCAAATAACAGGGAACCAGCCCTCATTCACCAGGCAACCATAACCACCATGTTACATGCAAAACAATCTAATCATCCAACTTCCAACTATAAGGTGTGCACACACACCTTCAAAACCTAGCACACGCACCAGGAGTAAATTTGTTCCGCAAACAAATAAGCTGACGGGACTATCCCCATCAACAGTTTTCCACATTTTAACAACATGACTGACCATTGTCCAGTACACGCAACCCATAACCAACTCCACTCACACCTCCACAAAGCCTTGAATTCCGCATTAAATATGGTGAACTTTAACACAAAATATGCGCCCGGAATAGAATCATAATTCAAGCCTGCAGAGAGATACTGTGTGTACATGTGGCAAAGATATTAATTGGTTAAACAAACATTTCATCTGTGTGTACCTGTGAAAAAAAATAGTTTGTTAACATACCATGCATGACAAGTATTTCATTTACATTTCCCTTTCATGGGTCAATTCGACACATAACACATCACTATTGATGTGTTACACAACATTGCGCCTAGCACAAAGCCATAATGGCATGCACACATCTCATATGCACTCCAATGCACATCCTATGCCAGACCAAAGGCATAAATTGTACACTTCAAATGTACTGCTAACGCCCCATCAGTGACGTCATGTGCACATCATGCACCAAACCAAAAGCATCTACAATGCAACTTGTGTAGCTACTATGCTAAAACAATGGCATCACCAAAGCAAACTGTGGCACAGCTATACCGAACAAATGTCACTTCTTGTGCACTAATACACAACCTATGCCAAACCAATAGCATCTAATATGCCAACCATGGCACAACCTATGCCAAACCAATGGCATCTAATATGCCAACCATGGCACAATCCATGCCTAACCAATGGCATCTAATATCCCACAATGGCACAATCCATGCCAAACCAATGGCATCTAATATGCCAACCATGGCACAACCTATGCCAAACCAATGGCACCTACTATGCCAGACTGCTGGCACCTGATGTCCTCTATATACTGCCTAACTCATCTTGAGAGAAGTCTGACTGCTCAGCCACAGCTACCAAGTAAATCTGGGTGGTACAGACTACTACCAATTGGGTTTACTGCCAACCACCTGTAGTCCTAAATCTTTTGCAGTGGTCCCTAAGGGAACTGCACAGGTTTCTGCCTAACACTAGTGTACAGGGGTGGGATTTGTATTGAGTATACATTTTAGTGTGCTTATAGATACCTCAGTGCAACTAACTAACGACAAAGCTAAAGAAGTATTTTCTAAACCTGTCAATTATGGAAAGTTATAGTCAAGAGTCCCTTGCTACAGAAACTGCTGATTGTTTAAGAGTTCTCTGTAAGCATAAGAACCTCCTGACTAAGGGCAAGAAAATGGAGCTAATAGAAAGGTTGTTGGCAACCCAAAGTCTGGATGGTGGTTCAGAGGAACCTACCACTCCAGCAACTGTAGATGACAGCAATGATATTGATATGAATGCTAGTATTGATAACTTTGAGTCAGAAGCAGAAGAGGAGGTGGAAGATGTTAGAGTTGTCTCCCCTGGGCATCTACCTGCCCTGCCAGCTGTCCCTAATGGACCTTTACCAGGACCCACACTTAATCCTCAATATATGGAACTAGAAAAAATGAAGCTTGAATTAGAATTCAAAAGAATTAGTGCTCAAACAGAACAACTGCACCAAGAACTAAGGCTCAGAGAAATGGAGCTCAACCATGAGCTAGAAATGAAAAAATTGTCTGTGGAAAGTGCTTCTCTCTCCGAATCCTCTAGGAGTTCCAGTCCCAAAAGACCCTGGATGCCTAAGTAGTTGGTGGGTATGTATGAGCCTAAGTTGGGTGTGTTGGATTGGTTGAGTTTGTTTGAATATAATCATGGGCTCCAGAACATTACAGGAAATGAGTTACTTTCCTGGTTGTTCTCGAGGCTCCCCCCTGTTGCAACTGATGTGGTAATGGAGTTGGGGGAGGAGGATAAGAAGGATTATGAATGTGTGAGCCACCTTTGATAGCTAGATTTGGAAGACCCCTTCCCAGTACCTTAAGAGGTTTAGGAGCCTCAAAAAGAATGATGGTACCCCTTGGGCTACCTGGGTGAGTGAGTGTTTGAAAAACCTAGAGGGATGGATTAAGGGTTACAAGGTGAACACTTATGAGGGAATGAGAAATCTTGTAATGTTGGAGTCAATTTATGATGCCTGCTCTCCTGAGCTCAGGCAGCACTTGGCTGATTCAAAGGAATTAGATCCTAGAAAGCTAGCTAAGGCAGCTAACTTGTGGGTTGCCAACAGGGCTACTCACAAGGATTCAGGGGTCACTCAGAAAAAGGATGAGGGAAAGCAGCCACCAAAAGGGAACCAAGAGATTTCTAATATCTCCCAACCCAAAGAGGGCCCCAAACAACAAAATAACCAGGGTAGGTCCCGAGGTAAACCACAACAGGCTAGTGTACCTTCTGGTCACAAACCAAAAGGAGGTCAGCCAAGCCACCCTTTCAGAGAGCATTTGGAACATGCTATCTCTGTGGGGCCACTGACCACATCAAAGGAGATCCCAGGTGTAAGGGTAAACCTGCAGGGATCAGCAAGTGTCCTTAGCCTTCACTCCTGAGGAGGAAGTCCAAATGGCTAGTGCTCACTTTGAAGTCTTTGCTGAAGAACCTTTGGGTCTTCAAGCAAGTGTAACAGTAGAGTCCATGGGTCTGGTTAGTGATCAGAATAGGAGTGTGTACAACTCCATACCAGAAAATTCTAAAATGTATTATATGGATAGTGTTCTTGTCAATGGCCAGGATACTCCTGCCAGGCGAGACTCTGGGGCCAGCAGAACAGTAGTGGATGAAAGCTTTTTCAGGCCTGAGGATGTTGCTAAGGCACCCAAAGGTCCCACTAAGATATCTGGAGGCCCTGTCCAAATGGTTCCAATTCTACCAGCCCTCATTCAGTGTAATGACATGACAGTGTTGATTCCTGTCAGTTTTCAGACTGAGGTGCCTGGGAGAGTCCTGTTGGGGAATGATCTAAGAACTCTAGGAGTAGTATCCAGTACCCCCAGGCCTCCCAGTATGGAGACCCAGAACCAAACCAAATTGGCTAGAGAGGCCACCTTAAGGAACCCCTCTAAGCCTGTGGGAACCTCTACTGAGAACCCCACTACAAGCCCTGGTGTTGGTAAGTTGACCTCTGACCCAGGCAAATTTCAGGCTAAAATGTTAAACCAAGCTCCTTCATTGTTCCCCCAGTTTTAGAGTCTGTCACTCCCCCTGCTTCTGAGGAAGAGGTGGATAGACCTATTGGAACCCTAACTAGGCCTAAGAGAACTGGTAATTCTCAGTGCTGGTGGAAAACCAGAAAAGAAATGTCTAAGGCCAAAAACCTTCAGACTGTTGGACCTTCCACAGAAGACTCCAACCCAATTCCTAGTCTTAAGGGGGAAACTCCGAAAGTAGGTAAAGGTAGATCCAAGAGGAAGGAGAAGCATGTACCTTGCTTATCTCCATCCCCTCCAACCAAGAGGCCTAAAATCCAACCTTCTCCCAACAGAGAAGTGGGGAGGACCTCTGGAGGCCCATCTAGATCTAAGGGAATCCTTTATAAGGACCCCATGAAAAAGCCTAACACAGGTTCAGAAGTTGTAACAACTTCTGAGGGACTGGTCAACCAGATTCCCTATAACTTTAAAAAAAACGGATGTTCCTCAAAGGGTTTGTAGGTCATAAAGCTTACAAAGGAAAATGTTTGACTCTACCACTGAACATAAGTTAGGGTGTCTCCACCAAAATGCTGATGGTCTCTCTAGGGTGTTTGTAACCGACTAGAGGTATGAGATTCATCCAGGAGTGGATTAAATCCTCCTGTCCCTTAGTCTGGGGGGAGGGGGCGAGTGTTAGGGAGAATTCTCTGTAAAGGCTAATTTCCCAAACCTAGTGTGTCCTCCAGCAGCTTTGCTGGATTTTTGGGGTTTATTTTTTTCTCCTGCTAAGAGTGAGACTCTTTTCCTCCCACTCTTAGACATGATTTGAGGTGTTCCTTTGACTTTGTATGTGTTTTATGGGCTATGGGGTCCTTTACCCCACAGGGCTTCATGTGTTTTTGGTATGTGGGTTACAAAGCACCCTCCGTGCCGTAACCCAGGGGTGTCGTAGCGACCCCCAAACATAGAATCTATACCCTGGGACTGACTACTGTCTCCCAGGGCATGTAAAGTCACCATTGGCTTTACTAGTCTCAAATTGTGAACAGAACCAGTACAAACCATCATATTGTGGACGTACTGGTCGGGGCAATTCGATTGCCCCGGGGTCTATTGTTCGAGGGGGCACTGTCCAGTCCCCCCGACCCGAGTTTTGGCTGGTGGCAGTGGATACTACTTTTTATATTCGACCGCAAATATATTCCTATGGGATTTTCCATTTGTTCGAGGCTACCACTTTTTAATGTAGCCTCGAACATACCGCCGGTTTATTAAATTAATATTAATTCACCGGTTGGTAATTTTTGCTGAAACTTGGTTCCAAAATGGCGTTTGTGTTCGCTTCTGTGATTCCAACCCAAGTCGAGCCCTTTGTTCCCCTTTTTGGCGGGCTTCTCCACAGAAGCCTACAAAAGTGGTGCCACTCTGTCTGGGTACCACAGGGGATGTCGGAGGGGGTTTAGGTACCCTGGACTGAGTTGCCTCGGCAACTCAAGTCACACTCTTGTGTGATTGGCCCAAGTGGTGAGCCGCCCGGCTCACCACTTAGCATGTTTGATTGACAGCTAGGCTGAATGAATGGGGGTTTTCTACATAAAAGCAGGGCTTTGGGGACTGGAACTTCAGAAGTCGCCACAGGACCTAAAGAATCCGAGGAGGGAGAAGCCGAGCCGACCTTCAACGACGCCACCACCGGTGGACCCCTGCGGAACCATCTCACCACTTTTCCCGACGATAGAGGAGATCTCCAGCCCAGAGAGTCTTCTTCCTTTGACTGGTGGGGATAACCAGTTTGCCCGTCTTTTCGCCTTCCTGGACCATCTCGTGGCTGCCTTGCCCGTGCCAAGCACCCCGGCAACCGGAATACCACAGATCACCACTACCGCGAAGAACAGGGTGGTACCTTGTAACCGGGAAACTCTGCGGCTGGTTTCTTCCCTGGCAGCGCATCGACCTTCAGCTCTCCTTCACGTCGAGACCTCCTCTTCTGCTGGACGTAACACCGACTTGTGCCCGCTGCTAGGAACAACTGCCCCCGCTGGAGCGTTCTTCCCACTTTCAGGTACTGTGTCCCGCCTGGCTTCCCTTGCGACAGATTGTTCGGGGTGACAGTAAATCCTCGACTTTCTAACCTGGGCTAGCCTGGGGCCTGTTAACTAACTTTTCCTGACTTTATCTCAATCTTTTGTGAACTTTCTACAAAGACTCTTTGGGCATAACCCCACGGTGTGATCCTGGACACATTTTGCTTGCTCTCTCTAAGACTGGGCCTGGCATTTGAACTTCCTTGCTCCCCAGTAGACTTTGCCTAACATGCCTCACTGTTGTTCTTTGAAAAGTATTGAATATTGTGTGCTTTCATAACTCTGCCTTTTTCCCTCCCTTTTTTAATAACTTATTAGAGTGCCATCTTATGTCAAGCGCTCACCCCTGTCTGAAACTAAGTGGTGTTTCTCATTAAGACTTGTCTAATAAGTAATTAGGGTTGTATATAATAGTGACTGTGTGTTGAATTTATTTACCTCTCTTTGTGCTAGTGTAATTTACAAGTGTGTCTTTAAATAAATAATTATATACTTTTAAACCAAAGCTCTGTGTTAAGTTTAAGGTTTGGGAGTCAAAATATACACAGGTGGAGCCGCTCGTGGGTTTCATAAGTCTTTACTGGGTTCAGTCTCAGGGCAAGTACATAAGGGCAGAAGGGTAAGTAACATAGGCAGGGGAGACATCCACCGGCCCCCTCTTCCATTCAGTGCCAGGTCCCAACTGATTTTCTAAGAACCCTCATGCGCAGTGGAACACTCATGCAAGGTCCTGTCCAAACATTCCACAACACACTCAGTACAGCACCAACACATACTCAGAGAATGGACAGGGGCAGATCAAACCCTAACCCATCTTCCCCCTATATAACCAGACAACAACAGGATAAAACACAGGGAGAAGATGCAACATTGCTCTGAACACAACAAATTGATACTGACCACAACGGTCAGGTCCGACAAATCCTCTTCAATACAACTCTGACTTACCAAGCTACTGCTCAGAGCAAAATTTGCTATCCTCACTTTACCTTACTCTAGCTCAAAACAGCTAAGCACCAACCATAGACAAACACCAACTCTGCAGCGGGCCCCACCACAGACGTCAAATAACAGGGAACCAGCCCTCATTCACCAGGCAACCATAACCACCATGTTACATGCAAAACAATCTAATCATCCAACTTCCAACTATAAGGTGTGCACACACACCTTCAAAACCTAGCACACGCGCCAGGAGTAAATTTGTTCCGCAAACAAATAAGCTGATGGGACTATCCCCATCAACAGTTTTCCACATTTTAACAACATGACTGACCATTGTCCAGTACACGCAACCCATAACCAACTCCACTCACACCTCCACACAGCCTCGAATTCCGCATTAAATATGGTGAACATTAACACAAAATATGCACCCGGAATAGAACCATAATTCAAGCCTGCAGAGAGATACTGTGTGTACATGTGGCAAAGATATTAATTGGTTAAACAAACATTTCATCTGTGTGTACCTGTGGAAAAAAATAGTTTGTTAACATACCATGCATGACAAGTATTTCATTTACATTTCCCTTTCATGAGTCAATTCGACACATAACACATCACTATTGATGTGTTACACAACATTGCGCCTAGCACACAGCCATAATGGCATGCACACATCTCATATGCACTCCAATGCACATCCTATGCCAGACCAAAGGCATAAATTGTACACTTCAAATGTACTGCTAACGCCCAATCAGTGACGTCATGTGCACATCATGCACCAAACCAAAAGCATCTACAATGCAACTTGTGTAGCTACTATGCTAAAACAATGGCATCACCAAAGCAAACTGTGGCACAGCTAGGCCGAACAAATGTCACTTCTTGTGCACTAATACACAACCTATGCCAAACCAATAGCATCTAATATGCCAACCATGGCACAACCTATGCCAAACCAGTGGCACCTACTATGCCAGACTGCTGGCACCTGATGTCCTCTATATACTGCCTAACTCATCTTGAGGGAAGTCTGACTGCTCAGCCACAGCTACCAAGTAAATCTGGGTGGTACAGACTGCTACCAATTGGGTTTACTGCCAACCACCTGTAGTCGTAAATCTTTTGCAGTGGTCCCTAAGGGAACTGCACAGGTTTCTGCCTAACACTAGTGTACAGGGGTGGGATTTGTATTGAGTATACATTTTAGTGTGCTTATAGATACCTTAGTGCAACTAACCACAAAGCTTAGCACTAAAGAAGTATTTCCTAAACCTGTCAATTATGGAAAGTTATAGTCAAGAGTCCCTTGCTACAAAACCTGCTGATTGTTTAAGAGTTCTCTGTAAGCATAAGAACATCCTGACTAAGGGCAAGAAAATGGAGCTAATAGAAAGGTTGTTGGCAAACCAAAGTCTGGATGGTGGTTCAGAGGAACCTACCACTCCAGCAACTGTAGATGACAGCAATGATATTGATATGAATGCTAGTATTGATAACTTTGAGTCAGAAGCAGAAGAGGAGGTGGAAGATGTTAGAGTTGTCTCCCCTGGGCATCTACCTGCCCTGCCAGCTGTCCCTAATTGACCTTTACCAGGACCCACACTTAATCCTCAATATATGGAACTAGAAAAAATGAAGCTTGAATTAGTATTCAAAAGAATTAGTGCTCAAACAGAACAACTGCACCAAGAACTAAGGCTCAGAAAAATGGAGCTCAACCATGAGCTAGAAATGAAAAAATTGTCTGTGGAAAGTGCTTCTCTCTCCGAATCCTCTAGGAGTTCCAGTCCCAAAAGACCCTGGATGCCTAAGTAGTTGGTGGGTATGTATGAGCCTAAGTTGGGTGTGTTGGATTGGTTGAGTTTGTTTGAATATAATCATGGGCTCCAGAACATTACAGGAAATGAGTTACTTTCCTGGTTGTTCTCTAGGCTCCCCCCTGTTGCAACTGATGTGGTAATGGAGTTGTGGGAGGAGGATAAGAAGGATTATGAATGTGTGAAGCCAGCTTTGATAGCTAGATTTGGGAAGACCCCTTCCCAGTACCTTAAGAGGTTTAGGACCCTCAAAAAGAATGATGGTACCCCGTGGGCTACCTGGGTGAGTGATTGTTTGAAAAACTTAGAGGGATGGATTAGGGGTTACAAGGTGAACACTTATGAGTGAATAAGAAATCTTGTAATGTTGGAGTCAATTTATGATGCCTGCTCTCCTGGGCTCAGACAGCACTTGGCTGATTCAAAGGAATTAGATCCTAGAAAGCTAGCTAAGGCTGCTGACTTGTGGGTTGCCAACAGGGCTACTCACAAGGATTCAGGGGTCACTCAGAAAAAGGATGAGGGAAAGCAGCCACCAAAAAGGAACCAAGAGATTTCTAATACCTCCCAACCCAAAGAGGGCCCCAAACAACAAAATAACCAGGGTAGGTCCCAAGGTAAACCACAACAGGCTAGTGTACCTTCTGGTCACAAACCAGAAGGAGGCCAGGCCAAGCCACCCTTTCAGAGAGCATTTGGAACATGCTATCTCTGTGGGCCACTGACCACATCAAAGGAGATCCCAGGTGTAAGGGTAAACCTGCAGGGATCAGCACAGTCTCCTTAGCCTTCACTCCTGAGGAGGAAGTCCAAATGGCTAGTGCTCACTTTGAAGTCTTTGATGAAGAACCTTTGGGTCTTCAAGCAAGTGTAACAGTAGAGTGCATGGGTCTGGTTAGTGATCAGAATAGGAGTGTGTACAACTCCATACCAGAAAACTCTAAAATGTATTATATGGACAGTGTTCTTGTCAATGGCCAGGATACTCCTTCCAGGCGAGACCTCTGGGGCCAGCAGAACAGTAGTGGATGAAAGCTTTTTCAGGCCTGAGGATGTTGCTAAGGCAGCCAAAGGTCCCACTAAAATGTCTGGAGGCCCTATCCAAATGGTTCCAATTCTACCAGCCCTCATTCAGTGTAATGACATGAGATGTGTTCAGACTGAGGTGCCTGGGAGAGTCCTGTTGGGGAATGATCTAAGAACTCTAGGAGTAGAATCCAGTACCCCCAGGCCTCCCAGTATGGTGACCCAGAACCAAACCAAATTGGCTAGAGAGGCCACCTTAAGGAACCCCTCTAAGCCTGTGGGAACCTCTACTGAGAACCCCACTACAAGCTCTGGTGTTGGTAAGTTGACCTCTGACCCAGGCAAATTTCAGGCTAAAATGTTAAACCAAGTTCCTTCATTGTTCCCCCAGTTTTAGAGTCTGTGACTCCCCCTGCTTCTGAGGAACCTACTAGAACCCTAACTAGGCCTAAGAGAACTGGTAATTCTCAGTGCTGGTGGAAAACCAGAAAAGAAAGTCTAAGGCCAAAAACCTTCAGACTGTTGGACCTTCCACAGAAGACTCCAACCCAATTCCTTAAGGGGGAAACTCCGAAAGTAGGTAAAGGTAGATCCAAGAGGAAGAAGAAGCATGTACCTTGCTTATCTCCATCCCCTCCAACCAAGAGGCCTAAAATCCAACCTTCTCCCAACAGAGAGGTGGGGAGGACCTCTGGAGGCCCCTCTAGATCTAAGGGAATCCTTCATAAGGACCCCATGAAAAAGCCTAACACAGGTTCAGAAGTTGTAACAACTTCTGAGGGACTGGTCAACCAGATTCCCTATAACTTTAAAAAGACTGATGTTCCTCAAAGGGTTTGTAGGTCATATAAGCTTACAAAGGAAAATGTTTGACTCTACCACTGAACTAGAGGTATGAGATTCATCCAGGAGTGGATTAAATCCTCCTGTCCCTTAGTCTGGGGGGAGGGGGCGAGTGTTAGGGAGAATTCTCTGTAAAGGCTAATTTCCCAAACCTAGTGTGTCCTCCAGCAGCTTTGCTGGATTTTTGGGGTTTATTTTTTTCTCCTGCTAAGAGTGAGACTCTTTTCCTCCCACTCTTAGACATGATTTGAGGTGTTCCTTTGACTTTGTATGTGTTTTATGGGCTATGGGGTCCTTTACCCCATAGGGCTTCATGTGTTTTTGGTATGTGGATTACACAGCACCCTCCGTGCCGTAACCCAGGGGTGTCGTAGTGACCCCCAAACATAGAATCTATACCCTGGGACTGACTACTGTCTCCCAGGGCATGTAAAGTCACCATTGGCTTTACTAGTCTCAAATTGTGAACAGAACCAGTACAAACCATCATATTGTGGACGTACTGGTCGGGGCAATTCGATTGCCCCGGGGTCTGTTGTTCGAGGGGGCACTGTCCAGTCCCCCCCGACCGAGTTTTGGCTGCTGGCAGTGGATACTACTTTTTATATTCGACCGCAAATATATTCCTATGGGATTTTCCCATTGTTCGAGGGAAAATTTTTAATATAGCCTCGAACATACCGCCGGTTTATTAAATTAATATTAATTCACCGGTTGATAATTTTTGCTGAAACTTGGTTCCAAAATGGCGTTTGTGTTCGCTTCTGTGACTCCAACCCAAGTCGAGCCCTTTGTTCCCCTTTTTGGCGGGCTTCTCCACAGAAGCCTACAAAAGTGGTGCCACTCTGTCTGGGTACTACAGGGGGTGTCGGAGGGGGTTTAGGCACCCTTGGCACTCAAGTCGCACTCTTGTGTGATTGGCCCAAGTGGTGAGCCGCCCGGCGCACCACTTACCATGTTTGATTGACAGCTAGGCTGAATGAATGGGGGGTTTCTGCATAAAAGAAGGGCTTTGGGGACTGGAACTTCAGAAGTCGCCACAGGACCTAAAGAATCCGAGGATGGAGAAGCTGAGCCAACCTGCAACGACGACACCACCGGTGGAGCCCTGCGGAACCGTCTCACCACTTTTCCCGACGACAGAGGAGATCTCCAGCCCGAAGAGTCTTCTTCCTTTGACTGGTGGGGATAACCAGTTTGCCCGTCTTTTCGCCTTCCTGGACCATCTCGTGGCTGCCTTGCCCATGCCAAGCACCCCGGCAACCGGAATATCACAGATCACCACTACCGCGAAGAACAGGGTGGTACCTTTAAACCGGGAAACTCCGTGGCTGGTTTCTTCCCTGGCAGCACATCGACCTTCAGCTTTCCTCCACGTCAAGACCTCCTCTTCCTCTGGACGAAACACCAACTTACGCCCGCTGCCAGGAACAACTGCCCCTGCGGAGCGTTCTTCCCACTTTCAGGTACTGTATCCCGCCTGGCTTCCCTTGCGACAGATCGTTCGGGGTGACAGTAAATCCTCGACTTTCTAACCTGGGCTAGCCTGGGGCCTGTTAACTAACTTTTCGTGACTTTATCTCAATCTTTTGTGAACTTTCTACAAAGACTCTTTGGGCATAACTCCACTGTGTGATCCTGGACACATTTTGCTTGCTCTCTCTAAGAGTGGGCCTGGCATTTGAACTTCCTTGCTCCCCAGTAGACTTTGCCTAACCTGCCTCACTGTGGTTCTTTGAAAAGTATTGAATATTGTGTGCTTTCATAACTCTGCCTTTTTCCCTTCCTTTTTTAATAACTTATTAGAGTGCCATCTTATGTCAAGCGCTCACCTCTGTCTGAAAATAAGTGGTGTTTCTCATTAAGACTTGTCTAATAAGTAATTAGGGTTGTATATAATAGTGACTGTGTGTTGAATTTATTTACCTCTCTTTGTGCTAGTGTAATTTACAAGTGTGTCTTTAAATAAATAATTATATACTTTTACACAAAAGCTCTGGTCAGTGTTTGCTTGTGCTACTGTGTCTCTGTACCTATTGTGTATACTCTATATACTGCCTAACTCATCTTGAGAGAAGTCAGACTGCTCAGCCACAGCTACCAGGTAAATCTGGGTGGTACAGACTGCTACCAATTGGGTTTACTGCCAACCACTTGTAGTCCTAAATCTTTTGCAGTGGTCCCTAAGGGAACTGCACAGGTTTCTGCCTAACATTCTGGCAAATCAGTTGTGTGGGAGGATGGTAAGCTATGATCTTTTGATGACATTGTGAGGGTGCAACAGGATGCCAATGAGCCAAGTACCAGCAGGGTGCAAAATAATGTCACCAGGCCAAGTACCAGTAAGGATAACAACCATGTGGCTATGGACCATAATGACTATGGAACACAAGGTAGAGACCTTAACAAAAGAGACAATGAGGTAGAGACTGGCAGTGAAGTCACTAAAGGTGTACTATACAAAAGAAACCGCAAGATGATTCAGAATTTCAACAGTGACTATGTTTACTACTAGGGATGTTACCACTTTGCTGCCTACATGTATACTTTGTCATTTTCAGTTTTTTTTTAAAACAAATGTTGTTTTCATTCCGTATTTTCATGTTTATTCATGTTTATTCTGTAACTTAATTTTATCAATATAAGGGAGGGTGGGTGTTTGATACGTCAGAAAGTGGTTCTGGCGGTAACAATCACAAGTTAAGTGTGCATTAGGAAAACTAGCTCAACATTTTGGAAACAAAACAAACGTTGCATTGGAAAATACACATTTTTTTCGAGACGTCAAATGAAAGAATCAATAGATGTTTATATTGCAGCTTTAAGAGGACTCATGTCCACATGCAGATTTACTGGAGTGGGTGAAGAATATCTAAGGGATCAACTAGTGCTAAATGTGGCTGATTCACACATACAACAGAGATTGTGGCAGACTAAAGATCCATTACTAGAGCAGGCAGTAGAGATTGCTAGGACTATGGAATTTGGTGATCACTATAATGAGAGAAAGGTTGGAAAAAACTGAGGACAAAGAAATCAAAATGGTCCAAGAGGAAGTAAGAGAAGAGACTGCAGAATCTTTGGTGGCAATGGTAAGGAGAATGTCCACTAACAATTCCAGTGCTAACTCAAAAAGAGGTAGAGATACTGGGTACAGGAATCAGAGCCAAAGCCATTGTCAAAAATGTGGCTGGTATAAACACAAGAATACTGATAAAGAATGCGCTGCTGCAGCTGTGGAATGTTACAAGTGCGGCCACATAGGGAATTTTGCCAAGGTGTGCAAGAACATTTGTGGAAGAGAGGGAAGAATTAGCAGATACTCCTTCAACAGACCACCAAGAAACATAGTGAGAGCGGTTGAGGAGAATCCAGGACCTGATAACATGCTAACCATCAGCAATGAGAACACACAGCATGTACAAATACTCACTGTCGCTGCAGTAGAAGGAAATAAAGGACTGTGGGTAAATATGCAAATAAATGGAATATCCCTACCTATCATGGTAGACACATGGTCTCCTTATACTTTGGTCGATGTCAACACATTTGTCGAAGTACTGTCTGGCAACATGCAGAAGATTCAATGCACAAGAGTAAGGGCGACAGGGTATGGTAAAACACCCTTCGATATCATTGGATGTACCTGGATGAAGTTGCGTTTCCGTGACAGAGAAACGTATTGTAGACTATATGTAGCGAAGAACGGTTCGTCCGTGGTAGGATGGGAAGAACAAGCTGCTCTGCGTGTCAGGATTCATCCTGGGGAAGAGGTTCCCATTTTGAGTGTTTTAAAGAACAATAATGACATTAAAGCCACACTTGCAAAACCATTCCCCAAAGTATTTAATGAGAATATTGGACTTCTGGAGGGGTTTCAACACAAGATCCTTCTTAAGAAAGGGGCAATACCCATAGCAAATAAGGTAAGGGGTGTTCCCATCGGTACAAAAGAAGCATTGAAAAAAGAACTTTCCCGATTGTGTGAGCAAGATATAATCGAACCAATAGAAAGTTCAGAATGGTTAGCTCCTATAGTGTTGGTGAAAAATCCAGATGACTTTACTAATGCAGGAAGACCCCATTTTAGGTAACTCATCAGACGCCGTTTTTTACTAGGCCCGAAAATGATATCCCAAAGCCTATTTCTCCCTTGGTCCCACGCCGCACACAGCCAGCCCAGGCCCTCACCCAACTGCCTCCTGCTAGCTTCGCACAAACCCTGTTCTCACAGAAGTTCAGCTATTCATTGTTGCAACCTTTAGTGCTGTCCCAGAACAGATGAGCTCACTGCACTTTGTGAGACCAGAACAGGCCCTTGCCTAAGAGCCCACCCGTCTCCACTAACCTGCTTGTGCCCCTTTCGACCCCCACCCTGCTAAGCTGTAAACTACCAGGCCCCTGCCCTCTCTGTTCTTTGATACAGATATAAATCTGGGCCCTTGTAGTGACCCAACAAGGACACCCTCAATAGCCCCGACCCCAGACACACATATATTTCTTTCTAACTATAACACTTGTCCATTCGTAACATGAGGCATTAGGTAGATCAAAACAAGGTGGGCACCTGGGACGGACATTCTAGGTTTATGGGTAGCGGGGTGCAAAGGGTAAAATGCCTGCCTATAACTTGTGTATGAACTCTGGGAAGCACCCACATTCCTACCTGACATTACGAGTGTCATTTGTCTCATGCTCTCAAATACTGTGTTTGCAAGATCAGTTAGTCAGGGAAAGTGTCATTTTGCCGGTCTAACCTTCACCTCGCAAAGGTGACCCATGTGCTGCAGGAGTGACATCTAAAAACCCAGCAATCCCATGAGGTCAACACGTATGGATCCATACTGCGCCGATAATTTGGCCCAATCGAGTTGTGGGATTGTATATTGTAATGTGATGTCATTTATAATGCTGGATGCCTTCTCAATGTGCTGCCCGTGTACCTGTTGGCAGAGCGCTCTCCGGGCAGCAGAGTTCTCTGCGTGCACAATTTATCTTATATAAACTTTGTTCTACTTGCAATCTCTCTCCTGGTCTCATTCCCTACTGGGGTGTGTCCATTATTCTGATTTTGGGATTTAGTGTTGGAGAATGGGCACCTTCAGTGTGTTCCCCGATACCCCATGCCTCTGGCACACCCAAAATGTTAGTGCCACAGGAAGCTGCCTTAGTAAAAGCCCAATGTCTCCTTCATCTTACACTTTGTAGAATAAAAATCTCCTTCCAGGCACGCACAGTGAAATTGAAACTCGTCCCGCCAGATGAAAAGCTCTGCAAAGAAGGATCACAAGGCCCGAACTGCTTTAAAGAACCCTTTCTGGTGATAGAGAGCAAAAACTTCGCAGAAAACAAATGGCTAGAATCAACATACATGTGCAAGGCTGAAGCACTGTGTGGGCTGTCTGATCAAAGACTAGAATGGATGGACCAAACCTGTGCACAAATATGGACAGAACTTATCACAAAGTTGACATGGGTCACAGCCCTCGAAAAGCCAATCAAGGTCCAACAGGAAGAAAATGATTAACTGTTTCTATGGAGAAGGCAAAGTACCCATGGCTTCCAACCCACACTCCAACAGAAACCTCATCCTCTCTAACCTTCGAAAAGGTACTGCTGCCTTAATGGATTATTGGGTGTGAGTCAAACATGCGTACTTGCACCTCCCGCCATCATGGAGTGGTTATTGTTCGCTTGTAACACTGCACTCTTCCCTGCTGGTGATACCAGAAGAGCATGTAAAGGGGGGAGCAGTGCCTCAAGAGCAACCAAAGGCACCTCGACCAACTGAAGAGCAACCCCCCATCTTTGAAATATTCCTGGAAAAAGAAGAACCGCATGACCATCTGTCCCACAAGAAGCGTGCATCTAACTACCTGTCGAAAGAATCCCCTGACCTCCTTGCTCAAATCCCTGATGAACACAAACTTTTCAGCTCAGCAGAGACATTCTTTGCATCCCTTGCACCCAGCATCCAGACAAGAGTAAATGCAAAATGGCTCCAAATAGTTTGCTAGGAGCTCATCCAACTGCGGAATGATAGTGAAGAAGGGTTCAATGCCATCAAGGTGGAACTACGAGCACTTTGACTAAATACCATGCAGAATAGGTACGTGCTGGACCTCCTAACTGATATGGAGGGTGGTGTTTACAAGAACATTGGGAGTTCATGTTGCACATTTGTACCTTCTTCAGAGGCTGAAAATTGAACATTTCACATGTGATTGCATCCGTACATGAACTAGGTGTGAACATGAGAAAAGAAGAAGGAATAAAGGAATACAGAACAACGACTGGTTCAGCATGGCATTCAGCTGGGTACCCTCTTGGCTTGGAACAATTATGAAGATGCTGATACTCATCATTGTGTTCTTCCTGCTGATTTTCTGTGTGTGCCAGTTCGGACTCAGGTGTTGCACAAAAGCAGTGCCAAACAGTGCGATGATGATGGTGACAAACGGCAACAGAAATAAGTCATAATACTAACAAAGCCCAAGTGCAAACTGGAGAGAATGATGCACCCAAATACCGCATGGTGGCAATATACCACACAGGGGATGAGATTGACAACTATTACCACACTAGTATCAAACAGACCCAAGATATCAAAAATTATAAGGAGGTGTGGGTTGACCTGGATGGAGATGGGGGATGTATTTATATGACATGTACTCCTGAAGAATATGCACGGCATGGGGAGTTTAAGAAGTGTGCGTAGAGCATGGATGCCCATAGAAGGTACCCACACCTGAGATGAAGCAGTACAAGGTGCTGAATAAAGTAGACCTACTGGGGGAGTGCATTTGTTACTTTAGGAGTAGCGAAAGGAGGGAATGTTGGGAAGGAGGTAGTCCAATCCCACCCACCTCATCATTCCCACAGTAAACAGATCATGTGCAAGCCAAGGGGGGAGAGACCCCTACCCCCACAGCACCCTGCTTTACTTATGACATAACACAGAATCTACCTACATAACATAACCCAAAGCCCCGCCGATAAACACCATTTTGTATTAGAACAGACACCATCTTTTACTAGGCCCAAAAATCATCCCTCTGCAGAATCCAGCTCTCCTATTCCCGGTGCCTCTCACACAGAGCCCGAGTCACCAGAACGCCCACCATAGGCTTAATCCTGGATGGTAATATATTCGCTCCTAATCACAACCTTTCTGGTCCTGCTACAAGGCATCAGGTGACATAAATAATAGATCAAACCCCCAAGGGGACACCTTGGTGCAGGGCCCCAGTGTCAAAGAAGGGCTGAATACAGAGGTTGGAATGCCAATATATTCACCCATGTTTCTCCAAAGTACCCCCATTCATGCAAGGATTTTATGGTTGCCATTATTCATATATTATCAGATCCTGTTGTATTAGCTTAGCGTTAGGAATGGTATTCCTATTATATGTTTTTCCCCTCCTTTATTCCCTTTTCTGAATGCATGCTGTGGGTCTGCGGGTATGAGGTCATGAATGGAATGCCTGGAGTGTGACTGACTGGAAAGCTGAGTGTTTGAGATTCCACCCAGAGCAGTTGAGAATGATGTAGCTTGGATGGTAGGAGTCAGTGGGCTTCCTAGTACTGTACTTCCTATCTTCTGTGATGTAACCTGATTAACGTAACCTGAAGATCATCACCTGAGTATCCTTCATAAGTACCCTGACTACAGGTCATAACACTTAGGACAGTTAGGAATGCTTTATACTTGTCCTGACCTTCACCACGGAGATGAGCCCAGCTGACCCACGTGCCACCAGACTGATTGGGAAGCAGCAGCCAATCACAGCCTGGCATTCCCTATGAAACAAACTGCCATATGGCCCCTCCAATCCGCACCCCAAATTTGTACCCTATGTGATGTCATAGTTGCTGACGATTTTTATCTTTATAATGTGCTGCCTGTGTATTGTTTTGAAGAGCGCTCTCGGGCAGCAGAGTTCTTTGCTTGCTAACTTTATTTCATATAAAGTTTGTTTTCCATGCAATTCATTTACTGGTCTCATTCCCTGATGGGGTGTGATCATTATTTTTGTCTATTGAAAATTGCGTGCTTTAGGGTGCCCGCCTTCAACCTCACAGTACTGGGCTACTGTTAAAAGATGCCAGCCCAAATGCTGGCTACCCACACTCTGTACAGCGCTCCGCTGCTCTCGAGCTAGGTCTGTGCTTTAAACAATAAATGTAAAACATTTTTAAAAATCGTTTCTGGTCAACTGCCCTGAGGACATTCAGGATGATCTATTTTGTATGAGAAGCTATGGGAATATAAGCAACATAAAAACATGCTCAAAGGTCACCACGACTGCATTAACCATTAAAGATTTCCAGGCCAGAGGTAATGGTAAGGTGGCCAAAAAGATCAATTGAAAAACATTAAATGGAACCATGTTCCATTTTAAGGAATGTCCAATCTCTTGGTGATCACTGCCCCTCCCCGGTGGGCCTGATTGCAGAAAAACAGAAACAAGCAAGGGATTGTTGTTCTTTTACACCTTGGAGTCTCTTACCATATCCCAAGAGGCAGCTGCAATTAAGCAATAGTCTGTAATGGTTCTCCTCTGCATTGCCTGAGAGGAGTAGGTTGCTGGGAAATCTTGAGTAATAAGGCTATTGAGGACTCTCTGGTGAAATGGTAGGCTATATACCCTTAATAAAATAAAACATTTCAATTTGAATGATTTTAAAGAATCAAACATAAACTGTCATGTATTTTTCATGTGATTGTTCAGTTATCCATTTATATCATGCTTACCGCTTCACTTTCTGAACATATCTTTTAAACGACCTTTCCGTTAATTAGGGTTAAACCTGTCTTTACACACCTTATATTCACACAACTACTACTAAACACTAATTCGGGCTACCTCACCACTCCTACCCCTTCATGTAATTTGTGGCTGTAAACTTAAAAAAATCAACGTCCTTGTTTATTCTAAACTTTAAAATTCAAGATTTGGGGTTTTTCATTGAACAATGAGATTTCTAGCTTTTTCATTCCATATGTTGAGTATTAGCCCTGTCAAGTACAATGTTAAATGCACCCAGTGTTTCCTGTCAAGAAATATAGTTACCCTGAATTCTAAGTCAAGGAGATATGTGATTCTAAATGGATGACTGGACTTCTTGTCTGGAAGAGGTGTCCTGTTTGTGACCAATCGGGGGAACTAGCACATCTAGAAACACACAACTGGAAACCAGGTGTGCATGCAGGATTTTGTAGTATGCATAGTGCATTCCACTTCATCGCAGTTCCTTGTTTTTTCCAACTGGGTGGAGATGAAGATGACACATTTAGGGGACCCTGATATCATCTTCTACTAGCAGTGTGTCTCCTGAGTTTTAGAACACCTGGACATGCTGCAACGAGACCTAGCTGCATTGCACTGTTGAAATAGTGGAACAGGTATGGTATGGCACTTGCACGGATCCAACTGGTTATGGTATCACCATGGCGGCTACAGTGTGCCAGTGCTGAGGACAATGTTGCCACTTTGCAAAGGAGCATTTAGGCATACATTTTTGGCTCACACAATGGAACCCCACACAAAAATGCAGCCTTAATGTTGCTTGATACAGTGCACTAGAAGATACCCGCCAAACCACTTGCAACATCTCCATCTTCTCCATAGAGGACAGGCTCTGTGTTCCTAGCCTCTCTGTCCCCTGTCATCTTTTCAGTTATGTTTTTCCATAGGTTCTGCTCCTGCACCTCCCCTGTGCTCCCATATTTTTGTTATCTCTGGATGGTTTACCGTCTTGGTCTTTCGCCGTTTCTTGAGTGAAAATATGTTGGAATAACATCTGCTGTACCACTCTTGCGCACTAAATTCGTAGAAATTAAACAAAATAGAGAGCAAACATACACATTACAGTAATTAACGATAGGAGAACAGGTTACAAACATCTTATGAACTAAAACATTTTTAAAGTAGAGGTTGATACATTCAGTAAAAACGATCAGGGGCCCACCCATGCTACCTGCAAGCTGAACCTCATCCCAGCCACCACAATAGGCTGCTGATTCCAGGCCTTGACCAAGTACTGATGGACTGCAAAATCCATAGCAGAGTCCTCAGTGAACATGCTAAATGAATGGCTCCTCTAAAAGATCTCACCCCTACACTCTATGAATAGAGGTCCCAACCTTTCGAACGCTGCATGTAACGGGCAGAGAATGGAAAGGCACATAGTTGTCTCCAGGGCCCCTTCCCACTGGTAGAGACAGTCAGCAATGTCTCCCGCTTGCCTGACATGTACCACAGCCGAGGCAGGTGGGCCACGCTCAATCTGCTATAAATCCTACTTATTTGGGGGCACCATTGTGAACAAGTAATCATTGATGCTGTGGTGTTAGTTTTGTCGGGGACCTCCTGGCTGCACCCGCAAGCACATTTATTTTTTACTACCCATGGTCCTGCCAATCCCTATGGCCATTCCAACTCACTTGTTCCTCCCGGCCCAAAGCACCCACCTGCCACGGATATCTTTGAGCTAGCCATATGCTTTTATGGGGATGTGAATGATATTTCGAATTAGTGTCCTGAAAGGTAACTGCTTGTAAAACATCTTCGGGTGAAAAGAAAATGTCTTACTGAAGAGTACCTTCTGCAGTTTAATTTATTACCAACATGCATGTCTTAGCACCTGTTCCTTGGACTGAATACCTGTTAAAAAGACATCACTGGCAAAGCACAGATTCGGCTCTTACATAAGCACCAAGCATAAAATGTCCATATACTAACCTCACTGTTTGCTGTTGCAATCTTATGCTTATGTATCATTAGAAGTGCCTATAAAATGCCAACCCCTATGCCTACACAATAGCCACAATTGTTGGCTTTGTCAATGCTGGTTAACTGAATGTCCTGAGCCTGAGGTGTTTTATTCCTGTCCTGTTTTTGCATGGCATATATGTATATAAGAGAAGAAAGGGTATTCCAACCTAGTTATATGTATATCTAATTTACTGATGTATACTAGACTGGGTTTAGGAGACAAGAACTGCTTATACTAAGTCTTGAAAAAATAGACTAAGTATAGCTCCAATGTATCCAAAAATATTTTTTTACATAAAACAATATTTAATGAAAAGACAAAAGCTCATTAAGAAATTACTTTCATAAAAAATGTTTTAGACCCAAACATTTTCATCATGTATGCAATTTTTGGGTCTAAAACATTTTTTATGAAAGTAATTTCTTAATGAGCTTTTGTCTTTTCATTTAATATTGTTTTATATAAAAACCTTTTGGATACTTGGAGCTATACTTAGTCTATTTTTTCAAGACTATTAGTATAAGTTTCAAGACTAGTATAAGGAGTTCTTGTCTCCTAAACCCAGTCTAGTATACATCAGTAAATTAGGTATACATATAACTAGGTTGGAATACCCTTTCTTCTTATATACATATATGTTAGGTCACCCTCTGACCGAGTGAGAGAGGGTTTTTTTGCGTTATAGGTTGTTAGCCTTTAATAAAGCTACTGTTTTTGCATGGCTTCATTAGTCATTTTCTTTCAAATCTTGTGTACTGTGCATGTATTCAATATTCCTGGTTTGCGCCATGTAACTATGAAAAATAATTGTACGGAAAAAGTTGGGATCATTTCATAGAGAAGCTGTTGTTCTGTTGCTCCTGTTATATTGTGATGGGATGGGCTTCTGAGAGCAGGTTTTGAGTAGCTCCTTCAAAGAATTCACAGGGATTGCTCACCATGCAGACGCCTGCCATTCCAGTTGTATGCAAAGAGCTGCCATGATTTGAGGTTAAAAAAAAGTGGGTCTGCCCTATAACTAAAGGGCACCAAAGGGGTGAATAGCCCAATTGGCCCCACTCCGGGTCACCAACGCACCTGATCTGAAATGAAAGTGAGAACATGGCACATATGCTTTGCTCCATGCTAATAAACACTGGTCAATTGGCACAAGGGTGACCCTTGTGAGCAGTAGCACCACGGCAAGGTTTGACCATCTGCTACTGGACATTCACACCATTCACACCACATTCATCAGGGATGCCCCGCAGGCTTCCCATACACTGAACACCAGGGCCTGATCCCAATGCAGAGCTCTTGACTATAATCTACCCGACACACAACTACTAGAAGCTCAAGATCACTGATTGCGTCAGAGAAAGAAAAGAGCCGTCTGAAGCAGACATCCTGCTGGATTCTGAGTGAATCAAGATGCAGTCACTCCTCATTCGCACCAGGCATGGCCCATGGTAAGTCCACCATCCACACACTGCGCATAAGAGCCCTATGATGCTGTGTAGCTTGTGCAGGCCAGTGGATGGCGCACACATGCCCTAGTGGCATGGTAACGCCGACCACAGTGCAGCGTCAGGAGGAGGGCTCCAGAGGGTGGAACAGGGAAGTCAGGAGCAGCGCAGGGAGCTAACCGATGGTCCATTCTGCCCCTCTATACACAGTCTGCCTCAAAATCAGTCTGTGTATAATGCGTGAAGTCAGGGCCTTAACAGCTCCACCTCTGTCCGCCTCCCCCATCAGCCCCATACACAGAGGCCACTCTGTGGAGACGTCCTTACTTCACCTCAATGTTCCAGGCCGCTGTATGTCTTCTTGCTGATAGATTTTATCCATCAGTGGTGATGTCCGTTTAGATTCTTCTTGGTCTGTGTGGACTGTCACGGTAGGGCTGCTTTCAAAGGGACCTCGACGTGATGCCTTGTTCAAGACCGTCTCGGCTATCAAGAATATATAGGCCAGCAGCCGGTGACATCACAAGAGAGGGTGAGTGACACGGCCTCTAGTGTCATAAGAGACTAGTGGGGTCAGAGGTGAGCAGTGGGGGCAAGATGAGGAGGCCTGTCTCGGGCACCTTGGGCGAGGGAAGATGATTTTGACAGGGGTCACTCTGGAACCTCACACAGCGAGTCCACACCTTTTCACCATTCCCTTAGAATTCCTGACAGAGTCTGACCTTTCAGCTGCACCAGAGGTCACTCGAACACTGTAAAATATCTCCTGACGTGTCTTACCCCGTCATCTTTTGTACACCTCTCCCCATGCCTAAAATATCTTCCTCCATCTCTGCTCCTCACATTCCTGCTGTTTCCGACAGTTGCCGCTTTCAACACCAAGACCTGAACCCACATGGTTTTCACCCCTTGTCTCATCCACGCTGCGACCCTTCCTCTGAATTAGTCACGGCCTGTGGTATTCAACTCCTGTTCCACGCCCCTTTTCTACGTTTCCACTCTGCCCATGTCTTTGGCTGCTTTTTAGTTTGTGCTATTGCATTAGATAACAGATGGGGGGGAGGGTGGTGATGGCATATGAGGAGGGACACACCACTTGTAGGTGTTGTTTGGTTATATGCCCACCCATTTACTGCCCATGGCCATGCTAACCCCTTTGGCCATTCTAACCCAGTTCCAGCTTCCCACAAGCCCCCTACCAAAAAACCTCCTTTGTGCTCGAAGTGCCTGCCAGTGTTTTTTCAAAGCATTCTTCTGAGAGTTAATGACAATTGGAGCTGTAAATCAGCTTCTGGGGTAATACAAATGTCTTAACCAGGTCTGTCTTCAGTCACTAGATTTATAAGTGCTTGCCTTTCACTGAAGTCCTGTCAAAAACAAACATTGGCAAAGCCAACAGTTTTGGCTTTTGTATAAGAATTAGTCACTTGCTAAGCGCTGCTGTTAGATGCGCAGGTACTCACACCAGTTTACAACTGCTACCATCACTGACCAGATAATAGCCAGTCAATACCACTACGGCAGTTGGTTCCTGGAAGTGCCTTTCCCATACCTACACAAAAGCCCAAACTAATGGCATTTCCAATGCTTGTTTTGTAAGGCCCACACAACACAAAAAGGCATTGACAAAGCCAATAGATTTGGCGTTTCAGGTTTATTGCATTTCGCATTTATAGATAAGAATGCAGTTAATACTTGGGCTCTACTTACCCTGTAACTCCAAACATGACTGAAAGTTACTGTTTGCAAGCACATAATATTAGTTATATACTAAGCCGTAATACTTCTCTTCACTGTGTTGTATCAGTCATTTTACATGTTTTATTGCTAATGTTATGTGTTAGCAAACACTAACTTGCAGCCATGTGTGAAACATTTAAAGCAAGTATGGTGATGTCTGGGGCTAGAGTGGTGGAGCAGAGTTGAGCTAGGGTGGGAGGGAGCTGGTCCCATTGCACGGCAGGCAGAGGTGGGCCTGGTAGGCATGTCTGGGCTAGGGTTCAGCTGTTGCTGGTGGTAGGCAGGTTTGAAGGAGGGTTGGTGGTAGAGATAGAGTGCCGGATGGGAGAAGTTAGCAAGGGCAGGTGGGAGAAAGGCGTGAGGGAGGAAGCTTGGGGTGTGTGGGTAGAGGTATGAGGAAGTGAGCTAGGTTGGATGGACATGAGGGGCCTAAGCTAGGGTGGGAGGCATGCGTTTGTGGGCTGTGGGGGGTTGGGGGAAGGAGGGAGTGATCTAGGATGGGTGGTGTATGAGGGAGTGACAGAGGGTGTGTGGGTGAATATGCATGAGGCAGTGAGCTAGGGTGGGTGGTTTTTTGATCGATCATGAGGGTGAGACCTAGGTTGGGTGGGCAGAGGCATGAGGACGTGAGCCAGAATGGGTTGGTGCGGGCACAGAGAGCTTGTCACAAAGGGGTGAGGTAGGGTACCTCCTCTTAATCTACCTCTCTGTTAACATGTATGTACACATAGAACCTTATTATGTGTATAGTTCCATGTAATTTATGATGGAAATAGTTTTGTTGCCTTAGCTACCGCTTCCTGTATGGTTCGAGAATATCTGAGAGAACCATACACGAAGATGCCTTGTTGTTGAGGGCTAGTCTCTCGGGGACTCCTTCAAATAAGCTTATGAAGTTACACATAACAAAGCGTAAGCTCCATCATTATAATTCGCAAGACACTTGGTAGCTAACATTTTCCCTTGCCAAAACCTGCCTGTGCCCCTCAGTTTCTCTACCTCTACTCTAGCACTTTATCCATCGAGGTCACATCCCTAACACAGCTGGCCGTACTGACCTACCTAAACTTAAAAATGGCCTGATTGTCCTTAATCTATGTAGGTCCACACATGTATGGTCCCCAGTAACTTCCATTTACTCCATGCCACAACCTGGTTAGAATGTCACTCACACTCACCTCATTGTAAGAAGCTCAGGGCTTCTTGTCAAATCTGACTTCCTATCTATTGGACATTCTTTTGCAATCAAATGAGCATTGCTCTTTCTGGTATATATTTGTATTTTATTTGGGTTTTAAATCACGCTTTAATCCAAGGCGATGTACATGTGATCAAAAATGGTACAATAAATGAACATTATCAAAACATAATGTCACATTTATATTTATTTATTTGTATGGTATTTATAGAGCGCACAAAGACCGTGAGGTATCGAAGCGCTAGGGGGGTGAGAGGGGGCAGGTCGGTAGAACTAAAACCGAAGGGTGTTTAAAGCCTTGTGGAACGGGAGGAGCTCATGGAGCTTATGAAGATCTAAAGACATAGTGTTCCAAAGTGTAGGGGCAAGAACCGCAAAGTATCTTCCTCCAGCTCTGGTGCAAAGAAATCTGGGGACATGTAGCAGGAGTTTATTAGCTGAGCGCAGTGATCGATTAGGTGTGTAAGGCAGAATCTGTCACCACACGAATTCAGGCCCTGCATTATGAATTGCCTGATGAACCATACAAAGAACCTTGAACTTAGTTTGACTTCTGATGGGAAGCCAATGTAGTTAGTTTAAAAGTTCATGAGAGTGAGCAAGTCTGGTGTCTCCAAGGGCAAGGCGCACAGCAGACTTCTGGTTTGTTTGGAGCCGTTGCAGTAACCTCTCTGGTTGCCCAAGGTAAATTGCATTGCAATAATCAAAAGAGCTCATGATTGAAGCTGTGACAATTCTTGACCTAACAGCAGGTGGAATGAGGGATAGAAATTTTTTTTAGAACCTTAAGTTTAAGAAAGCCACTCTGACAAACTGCCGAGACCTGAGCTTCCCGCAAGTCAGTGGTCATAAGTTTGATCCCAAGACTTAACCATAGGGGAGGGATCAGGGTAAGGTCCAAGGGAAGATGGCCAGTAATCAGAAGTCCATGAATGACTCTCCACATTTGAACCAACCGGAAGAACCTCCGTTTCTTTTGCCGTTAAGCTTTAACAAATTGTTAGCCACCCAGTCTCCAATTGCAACAAGGCAGTTTTTCAGTTTACAAGAGGGATCGGAAAAAGGCGTATTAAGGCGAAACAGAATCTGGGTATCGTCAGCATAGGAAAAGAAATGTACTCGAAGGCTGGCAATAAATTTGGCTAATGCCTGCATATAAAGACTAACAAGCAGTGGGGACAAGGCAGCGCCCTGTGGGACTCCACATAGCAGCCCACTGGCAGTAGATTTAAAAGGGGAAAGGGAAACTGATTGGGCCCTGTCCCATAGAAAAGAGGAGAACCATTTAAGCAGGATGCCTGATATTCCAGCCTCATAAAGGCAGGGAAGCAATTTCTGGTGGTCAACCATATCAAAGGCCGCAGAGAGGTCAAGGAGAATCAGAGCTCTCACCTCTCTGCAGTCCTGAAGCAAGGCACTATTGTCCATAAGTGCCACCATTATGGGTTTGGTCCCCAACCCGGGGCGGAATCCGGATTGAAAAGGGTGAAGAAGGACATTGGCCTCCAAGAAGGCAGATAGTTGAGGCGTCACAATTATTTCCATTAATTTCATTAATACTGGGATAGGGGAGATAGGGCAATAATATACCGCAACTGCCGGTTCAAGATGAGTGTTTTTAGCAGAGGAGAGATTATTGCATGTTTAAGAGGGGCAGGAATATGCCCAGTGGTAAAGGAGCAGTAAAAAGAGAAATAGCTTTTCATGATGGTCTCTTGAAGCACAGCAAGCGGGATGGGATCCAGAGGAGAGGCTGAACGTAGTTTGTTCAGAGTGGACAGAACTAGGTTGTCTGTTACTGCATTAAAGTGAAAGGCATTAGGCAAAGTTTCCTCCATAGCATCATGAGCCAAGGGAGGATCAGACAGTGTTAATCTTACTACACTCATCGGTTGTCGGATTTTAAGGATCTTATCACAAAAAAAAGAGGGCAATGTGATCGCATTGGGCCTGAATGAGGAGATTCGCTGGGGGAGCTTTAGCAGGAACAGTCAATTCCCTAGTCACACGAAACAGCTCTCGTGAAGAGTAGGCAGCAGTTAGGATGTGATTAGCATAAAAGTCAGCCTTGGCTGTTTTTATTGCAGTATGGTATACAGTTCTAGCCTGTAAAAAAACGGACAGAGCAGCGGAGTAGATTAGAGAGCCACCTTTGTTCTGCTCTATGACAGAGCTGCTTAAGTGATTTAAGTGAAGGAGAATACCACAGGGCAGACAGCAGGGCTCAACATAAACATTGTGTAAGGGGAGCACATTCATCAGCCGTACCTTGGATAGCATCAATCAGCGCGTTACAAGGATCTTTAGGATCAATAGGAGTTCCCAGACCTGTGCGAGTGATAAGGGAATTGGAAATGGAATCAGGAGAAACCATAGTCCAGTGGCAACGGACATTCGAGAAGGGCCACTGATTTAAGTTTAAGTCAGGAGACAGGTAGAGAAAAAGGCACAAGAAAATGATCCGACCAAGCCACAGGGTGAGGGGGAAACACAAAAAGGCCATCAAAGTTGGAAAACAGCAGGTCAAGCTGATTCCCTCCTCTATGGGTGGGGCAGTGATTTCCAAGAAGAAAAGTGCTGTCACGTAAGCCAGAGACAAAGTTCCTTGCTTTTAAGTCACCAGAATCATTGGGGTGGATATTAAAGTCACCCAAGATCACTGAACTGGAATGTAGCAGAGAAAGGTCAGCAACTAACTGGGCAAAATTGTAAATAAATTGATTTGATAAATAGCTAGGAGGGCGGTATGATATTAAAAAATGAAACAAGCTCATAGGAGATGGTTGGAGTCTAATCAACAGAGTTTCGCATGCACAGTTATGAGACAATGGGATAGTAGAACAGCTTATTGAGTTCTTAAACAAAATGGCAATACCACCACAGTCTTTGGGGCAGGGCGATCACGGTGCAAAATATTGTAGCGGGGGACTGAACCCAGACTTAAGTAAATACGATCTCAAAGAGTCACGGAATACAGAATAAAGAGATAGAACAAAGAGAACGAGGAAGAACATTCCAGTGCAATGGAGCAGGGAGAATGAGCGGAAATGCGACTGAGCACATGGCTGACAAGGGTCAACAAGAAATTGGGAATAGGAATGAAGCGAGCGAGAAGGGGTATAGAATGAAACTAGCAAAGAAAGGTAATCAGGAACCAGGCCATAGAGAGATTTAAAAATAAGACATAAGAAATTAAATTTGATGTAACACAGGAATGAAAGACAGCCTGGAGACGAAAAAGAAGAAGAAATAGAGTCACGGGGGCAGAAGACAATAGGCGAATATAAGCATTAAAGACACATTTAAGATGAGCTAGAAGTGTAAGAGGGAGACGAAAAAGCACTGAGGAGCAGTAGAAAATATAGAAAAAATGAGCAAAGAAATCAGGAGTTTGGTGGCTTTAAAAGTCAAGAATGAGCGAGCCTTCCAGATATTGTATAGGTGAAAACAGCAAACTTGTGAAGATAGAGAAATGTGATATTTAAACAAGAGATCAGAGTCAAAGTAAAGTCCAAGATTACGAGCATTAAAGGAAATAGATAGTCGAAAAGGAGGACATGAGATAAAGAAGTGAAGGAGAAGAGGGGGTATTGTGCTAGCAGGAAAGAAGAGAACTTCATTTTTAGTAGTATTGAGAACCAAAAAGTGAGCCGACATCCAAGAGACAAGTAGAAAGTTTGCTGTGAATATCGGAAGAAAAAGATGAGAAGGGCCTATATAAATAAATAGGGCGTGTGGGTGGCAGAGTTGTGAATTTGGGTGGGGACATTAGGGATATGAGGGTTGAGGTTGGGCGTTCAGGCACATGGAGGGTGACATTGAAGTAGGGAGGGCGGGGTGAGGTCTGGTGGGTTCATGAGGCAGAGAGAGGTTATATCAACATGAAGCAAATCTAAATGGGACAGGATGTGTTTAGCAGATGAACACATTGTAATGATGGTCACTCGTGTTACAGAAGAATGCTCTAGAACTTGAGCTATTGGTGCTCCGCAAGCCTCAGGCCACCCTCTCCCATACACAAACACTATGATATAGTGCCAATCATTTTGCAGTGCGAAAACAAATGTTTGCCAAATATGTATCACATCAGCTAACTTTTGTTTGCTTTCCTTAGGGACCCCAACCCATTACTCAAAATGAAAGAAAAGGAAATGTGCCATAAACATGCTGCACACACAATGAATAATATGCAAATCTGATCATAGGGAGAACCCATAATTCCTGCATATGTAGCCAGTCACTTGCACTACTAATCAGACTGTTCACAAATCTACTTCCAATGCAACCCCTGAAGTAAGGACAAAGCCCTGAAAGGATTTGTGTCCTTGGTTGGGCTCAAACCATTAACCTTTCTATATACGGCCAAACATGCAGATATATTGCTCCACACCCTTTTAAGCAGCCGGCGCAATCCACATACATATATCACCCATCTAAGGGACATCAGACTTGGCATCGTTGGCAGCAAGTGCATGAACCCATTGAGCTACCTTCCCTAGCTACAATACACCTCGCAAGTACATTAATGATAATAAACGTACATCTCGAAAACATTTTGATAGGCTCTAACCTTAAAGACATTTTCCAAATCTCTCTGTGGGTACATCCCCTTGCCCCTTTATTGGAAGCATACTAGTACTGGAAGCCAGTGCATGTGGCAGTTCCTCTCTCCAGTTCCCTGGTTACGGGGATGGCCCTGTCTCCAGTTCAGTGTTATGGGGACGGCCTGCCTCCAGTTCCCTGGTTACATGAATGGATCTGCCACGCATTCCCTGGTTACAGGGACAGCCCTATGTGGTTACAGGGTGGGCCCGCCTCTACTTCCCTGGTTACTGAATTCAATCTAGTTTTGAGATGGATGCAGTTTCCTCACTTGCTCGCAAAACCTATCCCTTATAAAACTAATTTCTATACAGCCTGATCAATAGTCATCATTATCCTACCTGACTGGGCTTTGAAGACTTGGCAACGAATATATAAGAATGTTCAACATTTATGAGGTTAACAAGCTGCCTTTGCTTACAATGCATGTACCACAGGAACATTAAATAAATAAGCAGGTCACGACTCTATTGTTTCCAGAACAATGCAGCATCCAACGTAAAATTGAACTTATTTTCCTTCTTCATTGTCAGACTAGAAATACAGTTTGAAGTTACAGAAGCAGTGGTAGTTGTAGGTTCCAATTTAAAATGAAATTTGTTATTTGTGAAAAACAAACCCACTCCATATGAAGGGTGGCATTAACAGCATTTTTGACAGAGGACAATTAAATGTCAAGTTTTCTACGAGAAGGCTCTCTAACTGGAATTGGGGGAAAGGGGCTTCACACTTTCAATGGGCCCAATCTTTGCCGCTGTCACCCAGCAGTGGTTGGATTATTCCAAAAGTACAGATTATTTTGGCAGTTGCTTTTATTTTGTTGAAATGGTATGTTTGCTTGTAAATTTAAAACCAAAAATGTAAAACACAGGAGTGCCCGCTCCCTTTTAGAACCTGTCCCGGCTGCATTAAAAGTACAGCTTTTAACCGTTGTGCATTAGGAGCCTTGAGTGTTGCTGCCAGAGAAGGCCAGGATACATAGAGCAGGGCTTTTTCTGGCACCCATAGCGAGGAAGGAGGATGGCAAGAAGAGGAAGAGCAGGTTTGTGTAGTGAGAGTGGGCCAGGGCACGAAACCTGGTTGGAGGCGCAAATGATGGTGCAGTGCGGAAGGAGGGGAGCAGCTACAGCCAGAGGGAAAAGGAACATGTTGTTCTTGCAAAACATTTGTGTGCTGGAAGGGAGGGTGAAATGCAGCTGATGAGGAAGAGAGATATCAAGCCCACAGTCCTCATTTGCAAGAGCCATGAGGGACAAGCTATTGCTGCATGGGCCCCAGCACTGGCTCCACGATTCGGTGAAAGAAAATGGCTACCTTACCCAAAAAAGCACATACTGCAGACCCAATGAAATCACAGTGACATCACTAACATACAGCACACTAGACCAAACCCCACGAATCAGTACATTGAACATTTTCAGGGACATTTTCGAATAAAATGTAACTATACCAGTAACTTGTTTATTTTTACTACAACATACATTAAAATATGTAACATAACTTAAAAGGTGTAGGAAATATTTTTTAAAGCATCAATCAAGTCAAATAACTTTTTATTAACATTAACATATGGCGGCCACCATTTTGGAAGTAAAACTGGCTGACAAATTCAGCACACAATACAAATGGGCTGTGATTTTTGGTGGAGATGGTGGGAATGGGTGAAAAATCATATACATTTGACTTAAAGATGGGCATTAAATGGGTGGATACATAGCCAAACAACATAAATCCATCCTCATATGACAAAGCCTTGTTCAAAGCCCTTATTTGAAGCTCTTTTGTTAAAGCTCTTTATGCGTGCAAGATTGGTAGCGGTCGGAAGCGGCTGACACTCTGTACACTTGTGGCTCGATCGTACAGATCCTCAGTGCGGCTTGACTGCCGGTGACGTGCAAGTGTTCGTGTATGGGTCCTTTCCTCTAGTAGGAAGCCCCAGGAAGTCCTAGGAAATTTTTCTTTTTTGCGAGCAGACGGTGAGCAGACGGCGGCGGCGTTTAAAGAGGAGAACGAGCTCGGACCGGCACTGAGCTTCGATATTACTGATATCGTGTATCGAGGCGTACCCGCGAGGCACAGAGGTGGGTGACCGCGGCTGCTAGCCTAGCGATCCCGCGGAGGCGGAGGTGCGGTGTGACGCTTGGAGGCCCCGTATCAGTGCTGGTGGGTGCCGGTGGGTCTTCAGCCGCGTAGCCGATTTGCGGCAGCCGCTTTGATCTGCTCCACAGACACCGACAGTGAGGTCTGTATTATTTGCACTATCGGTACATTCTGCATTTTCTGTGCCATTTCATGGACTATTGAGCATGGTAACTGTCTGAGTTCGAGCCCAAGCTAGAGCCAATTTCCTCCTCCTCCTTCAGTACCTGAGCATGAGCCTGAGCTTGCCGGAGAGACGGTGATTGAACCGGGGCTCGGGCCTGTGTAAACATATTGATACCGGTATTGATAAAGGGTAGTGGGTTGAGGATTTGAAGGGTTGCAGGATAGAAATTCTTATCCTGCATGTGGTGGGCTGTTGCAATCTAGCATTAGACAGCAGTGGCCACTGGCTGTAAGCCCCTCTGTAAGCCCCCTTAAACAAGAGCCTCACAGATTAATCTGAGACAGCCCGCAGTTCGCTGACAGGAATTTTGGAGCCTGGGCAATTTGGAGTGGACAGTGGAAAGGGAGTGGCTGGGGCCCTGTTTAGGCAATAAAAAGTTAAAAAGGGGGGAGACTGTGGGAGATTTTACTCCTTTGATCCCTCATTTTTCTTTTGCCTAATTCTCATAGACAACGAAGGGGTAAGAAATGGCCCGCTACAACTTAAGGAGTGGACAACGCGTTGATGATCTAAGAGCTCCAGAGTGCGATGGTTCCTACATTGAAAAGTCCCTGCATGAGGATGTGAACCTCGAAAGTTCTCAAACTCCGATTGCCTCGACAAGAAATAACAACATAATAGAGGCACAAATTCATCAAGAACTTCAAGTGGACAAATCAACGGAGGGAGAAATTTTAAGGGACTCAACAATAAACACCCCATTTAGACAGTCGAAAGACTTTACCTTGACATCAACTAATATAAAAGGGACTATTGATTATTATTTCCAGAAATCTGCACAAGAACATTTAAATGGACCTATGCCACATTCCTTAAAACTTTTAAATCAAAATATTAACTTACAAACGGAGAACAGCGGGTCTGAACTACTCATCCCAGTTATGGAACTCTCAAGGACCCCAAATCATCTGTTGAGTTTGGTTCAGAATTTACAACCACATGAGGAAAGATTAAACTCAACAGCGGTATCGAGAGGGGACACGGTTGTGTCTGATGGAATTTTATTAGACCAACTGGTGCAAATACCAAGTATGACACAGGGAAACAAGAATCATGACCCTAATGATGGTGATTCCTATCTCTCGGCTTTAAATTTTGTTCTAAACTCCTTGGTGAAGGTTTTTGACCTTCTAAAAAGAGATGTGCAGACCCACACAGGGATTTTAATGGAAATGACAAAGGATATTGAACAACTTGAATTTTCAGTGGTAGGCCAAAATAATGTAATAAATTGTTCAGTTCTGCCCATGATGGTAAAGATGGAAGATGGCTTTACAAAGTATAGTGGAGACCTAATGGAAATTAAGCACCAAACGACTTCTCTACTGAGGGAGAATAAGGAGATCAAGGATTTGTTATTACAAATGAATGCAAGAAATGTATCGACTTCTTCATTAAACCAAGATCTAGCAATTAAAACAAAAGACTTAGTTTCGGAATTGAATACTTTTGCGGATGACACTCCCTTATCCGAATCAGTAATGGAAGAATTCTGCCGATTGGCACAGATTGCTGAGTCAATGGTGGAACAGCTGGTGGAAGACCGAGGGGAAGTTATTGAGAATCATGAAGAAGAGGCAGAAAACAGCTATATGTGGAAGAAGAGTTCGCAACAAATCTATAAGAGACGGAGAAGAGAAAGGCGGAAGAACCAAAAGCAAAACAATACAGATTCAAAATCACGAGGTCGACAAGTAAAGAAAACAAAAAATGTGAAGAATATTAGATAAAAAAAATCAAAGGTAAATAGCTTCGTCAAGGGGATTTCAGATCCTGAGAAAATCCCTGAGAATCAAAATATCTCAGACAAAGATGGTTGGAGCATGGGTAATGATTCTCCACAACAAGAAAGAATTGTTAGGGTAAATAAATCCAAAAAACAACAAAGGAAAAGATTCAAGACTGACAGAATTCCCGAAGCAGAGGGAGATGTACATATGGTAAAGAAATCTATGAGTACTCAAACAGAAGGAAAAATTGCAGACTTGGACAGAAATCAACACCAACACGACTCAATTAGATCAGAGATTACAGGGAAGTTGTTAAAAATAGCTCCTATATTTCTTCAAAAACAGAAAAATGCTTTTAAAGTACCGATGCAGACCCAGATTGGATTAAGAATTGCTCCAATATTCAATCAAACAAAAACAAAGACTGGAGATTTGGTGGCCACCCAAAGTTCTAGGATGGGTCATGCAGAGGACACAATACGTATTCAAACATCTATATCGAATACGGACTACCAAGATCAATCCAAAGAGGTTGGAAGAGAAGAGACTACGAATGTTCTGGTGGGAAACTCATCCTCTGAAATGGCAACTGAAAGAATAACAAATCCCCAAGATGATCCGAATCCATATGCAATCCAGAGACTTTGGTTCACTAATGAGGAAAATCGAAAGTCTGGCATACCACATAATAGGGGTTTGATTCTATCACTGGTTAAAAAACTTCCAGAACTATATTTATTCTCAACAAAAGACATTGAATATGTTCGTTTCCCTAAACCAGAGTGTATCAGCTTAGTTGAAGTAGGATTTGTTTCTAAATTGGGGGTAAAAGCTTTTCTAAACTTACAAGAAAGATTAAGGGAGCTGGGTTTGGAAGTGTATGAGCAATTGCCATCTCAGGCAATAGAAACGGCCGAAACTGAGGAATACGAGTTAACTCAGGGAAATGTCTCCTCACTGCATGAGACCCATCGGGGAAAAAATGAAAATATCATCAATGAAGGGTTACAAACACCATCTTGGTAAATGTTACCAGAGATAATTATGCAAGTCTGCCAGAAGCTGGGTGTATCGCAGCGGTCTCTTTAATAGTGACAAATTGAGGATCACTAGTTGGAACTCTCGGGGATCCAGTTCATTTAAAAATAATAAAATGAGTGTGTTGTTATTTGGGGGGAACGATTTGATCCTGTTACAGGAAACATGGAACTCGAAGGCTTTAAACTGATAGCACAATCAGCTAACTGTAAAGCCAAGGGTAGACCGACGGGAGGTTTGCTAATCGCCTGTAGAAAGATTTTATTCAAAGAAATATCAATGTTATCCTGTAAACAGGAAGGAATTCTGGTGGTGAGAGTGGTCACTCCCCTCAAAAGCCTTCCAGCTAAGGAGATAATAATTGTGAATTTGTATTGGAACCCCGTGAGGGAAAAACTCTCAGAGTTTCTAGAAACAATTGCAGTAACCATTAGTGATATTAATATAACGTACCCTGGGGCACATATATTGGTTGCAGGAGACTTAAATTCGCAATGTATCAATTCTAAATGCCATACAGGGAAAATGAAAGAAGTAACAAATAATGGGAGAAAGTGGTCGAACTTCTTTGAGGATTGGGACTTAAAATTCCTAAACGGCTCCATAGAAGGCGATGTTCCATCGGTTACAACGTGGGAGAGGGGTTCATCGGAGTCGTCATTGGATTATATGCTTTTATCAACAGAGTGTTTTGATACTTGTATACATTTCTCAGTGGCAGATGGTGGAACAAGTGACCATAAGCGATTAGTTGCACATTTAAACTGGTGTAGTGAGGAAATAATAGAGATTTGGGACCAGAGAGTAGAAGTTAATGCACAGAGAAATCGGTTGGTAAAATACAAGAGGGAAGGGGAGCGGTTAAATAAAGCCCTGGATGGACTTTCCAACTGGGGAGATCAAAATATTTTGCATCAGCATTGTGACCCATCACGGTTCCATGAATTTCTGTGGTCAATCGACCCCCCGTTAAGTACCCAGAAGGGTTTTCAGCGAGTGCACAAACACTTTTTCGATGAAGCAGTTTGGGTAAAAAAACGCAAGACGCAAATGCAGTTAAGACTCGCTAAGAAACGGGCTAAAAGCTCACTAGAATTAGAGATAGAATAAAAAAAAATTAAGAATGATCTGAAGAGCTGGTCTAGACAACATAGAGAAGAACTACGGCAGAAGGATGGGGAAGAGATGCTGCGTGCATTACAAAATAATTCCTCGCGAAACTTCTGGTTACTAGTAAATGCTCCCCAAATACATCAAACCATTGCTCAGAGGAATAATGTGTCGGAAGCAAGATGGCTAACCTATTTCGGCGTAAAATATCAGGAACCAGTGGGAGGACAAAAATATATAGGTGACAACGGAAATTGGGGTTTAAACTTTGACAAAGAGGACATTTTGAATCTGATCATAAAATCCTCGGCGTCGAGATCGGCGGGCCCAAATGGTCTAATTTATCAAGTCCTCAAAGGAAATGGGACATTGTGGGCTGAAATCCTATATACCTTGTACAAGAAAGTGATTGCAAATAGAATAATTCCATCTTCTTGGAAGACCACAATTATAAACCCGATTTTCAAGAAGGGGGATCGCAAAAACCCTATTAGTTACAGGCCAATTACATTGCTTGACGTGGAGAGTAAGTTGTTTACCAGTCTGATATTAAGAGAACTCGAAACATGGGCGAAACAAAACAACATAATCCCTAAACAGCAGACCGGATTCAGAAGAGGCAATTCAACCTCTCTGAATGGTATAATATTAGCCTCATTAACAAATCTGAAAGATAAAAATAATAAAGGAAGACTTTATGGAGCATTTATCGATCTGTCAAGTGCTTTTGACATGGTAAATCGAGATAAACTTTGGAGCAATTTGGAACAGAAAGGGGCACCGAAAACTCTAATTAATATACTAGTAAAACTTCACGAAGGAAATACAGCCAGGGTAAGATTAGATATGGACAGACATTTGTCAGAATATATAAGTATAGATAGGGGGGTCAGACAGGGTTGTATGGTGGCTCCATTTCTCTTTAAGTTTTATCTGGGAGATTTTGGAGCCGCCCTAGAATCCTCATCATTAATAAGCCCAAAGGTGGGGTCCTTGGCCGTAAGATGGCTATGTATGCGGACAACATAGTCCTTCTTGACAGGACTCCCATCGGTCTACAAACATTGTTGAATGCCCTCGACAAGTATATGAAATTAAACGACCTGGTGATAAACCCTGATAAATCTAAGATTGTAATTTTTGAGCGGAAAGGCCTCAAAGAAACAAAATATCGATGGTCAATTGGCAGTAACCAGATACCGGTGGTAAAAGAAGTAACGGATCTGGGCATTACGGTGTATGCGACCCCTACAGTTGGGATGCAGTATGGTGAAATCCTGGCTAAAGGGACACAACTGATAGCCCAGATGAAGAAGATTGTTAGCCTTTATGGTACATTTTCCATTATGCCTGTTATAAACTTCTATGTGGCCAAAGTAATCCCTGTACTATTGTACGGAATTGAGGCCAAACCTTTGCTGTGGTCAATAGACTGGCAAAAAATAGAAGGTTATATCTGGAAACAGGTATCAGGATTGCCTAAAGGATTACATACGATAACACTCAGATATGAGCTAGGATTAAAATCTTTAAAATACGCAGTTGATTGGAAACTTCTTTCCTTGTATAGGTCAATTATTGTGCCAATGACTAATACACTATACGGAAATCTCCTAGAAAATATGAATCTTGATTCCTCATTAACTTTGATAGAACTCAAAAAGACGGCAGAAAACCTGCTGACTTATTGTGAATCAGATAAATTAATACTGAGCTCAAACCCGCTAAAAGTCAAGAAGTCCTTATCTTTGAGAGATTGGATCTCAACAGGGGATATGGTGAGATCATCCTCTATTCCTGAAGGGTTTTTTAAGTACGGGAAAAAACAGGGTATTGTACCAAGATACTTGATGAAGTTCCCAAACCCAAAAGGAAGACAAAACTTTATGAGGGTATGGTTAAACTTGATTAAAACTGGATCAGTACTAACCAAATGGGGAGTCACTGAAGGGGCCCGGAGTCTATGCACGGAATGCTCAGATTTAAGCAAAGAAACCCTAGAGCACCTGCTAAGATTCTGTAAAGGCACTTGGGAAATTAGGGTGGAACATTTAGGGAATTCAGTTGGGTCATTGAATAGACTATCCTCCAACGCTTTCTGGGAAAGAATGATTGCGGGCCACGAAACAAAATTGACCCTAAACATTTTAAGGGTTTTGCAATTGACAGGTTTTATATCGTCAGAATACTGTTAATTGATTGTTGAAGTAAGGGGCAAAACTGTTTTATAGGAAAATTAGATATTGATGTGATGAATTCAATTTTAATATGCTAACTTTATAATATTGTGATGAATTAGTTTTAAATGTTATCTAGATATAATTTATAATGTGATGTTTGTATGTATATACCTTTTGTTTTTGAATGTGTAAAAAAACCCAAATGTGGTTATATCACAATAAATAAAAAATAAAAAAAGTTAAAGCTCTTTATTTTTATCGCAATAGCTTCGGATTAAAGGTAGCGCTTTCAGTGCCACCAAATAGCCAAAAATAAAACCTCTTAATCTTACATTTTCAGAGACATACCTACTGGCATGGTCAATACTTGTCTGAAAATATCACTTTTGCAGCTACCTCTCAGAAACATGAGTGTGACAGGGGCTCAGATTACACTGCTCCACCGCTCTACCCCGAGCAGTTCCAGCTATTTGTAGACAGCGTTCTTTCAAGTCTGAGGCATTATCAGGAGCTGCTGCTTGGCAGTGAGCTGCTTGCAGACTAGAAAGCAGCAAATGTCTGCAGCTAAGCACTTGGCAGGAAGTTGTTTGTGTTGCCTGACAGGCCTTGTTTTGTGCACCAACTTGAGCTTTTGTCTCATGCAAAAGTAAGAGTTTCATTGGGGAAACCATTTTGAATGATATTGATTGCCGCCCCCCCTTATTGAAATATGAAATATGATTGCATGTGCCAGAAACTATTTTACTACTTGTTGAACTATCATAAGACTATGAAAATTTTACTATCTGGAGTAGAAGTACAACTCATTGCAATATAGATACTTTTATGTTTTGCTATTGTGTTGCATTGAGTACTTTGTGCATAATGACACCTGCCCAAAAATCTAATATTACCACTACGTAATTCCTTCATGCCTTCCTGTAAAGAGGTGGAGGAGAACTAAGCGACACAAATTAAGGTGAGATGCCTGATCAAAATATGTGTGAAAAAGCTTATCAATATTTGTTTCCACTGCTCTGTCAAAACCCGACCCCCTTTGCCGTCTCATTTTCTCACGCAGTGATTTGATGCAGTAAAATGTGGTAAAAAGCACTAAGAGCCTGATTCAGAGAACGTTTTCCTATGGGGTTGGGCCATTATGAAACTCTTCTGTGAATCAGGCCCTAAGTGTGAAGTTGATGAGCATGCCAAGTCATGTTCTTGTTGGTACTTATTTAATGTGAAAACACCTAATAAATGTGCAGGCTCTCGGGTGTTGCCTCTGCTTCTCTGGCTGTGCGGTCTTCCTCACACCTCCCACGCCTGGCGTGCCCCTGTCCTTTCTGTGGAGTGAGGCAAGTCACTTTTCCTATGCTAGGAAGTGGGGAATGAGAGACCCTGGGGGCCTAAGCAGTCCACCGCCTATGTGATGTTGACTCAGAGGTGATATAAGGTGGATTTCTAAGAGGTAGGTTCTGCCACAATCTTGGCCAGGTAACCAATAGGTTGCAAACAACAGGACCATCAGTCCCAACTTTGATCTTATCTACGGGGGCAGAAATTCCCAAAACAAGAAAAGGGAGGGAGCCACACCCATTCCCAGGTCGCAACATATTGCAGCAACAATTAGAAAATAAGAGCCAGAGGATTTACTGGCAGATATAAATATATAACATTTCAGCAAGCCTCACCTGCTGAGCTGTCTTTCCTCTGGTTCTTCTTTCGGGGCTCCACCTTAGCCCCTACTTCTTCTGGTCCTGCCAAACAGCTTTGGCCTGTCCAGCCTCTCCTTGTCCCGTCGCCCTGACATAAACGCGTTGGTTGGTCCATTGGTGTGTTGGCTCTTCCTACTTTGAAGTGAGCAGCACTTTTGCTAATTTTGCAAGATCCAGGCTAACACTGCACTTAGCCTCAGCTCAGGAGCAGAGAGGCACCAGAAGCCCTCCCGCCTGAGCGATTTAAAAGAGCACAGCACTCAATCATTTTTTTGATTTTCATGTTTGGTCGCCCCATACAAATATATGCACAATATCCACGAGGCAAAATGACACTCCTGCCCCAGTGGTTCAAGGAGTGCTGGGTCAACTGCGCCCATGTACTCAGCACCTATGAGCAGCGCAACCCAAACCTGGGGACCCAGATTAAGCGGCTCCAGCCACAAACAACCAGTGATCCAGGGTTTGAATGGACACACAGCAGAGCGAGGGAACCATCTCAGGATCACGATACCGCCATGAAAGGCGTGCATGATTTCAAGATGGTGGCCTATGTTTTTTATGCCCTCAGACATTGAGCTGCAAAACAAAAAGTTCCCAGTAACAAAAATCTTGTCACAACAGGACTCAGGCAGGGTTGATTGAAGCTGTACAATCCCATAGTCTGCACCCTATGCCCACACAGGTGAACACAATCAATCACTCAACATATACAGTCAACCCTGGGCCATACAAACAATGGCACGGTGTCACCCCAAAATATCACTATGAATCCCAAAATACCGAATTTCGGATGACCAATGTGGTGAAATAAAAAAACAAATTCGGTATTTTGGGATTCACAGGTTTTAATTCGAAATGATTACATAGAACCCAATGGCACTATCGTGGGAGTTTAAATTTGTTAGGAGAAGGCGGTGTTGAGCAGAGAGAGAAGCAAGTATTAGGAAGTGGTTGAAGTACAAGGAGTGCAAGAGTAGGGTTTAAGAGGCGAGTCCAAGTTGAAAGGAGGAAGGATCCAACAAGGAAATTGAGGCGTTGTAGAAGGACGAAATCAGGGGAAAGAAAAAAAGGGAACATTTGGAGTGGGCAGGAGAGGAGAGAAGGAGAAAAGAAAGTAATATCAGGCGGATGTGGAAAATGATGAGTGTTAGATAGTCCAGAGAACCCAGAGTTTGGTCTAGAGTCAGGATGTGGAAGGTGGAGCCAGGGGGTATGGCGGTGGAGCCAGGTCTGAATACCAGGGTGGAAGCTGCTTGGTACCTTATTGACCATAGGTCAAGCAGTGACACAGACTAACCCTAAACACCCCTGAAACAGGACGCACAAGGGAGGCTAGCCAGGAACCATGGCAGTGTTCTAGTGGAACATTGCAGGGTCAACAAAAACACTAAGGAACACTTGCCGGCCCAGCCTAGAGATGATCCTTGGCGGCAATGCCCTTGGTTGCGGGATATAATGATAATGGCCTGAAAATCAAACAAGACTGGCAAGAAAGAAATCAACATTCACCTGACAATCACCTGCATAATTTTTCAAAGCTGGTAGCTCTTAGTTGTGAAGAGCGGTTAAAGGAATTACAAGTGACTTTTTGGTGTGAACTCTCTTGTTGCTATGAATATTAATGTGACAACCCTACCAGAGATTTGACTTGTACCACCCTCGAACTTACACTTTCACTTTAACTTATTATATTTGGCAATCGTATTCCATCTTGTTTCTCACTTTTACTCCTGTTCCCTTGTGTATGTCAGAATAATATTTGCTTTTGTAATCTTACACGTTGATTTTCAAGTCCTGTTCATCGTCTGCATGTGCCTCTGTTTTTGAACAAGAATCAACTAGAAGGTGCGTTTTTTTCAAATGATTTTTGCGAGAGTATGGCTGGCCTTAGAGAATTTTGTCAGACATACTAACTGGTCATATTTTGGGTCAAGCACTGCAGGATTCAAAAGGACTTCTCAGGGTGTTTGTTTCATGCTCTTCTTAATGTAGGCTTAATTATTTTATTTTGACAAGCTCTATCAAAAGGTGTAGTAGTCAATTGATGTGCATACTGCAGACGCTCTGATTGTTTGTATAATTACGCTGCTGGAAAAAAAATTGTTTGCACAGGGGCGCTGTTGCGCACAAACTAAAATGGCTGCTCTGCTTTAGAGCTCCTGCGGCCGAAAGTTAGTGACATTAATATTTGCTCCTCATCGCCACCCTACTTGCAGCCGCACAAAGGCTTTGTGATCTGAAAAAGGTGAAGAGCAGTGACACAATTGGTGAAATCTGCCTTCTCAGCCCGTGGTGCAGAGCTGTGTCAAAAATGCTGGACGCCATATGGCTGTTGCTGTCAGGTGACTGACTTTGGCGACGAGGAGCTGGTGATTTCACAAGGCTGCCTATACTTTTGCAGAGGCAGCTCGTTGGCCCGCTGCGCCCCCTGCTGGAGCGAACTTGCAGGCATGGAGCCGAGCAGTTTGAGGTACCCATTCGCCAGACCAGACTGCTTGTGCCCCGCTGTGCTCGCTGGGGTTGTGCGGTGGGACACAATTTTTGCATTTGAATTCCCTACAATACCAGAGACGTCCACAACCCCAGAGAGCCATGCAGCGGATACTGGATGTGCCCTTTGCTCACCAGCATTACATGTAAGCGCTCCATGTCGCATTAGTACCCAAGTCATCCCATGATTACTGAAGGGGTGCAGTGAAATTGATCCTTGCCCTTAAAATATATCCTGGACTACAGCCTCTCACATCAGCGGCCTGCAACCTCGCACACTCTTGCCGTAGCCTTGTCCCTTCATGCTGGAAACAAGTGCTTGTATCGACCGGTCCGTGATTCTGCAGTCTGGCGCCCCCTGAGATTGTTGGTGACTGTGGTCTGCACCTCCCCACTGCAGGGCTGAGTGGAGCAAACAAGAGGCCAGAAATGACTAAGGGAGCTGGAAAAAAAGTAGCTCCATAAACATGTAGCACTACGTCTTGAGAAGAATCTGCAGGTCAACCTACTGAAACACAACATATGATGGCATGCATGCAGGAAGGTTTTTCTGCTTTCCATAGTAAACTGGATGATATCAATGGCACGATCAGTTCCATCAAGTCACGATTGGAGAAGAAGGGCCTGCGACTTACAGAGGCAGAAAACAGGGTGGGCATAGCAGAGGATGACGTCTCCTCGCTGAAAGCCGATGTAGCCTCCTTGATTAAGCAAGTGCAAACTGTTACCAAAAAACACGACAAGCTTGAGTCCAGATCGCGTCACAATAATATATGGATAATCAGCGTCCCTGAAAACAATCTAGATGGCTCTATGGAGGATTTTGTGGAGCACACATTCCTCTCCCTGCTTGGCAAACCCAATCTATCGTCACAGTTTGCGATTGAACATGCCCACTGATCGCTGGTGCCCAAGTCAAAACCTGGAGCACCACCTCGCCTGATAATTGCCTGGTTATTAAACTATTGTGACAGGGGTGGTATTCTGCGGGCTGCCTGCAAGAATGGAGAGCTCTTCTTAGGCACCAGTAGACTATATATTTACCCAGACTTTTCTGTGACTGTGCAGCAGGACAGGAGAACGTTCCTGTCAGTGAAAAAAAGTCTCAGGGAAATGGCTGCATGAAGTACGCGATGTTATACCCTGCTCAGCTACACATTGAATATAACAGCCAAACATATTTCTTTATGATTCCTGAAGAGGCCATGAAGTTCCTGGACGAGCGCTCTGCCGCACCATGAGGCTCTTCTTCACTTTTTTCTTTACCATGTCTTTTTCAGGCTACCAGCATTAATGAGTTCTGTGATTCAGGGTTAGCCAGGTTTTGGGTGCCCCTACTGGATAGATGCAGTGTATCATATGTATGGTGGGGTTATCGCACCCCATTTCTTTCTTTTATTTGATACAGGCGAAATGTTTCTGTCTAATACTGTATTCTTCAATGGTTGTTGCAGGGCCCAGGCCGACAACCGTGTGCTGGCATCCCCTTGCAATGTTGCAGTTTGGTTGGGTGATTATTCTTGGGGAGCTATCTTCCAGTTTGGGGGGAAGTTGAGGGTGGTGGCTGGGGGAGTTATACCACAGTATCAAATTGCACTTGGTAATGCCAAAGAAGCACTATTGTTATGCAGGCAATGTAGGGGGGCAGCTGGCGACATGCTCTCTTTGGAGAGGTACACAGATTGGTGAGAAGGATTGTATTACTCTGAGATGATGAGTGAACTCAAGTGTATACGGTGGAATGTGCAGGTGCTTGGGAACCCGGTTAAATGGCTGAATATTATGCTTTATGTCGAACTCTAGTACCAAAGGGAAAACCCAAATAATTACTTAAGAGTGATATTCTACCTTGATTTTGGGAGAATTAAGACAATATATAAGTGGAAGGTAGAAAAGGAATTATCAACAGTTAAACCTTGAAGCAAAACAATACAATTAAATTCTTACGTTTATTGAAAAACATAATAAAAATCTCATCAGGAGATAAGACAATACAAACATTTGATTAAAAACTCCTTCGGAGTTGAAGACTGGGTATTGAATGCACTCAGTTCATTGTTGAACAACATTAGGGTGAATAGATGTATTTTCTGTTGTTAAGGCTCTTAATAAGTATTGGTATCAAATTCTAGATCAACTATCACTAGAAATAGGGCTCAACATGTTTTTGTCCTCTGAGTTGGTACGGGACATTCATCGGGAGATGTCACATGGGCTAGAGTTACAATAAAAACAAATAATCTTCTTTAACTGAAGTTTTGTTCAGAAATTGTTGGGTATAACTGTTGATAAAACATAGAACAAAAACAAGGGTTAGCTTTAATTGCTCATATTCCTTGAGACATACTTAAGTTGCCATGGCGAGACAAGGTAGAGAAATTACCTGGTCCAGCAAGTGGAAATAGTCCTCAGTGGTTGAGTGTCCTTAATTTGACAGGTATCTTTGAACAAGTAGAGAATCTTAATTTCGTCTGCAGACAACGTATTGATTAATTGAATAGGAGGACTATAAGATCCAACATGAACAAATCCCACAAGTGAGTTCTCACTCTCTCTCTTGAAAAACTCTTCATTTTACCTCTATTGGGTTGTTCAACAATTAATTGGGTGCATTCAATACCCAGTCTTCAACTCCGAAGGATATTTCTTGTCACCTTTACTATAGTGTAATTATGTATACTTTTTTAAGAGCTTTTTGTGGAACGCCATGAAGTCAAACTCTTATTCTTGCAAGAGACCCATGCTATAGCTGCTGAGTGCAGAGGATTTGCCAGATATTGGGCAAGAATACATTTTATTCTGCATATTCTATGCAATCCAGGGTAGTGATGATCTTGCTTCACAATTCCCTGCCTTTGAGGCATATCAAAGTATTCTTAGACACTCTGGGGCAGTATGTTTTGGTCTATGGGGTGTTGGCAGGAAGGGAGGTGATATTGTTGAATGTGCATAGTCCTAATGTGGATGATTCTACATTCTATACTGAAATCACTGATATGCTGGCCCTCTACCCTTTGGTACCCATATTGTGGGGAGGGGATGTTAGGCAGAATCACATGCAGTACCCTTGTGGAACACTACATGCAATTAAGACTACAACTGCCAGTACAATTTCACCTTTGGTACACACCTGTGCTACACAGTTATGTGGTAGCAGTGGCTGAGCAGCCAGACTTATCTCAAGAGTTGATTGAGCAGCAAACCAAGTTACACATAGGGCCAACAAATACAGTGATTCAAACAAACACTTTACTCAAGGTTTCTTGGTAAAAGAATATACATTTATTTACACAGTCAGTTTGAAAACATTATACTAGCAAGAGCAGCTCAATATCATATACTTAATACAACCCAAATACATGACCAATAACTTAAAAAGGGTAAAAAGACAAGGTTATAAGAATCAGTAGCACAAATACTTTCTCAGGCAGGGCAAAGGGATTCAGTGAACTACAACCAGCAATTCAGTTCATAGGCCTGGGCCAAAGTCAATGGTTCAGAGTCTTTGTATAGGATAGCACAGTTCTGGTAGTAAACGGTTAAGTCTTTGCTATAGAGTTTAGAAGAATTTGGCTAGGCGAAAAGTTAGACAGATGTTTAGGGAAGGACAAGCCTTCGAAGTCAGGAAAGTTTCACAAACTTTTGCAGTGCCCGAAAAGATTTCCAGACCGTGTTTGCATAGTACCTTTAAAGTGAAGAAGAGTTGTAGCTGAGGCTGTTGTTCCTCGCAGTTCGAGCAGATATCGCTGTTCCTGAGCTTCAGTCACAGGACAAGAAGGAGGACATTGGGAGGTTCCTGCACTGCCTATGGATGAGGCCACTAGCTTGGCAAAATGTTGGCTTAAGGTGTGAGTACCTTAAAGTCCACAAGCTGGTTTCCTTCCCCCTGGCTATCTGGTTTTCAACAGCATGCTGAAGAAAATTCGACCAGGATGGGGACGGTGTCCAGGTGGCTTGCGAGTTAGTTGTTCCCACCAAACTGAAGGGAAAAAGTTAACCTTGAAGGGCTTCTCTGTCGAAGGAGTTTCAGGCAATTCAGACCTGCAGCTGGGCTTCACCAGTCGTCCAGGAGTTGCAGCAGTCCTCTTCCTTCAGCTTGTCTTCGGTTCTTTCGTTCCAGTGGTCGACTCTACTTTCCAAGTCCCAGAGACCTGCCTTTAAACAGTTTTCCCCCATTCATTCAAGCCTGGCTGTCACTCACACAGCAGGGGCGCTGTCCTTGCCAGACAGCCAGTCGGCCAATCACACCAGAGTGCATTCAGGTCTCCTAGGAGACTAAGCACAGGGAGTTTCGGGCACCTCCCTCACATCCTGTCCATCCCAAACACTCAGACGCCAGAGGAGGGCTTCAGCACTGAAGCCCGCCAAAGGCCAACGAACAGAGGGACCAAACCTGGTTTGGTGCGCAGAGACAAACACAAGAAGGACCTTTCCTAAAAGAAATGGTCAAAAAAGTTGACCGGAGTCTGTTTTTACAGATAGGTCTAGGGCGCCATATTGGAAAACATGGCTGACCTGATTTTTAGCTACCGTTGTTCGCGGTTGGGAAAAATCATGGTAGTTTCATCCAAACCACTGCCACCAGCCATTTAAAGTAGGAAAGGGTAACATTTGACTGTTACATGAGTGTTTTGACTCAGGGGAAGCTAGGCAACCCCTCCAGCACTCTATAGGAAGATAGTGTGTGCTGGGTCTGTAAATTTAAAGAGGCTAGTAAAGTCAATTTAACTTTACATGCTCTTGGAGACAGTAGTTAGTCCCAGAGAAGATATTTAAACCTTGGGAAGTCTGAAAGACATCCCTGTGCCACTGCACTGAAGGTGCTGTGTGACACACAGAAAAAGATGATGCCTATGGAGTTGTTTTAAAACTCCATATCCAAAGAACACAAAAGTAAAACACACATCAAAATACATGGAAGAGTCGGAAAAAAGGATCACACTCTTCCCAGGTAAAAAATCAAATCCTAGAAATCCAGCACAGTTGCTGGGGTCTCAAAAGGTAAGGGAAACTAGCACATTCTTGAGAATTCTCCCTAATACTCGTCCCCCTCCCCAGACTAAGGGACAGGAGGATTTAATCCACTCCTGGATGAATCTCCTTACTCCAGTCGGTCAAACATTCTGGAGCGACCATCGGCATTTTGGTGGTGACACCCAGACCTGTGTTCAATGGTAACATCAAACCCTTGCAGGCTGATTGACCATATGAGTAGTTTAGGGTTTTCCCCTTTCATTTGCATCAACCATCTCAAGGGGAAAAAGGCTCACACTCTTACCAGGTAAAAAATCAAATCCTAGAAATCCAGCAAAGTTGCTGTCGGTCTCAAAAGCTAAGGCAAATTAGCACATTCTTGAGAATTCTCCCTAACAGGGGACTTCAATACAATTTTAGATGTGAACCTGCATAGATCTGGACGAACCCATAGGGCGCTTACCAAGGCTGCACAAACGATACGGGATAGAATGGCTGATCTGTGCATGGTAGTCATGTGGAGGGCTCTTAATCCGGAAGACATCACTTACTCGTTATATTCCTCAGTGCATGATTAATTTTCCCATATAGATTGCTGGCTTGTCTCTGATGTCCTTCTTGCTGGGGTTACTAGGGAGCGTTTACTGCCCAGAACATACTTGGACGATTCTCCTGTTTTTATCACTCTTCCCCTCAACAAGCTCGCTAAATCCTGTATTAATTGGCGATTTAAGTCTCAGGCGCAGACAGATGTAGCTTTTGAAACTAACCTCAATGTGCATGTAAAACTCTACTTTGAGACAAATGTGGAGTCAGTCTCCTCGGTGGGTATCCTGTGGTAGGCCTTCAAAGCATGCATTTGGGGGATTGCGATGTCCAGAGAGTTTGGGATCCTAAAAACCATTAGGCAGCATATTAGGAATAGTGAGGAAAATTTCCATAAGGTATGGGTGGAAGCTCTCGAATCCTGCATGCTCCTTAGCACCATGAGAGAAGTAGTCCTTGCGGTGCTACTGAAGCCGAATAAACCAGCAGAACCCTGTGGTCATACCTGATAAACTCAGATGTTAAGATGTATGCTAAGACACCTTACATGCCTCACATCATTCATCCTGACCAATTGGGCTTTATACCCGGGCACTCTACCGAACTAAATCTGTGCTGTCTTTTCAATATACTGGCTCAAATTGATCCAGAAGCTCAGACCGTGGCAGCCACGCTAGACATACAGAAGGCCTTTGATACGGTTTTGTGGTGCTTCATGCAGGGACGTCATTTAGGGGTTGCCAGTGGTTGCAACTGCGACCCCTGAGGTCTCCCTTGCTACCTCTGTGGTCTCCCTTGCTACCCCTGGAAAAAAAGAAAAAAAACGATTTAAATGTTTTTTTTTTTTTTAAAGCAAGCTCCTGTGGCCAGCCCCATGTGGCTCTTTGGTTCTGGAGTGGCTGATATTCTTGTTCAGGTCTCTTAAAAAAACGGGGTTCCACAAGTCTAACACTTTCAGCAGTGACCCTAAATAAGAAGGAATAGGAATTACAAATCATCATTTGTCTTTCTGGAATTCTATACAATAATTGCTAGAATCATTAAAGGTTTATTTCAGGTACACTTCAGTGGGTGAGTCACTGATTTAGTCTGTTCTTAAACACCTCAACTCAGCCTTTCATCCTTCTGAGGTTGATAAATGAGTACCAACACAGGTTGGGTGATATTTTATGTATATTTGTTCTATATAAAGCACTTAAGCATAAGTGCTACATAATAAGAAATCATTATCATTTGACTATGGATGTCTGCTTGCATTCACAGTAATTTGGTAATATGGGCCTATACACACTGATCTGAACGATACATATGGTGATCCATTTTTGTATGAAATGTATATCACATTTTAGTGATATCATAACCATATTTTTCGTAGTGTACTTAGGAACAATGCCATGTGATGCCACTTCCTGTTTTGTCAGGGGGTGAAAGGTCGTGATCCATCGCTTCCTGTGATATCACGTAGGGGTGGGGTTCAATGACATCACTTCCTGTGATGTCATCAGAGGTCAAGGGTCATGTGATGTCGCTTCCGCTACCCGTGGCATTTTGGTGAAATTACGCCCCTGGCTTCACGTGTGCAGTGCTGCTGAGATGTCAATTTGGTCCCAATTTTGCCTCCTCTGCTTGATTACTTTACACCTCTGGTCGCTAGGGTTTGCACTTATGGCATGCTATCGGCCCAACTCTGTATAGCCAGGGGCACTCATCAAGGGTGCCCCTTGTCACCTCTATTTTTCGCCATAACTATAGAACCGTTGGCAGACCTTATTAGGAATAAGCACAGGCATAGAGTCATTCAGATGGCTGGTGACCCTGTAATCATATCCCTCTATGCAGACAAAACAATAGTTTATGTACAGGATCCAGAAACCCACACGAACATTATCATGCAAGATGTCACTGCTTTGGGGGAGCTATCTGGACTCTGGGTATATTGTAATAAGTGAGACATTTTTTCTCTTACAGACTCTGTGCCTAAACCCTGCGACCTACTTGGTTTCTCGTGGGCTCCGGCTGAAATGTGGTACTTGGGGATTACTGTAACTAGACATTACAATGCCTTATTTGATTGTAACTATGCTAAATACTTGGCGCATCTCACACTTCAGCATATGAATTGGGCATTGTTGCTGCTGACCACTGCGGGTAAAATAGCGCTACTCAAAATGATAGTCCTCTCAAAGCTTCTTTATTTTTTGCAAAATATAGAGTTGTGGCCAGGCGTCACATTTTTCAAAGAGCTGGAAGCTGCCATCAATGCTTTTTGTGGCTCTCGGGTGCAGTGCGCCTCAGCTAGGATACCTTGACCATGCCTTATGCACAGAGGGGTTCGCCATCCCTGACTTTAAGATAAACTGGCTGGCAGCACAGGCGCAATACACAGCTTTCTGGTTTGCGAGGGATGCGTCTATTCTGCATGTAAAGCTCGAAATGTATTCAGCTGGTGAGCAAAATATTAGATCTTTAGTGCTGCCTCCTATGTTTGCAGACTCTTGCCCAATTGACTCTGTGAGCACCGTTGCCCTGGCCTGGTGTAAAATGTGGAAGCTGTTGGGGGTCACTCATCCCTATCACGGCAAGTTCTGGTTATGCAACTATATCCCGGCATTTCCCTGGGTAGATGTGGTTACTGAGCGGTGATGGTCTCAGATTGCGCGGTACTGAACATGCTTCTTGATGGGAATTTTATTTCTGCTGATGACATCCATGTGCTCACACAATATGAGTGGGCTTCCCAGTTGAACCCGAAGATGACTCCATACTGGGGTACATTGTGGATTGTTCATGGTTCCCGGGACATGGTTTCTTCTCTGTATAGTCTAGTCCAAAGCCATGTGTTGTCACCCATAACCAAGCTCCAATCCAAAAGGGGCGCTAGACATGAATCTTGACATTACAGATGATATCTGGGGTGATATGGGTGCACAGATCCGGGAGGTCTCTTACAACTCCCAGTATCACCTAATACAAATTAAAAGTCCTACATAGATACCACTATACTACGGCTCGACTAAAACCCTTTTCCCAAGCAAGCACTGGCTGCTGTACTAGGTGTGGGAGGATGATGCTGGGTACCTTCACATGGTGTGGAGCTGCTCTGAACTTTGCAGGTATAGGAAAGATGTCTGCACTATACTTACTGATATGACTGGTGGCAGACCAGATGCTACCACCATGCAATGTCTTTTCCATGTATTTGATGATCAGGTGCGGTGGGTATGTAAACCTGTGAATCTAAACCTGATACTTGCAATGCAATGTTTGCTGTTAGACTAGTCAAGGCCCACTATACCATCGACTGACCAATGGTTGCATGCTGTTGCTTGGCCCAGCGATACTGAAGAACAATGGGCTTCTATGCAGCCAGTAGGGAATCACCCGAAGGACATATGGCAACCCTTCAAAACCTACCTGGCACACCCTCAAACAGACTAAATAAGGTTTATGCTTGGGCTCCCCACATGTCATTTATTCCTCTTCTTCTGGGGATCCGACTTCACCTGTGTATGTCACCGTTCATGAAACTCTGTTGTCTTGACAATCCAATTGTCTGTGTGCAAATGCGCCCTTATCTATGCTAATAGCTTTCATGTCACCTGTATCGTGATTATGTAATGCTCTGAGCCAAGTGCTTTAAGAAAGGTTCTTTCAAAAGAACTTGTTTGCACAGTAAATTATTACGTCATTTTTGTGGATGAAAACTATTGCAATGCAGCAAAGTAAGTTTATGGGGGCTTAAGTGGCTGTGTTGATTGATGATGCACAAAGGGCAAAAAGGAATCTTGCTTTGTATATATTTTATGGTCATCTGCATAGCTTTATCATTTGAAGTGAGCCGCACCAAAAACGTTATGCAGTGATTCTGTGGTACCTGTACAATTTAGGAGATCATCAGTGTTCCTATCCAAAGTGTTCTCCTCGACACAAATGGATTTGTGCTGCTCAATAACTGTTTAGATCCGAAAGCTGCCATATGCAAGATACTCACTCAAACTGGGGGAAAAATATGCCCCCATAGAAGTAGATTTGATCTGCTGGAAAAAAAGTGTCATTGTATTTGCAATGGTTGCACTTTAGTGCTATCATCATGAGGGGGGTGCAATATGAAGGATGTGGGAACTATATGTGGGGGTGGTCTAAGCTCCAGGGCTTGAGAAAAACATAACCACATCTTCCTGAGAAGGTTGGGATATAATAGGCCAGATTCCCAAAGATATTTTGTGGTCTGAAGTGAGGGATGTAATAGTGCATGTTCTGCATTTGTGCCAATAAACCTTGTCCACTATTCGCCAAAGGCCTGAGAATGTGCACATCTCAGGCACATATATTCTAATGTTCCACCCCTCGCTCCCCCTGTGGGAAATTGCACAAACCAGAGAGTGGAAGAGGTAGTTGCTGGCATTTCAGTGAGCATCCGGAATTCGAAACAGGATGCACTTTGAAATGTGCAGAAATTAGACACATTCACATGTCCCTATTTACAACAGAACCACACAGAGGCCCAATCGTTCCTCCCCAGGCTGTGCCAGCATCATGTCCCTGCTCCATGCCACTGGCTAGGCCTCTGCAGCTCTCTGAGCTCCCACTGAAGCTTCACCACTTCTCACTCTGCAGTCACTGTTTTTCATACAACTCATTCCTGGCGTGAGTCTTCAGTCTTTCCATATAACAATTAGTGCTGCATTAATTGTAATATAGGCAGCCTCCAGGAGCTCAAAGCAAAGCAGCCATCTTTTCCTCGCCCCCTAGTGGTGTCGTATTGCTATCACCATTGACTCAGAAACGGAAGCATTTTCACCCCCAAGTAACCAATGCCCATAACACCCCTGCATCCTTCTGTTCAATGGCAGTTTAAGGTCCTCCCTGGATCTAAGGACTCCAACAGCCTTCTTTTTTGTCACTGGGGTTTTAAGGCATGGAGCCCGGCCTTAACCTGGTGCAAGGAACGTTTATCACCTTCTCCCTGAAATGGCTAGAACCCACTTTGCAAGACTGCACTCATGATCTGCAGTACCAATGGACGCACATACCGACACTCAGACCTCACAATACTGCACTACTGTTAAAAGATGCCAGTCCAAATGCCGGCTACCCACACTCTGCACATTGGCAACTGCTCTCGAGCTAGGTCTGTGCTTTTAAACAATAAATAATGTAAAACACTTTTAAAAATCCTGCGTGGTCAACTGCCCTGAGGACATTCAGGATGATCTATTTTGTATGACAAGCTATGGGAATATAAGCAACATAAAAACATGCTCAAAGGTCACCACGACTGCATCAACAATTAAAGATTTCCAGGCCAGGGTTAATTGTAAGGTGGCCAAAAAGATCAATTGTAAAAGATAAAATGGAACCATGTTCCATTTTAAGGGATGTCCAATCTCCCAGTGATCACTAATCCTCCCCAGTGGGCCTGATTGCAGAAAAAAACGAAACAAGCAAAGGATTGTTCTTCTTTTACACTTTGGAGTCTCTTCCCATATCCCAAGAGGCAGCTGCAATGAAGCAATAGTCTGGAATGGTTCTCCTCTGCATTGCCTGAGAGGAGTAGGTTGCTGGGAAATCTTGAGTAATAAGGCTATTGAGGACTCTGGTGAAATGGTAGGGTTTATACCCTTAATACAATCACTAACATTTCAAATTGAATGTTTTAAAAGAATCAAACATAAATTGTCATGTATATTTTATCATGTGATTGTTCAGTTATCCATTTATATCATGCTTACCGCTTCACTTTCGGAACATATCTTTTAAACCACCTTTTCGTTAAACAGGGGTAAACCTGTCTGTACACACCTTATATTCACATAACTACGACCAAACACTATTTCGTGCTACCTCACCACTCCTACCCCTTCATCTAATCTGTGACTGTTCACTTAAAACATCAACGTCCTTGTTTATTCTAAATTTTAAAATTCAATATTTGGAGTTTTTCATTGAACAATGAGATTTCTAGCTTTTTCATTCCATATGTTGAGTAGTAGCCCTGTCAAGTACAATTCTAAATGCGCCCAGTGCTTCCTGTCAAGAACAATGGTTACCCTGAATTCTAAGTCAAGGAGATACGTAATTCTAAATGGATGAATGGACTTCTTGTCTGGAAGAGGTATCGTGTTTGTGACCAATCGGGGGAACTAGCACATCTGGAAACCCACATCTGAAAACCAGGTGTGCATGCAGGACAGTGCATAGTGCATTCCACTTCCTCGCTGTTCCTCGTTTTTACCAACTGGATGGAGATGAAGATGACACATTTAGGGGATCCTGATATCATCTTCCACTAGCAGTGTGTCTCCTGAGTTGTAGAACCCCTGGACATGCTGCAACAAGACCTAGCTGCATTGCACTGTTGGAATAGTGGAACAGCTATGATATGGCGCTTGCAAGGATCCAACTGGTTATGGGGTGTTAGGGAGGATTTTTCACCATTTTCGCTCGGAACACGGCTCTACGTGGATCAGCTTACATGCAACACAGGCAGAGCACGAGTTAAGCGTTAGACAGAAGCTTATCCAGACGTTTAAACAATACAACGGGTGAGTCCGTGCCCCACACTTAAGAAGAATTAGGTATAATGCTTGTAAACGTATAGAGCGATGGTTACAATATATATCATTGCCAGTATTACATTTCTTTTGATTTAGAATACAGACGGCTGGAGTGCTGTATGTAAAGAGTTGTTCATTACAGAAAGGTGCTCGACACCACAGGAAAGCGATTAAGGTAATTTTGAAAACATGTTAGTCTTGCATGGGATTTATTTTGGATTTAGAAGTGAATGTGCGCAAACATGTACCTTCATTTACCTAACAAGGGCTCTATATTGTTGTTGTTTCCCCCCCCACTACCTAATCTTTCACCTTTAACGAATTACCTTCATTGGGTATGTATGTTTTTCAATTATTCATTTTACACATTTGTTGATTTGTATATTCAATTATGGTGAACCATGTTAACATCCGTCATTTACTCTCAAACTGTTGATTGGTATTATAATCTGGTTTTGATTTGGAATCTACACATGGTGTGTATTGAAACATTTTGATTTATTCTTCTATTATAATAATGTAAGAATTTACAATAAGTGGTATGGTTAACGCCCTGAAGAAGGAGATTTGCTCCGAAATGCATTGGCATTAAAACAACCATACAAAAAATGAAACAAGTCTGCTTCTTATTCAGTAAAACACCCAGTTGTTGATGCTCCTTAGATTCAGAATTATACTTTTGGAAATCTTTCTCAAGTGGCTTTAAACACCGTCTTGGACATCCACAAGCGATGAACTCTAACCATATTTGACATTGAAACATACACAGTCTGAATAGAGAGCTCCAAAAAAGCTCCAACGGGGAGCGCCGGACTTAGCTGGATGTGTTCATCCAACTTCTTCTAATAAGGTGTTAGGGAGAATTCTCATTTTATGGCTAATTTCCCTTGCCTATAGAGTCCCCCAGCAGCTTTGCTGGATTTGAAGGATTTGTTTCTTTTTACCTGCTAAGAGTGAGACTCTTTTTCCCACTCTTAGGCATTTTTTGCTATATGTGTTCTAGGCTGTTTTTGTGTTTAATGCCTATGGGACTTTCTCTCCCCCATAAGAACCATCTTTATGCACATGTGTTACACAGCACCCTCCGTGCAGTACCACAGGGGTGTTGTAGCGACCCCCAAACATAGACTCCATACCCTGGGACTGACTACTGTCTCCCAGGGCATGTAAAGTCCCCATTGACTTTACTAGTCAATTGCAACAAACTTAACCAGTACAACCCATCTTACTATGGAGGTAATGGAAGGGGTTAATAGTTGTTCCCCTAGGTTCATTTTCGAGAGTGTACCCTACAGTACCCCTCTAAAAGGTTTCTGGCTGGTGGCAGTGGTTACTACCAAAAATATTCGACCGCAAATATTTCTCTATGGGATTTTCCCATTGTTCGAGGCTACCACTTTTTCTGACAGCCTCTAACATGCCGCTGGTGCATTTTTATATAAACTTTGCTCTGGTAAGTTTTATTTGCCAGAACTTTGATATAACTTCTTTTTCGTGTCTTTCTCTACAATCCTAACCCATGTCGGGGATCCTTTGTTCGTCCTTTTGGCGGGCTTCTGCCAAGAAGCCCTCCTTTCGGAGCCACTGAGTCTGGGGTGGGTCCATTGGGTGGGAGGGGGAGTAGGACCCCTGGGCATGGTTGCCTCAGCAACCTATGTCGCACTCTATCCCGATGGGCTGGAAGGTCTCCCACCAAGATGACCACTCCACTGTGTGAGTGACAGCTAGGCTGTATGAATGGGTCTCTTTCTGCATAAAAGCAGGGTCCTGAGGACTGGAAGAGCAAGAGGTCGTCACTGGAACTACGGAACCGAAGGGGAGAGAAGCCACAGACATCTTCAGCATCTACACCACCGGTGAAGCCCTGCCGGATCGTCTCACCACTTTTCTTCCACACGACGAGAGGAGATCTTCTTCGAAAGAGCCTCCTTACCTTGAGCTGGTGGGAACAACCAGTTCGCCCATCGCTTCTCTGGACCTGCCTTGGTCAAATCGACAGTGCCCAGCACTTGGAGACCGGATAGCCAAGCAGCTATCGACCCGGACCGCGATTAAAAGGAGCATACCTTTTAAACTTTGTTTGGCAGCACCGCGGTTGGTTTCATCCCTGGGTAGTGCAGTGTCTTGAATCTTCCTCCACGACGAGAGCCTCTCTTCCTCTGCTGGACCCCTCGACCTGTAAGGACTACCAGGAACAACCGCCACCGCAGGAGCCACTTCTCCACTTTTAAGGTGCATTGTTCCGCCAGGCCGCCCTTTCTCGCGGTAGTGCTAAAGGTGTTTTAAATCCTTTTCCTACCTTTTGGGTTGGCCACCCCTCTCTCTTAACATTGTCTTTCGCTTTCTGCATCCACCTTTTCAACATTGTTAACCAAAGACTTGACTGCAGCTACAAGAAAATGTTTGCTCCTGGGCCCTTGCCCTGTACCACTAACACTGGCACAGGCCTGCTGACTCTGGTCACATTTGTTAGACCTGCCTTCTTGAGATTGTTTCCCAATTCGAACTGTGTGGTGCAACCCATTCTTATAACTACCCTTTCTTTCCCAGTGCATAATCATTGTGAAATGCCATTTTGCTCAGTTTTCATTTGAGGTATTGCCTATACTGATGCACTGTCTTGCTGAACTGGTTCACAACTGATGGGAAGTGTTACTAGGGTGTATAAGAACCTATTTCTAGATAACTTGTGTTTTCCCTCCCTTGTGAGAAATTGCTAGAGGATCCCTTGTGTGTAGTTGTCACTGCGCCGTTTTGCTCAGTTTCCACTTTGGATCACTCGGTCTACAATTTATATAGGGAGTGTGTATATTGTTCTATTGACTTAATTTAACTTGCTTGATACTTGTGATACATGTGTTTACTTCGAAGTGTATAAAATAAATAAATATCTACTTTTTAACTACAAAGCTTTGGTCGGTGTTTCCTTGTGCCATGATATAGTAGGCCTATTGTTTAAACCCTGAATACTGCTAATTTCCCTCTTGAGATAAGTCTGACTGCTCAGCCACAGCTACCAACTAAATCTTTGTGGTACAGACTGATACCAAAGGGGATTTATTGCTCTCACCTGTAGTCCTAATCTGGTATAGTGCTCCCTAAGGGAACTGCACTGGATTCTGCCTAACACACTAATACTGCTGATTATTTAAGGGGTCTGTGTAGACAGAAAGGTCTTGCTGTCAAAGGCAAGAAACAAGAAATGATTGATAGACTGTTAGAGAAACAAAGTCTGGATAGTGGTGCTGCAGTGCTCACTGCTCCAGCAAATGTATCCAACAGTAATGAGGATAATGTTGAAGATGTTATTGTTGAGACAAATGAGGAAGAGGAGGATAACAGTGTCACCCCCTCTGGCCCTCTACCTGCTCAAAGGCCTCAACCTGTAGCTACTGGACCTTTAACAGGTCCCACATGAAGTCCTGAATTTATCTCTGTAGAAAAAATCAGACTTGAACTTGAATTCAAAAGAATTAGTGCCCAAACTGAACAGAGACACCAAGAACTAAGGCTCAAAGACATGGAGCTCAACCATGAGCTTGAGATGAAGAAATTGTCTTTGGAAAATGCTTCTATCCCCGAATCCTCTAGATCTTCCAGTCCAAAAAGGCCCCGGATGCCTAAAGAGATTGTGGGTATGTATGAACCTAAATTGGATGTATTAGATTGGCTTGCTATGTTTGAATATAATCATGGGCTCAATGATATCTCAGGGAATCAGTTGATCCCCTGGGTATTCTCTAGGCTCCCCCTGTTGCATCTGATGTGGTAATGGAGTTGGGGGAGGTGGATAGGATGGATTATGAATGTGTAAAACTAGCTTTAATAGCTATATTTAGGAAGACTCCTTCCCAGTACCTTAAGAGGTTTAGGACCCTCAAAAAGCATGATAGTACCCCTTGGGATACTTGGGTGAATGAGTGTTTGAAGAACTTAGAGGGATGGATTAAGGGTTATAGAGTTAACAATTATGAAGGAATGAGAAATCTTGTTATGATGGAGTCTATCTATGATGCCTGCTCTCCTGAGCTCAGACAGCACTTGGCTGATTCAAAGGAAATGAATCCTAGAAAGTTAGGCAAGGCTGCTGACTTGTGGGTTGCCAACAGGGCTACTCAGAAGGATTCAGGGGTCACTCAGAAAAAGGATGAGGGAAAGCAGCCACCAAAAGGGAACCGAGAGACTTCTAATACCTCCCATCCCAAAGAGGGCCAAAAACAACAAAATAACCAGGTAAGCCCCAAGGGAAACCAAGTAGGGCTAGTGAGTCCTCTGGTGTTCAACCAGAGAGAGGTCAGCAAAAGCCCCCCTTCCAGAGAGCATTTGGAACATGATATGTCTATAGGGCAACTGACCATATCAAAGGAGATTCCAGGTGTAAGGGTAAACCTGCAGGGATCAGCAAGTGTCCTTAGCCTTCACTCCTGAGGAGGAAGTACAAATGGCTAGTGATCACTTTGGATATTTTGCTGAAGAATCAATGAGTCTTCAAGCAAGTGTATCCTTAGAGTCCATGGGTCTGGTTAGCAAACAGAATAGGGATGTGTATGACTCCCTACCAGAAAACTCTAAAGTATATTACATGGACAGTGTTCTTGTCAATGTCCAGGATACTCCTGCCAGGAGAGACACTGGGGCCAGCAGAACAGTAGTGGATGAAAGCTTTTTCAAGCCTGATGATGTTCCTAAGGCACCCAAAGGCCCCACTAAATTTTCTGGAGGTCCTCTCCAGATGGTTCCTATTCTACCAGCCCTCATTCAGTCTAATGACATGGCAATAAGGATTTCTATCAGTGTTCACACTAAGGTGCCTGGGAGAGCCCTGTTGGGGAATGATCTAAAAAGTCTAGGAGTAGTATCCAGTACCCCCAGGCCTCCTATTATAGAGAAGCAGAACCAAACCAAATTGGCTAGAGAGGACACCTTAAGGGACCACTCTAGGCCTGTGGGAACCTCTACAGAGAACCCCACTCCAAGCCCTGGTGTTAGTAAGTTGACCTCTAACCCAGGCAAATGTCAGGCTAGTATGTTAGGGAAATGGGAGCCCCAACCAAGCTCCATCATTGTTCTCCCAGGTTTAGAGTCTCTGACTCCCCCTGCTTCTGAGGAAGAGGTGAATAGACCAACTGGATCCCTCTCTAGGCCTAAGAGAACTGGTAATTCTCAGTGCTGGTGGAAAACCAGAAAAGAAAAGTCTAAGGCCAAAAACCTTCAGACTGGTGGACCTTCTACAGAAGACTCCAACCCAAACCTTAGTACTAGGAGAGAAACTCCTAAAGTAGGTACGGTTAGATCTAAGCGGAATGGGAAGCAGGTACATTGCCTAACCCCAACCCCTCCACCCAAGAGGCCTGAGACCCAACCTGCTCCCAACAGAGAGGTGGTGAGGAACCCTGGAGGCCCCTCTAGATCTAAGGGAATCATTTATCCGGACCCCTTGAAAAAGCCTATCACAGGTTCAGGAGTTGTACCAACTTCTGAGGGACTAGTGAACCATATCCCCTATCGATTTAAAAAGAAAGATGTTCCTCAAAGAGTTTGTAGGTCAAATAGCTTACAAAGGAAAACCTTTGATTTTACCATTGAGCACAGGTCAGGATGTCACCACCAAAATGCTGATGGTCTCTCTAGGATGTTTATAACTGACTAGAGGTAAGAGACTCATCCAGGAGTGGATTAGATCCTCCTGTCCCTTAGTCTGAGGGGGCGAGTGTTAGGGAGAATTCTAATTTTATGGCTAATTTCCCTTACCTATAGAGTCCCCCAGCAGCTTTGCTGGATTTGAAGGGTTTGTTTCTTTTTACCTGCTAAGAGTGAGACTCTTTTTCCCACTCTTAGGCATTTTTTGCTATGTGTGTTCTAGGCTATTTTGTGTTTAATGCCTATGGGACATTCTCTCCCCCATAGGCACCATCTTTATGCACATGTGTTACACAGCACCCTCCGTGCAGTACCACAGAGGTGTCGTAGCGACCCCCAAACATAGACTTCATACCCTGGGACTGACTACTGTCTCCCAGGGCATGTAAAGTCCCCATTGACTTTACTAGTCAATTGCTACAAACTTAACCAGTACAACCCATCTTACTATGAAGGTACTGGAAGGGGTTAATAGTTTTTCCCCTAGGTTCATTTTCAAGAGTGTACCCTACAGTACCCCTCTAAAAGGTTTCTGGCTGGTGGCAGTGGTTACTACTGTTAATGACTCCAATCAAGCAGTCCCACTAGGTCAGTGGCTTGTCTGGGATTGCTCAAGGGAAGCCCTTATTTATATATTTTTGTGACAAGTTATAATCTGGATGATGAACCCTTGTATCACGCCCCTCTCTGAGAATCCCCCTGAGCCCACTGAGCCAAGAAGTAGGTTTGTTTTGCAAATTGAAAAGGTTTATTTGAAAAATTAAACAATAGATATATATCACACTTTTATAATAAATTAATATTTGATATCACACTTAGACATATGACAGTGATCAACAATGGATGATGTTATACTAGCACACTGGTTTAAATACTTAGGAGTAGTATAGAGGATAAGGTAGCTGAGAATGCTTTATATGGTACAAGGAAATGCAAGGTAGAAAAGAAGCAACACAGGAATAAACTTGATATGATTTCAGCAAAAGGTAATAGAATCACTTTTCCCCTTTTGGCAACTCACCCTCCGCCCCCTATGCAATAGAAGATGGAAGGGAGAGCACACAGTTCTCAGGAATACAATCACAATACAATACGAATTCAGTTCCACCTAGCAAGCTTAGAGAAACAGGGATGATTTTAAACACAGGCAAAGTACTTTAAAGGTGGTATGCAAAGAAGGGAAAAATATGCTAAAAAGGATTTTAATTCCCTCTAGAGATTCAGGGTGGGTGATAGCTACTTTAAATTAGTTCAGGATCACTTTAGCAATGCTCTATGAATGATTGTCAGGTTGCAAGCGAATTTCAGCAAAGGAAAGCAAAAGACAAATGTTTTTACACGTGGCTGGAATGAAGCAAAATGTCAAATCGCGGCAATTTAGTCGCGTGCGTCGAGCGCAATTACGGAGGAACTATAAGGAGTAGCAAGTCAGTTTGTTGGAAAGCTTAGAATCTCAGCTTTAAAACAAAAGTTAAATCTCGCTTCTATGACTAACGGTTGAAGAGATACGGACGATTTTGTGAAGGTAGATTCTCAAAATAAAAGTAAAGCTCAGAATGACAGAGGACAGTTTTGCAGCTTTGAATCAAAAGAAGGGACACGATTTCTATGATGCAGTTCTCAATAGGTTAAAATAGTTTGAATTAGATTATTTTAAACTAAGAGATTTGTTTTGCACAGTTCTGACTGAGTACTCACACTATATTTTGGACAGGAATGCGACTTTGTCACGGATCGGGTCAGGATTGGCTGGACTCCGGTACTGGTTCTGCGCACAGCGATCTGGGTCAGCTCTCTGCACTGCACAGCGATCTGGTCTCTCTGGATCTCTGGTCTCTCTAGATCTCTGGTCTCTGGCGATTGATGGATTTGAAGTCTGGAGTCTCCCGGCAAAGCGTCCCGCAAGAAAGTGGAAAGTGAATATCCCTGCCTGGCTTCCAGTGGCTCTTTTTATGTCTTTAGAAAGTGGGTGGGTCGGCTCATTCTGCATGCCCAACCCTCTCAACTTATCATTGGCCAGTTCCTCCTCTCTCCCTTGATTGGGGGAACTGAGTTGTGAGTCAGGGTAATGCTGCCATTTACAATCTATTGAAGAAACGCCCCTTTGCTTTTGCTTTAGAATTCATTCTCATAACTAAACATATTTCCCAAATGCACAAGTGGTTGACATTACATGTACAGATTGCAGATGACTTAAGGCACATTTCTGTGAGCTTAATACAAGATTTTATAAGCAATTTAATCAAACATACATTTGCTGCAATATGAATTCACACTCCAGTCTGGCCCGCCCCTAGGAACTGGGAGAGTCAGGGATCACATGTCTCTCCTACCAGGCAGAGCTCTGTTTACAGTCAACACCCAAATCAGCATATCCTATTCAATGGAAAGAGTCTACCGTGTCGGCTGAGGTCAGCAGGCCAGGGGGCCACTCTGCATTTGGTTAGCATGTCCATGTGATCTCCTGGCTTCTTGTGAGGAGTTCTGAGGTGAGAAGGTTTGCCAGCCTCTTGGACTGTTAATTGAATCAGCCTGTCTTCTGTGAACAGCAGGTGTTTATGAATTTTAATTAACCAAAAGGCTTTGAAGTTTCCCGCTGGCTCAGGATCCTTTGGCAACTCCTGAAGTACAGTTCTACTGTCAGAGTTTAGACCGCTAGCGCCGGTTTGTGGAAAATGCCAGTACTGCACCCATTTTTGGGATCTGTCTTGAATTAATGCATTTCAAAAAGGGGATTTTGCTTGATAGAATATGATCCTTGCTTAACATTGTTTTGATAGGAATCCTTACAGTAGAATAAAGTAGAACACTCAACCAGGGTTGAATTTTTTTTGGGTGGTTTCGTGCCCATGAGTTTAGCAAATTTTTGACATCAAGAAAATGAATTCACAACAGTTCTGGGTTGCTTTTGCCAATCAGCATTGGCATTCCCAATGGTTTCAGGCTACGGTATGTGTAGCCCAATGGTGGTTTTAGGCAGTGCCCTCCTGTGCTCACAAACATAGGCAAAAATGGGTGGCAGCCTATTCTTCATGTTTTCCCTGTGCACTTTCTGGGGAGTTCTGGCCATCATGATGTTTTCAATGCCAGTAATGCACAGTTTTGTGGTAGGGCTTGGATGCATGGGTAAAAACATCCCACAAGCCCCCCTCTTGCGATGGCCATTCTGATCTTTCACTGATGGAACTCGCAAGATCTGGGATGTTCGCCTCAGCTTCTTCCGATTCGTAGATGGCACAGTTCAGCATTTTTCCTCCATCAGGGTGGATCGATCGGTTCTCCTCGCCGGTCCAGATGGGAGTATTGGGTGGTACCCCGGATCGTTCTCCTTGGTCAGTCTCCATGGTTTCATCTCTCCTAGTATGATAAAGCAAAAGCGGCAATACCTATTCGTAGACATTTCTCCCCCACTATTGGTATAGTGGGCCAGCATATACATTTTATAGTCAAAAACATGAACATATACATTTTTTTAAATCAGGAGGCAAGAACATATTCAAGAATCATAGAATTTTATAGGCTATATGTGGAATATTTTAGGGTGGAACTGAATTAATCTGGAGCGGTCCCCTCTGGTATTGCAGAGGACTCCTCCAGTTGCTGCAGAGTGTGCCTGGGATGGCAACACTTTAGCTGATTTATATGGACCCACTTGTCTTCCCCTTCCACCAAACTACCTTTGGGGATGCGGATCTTGTATGCAACTGGGGAGACCTTGTCTATAATTTCAAAGGGTCCCGTCCATGTAGGCAAAAATGTTCGCTGTTTGGCCTGGTTCCTTTGGAAATTGTATAGATAGACCCGGTCTCCCACATCATATTCCTTCCTGGTGGTCTTCAGGTCGTAGTGGGTCTTCATGCTATCAGCTGATCTTTCTAGATTCCGCTGAGCATAGGCAAAAGCATTTTGGAGGTGTTTCCTTAAATTCTTCACATACTCATGAGTTGTCGAGGCATTTATCAATGTCTGCTCTTGGGTCCTGTAGAGCAAATGCTGGGGAAGCACCATCTTGCGTCCAGCCATCAACTCAAATGGTGACATTTTAGTTGCAGATGAAGGGGTAGATCTGATGGCCATTAGGACCAGAGGTAATCGGATATCCCAACTTGGCCCAGAATCTGCCACAAACTTTTTTAATATGCTCACAATGGTTCTGTTGTATCTCTCTACTGCACCAGAAGAGGCTGGCTGGTAAGCAATGTGTAGCTTCCTTTTGACCCCCAGTATCTCCCACATCTTTGTCATCACTTCACTGGTGAAGTGGCTACCCCTGTCTGACTCAATCCTTTGAGGTAGACCAAAACGGGAAAAGATGTGGTTAATCATCAGGGCAGCTGCTGTTTCTGCCTTGCAGTTTGGGGCCGGGAGACATTCCACCCACTTGGTAAACAAGCATGTGACCGTCAACATGTACTTGTTTCCTCTAGACGAGCGAATCACAGGGCCTACAAAGTTGATTTGCAAATCTGACCATGGCAGTGTCATCCCCCTTTTTTGGAGAGGTGCCCATTGTGTGAGGGATGTTGGCTGAAATTGTGCACACACAAGACAGCCCTTCAAGTATTGGTCGAGGTACTGCCCCATGTGTGGCCAGTATGCAACCTCTTAAGATTTCCAGTGTTGTGATAAAACCCCCTATGACCGGCGGTGGCCACATCATGGGCGGGACTTAACATCAGGCTTCGGAATGAGGTAGGGACCACCCACTGATCATGGCCAGCTTGGGAACAACCGTCTTGGATTCGGAACATTTTTGGACATTTCATCAACACTCTAAGGTCTTCTTTCCCAATGTAATCGGTATCCGTCAGGGGAAAGTTCTCAGGGTCCTCAATGTGTTGGTAAAACTTAGCAATTATTGGATCCCCCTTCTGAGCCGTAATCAAATCGGCATCTGGAGTCTCCTTACTCCATTGTGCAGTTGAAAGATCATTGTGAGCATTTGTCTGGGACCTAGTGATAGCAGTGACCTGGATTTCCCCCAACAGGGACTCTATTTCTATTAGATCCCCTTGGATGGCCCCAGTTTTGGCCAGCTGATCAGCTAAGTCATTTCCAGTTTTGTATGGTCCCTCTACTTTGGAATGACCCTTGATCTTTTTCCAGTAGATGGTCATCCCATTCGATGTGACCAGATCATCAATGTTTTGGATCAACTTCCCATGTTTCAAGGGTTTGTTATTAGCACATAACATGCCTCTGGTTTTCCAATTAACCAGGTGCTCCACAAACCCGTTCCGTACATAATCCGAATCTGTGATTATGACCAGTTCGTGGAGTCGATGTTGGACAGCAGTGAGGATGGCTTGATGCACAGCCATCAACTCTGCTACTTGACTACTTCGGGGACCGATTTTGTACCCAGCGGAGGGTTCTGGAGACTCATTCACCCACGCATTCCCTATGCCGGCCACCAGTTCTTTTTCCCCGTTGTTGTCAACATGGTAAGAGTATCCATCCACATAGACAGTGGGCATTCTCTCACACTTGTCTTCTTCAAATACTTTGTGTGGAGAATTAAGGTATGCCGCCATGTTGTCCTCGATTTTCAGACTTTCGTCCTCGAGACCTTGCGCGAGGGGACTCTTCTTGTTTTGGCCATATCTGACCTCTACAGGAAAGCCTTGCATTGACAGAATCCAGGAAGTAATTCGGGAATTACTCACATTTCCGGGCCGGATTCTGTCACTTTGGAGGTATTGCAGAGGCTGGTGTGGAGTCTCCACTATGATGTGTTCCCCCTGGATGAACGGGCGGTAATTCTTCAATGCCCACACCGTTGCCAGGAGTGCCTTCTCACAATCGTTGAATTTTTCCTCCACAGAGGATAAAGTTTTGCTCGCATAGGAAATTACTTTATTGACCTTGTCCTGCTGTTGGTATAATACTGCCGTCAAGCACGTATTAGAGAACCCTGTCTCCAGGAAGAACTCCTTGTTTCTGACAGGGTAAGTTAGGCAAGGCGCTTGTGAGAGGTTTCTTTTGAGTTGTCTTACTGCCTCGGATTGTTCTGGACCCCATTCCCACTTGACCCCCCCCCCCTTCACGAGATGAATCAGGGGTCTGGTGATCTCTGCGTAGCCCTCAATGAACTTTCTGCTGTAATTAGTCAGTCCAAGGAGGCTCCTTAGTTCCCGCAGAGTTGTGGGATCCTTCAGTTTCTGAAGTGCTTCCACTTTCTTTTCTTGGGGACAGAGACCCTGAGGAGTAATCTCATGCCCCAAGAAATTAACACGGGTTCTACACCACTGTGCTTTCTGAAAGGAAAGTTTTGCTCCGGCGGCCCTCAACTGTGTCAGAACATAACGAATCTCCGCTATGTGTTCTTCCACAGATGAACTTTTGATGAGGACATCATCTACATAAGCCAGGTTACCCCTCAAACCCAGGTCGGGCATGGCCTTATGTAGGAAAATGTTGAACTCATTGCCGGAGTTGAGGTATCCGAAGGGAGTCCGGGTCCATGTGTACTGCTGGCCCCCAAAGGTAAAAGCCAGTTTGTATTGGTCCTCCCTACTGAAAGGCACGGTCCAGTATCCATTGGTCAGGTCTATTGCAGTGAATACCTGTGACCCCTGAATCTGGGCCAGCCCTTGGTCAATGTAGGGCAGAGGCCATCGGGAAGTATGGACCCGTTTGTTGAGCTCCCTAAGGTCGGCGCAGAGTCTCCACTGGCCGTTTGGCTTCAATATTCCCAGCACCGGATTATTGAAGGTGCTGTGTACTGGATGGATTATTCCCCGGGACTCAAGGTTCCTAATTATTTCAGTAAGGGACTCCATTGATGCGAGAGGCAGGTGATATTGCTTCACAAACACTGGAGTCATGCCAGGGTCCGTGGGAATTGTTTTTGTGTGGATGTCGGTGCGACCACAGTCATATGAGTCTACCGCAAAGAGATCTTGGAAATCCAAGAAAACTTGTTTCAACTTTTGCTTCTGTTCCAGAGTCACGCAGGCATCAGCTAGGTTGACTCTCTCTTCCACCATCTGCCTGAACCCTGGAAAGACTTCTGGTTTTGCTATCTCAGCGGCCTCCTCCAGCTGGGTGGAGAAGTCCCTGGTCAGAGTGCTGATTTGGACTGGAGGCTTCAGGTGGGGAAGGCAGCCCTCATGGACCTGGAAAATCAACTCATCCCTTCTGAAGTCAAAAGCCACGTCTTCCTTACCATAAGGGCAGGAAGTGTACACCAGGAAGTTCCCCCATGTCGGGTAAAGATCCTGTCTGGTGTTGTATGGTCATCACTGTCACTGTCAAAACAGTCCTTGGGGATCGGTCCTAACAGTTCATTTCCTAAATCAATGGAGAAATGTCGGTCATCGACTGCCATTCCAATAATGGTGCCTGCGGCTAGAGTAATACTCTTTAAGTCGCTGTTATCCAACTCTATTGGAATGGTGTCATGTTCTATGTTGACTAATGGTGTTGGGTTTACCCCCAACCCTTGCTGTTGGAGAGAAGCATTTAGATGAATATAAGCATCAGGGTTTTTCACTTTTTGTCCTCTTTTAACTTTCACTTCCAGGGAGAATTGTCGGATCCTTTCTGGGATGGTGACTTCCTCTTTAATCTGAATTTCAACTGCATAAGGTAGCAATTGAGCTGACCTAAATGCTTTTTCTGGATCATCAAAGCCCATGGGATTATCCGCTAATCGGGACCAAGCTTTGAAGTTTATTAGGTCCAAACTAATGGCAAAGCGATTGAGAATGTCACTGCCTAAGTAAAAGGCGGCAGTTACGTCTTGCACGAACCAACAATTATGGACTATGCTCTTGTTGCCAATGGAGATTTTGAGCATACACCTGCTTGGCAGGAGATGTTTCGAATTGGGTGTTTCCAGATCCATTTCCCATTTGTCTATCAGTTTGAATGTGGGAATGGCTGGATCTTTTGGGAGTTGGCGGAACATGGCTTCGCTGATGAAGCTCGTACCATTGTTCACACACACTCGCGCAAGAACAGAGTCCTTCCCATCATTTAACTGAACAGGGATGAACAACTGCTCTCCAATTTGCTGAATATCAGCCAGGCTCTGAGCTGATTTCACATCTTCCTGGACTATCAGAGTGGGAATGTCTGATTGTGAATTAGTAAAGAATTTCAGGGTGTTTCCCTCCAGTGTGGAATGCCACCTTAAACTGGAAGGAAGGTTGATTTTCAGAAATAGTGAGGACCCCCCATCACCAGTCTGTTGTCCTATTGCTATTACTGTCACGTCTGGAATTTGGTTGTTCTGGAAGTGAAATTCTACTTGGTCAGATTTATGTTCAACCATGTGGAATGTGCCGTTTAAACTAACATGGTTGACACTCTGTTTTAATTTTATTGGTCGGCTAGTCTGGGTCAGGAGGACCTTGTTTACGCCATCTATTAGGGGTGACAACCTTCTCAGGAGGTCATTCCCTAGTAAACAAGGGGTGCCCTCTGGAGTCACTACTATGACCGGGTGTTTCACCTTGTGTCGCCCAATTTGGATGTCCAAATCTGCAGTCCCCTCGACGGGAATTTCCTTCCCGTCAAAGTTCTGGAGTTGTCCAGGAAGAGAGGTGAGAGGAAATCGGTAATTCTCCCCCCTTCCTGCATTTAGTTCATCAAAGGCCCTTTTTGGCAGAAGAGTAGCTTAGGATCCAGTGTCCACCAGTGCCGAAATTGTATCCTGCCCCTGTACTTGTAGCGGGGCATAGTATCTTCCCTCCTTCTCCTCAAGAGGGCACAGATAATGCACATTTTTGGACAACTGGTGGGCTAATTTTCTGGTTTTGGACATTGAGAGAGAAGAAATTTGGGCAGAATTCTGTTGAGAGTCATGGGAATCTGCAAGAAAAAGTTGGCAACTTGAAATGGTTTTGGGTTCCCCTGATTCCGGTTCTGGGCCGCCTCCCCCTTTTTGGAGGCAGTCATCAGGATGGGTTTGACCCATGGGATTTTGGTATTGTTGGTTCTGGGATAGAATGATGGGCGGCGACAGCTCAATCCCCACATCCTCCCAGTCTGGGTTGGAATCCCTTGGGACGCATTTTTCCTTGGGAGGAGTTACCCCATCTCTGAAGGAGAAGATCCTTTTCCCAGGATCCTCTGAGGATCCCTCTCCCTCAAATTGGAAGACCTGTACCTCCTCCACAAAATGGGTCTGTTTGGGTCCTTTGTTTCTCCTACCTCCTCTCTGCTCCTTGGGTGGCAGACTTCCAGGGGTAGGAGCTTTTATTTCCGGTTCCTGGGCTTCCAGGGCTGTTTACAAGTGGGGAAGGCAGCTTCCTCCAAGGCTTGACACCCCCCTTCCTCTTGTGCCTCCTCCCTGGGAACCGGTGGGTTATCGGGGTGCTGCCCCGTCATTGTTCTGGAGCACCAGGCCCAGAGTTTGGGGCATTCTGCGGTGGCATGCTCATCTGAGAGTTCTGTTGAGCCCTCAGTATGTGACCCATATCCCGTGTCATATTTTGGACCTGGCGCTCAAGTTGGGAAACCCGCTCAGGCTGATACGGGGTTCTGCTTTCTCCCCTGGGCTGATCCCCGGAAGGGTAGCTATCCCTTCTCTGGTAGTGCCCCAGGTTGGGAAGATTTGAGTACCCTTCCACCCTTGGCCTCCCCTCTCCCGGATTAGGTTGTCTGGGCTCAGGGAAGTGGGGAAAGAAGGATGGATAATTTTGGGGCTGGAAGTTGAGTGGATACCTGGGGAACAAGTTCTGCCCAGGATTTGGTGAATTTCTGCCCTCCTGGGGGAAGTGCGGAGGGATGTTCCCTGGGTTGGGCGCTTGCTTGGATCCCCCCCCTTGGGCCGGAGGAGTCCACACATAACCCAGGATTGGACTGTTTCCCTTATAGCGGGGACTTACATAGTCAGGGTAGCGAAAGACCCCATTTGTGGGACTACCTCCTCGACTCCCTGTCTGTGACTGGCCCGAGGGCCTTCTGGGCTGTGAATTGTTCGGTGCAGGCAGGTTTTTAGGCCCCCCCCATCTCCAAATCTAAAATGGGGGCAACCTTTACCTCTGCCACCTTGGCAGCAGCAGGGGTGCTGTTGGTTTTGGGGTTTTTGGGCTGATTCTTATTTTCCACCAGTTTCTGCACCTCATAGATGCAGGTGGCTTGCTCAATGACCCAGTCTAAAGATCTTTTCTCGTGAAAATCTCTCACGAGCTGGGTCATTATGTATTTGGGGAGAGCATGGAAAAATGTGTTGATGAATTCTCTGCTGTCCGTGCGCACCCTTCTGGTGGTCTGCGCAAAGGCACGCTTCAATTCTTGCACGAATTCTTGTGGGGCCTGATCCTCCCCACATTGCAAATTGTAGGCTGCCTTGCAAGCCTCTTGGGGATTCCGGTGAACAGAAAAATGTTTTGAGATGGCCGCCCTATATGTGGACCATCTTGAATGGTTTTGGTCCTCCAGCCCCGCAAAGAAACTGGAGTATTCTGGGGAGAATGTCCATTTGACATACTGAATGCAGCCACTGCTGTCCTTCAAATGGAAAGTCTCCATCATTTGCTCATAGAGCTCCAAGTGTTCCCAAACAGAATACTTGGCGTTCTTGTGATAAGGGGTGATGACACTCCTTATTGCCTTGATCTGCTTTAAGGGGTCCTTAAGCAAGGCCCTTTTTGCCTTATTGGCCTTTTTGGTTCGGGTAACTCTGGTCCACTCATCCTCTGACTCAGAAGCACTGCTCCCAGAGGTGCCCGTCAGATCTTCCAGGCTCTCCTAGATTCTGCGAGCCTGGGAATGGCTGGCAGAATGTGGGGACTTGGTCTCCTGTGTCCTGGGCCGCTCAGAGGAGTCTTCAGATCCCTCCTTGCTGCCAGGATTTCATGGGTACCCCCCCCACTGACCTAACTGGGCAGAGGTTTTCAGGATGCCCTTAGTGGGCCTACTCTCCTGGGGTTCCCCACTAAATTGCACTGTGCTTAGGTGCCCATGCCGGATGCCCGCCCATCCATTCCTGGGAGGTACTGGCCTATGAACCCCATACTTTTGGCCGGATAGTAATCTGCCCTCCCTATGGCCCTGTGCTCATGTGCGCCAGGGGACATGGGGGTGGCAGAGTCCAAGGACTGGGAGAGATGAAGGCCTCTGGTACTAAGGCTCCGGAGGTTATGCTCAGGTGTTTCTCTTTCCCAGCGAACTTCATCTCTATCAGCCCCTGCTCCCTGTTGCAATGCAAGAGCCTGCGCTTTCAGTTCCTCAGTTAAGGCCTTACTAGACTCTATCAGTCTCTCCTGCATGGCTACCTGTTGCTGGAGCCTATCATTGTGCTGACAGAGAGCCTCATTCTCTCTCTGTCTAGTTGGATTTGCAGGGTGGCTACCTGCTCTGTGCATGCCCTGTTGAAATTGATCTGTTGCTCCAGCTTTTTCTGGCACTGCAGTAAGGAGTCCAAACTGTCTTGGTGCTCCTTCTGCAAAGCCAGAATTCTGGTATCCTGGTCAGCCTTTTCCTGTTGCAGGATATCCATATCCTCCTTTATTTTAATGATGTACTGTCTACTATCATTTTCTGACTCCTGGCTCCTGTGCAGCCTCTGCTCAGAAGAGTCCAGGTCAGATTGGGCCTTCTCTAATGCCATCAGTTGCCTATTTGTAATCAAAAATAGGCGTCCCCAACACCATGAACTCAGGGGAGAACCAAAATAAGACAGACCCACCAGGGGGGGAGGGAGGGAGTTCAAGGGGATAAGGCCATAGAGTCAATCAATGGAATATACTGCCCATTGTGAAGGAGCTAAATGTAGGGGCAGATCAGGTCAAGAGACATAGAGAAATATTCAATAAATCTTTAATAAACACATATTCAATTACCATACAATTAAAACCAGCATAAAAACGCATAATTAATGCTCAGCATGTCCAATCGAAGTGCATAATATTTTACTAAGCATCCTAAGATGTAAACATAAGTGCATTGTGCCTAACTTAATTCAAAAGTACACAACTTCCGTAAACAGCAAAGATCCTCAATTGGTCCCCAAACTGTATTCAACTGTGTTGTAACCAATCTCTCTATATGAATATATAAGAGTTAGTTGTTGAGACTTAAGGAGTTGTGTAGGGCACCAAAACCACGCAGATCAACAATAATCAATATTTTCTGCGGGATAAAGAGGGTTGTATCTAAGTCCAGCCCACCATTTCTTTATAGAGAACAAACAACAACCTGTGCTTGTCTCCAATCTGACCAAAATAGTCAACAACCGGTACCTAGTACAGCTCCCAAACGTATCGTGGGCTGTACTGGTATCTAAACATAGGTAGTTTCGACGATAAAGTAACAGTGTCTAAGCTATCTGTCTCTCGCCGTAGCAGGAGAGAGAAGGCTTGACAATCGTCTTCCTCAGGACAGGGCAGATTAGGTGATAAGTTCTAAAATCTAAACATATAAATTGTCTACTTTTAAATAGTCAAGAGCCATCTGAGGCCACCTAGTACAAACAGTATCTTTCTAGGGCCACATAATACAAGCAATATCTTAGGATTTGTTTCATATATCCAATCTTCTTCAAATGATTCTTCCTTGATTCACCCAAAGGTTCAATGTATTCCCTCTTGATGATATTCGAAACTAAAGGTTACATTGAGGATGGATATAAAAGACCAAAAGGAGAGAAAAGAAAAAAGAAGACAAATGTAAGACAGCACATACAAAAAAATGTTTTTGTATAAAAAGTTTGTTAGTTAAAAACATCTCTTAAACCGATCTAGCAACCCCACATGTAACATCCTCCACGCAGTTAAAATCCTAGAATCCTTAGTAATAGTCCAGGATAAAGCCCCCTAGACTGTTCGTAAATCAGATAAGGGGAGCCAAATTAAATTAGTGAGAAGTGACAAGAGGGCATATAGTCCCTATGTCAGAGCCATGAATATACTAACAAATTTATGTAATCCAACATGGCGTGGCAGGGAGAGGGAAACCAAAGTCAATATGGGAATCCACTACCATCCCAATGGCGAATGAAGCATAAATGCAGAGTGAGATACTTCCCAGCAGTCCCATATTTCCTCTCCATTTCTATTTTTCCTCCTGACTTTTCCGCTATATAATGGTCTTTGGAGCTATAGGAGACTCTATGGTAGAGAGAAGTACTCAGCATCTAGGAATATCTCCTAGAGTAGATTTGTACTACCTGAGGAGAACGAGATGTAGAGGCTCTTCCAGTATTGAACCCATTGTACCTATCATGTTTATAACTAATACCGCCGAGATTGAGGGCCCGTTTTTAGGAAGGAATGATATGTTTGAGCGCATGCGAATTTCTCATGGCTCTCCTTTATAACCCCTTCCTGCTTTATTCTTTGCTCTTCTCTCTTCCTCTTTCTTATGCAGGATTGGATTTGCACAGGATTACCGGTTGATGGGATGTTTTCTCCCCATGCAGCCTGAATTGCTGTGCACCTGGACTAAACTCCAGGGGAGTATCATCAAGAGAAATAATATGTCTTTACCCTGATGGTTATTTTTCGAGTATACCTAATAGGATACTTTCCCCTTAAAGGTATGGAAATGATATATATTTTTTTCTATGTATGGGACTGCTGGGAAGTATCTCACTCTGCATTTATGCTTCATTCGCCATTGGGATGGTAGTGGATTCCCATATTGACTTTGGTTTCCCTCTCCCTGCCACGCCATGTTGGATTACATAAATTTGTTAGTATATTCATGGCTCTGACATAGGGACTATATGCCCTCTTGTCACTTCTCACTAATTTAATTTGGCTCCCCTTATCTGATTTACGAACAGTCTAGGGGGCTTTATCCTGGACTATTACTAAGGATTCTAGGATTTTAACTGCGTGGAGGATGTTACATGTGGGGTTGCTAGATCGGTTTAAGAGATGTTTTTAACTAACAAACTTTTTATACAAAAACATTTTTTTGTATGTGCTGTCTTACATTTGTCTTCTTCTTTTTTCTTTTCTCTCCTTTTGGTCTTTTATATCCATCCTCAATGTAACCTTTAGTTTCGAATATCATCAAGAGGGAATACATTGAACCTTTGGGTGAATCAAGGAAGAATCATTTGAAGAAGATTGGATATATGAAACAAATCCTAAGATATTGCTTGTATTATGTGGCCCTAGAAAGATACTGTTTGTACTAGGTGGCCTCAGATGGCTCTTGACTATTTAAAAGTAGACAATTTATATGTTTAGATTTTAGAACTTATCACCTAATCTGCCCTGTCCTGAGGAAGACGATTGTCAAGCCTTCTCTCTCCTGCTACGGCGAGAGACAGATAGCTTAGACACTGTTACTTTATCGTCGAAACTACCTATGTTTAGATACCAGTACAGCCCACGATACGTTTGGGAGCTGTACTAGGTACCGGTTGTTGACTATTTTGGTCAGATTGGAGACAAGCACAGGTTGTTGTTTGTTCTCTATAAAGAAATGGTGGGCTGGACTTAGATACAACCCTCTTTATCCCGCAGAAAATATTGATTATTGTTGATCTGCGTGGTTTTGGTGCCCTACACAACTCCTTAAGTCTCAACAACTAACTCTTATATATTCATATAGAGAGATTGGTTACAACACAGTTGAATACAGTTTGGGGACCAATTGAGGATCTTTGCTGTTTACGGAAGTTGTGTACTTTTGAATTAAGTTAGGCACAATGCACTTATGTTTACATCTTAGGATGCTTAGTAAAATATTATGCACTTCGATTGGACATGCTGAGCATTAATTATGCGTTTTTATGCTGGTTTTAATTGTATGGTAATTGAATATGTGTTTATTAAAGATTTATTGAATATTTCTCTATGTCTCTTGACCTGATCTGCCCCTACATTTAGCTCCTTCACAATGGGCAGTATATTCCATTGATTGACTCTATGGCCTTATCCCCTTGAACTCCCTCCCTCCCCCCCTGGTGGGTCTGTCTTATCAGTTGCCTATTTGCCAGATCTTGGCCTTCAGCACATTTGTCCTGTATGGCTCCCATATGTAAATATAAATATGCCGCTACCCTGGCAATCTTGTTGTGCTCATCCTTGGCCTTAGGGGCCATATATAGTTCACTCAGGGCCACATGTAAGGGACCCTGATCTCTCCATGTATCTGACCCTGTTTCAGTGATCTGGGGTGCGATTGCCTGCAACCAGACCGCCTGGTCCTGATGAGCCCACTCACCTCTCACAAATAGCTTATGTAAGAGGTGTTCTCTGGCTATTTTGATATCTACCAAGGTCGTCATTCTGGAACTTGATTTCCTTCCTGACTTACAGAAGTTTGTATTTTATTTTGCAAACAGACCGTTTCCTTAGACCGTTCCTTTGAGGGGTGTTTTTACAGTGTAACACGGCGTGGTGGTCCGACAGAATTTATATATTCTGTCAGTTAGCACACTGTATTGATCTGCACAAGTGATAGATCTAATCCAGAATCCCCGGCTACGAGCCCCCACTTTGTTAATGACTCCAATCAAGCAGTCCCACTAAGTCAGTGCCTTGTCTGGGATTGCTCAAGGGAAGCCCTTATTTATATATTTTTGTGACAAATTATAATCTGGATGATGAACCCTTGTATCACGCCCCTCTCTGAGAATCCCCCTGACCCCACTGAGCCAAGATGTAGGTTTGTTTTGCAAATTGAAAAGGTTTATTTGAAAAATTAAACAATAGATATACATCACACTTTTATAATAAATTAACATTTGATATCACACTCAGACATATGACAGTGATCAACAATGGATTATGTTATACTAGCACACTGGTTTAATTACTTAGGAGTAGTATAGAGGATAAGGTAGCTGAGAATGCTTTATATAGTACAAGGAAATGCAAGGTGGAAAAGAATCAACACAGGAATAAACTTGATATGATTTCAGCAAAAGGTAATAGAATCACTTTTCCCCTTTTGGCAACTCACCCCCCCTATGCAATAGAAGATGGAAGGGAGAGCACACAGTTCTCAGGAATACAATCACAGTACAATACAAATTCAGTTCCCCCCTAGCAAGCTTAGAGAAACAGGGATGATTTTAAACACAGGCAAAGTACTTTAAAGGTGGTATGCAAAGAAGGGAAAAATATGCTAAAAATGATTTTAATTCCCTCTAGAGGTTCAGGGTGGGTGATAGCTACTTTAAATTAGTTCAGGATCACTTTAGCAATGCTCTATGAATGATTGTCTGGTTGCAAACGAATTTCAGCAAAGGAAAGCAAAAGACAAATGTTTTTACACGTGGCTGGAATGAAGCAAAATGTCAAATTGCGGCAATTTAGTCGTGTGCGTCGAGCGCAATTACGGAGGAACTATAAGGAGTAGCAAGTCAGTTTAGAGCTTGTTGGAAAGCTTAGAATCTCAGCAGCTTTAAAACAAAAGCTTCTATCACTAACGGGTGAAGAGATAGGGACGATTTTGTGAAGGTAGATTCTCAAAATAAAAGTAAAGCTCAGAATGACAGAGGACAGTTTAGCAGCTTTGAATCAAAAGAAGGGACACGATTTCTATGATGCAGTTCTCAATATGTTAAAATAGTTTAAATTAGATTATTTTAAACTAAGAGATTGGTTTTGCACAGTTCTGACTGAGTACTCACACTATATTTTGGGCAGGAATGCGACTTCGTCACGGATCGGGTCAGGATTGGCTGGACTCCGGTACTGGTTCTGCGCACAGCGATCTGGGGCAGCTCTCAGCACTGCACAGCGATCTGGTCTCTCTGGATCTCTGGTCTCTCTGGATCTCTGGTCTCTCGAGATTGTTGGATTTGAAGCCCGGAGTCTCCCGGCAAAGCGTCCCGCAAGAAAGTGGAAAGTGAATATCCCTGCCTGGCTTCCAGTGGCTCTTTTTATGTCTTTAGAAAGTGGATGGGTCGGCTCATTCTGCATGCCCAACCCTCTCAACTTATCATTGGCCAGTTCCTCCTCTCTCCCTTGATTGGGGGAACTGAGTTGTGAGTCAGGGTGATGCTGCCATTTACAACCTATTGAAGAAACGCCCCTTTGCTTTTGCTTTAGAATTCATTCTCATAGCTAAACATAGTTCCCAAACGCACAAGTGGTTGACATTACATGTACAGATTGCAGATTACTTAAGGTACATTCTGGCCCAACTCTGATCTTCCTGGGGGCGTGCATTCAAAAATGGCAACTTATTTTCATTTTTAGTTGGTTTACCAATGTTAAATCTTTACCCAAAATTACATAAATGTACACCCCCTTCTACACATATTCCAGTAATTTACTAGGTCTCTAGCATAAGCACAGTGTCTGCAGTATTAATAATTAGCGGGGTTCGCTCCTAGGACACCGTACAAATTGGAGTTTGGTCTCAAATCGTGAGGGCCTTTTTCCATTTTGTGGACCCCCAAATTGCACATTTCTGTGAGCTTAATACAAGATTTTATAAGCAATTTAATCAAACATACATTTGCTGCAATATGAATTCACACTCCAGTCTGGCCCGCCTCTAGGAACTGGGTGAGTCAGGGATCACATGCCTCTCCTACCAGGCAGAGCTCTGTTTACAGTCAACACCCAAATCAGCATATCCTATTCAATGGAAAGAGTCTACTGGGTCGGCTGAGGTCAGCAGGCCAGGGGGCCACTCTGCATTTGGTTAGCATGTCCATGTGATCTCCTGGCTTCTTGTGTGGAGTTCTGAGGTGAGAAGGTTTGCCAGCCTCTTGGGCTATTAATTGAATCAGCCTGTCTTCTGTGAACAGCAGGTGTTTATGAATTTTAATTAACCAAAAGGCTTTGAAGTTTCCAGCTGGCTCAGGATCCTTTGGCAACTCCTGAAGTACAGTTCTACTGTCAGAGTTTAGACCGCTAGCGCCGGTTTGTGGAAAATGCCGGTACTGCACCCATTTTTGGGAACTGTCTTGAATTAATGCATTTCAAAAAGGGGATTTTGCTTGATAGTATATGATCCTTGCTTAACATTGTTTTGATGGGAATCCTTACAGTAGAATAAAGTAGAACACTCAACCAGGGTTGAATTTTTGTTTGGTGGTTTCGTGCCCATGATTTTAGCAAATTTTTGACATCAAGAAAATGAATTCCCAACAGTTCTGGGTTGCTTTTGGCAATCAGCATTGCCATTCCCAATGGTTTCAGGCTACGGTGTGTGTAGCCCAATGGTGGTTTTAGGCAGTGCCTTCCTGTGCTCACAAACATAGGCAAAAATGGGTGGCAGCCTATTCTTCATGTTTTCCATGTGCACTTTCTGGAGAGTTCTGGCCATCATGATGTTTTCAATGCCAGTAATGCACAGTTTTGTGGTAGGGCTTGGATGCATGGGTAAAAACATCCCACACTACCAAACATATTCGACCGCAAATATTTCTCTATGGGATTTTCCCATTGTTCGAGGCTACCACTTTTCCTGACAGCCTCTAACATACCGCCGGTGCATGCATTTTTATATTAACTTTGCTCTGGTAAGTTTTATTTGCCAGAACTTTGATATAACTTCTTTTTCGTGTCTTTCTCTACAATCCTAACTCAGGTCAGGGATCCTTTGTTCGTCCTTTTGGCGGGCTTCTGCCAAGAAGCCCTCCTTTCGGCGCCACTGAGTCTGGGGTGGGTCCATTGGGTGGGAGGGGGAGTAGGACCCCTGGAAAGGGTTGCCTCAGCAACCCATGTCGCACTCTATCCCGATAGGCTGGAGGGTCTCCTGCCAAGATGACCACTCCACTGTGTGAGTGACAGCTAGGCTGTATGAATGGGTCTCTTTCTGCATAAAAGCAGGGTCCTGAGGAGTGGAAGAGCAAGACCTCGCCACTGGAACTACGGAACCGAAGGGGAGAGAAGCCACAGACATCTTCAGCATCTACTCTACCGGTGAAGCCCTGCCGGATCGTCTCACCACTTTTCTTCCACATGACGAGAGGAGATCTTCTTCGAAAGAGCCTCCTTCCCTTGAGCTGGTGGGAACAACCAGTTCGCCCATTGCTTCTCCGGGCCTGCCTTGGTCGAATCAACAGTGCCCAGCACTTGGAGACCGGATAGCCAGGCAGCTATCGACCTGGGCCGCGATTAAAAGGAGTGTACCTTTTAAACTTCGTTTGGCAGCACCGCGGTTGGTTTCATCCCAGGGTAATGCAGTGTCTTGAATCTTCCTCCATGATGAGAGCCTCTCTTCCTCTGCTGGACCCCTCAACCTGTAAGGACTGCCAGGAACAACCGCCACCACAGGAGCCACTTCTCCACTTTTAAGGTACACTGTTCCGCCAGGCCGCCCTTTCTCACGGTAGTGCTAAAGATGTTTTAAATCCTTTTTCTACCTGTTGGGTTGGCCGCCCCTCTCTCTTAACATTGTCTTTTGCTTTCTGCATCCACCTTTTCAACATCGTTAACCAAAGACTTGAGTGCAGCTACAAGAACATTTTTGCTCCTGGGCCCATGCCCTGTACCACTAACACTGGCACAGGCCTACTGACTCTGGTCACATTTGTTAGACCTGCCTTCTTGAGATTGTTTCCCAATTCGAACTGTGTGGTGCATCCCATTCTTATAACTACCCTTTCTTTCTCACTGCATAATCTTTGTGAAATGCCATTATGCTTAGTTTTCATTTGAGGTATTGCCTATACTGATGCACTGTCTTGCTGAACTGGTTCACAACTGATGGGAAGTGTTACTAGGGTGTATAAGAACCTATTTCTAGATAACTTGTGTTTTCCCTTCCTTGTGAGAAATTGCTAGAGGATCCCTTGTGTGTAGTTGTCACTGTGCCGTTTTGCTCAGTTTTCACTTTGGCTCACTTGGTCTACAATTTATATATGGAGTGTGCATATTTTTCTATTGACTTAATTTAACTTGCTTGATACTTGTGATACATGTGTTTACTTAGAAGTGTATAAAATAAATATATATATACTTTTTAACTATAAAGCTTTGGTCAGTGTTTCCTTGTGCCATGGTACAGTAGGCCTATTGTGTAAACCCTGAATATTGCTCATCTCCCTCTTGAGATAAATCTGACTGCTCAGCCACAGCTACCAACTAAATCTTTGTGGTACAGACTGATACCAAAGGTGATTTATTACTCTCACCTGTAGTCCCAATCTGGTGTAGTGCTCCCTACGGGAACTGCAATGGATTCTGCCTAACATGGGGTCACCATGGTGGCTACAGTGTGCCAGTGCTGAGGACAATGTTGACACTTTGCAAAGGAGCATTTAGGCATACATTATTGGCTCACACAATTTAACCCCACACAAAGATACAGCCTCAATGTTGCTGGTTACAGTGCATTGGAAGATACCCACCAAACCACTTGCGACATCTTCTCTTCTCTGTGTTCATAGCCTCTCTTTCCCCTGGTCATCTTTTCAGTTATGTTTTTCCTTACGTTCTGCTCCTGCACCTCCCCTGTGCTCCCATATTTTGTTATCTCTGGATGGTTTACCGTCTTGGTCCTTCCTCGTTTCTTGAGTGGAAATGTGTTGGAATAACATCTGCTGTCCCACTCTTGCACACTAAATTCTATATTCTCACTCATTAGTAAACAAAATAGAGGGCAAACATACACATTACAGTCATTAACAATAATAAGAGAACAGGTTACAAACATGTTATGGACTAAAATATTTTTTAAAAGGAGAGGTTGATACATTCAGTAAAAAAACGATCAGGGGCCCACCTATGCAACCTGCAAGCTGAACCTCATCCCAGCCACCACAATAGGCTGCTGTTTTCAGGCCTTGGACAAGTACTGATGGAGTGCAAAATCCATAGCAGAGTCCTCAGTGAACATGCTAAATGAATGGCTCCTCTAAAAGATCTCACCCCTACACTCTATGAATAGAGATCCCAACCTTTCGAACGCTGCATGTAACGGGCAGAGAATGGAAAGACGGATAGTTGTCTCCAGGGCCCCTACCCACTGGTAGAGACAGTCAGCAATGTCTCCCACTTGCCTGCCATGTACCACAGCCGGGGGCAGGTGGGCCACGCTCAATCTGCTGTAAATCCTACTTATTTGGTGGGACCATTGTGAACAAGTAATCATTGACGCTGTGGTTTTGGTTTTGTCTGGGATATCCTGGCTGAACCCGCAAGCACATTTGTTTTTCCACTGCCCATGATCCTGCTAGTCCCTATGGCCATTCCAACTCACTACTTGTTCCTCCCGGCCCAAAACACCCACCTGCCACGGATGTCTTTGTGCTAGCTAGGTGCTTTTAAGGGAATATGAATGATATTTCTAATTAGTGTCCTGAAAGGTAACTGCTTGTATAACAGCTTCGAGTGAAAACAAAATGTCTTACTGAAAAGAGTGCCTTCAGCAGTTTGATTTATAAGCAACATGCATGTCTTTGCACCTGTTCTTTGCACTGAATTCCTGTTAAGACAGCACTGGCAAAGCACAGGTTCGGCGCTTGTATAAGCACCAAGCATAACTTGTCCATATACTAACTTCTTTCGCCAGTTGTTACAATCATTTGGTTACGTACTGTGTTAATGCTGATTAGCACCCAGGACCCCCGTGGTCAGGCCTTGCACTCCTGTACCTGAAAGGAGACACAGGACACAGGTCTTGACCCACTGCCGAGCCCAGGCACGCCCATTGTATTTCTCTTGCGCATGCGAGATGGCAACATCCGCTGTCGTGCTCACTTGACACCATCACATTCCTCCTTTTTCATAACGAAATTTAACAAAGCCATTAAGCACAACTTCCTCTCAACATGACAGGCATACATGTAAAAATGCATGAACGTACGGTGGGCCCAACTTGGGCAATACAGGGAAATGCAGGTTGGTTTCACCTCTGGTCCATGATGTATTCCTTGAACCGCACCGGACACCGACTGCCTTCTCGGCGGGGGTACCGCTCTTCTGTTGCAGCCTCGCCCCTCTCTCTTTCCAGGTCACCTCGTGCAAGTTCAGGATCTTCAGTATCTTCTTCTGGGGGCTGTTCTCTGTCCACAGTCTGGGCTGGGGAAGCTTTGTCTCGTAACTCTGTCCGTTCAACCTTTCTAAAGAAACACAAATTCCTCGTCACCGCCCCCTCTAGGATCAGCAGCGGTCACCATGGATCCTTTAATTGGGTTACTCCCATGGGAGTAGGTTCATAGTTGAGGGACTGTTTTCCTTCTGGACGGCAGTTTCTCACCAGGACGGTGTCGCCCACCTCAATGTCTGGTGGTTTGAGCCGGCGCCTGGCATGCTCCCCTTTGTTGTGCGCTAGCCAGTCTTCTTGTGTCCTTTGGTCATCGATGACACCTGCTAGTTGGCCTTCCATGTCTGGAATGAGCCCCCTCGGGCATCTGTTGAAGAGAACTTCAGCAGGGGGCACCCCGTGGATTGGTGGGGGTGGATCGGTATTCCCTGAGGAACTGGTATAGGGTTCTTTCAGTTCTCCTCCCTGCCCTTGCGCTATGCAGAATATTTTATTGAGCGTTCGCATGAAGTACTCAGCCTCTCCATTTGCCCTTGGCCATCCAGGCGTCACTTTTCTGTGCATGATGCCACAGTGTGTCATGCATTCCGCAAAGTGCACTCCCTGAAACGGTGGCCCATTATCAGAGCAGATTACTCGTGAAACACATGGGTGGCAAACACCTTTCCCATCACTTGGATGATCTGTTCGCAGAACCTTGACTCTACCAGCTCTACCTCCGGGTATCTTGACCACTGGTCGATCATCACAAAAAAGTACATTCCTCTCCCTGTTGACCTAAATTACACATGTACTGTGTCCCAGGGGTTGTTGCTTCTTGCCTTCGACTTAATGCTGGGCTTCCTGTTGACAGGGGGGGCTGCCTGGCACCAGATAAACCTGCCGACATACTCTTCCACCTTTGCCCCGAGCCCTGGGAGCCATACCTTGGGGCGTAATCTCACCATTGTCTTTGCAGTGCCCTGGTGGCCACAGTGAGCTAGTTCTATCACTCTCTCAACCAGAGTCTTCGGAACTACTATCTGGCGACCCCGTAGTATCAACCCCTCTGCAGTTGTTGAGAGTTTGTGTCAGACTCACCACAGCTTTTCCAGTTCACATTGAGTGTCCTTGTCTCTGCGTGTAGTACCGGACAGTATTGACCTCCACTCACCATGAACGATGGCATCTTGAATCAGCCGGAAACACTCATCTTTTCTAGAGGCCCCAGCACTTCTTCGAGCGTTAGGGCCACAGGTTTTGCTGAATCCACCACAAGGGGGACATGCTCCTCACTGTCCACTGTAGTTGTCGATTCCTGATCGATGCTGCTCCTGGGATGTTGCGACAAGTAATCCACCGGGTTGTGGGTTCCCCGTCGGTAGTTCAACCTGACTCTGTATTCAATTAGAGCTAGCATTCACTGCTCTATCCTGGGCTGTGGTTTGAATGAGGAACCCGCCAGGATGGGTATCAATGGCTTATGGTCGGTAATTACAGATACAGGCTTACTTAGAATGTAGATGCGCAAGTGCCGACAGCCCTACAGAACTGCTAGCGCCTCCCTCTCAATCTGCAAGTACCTCTGTTGCGTTGCTGTAAGCGCCTTGCTGGCATACACAATGGGTTTAATTTGCCCTTGGGTGTCCGGCTGGAGGAATACTGCCCCTAGCCCGACTGGGTTGGGATATACAATTATTTCAAGCTCCTTGCCCGGATCGAAGAACGCCATTGTTTCCCCACGCGTGAGCGCTTGCTTCCTTGATGGTGTCAAAAGCCATCTGTTCAGAACCACACCACATCTAGGCGGTGTCCTTCCTGGTCAGGGTTCAGAGAGGCTCTGAGAGGGTGGCCAACTTCGGAATGAATCTCCTGCAAAAGGTCACCATGCCGTGGAAACTCCTAACCTCTGAAATGTTTTCATGTAGGTTTCACCTCCTGAATGTCCCTGACCTTCTGTGGATCTGGGGAAATTCCCTTGGAGTGAAAGACGAACTCAAAAAAGTCGATACTGTCTTTAATGAATTCGCACTTCTCATGGTGCAGTGTCAACCCTAGATTCTTGATACTCTCCAGTGTCTTTTCCAGGCGAGTCATGTGCTCGGTCTCTGAGTCGGCGTAGACTAATATGACAACACTCAAGTTTATCACGCCTTCCAGGCCGACAAGGGCACCTCTGATAACGTTCTGAAAAACTTCGGCCCCGAGGAGACTCCGAAGCTCAGGCAATTGTATTGATACAACCCATGATGGGTCATGAAAGTCGTTATATAGTGCGAGTCCGGGTGTGGTTCTAATTGGTGGTACCCGGACAGCAGATCAAGTTTGGAGAACACCTTGGCCCTTTATAGTTGCCCCACCACATCATCCAGTGTTGACATGATATGTCTCTCACGTTTTATGGCAAGGTTGGGTAACCGCATGTCCACGCAGATGCGGACATACCCTGGCTGTTTTGGTTTGGCATCTACCATGATTGGGGACACCCACGGGATTGGGCCGTCCACTCTTTCAATGATATTCGAGTCAACTAAGTTCTGCAGCTCTTTCTCTACTTGTTCTCTCAGGTGGAAAGGTATGCGCCGATGTTTTAGTGCCGTAGGACGCACTGTCTCATCAATATGTAATTTGATGGGCTCGCCCTTGAGTTTGCTGACGCCTCGGAAAAGGTCGGCGAACCTCTCCAATATGTCATTGATGTCTGTCGCATACACTGCAAGTGCAAAATGTACGATTCCCAGTGCCTCTGATGCAGCACAGCTTAAGGGCATGGTCCAGTAAAAATGTTTATTGTCCCTACGGGTCGGCCATGTTTTTTTAAGCCTAAGTGGCTCGATTTTAGAAAACTTTCCTATGGCCCTTACCCGACTTTTCATCCATTAAACGCATCCGAAAACAGGCACCAGGGAGCCGCCATTTTGTGATAATCCTATCACTTGCCGCATCGCCCTGGCTGACCTGTTTCTGCGGCACTAAATCAAATCCCCCGCCCCTGAGCCTGACATTATCAAAACATTCATATTCCCCGCCTCTCTCCGTGACGTTACTGTGCTGCGTAGGCAAACGCGCCCAGTCGTCTTCTACGCGACTCCACACAGAACCCGGAAACCAACACAGACCATCTCACAACACAGCGCGCCACAATTCGGAATATGAAACTGTACTTTAAAATCAAACAGCAACACGGTACATTTGGTAAAGTACATTTATTTGACATTAAATGTTTAGAGAATATTCAGCAATTGCCATATGAACTCCGAAAGCCATTTATTTTCTTTTATCTGTATCCGCAAATCCGTCTAAGTTTATATTGAGTCACGCGCTGTTCCTTTATGATACACAGGGTGTTGCTTTTCGTTAAAAGAAGCACTTTGGAAGCACGGTGAACCGCAAGGCTGTTCCATCAAGTAGGCACTAGGCCAGCGTAAAGGTTGATATGTTGCTTCTAGCCACTAGTACAGCGTAAGGGCATGTGGGCCCTTGGCGATCGTCCCATAATATGGTTAACGTGCTCCAGTTATTCACACAAAGCTGCAGGTGTCTATTGAAGAATCCGTCTGCCGGTGTCTCAAACCGATGACAGTAGCAGAATGGGATCAAATACCTGTTATGAAAACAAAAAAATTATTTTATTTATTACGGCCGATCAGAAACTATTTGCTTGCAAGGATAGTTCAATGGAGTATGTTCGGCTCTAAAATCAATGCGAAAAGTAACGAAATAAATCGAGGCCAACACACAATGAGAAACGACAGTTAGTCTCGATGCGTGTGGAATGATATGATATATGATATGGCATTTGTAACGCCCCTATACACAAGTGTTTCAAGGCGCGACGAGGCAGGGGGGGAACAAGGGCAGACAGACAACGATCCTACTAGGCCAGGTGTCTTTCAGATCGCACAAGGGGAAGGGGAGAGGAGGATAAAAGTGCTGTACATGGTAAGTAGAATACAAGATAAATATTAGGGCCAGCTGGTGGCAAGTGCAAGGTAAATGCCGGGAGAAGGGGCTGAAGGATACAGAGACAGTCCCGTAGTGCAGGTGGGCAGTGCAGGGAAAAGTGGCTGGGCCAAGGACCGAGATCAGTTAGACCTGTGGACCTGCATGCACATTGGCCCATTACGAACACATTTTCCTTGCTTTTCCTAGCTCTTCATTCATTCATTTATTCATGCATCCATTCATTAATTCTTCATTCCGGTATAAAAGCGTCTAAAGATTTACTTATATTTGAAATTTCCATTGTGTCTCTGCATAATGCAGTCTGTAAATCCGAACGTGCTCTTGACAACGATTTTTCGTATAATAAACTGAAATGAAACTCGGTCTAGTTTCTGAATTTTCTGCCTTATCGTCTCTTACGTTATTGCGCACCCCCTTCAAATGAAGTTCTTTCGGCATGGTCCCTGTCTCAAGGTAAAAAAACATTAGACCCTTATACTTCCAGTGCGACTTGTGGGCCTCTTCTGGGCGCGAGCTGAAAATCAAAGCCGCTGTCCTTCGCATTCTTTATTTGCAACATCCCATAGTAAAGGGATCTGTGAGAACATGAAGTTTAGAATCCCTCTATGTAGTGCGCCACAATGTGCAAACGCGAACTGGCTTCTCTCCCAAATGCCCCGGCCCGCTTGGCGCGTTCTAAGGCCCCCAATTTTGTCCCCGTTATCTGCGAGCTTTGCAGCCCCAAAGAATCAGAACTATGGAGACATTTAATTTTTGGCGGAAGGTCAGGGAAAATATAAAGTACCACAGGATTTGAGTTAAAAGTGAGACTTATTGTTTGTTTGTTTGTTTTATTATTTGCAATACGCAAGCCTCCCATCCGTTAACAGTGCGCAACAGTGTGCAGCATTTACATTTACATGAGATGAGACATGAGAAAAATATATACATACACATATATGAGGTGAATAGAGAGAATTCAAAGATGACACCCAGCTTGTTCGCCACCCATGATGGTGAAGGTAGGGGTTAGGGTTACAGGTACACTGTACAATAACATTTATTTACAAAAAGACAATTGTATTGCAATTATTTAAACCAGGATTTGTACTTCACAACCAGCTGTGCTTCTGGTGGGCATGGCACAGTTGCAATGTTCGGTGGCAATGGATAACTGTTCTGCACAGAAACGTCCAAAATTCCATATCTGTGCTTCTCTAACACAGCAACAATAAGGCCTTTCACAAAGTCGAACTGCATTTCATCATAGACTGGTTTGATCATCCATTGCTTACTTCGTTTTGAAAACACCTTAGTGTAGCGATGCATCCTTACTTTACCCCTAGTCCTAGATTGTTCACGTCCGACATTGCTGTTATGGGCCAAGACCGCTAGTAGAGTGCGATGTTTCATGCCCCGAAAGCTAAAATGCAAGCGCTTTGGCCTGTACTTTAGGCACATATTGTGGAACACCTCCAAATCTCCTGTGTGACAGAATTATGTCAGTCCTCTGAAATCTCTTGATAGAGTTTTGTTGAAAACAATCTTCTCAATGACTTTGTGTGTCGGTGAAGATGGAATCAACCACTTCTTCTTCCTTGCCTCCTCTGGGGACAAAGGGTCATGTTCACATTGGTGGAAATGTAGGTTTTCTGACCAGCGGTGAACGTTGGTACAGTGGTGCATCAGTGACTGCCATTTTTCAAGTAGTATTTCCACTGACCCTTCACAAGTTTTTGAGCTCCACCAAAGATGGTTGGTGATAGACTGGGACCACTGCAAAATACTTTCAAAACCTTTTTTTTCCTGCAGCCGAGATTTTCTTACTGATTCATTTAGCAAGATGCCATACATCAAATTGATGATTAATAAGCGGGAACTGCTCTTTCATTGTCTTGGCAATTGAAACGTGTCTGTCCGTGGCTATGAGGTCGATGTGCATTCCCCTTGATTGTAGATATTCCACTGATTTTATAAATCCTAGTTTCTCCATGGCCACTGAGGATGTACATTGTGTTACCTGCACGACCACCGAACTCACAATTTCCTTACTATCCATGTCCTTAAAGTGGTAGGTGCAGTACTTGGCAGAAAATCCACGGCTGTCGCACTGTCCATCGCCGGCTAGCCTGAAACGTTTCCCTTCAAATGTACTTGCTAGAGACAATTGTTAAATTTTCCAAGCATCACTTATGGCCGTAAACAGATAATCACGTTGGTATATGTAGTACAGCGATTTAGAAATGAAATGGAGTCCCACAAACTGAAAGAAAGCCTCTAACTTTCTAAAACTGGAGCCACTAAAAAGTGATGCAGCTGCACACAGTAGATTGCCTTCTGGCATTTCCCCCAGCATCGTTTGTGCAGACCATGAGAACCTATGATTTAATCGACAGGCGGCATTTATTTTGACGTTACTGCCTTTTATTTGACGAGTTACATTAATCAATGGCTTCCCACATACTTTCCCTCTAACTGAATGCCCACATTTCAGCATACTTATAATTTCCATCAAACAACTGTCGAATACAATGTATTTTCTCTCTTTCATTAGACTGTCATCCTGCATCAACGTTGTTTCGGCCTGTGACGTTGCGGAGATTTCAACACATTGGAAAGTAATATCGCTGCTATCAAGTTCTGATGCGTCTATGGATGCTGCGGCTGGTTCATTCTCTGTCATTTCGACATCTGCTACTTCAACATTGATGGGAGAACACAACAATGTCAACATGTTTTTGGGTGGCAATTTTTTGGCGGGTGTAGATTGTGTGAATTGATCTGCAACTACTTCAGAGCTATCTTCAATACATTCAATATCATCTTCTTGTGGTGGTGCGGTCGCACTGTAGCAATGGTCCAATGCAACTTTGCTGTATTCTCCAAACACAGTTAATTCATGTTCTGGCCATTGGACATGAGCATCTCGAGCCTGAATACGCCTCGCCTCGATTAATAGTTCCTCCATAGTGTACATGGTCTGGCAAGCAACATCTCTCATTCGCTTCACTGTCTGTGTATGTATAGTTCTGACACCCACGGGTAATTAGAGGAGAGATTGGAAAAGGGATGTTCAGTTTAAACACAAGATAAAGTGTAGTCCAATTGACTGGAAAAAAACATAATATAGTCCCCAGCACAAACATTTTTTTAAAGTTATGAACTGTTTGTAACTAACCTTTTTTTGTTTTTTTTTCTTTGCAATTTTTTTGACTCGACCTTCAACATCTGCACGCTGTAGCACCGATTCGTTTCTGCATGTCCTCGCTTCCTCTTGCGCTGCAACGACTATATTTTCTGTATCCGCATAGACAGCACGGAATGAGGCTCCATCGTCTCCCTGAAACATAGTACTTTCATTACTATTTATCAAAATATTGTTACCATAAAACACACGTGAGGACGAACACACAGGTACATCTCAATAGCCAAACATGATTTAAACATTGTGTGCAACAATCAAACGACAAGTATTCGACCAGTGATGATCTATTTCGATGGAACTGTCAGTATCCATACCTCTGGCTCTGCATGGACTGCCATGAATGGTTGTATTGGAGAGGAGGCATCAGCATCTCCCTGAAACATAGTACTTTCATTACTATGTATCAAAATATTGTTAGCATAAAACACACGTGAGGACGAACACACAGGTATATCTCAATAGCCAAACACGATTTAAACATTGTGTGCAACAATCAAACGACAAGTATTCGACCAGTGATGATCTATTTCGATGGAACTGTCAGTATCCATACCTCTGGCTCTGCATGGACTGCCATGAATGGTTGTATTGGAGAGGAGGCATCAGCATCTCCCTGAAACATAGTACTTGCATTAGTATGGTTTTCAATATTGGAAACATAACACACACTTGGGGTCGACGGCACAGGTACATATAAAGAGATAACCACAAATGATGCATTGTCTAAAACAATCAAGGAAAATATAAATATGTGCAGATTTCATCGACTTATTTCTCCGATTCCTTTACATCTGCATCATCAAAATGGGATGTTGTGATTGTAGTGGAAGCTCTGTCGTCTCCCTGAAACACAGTACTTGCATTAGTATGGTTTTCAATATTGGAAACATAACACACACTTGGGGTCGAACGCACAGGTACATATAAAGAGATAACCACAAATGATGCATTGTCTAAAAGAATCAAGGAAAATCTAAATATGATCACATTTCATCGAGTTATTTCTCCGATTTATTTACATCTGCATCATCTAAATGGGATGTTGTGATTGTAGTGGAAGCTCTGTCGTCTCCCTGAAACACAGTACTTGCATTAGTATGGTTTTCAATATTGGAAACATAACACACACTTGGGGTCGAACGCACAGGTACATATAAAGAGATAACCACAAATGATGCATTGTCTAAAAGAATCAAGGAAAATCTAAATATGATCACATTTCATCGAGTTATTTCTCCGATTTATTTACATCTGCATCATCTAAATGGGATGTTGTGATTGTAGTGGAAGCTCCGTCGTCTCCCTGAAACACAGCACTTGCGTTAATAGGGAAGAAAGTATAGCAAATGGAATCACGTTATATGATCATGCATGAACGAGCTGTCAGTATCCATACCTCGTGCTGCTGAAGAATATCTATGGATGTTGCAAATGTAGTGCGCACTTCCGAAAGCTGTTGCGCCAATTCGTATACGCATGGTCCCGCTTCCACTTCCCCTGGAATTACTTGAATGTCAGGCTCTGCATCAAGTGCAGGGGTTGACGCTCCATCAACTGCCTGAAACATAGTACTTGCATTAGTGAGGATTACAATAGTGAAAACATAACAAACACCTGGGGTCGACAGCACAGGTACATATCAACTGCTAACCACGAATGAAACATTGTGTAGAACAATCAAACGACAAGAATTCCAGCTCTGATGGTGATGCTCGATGGAGCTGTCAGTATCCATACCTCCTGCTGGTGAAGAACATCTAGAAATGTTGTAGATGTGGCAGACGCTTCAGCATCTCCCTGAAAGACAGTACTTGCATTAGTATGGATAACACTAATTATAACTGAAAACAAACACCAGTGGACGATAACTAAGGTGTATATCAATTGGAAAGCACTAACCAAACATTCGGTAAAATAATAAAACGATAGAATAAAACTATTACTTGACATGCATAAAACAAGTCTGTAGCGGATTAGCCTAGTAAGATTACCTGATATGCGCTAGAAGTGGTTGATAACTGCGACCACGTCAAGGATGTAGAATGTTCTTGCTTCAGATGCAAGGGATAGTCAAGAAGTTGTAAAGGTAAATTAATGATTGATAATGAAATGCCAATATTAAAAATAGCCATGTAAGGCGACAGAATACCTGAAAAATGCTCAATACACCTCAGTTCCCTGTTCCCATATATATACATTTCGTTTGTGGGTTATGAAATCGAAAAAGAATATATTGATAAATGTCATTATTCAAAAAGCTATACACTCATACCAATATCGAAATTATTACAAGGGATAAAACACCTACAATATCAATTAATCCATTTGGCTACCTACACACTACCGCAAGGCCTAAAGCTAAATCCGGACACTTGACTCACCGGTGGCAGAATGTGGACGAATAGAGTGGGAATAGCGTTTTCGAGCAATCTCCGTGTCGTTCGCCGTTTATTCTTCTTTGTTACCCAAGATGTTGTGTACATGTCCAAGGAAAAGTGTCGGCTGCAGATGCGGTATCGATCACCCCTTTTGTCTTGTAAGACTTGTTGGACTCTACTTTCCAGCTCATCTAGTGGATATCCGCAATGTCTGATCCATTCTCTTATTCGATCAACAGTTTTCGGGAATACATGCATTGTAGTACCTTCAGATTTCGCATGGGTCTTCGAAGGGCAACCGCTAATCGAACAGGCAGGCATTGCTGATAAATCTGAAAAGTAAATATCGACATTATTATACAATCTTCATGAATAAAGATTTGATAAAAAAGTAAATGAATCATACAATGATCAATGCAAGGTTTGTTTTGGTCGCCGGAACTATACCAGTTCATTATGTGCGGCTTAGTATTTGCATAAGTTGCAGAAATGTATAAATGATGTGACTAAAATCTGAACATGTGACTCGTCCCTTGGATGTTCTGTCTTGCACGAGAAGGAAACATGCTTACATTATAGACTGGACCCCCGAAGGAAGCAATTCGATGACAATAGACAAAGATGAAAATAAATAGATCTATTGATAGCATAGCAATGGAAACTCAAGTCAATAGCAATGAGACCAATGAACATAGCACTATTGTGTACTCTACTCGCAAATAGATAGAAATTTTAAAATCTGCGAAATATGACTAGGATACATGGCCTTACCTTGACCAACAAACAGTTGGATTCAGCAAGCAGAGCAGTATGTTGCAGGAGAATAGGTGGGTGGCCACAGGTAGCACACTGATGGGTTTGCTCTAAGCGGTCACAGAAGTTCACGGATAGCACGATGACGAGCAGATTAGCGTAGATCTCAGTGGTTGCCAGGTAGCACGTTCAGGAGTTGACTTGCAAAGCACAAAGATGTTCTCATGAGACATATCAAGTGGTTTATAAAGTATTAGAAACAGGGGTGTGTTTGTGAATGATTGACGTATGTATGTCGTGGTCTTAGGGGGGCGGCCTGCTTGAAGGGGAGGCCTGGCTGGAGACACGGGGTCTGAGGAAGCCATGTGAGCGATGGCCCCTGGGCGTGGGATACCTTTTGAAGTGTACATGCTGTTTGGCACCTTGGCCGTTTGCGCCCGTGACAGCCCCCCATGCCAGCGCTCATCCCTGGGTGCGAAACCGCCTTTGATAGAGGGGGTGGGATGGATGGGCCTGGGGCGTGCAGATAAGGCACAGGAAGACTGCTGAATGGAGACACACTTATGTGGATTGCAGGGGGGTGGCCTGCTTCAAGGGGAGGCATGGCTGGAGACACGGGGTCTGAGGAGGCCATGTGACCGATGGCCCCTTGGCGTGGGATACCTTTTGAAGTGTACATGTAGTTTGGCACCTTGGCCGTTTGCGCCCGTGACAGCCCCCCATGCCAGCGCTCATCCCCGGGTGCGAACAGCCTTTGATAGAGGGGGTGGGATGGATGGGCCTGGGGCGTGCAGATAAGGCACAGGAAGACTGCTGAATGGAGACACACTTATGTGGATTGCAGGGGGGTGGCCTGCTTCAAGGGGAGGCCTGGCTGGGGACACGGGTTCTGAGGAGGCCATGTGACCGATGGCCCCTTGGCGTGGGATACCTTTTGAAGTGTAAATGTAGTTTGGCACCTTGGCCTTTCGCGCCCCTGACGGCGCGCATCCACTGGCGCGAACCGCCTTTGATAGAGGGTGGGTGGGATGGAGGGGCCTGGGGTGTGCAGATAAGGCACAGGAAGACTGCTGAATGGAGACACACTTATGTGGATTGCAGGGGGGCGGCCTGCTTCAAGGGGAGGCCTGGCTGGAGACACGGGGTCTGAGGAGGCCATGTGACCGATGGCCCCTTGGCGTGGGATACCTTTTGAAGTGTACATGCTGTTTGGCACCTTGGCCGTTCGCGCCCCAGACAGCCCCACATGCCAGCGCTCATCCACGGGTGCGAACTGCCTTTGATAGTATATCGTTGCTTATCAATAACAAATGCCACATACCGGAGATTCTTGTGAGCACAGACACACACTTCAACCGGTGTATTATAGTGGTCAAGACCCTAAGGCCTGTATAATCCAATGGTAATTGTTAGTATAGATATATGTGTGACTTTTATAGAGACATAACCTACTGAAAGACTTTGAACAAGTGTTATTTAGTGCATGCATTATCGAGAATATGTTATGTTAGCTTAGATAGATAGTGACCACCCTGCTTCACAGCGACCAGACCTTCACCCATTCGGAGCACAGATGTCTGATGTCCATCCTTGAATGGAGACACACTTGATTCATTTAAAAAATTGAAACAACCGTTGTTAAAATATATGTGGTGTTTTATTTTGTATCTTATTTTCATGACACAAAAATACAAGACTTTAAAGATTATACAGGTCAGGTTGCAGCACAGCGAGAGAAAATCCCCTGTACTGACCGCTGTTACTCGGGAACGTTCCTCTTATGGCACAAACGGCACAGGCGGGTATCACTCTTCGAACGCGGTGTCCAAGCCTCCCATGGAGCCACCATGTAAAGGAACGATAGGCCACCAGCCTGTTCCACCTGTGAAAAGGAATGAAACAAACTGTTTTTAAATGACCAAGATAAGTTTAATAAACGTTTGTTGTCAATGACAATTCTTGTAACTAATGGCATTCTGCACGGACAAATGCTATCTAGACAATGCACACTATTGAACGACTTTCTTGCGTTACTATGATATGAATATATAATTTTGGATATAGTAGAAGAACATGAAATAGGAGTGGCATGACAAGCAGAGTATACTTACTGGGTACTCGGATTACGAGGACGAACAGTTGCGCGAAGTTCGTGCATAAGCACCACCATTATTCTCAGCACGTCCCGTGTGAGGCAGGCTGCCCTAAAGTCTGGCAGCTCGGTGATACATTGCGGTCGTGGCTCGCCTTCCGAAATGTAGGCCAGGCATCCCGAGTTTTCACAGCAGCAGCAGTTCTCGTCCTCGGTTGGCATTAGCTCGCATGTGCACCAGGTGGAGACGCCGTCCATGCGACTAGGCCCAGGCTCTTCATCTGTTGAATCGTCCTCCCAACTGCCGTCCGAATCCCCATCGTTTTCACGTGCTTCCCTTTCCAGTAGTTCCTCCTTTGTATACTCGGGCTCGTACATGTAGGGCATTATTGTAGCCATTGTGTGGTAAACAAAGTAAAATAATTTACAGAGATGGTACAGGTGTTCACACGGGCTACAAGCGGCGAAGGTAGCTGACTAGAGCACAGAAACGAGTCACAGAATACTCAAAGAACCACAGAGAGAGGAATGGAATGGAAAATCTGCTGCTGTGTGTTGGGAAACGGTCTGTTTATACTTATTGAGGAAAGAGGCGTCCTGGCATTTCCATGGCGACACGTCATTAGCTGAGGCGCAGCGATTGTTGACACGAGACGTGCTTTGGCGTTGGGAAATGGGCGGTACGAGTCTGCTGATGACAGGCTCAGGGGCGGGGGATTTGATTTAGTGCCGCAGAAGCAGGTCAGCCAGGGCGATGCAGCAAGTGATAGGATTATCACAAAATGGCGGCTCCCTGGTGCCTGTTTTTGCGTGCGTTTAATGGACGAAAACTCGGGTAAGGTCCATAGGAAAGTTTTCTAAAATCGAGCCACTTAGGCTTAAAAAAACATGGCCGACCCGTAGGGACAATAACATTTTTTACTGGACCATGCCTTTAAGAGTGAGTGCAGATTCATGTATGTCACAAAAAATCTCGCTCATATGGTATTGTCTGCATGGGTCACCTGAGCCACAAACACTCCTCGGAGGGGTGGTGGATGGATCCCTCTGAATAAAAATATCTTGGCACGTGCTTTTCCTAACACCGGAGACCCTGAAAGTGCCTTATAATGGCAGGTTGCTAGTACACACACAGATGCGCCTGTGTCTATAAGCACTGCAGTCAGTGTCCCACATACCGTCACTGTTCACGTGGGTTGTCTTCCTTTCTTTTTCACAGAGTCGATGCTTTTGCATAAAAAAGGCCTCTTCCTCCTCCTCCTCTTCTTCAGCAATCTCCAGACCCTGCATCTCCTGCTCAACCATGGCCACCTGTCTTTGCCGCTGAGGCATGTCGCTGATCATTCTGCTCGGCCCCCCAGAAATGGCGATTGGAGCGGCGGCCCGGCACATTCTTGCAAAGTGTCCTACAGCCCTGCAGCGCCCACCCACCCTCCCCTTAGCTGGACAGTCACCTGCATGTGAGGGATCGTAGCCACAGTTAGGGCATGGCTGTGATGTCTCGGCTTTCCTTGGGGGCCATCTGTGTCTTGACGGGCCAGCATTCGATGGTCGCCCAATTGCACAAACTTCTTACCCTTTCAGAGACTTAACTGCAGCGTCCATCCTGGTGGTGTGGCTGTCTGCAAGTTCGTAGGACCTCCCCATCTCGAGAATGCGGGCTAGTGTGAGCCCTGGCTCACGGAGGACTTGTCTTCATAGCTTTCCTGAACTGCACCCTGGCAGTAGCTGGTTGCAGATCATGCCTTCTTCATTTTCCCAGTGGCACCTGCTTGCTAATTGATGGAGCCTCCCACAAAGCTGGTTGAGGGACTCCTCTTCCCGCTGCTTCTTACTGCACATTACGAATCTTTCAAAGTCTTCATTCGCAAGCAGCATAAAGTTGAGGGAGTCCTTCACAGCCTGGTATGAGTTGTCAGTGGGAGCAAGGGATTTGAAGATGCGATGCACCTCAGACCCCGGCTGCGTAGATTAGTGTTGCCACCTTTGGTTCGTCATCCATTTCACCCAGAGCCTTAAAGTAAATTTGGAGTTTTTCAACCCACAGCAGCCATTTTGGCCCCAATTTTGAAAGAGTACCTGATGTGTCGAACTCTGGCATTGGGGCCATTGTGCCCTGTTGCCGGGGCATCCTCCTGCCTTGCGGCGCATTGGATGTCATCTTCGGCGTTGCTCACAGATCGCACAGGCACCTTTCACACTTGTGAAGGCCGCAATCTGTTTCTCCCGATGGACCACTGTGGCGATGCAACCGCAGAGACACCCTCGCAAGGGACGCAGTACGCACCTCTGGGTGTAGCTCGCAGATGAGGTGGTCTTGTCCCAGGCTCCCACCTCAAGATGACTATGGATGTCCCATAGGAGGGGATTCCTTCTCTTTTGTGGCCCCTGTGACCTTCTTGAGAAGATTTAGCCCTGGACGGCTCCAAAATATATTTATATGGCGCACAAGCACTCCACACGTAGAGCCGCAACCATAAAATACACAAAATGGCGGTTGGAATGTTCCCGTGAGGGGAGCGCTCCTGAGAGACGTCAAAAAATAATGCTGATTTGAAATCAACTGTCGTATCGTTAGCAACCTGCCCATTAGCGTCCTCGTCACCAGTGTGATAATGCTGATTAGCACCCAGGACCCCTGTGGTCGAGCCTTGCCCCTCTGTACATGAAAGGAGACACGGGACACAGGTCTTGACTCTTCGGCTCGTCGGGTTCCCGGCACCTACTAGCGAGCCCAGGGACTTCAGTGACAACAGAATATCTGCCGGGATCACTGATTGTAGTGGCCGACTGGAACTCGCGATACCTGACAGATTCTAGCGACTGGAGGCTGAGCACAGAACTTTATTCCTCTTGCGCATGCATGATGGCAATGTTCGCCATCGCGCTCACGTGACACCATCACACGTACCATTATAGTAGTGCCTGTAAAATGCCGACCACTAGGCATACACAAGAGCCTCAATTGTTGGCTTTGCCAATGCTTATCAACTGAATATCCTGTGGCTGGGGTGTTTTATTCCTGTTCTGCTTTTACATGGCTTCATTTTTAGTCATTTTCTTTCATATCTTTTGTACTATGCATGCATTCAATATTTCTGGTTTGTGCCATGTAAATATGAAAAATAATTACATGCAAAATGTTGGGATCATTTCATGGAGAACCTGGGAAGACGTGAGCGCACTTAATTGCTGAAGTGCATTTCATGGACAAAGAAGCATTTTGTAGACGATTGAAGGACATTTATGGACAAGTGGTAGCATTTCATAGACCGTTTGACCATATCATTGCAGTGATATCAAGTGCAGCAGAATTTCATGGGTAGGTTTTGACCATTAAGTCCAAAGGATGAGTTGTGACCATTCACGTACATAGGATGAGCGTTTCCAAGGCAAGTGTGGGGTGTTGGATGGACAAATAAGATTCCTTGGGCAAGTCAAGGGCTTTTAATTGGGTGTTCAAGGGCAAGTGAAGTCATTAACAGGCTACTGTTCTGTTGCTCCTGTTATATTGTGATGGGATGACCTTCGGAGCACACATTTTCAATGGATGAGTAGCCCCTTCACAGAATTCACAGGGATTGCTCACCATCAAGAAGCTAGCCATTCCATGTGTATGCAAAGAGCTGCCATGATTTGATGTATACAAAAAGTGGCTTCTGCCCTATAAATGAAGGGCACCAAAGGGATGAATAGCCCCACTGGCCCCACTCGGGGCCACCAAAGCACCTGATCTGAAATGAAAGTGAGAACATGGCAAACATTCTTTCCTCCATGCAAATAAACACTGGTCAGTTAGCACAAGGGTAACCCTTGTGAGCAGTAGCACCACAACAAGTTTTGACCATCTGCTACTGGACATTCACAGCATTCACACCACATTCCTCATGGATGCCCTCCATGCTTCCCATACACTGAAAGCCAGGGTCCAGCTCAGTTCTCAGGCACTGACCAGTGTTAGGGAGAATTCTCATAAATGGCTGATTTCCCTTACCTAATGAGTCCCTCAGCAGCTTTGCTGGATTTCTAGGATTTATTTGTTTCATCCTTTTTTCCCACTCTTACATGTGTTTTGCCATGTGTGTTTTTACCATTTTTTGTGTTCTTGGGCTCTGGAGCCTCACCTACTCCATGAGAACCACTTTTTGTGTGTGTTACACAGACCCTTCAGTGCAGTGACACAGGGTTGTCTCTTAGACTTCCCACTGACTCAATTTTTCTGGGGCTGACTACTGTCCCCGAGAAACATGTAAAGTTGCCATTAACTTTATGTAGTCACTTTAAACCACAGACCCAGTACACCCCATCTTACATGGAGTATTGGAAAGGGTTAACTCTTATCCCTTTTTGTCTGTGCCTCTTGGAGCCTTGTTTCGCTCCCTTAACATTAAGACTTGGCTGGTGGCAGTGGTAACTACCCTAACTTTTCTACTGCGATTATCTTTTATAAACGTGGTAATGTTTTAGGCTATTATATTAGCCTCGAACATAAACCCGCTTGACCAAATACATTTTATTTTGGTTCCGGCTGGGTTTATTCGCCATTTCTTTTTGTTAAAGTCTTTCTCGTGTTTTTTTCTGCACGCCAAACCGGGGATGATTCCTTTGTTCGCTGTCTTTTCGCAGGCTTCTGCACAGAAGCCCTCTTTAAGGCGCCTGAAAGTCTAGGTAGGCAGGATGTGAGGGAGGGATCTTCAGACCCCTGCCATGGGTTCCCTTGGTAACCCAAGTCACACTCTCGTCTGATTGGCTAAGGGGACTGGCCTTGCCAGGCCAGTCATCCTGCTGTGTGATTGACAGCCAGGCTGTATGAATGGTGGAAAACTGCATAAAAAGCAGGTCTTTGGGACTGGAAAGGCACAGTTGCCACTGGAACGAAAGAACCAACGAGGAACTGGAAGAAGAGGACCCCTACCACGACTGAACTGCCCGGTGAAGCCCTGCTGCAGGTCTGAATCTCCGAATCCGACAACAGAGAAGATCCTCCAGGAAACTTCTTCCCTTGAGCTGGTGGGACCAACCAGTTTGCCCAAACTGCAAGCCAGGGCCCCTACTCTGGTTGAATTCGCTGTACAGAGCTTAAGTGGGCAGGATAGCCAGGAAGGTCAGACCCTGCTTGGGTTTTAAGGAGCGCATCTTTTATTCGTTGTTTTGCTCTGCTGCTGGCTTCTCCCCTCGGTGGCGCAGGACCCTCCTGTCTTCCTACTTCATGTCAGTCCGACAGTTGCTTTAGGAACAGTGAGCCTGCAGGAACCACCAGGAACGTCTGCCTCAGCTACAGCTCCCACTCCGTTTTAAGGTACTGTGCAAATCCGGTTGTCTGTTTCGTTCAACCGCGGTGAAAGTGTTTGAAATCTTTTGCCAATCCTAGGGTTTGTCCTTCTCTTCGAACTAACTTTTCTACCAACCAACCTCGTCTGGAATCTGTGGCACAAACTTTACCGCAAACTACCCTGAACTGTGTGATCTTGAGCAAAAGACTTTTGACCCATTGACTTTGGCCCTAAGACTTTTCTAGCTGATCTCTTCACTGTAGTTTCTCTTGTTCACTTGCCCGGAGTACTTACCTGTTGGTTTTGCCCAATTTCTAATAACTTTGTCTTTCCCTCCCTTTTAAATTGCTTGAGTGCCATTTTGCTCCCACTTCATTTTGTGAGCTTAGCTTGTCTGGAATTTAAGGGAAGTGGTGTGGTGTATTTATGATTTTGATTTTTAACTTGCTTATAATAGTGATATGTTATACAATTGTTGAGTAAATAAATATATATTCTTTTACTTAGAAACCTTGAGTCAGTGTTTGCCTGAATCATAGTAATTGTTGTCCTTTGTGTAACTATCTGATACTGCTCACTTACTCTTGAGATAATTCTGGCTGCTCTGCTACTGCTACCACTTTAACTGTGTAGTACAGGCTTGTACCAAAGGTGAAATTGTACTATCACTTGTAGTCTTAATTGTGTGTGGTGTTCCCAAAGGGTACTGCATATAATTTTGCCTAAAACTGGTCTACAGCGGTGAGGATAAAAGTATAGTAATTACACTTAGAGTGCTGCTATTACCTTGGATCAACTAACCACAAGGCTACCATCGCAAAAAAGCAATCGTAATCAAGTCTGATATGGAAAGCCACAATCAGGAGACCCTCCTGAGTTACACTGCTGATCATTTAAGAAATCTCTGTAAAGAAAGGAAACTCCCTGCTAAAGGCAAAAAGTCAGAATTAGTTGAAAAGTTGTTAAAAAACCAAAGTCTGGGGAGTGGGTTAGAAATGCCTGACTCTCTAGCAAATGTGGAAAGCATTGAGGATGATGCTATGTCTATTAATGATGAGTTGGAAGAGGTAGATATGTCTCTTAATGTTGGCCACCCTGGCCCCTTGCCTGCTCAGCAACCTCAACCCTTGTGCACTGGGACCCCCACAGGTCCTACACTCAGTCCTGAATTCATTGCTCTAGAGAAAATGAGGCTTGAACTGGAATTCAAACGTTTAAATGCTCAAACTGAACAGAAACACCAAGAACTTAAGCTCAGCGAAATGGGGCCTCATTACGACCCTGGCGCTCCCGGATAGAAGGGGGCCGGTACAGCACGGCCCCCTTCATTCCGGGAGAACCGATTACAAGCTTACCATTGCGGGACCCGGATCGCACGCCTGGTAAAAACAGGAGTGCTTTCCGGGTCTCGCGAGGGGAAGAGGGAGGCAATAACGGGCCAGATGTAATCTGCCCATTATTTTCTCCCTCCCCATTCCCATTGAGCCCTGTGGGGGCTCAAATGTGAATGTGGAAGGGTTCCTGCATGGAGGACTTACCGGGTCCTCCTATCTCGGAGTAACCCGGTAAGTCCCCATTGCAGGAACCTGGTAATGGAGCCCGGAACAGTGGCAGCCATGGAGCCAATAGCTCCATGGCTACCGCCGTTCTCGTAATGAGGCCCCTGGCGTTGAATCATGAACTTGAAAAGAAGAAATTGTCTCTTGAGAATGCTTCTCTCCCAGAGTCTTCTAGGTCTTCCAGTCCTAAGAGACCGCGTATGCCTAAAGAAATTGTGGGTATGTATAAGGTTAAGCTTGATGTTTTGGATTGGTTAGCAATGTTTGAGTATAATCATGGTATTCAAGGTCTTTCAGAGAATCACTTGATTCCCTGGCTCTTCTCTAGGCTACCCACTGTTACATCTGATGTTGTGATGGAGTTGGAGGAGGTGGATAGGATGGATTATGTGTGTGAAGCCAGCTTTAATTGCTAGATTTAGGAAGACCCCTTCCCAGTACCTTAAGATGTTTAGGACCCTCAGAAAGCATGATGGTACCCCTTGGGCTACCTGGGTATGTGAGTGTTTGAAAAACTTAGATGGTTGTATTAAGGGTTGCAGAGTTAACACTTATTAAGGAATTAGAAATGTTGTTATGTTGGAGTCTATTTTTGATGTCAGCACTCCTGAGCTCAGACAGAACTTGGCTGATTCTAAGGAGATAGATCCAAAGAAGCTGGCTAAGGCTGCTTACTTGTGGGTTGCCAGCAGGGCTACTCACAAGGATTCTGGGGCTACTCAGAAAAAGGATGAGGGGAAACAGCCAAAGAAAGACAACAAAGAGAATTCTAATACCTTCAATCCAGAAGAGGGCCACAAACAGCAGCATAAGGGTAAACCACAAGGGAAACCAAATCAGGCCAGTGTACCATCTGGACCCAAACCAGATGGAGGTCAGAACAAACCCCCATTCATCAAAACGTTTGGGAAATGTTATGTTTGTGGGTCAACTGACCATGTGAAAGGGGATTCCAGATGTAAGGGTAAACCTTCAGGGGTCCACACTGTCTCCTTAGCATTCTCCCCAGAGGAAGAAGCCCCTATGGTAAGTGGAAACCTTCATCTACTGGCTGATGAACCCATTAGAGTCTCAGCCAGTGTTTCTTTAGTGTCCCTGGGCTTGTGGGAACAACAGAATCTAGATGTCTATAATTCCATCCCGGATAATACTAAAGAGTATTATAAAGATGGTGTTCTTGTGAATGGTCAGGAAACCCCTGCCATCAGAGACATTGGAGCCAGCATAACTGTGGTGGATGAATCATTTTTCAAGGTGAAGGATGTTGCTAAGGCACCCAAATGCCTCACTAACTTAGCTGGAGGCCCTGTGCAAATGCTTCCCCAGTTACCAGCTCTCATCCAGTGTAATGATCTGACTGTCAAGATACCTGTTAGTGTGCAGAGTGAAGTGCCTGCCTGGGAGAGTCCTGTTGGGTAATGACCTTAAATCTCTTGGAGTTGTGTTCAGCACCCCCAGGCCTCCCAGTAAAAGGAAACAGGAGCTCACTAGGTCTGCAAGGGAGAGAACCTTGAGAGGCTCTCCAGAGGAGATGATAGAGGAAACTATCACTCCCACTCAACTGGAGTTGCTCACTGCTATTTCTAAGAAAACAGAGGCAAAGGGGAAGCCCAAGACCTCCAGGAAAAAGTCAGACAGCACCCCTGTGCTACCAACAAGGACATCACCATGATTGTCCAAAGTCACATCTGTGACTTCCCCACCTGCGGAGGCAGAGTGGGAGGTGCAACCTTGTGTGGTTGAGCCAGCATCTGAAGAGTCAGATCTGGAAGAAGACACTGTTTTAGTTGGAGATCTTGACCCTGTTGACCATCCTGAGCTCCAGTATTTACTGGCAGAAGGTGGACCCAACAGGGTAGACTTTAGCAAAGGACAGATAGAGTGTCCTACTCTTGAAGGTCTTGGACAACAGGCTGCTAACCAACCTGATGGGCAAGAAGTTGGGAAGCACAGGTTGAGCTGGGAAGATGGACTTTTCGACAGTGAGCCAACTGAGTCTATCCCTGCGGACTACAAAAGAATTGTAGTGCCCCTTGCTAACAGAATCCAGTTCCTACAGTTAGCCCATGAGATACCTTTGGCTGGTCACTTGAGTTTCAAAAAGACCAAGGAAAGTCTCTCTCTCTACTTCTACTGAACTAAGATGGGTTCAGAAGTTGACAAATTCTGTAGGAGTTGTCACACTTGCCAAACCTCTTGCAAGAGTGGAGCCAAGAATGTGGCACCCCTGGTGCCTCTCCCAGTGGTGGGAGTTCCTTTTGAGAGGGTGGGCATTGACATTGTTGGTTCCCTTGACCCTCCCACATCTCCAGGGCACAGGTTTATACTGGTTGTAGTAGACCATGCTACAAGATACCCAGAAGCCATACCTATGAGAACTGTTACGGCTCAGGCTATGGCTAATGCTCTCCTTGGTATTTTTACCAGAGAAGGGTTTCCTAAGGAAGTGATATCTGACAGGGGATCCAACTTTATGTACCACTACATGCAAGCCATGTAGAAAAACTGTGGTGTCACTTACAAGTTCTCTACTGCCTATCATCCACAGACAAATGGACTGGGAGAGAGGTTTAATCGTACTATGGAGAGCATGATAGGTGCTTTAGAGGAACCCCTTAAGAAAAAGTGGGACCTTAACTGCCATGTCTTCTCTTTGGATAGAGAGAAGTCCCTCAGGAGGGAGTAGGTTAGAGTCCCTTTGAACTTCTCTATGTCCATCCAGTCAGAGGTCCATTGGCCCTGAGCAAGCAGGGGTTGGAGAGTGCTCCTTCCCCCAAGCCAGTCAGAGTGACTGACTATGTGATAGGTTTCCGGAGGAGAATGTCACACATGATGGGAGAAGCAAGTGATAACTTCAAAGCAGGTTAGGCTCTGGTCAAAGACTGGCATGACAAGAAGGCCAACATGGTTGAGTTTACTCAAGACCAGTGCTATTAGTTATGGTACCAACAAGGCAGAGGGCCTGGCAGGACAAGTGGATAGGACCCTTCAAGGTTGTGGGCAAACCTGGAGAGGTACACTATTTGGTGGACTTAGGCAGACCTAAGGAGGCTCCCAGAGTCTTTCAGACCACCCGTTTAAAGGCTTATGTCTCGAGACCAGAAGTCGGAGCTTTGCTTCTAGCTTCAGCTCAAGAGGAAGAGGAGAGTGAACCTCTACCTGACCTCCTCAGAGGCCAACCTTTAGATAAACAGATAGAAGGAGTTAATCTCTCTTCTCAGCTGACCTCTGAACAACAGGAGGAGTGCAAAGTTCTGTTATATCAGATGGCCTCCCTGTTTTCACTATCACCAGGCTTGACCCCTTGGGGCCAGCATGATATTCTCGCTGGTGACTGTTTACCTGTCATAGCAGGAGTTACAGAATGTCCGAACATGTGAGATCCTACATCAAAGGAGAGGTCAACAAGATGCTTGATCTCGGGGTAATAGAGCCCTCTACAAGTCCAAGGTCTAGTCCAGTTGTTCTAGTGCCAGAGGTAGGAGCCAAGGAGTTGAGATTCTGTGTGGACTATAGACCTTTAAATGCAGTCACCAAGAATGATGCCCATCCTTTGCCAAGGACAGGTGAGCTGGAGGATATACTTGGTTCAGCCAAGTACCTCAGTACATTTGATCTGACCTCAGGCTATTGGCAAATAGCACTGACAGACCATGCCAAGGAGAAAACTGCATTTTCTACCCCAGCAGGCCTCTACCAGTTTAAGGTAATGCCCTTTGGACTAAAGAATGCACCTGCTACATTTCGAAGGATGGTTAATCAAGTTCTGAATGGGCGGGAGGACTTCTGCATGGCATACTTGGATGACATTGCAGTGTTCAGCCCTACATGGAAAGAACATATTGATCACCTTGGATATGTTTTGCAGGTTCTTGAGCAGGCCCATCTGACCATAAAGGCAAGCAAATGTCAAATTGGTCAGAGTAAAGTGGTCTACCTTGGTCATGAGGTAGGAGGTGGTGAGATAAGGCCATTGCCCAGCAAAGTACAAGCTGTGCAAAACGGGGCCACCCCTACTACTCAAACCCAAGTGAGAGCTTTCCTAGGTCTCACTGGGTACTACAGGAATTTCATTGCCAACTATGGGACCATAGCTTCTCCCTTGAATGTGATCTCCTCTCCAAAATTCCCTAAAAAGGTTAGATGGAATGAGGAGTGCACTCAAGCCTGAAGAAAGCCGTTTGTCAAGCTCCAGTCCTAAGAGCTCCTGATTATCACCAACCCTTCATTGTGCAGACAGATGCCTCCAATCTAGGTATAGGTGCAGTCAACTGGATGAGAAAGGTAGGGAGCACCCCAGTTGCTTCATCAGTAGGAAACTGAAGGAACCAGAAACAAGGTGGGCAACCATAGAGTGTGAATGCTTTGCCATTGTGTGGTCTTTGAAGAACTTTAGACCATACTTGTATGGATCTACTTTTGTGATTCAAACTGACCACCAACCCTTGAGATGGTTAATGCAAATGAAAGGGGAAAACCCAAAACTTCTGAGATGGTCAATCTGGCTGCAATGGTTTGATTTTACCATTGAGCACAGAGCAGGATGTCACCCCCAAAATGCTGATGGTCTCTCTAGGATGTTTATAACCGACTAGAGGTAGAGATTCATCCAGGAGTGGATTAAATCCTCCTGTCCCTTAGTCTGGGGGGTGGGCGAGTGTTAGGGAGAATTCTCATAAACGGCTGATTTCCCTTACCTAATGAGTCCCTCAGCAGCTTTGGTGGATTTCTAGGATTTATTTGTTTCACCTGGTAAGAGTGTGAGCCTTTTTTCCCACTCTTACATGTGTTTTGCCATGTGTGTTTTTACCATTTTGTGTGTTCTTGGGCTCTGGAGCCTCACCTACTCCACGAGCACCACTTTTTGTGTATGTTACACAGCACCTTCAGTGCAGTGACACAGGGTTGTCTTTTAGACTTCCCACTGACCCCATTTTTCTGGGGCTGACTATTGTCCTCCAGAAACATGTAAAGTTGCATTAACTTTATGCAGTCACTTTAAACCACAGACCCAGTACACCCCATCTTACATGGAGTATTGGAAAGGGTTAACTCTTATCCCTTTTTGTCTGTGCCTCTTGGAGCCTTGTTTCGCTCCCTTAACATTAAGACTTGGCTGGTGGCAGTGGTAACTACCCTAACTTTTCTACCGTGATTATCTTATATAAACGTGGTAATGTTTTAGGCTATTATATGAGCCTGGAACATAAACCCGCTTGACCAAATACATTTTATTTTGGTTCTGTCTGAGATTATTTGCCATTTCTTTTTGTTAAAGTCTTTCTCGTGTTTTTCTCTGCGCGCCAAACCGGTGATGATTCCTTTGTTTGCTGTCTTTTTTTGCGGGCTTCTTGACAGAAACCCTCCTTAAGGCGCCTGAAAGTCTACGTACGCAGAATGTGAGGGAGGGATCTTCAGACCCCTGCCATGGGCTCCCTTGGTAACCCAAGTTGCACTCTTGTCTGATTGGCTAAGGGGACTGGCCTTGCCAGGCCACCCACCCTGCTGTGTGATTGACAGCCAGGCTGTATGAATGGGGGAAAACTGCATAAAAAGCAGAAAGGCAGAGTCGCCCCTGGAACAAAAGAACTAATGAGGAACTGGAAGAAGAGGACCCCTACCACGACTGAACTGCCCGGTAAAGCCCTGCTGCAGGTCCGAATCTCCGAATCCGACAACAGAGAAGAGCAAGCCAGGGCCCCTACTCTGGTTGAATTCGCTGTACACAGCTACAGTGGGCCAGATAGCCAGGAAGGTCGGGCCCTGCTTGGGTTTTAAGGAGCGCACCTTTTATTTGTTGTTTTGCTCTGCTGCTGGCTACTCCCCTGGGTGGCGCAGGACCCTCCAGTCTTCCTACTTAATGTCAGTCCAACAGTCTCTTCAGGATCTGTGAGCCTGCAGGAACCTCCAGGAACGTCCGCCTCAGCTACAGCTCCCACTCCGTTTTAAGGTACTGTGCAAATCCGGTTGTCCGTTTCGTTCAACCGCAGTGAAAGTGTTTGAAATCTTTTGCCAATCCGAGGGCTTGTCCTTCTCTTCTCTTTGCACTAACTTTTCTACCAACCAACCTCGTTCGGAATCTGTGCCACAAACCTTACTACGAACTACCCTGAACTGTGTGATCTTGAGCAAAAGACTTTTGACCCATTGACTTTGGCCCTAAGCCTTTTCTAGCTGATCTTCTCACCGTGGTTTCTCTTGTTCAATTGCACTGAGTACTTACCTGTTGGTTTTGCCTAGTTTCTAATAACTTTGTCTTTCCCTCCCTTTTGAATTGCTGGAGTGCCATTTTGCTCCCACTTCATTTTGTGAGCTTAACTTGTCTGGAATTTAAGGGAAGTGGTGTGGTGTATTTATGATTGTGATTTTTAACTTGCTTATAATGGTGAAATGTTATACAACTGTTGAGTAAATAAATATATATTCTTTTACTTAGAAACCTTGAGTCAGTGTTTGCCTGAATCATAGTAATTGTTGTCCTTTGTGTAACTATCTGATACTGCTCACTTACTCTTGAGATAAGTCTGGCTGCTCTGCTACTGCTACCACTTGTGTAGTACAGGCTTGTACAAAAGGTGAAATTGTACTGTCACTTGTAGTCTTAATTGTGTGTGATGTTCCCAAAGGGTACTGCATATAATTCTGCCTAAAAATCCGCAATGCAGAGCTCTTGACTATAATCTGCCTGACACACACCCACTAGAAGTTCAAGACTACTGATTGCGTCAGAGAAAGAAAAGAGCCATCTGAGGCAGAAATCATGCTAGATTCTGAGTAAATCCAGATGCAGTCACTCCTCATTCACACCACGCATGGCCCATGGTAAGTCCACCATCCACACACGGTGTATAAGAGACCTACGAGGCTGTGTTTAGCTTGTGCAGGCCAGTGGATGGTGCACACACATGCCCTATTGGCATGGTGGCGCTGACCACAATGCAGTGTCAGGAGGAGGGTTCCAGAGGGTGGAACAAGGAAATCAGGAGCAGCGCAGGGAGCTAACCAGTTGTCCATTCTGCCCCTCTATGCACAGCTTGCCTCAAAATCACAGTCTGTGTAAAATGAAGATTACCCCTGCTAATTGCGCTGGGAGTCTTGATTCTATTAAAGACTAGGAGGCGAGCATTATGCTTCAACTACTATTTATTTGTTCCTCAGCAGTTTTAACAAAAACATAAGAAAACACTGAAAAGGATCCTCATATCACTTTTCTTTTCTTATAAACTACAAATCCCAATGTCTCTGTAGTCCAATCCTGCACAGTCCAGCTATGACACCCTTCCTGTTCCTGGACTACTCCTCTTCTTTACATGCTCTGAACTGTATCTCTCGGACCTTCCACAATGATGTCCAACCAACAGGGCAAACTATTTCAACTTGTCGCAGACTCAATGTAGCTGCTTCACGCCTGTGCTATCTGGCTTTTCTCAGGCGTTGGTGCCTGCTGATCCTCGACTCTCAATTATTCTTCTGGTCTTCCCCTAAGGATCATACAAACAACAATGTCAGGGTGGAGTCCTTGTACTGTCATATCCAAAGTTTATTGCATACACTGTAGACAGCACATGACAGGGTGGGAATTTAATGCCCGCCTCCTGGTCTTTAATAGAATCAAGACTTTCTGTACAATTATCAGGGGTAATCTTCATTCTATGTCAGGACTGGAGGCGAGCATTTGCTTGTTCAAAGCTTTCCCAATACAGTTGTGGCCAAACCTTCAATTGGCTTGAAATAAAACTCTTTAAAGGTATTATCGTTAGCCCAATCTGCTGTTTGTATAGTATCCTGCAGCAACACTCCTGCTGTGAATGTGCTGGATGCTATTGCACCCCTCACTGAATGGGCTCTGTACAATCCTAAGTCTATGCCCGCTAGCTGCATCACCTCTCTCAACCACATTGCTATAGTGGCTGTCGCTACTGCCTGAAAAAGTCTCCTGCGTGCAATTAACAACTGTGTAGTTCCGGCTGCCCTGTATTCCGCTGTCCTGTTGTCGTATTCTCTAATGCACCTCCCTACACACCATTTGGGATTACTCGGAAAATACGGATAGTGTACTGTAGTAGTGCCCGTCTTAGTCCTTCTGACTATTGAAAAGGTCCACCCTTCTGTGCCGAAAGACTTCCTGCTAATCTCAAGCACCTTGACATCCGCTGCTCGCTTGCAAGATACCAGGCATAAAAGCATTGTTAATTTGCCAGACAGTTGCTTTAGTGACAGATATCTGTTTGCTGGCCAGCTCGCCAGCAGGCCCAGCACCACTGTCACGCCCCGCACTTGATTATATCTCAGCTCCCGTGGTGCTTTATACCACGCTCCCCTGATGAGCCTTGCTACTGCCGGATGTTCCCCTGCTGGGACTCCCTCGATCGTTAGGTGGCCCGCTGAAATAGCTGACCTGTACACTCCGATGGTATGAAATGCTTTCCCATCTTGCAACAGATGTGCTAGGAAGTTAAAGATAGCTACTATAGGGGCCGAAACGGGTTGAACATTTCTCTCTCTACACCGGCTCGAACACTGGGCCCAAGCCGTGTCGTAGCTCCTCCTAGTGGATGGCGAACTCTGCAATGAACTCTGCAGCTTGAGACAAAATGCCTGGCAGCGCCCAGCGTCTCCTCATAGTCTGCACGCTATCAGTGGGAGAGTCCCTCTCACTCTCAGAGAATGAAACGACCCAGCTGGGTCTGTGAGAAGTCGTTCCCCGTCTGGGAGGACTCGAGTTATGTCTGTTGCTAGTTCCATTAGCTTTGGAAACCAAACTTGTGACTTCCACAGCAGCGCTATATAAATCAGTTCTGCTTTCTCCCTCCAAAATTTTGCTAGTGATCTGCTCAACATCAAGAAGGGAGGAAACGCATAATGCAGTTCTGCTGTCCACTTTTGATGAAATGCATCTGTGCCGTGAGCGTCTGGATCCAGCTGAAGTAGCTGGGCGTCTGCGTGTTGAGGCGAGACGCAAATAGATCTGTGTGAACTGGACCCCACAGCTAATTCAGGCGCTGAAATACTTCCGTGCTCAGCCTCCAGTCGCTAGAGTCTGTCAGGAATCGCGAGTTCTAGTCGGCCACTACGTTCAGTGATCCCGGCAGATATTCTGCTGTCACTGAAGTTCCTGACTGGAGGCAGAAATGTCAGAAGTCTTTTGCTAGCTCCGCTACCAATCTGGATCTTGTTCCATTTAGGTGGTTTATGTACCTGACCGCTGATATATTGTCCATCTTGAGTAGGACACATGCGCTCACTCTCCCTTTCATGAACGCCTTGATAGCGAAAGAACCCGCCAGAGTTCCAAAGAGTTTATGTGCAGGAGTAGTTCTTCTTCGCTCCATATCCCCCGGTCTCTAGAGATCCACATCTCGCCCCCAGCCTATCCGGCTGGCATCTGATTCTATCACTAGATCCGGTCGATCTCTGAAAATGGCATGCCCATTACCGGCGTACATATTCTTCAACAACCACTCTAGTTCTGTAATGCACTCTCAGTCTAATGGTATCTGCTGGTGGTATTTCAGATCTTGCTGCAAGTGCTTGATCTTCAGCCTCTGAAGCGCACAATAGTGTAGGGGACCTGGGAAGATAGCTTTAATCGACACTGCTAGCATCCCCAATATCCTCGCTGGCACTCTGAATGATTTTGTCTGCTTGCTCAAACAGTCTCTGATCTCCCTCTTGATATCCCTTATGTTTTGGGCTGGTAATTCTAACGTCGCTTTTCTGGTATCTGCGACGAAACCTAGGAATTCCAGCCTTTGCGCCAGTGTGGTGTCTGATTTCTCCACATTCACCAGAAATCCTAGGGACGTCAGGAGGTCTTGCACCCACGTTGTCTGGTATACCAGTGTCTCTCGATCCTCTGCTAGGAACGCTGCTGCTACTGTTCTCATCAACTTGGTAAAAGCCCATGGTGCTGAGGCTAGCCCGAAGGGCATTGTTCTAAATTGCCAAAGTCGCTTGTTCCAGCGGAAAGCCAGGAAGGTCCTGAATTCCTTTTATACTGGCACAGTCAGATATACATCCTTCAAATCTAATCCTGTTAGCCAGTCTCCTTCTCTTAGGGAATCTCTGAGCTGGTGTATTTCTTCCATCTTGAAGTGGCGGTATACAATCTAGCCGTTCAGCTCTTTTATATTTATGACTGGTCGCACTTTCTCCTTTCTGTGGACCAGGAACATATTGCTTACAAATCTGGGGGATGCCCTGCACTCCTCCATGGCTCGCTTTCTCTCTAATTGGTGCAGTTTGCGGTCCATGCTCACTTGCTCCACGTGCGCTAGGTGCGGTTGGTGTGGCCAGTATGTTTGAACGGGTTGTTGGATAAATAGCTGCAGACCTCTGACGGTTTGCAAAACCCACGTATTGCTGGAAAGAGTGCAACAATTGACCCAGAAAATCACTGTCCCCCGCCCAACGGTGGATATATTGTGACTCTCACATAGGGTAAAGCTCTGGCCTCGGCCGGCTCCTCTTCCTCTGCGCCCTCCTGGGTATCGCCCTCTGGCCAGAAAGAAGGAGTCCTGCTTCTTATTTTCCCAGTATTGTGCTCTGGGATAATCTTCCTCCTTGAAAACGACCGGCTGCTCGACCCCGATAGTGGCCGGTCCCGGCAAAAACTCTGCCGGGAACATTTTTCGTAGTGACGCCTGGGCCTTCTCCAGCGAAGTGTAGGTGCAGACAAATCGGCCCATCTCCTTGCCAAATGTCTCCCCGAAGAGGAGACCCTGTGCTGCTTCCCCAGCTTTGTAGGAAGCTAGATAACTTAATTTGGGATCTATATTAAGTAGCAAGCCTCTCCTCCGTTCCGAGGAGTTGGCACAGTTTGCGTGGCCTAACAGGCAGACTGCTCTCTGAGCCCAGCTGGCCAGGGCTTCGGGATCCACTTCTTTGCCAGTATTCCTGGCCCTCTCCGCCAGATCCATTATCTTAGCTAGTGGCCCAGATAAATCTAGTACTTTCTCCTGGCAGCTCCTCCAGGACCTGTCTATCACTTTTCGCGGGTCCTTGCAGGTTTTTCTAAACAAAGGTCAGCATCTTAGGGTCCAATTCGGGTGGTTCCGCCACTTTCCCCCCTGGAGGTCTGGCCGTGGGCATTCTGCGCGCAGGCGCTGCCTCGCCTTCTTGTTCAGGGCCTTCCTTAGTCTCAGGGCCATGTACTGTGTCACTCTGGTGGAGTGCTGCCAATCAGAGGATCTGGGTTCCTGATACTGTCTGGGTCAAACATATCTAAAATCTCCTCTGGTTCTTCATCCAGATGCTTCTCTTTGCAAGCTTTCTTACCCCCGTTGGGTTTTTCCCACTCTTCCTCTGCTTTCTCTTTCTCGTCGTGGGAAGATAGCTCGCCTTCTGCTGGCTCCTCTTCCGAGCCTGGGTCTTCTTTGCCCATTTTCTCTTCCCCTGGGAAGGGGGGGCATGAGGCCTGGCACTGTCTGCCTTTGCATGAAGGCTTCCTTCAGCTTGGCAAAGGCGCCGACTACCTTTGGGGTCTTCTCTTTCACCCTGTACGGTCAACCCGGGGGGTCAGTAGAGGATTTCCTCTTGAGGGTCTGATTACTCCCCTTAGGCCCTGTTTTCGAGGGTCCTGTGGGCGTGCTGTCAGTATTTCTGGTGCTCTCTCAGAGCTGGTTTAGTATGGATTCTACGGTTTCCAGCCTTTCTTGTAAGGGTTTCACCCCTTGTGCCACAGCATCTGTCAACGAGCTCCCAAGCATTTCTTTTAAACCGGTGGCGAGGTCTAGAGGCTGCTCCTACTCACTCCACTCGAATTCAGACATGCTCTGGTGTGCTGTGTGCCTGGTACCTGAATCAGGTGCTCTTGCACGCCCACGGCTGTGTTGACTAAGATGCTTTGCTATAACCATCTTGTAAAATATATTAACTCTCACTTCTTTCTTATTTTTGTTTTTTATGTAGCTAGCACCAGTATTTGTTCACTATCTCTTTCGTGGCCTTATGCCTCCTTGTCAGGCTGTCCGGGGCCAAATCGGGATGAGAGGGGCTCTGCTCTGTCTTGCTGAGCTGCACTGTTCGTTGCTTGTGCTCTTGCCGCTGCCGGCTTTAGCGTGTGCTACGTTATTAATCTGTTATCCTATAAATCACTGCCGGGCCGGCGTGCAAACATCTTTCTCTCCGTCGCATAAATACTTACTGATGCGACCCAGTGCTCTGGCTCTGGCTCTCCAAAGGAGGGGGCCGGAGAGCTTAGTGCACACTTGACTCCACCCCCACGAGGGTGGGGGCTGCACTAAATTATGCCTGTGAGGCTGGGTGAGCCCCGGGGCATGCCGGTAATGAGGCACGGGGCTTGCCCGCCTCAGTGCCGAGGATTATGACCATATACCAGGTCAAAAAACTTCTTGCGTACTGAACCGCGGGTTAGTCAGTTCCCCTTGCTGACCCAATTGCATTCTTGACCGCCGGTCTCATTCTACTCTATGAAATATCTTGCAATGTGTATCCCAGATACTATAGAAACATATTTCTGTTTATATTATATATTATTATTATATCTTATTCCTTATTTTCTATGTAACAATCAACCAAACATGCACATACACAGAGAGGATATAAAATGGTACTTATCTGATGAAGAGAAGTAAAAGAAGAGGAGGAGACCAGGAGCAGGAAGGGTGTCATAGCTGGACTGTGCAGGATTTGACTACAGAGACATTAGGATTTGTAGTTTATAAGAAAAGAAAAGTGATATGAGGATCCTTTTCAGTGTTTTCTTATGTTTTTTTTTAAAACTGCTGAGGAGCAAATAAATAGAAGTTGAAGCATAATGTTCGCCTCCAGTCTTCACATAGACTGTGTGAAGTCAGGGCCTTAACAGCTCCACCTCCGTCCGTCTCCCCCATCTGCCCCATACACAGAGGCCACTCCGTGGAGACATCCTTGCTACACCTCATTGTTCAAGCCTGTCTCAGCAATCAAGGCTATATAGACCAGAAGCCGGTAACGTCACAAGAGGGGGGGTGACACAGCCACTAGTGTCATAAGAGAATTAGTTACTGCCTGTGCTATTTAACTCCCGTTCCACTCCCCTTGTCTACATTTCCGCTCTGCCCATCTCTTAGGCTGCTTTTTAGTTTGTGCTATTGCATTAGTACAGATCGGGAGAAATGGCATTTGAGGAGGGACACGCAGCCTGTAGGTGTTGTTTGGTTATATGCCCACCCATTTACTGCCCATGGCCAAGCTAATCCATTTGGCCATTCTAACCCAGTTCCAGCCTCCCCAAAACCCTTACCAAAACACCTCCTATGTGCTCGAAGGCCAGTGTTTTTACATAGTAGTCTTTTGAGAGTTAATGACTTAACTGGAGCTATAAACCAGCTTCCCGGGTAATAAAAATGTCTTAACCAGGTCTGCCTTCAGCCACTCGATTTATAAGCACTATGCATGTCTTTCACTGAAGTCCTGTCAAAAACAAGCATTTGCAAAGCCAACAGGTTTGGCTTTTGTGTAAGTATTAATCACTTGCCAGGCGCTGCTGTTAGATGCCGAGGTGCTTGCACCAGTTTGCACCTACTACCATCAATGGCCAGTTAATAGCCAGTCATTACCACTACGGCAGTTCCTGGCAAGTGCCTTTAATACATGGGCTCTACTTACCCCGTAACTCCAAACATGTCTGCAAGTTACTGTTTGCAAGCACATAACATTAGTTATACACTAAGTAGAAAGACTTCTCTTCACTGTGGTGTATCAGTCATTTAACATATTTTTATTGCTAATGTTATGTGTTAGCAAACACTAACTTGCAGACGTGTGGAACTTTACAGTAAGTATGGTGGTGTTGGGGGTTAGCTGGAGTGGTGGAGCAGGGTTAAGCTGGGGTGGGAGGGAGCTGGACTCATTGCACGGGAGGCAGAGGTGGGCATTGGTAGGCATGTCTGGGATAGGGTTCAGTGGTTGGTGGTGGTAGGCAGGTTTGAAGTAAGGAGGGTTGGTGGTAGAGATAGAGTGTTGGAAGGGAGGAGTTAGCAAGGGTGGGTGGGCAAAAGGCATGAGCTAGTAAGCTTGGGGTGTGTGGGTAGAGGTATGAGGAAGTGAGCTAGGTTGGCTTGACATGAGGGGTGAAAGCTAGGGTGGGCGGCAGGCATGAGTTTGCGGGCTGTGGTGGATTGGGGGCATGAGGGAGTGAGCTTGGGTGGGTGGCAGGCATGAGGGAGTGAGCTTGGGTGGGTGGGGGAGCATCAGGGAGTGCACTAGGGTGGGTAGCGGTTCATGAGGGTGTGGTCTAGGTTGGTTGGGCGGGGGTGATGAGGAAGTGAGCCAAAATGGGTTGATGCAGGCACAAAGGGTGAGCTTGTCAGAAGGGGGTGAAGTAGGGGACCTCCTGACATCTGAGTTACCCTCTTAACCTACCTGTCATTTACCTTCTAGCTAACATTTTCCCTTGCCTCTAACCTGCCTGTGCCCCTCACTTTCTCTACCTCCACTCTAGCACTTCATCCATTGTGGTCACATCCGTAACACAGCTGACAGTCCCGATCTACCTGAGCTTAAACATGTCCTGATCGTCCTTAATCTATGTAGGTCCACGCATGTATGGTCCACATTAACTTCCATTTACTCCATTCCACAACCTGGTTAGAATGTCACTCACACTCACCTCATTGTAAGAAGCTCACGGCTTCCTGTCAAATCGGACATCTTATTTATTGTACATTCTTGATCGATAGGGTGGGGGGCAGAGTTGTGAACTTGAGTAGGCAAGTGGGGGGCATGAGGGTTGAGGTTCGACATTCAGGCACATGGAGGGTGACATTGAGGCAGGCAGGGGTGAGGTCTGGTGGGTTGATGAGGCAAGGAAGCATGGGCATCATTATAGGGGGGGACAGGGGTGTTTGACCCCCCCCAACTTTCATTGCACACCATTTTGTCCCCATTCATTTGGCTTGGGGCACCTTTTCTTCAGATGTCATGTCCCCCCCCACCTCCAACCAAACATTTTCAGCAAAGTTACTCCACTGCAAGGAAGGTTTATATAAACATGATGCAAATCTAAACGGGACAGGTTGTGTTTAGCAGATTAATGAATCGTACTGATGGTCGCTCGCGTTTCAGACAAATGCTCTGGAACTTGAGCTATTGGTGCTCTGCAAGTCCCAGGCCACCCTCTCCCATACAAAAACACTAGGATATAGTGCCAATCATTTTGCAGTGTGAAAACACATATTTGCCAAATATGTACCACATCATAGGGGCGGGACTCTCTGAGATCTGATAGAAAAGGCACTTTGTTTGCTTTCCATAGGGACCCTAACCCATTCCCAAAATGATAGAAAAGGAAATGTGCCATGAACATGCTGCACGCACAATAAATAATATGCAAATCTGATCGTAGCGAGAACCCATGATACCTGCATATGTAGCCAGTCACTTGCACTACTAATCAGACTGTTCAGAATTCTACTTCCAGTACAACCCCTGAAGTAAGGACACAGCCCTGAAAGGACTTGTGTCCTTGGTTGGGCTCAAACCATTAACCTTTCTATATACGGCCAAACATGCAGAATATTGCTCCACACCCTTTTAGGCAGCAGGCATAACCCACATACATATATCACCCATCAGACTCTGCATCCTTTGCAGCAAGCGCATTAACCCATGGAGCTATCTTCCCTAGCTATAGTACACCTTGCAAGTACATTAATGATAATAAACGTACATCCCCAAAACATTTTGATAGGCTCTAATCTTAAAGGCATTTTCCGAATCACTCTCTGCCTGCATCCCTTTCCCCACTTTATTGGAAGCATACTAGTTCTGCAAACCACAAAGCATGTGGCAGTTCCATTCTCTCCAGTTCCCTGATTATGGGACTGCCCTGTCTCCAGTTCCCTGGTCATGGGGGTGGCCTCGCCTCCAGTTCCCTGTTTACGTGAACGGCCCCGCCACCCATTCCCTGGTTACAGGGACGGCCCAGTTTGGTTACAGGGTGGGCCCAGCCTCCATTTCCCTGGTTATGGAATTTAGTCCAGTTTTGAGATGGACGCAGTTCCTCTCTTGCCCGCACAACTTAGCCTTTATAAAATAACCACAGCCTCCTGGTGGGGCAGCAAAACCTAATTTCTAAACAACCTGAGCAATATCAATCTTTATCCTGCCTGACTGGTCGTTGAAGACTTTGCAACAATTATATAAGGATGTTCTGCATTTATGAGGTTACTGAGCTGCCTTTGCTTAAGATGCATGTACCACAGGAACATTAAATAAATAAGCAGGTCACGTTTCCACCACAACACAGTATCCAACTTAAAACGGAACTTATTTTCCTTCTTCATTCTCAGACTAGAAATACAGCTTGCAGTTACAGAAGTGGTGAAAGTTGTAGGTTCCAATTTAAAATGAAATTTGTTAATTGTGCAAAACAACCAACTGTCCATGAAGGACGGCACTCTTGGTGGCATTAAAAGCATTTTCAACAGAGGACAATAAAATGTCACGTTTTCTACTAGAAGGCTCTCAAACTGCAATTGGGTAGGGGATGGGGACGCACACATTCAATGGGCCCAATATCTGTCTCCCAGCAGTGGCAGGATTATTTAAAAAATACAGATTATTCTGGCAATTGCTTTTATTTTGTTGCAATGGTATGTATGTTTGTAAACTTAAAACCAAAAATGCACAGGAGTTCCCCCTCCCTTTAGAACCCAGCCCGGCTGCATTAAAAGTACAGCTTTTAGCCCTTGTCCCATTACGAGCCTGGAGTTTTGCTGCCAGAGAAGAATGGGATACATACAGCAGGGCTTTTTCTGGCACCCATAGCAACAGGAAGGAGGATGGTGAGAAGAAGAAGAGTCGGTTCGGGTAGGTAGAGGGGGCCAGGGCACAAAACCTGGTTGGAGGTGCAAACATAAATAGATAGTACCGTGCGCGGGAGGTGATGGAAGCAGCTACAGCCAGAGGGAAAAGGAGCATGCTGTTCTTGGACACAGTTGTGTGCTGGAAGGGAGGGTGAAATGCGGCCGATGAGGAATAGAGATATTAGGCACATGGGCCCGATCTGCAAGAGCAATGAGGGACAAGCTATTGCTGCACATGCCCCAACAGTGGCTCCATGATTCCGTGAAAGAAAATGACTACCTTCCCGAAAAAAACGTGCATACTGCAAAAGCAATGAAATCACATTGACATCACTAACATACTGCACACTAAACTAACCCCCTCAAATCAATCAGTACATTGAACATTTTCAGAGACATTTTAGAACAAAACGTAACTATAACAGTAACTTGTTTATTTTTACTACAAAATACATTAAAATATGTAACATAACTTAAAAGCTGTAGCTAATATTTTTTAAACCATGAATCAAGTCAATTACTTTTTAGTAACATTAACATAGGGTGGCAGCCATTTTGGGACTAAAAATGGCTTCCTTCACCTCCCACGCCAGGTGCACCCTGGTCCTTTCTGGGGAGTGAGGCAAGCAGACCACCTCCTAAGGGATGGTGACTCAGAGGTGATATATGGTGGATATCTAAGAGGTAGATCCTGCCACATTCCTGGCCAGGGAACCACTGTGCTGCAAACAGCAGGACCATCAGTGCCCACTTTTGATCTTGGCTATGCGGGCAGAAATTCCCAAACGTAGCGAAGGGAGGGATCAACACACATTCCCAGGTCGTAACATTTTGCTGCAACAATTAGAAAAAAAAGTCTGAGGATTGTTTGGCAGATCTAAACATATAACATTTCAGCAAAAGTACCTCACCTGCTTAGCTGTCTTTCCTCTGCATTCTGCTTTTGGAACTCGTTAGTGGAATGTGGATGTAATTGCGCTAAACACCATTAGACTATATGACAACAATTAGAGTACAGTATTTTAATGGAATGGAGAACAGCCGACACGTGTTTCGACACTTGCGTCGTCTTCAAGGCAAAAAAGAGATTGAAATAACCAGTAAATACAGGATGCCACACTGGGCTTTAAAGGGTGAATACCCGTTGAGAAATATATATCCTTATCCAATATCAAAAGCCAAGTGGCTAGCACGCATATATCGCTCGGCTAATCGAGTCAGGTACGAATATAGTGAAACAAATCCTCCTACTTCTTTTGTGCCTGCCAAACAGCTTTGGCCTGTCCAGGCCCTCCTTCCCCCTCCACCCCGATATCAATGCACAGGTGGCCCATTGATGAGGCGGCCTTCCTACTTTGAATTAAGCAGCACTTCTGATAATTTTGCAAGATCCATGCTAACACCGCGCTGAGACTCAGGAGAGGAGAGAAGGAAAGAAAGTATTATGAGGCAGATGTAGGAAATTTTGTCTAGAGTCAGGATGTGGAAGGTGGAGACAGGTGTATGGCGGCGAAGCCAGGTCTGAATACCAGGGTGGAAGCTGCTTGGTGCCTTACTAACCATAGGTCAAGCAGTGACACAGCTTAAGCCGAAAACCCCCTGAAAGAGCACGCATGAGAGGCTAGCCATGACTCCTACCAGTGTTCTCGTGGAACATTGCAGATACACCAAAAACACCAAGGAACAATGGTCGGCCCAGCCTGGAGGAGAAGAGGATCCTTGGTGGCACTGTCTTTGGTGGGGGATATAATAATAATGGGCTGAAAATCAACCAAGACTGGCAGGAAAGAAATTAACAGTCACCTGGCAATCATCTATGTCATTTTTTCAAAGATGGTAGTTCTTAGTTGTGGAGAGTGGTTAAAGGAATTATAAGTGAATTTTTGTTGTGAACTCTCTTGTTGCAATGAATATTAATGTAACAACCCTACCAGACAATGGACTTGTACCACTCTCGCACTTACCCTTTTGCTTGCCCTTACTATATTTGCCAATCGTATTCCATCTTGGCTCTCAATTTTAGTCCTGTTCCCTTGTGTACATCAGAACAATACTTGCTTTTGTAATCTTACACGTTGAATCTGAAGTCCTCTGTTTATCCTTTGCCTGTGCCTCTGTTTGTGAACAAGAATAAACTAGAACGTGCAATATGCTCTAAATACATTTGAAGGCAAAGAGGCATTTGTTTATCAAAGGCCAGTTTTTTAAAATGATTGTTCGGGACAGTATGAATGTCCTTAGAGAAGTTAGTCAAAAATACTAACTGGTCACATTTGTGGACATGCACAGCAGGAGTCAAATGGACTTCTCTCATGGTGTTTGTTTCATGCTCTTTTTAATGCATGCTTCATTATTTTGTTTGGACATGTTCTATCAAAACATTTAGCAGTTAATGGTTGTGCATACTGCAGAAACCCTGATTGTTTGTATAATTACGCTGCTGGATCAAAAGTAGTTTGCACGAGGGCGCTGTTGCACACAAGCTGAAATGACTGTGCTGCTTTAGAGCTCCCATGACCTAGAGGCAGTTGTAAAGTTGTAAAGACTGGTAGGGGGTGTCTGTACTTCCGCTCTCAATATGGTAGAGGAGAGGCACAGAAGACCCCAGTCAAGATTCTCTGTAAGGTAGCAATGGATGAGCAATCAAGGCCTAGCTTCTCAGGAGGTGATGCAGGCTGGTTCTTAAGTACAGTGTGGTCCCCGAACCCCCACAAAGGAATGTCCACACACTGTATTACTGAAAACACAGTCTTTATATAATTAATATTCAAAGGTATGTACACAATCACAATAACGCACTTTGTACTGGGAAGTCAATAATGATAAATATATACAATTCTAAAGTGGTACCACTAATGTTATCAAATCTCATTAAAGTGCATCAACTGTACGGTTAAAATGTCACACAGATCAATAACGAGCAAACCAGCAATAGCGATAGGAAGGAACGCAAGATGGTTGAAACAATAGGCAGAATACTGACCCCTACCACTAGGCAGAGTTCTGTGTGGAGATCCCCCCACCTTGGCAACCTGTAAATAAAGATATATAGCACAAGCCCAGTCCATATAATGTTCGATAGTCTTACTTCTTCCTATTACTTCTTGAGTGCCCTCCCTTGAAGGCGGGAGTCACGGGTTGTCGAACGTCCGACGGTGAACAGGGTGAACTACGGCAGGGAAGTGGCACCTTCGTTCCTAGCGGTGCTTGTCGACGACAGAAAGTTGGCGTCCTGCAAGGAAGAGGCATGCGGGGCACCTCGGTGACGATAGTTCTGGACCGCAAAGAGATGATGAAGAACTGTGGCCCAGCAAGGGCGTTGAGTCGTCGGCGACTCTGTGGTCCTTAGGTGGCGGGAAACCCACTGGTGGATGCTCCTCGGCGCGTCGACGGTCAGGCCTTCTCCAGCGGGAGACAAACGGGTGATGATGCAGACGAGAGCATCCGATGATCAATTGAAGTTCTTAGGCAAACGGGAGCACGGCGGCTCCGGTCGGCGACGGCGGTCATCGACAGTGGCAGACAACAGTCTGAGTGCTTTTCCTTGGAATTCCGCAGTAGTCCCCGTATCGGGTCGGCAGCCTGTCGAAGGTCTGTCTACCAGGGAGCGTTGGCAAAGATCAGCTGTGCACGATGGTCCCTCGTAGCTCGGGAAGAGGGCGCCTTACCAGGTCCTCTCTGGGTCAGTCCTTGGAAACAAAGCAGCCTTCAGATTGCAAGGGAGAGCCACAGCACTCCTTCTCATCCAGCGGGGGTTTCAAGGTCAAGCGTCAGTTACTCCAGTTACTCGTCGTAGTGGACTTCAGCTTCTGAACACGATTCCTAGCAGTGAGAGGTCCCCAGATATACTGTTGATCTCCCATTCACACTCTGGGTCACACTCAAGCATCCGATCACGACTACGGGCATTCATGCAGGCAGGCAGCCAATCAGGCACACAAGGTATTCAGGCCATTCACTTCTCTCCAGACACTCACAACAAGTTATGTGTATTGGGACAAGTACCGAGCCATTCAACACTCCAAGCTGCGTTCATACCGGTTTCAGGCAGGGTTGTCTCAGTCATTGTGTCAACCACCAGATACTAGACACCCACAACACAGAATGCATATTCGTCACACACTCTATTCACCCAGGTCCCACCCACAGGAGGTACCCACAACATACATCACCGGGAAGGCTCCAGCTAGTCTGGCCGGGCCTTCACAACAACACCATATGTGGCATTTCCACCCAACAGCCAGTCAGGGGAAGGGACAGAGTCAGGGCTTCTCAGGACTTTGGGAAAACAAGGTAATGGGTAATAGAAAGCAAGAGGTGACCGGGGCCATCTGTTTTCCATCAGGAATCAACGGATCCCAATGGCAGGGCTGGGGTATCCCAAAATGGAGGATACTCCGCGCACCTGTCAATTTCAGCATGGAGCTGCCACCACCAGCCCATACCCCACTCTGCGGGCCACCCACAGGTGCCCAAAAACATACACTAGGGGCACAAGGTTGTACCCCGACCCATGGGTGCCATAAGGGTATCCGACCGGTCCGTTCACCAAACCAAAAGAGAGCTGCACCGCCAGGAGTCCCACATGAAGTCCTTCGCGGAAAACATGACAGAACACACAATAAAAAGCTTAGAGGACAAGGATACGGAGGCCCTGTCCCTCCGATGCATTTCCAGCATCACAGTCGCCCCCCGCAGACTGAGGTGGAGGGTGCCTAATCTCCTACGGGATAGACACCCTCATCCAGATGGTCAAAATACCTTCTGGAAAGGCCATCTGCATTATCGTGGCTCTTCCCTGGTCTGTGCTCTATGGTGAAGTCTAGCCCTTGCAGGCTAATGGACCACCTGAGCAGTTTTGGACCTTGAAGGTAGACCCCGTAAGGTAGGCCCTAAAATGCCTAAGGCTCCAAACTATACTAAAACATTCCTTTTCAACAGTAGCCCACCTAAGTTCTCTACCCTTGAGTTGTCTACTGATGAATATGATAGGATGTTCTCTCCCTTTGTCATCTAACTGGGACAAGACAGCTCCAATTCCGGTGTCGCAGGCATCCGTCTGGACGATAAAGGGTCGGCTGTAGTCAGGCGCACACAACACGGGTGCCCGACACAGACTTTCTTTCAAGCCATCAAAGGCCCTCTGACAGTCTTCAGTCCAATTAACCTTCTTAGGCTGCTTGGGTGAAGTCAGAGCTGTCAGTGGTGCAGCTATGGTTCCATAGTCTGCCATGAAATTGCGATAGTACCCGGTGAGGCCCAAAAAGGCTCTCACCTGGGTTTGAGTAGTGGGAGTCTCCCAGTCCTGTACATCCTGTACCTTACTGAGGAGAGGTTGGATTTGACCCCCTCCTACCTCATGACCAAGATACCTGACTTTCCCCTGAGCTATCTGGCACTTGGTGGCCTTGATAGTGAGGTTAGCCCTTTTTAAGGCCTGCAACACTCTACCCAGATGTTTCAAGTGCTCTTCCCAAGTGGAACTGTAGACGGCAATGTTGTCTAGATAAGCCACACAAAAGGCTTCCAGCCCACTGAGAGCATGATTGACCAATCTCTGGAAGGTGGCAGGGGCATTCTTCAATCCAAAAGGCATGACCCTGAACTGGTAGAGTCCCTCTGGTGTTCAGAACGCCGTCTTTTCCTTGGCATGGTCAGTCAGAGCTATTTGCCAATAGCCTGAGGTGAGGTCAAAGGTGCTCACAAATTTGGCAGCACCTATGGTGTCCACGAGCTCATCAGCCCTGGGCAATGGGTGCGCGTCAGTTTTGGTGATGGAATTGACTACTCGGTAGTCCACACAGAACCTCCAATCCTTGGTACCTGCCTGGGAACTTGCCTTGGAGACAAGGACCATGGGACTGGACCAGGGACTGGTTGAGGGTTCAATAACACCCAGATCCAACATCTTGGCGACCTCAGCCTGGATGTGGTTCTTAACCGTATCTGACATTCGGTAGCTCCTGCTCTTGACAGGCACGCTGTCACCAGTGTCAATCTCGTGCTTACACCACGGTGTAAGGCCTGGCGTCAGCGAAAACAGAGAAGCATTGTCATGATGCCTACCTCCAAGGAGCCAGGTCCGACCCAGCAACCCCAGAGGCAGGCATCATTCCCCCCAGGGAAGTGCCAGCGGGCCCAAGCTGGGGCCCTTTGGACACAGTCCTGGCGCCTTAGGCGCCAGGCTCATGTTGGACCCCTGTCCTGGCGCCTTAGGCGCCAGGCTCATAAAGCTAGACATGTGTTCAAGTGTTTTAATGTGCACTTTCCTGATGCAGACCATGCTGCTACATCCAGGCCCTCTTGAGGCCTGAATGGAACTACTTTACCTGTGGGACTACTTTCCACCTGGGTGTGGTCGGGCAAGGATACATACCTGGAACTTCTTCCAAAGCTATTTAAACCACGCCCGATCAGCAACTCACGCTTCGCGTTGTTCTGCTCCTCGCAGCTGGACGCTCACCGTGTCAGCTCCTGCATCTGGACTTCAGCCATGCCTGTCAGCATCCTGGGTCACCTGCTAAGAGAGATCGGAGAGAAAGAAGACCTTACCTGCTAAAGCTGCATCACGGAGACATCACACCGACGATCCTGAAAGGGAAGACATCATTTTTAAAAGCATTTCGCTTCGATCGCTGCAGCGCTGCATTTCACTCACCTTTCCTGGGCACCTCCATCTTCAGCAGCGATCATCCGGATCCGCAGCCACTTCCCAGAGCCTAGAGAGAAAAAGACAAGAACACAAGGTGAGAGAAGGAAGGGAATAGGAAAAGCCCAGTTTCCTTCTAAGACTTACCTGTTGGGTCATTCCCATTTCATTTCGGGTCCTGCCGCTTCCTGGCATTCCGGACCCCGGCCCCTATGGGGAAAAAAGACAAAGACATTGAATGAGCGAATGCAAAGACATTACCCGAACGCTCATCCAGAACTTACCTGTCATTTACTGGAACTGCACGTTTCACTTCGGGTCGGCGCCATATCTCCGGCATTCCGAACCCCGGCCCCTAAGGGGAAAAAGACATAAGCTTTAGCGCTTGCTGCAATAAGACAATGAACATTATTATTAAGCTTGAACTTTTGAACTTGCTACAGAACTCTTACAGCGCCTTACCTGAATAGTCAAGCTTATTTGAACTCCCATCAAACCTCAATCCAGTGAAGTAACTGGGTTTCAACGCGCCCCTGCATCAGAAGCAGGATGGAGAACTCATCCTTCCAGACCCTAAGGTGAGACTTCACGGGGAATCGTGGAAGGGTATCGTGGAGGGTTGGAAGGGAGTGGGAGGCTTGAGCATTATTCCGTCAGTAGGTAATACTCCCTTTTCACGCACAGGGGAATATTCCTGCGAGCCAGAGAAGCCAGAGTAGAGGGGCCCTACCTGTCCATCTTCAGAGTCCTGCGCTTCAGCATTGAAGAAGCATCAGCACTCGAAGCCAGACCTGCGCCTCCGTGGGAATCAGGTGAGCGTGACAGAACGCGAAGCCTACCCACAATTTCCCACCCAGGCGCTATGGAGACTTCCGAGACAGATCAGCTGGCCCAGCTTTTGGGGGAATTACGGGCAGAAGTGCACTCAGCCCGCCAGGAGACTAACGCTCTCAAAAGAGAACTGATCCTATCCAAGGAAAGAACTGATGACCTGGCCAAAAGGTTATTGCAGGCCCAGGCAGGGCACACTCCTTTACCTAATTCCAGAGGTACTTCCACATCAATGGGTTTGAATAACCCGGTACAAATCAATCTACCTGGACACATGCCTTTGGCCCCGCCTGAACGTTTTGCGGGGTATCCCAAGAAATATGCCGTCTTTATGAACCAATGTCGTTTACACTTTCTATGCAGACCCGGGGCCTTCCCTAACGACCAGACCAAGGTATCCTTTATACTATCTTACCTCAGTGGCAGTGCTGCCGATTGGTCTATTCCATTGGTAAATCAGGATGATCCCATTCTTCAGAATTTTCAGGGTTTTCAGGCCAGCATGGAAAGATTGTTTGCTCGACACTCTCAAGGACAGGCCCTTGATAATGAACTGCTATCCTTACGACAAGGTAATCAGGATCTCCTGTCCTACGTTGCCACCTTTAATAGACTGGTTGTGGAAACTGGATGGCCAGAAAACAAAAGGATCAGATTGTTTCATCGAGGCCTGCGCGGAGAGCTTAAGGATGTTCTAGCTCAGATAGTAGATCCACCCCAAGTCTGCGCAGACTACATAGACTTGGTGGTTCAACTTGATCACAGACTTCAAAATAGAAAAGCAGATCGGTTCAAGTACGAAACCCGAGTACCGATCGAAATCCACGCTAACTCCAAGAGTACCGACGTATCCGAACCTATGCAAATCGGCGGTGTTAAAGGACCATTAACGCAGAAGGAACGAGAGAGAAGGCGGCAAATGCAACTTTGTCTGTATTGCGGGACTTCCGGTCACTTTCTTCGAAATTGTCCGGTTAAACCACCTAAGAAGGTGGTTGGAGCCACTGATAACGATTTATTGACACCTGATTCGGGAAACCACCTAGCCCGACAAGCGTAGGGGTCCGCTTGCCGAGCTTGAAAACAAACTCTTTGACCTCGCATTTTGTCATGCCAATGGTGCTCGTGGACCCAAAACAGCCTCAGCAGTTGCATGCTATAAAAGCATACATCGACAGTGGAGATATTGGAAATTACATAGACCGTGAATTAACTTCCAGGATTAAGCTCCCTCTCCGCCCGAAAGTAACCCAAGATGTCATTACTACAGTAGATGGAACCGAAATAGCCTCAGGGCCTGTAACGTATTCCACTGTTGAAATGACACTGGTGGGTCAGGATGGACATCGGGAAGCAATCGTGTTTGATGTGATCAAGGCCCCACAATTTCAAGTAATTCTTGGAATTCCTTGGTTAGAAACACATAATCCCAGAATTGACTGGCGAGCAAAGAAGATAAGTTTTCCTAATTGTGAACCAACTTGTTATCCAAGAAATCCAGTTATGGGTCTAGCCTCAGCAACTTCCACCCCTGTACAGCTACCGTCAGAATACCAAGAATTCCAAGATGTTTTTCAGAAGGAACAGGCTAACACGTTACCTCCCCATCGGTCTTATGATTGCCAAATCGATCTGGTACCCAATGCTCAACTACCTTGTAGTAGGATTTATGCTCTTACGGAACCTGAGAACCTGCATTTGCGTCAGTATTTAGATCAGTACCTAGCCAATGGTTTTATTCGCCCGTCCAAGTCTCCTGACTCCTCAGCTCTGTTCTTCGTGCCGAAAAAAGAGGGCGACCTTAGAACATGTATAGACTATCGCGCCCTAAATCAAATAACGATTAAGAATTGTTATCCTCTGCCCCTGATCCCTGAGCTTATCGACCAGGTGAAAGACGCTTGTGTGTACACCAAGTTAGATCTCCAAGGAGCTTATCACCTGGTGCGTATAAAAGAAGGCGACGAATGGAAGACTGCATTCCGCACCAAATTTGGGCTCTTCGAATATCAGGTGATGCCCTTCGGTTTGTGCAATGCACCTGCCGCCTTTCAGTACTTTATGAATGATGTTCTTCGGGAACTTATCGATGTCTGTGTCATTGTTTATATTGACGACATCCTGGGGTACTCTTCATCAAAATCCGATCACAGAGAACATGTTAGGGCAGTTCTTGAGAAATTGCGCCAGCACAGACTATTTGCAAAGCTCGAAAAATGCATTTTTCATACCACAGAAGTTGAGTTTCTCGGATTCATCCTGACACCTCAAGGAGTCCGAATGAATTGGCGAAAGGTGGACGCCATCCTCAAATGACCATCTCCTAGCTCGGTGAAGGGAGTTCAGAGCATGCTCGGCTTCGCCAATTTCTATCGAAGATTCATCCCGGAATTTACCCGAACAGTCCAACCCATCACAGCTCTCCTAAAGAAAAACAAACACTTTGAATGGACTCTTGAGGCCGAACAAGCCTTTCAGGACCTAAAAACCAAATTCACCTCTGCACCTATATTGAAGCACCCGCACCCAGATCTCCCTTACGTTGTGGAAACCGACGCATCCAGTTCGGCCATGGGAGCTGTCCTGTCGCAAAGAGACCCAGAAACTAAACAACTACACCCTGTGGCCTTTTGGTCCAGGGAATTTTCTCCTCCTGAAATCAACTACCCAATTACCGACAAAGAGTTACTGGCTATTAAATCTGCTTTCAAGGCTTGGCGTCACTACCTTCTCGGGGCAAGACACACCATCACCGTAATTACGGACCACAGAAATTTACAGTATTTAAAGACGGCCAAAGCTCAATCTTCACGACAACTCCGACGGGCTCTATTCTTTGCGGAATTTGATTTTGTAATTACCTATCGCCCTGGCTGCAAGAATGGTAAAGCGGACGCCTTATCCCGGATTGGCATGGAAGAACCCAATTCGAGTTTAGAACCTGTGCCAATCATACCTGAACAAAGAATCTTAGGCCTAACTTCATTGCAAACTATTGAGGACATCCAAACGCAAGTAAAACAACTTCTAGACTCTTCAGCCTTACTGGAATGGAGTCAAAAGGGTCCTCATTACACCGTTAAGGATGATTTACCCTACTTCCAGGAGCGGTTGTTTCTGCCAAGTAAAGAATTGCAAGAACTTGTTATTGCCCAACATCATGAATCATTAATGGAAGGACACCCTGGTATCGCTTAAACGGAGGAAAAAATCAAACGCCACTTCTGGTGGCCTTCTTGGAGAAAAGACATAAAGTCTTTTGTATTGTCTTGCGGAATTTGCGCCCAAAACAAGGGTCAAAAGAAAAGGCCAGCCGGACTACTTCAACCCTTGGATATTCCACCGGCACCATGGCACACCTTGTCAATGGACTTTATAACTGACCTGCCTCCTTGTGCTGGTTACAACACTATCCTTGTAATTGTGGATCTATTCTCCAAAATGGCCCACTTTATCCCTTTAAAAGGTTTGCCTTCAGCTTCCACCTTGGCCAAGGAATTTCTGGAGAATATAGTTTGCATACATGGGTTCCCTTCCATATTAGTCTCGGATCGTGGAAGTCAATTTATCTCCCATTTTTGGAAGAAGTGTTGCCAACTAGCACAAATAGATGTGCGGTTGTCCACCAGCCACCACCCCCAGACCGACGGACAAACCGAGAGAACCAATCAGACTCTCGAGCAATATCTTCGGTGCATGTTACACCAATCCGAGTTAAATTGGAAAGACATCCTTTGGATCGCAGAATATGCATACAACAATTCAGTGCATTCTGGAACCGGACAAACTCCTTTTTATACTTTGTATGGTCACCATCCTCGGACCTCTGATCTAGATCCACCTCTGACCCTGGAAATGCCTTCAGTAAATCATCTGCATTCCACAATAACCTGAGCCTCAAAGAAGCTGCAACTCATTTACAGCAAGCCAAGAAAAAGTATAAAGAAAACGCTGATTTGCACCGAAGTAAAACTCCTCCTTACCAAGTAGGAGACCAGGTATGGCTAGCAACGAAACATTTACCCCTCAAGGGCCCGCGAACCTTCAATCCCAGATTCATAGGACCTTATCCCATCAAGGCTATAATCAATCCCGTGGCCTTTAAACTGGATTTACCGTCTAACATGCGTATTCATCCAGTTTTTCATGCATCACTTTTGAAGCCAGTACAAGCAGGGACCCGACTGCCCAAGCCTCCAGACCCAGTTCAAATTGAAGGGGAATTAGAATTCGAAGTTAAAGACATTTTAGACTCCAAGGTGTTAAAGTCAAAACTCTTCTATCTTGTTGACTGGAAGGGATATGGACCTCAGGAGAGATCGTGGGAGCCTAGTAACCATGTTCACGCACCTCGATTAATACAAAGGTTCCACCGGAGATTTCCGAACAAGCCAAAACCCCCGGAGGGAACAACCTTGGGAGGGGCCTTGAGGGGGGGTACTGTCATGATGCCTACCTCCAAGGAGCCAGGTCCAACCCAGCAACCCCAGAGGCAGGCATCATTCCCCCCAGGGAAGTGCCAGCGGGCCCAAGCTGGGGCCCTTTGGACACAGTCCTGGCGCCTTAGGCGCCAGGCTCATGTTGGACCCCTGTCCTGGCGCCTTAGGCACCAGGCTCATAAAGCTAGACATGTGTTCAAGTGTTTTAATGTGCACTTACCTGATGCAGACCATGCTGCTACATCCAGGCCCTCTTGAGGCCTGAATGGAACTACTTTACCTGTGGGACTACTTTCCACCTGGGTGTGGTCGGGGAAGGATACATACCTGGAACTTCTTCCAAAGCTATTTAAACCACGCCCGATCAGGAACTCACGCTTCGCGTTGTTCTGCTCCTCGCAGCTGGACGCACACCGTGTCAGCTCCTGCATCTGGACTTCAGCCACGCCTGTCAGCATCCTGGGTCACCTGCTAAGAGAGAATCGGAGAGAAAGAAGACCTTACCTGCTAAAGCTGCATCACGGAGACATCACACCGACGATCCTGAAAGGGAAGACATCATTTTTAAAAGCATTTTGCTTCGATCGCTGTAGCGCTGCATTTCACTCACCTTTCCTGGGCACCTCCATCTTCAGCAGCGATCATCCGGATCCGCAGCCACTTCCCAGAGCCTAGAGAGAAAAAGACAAGAACACAAGGTGAGAGAAGGAAGGGGATAGGAAAAGCTCAGTTTCCTCCTAAGACTTACCTGTTGGGTCATTCCCATTTCATTTCGGGTCCTGCCGCTTCCTGGCATTCCGGACCCTGGCCCCTATAGGGAAAAAAGACAAAGACATTGAATGAGCGAATGCAAAGACATTACCCGAACGCTCATCCAGAACTTACCTGTCATTTACTGGAACTGCACGTTTCACTTCGGGTCGGCGCCATATCTCTGGCATTCCGAACCCCGGCCCCTAAGGGGAAAAAGACATAAGCGTTAGCGCTTGCTGCAATAAGACAATGGGCCTCATTACAACTCAGGCGGTAAGGGGTTTACGGCGCCGTAAACAGCGCCGACCCTTACTGCCTGAGTACGAGGTCCCTTAGCGCCATGGCGGATTTAACACCTGCTTTTAGCAGGTGTTAAAATCCATGGCGCTAAGGGACCATGGAGTTAATTACGCCACCGTAATTTACGGTGGCGTAATTAACGCCTTCCCCACTCCCATTATGCCCTATGGGGCAAAAATGGGAATGGGGAAGGGAAAATGGGGATTGGGGACTTACCGCCCCGCCAAACTCGGAATGGGGCGGTAAGTCCGCCAACCACCATGGCGTAAACGTAGTTTACGCCATGGTGGTAAAGTCACGGCCCAGGCGGTAAGTTACCGCCTGGGTCGTAATGAGGCCCAATGAACATTATTATTAAGCTTGAACTTGAACTTGCTACAGAACTCTTACAGCGCCTTACCTGAATAGTCAAGCTTATTTGAACTCCCATCAAACCTCAATCCAGTGAAGTAACTGGGTTTCAAAGCGCCCCTGCATCAGAAGCAGGATGGAGAACTCATCCTTCCAGACCCTAAGGTGAGACTTCACGGGGAATCGTGGAAGGGTATCGTGGAGGGTTGGAAGGGAGTGGGAGGCTTGAGCATTATTCCGTCAGTAGGTAATACTCCCTTTTCACGCACAGGGGAATATTCCTGCGAGCCAGAGAAGCCAGAGTAGAGGGGCCCTACCTGTCCATCCTCAGAGTCCTGCGCTTCACCATTGAAGAAGCATCAGCACTCAAAGCCAGACCTGCGCCTCCGTGGGAATCAGGTGAGCGTGACAGGCATACTGCTGGAGCAAAGTCCTGCAGGCCCTCTGCTGCTCGGTTGTCAAATCTGGAGAGAGATGCACTCCCTCCACTGAGCCATCCTGAGGGTTGCTATGCAGCAAATCAGGAAGGGGCTCATTCTCATCCTCTTCTTGCTCTGAAGCCAGCAAGAGACATGAGACTTCGACTCGCCTGTGGAAAGGCTTGAGTCTATTAAGATGGAAAACCTGAGGGGCTACCCCTGGGACTCCCATGTCAACCAGATAGTTGACCTCGCCCATCTTGGAGATTATCCTGAAGGGTCCGGTCCCTTTATCTGCCAGTGCTCGAGGCTTGGTAGGCTCCATCACGAGGACCTCCTGTCCCAGAGTCCAATCCACTTGCGATGCTTTAAGGTCATGCCAGTATTTGTTCAATTCCTGGCTGGCCTTGAGATTCGCTGTTGCTTGACCCATCATCTGTGTCACCCTCCGTCTGAGGCCTAACACAAATTCCCCCACTTGCTTGGCGGGACCGGGAGGGGTGGCTTCCAAACCTTCTCTGATCAAGGCAAGGGGCCCCCTCACAGGATGTCCAAAGAGTAACTCAAAGGGGCTGAACCCAACGCCTTCTTGAGGTACCTCTCTGTAAGCAAACAGCCGGCATGGCAGGAGGAGATCCCATTTCCTCCTTAGGGGCTCTTCCAAAGCACATAGCATGCCCTTGAGAGTTTTATTAAATCTCTCAACCAGACCATTCGTCTAGGGGTGGTAAGAAGTGGAGAACTTGTAGGTTACCCCGCACTCTTTGCACAAGGTTTTCATGTAACTAGACATGAAGTTGGATCTTCGGTCAGAGACAACCTCCTTGGGGAATCCAACACGGGTGAAAATGCCCAGGAGAGCCCGTGCAACCACCTTGGCTGTAACAGTGCAAAGGGGTATAGCATCAGGGTACCGGGTGGCATGATCTACCAAAACCAGGATGAACCGATGTCCACCTGACGTGGGAGGGTCAAGGGGACCGACGATGTTGATGCCCACCCTCTCAAACGGTGTGCCAACCACTGGCAATGGCTGCAGTGGGGCAATGACACTGCCTCCAGTTTTGCCAGACAACTGACAAGTTGGGCAGGTCCTGCAGTGGGACTCCACTTCTACTCCCATCCGAGGCCAGTAGAAATGGGCAGAGAGCCTCTACTTAGTCTTCTTGGTACCAAGATGACCAGCCAAGGGCACCTCATGTGCCAACTGCAGTAGGAAGGGCCTGTAAACCTGGGGTACCACCAACCTCTTGAGGGCACCGGGTTCAGGCTTAGTGGGCTCACTAACAAGGAGCTCACCTTCCCAATAAATCCGGAAAGTCCTAGGCACTTCTCCTTGTGCCTGGGACAGGGCCTGTTTCCTCAGACCCTCGAGAGAGGTTGAGAACCTCTCCCACAGGAGAGTCTTCTGGCTCTTCTCCCACAGGAGTTGAGACGGGGTTTACCACTGGACCCAGCCCGTCCGGAGCATGGATCCCAATGGGTGCTGTAGGAACAGCAGGAAGAGAAGGAGCTCCCTCCACAGAGGTGGCCTTCTTGCTCGTCCTTCGTCGTGCCTTAGGCCGCGCCTTCGGCTCGGGTACCTGACTCACAGCCAGACCCGGTGTCACCTGTGACCTAGGTACCACAGCAGCAGTCATGGGAAGACCATCCGCGATCAATCCCAACTCGACTAGATCGTTACCTAACAGAATGTTAGCAGGGACATTGTCCTGAACCAGGACAGGAAGCTTTGCTGTCTTGTCTCCAATTACGAGTGTGACTCAGGCTACAGGCGACAATTTGGGAGGCCCACCAGCTAACCTGGTGGTTCTCAGAGGAGTATCTACATAGTCCTCTGGCTTGAGCAGGGTCCTGTCCACCACTGTCATGCTTGCCCCAGTGTCTCTCAAACCAGTAGAAGGCTGGCCATTCAGGAGGACACTTCTCAAAAATATACGGGTGTTCTGTGGGATAGTCACCAGTACTTCCGCGTACTGGTCCCAGGCCCCAAGGGACACCAAGGAAATCTCTATGGGAGCACCAAAGGTGATCCCTGTAGAGGAGGGGAGGACATGGCCTCCACCTCAGACATGGGGTAAGGGTAGGTCAGGCTGACAGCCTGTACTCCGAGTGCCTTACCTTTACACTTGGAGTCACCCCTTTTGTGATCCAGAGCCCCACAGTCCCAACAAGTGCCGGGAGTGCGGGGTACAATACTGGAACCACCGGGAGCCTGCTTTGCAGCAGGTGGACCACTACTCTTATTCCCACCCACAGATGACTTATCCCCACTAGATTTTTGGGTCTTAGGAGAGAACGGTTTAGGTTTATTCGACTGTGACTGCTTTTGGGACTCCTCAGCTTTCTGAGAAGCCCCTTTTTCTTTGTCCTTGTCCTTCCCACTGGAGTCCTTAGGGGACACCCGGTGGGAGACCCACTTGTCAGCCAACCTAGCCAGCTTAAAGGGATCCAAAATGTTCTGGTCAGCAACATACTGACGCAGCTCTGGTGAACAGGCTTCAGAAAAATGCTCAAAAGACAACAGGTGGGACAATTCAACAAAAGTTTTCACCTTGTAACCATCAATCCACCCCATCATATTCATGTGCGCAGCACTCACCCAGTCAACCCAAGACACATTCTCGCTTTTCTTAAAATCCCTGAACCTTTTAGGGTATTGGGTAGGCGTCTTGCCAAACTTGGCAATCAAAGCAGATTTCATACACTCATACTGACCCCTTTCTTCCACACTCAGCTTCAGAATACAGTCATATCCAGTTTGAGGCACTCTGCTTAGCAAACACTTAGTCCAATCTCTTTTGTCAACATCATGAATTGCACAAGCCATTTCAAACGCTTCAATCCATTGGAGGATATCAGAACCCTCCGAAAACACACCAACCAAATCCTTCATAAATTTAGTGGCTGGGGACCTGACACTCTCACTGCGTTTCGCTGAAGTCTCCACTCGAGCTTTCTCTAGCTGGATTCTCTGACATTCAGTGTCCTTGTCTTTGAGTTCAAGATCCCTATTCTTGAGTTCCACTTGTTGCACCAGCTCCTCTTTCTTAAGCTCAGCATCTATTTCCAACTTGTGATATTCAAAGGCCAATTTCATCCTTAATAACTCAAGTTCCAAGGGATTGCTGGGGTTCGGAACAGAGGCAGCAGGAATGGTGGCATTCCCAGAAACAGATTCAGTAGAAACCCCAGGGGCATAGTCCTCATTGTTTGCATTCCCCCCCTCATCAAGAGTTTCACCATCGGTCTGGTAGTCCATCAGGGCAGCTATCAGCTCAGCCCTAGACTTATCCACAAAGTCTAACTCCCTGGCTTCACGAGCACTCTGGAGAGCCTCTAAGCTCATCCGAGTCAATTTACCATTCGCAATAGACTCCACTGCTTGTAATGCAGTTATTTTGTACACACCCAAACCTTAATCCAATAAAGTGCGGATATTTTGTAAGTGGCACGGCTATACACTGATTCTTAAAACCATAAGCATCCCACCGCTGCCACCAGTGTAAAGACTGGTAGGGGGTGTCTGTACTTCCGCTCTCTATATGGTAGAGGGGAGGCACAGAAGACCCCAGCCAAGATTCTCTATAAGGTAGCAATGGACGAGCAATCAAGGCCTAGCTTCTCAGGAGGTGATGCGGGCTGGTTCTTAAGTACAGTGTGGTCCCCGAACCCCCACCAAGGAATGTCCATACACTGTATTACTGAAAACACAGTCTTTATATAATTAATATTCAAAGGTATGTACACGATCACAATAACGCACTTTGTACTCGGAAGTCAATAATGATAAATATATACAATTCTAAAGTGGTACCACTAATGTTATCAAATCTCATTAAAGTGCATCAACTGTACGGTTAAAATGTCACACAGATCAATAACGAGTAACGAGGAAACCAGCAATAGCGATAGGAAGGAACGTAAGATGGTTGAAACAATAGGCAGAATACTGACCCCTACCACTAGGCACAGTTCTGTGTGGAGATCCCCCCACCTGGGCAACCTGTAAATAAAGATATATAGCACAAGCCCAGTCCATATAATGTTCAATAGTCTTACTTCTTCCTATTAAGGTTTTACCTCCCCCCCCAATGTACCTGGTGGAGTAGAGTTCTCCGACGATGCGCCGACCGATCCTTCTTGAGTGCCTCCCTTTCAGACAGGAGCTACTGATTATCAAGAGGTGTCGGGGAACTTGGCGTTCGGTGTCGGGGAATCGACGGCCCTTCTTGAGTGCCCTCCCTATAAGGCGGGAGTCACGGGTCGTCGAACGTCTGACGGTGAACAGGGTGAACTACGGCAGGGAAGTGACACCTTCGTTCCTAGCGGTGCTCGTCGACGACAGAGCGTTGGTGTCCTGCAAGGAAGAGGCATGCGGGGCACCTCGGTGACGATAGTTCTGGACTGCAAAGAGATGATGAAGAACTGTGGCCCAGCAAGGGCGTCGAGTCGTCGGCGTCTCTGTGGTCCTTAGGTGGCGGGAAACCCACCGGTGGATGCTCCTCGGTGCGTCGACCGTCAGGCCTTCTCCAGCGGGAGACAAGCGGGTGACGATGCAGACGCGAGCGTCCGATGATCAATTGAAGTTCTTAGGCAAACGGGAGCACGGCGGCTCCGGTCGGCGACGGCGGTCGTCGACAGTGGCGGACAACAGTCCGAGTGCTTCTCCTTGGAGTTCCGCAGCAGTCCCCGTATCGGGTCGGCAGCCTGTCGAAGGTCTGTCTACCAGGGAGCGTTGGCAAAGATCAGCTGTGCACGATGGTCCCTCGTAGCTCGGGAAGAGGGCGCCTTAGCCTTACCAGGTCCTCTCTGGGTCAGTCCTTGGAAACACAGCAGCCTTCAGATTCCGAGGGAGAGCCACAGCACTCCTTCTCGTCCAGCAGGGGTTTCAAGGTCAAGCGTCAGTTACTCCAGTTACTCGTCGTAATGGACTTCAGCTTCTGAACACGATTCCTAGCAGTGAGAGGTCCCCAGATATACTGTTGATCACCCATTCATTCCGCTGGGTCACACTCAAGCATTCAATAATGACTATGGGCATTCATGCAGGCAGGCAGCCAATCAGGCACACAAGGTATTCAGCCATTCACTTTTCTCCAGACACTCACAACAAGTTATGTGTATTGGGACAAGTACCGAGCCATTCAACACTCCAAGCTGCGGTCATACCGGTTTCGGGCAGGTTTTCTCAGTCATTGTGTCAACCACCAGATACTAGACACCCACAACACAGAATGCATATTCGTCACACACTCTATTCACCCAGGTCCCACCCACAGGAGGTACCACAACATACATCACCTGGAAGGCTCCAGCTAGTCTGGCCGGGCCTTCACAACAACACCATATGTGGCATTTCCACCCAACAGCCAGTCAGGGGGAAGGGACAGAGTCAGGGCTTCCCAGGACTTTGGGAAAACAAGGTAATGGGTAATAGAAAGCAAGAGGTCACCGGGGCCATCTTGTTTTCCATCAGGAATCAACGGATCCCAATGGCAGGGCCGGGGTATCCCAAAATGGAGGATACTCCGCGCACCTGTCAATTTCAGCATGGAGCTACCAACAGCCCATACCCCGCTCTGCGGGCCATCCACAGGTGCCCAAAAACATACACTAGGGGCACAGGGTTGTACCCCGACCCATGGGTGCCATAAGGGTATCCCACGGGTCCATTCACCAAACCAAAAGAGAGCTGCACCGCCAGGAGTCCCACATGAGCTCCTGCGTGGAAAACACGACAGAACACACAATAAAAAGTAGTAAAGGACAAGGATACGGAGGCCCTGTCCCTCTGATGCATTTCCAGCATCACAGCAGTGACGGCTAATATTTCCTCCTGCTCGCCACCCTGCTTGCTACCGCACAAAGACTTTGAGATCCGAAAAGGCAGAGAGCAGTTTGCGCTATACGGAATTGGTGAAATCTGCCTTCTCAGCCCATTTTGCACACCTGAAGATCTGGTGGCCGCCGTATGGCCGTTGCTGCGAGTGCCTTTGCTGTGACTGACTGAGGTGACGGGGGACTGGTGATTTTCCGCAGTCCCCTATACTTCGGCGGAGGCTGCTCAGTGGCTCACCATGCCCCTCCCGCTGGATCGACCTCACTGGGTTGGCGCCAAGCCATTTGAGGAGGAAGCACCCGTGCGGCGGACCGCACTGCATGTGCCCCACTGACCTCGCTGGGGGCAGCCATTTGGGCTTCCCTTTAGGTGGGACCTACTTTTTGCATTACAATTCTCCTCAATATTAGAGGTCCGCAACCGTAGTGGGCCATGCGGCTGTTCAGAAACAGCTCTGTATTTGAGACATTTTGTTGACAATGTGGAGTGGCTCAATACAGAGGACTTTTGGGAGAGCATATTCCTCAGGCCATGTTATTGTCGCTATTATTGATTCACTTTCATCATGCAATCTGCCCTTTATAACACTTTAGGTCTGGTGCATGCATCATGTTGGATTTGTTTTTATTTAATTTCGGATCCTGTTTGGAATTAAAAATATCATGTCTTACACAACCATCTAGTGTTTCTTACTTGATTATCCCTTTTTATGAGTTCCTTGTTGTGCATACAAGACAGAAGTTGGCATGATAAAAGTGAATCAACAATAGCGACAATTAACATCCCGAGTCGCCGGAGACAACCGCTGCTGTGATGATGATGGCACAACGTGTCTATGCATGATGTCATCATGTTCATTGTATAAATATCCCTTTCAAGATAGTGGCAGTCCTGCAAACACACGGAATGCCACCATCCTGAAAGATAGTGACCAGGACTGACATATAACAATTATACAAGGTAAGAAAAAGGGAATATGTGCATGGGTTGAGTTAGATATATTACATGGCCTGCGGTAGTGACCGTGTAGTTATGGTTAAGTTGCTCAACTCATAGCATGAGCACTTTTGGGGAGGATTATAACTTCGCTCTCCCTGGAAGAATCCTTACCAAACGTTGCGGATATCCGCAGAGGCAAAAACGGCTGGAAAACATGTTTTGGGGCATCTGGTGTTGAGTAGAGGGTCTACAAAGGGTGGGGGAGTGAAAGATGGTTAATATGATGTATTTGTTTAGGTGGAAGAAGACTGTGTTGTGTCCGCGGTACCCACAGACACCACCGCAGTTCGCGGGTAGGTTCACAGGTGAGCAGGTTATGTGGTGACTTCAGGTGGGCTTCATTAGGGTAGGGCAGTGGAATGTAGATGATATGAGGATGTTTGTATAGGCTCTATTTTGCTGTGGTAATTATGGCCAGCTACTGGAGTCTAGGGTGCATGTCTAAAGAGTCTGCCCACTGGCTGAAAGTAGGGTAATATTATGTGTACAGACATGGACAAGGTCTGTCGAAGGTGGCTTGTTGGACTGCCACAAGATTCTTGGGTGTATGATAGTCTATGCAGTGGTAGGTAGCAGTAGCAGTCTATGCAGCTACTACAGTCTTGGGTGCATGGCCGGCCATGCACCCAAGAGTCCAAGAGTCTGCCCACTGATTGAAGTACTGTAATGGTATGTCTAGAAAAGTGCACAGGGTCTCAGGCGGATGGCTTATTGGACGCAAGAGTGTGCTGACTGGTTGTGCATACTGGAATACTATGTGTACAGAAATGGACAGGGCGAAGTGTATCAAGTGTTTGGCTGCCTGCTGCCTTGGAATGCTGTTGTTTTTACAGTGAATTAGTATCTTCCCAATCTCTCTGTGCAACTGCTTGGAAATACATGCTGGCCCTTTAAGAAACTGGGCAAACTTATAACCCATCTTTGGAACAAGCAATAGAGATAGCGAAGGGCATGGAACTTGGTGATCGCTGCATGAAAGAAAGGTTTGATAGAATCGAAGACAAGGAAGTTAAGATGATTCAGGACAAACCTAAGGAGGAATTGGAAGAATCCTTGGTGGCAATGGTAAGGAAAATGACCACTAATAATTCAAGAGCTAATGCTACGAGAGGGAGAGATACAGGATATGTGAACCAATATCAAAACCGTTGTCAGAAATGTGGCTGGTACAAACACAATGATAATTACAAGGAATGCCCCGCACCAGCTGTTGAGTGCTACAAATGTGGTTATCTAGGATATTTTGCTAAAGTTTGCAGAAATGTTCGTGGCAGGATGGGGAGGATCAGCAGGTACTCTTCCAACAGAATGATGAGAGGAAATGTAAGAGCTATTGAAGAGAATCAAGATCATGACGGCATGCTGACCGTTACTCAAAGTAATGCACAAGTACAAATACTCACTGTTTCTTCAACTCAACAAGGTAAAGGACCATGGGTGGACATGCAAATAAATGGCATATCTTTGCCAATCATGGTGGACACTGGATCCCCATACACCATGGTGGATGTCAAAACCTTTGTTGAAGTACTGTCTGGCAAGATGCAGGATATACAATGTACTGGCGTGAGAGCAACGGGATATGGGAAGACCCCCATAGACATTATTGGATGCACATGGATCAAGTTGAAGTTCAAAGAAAGGGAGACATACTGCAGACTCTATATAGCAAAGAATGGCTTGTCTTTAGTGGGCTGGGAGGACCAAGCTGTTCTAAGAGTCAGAATCCACCTGGGAGAAGAAATTCCCTCCTGAGTGTACTCAAGGACAAAGGTGACATGAAGGCTGTGTTAGCAAAACAATTTCCCAGAGTGTTCAATGAAAAGATTGGACTATTAGAAGGATTTCAACATAGGATAGTCCTCAACAGAGGAGTTGTACCTATCCTTCCTGGTTTCCCTCTGCCCGCCTCCCCTTGTCCCGATTGGTCCGTTTAAAAAAAAAAAAAAGGAAACACAGGCCGTGGCAAGGGTCTGCTGTAGGCAGACCCCGCCATTTCCAGCGAGGCCAGGTCCAGGTAAGGAGTCGGGATAAGCAAGTGTTGTGAGCACAAGGGTTTCCTCAATTTTTTAAGGGGGCTGTGGTATGTGAGGAGAGATACAGCAGAAAAAAACGTACATATACCACTAGCTACCCACCTCTAACACACCGAAAGGTGGCTACTTGTCAGAAATTTACCTCACAGTAGGAATTTCATAGGATTATATCTCCCACCATAGACAAAGAAATGTGTTTAGCATATTTTAATTATTATATCAAACAACATGGTAAACAACATAAAAAAACCTATTTCCAGCGTTCGTTATTTGTAGAAACACAAATGGGCGGAAGAAGCAGACACCAAAACATTTGCAATGTACATTTAGCGTGATGTTAGTAATGGTGTATTTTGATCGCATTTTCAATTATACAATAACATGGCATAATAGCGTCAACATTTGAATATGTTTCTAGGGAGAAGGACAACACTGTTGCAGTTTAAAGCTCGTCAGTGAAGTCCAACGCCCCGTCTTCAGGACGCGATAGGTTAAAGAAACACGTTACACTGGCAACATGGCGCCTATGTGTCAGTGTAGTGACCTAAAAAGATAAATAAAAATTGTTTTACTCAAACATGATAAAAACGGTGATGGTGGTGTTTGTGTGCATACAAAACAAGTAGCCAGGTTGCTAACCTTAAAAGTGATTTCTTTTGGTGTGATGGGCAAAGCGATTGCATGAATCAATTTAATTGAGGCGGCAGACCAGTCCGTCTTAAGAATTCAGGCTGTAAATCAATACTTACATTTATTTAGATTTTTGTTGAAACAAGTAACATATTGAACCAACAATAGTTACATTTTGATATATGAATCAATCATATTTACCACTTTATATGTAAGGCAGGGATTTTTGTTTCAAGTCCTGCAGAAAAATGTCAGTGGTTTACCGAGTTTCTATGGTATTCCGGATACTACATGTCCCATAATGCATCATGGAATCTAAAATAAATGCGAAAAGCCTTTCAATTTCACAGGTTTCACCTGATTTCCGTTTCTTTCAAACATTTAAGTGGCAGGGAGTAACACTTACTTGGCCATAATGATCCCCAAGGCTGTCTTGCATTGTTATATATTGGGTTAGATATTTTAAACCGCTTGCGTGTCAGTGAATGGCTCTGTGTGGGAGACAAAGGCACCAGAGAGTACAATTAGACTCTCTGTACGTTTTTGAGCAACAATCAAGTGTGGCATGGATTTCAAAGCAGGCTTACCTGTCGTGTGTGCATTCGCCTTCACAGAATCGCTTTACCCCGTGGCTTTTTCCTTGGTTGAATACTGGTGTAAGCCAAATGTCATTCGTTAACATCGAAAGAGGACTGCCAAGGCCAGTCCATTTGTGTGTGTAATAGAGGAAGGACTTTCCTCAGTATTAGAAAGGGGTCGGCCATTTTTGAGTGTATATGGATCCCGTGAAGGTATACTTAACACTGCAGTAATAATGATCTGCTTGCTAGTTCTCAGTAAGGGGGTGTGTATAGTGTGTCAAATACATTTTTTCTTATAGAGCAAATTTGTGCACACAATGATTATGCATTATATGACAATTTTAGACAAGGCATCACCCTCCAGCAGACATGATAGACATAAATGGCAATGAGATCATATTTCATTAACCCCCCACTGGTTGTCTGAGCTATTAGTGGATAAACAGACTCCACTCTACGGCAATATTTAGACCGGACTGGACTGTATTGAGATTATAAATCCATTTTTGCTCCATTTTTTTAAGGAACAGATCCCTATTCCCTCCCCGTGGGAGAGCTTTAGATGTCTCAATAACAAACCAAAATATATCTTCGCATGTGTGTTTCGCTTGTAAATAATGGGCCACCAATGGTTTATCCGGGGTACCATTCCGTATGGCTGAGCGATGTTCGCCAATTCGTAATTTCACTGACCTGATCGTTTTGCCTATATAGATTAACCAACAAGGGCATTTTATCCCATAGATCACCCATTTAGTCAAGCAATTTGAGAAGGATTGGTATTTCCATAGCCTGTCATACAGATCAATCTGTTTCAAATTCTTGGTCAAATGGCAGACTGAACAATGTCCGCAAGCATATGCATTCTGTGTTGTAGGTGTCTAGTATCTGGTGGTTGACACAATGACTGAGACAGCCCTGCCCAAAACTGGTATGACTGCAGTGTGGAGTGTTGAATGGCTGGGTACTTGTCCCAATACACATAACTTGTTGTGAGTGTCTGGAGAGAAGTGATTGGCCTGAATGCACTATGCACCTGATTGGCTGCCTGCCTGCATGAATGCCCTTAGTCATGATTGGATGCTTGAGTGTGACCCAGCAGAATGAATGGGAGATCAACTATTATATCTGGGGGCCTCTCACTGCTAGAATTTGTGTTCAGAAGCTGAAGTCCACTACGACGAGTAACTGGAATAACTGAAGCTTGACCTGGAAGCCCTGCTAGAAGAGAAGAATTGCTGTTGATCTCCTTCACAATCTGAAAGCTGCTGTGCCTCCAAGGACTGACCCAGAGAGAACCTGGTAAGGCGCCCTCTTCCCGTGCTACGAGGGTCCATCGTGCACCAGCTGATATTTGGCAAAGCTCCCTGGTAGACAGACCTACGACAGGCTGCCGACCGGAGGCGGGGACTGCCGCGGAATCCCAAAGAGAAGCGGCCGGACTGTTGTCCACCACTGTCGACGACCGCCGTTGCCGACTGGAGCCGCCGTGCTCCCGTTTGCCTAAGAACTTCATTTGATCCACGGACGCTCTCGTCTGCATTGTCGCCCGCTTTATCCTTCTGGAGAAGGCCCGACCGTCGACGCGCCAAGGAGCATACGCCAGTGGGTTTCCTGCCTCCTAAAGACCACAGAGACGCTGACGACTCAACGCCCTTGCTGGGCCACAGTTCATCATCATCTCTTTGCGGTCCAGAACTATCGTCACCGAGGTGCCCCACACGCCTCTTCCTTGCAGGACGCCAACGCTCCATCATCTGCGAGCACCGCTAGGAACGAAGCTGCCACTTCACTGCTGTAGTTCACCCTATTCTCCGTTGGACGTTTGACGACCAGTGACTCCTGCCTTAAAGGGATGGCACTCAAGAAGGGCCGTCGATTTCCCGTCGAGGTGGATTCTGGATATAATGCAGTATAATATTCATATATGTTATACCCCTGGTACACACAACCTAGTAGCTGATTGTCTTCCAGATTGCCAGTCAACTATGAAAATGTGACAGAATCCATGGAGGAAGATATCATTGCCACTGTAAACCCAGGCATCGCCAAGGAAGTGTGGAAAAATATGACTGACACTGATCTAGAACAAGTAGAGATTAGGAAAGCCATAGCCAATGACTGGGAAGAGTATGAGCAAAGTCTTGGAGATTTTGCACAAATTAAGGAAGAATTATCAACAGACTCAGAACACATCTATAGGGGTGATCGTATAATTCCTCCTGTATAAGTGAGAAACAAATTACTTGCTTTGGCTCACGAAGGACACCTAGGAAGGAGTTTAACACAGAAGAGGGTAAGAAGTAGCTATCGGTGGCCGAGCATGTGGAGAGAAGCAGAAGAAATGGTTAAGAATTGCACAGCATGTGTCATGATGCCTACCCCCGGAGCACCAGGCCAGGCCCAGCACCCCCGGGAGCAGGCATCACGCCCCCGGGTAAAAGCCCAGCGGCCCTTTATAGGGGCTCTTTGGACTATGTCCTGGCGCCGTTGGCGCCAGGCTCATGTTGGACATCAGTCCTGGCGCCATAGGCGCCAGGCTCATAAGGGGAAGTGTTTGGTGCACTTACCTGAAGCAGACCATGCTGCACACTTACCTGATGCAGACCATGCTGCATGAAGAACCAAGCCAAATGAGGCTTAGGAGGGACTGTTTTTCTGAAGGAACTATTTTGTTACTTGGGTGGGGCTGTGGAAGAATACTCACCTGGAACTTCTTCCAAGGCTATTTAAGCCACGCCCGGACAGCCACACGTGCTTCGCGTTGTTCTGCATCCCAGCAGCTGAACGCTCACCATGTCTGCTCCTGCACCTGGACTTCAGCCACGCCCGCCTCGAACCTGGAACACCTGTAAGGAATAAGAGAAGAGAAAGGTGAAAACCAAGAACTTATTCAACCTTCTTACCTGCATCCGGAATCTTCACACCAGCATTCCTGAAGGAAGACTTCCATTTAAAAGCACCGCGTTGCTCGCTGCAGCGCCACGCTTCACTCACCTGTTCCCGAGACGCCGCCCGGCTCCATCGCGGCTCTCAGCACCGGTCGCCACATCTCTGCACCTAGGGAAGAGAAGAAGAGACAAAAGGTGAGCAAGGGAACACAAGAGGAAAGCCGACTTTTCAGCCATATTACTTACCGGCTTTTCTTGGTGAACCATTCCACATCTCGGGTCGGCGCCGCATCTTTGGCAGGTACCGCACCCCGGCCCCTATGGGGAAAGGACAAAAGACATTACTAGGGAATTATAAAGACATTTAGAGGGGTCGCCCTCATCACTAACTCACCTGATTTTACCACCGGCAATTTAACTCCTCAACGCATCGCCTTTGTTCTGCACCTGAAATAAAGGACGGATCACAGGTTAGGAAAAACAACATAAAAGGAGACTCACACTTGAACTTTTGCATCTTCATACTTACGGCGTATCGCTCAGAAAAGTCAAGTGGATTTACCAGCGCCATTCTGAAAACCAGTGAAGTAACTGGACGAACGCGCGCCCCTGCACCAGAAGCAGGATGGAGAGTTCATCCTTCCAAACCATAAGGTGAGCTTAAATCGGGGGTTTTGGAGGAAGTCAGAGAAGAAGGAAGGAGGAAAGGGGGGAGCAAGCACACTATTCAGCAGACAGTTAATCCCCTTTCTCATCTGCAGAAGGGTATTCCTACGGGCCAGACAAGCAAGATTTGGGGGTCCTGTTCAATCGGTGGTCCGAATTCTGCGCATCACGCTTGAAGAGGCCAGAGCAAACCAGACCAGACCAGCGCCTCCGTGGGAGCCAGGTGAGCGTTACAGAACGCGAAGCCTTCCTACAAATTCTCACCCAGGCGCTATGGAAACTTCTGAGACTGACCAGTTGGCCCAACTACTGGGGGAATTACGGGCCGAAGTACACGCCGCTCGTCAAGAGACTAATGCTCTCAGGAGGGAAGTGATTGTAACTAAGGAAAGAGCTGATGACCTGGCTAGACAGCTTTTGCAAGGTCAAGCTGGACAAACTCCTTTACCCGGTTCCAGAGGGAACCCCGCTCCTGTGCTTTCCAGTAACCCGGTGCAGATTAATCTGCCTGGAAACATGCGCTGGCCCCACCCGAACGCTTTGCTGGGGACCCCAAACGATTCGCCGTATTCATGAATCAGTGTCGTTTGCATTTCCTGTGCAGACCTGGGGCCTTCCCTAATGACCAGACCAAGGTAGCCTTTGTATTGTCATATCTCAGCGGCAGTGCTGCCTATTGGTCAGTTCCACTGGTAACTCAAGATGACCCGATTCTTCGTGATTTTCAAGGATTTCAAGCAAGCATGGAAAGGTTATTTGCTCGTCACTCCCAGGGGCAGGCTCTAGATGACAAACTTCTATCTCTGCGACAGGGCAATCAAGACCTCCTTTCCTACATTGCAACCTTTAATAGACTAATTGTGGAAACTGGGTGGCCAGAGGATAAAAGAATCGCATTATTTTATCGAGGTCTACGCGGAGAACTTAAAGATGTCCTGGCCCAAGTTGTAAATCCGCCCCAAGAATGCTCAGAATATGTAGACTTAGTTGTCCAATTGGATCACAGACTGCAAAACAGAAAAGCAGATCGGTCCAAGTTTGAGACCCGGGTGTTAGTCAAGAACCACGCTAACCTCAAGGGGGCTGAAGCCTCTGAGCCAATGCAAATCGGAGGAGTTAAAGGACCTTTAACTCAAAAGGAACGTGAAAGAAGACGGCAGATGCACTTATGTCTTTATTGTGGATCCTCTGGACACTTTCTACGAGATTGCCCGGCAAGACCGCCCAGGAAGGTGGTAGGAGCCGCTGATAAAATCCATGAAACCTCTGTATCGGGAAACGACCCCGCCCGACAAGCGTAGGGGTCCGCTTGCCGAGCTTGAAAACGAACTCTCAGACCTCGCATTTCACTGTGCCAATGGTCCTCGTAGATCCGGAACAGCCTAAGCGGTTGCATGCAATAAAGGCATACATCGATAGTGGGGCTATAGGAAACTATGTGGATCGTGAATTGGTCTCCAGGATTAACCTCCCTCTGCGTCCTAAAACCAGCAAAGATGTCATCACCACAGTTGATGGAACCGAAATTGCCTCGGGACCGATAACACATTCCAGAGCTGAGGTGACACTTTTAGGTCCGGACGGCCATCGGGAGGCAGTTGTGTTTGATGTAATCAAGGCTCCACAGTTTCAGGTTATTCTCGGAATCCCTTGGTTAGAGACACATAATCCTCGAATTGATTGGCGAGCGAAGAGAATAACCTTTCCGGAGTGTGCACGAACCTGCTACCCAGAAAATCTGAAGATCAGTCTAGCATCAGTAATCTCTGTCTCCATGCAACTACCTCCAGAATACCAAGACTTTCAGGACGTCTTCCAAAAGGAACAGGCCAACACGTTACCTCCTCACAGATCGTACGATTGCCAAATCAATCTGGTGCCCGGTGCACAACCCCCTTGTAGCAGGATTTATGCCCTTACTGAGCCGGAGAATCTGCATTTGAAATAATATTTAGATCAATACCTAGCCAATGGTTTCATTTGCCCGTCAAAGTCTCCGGCATCCTCGGCTTTGTTCTTCGTGCCAAAAAAAGAACGCGACCTTAGAACTTGTATCGATTACCGTGCATTGAACCAGATAACTGTTAAAAATTGTTACCCTCTGCCTTTGATCCCTGAACTCCTTGACCAGGTGAAGGACGCTTGCATATACACCAAGTTAGATCTCCTGGGAGCTTATCATCTGGTACGAGTAAAAGAAGGCAACGAATGGAAAACGGCCTTCCGTACAAAATATGGACTATTCGAATACCAGGTGATGCCTTTCGGGTTGTGCAACACGCCTGCTGCCTTCCAATTCTTCATGAACGATGTCCTTCGGGAACTCATCGATGTCTGTGTTGTCGTGTATATCAATGACATTCTGGTGTACTCCTCTTCGGAATCAGATCACAGAAAACATGTCAGGGCCGTCCTTGAGAAATTGCGCCAGCACAAACTGTTTGGAAAGCTGGAAAAATGCGTTTTCCATACCACCGAGGTTGAGTTTCTTGGATTTATCCTGACACCTAAAGGGGTCCGGATGGACTCACGAAAAGTGGATGCCATCCTCAAATGGCCATCACCTAGTTTGGTGAAAGGTGTCCAAAGCATGCTTGGTTTTGCCAATTTTTTTCGCAGGTTTATCCCAGAATTTTCACGGGTGGTGCAACCCATCACTGCACTCTTGCGGAAGAATAAACGTTTTGAATGGACCGAGGAAGCTGAACAGGCCTTTCAGGAATTAAAAGCTAAATTTACGTCCGCACCTATTTTGAAACACCCGCGTCCTGATCTCCCATATATAGTCGAAACCGACGCATCCAGTTTAGCCATGGGAGCTGTCCTTTCTCAGAGAGACCCCGAAACCAACCAACTGCACCCTGTAGAATTTTGGTCCAGAAAGTTCTCGCCGCTGGAGATAAATTATGCAATCACCGAAAAGGAATTATTAGCCATTAAGTCCGCCTTTAAGGCTTGGCGGCATTATCTTCTTGGTGCCAGGCATACCATCACCGTGATCACTGATCACCGAAATTTACAATATTTAAAAACTACCAAGGCTCAGTCTTCACGACAGCTCTGATGGGCTTTATTGTTTGCTGAGTTCGATTTTGTAATCACTTACCGTCCCGGCTGTAAGAATGGCAAAGCGGACGCGCTATCTCGAATTGGAATGGGAGAAAAGGACACAAACGCAGAACTTGTGCCGATAATTCCCGAACAAAGAATCTTGGGGATAACCACTTTACAAACCCTTAAAGACTTTCAAGCACGGGTAAAACTATTCCTGGACTCTTCAGCCTTGCAGGATTGGATCAAAAGGGGGTCTGCCTTTTCAATCAACGATGGCTTACCTTACTTCCAAGGACGTTTATTTTTGCCAGAAAAGGAATTGCAAGAACTGGTTATTTCCCGTCATCACGATACTCTGATGGAAGGACATCCTGGCATTGCCAAAACAGAGGAAAAAATTAAACGACAATTCTGGTGGCCGACCTGACAAAAGGATATTAAATCTTTTGTGATGTCCTGTGGAGTTTGTGCCCAAAACAAAGGTCAAAAAACAAAACCCGCCGGTCTTCTTCAACCCTTAGATATCCCACCAGCACCTTGGCACACCTTGTCACTAGATTTTATCACGGACCTGCCCTCTTGTAATGGATACAATACTATTCTGGTTGTGGTGGATTTATTTTCCAAGATGGCCCATTTTATTCCGTTGAAAGGATTACCTTCAGCTTTTGTTCTTGCCAAGGAATTCCTCGAAAATATCATCCGTCTGCACGGATTTCCGTCCATACTAATCTCCGATCGGGGAAGCCAGTTTATTTCTCATTTTTGGAAAAAGTGTTGTCAACTGGCACAAATCGACGTAAGACTCTCAACCAGCCACCACCCACAGACCGATGGTCAGACGGAGAGAACGAACCAGACCCTTGAACAATATCTACGATGTATGTTGCACCAATCGGAGGGTAAATGGAAGGATATTTTATGGGTGGCTGAATATGCATACAATAACTCGATACACTCGGGAACTGGTCAGAGCCCCTTTTATACGCTATATGGACATCACCCTCGTACTTCAGACTTGGATTCACCTTTGAGCCTCGAAATGCCCGCAGTGGACCATTTGCATTCTACGATTACTCAAGCCTTCAAGGATGCTACTGCACACTTACAACATGCGAAAGGGAAATACAAAAAGAATGCGGATCTGCATCGAAAGGAGGCGCCTCCATACCAAATAGGGGATCAAGTATGGTTGGCTACCAAACACTTATCGCTCAAGGGACCTCAGACTTTTAATCCAAGCTATTTAGGCCCTTACTCGATCATAGCTATAATTAACCTGTGGCAGTCAAGCTAGACCTACCAGCTAACATGCAGATTCACCCCGTTTTTCATGTGTCGCTTTTGAAACCAGTGCAACCAGGAACCAGATTAATAAAGCCACCAGAACCAATCCAGATATATGGGGAGCCTGAATTTGAGGCGAATAACATTTTGGACTCTAAGATCTCAAAATCAAAACTTTTCTATCTAATTGATTGGAAGGGGTACGGGCCTCAGGAAAGATCTTGGGAACCCAGCGACCATGTACATGCACCTCGGCTAGTAAAAAGGTTCCATCGGAATTTCCCGAACAAACCGAAACCTCCTGGGGAAACAACCTTGGGAGGGGCCTTGGGGGGGAGTGCTGTCATGATGCCTACCCCCGGAGCACCAGGCCAGGCCCAGGACCCCCGGGAGCAGGCATCATGCCCCCGGGTAAAAGCCCAGCGGCCCTTTATAGGGGCTCTTTGGACTCTGTCCTGGCGCCGTTGGCACCAGGCTCATGTTGGACATCAGTCCTGGCGCCATAGGCGCCAGGCTCATAAGGGGAAGTGTTTGGTGCACTTACCTGAAGCAGACCATGCTGCACACTCACCTGATGCAGACCATGCTGCATGAAGAACCAAGCCAAATGAGGCTTAGGAGGGACTATTTTTCTGAAGGAACTATTTTGTTACTTGGGTGGGGCTGTGGAAGAATACTCACCTGGAACTTCTTCCAAGGCTATTTAAGCCACGCCCGGACAGCCACACGTGCTTCGCGTTGTTCTGCATCCCAGCAGCTGAACGCTCACCGTGTCTGCTCCTGCACCTGGACTTCAGCCACGCCCGCCTCGAACCTGGAACACCTGTAAGGAATAAGAGATGAGAAAGGTGAAAACCAAGAACTTATTCAACCTTCTTACCTGCATCCGGAATCTTCACGCCAGCATTCCTGAAGGAAGACTTCCATTTAAAAGCACCGCGTTGCTCGCTGCAGCGCCACGCTTCACTCACCTGTTCCCGAGACGCCGCCCTGCTCCATCGCGGCTCTCAGCACCGGTCGCCACATCTCTGCACCTAGGGAAGAGAAGAAGAGACAAAAGGTGAGCAAGGGAACACAAGAGGAAAGCCGACTTTTCAGCCATATTACTTACCGGCTTTTCTTGGTGAACCATTCCACATCTCGGGTTGGCGCCGCATCTTTGGCAGGTACCGCACCCCGGCCCCTATGGGGAAAGGACAAAAGACATTACTGGGGAATTATAAAGACATTTAGAGGGGTCACCCTCATCACTAACTCACCTGATTTTACCACCGGCAATTTAACCCCTCAACGCATCGCCTTTGTTCTGCACCTGAAATAAAGGACGGATCACAGGTTAGGAAAAACAACATAAAAGGAGACTCACACTTGAACTTTTGCATCTTCATACTTACGGCGTATCGCTCAGAAAAGTCAAGTGGATTTGCCAGCGCCATTCTGAAAACCAGTGAAGTAACTGGACGAACGCGCGCCCCTGCACCAGAAGCAGGATGGAGAGTTCATCCTTCCAAACCATAAGGTGAGCTTAAACCGGGGGTTTTGGAGGAAGTCAGAGAAGAAGGAAGGAGGAAAGGGGGGAGCAAGCACACTATTCAGCAGACAGTTAATCCCCTTTCTCATCTGCAGAAGGATATTCCTACGGGCCAGACAAGCAAGATTTAGGGTTCCTGTTCAATCGGTGGTCCGAATTCTGCGCATCACGCTTGAAGAGGCCAGAGCAACCCAGACCAGTGCCTCCGTGGGAGCCAGGTGAGCGTTACAGCATGTGCCACAAGTGATAAATCAAAGGCTTTAAGGAAAACACCACTACAACCAGTGGAGGTTCCTAGGAGTGTATGGTCCAAGTTAGCAATCGATGTCATGGGACCATGTGAAAATCTCGAGTATGTGAAAATATGCATTATAGTACTGGTGGATTATACCTCCAAGTGGGTAGAGTGGGGAGTAGCAGAGGGGAGCATAACCACTGAGAAGATCCTTAATTTTTTAATTGAAGTTTTTAACAGGGAGGGTGATCCCAAAGAGTTAGTGTCTGATAATGGTTGCCAGTTCACATCATTGGAATTTCAAGGTTTCCTGAAGGATAGAGCTATTGAACACCTAACAACTTTGCTGTATCATCCTATTGCCAACGGACTTGTAGAAAGAATGAATACATTTGTAAAAAGTGTAATCCAGTTGGCCATTGCTAATTCCCTTCCGTTGAGAGAAACGCTTAAAGAAGCCCTATGTGCATATATATCTACCCCACATTCCACCACGAATATTGAACCATTCACCATGATGCGAGGCAGAGTAGCATCCAACCGACTGAGACCTGCCTGGATGTTCATGGACACAGGTGAAGCAAGGCTGGATATGGATCAAACATTAAGAAATGTGAAAGAGAAACAGGAGAGATACAAAAAGTATTATGATCGCAAGAATGGAGTGAAGGAAAAGCTCATCAAAGAGGGAGAGTGGGTTTGCATCAGAGAACCCAAGAAAACAATGAAAGGTGAATCCAGATTTAGGTCGCCACAGAGAGTGAAGAGTTGTCAAGGAAAGTCACTGGTGCTGGAGGATGGTAAAAGATGGTCTTGTGTCGACGTTCTAAGAATAGAAAAAGATTGTTATAGACCAAGTACGAGTAAGGACTTTAGTTTAAAGATACTCAGCCAGAGGAACAAGAACACTTACATGGGACCTGGCACCAGTAAGGACAACGACCATGAATTGTCTGATTTCATAAACAAGGAACCTGTAAACAGTGACTATGATGGAAGAAAAACAACCTTACAGGTGAAATCGGAAAATTATCCAAAACTTTAACAATGATTACTTCTACTACTAGTATTGACCAACCTCTTGACCTCATGTATCCTTTTTCACAATATTGTTTCAGCATATCCCTGTGCATTCTCTTTTTCTGTGTTTTTTTTTTGTCTTTTTCCTTTCTTTCTTTTGGGTTTCTCTTTATTCATCCTATATTTTCTTTTCTCCTTCTGTTTTCATTTGTTGTTTTTTTTCTTTCCTTCTATATAAGGGTGAGAGATTTTATAGTAGTCAGTTTATTGTTATGTAGAATGTTTGCTATAGAACCACTACACGTATTAGGAATTTGTGTGGTGGTTCTAGAACGGTTTGACGAAGGAGGCTTGCTGGTGGCGTACGCTCCGGGGGCTCGTAGTTATTAAACTACTTAAAATATAATACCCGCCTCCGACACTTTATTACACTTGGTCTCAAGGTACAAGTGAATCTATTATTGATTATATATATGCTGACCTGGGCACGTTCTCTCAAATTGAGAAATTTGAGGTGGTGAAACAGAATAATAGTGACCATCAAATGCCACCTCCAGACAAAAGTTTCTCAGAACATCCATCAGCAGTATACAGAATATCTTCAAGTTAACAATGCAAGTGTCATGATGCCTACCCCCGGGCATCAGGACCAAGGCCCTCAGCTCCGGGAGCAGGCATCCAGACATTTGTTTAAACCTCAGCAGCCCCGGCTAGGGGCTGTCTGGGTTCAGTCCTGGCGCCTTAGGCGCCAGGCTCATCATAGAAATCAGTCCTGGCGCCACAGGCGCCAGGCTCATAGACTTTACTTACCTGATGCAGACCATGCTGCAAAAGAGTCCAAGCCTACATGAGGCCTGGATGGGACTATTTGGTTACAGGGACTATTTTTACTCGGGCGTGGCTCTAGGGAACCTCTTACCTGGAACTACTTTGGAGGCTATTTAAACCACACCCGAACAGCAGCACATGCTTCGCGTTATTCTGCATCCAGCAGCGTGACGCTCACCGTGTCTGCAGCCAGCATCCAGTCTTCTGCCACGCCCGAGTGCCTGCAGCCAGCATCCAGTCTTCTGCCACGCCCGCCTCGAATCCGGAGCTCCTAGAATAAAGAAGAAGAAAAGGACAAAGTTAGAAAACAAACTTATTTCAAATTCCTCACCTAATTCCGGAACCATTTCATCTCTCGGACCTGGAAAGTACATCAGTCCTGCACGCGTCGCTTCGCCAGCTCCAGCACGGCACCATAATCACCAGTTCTCACAGCATCTTTCCATCCGGCACTGTCTCCATCATTTCTTCACCGTAATCCGGCACCTAGTGGACACAAGAAAAAACAAGGTGAGCCAAGGGAATCAACAAATACAACCTCTTACCACCATAGACTTACCACCGGCGGTATTATTCCATAACTCTCCACATTTTCATATGCCGAAAAACAACACGTTAACGCATGCAATAGTTACCGGACAGTGTTGGGTAACACAAACTCTTACCTGAACGCCAGCAGCAGCTAGGAGACCTTCTTCTCACGAACTCAGTTGCAACTTAAGGAAGGAAGGGGACAAGAGTGAACATCGGGCACATTGAACTCTTTGAACTTTATACTTACCAATCCCGCCAGGGACTTCAGAGTCAATACTTACTGGAACTCTCCCAACGCCTTGAAACCAGTGAAGTAACTGGTATCTACGTGCCCCTGCAAGACACGCAGGATGGAGAGCTCATCTTTTACGAACATAAGGTGAGGTTACTAAGGGGATATCGGAGGTGATTAGTGGGGGAGAGCGAGAACAGTTGGGAGGCCATCACTAAAACCCACAGGTGGTTAATCCCTGTCTCCACTTGCAGGAAAATACTTTTTCGGGTCCAGCAGACAAGACTAGGCGGGCCAGTCCAGACAGTCATCTCTGCACTACGCATCACGTTGAAGGAGACCGCAGCTGTCCAGGTCCGATCGACATCCCTGTGGGGTCCAGGTGAGCATAACAGAACGCAAAGCCTCTCTACAAATACCCACCAGGGTGTTATGGAAAACTCAGAAACCGACCAACTGTCCCAATTATTGGGGGAACTTAGGGCGGAAGTACATGCCGCTCGCCAAGAGACTAATGCCCTCAGGAGAGAACTGATTGTCTCAAAGGAGCGCAAGGATGATCTGGCTAGGCAACTACTGCAAAACCAAGCTGGGCAAACGCCCCTACCTGGATATGGGGGAAACTCAACCCCCGTTTCATCAAGCAATCCAGTGCAAGTGGTTTTACCAGGAAATATTCCGTTAGCTCCACCCGAACGCTTTGCTGGGGACCCCAAAAGGTTTGCCGTGTTTATGAACCAATGCAGCTTGCACTTTTTATGCAGACCGGGAGCCTTTCCAAATGACCAAGCCAAAGTAGCCTTTGTATTGTCATATCTTAGTGGCAGCGCAGCGGATTGGTCCATTCCATTAGTCAACCAGGATGATCCTCCTCTCCGGGATTTTCAGGGTTTTCAAAGGAGCATGGAAAAACTATTCGCCAGACACTCACAGGGTTAAGCCCTGGACAACAAACTTTTATCCTTGCAACAAGGTAACCAGGATCTTCTAACCTATATTGCAACCTTCAATAGGTTGGTGGTGGAAACCGGGTGGCCGGAGGAAAAAACGAATTACATTGTTTCATCGTGGACTTCGGGGAGAACTCAAAGATGTCTTGGCTCAAGTTGTGAACCCACCTCAGGATTGCACAGAATTTATAGGCTTAGTGATCCAGCTAGACCACCGACTTCAGAACCGAAAGACTGATCGAGCTAAGTCCGAGAACCGGGTATTGGTTAAACCCAACGTTTCCCCCAAAGGAACAGATGCATCTGAACCTATACAGATCGGGGGTGTTAAAGGACCCTTAACTCAAAAGGAAAGAGAAAGAAGACGACAGATGCAGTTGTGTCTGTACTGTGGAACCTCAGGACATTTTCTACGGGTTTGACCAACAAAACCACCCACGAAGGTGGTAGGAGTTGCTGATAAAAGCCACATAGAGCCTGATTCGGGAAACGACCATGCCCGACAAGTGTAGAGGTCCACTTGCCGAGCTTAAAGAAGGACACTCAGACCTCGCATCCGATCATCCCAATGGTCCTACTTGATCCCAGGCAGCCATCACGTATGCACACAGTAAGGGCATACATAGATAGCGGGGCCGTAGGAAACTATATGGACCACGAATTGGTGTCAAGGATGAATCTACCTCTTTGCAAAAAGACCACTTTGGATGTCATCACCACAGTTGATGGAACGGAGATTGCCTCGGGGCCTGTAACTCATTCCACTACAGAGATGACACTGTTGAGTCAAGATGGGCATCGAGAGACTATTGTGTTTGATCTAATCAAAGCCCCACAGTTCCAGATAATACTGGGGATGCCATGGTTGGAAACACATAATCCTTGTATAGATTGGCGAGAGAAGAGAATAACCTTCCCCGATTGTGCACACACCTGTTACCCGGAGAAAACTTTGAACAAAGGCCTGGCTATAGTCGTTAACCCAATCGTGCAGTTACCTCAGGAATACCAAGAATTTCAGGATGTTTTTCAAAAAGAACAGGCCAATACATTACCTCCTCACAGATCATACGATTGTCAAATCGACCTCTGACCCGGTGCACAACCCCCATGCAGTAGAATCTATGCCCTCACGGAACCTGAAAATCGTCACCTACGGCAATACTTGGACCAATACCTTGCCAATGGCTTTATTCGTCCTTCCAAGTCTCCTGCATCCTCAGCTTTATTCTTTGTGTCAAAAAAGGAAGGTGACCTTAGAACGTGCATAGATTACCTTGCATTAAATCAGATTACGGTAAAAAACCGATACCCATTGCCTCTAATCCCCGAATTACTAGACCAAGTAAAGGATGCTTGTATCTTCACTAAGTTAGAACTCCGAGGGGCATATCATCGGGTACGTGTCAAGAAAGGCGACAAATGGAAGACTGCCTTTCGCACCAAGTACAGATTATTCGAATATCAGGTGATGCCCTTCGGGTTGTGCAATGCACCAGCAGCCTTCCAGTATTTTATGAACGATGTCCTTCGTGAACTCACTGACGTCTGTGTCGTCGTATACATAGATGATATTCTAGTGTACTCCTCCTCAGAATCAGACCATGTTAAGCATGTGCGTGCAGTCCTTGAGAAACTACGCCAGTTATATGCAAAATTGGAAAAATGTGTTTTTCATGCTACGGAAGTTGAATTTCTTGGATTTATCCTGACTCCAAAAGGAGTCCGAATGGACTCTCGAAAGGTGGACGCAATTCTCAAGTGGCCATCACCCAGTCCAGTCAAAGGGGTACAAAGCATGCTCGGATTTGCTAATTTCTACCGCAGATTCATTCCGGACTTCTCCCATGTTGTACACCCCATCACAGCACTTTTGCGAAAAAACAAACGCTTCTTGTAGACCGAAGAGGCTGAAAAGGCCTCCAGGAGCTGAAAGCGAAATTCACATCAGCACCTGTCTTAAAGCATCCACGCCCTGAGCTTCCATACATAGTAGAAACTGATGCATCCAGTTTAGCCATGGGAGCTGTCCTGTCGCAGAAGGATCCTGAAACCGGTCAACTTCACCCAGTAGCGTTTTGGTCCAGAAAGTTCTCAGCACCTCAGTTAAACTGTGCGGTTACCGATAAAGAACTATTAGCCATCAAATCCACCTTTAAGGCTTGGCGGTACCATCTTCTTGGTGCCAGGCATACTATTACCGTAATCACCGATCACCGGAACCTGCAGTATTTAAAAACAGCCAAAGCCCAATCATCGCAACAACTTCGATGGGCATTGTTCTTTGCCGAATTTGATTTCGTGATCACTTATCGACCAGGCTGCAAAAATGGCAAAGCAGATGCCTTATCCCGAATAGGCATGGGAGAAGCATATGCAAACCCGGAACCGGTGCCAATAATTCCCGAGCAAAGAATTCTTGGCATAACTTCTCTACAGACACTAGAAGATATTCATTAAAAAATCCAACAACTCTCCTATCAAGCAACCCTGCAGGACTGGGTAAAGAAAGGCCCGGACTACTCAGTCGTCAATGACCTACCTTACTATCAAGGACGACTATTTCTACCACACAAGGAAATACAAGAACTAGTCATCTCCAATTACCATGACACCCTGATGGAAGGGCACCCAGGTATCGCAAAAACTGAAGTGAAAATTAAGAGACAGTTCTGGTGGCCCACTTGGCGAAAAGATGTAAAGTCATTTGTGATGTCTTGTGGCATTTGCGCCCAAAACAAAAGCCAGAAGAAAAAACCTGCTGGCCTTTTACAACCTTTGGATATTCCACCTACACCATGGCACACCTTGTCTTTAGACTTTATTACAGATCTACCTCCATGTAATGGATTTAACACCATCCTAGTTATTGTGGATCTTTTTTTCCAAGATGGCCCACTTTATTCCTTTAAAAGGGTTACCTTCTGCTTCGATTCTCGCCAAGGAGTTCCTCGAAAACATTGTTCGATTACACGGATTCCCTTCCGTATTAGTTTCTGACCGAGGTAGTCAATTTATCTCGCATTTTTGGAAGAAATGTTGTCAACTGGCACAAATCGACATGAGGCTATCAACAAGTCACCATCCCCAGACCGATGGTCAGACAGAAAGGACCAACCAGACCCTTGAACAGTACCTACCCTGGATGCTACACCAGACCGAAAGCAATTGGAAAGATATTTTATGGGTTTCCGAGTACGCATACAATAACTCTGTACATTCAGGAACTGGACAAAGCCCTTTTTATACCATATATGGACATCACCCTCGAACCTCAGAACTCGATTCACCTCAGCACTTAGAAATGCCCGCAGTTAGTCATTTGCACTCTACTATTACACAAGCCTTTAAGGAAGCCACAGAACATTTGAAACAAGCAAAAGAGAAATACAAGAAAAATGCTGATCAACATAGAAGTAAACTCCACAATACCAGATTGGGGATCAAGTTTGGCTGGCTACAAAACATATACCTCTGAAGGGAACTCAGACTTTTAATCCTAGATATTTGGGACCTTACACCATTAAGGCCATTATCAACCCGGTGGCCGTCAAATTGGAATTACCCTTTAATATGCAAATTCATCCTGTCTTTCATGTTTCACTTCTAAAATCAGTTCAACCAGGGACAAGATTAACCAAACCACCTGACCCCATCTTGATAGATGGGGAACCTGAATTCGAGGTAAAAAATATCCTGGACTCCAAGATGATTAAATCAAAACTTTTTTATTTGATCGATTGGAAGGGCTATGGACCACAAGAAAGATCATGGGAGCCTAGCGACCACGTTCATGCACCTCGGTTGGTGAAAAGATTCCATCGGAACTTCCCAGACAAACCGGGGCCGGGGGGAAGAACAACTGCATCCAGACATTTGTTTAAACCTCAGCAGCCCCAGCTAGGGGCTGTCTGGGTTCAGTCCTGGCGCCATAGGCGCCAAGCTCATAGACTTTACTTACCTGATGCAGACCATGCTGCAAAAGAGTCCAAGCCTACATGAGGCCTGGATGGGACTATTTTGTTACAGGGACTATTTTTACTCGGGCGTGGCTCTAGGGAACTTCTTACCTGGAACTACTTTGGAGGCTATTTAAACCACACCCGAACAGCAGCACAAGCTTCGCGTTATTCTGCATCCAGCAGCGTGACGCTCACTGTGCCTGCAGCCAGCATCTAGTCTTCTGCCATGCCCACGTGCCTGCAGCCAGCATCCAGTCTTCTGCCACTCCCGCCTCGAATCCGGAGCTCCTAGAATAAAGAAGAAGAAAAGGACAAGGTTAGAAAACGAACTTATTTCAAATTCCTCACCTAATTCCAGAACCATTTCATCTCTCGGACCTGGAAAGTACATCAGTCCTGCACGCATCGCTTCGCCAGCTCCAGCACGGCACCATAATCACCAGTTCTCACAGCATCTTTCCATCCGGCACTGTCTCCATCATTTCTTCGCCGTAATCCGGCACCTGGGGACACAAGAAAAAACAAGGTGAGCCAAGGGAATCAACAAATACAACCTCTTACCACCATAGACTTACCACCGGCAGTATTATTCCATAACTCTCCACATTTTCATATGCCGAAAAACAACACGTTAACGCATGCAATAGTTACCGGAGAGCGTTGGGTAACACAGACTCTTACCTGAACGCCAGCAGCAGCTACGAGACCTTCTTCTCACGAACTCAGTTGCAACTTAAGGAAGGAAGGGGACAAGAGTGAACATCAGGCACATTGAACGCTTTGAACTTGATACTTATCAATCCCGCCAGGGACTTCAGAGTCAATACTTACCGGAACTCTCCCAACGCCTTCAAACCAGTGAAGTAACTGGTATCTACGCACCCCTGCAAGACACGCAGGATGGAGAGCTCATCTTTTACGAACATAAGGTGAGGTTACTAAGGGGATATCAGAGGTGATTAGTGGGGGAGAGTGAGAACAGTTGGGAGGCCATCACTAAAACCCACAGGTGGTTAATCCCTGTCTCCACTTGCTGGAAAATACTTCTTCGGGTCCAGCAGACAAGACTAGGCGGGCCAGTCCAGACAGTTATCTCTGCACTACGCATCACGTTGAAGGAGACCGCAGCTGTCCAGGTCCGATTGACACCCCTGTGGGGTCCAGGTGAGCGTAACAGCAAGAACGCGGTTTAGCTGGAATCAGAAATTGTTGAATCTCTTTAATGAAAATATCATAGAAGTTCAATCTAAAACCGAGAAGGTTCTTAATACATCTGAGAATAATTACATTGATGCCTTGCAAATATTTAAGATTCACGCAATATCCTTGAATGCTGGGAACATCTATAAGAACAAACACACAAACACACATTTGACTCGAGAAAGCAGAAAACAAGTGCTTTTGAGACCTGTTCATAAAAGACCAGTCTTTTTAGGATCCCTAAAATGTAGATATAATAACTGTCGGGGATCCAAATAGATCGAACTTTATCAAACAGATGGCGAGATGATGTTGAGAGCCATTTTTGACAAAAATTCAGCACAGATATGGGATTATTTAAATTTAGCTACTCACAATACACAACTCCCAGTTCAAATTAATGGAGTCACAAATGAACAATGGATGTGTCACTACACACAATTTTATGCAAGCCCACTTGCCAGTTTGAACGAACAGTCATTGTCTCTCGTTTCGACCTTTCATCTAGAGTTGCATGAGGAAGAGGTTTTATACTATATGAATAGATCAAGCAATTCTCGTGCCCCAGGCCCACCTTCATAGCAGAATGTTTAAACAACATCCTGAGGCTTGGGCAACCATCCTTTGTAATATCATTCAAGATGTTCTTGCCACTGGTAAAATTCCAAGCTTCTGGAGTCGCTCTATAATAGTTCCAATCTTCAAGACGGGTGAATGGTCGTCTCCTTCCAATTATTGACTGATTGCCCTTCTTGATGCTCTGGGTAAAATCTTTTCTAGATTTATTTAAAGAGACTAATCTTTGGGCAATTCAAAATCAACAAAGAAATCGTTTTCAGACTGGTTTGTGGCAGGTTTGGGGACAGCCATCAATTTGTACACCATAACTGCCATTTATCATAATCATTTTGTGACTGGGCAACCACTTTACATGGCCTTTTAGATTTTCAGGCTGCATTCGACTCGATCTCGAGAGAGATATTATTCCAGAAATTGAAAATAGCGAATTGTCCTGGTAGAAGCCTTTCCTACTAATACTGAAGTTAAAGTAAGAATCTCCATGAAGGGTGATTTGACTTTGTTGATTCCAACACATCGAGGGCTAAGGCAGGGATGCATCCTTGCCTCAGCAGTCTTTAATTTTTTCATCATGGACCTGAGCGAGGAATTTGAGAACATTAATATTGATGCTCCTAAAATGTGTGAACAACAAATTGCGGCTCTCTAAGACTTGGATGACCTTGTTTTGGTGTCAAAGACACCCCAAGGTCTCCAACGATTGCTAGATGCTCTATCTAAGTATGCTGTTCAAAACTTATTAACAACCAATTTGAACAAAAAAAAAATCATGATATGTAACAACAAGAAAGGTAATGTAAAATACATGAAATGTATTGCTTGGAGATTGTACCGCAGTACACATATTTGGGAGTAATTCTGAGCAATACCATGACAGATAAACCATATCTCATAAATCTCGAAACAAAACTGGCCACGGCAATAGCGCAATCACTCATTGTTCAAGCAGAATATGGGAAATGTTCCCTTAACCCTGTCATTACATTGCATAGACAAAAAAAGTTACTCCTATTTCACTTCATGGGATTGAGGGTAAGATATTTACTCAAATGATGTGGCAGAAAATTGAAGGTCAATATTGGCGGCGTGTTTTAGGGCTTCCCAATTTCATACCAGTTGTGTGGATGCAATATGTAATAGGTTTAATCTCATTGTTCTCCAGATATTTGTGGCAAATTATTTGTTTATTCAGAAAATGTCCATTGGCTCCTGATTCGAACATGCTGTTGATTATTCTGTCCAAATATATGTTGACCACTATGCATTCATTTGTACAGAAATTGAATGATAACGTTACTGAGACTTTAATTCTAGCAGAAATATCCTTACATGTCCTAATGGAAAATCCAAACTTAGCAAAAACCAAATTGTTCCAAAATGATTGGATTTGCACTAGGGAAAAGTGCCAAAAGTATAAGGACTTAAAAAAGATTTAATGGCCAACAAAAGAATACAGAATAGACGTAGTCAGGTCTTTCATCATGAAAATGCATGTCGATTCTGTTTCAACATTGTGAACAAAGAAACACTGCAACATTTATTAACTAATTTCCAATGCTAAATGATTTACGCACATTGCACTTTAAAAAATTTAAAAAATTGTTTACTGAGCACTGCGCAGTCACTTGTGATCAGATGTGGATTATTATATTCACTGGTCATCTGACTTCATTCCGAATTGCTGCTTTAAACTTCCTGTATGTACAGAAATTAACATAACTTGATTTTATGAATAATTACTTTAGTTTAAGGTGCTTTCAAGAATTGACTTGTAAAGAACAGATATGACCTTGGTGAACAAGGTGAATGAGTTTACTGTTTTTAACATATGAATGCAAGAATCTCAGTTTGAAATTTTTTAAGATCTTTTGTTTAATGTGAACCTGAATTTTAAAATGTGTAATTGTAAAGTTGATTTATCAGCTAATTCAATAAAAAATAAAAAAAATAAAAAGAAGTGGACAGGGCCTCAGGCGGCTGGCTTGTGTGCGTGGGTTGTGGCCATTGTACAGATTGTTGGGTGCATGGCTGTATTATTCTGTGGCAATTGTGACCAGCTACTAGAGTCTTGAGTGCATGCCAAGTGGACAGGGTGTGTTGCAGGTGGCTTGTTGGACTGCCCCGAGATTCTTGGGTGTATGATACATTGGGAGGTAATTGTGGCCAGCTACTACAGTCTTCCAAGAGTCCAAGAGTCTGCCCACTGGTTGAAGTACTGTAATAGTATGTGTAGAGAAGTGACTAAGGGCCTCAGGCAGCTGGCTTGCTGCACCCAAGAGTGTGCTGACTGGTTGCATGTACTGGGATACTATGTGGACAGAAGTGGACAGGGCCTTTGGCGGCTGGCTTATGTATGTGGGTTGTGGCCAGTGTACCGATGGTTGGGTGCATGGTTGTATTATGCTGTGGTGATTGTGACCAGCTACTAGACTCTTAGAGTCTGCCCACTGGCTGCAAGTAGTATAATAGTATGTGTACAAAAGTGGACAGGGTGTGTGGCAGGTGGCTTGTTGGACTGTCCTGAGATTCTTAGGTGTATGATAGTCTATGCAGTGGGAGGCAATTGTGGCCAGCTACTATAGTCTTGGGTGCATGGCCTCAAGATTCTGCCTACTGGTTGAAGTACTTTAATTGCATGTCTAGAAAAGTGCACAGGGTCTCGGGTGGCTGGGTTATTGGACCCAAGAGTGTGCTGACTGGTTGTACTCACTGGAATGGTCTGCCCACTGGTTGCAAGTAGTGTAATAGTATGTGTAGCGAAGTGGACAGTGTGTGGCAGATGGTTTTTTGTACTTCCCCGAGGGTTGTGGCCACCGGGCAGATTCTTGGGTGTATGGTTGTATTATGCTGTGGTAATTGTGGCAGCTACTAGAGTCTTGGGTGCACCCAATAGTGTGCCCACAGGCTGCAAGAAGTGTAATAGTATGTGTACAGAAGTGGACACGGTGTGTGGCACCCCTGCGTAATCGCACGAAAACACCTCGCGATTACAAGCCCCACCCCAGCGTAATCACGTGAAAAAAACATTATTCCCAGCCGCACCCCAGCGAAATCACGCGTAAACACCTCGCAATTCCATCCCGCATCCCAGCGTAATCGCGTGAAAACACCTCACAATTCCTGGCCGCACCCCAGCGTAATCGTGCGAAAACACCCCGCGATCCCTGGCCGCACCCAGCAAAATCGCGCGTAAACACCTCACAATTTCAGGCCGTACTACAGCGTAATTGTGCGAAAACATCTCGCAATTCCCTGCCTCACTCCAGCGTAAACGAGTGAAAACACTGTGCGATCCCCGGCCGCACCCTAGCCAAATTGTACGTCTGCACCTTGCAATCCGCGTCAAGCAGCCCCTCCTAGTGGGACACCCACACCACAGCCCCCATCACCCATGCGCCCACCCTGCAGGCAGCCCCCTCCACATGGGACATCCCCACCCCAGCCCCCATCACCCGGGCCCCCACCCTGCAGGCAGCCCCCTCCACATGGGATACCCCAGCCCCCATCACCCATGCCCTCACCCTGCAGGCAGCCCCCTCCACATGGGATACCCCCACCCCAGATAACCCGTGCCCCCCCCCTGCAGGCAGCCCCTTCCACATGGGACACCCCCACCTCAGCCCTCATCACCCGTGCCCCCACCCTGCAGGCAGCCCCTTCCACATGGGACACCCCCACCTCAGCCCTCATCACCCGTGCCCCCACCCTGCAGGCAGGCCCTTCCACATGGTACACTCCCACCCCAGACCAATCACTGGTACCCCCACCCTGCAGGGAGCCTCCTCCACATGGGACACCTCAGCCCCATCCCCCATGTCCCCACCCTGCGGCAGCCACCTCCACATGGGACACCCCAGCCCCCATCACCCGTGACCCCACCCTGCAGGCAGCCCCCTCCACATGGGACATCCCCACCCAAGCCCCATCACCCGTGTCCCCACCCTGCAGGCAGCCGCCTCCACATGGGATACCCCAGACCCCATCACCCGTGCCTCCACCCTGCAGGCAGCCCCCTCCACATGGGACACCCCGGCCCCCATCACCCATGCCCCCACCGTGCAGGCACCCCCCTACACATGGGACAACCCAGCCCCCATCACCCGTGCCCGCACCCTGCAAGCAGCCCCCTCCACATGGGACACTTGAGACCCCATCACCTGTGCCCCCACCCTGCAGGCAGCCCCTTCCAGATGGGATACCCCAGACCCCATCACCCGAGCCTCCACCCTGCAGGCAGCCCCCTCCACATGGGACACCCCTGCCCCCATCACCCATGCCCCCACTGTGCAGGCACCCCCCTCCACATGGGACAACCCAGCCCCCATCACCCGTGCCCCCACCCTGCAAGCAGCCCCCTCCACATGGGACACCCAAGACCCCATCACCCATGCCCCCACCCTGCAGGCAGCCCCTTCACATGGGATACCCTACCCCGCATCACCTGTGCCCCCACCCTGCAGGCAGCCCCCACCACATGGGACACCCCAGCCCCCATCAGCCGTGTCCCCGCCCTGCAGGCAGCCCCTCCACATGGGACACCCCAACCCCCATCAGCCATGCCTCCACCCTGCAGGCCGCCCCCTCCAAATGGGACACCCCACCCTATTCCCATCCCCTGTGTCCCCACCCTGCAGGCAGACCCCTCCACATGGGATACCCCAGCCCCCATCACTCGTGTTCCCACCCTGAAGGCAGCCCCCTCCACATGGGAAACTGCCACCCCAGCCCTCATCACCCATGCCCCCCCTGCAGGCCGCCCCTCTACATGGGACACCCACCCTATTCCCATCACCTGTGTCCCCACCCTGCAGGCAGACCCCTCCACATGGGATACCCCAGCCCCCACCTCTCATGCCTCCACCCTGCAGGCAGCCCCCTCCACATGGGACACCCTAGACCCCGTCACCCATCCTGGAGCCAGCCCCCTCCATATGGTACACCGCAGCTGCCATCACCCTTACCCCCACCCTGCAGGCAGCACCCTCCACTTGGGACACCCCAGCCCCTATCACCTGTGCCCACACCCTGCAGGCAGCCCCCTCCACATGGGATACCCCAGACCCCATCACCCATGCCCCCACCCTACAGGCAGCCCTCTCCACATGGGACACCCCACCCAGCACCCATCACCCATGCCCCCACCCTGCAGGCAGCCCCCTCCACATGGGATAGCCCAGAACCCATCACCCATGCCCCCACCCTGCAGGCAGCCCCCTCCACAATGCACACCCCAGCCCCTATCACCCATGCCCCGACCCTGCAGGCAGCCCCCTCGACATGGGACACCCCAGGCGCCATCACCCATACCCCCACCCTGCAGGCAGCCCCCTCACCATGGGATACCCCAGACCCCATCACCCATCCTGCAGGCAGCCCCCTCCATATGGGACACCGCAGCCGCCATCAACCTTACCCCACCCTGCAGGCAGCACCCTCCACATGGGATAGCCCCACCTCAGCCCTCATCACCCGTGCCCCACCCTGCAGGCAGCCCCCTCCACATGGGACACTCCCACCCCAGACCAATCACCGGTGCCCCCACCCTGCAGGCAGCCCCCTCCACATGGGACACCCCAACCCCATCACCCATGTCCCCACCCTGCGGCAGCCCCCTCCACATGGGACACCCCAGCCCCCATCAGCCGTGACCCCACCATGCAGGCAGCCCCCTCCACATGGGACATCCCCACCCTAGCCCCGTCACCCCTGTCCCCACCCTGCAGACAGCCCCCTCCACATGGGATACGCCAGACCCCATCACCCGTGCCTCCACCCTGCAGGCAGTCCCCTCCGCATGGGACACCCCAGCCCCCATCACCCATGCCCCCACCGTGCAGGCACCCCCCTCCACATGGGACAACCCAGCCCCCATCACCCATGCCCCCACCCTGCAAGCAGCCCCCTCCACATGGGACCCCCGAGACCCTATCACCCATGCCCCCACCCTGCAGGCAGCCCCCTCCACATGGGACACTCCCACCCCAGACCCCATCACCCGTGACCCTCCTGAAGGCAGCCCCCTCCACATGGGATACCCCAGACTGTATCACCTGTGCCCCCACCCTGCAGGCAGCCCCCTCACCATGGGATATCCCAGACCCCATCACCCATCCTGCAGGCAGCCCCCTCCATATGGGACACCGCAGCCGCCATCAACCTTACCCCACCCTGCAGGCAGCACCCTCCACATGGGATAGCCCCACCCCAGATAACCCGTGCCCCCACCCTGCAGGCAGCCCCTTCCACATGGGACACCCCCACCTCAGCCCTCATCACCTGTGCCCCCACCCTGCAGGCAGCCCCCTCCACATGGGACACTCCCACCCCAGACCAATCACCGGTGCCCCCACCCTGCAGGCAGGCCCCTCACCATGGGACACCCCAGCCCCATCACCCATGTCCCCACCCTGTGGCAGCCCCCTCCACATGGGACACCCCAGCCCCCATCAGCCGTGACCCCACCCTGCAGGCAGCCCCCTCCACATGGGACATCCCCACCCTAGCCCCATCACCCGTGTCCCCACCCTGCAGACAGCCCCCTCCACATGGGATACGCAAGACACCATCACCCGTGCCTCCACCCTGCAGGCAGTCCCCTCCACATGGGACACCCCAGCCCCCATCACCCATGCCCTCACCGTGCAGGCACCCCCCTCCACATGGGACAACCCAGCCCCCATCACCCATGCCCCCACCCTGCAGGCAGCCCCCTCCACATGGGACACTCCCACCCCAGACCCCATCACCCGTGCCCCCCCTGAAGGCAGCCCCCTCCACATGGGATACCCCAGACTGTATCACCTGTGCCCCCACCATGCAGGCAGCCCCCTCCACATGGAATACCCAAGCCCTATGCCCCATGCCCGCAACCTGCAGGCAGCCCCCTCCACATGCAACACACCCACCCCAGGCCCCATCACCCGGGCCACCACCCAGCAAGCAGCCCCCTCCACATGGGACACCCGAGACCCCATCACCCATGCCCCCACCCTGCAGGCAGCCCCTTCCACATGGGACACCCCCACCCCAGCCCCATCAGCCATGTCCCCACCCTGCAGCAGCCCCCTCCACATGGGACACCCCAGCCCCCCTCACCTGTACCCCCACCCTGCAGGCAGTCCCCTCCACATGGGAGACCCCCACCCCAGACCCCATCACCCGTGCCGCCACCCTGTAGGCAGCCCCCTCCACATGGGAGACCCCAGACCCCATCACCCGTGCCCCCAACCTGCAGGCAGCCCACTCCACATGGGATACCTCAGCCCCCATCACCCATGCCCCACCCTGCAGGCAGCCCCCTCCACATGGGACACCCCAGTCGCCATCAGCTGTGACCCCACCCTGCAGGCAGCCCCTCCACATGGGACACCCCAGCCCCATTACCCATGCCCCCACTCTGCAGGCAGGCCCCTTCACATGGGACACCCCACCCCATTCCCATCACCTGTACCTCCACCCTGCAGGCAGACCCTTCCTCGTGGGATACCCCAACCCCCATCATCCATGCCCCCACCCTGCAGGCAGCCCCCTCCACATGGAGCAAACCCACCCCAGCCCCCATCACCCATACCCCACCTTGCAGGCAGCCACCTCCACATGGGAAACCCCCACCCCATCACCCGTGCCCCCACCCTGCAGGCAGCCCCTTCAACATGGGACACCCCAGCCCCCATCACCAATGCCCACACCCTGCAGGCAGCCCCCTCTGCATCGGACATCCTCACCTCAGCCCCCATCACCCATGCCCCCACCCTGCAGGCAGCCCCTTCACATGGGACACCCGACACCCCATCACCCGTGCCCCCACCCTGCAGGCAGCCCCTTTCACATGGGACACCCCAGCCCCCATCACCCATGCCCCCACCCTGCAGGCAGCCCCTCTGCATGGGACATCCTCACCTCAGCCCCCATCACCCATGCCCCCACCCTGCAGACAGCCCCTTCACATGGGACACCTGAGACCCCATCACCCGTGCCCCACTCTGCAGGCAACCCCCTCCACATGGGACATCCCGGCCCCCATCACCCATGCCCCCACCGTGCAGGCAACCCCATCCACATGGGACAACCCAGCCCCCATCACCCGTGCCCCCACCCTGCGAGCAGCCCCCTCCACATGGGACACCCGAGACCCCATCACCCATGCCCCCACCCTGCAGGCAGCCCCCTCCACATGGGACACTCCCACCCCAGACCCCATCACCAGTGCCCCCCCTGCAGGCAGCCCCCTCCACCTGGGATACCCAAGCCCCATGCCCCATGCCTGCAACCTGCAGGCAGCCCCCTCCACATGGAACACCCCGACCCCAGGCCCCATCACCCGGGCCAGCACCCAGCAAGCAGCCCCCTCCACATGGGACACCCGAGACCCCATCACCCATGCCCCCACCCTGCAGGCAGCCCCCTCCACATGGGACACCCCCACCCCAGCCCCATCACCCATGTCCCCACACTGCAGCAGCCCCCTCCACATGGGACACCCCAGCCCCCATCACCTGTACCCCCACCCTGCAGGCAGCCCCCTCCACATGGGAAACCCCCACCCCATCACCCGTGCCCCCACCCTGCAGGCAGCCCCTTCAACATGGGACACCCCAGCCCCCATCACCCATGCCCCCACCCTGCAGGCAGCCCCTCCACATAGGATACCCCCACCCCAGCCCTATCACCCACGTCCCCACCCTGCAGCAGCCCTCTCCACATGGGACACCCCAGCCCCCATCACCTGTACCCCCACCTTGCAGCCAGCCACCTCCACATGGGAAACTCCCACCCCATCACCCGTGCCCCTACCCTGCAGGCAGCCCCTTCAACATGGGACACCCCAGCCCCAGTCACCCATGCCCACACCCTGCAGGCAGCCCCCTCTGCATGGGACATCCTCACCTCAGCCCCCATCACCCATGCCCCCACCCTGCAGGCAGCCCCTTCACATGGGACACCTGAGACCCCATCACCTGTGCCCCACTCTGCAGGCAACCCCCTCCACATGGGACACCCCGGCCCCCATCACCCATGCCCCCACCGTGCAGGCAACCCCCTCCACATGGGACAACCCAGCCCATCACCCCTGCCCCAACCCTGCAAGCAGCCCCCTCCACATGGGACACCCGAGACCCCATCACCCATGCCCCCACCCTGCAGGCAGCCCCCTCCACATGGGACACTCCCACCCCAAACCCCATCACCAGTGCCCCCCTGCAGGCAGCCCCCTCCACCTGGGATACACCAGACTGTATCACCTGTGCCCCCACCCTGCAGGCAGCCCCCTCCACATGGGATATCCAAGTCCCATGCCCGCAACCTGCAGGCAGCCCCCTCCACAGGCAACACCCCTACCCCAGGCCCCATCACCCGGGCCAGCACCCAGCAAGCAGCCCCCTCCACATGGGACACCCGAGACCCCATCACCCATGCCCCCACCCTGCAGGCAGCCCCCTCCACATGGGACACCCCAGCCCCATCACCCATGTCCCCACCCTGCAGCAGCCCCCTCCACATGGGACACCCCAGCCCCCATCACCTGTACCCCCACCCTGCAGGCAGCCCCCTCCACATGGGAGACCCCCACCCCGGACCCCATCACCCGTGCCGCCACCCTGAAGGCAGCCCCCTCCACATGGGACACCCCAGACCCCATCACCTGTGCCCCCAACCTGCAGGTAGCCCACTCCACATGGGATACCCCAGCCCCCATCACCCGTGCCCCACCCTGCAGGCAGCCCCCTCCACATGAGACACCCCAGTCCCCATCAGCTGTGACCCCAACCTGCAGGCAGCCCCTCCACATGGGACACCCCAGCCCCATCACCCGTGCCCCCACCCTGCAGGCAGGCCCCTCCACATGGGACACCCCACCCTATTCCCATCACCTGTGCCCCCACCCTGCAGGCAGACCCCTCCACGTGGGATACCCCAACCCCATCACCCATACCCAACCTTGCCGGAAGCCACCTCCATATGGGACACCCCCACCCCATCACCCGTGACCCCATCCTACAGGCAGCCCCTTCCACATGGGACAACCCAGCCCTCATCACCCATGCCCCCACCCTGCAGGCAGCCCCCTCTGCATGGGACATCCTCACCTCAGCCACCATCACCCATGCCCCACCCTGCAGGCAGCCCCCTCCACATGGGACACCCAGTCCCCATCAGCTGTGACCCCACCCTGCAGGCAGGCCCCTTCACATGGGACACCCCACGCCATTCCCATCACCTGTGCCCCCACCCTGCAGGCAGACCCCTCCTTGTGGGATACCCCAACCCCCATCACCCATGCCCCCACCCTGCAGGAAGGCCACTCCACATGGGACACCCCAGCCCCATTACCCGTGCCCCCACTCTCCAGGCACGCCCCTTCTCATGGGACACCCCACCCCATTCCCATCACCTGTTCCCCCACCCTGCAGGCAACCCCTTCCACATGGGATACTGCAGACCGCATCTCTTGTGACCCCACCCTGCAGGCAGCCCCTCCACATGGAACACCCCAGACCCCGTCACCCATCCTGCAGGCAGCCCCCTCCATATGGGACACCGCAGCTGCCATCACCCTTACCCCCACCCTGCAGGCAGCACCCTCCACATGTGACACCCCAGCCCCTATCACCTGTGCCCGCACCCTGCAGGCAGCCCCCTCTACATGGGATACCCCAGACCCCATCACCCATGCCCCCAACCTACAGGCAGCCCCCTTCACATGGGACACCCCACCACAGCCCCCATCACCCAGGCCCCCACCCTGCAGGCAGCCCCCTCCACATGGGATATCTCAGAACCCATCGCCCCTTCCCCCACCCCGTGCCCCCACCCTGCAGGCAGGCCCCTCCACATGCCACACCCCAGCCCCTATCACCCATACCCCCACCCTGCAGGCAGCCCCCTCGACATGGGACACCCCAGACGCCATTACCCATGCCACCACCCTGCAGGCAGCCCCCTCACCATGGGATACCCCAGACCCCATCACACATCCTGCAGGCAGCCCCCTCCATATGGGACACCGCAGCCACCATTCCCCTTACCCCCTCCCTGCAGGCAGTACCCTCCACATGGGACACCCCAGCCCCCATCACCTGTGCCCCCACCCTGCAGGCAGTCCCCTCCACATGGGGTACCCCAGACCCCATCACCCATGCTCCCACCCTACAGGCAGCCCGCTCCACACGGGACGCCCCACCCCAGCCCCCATCACCCAGGCCCCCACCCTGCAGGCAGACCCTTCCAAATGGGATAGCCCAGAACTCATCACCCATGCCCCCACCCTCCAGGCAGCCCCTCCACATGGCACACCCCAGCCCCTAACACCCATGCCACCACCCCGCAGGCAGCCCTCTCGACATGGGATAGCCCAGAACCCATCCCCCGTGCCCCCACCCCGTGCCCCCACCCTGCAGGCAGGCCCCTCCACATGGGATAGCCCAGAACCCATCACCCGTGCCCCCAACCTACAGGCAGCCACCTCCACATGGGACACCCCACCCCAGCCCCCATCACCCAGGCCCCACCCTGCAGGCAGCCCCCTCCAAATGGGATAGCCCAGAACCCATCACCCGGGCCCCCAACCTACAGGCAGCCCCTCCACATGGGACACCCCACCCCAGCCCCCATCACCCAGGCCCCCACCCTGCAGGCAGCCCCCTCCACATGGGATAGCCCAGGACCCATCACCCGTGCCCCCACCCCGTGCCCCCACCCTGCAGGCAGGCCCCTCCACATGGCACACCCCAGCCCCTATCACCCATGCCCCCACCCTGCAGGCAGCCCCCTCGACATGGGACACCCCAGACGCCATTACCCGTGCCACCACCCTGCAGGCAGCCCCCTCACCATGGCATACCCCAGACCCCATCACCCACCCTGCAGGCAGCACCCTCCACATGGGACACCCCAGCCCCCATCACCTGTGCCCCCACCCTGCAGGCAGCCCCCTCCACATGTGATACCCCAGACCACATCACCCATGCCCCCACCCTACAGGCAGCCCGCTCCACATGGGACTCCCCACCCCAGCCCCCATCACCCAGGCCCCCACCCTGCAGGCAGCCCCCTCCAAATGGGATAGCCCAGAACCCATCACTCGTGCCCCCACCCTGCAGGCAGCCCCCTCCACATGGCACACCACAGCCCCTAACACCCATGCCACCACCCCGCAGGCAGTCCTCTCGACGTGGGATACCCCAGACCCCATCACCCATGTCCCCACCCTACAGACAGCCCCCTCCACATGGGACACCCCAACCCAGCCCCCATCACCCAGGCCCCCACCTTGCAGGCAGCCCCCCCACATGGGATAGCCCAGAACCCATCACCCGTGCCCCTACCCTGCAGGCAGACCTCTCCACATGGGACACCCCAGCCCCTATCACCCATGCCCCCACACTGCAGGCAGCTCCCTCGACATGGGACACACCTACCCCAGCCCCCATCACCCGTGCCCCCACCCTGCAGGCAGCCCCCTCCACATGGGACAGCCCAGCCCCTATCACCCATGCCCCCACCCTGCAGTCAGCCCCGTCAACATGGGACACCCCGGCCCCCATCACCCATGCCTCCACCGTGCAGGCAACCCCCTCCACATGGGACAACCCAGCCCCCTCACCTGTGCCCCCACCCTGCAAGCAGCCCCCTCGACATGGGACACGCGAGACCCCATCACCCATGCCCCCACCCTGCAGGCAGCCCCCTCCAAATTGGAATCCCCCGCCCAGACCCCATCACCTGTGCCCCCATCCTGCAGGCAACCCCCTCCACATGTGATACCCCAGACCACATCACCCATGCCCCCACCCTACAGGCAGCCCGCTCCACATGGGACTCCCCACCCCAGCCCCCATCACCCAGGCCCCCACCCTGCAGGCAGCCCCCTCCAAATGGGATAGCCCAGAACCCATCACCCGTGCCCCCACCCTGCAGGCAGCCCCCTCCACATGGGACATCCCCACCCTAGCCCCATCACCCGTGTCCCCACCCTGCAGACAGCCCCCTCCACATGGGATACGCAAGACACCATCACCCGTGCCTCCACCCTGCAGGCAGTCCCCTCCACATGGGACACCCCAGCCCCCATCACCCATGCCCTCACCGTGCAGGCACCCCCCTCCACATGGGACAACCCAGCCCCCATCACCCATGCCCCCACCCTGCAGGCAGCCCCCTCCACATGGGACACTCCCACCCCAGACCCCATCACCCGTGCCCCCCCTGAAGGCAGCCCCCTCCACATGGGATACCCCAGACTGTATCACCTGTGCCCCCACCATGCAGGCAGCCCCCTCCACATGGAATACCCAAGCCCTATGCCCCATGCCCGCAACCTGCAGGCAGCCCCCTCCACATGCAACACACCCACCCCAGGCCCCATCACCCGGGCCACCACCCAGCAAGCAGCCCCCTCCACATGGGACACCCGAGACCCCATCACCCATGCCCCCACCCTGCAGGCAGCCCCTTCCACATGGGACACCCCCACCCCAGCCCCATCAGCCATGTCCCCACCCTGCAGCAGCCCCCTCCACATGGGACACCCCAGCCCCCCTCACCTGTACCCCCACCCTGCAGGCAGTCCCCTCCACATGGGAGACCCCCACCCCAGACCCCATCACCCGTGCCGCCACCCTGTAGGCAGCCCCCTCCACATGGGAGACCCCAGACCCCATCACCCGTGCCCCCAACCTGCAGGCAGCCCACTCCACATGGGATACCTCAGCCCCCATCACCCATGCCCCACCCTGCAGGCAGCCCCCTCCACATGGGACACCCCAGTCGCCATCAGCTGTGACCCCACCCTGCAGGCAGCCCCTCCACATGGGACACCCCAGCCCCATTACCCATGCCCCCACTCTGCAGGCAGGCCCCTTCACATGGGACACCCCACCCCATTCCCATCACCTGTACCTCCACCCTGCAGGCAGACCCTTCCTCGTGGGATACCCCAACCCCCATCATCCATGCCCCCACCCTGCAGGCAGCCCCCTCCACATGGAGCAAACCCACCCCAGCCCCCATCACCCATACCCCACCTTGCAGGCAGCCACCTCCACATGGGAAACCCCCACCCCATCACCCGTGCCCCCACCCTGCAGGCAGCCCCTTCAACATGGGACACCCCAGCCCCCATCACCAATGCCCACACCCTGCAGGCAGCCCCCTCTGCATCGGACATCCTCACCTCAGCCCCCATCACCCATGCCCCCACCCTGCAGGCAGCCCCTTCACATGGGACACCCGACACCCCATCACCCGTGCCCCCACCCTGCAGGCAGCCCCTTTCACATGGGACACCCCAGCCCCCATCACCCATGCCCCCACCCTGCAGGCAGCCCCTCTGCATGGGACATCCTCACCTCAGCCCCCATCACCCATGCCCCCACCCTGCAGACAGCCCCTTCACATGGGACACCTGAGACCCCATCACCCGTGCCCCACTCTGCAGGCAACCCCCTCCACATGGGACATCCCGGCCCCCATCACCCATGCCCCCACCGTGCAGGCAACCCCATCCACATGGGACAACCCAGCCCCCATCACCCGTGCCCCCACCCTGCGAGCAGCCCCCTCCACATGGGACACCCGAGACCCCATCACCCATGCCCCCACCCTGCAGGCAGCCCCCTCCACATGGGACACTCCCACCCCAGACCCCATCACCAGTGCCCCCCCTGCAGGCAGCCCCCTCCACCTGGGATACCCAAGCCCCATGCCCCATGCCTGCAACCTGCAGGCAGCCCCCTCCACATGGAACACCCCGACCCCAGGCCCCATCACCCGGGCCAGCACCCAGCAAGCAGCCCCCTCCACATGGGACACCCGAGACCCCATCACCCATGCCCCCACCCTGCAGGCAGCCCCCTCCACATGGGACACCCCCACCCCAGCCCCATCACCCATGTCCCCACACTGCAGCAGCCCCCTCCACATGGGACACCCCAGCCCCCATCACCTGTACCCCCACCCTGCAGGCAGCCCCCTCCACATGGGAAACCCCCACCCCATCACCCGTGCCCCCACCCTGCAGGCAGCCCCTTCAACATGGGACACCCCAGCCCCCATCACCCATGCCCCCACCCTGCAGGCAGCCCCTCCACATAGGATACCCCCACCCCAGCCCTATCACCCACGTCCCCACCCTGCAGCAGCCCTCTCCACATGGGACACCCCAGCCCCCATCACCTGTACCCCCACCTTGCAGCCAGCCACCTCCACATGGGAAACTCCCACCCCATCACCCGTGCCCCTACCCTGCAGGCAGCCCCTTCAACATGGGACACCCCAGCCCCAGTCACCCATGCCCACACCCTGCAGGCAGCCCCCTCTGCATGGGACATCCTCACCTCAGCCCCCATCACCCATGCCCCCACCCTGCAGGCAGCCCCTTCACATGGGACACCTGAGACCCCATCACCTGTGCCCCACTCTGCAGGCAACCCCCTCCACATGGGACACCCCGGCCCCCATCACCCATGCCCCCACCGTGCAGGCAACCCCCTCCACATGGGACAACCCAGCCCATCACCCCTGCCCCAACCCTGCAAGCAGCCCCCTCCACATGGGACACCCGAGACCCCATCACCCATGCCCCCACCCTGCAGGCAGCCCCCTCCACATGGGACACTCCCACCCCAAACCCCATCACCAGTGCCCCCCTGCAGGCAGCCCCCTCCACCTGGGATACACCAGACTGTATCACCTGTGCCCCCACCCTGCAGGCAGCCCCCTCCACATGGGATATCCAAGTCCCATGCCCGCAACCTGCAGGCAGCCCCCTCCACAGGCAACACCCCTACCCCAGGCCCCATCACCCGGGCCAGCACCCAGCAAGCAGCCCCCTCCACATGGGACACCCGAGACCCCATCACCCATGCCCCCACCCTGCAGGCAGCCCCCTCCACATGGGACACCCCAGCCCCATCACCCATGTCCCCACCCTGCAGCAGCCCCCTCCACATGGGACACCCCAGCCCCCATCACCTGTACCCCCACCCTGCAGGCAGCCCCCTCCACATGGGAGACCCCCACCCCGGACCCCATCACCCGTGCCGCCACCCTGCAGGCAGCCCCCTCCACATGGGACACCCCAGACCCCATCACCTGTGCCCCCAACCTGCAGGTAGCCCACTCCACATGGGATACCCCAGCCCCCATCACCCGTGCCCCACCCTGCAGGCAGCCCCCTCCACATGAGACACCCCAGTCCCCATCAGCTGTGACCCCAACCTGCAGGCAGCCCCTCCACATGGGACACCCCAGCCCCATCACCCGTGCCCCCACCCTGCAGGCAGGCCCCTCCACATGGGACACCCCACCCTATTCCCATCACCTGTGCCCCCACCCTGCAGGCAGACCCCTCCACGTGGGATACCCCAACCCCATCACCCATACCCAACCTTGCCGGAAGCCACCTCCATATGGGACACCCCCACCCCATCACCCGTGACCCCATCCTACAGGCAGCCCCTTCCACATGGGACAACCCAGCCCTCATCACCCATGCCCCCACCCTGCAGGCAGCCCCCTCTGCATGGGACATCCTCACCTCAGCCACCATCACCCATGCCCCACCCTGCAGGCAGCCCCCTCCACATGGGACACCCAGTCCCCATCAGCTGTGACCCCACCCTGCAGGCAGGCCCCTTCACATGGGACACCCCACGCCATTCCCATCACCTGTGCCCCCACCCTGCAGGCAGACCCCTCCTTGTGGGATACCCCAACCCCCATCACCCATGCCCCCACCCTGCAGGAAGGCCACTCCACATGGGACACCCCAGCCCCATTACCCGTGCCCCCACTCTCCAGGCACGCCCCTTCTCATGGGACACCCCACCCCATTCCCATCACCTGTTCCCCCACCCTGCAGGCAACCCCTTCCACATGGGATACTGCAGACCGCATCTCTTGTGACCCCACCCTGCAGGCAGCCCCTCCACATGGAACACCCCAGACCCCGTCACCCATCCTGCAGGCAGCCCCCTCCATATGGGACACCGCAGCTGCCATCACCCTTACCCCCACCCTGCAGGCAGCACCCTCCACATGTGACACCCCAGCCCCTATCACCTGTGCCCGCACCCTGCAGGCAGCCCCCTCTACATGGGATACCCCAGACCCCATCACCCATGCCCCCAACCTACAGGCAGCCCCCTTCACATGGGACACCCCACCACAGCCCCCATCACCCAGGCCCCCACCCTGCAGGCAGCCCCCTCCACATGGGATATCTCAGAACCCATCGCCCCTGCCCCCACCCCGTGCCCCCACCCTGCAGGCAGGCCCCTCCACATGCCACACCCCAGCCCCTATCACCCATACCCCCACCCTGCAGGCAGCCCCCTCGACATGGGACACCCCAGACGCCATTACCCATGCCACCACCCTGCAGGCAGCCCCCTCACCATGGGATACCCCAGACCCCATCACACATCCTGCAGGCAGCCCCCTCCATATGGGACACCGCAGCCACCATTCCCCTTACCCCCTCCCTGCAGGCAGTACCCTCCACATGGGACACCCCAGCCCCCATCACCTGTGCCCCCACCCTGCAGGCAGTCCCCTCCACATGGGGTACCCCAGACCCCATCACCCATGCTCCCACCCTACAGGCAGCCCGCTCCACACGGGACGCCCCACCCCAGCCCCCATCACCCAGGCCCCCACCCTGCAGGCAGACCCTTCCAAATGGGATAGCCCAGAACTCATCACCCATGCCCCCACCCTCCAGGCAGCCCCTCCACATGGCACACCCCAGCCCCTAACACCCATGCCACCACCCCGCAGGCAGCCCTCTCGACATGGGATAGCCCAGAACCCATCCCCCGTGCCCCCACCCCGTGCCCCCACCCTGCAGGCAGGCCCCTCCACATGGGATAGCCCAGAACCCATCACCCGTGCCCCCAACCTACAGGCAGCCACCTCCACATGGGACACCCCACCCAAGGCCCCCATCACCCAGGCCCCACCCTGCAGGCAGCCCCCTCCAAATGGGATAGCCCAGAACCCATCACCCGTGCCCCCAACCTACAGGCAGCCCCTCCACATGGGACACCCCACCCCAGCCCCCATCACCCAGGCCCCCACCCTGCAGGCAGCCCCCTCCACATGGGATAGCCCAGGACCCATCACCCGTGCCCCCACCCCGTGCCCCCACCCTGCAGGCAGGCCCCTCCACATGGCACACCCCAGCCCCTATCACCCATGCCCCCACCCTGCAGGCAGCCCCCTCGACATGGGACACCCCAGACGCCATTACCCGTGCCACCACCCTGCAGGCAGCCCCCTCACCATGGCATACCCCAGACCCCATCACCCACCCTGCAGGCAGCACCCTCCACATGGGACACCCCAGCCCCCATCACCTGTGCCCCCACCCTGCAGGCAGCCCCCTCCACATGTGATACCCCAGACCACATCACCCATGCCCCCACCCTACAGGCAGCCCGCTCCACATGGGACTCCCCACCCCAGCCCCCATCACCCAGGCCCCCACCCTGCAGGCAGCCCCCTCCAAATGGGATAGCCCAGAACCCATCACTCGTGCCCCCACCCTGCAGGCAGCCCCCTCCACATGGCACACCACAGCCCCTAACACCCATGCCACCACCCCGCAGGCAGTCCTCTCGACGTGGGATACCCCAGACCCCATCACCCATGTCCCCACCCTACAGACAGCCCCCTCCACATGGGACACCCCAACCCAGCCCCCATCACCCAGGCCCCCACCTTGCAGGCAGCCCCCCCACATGGGATAGCCCAGAACCCATCACCCGTGCCCCTACCCTGCAGGCAGACCTCTCCACATGGGACACCCCAGCCCCTATCACCCATGCCCCCACACTGCAGGCAGCTCCCTCGACATGGGACACACCTACCCCAGCCCCCATCACCCGTGCCCCCACCCTGCAGGCAGCCCCCTCCACATGGGACAGCCCAGCCCCTATCACCCATGCCCCCACCCTGCAGTCAGCCCCGTCAACATGGGACACCCCGGCCCCCATCACCCATGCCTCCACCGTGCAGGCAACCCCCTCCACATGGGACAACCCAGCCCCCTCACCTGTGCCCCCACCCTGCAAGCAGCCCCCTCGACATGGGACACGCGAGACCCCATCACCCATGCCCCCACCCTGCAGGCAGCCCCCTCCAAATTGGAATCCCCCGCCCAGACCCCATCACCTGTGCCCCCATCCTGCAGGCAACCCCCTCCACATGTGATTCCCCAGACCACATCACCCATGCCCCCACCCTACAGGCAGCCCGCTCCACATGGGACTCCCCACCCCAGCCCCCATCACCCAGGCCCCCACCCTGCAGGCAGCCCCCTCCAAATGGGATAGCCCAGAACCCATCACCCGTGCCCCCACCCTGCAGGCAGCCCCCTCCACATGGCACACCACAGCCCCTAACACCCATGCCACCACCCCGCAGGCAGTCCTCTCGACGTGGGATACCCCAGACCCCATCACCCATGTCCCCACCCTACAGACAGCCCCCTCCACATGGGACACCCCAACCCAGCCCCCATCACCCAGGCCCCCACCTTGCAGGCAGCCCCCCCACATGGGATAGCCCAGAACCCATCACCCGTGCCCCTACCCTGCAGGCAGACCTCTCCACATGGGACACCCCAGCCCCTATCACCCATGCCCCCACCCTGCAGGCAGCTCCCTCGACATGGGACACACCTACCCCAGCCCCCATCACCCGTGCCCCCACCCTGCAGGCAGCCCCCTCCAGATGGAAGACCGCCACCCAAGACCCCATCACCCGTGCCCCCACCCTGCAGGCAGTCCCCTCCACATGGGACACCCCAGCCCAAATCACCCATGCCCCCACCCTGCAGTCAGCCCCGTCAACATGGGACACCCCGGCCCCCATCACCCATGCCTCCACCGTGCAGGCAACACCCTCCACATGGGACAACCCAGCCCCCTCACCTGTGCCCCCACCCTGCAAGCAGCCCCCTCGACATGGGACACGCGAGACCCCATCACCCATGCCCCCACCCTGCAGGCAGCCCCCTCCACATTGGAATCCCCCGCCCAGACCCCATCACCTGTGCCCCCATCCTGCAGGCAACCCCCTCCACATGGGATACTCCAGACCCCATCACCCGTTCCCCCACCCTGCAAGCAGCCCCCTCCACATGGGATACCCTAGCTCGCATCACCTGTGCCCCCACTCTGGAGGCAGCCCCCTCCACATGGGACACGCCAGCCCCCATCAGCCGTTCCCCCACCCTGCAAGCAGCCCCCTCCACATGGGATACCCTAGCTCGCATCACCTGTGCCTCCACTCTGCAAGCAGCTCCCTCGGCATGGGACACACCAACCCCAGCCCCCATCACCCGTGCCCCCACCCTGCAGGCAGCCCACTCACATGGGATACCCTAGCTCGCATCACCTGTGCCCCCACTCTGCAAGCAGCTCCCTCGACATGGGACACACCAACCCCAGACCCCATCACCCATGCCCCCACCCTGCAGGCAGCCCACTCACATGGGATACCCCAGCCCCCATCACCCGTGCCCCACCCTGCAGGCAGACCCCTCCACATGGGACACACCCACCCCAGCCCCCATCACCCATGTCCCACCTTGCAGGCAGCCACCTCCACATGGGACACCCCCACCCCATCATCCGTGCTCCCATCCTCCAGGCAGCCCCTTCCGCATGGGACACCCCAGCCCCCATCACCCGTGCCCCCACCCTGCAGGCAGCCCCCTCTGCATAGGACACCCTCACCTCAGCCCCCATCACCCATGACCCCACCCTGTAGGCAGCCCCCTTCACATGGGACACCCTAGACCCAATCACCCGTGCCCCCACCCTGCAGGCAACCCCCTCCACATGGGACACCCCGGCCCCCATCACCCATGCCCCCACCGTGCAGGCAACCCCCTCCACATGGGACAACCCAGCCCATCACCCCTGCCCCCACCCTGCAAGCAGCCCCCTCCACATGGGACACCCGAGACCCCATCACCCATGCCCCCACCCTGCAGGCAGCCCCCTCCACATGGGACACTCCCACCCCAAACCCCATCACCAGTGCCCCCCCTGCAGGCAGCCCCCTCCACCTGGGATACACCAGATTGTATCACCTGTGCCCCCACCCTGCAGGCAGCCCCCTCCACATGGGATATCCAAGCCCCATGCCCACAACCTGCAGGCAGCCCCCTCCACATGCAACACCCCTACCCCAGGCCCCATCACCCGGGCCAGCACCCAGCAAGCAGCCCCCTCCACATGGGACACCCGAGACCCCATCACCCATGCCCCCACCCTGCAGGCAGCCCCCTCCACATGGGACACCCCAGCCCCATCACCCATGTCCCCACCCTGCAGCAGCCCCCTCCACATGGGACACCCCAGCCCCCATCACCTGTACCCCCACCCTGCAGGCAGCCCCCTCCACATGGGAGACCCCCACCCCAAACCCCATCACCCGTGCCGCCACCCTGCAGGCAGCCCCCTCCACATGGGACACCCCAGACCCCATCACCTGTGCCCCCAACCTGCAGGTAGCCCACTCCACATGGGATACCCCAGCCCCCATCACCCGTGCCCCACCCTGCAGGCAGCCCCCTCCACATGAGACACCCCAGTCCCCATTAGCTGTGACCCCAACCTGCAGGCAGCCCCTCCACATGGGACACCCCAGCCCCATCACCCGTGCCCCCACCCTGCAGGCAGGCCCCTCCACATGGGACACCCCACCCTATTCCCATCACCTGTGCCCCCACCCTGCAGGCAGACCCCTCCACGTGGGATACCCCAACCCCATCACCCATGCCCCCACCCTGCAGGCAGCCCCCTCCACATGGGACAAACCCACCACAGCCCCATCACCCATACCCAACCTTGCCGGAAGCCACCTCCATATGGGACACCCCCACCCCATCACCCGTGACCCCATCCTACAGGCAGCCCCTTCCACATGGGACAACCCAGCCCTCATCACCCATGCCCCCACCCTGCAGGCAGCCCCCTCTGCATGGGACATCCTCACCTCAGCCACCATCACCCATGCCCCACCCTGCAGGCAGCCCCCTCCACATGGGACACCCAGTCCCCATCCGCTGTGACCCCACCCTGCAGGCAGGCCCCTTCACATGGGACACCCCACGCCATTCCCATCACCTGTGCCCCCACCCTGCAGGCAGACCCCTCCTTGTGGGATACCCCAACCCCCATCACCCATGCCCCCACCCTGCAGGAAGGCCACTCCACATGGGACACCCCAGCCCCATTACCCGTGCCCCCACTCTCCAGGCACGCCCCTTCTCATGGGACACCCCACCCCATTCCCATCACCTGTTCCCCCACCCTGCAGGCAACCCCCTCCACATGGGATACTGCAGACCGCATCTCTTGTGACCCCACCCTGCAGGCAGCCCCTCCACATGGAACACCCCAGACCCCGTCACCCATCCTGCAGGCAGCCCCCTCCATATGGGACACCGCAGCTGCCATCACCCTTACCCCCACCCTGCAGGCAGCACCCTCCACATGTGACACCCCAGCCCCTATCACCTGTGCCCGCACCCTGCAGGCAGCCCCCTCTACATGGGATACCCCAGACCCCATCACCCATGCCCCCAACCTACAGGCAGCCCCCTTCACATGGGACACCCCACCACAGCCCCCATCACCCAGGCCCCCACCCTGCAGGCAGCCCCCTCCACATGGGATATCTCAGAACCCATCGCCCCTGCCCCCACCCCGTGCCCCCACCCTGCAGGCAGGCCCCTCCACATGGCACACCCCAGCCCCTATCACTCATGCCCCCACCCTGCAGGCAGCCCCCTCGACATGGGACACCCCAGACGCCATTACCCATGCCACCACCCTGCAGGCAGCCCCCTCACCATGGGATACCCCAGACCCCATCACACATCCTGCAGGCAGACCCCTCCATATGGGACACCGCAGCCACCATTCCCCTTACCCCCACCCTGCAGGCAGTACCCTCCACATGGGACACCCCAGCCCCCATCACCTGTGCCCCCACCCTGCAGGCAGTCCTCTCCACATGGGGTACCCCAGACCCCATCACCCATGCTCCCACCCTACAGGCAGCCCGCTCCACACGGGACGCCCCACCCCAGCCCCCATCACCCAGGCCCCCACCCTGCAGGCAGACCCTTCCAAATGGGATAGCCCAGAACTCATCACCCATGCCCCCACCCTCCAGGCAGCCCCTCCACATGGCACACCCCAGCCCCTAACACCCATGCCACCACCCCGCAGGCAGCCCTCTCGACATGGGATAGCCCAGAACCCATCACCCGTGCCCCCACCCCGTGCCCCCACCCTGCAGGCAGGCCCCTCCACATGGGATAGCCCAGAACCCATCACCCGTGCCCCCAACCTACAGGCAGCCACCTCCACATGGGACACCCCACCCCAGCCCCCATCACCCAGGCCCCACCCTGCAGGCAGCCCCCTCCAAATGGGATAGCCCAGAACCCATCACCCGTGCCCCCAACCTACAGGCAGCCCCTCCACATGGGACACCCCACTCCAGCCCCCATCACCCAGGCCCCCACCCTGCAGGCAGCCCCCTCCACATGGGATAGCCCAGAACCCATCACCCGTGCCCCCACCCCGTGCCCCCACCCTGCAGGCAGGCCCCTCCACATGGCACACCCCAGCCCCTATCACCCATGCCCCCACCCTGCAGGCAGCCCCCTCGACATGGGACACCCCAGACGCCATTACCCGGGCCACCACCCTGCAGGCAGCCCCCTCACCATGGCATACCCCAGACCCCATCACCCACCCTGCAGGCAGCACCCTCCACATGGGACACCCCAGCCCCCATCACCTGTGCCCCCACCCTGCAGGCAGCCCGCTCCACATGGGACTCCCCACCCCAGCCCCCATCACCCAGGCCCCCACCCTGCAGGCAGCCCCCTCCAAATGGGATAGCCCAGAACCCATCACCCGTGCCCCCACCCTGCAGGCAGCCCCCTCCACATGGCACACCACAGCCCCTAACACCCATGCCACCACCCCGCAGGCAGTCCTCTCGACGTGGGATACCCCAGACCCCATCACCCATGTCCCCACCCTACAGACAGCCCCCTCCACATGGGACACCCCAACCCAGCCCCCATCACCCAGGCCCCCACCTTGCAGGCAGCCCCCCCACATGGGATAGCCCAGAACCCATCACCCGTGCCCCTACCCTGCAGGCAGACCTCTCCACATGGGACACCCCAGCCCCTATCACCCATGCCCCCACCCTGCAGGCAGCTCCCTCGACATGGGACACACCTACCCCAGCCCCCATCACCCGTGCCCCCACCCTGCAGGCAGCCCCCTCCAGATGGAAGACCGCCACCCAAGACCCCATCACCCGTGCCCCCACCCTGCAGGCAGCCCCCTCCACATGGGACACCCCAGCCCCTATCACCCATGCCCCCACCCTGCAGTCAGCCCCGTCAACATGGGACACCCCGGCCCCCATCACCCATGCCTCCACCGTGCAGGCAACCCCCTCCACATGGGACAACCCAGCCCCCTCACCTGTGCCCCCACCCTGCAAGCGGCCCCCTCGACATGGGACACGCGAGACCCCATCACCCATGCCCCCACCCTGCAGGCAGCCCCCTCCACATTGGAATCCCCCGCCCAGACCCCATCACCTGTGCCCCCATCCTGCAGGCAACCCCCTCCACATGGGATACTCCAGACCCCATCACCCGTTCCCCCACCCTGCAAGCAGCCCCCTCCACATGGGATACCCTAGCTCGCATCACCTGTGCCCCCACTCTGGAGGCAGCCCCCTCCACATGGGACACGCCAGCCCCCATCAGCCGTTCCCCCACCCTGCAAGCAGCCCCCTCCACATGGGATACCCTAGCTCGCATCACCTGTGCCCCCACTCTGCAAGCAGCTCCCTCGACATGGGACACACCAACCCCAGCCCCCATCACCCGTGCCCCCACCCTGCAGGCAGCCCACTCACATGGGATACCCTAGCTCGCATCACCTGTGCCCCCACTCTGCAAGCAGCTCCCTCGACATGGGACACACCAACCCCAGACCCCATCACCCATGCCCCCACCCTGCAGGCAGCCCACTCACATGGGATACCCCAGCCCCCATCACCCGTGCCCCACCCTGCAGGCAGACCCCTCCACATGGGACACACCCACCCCAGCCCCCATCACCCATGTCCCACCTTGCAGGCAGCCACCTCCACATGGGACACACCCACCCCATCATCCGTGCTCCCATCCTCCAGGCAGCCCCTTCCGCATGGGACACCCCAGCCCCCATCACCCGTGCCCCCACCCTGCAGGCAGCCCCCTCTGCATAGGACACCCTCACCTCAGCCCCCATCACCCATGACCCCACCCTGTAGGCAGCCCCCTTCACATGGGACACCCTAGACCCAATCACCCGTGCCCCCACCCTGCAGGCAGGCCCCTCCACATGGGACACCCCAGCCCCCATCAGCCGTGACCCTACCCTGCATGCAGCCCCTCCACATCGGACATCCCAGCTCCCATCACCCGTGCCCCAATCCTGCAGATAGCCCCCTCCACATGGGAGCACCTACCCCATTCCCCTCACCCATGCCCCCACCCTGCAGGCAGCCCCCCCCACATGGGACACCCCAGCCCCCATCAACCATGCCCCCACCCTGCAGGCCACCCCCTCCACATGGTACACCCCACCCCATTCCCATCACCCTTGTCCCACCCTGCAGGCATGCCCCTCCACATGGGATACTCCAGAACCCATCACCCGTGCCCCCACCCTGCAGGCAGCCCCTCCAGATGGCACACCCCAGCCCCTATCACCCATGCCCCCACCCTGCAGGCAGCCCCCTCCACATTGGAATCCCCCGCCCAGACCCCATCACCTGTGCCCCCATCCTGCAGGCAACCCCCTCCACATGGGATACTCCAGACCCCATCACCCGTTCCCCCACCCTGCAAGCAGCCCCCTCCACATGGGATACCCTAGCTCGCATCACCTGTGCCCCCACTCTGCAGGCAGCCCCCTCCACATGGGACACGCCAGCCCCCATCAGCCGTGTCCCCACCCTGCAGGCAGCCCCTCCACATGGGACACCTCAACCCCCATCACCCGTGCCCCCACCCTGCAGGCCGCCCCCTCCACATGGGACAACCCACCCTATTCCCATCACCTGTGTCCCCACCCTGCAGGCAGACCCCTCCACATGGGATACCCCAGCCCCCATCACTCATGTCCCCACCCTGCAGGCAGCCCCCTCCACATGGGACACGCCCACCCTATCCCCCATCTCTCGTGCCCCCACCCTGCAGGCAGCCCCCTCCACATGGGACACCCCAGACCCCGTCACCCATCCTGCAGGCAGCCCCCTCCATATGGGACACCGCAGCTGCCATCACCCTTACCCAGACCCTGCAGGCAGCACCCTCCACATGGGACACCCCAGCCCCTATCACCTGTGCCCACACCCTGCAGGGAGCCCCCTCCACATGGGATACCCCAGACCCCATCACCCATGCCCCCACCCTACAGGAAGCCCCCTCCACATGGCACAACCCAGCCCCCATCACCCATGCCCCCACCCTGCAGGCAGCCCCCTCGACATGGGACACCCCAGACCCCATCACCCGTGCCCCCACCCTGCAGGCATCCCCCTCCCCATGGGATACACCAGACCCCATCACCCATCCTGCAGGCAGCCCCCTCCGTATGGGACACCGCAGCCGCCATCAAACTTACCCCACACTGCAGGCAGCACCCTCCACATGGGACACCCCAGCCCCCATCACCTGTGCCCCCACCCTGCAGGCAGCCCCCTCCACATGGAACACCCCACCCCAGCCCTAATCACCTGGGCCCCCACCCTGCAGGCAGCCCCCTTCAAATGGGATAGCCCAGAACCCATCACCCGTGCCACCACCCTGCAGGAGGACCCCTCCACATGGCACACCCCAGCCGCTAACACCCATGCCCCCACCCTGCAGGCAGCCCTCTCGACATGGGATACCCCAGACCCCATCACCCAAGCCCCCACCCTGCAGGCAGCCCCCTCCACAGGGTATAGCCCAGAACCCATCACCCATGCCCCCACCCTGCAGGCAACCCCATCCACATTGGAATCCCCCGCCCCAGACCCCATCACCTGTGCCCCCATTCTGCAGGCAACCCCCTCCACATGAGATACTCCAGACCCCATAACCCGTTCCCCCACCCTGCAAGCAGCCCCCTCCACATGGGATACCCTAGCCCGCATCACCTGTGCCCCCACCCTGCAGGCAGCCCCCTCCACATGGGACACCCCAGCCCCCATCACCCGTGCCCCCACCTTGCAGGCAGACCCCTCCACATGCGATACCACAGCCCCCATCACCTGTGCCCCTGCCCTGCAGGCAGCCCCCTCCACATGGGACACCCCACCCTATTCCCATCACCTGTGTCCCCACCCTGCAGGCAGACCCCTCCACATGGGATACCCCAGCCCCATCACTCGTGTCCCCACCCTGCAAGCAGCCCCCTCCACATGTGACACTGCCACCCCAGCCCTCATCACCCATGCCCCCCCTGCAGGCAGCCCCCTCCACATGGGACACACCCACCCTATCCCCCATCTCTCGTGCCCCCACCCTGCAGGCTGCCCCCTCCACATGGGACACCCCAGACCCCGTCACCCATCTTGCAGTCAGCCCCCTCCATATGGGACACCGCAGCTGCCATCACCCTTACCCCCACCCTGCAGGCAGCACCCACCACATGGGACACCCCAGCCCCTATCACCTGTGCCCACACCCTGCAGGCAGCCCCGTCCACATGGGATACCCCAGACCCCATTACCCATGCCCCCACCCTACAGGCAGCCCTCTCCACATGGGACACCCCACCCCATCACCCAGGCCCCCACCCTGCAGGCAGCCCCCTCCACATGGGATAGCCCAGAACCCATCACCCATGCCACCACCCTGCAAGAAACCCCCTACACATGGCACACCCCAGCCCCTATCACCCATGCCCCAACCCTGCAGGCAGCCCCCTCGACATGGGACACCCCAGACCCCATCACCCGTGCCCCCACCCTACAGGAAGCCCCCTCCACATGGCACAACCCAGCCCCCATCACCCATGCCCCCACCCTGCAGGCAGCCCCCTCGACATGGGACACCCCAGACCCCATCACCCGTGCCCCCACCCTGCAGGCATCCCCCTCCCCATGGGATACACCAGACCCCATCACCCATCCTGCAGGCAGCCCCCTCCGTATGGGACACCGCAGCCGCCATCAAACTTACCCCACACTGCAGGCAGCACCCTCCACATGGGACACCCCAGCCCCCATCACCTGTGCCCCCACCCTGCAGGCAGCCCCCTCCACATGGAACACCCCACCCCAGCCCTAATCACCTGGGCCCCCACCCTGCAGGCAGCCCCCTTCAAATGGGATAGCCCAGAACCCATCACCCGTGCCACCACCCTGCAGGAGGACCCCTCCACATGGCACACCCCAGCCGCTAACACCCATGCCCCCACCCTGCAGGCAGCCCTCTCGACATGGGATACCCCAGACCCCATCACCCAAGCCCCCACCCTGCAGGCAGCCCCCTCCACAGGGTATAGCCCAGAACCCATCACCCATGCCCCCACCCTGCAGGCAACCCCATCCACATTGGAATCCCCCGCCCCAGACCCCATCACCTGTGCCCCCATTCTGCAGGCAACCCCCTCCACATGAGATACTCCAGACCCCATAACCCGTTCCCCCACCCTGCAAGCAGCCCCCTCCACATGGGATACCCTAGCCCGCATCACCTGTGCCCCCACCCTGCAGGCAGCCCCCTCCACATGGGACACCCCAGCCCCCATCACCCGTGCCCCCACCTTGCAGGCAGACCCCTCCACATGCGATACCACAGCCCCCATCACCTGTGCCCCTGCCCTGCAGGCAGCCCCCTCCACATGGGACACCCCACCCTATTCCCATCACCTGTGTCCCCACCCTGCAGGCAGACCCCTCCACATGGGATACCCCAGCCCCATCACTCGTGTCCCCACCCTGCAAGCAGCCCCCTCCACATGTGACACTGCCACCCCAGCCCTCATCACCCATGCCCCCCCTGCAGGCAGCCCCCTCCACATGGGACACACCCACCCTATCCCCCATCTCTCGTGCCCCCACCCTGCAGGCTGCCCCCTCCACATGGGACACCCCAGACCCCGTCACCCATCTTGCAGTCAGCCCCCTCCATATGGGACACCGCAGCTGCCATCACCCTTACCCCCACCCTGCAGGCAGCACCCACCACATGGGACACCCCAGCCCCTATCACCTGTGCCCACACCCTGCAGGCAGCCCCGTCCACATGGGATACCCCAGACCCCATTACCCATGCCCCCACCCTACAGGCAGCCCTCTCCACATGGGACACCCCACCCCATCACCCAGGCCCCCACCCTGCAGGCAGCCCCCTCCACATGGGATAGCCCAGAACCCATCACCCATGCCACCACCCTGCAAGAAGCCCCCTACACATGGCACACCCCAGCCCCTATCACCCATGCCCCAACCCTGCAGGCAGCCCCCTCGACATGGGACACCCCAGACGCCATCACCCGTGCCCCCACCCTGCAGGCAGCCCCCTCACCATGGGATACCCCAGACCCCATCACCCATCCTGCAGGCAGCCCCCTCCATATGGGACACTGCAGTCGCCATCAACCTTACCCCACCCTGCAGGTATCACCCTCCACATGGGACACCCCAGCCCCCATCACCCGTGCCCCCACCCTGCAGGCAGCCCCTTCCACATGGGACACCCCACCCCAGCCCCCTTCACCCAGGCCCCCACCCTGCAGGCATCCCCCTCCAAATGGGATAGCCCAGAACCCATCACCCGTGCCACCACCCTGGAGGCCCCCCCCTCCACATGGCACACCCTAGCCCCTAACACCCATGCCCCCACCCTGCAGGCAGCCCTCTCGACATGGGATACCCCAGACCCCATCACCCATGCCCCCACCCAACAGACAGCCCCCTCCACATGGGACACCCCACCCCAGCACCCATCACCCAAGCCCCCACCCTGCAGGCAGCACCCTCCACATGGGATACCCCAGACCGCATCACCTGTGCCTCCCATTCTGCAGGCAGCCCCATCCCCATGGGACACAAACACCCCTGCCCCCATCACCCATTCCCCCAACCTGCAGGCAACATTCTCAACATGCCACACCCCCACCCAAGCCCCCACCCTGCAGGCAGCCCCCTCCACATGGGACACACCCACCCTAGCCCCAATCACCCGTACCCCCACCCTGCAGGCAGTCCCCTCCAAATGGCAGACCCCCACCCCAGACCCCATCACCCGTGCCCCCAACCTGCAGGCAGCCCCCTCCACATGCGACACCCCCACCCCAGCCCCCATCACCCATGCCCCCACCCTGCAGGCAGCCCACTCCAGATGGGATACGCCAGCCCTCATCACCTGTGCCCCACCCTGCAGGCAGCCCCCTCTACATGGGACACCCCACTCCATTCCCATTACCCGTGCCCAACACCTTGCAGGCAGACCCCTCCACATGCGATACCACAGCCCCCATCACCTGTGCCCCTGCCCTGCAGGCAGCCCCCTCCACATGGGACATCCCCACCCCAGCCCCCATCACCCATGCCCCCACCCTGCAGGCAGCCCCCTCCACATAGGACACCCCCACCCCATCACTCGTGCCCCCACCCTGCAGGCAGCCCCCTCCACATGGGACACCCCAGCCTCCATCACCCATGCCCCCACCCTGCAGCCAGCCCCCTCTGCACCCCAGCCCCCATCACCCATGCCCCCACCCTGCAGGCAGCCCCCTGCACATGGGACACCCGAGACCCCATCACCCATGCCCCCAACCTGCAGGCAGCCCCCTTCACATCGGACTCCCCCACCCCCATCACCCATGCCCCCACCCTGCAGGCAGCCCCCCTCCACATGGGACACCCCACCCCAGCCCCCATCACCCAGGCCCCCACCCTGCAAGCAGCCCCCTCCATATGGAATAGCCCAGAACCCATCACCCATGCCCCCACCCTTCAGGCAGCCCCCTCCACATGGGATACCCCAGACCCCATCACCCATGCCCCCACCCTACAGGCAGCCCCCTCCACATGGGACAACCCACCCCAGCCCCCATCACCCAGGCCCCCACCCTGCAGGCAGTCCCCTCCACATGGGATAGCCCAGAACCCATCACCCATGCCCCCACCCTGCAGGCAGCCCCTCCACATGGCACACCCCAGCCCCTATCACCCATGCCCGACCCTGCATGCAGCCCCCTCGACATGGGACACACCAGACCCCATCACCCGTGCCCCCACCCTGCAGGCAGCCCCCTCCCCATGGGATACCCCAGACCCCATCACCCATCCTGCAGGCAGCCCCCTCCATGTGGGACACCGCAGCTGCCATCAACCTTACCCCACCCTGCAGGCAGCACCTTCCACATGGGACACCCCAGCCCCATCACCTGTTCCCCAACCCTGTAGGCAGCCCCCTCCACATGGGATACCCCAGGCCCCATCACTCATGCCCTCACCCTACAGGCAGCCCTCTCCACATGGGACACCACACCCCAGCCCTCATCACCTAGGCCCCCAACCTGCAGGCAGCCCCCTCCAAATGGGATAGCCCAGAGCCCATCACCCATGCCCCCACCCAACAGACAGCCCCCTCCACATGGGACACCCCACCCCAGCCCCCATCAACCAGGCCCCCACCCTGCAGGCTGCGCCCTCCACATGGGATAGCCCAGAACCCATCACCTGTGCCCCCACCCTGCAGGCAGACCCCTCCACATGGCACACCCCAGCCCCTATCACCCGTGCCCCCACCCTGCAGGCAGTCCCCTCCAGATAGAAGACCCCCACCCCAGACCCCATCACCCGTGCCCCTACCCTGCAGGCAGCCCCCTCCACATGGGACACCCCAGCCCCTATCACCCATGCCCCACCCTGCAGGCAGCCCCCTCGACATGGGACACACCTACCCCAGCCCCCATCACCCGTGCCCCCACCCTGCAGGCAGCCCCCTCCACATGGGACACCCCAGCCCCCATCAGCCGTGACCCTACCCTGCAGGCAGCCCCCTCCACATGGCACACCCCAGCCCCTAACACCCATGCCCCCACCCTGCAGGCAGCCCTCTCGAAATGGGATACCCCAGAGCCCATCACCCATGCCCCCACCCAACAGACAGCCCCCTCCACATGGGAGACCCCACCCCAGCCCCCATCACCCAGGCCTCACCCTGCAGGCTGCGCCCTCCACATGGGATAGCCCAGAACCCATCACCCGTGCCCCCACCCTGCAGGCAGACCCCTCAACATGGCACACCCCAGCCCCTATCACCCATGCCCCCACCCTGCAGGCAGCTCCCTCGACATGGGACACACCTACTCCAGCCCCCATCACCCGTGCCCCCACCCTGCAGGCAGCCCCCTCCAGATGGAAGACCCCCACCCCAGACTCCATCACCCGTGCCCCTACCCTGCAGGCAGCCCCCTCCACATGGGACACCCCAGCCCCTATCACCCATGCCCCACCCTGCAGGCAGCCCCCTCGACATGGGACACACCTACCCCAGCCCCCATCACCCATGCCCCCACCCTGCAGGCAGCCCCCTCCACATGGGACACCCCAGCCCCCATCACCAGTGCCCCCACCCTGCAGGGAGCCCCCTCCACATGGAACACCCCCACCCCAGCCCCCATTATCCATGCCCCCATCCTGCAGTCAGCCCCCTCCACATGGGACACCCCCACCCCAGCCCCCATCACCCGTACCCCTACCCTGCAGGCAGGCCCTCCAAATGGGACACCCCAGCCCTATAACCTGTGCCCCACCCTGTAGGAGCCCCCTCTGCACGGGACACACCCATGCCCCCACCCTGCAGGCAGCCCCCTACACATGGCACACCCAAGACTCCATCACCCATGCTGCCCCCTCCACATGGGACACCCCTAGCCCAGACCCCATCACCCGTGTCCCCCAAGTGCAGGCAGCCCCCTCCACAGGGCATACCCCAGCCTCCATCACCCATGCCCTCACCCTGCAGGCAGCCCTCTCTACATAGGACAGCTACACCCAAGCCCCCATCACCCGTTCAACCATACTGATGGCAGCCCCCTGCACATGGGACACCCCCACCCAAGTCCCTATCACCCATGCACCCACCCTGCAGGCAGCCCCCTCCACATGGGAAACCCCCACCCTATCCCCATCACCTGTTCCTCCTCCCTGCAGGCAGCCCCCTGCACATGGGACACCCCCACCCCAGACCCCATCTCCCATGCCCTCACCCTGCAGACAACCCCCTCAACATGGGACACCACAGACCCCATCACCCGTTCCCCCAATCTGTAGGCAGCGCCCTCCACATGGGATACCCCAGCCCCCATCACCCGTGCCCCCATACTGCAGGACGCCCCCTCCACATGGGACACCCTAGCCCCCATCAGCCAGGACCCCACCCTGCATGCAGCCCCACCACATGGGACACCCCACCCCATGCCCACACCCTGCAGGCAGCCCCCTCTGCATGGGACATCCTCACCTCAGCCCCCATCACCCATGCCCCCACCCTGCAGGCAGCCCCTTCACATGGGACACCCGAGACCCCATCACCCGTGCCCCACTCTGCAGGCAACCCCCTCCACATGGGACACCCCGGCCCCCATCACCCATGCCCCCACCGTGCAGGCAACCCCCTCCACATGGGACAACCCAGCCCCCATCACCCGTGCCCCCACCCTGCGAGCAGCCCCCTCCACATGGGACACCCGAGACCCCATCACCCATGCCCCCACCCTGCAGGCAGCCCCCTCCACATGGGACACTCCCACCCCAGACCCCATCACCAGTGCCCCCACCCTGCAGGCAGCCCCCTCCACATGGGATACCAAGCCCCATGCCCCATGCCTGCAACCTGCAGGCAGCCCCCTCCACATGGAGCAAACCCACCCCAGCCCCCATCACCCATACCCCACCTTGCAGGCAGCCACCTCCACATGGGACACCCCCACCCCATCACCCGTGCCCCCACCCTGCAGGCAGCCCCTTCAACATGGGACACCCCAGCCCCCATCACCAATGCCCACACCCTGCAGGCAGCCCCCTCTGCATGGGACATCCTCACCTCAGCCCCCATCACCCATACCCCCACCCTGCAGCAGCCCCCTCCACATGGGACACCCCAGTCCCCATCACCCATGCCCACACCCTGCAGGCAGCCCCCTCTGCATGGGACATCCTCACCTCAGCTCCCATCACCCATGCCCCCACCCTGCAGGCAGCCCCCTCCACATAGGAAACCCCCACCCCAGCCCCATCACCCATGTCCCCACCCTGCAGCAGCCCTCTCCACATGGGACACCCCAGCCCCATCACCTGTACCCCCACCTTGCAGGCAGCCACCTCCACATGGGAAACTCCCACCCCATCACCCGTGCCCCCACCCTGCAGGCAGCCCCTTCAACATGGGACACCCCAGCCCCAGTCAGTTTCCCAGTGTTCATGGTATGCCCACACCCTGCAGGCAGCCCCCTCTGCATGGGACATCCTCACCTCAGCCCCCATCAACCATGCCCCCACCCTGCAGGCAGCCCCTTCACATGGGACACCCGAGACCCCATCACCCGTGCCCCACTCTGCAGGCAACCCCCTCCACATGGGACACCCCGGCCCCCATCACCCATGCCCCCACCGTGCAGGCAACCCCCTCCACATGGGACAACCCAGCCTATCACCCCTGCCCCCACCCTGCAAGCAGCCCCCTCCACATGGGACACCCGAGACCCCATCACCCATGCCCCCACCCTGCAGGCAGCCCCCTCCACATGGGACACTCCCACCCCAGACCCCATCACCAGTGCCCCCCCTGCAGGCAGCCCCCTCCACCTGGGATACACCAGACTGTATCACCTGTGCCCCCACCCTGCAGCCAGCCCCCTCCACATGGGATATCCAAGCCCCATGCCCGCAACCTGCAGGCAGCCCCCTCCACATGCAACACCCCTACCCCAGGCCCCATCACCCGGGCCAGCACCCAGCAAGCAGCCCCCTCCACATGGGACACACGAGACCCCATCACCCATGCCCCCACCCTGCAGGCAGCCCCCTCCACATGGGACACCCCAGCCCCATCACCCATGTCCCCACCCTGCAGCAGCCCCCTCCACATGGGACACCCCAGCCCCCATCACCTGTACCCCCATGCTGCAGGCAGCCCCCTCCACATGGGAGACCCCCACCCCGGACCCCATCACCAGTGCCCCCCCTGCAGGCAGCCCCCTCCACCTGGGATACACCAGACTGTATCAACTGTGCCCCCACCCTGCAGGCAGCCCCCTCCACATGGGATATCCAGGCCCCATGCCCGCAACCTGCAGGCAGCCCCCTCCACATGCAACACCCCTACCCCAGGCCCCATCACCCGGGCCAGCACCCAGCAAGCAGCCCCCTCCACATGGGACACCCGAGACCCCATCACCCATGCCCCCACCCTGCAGGCAGCCCCCTCCACATGGGACACCCCAGTCCCCATCAGCTATGACCCCAACCTGCAGGCAGCCCCTCCAACTGGGACACCCCAGCCCCATCACCCGTGCCCCCACCCTGCAGGCAGGCCCCTCCACGTGGGATACCCCAACCCCCATCACCCATGCCCCCACCCTGCAGGCTGCCCCCTCCACATGGGACAAACCCACCACAGCCCCATCACCCATACCCAACCTTGCCGGAAGCCACCTCCCCTATGGGACACCCCCACCCCATCACCCGTGACCCCATCCTGCAGGCAGCCCCTTCCACATGGGACACCCCCACCCCATCACCCGTGCCCCCACCCTGCAGGCAGCCCCTTCAACATGGGACACCCCAGCCCCCATCACCCATGCCCACACCCTGCAGGCAGCCCCCTCTGCATGGGACATCCTTACCTCAGCCACCATCACCCATGCCCCACCCTGCAGGCAGCCCCCTCCACATGGGACACCCAGTCCCCATCAGCTGTGACCCCACCCTGCAGGCAGGCCCCTTCACATGGGACACCCCACGCCATTCCCATCACCTGTGCCCCCACCCTGCAGGCAAACCCCTCCTTGTGGGATACCCCAACCCCCATCACCCATGCCCCCACCCTGCAGGAAGGCCCCTCCACATGGGACACCCCAGCCCCATTACCCGTGCCCCCACTCTGCAGGCACGCCCCTTCTCATGGGACACCCCACCCCATTCCCATCACCTGTTCCCCCACCCTGCAGGCAACCCCCTCCACATGGGATACTGCAGACCGCATCTCTTGTGACCCCACCCTGCAGGCAGCCCCCTCCACATGGAACACCCCAGACCCCGTCACCCATCCTGCAGGCAGCCCCCTCCATATGGGACACCGCAGCTGCCATCACCCTTACCCCACCCTGCAGGCAGCACCCTCCACATGTGACACCCCAGCCCCTATCACCTGTGCCCGCACCCTGCAGGCAGCCCCCTCTATATGGGATACCCCAGACCCCATCACCCATGCCCCCAACCTACAGGCAGCCCCCTTGACATGGGACACCCCACCCCAACCCCCATCACCCAGGCCCCCACCCTGCAGGCAGCCCCCTCCACATGGGATATCTCAGAACCCATCGCCCCTGCCCCCACCCCGTGCCCCCACCCTGCAGGCAGGCCCCTCCACATGGCACACCCCAGCCCCTATCACCCATGCCCCCACCCTGCAGGCAGCCCCCTTGACATGGGACACCCCAGACGCCATTACCCATGCCACCACCCTGCAGGCAGCCCCCTCACCATGGGATACCCCAGACCCCATCACACATCCTGCAGGCAGCCCCCTCCATATGGGACACCGCAGCCACCATTCCCCTTACCCCCACCCTGCAGGCAGTACCCTCCACATGGGACACCCCAGCCCCCATCACCTGTGCCCCCACCCTGCAGGCAGTCCCCTCCACATGGAGTACCCCAGACCCCATCACCCATGCTCCCACCCTACAGGCAGCCCGCTCCACACGGGACGCCCCACCCCAGCCCCCATCACCCAGGCCCCCACCCTGCAGGCAGACCCTTCCAAATGGGATAGCCCAGAACTCATCACCCATGCCCCCACCCTGCAGGCAGCCCCTACACATGGCACACCCCAGCCCCTAACACCCATGCCACCACCCCGCAGGCAGCCCTCTCGACATGGGATAGCCCAGAACCCATCACCCGTGCCCCCACCCCGTGCCCCCACCCTGCAGGCAGGCCCCTCCACATGGGATAGCCCAGAACCCATCACCCGTGCCCCCAACCTACAGGCAGCCCCCTCCACATGGGACACCCCACCCCAGCCCCCATCACCCAGGCCCCCACCCTGCAGGCAGCCCCCTCCAAATGGGATAGCCCAGAACCCATCACCCGTGCCACCAACCTACAGGCAGCCCCTCCACATGGGACACCCCACCCCAGCCCCCATCACCCAGGCCCCCACCCTGCAGGCAGCCGCCTCCACATGGGATAGCACAGAACCCATCACCCGTGCCCCCACCCCGTGCCCCCACCCTGCAGGCAGGCCCCTCCACATGGCACACCCCAGCCCCTATCACCCATGCCCCCACCCTGCAGGCAGCCCCCTCGACATGGGACACCCCAGACGCCATTACCCTTGCCACCACCCTGCAGGCAGCCCCCTCACCATGGCATACCCCAGACCCCATCACCCACCCTGCAGGCAGCACCCTCCACATGGGACACCCCAGCCCCCATCACCTGTTCCCCCACCCTGCAGGCAGCTGCCTCCACATGGGATACCCCAGACCACATCACCCATGCCCCCACCCTACAGGCAGCCCGCTCCACATGGGACTCCCCACCTCAGCCCCCATCACCCAGGCCCCCACCCTGTAGGCAGCCCCCTCCAAATGGGATAGCCCAGAACCCATCACCCGTGCCCCCACCCTGCAGGCAGCCCCCTCCACATGGCACACCACAGCCCCTAACACCCATGCCACCACCCCGCAGGCAGTCCTCTCGACGTGGAATACCCCAGACCCCATCACCCATGTCCCCACCCTACAGACAGCCCCCTCCACATGGGACACCCCACCCCAGCCCCCATCACCCAGGCCCCCACCTTGCAGGCAGCCCCCCCACATGGGATAGCCCAGAACCCATCACCCGTGCCCCTACCCTGCAGGCAGACCCCTCCACATGGGACACCCCAGCCCCTATCACCCATGCCCCCACCCTGCAGGCAGCTTCCTCGACATGGGACACACCTACCCCAGCCCCCATCACCCGTGCCCCCACCCTGCAGGCAGCCCCCTCCAGATGGAAGACCGCCACCCCAGACCCCATCACCCGTGCCCCCACCCTGCAGGCAGCCCCCTCCACATGGGACACCCCAGCCCCTATCACCCATGCCCCCACCCTGCAGTCAGCCCCGTCAACATGGGACACACCTACCCCAGCCCCCATCACCCGTGCCCCCACTCTGGAGGCAGCCCTCTCCACATGGGACACCCCAGACCCCATCACGCATGCCTCCACCCTGCAGGCAGCCCCCTCCACATGGGACACCCCGGCCCCCATCACCCATGCCTCCACCGTGCAGGCAACCCCCTCCACATGGGACAACCCAGCCCCCTCACCTGTGCCCCCACCCTGCAAGCAGCCTCCTCGACATGGGACACGCGAGACCCCATCACCCATGCCCCCACCCTGCAGGCAGCCCCCTCCACATTGGACACCCCCACCCCAGACCCCATCACCCATGCCCCCCTGCAGACAGCCCCCTCCACATGGGATACCCCAGAACGCATCACCTGTGACCCCATCCTGCAGGCAGCCCCCTCCACACGGGATACCCAAGCCTCATACCCCATGCCCGCAACCTGCAGGCAGCCCCCTCCACATGCAACACCCCCACCCCAGGCCCCATCACCCATGCCACCACCAAGCAAGCAGCCGCCTCCACATGGGACACCCGAGACCCCATCACCCATGCCCCCACCCTGCGGCAGTCCCCTCCACATGGGACACCCCAGCCCCCATCACCTGTACCCCCACCCTGCAGCCAGCCCCCTCCACATGGGAGACCCCCACCCCAGACCCGTGCCGCCACCCTGCAAGCAGCCCCCTCCACATGGGACACCCCAGACCCCATCACCCATGCCCCCACCCTGCAGGAAGCCCACTCACATGGGATACCCGAGCCCCCATCACCCATGCCCCACCCTGCAGGCAGACCCCTCCACATGGGACACACCCACCCCAGCCCCCATCTCCCATGTCCCACCTTGCAGGCAGCCACCTCCACATGGGACACCCCCACCCCATCACCCGTGCTCCCATCCTCCAGGCAGCCCCTTCCGCATGGGACACCCCAGCCCCCATCACCCGTGCCCCAAACCTGCAGGCAGCCCCCTCTGCATAGGACACCCTCACCTCAGCCCCCATCACCCATGACCCCACCCTGTAGGCAGCCCCCTTCACATGGGACACCCGAGACCCAATCACCCGTGCCCCCACCCTGCAGGCAGGCCCCTCCACATGGGACACCCCAGCCCCCATCAGCCGTGACCCTACCCTGCATGCAGCCCCTCCACATCGGACATCCCAGCTCCCATCACCCGTGCCCCAACCCTGCAGACAGCCCCCTCCACATGGGAGCACCCACCCCATTCCCCTCACCCATGCCCCCACCCTGCAGGCAGCCCCCCCACATGGGACACCCCAGCCCCCATCAACCATGCCCCCACCCTGCAGGCCACCCCCTCCACATGGCACACCCCACCCCATTCCCATCACCCTTGTCCCACCCTGCAGGCATGCCCCTCCACATGGGATACTCCAGAACCCATCACTCGTGCCCCCACCCTGCAGGCAGCCCCTCCAGATGGCACACCCCAGCCCCTATCACCCATGCCCCCACCCTTCAAGCAGCCCCCTCCACATTGGAATCCCCCGCCCAGACCCCATCACCTGTGCCCCCATCCTGCAGGCAACCCCCTCCACATGGGATACTCCAGACCCCATCACCCGTTCCCCCACCCTGCAAGCAGCCCCCTCCACATGGGATACCCTAGCTCGCATCACCTGTGCCCCCACTCTGCAGGCAGCCCCCTCCACATGGGACACGCCAGCCCCCATCAGCCGTTCCCCCACCCTGCAAGCAGCCCCCTCCACATGGGATACCCTAGCTCGCATCACCTGTGCCCCCACTCTGCAAGCAGCTCCCTCGACATGGGACACACCAACCCCAGCCCCCTTCACCCGTGCCCCCACCCTGCAGGCAGCCCCCTCCACATGGGACACCCCAGCCCCTATCACCCATGCCCCCACCCTGCAGTCAGCCCCGTCAACATGGGACACACCTACCCCAGCCCCCATCACCCGTCCCCCCACTCTGGAGGCAGCCCCCTCCACATGGGACACCCCAGACCCCATCACGCATGCCTCCACCCTGCAGGCAGCCCCCTCCACATGGGACACCCCGGCCCCCATCACCCATGCCTCCACCGTGCAGGCAACCCCCTCCACATGGGACAACCCAGCCCCCTCACCTGTGCCCCCACCCTGCAAGCAGCCCCCTCGACATGGGACACGCGAGACCCCATCACCCATGCCCCCCTGCAGACAGCCCCCTCCACATGGGATACCCCAGAACGCATCACCTGTGCCCCCATCCTGCAGGCAGCCCCCTCCACATGGGATACCCAAGCCCCATACCCCATGCCCGCAACCTGCAGGCAGCCCCCTCCACATGCAACACCCCCACCCCAGGCCCCATCACCCATGCCACCACCCAGCAAGCAGCCGCCTCCACATGGGACACCCGAGACCCCATCACCCATGCCCCCACCCTGCAGGCAGCACCCTCCACATGCAACACCTCCACCCCAGGCCCCATCACCCATGCCACCACCCAGCAAGCAGCCGCCTCCACATGGGACACCCGAGACCCCATCACCCATGCCCCCACCCTGCGGCAGCCCCCTCCACATGGGACACCCCAGCCCCCATCACCTGTACCCCCACCCTGCAGCCAGCCCCCTCCACATGGGAGACCCCCACCCCAGACCCCATCACCCGTGCCGCCACCCTGCATGCAGCCCCCTCCACATGGGACACCCCAGACCCCATCACCCATGCCCCCACCCTGCAGGCAGCCCACTCCCATGGGATACCCCAGCCCCCATCACCCGTGCCCCACCCTGCAGGCAGACCCCTCCACATGGGACACACCCACCCCAGCCCCCATCACCCATGTCCCACCTTGCAGGCAGCCACCTCCACATGGGACACCCCCACCCCATCATCCGTGCTCCCATACTCCAGGCAGCCCCTTCCGCATGGGACACCCCAGCCCCCATCACCCGTGCCCCCACCCTGCAGGCAGCCCCCTCTGCATAGGACACCCTCACCTCAGCCCCCATCACCCATGACCCCACCCTGTAGGCAGCCCCCTTCACATGGGACACCCGAGACCCAATCACCCGTGCCCCCACCCTGCAGGCAGGCCCCTCCACATGGGACACCCCAGCCCCCATCAGCCGTGACCCTACCCTGCATGCAGCCCCTCCACATCGGACATCCCAGCTCCCATCACCCGTGCCCCAACCCTGCAGACAGCCCCCTCCACATGGGAGCACCCACCCCATTCCCCTCACCCATGCCCCCACCCTGCAGGCCGCCCCCTCCACATGGCACACCCCACCCCATTCCCATCACCCTTGTCCCACCCTGCAGGCATGCCCCTCCACATGGGATACTCCAGAACCCATCACCCGTGCCCCCACCCTGCAGGCAGCCCCTCCAGATGGCACACCCCAGCCCCTATCACCCATGCCCCCACCCTGCAGGCAGCCCCCTCCACATTCGAATCCTCCGCCCAGACCCCATCACCTGTGCCCCCATCCTGCAGGCAACCCCCTCCACATGGGATACTCCAGACCCCATCACCCATTCCCCCACCCTGCAAGCAGCCCCCTCCACATGGGATACCCTAGCTCGCATCACCTGTGCCCCCACTCTGCAGGCAGCCCCCTCCACATGGGACACGCCAGCCCCCATCAGCCGTGTCCCCACCCTGCAGACAGCCCCTCCACATGGGACACCTCAACCCCCATCACCCGTGCCCCCACCCTGCAGGCCGCCCCCTCCACATGGGACAACCCACCCTATTCCCATCACCTGTGTCCCCACCCTGCAGGCAGACCCCTCCACATGGGATACCCCAGCTCCCACCATTCATGTCCCCACCCTGCAGGCAGCCCCCTCCACATGGGACACTGCCACCCCAGCCCTCATCACCGATGCCCCCACCCTGCAGGCAGCCCCCTCCACATGGGACACGCCCACGCTATCCCCCATCTCTCGTGCCCCCACCCTGCAGGCAGCCCCCTCCACATGGGACACCCCAGACCCCGTCACCCATCCTGCAGGCAGCCCCCTCCATATGGGACACCGCAGCTGCCATCACCCTTACCCCCACCCTGCAGGCAGCATCCTCCACATGGGACACCCCAGCCCCTATCACCTGTGCCCACACCCTGCAGGGAGCCCCCTCCACATGGGATACCCCAGACCCCATCACCCATGCCCCCACCCTACAGGAAGCCCCCTCCATATGGCACAACCCAGCCCCTATCACCCATGCCCCGACCCTGCAGGCGGCCCCCTCGACATGGGACACCCCAGACCCCATCACCCGTGCCCCCACCCTGCAGGCATCCCCCTCACCATGGGATACACCAGACCCCATCACCCATCCTGCAGGCAGCCCCCTCCGTATGGGACACCGCAGCCGCCATCAAACTTACCCCACACTGCAGGCAGCACCCTCCACATGGGACACCCCAGCCCCCATCACCTGTGCCCCCACCCTGCAGGCAGCCCCCTCCACATGGAACACCCCACCCCAGCCCCTATCACCTAGGCCCCCACCCTGCAGGCAGCCCCCTCCAAATGCGATAGCCCAGAACCCATCACCCGTGCCACCACCCTGCAGGAGTCCCCCTCCACATGGCACACCCCAGCCGCTAACACCCATGCCCCCACCCTGCAGGCAGCCCTCTCAACATGGGATACCCCAGACCCCATCACCCATGCCCCCACCCTACAGGCAGCCCTCTCCACATGGGACACCCCACCCTAGCCCCATCACCCAGGCCCCCTCCCTGCAGGCAGCCCCCTCCACATGGTATAGCCCAGAACCCATCACCCATGCCCCCACCCTGCAAGCAGCCCCATCCACATTGGAATCCCCCGCCCCAGACCCTATCACCTGTGCCCCCATTCTGCAGGCAACCCCCTCCACATGAGATACTCCAGACCCCATAACCCGTTCCCCCACCCTGCAAGCAGCCCTCTCCACATGGGATACCCTAGCCCGCATCACCTGTACCCCCACCCTGCAGGCAGCCCCCTCCACATGGGACACCCCAGCCCCATCACCCGTGCCCCCACCTTGCAGGCAGACCCCTCCACATGCGATACCACAGCCCCCATCACCTGTGCCCCTGCCCTTCAGGCAGCCCCCTCCACATGGGACACCCCACCCTATTCCCATCACCTGTGTCCCCACCCTGCAGGCAGACCCCTCCACATGGGATACCCCAGCCCCATCACTCGTGTCCCCACCCTGCAGTCAGCCCCCTCCACATGTGACATGGCCACCCCAGCCCTCATCACCCATGCCCCCCCTGCAGGCAGCCCCCTCCACATGGGACACACCCACCCTATCCCCCATCTCTCGTGCCCCCACCCTGCAGGCTGCCCCCTCCACATGGGACACCCCAGACCCCGTCACCCATCTTGCAGGCAGCCCCCTCCATATGGTACACCGCAGCTGCCATCTCCCTTACCCCCACCCTGCAGGCAGCACCCACCACATGGGACACCCCAGCCCCTATCACCTGTGCCCACACCCTGCAGGCAGCCCCATCCACATGGGATACCCCAGACCCCATCACCCATGCCCCCACCCTACAGGCAGCCCTCTCCACATGGGACACCCCACCCCAGCCCCCATCACCCAGGCCCCCACCCTGCAGGCAGCCCCCTCGACATGGGACACCCCAGACGCCATCACCCGTGCCCCCACCCTGCAGGCAGCCCCCTCACCATGGGATACCCCAGACCCCATCACCCATCCTGCAGGCAGCCCCCTCCATATGGGACACCGCAGTCGCCATCAACCTTACCCCACCCTGCAGGTATCACCCTCCACATGGGACACCCCAGCCCCCATCACCCGTGCCCCCACCCTGCAGGCAGCCCCTTCCACATGAGACACCCCACCCCAGCCCCCTTCACCCAGGCCCCCACCCTGCAGGCAGCCCCCTCCAAATGGGATAGCCCAGAACCCATCACCCGTGCCACCACCCTGCAGGCCCCCCCCTCCACATGGCACACCCTAGTCCCTAACACCCATGCCCCCTCCCTGCAGGCAGCCCTCTCGACATGGGATACCCCAGACCCCATCACCCATGCCCCCACCCAACAGACAGCCCCCTCCACATGGGACACCCCACCCCAGCCCCCATCACCCAAGCCCCCACCCTGCAGGCAGCGCCCTCCACATGGGATACCCCAGACCGCATCACCTGTGCCTCCAATTCTGCAGGCAGCCCCCTCCACATGGGACACAAACACCCCTGCCCCCATCACCCATTCCCCCAACCTGCAGGCAGCCCTCTCCACATGCGACACCCCCACCCAAGCCCCCACCCTGCAGGCAGCCCCCTCCACATGGGACTCCTCCACCCTAGCCCCAATCACCCGTACCCCCACCCTGCAGGCAGTCCCCTCCAAATGGGAGACCCCCACCCCAGACCCCATCACCCGTGCCCCCAACCTGCAGGCAGCCCCCTCCACATGCGACACCCCCACCCCAGCCCCCATCACCCATGCCCCCACCCTGCAGGCATCCCCTTCTCCACATAGGACACCCCCACCCCATCACTCGTGCCCCCACCCTGCAGGCAGCCCCCTCTGCATGCGACACCCTCACCCCAGCCCTCATCACCCATGCCCCCACCCTGCAGGCAGCCCCCTGCACATGGGACACCCGAGACCCCATCACCCATGCCCCCAACCTGCAGGCAGCCCCCTTCACATCGGACTCCCCCACCCCCATCACCCATGCCCCCACCCTGCAGGCAGCCCCCCTCCACATGGGACACCCCACCCCAGCCCCCATCACCCAGGCCACCACCCTGCAGGCAGCCCCTCCAGATGGCACACCCCAGCCCCTATCACCCATGCCCCCACCCTGCAGGCAGCCCCCTCCACATTGGAATCCCCCGCCCAGACCCCATCACCTGTGCCCCCATCCTGCAGGCAACCCCCTCCACATGGGATACTCCAGACCCCATCACCCGTTCCCCCACCCTGCAAGCAGCCCCCTCCACATGGGATACCCTAGCTCGCATCACCTGTGCCCCCACTCTGCAGGCAGCCCCCTCCACATGGGACACGCCAGCCCCCATCAGCCGTTCCCCCACCCTGCAAGCAGCCCCCTCCACATGGGATACCCTAGCTCGCATCACCTGTGCCCCCACTCTGCAAGCAGCTCCCTCGACATGGGACACACCAACCCCAGCCCCCATCACCTGTGCCCCCACCCTGCAGGCAGCCCCCTCCACATGGGACACCCCAGCCCCTATCACCCATGCCCCCACCCTGCAGTCAGCCCCGTCAACATGGGACACACCTACCCCAGCCCCCATCACCCGTCCCCCCACTCTGGAGGCAGCCCCCTCCACATGGGACACCCCAGACCCCATCACGCATGCCTCCACCCTGCAGGCAGCCCCCTCCACATGGGACACCCCGGCCCCCATCACCCATGCCTCCACCGTGCAGGCAACCCCCTCCACATGGGACAACCCAGCCCCCTCACCTGTGCCCCCACCCTGCAAGCAGCCCCCTCGACATGGGACACGCGAGACCCCATCACCCATGCCCCCCTGCAGACAGCCCCCTCCACATGGGATACCCCAGAACGCATCACCTGTGCCCCCATCCTGCAGGCAGCCCCCTCCACATGGGATACCCAAGCCCCATACCCCATGCCCGCAACCTGCAGGCAGCCCCCTCCACATGCAACACCCCCACCCCAGGCCCCATCACCCATGCCACCACCCAGCAAGCAGCCGCCTCCACATGGGACACCCGAGACCCCATCACCCATGCCCCCACCCTGCGGCAGCCCCCTCCACATGGGACACCCAAGCCCCCATCACCTTTACCCCCACCCTGCAGCCAGCCCCCTCCACATGGGAGACCCCCACCCCAGACCCCATCACCCGTGCCGCCACCCTGCATGCAGCCCCCTCCACATGGGACACCCCAGACCCCATCACCCATGCCCCCACCCTGCAGGCAGCCCACTCCCATGGGATACCCCAGCCCCCATCACCCGTGCCCCACCCTGCAGGCAGACCCCTCCACATGGGACACACCCACCCCAGCCCCCATCACCCATGTCCCACCTTGCAGGCAGCCACCTCCACATGGGACACCCCCACCCCATCATCCGTGCTCCCATACTCCAGGCAGCCCCTTCCGCATGGGACACCCCAGCCCCCATCACCCGTGCCCCCACCCTGCAGGCAGCCCCTCCAGATGGCACACCCCAGCCCCTATCACCCATGCCCCCACCCTGCAGGCAGCCCCCTCCACATTGGAATCCCCCGCCCAGACCCCATCACCTGTGCCCCCATCCTGCAGGCAACCCCCTCCACATGGGATACTCCAGACCCCATCACCCGTTCCCCCACCCTGCAAGCAGCCCCCTCCACATGGGATACCCTAGCTCGCATCACCTGTGCCCCCACTCTGCAGGCAGCCCCCTCCACATGGGACACGCCAGCCCCCATCAGCCGTTCCCCCACCCTGCAAGCAGCCCCCTCCACATGGGATACCCTAGCTCGCATCACCTGTGCCCCCACTCTGCAAGCAGCTCCCTCGACATGGGACACACCAACCCCAGCCCCCATCACCCGTGCCCCCACCCTGCAGGCAGCCCCCTCCACATGGGACACCCCAGCCCCTATCACCCATGCCCCCACCCTGCAGTCAGCCCCGTCAACATGGGACACACCTACCCCAGCCCCCATCACCCGTCCCCCCACTCTGGAGGCAGCCCCCTCCACATGGGACACCCCAGACCCCATCACGCATGCCTCCACCCTGCAGGCAGCCCCCTCCACATGGGACACCCCGGCCCCCATCACCCATGCCTCCACCGTGCAGGCAACCCCCTCCACATGGGACAACCCAGCCCCCTCACCTGTGCCCCCACCCTGCAAGCAGCCCCCTCGACATGGGACACGCGAGACCCCATCACCCATGCCCCCCTGCAGACAGCCCCCTCCACATGGGATACCCCAGAACGCATCACCTGTGCCCCCATCCTGCAGGCAGCCCCCTCCACATGGGATACCCAAGCCCCATACCCCATGCCCGCAACCTGCAGGCAGCACCCTCCACATGCAACACCTCCACCCGAAGGCCCCATCACCCATGCCACCACCCAGCAAGCAGCCGCCTCCACATGGGACACCCGAGACCCCATCACCCATGCCCCCACCCTGCGGCAGCCCCCTCCACATGGGACACCCCAGCCCCCATCACCTGTACCCCCACCCTGCAGCCAGCCCCCTCCACATGGGAGACCCCCACCCCAGACCCCATCACCCGTGCCGCCACCCTGCATGCAGCCCCCTCAACATGGGACACCCCAGACCCCATCACCCATGCCCCCACCCTGCAGGCGGCCCACTCCCATGGGATACCCCAGCCCCCATCACCCGTGCCCCACCCTGCAGGCAGACCCCTCCACATGGGACACACCCACCCCAGCCCCCATCACCCATGTCCCACCTTGCAGGCAGCCACCTCCACATGGGACACCCCCACCCCATCATCCGTGCTCCCATACTCCAGGCAGCCCCTTCCGCATGGGACACCCCAGCCCCCATCACCCGTGCCCCCACCCTGCAGGCAGCCCCCTCTGCATAGGACACCCTCACCTCAGCCCCCATCACCCATGACCCCACCCTGTAGGCAGCCCCCTTCACATGGGACACCCGAGACCCAATCACCCGTGCCCCCACCCTGCAGGCAGGCCCCTCCACATGGGACACCCCAGCCCCCATCAGCCGTGACCCTACCCTGCATGCAGCCCCTCCACATCGGACATCCCAGCTCCCATCACCCATGCCCCAACCCTGCAGACAGCCCCCTCCACATGGGAGCACCCACCCCATTCCCCTCACCCATGCCCCCACCCTGCAGGCAGCCCCCCCACATAGGACACCCCGGCCCGAATCAACCATGCCCCCACCCTGCAGGCCACCCCCTCCACATGGCACACCCCACCCCATTCCCATCACCCTTGTCCCACCCTGCAGGCATGCCCCTCCACATGGGATACTCCAGAACCCAACACCCGTGCCCCCACCCTGCAGGCAGCCCCTCCAGATGGCACACCCCAGCCCCTATCACCCATGCCCCCACCCTGCAGGCAGCCCCCTCCACATTCGAATCCTCCGCCCAGACCCCATCACCTGTGCCCCCATCCTGCAGGCAACCCCCTCCACATGGGATACTCCAGACCCCATCACCCATTCCCCCACCCTGCAAGCAGCCCCCTCCACATGGGATACCCTAGCTCGCATCACCTGTGCCCCCACTCTGCAGGCAGCCCCCTCCACATGGGACACGCCAGCCCCCATCAGCCGTGTCCCCACCCTGCAGACAGCCCCTCCACATGGGACACCTCAACCCCCATCACCCGTGCCCCCACCCTGCAGGCCGCCCCCTCCACATGGGACAACCCACCCTATTCCCATCACCTGTGTCCCCACCCTGCAGGCAGACCCTTCCACATGGGACACTGCCACCCCAGCCCTCATCACCCATGCCCCCACCCTGCAGGCAGCCCCCTCCACATGGGACACGCCCACGCTATCCCCCATCTCTCGTGCCCCCACCCTGCAGGCAGCCCCCTCCACATGGGACACCCCAGACCCCGTCACCCATCCTGCAGGCAGCCCCCTCCATATGGGACACCGCAGCTGCCATCACCCTTACCCCCACCCTGCAGGCAGCACCCTCCACATGGGACACCCCAGCCCCTATCACCTGTGCCCACACCCTGCAGGGAGCCCCCTCCACATGGGATACCCCAGACCCCATCACCCATGCCCCCACCCTACAGGAAGCCCCCTCCATATGGCACAACCCAGCCCCTATCACCCATGCCCCGACCCTGCAGGCGGCCCCCTCGACATGGGACACCCCAGACCCCATCACCCGTGCCCCCACCCTGCAGGCATCCCCCTCACCATGGGATACACCAAACCCCATCACCCATCCTGCAGGCAGCCCCCTCCGTATGGGACACCGCAGCCGCCATCAAACTTACCCCACACTGCAGGCAGCACCCTCCACATGGGACACCCCAGCCCCCATCACCTGTGCCCCCACCCTGCAGGCAGCCCCCTCCACATGGAACACCCCACCCCAGCCCCTATCACCTAGGCCCCCACCCTGCAGGCAGCCCCCTCCAAATGCGATAGCCCAGAAGCCATCACCTGTGCCACCACCCTGCAGGAGTCCCCCTCCACATGGCACACCCCAGCCGCTAACACCCATGCCCCCACCCTGCAGGCAGCCCTCTCAACATGGGATACCCCAGACCCCATCACCCATGCCCCCACCCTACAGGCAGCCCTCTCCACATGGGACACCCCACCCTAGCCCCATCACCCAGGCCCCCTCCCTGCAGGCAGCCCCCTCCACATGGTATAGCCCAGAACCCATCACCCATGCCCCCACCCTGCAAGCAGCCCCATCCACATTGGAATCCCCCGCCCCAGACCCCATCACCTGTGCCCCCATTCTGCAGGCAACCCCCTCCACATGAGATACTCCAGACCCCATAACCCGTTCCCCCACCCTGCAAGCAGCCCTCTCCACATGGGATACCCTAGCCCGCATCACCTGTACCCCCACCCTGCAGGCAGCCCCCTCCACATGGGACACCTCAGCCCCCATCACCCGTGCCCCCACCTTGCAGGCAGACCCCTCCACATGCGATACCACAGCCCCCATCACCTGTGCCCCTGCCCTTCAGGCAGCCCCCTCCACATGGGACACCCCACCCTATTCCCATCACCTGTGTCCCCACCCTGCAGGCAGACCCCTCCACATGGGATACCCCAGCCCCATCACTCGTGTCCCCACCCTGCAGTCAGCCCCCTCCACATGTGACATTGCCACCCCAGCCCTCATCACCCATGCCCCCCCTGCAGGCAGCCCCCTCCACATGGGACACACCCACCCTATCCCCCATCTCTCGTGCCCCCACCCTGCAGGCTGCCCCCTCCACATGGGACACCCCAGACCCCGTCACCCATCTTGCAGGCAGCCCCCTCCATATGGGACACCGCAGCTGCCATCTCCCTTACCCCCACCCTGCAGGCAGCACCCACCACATGGGACACCCCAGCCCCTATCACCTGTGCCCACACCCTGCAGGCAGCCCCGTCCACATGGGATACCCCAGACCCCATCACCCATGCCCCCACCCTACAGGCAGCCCTCTCCACATGGGACACCCCACCCCAGCCCCCATCACCCATGCCCCCACCCAACAGACAGCCCCCTCCACATGGGACACCCCACCCCAGCCCCCATCACCCAAGCCCCCACCCTGCAGGCAGCGCCCTCCACATGGGATACCCCAGACCGCATCACCTGTGCCTCCCATTCTGCAGGCAGCCCCCTCCACATGGGACACAAACACCCCTGCCCCCATCACCCATTCCCCCAACCTGCAGGCAGCCCTCTCCACATGCGACACCCCCACCCAAGCCCCCACCCTGCAGGCAGCCCCCTCCACATGGGACTCCTCCACCCTAGCCCCAATCACCCGTACCCCCACCCTGCAGGCAGTCCCCTCCAAATGGGAGACCCCCACCCCAGACCCCATCACCCGTGCCCCCAACCTGCAGGCAGCCCCCTCCACATGCGACACCCCCACCCCAGCCCCCATCACCCATGCCCCCACCCTGCAGGCAGCCCCCTCCAGATGGGATATGCCAGCCCTCATCACCTGTGCCCCACCCTGCAGGCAGCCCCCTATACATGGGACACCCCACTCCATTCCCATTACCCGTGCCCAACACCTTGCAGGCAGACCCCTCCACATGCGATACCACAGCCCCGATCACCTGTGCCCCTGCCCTGCAGGCAGCCCCCTCCACATGGGACATCCCCACCCCAGCCCCCATCACCCATGCCCCCACCCTGCAGGCATCCCCTTCTCCACATAGGACACCCCCACCCCATCACTCGTGCCCCCACCCTGCAGGCAGCCCCCTCTGCATGCGACACCCTCACCCCAGCCCCCATCACCCATGCCCCCACCCTGCAGGCAGCCCCCTGCACATGGGACACCCGAGACCCCATCACCCATGCCCCAACCTGCAGGCAGCCCCCTTCACATCGGACTCCCCCACCCCCATCACCCATGCCCCCACCCTGCAGGCAGCCCCCCTCCACATGGGACACCCCACCCCAGCCCCCATCACCCAGGCCACCACCCTGCAGGCAGCCCCTCCAGATGGCACACCCCAGCCCCTATCACCCATGCCCCCACCCTGCAGGCAGCCCCCTCCACATTGGAATCCCCCGCCCAGACCCCATCACCTGTGCCCCCATCCTGCAGGCAACCCCCTCCACATGGGATACTCCAGACCCCATCACCCGTTCCCCCACCCTGCAAGCAGCCCCCTCCACATGGGATACCCTAGCTCGCATCACCTGTGCCCCCACTCTGCAGGCAGCCCCCTCCACATGGGACACGCCAGCCCCCATCAGCCGTTCCCCCACCCTGCAAGCAGCCCCCTCCACATGGGATACCCTAGCTCGCATCACCTGTGCCCCCACTCTGCAAGCAGCTCCCTCGACATGGGACACACCAACCCCAGCCCCCATCACCCGTGCCCCCACCCTGCAGGCAGCCCCCTCCACATGGGACACCCCAGCCCCTATCACCCATGCCCCCACCCTGCAGTCAGCCCCATCAACATGGGACACACCTACCCCAGCCCCCATCACCCGTCCCCCCACTCTGGAGGCAGCCCCCTCCACATGGGACACCCCAGACCCTATCACGCATGCCTCCACCCTGCAGGCAGCCCCCTCCACATGGGACACCCCGGCCCCCATCACCCATGCCTCCACCGTGCAGGCAACCCCCTCCACATGGGACAACCCAGCCCCCTCACCTGTGCCCCCACCCTGCAAGCAGCCCCCTCGACATGGGACACGCGAGACCCCATCACCCATGCCCCCCTGCAGACAGCCCCCTCCACATGGGATACCCCAGAACGCATCACCTGTGCCCCCATCCTGCAGGCAGCCCCCTCCACATGGGATACCCAAGCCCCATACCCCATGCCCGCAACCTGCAGGCAGCACCCTCCACATGCAACACCTCCACCCGAAGGCCCCATCACCCATGCCACCACCCAGCAAGCAGCCGCCTCCACATGGGACACCCGAGACCCCATCACCCATGCCCCCACCCTGCGGCAGCCCCCTCCACATGGGACACCCCAGCCCCCATCACGCATGCCTCCACCCTGCAGGCAGCCCCCTCCACATGGGACACCCCGGCCCCCATCACCCATGCCTCCACCGTGCAGGCAACCCCCTCCACATGGGACAACCCAGCCCCCTCACCTGTGCCCCCACCCTGCAAGCAGCCCCCTCGACATGGAACACGCGAGACCCCATCACCCATGCCCCCCTGCAGACAGCCCCCTCCACATGGGATACCCCAGAACGCATCACCTGTGCCCCCATCCTGCAGGCAGCCCCCTCCACATGGGATACCCAAGCCCCATACCCCATGCCCGCAACCTGCAGGCAGCCCCCTCCACATGCAACACCCCCACCCCAGGCCCCATCACCCATGCCACCACCCAGCAAGCAGCCGCCTCCACATGGGACACCCGAGACCCCATCACCCATGCCCCCACCCTGCAGGCAGCACCCTCCACATGCAACACCTCCACCCCAGGCCCCATCACCCATGCCACCACCCAGCAAGCAGCCGCCTCCACATGGGACACCCGAGACCCCATCACCCATGCCCCCACCCTGCGGCAGCCCCCTCCACATGGGACACCCCAGCCCCCATCACCTGTACCCCCACCCTGCAGCCAGCCCCCTCCACATGGGAGACCCCCACCCCAGACCCCATCACCCGTGCCGCCACCCTGCATGCAGCCCCGTCCACATGGGACACCCCAGACCCCATCACCCATGCCCCCACCCTGCAGGCAGCCCACTCCCATGGGATACCCCAGCCCCCATCACCCGTGCCCCACCCTGCAGGCAGACCCCTCCACATGGGACACACCCACCCCAGCCCCCATCACCCATGTCCCACCTTGCAGGCAGCCACCTCCACATGGGACACCCCCACCCCATCATCCGTGCTCCCATACTCCAGGCAGCCCCTTCCGCATGGGACACCCCAGCCCCCATCACCCGTGCCCCCACCCTGCAGGCAGCCCCCTCTGCATAGGACACCCTCACCTCAGCCCCCATCACCCATGACCCCACCCTGTAGGCAGCCCCCTTCACATGGGACACCCGAGACCCAATCACCCGTGCCCCCACCCTGCAGGCAGGCCCCTCCACATGGGACACCCCAGCCCCCATCAGCCGTGACCCTACCCTGTATGCAGCCCCTCCACATCGGACATCCCAGCTCCCATCATCCGTGCCCCAACCCTGCAGACAGCCCCCTCCCCATGGGAGCACCCACCCCATTCCCCTCACCCATGCCCCCACCCTGCAGGCAGCCCCCCCACATAGGACACCCCGGCCCGAATCAACCATGCCCCCACCCTGCAGGCCACCCCCTCCACATGGCACACCCCACCCCATTCCCATCACCCTTGTCCCACCCTGCAGGCATGCCCCTCCACATGGGATACTCCAGAACCCAACACCCGTGCCCCCACCCTGCAGGCAGCCCCTCCAGATGGCACACCCCAGCCCCTATCACCCATGCCCCCACCCTGCAGGCAGCCCCCTCCACATTCGAATCCTCCGCCCAGACCCCATCACCTGTGCCCCCATCCTGCAGGCAACCCCCTCCACATGGGATACTCCAGACTCCATCACCCATTCCCCCACCCTGCAAGCAGCCCCCTCCACATGGGATACCCTAGCTCGCATCACCTGTGCCCCCACTCTGCAGGCAGCCCCCTCCACATGGGACACGCCAGCCCCCATCAGCCGTGTCCCCACCCTGCAGACAGCCCCTCCACATGGGACACCTCAACCCCCATCACCCGTGCCCCCACCCTGCAGGCCGCCCCCTCCACATGGGACAACCCACCCTATTCCCATCACCTGTGTCCCCACCCTGCAGGCAGACCCCTCCACATGGGACACTGCCACCCCAGCCCTCATCACCCATGCCCCCACCCTGCAGGCAGCCCCCTCCACATGGGACACGCCCACGCTATCCCCCATCTCTCGTGCCCCCACCCTGCAGGCAGCCCCCTCCACATGGGACACCCCAGACCCCGTCACCCATCCTGCAGGCAGCCCCCTCCATATGGGACACCGCAGCTGCCATCACCCTAACCCCCACCCTGCAGGCAGCACCCTCCACATGGGACACCCCAGCCCCTATCACCTGTGCCCACACCCTGCAGGGAGCCCCCTCCACATGGGATACCCCAGACCCCATCACCCATGCCCCCACCCTACAGGAAGCCCCCTCCATATGGCACAACCCAGCCCCTATCACCCATGCCCCGACCCTGCAGGCGGCCCCCTCGACATGGGACACCCCAGACCCCATCACCCGTGCCCCCACCCTGCAGGCATCCCCCTCACCATGGGATACACCAGACCCCATCACCCATCCTGCAGGCAGCCCCCTCCGTATGGGACACCGCAGCCGCCATCAAACTTACCCCACACTGCAGGCAGCACCCTCCACATGGGACACCCCAGCCCCCATCACCTGTGCCCCCACCCTGCAGGCAGCCCCCTCCACATGGAACACCCCACCCCAGCCCCTATCACCTAGGCCCCCACCCTGCAGGCAGCCCCCTCCAAATGCGATAGCCCAGAACCCATCACCCGTGCCACCACCCTGCAGGAGTCCCCCTCCACATGGCACACCCCAGCCGCTAACACCCATGCCCCCACCCTGCAGGCAGCCCTCTCAACATGGGATACCCCAGACCCCATCACCCATGCCCCCACCCTACAGGCAGCCCTCTCCACATGGGACACCCCACCCTAGCCCCATCACCCAGGCCCCCTCCCTGCAGGCAGCCCCCTCCACATGGTATAGCCCAGAACCCATCACCCATGCCCCCACCCTGCAAGCAGCCCCATCCACATTGGAATCCCCCGCCCCAGACCCCATCACCTGTGCCCCCATTCTGCAGGCAACCCCCTCCACATGATATACTCCAGACCCCATAACCCGTTCCCCCACCCTGCAAGCAGCCCTCTCCACATGGGATACCCTAGCCCGCATCACCCGTACCCCCACCCTGCAGGCAGCCCCCTCCACATGGGACACCCCAGCCCCCATCACCCGTGCCCCCACCTTGCAGGCAGACCCCTCCACATGCGATACCACAGCCCCCATCACCTGTGCCCCTGCCCTTCAGGCAGCCCCCTCCACATGGGACACCCCACCCTATTCTCATCACCTGTGTCCCCACCCTGCAGGCAGACCCCTCCACATGGGATACCCCAGCCCCATCACTCGTGTCCCCACCCTGCAGTCAGCCCCCTCCACATGTGACATTGCCACCCCAGCCCTCATCACCCATGCCCCCCCCCTGCAGGCAGCCCCCTCCACATGGGACACACCCACCCTATCCCCCATCTCTCGTGCCCCCACCCTGCAGGCAGCCCCCTCCACATGGGACACCCCAGACCCCGTCACCCATCCTGTAGGCAGCCCCCACCATATGGGACACCGCAGCTGCCATCACCCTTACCCCCACCCTGCAGGCAGCACCCACCACATGGGACACCTCAGCCCCTATCACCTGTGCCCACACCCTGCAGGCAGCCCCGTCCACATGGGATACCCCAGACCCCATCACCCATGCCCCCACCCTACAGGCAGCCCTCTCCACATGGGACACCCCACCCCAGCCCCCATCACCCAGGCCCCCACCCTGCAGGCAGCCCCCTCCACATGGGATAGCCCAGAACCCATCACCCGTGCCACCACCCTGCAAGAAGCCCCCTACACATGGCACACCCCAGCCCCTATCACCCATGCCCCAACCCTGCAGGCAGCCCCCTCCATATGGGACACCGCAGTCGCCATCAACCTTACCCCACCCTGCAGGTATCACCCTCCACATGGGACACCCCAGCCCCCATCACCCGTGCCCCCACCCTGCAGGCAGCCCCTTCCACATGAGACACCCCACCCCAGCCCCCTTCACCCAGGCCCCCACCCTGCAGGCAGCCCCCTCCAAATGGGATAGCCCAGAACCCATCACCCGTGCCACCACCCTGCAGGCCCCCCCCTCCACATGGCACACCCTAGTCCCTAACTGATGTCCCTCTGAATGGGACATCCTCACCTCAGCCCCCATCACCCATGCCCCCACCCTGCAGACAGCCCCTTCACATGGGACACCTGAGACCCCATCACCCGTGCCCCACTCTGCAGGCAACCCCCTCCACATGGGACACCCCGGCCCCCATCACCCATGCCCCCACCGTGCAGGCAACCCCCTCCACATGGGACAACCCAGCCCCCATCACCCGTGCCCCCACCCTGCGAGCAGCCCCCTCCACATGGGACACCCGAGACCCCATCGCCCATGCCCCCACCCTGCAGGCAGCCCCCTCCACATGGGACACTCCCACCCCAGACCCCATCACCAGTGTCCCCCCTGCAGGCAGCCCCCTCCACCTGGGATACTCCAGACTGTATCACCTGTGCCCCCACCCTGCAGGCAGCCCCCTCCACATGGGATACCCAAGCCCCATGCCCCATGCCTGCAACCTGCAGGCAGCCCCCTCCAGATGGAACACCCCGACCCCAGGCCCCATCCCCCGGGCCAGCACCCAGCAAGCAGCCCCCTCCACATGGGACACCCGAGACCCCATCACCCATGCCCCCACCCTGCAGGCAGCCCCCTCCACATGGGACACCCCCACCCCAGCCCCATCACCCATGTCCCCACACTGCAGCAGCCCACTCCACATGGGACACCCCAGCCCCCATCACCTGTACCCCACCCCCTGCAGGCAGCCCCCTCCACATGGGAAACCCCCACCCCATCACCCGTGCCCCCACCCTGCAGGCAGACCCTTCAACATGGGACACCCCAGCCCCCATCACCCGTGCCCACACCCTGCAGGCAGCCCCCTCTGCATGGGACATCCTCACCTCAGCCCCCATCACCCATGCCCCCACCCTGCAGCAGCCCCCTCCACATGGGACACCCCAGCCCCCATCACCTGTACCCCCACCCTGCAGGCAGCCCCCTCCACATGGGAAACCCCCACCCCATCACGCATGCCCCCACCCTGCAGGCATCCCCTTCAACATGGGACACCCCAGCCCCCATCACCCATGCCCACACCCTGCAGGCATCCCCCTCTGCATGGGACATCCTCACCTCAGCTCCCATCACCCATGCCCCCACCCTGACGGCAGCCCCCTCCACATAGGACACCCCCACCCCAGCCCCATCACCCATGTCCCCACCCTGCAGCAGCCCTCTCCACATGGGACACCCCAGCCCCCATCACCTGTACCCCCACCTTGCAGGCAGCTACCTCCACATGGGAAACTCCCACCCCATCACCCGTGCCCCCACCCTGCAGGCAGCCCCTTCAACATGGGACACCCCAGCCCCAGTCACCCATGCCCACACCCTGCAGGTAGCCCCCTCTGCATGGGACATCCTCACCTCAGCCCCCATCACCCATGCCCCCACCCTGCAGGCAGCCCCTTCACATGGGACACTCGAGACCCCATCACCCGTGCCCCACTCTGCAGGCAACCCCCTCCACATGGGACACCCCGGCCCCCATCACCCATGCCCCCACCGTGCAGACAACCCCCTCCACATGGGACAACCCAGCCCATCACCCCTGCCCCCACCCTGCAAGCAGCCCCCTCCACATGGGACACCCGAGACCCCATCACCCATGCCCCCACCCTGCAGGCAGCCCTCTCCACATGGGACACTCCCACCCCAGACCCCATCACCAGTGCCCCCCCTGCAGGCAGCCCCCTCCACCTGGGATACACCAGACTGTATCACCTGTGCCCCCATCCTGCAGGCAGCCCCCTCCACATGGGATATCCAAGCCCCATGCCTGCAACCTGCAGGCAGCCCCCTCCACATGCAACACCCCTACCCCAGGCCCCATCACCCGGGCCAGCACCCAGCAAGCAGCCCCCTCCACATGGGACACCCCAGCCCCCATCACCTGTACCCCCACCCTGCAGGCAGCCCCCTCCACATGGGAGACCCCCACCCCGGACCCCATCACCCGTGCCGCCACCCTGCAGGCAGCCCCCTCCACATGGGACACCCCAGACCCCATCACCTGTGCCCCCAACCTGCAGGTAGCCCACTCCACATGGGATACCCCAGCCCCCATCACCCGTGCCCCACCCTGCAGGCAGCCCCCTCCACATGAGACACCCCAGTCCCCATCAGCTGTGACCCCAACCTGCAGGCAGCCCCTCCACATAGGACACCCCAGCCCCATCACCTGTGCCCCCACCCTGCAGGCAGGCCCCTCCACATGGGACACCCCACCCTATTCCCATCACCTGTGCCCCCACCCTGCAGGCAGACCCCTCCACGTGGGATACCCCAACCCCCATCACCCATGCCCCCACCCTGCAGGCAGCCCCCTCCACATGGGACAAACCCACCACAGCCCCATCACCCATACCCAACCTTGCCGGAAGCCACCTCCATATGGGACACCCCCACCCCATCACCCGTGACCCCATCCTGCAGGCAGCCCCTTCCACATGGGACACCCCAGCCCTCATCACCCATGCCCCCACCCTGCAGGCAGCCCCCTCTGCATGGGACATCCTCACCTCAGCCCCCATCACCCATGCCCCCACCCTGCAGGCAGCCCCTTCACATGGGACACCCGACACCCCATCACCCGTGCCCCCACCCTGCAGGCAGCCCCTTCCACATGGGACACCCCAGCCCTCATCACCCATGCCCCCACCCTGCAGGCAGCCCCCTCTGCATGGGACATCCTCACCTCAGCCACCATCACCCATGCCCCACCCTGCAGGCAGCCCCCTCCACATGGGACACCCAGTCCCCATCAGCTGTGACCCCACCCTGCAGGCAGGCCCCTTCACATGGGACACCCCACGCCATTCCCATCACCTGTGCCCCCACCCTGCAGGCAGACCCCTCCTTGTGGGATACCCCAACCCCCATCACCCATGCCCCCACCCTGCAGGAAGGCCCCTCCACATGGGACACCCCAGCCCCATTACCCGTGCCCCCACTCTGCAGGCACGCCCCTTCTCATGGGACACCCCACCCCATACCCATCACCTGTTTCCCCACCCTCCAGGCAACCCCCTCCACATGGGATACTGCAGACCGCATCTCTTGTGACCCCACCCTGCAGACAGCCCCCTCCAGATGGAACACCCCAGACCCCGTCACCCATCCTGCAGGCAGCCCCCTCCATATGGGACACCGCAGCTGCCATCACCCTTACCCCCACCCTGCAGGCAGCACCCTCCACATGTGACACCCCAGCCCCTATCACCTGTGCCCGCACCCTGCAGGCAGCCCCCTCTACATGGGATACCCCAGACCCCATCACCCATGCCCCAAACCTACAGGCAGCCCCCTTCACATGGGACACCCCACCCCAGCACCCATCACCCAGGCCCCCACCCTGCAGGCAGCCCCCTCCACATGGGATATCTCAGAACCCATCGCCCCTGCCCCCACCCCGTGCCCCCACCCTGTAGGCAGGCCCCTCCACATGGCACACCCCAGCCCCTATCACCCATGCCCCCACCCTGCAGGCAGCCCCCTCGACATGGGACACCCCAGACGCCATTACCCATGCCACCACCCTGCAGGCAGCCCCCTCACCATGGGATACCCCAGACCCCATCACACATCCTGCAGGCAGCCCCCTCCATATGGGACACCGCAGCCACCATTCCCCTTACCCCCACCCTGCAGGCAGTACCCTCCACAAGGGACACTGCAGCCCCCATCACCTGTGCCCCCACCCTGCAGGCAGTCCCCTCCACATGGGGTACCCCAGACCCCATCACCCATGCTCCCACCCTACAGGCAGCCCGCTCCACACGGGACGCCCCACCCCAGCCCCCATCACCCAGGCCCCCACCCTGCAGGCAGACCCTTCCAAATGGGATAGCCCAGAACTCATCACCCATGCCCCCACCCTGCAGGCAGCTCCTCCACATGGCACACCCCAGCCCCTAACACCCATGCCACCACCCCGCAGGCATCCCTCTCGGCATGGGATAGCCCAGAACCCATCACCCGTGCCCCCACCCCGTGCCCCCACCCTGCAGGCAGGCCCCTCCACATGGGATAGCCCAGAACCCATCACCTGTGCCCCCAACCTACAGGCAGCCCCCTCCACATGGGACACCCCACCCCAGCCCCCATCACCCAGGCCCCCACCCTGCAGGCAGCCCCCTCCAAATGGGATAGCCCAGAACCCATCACCCGTGCCCCCACCCCGTGCCCCCACCCTGCAGGCAGGCCCCTCCACATGGCACACCCCAGCCCCTATCACCCATGCCCCCACCCTGCAGGCAGCCCCCTCGACATGGGACACCCCAGACGCCATTACCCGTGCCACCACCCTGCAGGCAGCCCCCTCACCATGGCATACCCCAGACCCCATCACCCACCCTGCAGGCAGCACCCTCCACATGGGACACCCCAGCCCCCATCACCTGTGCCCCCACCCTGCAGGCAGCCCCCTCCACATGGGATACCCCAGACCACATCACCCATGCCCCCACCCTACAGGCAGCCCGCTCCACATGGGACTCCCCACCCCAGCCCCCATCACCCAGGCCCCCACCCTGCAGGCAGCCCCCTCCAAATGGGATAGCCCAGAACCCATCACCCGTGCCCCCACCCTGCAGGCAGCCCCCTCCACATGGCACACCACAGCCCCTAACACCCATGCCACCACCCCGCAGGCAGTCCTCTCGACGTGGGATACCCCAGACCCCATCACCCATGTCCCCACCCTACAGACAGCCCCCTCCACATGGGACACCCCACCCCAGCCCCCATCACCCAGACCCCCACCTTGCAGGCAGCCCCCCCACATGGGATAGCCCAGAACCCATCACCCGTGCCCCTACCCTGCAGGCAGACCCCTCCACATGGGACACCCCAGCCCCTATCACCCATGCCCCCACCCTGCAGGCAGCTCCCTCGACATGGGACACACCTACCCCAGCCCCCATCACCCGTGCCCCCACCCTGCAGGCAGCCCCCTCCAGATGGAAGACCGCCACCCCAGACCCCATCACCCGTGCCCCCACCCTGCAGGCAGCCCCCTCCACATGGGACACCCCAGCCCCTATCATCCATGCCCCCACCCTGCAGTCAGCCCCATCAACATGGGACACACCTACCCCAGCCCCCATCACCCGTGCCCCCACTCTGGAGGCAGCACCCTCCACATGGGACACCCCAGACCCCATCACGCATGCCTCCACCCTGGAGGCAGCCCCCTCCACATGGGACACCCCGGCCCCCATCACCCATGCCTCCACCGTGCAGGCAACCCCCTCCACATGGGACAACCCAGCCCCCTCATCTGTGCCCCCACCCTGCAAGCAGCCCCCTTGACATGGGACACGCGAGACCCAATCACCCATGCCCCCACCCTGCAGGCAGCCCCCTCCACATGGGACACCCCCACCCCAGACCCCATCACCCATGCCCCCCTGCAGACAGCCCCCTCCACATGGGATACCCCAGAACGCATCACCTGTGCCCCCATCCTGCAGGCAGCCCCCTCCACACCGGATACCCAAGCCCCATACCCCATGCCCGCAACCTGCAGGCAGCCCCCTCCACATGCAACACCCCCACCCCAGGCCCCATCACCCATGCCACCACCCAGCAAGCAGCCGCCTCCACATGGGACACCCGAGACCCCATCACCCATGCCCCCACCCTGCAGGCAGCCCCCTCCACATGCAACCCCCCCACCCCAGGCCCCATCACCCATGCCACCACCCAGCAAGGAGCCGCCTCCACATGGGACACCCGAGACCCCATCACCCATGCCCCCACCCTGCGGCAGCCCCCTCCACATGGGACACCCCAGCCCCCATCACCTGTACCCCCACCCTGCAGCCAGCCCCCTCCACATGGGAGACCCCCACCCCAGACCCGTGCCGCCACACTGCATGCAGCCCCCTCCACATGGGACACCCCAGACCCCATCACCCATGCCCCCACCCTGCAGGCAGCCCACTCACATGGGATACCCCAGCCCCCATCACCCATGCCCCACCCTGAGGGCAGCCCCCTCGACATGGGACACCCCAGACGCCATTACCCTTGCCACCACCCTGCAGGCAGCCCCCTCACCATGGCATACCCCAGACCCCATCACCCACCCTGCAGGCAGCACCCTCCACATGGGACACCCTAGCCCCCATCACCTGTGCCCCCACCCTGCAGGCAGCCCCCTCCACATGGGATACCCCAGACCACATCACCCATGCCCCCACCCTACAGGCAGCCCGCTCCACATGGGACTCCCCACCCCAGCCCCCATCGCCCAGGCCCCCACCCTGCAGGCAGCCCCCTCCAAATGGGATAGCCCAGAACCCATCACCCGTGCCCCCACCCTGCAGGCAGCCCCCTCCACATGGCACACCCCAGCCCCTAACACCCATGCCACCACCCCGCAGGCAGTCCTCTCGACGTGGGATACCCCAGACCCCATCACCCATGTCCCCACCCTACAGACAGCCCCCTCCACATGGGACACCCCACCCCAGCCCCCATCACCCAGACCCCCACCTTGCAGGCAGCCCCCCCACATGGGATAGCCCAGAACCCATCACCCGTGCCCCTACCCTGCAGGCAGACCCCTCCACATGGGACACCCCAGCCCCTATCACCCATGCCCCCACCCTGCAGGCAGCTCCCTCGACATGGGACACACCTACCCCAGCCCCCATCACCCGTGCCCCCACCCTGCAGGCAGCCCCCTCCAGATGGAAGACCGCCACCCCAGACCCCATCACCCGTGCCCCCACCCTGCAGGCAGCCCCCTCCACATGGGACACCCCAGCCCCTATCATCCATGCCCCCACCCTGTAGTCAGCCCCGTCAACATGGGACACACCTACCCCAGCCCCCATCACCCGTGCCCCCACTCTGGAGGCAGCCCCCTCCACATGGGACACCCCAGACCCCATCACGCATGCCTCCACCCTGCAGGCAGCCCCCTCCACATGGGACACCCCGGCCCCCATCACCCATGCCTCCACCGTGCAGGCAACCCCCTCCACATGGGACAACCCAGCCCCCTCGCCTGTGCCCCCACCCTGCAAGCAGCCCCCTCGACATGGGACACGCGAGACCCCATCACCCATGCCCCCACCCTGCAGGCAGCCCCCTCCACATGGGATACCCCCACCCCAGACCCCATCACCCATGCCCCCCTGCAGACAGCCCCCTCCACATGGGATACCCCAGAACACATCACCTGTGCCCCCATCCTGCAGGCAGCCCCCTCCACACCGGATACCCAAGCCCCATACCCCATGCCCGCAACATGCAGGCAGCCCCCTCCACATGCAACACCCCCACCCCAGGCCCCATCACCCATGCCACCACCCAGCAAGCAGCCGCCTCCACATGGGACACCCGAGACCCCATCACCCATGCCCCCACCCTGCAGGCAGCCCCCTCCACATGCAACCCCCCCACCCCAGGCCCCATCACCCATGCCACCACCCAGCAAGGAGCCGCCTCCACATGGGACACCCGAGACCCCATCACCCATGCCCCCACCCTGCGGCAGCCCCCTCCACATGGGACACCCCAGCCCCCATCACCTGTACCCCCACCCTGCAGCCAGCCCCCTCCACATGGGAGACCCCCACCCCAGACCCGTGCCGCCACCCTTCATGCAGCCCCCTCCACATGGGACACCCCAGACCCCATCACCCATGCCCCCACCCTGCAGGCAGCCCACTCACATGGGATACCCCAGCCCCCATCACCCATGCCCCACCCTGCAGGCAGACCCCTCCACATGGGACACACCCACCCCAGCCCCCATCACCCATGTCCCACCTTGCAGGCAGCCACCTCCACATGGGACACCCCCACCCCATCACCCGTGCTCCCATCCTCCAGGCAGCCCCTTCCGCATGGGACACCCCAGCCCCCATCACCCGTGCCCCCACCCTGCAGGCAGCCCCCTCTGCATAGGACACCCTCACCTCAGCCCCCATCACCCATGACCCCACCCTGTAGGCAGCCCCCTTCACATGGGACACCCGAGACCCAATCACCCGTGCCCCCACCCTGCAGGCAGGCCCCTCCACATTGGACACCCCAGCCCCCATCAGCCGTGACCCTACCCTGCATGTAGCCCCTCCACATCGGACATCCCAGCTCCCATCACCCGTGCCCCAACCCTGCAGACAGCCCCCTCCACATGGGAGCACCCACCCCATTCCCCTCACCCATGCCCCCACCCTGCAGGCAGCCCCCCCACATGGGACACCCCAGCCCCCATCACCCATGCCCCCACCCTGCAGGCAGCCCCCTCCACATGGGACACCCCCACCCCAGAGCCCATCACCCATGCCCCCCTGCAGACAGCCCCCTCCACATGGGATACCCCAGAACACATCACCTGTGCCCCCATCCTGCAGGCAGCCCCCTCCACACCGGATACCCAAGCCCCATACCCCATGCCCGCAACCTGCAGGCAGCCCCCTCCACATGCAACACCTCCACCCCAGGCCCCATCACCCATGCCACCACCCAGCAAGCAGCCGCCTCCACATGGGACACCCGAGATCCCATCACCCATGCCCCAACCCTGCAGGCAGCCCCCTCCACATGCAACACCCCCACCCCAGGCCCCATCACCCATGCCACCACCCAGCAAGCAGCCGCCTCCACATGGGACACCCGAGACCCCATCACCCATGCCCCCACCCTGCGGCAGCCCCCTCCACATGGGACACCCCAGCCCACATCACCTGTACCCCCACCCTGCAGCCAGCCCCCTCCACATGGGAGACCCCCACCCCAGACCCGTGCCGCCACCCTGCATGCAGCCCCCTCCACATGGGACACCCCAGACCCCATCAGCCATGCCCCCACCCTGCAGGCAGCCCACTCACATGGGATACCCCAGCCCCCATCACCCATGCCCCACCCTGCAGGCAGACCCCTCCACATGGGACACACCCACCCCAGCCCCCATCACCCATGTCCCACCTTGCAGGCAGCCACCTCCACATGGGACACCCCCACCCCATCACCCATGCTCCCATCCTCCAGGCAGCCCCTTCCGCATGGGACACCCCAGCCCCCATCACCCGTGCCCCCACCCTGCAGGCAGCCCCCTTCACATGGGACACCCGAGACCCAATCACCCGTGCCCCCACCCTGCAGGCAGGCCCCTCCACATGGGACACCCCAGCCCCCATCAGCCGTGACCCTACCCTGCATGCAGCCCCTCCACATCGGACATCCCAGCTCCCATCACCCGTGCCCCAACCCTGCAGACAGCCCCCTCCACATGGGAGCACCCACCCCATTCCCCTCACCCATGCCCCCACCCTGCAGGCAGCCCCCCCACATGGGACACCCCAGCCCCCATCAACCATGCCCCCACCCTGCAGGCCACCCCCTCCACATGGCACACCCCACCCCATTCCCATCACCCTTGTCCCACCCTGCAGGCATGCCAGTCCACATGGGATACTCCAGGACCCATCACCCGTGCCCCCACTCTGCAGGCAGCCCCTCCAGATGGCACACCCCAGCCCCTATCACCCATGCCCCCACCCTGCAGGCAGCCCCCTCCACATTGGAATCCCCCGCCCAGACCCCATCACCTGTGCCCCCATCCTGCAGGCAACCCCCTCCACATGGGAAACTCCAGACCCCATCACCCGTTCCCCCACCCTGCAAGCAGCCCCCTCCACATGGGATACCCTAGCTCGCATCACCTGTACACCCACTCTGCAGGCAGCCCCCTCCACATGGGACACGCCAGCCCCCATCAGCCGTTCCCCCACCCTGCAAGCAGCCCCCTCCACATGGGATACCCTAGCTCGCGTCACCTGTGCCCCCACTCTGCAGGCAGCTCCCTCGACATGGGACACACCAACCCCAGCCCCCATCACCCGTGCCCCCACCCTGCAGGCAGCCCCCTCCACATGGGACACCCCAGCCCCTATCACCCATGCCCCCACCGTGCAGTCAGCCCCGTCAACATGGGACACACCTACCTCAGCCCCCATCACACGTGCCCCCACTCTGGAGCCAGCCCCCTCCACATGGGACACCCCAGACCCCATCACGCATGCCTCCACCCTGCAGGCAGCCCCCTCCACATGGGACACCCCGGCCCCCATCACCTATGCCTCCACCGTGCAGGCAACCCCCTCCACATGGGACAACCCAGCCCCCACACCTGTGCCCCCACCCTGCAAGCAGCCCCCTCGACATGGGACATGCGAGACCCCATCACCCATGCCCCCCTGCAGACAGCCCCCTCCACATGGGATACCCCAGAATGCATCACCTGTGCCCCCATCCTGCAGGCAGCCCCCTCCACATGGGATACCCAAGCCCCATACCCCATGCCCGCAACCTGCAGGCAGCCCCCTCCACATGCAACACCCCCACCCCAGGCCCCATCACCCATGCCACCACCCAGCAAGCAGCCGCCTCCATATGGGACACCCGAGACCCCATCACCCATGCCCCCACCCTGCAGGCAGCCCCCTCCACATGCAACACCCCCACCCCAGGCCCCATCACCCATGCCACCACCCAGCAAGCAGCCGCCTCCACATGGGACACCCGAGACCCAATCACCCATGCCCCCACCCTGCGGCAGCCCCCTCCACATGGGACACCCCAGCCCCCATCACCTGTACCCCCACCCTGCAGCCAGCCCCCTCCACATGGGAGACCCCCACCCCAGACCCCATCACCCGTGCCGCCACCCTGCATGCAGCCCCCTCCACATGGGACACCCCAGACCCCATCACCCATGCCCCCACCCTGCAGGCAGCCCACTCACATGGGATACCCCAGCCCCCATCACCCGTGCCCCACCCTGCAGGCAGACCCCTCCACATGGGACACACCCACCCCAGCCCCCATCACCCATGTCCCACCTTGCAGGCAGCCACCTCCACATGGGACACCCCCACCCCATCATCCGTGCTCCCATCCTCCAGGCAGCCCCTTCCGCATGGGACATCCCAGCCCCCATCACCCGTGCCCCCACCCTACAGGCAGCCCCCTCTGCATAGGACACCCTCACCTCAGCCCCCATCACCCATGACCCCACCCTGTAGGCAGCCCCCTTCACATGGGACACCCGAGACCCAATCACCCGTGCCCCCACCCTGCAGGCAGGCCCCTCCACATGGGACACCCCAGCCCCCATCAGCCGTGACCCTACCCTGCATGCAGCCCCTCCACATCGGACATCCCAGCTCCCATCACCCGTGCCCCAACCCTGCAGACAGCCCCCTCCACATGGGAGCACCCACCCCATTCCCCTCACCCATGCCCCCACCCTGCAGGCAGCCCCCCCACATGGGACTCCCCAGCCCCCATCAACCATGCCCCCACCCTGCAGGCCACCCCCTCCACATGGCACACCCCACCCCATTCCCATCACCCTTGTCCCACCCTGCAGGCATGCCCCTCCACATGGGATACTCCAGTACCCACCAACCGTGCCCCCACCCTGCAGGCAGCCCCTCCAGATGGCACACCCCAGCCCCTATCACCCATGCCCCCACCCTGCAGGCAGCCCCCTCCACATTGGAATCCCCCGCCCAGACCCCATCACCTGTCCCCCATCCTGCAGGCAACCCCCTCCACATGGGATACTCCAGACCCCATCACCCATTCCCCCACCCTGCAAGCAGCCCCCTCCACATGGGATACCCTAGCTCGCATCACCTGTGCCCCCACTCTGCAGGCAGCCCCCTCCACATGGGACACGCCAGCCCCCATCAGCCGTGTCCCCGCCCTGCAGGCAGCCCCTCCACATGGGACACCTCAACCCCCATCACCCGTGCCCCCACCCTGCAGACCGCCCCCTCCACATGGGACAACCCACCCTATTCCCATCACCTGTGTCCCCACCCTGCAGGCAGACCCCTCCACATGGGATACCCCAGCCCCCATCACTCATGTCCCCACCCTGCAGGCAGCCCCCTCCACATGGGACACTGCCACCCCAGCCCTCATCACCCATGCCCCCACCCTGCAGGCAGCCCCCTCCACATGGGACACGCCCACCCTATCCCCCATCTCTCGTGCCCCCACCCTGCAGGCAGCCCCCTCCACATGGGACACCCCAGACCCCGTCACCCATCCTGCAGGCAGCCCCCTCCCTATGGGACACCGCAGCTGCCATCACCCTTACCCCCACCCTGCAGGCAGCACCCTCCACATGGGACACCCCAGCCCCTATCACCTGTGCCCACACCCTGCAGGGAGCCCCCTCCACATGGGATACCCCAGACCCCATCACCCATGCCCCCACCCTACAGGAATCCCCCTCCACATGGGACACCCCACCCCAGCCCCCATCACCCATGCCCCCACCCTGCAGGCAGCCCCCTCCACATGGCACAACCCAGCCCCTATCACCCATGCCCCGACCCTGCAGGCAGCCCCCTCGACATGGGACATCCCAGACCCCATCACCCGTGCCCCCACCCTGCAGGCATCCCCCTCACCATGGGATACACCAGACCCCATCACCCATCCTGCAGGCAGCCCCCTCCGTATGGGACACCGCAGCCGCCATCAAACTTACCCCACACTGCAGGCAGCACCCTCCACATGGGACACCCCAGCCCCCATCACCTGTGCCCCCACCCTGCAGGCAGCCCCCTCCACATGGAACACCCCACCCCAGCCCCTATCACCTAGGCCCCCACCCTGCAGGCAGCCCCCTCCAAATGGGATAGCCCAGAATCCATCACCCGTGCCACCACCCTGCAGGAGGCCCCCTCCACATGGCACACCCCAGCCGCTAACACCCATGCCCCCACCCTGCAGGCAGCCCTCTCGACATGGGATACCCCAGACCCCGCCACCCATGCCCCCACCCTACAGGCAGCCCTCTCCACATGGGACACCCCACCCTAGCCCCCATCACCCAGGCCCCCACCCTGCAGGCAGCCCCCTCCACATGGTATAGCCCAGAACCCATCACCCATGCCCCCACCCTGCAGGCAGCCCCATCCACATTGGAATCCCCCGCCCCAGTCCCCATCACCTGTGCCCCCATTCTGCAGGCAGCCACCTCCACATGAGATACTCCAGACCCCATAACCCGTTCCCCCACCCTGCAAGCAGCCCCCTCCACATGGGATACCCTAGCCCGCATCACCTGTGCCCCCACCCTACAGGCAGCCCCCTCCACATGGGACACCCCAGCCCCCATCACCCGTGCCCCCACCTTGCAGGCAGACCCCTCCACATGCGATACCACAGCCCCCATCACCTGTGCCCCTGCCCTGCAGGCAGCCCCCTCCACATGGGAGCACCCACCCCATTCCCCTCACCCATGCCTCCACCCTGCAGGCAGCCCCCCCACATGGGACTCCCCAGCCCCCATCAACCATGCCCCCACCCTGCAGGCCACCCCCTCCACATGGCACACCCCACCCCATTCCCATCACCCTTGTCCCACCCTGCAGGCATGCCCCTCCACATGGGATACTCCAGTACCCACCAACCGTGCTCCCACCCTGCAGGCAGCCCCTCCAGATGGCACACCCCAGCCCCTATCACCCATGCCCCCACCCTGCAGGCAGCCCCCTCCACATTGGAATCCCCCGCCCAGACCCCATCACCTGTGCCCCCATCCTGCAGGCAACCCCCTCCACATGGGATACTCCAGACCCCATCACCCATTCCCCCACCCTGCAAGCAGCCCCCTCCACATGGGATACCCTAGCTCGCATCACCTGTGCCCCCACTCTGCAGGCAGCCCCCTCCACATGGGACATGCCAGCCCCCATCAGCCGTGTCCCCGCCCTGCAGGCAGCCCCTCCACATGGGACACCTCAACCCCCATCACCCGTGCCCCCACCCTGCAGACCGCCCCCTCCACATGGGACAACCCACCCTATTCCCATCACCTGTGTCCCCACCCTGCAGGCAGACCCCTCCACATGGGATACCCCAGCCCCCATCACTCATGTCCCCACCCTGCAGGCAGCCCCCTCCACATGGGACACTGCCACCCCAGCCCTCATCACCCATGCCCCCACCCTGCAGGCAGCCCCCTCCACATGGGACACTGCCACCACAGCCCCCATCACCTGTGCCCCTGCCCTGCAGGCAGCCCCCTCCACATGGGACACCCCACCCTATTCCCATCACCTGTGTCCCCACCCTGCAGGCAGACCCCTCCACATGGGATACCCCAGCCCCATCACTCGTGTCCCCACCCTGCAGGCAGCCCCCTCCACATGTGACACTGCCACCCCAGCCCTCATCACCCATGCCCCCCCCTGCAGGTGTTAGGCGGAAACCTGTGCAGTTCCCTCTGGGACCACTGCAAAAGATTTAGGACTACAGGTGTTGCGATGAACCCACTTGGTAGCAGTCTGCACCACACAGATTCAAAGTGGTAGCTGTGGCTGAGCAGTCAGACTTCCCTCAAGAAAAGTTGGTCAGTATAGGGAGTATACAAGATAGGGCAATTCCTCGCAGCAAAACGAGTAAGCACGCAACCAGGCTTAGTATAAAGATAGTAAGTTATTTATTTATAACAGAACGTCTATAGAAAATACTAAAGCAAATCACGGCAACAAATCAAAACACAATTACTCTGCAGAATGGAATTAGCTCAGTCCCCCGAAACACAATATCGACAACTCTAGGTTCTACGGCACCACTTATTTTCAGACAGAGGTGTATACCTCAACCCAGATGACACTCGAATATTTAGTGAGGAAGGGAGAGAAGAGATAGGCAGGTAATGAAGTCAACACGATTCGTACTGAAGCAGGTAAAAATGCAAGGCAGGAGGGCATTAATCACGTTAGATCACAAAGTTCAGCGGCCAGGCCCACTCGGCGAGAGGCAAGGCACGATGTCCTAGAAGGTCTCTACTGAGGATGCACTCGAGTCTTGGTTAGCAAATTGTTTAGCGACAGGTTGAACCAGTTCAGAACAAAGAGTGAATAAAGCTTGGAGGCAACCCAACGGATCGGAGAGGAATCAGATACCTCACACGAACCGATCGAAAAGGGAAGCCAGGCGGGTACGGTACCTTGTTGTGGAGGGCAGCTCCGGCGGGGGCAGTTGTTCCTGGTGGTGGATGCACGACGGGTCTTGGCCAAGAGAAGAGATGTTCTCGTCGTCGAAGAGAAGATGTCCGGTGCACCACCAGGGAAGAAACCAGCCGCGGAGTGCTCCGTCACAAGGCACCACCTTCCGCTCACGGTGCAGGAGTAGTGGCTATCCGGTCGCCGGGTGCTCTGCACGGGCAATTCGACCACTACGTCCTGGGCGAACGAAAAGCACGAAGAAGATGACTGGTTGTCCCCACCAGTCAGGGAAAGAGACTCTCCGGCAGGGAGATCTCTTCTGTCGTCGGGAGATTGTGAGGCGATTCCGCAGGGCTCCACCGGAGGTGTCGTCGTGCAGGTCGGCTCAGCGTTACCCTCGTCGGATTTCTTAGGTCCAGTGGCGACTTCCTGAAGATCCAGACCCAAAAGCCCTGCTTTTATGCAGACGCCCCCCATTCATTCAGCCTAGCTGTCAATCAACACATGCTAAGTGGTGAGCGGGAAGGCTCACCACCTGGGCCAATCACTCCAGAGTGCGACCTGAGTTGGCAAGGCAACTCGGTCCAGGGTGTCTAAACCCCCTCCCACACCCCTGAGGTAACCCAGACAGAATGGCGCCACTTTGGAGGGTCTCTGTCCAGAGGCCCGCCAAAAGTGGAACAAAGGGCTCGACCTTTGGTTTAGGAGTCACAGAGAAAAACACAGACGCCATTTTACAAACCGAGTTCTGGCAGAAAATACCACTCGATAAACTTATTTAAGATAAGTAGATCGGTGGCACGTTGGAGATTAACAAGAAAACAGGATCAATCTTCAACAATGGGACGAATCCCATAGGGTTATGCTCGGGGTCGAACATAACAAGTAGTTTCCACTGCCACCAGCCAAAACTCGACGAGGGGGGACGGGACAGTGCCCCCTCGAGTAACAGATCCAGGAGTAATCGAATTACCCCTACTAGCACGTCCACAATAAGATGGTTGGTACTAGTTCTGTTAGCAAATTTGGGTCTAGTAAAGCCAATGGTGACTTTACATGCCCGGGGAGACAGTAGTCAGTCCCCGGGTATGGAGTCTACGGTGGGGGTCCTGCTAAGGCGCCCCTGTGTCACGACACGTAGGGTGTAGTGTGACACACATAGAAAAACTTATGAGACCCTATGGAGTAAAAGACCCCATAGCCCATCGAACACATTGACATATCAAAGGAATCACACACATACATGTCCAAGAGTGAGAGTAAAAGGGTCCGACTCTTGGCAGGATGGAAAAGACAAACTCCAGAAATCCAGCAAAGCTGCTGGGGAGCTCACTAGGTTAGGAAATTCAGCCTAAACAGAGAATTCTCCCTAACACTCGCCCCCCCCAGACTAAGGGACAGGAGGATTTAATCCACTCCTGGATGAATCTCATACCTCTAGTCGATGATATACATCCTAGAGAGACCATCAGCGTTTTGGTGGTGACACCCTGACCTGTGCTCAATGGTGAAATCGAACCCTTGCAGGCAGATCGACCATCTCAGTAGTTTCGGGTTTTCCCCTTTCATTTGCATTAACCATCTCAAGGGTTGGTGGTCAGTCTGAATAACAAAAGTAGAACCATACAAGTACGGCCTAAACTTCTTCAGAGCCCACACGATAGCAAAGCACTCTCTTTCGATCGTTGCCCACCTTGTTTCAGGATCCTTCAGCTTGCGGCTGATGTAGCAAACGGGGTGCTCCCTACCTTTCCCATCCAGTTGACTGAGTACGGCACCTATCCCTACATTGGAAGCGTCTGTCTGCACAATGAAGTGTTGGCGGTAATCAGGAGCTCTGAGTACTGGGGCTTGGCAAAGAGCCTTTTTCAGGTTTTCAAAAGCCTGATTGCACTCCTCGTTCCATTTAACCTTTTTAGGGAATTTGGGCGAGGAGATGACATTCAGTGGAGAAGCTATGGTCCCATAGTTCTCTATGAAATTCCTGTAATACCCGGTGAGGCCTAGGAAGGCTCTCACCTGAGTCTGAGTAGTCGGTGTTGTCCAATTTTGCACAGCTTCAATCTTACTGAGCAAAGGCCTTATTTCTCCACCGCCTACCTCATGCCCAAGGTAGACTACCTTACTCTGTCCAATTTGGCATTTACTCGCCTTGATGGTCAGATTGGCTCGTCCAAGAGCCTGCAAAACATCTCTCAGGTGGGTTACATGTTCGTCCCAGGAATTGCTGAACACTGCTATGTCATCCAAGTATGCCATGCAGAAGTTCTCCTTCCCGGTTAGAACCTGGTTTACCATCCGTTGAAATGTAGCAGGTGCATTTTTTAGTCCGAAAGGCATTACCGTAAACTGGTATAAACCAACGGGGGTAGAAAATGCAGTTTTCTCCTTGGCATGGTTGGTCAGGGCTATTTGCCAATAGCCTGACGTCAAGTCAAATGTGCTGAGGAATTTGGCGGCGCCAAGTTTATCCACCAACTCATCTGTTCTTGGCAAAGGGTGGGCATCAGTCGTGGTGACTGCGTTAAGAGCTCTATAATCCACGCAGAATCTAAGTTCTTTAGATCCGGCCTTTGGTACTAACACAACTGGGCTAGACCATGGACTAGTAGAGGGCTCTATTACCCCGAGATCAAGCATCTTGCTGACATCACCTTTGATGTGGGTTCTTACGTTTTCTGACATGCGATATCCTCTGCTTTTGACAGGCAGACAGTCACCAGTGAGTATCTCGTGCTGGCCCCAAGGGGTCAAGCCTGGTGAGAGCGAGAACAGAGAGGCAAACTGATTCAACATAGACTTGCACTCTTCTTGTTGCTCGGGTGTCAGATTGGAGGAGAGATTTACTCCTTCAATTTTTTCATCTAAAGGTAAGCCTCGGAGGAGATCCGGAAGAGTTTCGCTCTCTTCTTCTTCCTCGGCTGATGCTAGAAGCAACGCTTCTACATCAGGTCGTGAGACATACGCTTTAAGTCGGTTGGTGTGAAAGACTGTCGGAGCCTCCTTGGGGTTGCCCAAGTCCACCAGATAGTTAACCTCACCGAGCTTACCCACTACTCGGTAGGGTCCCATCCATTTATCTTGCAAGGCCCTCTGCCTTGTGGGGATCATAACAAGAACAAGCTGGTCTTGAGCGAACTCAACCATGTTAGCCTTTTGATCGTGCCAGTGCTTGATCAATGCTTGTCCAGCTTTCAAGTTATCGCTTGCTTCCGTCATCAGGTGCGACATTCTCCTCCGGAGACCTATCACGTAGTCAGTCACTCTGACTGGCTTGGGGGAAGGAGCACTCTCCAACCCCTCCTTAATCAGGGCCAATGGACCTCTGACGGGATGACCATAGAGTAGCTCGAAGGGAGAGTAACCTACTCTCTCCTGAGGGACTTCTCTATAAGCAAAAAGAAGGCATGGCAATAGAAGGTCCCACTTACGCTTAAGGGGTTCTTCTAGAGCACCTACCATGCTCTTCATGGTTCGGTTGAACCGTTCTACCAACCCATTGGTTTGTGGGTGGTAAGCCGTTGAGAACTTGTAAGTTACCCCGCAGGTTTTCCACATGGCTTTCATGTAGTGGGACATAAAGTTTGACCCCCTGTCAGAGATTACTTCCTTAGGAAATCCGACCCTAGTAAAAATACCAAGGAGGGCCTTAGCCACAGCCGGAGCTGTAACAGTCCTCATAGGAATTGCCTCAGGATACCTAGTAGCATGGTCTACTACAACAAGTATAAACCTGTTGCCTGAGGAGGTTGGAGGATCAAGGGGACCAACGATATCAATCCCTACTCTCTCAAATGGGACTCCCACAACGGGAAGAGGCACTAACGGTGCCACATTCTTGGACCCAACCTTACCAGAGATCTGGCAGGTATGGCAGCTTCTGCAGTGTTTTTCTACTTCGGCCCCCATTTTTGGCCAATAGAAGTAGAGCGAGAGCCTTTCCTTAGTCTTCTTGAAACTCAAGTGACCAGCCAAAGGAATCTCGTGGGCTAACTGCAAGAACTGTGGTCTGTTCTCTTGGGGTACTACAAGGCGTTTGTAGTCTCCAGGTGCAGACTCGGTCGGTTCACTATAGAAGAGGCCATCTTCCCAGTGCAACCTATGTTTCCCAGGCTCTTGCCCTTCAGCCTGAGCTTCTGCCTGATAGCGAAGACCTTCCAGAGTTGGACATTCTCTCTGTCCCTTACTGAAGTCTGCCCTGCTGGGTCCACCTTCTGCCAGTAACGACTGCAGCTCAGGATGGTCAACAGGATCCAGATCTCCAATGAGTTCTTGGCCTTCCATTAGCTCTTCTTCAGAGTCTAATTCTACCATACAGGGTTGTACTTCCCCCTCAGCCGCAGCTGGAGGTGGAGTTACGGGCGTGACGTTGGACAACCGCGGGGAAGTCCGTGTCGGCTGCATTGGAATGTGGGCTGTTGGTTTCGGTTTAGAAGTTTTAGGTTTCCCTTTTGCTTCTGTGTTCCTAGAGACAGCGGCCGCCATTTCCAATGGAGCAGGAGTGATTTCTTTCTTCATCATCTCCCCGAGAGTACCGCGCATGGTCCTCTCTCTTGCAGGTCTGGTTAACTCCTGTAACCGTTTACTAGGAGGTCTGGGCGTATGCGATACAACTCTGAGAGTTTTCAAATCGTTACCCAACAGTACGCGTCCTGGTACCTCACTCTGTATGCTGACAGGTATCTTTACAGTTATGTCGTTACACTGGATGAGAACTGGTTATTGGGGGAGCATCTGCACAGGCCCTCCAGCTAACTTGGTGAGGCGTTTGGGTGCCTTAGCAACATCCTCAGCCTGAAAAAACGATTTATCCACCACAGTTATGCTGGCCCCAGTGTCCCTAATGGCAGGCGTCTCCTGACCATTCACCTGGACACTGTCCTTATAATACTCTTTAGTATTATCGGGGATAGAATTATAGACATCTAAATTCTGCTGTTCCCACAACCCCAGAGATACTAAAGAAACGCTGGCTGAGACTCCGATGGGTTCGTCAGCTAGCAGTAGAAAGTTTCCACTTGCCATTTGGACTTCCTCCTCTGGAGCGAAGGCTAAGGAGACAAGCTGGACCCCTGAAGGTTTACCCTTACATCTGGGATCTCCTTTCACATGATCAGTCGAGCCGCAAACAAAGCATTTCCCGAATGCTTTCTGGAATGGTGGCTTGTTCTGACCTCCTTCCGGTTTGGCACCAGAAGACACACTATTCTGCTGTGGTTTTCCCGGTGGCTTACCCTTCTGGTTTTGTTTGGGGCCCTCTTTGGAATGTGAGTTATTCGAATTCTCCTTTGAGTCTTTTTTAGGCAGTTTTCCCTCGTCCTTTTTCTGAGTTGCCCCAGAATCCTTGTGAGTAGCCCTGTTGGCAACCCACAAGTCAGCAGCCTTAGCTAGAGCCCTGGAATCTAATTCCTTCAAGTCAGCCAAGTGCTGTCTGAGCTCAGGAGAACAGGCATCATAAATCGACTCCAACATAAAAAGATTTCGCATACCCTCGTAAGTGTCAACTTTGTAACCCTTAATCCATCCCTCTAAGTTTTTCAACCCTTCACTCACCCAGGTAGCCCAAGGGGTACCATCATGCTTTTTGAGGGTTCTAAACCTCTTAAGATACTGGGAAGGGGTCTTCCCGAATCTAGCTATCAAAGCTAGTTTCACACTTTCGTAATCCGTCTTATCCACCTGCCCCAATTCCATTACCACATCAGTCGCAACAGGAGGAAGCCTAGAGAACAACCAGGGAAGCAACGCGTTCCCGGTGATGTCCTGGAGCCCATGATTGTATTCAAACAGTTTCAACCAATCCAACACATCCAATCTCGGTTCGTACATACCCACTAATTCCTTCGGCATCCGGGGTCTTTTGGGACTGGAGCTCCTAGAGGAACCAGAGGAGAGAGAAGCATTTTCCATAGACAACTATTTCCCTGAGTCTTAACTCAGCTTGTTTCTGCTCAGCCTGGGCATTCATTCGTCTGAACTCGAGCTCTTGGTTTCGTTCAGATTGAGCCAAAAACCGTTTATATTCTAATTCGAGCTTCATTTTTTCAAGTTCAAAATAAGCAGGGTTACTTGTGGGACCTAGTATGGGCCCCGTAGGCACAGTTGGTAAGGCAGGTAGAGGAGCGGGAGAGACAGTTTCGTTAGCCTCGCCGTCCTCGTCAGCCTCTTCATCGCTATCATCAGAATTACGATTCAGATCAACACCATTACTGTTATCTACAGTTGCTGGAGAGTTTGGTTCCTCTGAACCAGTACCCAGACTTTGGTTCGCCAGCAATCTCTCTATCAGTTCTAACTTCTTGCCTTTTACAAAAAGATTCTCTTGTCTACAGAGAGCTTGCAGACTCTCAGTATTTTTATCTGACAAAGACTCTTGGCTGTAAATTTCCATCGTAGACATGTTTTTGAAAGTTGCTTTTGCAAAGTTTTGTGGTTAGTCGTCCTACAGCGTCGAAAAAGCACTCTAAACTGTATACTCGATACTAATCCCACCGCTGCCACCAGTGTTAGGCGGAAACCTGTGCAGTTCCCTCTGGGACCACTGCAAAAGATTTAGGACTACAGGTGTTGCGATGAACCCACTTGGTAGCAGTCTGCACCACACAGATTCAAAGTGGTAGCTGTGGCTGAGCAGTCAGACTTCCCTCAAGAAAAGTTGGTCAGTATAGGGAGTATACAAGATAGGGCAATTCCTCGCAGCAAAACGAGTAAGCACGCAACCAGGCTTAGTATAAAGATAGTAAGTTATTTATTTATAACAGAACGTCTATAGAAAATACTAAAGCAAATCACGGCAACAAATCAAAACACAATTACTCTGCAGAATGGAATTAGCTCAGTCCCCCGAAACACAATATCGACAACTCTAAGTTCTACGGCACCACTTATTTTCAGACAGAGGTGTATACCTCAACCCAGATGACACTCGAATATTTAGTGAGGAAGGGAGAGAAGAGATAGGCAGGTAATGAAGTCAACACGATTCGTACTGAAGCAGGTAAAAATGCAAGGCAGGAGGGCATTAATCACGTTAGATCACAAAGTTCAGCGGCCAGGCCCACTCGGCGAGAGGCAAGGCACGATGTCCTAGAAGGTCTCTACTGAGGATGCACTCGAGTCTTGGTTAGCAAATTGTTTAGCGACAGGTTGAACCAGTTCAGAACAAAGAGTGAATAAAGCTTGGAGGCAACCCAACGGATCGGAGAGGAATCAGATACCTCACACGAACCGATCGAAAAGGGAAGCCAGGCGGGTACGGTACCTTGTTGTGGAGGGCAGCTCCGGCGGGGGCAGTTGTTCCTGGTGGTGGATGCACGACGGGTCTTGGCCAAGAGAAGAGATGTTCTCGTCGTCGAAGAGAAGATGTCCGGTGCACCACCAGGGAAGAAACCAGCCGCGGAGTGCTCCGTCACAAGGCACCACCTTCCGCTCACGGTGCAGGAGTAGTGACTATCCGGTCGCCGGGTGCTCTGCACGGGCAATTCGACCACTACGTCCTGGGCGAACGAAAAGCACGAAGAAGATGACTGGTTGTCCCCACCAGTCAGGGAAAGAGACTCTCCGGCAGGGAGATCTCTTCTGTCGTCGGGAGATTGTGAGGCGATTCCGCAGGGCCCCACCGGAGGTGTCGTCGTGCAGGTCGGCTCAGCGTTACCCTCGTCGGATTTCTTAGGTCCAGTGGCGACTTCCTGAAGATCCAGACCCAAAAGCCCTGCTTTTATGCAGACGCCCCCCATTCATTCAGCCTAGCTGTCAATCAACACATGCTAAGTGGTGAGCGGGAAGGCTCACCACCTGGGCCAATCACTCCAGAGTGCGACCTGAGTTGGCAAGGCAACTCGGTCCAGGGTGTCTAAACCCCCTCCCACACCCCTGAGGTAACCCAGACAGAATGGCGCCACTTTGGAGGGTCTCTGTCCAGAGGCCCGCCAAAAGTGGAAAAAAGGGCTCGACCTTTGGTTTAGGAGTCACAGAGAAAAACACAGACGCCATTTTACAAACCGAGTTCTGGCAGAAAATACCACTCGATAAACTTATTTAAGATAAGTAGATCGGTGGCACGTTGGAGATTAACAAGAAAACAGGATCAATCTTCAACAATGGGACGAATCCCATAGGGTTATGCTCGGGGTCGAACATAACAAGTAGTTTCCACTGCCACCAGCCAAAACTCGACGAGGGGGGACGGGACAGTGCCCCCTCGAGTAACAGATCCAGGAGTAATCGAATTACCCCTACTAGCACGTCCACAATAAGATGGTTGGTACTAGTTCTGTTAGCAAATTTGGGTCTAGTAAAGCCAATGGTGACTTTACATGCCCGGGGAGACAGTAGTCAGTCCCCGGGAATGGAGTCTATGGTGGGGGTCCTGCTAAGGCGCCCCCGTGTCACGACACGTAGGGTGTAGTGTGACACACATAGAAAAACTTATGAGACCCTATGGAGTAAAAGACCCCATAGCTCATCGAACACATTGACATATCAAAGGAATCACACACATACATGTCCAAGAGTGAGAGTAAAAGGGTCCCACTCTTGGCAGGATGGAAAAGACAAACTCCAGAAATCCAGCAAAGCTGCTGGGGGACTCACTAGGTTAGGAAATTCAGCCTAAACAGAGAATTCTCCCTAACACTAGGCAGCCCCCTCCACATGGGACACACCCACCCTATCCCCCATCTCTCGTGCCCCCACCCTGCAGGCTGCCCCCTCCACATGGGACACCCCAGACCCCGTCACCCATCTTGCAGGCAGCCCCCTCCATATGGGACACCGCAGCTGCCATCACCCTTACCCCCACCCTGCAGGCAGCACCCACCACATGGGACACCCCAGCCCCTATCACCTGTGCCCACACCCTGCAGGCAGCCCCGTCCACATGGGATACCCCAGACCCCATCACCCATGCCCCCACCCTACAGGCAGCCCTCTCCACATGGGACACCCCACCCCAGCCCCCATCACCCATGCCCCCACCCAACAGACAGCCCCCTCCACATGGGACACCCCACCCCAGCCCCCATCACCCAAGCCCCCACCCTGCAGGCAGCGCCCTCCACATGGGATACCCCAGACCGCATCACCTGTGCCTCCCATTCTGCAGGCAGCCCCCTCCCCATGGGACACAAACACCCCTGCCCCATCACCCATTCCCCCAACCTGCAGGCAGCCCTCTCCACATGCGACACCCCACCCAAGCCCCCACCCTGCAGGCAGCCCACTCCACATGGGACTCCTCCACCCTAGCCCCAATCACCCGTACCCCCACCCTGTAGGCAGTCCCCTCCAAATGGGAGACCCCCACCCCAGACCCCATCACCCGTGCCCCCAACCTGCAGGCAGCCCCCTCCACATGCGACACCCCCACCCCAGCCCCCATCACCCATGCCCCCACCCTGCAGGCAGCCCCATCCAGATGGGATACGCCAGCCCTCATCACCTGTGCCCCACCCTGCAGGCAGCCCCCTCTACATGGGACACCCCACTCCATTCCCATTACCCGTGCCCAACACCTTGCAGGCAGACCCCTCCACATGCGATACCACAGCCCCCATCACCTGTGCCCCTGCCCTGCAGGCAGCCCCCTCCACATAGGACACCCCCACCCCATCACTCGTGCCCCCACCCTGCAGGCAGCCCCCTCCACATGGGACACCCCAGCCTCCATCACCCATGCCCCCACCCTGCAGGCAGCCCCCTCTGCATGCGACACCCTCACCCCAGCCCCCATCACCCATGCCCCCACCCTGCAGGCAGCCCCCTGCACATGGGACACCCGAGACCCCATCACCCATGCCCCCAACCTGCAGGCAGCCCCCTTCACATCGGACTCCCCCACCCCCATCACCCATCCCCCCACCCTGCAGGCAGCCCCCCTCCACATGGGACACCCCTCCCCAGCCCCCATCACCCAGGCCCCCACACTGCAGGCAGCCCCCTCCACATGGAATAGCCCAGAACCCATCACCCATGCCCCCACCCTGCAGGCAGCCCCCTCCACATGGGATACCCCAGACCCCATCACCCATGCCCCCACCCTACAGGCAGCCCCCTCCACATGGGACAACCCACCCCATCCCCCATCACCCAGGCCCCCACCCTGCAGGCAGTCCCCTCCACATGGGATAGCCCAGAACCCATGACCCATGCCCCCATCCTGCAGGCAGCCCCTCCACATGGCACACCCCAGCCCCTATCACCCATGCCCGACCCTGCATGCAGCCCCCTCGACATGGGACACACCAGACCCCATCACCCGTGCCCCCACCCTGCAGGCAGCCCCCTCCCCATGGGATACCCCAGACCCCATCACCCATCCTGCAGGCAGCCCCCTCCATGTGGGACACCGCAGCTGCCATCAACCTTACCCCACCCTGCAGGCAGCACCTTCCACATGGGACACCCCAGCCCCATCACCTGTTCCCCAACCCTGTAGGCAGCCCCCTCCACATGGGATACCCCAGGCCCCATCACTCATGCCCTCACCCTACAGGCAGCCCTCTCCACATAGGACACCCCACCCCAGCCCCCATCACCTAGGCCCCCACCCTGCAGGCAGCCCCCTCCAAATGGGATAGCCCAGAACCTATCACCCGTGCCCCCACCCTGCAGACAGCCCCCTCCACATGGCACACCCCAGCCCCTAACACCCATGCCCCCACCCTGCAGGCAGCCCTCTCGAAATGGGATACCCCAGAGCCCATCACCCATGCCCCCACCCAACAGACAGCCCCCTCCACATGGGACACCCCACCCCAGCCCCCATCACCCAGGCCCCCACCCTGCAGGCTGCGCCCTCCACATGGGATAGCCCAGAACCCATCACCCGTGCCTCCACCCTGCAGGCAGACCCCTTCACATGGCACACCCCAGCCCCTATCACCCGTGCCCCCACCCCGCAGGCAGCCCCCTCCAGATGGAAGACCCAGACCCCATCACCCGTGCCCCCACCCTGCAGGCAGCCCCCTCCACATGGGACACCCCAGCTCCTATCACCCATGCCCCACCCTGCAGGCAGCCCCCTCGACATGGGACACACCTACCCCAGCCCCCATCACCCGTGCCCCCACCCTGCAGGTAGCCCCCTCCACATGGGACACCCCAGCCCCCATCAGCCGTGACCCTACCCTGCAGGCAGCCCCTTCCACATGGCACACCCCAGCCCCTAACACCCATGCCCCCACCCTGCAGGCAGCCCTCTCGAAATGGGATACCCCAGAGCCCATCACCCATGCCCCCACTCAACAGACAGCCCCCTCCACATGGGACACCCCACCCCAGCCCCCATCACCCAGGCCTCACCCTGCAAGCTGCGCCCTCCACATGGGATAGCCCAGAACCCATCACCCGTTCCCCCACCCTGCAGGCAGACCCCTCCACATGGCACACCCCAGCCCCTATCACCCATGCCCCCACCCTGCAGGCAGCTCCCTCGACATGGGACACACCTACTCCAGCCCCCATCACCCATGCCCCAACCCTGCAGGCAGCCCCCTCGACATGGGACACCCCAGACGCCATCACCCGTGCCCCCACCCTGCAGGCAGCCCCCTCACCATGGGATACCCCAGACCTCATCACCCATCTTGCAGGCAGCCCCCTCCATATGGGACACCGCAGTCGCCATCAACCTTACCCCACCCTGCAGGTATCACCCTCCACATGGGACACTCCAGCCCCCATCACCCGTGCCCCCACCCTGCAGGCAGCCCCTTCCACATGGGACACCCCACCCCAGCCCCCTTCACCCAGGCCCCCACCCTGCAGGCAGCCCCCTCCAAATGGGATAGCCCAGAACCCATCACCCGTGCCACCACCCTGCAGGCCCCCCCCTCCACATGGCACACCCTATTCCCTAACACCCATGCCCCCACCCTGCAGGCAGCCCTCTCGACATGGGATACCCCAGACCCCATCACCCATGCCCCCACCCAACAGACAGCCCCCTCCACATGGGACACCCCACCCCAGCCCCCATCACCCAAACCCCCACCCTGCAGGCAGCGCCCTCCACATGGGATACCCCAGACCGCATCACCTGTGCCTCCCATTCTGCAGGCAGCCCCCTCCCCATGGGACACAAACACCCCTGCCCCCATCACCCATTCCCCCAACCTGCAGGCAGCCCTCTCCACATGCGACACCCCACCCAAGCCCCCACCCTGCAGGCAGCCCACTCCACATGGGACTCCTCCACCCTAGCCCCAATCACCCGTACCCCCACCCTGTAGGCAGTCCCCTCCAAATGGGAGACCCCCACCCCAGACCCCATCACCCGTGCCCCCAACCTGCAGGCAGCCCCCTCCACATGCGACACCCCCACCCCAGCCCCCATCACCCATGCCCCCACCCTGCAGGCAGCCCCCTCCAGATGGGATACGCCAGCCCTCATCACCTGTGCCCCACCCTGCAGGCAGCCCCCTCTACATGGGACACCCCACTCCATAACCATTACCCGTGCCCAACACCTTGCAGGCAGACCCCTCCACATGCGATACCACAGCCCCCATCACCTGTGCCCCTGCCCTGCAGGCAGCCCCCTCCACATAGGACACCCCCACCCCATCACTCGTGCCCCCACCCTGCAGGCAGCCCCCTCCACATGGGACACCCCAGCCTCCATCACCCATGCCCCCACCCTGCAGGCAGCCCCCTCTGCATGCGACACCCTCACCCCAGCCCCCATCACCCATGCCCCCACCCTGCAGGCAGCCCCCTGCACATGGGACACCCGAGACCCCATCACCCATGCCCCCAACCTGCAGGCAGCCCCCTTCACATCGGACTCCCCCACCCCCATCACCCATGCCCCCACCCTGCAGGCAGCCCCCCTCCACATGGGACACCCCACCCCAGCCCCCATCACCCAGGCCCCCACACTGCAGGCAGCCCCCTCCACATGGAATAGCCCAGAACCCATCACCCATGCCCCCACCCTGCAGGCAGCCCCCTCCACATGGGATACCCCAGACCCCATCACCCATGCCCCCACCCTACAGGTAGCCCCCTCCACATGGGACAACCCACCCCATCCCCCATCACCCAGGCCCCCACCCTGCAGGCAGTCCCCTCCACATGGGATAGCCCAGAACCCATGACCCATGCCCCCATCCTGCAGGCAGCCCCTCCACATGGCACACCCCAGCCCCTATCACCCATGCCCGACCCTGCATGCAGCCCCCTCGACATGGGACACACCAGACCCCATCACCCGTGCCCCCACCCTGCAGGCAGCCCCCTCACCATGGGATACCCCAGACCCCATCACCCATCCTGCAGGCAGCCCCCTCCATGTGGGACACCGCAGCTGCCATCAACCTTACCCCACCCTGCAGGCAGCACCTTCCACATGGGACACCCCAGCCCCATCACCTGTTCCCCAACCCTGTAGGCAGCCCCCTCCACATGGGATACCCTAGGCCCCATCACTCATGCCCTCACCCTACAGGCAGCCCTCTCCACATAGGACACCCCACCCCAGCCCCCATCACCTAGGCCCCCACCCTGCAGGCAGGCCCCTCCAAATGGGATAGCCCAGAACCCATCACCCGTGCCCCCACCCTGCAGACAGCCCCCTCCACATGGCACACCCCAGCCCCTAACACCCATGCCCCCACCCTGCAGGCAGCCCTCTCAAAATGGGATACCCCAGAGCCCATCACCCATGCCCCCACCCAACAGACAGCCCCCTCCACATGGGACACCCCACCCCAGCCCCCATCACCCAGGCCCCCACCCTGCAGGCTGCGCCCTCCACATGGGATAGCCCAGAACCCATCACCCGTGCCTCCACCCTGCAGGCAGACCCCTTCACATGGCACACCCCAGCCCCTATCACCCGTGCCCCCACCCCGCAGGCAGCCCCCTCCAGATGGAAGACCCAGACCCCATCACCCGTGCCCCTACCCTGCAGGCAGCCCCCTCCACATGGGACACCCCAGCTCCTATCACCCATGCCCCACCCTGCAGGCAGCCCCCTCGACACCGGACACACCTACCCCAGCCCCCATCACCCGTGCCCCCACCCTGCAGGTAGCCCCCTCCACATGGGACACCCCAGCCCCCATCAGCCGTGACCCTACCCTGCAGGCAGCCCCTTCCACATGGCACACCCCAGCCCCTAACACCCATGCCCCCACCCTGCAGGCAGCCCTCTCGAAATGGGATACCCCAGAGCCCATCACCCATGCCCCCACCCAACAGACAGCCCCCTCCACATGGGACACCCCACCCCAGCCCCCATCACCCAGGCCTCACCCTGCAAGCTGCGCCCTCCACATGGGATAGCCCAGAACCCATCACCCGTGCCCCCACCCTGCAGGCAGACCCCTCCACATGGCACACCCCAGCCCCTATCACCCATGCCCCCACCCTGCAGGCAGCTCCCTCGACATGGGACACACCTACTCCAGCCCCCATCACCCGTGCCCCCACCCTGCAGGCAGCCCCCTCCAGATGGAAGACCCCCACCCCAGACCCCATCACCCGTGCCCCTACCCTGCTGGCAGCCCCCTCCACATGGGACACCCCAGCCCCCATCAGCCGTGACCCTACACTGCAGGCAGCCCCTCCACATGGGACATCCCAGCTCCTTTCACCCGTGCCCCAACCCTGCAGACAGCCCCCTCCACATGGGACTACCCACCCCATTCCCATCACACATGCCCCCACCCTGCAGGCAAACCCCTCCACATGGGATACCCCAGCCATCACCAGTGCCCCCACCCTGCAGGGAGCCCCCTCCACATGGCACACCCCCACCCCAGCCCCCATTATCCATGCCCCATCCTGCAGTCAGCCCTATCCACATGGGACACCCCCACCCCAGCCCCCATCACCCGTACCCCTACCCTGCAGGCAGCCCCTCCAAATGGGACACCCCAGCCCCATAACCTGTGCCCCACCCTGTAGGAGCCCCCTCTGCACGGGACACACCCATGCCCCCACCCTGCAGGCAGCCCCCTCCACATGGCACACCCAAGACTCCATCACCCATGCTGCCCCCTCCACATGGGACACCCCTAGCCCAGCCCCCATCACCCGTGCCCCCCACGTGCAGGCAGCCCCCTCCACACGGCATACCCCAGCCTCCATCACCCGTGCCCTCACCCTGCACCTCTCCACATAGGACAGCTACACCCAAGCCCCCATCACCCGTGCAACCATACTGATGGCAGCCCCCTGCACATGGGACACCCCCACCCAAGTCCCTATCACCCATGCACCCACCCTGCAGGCAGCCCCCTCCACATGGGAAACCCCCACCATATCCCCATCACCTGTTCCTCCTCCCTGCAGGCAGCCCGCTGCACATGGGACACCCCCACCCCAGACCCCATCTCCCATGCCCTCACCCTGCAGACAACCCCCTCCACATGGGACACCACAGACCCCATCACCCGTTCCCCCAATCTGTAGGCAGCGCCATCCACATGGGATACCCCAGCCCCCATCACCCGTGCCCCCATACTGCAGGACGCCCCCTCCACATGGGACACCCTAGCCCCCATCAGCCAGGACCCCACCCGGCATGCAGCCCCACCACATGGGAAACCCCCACCCCAGACCCCATGTCCCCCCTGCAAGCAGCCCCCTCCACATGGGATACCCCAGACCGCATCACCTGTGCCCCCACTCTGCAGGCAGCCCCGTCCACATGGGACACACACACCCCTGCCCCATCACCTGTTCCCCCAACCTGCAGGCAGCCACCTCCACATGCGACACCCCCACTCCAGCCCCCACCCTGCAGGCAGCCCCCTCCAAATGGGACACCCCAGCCCCATAATCTGTACCCCAACCTGTAGGCAGCCCCCTCTGCATGGGACACACCCATGACCCATGCCCCCATCCTGCAGGCAGCCCCTCCACATGGCACACCCCAGCCCCTATCACCCATGCCCGACCCTGCATGCAGCCCCCTCGACATGGGACACACCAGACCCCATCACCCGTGCCCCCACCCTGCAGGCAGCCCCCTCCACATGGCATACCCCAGACCCCATCACCCATCCTGCAGGCAGCCCCCTCCATGTGGGACACCGCAGCTGCCATCAACCTTACCCCACCCTGCAGGCAGCACCTTCCACATGGGACACCCCAGCCCCATCACCTGTTCCCCAACCCTGTAGGCAGCCCCCTCCACATGGGATACCCCAGGCCCCATCACTCATGCCCTCACCCTATAGGCAGCCCTCTCCACATAGGACACCCCACCCCAGCCCCCATCACCTAGGCCCCCACCCTGCAGGCAGCCCCCTCCAAATGGGATAGCCCAGAACCCATCACCCGTGCCCCCACCCTGCAGACAGCCCCCTCCACATGGCACACCCCAGCCCCTAACACCCATGCCCCCACCCTGCAGGCAGCCCTCTCGAAATGGTATACCCCAGAGCCCATCACCCATGCCCCCACCCAACAGACAGCCCCCTCCACATGGGACACCCCACCCCAGCCCCCATCACCCAGGCCCCCACCCTGCAGGCTGCGCCCTCCACATGGGATAGCCCAGAACCCATCACCCGTGCCTCCACCCTGCAGGCAGACCCCTTCACATGGCACACCCCAGCCCCTATCACCCGTGCCCCCACCCTGCAGGCAGCCCCCTCCAGATGGAAGACCCCCACCCCAGACCCCATCACCCGTGCCCCTACCCTGCAGGCAGCCCCCTCCACATGGGACACCCCAGCTCCTATCACCCATGCCCCACCCTGCAGGCAGCCCCCTCGACTATGGGACACACCTACCCCAGCCCCCATCACCCGTGCCCCCACCCTGCAGGCAGCCCCCTTAACATGGGACACCCCAGCCCCCATCAGCCGTGACCCTACCCTGCAGGCAGCCCCTTCCACATGGCACACCCCAGCCCCTAACACCCATGCCCCCACCCTGCAGGCAGCCCTCTCGAAATGGGATACCCCAGAGCCCATCACCCATGCCCCCACCCAACAGACAGCCCCCTCCACATGGGACACCCCACCCCAGCCCCCATCACCCAGGCCTCACCCTGCAGGCTGCGCCCTCCACATGGGATAGCCCAGAACCCATCACCCGTGCCCCCACCCTGCAGGCAGACCCCTCCACATGGCACACCCCAGCCCCTATCACCCATGCCCCCACCCTGCAGGCAGCTCCCTCGACATGGGACACACCTACTCCAGCCCCCATCACCCGTGCCCCCACCCTGCAGGCAGCCCCCTCCAGATGGAAGACCCCCACCCCAGACCCCATCACCCGTGCCCCTACCCTGCAGGCAGCCCCCTCCACATGGGACACCCCAGCCCCCATCAGCCGTGACCCTACCCTGCAGGCAGCCCCTCCACATGGGACATCCCAGCTCCTTTCACCCGTGCCCCAACCCTGCAGACAGCCCCCTCCACATGGGACTACCCACCCCATTCCCATCACACATGCCCCCACCCTGCAGGCAAACCCCTCCACATGGGATACCCCAGCCATCACCAGTGCCCCCACCCTGCAGGGAGCCCCCTCCACATGGCACACCCCCACCCCAGCCCCCATTATCCATGCCCCATCCTGCAGTCAGCCCTATCCACATGGGACACCCCCACCCAGCCCCCATCACCCGTACCCCTACCCTGCAGGCAGCCCCTCCAAATGGGACACCCCAGCCCCATAACCTGTGCCCCACCCTGTAGGAGCCCCCTCTGCACGGGACACACCCATGCCCCCACCCTGCAGGCAGCCCCCTCCACATGGCACACCCAAGACTCCATCACCCATGCTGACCCCTCCACATGGGACACCCCTAGCCCAGACCCCATCACCCGTGCCCCCCACGTGCAGGCAGCCCCCTCCACACGGCATACCCCAGCCTCCATCACCCGTGCCCTCACCCTGCACCTCTCCACATAGGACAGCTACACCCAAGCCCCCATCACCCGTGCAACCATACTGATGGCAGCCCCCTGCACATGGGACACCCCCACCCAAGTCCCTATCACCCATGCACCCACCCTGCAGGCAGCCCCCTCCACATGGGAAACCCCCACCATATCCCCATCACCTGTTCCTCCTCCCTGCAGGCAGCCCGCTGCACATGGGACACCCCCACCCCAGACCCCATCTCCCATGCCCTCACCCTGCAGACAACCCCCTCCACATGGGACACCACAGACCCCATCACCCGTTCCCCCAATCTGTAGGCAGCGCCCTCCACATGGGATACCCCAGCCCCCATCACCCGTGCCCCCATACTGCAGGACGCCCCCTCCACATGGGACACCCTAGCCCCCATCAGCCAGGACCCCACCCTGCATGCAGCCCACCACATGGGACACCCCCACCCCAGACCCCATGTCCCCCCTGCAAGCAGCCCCCTCCACATGGGATACCCCAGACCGCATCACCTGTGCCCCCACTCTGCAGGCAGCCCCGTCCACAATGGACACACACACCCCTGCCCCATCACCTGTTCCCCCAACCTGCAGGCAGCCACCTCCACATGCGACACCCCCACTCCAGCCCCCACCCTGCAGGCAGCCCCCTCCAAATGGGACACCCCAGCCCCATAATCTGTACCCCAACCTGTAGGCAGCCCCCTCTGCATGGGACACACCCAATCACCCATGCCCCCACCCTGCAGGCAGCCCCCTCCACATGACACACCCAAGACTCCATCACCCATGCCACCCCCTCCACATGAGACACCCCCAGCCCAGACCCCATCACCCGTGCCCCCAACGTGCAGGCAGCCCCCTCCACAGGGCATTCCCCAGCCTCCATCACCCATGCACTCACCCTGCAGGCAGCCCTCTCCACATGGGACAGCTACACCCTATCCCCATCACCCATGCCCCCGCACTGCAGGCAGCCCCCTGCACATGGGACACCCCCACCCCAGACCCCATCTCCCATGCCTTCACCATGCAGACAACCCCCTCCACATGGGACACCACAGACCCCATCACCCATACCCCCATCCTGCAGGCAGCGCCCTCCACATGGGATACCCCAGCCCCCATCACCCGTGCCCCCACACTGCAGGACGCCCCCTCCACATGGGACACCCTAGCCCCCATCAGCCAGGACCCCACCCTGCATGCAGCCCCACCACATGGGACACCCCCACCCCAGACCCCATGTCCCCCTGCAAGCAGCCCCCTCCACATGGGATAACCCAGACCGCATCACCTGTGCGCCCACTCTGCAGGCAGCCCCCTCCACATGGGACACATACACCCCTGCCCCCATCACCCGTTCCCCCAACCTGCAGGCAGCCCCCTCCACATGCGACACCCCCACCCCAGCCCCCACCCTGCAGGCAGCCCCCTCCACATGGGACTCCTCCACCCTAGCGCCAAACACCCGTACCCCCACCCTGCAGGCAGCCCTCTCCGCATGGGAGATCCCACCCCAGACCCCATCACCTGTACCCCCACCCTGCAGGCAGCCCCCTCCACATGCAACACCCCCACCCCAGCCCCCATCACACATGGCCCCACCCTGCAGGCAGCCCCCTCCACATGGGACACCCCAGACCCCATCACCTGTGCCCCACCCTGCAGGCAGCCCCTCTACATGGGACACCCCACCCCATTCCCATCACCCGTGCCCCCACCTTGTTGGCAGACCCCTCCACATGCGATACCCCAGCCCCCATCACCTGTGCCCCCACCCTGCAGGCAGCCCCCTCCACATGGGACACCCCCACCCCAGCCCCCATCACCCATGCCCCCACCCTGCAGGCAGCCCCCTCCACATAGGACACCCCCACCCCATCACTCATGCCCCCACCCTGCAGGCAGCCCCCTCCACATGGGACACCCCAGCCCCCATCACCCATGCCCCCACCCTGCAGGCAGCTCCCTCTGCATAGGACAGCCTCACCCCAGCCCCCATCACCCATGCCCCACCCTGCAGGCAGCCCCCTCCATATGGGACACCCCCACCCCCATCACCCGTGCCTCCACCCTGCAGGCAGCCCCCCTCCACATGGGATACCCCAAACCCATCACCCGTGCCCCCACCCTGCAGGCAGCCCCCTCCACATGGGACACCTATACCCCATCACCCGTACCTCTACCCTGCAAGCAGCCCTCCCCACATTGGACTCCCCCACCCCAGACCCCATCACCCGTGCCCCCACTTTGCAGGCAAGCCCCTCTACATGGGTTACTCCAGACCCCATCACCCATTCTCCCACCCTGCCGGCAGCCCCCTCACCATGGGACATCCTAGCCCCCATGACCCGTGCCCCCAACCTGCAGGCAGCCCCCTCCACATGCAACACCACCACTCCAGCCCCCATCACCCATGCTCCCACCCTGCAGGCAGCCCCCTCCACATGGGACTCCTCCACCCTAGCCCTAATCACCCATACCCCCACCCTGAAGACAGCCCCCTCCACATGGATGACCCCCACCCTGACCCCATCACCCGTGCCCCCACCCCGACCCCATCACCCGTGCCCCCACCCTGCAGGCAGCCCCCTCCACATATGATACCCCCACCCCAGCCCCCATTACCCGTGCCCCCACCCTGCAGGCAGCCCCCTCCACAAGGGACACCCCAGACCCTATCACCCGCGCCCCCACCCTGCAGGCAGCCCCCTCCACATGGGATACGCCAGCCTCATCACCTGTGCCCCACCCTGCAGGCAGCCCCCTCCACATGGGACACCCCACCCCATTCCCATCACCCGTGCCCCCACCTTGCAGGCAGACCCCTCCACATGGGATACCCCAACACCCATCACCTGTGCCCCCGCCCTGCAGGCAGCCCCCTCTACATGGCACACCCCCACCCCAGCCCCCATCACCCATGCCCCCACCCTGCAGACAACCCCCTCCACATGAGACACCACAGGCCCCATCACCCATTCCCCCATCCTGCAGGCAGCGCCCTCCACATGGGATACCCCAGCCCCCATCACCCGTGCCCCCACACTGCAGGACGCCCCCTCCACATGGGACACCCTAGCCCCCATCAGCCAGGACCCGACCCTGCATGCAGCCCTACCACATGGGACACCCCCACCCTATCCCCATCACCCATGCCCCCGCCCTGCAGGCAGCCCCCTGCACATGGGACACCCCCACCCCAGACCCCATCTCCCATGCCCTCACCCTGCAGACAACCCCCTCCACATGGGACACCACAGACCCCATCACCCATTCCCCCATCCTGCAGGCAGAGCCCTCCACATGGGATACCCCAGCCCCAATCACCCCTGCCCCCACACTGCAGGACGCCCCCTCCACATGGGACACCCTAGCCCCCATCAGCCAGGACCCCACCCTGCATGCAGCCCCACCACATGGGACACCCCCACCCCAGACCCCATGTCCCCCCTGCAAGCAGCCCCCTCCACATGGGATAACCCAGACCGCATCACCTGTGCGCCCACTCTGCAGGCAGCCCCCTCCACATGGGACACATACACCCCTGCCCCCATCACCCGTTCCCCCAACCTGCAGGCAGCCCCCTCCACATGTGACACCCCCACCCCAGCCCCCACCCTGCAGGCAGCCCCCTCCACATGGGACTCCTCCTCCCTAGCCCCAAACACCCGTACCCCCACCCTGCAGGCAGCCCTCTCCACATGGGAGATCCCACCCCAGACCCCATCACCTGTACCCCCACCCTGCAGGCAGCCCCCTCCACATGCAACACCCCCACCCCAGCCCCCATCACACATGCCCCCACCCTGCAGGCAGCCCTCTCCACATGGGGCACCCCAGACCCCATCACCTGTGCCCCACCCTGCAGGCAGCCCCCTCTACATGGGACACCCCACCCCATTCCAATCACCCGTGCCCCCACCTTGCAGGCAGACCCCTCCACATGCGATACCCCAGCCCCCATCACCTGTGCCCCCACCCTGCAGGCAGCCCCCTCCACATGGGACACCCCCACCCCAGCCCCCAACACCCATGCCCCCACCCTGCAGGCAGCCCTCTCCACATAGGACACCCCCACCCCATCACTCATGCCCCCACCCTGCAGGCAGCCCCCTCCACATGGGACACCCCAGCCCCCATCACCCATGCCCCCACCCTGCAGGCAGCCCCCTCTGCATAGGACAGCCTCACCCCAGCCCCCATCACCCATGCCCCACCCTGCAGGCAGCCCCCTCCATATGGGACACCCCCACCCCCATCACCCGTGCCTCCACCCTGCAGGCAGCCCCCCTCCACATGGGATACCCCAGACCCATCACCCGTGCCCCCACCCTGCAGGCAGCCCCCTCCACATGGGACACCTATACCCCATCACTCGTGCCTCTACCCTGCAGGCAGCCCTCCCCACATTGGACTCCCCCACCCCAGACCCCATCACCCTGCCCCCACTTTGCAGGCAACCCCCTCTACATGGGTTACTCCAGACCCCATCACCCATTCTCCCACCCTGCCGGCAGCCCCCTCACCATGGGACATCCCAGCCCCCATGACCCGTGCCCCCAACCTGCAGGCAGCCCCCTCCACATGCGACACCACCACCCCAGCCCCCATCACCCATGCTCCCACCCTGCAGGCAGCCCCCTCCACATGGGACTCCTCCACCCTAGCCCTAATCACCCATACCTCCACCCTGAAGACAGCCCCCTCCACATGGATGACCCCCACCCTGACCCCATCACCCGTGCCCCCACCCTGCAGCCAGCCCCCTCCACATATGACACCCCCACCCCAGCCCCCATTACCCGTGCCCCCACCCTGCAGGCAGCCCCCTCCACAAGGGACACCCCAGACACCATCACCCGCGCCCCCACCCTGCAGGCAGCCCCCTCCACATGGGATACGCCAGCCTCATCACCTGTGCCCCACCCTGCAGGCAGCCCCCTCCACATGGGACACCCCACCCCATTCCCATCACCCGTGCCCCCACCTTGCAGGCAGACCCCTCCACATGGGATACCCCAACACCCATCACCTGTGCCCCCACCCTGCAGGCAGCCCCCTCTACATGGCACACCCCCACCCCAGCCCCCATCACCCATGCCCCCACCCTGCAGGCAGCCCCCTCCTCATAGGACACCCCCACCCCATCACTCGTGCCCCCACCTTGCAGGCAGCCCCCTCCACATGGGACACCCCAGCGTAACGCTCACCTGGTATCCACGGGGACGTCACTCAGCCTGTTCTGACCTCTTACGACCTCGAACCCTTCCCTGGAGTCTACTCGACTGCAGACTGGGCCTTGTTTTCTTGGAAAGTGTGCTCTCCGTCCTGCTTTCAGCGCAGGGGCGCGTTGATTGATGCGGGCTCGTTGCTGCCTAGTTACTTCACTGGCAAGAGTCCGACAGGAAAGTATAATGAGTCTTTTGAACAGTTCTTTAACTTCGTTCCTTTCCTTCCTTAGATGATGGCCGGCGTCCGGGGATGGCGACGTGCTGCTGAAATGAGTAGCGCTGAAGGTGAGTGAGAGCACGATGCGCGGTGCGACCCTTTCGTATTTGTATTGAACTGAGTTCTTTCTCTCTGTCTTTTAGGTGCCGCAATGTTTTCAGCGTGGATGCCGCTTATGAAGAAGAAATGCGGTGAGTAAGCTCGGTATGCAGCGCCTCTAGATGTTTCCACGCTAACCTAGAGTGTCTTTTCCCTCTTGCAGATGGATGAGAAGTTCCGGAGACAGAGTTCCCTCAGAGCGGCTGGGATTCAGGTAAGCGTTTGAAGCTCGTACAGTCTTTAAAAATAAGCGAAGATTTGCTGAATGCTTACTAATGCCTTTTTTTCTGTTCTTTTCCCTTTTTCTTAGGAAGCGGCGTGCCGGGATGGGCACGCCGAAGATGCCCGCAGAACAGAAGAAGCGATGAATGATGGGCAGAAGCGCCGCAAGGTAAGGCTGTTCCTAACAGTGTTCTTTTTCTTGCAGGAGCTGAGCGCAGAAGAAAGATGCAGGCCTACTGGAGACCGATCCGAACACGGTGAGTGTCACGCTGCAGGTGCAGAAAACACAAAGCATGTTTCTCAGCCTGGGCGTGGCTTAAATAGTCTATGGGTATCCCAGGTGTCTCTGGGCTGAACCACACCCAAAAGACTAGAACCGAAATATGTGGGGGCATCCATCTTGTCCCCATCAATGCACTACAAGTCCCATCCCCAATGTTATCCTACGGGAGTGAGTGAGTCTGGTGCCACAAGCGCCAAGTCTGACTCCAAGTGGGTCTTTGGAGGGATGGAGAGGCCCTTGAGGGCCATGTAGGTGATCGTGGCCTGGCTCCAGACTGGCATCTTGGTGGGCTGGGGGCATGAGGGGCAGGAATCATGACGGCACTCCCCCCCAAGGGCTCCTCCTCTGGTCCTGGTTTGTTTGGATGGTTTTGATGAAATCGTCTAAGCAAGCGAGGTGCATGGATGTACTCACAAGGCTCCCATGTCCTGTCTGTCTTGTGGACCATACCCCTTCCAGTCTACTAAGCAGTATAATTTGGATCTGACGTACTTTGAATCCAGGATGTCCTTGACTTCGAATTCAGGCTCCCAAGCGACTACTACTGGCTGCAGTGGCATTCTAACCGGGTCCCAGTTTGAACAGGTTTAAGGAGAGACACGTGGAACACAGGTTGAATCTGCTGCATGTTTGACGGCAAAGCTAGTCTGACCGCCACAGGATTTATCACAGAGGTGACAGTGAATGGACTCAGGTATCTTGGACGGAAAGTTTGGGTTCCTTTAATGGACACGTGTTTAGACGCCAGACAGACTTTGTCTCCCACTTGGTAGTTGGGGGCCTTTGCTCGGTGTTGATCAGCAAACTTCGTTTTACGATTCTTAGCTTGAAGTAGGTGTTCAGCTGCCCCTTTGAAGGTTTGAGAAATGGTCTTGTGCAAGGTTTTGACTGCTGGGGATGGTGACGTGCTGCTGAGATGAGTCGCGCTGAAGGTGAGTGGGAGCACGATGCGCGATGCGACCCTTTCATATTTGTATTGAGCTGAGTTATTTTTATGTGTCTTTTAGGTGCCACGATGTTTTCAGCGTGGATGCCGGTTATGAAGAAGAAATGCGGTGAGTAAGCATGGTATGCAGCGCCTCTAGATGTTTCCACGCTAACCTGGAGTGTTTTTTCTCTCTTGCAGATTAATGAGAAGTTCCGGAGTCAGAGATCCCTCAGAGCGGCTGCGATTCAGGTAAGCATTTGAAGCTCGTACAGTCTTTAAAAATAAGCGAAGTTTGCTGAATGCTTACTAATGCCTTTTTTCTGTTCTTTTCCCTTTTCCTTAGGAAGCGGCGTGCAGGGATGGGAATGAATCTGCCGAAGATGCCCGCAGAACAGAAGAAGCGATGAATGATGGGCAGAAGCGCCGCAAGGTAAGGCTGTTCCTGTGATGCTGGAAATGCATCGGAGGGACAGGGCCTCCGTATCCTTGTCCTTTACTGCCTTTTATCGTGTGTTCTGTTGTGTTTTCCGCGCAGGAGTTCATGTGGGACTCCTGGCGGTGCAGCTCTCTCTCTTTTGGTTTGGTGAACGGACCCGTGGGATCCCCTTATGGCACCCATGGGTGGGGGGTACAACCCTGTGTCCCTAGTGTATGTTTTTGGGCACCTGTGGGTGGCCTGCAGGACAGGGTATGGGCTGGTGGCAGCTCCATGCTGAATTTGACAGGTGCGCGGAGTATCCTCCATTTTGGGATACCCCGGCCCTGCCATTGGGATCAGTTGATTCTGGATGGAAAACAAAATGGCCCCTGTGGCCTCTTGCTTTCTATTACCTATTACCTTGTTTTCCCAAAGTCCTGGGAAGCCCTGACTCTGTCCCTTCCCCCTGACAGGCTGTTGGATGGAAGTGCCATATATGGTGTTGTTGTGAAGGCCCGGCCAGAATAGCTGGAGCCTTCCCAGTGACTGTATGTTGTGGGTACCACCTGTTGGTGGGACCTGGGTGAATGGAGTGTGTGACCAATATGTACTTCTTGTTGTGGTTGTCTGGTTTCTGGTATGAGAGACAAAGACTGAGACAGCCCTGCCCGAAACTGGCCTGCATGCAGTGTGTAGTGTTGAATGGCTGGGTACTTGTCCCAATCCACATTCCGTGTTGTGAGTGTCTGAGCGGGAGGAGGATGGCCTGAATGCACTGCGTGCCTGATTGGCTGACTGACTGCATGAATGCCCTTCTGGATGATTGGCTGCTGAGTGTGACCTAGCAGTGTGGATGAGAGACAGAATAGTATATCTGGGCACCTCTCACCACTGGAAATTGTTCAGAAGCTGAAGTCCACTACGATGAGTAACTGGAGTAACTGAAGCTTGACCTTGAAGCCCTGCTGGAAGAGAAGAATTGCTGTTGCTCTCCTTCACAATCTGAAAGCTGCGGTGTCTCCAGGGACTGACCCAGAGAGGACCTGGTAAGGCGCGCTCTTCCCGAGCTACAAGGGACTATCGTGCACAGCTGCTCTTTGCCAATGCTCCCTGGTAGACAGGCCTACCGACCGGAAACGGGGACTGCCACGGAATCCCTAAGAGAAGCACCCGGACTGTTGTCTGCCACTGTCGACAACCGCCGTCGCCGACCGGAGCCGCCGTGCTCCTGTTTGCCTAAGAACTTCCTTTGATCATCGGACGCTCTCGTCTGCATCGTCGCCCACTTTATCCCACTGGAGAAGGCCCGACCGTCGACGCGCCAAGGAGAAATCCGCCAGTGGGTTTCCCGCCACCTAAAAGACCACAGAGACGCCGATGACTTGACGCCCTTGCTGGGCCACAGTTCTTCATCCTCTCTTTGCGGTCCAGAACTATCGTCACCGAGGTGCCCAGCACGCCTCTTCCTTGCAGGACGCCAACGCTCCGCTGTCGACGAGCACCGCTAGGAACGAAGCTGTGTAACGCTCACCTGACTCCCACGGGGGCACTGGCCTGGTTCGCGCTGCTGTGACTTCGTCTAAGGTGATGCGCAGGGTTCGGAAGACGGACTGGATTGGGCCCCAGATCTGGCTTGTCAGACTCGCAGAAGTATCCTTCTGTAGGTGAGAATAGGGGGTTAACTGTCTGCGGGGTAATGCAATCGGCCTCCCACTTACCCCTCTCACCCTCCTCAAAACCCTTCTGTGCTTCCCCGTAGCGTCTCACCTTAGGGTCTGGAAGGACGAGCTCTCCATCCTGCTTCTGATGCCGGGGCGCGTTGGTATCCAGTTACGTCACTGGATTTTCGGATGGGTGAGAACCAAACTTGCTTGGCTTCCAGATAAGTTTTTCTATAAGTGGTTCCCCTGGTGTTCATGCATTAATATTCTAATGCTAGTGTCTTTTTCCCCATAGGGGCCGGGGTACGGAATGCCGGGGAGCAGGCACCGACCCGAGGTGAGCGGTGAAATCCTTGTGGAAATCAGGTAAGTCTTTAATGAGTGATTGGTAATGTCTTTTCATTCACTCATTAACGCTGATGTCTTTTTCTCCTTAGGGGCCGGGGTCTGAAAATGCCTGGATGCGGCGCGGACCCGAAATGAAAAGGGAATGACCCAACAGGTAAGTCTTGACATGGAGTTTTAGCTTCCCTTTTCCCTTCTTTCTCTCACCTTTGTTCTTGTCTTTTTCTCCCTAGGCGCGGGGGCGCGACTGCGAATCCGGATGGTCGCTGCTGAACATGGAGGCGCCCTGTGAAGGTGAGTAGAATGCGGCGCTGCAGCGATCGATGCGATGTGCTTTTAAAAATAAATGTCTTCCTTTTCAGGATCGTCGGCGAAATGTCTCTGGGATGCAGATTTAGCAGGTGAGGCCTTTTCCTTCTTCTGTTCTCTTGTTCCCTTCCTTTGCAGGTGATTCAGGATGCTGGCAGGTGTGGCAGAAGTCAAGATGCAGGAGCAGACACGGTGAGCGTCCAGCTGCTAGATGCAGAACAACGCGAAGCACGTGTGGCTGATCGGGTGTGGTTTAAATAGCCTTGGAAGAAGTTCCTAGAATGTGTCCTTCCTCCAATCAGGTATGTATCCTTCCCCAACCACGCCCGGGTGGTAAATGAGTCCCACAGGTAAAGTAGTTCCTTTCAGGCCTCAAGGAGGCTGGGGTTCTGCAGCATGGTCTGCATCAGGTAAGTGCACCCAAACACTTTCATAATGAGCCTGGTGCCTATGGCGCCAGGACTGACGTTTTCTATGAGCCTGGCACCATAGGCGCCAGGACGCTGTCCGAAGGGCCCCTATAAGGGGTTGCTGGGACCTTCCCCGGGGACTTGATGTCCGCTTTCAGGGACGCAGGGCCTGAGCCGGCTCCCCGGGAGCGGGCATCGTGACAGCACTCCCCCCCAAGGCCCCTCCCAAGGTTGTTCCCTCCGGGGGTTTTGGTTTGTTTGGGAAGAGTCGGTGGAATTTCCTGACTAATCGAGGTGCATGCACATGGTCACTGGGTTCCCACGACCTCTCCTGAGGTCCGTACCCCTTCCAATCAATTAGGTAGAAAAGCTTTGACCTAAACATTTTTGAATCTAAAATGTTCTTCACTTCGAATTCGGGTTCCCCATCTATTTGAATAGGTTCTGGAGGTTTGAGTAGTCGGGTTCCGGGTACCACTGGTTTCAGAAGTGACACATGAAAAACAGGGTGAATTCGCATATTAGCTGGTAAATCAAGTTTAACCGCTACTGGGTTAATTATTGCCGTAATAGAATAAGGTCCCAGATATTTTGGGTTAAAAGTTCGAGGCCCTTTGAGCGGTAAATGTCTGGTAGCTAACCACACTTGATCCCCAATCTGATACGGAGGTGCTTCACTCCGATGTAGGTCAGCATTCTCCTTGTATTTTCTCTTGGCTTGTTGTAAATGCGTGGTTGCCTCTTTGAAGGCTCGGGTAATGTTAGAATGCAGATGTTCTACTGCGGGCACTCCGAGGTTCTGAGGTGAGTCGAGGTTTGAGGTTCGAGGGTGATGTCCAAACAAGGTATAAAAAGGACTATGGCCAGTTCCAGAGTGTACCGAATAATTATATGCGTATTCGGCTATCCAAAGAATGTCTTTCCAGTTGCTTTCAGATTGCTGTAACATACACCGTAAGTACTGCTCAAGGGTCTGATTTGTCCTCTCGGTCTGACCATCGGTCTGAGGGTGGTGACTGGTCGATAATCTTACGTCGATTTGTGCAATTTGACAACATTTGCGCCAGAAGTGGGAAATGAATTGGCTTCCCCGGTCAGAGATTAGTATAGATAGGAATCCATGTAGCCGAAAAATATTTTCGAGGAATTCTTTGGCTAGGGCAGAAGCTGAAGGTAAACCTTTCAAAGGAATGAAGTGGGCCATTTTGGAAAACAAATCCACAATTACCAGAATGGTATTGTATCCCGAACAAGGAGGCAAGTCCGTAATAAAATCCATTGATAGGGTGTGCCAGGGTGCTGGCGGTATGTCTAGAGGTTGAAGGAGACCCGCTGGTCTTTTCTTTTGACCTTTATTTTGGGCGCAAACACCACAGGACATCACAAAAGATTTAACATCTTTTCGCCAAGAGGGCCACCAGAATTATCGTTTCACCTTTTCCATTGTCTTGGCAATACCGGGGTGTCCCTCTATTAATGTATCATGATAACCTGAAAAAACTAGTTCGTGTAAATCCTTGTGCGGCAGGAATAAGCGTCCTTGGTAATAAGGTAAAACATTATCTATGGTAAAGTCTGATCCCTTTTGTATCCAATCCTGTAGGACTGTAGGGTCCAGGAGTTGTTTCACTCTGACTTGAATGTCTTCAAGCGTCTGTAACGAAGTCATGCCTAGAATTCTCTGTTCGGGAATTATTGGTACTGGTTCTGAGTTTGTATCAGATTCTCCCATTCCAATTCGGGATGAGGCGTCTGCTTTGCCGTTCTTGCAGCCAGGTCGATAGGTAATCACGAAATCAAATTCAGCGAAAAACAAAGCCCATCGGAGATGCCGTGATGACTGAGCCTTGGCGGTTTTCAAGTACTGTAAATTCCGGTGATCAGTGATCACTGTGATGGTATGTCGAGCGCCAAGCAGGTAATGCCGCCAGGCTTTGAAAGCGGACTTTATGGCTAACAGTTCTTTGTCAGTGATTGCGTAATTAATCTCTGGTGCCGAGAATTTTCTGGACCAAAATGCTAGGGGATGCAGTTGGTTGGTTTCAGGATCTCTTTGAGACAGAACTGCTCCCATGGCTAGGCTGGATGCGTCAGTTTCAACAACATACGGGAGATCTGGACGTGGGTGTTTCAATATAGGTGCGGAGGTAAACTTAGCTTTTAAATCCTGGAAGGCCTGCTCGGCTTCTTCAGACCATTCAAAACGTTTATTTTTCCTCAAGAGTGCAGTAATGGGTTGTACTATGCATGAAAATTCCGGGATAAACGTGCGATAGAAATTGGCAAAGCCGAGTATGCTTTGAACCCCTTTTACAGAGCTAGGTGATGGCCATTTGAGGATGGCATCCACTTTTCTTGAGTCCATTCGGACTCCTTTGGGTGTCAGGATGAAACCGAGAAACTCAACTTCTGTGGTATGGAAAACACATTTCTCCAGTTTAGCAAATAGTTTGTGTTGGCGCAGTTTTTCCAGAACTGCCCTAACGTGTTTTCTGTGATCAGATTCCGAAGAGGAGTACACTAGAATGTCATCGATATAGACGACAACACAAACATCGATGAGTTCCCGAAGGACATCATTCATGAAGAATTGGAAGGCAGCAGGCGCATTGCACAATCCGAAAGGCATTACCTGGTATTCGAATAATCCATATTTTGTCCGGAAGGCTGTTTTCCATTCGTCGCCTTCTTTTACTCGCACCAGATGATATGCCCCCCGGAGATCTAACTTGGTGTATATGCAAGCGTCCTTCACCTGGTCAAGGAGTTCAGGAATCAGAGGGAGAGGATAACGGTTTTTAACCGTTATCTGGTTCAATGAGCGGTAATCGATACAAGTTCTAAGGTCGCCTTCTTTTTTAGGCACGAAGAACAAAGCCGAGGATGCCGGGGACTTTGACGGGCGAATAAAACCATTGGCGAGGTATTGATCCAAATATTGTCTCAAATGCAGGTTCTCAGGTTCGGTAAGGGCATAAATCCTGCTACAAGGGGGTTGTGCACCGGGCACCAGATCGATTTGGCAATCGTACGATCGGTGAGGAGGTAACGTGTTGGCCTGTTCCTTTTGGAAGACGTCCTGAAAGTCCTGGTATTCCGGAGGTAATTGCATGGAGGCAGAGGTTACAGATGCTAGATTAATCTTCAGGTTTTCTGGGTAGCAGGTTTGTGCACAATCCGGGAAGGTTATTCTCTTAGCTCGCCAATCAATTCGAGGATTATGTGTCTCTAACCAAGGAATTCCAAGAATAACCTGAAACTGTGGAGCCTTGATTACATCAAACACAACTGCCTCCCGATGGCCGTCGGGACCAATAAGAGTCACCTCAGTAGTGGAATGTGTTACCGGTCCAGAGGCAATTTCAGTTCCATCGACTGTGGTGATGACATCTTTGCTGGTTTTAGGACGGAGAGGGAGGTTAATCCTAGAGACCAATTCACGATCCACATAGTTTCCAATAGCCCCACTATCGATGTATGCCTTTATTGCATGCAACCGCTTAGGCTTTTCTGGATCTACGAGAACCATTGGCACAATGAAATGCAAGGTCTGAGAGTTAGTTTTCAAGCTCGGCAAGCGGACCCCTACGCTTGTCGGGCTGAGTCGTTTCCCGAAACAGAGTCTTCATGGTTTTTATCAGCGGCTCCTACCGCTTTTCGGGGCGGTTTTGCCGGGCAATCTCGTAGAAAGTGTCCAGAGTTCCCACAATAAAGACATAATTTTAACTGCCGCCTCCTTTCACGTTCCTTTTGAGTTAAGGGTTCTTTAACCCCTCCAATTTGCATAGGCTCAGAGACATCAACTCCCTTGGGGTTAGCGTGGGTCTTGACCAACACCCGGGTCTCAAACCTGGACCAATCTGTTTTTCTGTTTTGAAGTCTGTGATCCAATTGGACCACTAAGTCTATATATTCTGTGCATTCTAGGGGCGGATTTACAACTTGGGCCAAGACATCTTTAAGTTCTCCGCGTAGACCTCGATAAAATAACGTGACTCTTTTATCCTCTGGCCATCCCGTTTCCACAATTAGTCTATTAAAGGTTGCAATATAGGATAGGAGGTCCTGATTGCCCTGTCGCAGGGATAGAAGTTCGTCATCCAGAGCCTGCCCCTGAGAGTGTCGAGCAAATAACCTTTCCATGCTTGCTTGAAATCCTTGAAAATCACGGAGAATCGGGTCATCTTGAGTAACCAGTGGAACTGACCAATCGGCAGCGCAGCCGCTGAGATATGACAATACAAAGGCTACTTTGGTCTGATCATTAGGGAAGGCCCCAGGTCTGCATAGGAAGTGCAAACAACACTGATTCATGAATACGGCGAATCGTTTGGGGTCCCCAGCAAAGCGTTCAGGTGGGGCCAGCGGCATGTTTCCAGGTAGATTAATCTGCACAGGGTTACTGGGAACCACAGGAGCGGGGTTCCCTCCGGAACAGGGTAGAGGAGTTTGTCCAGCTTGACCTTGCAAAAGCTGTCTGGCCAGGTCATCAGTTCTTTCCTTTGATATTATTAATTCCCTCTTGAGGGCATTAGTCTCTTGACGAGCGGCATGTACTTCGGCCCGTAATTCCCCCAGTAATTGGGCCAACTGATCAGTCTCAGAAGTTTCCATAGCGCCTGGGTGGGAATTTGTAGGAAGGCTTCGCGTTCTGTAACGCTCACCTGACTCCCACGGAGGCGCTGGCCTGGTTCGCGCTGCTGTGACCTCGTCTAAGGTGATGCGCAGGGTTCGGAAGACGGACTGGACCGGGCCCCAGATCTGGCTTGTCTGACTCGTAGAAGTATCCTTCTGTAGGTGAGAATAGGGGGTTAACTGTCTGCGGGGTAATGCAATCGGCCTCCCACTTACCCCTCTCACCCTCCTCAAAACCCTTCTGTGCTTCCCCGTAGCGTCTCACCTTAGGGTCTGGAAGGACGAGCTCTCCATCCTGCTTCTGATGCAGGGGCGCGTTGGTATCCAGTTACGTCACTGGATTTTCGGATGGGTGAGAACCAAACTTGCTTGGCTTCCAGATAAGTTTTTCTATAAGTGGTTCCCCTGGTGTCCATGCATTAATGTTCCAATGCTAGTGTCTTTTTCCCCATAGGGGCCGGGGTACGGAATGCCGGGGAACAGGCACCGACCCGAGGTGAGCGGTGAAATCCTTGTGGAAATCAGGTAAGTCTTTAATGAGTGTTTTGGTAATGTCTTTTCATTCACTCATTAACGCTGATGTCTTTTTCCCCTTAGGGGCCGGGGTCCGAAAATGCCTGGATGCGGCGCGGACCCGAAATGAAAAGGGAATGACCCAACAGGTAAGTCTTGACATGGAGTTTTAGCTTCCCTTTTCCCTTCTTTCTCTCACCTTTGTTCTTGTCTTTTTCTCCCTAGGTGCGGGGGCGCGACTGCGAATCCGGATGGTCGCTGCTGAACATGGAGGTGCCCTGTAAAGGTGAGTAGAATGCGGCGCTGCAGCGATCGATGCAATGTGCTTTTAAAATAAATGTCTTCCTTTTCAGGATCGTCGGCGAAATGACTCTGGGATGCAGATTTAGCAGGTGAGGCCTTTTCCTTCTTCTGTTCTCTTGTTCCCTTCCTTTGCAGGTGATTCAGGATGCTGGCAGGTGTGGCAGAAGTCAAGATGCAGGAGCAGACACGGTGAGTGTCCAGCTGCTAGATGCAGAACAACGCGAAGCACGTTTGGCTGATCGGGTGTGGTTTAAATAGCCTTGGAAGAAGTTCCTAGAATGTGTCCTTCCTCCAATCAGGCATGTATCCTTCCCCGACCACGCCCGGGTGGTTAATGAGTCCCACAGGTAAAGTAGTTCCTTTCAGGCCTCAAGGAGGCCGGGGTTCTGCAGCATGGTCTGCATCAGGTAAGTGCACCCAAACACTTTCATAATGAGCCTGGCGCCTATGGCGCCAGGACTGACTTTTTCTATGAGCATGGCGCCATAGGCGCCAGGACGCTGTCCAAAGGGCCCCTATAAGGGGTTGCTGGGACCTTCCCCGGGGACTTGATGTCCGCTTTCGGGGACGCAGGGCCTGAGCCGGCTCCCCGGGAGCGGGCATCGTGACAAGCTGCCACTTCACCGCCGTAGTTCAACCTGTTCTCCGTCAGACATTCGACGAACTGTGACTCCTGCCTTAAAGGGAGGGCACTCAAGAAGGGCCATCGATTACCCGATGCCGAACGCCGAGTTCCTCGGCGCCTCTCGATGATCCGTGGGTCCTGCGTTAAAGGGAGTCACTTAAGAAGGATTATTTGACGCGTCTTTGAAGAACTCTACTCCACCAGGTACATTGGGGTGGTAAAACCTTAATAGGAGGAAATAAGACTATTGAACAATATATGGACTGGGCTTGTGCTATATATCTTTATCTACAGGTTGCCCAGGTGGGGGGATCTCCACACAGAACTGTGCCTAAGGGTAGGGGTCAGAAATCTGCCTATTGTTTCCACCATTTTACGTTCCTTCCTATCTCTATTGCTGGTTTCCTCGTTATTGATCTGTGTGACATTTTAACTGTACAGTTGATGCACTTTAATGAGATTTGATAACATTGGTGGTTCCACTTTAGAATTGTATATATTTATCATTTTTGATTTCCGAGTACAAAGTGCGTTATTGTGATCCTGTACATACCTTTGAATATTAATTATATAAAGACTGTGTTTTCAGTAATACAGTGTGTGGACATTCCTTTGTGGGGGTTCGGGGACTACACTGTGCTTAAGAACCAGCCTGCATCACCTCCCGAGAAGCTAGGCCTTGATTGCTCGTCCATTGCTACCAATTGAGAATATTGGCTGGGGTCCTCTGTGCCTCTCCTCTACCATAAAGAGAGCGGAAGTACAGGCACCCCCCACCAGTATCTTCACACTGGTGGCAGCGGTGGGATGCTTATGGTTTTAAGACTCAGTGTATAACCGTGCCACTTACTAAATATCTGCACTTTATTAAATTAAGGTTTGGTTGTGTACGAAATAACTGCATTACAAGCAACAGAGTCTATTGCAAATGGTAAATTGACTAGGATGAGCTTAGAGGCTCTCCAGAGTGCTTGTGAAGCCAGGGAGTTAGACTTTGTGGATAAATCTAGGGCTGATCTGATAGCTGCCATGGTGGACTACCAGACCGATGGTGAAACTCTTGATGAGGGGGGGAATGCAACCAATGAGGACTCTGCCCCTGGGTTTCTGCTGAATCTGTTTCTGGGAATGCCACCATTCCTGCTGCCTCTGTTCCGAACCCCAGCAATTCCTTGGAGCTCGAGTTATTAAGGATGAAATTGGCCTTTGAATATCGCAAGTTGGAAATAGATGCTGAGCTTAAGAAGGAGGAGTTGGCTCAACAAGTTGAACTCAAGAATAGGGATCTTGAACTCAAAGACAAGGACACTGAATGTCAGAGAATCTAGCTGGAGAAAGCTAGAGTGGAGACTTCAGCAAAACCCAGTGAGAGTGTCAGGTCCCCAGCAACTAAATTTATGAAAGATTTGGTTGGTGTGTTTGCGGAGGGTTCTGATATCCTCCAATGGATTGAAGCGTTTGAAATGGCTTGTGCAATTCATGATGTTGACAAAAGAGATTGGGCTAAGTGTTTGTTAAGCAGAGTGCCTCAGACTGGGTATGACTGTATTCTGAAGCTGAGTGTGGAAGAACGGGGTCAGTATGAGTGTATGAAATCTGCTTTGATTGCCAAGTTTGGCAAGACACCTACCCAATACCTTAAAAGGTTCAGGGATTTTAAGAAAAGAGAGAATGTGTCTTGGGTTGACTCGGTGAGTGCTGCGGACATGAATATGATGGGGTGGATTGAAGGATACAAGGCAAAAAACTTTTGTTGAATTGTCCCATCTGTTGTTTTTGGAGCATTTTTCTGAAGCCTGTTCACCGGAGCTGCGTCAGTATGTTGCTGACCAGAACATTTTGGATCCCTTTAAGCTGGCTAGGCTGGCTGACAAGTGGGTCTCCCACCGGGTGTCCCCTAAGGACTCCAGTGGGAAGGACAAGGACGAAGAAAAGGGGGCCTCTCAGAAAGCTGAGGAGTCCCAAAAGCAGTCACAGTCGGGTAAACCTAAACCCTCCTCTCCGAAGACCCAAAGATCTAGTGGGGATAAGTCATCTGTGGGTGGGAATAAGAGTAGTGGTCCACCTGCTGCAAAGCAGGCTCCCAGTGGTTCCAGTACCGTACCCCGCACTCCCGGCACCTGTTGGGATTGTGGGGCTCTGGATCACAAGAGGGGTGACTCCAAGTGTAAAGGTAAAGCACTTGGAGTACAGGCTGTCAGCCTGACCTACCCTTACCCCATGTCTGAGGTGGAGGCCACTGTCTTCCCCTCCTCTACAGGAATCACATTTGGTGCTCCTGTAGAGATTTCCTTAGTGTCCCCTGGGGCCTGGGACCAGTACGCGGAAGTACTGGTGACTATCCCACAGAACACCCGTAGATTTTTGAGAAGTGTCCTCCTGAATGGCCAGCCTTCTACTGGTTTGAGAGACACTCGGGCAAGCATGACAGTGGTGGATAGGACCCTGCTCAAGCCAGAGGACTATGTAGGTGCTCCTCTGAGAACCACCAGGTTAGCTGGTGGGCCTCCCAAATTATCCCCTGTAGCCTTAGTCACACTCGTAATTGGAGACAAGACAGCAAAGCTTTCTGTCCTGGTTCAGGACAATGTCCCTGCTAACATTCTGTTAGGTAATGATCTAGTCGAGTTGGGATTGATCTCGGATGGTCTTCCCATGACTGCTGCGGCAGTCACTAGGTCACAGGTGACCCCGGGTCTGGCTGTGAGTCAGGTATCCGAGCCAAAGGTGCGGCCTAAGGCAAGACGAAGGAAGAACAAGAAGGCCACCTCTGTGGAGGAAGCTCCTTCTCTTCCTGCTGTTCCTACAGCACCCATTGGGATCCATGCTCCGGACGGGTTGGGTCCAGTGGTAAACCCTGTCTCAACTCCTGTGGGAGAAGAGCCAGAAGACTCTCCTGTGGCAGAGGTTCTCAACCAGGAGGATCATCCCGATCTTCAATGCTTGTTAGCTGAAGGGGGACCCTCCCGGACAGACTTCTGTAAAGGACAGAAAGAGTGCCACTCTCTCGAGGGTCCGAGGAAACAGGCCCTATCCCAGGCACAAGGAGAAGTGCCTAGGACATTCCGGATTTATTGGGAGGGTGAGCTCCTTGTTAGTGAGCCCACAAAGCCTGAACCTGGTTCCCTCAAGAGGTTGGTGGTACCCCAGGTTTACAGGCCCTTCCTACTGCAGTTGGCGCATGAGGTGCCCTTGGCTGGTCATCTTGGAACCAAGAAGACTAAGCAGAGGCTCTCTGCCCACTTCTACTGGCCTCGGATGGGAGTAGAAGTGGAGTCCCACTGCAGGACCTGCCCAACTTGTCAGTTGTCTGGCAAGACTGGAGGCAGTGTCATTGCCCCACTGCAGCCATTGCCAGTGGTTGGCACACCATTTGAGAGGGTGGGCATCAACATTGTCAGTCCCCTAGACCCTCCCACGTCAGGTGGGCATCGGTTCATTCTGGTTTTGGTAGATCATGCCACCAGGTACCCTGAGGCTATACCCCTTCGGACTGTAACTGTCAAGGTGGTTGCCCGGGATCTCCTGGGCATTTTCACCCGTGTTGGATTCCTCAAGGAGGTTGTCTCTGACCGAGGATCCAACTTCATGTCTAGTTACATGAAGACCATGTGGAAGGAGTGCGGAGTAACCTATAAGTTCTCCACCTCTTACCACCCCCAGACCAATGGTCTGGTTGAGAGATTTAATACAACTCTCAAGGGCCTGATAGGTGCTATGGAAGAGCCCCTACGGAGGAAATGGGATCTCCTCCTGCCATGCCTGCTGTTTGCTTACAGAGAGGTACCTCAAGAGGGTGTTGGTTTCAGCCCCTTTGAGTTACTCTTCGGACATCGCGTGAGGGGGCCCCTTGCCTTGATCAGAGAAGGTTTGGAAGCCACCCCTCCAGGTCCCGCCAAGCAAGTGGGGGACTATGTGTTAGGCCTCAGACAGAGGATGACACAGATGATGGGTCAGGCAACAGCGAATCTCAAGGCCAGCCAGGAATTGAACAAATACTGGCATGACCTTAAAGCGTCGCAAGTGGATTGGACTCCGGGACAGGAGGTCCTCGTGATGGAGCCTACCAAGCCTCGGGCATTGGCAGATAAATGGACTGGACCCTTCAGGATAATCTCCAAGATGGGCGAGGTCAATTATCTGGTTGACATGGGAATCCCAGGGGTAGCCCCTCAGGTATTCCATGTTAATGGGCTCAAGCCTTTCCACAGGCGAGCCGAAGTCTCATGTCTCTTGCTGGCTTCAGAGCAAGAAGAGGATGAGAGTGAGCCCCTTCCTGATTTGCTATATAGTAACCCTCAGGATGGCTCAGTGGAGGGAGTGCAGCTCTCTCCAGATTTGACAACAGAGCAGCAGAGGGCCTGCCGGGCTTTGCTCCAGCAGTATGCCTCTCTGTTTTTGCTGATGCCAGGCCTTGCACCATGGTGTAAGCACGAGATTGACACTGGTGACAGCGTGCCTGTCAAGAGCAGGAGCTACTGAATGTCAGATACGGTTAAGAACCACATCCAGGCTGAGGTCGCCAAGATGTTGGATCTGGGTGTTATTGAACCTTCAACCAGTCCCTGGTCCAGTCCCGTGGTCCTTGTCCCCAAGGCACGTTCCCAGGCAGGTACCAAGGATTGGAGGTTCTGTGTGGACTACCGAGGAGTCAATGCCGTCACCAAAACTGACGCGCACCCATTGCCCCGGGCTGATGAGCTCGTGGACACCATCAGTGCTGCCAAATTTGTGAGCACCTTTGACCTCACCTCAGGCTATTGGCAAATAGCTCTGACGGACCATGCCAAGGAAAAGGCGGCGTTCTCAACACTAGAGGGACTCTACCAGTTTAGGGTCATGCCTTTTGGGTTGAAGAATGCCCCTGCCACCTTCCAGAGATTGGTCAATCATGCTCTCAGTGGGCTGGAAGCCTTTTGTGTGGCTTATTTAGATGACATTGCCGTCTACAGTTCCACTTGGGAAGAGCATTTGACACATCTGGGTAAGGTGTTGCAGGCCTTGAAAAGGGCTAACCTCACTATCAAGGACACCAAGTGCCAGATAGCTCAGGGGAAAGTCACATATCTTGGTCATAAGGTAGGAAGGGGTCAAATCCAACCTCTCCCCAGTAAGGTACAGGATGTACAGGCCTGGGAGACTCCCACTACTCAAACCCAGGTGAGAGCCTTTTTGGGCCTCACTGGGTATTATCGCAATTTCATGGCGGACTATGGAACCATAGCTGCACCACTGACAGCTCTGACTTCACCCAAACAACCTAGGAAGGTTCATTGGACTGAAGACTGTCAGAGGGCCTTTGATGGCTTGAAAGAAAGTCTGTGTAGGGCACCTGTGTTGGGTGCGCCTGACTACAGCCGACCCTTTATCGTCCAGACGGATGCCTGCGACACCGGAATTGGAGCCGTCTTGTCCCAGTTAGATGACAAAGGGAGACAGCATCCTATCATATTCATCAGTAGACAACTCAAGGGTAGAGAACTTAGGTGGCCTACTGTTGAAAAGGAATGTTTTAGTATAGTTTGGAGCCTTAGGCGTTTTAGGCCCTACCTTACGGGGTCTACCTTCAAGGTCCAAACAGATCATAAGCCCCTGAAGTGGCTTATGCAGATGAAGGGTGAGAACCCGAAACTGCTCAGGTGGTCCATTAGCCTGCAAGGGCTAGACTTCACCATAGAGCACAGACCAGGGAAGAGTCACGATAATGCAGATGGCCTTTCCAGAAGGTATATTGACCATCTGGATGAGGGTGTCTATCCCGTGGGAGATTAGGCACCCTCCACCTCAGTCTGGGGGGGGTGACTGTGATGCTGGAAATGCATCGGAGGGACAGGGCCTCCGTATCCTTGTCCTTTACTGCCTTTTATCGTGTGTTCTGTCGTGTTTTCCGTGCAGGTGTTCATGTGGGACTCCTGGCGGTGCAGCTCTCTCTCTTTTGGTTTGGTGAACGGACCTGTGGGATACCCTTATGGCACCCATGGGTGGGGGGTACAACACTGTGCCCCTAGTGTGTGTTTTTGGGCACCTGTGGGTGGCCCGCAGAGCAGGGTATAGGCTGATGGCAGCTCCATGCTGAATTTGACAGGTGTGTGGAGTATCCTCCATTTTGGGATACCCCGGCCCTGCCATTGGGATCAGTTGATTCCGGATGGAAAACAAAATGGCCCCTGTGGTCTCTTGCTTTCTATTACCTATTACCTTGTTTTCCCAAAGTCCTGGGAAGCCCTGACTCTGTCCCTTCCCCCTGACTGGCTGTTGAATGGAAGTGCCATATGTGGTGTTGTTGTGAAGGCCCGGCCAGACTAGCTGGAGCCTTCCCAGTGACTGTATGTTGTGGGTACCTCCTGCGGGTGGCACCTGGGTGAATGGAGTGTGTGACCAATATGCACTTCTTGTTGTGGTTGTCTGGTTTCTGGTATGAGAGACAAAGACTGAGACAGCCCTGCCTGAAACTGGCCTGCATGCAGTGTGTAGTGTTGAATGGCTGGTACTTGTCCCAATCTACATTCCTTGTTGTGAGTGTCTGAGCGGGAGGAGGATGGCCTGAATGCACTGCGTGCCTGATTGGCTGACTGACTGCATGAATGCCCTTCTGGATGATTGGCTGCTGAGCGCGACCTAGCAGTGTGGATGAGAGACAGAATAGTATATCTGGGGACCTCTCACCACTGGAAATTGTTCAGAAGCTGAAGTCCACTACGACGAGTAACTGGAGTAACTGAAGCTTGACCTTGAAACCCTGCTGGAAGAGAAGAATTGCTGTTGCTCTCCTTCACAATCTGAAAGCTGCTGTGTCTCCAGGGACTGACCCAGAGAGGACCTGGTAAAGCGCCCTCTTCCCGAGCTACAAGGGACTATCGTGCACAGCTGCTCTTTGCCAACACTCCCTGGTAGACAGGTCTATGACAGGCTGCCGACCGGAAACGGGGACTGCCACGGAATCCCTAAGAGAAGCACCCGGACTGTTTTCCGCCACTGTCGACGACCACCGTCGCCGACCGGAGCCGCCGTGCTCCCGTTTGCCTAAGAACTTCCATTGATCATCGGACGCTCTCGTCTGCATCGTCGCCCGCTTTATCCCGCTGGAGAAGGCCCGACCGTCGACGCGCCGAGGAGCAATCCGCCGGTGGGTTTCCTGCCACCTAAAAGACCACAGAGACGCCGACGACTCGACGCCCTTGCTGGGCCACAGTTCTTCATCCTCTCTTTGCGGTCCAGAACTATCGTCACCGAGGTGCCCCGCACGCCTCTTCCTTGCAGGACGCCAATGATCTGCCGTCGACGAGCACCACTAGGAACGAAGCTGCCATTTCACCGCCGTAGTTCAACCTGTTCTCCGTCGGACGTTCGACGACCCGTGACTCCTGCCTTAAAGGGAGGGCACTCAAGAAGGGCCATCGATTCCCTGACGCCGAACGCCGATTTCCTCGACGCCTCTCGACGATCTGTGGCTCCTGCTATAAAGGGAGTCACTCAAGAAGGATCCTTTGACGCGTCTTTGAAGAACTCTACTCAACCAGGTACATTGGGGGGTAAAACCTTAATAGGAGGAAATAAGACTATTGAACAATATATGGACTGGGCTTGTGCTGTATATCTTTATCTACAGGTTGCCCAGGTGGGGGGATCTCCACACAGAACTGTGCCTAAGGGTAGGGGTCAGAAATCTGCCTATTGTTTCCACCATCTTACGTTCCTTCCTATCTCTATTGCTGGTTTCCTCGTTATTGATCTGTGTGACATTTTAACTGTACAGTTGATGCACTTTAATGAGATTTGATAACATTGGTGGTACCACTTTAGAATTGTATATATTTATCATTATTGACTTCCGAGTACAAAGTGAGTTATTGTGATCGTGTACATACCTTTGAATATTATTTATATAAAGACGGTGTTTTCAGTAATACAGTGTGTAGACATTCCTTTGTTGGGGTTCGGGGACTACACTGTACTTAAGAACCAGCCTGCATCACCTCCTCAGAAGCTACGCCTTGATTGCTCGACCACGTACCAATAATAGAGAATCTTGGCTAGGGTCCTCTGTGCCTCCCCTCTACCATATAGAGAGCGGAAGTACAGACACCCCCTACCAGTCTTTACACCCTTGACCCCCAAACATCCTATCCTCAGGATATAGTTTTATCCTGGTGCTGGTCTACCATGCCACCAGGTATCCTGAGCCCATCCCATTGAAAACTGTGACTGCCAAGTTAGTTGCAAAAGCTTTATTTGGTATATTTACTAGGGTTGGATTCCCTAAAGAAGTTGTGTCTGATAGAGGCAGCAACTTTATGTCAAAGTATATGCAGGCCATGTGGAAAGAATGTGGTGTCACTTATAAGTTTTCCTCTGCATATCATCCACAAACCAATGGTCTGGTTGAGAGGTTTAACGGGATATTGAAAAGTATGGTTGGGGCTCTGGAAGAACCCCAAAGAAGAAAATGGGATCTTCTGTTACCATGCTTACTGTTTGCCTACAGAGAAGTAGCAAAAGAGGGGGTTGGCTTCAGCCCCTTTGAACTTCTGTTTGGCCACCCTGTAAGGGGACCCTTAGCGATAGTCAAATAGGGATGGGAGAGGACCACTCCCCCCATTACTACCAATGTAGTAGACTATGTGCTATGGCTCAGATAAAGGATGGTACTCCTGATGGGTCTGGCTAGTGAAAAGTTGAAGGCAGGGCAAGCTCTGGTGAAACATTGGTTTGACCTGAAGGCTTCCCTCATCAATTTCACACCTGGTCAACAAATCCTGATCATGAATCCTATAAGGCGTAGAGCTTTACAGGGCAAATGGTCAGGCCCTTACACAGTGGTGGAGTCACTGAGTGAGGTCAACTATTTAGTGGACCTTGGAAGCGCTGGACAGGCTCTAAAAGTGTTCCATATAAATAGACTGAAGGCTTTCATCCCAAGAGTTGAAATCCCTGAACTGCTGCTGGCTTCAGATGTTGAGGAAGAGGAGTCAGAACCTCTCCTTGACCTGTTCCAAAGTAGTCCTTCAGACAGCTCCATTGAGGGTGTCCAAGAGGCCCCTCACCTGACTTCTGATCAATAGGCTGAGGTGAAAAGTTTGCTTATGCAGTTTTCCCCCTTGTTTTCACAGTACCCTGGTTTGACACCGGGGGAAAACTTAACATTGACACAGGAGACAGTGTACCTACCAAAAGTAGGGGATTCAGAATGTCAGACAAACTAAGGTCTTACATTAAGCTATGCCTTGTTTTGTTGCTGCGCCCTGACACCTTCGCGTCTGGTGCGCATTACAAATAAATAAACAAACAAACAAACGTTAAGACAGAGGTCAACAAAATGTTGGCTCTTGGGGTGATTGAACCCTCCAGTAGTCCTCTGTCCAGCACTGTGGTTTTGGTTCCGAAGGCAGGTACTTCTGAATTGATGTTCTCTGTGGATTACAGGGCTCTGAATGCTGTCACCAAGACAGAATCAGACCATGTGAAGCACGTTCGTGCAGTCCTTGAGAAACTACGGCAGCACAAGTTATATGCAAAATTGGAAAAATGCGTTTTTCATGCTATGGAAGTTGAATTCCTTGGATTTATCTTGACTCCAAAAGGAGTCCGAATGGACTCTCGAAAGGTGGACGCAACCCTCAAGTGGCCATCACCCAGTTCAGTTAAAGGGGTACAAAGCATGCTCGGATTTGCTAATTTCTACCGCAGATACATTCCTGATTTCTCACATGTTGTACACCCTATCACAGCACTTTTGCGAAAAAACAAACGCTTCTTGTGGACCGAAGAAGCTGAAAAGGCCTTCCAAGAGCTGAAAGTGAATTTCACGTCTGCACCTGTCTCAAAGCATCCACGCCCCAAACTTCCATACATAGTTGAAACTGATGCATCCAGTTTAGCCATGGGAGCTGTCCTGTCCCAGAAGGATCCTGAAACCGGTCAACTTCACCCAGTAGCATTTTGGTCCAGAAAGTTCTCGGCACCCGAGTTAAACTATGCGGTTACCGATAAAGAATTATTAGCCATCAAATCCGCCTTCAAGGTTTGGCGGCATTATCTACTCGGTGCCAGGCATACCATTATGGTAATCACCGATCACCGGAACTTGCAGTATTTAAAAACAGCCAAGGCCCAATCGTTGCATCAACTTCGATGGGCATTGTTCTTTGCTGAGTTCGATTTCGTGATCACTTATCGACCAGGTTGTAAAAATGGCAAGGCAGATGCCTTATCCCGAATAGGGATGGGAGAAGCATATGCAAACCCGGAACCGGTGCCTATAAATTCAGAACAAAGAATTCTTGGCATAACCACTCTACAGACACTAGAGGATATTCAAGTAAAGATCCAACAACTCTTCGATCCAACAGCCCTGCAGGACTGGGTGAAGAACGGCCCGGACTACTCAGTCATCAATGACCTACCTTATTATCAAGGGCGACTATTTCTACCACACAAGGAACTACAAGAACCAGTCATCTCCAATTATCATGACACCCTGATGGAAGGACACCCAGGTATCGCAAAAACTGCAGCTAAAATTAAGAGACAATTCTGGTGGCCCACCTGGCGAAAAGACGTAAAGTAATTTGTAATGTCTTGTGGCATTTGCGTCCAAAACAAAAGTCAGAAGAAAAAACAGCTGGCCTCTTACAATCTTTGGATATTCCACCTACACCATGGCACACCTTATCGTTAGACTTTATTACAGATCTACCTCCATGTAATGGATTTAACACCATTCTAGTTATTGTGGATCTTTTTTCCAAGATGGCCCACTTTATTCCTCTAAAGGGATTACCTTCTGCTTCAATTCTGGCCAAGGAGTTCCTCGAAAACATTGTTCGAATACACGGGTTTCCTTCCGTATTGGTCTCTGACCGAGGTAGTCAATTCATTTCACATTTTTGGAAGAAATGTTGTCAACTGGCACAAATCGACGTGAGGTTATCAACCAGTCACCATCCCCAGACCGATGGTCAGACGGAGAGGACCAACCAGACCCTTGAACAGTACCGACGTTGCATGCTACACCAGACCAAAAGTAATTGGAAAGATATTTTATGGATTTCCGAGTATGCATACAATAACTCATTCAGGAACCAGACAAAGCCCCTTTTATACCATATATGGACATCACCCTCGAACTTCAGAACTAGATTTGCCTCAGCATTTAGAAATGCCTGCAGTTAGTCATTTGCATTCTACTATTACACAAGCCTTTAAAGAGGCAACAGAACATTTGAAACAAGCAAAAGGGAAATATAAGAAAAATGCTGATCAACATAGAAGTGAAACTCCACAATACCAGATTGGGGATCAAGTTTGGCTGGCTACAAAACACATACCTCTGAAGGGAACTCGGACTTTTAACCCTAGATCTTTGGGACCTTACACTATTAAGGCCATTATCAACCTGGTAGCCGTCAAATTGGAATTACCCTCTAATATGCGCATTCATCCTGTCTTTCATGTTTCACTTTTAAAACCAGTTCAACCAGAAACAAGATTAACCAAACCACCCGACCCCATCTTGATAGATGTAGAACCTGAATTTGAGGTAAAAAATATCCTGGACTCCAAGATGGTTAAATCAAAACTTTTTTATTTAATCAATTGGAAGGGCTACGGACCACAAGAAAGGTCATGGGAACCTAGTGATCACATCCATGCACCTCGGTTGGTGAAAAGATTCCATTGGAACTTCCCAGACAAACCAGGGCCCAGGGGAAGAACAACTTTAGGAGGGGCCTTAGGGGGGAGTGCTGTCATGATGCCTACCCCCAGGCATCCGGACCAAGCCCATCAGCCCCGGGAGCAGGCATCTAGACATTTAGTAAAACCCCAGCCTGAACCTAGGGGCTATATGGGTTCAGTCCTGGCGCCTTAGGCGCCCGGCTCATAGTAGGAATCAGTCCTGGCGCCTAAGGCGCCAGGCTCATAGTCATTACTTACCTCAGGCAGACCATGCTGCAAATGACTCCAATCCAACATGAAGCCTGAAAGGGTCTATTTTTCTACAGGGACTATTTTTTACTCGGGTGTGGTTCTAGGGACTTCTTACCTGGGACTACTTTTGAGGCTATTTAAACCACGCCCGACCAGCAACACACGCTTCGTGTTATTCTGCATCCAGCAGCGTAACACTCACCGTGCCTGCAGTCTGCGTCCAGTCTTCTGCCACACCCACCTCGAATCCGGAGCTCCTAAAACACAGAGGAAAGAAAGGGACTAGGTTAGAAAACTAACTTATTTCTATTCCACACCTGATTTTGATTCCATCTTGTCTCCGGACATGTAAAGAACATCATTTCTGCATGCGCCGCACCTACAGCTGCAGCGCCGCGCCATACTCACCAGTCTTCACAGCATCCTTCGGGTCTGCGCTGCCTCCATCATTTCTTCGCCGAACTTCGGCACCTAGGAGACAAAAGAAAACCACAAGGTGAGCCGAGGGAACCAACAAATATAATTCTTACCACCATAGACTTACCTGATTTACCACCGGAGGCATCCTTTTGTGACTCTCCATATTTTCACATTCCGCATCTGTAAAGAGAGACAAAACAACACGTTTTCCTCGTGCAACATTTACCGGACAGCGCCGGGTAATACAGACTCTTACCTGAGCGCCACCAGTTGCCACAAGAGCATCTTTTCACGAGCCAGCTGCAAGACAAGAAAGGAAGGGGGGAACAAGAGTGAATATCGGACATATTGAACTCTATGAACTTAATACTTGCTGGTCCTCACCAGGAATCTCAGAGTAAATACTCTCCGGAACTCTCCCGAGCCTTCAAACCAGTGAAGTAACTGGAATCGACGCGCCCCTGCAAATCCACGCAGGATGGAGAGCTCATCTTTCAAGAATATAAGGTGAGATTGCTGTGAGGGCATTTCGGAGGTGATTAGTTGGGGAGGACTGTGGGGGTGCCATCACTTGAATCCACAAGTGGCTAAATCCATCTCTCCACTTGCAGGAGAATATTTCTACGGGTTAAGCAGACAAGATTAGGAGGGCAGATCCAGTCAGTCATCGCTGCACTACGCATCACGTGGGTGGAGACCGCAGCTGTCCGGGTCCGACCGACGCCCCTGTGGGAGCCAGGTGAGCGTAACAGAACAAAAAACGCGGAGTCATGGCAATGAGCAGTGATACGATAGTCCGTCTCACTTCAGCTCCCCCAAACTTCATACAAAACATAACTTTTATACTCAAAATGCATCATAATCTGACGTATAACACTCAAAAGTTAACATGCAATTCTATTGGTTAGGAAAAGGTAACTTTAATATAGGTGCTATATCTGTATATGGTAACGGAGTGAGGGGATTGGGTAAACACTATCAGGTGGGCGTATAAGCCCTTCCTTCAAAAATGACTACTGTAGACGTCACTAAAAGTACAACGTCCTATTAGTTCTATTAACTATAGGACCCTAGATTATTTTGTCCATTGTGATTGGATTGGCATCAACCCCATGCATAAATATCCACTTTGCTTAGCCGCACGCAGAACGGTCAACCAGGTGCAGAGTGTCCCCCAATTCACCCTACCTACCTTCAATCAATCATCACTTTATGGGCTATGTGTCAATTAGTTCACTATGGTGGGCCTCGAAATTGCATCTTCTTGTCTCAAAAAAGTTCTGATATCTCTGTCTGTGCAGGTGCCAAGCGTAGGTCTGAATCATTGCCTCTTCTCGCTCGGATGGTCATGTTCTACCACACCGTGAATTTGCCTCATTTCTCTCAATTTGTGTATTTGATTTCCGTTTCACCCACCACCTGCCTTCGTCTTCTTATCTTTATCCTTCAGAGGCAAGATATTCTGTTTGTAGCTTCAATTAAAAGTAGCTACTGTTCATAGCTTCTATCGATGTGACCTGGCTTCCCTGGCACAAGCTGCCTCTGCTGAGTTTCGATTCAGCTTTCTTTCCTCGAGTCTGCTAGAATATGAATCTTTTTTTTTTTTAAATATATTTTATTAGTTTCATAACATAAGATAACAAAACTGACATCAGTGGTAATAGGTCAAGCATATCAAAAAAATAAAGTCCCCAACTCCCCTCCACCCATCCGTCCCCTACCCTTCCAAGACCACGGTTAGTTCTTCGTTCATCATGAGTCCATGCCCGGGTCTGGGTCGCCTTCCCCGATTGTCTCACCCTCCTGCGACTCTGGATGGAGCAGGGGTACTGTTAAGGCCACCCAACGGTGTAGCTCCTCGCTAGTATAAAGTCTCTGCACTTGGATCGCCGTCCCCCATGCCGCGGTTTCGGCTGTGATCCACTTCGCAAGATCTCCCCACCATAGGAGCATAAGCGGGCCTCTGGGGCTTTTCCACCCCATGGCTATACGCCTTTTGGCCGTTATATATATAAGGTCTCTAATCTTATTGAGGGATTTATTCTTTCTGCTGCGCCTATACCCGCCCAGGATACATGCCGAGGGTTCGTCCACTTCAATGTCAATGTCTGCACCAGCCACTCTTTCCTTCACTTGTGTCCAGAACTCTCTAATCACTGGGCATCCCCAGAACATGTGGGTCATACCAACCTTGGGCTCACTGCATTTGGGACATGATTGGGTACCTGCGCCGGTAAATCTTGATATAGCTTCCCGGGTGAGGTACGCTCTGTTCATAATATACAGTTGGATGAGCTGTAAGCGGGCGTTTCGTTTTTTTGTGGTAGTGGGTTATATCACCCCAGGCTTTGTCTTCAAAAACAAGGTTTAATTCGGTCTCCCATTTGTTCCGGCATTTGAGGTCATCTTTGGTGGAGCCCCACAGTAGGGCCTCGTGGATACGTGAGGTTTCCTGGCCCCCCTCAGCAGCGTTCAGTATCGTTTTGATGCATTCGTTTTCATCAGTCTGGTCGATAGTGACAGGCCATCTGCTATTCAAGGCCTGTATGACCGCTCTGTGCAACAGAAATTGCCCGGCCGGGAGGCCCGTGGCATCGCAGAGATCCGGGAAGGCCAAAACCGCCTGTTCTTGGATCAGGTCCCCCAGTGTGACCACCCCAAAGGGCTCCCATTGTGTACGAGTCTCAAGTTGCCCCCAGGAATGATTGGTCATGAGTGCTGCAATGGGGATCTGTGGGGAGTACGGATCCTCGGACCCGACTAGCTTGCAGGCCCTTTTCCAGAGTCGGATCCCCAACTTAACAAGGTAAGGGCAATGTTCAAGGGCACTCTTTCTGGTCCACAGCAAATCCCTAAGTAACAGCTGTGGGAGGGCCGGCTGGAGGAGGCGAGTGTCTGTTGTGTTTTCATCGGCCATCCACCGCACAATGTGTCTTAACTGGCTAGCAAGGAAGTAGAGTTCGAAAATGGGGATCTTCAGCCCACCCCTCTCGTATGGTCTCTGGAGAGTCTCCAATGCCACCCTGTGCCTGCCTCCCTGCCAGTGGAAGCCCCTACAGAGTTTGTTGAGGTCTTTAAAGAACACGGGGGGATGTAGAAGGGAATGTTAGTGAAGTTATGCAATAGGCGGGGTAGGGCGACCATCTTAAGGAGGCCCGCCCTCCCGGCCACTGTCACGATGCCTGCCCCCGGAAAGCCATACCAGGCCCAGCAACCCCGGAAGCAGGCATCATGCCACTTGAAGCATGCCCAAAAACCCCAGTTAGGGGCTATTTGGCTACAGTCCTGGTGCCTATGACGCCAGGCTCATAAGAATAAAGTCATCCCTGGAGCCATGGGCGCCAGGCTCATTACAGAAAACGTACCTTATGCAGACCATGCTGCATACCTACCTGATGCAGACCATGCTGCACGAAGCCACAAGCCAAATGAGGCTTAGAGGGACTATTTTACCTCAGGGACTCCTTTCCTCTCGGGTGGGGCTGTGGAAGAATACTTACCTGGAACTTCTTCCAAGGCTATTTAAGCCACACCCGGACAGCCACACATGCTTCGCGTTATTCTGCGTGCTGCAGCGTAACGCTCACCGTGTCTTCAGCAGCTCCAGTCTTCAGCCACGCCCGCTTTAGCCCTGGAACACCTGGAACAAGAAAGGAGAAGGAGAAGAGATCAGAACAAAACCCTTACCTGAATCCTTGATCCAGCACATCGTCGATCTGGAAGAGAGAAGCCTTCACAGTACCTCGCAGCGCTGAACTCACCATCCGGGGCTGCATTCCTTAACTCCATCGCAAACCCAGCATCTCCAGGCCATTCTTCAACACCTGGGGGAGACAAGAACAAATAGGTGAGCAAGGGCAATACAACCTACCCCCAAAGACATACCTGATTACCACAGGGGGTACTCACCTCATCTCGGGTCGGCGCAGTCAATTCTGCATCACCGCCGCACCCCGGCCCCTAAGGGGAAAACAAGGGCAATACAACCTACCCCCAAAGACATACCTGATTACCACAGGGGGTACTCACCTCATCTCGGGTCGGCGAAGTAAATTCTGCATCACCGCCGCACCCCGGCCCCTAAGGGGAGAACTACAATAGACTTACCAGGATCTTACCAATTGCCACTTGGAACTCTTCTAGTGGTTTAAATCTGCAACCTGCAAGGAATCTGGCAGAGTGAAGATCAGACTTTTGAACTCTTACGAACGATTGGACTTAGAGTCAATACTGGAACTCGCCAATTCCTCCACGCCAGTGAAGTAACTGGTCGTCTACGCGCCCCTGCGCTCGACGCAGGATGGAGAGCTCATCTTTCCAAATCATCAGGTGAGATTAAGAGGGAACTTCAGGAGTGTTCTGTGGGCTGACAAGGGGAGTGGGAAGGTGGGTTAACGCTCAGATTACGGGAGGTTAATTCCCCTTCTCCATTGCAGAAAGATATTCGTACGAGTCCAACAAACAAAGCTAAGTGGGTCTGTCCAGTGTGTCATCTCGGCTCTACGTGTTACTCTGGTGGAAGCAACAGCGGGCAGTCCAGATCGACGCCCCCGTGGGAATCAGGTGAGCGTAACAGAACGCGAAGCCTACCCACAAATACCCACCTGGGCGTCATGGAGACCTTGGAAACTGATCAGTTGGCCCAATTGTTAGGGGAACTAAGGGCCGAAGTGCATTCCGCCCGCCAGGAAACCAATGCCCTCAGGAGGGAATTGATAGTATCAAAAGAACGAACAGATGATTTGGCCAGACAGCTATTACAAAGCCAGGCTGGACAAACACCTCTACCTGGACTCGGGGCCAGCCCAGCTCCGGTGCCACCGAGTAACCCGTTGCAGATAAACCTTCCTGGAGCCGTTCCCTTGGCTCCGCCTGAACGCTTTGCCGGAGACCCAAAAAGGTTTGCTATATTCATGAATCAATGTCGCTTACACTTTTTATGTAGACCTGGAGCTTTCCCAAACGATCAAGCCAAGGTAGCTTTTGTACTGTCATATCTCAGCGGCAGTGCAGCGGACTGGTCCATTCCGCTAGTAAATCAGGATGACCCGATTCTTCGAGATTTCCAAGGTTTTCGAACAAGCATGGAAAGACTGTTCGCCCGACATTCCCAAGGACAGGCTTTGGATAACGAACTTTTATCCTTACGGCAAGGTAATCAGGATCTTTTATCTTACATTGCAACTTTCAATAGATTAGTTGTGGAAACCGCATGGCCTGAAGCCAAGCGAATTACATTATTCCATCGAGGGCTTCGGGGAGAACTCAAGGATGTTTTAGCCCAAGTCGTGAACCCGCCTCTATACTGTGCTGAATATATAGATTTTGTGGTCCAGTTAGATCACAGACTTCAAACCAGAAAGGCTGATCGAACCAAGTTTGAAAACAGGGTCTTGGTTAAAACCTACGTAAGCTCTAAGGGGGTAGATGCCTCAGAACCCATGCAAATCGCGGGGGTTAGAGGACCCTTAACCCAAAAGGAGAGAGAAAGAAGACGGCAACAGCAATTATGTCTATATTGCGGGGCTACTGGTCATTTCCTTCGGAACTGCCCTGTAAAACCACCCAAGAAAACTATAGGAGCAGCACATGAAAACCACTTGAAACCTGACTCGGGAAACGACCACGCCCGGTAAGTGTAGAGGTCAGCTTGCCGAGCTTAAAGAAGGACACTCTGACCTCGCATTTCACCATACCCATGGTCCTTATAGATCCAGAGCAGCCATCACGCATGCACGCGGTAAAGGCGTACGTAGATAGTGGAGCCATAGGAAACTATTTGGACTGCGGATTGGCTTCCAGGATGAATCTATCTCTCACCCGAAAGACCACTGCTGATGTTGTCACCACTGTTGATGGAACTGAAATTGCCTCTGGGCCCGTAACTCATTCCACTGCAGAAATGACATTGCTGGGTCAGGATGGACACCGAGAGGTTATGGTGTTTGATTTAATCAAGGCTCCACAGTTTCAACTGATACTGGGAATCCCTTGGTTGGAAAAACACAATCCCTGTATTGATTGGCGAGAGAAGAGACTAACCTTCCCAGAATGTGCAAACACCTGTTACCCAAAGAGAACTTTAAATTCAGCACTGGCCCCAATAATCCCAGCTGCCATACAATTACCTGCTGAATACCAATACTTTCAGGATGTCTTTCAAAAGGAGCAGGCAAACACCTTACCACCGCACAGATCGTATGATTGTCAAATAGATCTCATACCAGGAGCACAACCACCTTGCAGCAGAATCTATGCCCTCACGGAACCTGAAAATCTCCCCTTGCGCCAGTACCTAGACCAGTATCTTGCTAATGGCTTCATCCGCCCATCCAAGTCCCCTGCATCTTCCGCTTTGTTCTTCGTGCCTAAAAAGGAAGGCGACCTTAGAACATGCATTGACTACCGCGCGCTGAATCAGATAACTATCAAGAATCGATACCCATTGCCTTTGATCCCTGAACTACTAGACCAGGTAAAGAACGCTTGTATATACACAAAACCTGACCTTCGGGGGGCATATCATCTGGTACGCGTCAAAGAGGGTGACGAATGGAAGACTGCTTTTCGCACCAAGTACGAATTATTTGAGTACCAGGTGATGCCTTTCGGACTGTGTAACGCACCAGCGGCCTTCCAGTTCTTCATGAACGATGTCTTCCGAGAGCTCATCGATGTTTGTGTAGTCGTTTACATCGACGATATTTTAGTATACTCCCTATCAGAATCCGATCATGTAAAGCACGTCCGAGCAGTCCTAAAGAAGTTACGCCAGTATAAGTTATATGCTAAACTGGAGAAGTGCATCTTTCACACTACGGAAGTAGAGTTCCTTGGATTTATTCTGACCCCGAAAGGAATCCGGATGGATACACGTAAGGTGGACGCAATTCTTAATTGGCCTTCGCCAAGCTCAGTCAAAAGAGTTCAAAGCATGCTCGGCTTTGCCAATTTCTACCGCAGGTTCATCCCGGACTTCTCACACATTGTACATCCCATTACAGCACTATTGCGAAAGAATAAACGCTTTGCATGGACAGAAGAAGCCGAGAACGCCTTCCAAGAGTTAAAAAAGAAATTCACGTCCGCTCCTGTATTACGACACCTGCGCCCAGAGCTTCCCTACATAGTGGAAACAGATGCATCCAGTTCAGCTATGGGAGGAGTGCTCTCCCAAAAGGATCCCGAAACTAACCGGCTGCACCCAGTGGCGTTTTGGTCAAGAAAGTTTTCGGCTCCCGAATTAAATTATGCCATAACCGACAAGGAGCTGTTGGCCATCAAGTCTGCCTTCAAGACTTGGCGGCACTATCTGCTGGGCGCCAGACATACCATTACGGTCATCACTGATCACCGCAACTTACAATACCTAAAGGTAGCCAAGGCCCAATCTTCACGCCAACTCCGTTGGGCATTGTTCTTCGCCGAGTTTGATTTTGTAATAACCTATCGACCAGGTTGTAAAAATGGAAAAGCCGACGCCCTGTCCCGATTTGGAATGGGAGAAACAGAAAGAGCTTTAGAACCTGTACCCATAATTCCCGAACAGAGGATCCTTGGTCTGACATCCATACACTCTCTGGAGGACATTCAAGAAAGGGTCCATCAACTCTTTGATTCCGATGCCTTACAAGGCTGGGCAAGGAAAGGTCCAGAGTATTCTGTCACCAACAATCTACCTTATTACCAAGGCCGGCTATTTCTGCCACTAGAGGAACTACAGAAACTTGTCATTTCTCATTACCACGACACCTTGATGGAAGGGCATCCTGGCATTGCAAAAACTGAAGCCAAAATCAAGAAACAGTTTTGGTGGCCCACCTGGCGAAAAGATGTCAAGTTGTTTGTCATGTCTTGTGGCATTTGCGCTCAAAATAAAGGGGAAAAGAAAAAACCCGCTGGATTATTACTACCATTAGACATACCACCTACTCCTTGGCATACCTTGTCATTAGACTTTATCACGGATTTACCCCCGTGCAACGGTTATAACACCATTCTAGTTATTGTAGATCTTTTTTCTAAAATGGCCCATTTCATTCCTTTAAAAGGAATACCTTCAGCTTCAATCCTGGCCAAGGAGTTCCTTGAAAATGTTGTCCGCCTACATGGCTTTCCTTCCGTGTTAATTTCGGACCGGGGAAGTCAATTTATTTCACATTTTTGGAGGAAGTGCTGCCAGCTGGCACAAATTGATGTTAGGCTTTCAACCAGCCACCATTCCCAGACCGACGGTCAAACAGAGAGAACCAACCAGACTCTTGAGCAATACCTACGTTGTATGCTACATCAATCTGGGGGGGATTGGAAAGACATTCTTTGGATTGCCGAGTATGCATACAATAATTCGGTACACTCAGGAACTAAACAAAGCCCTTTTTTTACCATATATGGTCACCATCCTCGAACCTCAAATTTAGATTCTCCCCAGCATTTAGAGATGCCTGCGGTGGACCATCTCCACGCTGTTATCACACAAGCCTTTAAAGAGGCGACTGCACATTTACAAAAGGCTAAGGATAAATACAAGAAGGATGCTGATCAACACAGGAGTGAAGCACCGCAATACCAAGTAGGGGACCAAGTATGGTTAGCCACCAAGTACTTACCACTCAAGGGAACACTGACCTTTAACCCCAGGTATTTGGGACCTTATTCTATTAAGGCTATAATTAACCCAGTGGCCGTCAAGCTGGACCTGCCTGGTCATATGCGTGTTCATCCTGTTTTTCACGTGTCTCTTTTGAAGCCTGTGCAACCAGGAACTAGGCTAACCACCCCACCTGAACCTATCCTCATAGACAGAGAACCCGAATTCGAAGTCAAGAATATCTTGGACTCTAAAAGGGTGAGATCAAAACTCTTCTATCTCATTGATTGGAAAGGTTATGGTCCACAAGAAAGATCTTGGGAGCCTAGTGACCATGTGCATGCACCTCAATTAGTGAAAAAATTCCACCAAGAATTTCCAGACAAACCTAGGCCGAGAGGGAGAACAGCTTTAGGAGGGGCCTTGAGGGGGAGTGCTTTCACGATGCCTGCCCCCGGTAAGCCAGACCAGGCCCAGCAACCCCGGAAACAGGCATCATGCCACTTGAAGCATGCCCAAAAACCCCAGTTAGGGGCTATTTGGCTACAGTCCTGGCGCCTATGGCGCCAGGCTCATAAGAATAAAGTCAGTCCTGGCGCCATGGGCACCAAGCTCATTACAGAAAACTTACCTGATGCAGACCATGCTGCATACCTACCTGATGCAGACCATGCTGCACGAAGCCACAAGCCAAATGAGGCTTAGAGGGACTATTTTACCTCAGGGACTCCTTTCCTCTCGGGTGGGGCTGTGGAAGAATACTAACCTGGAACTTCTTCCAAGGCTATTTAAACCACACCCGGACAGCCACACGTGCTTCACGGTATTCTGCGTGCTGCAGCGTAACGCTCACCGTGTCTTCAGCAGCTCCAGTCTTCAGCCACGCCCGCTTCAGCCCTGGAACACCTGGAACAAGAAAGGAGAAGGAGAAGAGATCAGAACAAAACCCTTACCTGAATCCTTGATCCAGCACATCGTCGATCTGGAAGAGAGAAGCCTTCACAGTGCCTCGCAGCGCCGCGCTGAACTCACCATCCGGGGCTGCATTCTTTAACTCCATCGCGAACCCAGCATCTCCAGGCCATTCTTCAACACCTGGGGGAGACAAGAACAAATAGGTGAGCAAGGGCAATACAACCTACCCCCAAAGACTTACCTGATTACCACAGGGTGTACTCACCTCATCTCGGGTTGGCGCAGTCAATTCTGCATCACCGCGGCACCCCGGCCCCTAAGGGGAAAACAAGGACAATACAACCTACCCCCAAAGACTCACCTGATTACCACAGGGGGTACTCACCTCATCTCGGGTCGGCGCAGTCAATTCTGCATCACCGCCGCACCCCAGCTCCTAAGGGGAAAACAAGGACAATACAACCTAACCCCAAAGACTTACCTGATTTACCACAGGGGGGTGCTCACCTCATTTCGGGTCGGCGCAGTTAATTCTGCATCATCGCTGTACCCCGGCCCCAAAGGGGAGAACTACAATAGACTTACCAGGATCTTACCAATTGCCACTTGGAACTCTTCTAGTGGTTTAAATCTGCAACCTGCAAGGAATCTGGCAGAGTGAAGATCAGACTTTTGAACTCTTACGAATGATTGGACTTAGAGTCAATACTGGAACTCGCCAATTCCTCCACGCCAGTGAAGTAACTGGTCGTCTACGCGCCCCTGCGCTCGACGCAGGATGGAGAGCTCATCTTTCCAAATCATCAGGTGAGATTAAGAGGGAACTTCAGGAGTGTTCTGTGGGCTGACAAGGGGAGTGGGAAGGCGGGTTAACGCTCAGATTATGGGAGGTTAATTCCCCTTCTCCATTGCAGAAAGATATTCGTACGAGTCCAACAAACGAAGCTAAGTGGGTCTGTCCAGTCTGTCATCTCGGCTCTACGTGTTACTCTGGTGGAAGCAACAGCGGGCCAGTCCAGATCGATGCCCCCGTGGGAATCAGGTGAGCGTAACAGCCACCGAAAGCGGGAGCCGCCCCCAAAACTCCATGGATTTTAAGAGAGAGTCTTTGGCCCTAACGGTGTTAAGAATATGTTCCGTACCGGGGTTTCGATGTATAGTTATCCCCAAATATTTGAACGATGTCGCCTGCCATTCGAGGTCCAGGGGGGGGGGAGATCCATAATCTTCACTGTGTAGTGCAGCTAGGGGGTAGAGGCAAGATTTACTCTTATTAATCTGGATCCCGGTGTGCTTGTGAAAGCAGTCCAGGGTTTCAAGAATGTAGGGTAGGAGGTGTTCAGGGTCCTGTAAGTACAAGAGGGTGTCATCAGCGTACATAGAGACGAGGTGAGTCGTTCCATCTATTTTAATGCCCCCATCTCCATATTCCTGTCTCAGGTAGGCTGCTACAGGCTCAGCGGCAATGATGTACAACATAGGGGACAGAGGGCAACCCTGACGGGTGCCCCTGTGTAGGGACCATTTCGCGGAAAAGGTTCTATTGGCTCGTACCCTTGCAGTGGGGTTGGCATAAACCAGCTGAGTCCATTTCAGAAATACAGGGCCTATTCCCATCTTTGCCATGGTAGCATATAGCCATTCCCACCTCACGGAATCAAAAGCTTTGGTGGCATCCAGTGACGCCACTGCAAGTTTCTGTGGTCTTCCCTCGGTACTATAAATGACGTGATGTAACCTACGCAGGTTCTCAGTGATGGATCGTCCGGGGACATGTCCGGTTTGGTCTTGGTGAATCAACAGTGGGATCACTCTGCGTAGTCTGTTAGCGAGCAGTGCTGTGAGGATCTTGCAGTCTACGTTTAGCATAGAGAGGGGCCTGTATGAGCCACAATCTGCCCCGTCCTTCCCTGGTTTGAGTAGGGGTATTATCACGGCCTCGCTCAGGGAATCCGGGAGGGCGCCACGCTCGAAAGCCTCATTATAGACCTGAGCCAATATAGGGGCACGTGTTTCCTCATAGGTTTTATAGAACTCCCCGGGGAGGCCATCCGAGCCCGGGGTTTTCCCAGCTGGTAGCGATCTAATTACCACCCTGACCTCGTCGGGAGTGATGGGCTCGTCAAGGGTCTCAGCCATATGCGAGTCTAATTTAGGCAAGTTGATGCCATCAAGGGCGTCTTCGATCCCTGTGTCAGAAGGGGGGGGGTCTCGGAGTACAAGTTGCGATAGAAGTTAGAGAAAACCAAATTAATATCCTGTTGAGTATGCACGGCAGTGCCGTCTGGTGTGAGTATGTGGCAAATGGGTGGCCTGGGGGTTTCCTTTCTGTAGAGCCAGAGTTTCCCGGGTTTGTCCCCCAGGGCATGGACTCTTTCCGTGTGCTTGGCGTAGCTTAGTTTACCTAGGGCTTCCCAGTGCTTTAGGCAGGTTTGTCTAAGTTCGGTAATTTTATGTAAATGATCAGGGGATGGGTCAGCTCTGCCCTCGAGAGCACACAGGTCTCTCTCGGCTCATTCCAACAGGGTTGTGATGGATCTCTGGGCACCCCCAACTGCTGCGATTATCTCACCCCTCATGACCACCTTATATGCCTCCCAGGTGGTGCTCATGTATTTAACGCTATGTAGGTTGTTCTGCCAATATTCTTCAGTACCGTCCCTTATGCGTTCTCTGAATGCTGTGTCAAGTAGGGCTTCAGCTCTCAATCTCCACGTGGGAATGGGGGGTTTTGGCGGGAACACCTCCCAGGTGACCAACAGGGGAGAGTGATCGGACAGTACCCTTGGCAAATAGTGTTCATCAACAAATGCAGACTGTTGTATTTGGCTGAGAAAAATATAATCTAGACTGGTATGCACGGCATGTGGTGGGGAGTAGAAGGAGTACTCACGTTGCTCCAGGTGCTGGTCCCTCCAAATATCACGAGTTGCAATTGTTGGACTAGTTTGGAAAGTATTTTGGCCGGGGGGGAGGGGCGATCGTGTTTATTGTCGGATCTATCCAGTAGAGGGTCAAGGGTGCAGTTATGGTCGCCTCCCCATATCATAATTCTGTCCATATATGGGGTGAGCCGTGTATAGAGGGAGTGGAAGAAGACAGTTGCGTCGTGGTTGGGTGCGTAAGTACTAACTAGGCTTAGCTCTTTGCCCTCGATAGAGCCACAAACCACAACCATCCTCCCCTCGTTGTCCGATTTAGTACTAGTAAGCCTGAAGGGGACCATGGGGGCAATCCAGATCAAGACCCCTCTGGCATAGGAGGAGTAAGCGGAACCCACTAGGGTGCCACGCCAGGTTTTGGCCAGGGCATCTAGCTTTTGGCAGTTAGGTGAGTCTCTTGGAGCATGGCGATTCCGACCCTGCATCTCTTCAAGTAGGATTGGACGCGCTGTTGTTTGATGAAGCTGTTCAGGCCTCTGACGTTCCAAGTAACGATCTTTACTGTGTCAGCCATGGGTGTTACATGGACGGACATGTGGGGCCAGCAGGACTGGGGATCTAGTTAGTGCAGCAATGCATATCGAGGGCTTCCGTGGTCTCGGTAATTTCCGTTTGTAGTTCCCAACTGTAATAATAACTCCCTGTTTCCCACCCCCCCTTTAACTGCAAACAACCCAAACATAGAACTAGCCCAGCAAGGTCACCCTCGTTATGACAATCCCGTTTCTGCTCCGTAGGACCGTACATAGGTCTCCAGGTGCCCTACGGGTGGGTATGTACACCCAAAAAAGGGAAGAAACTTTCCAGGGGGTGGAGTGAACCTTGACTCCAGTGTCTCCATGTAAGGATCTGATCAGCTGTGTGGAAGCTCAATTCGCCCGCCGGCGGTGGGTAGAGGCTGCATGATTCCTATCGAGATGGCGGGAGAAACGTTATCTCGGTTTCCGCTTTCTTTCCTCAACATCAGGTATTTGCAGTCCGTCCATCCAGTCTCTGGCCTGTGCTGGAGTGTTGAACAGGTGTGCCCTATTGTTGTGCAGCACTTTAAGTCTTGAAGGGTACAGGAGCATATAACGCAACCCAGCTGCCTTCAATCTGGCCTTCGTGTGTATAAACTGGGCTCCGTTCATTTGAACCTGGAAGGTATAATCAGGGTAGATAGCGATTGTGGCGGAGTCCCGTTTGATTTGACCACCTGCTCGGGAAAAGGTCAGGATTACCTCTCGGTCCTTGTAGTTAAGAACCTTTGCTATCACCGGCCTGGGTGGGGCGCCCGGTGGAGGTTTCTTAGCGAGGGATCTGTGGGCCCTTTCAATGGTGAAGCCTTGGGAGAGTTTACCATCTCCCACCTCCTGTAGCAGGACGTTCTCTACATAGTTAGTGGGGTCGGAGCCCTCAGAACCCTCCGGCAGCCCGAGGAGACGAATATTATTACGACGGGCTCTTCCCTCCGCCTCCTCTGCCCTATCTTCCAAGTTCTTTACCTTTTGTTGGAGCTCGTCGACGTCTCAGAGGAGGTGCGTTTTGGATTCGGTATTTTCTTTGACTTGTGTTTCGAGCACCTCAGTCCTGCCGGCTAAGGAGCGGACATCCTGGCGCAGGAGGCCCAGGTCTATGGCAACGGCATCGATTTTATATTCCATCGTTGTTTGGAGTAGTCTGATGGCTTCGAGGAGCTGGGTGTTACTGGGTTCGGGTGTCGCCATTGCCGTAGGGTCTGATTGAACGTCTGTGGTCACTCTATTCGAGCTCTCAAGGTTCGCTGGCTGCGTAAGTGTCCATGGTGGTCTGTCGCTGCTTGGGCCTGCCGTTTTTACCAGCCATCTTGTGAACACACTGTCCACTCACGTCGAGGGTGCCGGGGGTGCAGGTGGTAGGCCGCTAGTCACAGTCACGGAGGGGTGCTTCTCACTGTTGCTGCAGGGCCCACAAGGAAGTACAGCCCGGGGCCGAGGTGAAGGTATGAGGCTGCTCGGGTGTCCCAAGGGGACCCAAGGGTCGCTGTAGAGGGGGCAGAAGCTTCGGCCCAGTGAGGTGGGAGATAGCGCCCGTTTCAGATGTCAAGGAAGGGATAATGCGCAGGCACCCCCTTTCCATGGTGAGTGAGCAGTGGGGCCTTTAGGCGGTGATTTCTGGCCGCCAACGTGCCCACACCCCGTCCTGTGGGTGCAGGCGCTTGTGTTGTCAATGTTGGGCGGCGGGTCAGCTATGGCTGCCCGTGGGTTCACCAGTTCTTGTGGGCGCACAGTGCGCCGGGCATGGGCCGCCCTCGGTGTCGACTGCAGGGCGCAAGGCGGTTCCAGGCGGTGGGGGACTACTGGGATCCTCTCCTGCAACTCTCCCTAATTTAGATTCGCGTTGGCGGGGGCGAGGGGGCCGAGGTCCCAGCAACTCGGGGAGGCCAGCCCCGCAGCAGGGGGACGGAGCACTATGCGGCCGCGGGTCCTCTATCACTCCGCTCCCGAAGCACGAGTCAGGGCTGGTTACCCCCCTTACCTTCGCGGCACCGGCCAGCCGCTGGTCTTGTCAGGGCTCCGCAGGGCTCCGCTGGGCTCCACGGGGCTCTGCCGCGCTCCACGGGCAGGTCGCTGCTGGATGGAGGCCCAGGGGCTGGCCCGCTCCGTCTGCGAGCACAGCTGCTCCGCTCCTCTCCCTCGACCCTGACGTAGGCTGGCTGCTCCGGCTCCCCTATGCGCTCCAGTGGGCAACGTCCTTTGTGGTGCAGGCGCGCTCCGGTCCCTCGAGACTCAGGACGCGGGAGCTGCCATTTTCGTTCTCTGCTCTGGCACTGCTCACTCGGCGTATGACGACGTTAGCTAGAATATGAATCTTCTTGAGTTTGGCCTATAATAACCTGGGCTGGTTCTGCTTTTGGTGCGAAGTGTATTAGTACTTATACAATGTGCTTTGTTTTGAGGTAGATTGTATACAATGGCGCTTGCTGCTCTTATCTTCTACTTAGCATAGCAAGGCACACTGTTTTCTTAGCTTTCTTACAGTTACAAGCATATGTACAGGCGAATGCTGGTTGAATATTTTCATCCTGCTTACAACTTTAAGCTTCTTTGTATTTTAACATCGCTTTCTTCTTATAGGTTCATGATATCCTTATTCATGGCGTTGTGTCTTTTCACCTCATCCTTTGGTTGTCATTTCTTCTATGGGTGCATTAGTCCAAGCCCTCGTGACGTCACCATTCGTCTTCCATTAAGGACTTTTTGGTGTCTTCCTGTACAGTACTTAAGCAATCTTCATTTCGTCTCATTTGCAGGTAGGGTTTTCTCAATGGGTACCTTACGGCCCATGGTTGTCTGGTTATTGCTACTTCAATAGGTATTGTTCTTCTGATAGGCACTGAGCAGAGCCCTACTGTGGCTCTCTGCTGGTTTATTTGCTCATCATATGTCACATATCTCTGTGTGAATGTTCCTGGTAATTCAAAATGGGCGACTGGAGTGCAGGCTTTATTTGGGACCTCCTCTACACTCCTCCCTCTGGGCAATTCATCAACCACTTTCACTTCCTCCTTTGGATTCATCTTACTTAGTTCCTCTGTATTCATCTTTACTTCATCGTCTGGGTTCATTTCTGTTTCATCTTCTGGTTCTGTTCATGATGGCTTGAAGAAGTGTCTTTTTGGAGTGCATATCTTTATTACCTGTCCTTACATGTCCGTCTTCGTTCCATGTCATTAGTTGACATTGTCCACTTGGGCTGCAGTAAATCCATCTTCCCACATAATTTCTGCATTTCTTGGGATAGAGAAACTTCGTACCTTCTGGTGCATGCTTTCTAGCCTTCACAAGTCTCTTATTTCTTCATCAGTCAGATCTCTGGGCTTCCATCCTGGTTTGACATCAATCATGATCTTCATCCCTATGGCTTTCTTCACAGTTTTCTGGCATTGCGAGATTATTATTTTGATAACACAAAATCCTAGTAATATCATCACTAGCAGGGCTCCCAAGAACTTGAATGCATCCGCCATCCATTGTGGAACCCATGAAAACAGTGATCCAAACCAGCTGTCATCATCAACTTCGTCTGTTTCATTGATCGCCTGGTTCTGCAGGTTTGCAGCATACCTATAGCTTCTGTTAAAGTTCCATTTTCCTCGTCATGAGAAGGTATAAACGTGCAACATGATTCTCCTATTTTTGCACAAACTCTTCCATCCATAGCTGTGATCATGTCAAGGACATATCTGTTCTGGAGAGTCATTAGTCGGATGGCTCTTAACTCTTCCTTGATTGCATTGAATCCTTTTATTGTTGTGTTGATGGTTTGCAGTAACTTCCATCTGGTTATCTGAGCCATTTAGTATTTACTCCAACTTGAATTTGTGACATGAAAATCATTGTGTACACTGATGAGGTGAGGCTAAACAGCCTGTGTTCATATGGGATTGCATGAAATGCTTCTTCTGATTTAGCAGAGAAGTAATTCTCTCTCTTCATTCAGGTTATTAGTTCCACAGATCTCTTCTTCCTCAGGTGAGCATCTGCTTTCGGAAAACTGTCAATATTCAGGTCCCTTTTCAGGATCACTTATGCTGGAACGTGGACGTTCACTATTGTGCAAATACCTCCCCAGTTTTTCGGCAATCTGATGCATTCTTTTGATCCACATGTCCAATAATGATCCATGATCACTGCAGTCCAATGAGTCATTCCTGGAGCCTCAAAAATGAATCCGCAGTTCTGATTTTCCCCCATTTTTCTTGTGCCATTGTTCCTGAAGAACAATTTTGTGCTTTCTAGTGGCACTATCTGCAAGGGTCCTCCTCTGCCTTCGACCCATGTCAGTAGTTTTGTAAGTGTAGGCCATAGTGGTTTGCACAGTCTTTGTGAGTTTTCAATTGCCTCTTTGCAGGCTCTGAGGGCCATCCATGCTCTGCAGATCACTACTCCTTTCTCCCATCCGTCTGGGGAGAGCACTATTCCCCAAATCTGCATTTGGCCTCTGTTTTTCCAAATTTGAGCCTCTGCTGGAGATTTCCCTTGGACATTTAGTTTTGGGTTCACTTCCCATCTTATTCCTGCTCCTTTAACTCCAGGCTTCTCATACCTGATCACATGATTCCTAGTATGAGCTTGGTTTCTCGTCTTAATGTCCTGAACATAATCATCTTCATCGGGACAAGCTGTTTCAGTTGCCCATATCAGTGAGGCATCACATCCCATGAACTGGCCTCTGGTATTGCACATTGCTACGTGCGAAAGACAGTGTGCTGTCTGGACTTCAATTTCGACAGCTACGAAAATCTTGGACTTCCCCATGCTATACGGTAAGAGTGTACAAACAAAGCATTCCCCTTCGGAATTTCGTCTTCCAACTTCCTTCATGTGCTGGTACCAAATGTTGTTACCTAGGTGTACTGTGCTATCCAGATAATCGTTCAGTTCATTGTCGTCTTCATGCATGCTTCTCTTGATTCTTAAGGTTTTCATGTAGTTTGCTATTACTACATCTCTGAATGCATCTGTATGGCTTTTTCTTGCTGGAGGGTTCTCGGGTATCCTGGTCCATGGTGCAGGCTTCTTCATCTGCGCCATTTGAGTGGACAAGAGTCTGGCAGCTCTTTCCTTTTCTTCATACATTTTCTCCCTGCTGGATGCAAGTGCCCATACCCACCCGCCTGGCATTGGTCCGGTATATGGCTGCACTCTGGAACTGGTACCTGTCCCTTCTGTTGGAACATATATAATGGGTACTGCAGCCTCTGCGATTTTGTTTTTCAGTTCCTCATGCAGTTTCCTCGCTCTGGCTATGTCCGGGAATAGTAAGTCTACTAACATTTGTGTCCGTGCAGAGAGTTTTGCTGAGTTTGCCCTTGTTTTCTCAAAAGTTTCTAATATGACTGCTTCTGTTGGCTTTTCTCTTAACTCTTCTTGTTTTCGGGGCGTGGCTTGATGGCTACGTGAGAGGACGTTCCTTGGAGGAGCTCCCGATGATCCGATCCTGATCCTGGGAAGAAGTGATGGTTTTTGGCGGACTTTCGAGCCCACGGTGTAACCAAAGGCGTATGAAAGTGGGGGGCACATGGTGAGTGCCCTCCCCACCAGCGAGACTGCATATCCACGGAACTAGACTCTGAAGAAGGTGGCGGTCGCGCAAAGGAAGGGGAGCACCCAAGATGGCCGTCTGTGGACAAAGGGCCATAAATGGTCCGATGAGCTGAGGAAGTTGGTCGGAACGTGGGCAAGCCCAACCAGACAGACGGGTCGCATGCGCCTCTGGCAGAAGGCAAAAACATAAGAGGCCCTGGATCGTGGTGGGCTAGCAGAGTGAACCTGGGTCCAGCGGAACCTCGCTGTGAAGAGGCCGGCGAGCGAACCCCTCGAGGATACAGATGGGCGCGTGGGCCCAACCGACGCCGCAGGATGTCCTCCAGGGTGGTGCGACCCCGAATCAAACAGCCCACGATGGAGACCTACGTTAGGTCGCCCTCGGGCGCAGAAGGGGGCAAGAGCAAAGAAACCCCCGCGGCGGCGACGGACCCACCGGGTACTATCCAGGAGGTGCTGGCAGCAATTGCCGACTTGAAGGTGGCCTGGGAGACGAAGCTGGGCCTGGCCATGAAAGAGCTGCAAGAGGGCCTAAACCTTAAAATAGGAGCGGTCCGAGAAGAGGTGAACCTGTTGCGCCAGGATGTGCAAACGATCGCGGAGCGCACTGGGGAACTGGAGAAGGAGTTGACCCCGACCACGGAGGCGTGCAACACACACGCCAAGGAGCTTCATGCCCTCGTGCAACGAGTGGGCAATTTGGAGGACAGAGCAGAGCAGGCAGAGGGGCACGCCAGGCGCAACAACATTTGCATAGTGGGGGTACCGGAGGGAATGGAAGGATTGATCTTGAACTATCGTGACAGCGAGAAGATTCTCGAATTTTTCCGGAAAGGAGGCACGATAGAAAGGGCGTCAGCGAATATAACGGCGTATCCGGATTATACGCTGCTCGTACAACAGAGTCGAATGAACTTTGGAACGGTGAAGAGGAGGCTTAGAGAAGCAGGCCACCGCTACATGTTGCTTTACCCCGCCAGGTTAAAGGTGTTTTATAAGAACAGATCCTGCTTCTTTGAGACGCCGAGCGAAGCGATGGAATGGTTGGATATGCAAGGTCGACCTCAGGAATCGGATGCCCAGACAGAAGCGGCTGGAGATAAGTAGCACGTGGCAGAGGCACCCGTGAGGCCATAGCTATGACATTGGGACTGGAATATAGTTTGATATTGTGCTTGTGTGGAGGAAGTCACGGCATCTGCCGGGCGGGTCCCGTTGAATTCACTTCTCCTAAATAGATGACTGGGAGCTCCTGGGGAGCAACCTCTGCACCCGATAGTAGTATATTTAGTTAGGTCACTGTTAGATTGGTGACACCCCGTGGGGTCCTTGTTCTTGGTCACGAGACGGGTCCAGACGTGGGTAGGCCTGAGATCCAGGGATGGAGCTGGGCTATTGTTGGGGGTTGGCGGGGAGGGGGGGGAGTTATGTGCAGTGGTGTGAGGTTGGGGAAGGGCGGAGGGGGGCACTGTTCGTGAATAGAAGGGAAAGAGCCAGGAAACGACCCTACGTGGGGAATATTATGGGAAGGGGCGGGATGGAGATAGACCGACCGGATGGCATCGGGTAATCTCAGAATCGTGACCTGGAATGTACGGGGCCTCAGCAGCTACCTTAAACGTAACAAAGTGATGTTGTATTTAAAGAGGATGCGCGTAGACATAGCCCTGCTGCAAGAGACCCACCTCACTAGGGAAAGGCTGGAGGTGGTCAGGAGGAAATGGAAGGGCACTGTTGTGGGGGCAGCGTACTCGGCGTATGCCAGAGGGGTTGTCACCTGGGTGGCGCCCCACGTGCCGTTTCGGGTGCTTGATTCTACGGTGGACCCGGAGGGTAGAATGGTGGTGGTAACGGGTCTCTTGGAAAACAGAGAAGTGCACATCATAAATTTGTATTCCCCCAATAACGATACAGCGGCTTACTTTAGGACCCTCTACGGTAAACTTGGCCCCCTGGCAGGGGGTACAGTAGTGTGGGGGGGACCTTAACTGTACCGTAGACCCCAGAATGGGCAGGTTCAAGGACAGGGCAGGAAAAACGGCACCGGCGGCTGAAGCGCTGAGTACCTTACTAAAAGACCTAGGCCTAGAGGATGCGTGGAGAAGGCTACATGCCACGGATAGACAGTACTCACACTACACAGCGCCACATGATTTGTACACAAGGTTAGACTACGTGTTTGTAACAGCCAAGATAGTGAGAGATATAGAAGGAGCGGAATACAAGGCCCGAGTGCTGTCAGACCACTCGCCCTTGGTGGTAGACTGGAGACACCAGCCCCCACGACCGCGGACCCCTACATGGAGACTTAGGACCGAGGCTCTGCAGGATGAGGGGTTTGGGAGGGCCTGAGGGATGCCATTGAAGAATACTTTGATACAAATACAGGAAGCGTAGGCTCTGTGGGCACACTGTGGGAAGCGTTTTACGGTGGTGGTGCGTGGGGTAGCCATTTCCCAAGCGAAGGGGCTACAGGGGGGGGGGTCGAAAGGGAGCTCCGGGAGGCAAAAAGGGAGCTAGAGGAGCTCACGCGTTGCGAGAGCACCGCTTATGATAACAGAACCAAAGTAGAGGAGCTACAGTTGTTCTGCAGCGCACTCTGGGATAGACTGTGCAGACTCAGCTACAGGAAATATACGTAGAGGATACATACAGGGGGCGACAAGCCGGGCAGACTGCTGGCTTGGCTGTATAAGAGTGAGACCCCCCGCTCGGTGATTAGTGAGATTCAGGGCGAGGGAGGTTGCATATGCAACACCCAGAAAGAGGTAAATGAGGAATTCCTTAAGTTTTACAGACACTTGTATGAGGACACGGGGGAGGATATGGGTCAAGACATACTGGACACATTGGGGGACATTGAGCTGCCCACCTAAGATGATCTAGAATGTTCTGAGTTAGACGCACCCGTCACCTCGGACGAGCTGGAGGTAGTGATTCGGAACTTGCCCACTTGCAAGGCGCCGGGTTCGGATGGGCTGCCCAGCGAGTTCTACAAAACATACCAGCAAGAGTTGCTTCTGCCACTGCTTGCTACTTTCAACGAGGCCTATGAGCAGGGAGAACTCCCGTTGTCCCTCCGTGAGGCTGTAATCATCCCACTCCTGAAACCAAGCAAACCGGCCGTGGAGCGCGGGTCTTACAGACCGTTGTCCATGCTTAACCAGGACAGCAAAATACTCACGGCGGTGCTGGCTAATAGACTGAAGAGGGTGATTAAGAAACTGATACACCCAGATCAGACGGGATATGTTCCAGGTAGGAACATCACCGATAACCACAGGAGGCTACACCATGTCGTAGACCAAACTGAGGAACACACGGGCGAGCTGGCTATAGTGTTGTTAGACGCGGTCAAGGCCTTCGACTCGGTACGATGGCCCTGGCTGAAAGAGGTCCTGAAGGGGTACGGAATGGGACCTGGATACCTCAGATGGGTCCAGTTGTTTTATAGTACCCCGATGGCGAGGGTCAAGACAGGGTCCATAGTCTCAGATTCTTGGCAACTAGGCAGGGGGACCAGACAGGGATGCCCCTGGTCACCTATGCTATATATACTGGCATTGGAGCCCTGGCAATATGCCTGCAACAACAATATGGGGAGGTGGGCATAAAGACTGCCAGTGGAGAGCATCTGATATCATTATATGCGGATGATATGCTCCTTTATTTGCGCTACCCAGAGGAAAACCTACAGTACGTGCTAGAGGTAATAGAACGGTACGCCATCCTCTCGGGAATATCGGTGAACCCTGGAAAGTCCAGTCTGTTCCCCTTGGGCAGATATAGGAATGTCCCGGTGCAGAGGCTGCCTGTCCTGCCAATACCATGGCAGCCCGTGACATTTAGGTATTTGGGAATAAATATTTACCACAAGGTCGAGGCAGAACACAAGCACAACACGGAAACGGCGATTGAGGGGATCAAGAACAGCATGGTATTCTGGTCCAGATTGCCCCTGACCATGATGGGGAGGGCAGCCTTGCTCAAGATGGTGGTCCTGCCTGGGCTTTTGCACTTCTTCGTAAACGTCCCGTATCTGATACCCAGGAGCCTATTCGCGAAACATCACAGCGTGTGTAGGGGTTTCGTGTGGGGCAGCTCTAGGAATAGAGTGGCTCTGTGGAAGCTCCAGAACCCGTGTGACAGGAGGGGGATAGGCCTGCCTAATTTCGAACTCTATTACCTGGTGGGGCAGCTGCAGTACGTGGCCAGGTGGCTCTCGGCTGAAGACTCGGCGGAAGCCAGGCTCCTGCATGGAGATACAGCCCCATACTTTCTGATGGAAGTGGTGTGGTTGGGCAGAGACAAACTGGTGGGCAAGGGGCGGCTACTGAGGCTGGGCTGGGAGATCTGGCACAGGACATGGAAGATTGGGGGGGACTCGGAGCCGTACTCCCAGCAGGCCCCTTTGGCGGCGCTGTGCGGGAGCGACCCCCAACTACTTGAATCGGTCCGCAGATACTGGGAACAGGTAGGCCTAGCCACCCTCGCGGACATATGGCAGGAAGGGGAGGCAGTGGACTTTCAGAGGTTGTAGGAAGAGACGGGAGTACATGGTGGCCAATATATAACCTACACTAGGCTTGTGAAAAAGACTAGAGAAAGATGGCCTGAGACAGTGCTAGCGGAAGACCCAGGCGCCTCCCTGGAAACCATGTATGATGTATTGGAGGGCGAGCACGAAATATCGAGGATATATGAGCTCCTGCGAGTAAGGGCAGGGAAGGAGTTGCTCCAATTGAGACAAGATTGGGAGGAGGAGGTGGGAGGACCCATGACGGATGGGCAGTGGGAACAGGCTCAGAGGTACCACAAAAAGGTGTCCCGTAACTCGAGATTCCAACAGCTTCAACTGTATGTTACCCACAGGGCTTATTTAACCCCCGGGAAGATTGCAAAGTTTGGGGGATCAGCTATGCAGCAATGCCCCAGGTGTGGGGAGGCGAATGCGGGATTGCTACACATGTTCTGGGCTTGCCCGGAGGTGCATAGATTTTGGGACGAGGTCAAGACGAAACTGGCCGGAGGGGGGGGGGGTGCTGGATGTGGAATCGGCCTGGTCATGCATGCTTGGGCTTTTCCCTAGACCACGGCATTTGAAACACATAAGCAAGATAAAGGACCTGGCTTATGTCTTGGCCAAACGTAGGATTGCCATGGGCTGGAAGGCGGCCCACAGACCTAGGGTGGAGTTATGGTGGACAGACCTCTTGAGGTGGGCGGAAGCTGAATCCGTAGTCTGGTTTGAAGCGGTCACTAGGGGGGGCGCGGAGGAAGTAGGGCCCCTGCTGGCCTGGCGCCAATTGGTGGCCTCGTTGGCAAACCCTCACCAGGGTGACAACGAAACAGAGGACAAGGATGATGGCTGCCTAAGTATTGTGCCACCCAATGATGTTCCCGTAAACGACATGTGAGAACCGGCTCTAGTTTAAGGGGGCAGGGGGGAGTTGGGGAGTTTGAAAATGTGTTGGAATATGATGCTTTCTATGTTTTGAAACAGTTGTAGTGTGTTTGTTTGATTTTATAAAATAAAATAAAAATATTTAAAATAACTCTTCTTGTTTTCTCATGACAGTTTCTGTGACGTGTCTTATGGCAGACAATTTATTTCTTTCTGCTGCTTTGGTTTGTGGTTCTGCAGTCATTGATGTTAAGCCTGTTTTGTGTACATTTAGTGTTTGCATGCGTGTAATTGTCAGTGATGTTACTCCATTCATCTCTTGCCAACCCGGTGTCCGGCTTTTCTTTTAATTTGTTACCACAAATGTGGGCGTATTGTTACTAATTTCATCCATTTCAAGTTCATTCACTCCACCATCAGATCTTCTAGGGACTGGAATGACTATATAAGGTCTGGGTGCTTTTGTGGGTTTCATGCATGCGTCATCAGGTGAGTGTACTGACATTGGAATGCTTTGTGCACCAATAAAGAATGCAGTTATGATCGTTAATGACAGTAAGATAATGATGAATATGACACATAGGTACATGATAGTTTTGTATGTTAAGCGGCAGCATTTTCTTCCAGAGAAGCGGGGATGCTTCTCTTCTTGTGGGAGGACCAGTTTGCTGCTCTGGACCCCCATCTCGATCATTCGCCAAATGTCATTGTTATTATTCCCTTAACTAATATCGTCTTTTGAGTCCTGTAGTTAGGAGTGTCTGGTGCTCCAAAAGTGTCCCCCCTCTTGCGAGTGACAATTGTCTCTTATTTCAGGATACGGTTCTTTTGCTAGACTATGGGAAAAATGTAATTAAGTAATACTTCATTGGGTCGCTTTACTGTGCATGTTCAAAGTAGGTAAGCTCCCAGTCCACCCCTCGAATCTGCTTCAGTCTGGAGGACATGTTGGACACTGATCAGTATGTGAAGAATAGGAAGGAAAAATAACAACAGGTACAACAAGTGAAGTCCTCGACTCTGCTTCCTTGATCTGTCCCTCGTCGGAAACTTCTCAGAATCTCCTCAGATCGCTCCTCTCATGATTGGAAAGTTCCACTTGAAGCACGATTCCATGCAGGAGCATTCCCATTTGTGCAACATTTGCTGGATCTCTGATGAATGTGAGGACGTCAACATCGATTGGTCTCCCCACTAGCTCTGGAAAGTCAGTGACTAGGCGAAATAGGACGTTGTGTGCCAGCCTGCTGTCTTTTGGTGACAGGGACATCTGTTCTGTCTTTGCTGAGGTTCAGAATCATAGGTTTTTTCCTTGATGTAAACAATATCTGCACTGTCCGTTCAAATGGAGTGCAACTTAAAATACTATGTTGTTTAGGAGACGACTTAGGTTCTCTGTATTCATTGGATCTTGAAGGAATGTTAGTGTATCAGTTGTACAATAGTTCGACAGTCTTCAATTATGCGAAAGAACAGTGTGTTGATAAGCTCATCTATTTCCGCCTGGGTCAGGAATATTTGCTTCTTTCTCACTGTATTCAGGGAGTATGATAAATTGTTCGGCAATGACAGTAAGTACTTGTCTTATTATTTTTTCGTTTTCAGGATCTTGGAGAAAGCCTGTGACACTGGTGAGCCTTCCTACCAATGACGGGTATGATCTTAGCCCTAGGTTGAAATAAGTCACCACGTCCTTTGTGAGGTCTCTACTGTGGGACACCATAAGTGATTCCAAATAGGGTCTCGGTGTGGAAGGAATCTGGGTACTGTATTTTCTTCCAATTTATGTGCCCTCGATCAGAATTTGGCATATTCCTTTCTCATCAAGGCTTAAGTGTGCCTCAGTCCAAAGTTGGAAACATCAGACTATGTTGTGGCTTATACGTGCAATTTTCTTCTTCACCCTGTAACTAGGATGCACAGAGTATCCATTTTTTATGTCCTTATCCCCTTTTTTGCTTAGAGGAATGTCCAAAATGAAGCCACAACTTTTGCACAAATGTTCTTTGTCTTTGTCTAGCTGGTCATGCGTCCTTCTTCCTCGTCATGGATCTCGTCTGCACATGCTGTGGTTCTTTCCTGTTGCTCGTCGATTCCTCTCGTTGGGGTGCAGACAGGGGACCTTCTCCGATGTAGGGTTTGATATCACCAAGAAAAATCCACACTCTCCTACCCTGTAGCTTCACAGCGGACGGAGTGCAGTCCTCTATGATAAAAGGACCGTTGAATCTTGGCTCGTCCCACCTTTTCCTTGTATGGTTTTTCACAAGGACGGCGTCTCCAGGGAAGACGAGTGGAACACGTAGACCTTGAACTGAGTCTGTAGTAGTGTCTCCTTCTGTGTTCTGTGCTGCACCCTTTTCGTCGTCACTGCAGCTGGTCTGAAATTACAGTAAGGCAAGATGTCATACAGTTCAGATAGTTTTGCATTTCCGACCCTAAAATCTCTCCTGTTGACTGGGCGTCACATCTAGCTCTATCTCGGGTGTTAGAGGAGTTCTCATTCTTCTTCCTGTGGCTATCTCGTGTGGCGTAAGATGATGGTCGGAGCCGGGTTAGTTCCGAAGAGCATACAGTGCCAGTGGAAGGCATTGCAACCATCCCTTCTTTAGAGTAAGCTTCAACTTGGCTATCCTTTCCTTTAACAAGCCGTTGAGCTTTTCACAGATTCCATTACCTTGCGGATGATACGCCGATGAGAACTTGTCCTTTCTACCAAGCAACAAGTTAATATGCTCAAATCTTGAATTAACAAAGTGAGGGCCACTATCTGATCTCATGACTTCGCATATCCCCACCTTGGGAACACTTCCTTTTCTAAAAATGCGGCCGCACAGGTAGAGTCTGGGTGTGTACATGGACCTGCCTCTATCCATCTAGAGAATGGACACACCACAACAATTAAGTATCTGTACCTGTTGCATACTTGAATCATGTCGATGTAGTCGACGTGCAAATACTGAAAAGGCCCATTTGGCCTAAGGATGACTCCTCTCATTACTTTTAATGTGTGCCCAGCAGTGAATTTCTGGCAGATTATGCAGTTCACCATGAGAAATGCAACATGCTCTGCTAAATTCGATATGAACTAGTCTTCCGCTAGCATTGCTGCTAGATTCTCCTTTGTCATATGCGCTGGGTAATGTAGCTGCTCCAGCGCTATTTTTAACAGGGCTACAGACATTACTGGTTTACCAGTGCTGTCTTGTTGCCACAAGCTGTCAGAGGGGTTTAAAGAACACCCTTGACGTTTCCACAGGTTCTTCTCTTCCTGCGGTGCCTCCCCTTGGAGTTCCATTAACTGTGGTTGCCCCAAATTGCTGTAACACTCAGGTGTGGTTCGTGTAAGCATCATTAGTCCATCGGCATGGATAGCTTCCACTGCCATAACTGTCTCACTTTTGGATGCTGTACACTTGGCTTCCATGTCTGCTGCTTGATTTCCTCGTGAGATAAAATCTGTCCCCTTGATGTGGGCGGCGCATTCCATGATCGCTATGCCCACTGGGAGCTGTAGTGCCTTAATGAGCCTGTCCAATAAGGCTGCGTGCTGCACTGGCATGCCGTCTGCTCGCAGGTAGCCCCTCCTTTTCCAGCGCGCTAAACCTGCGTGCACTGTTGATGTCACATAGACGGTGTCACTGTACACCATTACTTCCTGGTCTGCGTGATTCTCAATGGCGAGTATCAACGGCAATAAGTCTGCAGCTTGTGCTGAATAATGAGATGGTATTCGTGCATTAAGAAGCACTCGAAATTCTTCATTTGTTGTGTCCATCACAGCAACTCCTGTATATCTTTGCTCATCACTTTGGTCGATCCTTGAAGACCCATCAATAAAGATGATCTCTCCTCCTGCCAAGGCATTTTCTTTTACCCTGGGAATTTCATCATAGAATTCTTCATAATTTGCCCAGTCATGTATCAGCTCTCCCTCAGTGACTGGCTCTGCTATGAACATAGCTGGGTTTACAATCTTACATCAGACTATTTTAATCAATGGATTCAATATGATCACTTCATAAGCAGAAGCTCTCTGAGATGTCAATGTGCCCTTTGGTTTCTCTAGAATGGAAAATAATGAGTGCTCGACGTACAACATCATGGAGCATCCCATTACAATGGTTGTAGCTTTTTCTATGGCAAACGCTGCGGCAGCTAAACTTTGTTTACACGGAAAGGGACCTCTCATTACTGGGTCCAAATTCCCACTGTAATATGCCAGGGGCTTGTACCCCAATGTGGTTCTTTGTGTGAGTACTGCAGTCATAATGCTGCCATCTGTGTGTGAAAACAAGTAAAATTCCTCTGCATAATTGGGAATCCCCTGAACTGTAGCTGTACAAATAGCTCTTTTGAGTTCAGCAAACCCTTTCTCCATTGTTTCAGACCATTCAATCTTTTCTTTCGTCACTTGGGCCTTCTTTAGGGCCTGAATTAAAGGCTTAGTGTAAGAGCTGTAGTCGAAGACCCATGCCCTAACATTGTTGCACAGACCTAGAAAGTTCTGCATTTGCTTTATCGTGTGTGGTTTAGCCGTGTTCAGTATGGCTTCAGCCCTTTCTGGGGTCACTTTCTTTCCCTCATGTGAGATTAGCTGGCCTATGTACAGCACTTCTTGTTGACAATAGTGTAACTTTTCTTTGTCAATCTTATATCCTTTCTCAGCCAGTATAGCCAATAGCTGAACATAATCGTGCCTGCATTGCTCTTCTGTAGTGCTGCAAATTAGGATGTCATCCACATATTGTAAGACGACACTTTCCAATGCAATATTGCTCAAATCATCTGCAGGACTCTGTTGAAAATAGATGGAGACTCACAGTACCCCTGTGGCAGCCTCGTGCTTGTCAGACTCATTTGTCTGAACATGAATGACATCAGATCTTGTGAGTCACAGTGCAACAGGATTGAGAAAAATGCATTTTTCAAGTCAATCACTGTGAAACATTTTGCTTCAACGGGTATATTACATAGGATTGTAGATGGGTTAGGAACTAGAGGGAACTCGGGCTCAACAATATCGTTTATTGGCCTAAGGTCTTGCACTATCCTCCAAGAGCCCCTTTACTTTTTTCACAGGATACACTGACGTATTACATGGTGACTCTGGCGTCACTAGGATGCCCTGGTCCATCATGGCAGAGATTGTCTTAAAAATCCCTTCATCTGCTTCTCTGGACATGGGATGTTTTCGTGCCTTGGGTAAAATTGCTTGTGGTTTTACTTTACTTTTCACTTCTCCCATGCCCTTCAAGAGGCTTACGTAATAGGGTCCTATAGACCATACTGGGACAGGCACCTGGGCCATGTCATCATCAAAATATTCAGGACGGTTTAATGCCAGCATCATTCTCTGAGGTACCTCTCTCTTGATCATCTTTACCAAAAAGGTGAGACTTACTTCTACCATTGTCTCCCCTATATATGTTTGTTCTTCAAAAAGATCATCATCGGTGACGTCAATCACTCGTAATCCTTCTTCGATGGCGATTATCGCGCACCAATGTCTGCCCTCGTTATCGTAACCATCAACCAAAACCACTTTACCTCTCACTGCAGCTGTGTGTATCATCAAGGGAAATACTTGTCCCTCCTCGTCATGCATCGGTATTCTCGGTCTAAATAGAAACTCATCAGGGGCTCTCAGGGTTTTGTCTGCAAGGCATGGCAATCCCACCATAAGCACACGCATGCCATATGTGAAAATGTCTGGCTCCAAAGGTATGGCCCTCATGACTATGTGTCCTGAGTATGCTCTGTTCATCTCGCATACATTTGAATAGTGCCTCCCTGGAGTGGAACATACTGTGCCCTCCTCCGTGTAGGAGATTGTCATGTTCAATTTTGTCATTAAGTCTCAACCCAAAATGTTTACTGGGGTCTGACGTGAATATAATAAAGGTACATTCATTTCGCACTCTCCTATGGAGACTGGGAGTGCGTTTGTAAAGGTAACTCGACTGTGAGCTCCTGTAAAACTCTGAGTATCTATGGCCTCGCTGGACAAGGAAAACTTGCCTTCACGTATGCACGAGCGTGTTGCCCCTGTGTCCACTAGGAAGGAATATTCTTTACCCCCTATAACGACATCTACCCTAGGTTCCCTGTGAGGGTCTGGTGTCACTGATAGTATAGAGCACTTCAGGGTTCCCAGTGAGCTGTCCTAGTTCATATACTAATTTTGCCCACTGTGCACTTGTGGATTTCTCCCATTCCAATTGTTACTTCCCCTTCCAGGGTTTGGAGCCTGCCCTGTGCTCATTGCCTGTGACACTTGCAACGGTGTCTGTTGGGATTGTCCTTGTGGAAAATTGCCCATGCTCTGAGGTTGCACTCCTTGTTGAGCTCCTGGCGCTTGTTGTTGCGCCGTGTGATTCTGTGCAACGCCCTGTTGTAAAACTGCAGGTGGATTCACCATGCTTGCTCCCATTCCTTGGCCGTTCTGCATCATGCCTTGGTTTCTGCATGTGCGCGCCAAATGCACTGTCATTCCACACAGCTAACATACTAGTGGTGGTCGGATTATTTTCTCATTTGACATATCCGGGTTTCCATTTTGCATGTTTTGAAAGCCTCCTTGATTATTTTGGAAAACTCCCTGATTTCTCTGCCATCCTCTTCCCCTAAATCCTCTTCCCCGGGGGTAAAACCCCATGTTACCCTGATTATTCTGTTGTGGACTAGCCATCTGCTGCATGCTCGATTCAGCTGTGCTAGTTATCATGGCTCCTTCAGGAGCATATTTTGACAATTTCTTTTGCACCAATTTTGCTTCCTCACCCTTTCGAGTTGCTTCCTTTTTGCGATTCTTTTCCTGCAGCAGTCTACAGCAATGTGTGATAGTCAATTGTATTTCAGCCCAAGGTTTAGCCTCAACTCCTACCAATTTCTTGAGTTGTTTCTGCACTGGTTCTGGCAGCCCTTGGCACAGTATATGGTAAAACACAGTTATAGATTTCGTCCATGATTCAATGAGTCTTGAGTACCCATGCGTCTTTGAGATTCTGTATATAAATTAATGGATCCTCAGAGACCTTCATTTTTCGAGTCATTATAGCTCCCATATCAGAAGTATCTGGATATAGCACTTGTAGCTCTTTCCATACTGCAGTTCTACAATTGTTAAATGGAGCTCCGTCATGCAAGGTATTAATTGTGGTTACACCAGGGTAGCCTGCTCGTGCCCACACATTGTCTGCTCTCTCACCAAGTATGGCGATTAGGAGACCCTTAATGTCCCCTATAGTTAACGTGCTTCCTCCTGTCATTTTTTCTAACTCATGTATCCACTTTCCGGCTCCTGATGTCAGCACTGGAAGCTAGTTTTTCAAGTTTTCTCGATCCATGTGTGGCCATGGAATATATTGTGGTCTCACTCAGCCCCTTCTCTAGTAGCGGAAATTGGAATGCATAGCCCTCTTTCTATTCTCTCATTGTTCTCCCGTCTATTGCAGGGGTGATATTACCACATTGCTGTCTACCTGGCAATGTCCTTAGACTGTCTACGTAGGGCGGTGAAGACACACCCCTCTGACCGTGAGATACTCCTTCATGTCTGTCAGACTGCATGGCTGACTCTGACGCCCCTGGTGCAGACTCGCTAGTGTCTGACCATCGTATCCCTTTTTCCCTTGGGAGTCGTCTTTCGCTCTTTTTCTCTTCGTTTTCCTCGCGCTCCTCCCTTTCGGAGTCAGACATTGTTTGTCCCCAATTCACACAGCTTCTCGTATCCTCTTTATTCCTACTTATTTCTAGCCTATCCAGGGATAGGTCTCTATTTCCACTACTTTGGGAGACTTCCTCAGTGTCGTACAGCTGAGTGCTCTCCAGGCGCTTGTCTTCCCCCTCCTCTTGGGATGTTTGTTCTAGCCCCATTTCATCATATATTCTATCGATCATTTCTCTGATGCTTCTGGTGTCGAAGTCATCTATCATATTTGCCCTAGACGTGCCTGGTACTGAATCGTACGCAGGAAAGAATTCTTCAACGTCTTCCTAGTCTACAACTGGATCAGGTTTTTTAATCTCTCTCTCTCCAGATATTCAAGATCACGTGCTCTCTGTCTCCGCTTGCGTTCTATATCGTCATCGAATTCTTTGCGTTTCCACGCCTCTTCTCTGACCCTATCTTCTTCCTTTCTCTTTTCATTTCTACATTCGTCTGCCCTTCGAATGTCCTCATCTCTTCGTCTTCTTATTCTTTTCTCACGTAGTCTTTGCTCTTCCTCTAACCTTTGCTGTTTCTGTCTTGATCATTGGCTGCTCTTGGGTTGCGATCAAGCTATGTTCCTTGCTCTTCGCGATATAGCTGTTCTCGCCTTTGTCTGTCTTTCCTTCTTATCCTTTCGTCTCTTAACTCCTTCTCTTTCCCCTTCCTCTTTGTCTCCTCTAACCTCTCCGTTTGTTTTGTGTCATTACTGCCTCTCCCATCGAGTTTTAGTAAAATGTGTCCTCCCATCCATTTGTCTTTTGCGAATGCTATCTCATCAGTTCTACCTTCGCTTCCCTTCCATCTCTTTTTGTCGAGAGATGTACTTGTCAGTGCCTGATCTCTTCCTTCGTCATCACGTCTCTCCTTGAACCCTTGAGACTGCAGAGGCAATATTCTTGTTTGTGTGCTTCCCTTGATTTTCGTCACTACTATGCGTAGGTGACTCATATACAGGGTTGCTATACCACATGGCTGCTTTAAGTTCTCTTAGTGGGTATAACCCCTCGTCCTTACTTTCTTCAATTTTCATTTTGGGTGGGGCAGGTGGCGCAGTAGGCGTATCACCCCCCTCTGTGCATACATTAAGTATCCAATCTGTCGGCGGCTCTTCCTCCTTTACCTGTTCGTACATTTTCCACAATTCGAGAACAGCAAGGCGTTTTTCTAACTTCTTGCCTGTATATGTGGCATGTAAGTATGTCGTCATATGTTGTAAGACGGCTTTAGGTAAAGATCCAATTTGTGGCCATGGCATAAACATCTTCTGGGCGGTACCTTTAACCCACTCAGTACTATATTTCTTTAGCGTGGGTGCGTGTTTTGGCAACTGCTTGCATAAGTGTGCTAATGGAATCATGTACTCCATGCTTAAATCTGTTCCCTTTCCTCTTGTACAACACTTGTCAATGCTTTCATATGGTTCAAACAACTTCTGCCAATATGAGCGAGCACCAAACATCACAAGCTCCGATCCAAATTTTCACAAAATTTTATATATTCTAATCTACTCAAATACCATCAATTTGTGTGCGATTTTACCTCAGCTATTAAATCGCACAAATTTTAAATCAGTTATTTAAAAAAATATATATTTACATATGATGTCACAACAAAACATGTAAGACAGACGCTTGACAGACTAGACGGACACCAGCTGGATACAAATATCTCCACCTCTAATCATTATCCCTTCATGGAGTGTAAATGTACCCCTGTCACGACGTCTTTAAACGCTGTGGTAGCCTAATCGTTCCCCATTATGTGGGACTCTGGGTACACGTTTCTTCTAGCCGCTATATTAACGTAGGAATAAGGAGAATCCTCTCACTTCTCGGGCGTCTCCCCCGGTAACCTCTCCCTTCTCGGGTGTCCTCCCCGGTAACCTTTATTTAATTATTCTCGAGTCATTATCCCCTTGTATATACAGTCTTCTCTACTTCTGACTATTTTTGTTTTCCCTCCTCCCTCCGTTACCTTTTCTGTTTACTTGTTCTAAGGCATGCACTATTTGCCAAAGCATTCAATTTTTTGTTTCACTCACCGTTCGCATGGTTCGTCTCTGGACCCTCGGCATCCCCGCCTTTGTTATCGCCTTCTTCAGCTTTTCGCCCGCTCAGCTGCCCGTAGGAATAGGAAGGGAAATGTGAGGAACAAGGGACCCTTCAGGCCCTGGCTGCAGCCTCTTCTTAATCTACCACTGTCTACGGGGAGCTTCACGGTCTACTCAGCCGAATGGCAAAGGACTCGTGATATGGCCGAAGATCTACAGTTACTTTATGTCGACAGTCAATAGGTGTCTTATTTTAATCAATAATCGATAGTCGATAAACCATCCAATCTTGCTACCAAGTGTACTGGGGAGACCCCCGGCCGGCCCATAGAGTCAGGGTTTGCTCCGAAGTACTTTAAGACGAAATAGCTGCAGCTTGAGATGGATGGGGGTGCAGATGTATTACTCCAACACCAATCAATAAGGACAACTCAATGGTTTGGCAACGGGAGTCCGTTCAATGACAAGTACAAAAAACGGGGAGTCATGGCAATCAGCAGTGATGCGATAGTCCGTCTCGCTTCAACTCGCCCGAACTTCATACAAAACATAACTTTTATACTCAAAACCCGTCATAATCCGACGTGCAACACTCAAAGGTTAACATGCAATTCTATTGGTTAGGAAAAGGTACCTTTAATATAGGTGCTATATCTGTATTTGTTAACGGAGTGAGGGGATTGGGTAAACACTATCAGGTGGGTGTCTAAGCCCTTCCTTCAAAAATGACTACTGTAGACGTCACTAAATGTATGACATCCTATTGGTTCTATTAACTATAGGACCCTAGATTATTTGGTCCACTGTGATTGGTTTTGCATCAACCCCATGCATACATTTCTAATTTGCTTAGCAGCACGCAGAACGGTCAACCAGGTGCAGGGTGTCCCCCAATTCACCCTGCCTTCTTTCAATCAATCATCACTTTATGGGCTATGTTTCAATTACTTCACTGAGGTTGGCCTCACAACTGCATCTTCTTGTCTTGAAAAAGTTCTGATATCTCTGTCTGGGCGGGTGGCAAGCGTAGGTGTGAATCAGTGCCTCTTCTCGCTCGGATGGTCACATGTTACAACACCGTGAATTTCTCTCAATTTGTATATTTGATTTTCATTTTCATTTCACCCACCACCTGCCTTCGTCTTCTTATCTTGATCCTTCAGAGGCAGGATATTCTATTCTTAGCTTCAATTAAAAGTACCTACTGTTCATAGCTTCTATCGATGTGACCTTGGCTTCCCTGGCACAAGCTGCCTCTGCCGAGTTTCGATTCAGCTTTCTTTCCTTGTGTCTGCTAGAATATGAATCTTCTTGCCTTTTGCCTATAATAACCTGGGCTGTTTCTGCTTTTGGTGCGAAGTTGATTAGTACTTATACAATGTGCTTTGTTTTGAGGTAGATTGTATACAATGGCGCTTGCCGCTCTATTCTTCTACTTAGCATAGCAAGCCGCACTGTTTTCATAGCTTTCTTGCGGTTACAAGCATATGTACAGGCGTTAGCTGGTTCAATATCTTCATCCTGCTTACAACTTTAAGCTTCTTTGTATTTTAACATCAGTTTCTTCTAATAGGTTCACAATATCCTTATTCATGGCATTTTGTCTTTTTGCGTCATCCTTTGGTTGTCATTTCTTCTATGGGTGCGTTAGTCCAGGCCCTCGTGACGTCACCATTCATCTTCCATTAAGGACTTGTTGGTTTCTTCCTGTACAGTACTTAAGCATTCTTCTTTCCGTTTCATTTGCTGGTAGGGTTTTCTCACTGGGTATCTTACTGCTCATGGTTGTCTGGTCATTGGTACTTCAACAGGTATTGTTCTTCTGATAGGCACTAGGCAGAGCCCTACTGCGGCTCTCTGCTGGTTTATTTGCTCATCGTATGTCACATATCTCGGTGTGAATGTTCCTGGTACTTCAAAATGGCCGACTGGAGTGCAGGCTTTATTTGGGACCTCCTCTACACAGGAGACAGCACTTATTCATTCTACTCCACGGTGCATGATTCATTTTACAGTATAGACCCTTGGCTTGTCTCTGATGTTCTTCATGGCAGGGTTACTAGGGCAAGTATACTGGCCAGAACATACTCAGACCATTCTCCTGTTTTTACCACTCTTCACCTCAACGAGCTCCCGTAATCCTGTATTAATTGGCAATTTAAGTCTCAGGCACTGACAGATGTCGCTTTTGAAACTAACCTCAATGAACATGTAAATATCTACTTTGAGACAACTGTCAGGTTAGTCTCCTCGATGGGTCCCCTGTGGGAGGTCTTCAAAGGTTACATTCGGGGGATCGCGATTGTCCACAGAGTTTGGGGTCCTCAAAACCATTAGGCAGGATATAAGGGATGGCGAGGAAAATCTCTGCTGCTTGGAGCAGCAGTAGTCGGCTCACCCCCACCCCTTCTGCCACGCTCACGCAGGTAAAGGGAGCATTGGACAATTTCAGAGACAATGAGTTGAGGGAGATGAAGCTTTTGGACATGCCAGTGGCGGCAATGAGGTACAGCGAGGGTGAGCGACTGGGCAGGCTGCTTGCTCTTGCGGTTAGCCAGACAAGTGAGTGTTACTGCATCCCACTCATTAGGAACAAATCTGGCCCTTTAGTCCATACTTTGACTGAGGTTAATAAGGTATTTGAATCCTTCTATTCAGAGTTATACACATAGGCACCTGTTTCGACACTGATTTCGACATATTCATGGAGGGTCTCCCACTCAACTCACACACTTCAGTTGGATCTCCCCATTTCCCTGAAGGACATTTTTTGGGCAACTGATGCTCTACTTACTGGGAAGGCTTCGGGCCCAGATGGCCTTAACGCCAAATTGTTAAACACTTCAAATCTTCCCTGGATCCCTATCTCCATAAGTTATGGGTGGAAGCACCATGAGAGAAGTGGTCCTCACGGTGCTACTGAAGTCTTATAAACCGGCTGAACCCTGTGGTTTCTACAACCCTCTTTCCCTAATACACTCAGATGTTAAGATTTTTGCTAAGATTTTAGCCACTCGCATGACACCTTACATGCCTCTCATCATTCATCCTGACCAATCAGACTTTATACCTGGGTGCTCTACCACTCTCAATCTGCACCGTCTTTTCAATATTCTGGCTCAAATTGATCCGTATGCTCAGGCCGTGGCAGCCACGCTAGACACACAGAAGGCCTTTGATTCGGTCTTGTGGTGCTTCATGTATGCAATGCTGGAGAGATTTCGATTTGGTCCCAATTTTGCCTTCTATGTACGATTACTTTACACCTCTCCGGTTGCTAGGGTTTGGACTAACGGGATGCTGTCAGCCCCCCTCTGTATAGCCAGGCGCACTCGCCAAGGGTGTCTCTTGTCCCCTCTATTGTTCGCAATAGCCATAGAATCGTTTGCAGCCCTTACTAGGCATAAGCACAGGCAAAGAGACATTTGAATGGCTAGTGGGCCTGAAATCATATCCCTCTACGCAGATGACGCAATAGTTTATGTACAGGATCCACAAACCCATCTCAACATTATCATGCAAGATGTTGTTGCTTTAGGGGAGCTGACTATCCTCCGGGTAAATTGTAATAAGTCTGAGGTTTTTCCTCTTGCATACGCTGTGCCTTAACGCTGTGACCTACTTGGTTTCTCGTGGGCTCCGGCTGAAAAGCGGTACATGGGGATTACTGTAACTAGACATCACAATGACTTATTTGATTGTAACTCTGATAAATACTTGGCGCACCTCACACTTCAGCTTACGACTTGGGCGAGGTTGCCGCTGACCACTGCGGGTAAAATAGCACTGCTCATGCTCAAGATGACAGTCCTCCCAAAGCTTCTTCATTTTTTTCAAAAATTACCTTTGTGGACTGGCATGACATTTTTTAAAAGAGCTGGAAGCTCCCATCAATGCTTTTTTTGTAGCACTCGGGTGCGGTGCGCCTCAAGTGGGATACCTTGACAATGCCTTGTGCGCAGGGGGGATTTGCTGCCCCTGACTTTAAGGTATATTGTCTGGCAGCACAGGTGCAATAAACAGCTTTCTGGTTTGCGAGGGATGCATTTATTCCGCATGTCATGCTCAAAAGGCATTCAGATGACTAGCAAGCTATAAAATCTTTAGTGGTGCCTCCTATGTTTGCGGACTCTTGCCTATTTGACCCTGTGAGCATCACCGCCCTGGCCTGGTGTAAAATGTGGAAGCTTTTGGGGGCCACCCATCTCTATCATGGCAACTTCCCGTTATGGAGTGGTATCCTAGCTTTTCCCAGGGTAGATGCGGTTACTGAGTGACGATGGTCTCAGAATGGATTTAGCACACTGGGGAACATGTTTCTTGATAGGAATTCTATTTCTGCTGATGACATCCCTGTGTTTAGGGCGCAGTGGGTGGGCTTTCCACTTGAACCCGAAGGCGACTCCATACTGGGGTACATTGTGGATGCTCATGGTTCATGTGACATGGTTTCTTCTCTGTATAATCTAGCACAAGACTATGTGTTGTCACGCTTAACCAACCTCCGATCCATATTGGATGCTAAACGTGAATCTAGATATTACAGATGAGATCTGGGGTGATATGTGTGCACAGACCCAGTAGGTCTATTACAGCTCCCGGCTTAGCCTAATACAACTTAAAGTCGTATACAGATGCCATTATACTCCAGTTCGACTAAAACTCTTTTCCCAAGAAAGCGCAGGCTGCTGTCCTATCTGTGGGGAGGATGATGCTGGGTACTTTCACATGGTGTGGAGCTGCTCTAAACTTGACGGGTACTGGAAAGATGTCTGTACTTTACTTACTGATATGACTGGTGGAAGACTGGGTGCTACTCCCATGCAATGTCTTTTCCATGTATTTGATGATCGGGTGGGGCGGGTACGTAAACTTGTGAATCTATGCCTGATACTTGTGATGTGATGTCTGCTGTTGCACTGGTCAAGGCCCACCATACCATCGTCTGACCAATAGTTGCGTGCTTTTGTTTAGGCCAACGATACAGAAGAACAATGGGCTTCTATGCTTCTACGCAGCCAGTGGGGAATCGCCCCAAGGACACATGGCAAGTTGGCAACCCTTCAAATCATACCTGGCACAGACACAAGATAACCCTCAAACAGACTAAATAAAGTTTATGCTTGGGCTACTTACCATGTCATTTATTCCTTTTCTTCTGGAGCTCCGCCTTCATCTGTGTATACCACTGGTCATGTAACTCTGTTGTCTCCTCAATCGCATTGTCTGTATGCAAATGCGCTCTTATCTATGCTACTAGCTTTCATGTCACGTGTATCATGATTATGTAACTCTCTGAACCAAGTGCTTTAATACATTTTTTTTATATTGGTTTGAACAGTAAATGATCCCATCATGCATGTGGATGAAAACTATTGTAATGAAGCAAAGTACGTTTATAGGAGCGTAAGTGACCATGTTGCTTGATGATGTACAAATCCCAAAAAAGAATCTTGCTTTGTATATATTTTATGGTCATCTGCATAGCTTTATCTTTTGAAGTGAGCCACACCAAAAACGTTATGCAGTGATTCTGTGGTACCTATACAATTTAGGAGATCATCAGTGTTCCTATCCAAAGTGTTCTCCTCGACACAAATGGATTTGTGCTGCTGAATAACTGTTTAGATCCGAAAGCTCCCATATACAAGGTACTCACTCATACTGGGGGCAAATGATGTGCCCATAGTAGTAGATTTGATCTGCTGAAAAAAAGTGTCATTGTATTTGCAATGGTTGCACTTTAGTGCTAGCATCTTAATACAGTGAGGCTAGCCTTACTATGACTAAACATATTAACGCACTGTCCTCCTCCACGGCCTACACCTACAAACCCACGCTGACAATTTCTGACCCCAGCAAACTGCCTTAGCTTAGCCAGAGCTTTAATATTATCAAAATTGGATTACTGTAATGTATTACTACTAGGCACATCCAATACCAATCTTTTCAAAATGCAACTACTGCAAAACAAAGTCCCAAGAGCAGCCTTAGAAATAAAAAGAAAATCAGGCCGCATTTCCAAAGACAAGGAAGGACGTTCACTGGCTTCCCACCAAAGCAAGAATTATCTTTAAAACACTCTGTATTGCACACAAATGTCTGACCAAAAAAGGCCCAATTAATCTTAACAATACTCTACACCTAAAAGAATACAGTAGATCACTAAGATCCAACGACAACCTCCTATTAGCACCCCCTCGCTACTAAACTACTAGAGCGGGGGGCAGCAACTTCAATGTTCTAGCCCCTAAACACTAGAACACCCTCCCCATCAATATCAAAAATAATCCTCCTTCCCTATATACAAGAAATTGCTAAAAACCTGGTTATTTAACCAATGTTAGCACCAAGGGACATGTCGCTGCATATGTGTAACATGCCAGTGAAAACTGTAAACTGTAAATATTGTCTATTTTGTTGTACCAGCTCACCAGCGATGCTTAAATTTGTACTCTGTAACAATGTATTACCAATTCCTAAGTTGTCTTGTAACCTTGCCGTGATACCCGAGGGTCTGGGCGTGTAACAAATTAAAAAAATCAAATAAATAAATAATACGGTAGGTGAACTATGAAGGATGTGGGAACTATATGTGGGGGTGGTCTAAGCTCCAGGGCTTGCGTAAAACATATAACCACATCTTCCTGAGAAGGTTGGTATATAATAGACCAGATTCTTAAAGGTATTTTGTGGTGTAAAGTGAGGGATGTAATAGTGCAAGCTCTGCATTTGTGCCAATAAAATAGGCCCTCTTCTCTCCAAGGGCCTCAGAATGTGCGCATCTTATGTTCCACCCCTCCCATCTAATGTTCAACCCCTCCCTCCTTGTTTGCAATTGGACAAACCAGAAAGTGGAAGAGGTAGTTGCTTACAACAGAACCACACACAGGCCCAGTTGATCGTCCCCAGGCTGTGCCAGCATCAGGTCCCTGCTCCATGCCACTGGCTAGGCCTCTGCAGCTCTCAGAGCTCCCACTGAAGCTTCACCACTTCTCACTCTCAAGTCACTGTTTTTCACACCTCACTCCTGGCGTGGGCCTTGAGTCCTTGCATATAACAGTTAGTTCCGCAATAATTGTAATGTGGATGCTGCAGCCTCCAGGAGCTCAAAGCGGCCATCTTTTCCTCACCCCATAGTGGTGTCGTGTTGATATTACTGTTGACTCTGAAACGGAAGCATTTTCACCCCCAAGTAACCAATGCCCAAAACACCTCTGTGTCCTTCTGTTCAATGGCAGTTATAAGGTCCTCCCTGGATCTAAGGACTCCAGCAGCCTTCTTTTTTTTCACTGGGGTTTTAAGGCATAGAGCAGGGTCTTAACCTCGAGCAAGGAACTATTATCACCTTCTCAACCCACTTGACAACACTGCACTCCTGATCTGCAGTACCAATGGATGCACATACCAATGCACAGACCTCACAATACTGCGCTACTGAGAAAAGATGCGAGCTCAAATGCCGGCTACCCACACTCTGTACAGCGCTCCGCTGCTCTCAAGCTAGGTCCTTCCTTTAAACAATACAACCTTTAAAACATAAAAAAAAAAAATCCTGGTCAACTGCCCTGAGAACTTTCAGGATTATCTATTTTGTATGACCACCTATGGGAATATAAGCAACAGAAAAACATGCTCAAAGGTGACCAGGACTGCATCAACAATTAAAGTGGATTAAGATTTCCAGGCCAGAGGTAATTGTAAGGGGGCCAAAGAGATCTTTTAGAGGAGGAGGAAGAACTCAATTGAGTCTACCGTGGTCCCTTTTAAGGGATGTCCAATCTGCCAGATCACTGACCCTCCCCGGTGGGCCGGATTGCAGAAAAAAACAAAACAAGCAAAGAATTGTTCTTCTTTTATACCTTGGAGTCTCTTACCATATCCTAAGAGGCAGCTGCAATGAAGCAATAGTCTGGAATGGTTCTCCCCTGCATTCCCTGAGAGGAGTAGGTTACTGGGAAATCTTGGGTAATAATGCTATTTATGGCTCTCTGGTGAAATGAGTGTCCATACCCTTAATAAAATCAAACTGGATGATTTAAAATAATCAAACATGATTCCAAGATGGCTGCCGTCAGCTAAGGACGCGTGTGTTTCAGGCTCCGCTCCTAGAGAGGCCTTCCAACTAAGCTGGCGCTCACCCCACAACATCGCACAGCAGTTATCCGATGACAAGGGGGAGCGCAACCCCAACATATTGATAGCATGGTCCAGATTTTTTTATTTTTTATTTCTTATTTGTTTTGGGTTTTCCACTAAAGAAAAACCTTTACAAAACATAAAACATTTTGCATAATCAGTCCTTTTGAGGTGCATTTGAAATGACATGGTTACATAACATAAACACAGTTAAAAATGGATACTACATAGTTACTTAACATAAAACAGCTAAAATACACATTATGTCATATTATCATAACATAACCTAAGAATATCAATATAACTAATTCCAATGCTTACTTGACATTTAGAATATTAATATAATCGACTAATAAAAGGCAAGAAGTCTGTCATGCCGTTTTGCCAATAATAAGAACATATAACATACATACATCTACATTAATCTAATATACAGATATTCAACTTTCCAGTACACATTTCAAAGTGAACTCTGACACACTCAGTATTACATAAAGTGTGGGCAAGGTAACAAACCGCCACATTGTCCAATCAACATTATCACTGCATTTACCAGATAGGCCATTGGAACAACGCACGTAATGTACAAAATATCACGTAGTAGATCTTGTGCAAATCATAAACAACAAATCAAGATATTTGGAACCAATTAATCAGTAAGTTACTCTTCATACAGGTTTAAGCATACAATCACATGATCTTGGTCTAATTGCTTTTCTACAGGGCTTCAATTCCATGCAAGCATTTTGGATTCTATGATTCTCAGGAATGGTCCAGATTTGATGTCCCGCGCCAGCAAGTGAAGACAATGGTGGGCGCGGCTCCCCCAGCATAGCTGTCCGGAACAGATTAGTGTCCCAAGTCATGTCCCAAACAAGAGACCGGAGCGGGAACCAACAACGGAAGGCGTTGTCGCCCAGAATCCAGTGAGGGCGCACGGAGTGGGCAGGATGCCTCCTGTAAGAGCCCAGGAACAGGGCAAACAGCATTGAGACATCGGGCGGTCACCCACGGACAGCGCTCATAGCGGGGCAGCGGTTTCCTCTGGGAGAGGCAGTGGTAGCGGCACCGACACGCATGAAACAGAGTGGGGACCCCCTATCACGTACCCAGAGCACAAGGGCCTGCTCTAAATGCACAAAGTCAGCCCCCCACCCCAACCAGGGAATGGTGAAGAAGGACAACGAGCGGGATCAAGGGAGGCCCACGAATGGGCCCAACGAGGAAGTAAGGAGGAATAATGGTGGGGGCAGGAGAAACACTCCTGGGGACACCATCTACAAACCAGAGAGCCCACAGGAGGAACACTGGTGGGGGCAGGAGAAACACTCCTGGGGACACCATCTACAAACCGGAGAGTCCATAAGAAACAGAAGGCCTCAGGGGATCCCAGGAGAGGCAGCTGCACCAACTAGTTAAGGAGGTGCCCAGTGGGGGGTTTGGAGGGGACCCGAATAACTGGACCAGGACACGATGGTGAGGAAGCAGGGACAGGAGGAGCTCTAACCCCCAACTATCCTCCTGGAGGACACTGTACAATTAGACCTACGGCAATACACTCCGCCGGGCCCCCTCCTACCAGATAAAGAGGATGCCCGGGGCGTAAGCCTCATGCCGGGCAGAAAAGGGAAAGGTATACCCAGCAAATGCTTGCAGGAACTAGCCAAAAAGGAAGGCTGTTTCCAACACTGCTAGGCTAAAAAAGCAACCCCCTGTGCCATTCCTAGTACTCCACAGGAATCCATAAGTAAACATGCAAAGGCCCAGATACCCCGTCCCCCTGATAATGGCGGCGACAAAATCGAACATTGAAGCATGCTTCCAAATATTCCAGGACAAGTTGAGCATGACCTTCCAAAGCAGTTTGCTGCATTCACGTGGGAGGTGAAGCAGTCACTGGCCGATATGAAAAAAAACACTGCGGCCCTAGAAAATGCGCCGACGCATCCGAATGGGCCCTAACAAGAAGTAGTGGACGACTCCCAAAGAACGGAAGAGGCCATCGAAGATCTCGCCAGAATATCATGAAATGTGGAGCGACAATGCGAAAACCTTGAAAATAGGTCCCCCAGGGCGAATATCCGCATCCGGAATGTCTCAAAAAAAGTCACTGATGCGGATATTCGCCCTGGGGGACTTAAAGGACACGGTTTTGCAGCTTTTCATAGACCTAATGGGGGGCAAGGGATATCAGGTTTGACAGCATACACTGAGTAGGGCCCAAGCGGCAGGATCTGGACATGAGACCAAGAGATGTGGTGGTCTGCACTGGCACATATCTTCAGAAACAAACTATTCTACGAACTGCCAGGCTAGCGGAGCCGATCACACATAACGGCTTGGAAATACAGCTGTACCAGGACCTGTCTCAGGTGATGCTCCAGAAAAGGAAAGAGATGGGCTCGCTGGTGAGAGTGTTTCAAACCAAGCGTATTGAATATAAGTGGACATTCCTGTTTGGCCTCCCCTTCCAATGGGCGTGCCGACAACAAAGAATTCAATAATGCGAGGGGCTCAGACTTCTGCAGGTTGAGGAGGAAGATGCGTACCCCAACAAAGGGGGAGACCCCAGCCCTTCAGTCGGCCCAAAGCCTGGGAATGGACAACGATCAAGCGCAACCGCAGGAGAATCTACTCCGGGGGCCGCACCCTTTGGATAAGTGATCTGGGGTTGCGGGAAACACAGAGACTGGCTGATGCACTGGGTCCCAACGAGATACACTGCTAAAATGACCGCTACACTTCTACTTCAGGACACTGCAAACACAAGTGAGGGCCTCTGGAGGACGGATTCCTGCTGGGCGGCGGTTTTGGTTCCACTATAGGGGCTTTAGGATGCCCTGCAAGTTGGCCCTGGCGTTTTCTGCGAGTGGAAGCCGCAGGCCATCGGCGCGGGGACCATGTAGGTACTTTAACTCGCACCAGGGCGGATGGCAGTTGGTTATTTGGGGGATCGACTCATTACGTTAGTTGGGGGGGGAGTTCAATAGGGGTGTCTGCAAAGGAAGGGGAGCGGAGATGGACAGCTACGGTACGAGCATGGGGGGACAGGGACACTGGTGTACTTCTTTTACAATCCATGGTCACATTACTTTCATTAAACATTAGGGGATTGAATACCCCACTCAAGAGGAATAAGCTGGATAGATTCCTGATGCACCAGATATAGTGGCCTTACAGAAAACGCACATCAAACAGGCAGATAAGCACAAATTGAAAATGTGACAGTACCGGATGATCGTCCAAGCAAATGCTCGGGGCAAGGTGGAAGGGGTGCTAATAGCAATCCGACAGGGGCTACTGATTCAGGTGGTCGACTCACAATTTGACAAGGAAGGGAGATTTGTTTTCCTTATAATCCGAACACAAGAAGCGACCTTTACGGTTGCGCCCGTCTACGCCCCCAACTCAGGACAACATGGCTTCCTCAGACAGGTCCTAACAGAACTAGAGGAATTCGGCAAAGGGGAATTCCTAGTCACAGGTGACTTTAATGTAGCCAGGAACCCACAGAGGGACAAGAGCAAGAAGAGGACTTTTGGTCAACCACCTGCCTCCCCAGTGTTCAAAACAAAAGTGGCACAGTTTGCGCTAAAAGATGTTTGGGTAACACTTCAGGGGTACGACCCTGGCTTTACATTCTATTCCCATGTACACCAATCCTTCTCGATGATAGACTACATTTGGTCCTCTGTCACACTCCTGGGGAAGATAACCCAGATCGAACTCCCCCCGATAGCACTAGCAGATCATGCCCCCAACCAGATGACAACATGGCTAACGCAGCCCACGCAGGGATTATGGAGCTGGGGGTTCCCAAGGGAAGTCCTAGCAGATTCAGTCCAAAAGTAGGATGCCGAAAGAAGATCGGGAGTATTTTGATGGAAACTCCTCCACAGGAATTTCAGAGGGGGTAGTCTGGGATGCAATTAAGGCCACCATTTATTTTTTTATTTATTGTTTGCTTGCTAGGTGTTTATACAAGAAAATACATTCTGTTTCAAAGCACCCACTGGGCAGCAGGGAGGGAACATGGGATAGGAGTACAATTAAATACAAAAGGAGACAGAGGGGATAGGGATGGCTGAACCTATGATTCCTTGTGAGTACCCATAGCCTTGCCAGCACAAAGGTACAAGCAGATGAGGGCACTGGAAACAGAGTTGCAGCAGGAGGTACAGGATATTCTATCGGAAATGGAGTCTGATAGAAGTAAGAAACTACAAAAAAATACTGGATGACCAGGAGGAAATTAGACCTCCTGCAGATGCAACAGGCCAAAAATAACCTGCCCGCAATGAGACAGAAATACCATGTAAAGGCTGACAAAGCAGACAGGCTGCTAGTTAGACAGTTCCAACAGCGACAAGCCTCCCAAATGATCCAGGGGATTATCGACCCCCATGGATTCAAAGCAACAACCACCCCGAGATATCAGACCGAGTTGTGGACTTCTACTCCAAACTGTACGGGTCAGACAAGCCCGAGCAAACCCTCCAGAAAACATATCTTCACGCAATTACGCTCCTTAGAATAATTCCTTAGGTGGAACGGGAGACTTGCGTGGTGGAAATTACGTCTGAAGAGGTCCTCCAAGTTATTAAAGGGCTCCCACTAAATAAAGCCCCAGTCCCAGATCGCTTCCCAGCAGGGTTTTATAAGACGTTCCATTCACAGCTAGCTCCCCGATTGACAACCCTATTTAATTCATTTGCCGAAAGCGGCGCATTTCTCAATCGATGGAGGAAGCCAAGATTGTATTATTTCCAACACAGGGCAAGTATCCGAGACAATGTGGGTCATATCGACCAATCACCCTTATAAACACGGACGCACAAATACACATGAAGATACAAGATACTCGCGAACCACTTGGAAAACCTGTTACCAAGGTTAATCCAGGTTGGATTTATCCGGCAAAGGCAAATCCACGACAACATTCGCCGGTCCTGTCATCTGATTGAGGACAGCACGGAAGAGGGACCCAGACATTTTACTCTCACTGGATGCACAGAAAGTGTTTGATAGGGTGGAGTGGTCATTCTTATTTAACACCATGGAATCTATGGGATTCGGGCAGAGTTTCTGAATAAAATCAGGGCCAATTACTGCAGCCCTGATTATCAATGGTCAGATCTCTGAACTGATCCACCTGAAGAGGTGTACGAAACAGGGGTGCCCTCTTTCCTCTCTACTATATGCCACTCACTTAGAACCCTTCTTAACCACACTTAGGACGAGCCCAGGGATACAAGGGAATCCCATTTGGCAGGGAAATACATACGGTTATGGCGTATGCTGATGACATGCTTTTGATTATGTCAGACCTGAGGGCCTCCTTGGAGGGGATGGTCGAAGAAATAGATACGTTTTCGGGCAGTGGCATGCTTGAAAATTTACATCTCAAAGTCTGAAATACGTAATCTTTCATTAAAAGAGGAGGGGCTACAAAGGGCCAGGGACTTGACGGCATTCAAGCGAGCACAAGGGGGCATACAGTTACTGCGGATCACATTAACGCGCACCCAATATGGGCTCTACGGCGCAAATAACTCCTGCTACTGGCGCAGCTCAAACAGCAACTTTGAATATGGGGACCCCTGGTGGTATCATGATTAGGCCGGAACAACACAATTAAAATGGCAATATTATCAAGGGGCCTTTATTATTCCCAGGAACTACCAATGCCGGTGCCACAATCCTTTTTCCGGGCACTAGACAAGCTGTTGGCACCGTTTATTTGGAACAATAGAACTCCCTGCTTCGCGCTAACTACCTTAAAGATCTCCACTCAGAAAGGCGGCCTGGCTCTCCCAAACTTCCGGATGTACTATTGGGCAGCGCAACTTAGAGTAATCAAAGAATGGAACCTAGGAAGCTCTAAGATGAGATGGGTTGATATGGATGAGGCAATTGTTGGAGCTCCGTTGGGAAGCCCTGTGGCTGCAGAAAGCGGATCGCCCATTGAACATGCATATTTCAATGGTCACAAAACTGATAGAAGATGTGTGGGAGAAAGTCATAAGGCTCCATCAGATCACTTCCTTCCCATCTCCATTTACACCCTTATTTGAAAACCTCAGTTTACACCCGGACTAGAGCACAGCGCATTCACGAGTTGGTCAAGGACGGGATGCACAAAACTCGGTGACATGTTCCAGGGGGGTGGAATCATTGATATTTTCAACTCTGCCTCTGACTGGCACACCCCACCAACCATGAGGCAGCAGTTAGAACTCTCACCTCATTTGAGAAATTCCTGGTCTCAAACATATACAAGTTGGTACTAGAAGCCGAGGTGGGGACAGCACCAAAATACAAAGCCAAGTGGAAACAGACACTGGGTGAACCTATACAGTAAGAAGAATAGGACTCTCTCTGGAAGGACATACCCAAATTAGCACAGGCCATATAGATCAGGGAGTTTTGGTATAAACTGATGACCCAATGGCACTACACCCCAGTACGGTTGCATAAAATATTCCTGAAGGTCTCACAAAATTGTTGGAGGGAGTGTGGGGACGTGGGCGACTGGCTTCATGTCTGGTTATACTGCCCAAAGCTGGCAGGATACTGGAAGGTAGTCAATGAAAACATGCAAACGATCTTCGTCAATGAACATTGCAGGGGCCCTAAGGAGAGCTTACTTTGCATGGGGGAGGGAAAGGAAAGGGCATGGCCGAAACACATAAGGAAAGCATACACCACCCTCAGTCTAGCTGCCCTCCTGGTGATCGTGCAGAAATGGAAAGCCAAGGACCCACCCCATGAACAAGACTGGCTAGCTAATGTCTGGAACTTTCTCGCTAGAGTGGCATACATACACTCTACAAGGGAATCAAGCCAAATTCACAGAGGAATGAGAGTTGGTCCTAACCTTCCTACAGGACGACTACAAATTGTCTTACTGTCCCCAGAAACTCTGTACCCTAGGCATAAACTAAATAGCTCTATGCTGGTTGTTCTCCCGGACTCAATATGTGGGGATGGGAAGGGCGGGAGGGGCACGCAGGAATGTTGGGGAATCTCATGTTTTGTTTTAACGAAATGCCAATAAAAAAAATAAAAATAAATCAAACATAAACTTAAATGTGCTTACCTGGTCACTTTCTGAACTTAAACCACCTTTTCGTTAAACACGGGTAAACCTGTCTGTACACACCTTTATTAACATACCTACTATCCAACAATATTGTTTCAGGCTACCTCACCACTCCTGCCCCTTCATGTAGTCTTTGGCTGTTGACTTAAAATAAATCTATGTCTTTGTTTATTCTACATTTTGAAATTCAAGATTTGGGATGTTCAGGTTTTTTAACTGAACAATTTCAGATTTCTAGCTTTTTCATTCTCTATTTTGAGTAGTAGCCCTGTCAAGTACGTTGTTAAATGCACCCAGTGTTTCCTGTCAAGAAAGATGGTTACCATGAATTCTAAGTCAAGGATATATGTGATTGTAAATGGATAAATGGACACTTACACTTCCTTCTTGTCTGGAAGAGTTATCCTGTTAGTGACCGATCGGGGGGAACTAGCACACTTGGAAACCAGATGTACATGCAGGATTTTGTAGTATGCAAAGTGTTATTTCCCACTGGCGTAATAGGGGCCCCCATGGCCCCTGCAGTGTGGGGGGCCCCGCGACCACATGTCCTGGGAGGGGGCCCACTTGGAGTAAAAATAAAAAAAGAATGTTTTCAATTTTTTTTTTTAAATGTTTCTTTTTGAATTCACTCTGCATTTATAAAGAAACTATTTCTGTAACAGAAATAATTTCTTCATGAAGGCAGAGTGAATGCAAAAATAAACTTTCTTTTTGAAGCCCGAAGGCTACCACCACGCCATGACATGAAAACCCTAGGCTGGGGGCCTCCATGTCATGGGGTGGAGGAAGCCCTATGACTTCAAAAATAAATAGTTTATTTATAACTAGCGGCTCAGGCAAAAGCAATAGATAGAACATTCGGGAAGTTTTCGTTAACACCGACAATACATTTCTACAAAATGAAGGTGATGCCTGCTGTGATATATGGCACTGAAGCCATGCCAACTATTCCAAAGAATCTCTGGCCCAAGCTAGAAGCCTCATTCTGGAGACAGGTGCTTAAGCTACCGAACTCTACATCAGGTGTCGCAATAAGGCAGGAATTGAGTCTTCAATCCCTGGAGTGCACTGTGAGTTGTAGCGCAATAATGCTGTACAGGAAGTGCAGAATGGTCGATAGCAATGACATTTTCAAAATGATTAAGCGTGAGATGGACACAGGCAAATCTGAGATGTTGATAAATTGGCAAAAGGAAAACTAACTCCTACTTGTCACCATTGCCTCAGATGAGGACGAACTCCTACACAATCCATGCAGAATTTTGTGCAACATCAAGGAAGCAGACTGGGCAAAGACGACTGAAATAGCGGCCAAACAAAAACTCACTTCACACCTACCCGTCAATACAAAAAAACTGAACGAACTGCAAAATTTCATAAAGAAATTCCCAAACAGATGGGCACGTAATTTGATACTAAGAGCACGTCTAAACTTATTGGAAACTAATTAAATTTTGCACATCAGAGGTCTTGCACAATCATCACGACATATCGCCTCCACCAGAAAAAACAATTCACCATCTTCTGATGGTTTGTCCGGAGACTCGAGTAATAAGACAACGCTATCTATCTCATGTGGCAGGAACAGACACACTGCTAGAGGAAGAAACGTGGTGGTGCAGGCTCATAGGAGGCGACAGAACTAGCTGGAAAATTGCCACAGCAAAAATCCTGGAACATATTGTGAACAATCTCCTGAACGGAAACCAGCGCCTTGTCGGAAATTATGTTGCAACAACATTAAAACAATAAACTTAAATGCAACGGTCGATGCAAGTTAACCCAGACAAATTTGAATGGACTACTGTATTGTAAAAATCTTATATTGATTAAACAATAAATAAAAAAATTAAAAAAATAGTTTAGTTTTGAAGTCGCTCTGCCTTCATAAAGAAATTATTTCCGTTATGGTTCAGTCCTTAACGGAAATAATTTCTTTATGAAGTCAGAGTGACTTCAAAAAGAAACAATTTATTTTTTAAGTATTATGGCTCCCGTGTGTGCGTGTAGGGTGAAAGATTGCACACTTAAATGTATATGTGACGTCTGTGTGAGTGTATGGTGAAAGAGTGCACACTTAAATGCATAGGGAGCTGCCTGTGTGAGTGTATGGTGAAAGTGTGCACACAAATGTATGGGTGGCTGGGTGTGTGTGTACGGTGAAAGGATGCACACTTATATGTATGGGTGGCTGCCTTGGTGTGCCTGTATGGTGAAAGGGTGCACACTTATATGTATGGTTGGGTGCCTGGGTGTGTGTGCCTTTATGGTGAAAGGTTGCACACTTAAATGTACGAGTGGCTGCCTGGGTGTGCTTATATGGTGAAAGAGTGCACACTTAAATGTATGGATGGCTGGGTGTGCGTGTGTATTTATGGTTTATGGTGTGTGTGCTTGAGTTCAGGGGTGCAACAAAACATACATTTCAGGGGGGCTAACCCTTTAAATGGTGGGAGAGGCATTTTAATGAGATCATTCTAGTGCAGCTTCAATGTTACAAGCAAGTACTGGGAGGAGGTAGAGGTACATGAAGGTAATGCCTGACTTAGCTACCTGTAATCTTCATTACTCCAAGTCCGACTCTTCCTCATCCCAGTGCTTACCTATGAGGCAAGGAGCCTCATACGCAAGCAATGGGACAAGGAAGAGGGACGTGGAGGTAATTCTGGCCAATGAGCTGATTTTGGAGGTTGGGGTAGGGGATGGGAGTGAGAGGGGATGTGTGGGGGGGTTTGGGATTGTGCAATAAATCATAATGGTTGTTCATGTCCATGGCATGATATGTGGTATTAGGGGCTAGAGAGGCATTTTGGTGCAGCCAATCTAGTCATCCCTCAGTTTGGTTTGACCTTTTTTAACTGGGCATTTCTGATAAATCAGTCCTGCTAAGTGTAATTACCTGGCTAGACTGGCATATGGGTTCTGCCAGTCTAGCAGTTTCTTACTGTGGCACTGTATATTTTTTGGGGCATCTGTGATAAAATTATATGATATGATATGATAAGTCATATATAATACACCTGTACACAAGTGTTTTTAGGCAGAACAAAACAAGGAAAGGAAAACAGAGGGAGGACAAGACAAATGATTTTACTAAGCCTTGTGTCATTCAGATAGTTCAAGGGTGAGAACGAGAAGTGCAAGAGGAAAGGGAGGGGGGAAGTGCAAGGGAGAGGGGAGGGGAAAACAGGGCAGCAATGCTCTGAGTAAGTACAGCCAGGGCCGCACGGATCTGGGTAGTGCAAGGAGAACAAGGGACTGTAGGGTTACAGTTACAGCCCCTAACTGCTTGGTAGGCCTGGAGGCAGTGCAAGGGTGACTGATCAAGAAAGAGCCTGGACTGAGGGTAGCCAAGCAACCAGTTGGTACAGTAGACAGGTAGGTCAGTAGGGGAGGGAGAGAGAGAAAGCAGAGGAGAAGAGGAACATTTTGAGTTGCTTCCGGAACTTCAGGTGGTCCGGCTCAAGTTTGGGAGGGGCAAATAGGCCATTCCAGAGGGAGGCACCTGCAGGGGAGAGGGATCTACCCCCCACTCTCTGCCTGGACAAACATCTAACCCTTAGGGCTCGAGAAGGAAGGGATTTTGGAAGAGATTGTTGGATGTAGTGCAGATCCCAGCCCCAGAAAGCCTTGTGGACAATGCAAAGGGTCTTGGACTTGATCCTTGCAGCCACTGGGAGCTAGTGGAGAGATTTCATGGCTGGAGAGATATGGTCCCTGGGCTTGAGGCCAAGGATAAGTCTTGCAGTCCGGATCTGGATTAGTTGCAGAGGGCGGAGAGTAGAGGAAAACAGATTGAGAAAGCGGCTGTTGCAGTAGTCCAGCCTAGAGAAAACCAGGGCTCTGGTGAGCTTCTGGGGGAAAGTGAGAAGGGGAATAGGCCCTTTGAGGAACTGCAGCTTGTAATGGGACTTCTTGGCGACGTCCGAGATGTGAGGAGAGAAAGAGAGAGTGGAGTTGAAGTTGACACCAGGAATGAGTGAGAGAGGAGCGTAGGCTGAGGGGATCCTGAAGAAAAGCTGGGTGTCATCTGCATAACACTGAGAGTTAGAGGAGAAGGTAGAGATCAGGAGGGCCAAAGGGGCCAAGTAGAGGTTGAAAAACCAGGGTGAGAGGATAGAGTCCTGGGGAACGCCACAGGTAGAGAGAGATGGTGGAGTGAAAGGGACCAAGTTGGACCTGGGAGGGGCAGTCCAAGAGGAAGGCGGTCAGCCACTCCAGGGCCTGATCCATTATGCCCAGGTTCTCACGGAGTCGATTGATCAGGATGGCCTGGTTGACCATGTCGAAAGGAAAGGAAAGTTCAAGGAGGATGAGGACAGAAGGAATGCTGGAATCAAGGTCAGAGATCAGATTTTAATAGGTGTTCAGGAGAGCAGTTTCCGTGCCTCTAACGGCTCTTAAGCCAGACTGATGGTCATGGAGACAATCAACAGATTCAGTGTGGAGAGTAAGCTGGGAGATGGCCAGCTTTTCCAAGAGTTTGGGCGAGGGGAATGTTCCAATGGCTAAAGAATGATTACAGAAATCGACCAAGGTTGGAGCAAGGGTGTCAATATGGTCCTTGATGGTTCTGGAGGAGCGGGTGAGCACCTGTTTCGACTGCACTTCCATGTGTGGGACTTGTTTAGAAAACTAGTCAGGTGTTAGAGAGAAACAGGAGAAAGGAGGAGGAGAGGGAGAGATGGCCAAAGGGGGGCTGAGAGAGGAAGAGGGAGAGGAAGAGGAAGAGGAAGAGAAGATAGTGGACAGGATGTCCAGAGTTTTAGCGGAGAAGCGAGAGGCCAAATCTGTACAGAGGGCCTGTTGAGGGAACAGGAGAGGTAGAGACAGCAACAGGATTGGCCAGTTCCTTGCATATTGTAAAGAGTTTGGCCATGTTGTTAGAGGCCGCAGAGACGCAAGCTTGAATGTGTGCTCTCTTCTTGATGAATCTTATTGCTTCGACTGGCATTTTGGTGCAACCAGTCTAGGCATGTCTAAATGTGGCCTGGCATGCTTTACTGTAATGTTATTACATGTCTACACTAGTCTACATTGTGCAGCCAGTTGGACATGTTTTCATTTTGGCATGGCATTTTTAATAGGAAAGCATTCATGTTCATGTGCACTGTCGGTGACATGCATGTATTGGATTGGTGTTACCCTACAAAACAATAGCAAACACTGTGGCATTTTAGCCAGTTTATTCTCAGAAAGTGTGCTGTATATTGCATTAAAACACATATTTATATCTTTCTCCTAGTGCATTGTGCGGCATACCCCTTCAGCAGCACGTTTGTGCATATTGTGCAAGCGTGGTAATCTATGCCGGCCCAGAGTGTGGCTCCCAGATCTTGTGTTACGCCACTGTTATTTCCACTTCATCGGCGTTACTCATTTTTACCAACTGGGTGGAGATGAAGATGACACTGACATTTAGGGGACCCTGCTATCATCTTCCACTAGCAGTGTGTCTCCTTGGTTGGACAACGCCTGGACATACCGCCACAAGACCTTGCTGCATTCCACTGCTGCAGTGGTGGAGCAGCTATGGTATGGCAGTTGCATGGAGCAAAGTGGTTATGGGAACAGTGTGCCAGTGCTGAGGACAATGTTGGCACTTTGCAAAGGAGCATTTAGGCATACATTATTGGCTCACACAATGGAACCCCACACAAAGATACAGCCTCAATGTTGCTGCATACTGTGCATTAGAAGATACCTGCGAAACCACTTGCGACATCTCCATCTTCTCCATAGAGGACAAGCTCTGTGTTACTAGGCTCTCTTTCCCCTGCTCATCTTTTCAGTTATGCTGTTCCTTAAGCTCTGCTCCTGCACCTCCCCTGTGTGCCCATATTTTTGTTATCTCTGAATGGTTTACGGTCTTGGTCCTTCCTCGTTTCTTGAGTGAAAATTTGTCGAAATAAAATCTGCTTTCCCGATCTTCCACATTAAATTCTATATTGCGACTCATTAGTAAATAAACTAGAGAGAAAACATACATATTACACAAATTAACAAGAACAATAAGACAACAAGTTACAAACAACATCTTATAAACTAAAATATTTTAAAAAAGGAGAGGTTGATAAATTCAGTAAAAAAAAACATCAGCGGCCCACCTGTGCTACCTGCGAGCTGAAAGTCATCCTAGCCACCACAAAGGGCTGCTGATTCCAGGCCGTAGCCAGGTACTGAGAGACTGCAAAATGCATAGCTGAGTCCTCATTGAACATGCTAAATGAATGGCTTCTCTAAAAGATCTTACCCCTCCACTCTATGACAGACAGACACTCACTGACATACTCTTTGTCCTTCCCTCTCAAGGTTTATGGACCCCCATATGGTCTCTGTTCTCTCCTTTTTCCTCTTCTCCCATTAATGGTGGCACCTGGTGGGAGGCCCTCCTGGCCCCCTTCGACTCCTCTAGGACCATCATTAATGTCTACTTAAATGGCACCATCTTGGTCCAGGGCCCTCAGGCCAATCTCCTTTTTGATAGACGCTTCCCACGCCTCATCAACTTCCGTTCCTCTCATGCTATCCCTTCTTATCCCTCTCAGGCTCCTCTGCCGCCTCCTTCCTCAGCCACCTCACTGGCTTCTCTGGCCGCCCTGTTGCCTCCCTACTCCACCACCCCTCTGGCACTATCTTCTTTCTCTCTGACTACCCTGCCGTCTCTTCCTTCCTCCCCTGCCCATCCTCGGGCACCTCCAACACTTCCGCACTTGTGCCCTTCCCCAGAAGTCCTTCAAATATGGCAGCCTTCTCCATATCGCTACTCTCAACTCTCGTTCAGCTGTCAAACATTCCTCTGACATCTGCCGCCTCCTGGAAGAGTTTCATTTGGATGTACTCAGTCTCACCAAGACTTGGTTCACGGCCAGCTCTGTCACAAGTTTTGGCACTCTCCTTCCCGATGTCTATAAGATCCTCTCCTAATCCAGTACCAAATGTCCCGGTGGGGGTGTAGGCCTTGATGTTTCCTGAGTGGATCCCTGCTTCTATCATTTAAATGCAGGGTTACTCCTCCTTTGAATGCCTGGTCTGCAGGCTCTCTATCTCTCCTGGACTCTCTCTCACTGTGGCCACTATCTACAGGCCACCTGGCCAGGTCAGCCTCTTCCTCTCCGAGTGAGCTGACCTCTCGCCCCCCCTCCTTCCATATTCCTCTCAAATTCTCCTCCTCAGAGACCTGAGCATTCACCTGGATGCTACCAGCCCTTCGTCGGTACTCTTTCGCAACCTCTGTGACTCTCTCTCCCTCTCTATTCTTCCCTCTGGCCCGACTCACTCTGCAGGGTACACTGTGGATGTTCTGATCTCCTCAGACCTTGTCCTCTCTAACCTTACCACCACTCCACTCTCTTGGAGTGATCACTTTCTCCTTTCCTTCCACCTCTCTTTCTCTACCCCTCAGGCCAAGCCGACTCCAGCACTGCCACCTACATTCTCGGTCATCCGACCCATGAAGCGTGCGTCAGTTGAGGATTTTGCCGCTACTTTCTCTCCTCCTCCTGCACCTTTGGCTGACTCACACCCTGACACATCCCTCTGTAACTTTCATCTCTCTATCTCTAACACTCTGGATGTCCTTGCTCCTGTCATGAGGATCTGCTTGAAGCCCAAATCCAAGTGCAGCTCTTGGTACGACTCTGACCTTGCCGCCCTTAAACAGCTTTTGGAGCAGTCTCTACCTCTCCTGTTCCCTCCCAGGCCCTCTGCACGGCCTTAGTGTCGCATTTCATCGTTAAAACTCAGGACATCCTGTACACTCTTTTCCTCAACCTCTTCTTCTTCCTCCTCTATCACTCCTGCCCCAACTGAGGATGTCTCTCCTCCTCCTTTCTCCTCCTTTACCCTGTTAACCCCTGGTGATGTTTCTAGACACATCCGATTTATGAAAGTCTCGCCAAAGCAGGTTCTCACCTGCTCATGCAGAAACATCAAGGACCACATCGACACCCTTGCTCCAGCCTTGGCTGATTTCTACAATCACTTATTTGCCAGAATGTCCCCCTCCCCCTTACGCACTCCCTTCTGATGAAGCCCTCAGCCGATCCTTCCGCTCCCGCTAACTATCACCCTATCTCCAACACTCCTTTCTTGAGCAAACTCTTGGAAAAGCTGGCCATCTCCCAGCTTAATCTGCATAATGTATCTGTTGGTTGCCTCCACGACCACCAGTCCGGCTTCAGAGCTGCCAGAAGCATGGAACTTGAACCGTGAAGACCTGCTGTCCAATCTTGACTCTAATCTCCCTTCTGTCCTCATTCTCCTCAATCTAGCCGCTGCTTTTGACATGGTCAATCATGCCATCCTGCTCAAGTGCTCAAACGATATTCTGGGTATCACCGATCGGGCCCTGGCCTGGTTGACCTCCTTTCACACTGACTGACCCTCTCAGGTCCAACTGGGGTCTTTCCTCTCTTCTATCTCTCTCCCTCTTTACTTGTGGTGTTCCCCAGGGGTCTAACCTCTCTCGCTCGCTGTTCAACCAATGCCTGCCACTTCTCGCCCACCACATCGCTACTTTCAGTGTTATGCGGATGACACCCAGCTCCCTTTCAGGCTCCCCCCGGCTATCGCTACTCCTTCTCTCATACCAGACGGTCTGGCTGCAATTCAGGAATGGCGTGCCGCCAACTATCTCTGCCTTAATGCCAGTAAGACTGAGATCCTGGGACACCTGCTCCCTCTTTCCCTATCTGGCTGCCCACTCTGGGCCCTCTTCCCACTCCTTCCTGTGAGGCTGGGAACCTTGGTTCCATCTTCGACTCCACCCTCTCCTTCTCTCCTCACATTTCTGACATCTCTAAGAAATCAAACTACCAGCTGCATCTCCTCAGAGGTATTCTTCCTTTTCTCACTTTCCCCCAGAAGCTCATTGTCTCCATAGCTCTGGTCCTCTCTAGATTGCACTATTGCAACAGCCTCTTTCTAAATCTTCCTGCCTCTACTATTCGACCGTTACAACTTATCCAGAACAGGACTGCAAAACTTATGCTTGGCCTCAAGCCCAGGTATCGTATCTCTTCAGCACTGACATCTTTACACTGGCTCCCCGTGACTGCAATGATCAAGTTCAAGACCCTATGCATTGTTCAGAAGGCATTCTGGGCCTGAGGTTCATACGCTTCTCCACACAGAGAGTTGGAGGCAGATCTCTCTCCCTGGCGGGGGTCTCCCTCTGGAACAGCCTCCCTGTCTCTCTTTAACTTGAGCAGAACCACCTCTGGTTCTGGAAGCAATGCAAGACCTTCCTTTTCACCTCCGTTTTCTCTCCCTTGCTCTCCCCTGCTGATGTACGTGACTGCTGTGCTCACTGGTCGCATGGATACCCGCTGAACTCGGGCCAGGCTCCTGCAATACCAGTTGCCCTTGCACTGTCTTCGGGCTCCCCCAGCACTTAAGGGTCTGTTCCTACAACCCTGCAATCCCTTTACTCTGCACTTATGAGCCACCTGCTGGCTGCACTTATTGATTTACCTGCAGTTCTCCCTTCCCCTCACCCCCAGGCACTTCTCCCCTTCCCTCTTCCCCGCACTTGAGCTATTGGCATGACACAAGGTCTAGTAAGATCATGGTTTTGTACTCCCTTTGTTTCCCCCTCCTTGTCTTGTCGCGCCTAGCAACACTTGTGTACAGGACCATTATAAATACCATGCCATATCATATCATATGAATAGAGGCCCCACCCATTCTAACGCTGCTGCATGTAAAGGGCAGAGAAGAGAAAGGCGCATAGTTGTCTCCAGGGCCCCTTCCCATTGGTAGATACAGTCAGCAATGTCTCCCACTTGCCATCCGGGGGCAGGTGGGCCACGCTCAATCTGCTGTAAATCCTACTTATTTGGGGGGCACCATTGAATAAGTAATCATTGACGCTGTGGTGTTGGTTTTGTCTGGGATATCCTGGCTGAACCTGCAAGCACATTTGTTTTTTACTGCCCATGGTCCTGCTAATCCATACAGCCATCCCAACTCACTACTTGTACCTCCCAACCCAAAACATCCACCTGCCACTGATGTGTTTGAGCTAGCTATGTGCTTTTAAGGGGATGTGAATGATATTTCTAGTCTCCTGAAAGGTAACTGCTTGTAAAACAGCTTCGAGTGAAAAGAAATTGTCTTACTGAAAAGAGTACCTTCTAAAGTTTTATTTATAAGCAACATGCATGTCTTTGTACCTGTTCCTTGTACAGAATTCCTGTTAAAAAGACAGCACTGACAGAGCACAGATTCGGCTCATTTATAGACACCAAGCATAAAATGTCCATATACTAACTTCACTGGCCAGTTGTTGCAATCTTATGGTTACGTAGCATTATAGAAGTGCCTGTAAAATGCCAACCCCAATCTTTTAATATTTTCTTATTTAAGGCATATAGTAAATTACAAACATTTGCCAATCACAATCCTGAAGTTCTTTGACACGTGATATGATATGATAGTTCATTTATATGGTGCCTATACACAATGTGTTTCAAAGCGCTTCAAGGCAAGGGAGGGAACAAGGGAAAATACAATGACGTTCTTACAGGCCATGAACAGTAAGGATGTGAAATTAACTATCGTACTCTGCCTGATGGCATTTCAGATAGTGCAAGAGCTAAGACATAGATAAGGAAGGGAGGGGGAGAGTGGGAAGGAAATGGAAACAGACAGGCGACTACCGTACTAGGCCTTACAACATTTCTGGTAGAGCTGGAGAAAAACAAAAGGTGAGGGAGAGGGGTGCAGAAATGGCGGGGAGGAAGAAAACAAGCGACTATTGTACTAGGCCTAACGGCATTTCAGATAGTGCTGGGGGCGGGAGGGGGACAGGTAAGGGGAGGGAGGAGGAGACAGACAAGGTTGATATCATACTAGGTCCAGGGACAATTATGAAAGAGTAAGTGCATAGAAGAATGTGAGGAGAGGAGACAGGAAAAGGTAGAGATGGGGAGAACAGAGATTAAGCAGTCAAAAAGAGTGCAGAAGCAAGACAAGGTAGTGAATACAATAAGCAGAATTCAGTAGTGACGCATGATGTTACAAGCCAGGATACAAGATGAAGATGGGAACAGCATGAATCTGGGCCACCTTGAGTACAAGATGCAAAGGAAGTCCAGCATGAGAGTTGAGAACGGGTGGCACACCGTGAATCCATGAAGTCCATAAAGTCAAATCCAGCATTGGCCACAAGATGGTGATGGTGAAATCAGAATATCAGGACAGACTCCTGTAGAAGTAGGCTGGAGGTGGGGAGAGGAAGCAGGGTAGAAGAATCAAGCAAAACAGGCAACACCCCTGTGCGCGAAGGGAGAGGGACACAAGGGAACATCACAGGGGGACCAGAGGGGGTGGGCATGGCATGTGCGGACAGAGGGAGTAAACACATGTTGGTGCATGCTTACCTGCTGGCTGAGAACAGGTACGGGCCCTGGGTCCTCCTTCAAAATATTAATAACCTTCTGGGTATTACACTTCCTTAAATATTTTAGCACATAGCATCTCTAGGAACTTGACCAACGCTCGAGTCAGCCCCACGTTTGTCCCACCATAGAGAGCCTTCCACCATGCTTCCACTTCAACGCCACATTTTTTACTCAGTCGATTGTAGAGATGCAAGGTCTTGTAGGGTTAGCATCTCAACTCAGGGTAAAACAAAATGAAAATGTTCAGGGTTTCTGCTTGATCATTGTACAATCTGTATTTGTCAGATCCCTCAGTCAGGTTATATCTATATAAGATGGTCTTCGTGTTTAGTATTTTTAATTGGAATCTGAGGAACATATCTCTGTGGTTTGCACTCTGAAACCTTTTAGATGCGTGTACTTTAGCGTTAGTTCTGTAACTCCCCAGTCGTCCGCGCACAGTGTTCTTTTAACGAGTGTAGGATTTCATAGTAATATGTCAGACAATCCCAGATTTAGCAAGATTTAATTTTATATTTCTTGCCACGCATTCAAGGACCAATCTGGGATTGCAGCTTTGTTTGTCGATATGATCTTAAATTGCGGTAGACAAACTGGAGCCTTCAGTTTGCCGAAAAGTAGGGATTTCCAAACAACCTTAACTTGTAGCGATAGTAGGCCGATCTCATGTCTAATTACTGCAACTGGAATGACATTAGGTAGGCGCAGGATTAATCTCCAAAATCTGCCCTCCAGGCAGCCCCATATTTCCCATGGTAAGCCGAGACAGGCTTCTGCAGCATAAATGAGAGCTGGTGTCACTTTTTGATTATAAAAGTTTATTACTGGAAGGAGTGAGAACTTTCCATACTTCCGGCCATTTAAGATGTCCTGGGCTGTCAGTTGTTTAACTTTGCCTTCCAAGTAATCTTTCCACAGGCTTTCACATGCGCTTGCGGTAATCATTGCGCCCAGGTATTTTATAGACGGAACTGGTCGAATTCTATGCCGATTTAAGATCCAACTCGGTGTCTTTAATTTTCAACCTTTTCTGTTCTCCAAAATTAGGATTTCGGACTTGCTAGCATTTATTTGTAGTCCGTTTTGTTCGACATATTATTACAAGATGTCTAGTTACCTTTGCAGGCCCTGTCTAGGATAACTAGATCATCAGCATATAAAAGCCACCCTGTCATAAAGCCATTCATTTTTGGAGAGCACAAAGGTGAACGATCTATCACGTATTGCAAGCCAGCAATGAAAATGTTAAATAGCGCAGCAGCTAAAGGGCATCCTTGTTTCAAACCCTTAACAGTTAAGATGCTCTTTGACATGTGCCCTTCTTGTTCCAGTCATTTTCAGTGACATCCCCATGTAGAGGGCCTTAATGGCTGACAATCCGTTGGACATTCCATGGTTCTCATTTTCTTCCACAGACGATCTCCGGTGATACTGTCGAAAGCATGCTCCATGTCAATACATGCTAAATAGAGTTTGAGGTCCCCTTGTAGCGTCTTAATCTTCATCAGGCTTAATAGGAGGAGGTTTAGATTACAGCCTACCCCCTTGACGAAGCCCAGTTGCCGGGGATCGAGCACTCCAGAAGATTGTACTTATTCAATCGTTTCAGTAGGATCATAGCAAAGATCTTTCCTAAAGCATCTAGTAGGGCGATAGGGCGATACATTTTGCGATCTAACCGGTCACCCTTTTAAAAAATCAGAACTACCACAGATTGTTTCCAAGAGGCCGGGACCTGCCCCCTCGATATGATCCTTTTAAACAGAATCTCACAAATGTCCACCCAGGCTTCCATGGCAGCTTTTAACATAGGGGTTGTTAAGCCATCGGGGCCTGGCACTCGAGATCTGCTAGATTTCTTTATTATGGATAAAATTTCGTCTTTGTCTAAATTGATCTTCCATTGATCAACTTGATCAAGGCAGTGTACTTCTCCTTGGATGGACATGTTCTGGGAGCCCAAGGTTTGTAGCATTCTCTCAGCATCTTGTTGGTACATAGTTGCTCTATCTCAAGTGATCCAATTCCTATATGTTTGCTTCCGTTTCTTAATCAAAAAGCTTCTTATCACCATTGGTGCGACTTGAAGATCTTTGAGGTCTTTCCGAAGAAGACGCTTTTGTGCAGATACAACTCCAAAGCAATCCTAAGGTTTAAATTGGGGTTTATTACTCTTATGTTGTTCCCTAAATGCACACAGGACGCACTCCTACTCGACTCCTGATTCTTCAAGTTCTTGCCAGGACTAAGACTCATCCATTAATTGTGGAACCTCTTGTGGGCTAATACGCAGACTGTTACGTCCAGCTTCTAGTTCAACCTTTTGAGTCCACAGAGCATCTTTCGGTCTGCTAGACATGAGGCATGACAGGATGACAGGATTGTGGTCACTGGCTTCTGTGGGGTAGACTTAGATTTACAACTCACAACATCGTGTTGCTTGATACGAAGAAGCAATCTAGAGTTGCACATTGATCTTCATTATGCCAAGTTTTGGCACCTTCACAATCTTCTAACAAGTTTCCATTTAACATCAGAATGTGTCTAGTTTCAGTTTTATCAGACCATTGTTGGTATCAGAGTCTCTTGGATTTCAACCCTAAAATGTCACCCTTTGCATTTCTCTGGCTTAATTTTAGGCAATCAATATTCAAATCGCCACAGATTATCAGCAAGGGTTCCTTTGTGATTGAGTATTTTTTGTCAATCCAAGCCATCACAGTATCGACAAATTGTGGCATTTCTGAATATACAGGATTCCAGTAAAGACTGAAAATTACCAGGTGGTCTGGATTATTATTGGACTGGTGAAGTCTAATCATTATGATCTGGAGGAACGGATTTGGTTGTATCACACGTTCAAGAGTCAATAGACCAGCAGAAGGTCTGCCAGCTGTGCCTTTTATAGCTTTATTATGGTATGTTGAAAATCCATCCAAAAAGGGGGATTCCAGGAGCCATGATTCTTGTATAAATATAATCCCTAAATTGGCTACCACAGAGGGTAGACCCTAAAAAAGGTGGGCAAAACCAGAAGTATTCTAGGAACCGATCTCTAGGGTCCAGGGGTCTTCAATCATCTGGCCCTAGTCATGTTTGCTGGATATTAAAGCTCTAGCCAGCCAATCCCAAGACTGCTCCTTGTTTCGTATAGCAAGAACTTTTCTGGACTGGACCGCTCAGACTGATCAGGCAGTCGTTCCGTATGTTTTGATCTTGTGATGGTACTTCTATGAGCAGGCAGTTGCCCATTTGTTGATACTGCTCTCGGGGCGAAGGTGATTGGCTCAACTTATTTTAAATCAAAGAAGCAGAAGCCATATGCAGACAGACTGTTGTTTCTTCTTCATTTAAGAAATCTACAATTTTGATGCCATGCAAATGTATCACTCTGAGCTTCAGAACATGGTGAAGTAGAAGCATGATCGATCGGTTTAAGATCAGACCATGCTTGGCTCCCAACACTCGCTCTAGGATTACTGGATGGTTTCCCGATTTCCTAGCATGCAATCCTACAGGGGGGTATCTGAAAGTCATGGGAGTATCTGTGAATCCAATTGCCATTGCTCACTTTAGTAATTTTCTTAATGGATTTGGCGGTTAATGGATCTTGTCTTGAATGTTCAGTCAACCTTTCCATCAAAGTAGCGTGCTGCTGGGGTCCGGTCGCTGGCATAGATGCTTTTGCTCGTCTATCGGCCAGCGTGAGGAAGGGAGAGATAATGATGGGAGTAGGGATCATGCTGTCAGAGCTGCATACAGTATATTGCTTCTCTTGTGCTCCCGTTGCTTGGACCGCCTCATCACTGTCTCTGTTAGATTTTCAGACTATTTTTGGTTCTGCAACTGGGGATGGATGTCATAGCCATATCAGGTCTTGCTGGGATAGGTTTTAAATTTCTCACGAAGCTCATACTTGATGTTTTTGTGGAGTTTTGGGGGTTCCCCATGTTTTTTGTTTTCTTTGTCTGATTAGTATTAAACAATTTTACAATTGTGTGTACAGTCACCTGGGGTTGCAAGCTAAAGATTGCATAGTTAGATACATTTCCAGTTACTTGGATCCTTCAGTGCCAGGAGTGGTAATCACCTCCGCCTCTACGTTTTTTCAGTTGTCATTATCTGAAGGTTGTTCATATTCCGCAGATGCCGCCAGGTGTATTTGTGCAGAAGCAAATGTTTTCAGGAATATTCATGCATTGGGTTGACAAAACATTTGCGCTCTCATTGTCAGGACGATTAGTCGAGCTTGTACTTGTACAACCACCTTGAATATCATTACAAGGGTTGGTCGGTAACGGCAAAGCCTCCACACTCCACTCAGTAGGGGTCTCAACTATTGGGGACACATCTTACGGTTTTCGCTGTAGTACTAGATCATGTACCCCTCCTAGGAAGATTCATTTGTCTGTTCTTGCATCTTGAGCAAGTCCAATTAAAGATTTCAACACAGATCCTTCCAGTTCTTTATCTCTCATTCCTCTTTCCCACAATAATTCAATAGCCGCCTCTATATGGATTAGTTTGAATTCATTAGGGCAATTAAGGTTGGTTGATCTTTGTAGTTATCGCTCAAGTTCTCATAAAGCTTTAAACATGGCGCCCTGCGTTATTGAAACCACAGAGGTTATGCTGGTGTGTAATTCTGCAAATGGGGAGCTCTGAATTCTATTGGCTCTATCAGTTCAGGAGTGCAGAGGATTCCCTAAACGATCATTCCTAGTGGGGGCTTTCTTGCAATTTGAATCCAAGAGTGGCGCCCCGGTCGATTCCGGATCCGATTCTTCGTTAGTACTAGATGGCTGTAGAGGAATTACACGTGCATCGTCATGGGGTTCACTGCTGCGATGGGCTTTTGAAAAGGGTTTAGCCGCAAATGGTAAAAAAGTATCAAGACTGTTTTTTTACTTTGTTAATGTTGAAAGGGGAGCCACCAGAGCTAAAAGCCTCGTTTTTTTGTTTGTTGTAACGGTTCACTGTTTCTTAAAAGTTCAGCATCGGAGAGTGGGCTCCAACTCGATGTTGCTTGATTCTTGTTACTCATGACGACTTTTTTATGGCATATGCTGGTCAGTTCTGGTTTAGATTGCGATGGTTGCGAGAGATTCAGCGATTTAAAATGCTATCTCAAGTTCATTGGATCAGCGACAAGAGTTACTTCGGTTTTTGTTGTTAATTGCTTTGGTGGTAAAAGCAGTTCTCGTATTTTGCGCTAAGCTTTGTTGCATATGATCAACATTTGCAGTTAATGCCGGTACCTCAGATATCAAATTTAATCGCAGTAACTGCAATCTCACTCTCGCAAAGCTCCCTGTTAACGTCTATGCATGTTGATTTTAAATCGAGCATACTTGTGTGTGCACTTACGGTGGTATAGAGCTAATTACCCAGTCTTTACCAGAAGTTAAACAGGGATTTATCGTTTCCACCTTCAGTGGAACAGAAGGGTGCTTGCACATTATACCTGAAGCAGCAGGAGGTAGTTCACAAGTCTCAACATTCTCCTCTCGAACCAAACTTCACCAGAAATGCTTGGCGGGGGTAATACTCTGGACGGCACGGATATCATGTCACTAGAAAAGGTGGCTGCAGCCATGGCAGGATCTGTCAGATCTGGTCTCGCTGAAGTAACTGCCGTGCTTGACTCCGAGTCCTCTGTAAGCATCCGGCTGGCAGGGGCTCCATCAGCTACCCCTATAGCTAACACTCAGCCAACACTCTGCGCCGCGCAGCATCGGGAGAGGTGAGTGGGAGTGGGGAAGCTCTGCCTTCTCGAAGCAGACACTGGAAACAGACTGGAGGCGAGTACCAACAACAGAGTAGTAGCAGAGTAACATGGTCTCAGTAGCTCCAACACTCCGCTAACACTCCGTTGACCCCTATGCCTACAAAATAGCCACAATTGTTGGCTTTGCCAATGCTTTTTAACTGAATGTCCTGTGCCTGGGCAAATGTATTCCTGTCCGGTTTTTACATGGCTTCATTTTTTAGTCATTTTCTTTCAAATCATGTGTACTGAGTATGTATTCACAATATTCCTGGTTTGCGCCATGTAACTATGAAAAATAATTACATGCAAAAGTTGGGATTAGTTTATGGAGAAGCCGGGAAGAAGTGAGGTCCACTTCATTACTGAAGGGCATTTCATGGACAAAGAAGCATTTTGTGGACAATTGAGGGGCATTTATGGACCAGTGCAAGCATTTCATGGACATTTTGACCATATCATTGCAGTGATATCAAGTGCAACGGAATTTCATGGGTAGGTTGTGACCATACAATTACAAAGGATGAGCGTTTCCGGGGCAGGTGTGGGGTGTTGGATGGACAAATAAGATTCTGTGGGCAAGTCAAGGGCGTTTAATTGGGTTTTCAAGGGCAAGTGAAGTCAAACGGGCCACTGTTCTGTTGTTCCTGCTATATTGTGATGGGATGGGCTTCCGAGAGCATGTTTTCACTGGATGAGTAGCTCCTTCGGGGAATTCACAGGGAATGCTCACCATCAAGACTCCAGCAGTTCCATTTGTATTCAAAGAGCTTCCTATAGCTAAAGGGCACCAAAGGGGTGAATAGCCCAATTGGCCCCACTCAGGGTCACCAACGCACCTTTCCTCCATGCAAATAAACACTGGTCAATTGGCACAAGGGTGACCCTTGTGAGCAGTAGCACCACGACAAGGTTTGACCATCTGCTACTGGACATTCACACCATTCACAACACATTCATCAGGGATGCCTCGCAGACGTCCCATACACTGAATGCCAGGGCCTGACTGCAATGCAGAGCTCTTGGCTATAATCTACCCGACACACAACTACTAGAATCTCAAGACCACTGATTGCATCAGAGAAAGAAAAGAGCCGTCTGAAGCAGACATCCTGCTGGATTCTGAGTGAATCAAGATGCAGTCACTCCTCATTCGCACCACGCATGGCCCATGGTAAGTCCACCATCCACACACTGCGCATAAGAGCCCTATGATGCTGTGTAGCTTGTGCAGGCCAGTGAATGGCGCACACATGCCCTAGTGGCATGGTAACGCCGACCACAGTGCAGCGTCAGGGGGAGGGTTCCAGAGGGTGAAACAGGGAAGTCAGGAGCAGCGCTGGGAGCTATGCCGATGGTCCATTCTGCCCCTCTATACACAGCCTGCCTCAAAATCAGTCTGTGTATAATGCGTGAAGTCAGGGCCTTAACAGCTCCACCTCTGTCCACCTCCCCCATCAGCCCCATACACAGAGGCCACTCCGTGGAGACGTTGTTGCTTTACCTCAATGTTTAAGCCCGGCGCTTGTTCTTCTTCTTGCTGATAGATTTTCATCCATCAGCAGTGGTTTTTGGATACCGAGTCTTGAGTCTCATTACTCCATATTCTCGGTTTGAGTATGTAGCTGTGGGTTTGTAATCTTCTTGGTCTGTGTGGTCTTGTCACAGTAGGGCTGGTTTCACAGGGTCTTCGCAGTGATGGGCCGCTGGTAGCAGTCGAAGGGGGTTATCAAGGCTATATAGGCCAGCAGCCGGTGACGTCACAAGAGAGGGTGAGTGACACAGCCACTAGTGTCATAAGAGACTAGTGGGGTCAGAGGTGAGCAGTGGGGGCAAGATGAGGAGGCATGTCTCGGACACCTTGGGCGAGGGAAGATGATTTTGACAGGGGTCACTCTGGAACCTCAGACAGCGAGTCCACACCTTTTCACCATTCCCTTAGAATTCCTGACAGAGTCTGACCTCTGAGCTGCACCAGAAGTCGCTCGGACACTAAACTATCTCCTGACGTGTCTTACACCGTCATCTTTTTTGTACACCTCTCCCCATGCCTAAAATATTTTTTTTATTTTTATTTTTTATTTTATTTAAACAGATTGTGTGGTTTCCTTATTTGAAACCTTTAACCTGAGCATGTCCGTTCTTTCATCATGATTCTTCGTTTGGTATACAGTATCTTAGTAGCAGTGCTTGGTAGCATCTTATTAGTCCTGGGTTGTGTTGTTGATCTCCTCTGGTTTCTTAAGGATTAAAATCACTAATTTTATGAGTGCTAATGTCGTTTTCATTTTTTCTCCTTCTACAAGAGTCCTCCACCACTCATCGACATTTCTTGTCGTGTAGCTTCTAAGGATGTCCCCCAAGCACTGCTCTCGCTCTTTCCTTAAACCGGTACACTGTAGTATGAGGTGTTTCAGAGATTCTATCTCTCCTTTTTTTTTGCACATTCTGCAGCTTTCCCTGATGTCCAGCCTTTTTCTTCTTTGTAATATTTCTCCTGTTGGTAAAATGTTCAATCTGAATCTCAGGAAAAGGTCTCGGAAGAACCAATTGGGGAATAAAGTCAGATAGCTCGGGATCTTATTCAGTTTTCGTGGCTGGGCCCAGAAGTCTTCGTAACCTTTATATTTACAGTTATCTTCTTGGGTTTCGATCCAATCTGCCATGTATAGTTTCTTTTTAGTTTTGTCTGGGTTAATCCATAAGTCATCCTCTGACTCGCTGAGGTTCACTAGGATCCCTCGACATGGCTTTTGCCAGTCTGTTAGGATTACATCGGATTGATCTTTTAGGGCTTTTTTCAACACCCCAAATCCACCCGTAGTGTTTTCCTCAAGACATTTCCGATAGAAACTTAGTGTTTTCCATACCACTATTGTTTTGAGTGATGTCAGAGCCAGCTCTCTTCTTATCTGCTGTATTGGGGCTGATTTAGGCAGCTGTAAAGCTTTCCTCCAAAACAGACCCTCCAGGATTGACCATGTTTGAGCTTGTAAGGGGATTGGTGATTCTACCCCATATGTTAGTAATGGCACCACTTTCATCCTACAAAAGGCTATTAGAGGTGATAAGGTAAATCTGCAGTATCTTTTACGCAGAATTCTCCATTGGGCAGCTAGATTGGTTGCTTTTCTTTTTAGCCCAGCTATTCTTGGCGTATTGTTCTTCGTGTTGTCTATACAGACTCCTAAGTACGTGAATGCTTCGACTTCCAGGATTTTTTTGTTTCTCAGAGACCATCCTAGTTTTTTCCCTCTGGCTTTATTACCTCCTGGGCCTAACTTCAGAATTCTTGATTTTTCTGGGTTTATAACCAGGTCATTTGAGTCCACATACGACTGTAATGATGTAAACTGTCTTTGCAAGCCGATTTGGGTTTGGTCCATCAGGACGATATCGTCTGCGTAAAGAAGTCTCCCAATCGGCGTTCCTGCTATTTTTGGTGGAAAGCAGCGGGTGGACTCAAATGAATCTTCCAGATCTGACGTGAACAGGTTGTACAGTTCCGGTGCCAGCGGGCATCCTTGCTTTAAGCCCATTTTTATCTGAATTTCGTCTGTTAGTGTACCCGCTGTATCCAGTCTGACTCTGATGCTTGTGTCCGTGTACAAGTCCTTGATGTTCTCCACCAGTGACTGAGGACATTCCCAGTTTTCCATTTTCTTCCATAGTTTGGCTCTTTTTATGGTGTCGAAAGCTTTCGACAAGTCTACAAACGCAATGTAGATTCCTTGGTTTTTGTTCCTTTGTGTTCTGGCTTTCAATAAGTTAATCAGGAAAATGTTGAGTGCTGTGCCTCTCCCCTTCACAAAACCCGATTGCCAAGGATCACGACGTCCACTTTGCTGTACCCAGTGGTTTAATGCTTTCAATAGTGTGGACGCAAAGACCTTCCCCACCACGTCCAGTAATGCAATCGGTCTGTAGTTGTCTGCTGATGTTCTGAGACCCTTTTTGAAAATGGGTACCACTACTGCCTTTCGCCAGGAATCCGGGATTTTTTCTGTTGTTAATATGTAGTTGAATAGAAGTTGAAGGAATTTGGCCCATTCACCTATGTTGCTTTTCAGTATTACATTTGTGAGCCCGTCGGGCCCTGGGGCTCTCGAGTCTTTCAATTTTTTCAGGATGTTTTCTATTTCCTCAATACTGATATCTATTACTGCCTCATTTTTGTTTGTCATTGATTTCCGCTTTGGGTCGATGTAAATTTCCCCTTGCAGCTGTGTATAATACTTAACCCATGATGAAGCACTTATTGGGTTCATTTGACTTATTGCTTGAGGCTTCTCCGCTTCGTTGATAATTGCCCAAATTTCAGCTGTGTTTTTAGATCTTATTTTCCCCAACATTCTTTCTGCGTCCTGGTTTAGCAATGTCTTCTTGTGTAAGTGTAACCAGTTTCTGTACTTTTGTTTTAACTTATGTATCTCTTTACTCCAGTTGTCGTGTTTGGTCTTTTTTAGTCGTCTAATATCTCTCCTTAATGCTTTTTTCCTTTCTTGTATGCGACTGTCATACTGATGTTGGTGAGTCGTTGTTTGATGGTTACTTCCAAGCTTCCTTTCTGTAACAAATGCTCTGAAAAGCGGGGTATAGTCAATCCTTTTTTGGCTTTGTTCATTTTCAAGCGTCGAGATCATTTGTTTTAGGTTATGGTTTAGTTCTCTTGTTTTCTCTGGTCTGATCCTTAATTTAATACCCCTTTGGTCTATGACCACCTTCTGGTTGTAGGTTCCAATCTTGTTATTGCTTATGTTTTTGCACGTCAGTTTTAACAGATTGTGGTCACTTTCTACTGTTGGGATTACTTTCAAATGGCCTCATTACGACCCTGGCGGTAAGGGGTTAACGCCAGCGTTAGCTGCGCCGACCCCTTACCGTCAATTACGAGGTCCCTTAGCGCCATGGCGCTTTTAACACCTGCTTTTAGCAGGTGTTAAAATCCATGGCGCTAAGGGACCATGGAGTTAATTACGCCACCGTAATTTACGGTGGCGTAATTAACGCCTTCCCCACTCCCATTATGCCCTATGGGGCAAAAATGGGAATGGGGAAGGGTAAATGGGGATTGGGGACTTACCGCCCCGCCGACCTCGGAATGGGGCGGTAAGTCCGCCAACCACCATGGCGTAAACGTAGTTTACGCCATGGTGGTAAAGTCACGGCCCAGGCGGTAACTTACCGCCTGGGTCGTAATGAGGCCCAAAGTCTGGATGGTATCTGACAAGTTGCTTGAAATGCAAATGTAATCCAGGATCTCTACTGATTGTGTTCCCTTCCAAGTAGGTTTTGCTGGTTGGTCCCCCTTCACCTTTCCATTCAGAACGACACAGTCCCTTGATTGTACCATACGATTCCACATTGTTCCTCTTTTTTCCTTTGCTGAGGCAGTTGTTGTATCATATTCGGGTTGGTTGTCCTTGTTCAGGCATGAACAATTTAGATCTCCTGCCAATATGAATATTGGATCAGTCCATTTTTCTCTTTGTTCATCAATTAGTTCTGCTATTTTATCTGGTAGGTTTTCGTTTGATAAATTTGCTGGGTTCCAGTATATGTTGAACAATATTAGTATTTTACTGGCTTTTTTGTCCAGCTGTAACACTACCATCTGGATGAATAAATTTGGGTTTGACTCCTCCAGGACTTGCCAATCCAGATCGGTTTTGATGGCTATAAGTAGGCCTGACATGGGTCTGACTTTTTGACCTTTGACCGCTGGATTTAGCAGAACCACGTAACCTTCCAGTGTCGGTGGTTGCAACAGCCATGTTTCTTGTAGGCACAACACACTAAAGGTCTCTTTTTGAAGCGCTCCCTTAGTAAAAAAGGTTGGTAGAGCCTCTAGTGTTCCAACTTCCCAGGCTCCATGAACCCACACTTTTTACTGTTTTATGTTATTGGGTGTTTGTTTTGTCATCAATCATGTTTCTTCAACCATTTCCACCTTGCCGCTTCGTTTTCTTCTCCTTGATGTTGACTTCTATTGTTATGCCTAAAATATCTGTTCCTCCATCTCTGCCCATCTCATTCTTGCTGTTTCCGACACTTGTCGCTTTCATCTTCAGGTGCCGAACCCACATGGTTTTCATCCCTTGTCTCATCCACGCTGCGGCTCTAGCCTCTGAATTGGTCGCTGCCTGTGCTATTTAACTCGCGTTTCGCTCCCCTTGTCTACGTTTCCCCACTGTCCATCTGCTTTTTAGTTTATGCTATTGCATTAGAGTACAGATCGGGAGGAATGGCATAAGATGAGGGACACACAGCTTGTAGGTGTTTGGTTATATGCACATGGACATGCTAACCCCTCTGACCATTCTAACCCAGTTCCAGATCACGCCCCCCCAACCCCCAAGCCTCCTAACACCTCCTTAAGTGCCTGCCAGTGCTTTTTCAAAGCAGTCTTCTGAGCGTTAATGACAACTGGAGCTGTAACCCAGCTTCTGGGATAATACACGTGTCTTAAACAGGTCTGCCTTCAGCCACTCGATTTGTAAGCACTATGCTTGCCTTTCACTGAAGTCCTGTCAAAAGCAAGCATTGGCAAAGCCAACAGTTTTGGCTTTTGTATAAGTATTAGTCACTTGCCAGGTGCTGCTGTTAGATGCCCAGGTACTCGCACCAGTTTGCACTTGCTAGCATCAATGGCCAGTTAATAGCCAGTCAATACCACTATGGCAGTTCCTGGCAAGTGCCTTTCCCATGCCTACACAAAAGCCCAAACTGATGGCATTGCCAATGCTTGCTTTGTAAACCCACACAACACAAACAGGCATTGACAAAGCCAATAGTTTGAAATGTATTGCATTTTGCATTTATAGGTAAGAATGCAGTAAATACTTGGGCTCTACGTACCCTGTAACTCCAAACATGTCTGCAAGTTGCTGTTTGCAAGCACATAACATTAGTTATATACTAAGTAGAAAGACTTCACTGTGGTGTATGAGCCTTTTAACATGATTTCTTACTAATGTTATGTGTTAGCAAACACTAACTTGCAGACATGTGTGGAACTTTTAAAGTAAGTATGGTGATGTCTGGGGCTAGCTGGAGTGGTGGAGCATGGTTGAGTTGGGATGGGAGGGAGCTGATCTCATTGCATAGGAGGCAGAGGTGGGCATGGTAGGCATGTATGGGCTAGGGTTCAGTGGTTGTTGGGGAGAATGCATGGCATTTCTAATGTGATGCTAAAGGCATATAAACATGAGTGGTCCATATTCATAGCAAAGTTGTTTGCTAGAATTGCGGAAAAAAGAACATTACCATCTTCATGGACTGAGGTGATAATAGTGCCGATTTTCAAGAAGGGCAATCGGGCTGATCCGGCCAACTATCGCCCGATTGCCCTCTTGGACACAATTGGAAAGATAATGGCTATCTTCCTCCAACAAAAATTAACAGCTTGGGCTAATAACAACAGAATCTCAGATTATCGACAGACAGGTTTTACAAAAGGAGTCGGGACTGAGATCAACCTGACTATGATTAATTTGCTGAAATTAGAAGCCCTAGAGAAGGGATCTAATCTCTTTTTCGCTTTCATGGATATCCAACAGGCCTTTGATACCATAAATCGCAAGTTGCTATGGAGAAAACTCACAAATTGGGAGTGTCCGGAAAATATACTGCAACCAATAAAGGCATTCCATTTAAAAACATCAATTTGGATCAGGATCAATGGAAAGGGAGACTTATCGGAAGTGATAGACACGACTTAAGGGGTTAAACAAGGATGCCCTTTGGCCGCTACTCTATTTAAGCTGTTTATCGCCGATATCCCAAACGCTTTAGCAAATGTAAAGTGCTTTTTTCCAAAAATTAATGGACACCATTAATGCGCAACATATGCCGATGATCTTGTCCTGATTGACTCTACACAAATAGGGCTACAGCGATTGCTATCAGGATTGCAAAGCTAAATGGTGGAAAACGAACTGAGAATAAATGTCAAAAGGACAAAAATTATTAAGTTCGGCACAGCAAAAGGAAAATTGATGGAACAGGTGGAAAATTGATAACGAAGTAATGAAGAAGTAACTGAAATTCGTTATCTGGGAGTATTGGTCAATAGTTCGATTCGAGAATGGAGCGAGGTGCAGGACCTATTTCAGTGGATGAAAACGTTTTCCCTACAAGGTGCAAGAATTCACACTCTATTCAGAAAATTTAGCCTAACTCCAGTTCGTCAGTTTTATTTGCAGAAATAATCCCTGGCATCACCTTTGGAGCTGAAACAGGATGGAACTTAGACTATAAAACTTAGACTATAAAATCTGGGCACAACTAGAGGGAATCTATTGGCGGCGTGTATTAAGACTACCAAATTACATATTGACAATCATCATCAGACATGAACTTGCACTGGACGAGTTATATGGATTTGTGGTCTGGAAATCACTAGCGCTACTACGAAAAATGTTAATCGTCAGTCCGGAACCAGCCTATAAAATACCTTCACCTACTGGTATTTGTCCTTATGCTCGTTTACTTAAGACTTGGACGCAAAAGCTAAAGGAAATCTTGCTAGCAACAGATATCCAGATGGCCACTTAGGCCAGCCTCAAATTGCAAAAAAGAAGTTAAAACAGAGGTCTTGGATCCAAAATTTGTCAAAATATAATAATCTGCCGACTGCTTTAGAGCTTGGGCCTACAATGAACCGAGTGGAAACTATGCCACAGTACTTGCTACAATTCCCGTCTCGTCATCATCGCAATGGTTTTCTAAGATTGCGTTTGAATGCATACAAAACAAAGCAAATGTTGGTGGTGCGACATATAGAAAACGCAAAGGACAATGTATGTAGATTCTGCATGGAAAGTACTGAATCACTTAAACATCTAATAACAGAATGTACTGCATTAAAAGATCAAATGTCAATCCACTTGAGTCAATTTGCACCAGCGGGTGATAACATGGATGAGTGGTGGCTCCGGATTCTACGTGGAAGCTCTGTGCACCTAATTTGCTCAGTAATAAACTTTGACAGAATCTTGGAGTGAATCGAAATGAAGCTACTTTTTCCCCGCTAAATTAATTCATGATTTAAGCATTTCGGACTATAATGAAAATTCTATTTTTCAATCTTGCGACATAAGTTGTTAAATAGGAGATTTAATGAAATGAAAAGGATATTGTTGTGATAAAGTTTGAAATAAACTAAACGTTACAATAAAAAAAATAAAAAAATGAAAATTAGCAAAACATAATGTCGAATTAACCACACTGAAGTAAATACGATCTAAAAGTGTCACGGAATACAGAATAAACAGAGATAGAACGAAGAGAAAGAGGAAGAACATTCCAGTGCAAGGGAGCCAGCCGGGAGAATGAGCAAAAACGTGCCTGTGCACAAGGAGGACGAGGGACAGCAAGAATAAATTGTGAACTGGAACAAAGCGAGCGAGAAGGGGTACAGAATGAAACTAGGAAAGAAAGGTAATCAGGACCCAGGCCATACATAGATTTAAAGACAAGGCATAAGAAATTAAATTTAATGCAAGACTGGAATGAAAGCCAGCCTAGAGACGAAAAAGAAGAAGAAATAGAGTCACGGAGAGTAGATGACAGAGTAGGTGAATGTAAGCGTTAAAGACAGATTTAAGAGCAGCTATAGTCAAGTAAGAGGGAGACAAAAAGCGCTGAGGAGCATTAGAAAAGATAAGACAAAATTAGCGAAGTGATCAGGAGTTTGGTGGCTTCAAAAATCAAGAATGAGCCTTCCAGATATTATATAAGTGAAAACGACGAGCTTGTGAAGTTAGGGATATTTGAATGAGAGATCAGAGTCAAAGTAAAGTCTAAGATTACGAGCAGTAAAGGAAATAGATAGTCGAGAAGGAGAAAATGAGATTAAGGAGGGAGGGTGAAAAGGGGGTATTGTGCTAGCAGGAAAGTAGAGTACTTCAGTTTCAGTAGGTTTGAGAACCAAAAAGTGAGCCAACATCCAAGAGACAAGTAGAACGTTTGCTGTGAATATCGGAAGAAAAAGATGAGAAGGGTGTATATAAATAAACAAGGTGGGTGGGTGGCAGAGTTGTGAATTTGTGTGGGCACGTGGTGGACATCAGAGATATGAGGGTTGAGGTTGGCCATTCAGGCACATGGAGGGTGACATTGAGGTACGGAGGGAGTGGTTAGGTCTGGTGGGTTCATGAGGCAGGAAGGGGTTATGTAAACATGAAGCAAATCTAAATGGACAGGTTGTGTTTAGCAAATTAACCAATTGTACTGTTGGTCGCTCGTGTTGCAGACAAATGCAAGGGAATGTGCCATAAACATGCTGCACGCACAATAAATAATATGCAAATCTGATCGTAGAGAGAACCCATGATACCTGCATATGTAGCCAGTCACTTGCACCACTAATAAGACTGTTCAGAATTCTACTTCCAATACAACCCCTGAAGTAAGGACACAGCCCTGAAAGGACTTGTGTCCTTGGTTGGGCTCAAACCATTAACCTTTCTATATATGGCCAAACATGCAGAATATTGCTCCACACCCTTTTAAGTAGCAGGCGTAACCCACATACATATATCACCCATCTAAGGCACATCAGACTCTGCATCCTTGGCAGCAAGCGCATGAACCCATTGAGCTATCTTGCCTAGCTACAGTACACCTCACAGGTACATTAATGATAATAAATGTACATCCTGAAAACTTTTTGAGAGGCTCTAATCTTAAAGATATTTTCCAAATCACTCTGTGGCTGCATCCCCTTCCCTATTTATTGGAAGCATACTAGTATTGGAAGACACAGTGCATATGGCAGTTTCTAGTTCCTTGGTTACAGGGATGGCCCTGTCTCCAGGTCTCTGTTATGGGGACGTCCGTCTCAAGTTCCCTAGTTACATGAATGGCCCTGCCACCCGTTCCCTGGTTACAGGGTGTTTTGCTTTCGCGGTCACGCACAGGGGGCCTTAGACTCCCACACCTTCTTGCAGGGACCCAACAAAAAGTTCTTCAACTCAGGGAGGCAATACATCACACCTAGACCACTGGTTAGAAATAAATAAATGGCTTGTTATCGGCCCTTTATTCACACATAATACTCATACACCGAACTAAAACATAGCATATAGTCGATTATACATGACCATAGAAAAAGAGCTTCACAATTAGTATGGTTGCAGAAGACACCTTTATCTAGGCCACCACAACACTGCTGAGTCCCAGAGCAGGTAGGCAGAGAGATCACTCATGCTAACGGGGTCTGGAGCGGAGCGTCCACCCTCTCATCGAGACTGCATCACCCGGTTCCAATTCTCTCTGTCTTTCCTGAGGAATACCTCTATTCTTTATGGGGTAATCCCTGCCTCTTCATGGTTACCAGACTGCCCTCGGCCGAAAAGCAGACAGCAAGCATCGGGAGCAAAGAGTGGAAAGATCCAGCTAGAAGTGGAAAAACCCAGCTTCTCTCCCTTGCCTTCATTCTCAGCGCCCCTTATCACTGTACCTGCAAAGCTCTGACTCCCTTCTTGGCTCGTCCTTCAGCGGACAATACAACAACTATCCTCCACAGTTAGCTCATCTGACATCATTATGTGACCTTGCACCACTGCAGAATTCACATTTCCTTACTGAGCCAACGAAAACATAGGCTTTCATTGCATAATGGAGGTGAATGTTCAAAATGGCCACGCACCGGCGCCATATTGTTTGGCTCATTTTCTCACACGTACTACACATGGACAGCCCTGTGTGGTGACAGGGTGGTCCCCGACCTCCATTTCCCTGGTTATGGAATTCAGTCTAGTTTTGAGATGGATGCAGTTTCCTCACTTGCTCGCACAACTTATCCTATCTAAAACAACCACAGCCTCCTGTATGGCAGCGAAAAACGAATTTCTATACAACCTGATCAATAACAATCTGTATGCTATCTGACTGGGCTTTGAAGACTTTGCAACAATTAAATAAGAACGTTCCACATTTATGAGGTTAACGAGCTGACTTTGCTTACGATGCATGTACCGCAGGAACATTAAATAAATAAGCAGGTCACAACTCTATTGTTTCCACAACAACGCAGCATCCAACTTAAAATTTAACTTATTTTCCTTCTTTATTGTCAGACTAGAAATACAGCTTGCAGTTACAGAGGCGGTGATAGTTGTAGGTTCCAATTTAAAATTAAATTTGTTATTTGTGCAAAACAAACCCACTCCCTATGCAGGATGACACAACAGACCCTCTTGGTGGCGTTAGAAGCATTTTCGACAGAGGACAATAAAATATCAAGTTTTCTATGAGAAGGCTCTCTAGCTGAAAATGGGGAGGGGAGTGAGACTGCACGCATTCAATGGGACCAGTGTCTACTGCTGTCGCCCAGCAGTGGTGGTATTATTCCAAAAGTACAGATTAATCTGGCTATGGTTTTATTTTGTTACAATTTTAGGTATGTTTGTAAGCTTAAAACCAAAAATGTAAAGCACAGGGTTGCTCCCTCCCTTTTAGAACCTGGCCCGGCTGCATTAAAAGTACCGCTTTTAAACATTGTGCCATTAGAAGCCTTGAGTGTTGCTACCAGAGACGGCTGGGATACATACAGCAGGGCTTTTTCTGGCACCGATAGCGACAGGAAGGAGGATTGCAAGAAGAAGAGAACGTTCATGTCGGGAGAGGGGGCCAGGGCACGAAACCTGGTTGGAGGCGTAAACATAAATAGATGGTGCATTGCGGGGGAGTAGCTACAGCCAGAGGGAAAAGGCGCATGCTGTTCTTGGGACACAGTTGTTAGGCAGAATCCCGTGCAGTGCCCTTAGGCACCACTACACATGATTAAGACCACAGGTGGCAATACAAGTTTTACCTGTGATACAAGCCTGTACTACTAAGTTATAGTGGTAGCAGTAGCGGAGCAGCCAGGCTTAACTCTAAGAGTATATGAGCAGTAGCAGAGATTACACCAAGGGACCACAATTACTGTGACTCAAGCAAACACTGACTCGAGGTTTCAAATAAAAAATATAAGTACATTTATTTTTAAACCATTCGTTATAAACACAACACTTCTATTAAACTTAAATAAAAACCACACGTTAAATATGCTATAACTAACCAATTCACTTTGTACAGTAAGTCTCAAGGTAGGTACCCTGTGTTGAATGCACCAGTGTTACGAACAAAACATGTTACCGCAAATACAATTGCGATCACTTTTTGACAGTTCGGTCTACTAACTAAACGCGTATCCGTGACATGAAATGCTACCAGGGTAAAAACACACTTAGCACTTGAGATACCCAGAGGGAGTTGGAGGCAAAAATCACAGGCAATATTTTGGTTAGGCAGGCAGAATCAAGAAACACTCAAAGAGAGGAGTTCAAAAGTCAAAAGGCCGGAGCCAGGGTTGAGAGACACCGGGGCCTGTTGCAGAGGATCACACAGTGAGATAGTTTGAGATTCAACGTAGCCAAAAGTACTTCGATATTGTCAATGTTCGGAAGCAAAAGTTATAAGAAGGAGGGAAGACAAGGGCAAAACTTGGAAATAAAGAAAAGGGATTCACCCAGTTTCCTCAAGCAGAACACAGTACCTTGTTCCAACTGTGCAGCTGGTGCCCTGGCAGTTGTTACTAGTGGTTTCCCGCAGACCCACGATTCCTGGAGCTTCGTCGTGAAGGGGGTCTGCACCACACAGGGATGAGGCCGGCAGCAGCGACACGGAATAAAAGTTGCGCTCCTTAAAAACAGGAGAGGCTCTTCAGGTGGCTATCCGGACCACTACAGCTATATGCAGCGATTTCGACCAATGAAGAGGATCCTCTAGCTGTGGAAGATGAGCTGGTTATCCCCACCAAGCTCAAGGGAAGACCACTCCGGACTGGATCTTCTCTGAGTCGTTGGAGGTAGATAGCTCAGGACTGCAGCAGGGCTTCACCGGGACGGGGTAGTTGCATCAGCCGTCGATCTCTGCTTCTCGTCGGTTCCTTGTAGTTCCAGTGGCGACTCTCTGACTTCTAGCCCGAGAGACCTGCCTTTTATGCGCAAAACCCCCAATTCACACAGCCTGGCTGTCAATCACTCAGCAGGGGGGTTGTCCAGCCCGGACAACCACCTTAACCAATCATGACAAAGTGTGACTTGGGTTTCCTAGGATACCCTGTGAAGGGGTGACTACACCCCTCCCTCACATTCAGCCCACATAGACACCCAGGCGCCTTGAGGAGGGCTTCTAGGTAGAAGCCCGCCAAAAGACAGCGAACAAAGGTGGCAAACCTGGTTTGCCACGCAAAGCAAAACACAAGAAGGAGATTAACAAAAAGAAATGGTGAATAAACCACACCGGAGCCAAAAGAAAAAGGATTTGGTCAAGCGGGTTTAAGTTTCTAGGCTAACACAATAGCCTACAATATTACCACGGTTATATAAATAACCACGGTAGAAAGTTAGGGTAGATACCACTGCCACCAGCCATGTCTAAATGTTAAAAGATCGAAACAATGCTCTAGGAGGTACAGGTAAAAAGGGATACAAATTATGGGTGTACTGGACCTGTGGTAGATTGACTATGTAAAGTTAATGGTAACTTTACCCTTTTCTGGGGGACAGTAGTCGCCTCAGAAATGGAGACGGTGGGAGGCTGAACGACAACCCCGTGCCACACACAAAGAAGGGGGCTACTGAAGTGGTGTACTTCAGAGCTCACAATCACAAAAACAGGTGAAAACACATAGCAAAACACATGTAAGAGTGGGGGAAAAGCTCTCTCTCTTACCAAGTGGAAAAAAATAAACTCCAGAAGTCCAGCAAAGCTGCTGGGGGACTCACTAGGTGAGGGAAATTAGCCATAGATGAGAATTCTCCCTAACAGTTGTGTGCTGGAAGAGAGGGTGAAATGCAGCTGATGAGGAAGAGAGATATCAAGCACACAGTCCTGATCTACAATAGCAACGAGGGACAAGCGATTGCTGCACGGGCCACAACGGAGGCTCCACGATTCAGTAAAAGAAAATGGCTACCTTACCGAAAAAAGCACATACTGCAGACCCAATGAAATCACAGTGACATCATTAACATACTACCACTGGACCAAACCCCCACAAATCAGTACATTGAATGTAACTATAACAGAAGCTTGTTTATTTTTACTACAACATACATTTAAATATGTAACATAACTTAAAAGCTGTAGGAAATATTTTTTAAAGCATCAATCAAGTCAAATAACTTTTAATTAACATTAACATATGGCGGCCCCCATTTTGGAAGTAAAAATGGCTGACAAATTCAGCACACAATAAACATGCAGGTAAAGAGTGCAAAAGGGGTTTTATTTTGGGTGGAGATGGGTGGGAATGGGAGGATAATCATATATATTTGACTTAGAGATGGGCGTTAAATGGCTGGACACATTGCCAAATAACACAAATCCAAAAGCATTACAGAACCTTATTCAAAGCCCCTATTAGAAGCTCTTATGTTAAAGCTCTTATTTTAATGACAAGAGCTCCGGCTTAAAGGTAGCGCTTTCAGTACCCCCTAATAGCCAAAACTAATAACATCTTACCCCCTACGTTTTCAGAGAAGTACCTATTGGCTTTGTCAATGCTTGTCTCAATATATCACTTTTGCAGCTACCTCCCTGAAACATGAGTGTGACAGGGGTTCAGATTACGCTGCCAGGGACAGCTGGACCAGCAGCTCCAGCTATTTGTAGACAGCGTTCATTGAAGTCCGAGGCATTATCAGGAGCTGCTGCTCGGCAGCGAGCTGCTTGCAGACTAGAGGGCAGCAAATGTCTACAGCTACACACTTAGCAAGACGTTGTTTGCGTTGCCTGTCAGGCCTTGTTTTGTGCACTAACTTGAGCTTTTGTCTCATGAAAATGTAAGAGTTTAACGCTTTGAATGATATTTATTACTGCTCCCCACATATTGAAATATGAAATATGATTGCACGTGCCAGAAACTATTTTACTGGTGGTTAGTCCTGTTGAACTATCATAAGACTATGAAAAGGTTACTATTTGGAGTATAAGTACAACTCCTTCCAATACAGATAGTTTTATATTTTGCTATTGTGGTCCCTCGAGTACTTTGTGCATAATGACACCTGCCCAAAAATCTAACATTACCACTACTGAATTCCCTCTAAAGGGGTGGGGTAGAAATAAACGACACAAATTAAGGTGAGATGCCTGATCGACATTTGTGTGCTAAAGCTTATCGATATGAGTGATACCCTTACTTCATAAATGTCAAGTTTTCCACTGCTCCGTCAAAACCCGACCCCTTTGCCGTCTCATTTTCTGTCCCATTGATTTGATGCAGCCACACGTGGTCAGAGAATGTTTTCCTATGGGGTTGGGCCATTATAAAACGCTTCTGTGAATCAGGCCCTAAGTGTGAAGTTGATGAGCATGCCAAGTCATGTTCTTGTTGGTACTTATTTAATGTGATAACGCCTAGTAAATGTGCCAGCACGCAGGTGCCTCTGTCCTTTCTGGGGAGTGAGGCAAGTCACTTTTTTAGGCTAGGAGGTGGGGAACGAGAAACCCTGGGGGTCTAAGCACACCACCTCCTATGTGATGTTGACTCAGAGGTGATATGTGGTGTATATCTAAGAGGTAGGTTCTGCCACAATCCTGACCTGTGAACCAATGGGTTACAAATAGCAGGACCATCAGTCCCAACTTTTGATCTTAGATACAGGGGCAGAAATTCCCAAATCGAGAAAAGGGAAGGAGCCACATGCATTGCCAGGTCACAACATATTGCAGCAACAATTAGAAAAAAAACAGCCAGAGGATTTACTGGCAGATCTAAACATGCAACATTTCAGCAATAGTCACCTCACCTGCTAAGCTGTCTTTCCTCAGGTTCTGCTTTTGGAGCTCCACCTACCCCTACTTCTTCTGCGCCTGCCAAACAGCTATGGCCTGTCCAGCCCCTCCTTGGCCCTCCACCCCGAGATTAACGAGCAGGTGGTCCATTGATGAGGCTGCCTTCCTACTTTGAAGTGAGCAGCACTTTTGCTAATTTTGCAAGATCCATGCTAACACTGCACTGAACCTCAGCTCAGCAGGAGAGAGGCACCAGAAGCCCGTTTTTGGTTGCACCGTACAAATATATCCAGAATATCCACGGGGCAAAATGACACTCCAGCCCCAGTGGTTCAGTCAACTGCCCCCATGTACTCAGCGCCTATGAGCAGCACAACCCAAACCTGGGGACCCAGCTTGAGTGGCTCCAGCTACGAACCAGTGCTCCAGGGTTTGAATGGACACACAGCAGAGAGACGGAACCATCTCTGGATCAGGATACCACCATGAAAGGTGTGCCTGATATCAAGATGGTGGCCTACGTGTTTATGCCCTCAGACATAGAGCTGCAAAACGATAAGTTCCCAGTAACAAAAATGTTGTCACACCAGGACTCAGGCAGGGCTGATTGAAGCATAACAATCCCAAAGTCAACACCATAAGGCCCCACAGGTGGACACAATAAATCACTCAACATATCCAGTCACCCATGGACCATACAAACAATGGCACAGTATTACCACAAAATATCGTAATCACTGTGAATCCCAAAATACCGAATTTCGGATGCCCCATGTGGTGAAAGAAAAAAAAATTGGTATTTTGGGATTCACAGGTTTTTTTTCCCGAAATGATTACATAGATCCAAATGGCACTATCGTGGGAGTTTAAATTTGTTTGGAGAAGGCGGTGTTGAGCAGAGAAAGAAGCAAGGAGCAGGGAGGGGAAGAAGTACAAGGAGTGCAAGACAAGGAATAAGAGGAGAGCAAAAGCTGAAATGAGGAAGGCTCAAACAGGCAAATTGAGGCGTTGTAGAAGGACAAAATCAGGGAAAAGAAAGAAAAGGACCATTTGGAGTGGGCAGGAGAGGAGAGAAGGAGGAACAAAAGTAGTATCAGGCGGATGTGGGAAATTATGAGTGTTAGATAGTCCAGAGAACCCAGAGTTTGGTCTAGAGTCAGGATGTGGAAGGTGGAGCCAGGGGGTATGGCGGTGGAGCCAGGTCTGAATACCAGGGTGGAAGCTGCTTGGTACCTTAGTGACCAAAGGTCAAGCAGTGACATGCCCTAAGCCTAAACACCCTTGAAAGAGCACACACGAGAGAGGCTAGCCAGGAGCCATGGCAGTGTTCTAGTGGAACATTGCAGGTTCATCAAAAACACTAAGGAACACTTGCTGGCCTAGCCTAGAGGAGATGATACTTGGCAGCACTGCCCTTGTGCGGGGATATAATGATAATGGCCTCAAATGACACAAGACTGGCAGGAAAGAAATCAACAGTCACCTGACAATCACTTGCATCGGTTTTCAAAGCTTGTAGCTCTTAGTTGTGGAGAGATGTTAAAGGAATTATGAGTGACTTTGTGTTGTGATCTCTCTTGTTGCTATGAATATTGTGACAACCATACCAGAGATTGCACTTGTGCTACTCTCGCACTTACCCTTTCACTTGCCCTTACTATAGTTGCCAATTGTATTCCATCTTGTTTCTCACTTTTACGCCTGTTCCCTTGTGTACATCAGAATAATACTTGCTTTTGTAATCTTACAAATTGATTCTCAGGTGTGCACCCGGAGTGCCACCTGAATGCCTGTATCACCTGGTCTGCTGGTCGTCTGCCTGGATTAACGTTTGAACGTCTGCATAACGCTCTTTGTTTTCTTGCATTTGCTGGACTCATAAGTATGTGGACATTGAGACCTAAGGATACTTAAGACTTCTATTATCCTAACATGAAACCCTATCCACGACAGAAAAAAGGGAAATCTGCGGGGCTGCCGATGTATGAGGATATCGATATCCTGTCAGCGCTGTAGGTATTTTCACTGGTGAAGAACACTATGAGGATGGCGTTAGCGCTGCCCCTTCTTCCCGCCTGTGACTGATTTAACCATGCTGGAGACTGGGAGAGGAGAGCTCTCCCCGGTCCTTATTGGGACCAGAAACTCACCACCTGAATTGTTAATCGAGAAGAGAGATGCTGATAAATGATGTGGCAGAAAGTGACTCTCTAAAGGAAGGAAGGCCCTAAAAGAACCATAGTTTCCTGGATACGCCACCCATATTTTCCATGGGGGAGGTTTCCCTCTTAGCTCTATTAGAACATTCAGAGGCAAAGAGGAAGGAGGAGGAGGCAGGGGTCCCGTCTGCCCAGGCCCCGGTGGGTAGTAGGGCGGTTGTGGGGCAGGGAACCACTGTTCAGACCCGATTTGGATGGAACTTAAAGACCACACATAATGATTTTAAAGAATTTTCAGAATGCAAGGGGTGGGAGACTGTATGGGTGTCTGTGCTCGAGGAAAATTAACATTGGGATTGGGACTGAAGAGGGCCTGTCAGGAGAGGACGATTCTGATATGTCAATTGAATTTCCCCCTTTTATTACCTAATATGGGGAGTGTGATCTACCCAAAAGTGGTGGGAACAGGGAGGAGAGGAAGCACGGACTCAGACGTGTGATGACCCTGATGAGCAGGCTCGGCCTACCTAGTCGAAAAAGGGGGAAAAAAAGAATAAAAATCAGAAATGTATGCCTGGAAAAGGGGCAAACAGGCCCTCTCGAAATTCTTGGAGGTATATTGTAAGGGAGGAGGTGGGAGTCGCACAGGATGTCGTTTTTGTCCAGCGGCAGGAGGAGGAGGACGAGGTTTGTCAAATGCAGAATGGCCCATGTACACAGGGGAAAATATTACCTGCCCTTAATACTCAAATGGATGAAATGAAACATAAGGAAAATAAGCATTAAAAAAAATAAAAAATAAAAGACTGTAGAAGTGATACCAACTAACTTGAGTAAAGGGGGTGCCCTGTATCATCTTTCTAATATAAAACAAGGACATTAGGTGAAATCAGGGCTATGTCCCAATCCCTTTAAGAAGTTGTCCACTAATAAAACTACAGAAACGTTAGAGCAGAGCATCTCTCTGGGTGAAAGTGAAGCTCCTGAGACGATTGATCTGTCCTGCTCTCCTAAGGTGCTTAAAGAGGGGGTGAGTAATTCATCCCCGGCACCAGACTCTGATGAATGTTTTCTGAATGCGAGTGTATTAGCGTGTAATGGACCAGCGTGTAATGGGCCAGTCGTCGCTGCCAGCATCAGGGATAAAAAAAGAACAGCAGTTTGGTTCACTTACTAATGAACAACGGGTGCAAGTGATGGTACGAAATACTCTGTCTAACTTGTTGGGTGTTGACCCCAGGGACCCTTTTCCAGTTACCCCCGTGGGGGCAGAGGTATGCAGACCACCAATCTAGACCAGGAGGAACAGACCCCAGGGGCAGATATGAAGACTGTCCCCCCCACCGGCACCGTTACAGAAGGGAGAATATAATGTGGAGGAGAGTAGGGCGGTACCCAGTTGGGGGAACCAGCACTTAGCGGGTTTGGGGAACCAAACCACAACATAGGGGTCCCTGTATCATTGGAGGGTGCAAGGAAGGACATGCATCTGGGGGAGGGCGGTGTTGACAGATGGGACGGCAGGACTCACAAGTCTATATATAATAGTAAGTTGAGTACCGTACCATGGAGACTTCCCGGACTACCCTAGTGTCATCTGCCATTATATGTTTAGCTATGGGGGGCCGGACTCGCTAAACAGATGGAGGGTCCTGGCGCTCCTGAATTACATTTCTGGCCTGAGACTAATCACCTCAGCGGATATTAAGTTGGATTTTATCCAGCCAGAGTATTGATTTCTTGCTGTTGGCCTGCAGCGTTTTTTAAATGTTTTCACTGATTACATTGCAAGAAATTCCCTTAAAATAAACGCAAAAAAAAACAGTAATCATGCGACTTAGCAGTCGTACAGCTGCATTAGGTGCTGCATGGTTCCTGAATCACAAGAGGTTAGCTGTTATGACCTCTATGAAGTACTTGGGGTTTCCTTTCTTTGCAAATACCAAACAATTGTGCTATCAACAGTATCTTGAGCGGAAAGTGGGCAAACAAATCACCCTGATAAAAAAAAGTCGACTGAAAATATGGGAAATTCTCATTACTTCCAGCTTTGCGCTTTTTATAATTCAAAGATACTTGTGCAATTATGGTATGGTCTTAAATTCTTTCCTCTGTGGTCAAGATGCGAGCGGAAGAAGTTTGAAGCACGTATTTGGAGACCAAATTTTTATTGTCTACCTAAGTCAGTCCCATACATTGTCATTCGCTATGAATTGGGTATACAGTCGCTAGAAAGTCTAGTGGACTGGTGAAGACTGTCTCTCTAGAAAACTATGTACGAGCTCCAATAATACTCTCTATGTAAGATTAGTGAAGGGGCTCCATCTAAGGTCTCCTGAGATGGGGTTTCTGTATGAGCTGAAAGCAGAGTGTTGTGCCATTTTTCGGAAACCTGGGCCTAGCCCTGGAATCTTTGAAATCTAATGCCGGAAGAGTCGAAAAACTGCTCCAATATGCAGATTGGGCAAAAACAACAGAAGCTGTTTTGAACACAAAGCTTTGTCGTCAAATGATCTCACGGGTCATGCGGGAGGTGGGGACACTACGCCAGGGAATGTCGTATACGGCCTGTAGCCAATTATCAGACCATACAGAGGTACAGCAGTGAACAACAAAATGGGCACCCGCACCCAGGTAGCCCGTGTGGACTTCCTATGGGCCCCTGCACACACGGTAGGCAGCCCGACCATAGGCTAGCACAAGGGTACCCTGCACAAACCCGGCCAAAATAGCAAAATCGTATTGTACACACACATACAAACCCTTTTGCCACCACAGCCAATGGAGCTCCCGCACCATATCAAGGAACGTGTGTACTAAGTGAAAATGTGTACTCTTGCCCAGGAAAAAACACCCACCCAGACTAGCAGAGCCCACAGATAACCCTTGCATGTCCAGTCCTATCCACTACCTTATGTCCAGACGAGGAATCACTGGTGGGGGCATAGATAGGAAACAAACAGTTCATCTTTATGGTGGACTCAGGGGCAGAGAAATCATGTTTTGTGAGGGTGATTTTCCGTTATTTGGGAAGAATCTCGAGACACAGGGATTTTCTGGGGCTGTAATCACAGTTCTTTACACAGAAGAGCTGGATGTCAAAATAGGAGGAAAAACGGTACTAGCCCCCCTACTGTTTCATGAGGACTCGCCCGTGAATTTACTGGGACGAGACTTATTGAGTAGGTTTAACATGACCATCTCGTTTACAGACAGACGGGTGGTATGCTCCACCCCGCGTATGTGCTCCATGGGAGAAATGTTTCTCAGACAAACAATAACAAATGAGACAGCTGTCCCAGGGGTACCAACAAACACGGACATGTTTGTTTATGCTATACAAGTGCTAGCAAGAGTGGTGCCAGAGATTACACATAAGGACTGCAGAGTACCTTCTGATTTTGTTTTCTGTCCAGTAGCGACCTCTGAGATAGTGCCTGGCACCATTTTGTCTCTTGATTTGCAAGGGGTTCAAGTTTCTACAAAACGTATTGTGGCAATTGGACTGGACAGGCATGGTTGCGAGTTTGCGAGTGGAGGACAGTATTGTGTATTGACCCAAACATTGCCTTTCGGGAATTAACTGAGGAAGAGTTGTTCACTGATGATAACACTGAGGGTGAAATAATATTAGAAGTTTGTATACCTTGCAACATAATGGTACAAAACAGACGAGTAACAAACCCCCTCATGGCCATCGTCAGTGCACCACCATCTTTCTGTGGCCGAGATTTACAATTAGTGCCACCCAATTTATGGACTACAAACCCCCATGATGTAGGGTTATTGAAGGAAGTGACCCGAATAAAAATAAAGATCAAACGAGGAGCAGTGTTGCCCAGAGTGAGACAGTAACCCTTATCCAAAGAAGCAGAGGAGGGCATCAAAGACACTATATAAGCACTATTACAACAGGGCATCATTGTATCCTTAAATTCCGCATGTAATACTGCAATTTTTCCGATTAAAAAAGCGAAAGGAGGGTCGTGGAGGATGGTGCAGGACCTCCGCCCACTTAATGATATAGTCGAAAAAGAGTTACCTCTTGTCCGAACCCGGCGTCCATCTTGTGCAGTATTCCAAAACAGGCTACCCATTTCGCTGTGGTGGACTTGAAAAATGCCTTTTGCCCTTGAACCAGATTCTCAATACCTGACAGCATTTACCTTAGGAGGGAAAAGATACAAAAACTGCCCACTGCCCCAGGGGTACTGTGAAAGCCCAAGCATTTTCAACATACTATTACACGAAGACCTCAGCAATACTGCTGTTCAAAGCACCATCATTCAAGAAGTTGATGACCTCCTAGTGTGCAGTGAAGGGGATGAATTATGCAGAAGAGACTCAGTAATCCTGTTGACATTACTGGCTCACAAGGTTATAAAGTAGATAAAAATAAAGTTCAATAGTCTTTGACAGAGGTGTTGTATCTGGGCCAATTGATATCCAAAGATGGCAAAAGAATAATTCCTGACGGAGCAGTTACAGTATGGGCGACAGCCAGACACCACACAGTGAAGGGCATACAAACGTTTCTTGGTATATGTAATTATTGCAGAGCATGGATCTTAGACTATGTCATGTACAGACGACCCCTTCTGCAAGCTTTAAAATAAGCACAAAAAGAGAACACAGCCATAACATGGACACCTGAAATGCATACTGCTTTCATGACATTAAAAGGCCTAGTATGCACAGCACCGTCCTCGCCACGCCTGATTATGAACGAGAATTTGTCTTGTTCTCACACTCAAATGGAACACTGATGATGGCAGTATTGTCACAAAAACATCACTAGGCCATGAACCACTAGCTTATTACAGTGGTACCCTTGATTCAGTGATACAAAGCCACTTTGCATGCAAACAGGCTCTTGTTTGCAGCCCCCTTTGCAATTTAAAAGAGTTCCAAGATTGTGATGGGATGCTCAGTAACGTTGTTTGTTGAACATTCTCTGTTTGCCATACTTGAGCGATCGAAATCCACACTCACCACATAGAGGGCCACTGCTTATGCGATCATCATCTCAATCCAAACAAACACATGATTGCGCCTCCTATGAGAGAGAAGGAGACGACATTCCCAAAGCAAGTGAAATTCCTTTGAGTGAAGGTGAAGTGTATTTTGAAGATGGGCCAGCGTCCATTTGCCCCGAGACTAGTGAAAAGCATGTTGGTGCGGCAATAGTAAGATTGGAAGAAGGGGAATACGAGGTGGTAATATAGAAGAGATTGCCAATGCATTATTTAGCTCAAGCAGCAGAATTGGTAGCGTTAATAGAAGCACTCCGTGAAGCAAAAGGGTGTGCAGTGACGTTATACACAGATTCAGCATATGTAACAACCACAGTGCATGCTGGACTCTCTAGGTGGAGGAGAAGGGGGTTCAAAAGAGCAGAAGGGTCACCAGTGCAACATGCAGGGCTATTAAATGAGTTGCAAGAGGCACTTGCAGAACCATCAATGGCAGCCCTGGTAAAATGCTGAGCCCACACTAACAACAAAGATTAAATATCAGAAAGATTTACCAACAGAATATGTGATGAAGGAACGCGTAGAGGAACACAAGGATAGCGGCTATAATTCCCTCCCCACAGCGCAAATAATAGAGCTGCAAAAGAAAGCACCCCAATCCGAACAAGAACTATGGGCAAAAAGGGGTTGCACACAGTCACTGACAGACGTCCTCTGGAGGCAGGACCCGACAGGGAAGGTAGTAATAACAATAGAACTATTGCAAATAGCTTTTGCACAGCTACATTTTCCAGCACATATGTCAAAAGAACACATTGCAGCAGACATTCAGGAGGATTGGTTCATCCCGAACCTCCAGGAATACATTAATACATTGACAATAGAGTGCATAACATGCCAAACATTTAGCTCTGGGATGACTCTCAGAACATTGCGGGGAACATTGCCCTGCCCGGTTGGACCTTTCTGTGAACTGCACATTGACTATGCAGACATGGGAGAAAGATGCAACGGGGCGAGCTACTTGATTGTAGTGGGTTGTCCCTTTTCTTGCTGGGTTGAGGCTGGACCCTGTGTTCACCCAGACGCCAAGTGTGCAGATAAATTTCTATTAAGAGAGGTATTCCCATGTTGGGGCATATGCAATATCATACTCTCCGACAATGGGATGCACTTCGTTAATGACCTCTTCAAACAAATAACATTATTGGAGAATAAAACATAAAATGTGTTCAATTTATCACCCGCAAGCAAAAGGAGTGGTAGAAAAGATCAACGGCCTCCTCAAAAGCAGACTGTCCAAACTATGTCACACTCTCAAAAATAATTGGGTTTATTGTCTCCCATGGGCCTTGTTTAAACTGTGCACCCAGCCAAGTAAGGATGACAATTTGTCCCCCCATGAAATAGTAACAGGGCGACGAATGCAAACGCCCTTGTTGCCGGTAAGAAGAATGTCTGATGCCCATAGAAGTGCCATAGTGTTAGGAGAGGAATTCAAGGAATACCTTAATCAGCTTACATGGGCTGTAGGGTGATTTTAAAACAAACACCTCCACCGTTTACGAGGGAAAATTAAACAGATACTTACACAACCTCAGCAGATAGCCTGTCAAGCCCTTTTGTGTCTGGAGAGCTAGTATATGTGCGCAGCTTTGTATGCAAGTGGAACAGTCCAAGATTCCATATCCCTTATGAGGTTATATACTGCACACCCTCAGCAGTAAACGTAAAGGGCCTGAAATACTGGATCCATCTGTCAGAAAATCACATGACAGTGTAGTACCAGAAACGCTCCAGCAAGGCGAACAAGAGACAGCAACTCCTTAACCCCTTAAGTGCCAAGGATGAGATATCTCGTCCTTGGAATTTAATGTGCAGTGCCAAGGATGAGATAGCTCATCCTTTTTGGCACCTTTTTTTGAGCGATCCCTGCAAAGCAGGGATCGATCAAAACTGTAATTCAAACCCCGGGCTATGTGAGGGGGAGGTCCCCCCTCACTGCCAGAGGGCTGGATTGCCTTCATATTCACGTCAGCGTGCATAAAGCACGTCGGCGTGAAACTGAAAGTAAAATCACTGCAGCAGCCATTTTCGGCTGCTGCGGTGAAGAAAGAAGGTGAGGGCCCTTCTTTGTCAGGCTCGATCTCTGGCTGTATTTCAAGCCAGAGATCGAGGCAGGTATCGTTGGAAAGGTGAGATTCTCCCCTTTCCAACGATACCCATTGTGTGGTATTGCTGCTCACGGATCGGGCGCAGGGCGCGTGATCCGTGGGCAGCAATGTCACTGGATCAATAGAGATCCGTTTGTGACGAGGGGGGGGCTGCTTACTAGGTAAGCAGCCCCCTTCCCCCCGTGGCCCCAAAGCATGGGGCCACAGCGCTGGAGACCTCTGGGGGTAGATGATCACTGCACCCAGGGGTGAAAAAGAAAAGAAAACAAATAATATAAAAAAGTCGAGGGAGGGGGGAGGTTGGAGGGGATTTGGGGCCCTGGGGCCCACTAAACACCAGGGATATTGGCGAATGTGGTGTCGTTGGAAAGGGGAGATTCTCCCCTTTCCAACGACACCATATATATGAGGCATTGCTGGTCACGGATCGGTGCAGATCCGTGACCAGCAACCCACTGGACCAATGTTTGTGACGAGGGGGGAGGGAGGGCTGCTTACATTAAGCAGCCCTCTCCCCCCCCCTGGCCCCCAAAGCATGGGGCACATATGTGCACAACCCTGGGGGCAGATGGCTGATCATCTGCCCCCAGGGAAGGGGGCAAACAAAAAATAAATGAATAATTTAGGGCAACCAAAAATGGTGGGACAGGCCCCCCAGTGGGTGGGGCAGTAAGGTTTGGGCACACCGGGGCCAGATTGGCACATCAATGTGCCTCTCTGCACCAGGGGAGTTGGGTTACCAAAGGAAAAAAGTGAAAATGGTGGAACGCTTTTTAGGGGGGATGTGGGGCACCCCAAAGGGTCGGGGAATTTTCTAATGGGATGGGGCATTGACCCCCTCCCCCCACCTGCAATGGAGTGGGTGCCATGTCATGCAGCCCTCCCTGGGAAAAGATATCTGCTCCTAGGAATGGACGCCTGAGCCCAAGCAGGAGTGCAGGACAGCCACCTCCTTATCTGCCCCTTTGGAGGGCTGCATGAGATGGGCCGCCCCTCCAATTGGGGTGGTGGTGGAGAGGTGCACCCCCTTTAAATTAGAAAATTCCACAGCGGTGTAGGGGACCCGTCCATCCCGCTAAAGGGCAGCCTGCCATTTTGAATTTTGTTCTTTGTTTACTATACCTGCCTTCGCACAGAGGGGCACATTGGTGTGCCAATCTGGCGCGGGGTGCCCAAACCTTACTGCCCCACCCACTGGGGGGGCCTGTCCCACCATTTTTGGGCCCCCGCCACCCCAAATGGAGGGGGGGTGTACCTCACGCAGCCGTTTGTAGGAGGCCCAGGGAGGCCTGCATGAGGTGCCCCCGCCACCCATTTTGGATGAGGAGGGAGAGGGCCCCCAAAAATGGTGGGACAGGCCCCCCAGTGGATGGGGAAGTAAGGTTTGGGCACCCTGGGACCAGGTGGCACATCAATGTGCCTCTCTGCACCAAGGGGAGTTGGGTTACCAAAGGAAAAAAGTGAAAATGGTGGAACGCTTTTTAGGAGGGCTGTGGGGCACCCCAAAGGGTCGGGGAATTTTCTAATGGGATGGGGCATTGACCCACTCCCCCACCACCAGCAATGGAGTAGGTGCCATGTCATGCAGCCCTCCCTGGGACCAGATATCTGCTCCTAGGAACGGACGCCTGAGCCCAGGGAGGAGTGCAGGACAGCTCCCCCTTATCTGCCCCTGCGCGGGCTACATGAGATGGGCCGCCCCTCCAATTGGGGTGGGGGTGGAGAGGTGCATCCCCTTCACATTAGAAAATTCCACAGCGGTGTAGGGGACCCGTCCATCCCTGCTAAAGGGCAGCCTGCCATTTTGAATTGTGTTCTTTGTTTACTATACCTGCCTTGGCACAGAGGGGCACATTAGTGTGCCAATCTGGCGCCGGGGTGCCCAAACCTTACTGCCCCACCCACTGGGGGGCCTGTCCCACCATTTTTGGGGGCCCTCTCCCCCCCACCCCAAATTGAGGAGGGGTCTACCTCACGCAGTTTGTCGGAGGCCCAGGGAGGCCTGCATGAGGTGCCCCCACGACCCATTTGAGGTGAGGGGGGAGAGGGCCCCCAAAAATGGTGGGACTTTCCCCCCAGTGGGTGGGGCAGTAAGGTTTGGGCACCCCGGGCCAGATTGGCACATCAATGTGCCTCTCTGCACCAAGGGGAGTTGGGTTACCAAAGGAAAAAAGTAAAAATGGTGGAACACTTTTTAGGGGGGGCTGTGGGGCAGCCCAAAGGGTCAGGGAATTTTCAAATGGGATGGGGCATTGACCCCCTCACCCGCAGTGGAGTGTGTGCCATGTCATGCAGCCCTCCCTTGGACCAGATATCTGCTCCTAGGAACGGACGCCTGAGCCCAGGGAGGAGTGCAGGACAGCCCCCCCTTATGTGCCCCTGCGGAGGGCTACATGAGATGGGCCGCCCCTCTAATTGGAGTGGGGGTGGAGAGGTGCACCCCCCTTCACATTAGAAAATTCCACAGTGGTGTAGGGGGCCCCACAGCCCCGCTAAAGGGCAGCCTGTCATTTTGAATTATTGTCTTTGTTTACTATACCTGCCTTGGCGCAGAGGGGCATATTGGTGTGCCAATCTGGCGCCGGGGTGCCCAAACCTTACTGCCCACCCACTGGGGGGCCTGCCCCACCATTTTTGGGGACCCTCTCCCCCCACCCCAAATCGAGGGTGGGGGTGTATCTCACGCAGCCGTTTGTAGGAGGCCCAGGGAGGCCTGGATGAGGTGCCCCCGCCACCCATTTGGGGTGAGGGGGGAGAGGGCCCCCAAAAATGGTGGGACTTTCCCCCCAGTGGGTGGGGCAGTAAGGATTGCGCACCCCGGGGCCAGATTGGCACATCAATGTGCCTCTCTGCACCAAGGGGAGTTGGGTTACCAAAGGAAAAAAGTGAAAATGGTGGAACGCTTTTTAGGGGGGGCTGTGGGGCAATGGAGTGGGTGCCATGTCATGCAGCCCTCCCTGGGACCAGATATCTGCTCCTAGGAACGGACGCCTGAGCTCAGGGAGGAGTGCAGGACAGGCCCCCCCCTTATTGCCCCTGGGGAGGGCTACATGAGATGGGCCGCCCCTCCAATTGGGGTGGGGGTGGAGAGGGCCATCAAAAATTGTGGGACAGGACCCCAGTGGGTGGGGCAGTAAGGGTTGTGCAACCTGGGGCCAGATTGGCACACCAATGTGCCCCTCTGCACCAAGGCAAGTTTCGTAAACAAAGAAAAAAATGGAAAATGGTGGAACGCATTTTAGGGGGGCTGTGGGGCACCAAAAGGGACAGGGAATTTTCTAATGGGATGGGGCATTGACCTCCCCACCCCCCACCCGCAATGGAGTGGGTGCCATGTCATGCAGCCCTCCCTGGAACCAGATATCTGCTCCTAGGAAGGGATGCCTGAGGCCAGGGAGGAGTGCAGGACAGCCCCCCCCCTTATCTGCCCCCAGGGAGGGCTACATTTTGCTGGTGTGACCGTAGTTAACACATGTTTTTTGTTTTGTTTACAGCTTTTTCTACCCGAGCAGCTGCAATGTTATGTGAGTACTATTTTTTATTATTCTATGGTTAGGGCCCACTCTCAGTGGGGTGGGTGAGACTGGGGCTGGATTGTTTGGTGGTGTGGGTGGGAATGGCCCCTCTGGGCAGATCACCTCTAACTGTCCTAGAGATGCGGATGGGTTGCATTACAGCTTTTCCCTTCGGGGAGGTATTGGCACACTGCCGAAACTCCTTGGTGGGGAGAAACTGTAACGCAGGGCAGCCAAGGCTCCAGCAAAGTCGGCAGTAATATCCCTGGCCTTGGGCACCCTTCTCCCATGAGGGTCTTTGCCGGGGGTTCTGAGTAATAAATTCTGGGCCGATTTGCGTAAGTCAGACCTCTGTGGATTCCCACGGGTGTCCTCTTTTGGGAAATGCATGGGGTGCCCTGTTTTCCTTGGTGGCTTGGACACCCGAGACCCATATCTGTATGTTTTGCTTGTCTGGAGAAAGTGTGAAATTCAGGTGTCAAAACAGACTTGGGGTTACCTGTGTTTTAGGCTTTCCCCTGGGCGGCCAGGTAGGTGCACCCACACATGTGAGGTACCGCTTTCATCGGGACACCTGTGGGAACACGGGACAGTAGGCCATGTATTGTTGGCGGCGTGTTCCGATGGGTGAGCCGAGTGAAATGTGCGGAAAATGCGTTTTTTGCCCCACATTTCCGACTTTGCAGGGGTGTCTGGGTAATAAATTCTGTGCCAATTTGCACAAATCATACCTCTGCGGATTCCCACGGGTGTCCTCTTTTCGGAAATGCATGGGGTTCCCTGTTTTCCTTGGTGGCTTGGACACCCGAGGCCCATATCTGTATGTTGTGCTTGTCTGGAGAAAGTGTGCATTTCAGGTGTCAAAACAGAATTGGGGTTACCTGTGTTTTAGGCTTTCCCCTTGGCGCCCAGGTAGGTGCACCCACGCATGTGAGGTACCGTTTTCATCGATTCACCTGTGGGAATGCAGCAAGGTATAACATTTATTGTGTTTGTGTGGTTTTCATAACGTTTTGACCCATTTGTTGTTGCCCTTTGTCACACAACCCTTTCATTTCCCAATTGTGACCGACATTTAGTCGCTGCTTTAGGCACCATACACTTTTGTAAACTGCACAAGTCACCTACCCTTGAAAAGGTCTGCCTGTGCTCTTTCAAAAAATGTATGCTTGCCTTTCCTCACCACATTGGTTTTCCCGATTTACACATGCTAAGTGCGTCTGTTCAGGCAGTGAGCATAAAACTCCTGTGTACCATACCATGGATCTGTGTTTGGCTTGTGGTATTGCTTGTTTTGTAAAACACTACAAAAAATGTGTTCTTTCCTAACTGCAAGAGTCGGGGGAATGTATTGGAGCATTGATTTTCTCAAAATTCATAGAAGCCATTGCCGTACCAAGCCAACCAAGTCCAAAATACCTTTTTTTCTGTCATTTTCCCGCTTTTCCCCCAATCTATGGCATTTTCCCCTACCTAGTTGTTTCCTGACCTATGCAAATCACCCCTTCCAAAACTTTGAATGTTGTCTCCTTTTCAGAAATATATTCCTTTCTGTCCTCCAATTCGGTTTTCCTACCCTTTTCTTCTATTCTGTCCATGCATGTCCAATTGGCAAAAATGGCCCAAATCGCCTACCTCTCACAAAACAGTTGATAACCACGTCAAAATAATTTATTTTCGTTTCCACTCAACCTGTTCTTGAAAGCCAGGAAATTGGGGAATTCAGCACAGCAAACCATTTGTTCCTAGCTCTTACAGGGAAAAAAAAATCACAGGCTTCTTTGTACATTAGTTTATTGGCATTTTTTGAAAAAACCCAAATTCTCTCCCTTTTTGCTTATTTTCTCTCACCCCCCTACAGCAACCTAGGATTCCTGGGTGGCGTTACGACTGCCTACATGTGGGAAAAGAGGAGCCACATTTGGCCGAGATATCTCATGTAACAAAAAAGTTACAAGGCATTGAATGGCCACATACCGAAATCGCCAAAAAAGGCCCTGGCACTGGTGGGAAATACCCATGACACTTAAAGGGTTAATGAATATCAGGATAACACCACACAGTGATTTAAGAGATAGTAGAGCAATATCAATATAAAAGTACAAAGAAAATGTATGTTTTCAAAAATGATGTATTGCTTGTCATGCTCTCTCTCTCTCTTAAAATTGCACCTGTACGTTTAAAATGTTTACAATGATGATGATGAACTGAAAATGTGTTTAACCCCTTATATCCCACTCTGTAGGTGCAACGATGGCAGAGAGTAGTTCCTTGGTTACAAATAGAATTGAGTTAGATAGACATAGGAATAGTATAAGTGTCACTAGAGCGTATTCTTATGAGTGCAGCCTTTATTTCACGCCCATTGTTTTCTCCACCATCTTATTGTGTTTGGGATGGTATTGGAGTATTACTTTTATTGTTGGAGGGGGTGGGGGAAAACTAATACAAGAAGGGAGAAAACTAATATGGGACCATAATACTTTTTAAAAATAGTACCACACTACACAGAAATCATACAAAAGTGTCATCACAGCTTGAGCCATTCGTAATAATGAAGGTGAAAATGTAATTCATGTACATGACGACTCCTTTTCCACTCCAGCAATGTTTGCAATACCACTGAGTAACTTGTACGCAACCAGATATCCTACCTCAAATATAAATGGTGCATATACTCTATCCCCTACTGACGTGCCAGAGGTATTTCTGAACACTCAATACTGGCAGCTTTATATTGACACAAAGGCAACACCTGATGTGGGTTTCTTTCCATTTATCGCTCATATCCTTTCAGTGCACACAAAACGCCCAGTATCGATAGTAGGAGGTGCAAACGATCATTAACTAAGTTAATACTTAGGCAGAAGCGGCAAACAAAAAAAACAAAATATGACGCCTACCACGAGTTGGGATTGGATGAGGTGGAGGAATTTCGTCACCGGACCAGTCTAACAAGTGGTACTCTGAAATGAGCACCACAGGGAGACAGGCTACAAATGGTAGCTGCTGTGTGTGTTCAGTGATGCCTCATGTGTCATGGATGCCAAAGGTTTTGGTGCCACATCATTAACTAAGTTAATATGTAGGCAGAAGCAGCAAACAAAAAAACAAAATATGACACATACCACGGGTTGGGATTGAATGAGGTGGAGGATCTTCGTCATCCGGACCGTTCTATGGTACTCTGATGAGCTCTGCTTATGTCATAAATTTTAATTCTTTAAATTGTTTTTCAATTATTTCTTTTGGGGTGCAGTCCACTATGCAGTACCACTGTGCTGGATACGTTTAATAAAGTGAAGAGGTAGGACCAAGGCTTATGAGCCGTCGGTGTGGACAGCACACCCTCTAGCCCAAGTTCAATTTTTTCATATGTTTGTTTGTTCTTTTGCAAATTTTCCCAATCACGAAAAATAAAACAGTATAACTGGAGCACTTTGTTATGCAAGTATATACTCTATTTATTTTGAGAATTATTCAAGAACTTTCAGTTAACTTAACAACTCTAAGGAAATAGAAGAACTAAGAAAATAAATCACAGCATTGACTGAAGCAGAAACTTTTGGAGAGATACTGGCTGACATAAATAATCGTTTGGAAGGATATAAGACAGACCTGGAAAACAAAGATTTGAAAGTTTTGCCGTGATACTTACGATTACCTGAACAATGAGGTTTATACATGGGCGGATCGATATCAAACAACACAAACATGTCCGTCTAATACATCTACAGACAATAGCAGTTCAGACAGATACTCAACCAGAGGAGAGAGCACGATTAGACAACATCCAGTAGCAAGTACCTCGGACGCAGCAACAACAGCACAGAGTTGTGAAAAGAACATTGAGATTCCATTGAGAGATTTTTTAGGACAAAGACCAAAGGGAAAAGAACGAAGAGGGGAAGGAGGAAAAGGACAAGGAGTGACCACCAGGTTCCAATTGAATCGGACTTAGTTGTCAACTTATCAGATCATACTCTTACCAAGCGAGAAAATCAAACATTACAGAAAGGCTTAACATTTGTGCCAATTTACAATACCAACCTAAGTGTGGTGGAACGACCTCCTGAAATGGGCTGACGCTGAGACCACGTTGTGGTATGATGCAGTCAGTAGGGGGGAAGAAGAGGTGGGCCCACTCATAGCTTGGAGGCAAGTGGTTGCCACACTGGCGAGATCTTCCATCGTCGACTCCAATGAAAGTGATATTAGCGGACAGGAGGAAGAGGACCTGCCCCCGGATTAGAAGAAATTAAGGCAATGAGGGGAAGCTCGAGTTAAAGGAGAAGGAGGGGGGATGACTCTAATATGTAACATGAAACAAGTGCCACGTTGGTAGTAACCGCGACAGTCGGTGTGTTGGTTATGTTTTGTATGTTGTGAAAATCAATAAAAATATATATTTATTTTAAAAAACGTACAATACCAACCTATTTAACACCAAAGCAGAACTACATAAATTGATGTAAAAATTAAAGTTGAAGGTCTTCTTTGCCGAACCTCCAGCACAACAAATGAAAGAATTTCAATTCTAGAATTTAAGCCCAAAAGCTGTTTTGTCACACTGATCAATGTGCCTGTAATAGATATCTTCGAGAAGATGGTCTTAAAGGACTTAAATAAAGTCAATTTCGGGAAGACAAACTATAATAATCTAAGTCGGGAGAATTATTTATTATCAAATCATTATACACAGACACAAAAATAACAATCAGACCAGCCGACAAGGCAGGAGCCCTTGTCCTCATGTGTACAGATGACTACAAAAAGGAATGCAGAAGACAATTGAATGACCACACGGTATATGCCAAAATAGACCATGATCCTACCAACTAGATAGCCCAGAAATTGGAGGAATTACTGCAAAAAGCAGAAGAGAGAGGATTAATCACAGCAAAGACAAGGGCATATTTACAGAACAAACAACCAACGGTCCCACACTTTTATACCTGCTATCCAATATTCACAAAAGCCTCATTTGTCCCCCAGGGAGACCAATTGTAGAGGCAACAGACGGATATTACAACTGCCAGGAATGTACCTCGATCATTTTTTGAACCTGGCCATCCAGAAAACATCAACATACATAAAAGACAGTACCCACTTCCTTAAGATCCTAGAAGGTATCGAATTAATGTCACAGGATATACTATTCACAATTGACGTCACAAGTCTTTATACAAGCATACTGCATGACCTTGGTCAAGAGGTGGTTGAGTGGATGCTACTACAGGAAGGAGAAATTGGTGCGGCAAAGGAATTCCTTATGTCATTACTAGCATTCATTACAGTTAATTCTCACTTTAAATATGAAGAAGACTCTTACTTGCAAGTGTCTGGCACAGCAATGGGGGCCACTATGGCCCCTTTGCATGCCAATAGATTAATGCACCATTTTGAAGCTCATCACATCCTAGAAAGTGCCAGGTGGAAAGATAAGATTAAGATCTGGATAATATTTATAGACAACATCTTTGGAGTTTGGAATGGGAGTTTAAATCTCACTTTCTCAATTTCTTGAAGAGATCAATCAGATTGATCAAGAATTCAATTCCCTGTCGAGATAGGCGAACCAGATATACACTATTTGGATGTCAAAGTTCATGTTAAAAACCTACAGATAACCACCTCACTATACACAAAGCCTACTGACAGAAATAACCTCTTACACGTATGAACTTTCACCCATCGAACACTTTATACAATTTACCATATGGCCAAATGATAAGGTTAAATCGATCATCAGTGACCCAGTAGAATGCGAACAAGAACTTGGCAAACTGAGGAACAAATTGAAAGACAGAGGTTATCCAGAGACAGACCTTCAATCAGCTACTGAAAAAGTTGGTACACGTACACGTGATGAGCTTTTGCAGACCACACTGAAAAAGACAGCGCCAACAATAGTTTACGTCTCTCGTTACTCAACCCAGAGCGCACACATCAAGAAATATATTAACAAGCATTGGAACATTTTGACGAGCGACAGCCGCACTAAAGATCTGTTTGCACCAATGTTTATGTATCAACGCAGTAGCAATTTGAGAGACTTACTAGTGAAGACAAGAGGAACCAGCAATAAAACAACAACAAAGATCAACAAACAATAAACCTTCCCATGTTTAAACTGCAGTAGCTGCAATAACATAATCAAAGGCAACACAGTTTCACATCCACAGACAGGAGAAAACATCAGAATTCTGAATATGCAATATATTGCATAAGGTGCCCCTGCGGCCTGTACTACGTAGGAGAGACAGGACGAAAAGTAAGAACTCGCATGAACGAACACAAATCATGCATACGCAACAACAATCCTACATCACCTGTTGCTAGACATTTCAATACAGAACACCATAACGTTGCACAGTTGAGATTTCAGGTCCTGGAAGTTATTGCAAAGAGGGAACAAAATCGAGATATAAAAATATTCAGACAACAAAGAGAAGCTTTCTGGATAGATCGGCTTGGGACAATGATGCCCAATGGACTCAATGAAGAATGGGACTTAAGTTGTTTTTTGTATTCATGGACAGGTATCAACAAATATTTTGCATCAGTCTCAATGACGAGACATAACAAATATGTTGTTGGAAGATACAAGAGAGGGGATGAAAGAACTGTACGCTTGAATAGACCTTGGAGTTGAAGAGACTGTTCGACACAACCACATTGATGAATTTAAATAATGGACCTAATGCATGGATTGAATAACCATGGCAACTGTTTTAGAACGGTAATATTGATCTAGATAAAGATGCACTGACAACCTTTGTCTATAAATCATTACAACACGCTGGAAGGTGTCGGTAATAATATTGTTTATGAACATATTATGATGATACATGATGTAATTAAGGAATGTATAAATGGTGATGACTCTTTAGCAAGTTGGTCCACAACCTGCAGAAATCGTAGTGGGAGAAAGGCATTTGTCACACGCGCATACATCAGGGAGGTAGGATACACAAGCGTGATGCTTCCTTTTTTCAAATGGCTCTAATATAAAAATGGAGCTGATTTGTAACAGTCACATAAATCATAGTATGTCAAACATGCTATGCTAATATTATTGATTCACAGGCATACATTGTAAATATACATGATTGCGGCAGCGTCACGGTAAAGAGATATTTTAGAGCTTTACATTTATTGTTTTCAGCTTTATACACATGTACATTTTTTAGTTGATCAATAATAATTTAGGGTACAGAATGTGTATTTACAAACACAATAATCTAGTTTGCTTGGGTGAGCCATTAGTAACATTAACTAATGGCCCCCACGTTAGTACGACATAATCACCTAGCAAAAAAAGAATAGCGTTGCCATTTCCATGGCAACACAGAATACTTAACGATCTGACACACGCGCCGCTTTTTGATCACAGGTCAGTGAGCCATATATATTAGCATAACATGGTCTCTTGGACCCTTACGGTTCTTGGGCACTATCTACTAATACAAAAGGATAAAAGGATAAAAGGATTAATCACGCAATGATACACTCTGATATTATCTAAAAATGAATATAGAGTAAAAAACGGCAATAGAAACGGGCAAGCATCTAACTACACAAAGCCACGCCACAGTATTAGTGTTTAACATAGGGTGATGCCAAGAAAATTCACAAACAAGTGTTGCAGTGTGACTTTCACTGCGACTAGCCACAAAATGAGATTTATGGATAATAACAATCTAACAATGTGAATGCAGATATTTTTAAATGTCTACTGTGTGAAGAATTAGAATCATTTTGGACATCTGTGCATTTTGTCTCTATCTATATGTGATTACATGTTGGTCTGTCTACTGTGGGTGCCCTGTTACTGTTTTAAATTCTATAATTGCCTTTTTACATGTTGGTGATGATGCGCACATGAAATGTATTGTAAAATGTATGTGTATAGAAAGCTTTTGTCTAAACAAGCAGACAAGGACTGTGATTGTTTTGGATAGAAAGATCAAAACATGTGGCCCCGAAGAAGGACAGAAGTCCGAAATGCATAGGCCTTACACATGTTCCTTTTGTTCCTCTAAATTAATACACCACGTTTTTGTTGTTGTGAAGCAAAATAAATAAAGCATATACTTGCATAACAAAGTGCTCCAGTTATATTGTCTTATTTTTCGTGATTGGGAAAATTTGGAAAAGAACAAACAAACATATGAAACAACTGACCCTACTTGGCCTAGAGGGTGTGCGGTCCACACCGACGGCTCATAAGCCTTGGTCCTACCTCTTCACTCTGATATGAGCACCACAGGGAGACAGGCCACAAAACGGTAGCTGCTATGTGTGTTCACTGATACCTCATGCGTCGGGGACACCTAAGGTTTTGGTGCTACAAGAATCCCCCTTAGTGGAAGCCCAGAGTCTCGTTCAACTCACACTATGTAGGATGAGGAGCACCTTCCAGGCACACACAGTAAACCTACAATTGCTTCCTCCTGATGAAAAGCTGTGAAAAAAGAAGCCTCAAGGTGCAACATGCTTTAAAGAGCCATTCTTTGCAAAAAACGGGACAATGTTCACTGAAAACAAATGGCAAGACGCAACAGTGATGTCTAAGGCAGAGGCGTTACATGGCTTATCAGACAAAAGACTGCAATGACTGGAAGACACATGTTCCACGGCTGGTCACAACACATCACAAAACTAACATGGGTCACAGCTCTCGAAAAAAACAATCAAGATCCGGCATTAAGAAAAATACGAACTGTGTTTCCAGGGGGAGGGAAGAGTACCTCCGGGCTCCAACACACGCTCAACAGAACTCTTGTAATACCTGACATGGGAAAAGGATCAGCTGCATTGATAGACCACTATTGGTTGTGCGGCAAACAGGCATACTTGCACCTCCAATCATCGTGGAGGGGCCACTGTGCTCTGGCAACGGTGCACTCTGCACTGCTGGTGATTCCAGAGGCCCACATCAAGGGGCAAGGGGTGCCCAATCCATGGAGGCTGACACCCAAACCTGCAAGCGAAGAGCCCCCCATCTATGATGTGGTATCAGAAGATAAGCTGCAAGATCAAGGATCCCGCAGGAAGTGAGCATCCAATGACCTCTCAAACGACTCTTCAAACCTCTTGGTGCAAATACCTGATCAGTATGAGCTATTCAACTCAGCAGAGACATTTTTTACATCAGTTATTCCCAGCATCCAAGCATGAGCAAATGCCAAGTGGCTTAAAATTGTGCACTGGGGACTAATCCAGCTGGCCAATGACACAGAAGGATTCAATGTGATAAAGGTAGAACTAAGAGCACTAAGACTGATGACAATGCAAAAGCGTTACATGCTCGAGCTGCTCACGGCTATGGAAGGAAGTGTTTGCCAAAAAATCGGGAGTGCATGTTGCACTTTCGTGCCTTCTTCAGATGCTGAAAATGGAACACTTTCACATGTGATATCAGCAGTACATGAACTCGGAGTGCGGATGAAAGAAGAAGGTGGCGTTGAAGTGACTGGGTTCAGCGTGTCATTCGACTGGGTACTGGGTACCATCGTGGCTCAGGACTGCAATGCAGTTACTGGGTCCTATTATTGTCTTCCTCCTGCTGATCTTCTGTGTGTGCCAAGTGGGAGTATGATTTTGTGCAGAGGCAATTCCTAATAGTCCGATGATGATGGTGACTGTAGGCAATCCACATAGAAACAGGAAAATGCCTCATGGTACTAGGGAAGCCAAAGTACAAACGGGAAAGTGACAAACCTAAATATCGCATTGTGGCCATTTACAATACAGGGTATATAATAGCCACTCTATGGCACACAGCGATCTAACAGCCCCAAGATTTGGAGAACTATAAAGAGGTATGGGTTGACCTGGCGGGGGCTGGAGGGGACATTTATATGATGTGTACTCCTGAGGAATATGTGTGGCATTGGGAAAGTTTAAGAAGCGTGTGCTGTGCATGGATGCCAATAAAGGGTACACCTGCATGGAATGGAGCAGTAAAAAGGGCAGAGGAATGTAGAAGTGCCGGAGTGTTGGGAGAGAAGATAGTCTATTTTGCCCCCCGCACCACTCCCGCATGCACAGATCTCACCTGTGCTGAAGGTGGGAGACGTCCCCCCCTCAGAGCAACTGTAATCTGTGTTAATTACTAATTAATGACTAACAAGGAAATCATGCAATTAGGCTTTACTAATGCACGAAGACCACATTTAGGTAACTCACCAGATGCCATTTTTTACTAGGCCCAAAAAATTATCTCCCAAAGCCTGTTTCTCCCTTGGTCCCACACCGCAGACAGCCAGCCCCGGCCCCCACCCCACTGCCTCCTGCTAGCTTCGCACAAACCCTGTTCTCACGGAAGTTCAGCGATTCATTGTTGCAACCTTTAGTGCTATCCTAGAATAGATGAGCTCACTGCACTGTGTGAGACCAGAACAGGCCCTCGCCTAAGAGCCCATCCGTCTCTACTAACCTGGTTGTGCCCCTTTCGACCCCCACCCTGCTAGGCTGTAAACTACCAGACCACTGACTCTTTGTTCCTTGATACTGATATACATCTGGGCCCCTGTAGTGACCCAACAAGGACACTGTCGATAGCCCCGACCCCAGACACACATATATTTCTTTCTAACCATAAAACTTGTCCATTCGTATCATGAGGCATTAGGTAGATCAAAACCTCCAAGGTGGGCACCTGGCATGGAGATTCTAGGTTTATGGGTACCGGGGTGCAGAGGGTACAATGCCTGCCCTATAACTTGTGTATGAACTCTGGGAAGCACTTTTATATAGTTATACACACGGGTCATAAGTATGTAGTGTGTAGAATGTATGGTGTTAGGGTTCTGGAATGTAGCCATTCCAGAACCATCATTACATGTAATCTTCCCCGGCGGTGTTAGGCTCCGGGGGCTCCATAATTAAACCTCATTTGAGTAACTTGTGCCTCCTAGCACTTTATTACATTTGGTGACGGGGTGCCTACCTGTGCAATGAGCCCCCGGAGTTCCGCTCGGAGCCACGGCCGAGCATGTTGAGCTGTGCTGCCGCAGAAGTAGAGGGGAAGAAGGAGAGTGAAGATCCGATACCAGCATTTCAGGGTGAGAGACTGCTGACGGGGCAGTGAAGTCTGACATCTCATCAGACCACATACAGAGGCGCACAAGTTGAGCTGCTCATGTATGGTTTGAGAAAAGAGGAGAAAAAAAAGCCGTAGTTACCAGCTCAAACGCTCTGCGAGCGCACGGCATCATTCAAACCTCTGGATGCTCCTGCAACTGACATATTGCTAGAAGAAAGGACCTAAAGGCGTGCCACAACATGGTGGCCATTTTCTACATAACATGGTTTCTATACAAAGTAACCATAGCAACCGCACTACGGAGCAAAGGAGGCAGTGAAAAACACATGGGATACATACGCATGCTTTTTAATGAAACTAGGGAACTATAAAGAATAAAAGCCAAGAAAACATGCCAAATATGCACATGTACTTTATGTAAAAACTGTGTGAATTGCACATCCTGCTAAGAGAGTTAATCTCACCAAGTGACACTCTTTAATAGAACTCAAACCAGCAATCCATGTTGCTTTTGACACTTGAAGAATTATAATAACAAGAAAACAACAGAACTGTCAAGCAGGACAAAACTCACCCAAATTTCATTATATGAAGTAAGCTTATCTGCCTATCATTATGCAGCATGTTACAGCACTGATGCATTTTCTCCCACTTCCCGGCAACCCCACATGCCCATGGGAACAATGGGCTGATGGATTCCAGGTATACTTGAGGGCTGTGGGTGTCAACAAATACAACGATGACCTCAAAGAAGCTACGCTACTAAACTGTATTGGGACAGAACCTTTAAAGATTTTCAGGGCACTCCCTGACTTTGATGGGTCAGAAAGTGGTTCTGGCGGTAACAATCGCAAGTTAAGTGTGCATTAGGAAAACTAGCTCAACATTTTGGAAACAAAACAAACGTTGTATTGGAAAATACACATTTTCTTCGAGACGTCAAATTAAAGAATCAATAGATGTTTTATATTGCAGCTTTAGTGGACTCATGTCCACATGCAGATTTACTGGAGTGGGTGACGAATATCTAAGGGATCAACTAGTGCTAAATGTGGCTGATTCACACATACAACAGAGATTGTGGCAGACTAAAGATCCATCACTAGAGCAGGCAGTAGAGATTGCTAGGACTATGGAATTTGGTGATCACTATAATAAGAGAAAGGTTGGAAAAAACTGAGGAGAAATAAATCAAAATGGTCCAAGAGGAAGTAAGAGAAGAGAATGAAGAATCTTTGGTGGCAATGGTAAGGAGAATGTCCACTAACAAGTCCAGTGCTAACTCAAAAAGAGGTAGAGATACTGGGTACAGGAATCAGAGCCAAAGCCGTTGTCAAAAATGTGGCTGGTATAAACGCAAGGATACTGAGAAAGAATGCGCTGCTGCAGCCATGGAATGTTACAAGTGTGGCCACATAGGTAATTTTGCCAAGGTGTGCAAGAACATTTGTGGAAGAGGGGGCAGAATTAGCAGATACTCCTTCAACAGACCACCAAGAAACACAGTGAGAGCGGTTGAGGAGAATCCAGGACCTGATAACATGCTAACCATCAGCAATGAGAACACAGAGCATGTACAAATACTCACTGTCGCTGCAATAGAAGGAAATAAAGGACTTTGGGTAAATAAGAAAATAAATGGAATATCCCTACCTATCATGGTAGACACATGGTCTCCTTATACTATGGTCGTTGTCAACACATTTGTCGAAGTACTGTCTGGCAACATGCAGAAGATTCAATGCACAGGTGTAAGGGTGACAGGGTATGGTAAAACCCCCATTAATGTCATTGCATGTAACTGGGTGAAGTTGCGTTTCCGTGACAGAGAAACATATTGTAGACTATATGTAGTGAAGAACGGTTCGTCCGTAGTAGGATGGAAAGAACAAGCTGCTCTGCGTGTCAGGATTCATCCTGGGGAGGAGGTTCCCATTTTGAGTGTTTTAAAGGACAATAATGACATTAAAGCCACACTTGCAAAACGATTCCCCAAGGTATTTAATGAGAAACTTGGACTTCTGGAGGGGTTTCAACACAAGAGAATTCTTAAGAAAGGGGCAATGCCCATAGCATATAAAGTAAGGGGTGTTCCCATCGGTACAAATGAAGCATTGAAAAAATAACTTTCCCGATTGTGTGAGCAAGATATAATCGAGCCAATCGAAAGTTCAGAATGGTTAGCCCCTATAGTGTTGGTGAAAAAACCAGATTGGACCATAAAAATGTGTGTAAATCTGAGAGATCTTAACAAAAACCTCTGTATAGGCAGACATCCTCTTCCGAATATAGTAGAATTGCTAACAACCATGAAGCCGGCCAGGTTTTTCAGCACTTTGGACCTATCCTCGGCATACCACCAGATAGCCTTGGAAAAAGAATCTAAGTATTTAACATAATTAGTCACTCTTCTTGGTTCATTCATGTTTAAGAGGATGCCTTTTGGTCTTGCTTCGGCTGCGGCGGTGCTTCAAAGACTGATGTCAGTTTTATTTGGAGGTCTTGAAGGAGTATATTGCTTCCAAGACGACATCTTAATATCCGCCAACACAGAAGAGGAACATGATGCAAAATTGATGGAAGTGCTGCAAGTAATTCAAAAGAGTGGCCTCACTTTGAAACTTGAAAAGTGTAAAATCAAATGCGACAAAGTGTCATACTTGGGTCATTCTATTGATGCTGAGGGCATCAGTCCCAAGAAAGAGTTGATGAACACTATATTGGGCATCACTGAACCAGGAAACAAGGACCAATTAAGACGTTTTTTGGGCATGACAGAGTACTACTCCAAATTTGTGAATGATTACACCAACAAAACTAAAAACATGAGAGAACTTGTGAAGAAATCCATGAAATATGTATGGTCAGAGTAGTGTAAAAGCAAATCTGAACAGAAAAAAGCCACAATTAATTAACCGCCAACACTAGGGATGTTTGATTGTAAGGCAAAAACCATAATCTCAGTTGATGCCAGCAAAATTGGTTTAGGAGGAGCATTAGAGCAACAGCAAGACAAGGGGTTAGTGACAATTGCATTTGCATCAAGAGACTTAAGAGATGCGGAATTTAATTACTCTACAATAGAGAGAAGCCTTGGGAGTAAAGTGGATATTGAAACACTTTAGGAACCTAGTGTGGGGATTACCTATTCTCCTGAAGACTGATCATAAGCCATTAGTACACGTGTTGCAATCAAAGACACCACATTTGATATCGCCAAGGATTAGATGTTGGATTTTGGACATAATGCAGTACAACATCTAGATAAATTATACTCCGGGCAAATTAAATTTAGTGGCTGATTGTCTTTCTAGGTTGCCTTTGGATTGGGCAGATGCTAATGCCAAACTAGAGAAAGAGTTGGGATGTGATGACATTATTGCTACCATAAACCCTGGCGTGACAAAAGATGAGTGGAAGAACTTAGCTGATATTGACCTGGAACAAGTAAATATCAGAGAAGCCATTAATAGCGATTGGAACAAGTTTGACCAAAGTTTAGGAGATTATGCCCAAATCAAAGAGGAAATGTGGGTGGATTCTGAACACATTTGTAGAGGAGATCGAGTCATCCCTCCAGTAAAACTAAGAAATAAAATAATCACTCTGGCCCATGAAGGACATTTGGGGAGAAATTTGACCAAGAGAAGAGTAAGAAGCAATTACTGGTGGCCTGGCATGTGGAGGGATGTTGAAGAAAGTGTCAGTAACTGCACTGCATGTGCTACAAGTGATAAAACAAAGAATGTGAGAAAAACACCTTTACAACCTGTAGAGATTCCCAATAGTTCTGGTAGACTACACCTCGAAGTGGGTTTAGTGGGGAGTTGTGGAAGGGAGTGTCACTACTGGAAAAATGTGGAACTTTTTAAACAAGATTTTCAACAGGGAAGGTGACCCCAAAGAGATAGTTTCGGACAATGGTACCCAGTTTACCTCACTGGAATTTCAGGTATTTTTGAAGGAAAGAGCGATTGAACACATAACCACATCACTTTACCATCCCATAGCTAATGGACTGGTTGAGAGAATGAACACATTTGTGAAAGGTGTGATTCAATTGGCTATAGCCAACTCACTCTCCTGGAGAGAGGCCCTCGAGGAAGCTCTTTGCACATATAGAACAACTCCACATTCCACCACTGATGTGGAACTGTTTACTATGATGCAGGGCAGACTGGCATCTAATAGGTTGAGACCTGCATGGATGTTTAAAGATAACACCAATGTACATCTGACATTGAACCGATTATAAAGAGAGTGAGAGAAAAACAGGAAAAGTATAAATAATACTATGATTGCAGAAATGGAGTGAGGGGGAAAATTATTAAGGAAGGAGATTGGGTGTGTATCAAAGAATCCAAGAAAACACTGAAGGGTGAATCCAGGCTTAGATCACCACAGAGAGTACAAAGTTGCTCTGTGTTAGGGAGAATTCTCTGTAAAGGCTAATTTCCCAAACCTAGTGAGTCCCCCAGCAGCTTTGCTGGATTTTTGGGGTTTATTTTTTCTCCTACTAAAAGTGAGACTCTTTTCCTCCCACTCTTAGACATGATTTGAGGTGTTCCTTTGACTTTGTATGTGTTTTATGGGCTATGAGGTCCTTTACCCCATAGGGTTTCATGTGTTTTTGGTATGTGGGTTATACAGCACCCTCTGTGCTGTCGTAGCGACCCCCAAACATAGACTCCATACCCTGGGGCTGACTACTGTCTCCCAGGGCATGTAAAGTCACCATTGGCTTTACTAGTCTCAAATTGTGAACAGAACCAGTACAAACCATCATATTGTGGACATACTGGTCGGGGCAATTCGATTGCCCCGGGGTCTGTTGTTCGAGGGGGCACTGTCCAGTCCCCCCGACTGAGTTTTGGCTGGTGGCAGTGGATACTACTTTTTATATTCGACCGCGAATATATTCCTATGGGATTTTCCCATTGTTCGTTGCTACCACTTTTTAATATAGCCTCGAACATACCGCCGGTTTATTAAATTAATATTAATTCACCGGTTGGTAATTTTTGCCGAAACATGGTTCCAAAATGGCATTTGTGTTCGCTTCTGTGACTCCAACCGAAGTCAAGCCCTTTGTTAAACTTTTTGGCGTGCTTCTCCACAGAAGCCTCCAAAAGTGGTGCCACTCTGTCTGGGTACAACAGGGGGGTTTAGGCACCCTGGACTGAGTTGCCTCAGCAACTCAAGTCGCACTGTTGTCTGATTGGCCCAAGTGGTGAGCCGCCTGGCTCACCACTTAGCATGTTTGATTGACAGCTAGGCTGAATGAATGGGGGTTTCCTGCATAAAAGCAGGGCTTTGGGGACTGGAACTTCAGAAGTCACCACAGGACCTAATGAATCCGAGGGAGAAGCCGAGCCGACCTGCAACAACGACACCACCGGTGGACGCCTGCGGAACCATCTCACCACTTTTCCCGGCGATAGAGGAGATCTCCAGCCCGGAGAGTCTTCTTCCTTTGACTGGTGGGGATAACCAGTTTGCCCGTCTTTTCGCCTTCCTGGACCATCTCATGGCCGCCTTGCCTGTGCCAAGCACCCCGGCAACCGGAATAACACAGATCACCACTACCGCGAAGAACAGGGTGGTACCTTGCAACCGGGAAACTCCACGGCTGGTTTCTTCCCTGGCAGCGCATCGACCTTCAGCTTTCCTTCACGTCGAGACCTCCTCTTCCGCTGGACGTAACACCGACTTGCGCCCGCTGCCAGGAACAACTGCCCCCGCTGGAGCGTTCTTCCCACTTTCAGGTACTGTGTCCCGCCTAACTTCCCTTGCGACAGATTGTTCGGGGTGACAGTAAATCCTCGACTTTCTAACATGGGCTAGCCTGGGGCCTGTTAACTAACTTTTCGTGACTTTATCTCAATCTTTTGTGAACTTTCTACAAAGACTCTTTGGGCACAACCCCACTGTGTGATCCTGGACACATTTCGCTTGCTCTCTCTAAGAGTGGGCCTGGCATTTGAGCTTCCTTGCTCCCCAGTAGACTTTGCCTAACATGCCTCACTGTGGTTCTTTGAAAAGTATTGAATATTGTGTGCTTTCATAACTCTGCCTTTTTCCCTCCCTTTTTTAATAACTTATTAGAGTGCCATCTTATGTCAAGTGCTCACCTCTGTCTGAAAATAAGTGGTGTTTCTCATTAAGACGTGTCTAATAAGTAATTAGGGTTGTATATATATAATAGTGACTGTGTGTTGAATTTATTTACCTCTCTTTGTGCTAGTGTAATTTACAAGTGTGTCTTTAAATAAATAATTATATACTTTTACACAAAAGCTCTGGTCAGGGTTTGCTTGTGCTACTGTGTCTCTGTACCTATTGTGTATACTCTATATACTGCCTAACTCATCTTGAGAGAAGTCTGACTGCTCAGCCACAGCTACCAGGTAAATCTGGGTGGTACAGACTGCTACCAATTGTGTTTACTGCCAACCACCTGTAGTCCTAAATATTTTGCAGTGGTCCCTAAGGGAACTGCACAGGTTTCTGCCTAACACTAGTGTACAGGGGTGGGATTTGTATTGAGTATACATTTTAGTGTGCTTATAGATACCTTAGTGCAACTAACCACAAAGCTTAGCACTAAAGAAGTATTTTCTAAACCTGTCAATTATGGAAAGTTATAGTCAAGAGTCCCTTGCTACAAAAACTTCTGATTGTTTAAGAGTTCTCTGTAAGCATAAGAACCTCCTGACTAAGGGCAAGAAAATGGAGCTAATAGAAAGGTTGTTAGCAAACCAAAGTCTGGATGGTGGTTCAGAGGAACCTACCACTCCAGCAACTGTAGATGACAGCAATGATATTGATATGAATGCTAGTATTGATAACTTTGAGTCAGAAGCAGAAGAGGAGGTGGAAGATGTTAGAGTTGTCTCCCCTGGGCATCTACCTGCCCTGCCAGCTGTCCCTAATGGACCTTTACCAGGACCCACACTTAATCCTCAATATATGGAACTAGAAAAAATGAAGCTTGAATTAGAATTCAAAAGAATTAGTGCTCAAACAGAACAACTGCACCAGGAACTAAGGCTCAGAGAAATGGAGCTCAACCATGAGCTAGAAATGAAAAAATTGTCTGTGGAAAGTGCTTCTCTCTCCGAATCCTCTAGGAGTTCTAGTCCCAAAAGACCCTGGATGCCTAAGTAGTTGGTGGGTATGTATGAGCCTAAGTTGGGTGTGTTGGATTGGTTGAGTTTGTTTGAATATAATCATGGGCTCCAGAACATTACAGGAAATGAGTTACTGTCCTTGGTGTTCTCTAGGCTCCCCCCTGTTGCAACTGATGTGGTAATGGAGTTGGGGGAGGAGGATAAGAAGGATTATGAATGTGTGAGCCAGCTTTGATAGCTAGATTTGGAAGACCCCTTCCCAGTACCTTAAGAGGTTTAGGACCCTCAAAAAGAATGATGGTACCCCTTGGGCAACCTGGGTGAGTGAGTGTTTGAAAAACCTAGAGGGATGGATTAAGGGTTACAAGGTGAACACCTATGAGGGAATGAGAAATCTTGTAATGTTGGAGTCAATTTATGATGCCTGCTCTCCTGAGCTCAGACAGCACTTGGCTGATTCAAAGGAATTAGATCCTAGAAAGCTAGCTAAGGCAGCTGACTTGTGGGTTGCCAACAGGGCTACTCACAAGGATTCAGGGGTCACTCAGAAAAAGGATGAGGGAAAGCAGCCACCAAAAGGGAACCGAGAGATTTCTAATACCTCCCAACCCAAAGAGGGCCCCAAACAACAAAATAACCAGGGTAGGTCCCAAGGTAAACCACAACAGGCTAGTGTACCTTCTGGTCACAAACCAAAAGGAGGTCAGGCCAAGCCACCCTTTCAGAGAGCATTTGGAACATGCTATCTCTGTGGGGCCACTGACCACATCAAAGGAGATCCCAAGTGTACGGGTAAACCTGCAGGGATCAGCACAGTCTCCTTAGCCTTCACTCCTGAGGAGGAAGTCCAAATGGCTAGTGCTCACTTTGAAGTCTTTGATGAAGAACCTTTGGGTCTTCAAGCAAGTGTAACAGTAGAGTGCATGGGTCTGGTTAGTGATCCGAATAGGAGTATGTACAACTCCATACCAGAAAACTCTAAAATGTATTATATGGACAGTGTTCTTGTCAATGGCCAGGATACTCCTGCCAGGCGAGACCTCTGGGGCCAGCAGAACAGTAGTGGATGAACACTTTTTCAGGCCTGAGGATGTTGCTAAGGCAGCCAAAGGTCCCACTAAGATGTCTGGAGGCCTTATCCAAATGGTTCCAATTCTACCAGCCCTCATTCATAATGACATGACAGTGTTGATTCCTGTCAGTGTTCAGACTGAGGTGCCTGGGAGAGTCCTGTTGGGGAATGATCTAAGAACTCTAGGAGTAGAATCCAGTACCCCCAGGCCTCCCAGTATGGAGACCCAGAACCAAACCAAATTGGCTAGAGAGGCCACCTTAAGGAACCCCTCTAAGCCTGTGGGAACCTCTACTGAGAACCCCACTACAAGCTCTGGTGTTGGTAAGTTGACCTCTGACCCAGGCAAATTTCAGGCTAAAATGTTAAACCAAGCTCCTTCATTGTTCCCCCAGTTTTAGAGTCTGTGACTCCCCCTGCTTCTGAGGAAGAGGTGGATAGACCTACTGGAACCCTAACTAGGCCTAAGAGAATTGGTAATTCTCAGTGCTGGTGGAAAACCAGAAAAGAAAAGTCTAAGGCCAAAAACCTTCAGACTGTTGGACCTTCCACAGAAGACTCCAACCCAATTCCTTAAGGGGGGAACTCCGAAAGTAGGTAAAGGTAGATCCAAGAGGAAGAAGAAGCATGTACCTTGCTTATCTCCATCCCCTCCAACCAAGAGGCCTAAAATCCAACCTTCTCCCAACAGAGAGGTGGGGACGACCTCTGGAGGCCCCTCTAGATCTAAGGGAATCCTTTATAAGGACCCCATGAAAAAGCCTAACACAGGTTCAGAAGTTGTAACAACTTCTGAGGCACTGGTCAACCAGATTCCCTATAACTTTAAAAAGACTGATGTTCCTCAAAGGGTTTGTAGGTCATATAGCTTACAAAGGAAAATGTTTGACTCTACCACTGAACATAAGGTGGGGTGTCTCCACCAAAATGCTAAATGGTCTCTCTAGGGTGTTTGTAACCGACTAGAGGTATGAGATTCATCCAGGTGTGGATTAAATCCTCCTGTCCCTTAGTCTGGGGGGGGAGGGGGCGAGTGTTAGGGAGAACTCTCTGTAAAGGCTAATTTCCCAAACCTAGTGAGTCCCCCAGCAGCTTTGCTGGATTTTTGGGGTTTATTTTTTTCTCCTGCTAAGAGTGAGACTCTTTTCCTCCCACTCTTAGACATAATTTGAGGTGTTCCTTTGGCTTTGTATGTGTTTTATGGGCTATGGGGTCCTTTACCCCATAGGGCTTCATGTGTTTTTGGTATGTGGATTACACAGCACCCTCCGTGCCGTAACCCAGGGGTGTCGTAGCGACCCCCAAACATAGAATCTATACCCTGGGACTGACTACTGTCTCCCAGGGCATGTAAAGTCACCATTGGCTTTACTAGTCTCAAATTGTGAACAGAACCAGTACAAACCATCATATTGTGGACGTACTGGTCGGGGCAATTGGATTGCCCCGGGGTCTGTTGTTCGAGGGGGCACTGTCCAGTCCCCCCCGACCGAGTTTTGGCTGGTGGCAGTGGATACTACTTTTTATATTCGACCGCAAATATATTCCTATGGGATTTTCCCATTGTTCGAGGGAAAATTTTTAATATAGCCTCGAACATACCGCCGGTTTATTAAATTAATATTAATTCACTGGTTGGTAATTTTTGCTGAAACTTGGTTCCAAAATGGCGTTTGTGTTCACTTCTGTGACTCCAACCCAAGTCGAGCCCTTTGTTCCCCTTTTTGGCGGGCTTCTCCACAGAAGCCTACAAAAGTGGTGCCACTCTGTCTGGGTACCACAGGGGGTGTCGGAGGGGGTTTAGGCACCCTCGGCAACTCAAGTCGCACTCTTGTGTGATTGGCCCAAGTGGTTAGCCGCCCGGCTCACCACTTAGCATGTTTGATTGACAGCTAGGCTGAATGAATGGGGGTTTTCTGCATAAAAGAAGGGCTTTGGGGACTGGAACTTCAGAAGTCGCCACAGGACCTAAAGAATCTGAGGAGGGAGAAGCCGAGCCAACCTGCAATGACGACACCACCGGTGGAGCCCTGCGGAACCGTCTCACCACTTTTACCGACGACAGAGGAGATCTCCAGCCCGAAGAGTCTTCTTCCTTTGACTGGTGGGGATAACCAGTTTGCCCGTCTTTTCGCCTTCCTGGACCATCTCGTGGCCGCCTTGCCCGTGCCAAGCACCCCGGCAACTGGAATATCACAGATCACCACTACCGCGAAGAACAGGGTGGTACCTTTAAACCGGGAAACTCCGTGGCTGGTTTCTTCCCTGGCAGCGCATCGGCCTTCAGCTTTCCTCCACGTCGAGACCTCCTCTTCGTCTGGACGAAACACCGACTTACGCCCGCTGCCAGGAACAACTGCCCCCGCTGGAGCGTTCTTCCCACTTTCAGGTACTGTGTCCCGCCTGGCTTCCCTTGCGACAGATCGTTCGGGGTGACAGTAAATCCTCGACTTTCTAACCTGGGCTAGCCTGGGGCCTGTTAACTAAATTTTCCTGACTTTATCTCAATCTTTTGTGAACTTTCTACAAAGACTCTTTGGGCATAACTCCACTGTGTGATCCTGGACACATTTTGCTTGCTCTCTCTAAGAGTGGGCCTGGCATTTGAACTTCCTTGCTCCCCAGTAGACTTTGCCTAACCTGCCTCACTGTGGTTCTTTGAAAAGTATTGAATATTGTGTGCTTTCATAACTCTGCCTTTTTCCCTCCCTTTTTTATTAACTTATTAGAGTGCCATCTTATGTCAAGCGCTCACCTCTGTCTGAAAATAAGTGGTGTTTCTCATTAAGACTTGTCTAATAAGTAATTAGGGTTGTATATAATAGTGACTGTGTGTTGAATTTATTTACCTCTTTGTGCTAGTGTAATTTACAAGTGTGTCTTTAAATAAATAATTATATACTTTTACACAAAAGCTCTGGTCAGTGTTTGCTTGTGCTACTGTGTCTCTGTACCTATTGTGTATACTCTATATACTGCCTAACTCATCTTGAGAGAAGTCTGACTGCTCAGCCACAGCTACCAGGTAAATCTGGGTGGTACAGACTGCTACCAATTGGGTTTACTGCCAACCACTTGTAGTCCTAAATCTTTTGCAGTGGTCCCTAAGGGAACTGCACAGGTTCCTGCCTAACATTCTGGCAAATCTGTTGTGTTGGAGGATGGTAAGGTATGATCTTTTGATGACATTGTGAGGGTGCAACAGAATGCCAATGAGCCAAGTACCAGCAGGGTGCAAAATAATGTCACCAGGCCAAGTACCAGTAAGGATAACAACCATGTGGCTATGGACCATAATGACTATGGAACACAAGGTAGAGACCTTAACAAAAGAGACAATGAGGTAGAGACTGGCAGTGAAGTCACTAAAGGTGTATTATACAAAAGAAACCGCAAGATGATTCAGAATTTCAACAGTGACTATGTTTACTACTAGGGATGTTACCATTTTGCTGTCTAAAAACCTTTTCAGGTTTTTTTAAAACAAATGTTGTTTTCATTCCGTATTTTCATGTTTATTCATGTTTATTCTGTTACTTAATTTTATCAATATAAGGGAGGGTGGGTGTTTGATACGTCAGAAAGTGGTTCTGGCGGTAACAATCACAAGTTAAGTGTGCATTAGGAAAACTAGCTAAACATTTTGGAAACAAAACAAACGTTGTATTGGAAAATACACATTTTTTTCGAGACGTCAAATGAAAGAATCAATAGATGTTTATATTGCAGCTTTAAGAGGACTCATGTCCACATGCAGATTTACTGGAGTGGGTGAAGAATATCTAATGGAAGAATATCTAGTGCTAAATGTGGCTGATTCACACATACAACCGAGATTGTGGCAGACTAAAGATCCATTACTAGAGCAGGCAGTAGAGACTAGGACTATGGAATTTGGTGATCACTATAATGAGAGAAAGGTTGGAAAAAACTGAGAACAAAGAAATCAAAATGGTCCAAGAGGAAGTAATAGAAGAGACTGCAGAATCTTTGGTGGCAATGGTAAGGAGAATGTCCACTAACAATTCCAGTGCTAACTCAAAAAGAGGTAGAGATACTGGGTACAGGAATCAGAGCCAAAGCCGTTGTCAAAAATGTGGCTGGTATAAACACAAGGATACTGAGAAAGAATGCGCTGCTGCAGCTGTGTAATGTTACAAGTGCGGCCACATAGGTAATTTTGCCATGGTGTGCAAGAACATTTGTGGAAGAGGGGGAAGAATTAGCAGATACTCCTTCAACAGACCACCAAGAAACACAGTGAGAGCGGTTGAGGAGAATCCAGGACCTTATAACATGCTAACCATCAGCAATGAGAACACACAGCATGTACAAATACTCACTTTCGCTGCAGTAGAAGGAAATAAAGGACTGTGGGTAAATATGCAAATAAATGGAATATCCCTACCTATCATGGTAGACACATGGTCTCCTTATACTTTGGTCGATGTCAACACATTTGTCGAAGTACTGTCTGGCAACATGCAGAAGATTCAATGAACAAGAGTAAGGGCGACAGGCTATGGTAAAACACCCTTTGATATCATTGGATGTACCTGGATGAAGTTGCGTTTCCGTGACAGAGAAACGTATTGTAGACTATATGTAGCGAAGAACGGTTCGTCCGTGGTAGGATGGGAAGAACAAGCTGCTCTGCGTGTCAGGATTCATCCTGGGGAAGAGGTTCCCATTTTGAGTGTTTTAAAGGACAATAATGACATTAAAGCCACACTTGCAAAACCATTCCCCAAAGTATTTAATGAGAATATTGGACTTCTGGAGGGGTTTCAACACAAGATCATTCTTAAGAAAGGGGCAATAGCTATAGCACATAAGGTAAGGGGTGTTCCCATCGGTACAAAAGAAGCATTGAAAAAAGAACTTTCCCGATTGTGTGAGCAAGATATAATCGAACCAATAGAAAGTTCAGAAGAAGATTCAAAAATCCAGATGACTTTACTAATGCACGAAGACCCCATTTTAGGTAACTCATCAGACGCCGTTTTTTACTAGGCTCGAAAATGATCTCCCAAAGCCTATTTCTCCCTTGGTCCCACGCCGCACACAGCCAGCCCAGGCCCTCACCCCACTGCCTCCTGCTAGCTTTGCACAAACCCTGTTCTCACAGAAGTTCAGCTATTCATTGTTGCAACCTTTAGTGCTGTCCCAGAACAGATTAGCTCACTGCACTTTGTGAGACCAGAACAGGCCCTTGCCTCAGAGCCCACCTGTCTCCACTAACCTGCTTGTGCCCCTTTCGACCCCCACCCTGGTAAGCTGTAAACTACCAGGCCCCTGCCTCTCTGTTCTTTGATACAGATATAAATCTGGGCCTTTGTAGTGACCCAACAAGGACACCCTCAATAGCCCCGACCCCAGACACACATATATTTCATTCTAACCATAACACTTGTCCATTCGTAACATGAGGCATTAGGTAGATCAAAACAAGGTGGGCACCTGGGACGGACATTCTAGGTTTATGGGTAGGGGGGTGCAAAGGGTAAAATGCCTGCCTATAACTTGTGTATGAACTCTGGGAAGCACCCACATTCCTACCTGACTTTACGAGTGTCATTTGTCTCATGTTCTCAAATACTGTGTTTGCAAGATCAGTTAGTCAGGGAAAGTGTCATTTTGCCAGTCTAACCTTCACCTCGCAAAGGTCACCCATGTGCTGCAGGAGTGACATCTAAAAACCCAGCAATCCCATGAGGTCAACACGTATGGATCCATACTGCGCCGATGATTTGACCCAATCGAGTTGTGGGATTGTATATTGTAATGTGATGTCATTTATAATGCTGGATGCCTTCTCAATGTGCTGCCCGTGTACCTCTGGTGGCAGAGCGCTCTCCGAGCAGCAGAGTTCTCTGCGTGCACAATTTATCTTATATAAACTTTGTTCTACTTGCAATCTCTCTCCTGGTCTCATTCCCTACTGGGGTGTGTCCATTATTCTGATTTTGGAATTTAGTGTTGGAGAATGGGCACCTTCAGTGTGTTCCCCGATACCCCATGCCTCTGGCACACCCAAAATGTTAGTGCCACAGGAAGCTGCCTTAGTAAAAGCCCAATGTCTCCTTCATCTTACACTTTGTAGAATAAAAATCTCCTTCCAGGCACGCACAGTGAAATTGAAACTCGTCCCGCCAGATGAAAAGCTCTGCAAAGAAGGATCACAAGGCCCGAACTGCTTTAAAGAACCCTTTCTGGTGATAGAGGGCAAAAACTTCGCAGAAAACAAATGGCTAGAATCAACATACATGTGCAAGGCTGAAGCACTGTGTGGGCTGTCTGATCAAAGACTAGAATGGATGGACCAAACCTGTGCACAAATATGGACAGAACTTATCACAAAGCTGACATGGGTCACAGCCCTCGAAAAGCCAATCAAGGTCCGACAGGAAGAAAATTATTAACTGTTTCTATGGAGAAGGCAAAGTGCCCATGGCTTCCAACCCACACTCCAACAGAAACCTCGTCCTCTCTAACCTTCGAAAAGGTACTGCTGCCTTAATGGATTATTAGGTGTGAGTCAAACATGCGTACTTGCACCTCCCGCCATCATGGAGGGGTTATTGTTCGCTTGTAACACTGCACTCTGCCCTGCTGGTGATACCGGAAGAGCATGTAAAGGGGGGAGCAGTGCCTCAAGAGCAACCAAAGGCACCTCGACCAACTGAAGAGCAACCCCCCATCTTTGAAATATTCCTGGAAAAAGAAGAACCGCATGACCATCTGTCCCACAAGAAGCGTGCATCTAACTACCTGTCGAAAGAATCCCCTGACCTCCTTGCTCAAATCCCTGATGAACACAAACTTTTCAGCTCAGCATTGACATTCTTTGCATCCCTTGCACCCAGCATCCAGACAAGAGTAAATGCAAAATGGCTCCAAATAGTTTGCTAGGAGCTCATCCAACTGCGGAATGATAGTGAAGAAGGGTTCAATGCCATCAAGGTGGAACTACGAGCACTTTGACTAAAGACCATGCAGAATAGGTACGTGCTGGACCTCCTAACTGATATGGAGGGTGGAGTTCATGTTGCACATTTGTACCTTCTTCAGAGGCTGAAAATTGAACATTTCACATGTGATTGCATCCGTACATGAACTAGGTGTGAACATGAGAAAAGAAGAAGGAATAAAGGAATACAGAACAACGACTGGTTCAGCATGGCATTCAGCTGGGTACCCTCTTGGCTTGGAACAATTATGAAGATGCTGATACCCATCATTGTGTTCTTCCTGCTGATTTTCTGTGTGTGCCAGTTCGGACTCAGGTGTTGCACAAAAGCAGTGCCATACAGTGCGATGATGATGGTGACAAACGGCAACAGAAATAAGTCATAATACTAACAAGTGCAAACTAGAGAGAATGATGCACCCAAATACCGCATGGTGGCAATATACCACACAGGGGATGAGGTCGACAACTATTACCACACTAGTATCAAACAGCCCCAAGATATCAAAAATTATAAGGAGGTGTGGGTTGACCTGGATGGAGATGGGGGATGTATTTATATGACATGTACTCCTGAAGAATATGCACGGCATGGGGAGTTTAAGAAGTGTGCGTAGAGCATGGATGCCCATAAAAGGTACCCACACCTGAGATGAAGCAGTACAAGGTGCTGAATAAAGTAGACGTACTGGGGGAGGGCATTTGTTACTTTAGGAGTAGCGAAAGGAGGGAATGTTGGGAAGGAGGTAGTCCAATCCCACCCACCTCATTCCCACAGTAAACAGATCATGTGCAAGCCAAGGGGGGAGAGACCCCTACCCCCACAGCACCTTGCCTTACTTATGACATAACACACAAAATCTACCTACATAACATAACCCACAGCCCCGCCGATAAACACCATTTTGTATTAGAACAGACACCATCTTTTACTAGGCCCAAAAATCCTCCCTCTGCAGAATCCAGCTCTCCTATTCCCGGTGCCTCTCACACAGAGCCCGAGTCACCAGAACGCCCACCATAGGCTTAATCCTGGATGGTAATATATTCGCTCCTAATCACAACCTGTCTGGTCCTGCTACAAGGCATCAGGTGACATAATTAATAGATCAAACCCCCAAGGGGACCCCAAGGCTGAATACAGAGGTTGGAATGCCAATACATTCACCCATGTTTCTCCAAAGTACCCCCATTCATGCAAGGATTTTATGGTTGCCATTATTCATATATTATCAGATCCTGTTGTATTAGCTTAGCGTTAGGAATGGTATTCCTATTATATGTTTTCCCCTCCTTTATTCCCTTTGCTGAATTGAATGCATGCTGTGGGTCTGCGGGTATGAGGTCATGAATGGAATGCCTGGAGTGTGACTGACTGGAAAGATGAGTGTATGAGATTCCACCCAGAGCAGTTGAGAATGATGTAGCTTGGATGGTAGGAGCCCGTGGGCTTCCCTAGTACTGTACTTCCTATCTTCTGTGATGTAACCTGATTAACGTAACCTGAAGATCATCACCTGAGTATCCTTCATAAGTACCCTGACTACAGGTCATAACACTTAGGACAGTTAGGAATGCTATAGTTGTCCTGACCTTCACCACGGAGATGAGCCCAGCTGACCCACGTGCCACCAGACTGATTTGGGAGCAGCAGCCAATCACAGCCTGGCATTCCCTATGAAACAAACTGCCATATGGCCCCTCCAATCCGCACCCCAAATTTGTACCCTATGTGATGTCATAGTTGCTGACGATTTTTATCTTTATAATGTGCTGCCTGTGTATTGTTTTGCAGAGCGCTCTCGGGCAGCAGAGTTCTTTGCTTGCTAACTTTATTTCATATAAAGTTTGTTTTCCATGCAATTCATTTACTGGTCTCATTCCCTGATGGGGTGTGGTCATTATTTTTGTCTATTGAAAATTGCGTGCTTTAGGGTGCCCGCCTTCAACCTCACAGTACTGGGCTACTGTTAAAAGATGCCAGCCCAAATGCTGGCTACCCACACTCTGTACAGCGCTCCGCTGCTCTCGAGCTAGGTCTGTGCTTTAAACAATAAATGTAAAACATTTTTAAAACTCGTTTCTGGTCAACTGCCCTGAGGACATTCAGGATGATCTATTTTGTATGAGAAGCTATGGGAATATAAGCAACATAAAAACATGCTCAAAGGTCACCACGACTGCATTAACTATTAAAGATTTCCAGGCCAGAGGTAATGGTGAGGTGGCCAAAAAGATCAACTGAAAAACATTAAATGGAACCATGTTCCATTTTAAGGAATGTCCAATCTCCTGGTGATCACTGACCCTCCCCGGTGGGCCTGATTGCAGAAAAACAGAAACAAGCAAGGGATTGTTCTTCTTTTACACCTTGGAGTCTCTTACCATATCCCAAGAGGCAGCTGCAATTAAGCAATAGTCTGTAATGGTTCTCCTCTGCATTCCCTGAGAGGAGTAGGTTGCTGGGAAATCTTGAGTAATAAGGCTATTGAGGACTCTCTGGTGAAATGGTAGGCTATATACCCTTAATAAAATAAAACATTTCAATTTGAATGATTTTAAAGAATCAAACATAAATTGTCATGTATATTTTATCATGTGATTGTTCAGTTATCCATTTATATCATGCTTACCGCTTCACTTTCGGAACATATCTTTTAAACCACCTTTTCGTTAAACAGGGGTAAACCTGTCTGTACACACCTTATATTCACATAACTACGACCAAACATTATTTCATGCTACCTCACCACTCCTACCCCTTCATGTAATCTGTGGCTGTTTACTTAAAAAAATCAACGTCCTTGTTTATTCTAAACTTTAAAATTCAAGATTTGGGGTTTTTCATTGAACAATGAGATTTCTAGCTTTTTCATTCCATATGTTGAGTAGTAGCCCTGTCAAGTACAATGTTAAATGCACCCAGTGTTTCCTGTCAAGAAATATAGTTACCCTGAATTCTAAGTCAAGGAGATATGTGATTCTAAATGGATGACTGGACTTCTTGTCTGGAAGAGGTATCCTGTTTGTGACCAATCGGGGGAACTAGCACATCTAGAAACCCACAACTGGAAACCAGGTGTGCATGCAGGATTTTGTAGTATGCATAGTGCATTCCACTTCATCGCAGTTCCTTGTTTTTTCCAACTGGGTGGAGATGAAGATGACACATTTAGGGGACCCTGATATCATCTTCTACTAGCAGTGTGTCTCCTGAGTTTTAGAACACCTGGACATGCTGCAACGAGACCTAGCTGCATTGCACTGTTGGAATAGTGGAACAGGTATGGTATGGCACTTGCACGGATCCAACTGGTTATGGTATCACCATGGCGGCTACAGTGTGCCAGTGCTAAGGACAATGTTGCCACTTTGCAAAGGAGCATTTAGGCATACATTTTTGGCTCACACAATGGAACCCCACACAAAGATGCGGCCTCAATGTTGCTTGATACAGTGCACTAGAAGATACCCGCCAAACCACTTGCCACATCTCCATCTTCTTCATAGAGGACAGGCTCTGTGTTCCTAGCCTCTCTTTCCCCTGTCATCTTTTCGTTATGTTTTTCCATAGGTTCTGCTCCTGCACCTCCCCTGTGCTCCCATATTTTTGTTATCTCTGGATGGTTTACCGTCTTGGTCTTTCGCCGTTTCTTGAGTGAAAATATGTTGGAATAACATCTGCTGTACCACTCTTGAGCACTAAATTCTATAGTGTGACTCATTAGTAAACAAAATAGAGAGCAAACATACACATTACAGTAATTAACGATAAGAGAACAGGTTACAAACATCTTATGAACTAAAACATTTTTAAAGTAGAGGTTGATACATTCAGTAAAAACGATCAGGGGCCCACCTATGCTACCTGCAAGCTGAACCTCATCCCAGCCACCACAATAGGCTGCTGATTCCAGGCCTTGACCAAGTACTGATGGACTGCAAAATCCACAACAGAGTCCTCAGTGAACATGCTAAATGAATGGCTTCTCTAAAAGATCTTACCCCTCCACTCTATGAATAGAGGCCCCAACCATTCTAACGCTGCATGTAAAGGGCAGAGAAGGGAAAGGCGCATAGTTGTCTCCAGGGCCCCTTCCCACTGGTAGAGACAGTCAGCAATGTCTCCCACTTGCCTGACATGTACCACAGCCGAGGCAGGTGGGCCACGCTCAATCTGCTATAAATCCTACTTATTTGGGGGCACCATTGTGAACAAGTAATCATTTATGCTGTGGTGTTGGTTTTGTCGGGGACCTCCTGGCTGCACCCGCAAGCACATTTGTCGAGGACCTCCTGGCTGCACCCGCAAGCACATTTGTTTTTTACTGCCCATGGTCCTGCCAATCCCTACGGCCATTCCAACTCACTTGTTCCTCCCGGCCCAAAGCACCCACCTGCCACGGATGTCTTTGAGCTAGCCATATGCTTTTAAGGGGATGTGAATGATATTTCGAATTAGTGTCCTGAAAGGTAACTGCTTTTAAAACATGTTCGGGTGAAAAGAAAATGTCTTACTGAAGAGTACCTTCTGCAGTTTAATTTATTACCAACATGCATGTCTTAGCACCTGTTCCTTGGACTGAATACCTGTTAAAAAGACATCACTGGCAAAGCACAGATTCGGCTCTTACATAAGCACCAAGCATAAAATGTCCATATACTAACTTCACTGCTTGCTGTTGCAATCTTATGCTTATGTACCATTAGAAGTGCCTATAAAATGCCAACCCCTATGCCTACACAATAGCCACAATTGTTGGCTTTGTCAATGCTGGTTAACTGAATGTCCTGAGCCTGGGGTGTTTTATTCCTGTCCTGTTTTTGCATGGCATATATGTATATAAAAGAAGAAAGGGTATTCCAACCTAGTTATATGTATATCTAATTTACTGATGTATACTAGACTGGGTTTAGGAGACAAGAACTCCTTATACTAAGTCTTGAAAAAATAGACTAAGTATAGCTCCAATGTATCCAAAAATTTACATAAAACAATATTTAATGAAAAGACAAAAGCTCATTAAGAAATTACTTTCATAAAAAATGTTTTAGACCCAAACATTTTCATCATGTATGCAATGTTTGGGTCTAAAACATTTTTTATGAAAGTAATTTCTTAATGAGCTTTTGTCTTTTCATTTAATATTGTTTTATATAAAAACCTTTTGGATACATTGGAGCTATACTTAGTCTATTTTTTCAAGACTATTAGTATAAGTTTCAAGACTATTAGTATAAGGAGTTATTGTCTCCTAAACCCAGTCTAGTACACATCAGTAAATTAGGTATACATATAACCATGTTGGAATACCCTTTCTTATATACATATATGTTAGGTCACCCTCTGACCGAGTGAGAGAGGGGTTTTTTTTGCGTTATATGTTGTTAGCCTTTAATAAAGCTACTGTTTTTGCATGGCTTCATTAGTCATTTTCTTTCAAATCTTGTGTACTGTGCATGTATTCAATATTCCTGGTTTGCGCCATGTAACTATGAAAAATATTGTACGGAAAAAGTTGGGATCATTTCATGGAGAAGCTGTTGTTCTGTTGCTCCTGTTATATTGTGATGGGATGGGCTTCTGAGAGCACGTTTTGAGTAACTCCTTCAAAGAATTCACAGGGATTGCTCAGGATCATTTCATGGAGAAGCTGTTCTGTTGCTCCTGTTATATTGTGATGGGATGGGCTTCTGAGAGCACGTTTTGAGTAACTCCTTCAAAGAATTCACAGGGATTGCTCACCATGCAGACGCCAGCCATTCCAGTTGTATGGAAAGAGCTGCCATGATGAGGTTAAAAAAAAGTGGGTTCTGCCCTATAACTAAAGGGCACCAAAGGGGTGAATAGCCCAATTGGCCCCACTCCGGGTCACCAACGCACCTGATCTGAAATGAAAGTGAGAACATGGCACATATGCTTTGCTCCATGCTAATAAACACTGGTCAATTGGCACAAGGGTGACCCTTGTGAGCAGTAGCACCACGGCAAGGTTTGACCATCTGCTACTGGACATTCACACCATTCACACCACATTCATCAGGGATGCCCCGCAGGCTTCCCATACACTGAACACCAGGGCCTGATCCCAATGCAGAGCGCTTGACTATAATCTACCCGACACACAACTACTAGAAGCTCAAGATCACTGATTGCGTCAGAGAAAGAAAAGAGCCGTCTGAAGCAGACATCCTGCTGGATTCTGAGTGAATCAAGATGCAGTCACTCCTCATTCGCACCAGGCATGGCCCATGGTAAGTCCACCATCCACACACTGCGCATAAGAGCCCTATGATGCTGTGTAGCTTGTGCAGGCCAGTGGATGGCGCACACATGCCCTAGTGGCATGGTAACGCCAACCACAGTGCAGCGTCAGGAGGAGGGTTCCAGAGGGTGGAACAGGGAAGTCAGGAGCAGCGCAGGGAGCTAACCGATGGTCCATTCTGCCCCTCTATACACAGTCTGCCTCAAAATCAGTCTGTGTATAATGCGTGAAGTCAGGGCCTTAACAGCTCCACCTCTGTCCGCCTCCCCCATCAGCCCCATACACAGAGGCCACTCTGTGGAGACGTCCTTACTTCACCTCAATGTTCCAGGCCGCTGTATGTCTTCTTGCTGATAGATTTTATCCATCAGTGGTGATTTCTGGATACTGAGGCTTGTGCCTCATTACTCCATCTTCTCGGGTTGAGTATGTAGCTGTCCGTTCAGATTCTTCTTGGTCTGTGTGGACTGTCACAGTAGGGCTGCTTTCAAAGGGACCTCGACGTGATGCCTTGTTCAAGACCGTCTCGGCTATCAAGAATATATAGGCCAGCAGCCGGTGACGTCACAAGAGAGGGTGAGTGACACGGCCTCTAGTGTCATAAGAGACTAGTGGGGTCAGAGGTGAGCAGTGGGGGCAAGATGAGGAGGCCTGTCTCGGGCACCTTGGGCGAGGGAAGATGATTTTGACAGGGGTCACTCTGGAACCTCACACAGCGAGTCCACACCTTTTCACCATTCCCTTAGAATTCCTGACAGAGTCTGACCTTTCAGCTGCACCAGAGGTCACTCGGACACTGTAAAATATCTCCTGACGTGCCTTACCCCGTCATCTTTTGTACACCTCTCCCCATGCCTAAAATATCTTCCTCCATCTCTGCTCCTCACATTCCTGCTGTTTCCGACAGTTGCCGCTTTCAACACCAAGACCTGAACCCACATGGTTTTCACCCCTTGTCTCATCCACGCTGCGACCCTTCCTCTGAATTAGTCACGGCCTGTGGTATTCAACTCCTGTTCCACGCCCCTTTTCTACGTTTCCACTCTGCCCATGTCTTTGGCTGCTTTTTAGTTTGTGCTATTGCATTAGAGTACAGATGGGGAGGAGGGGGGTGATGGCATATGAGGAGGGACACACCGCCTGTAGGTGTTGTTGGGTTATATGCCCACCCATTTACTGCCCATGGCCATGCTAACCCCTCTCGCCATTCTAACCCAATTCCAGCTTCCCACAAGCCCCCTACCAAAAAACCTCCTTTGTGCTCGAAGTGCCTGCCAGTGTTTTTTCAAAGCATTCTTCTGAGAGTTAATGACAATTGGAGCTGTAAATCAGCTTCTGGGGTAATACAAATGTCTTAACCAGGTCTGTCTTCAGCCACTAGATTTATAAGCACTATGCTTGCCTTTCACTGAAGTCCTGTCAAAAACAAGCATTGGCAAAGCCAACAGTTTTGGCTTTTGTATAAGAATTAGTCACTTGCTAAGCGCTGCTGTTAGATGCCCAGGTACTCACACCAGTTTACAACTGCTACCATCACTGACCAGATAATAGCCAGTCAATACCACTACGGAAGTTGGTTCCTGGAAGTGCCTTTCCCATACCTACACAAAAGCCCAAACTGATGGCATTTTCAATGCTTGTTTTGTAAGGCCCACACAACACAAAAAGGCATTGACAAAGCCAATAGATTTGGCGTTTCAAGTTTATTGCATTTCGCATTTATAGATAAGAATGCAGTTAATACTTGGGCTCTACTTACCCTGTAACTCCAAACATGACTGAAAGTTACTGTTTGCAAGCACATAATATTAGTTATATACTAAGCCGAAATACTTCTCTTCACTGTGGTGTATCAGTCATTTTACATGTTTTATTGCTAATGTTATGTGTTAGCAAACACTAACTTGCAGCCATGTGTGAAACTTTTAAAGCAAGTATGGTGATGTCTGGGGCTAGAGTGGTGGAGCAGGGTTGAGCTAGGGTGGGAGGGAGCTGGTCCCATTGCACGGCAGGCAGAGGTGGGCCTGGTAGGCATGTCTGGGCTAGGGTTCAGCTGTTGCTGGTGGTAGGCAGGTTTGAAGGAGGGTTGGTGGTAGAGATAGAGTGCCGGATGGGAGGAGTTAGCAAGGGCAGGTGGGAGGAAGGCATGAGGGAGGAAGCTTGGGGTGTGTGGGTAGAGGTATGAGGAAGTGAGCTAGGTTGGATGGACATGAGGGGCCTAAGCTAGGGTGGGAGGCATGCGTTTGTGGGCTGTGGGGGGTTGGGGGAAGGAGGGAGTGATCTAGGATGGGTGGTGTATGAGGGAGTGACAGAGGGTGTGTGGGTGAATATGCATGAGGCAGTGAGCTAGGGTGGGTGGTTTTTTGAACGATCATGAGGGTGAGACCTAGGTTGGGTGGGCAGAGGCATGAGGACGTGAGCCGGAATGGGTTGGTGCGGGCACAGAGAGCTTGTCACAAAGGGGTGAGGTAGGGTACCTCCTCTTAATCTACCTCTCTGTTAAGATGTATGTACACATAGAACCTTATTATGTGCATAGTTCCATGTAATTTATGATGGAAATAGTTTTGTTGCCTTAGCTACCGCTTCCTGTATGGTTCGAGAATATCTGAGAGAACCATACACGAAGATGCCTTGTTGTTGAGGGCTAGTCTCTCGGGGACTCCTTCAAATAAGCTTATGAAGTCACACATAACAAAGCGTAAACTCCATCATTATAATTCGCAAGACACTTGGTAGCTAACATTTTCCCTTGCCAAAACCTGCCTGTGCCCCTCAGTTTCTCTACCTCTACTCTAGCACTTTATCCATCGAGGTCACATCCCTAACACAGCTGGCCGTACTGACCTACCTAAACTTAAAAATGGCCTGATTGTCCTTAATCTATGTAGGTCCACACATGTATGGTCCCCAGTAACTTCCATTTACTCCATGCCACAACCTGGTTAGAATGTCACTCACACTCACCTCATTGTAAGAAGCTCACGGCTTCTTGTCAAATCTGACTTCCTATCTATTGGACATTCTTTTACAATCAAATGAGCATTGCTCTTTCTGGTATATATTTGTATTTTATTTGGGTTTTATATCACGCTTTAATCCAAGGCGATGTACATGTGATCAAAAATGGTACAATAAATGAACATTATCAAAACATAATGTCACATTTATATTTATTTATTTGTATGGTATTTATAGAACGCACAAAGACCGTGAGGTATCGAAGCGCTAGGGGGGTGATAGGGGGCAGGTCGGTAGAACTAAAACCGAAGGGTGTTTAAAGCCTTGTGGAACGGGAGGAGCTCATGGAGCTTATGAAGATCTAAAGCCATAGTGTTCCAAAGTGTAGGGGCAAGAACCGCAAAGTATCTTCCTCCAGCTCTGGTGCAAAGAAATCTGGGGACATGTAGCAGGAGTTTATTAGCTGAGCGCAGTGATCGATTAGGTGTGTAAGGCAGAATCTGTCACCACACGAATTCAGGCCCTGCATTATGAATTGCCCGATGAACCATACAAAGAACCTTGAACTTAGTTCGACTTCTGATGGGAAGCCAATGTAGTTAGTTTAAAAGTTCATGAGAGTGAGCAAGTCTGGTGTCTCCAAGGGCAAGGCGCACAGCATTGTAACCTCTCTGGTTGCCCAAGTAAATTGCATTGCAATAATCAAAAGAGCTCATGATTGAAGCTGTGACAATTTTTGACCTAACAGCAGGTGGAATGAGTGATAGAAACTTTTTTTAGAACCTTAAGTTTAAGAAAGCCAGTCTGACAAACTGGCGAGACCTGAGCTTCCCGCAAGTCAGTGGTCATAAGTTTGATCCCAAGACTTAACCATAGGGGAGGGATCAGGGTAAGGTCCAAGGGAAGATGGCCAGTAATCAGAAGTCCATGAATGACTCTCCACATTTGAACCAACCGGAAGAACCTCCGTTTCTTTTGCCGTTAAGCTTTAACAAATTGTTAGCCACCCAGTCTCCAATTGCAACAACGCAGTTTTTCAGTTTACAAGAGGGATCGGAAAAAGGCGTATTAAGGCGAAACAGAATCTGGGTATCGTCAGCTTAGGAAAAGAAATGTACTCGATGGCTGGCAATAAATTTGGCTAATGCCTGCATATAAAGACTAACAAGCAGTGGGGACAAGGCAGCGCCCTGTGGGACTCCACATAGCAGCCCACTGGCAGTAGATTTAAAAGGGGAAAGGGAAACTGATTGGGCCCTGTCCCATAGAAAAGAGGAGAACCATTTAAGCAGGATGCCTGATATTCCAGCCTCATAAAGGCAGGGAAGCAATTTCTGGTGGTCAACCATATCAAAGGCCGCAGAGAGGTCAAGGAGAATCAGAGCTCCCACCTCTCTGCAGTCCTGAAGCAAGGCACTATTGTCCATAAGTGCCACCATTATGGGTTTGGTCCCCAACCCGGGGCGGAATCCGGATTGAAAAGGGTGAAGAAGGACATTGGCCTCCAAGAAGGCAGATAGTTGAGGCGTCACAATTGTTTCCATTAATTTCATTAATACTGGGATAGGGGAGATAGGGCAATAATATACCGCAACTGCCGGTTCAAGATGAGTGTTTTTAGCAGAGGAGAGATTATTGCATGTTTAAGAGGGGCAGGAATATGCCCAGTGGTAAAGGAGTAATCAAGTGCCGCAGTAAAAAGAGAAATAGCTTTTCATGATGGTCTCTTGAAGCACAGCAAGCGGGATGGGATCCAGAGGAGAGGCTGAACGTAGTTTGTTCAGAGTGGACAGAACCAGGTTGTCTGTTACTGCATTAAAGTGAAAGGCATTAGGCAAAGTTTCCTCCATAGCATCATGAGCCAAGGGAGGATCAGACAGTGTTAATCTTACTACACTCATCGGTTGTCGGATTTTAAGGATCTTATCACAAAAAAAAGAGGGCAATGTGATCGCATTGGGCCTGAATGAGGAGATTCGCTGGGGGAGCTTTAGCAGGAACAGTCAATTCCCTAGTCACACGAAACAGCTCTCGTGAAGAGTAGGCAGCAGTTAGGATGTGATTAGCATAAAAGTCAGCCTTGGCTGTTTTTATAGCAGTATGGTATACAGTTCTAGCCTGTAAAAAAACGGACAGAGCAGCGGAGTAGATTAGAGAGCCACCTTTGTTCTGCTCTATGACAGAGCTGCTTAAGTGATTTAAGTGAAGGAGAATACCACAGGGCAGACAGCAGGGCTCAACATAAACATTGTGTAAGGGGAGCACATTCATCAGCCGTACCTTGGATAGCATCAATCAGCGCGTTACAAGGATCTTTAGGATCAATAGGAGTTCCCAGACCTGTGCGAGTGATAAGGGAATTGGAAATGGAATCAGGAGAAACCATAGTCCAGTGGCAACGGACATTCGAGAAGGGCCACTGATTTAAGTTTAAGTCAGGAGAGAGGTAGAGAAAAAGGCACAAGAAAATGATCCGACCAAGCCACAGGGTGAGGGGGAAACACAAAAAGGCCATCAAAGTCGGAAAACAGCAGGTCAAGCTGATTCCCTCCTCTATGAGTGGGACAGTGATTTCCAAGAAGAAAAGTGCTGTCACGTAAGCCAGAGACAAAGTTCCTTGCTTTTAAGTCACCAGAATCATTGGGGTGGATATTAAAGTCACCCAAGATCACTGAACTGGAATGTAGCAGAGAAAGGTCAGCAACTAACTGGGCAAAATTGTAAAGAAATTGATTTGATACATAGCTAGGAGGGCGGTATGATATTAAAAAGTGAAACAAGCTCATAGGAGATGGTTGGAGTCTAATCAACAGAGTTTCGCATGCACAGTTATGAGACAATGGGATAGTAGAACAGCTTATTGAGTTCTTAAACAAAATGGCAATACCACCACAGTCTTTGGGGCAGGGCGATCACGGTGCAAAATATTGTAGCGGGGGACTGAACCCAGACTTAAGTAAATACGATCTCAAAGAGTCACGGAATACAGAATAAACAGAACAAAGAGAACGAGGAAGAACATTCCAGTGCAATGGAGCAAGCAGGGAGAATGAGCGGAAATGCGACTGAGCACATGGCTGACAAGGGTCAACAAGAAGAAATTGGGAACAGGAATGAAGCGAGCGAGAAGGGGTATAGAATGAAACTAGCAAAGAAAGGTAATCAGGAACCAGGCCATAGAGAGATTTAAAAATAAGACATAAGAAATTAAATTTGATGTAACACAGGAATGAAAGACAGCCTGGAGACGAAAAAGAAGAAGAAATAGAGTCACGGGGGTAGAAGACAGTAGGCGAATATAAGCATTAAAGACACATTTAAGATGAGCTAGAAGTGTAAGAGGGAGACGAAAAAGCACTGAGGAGCAGTAGAAAAGATAGAAAAAATGAGCAAAGAAATCAGGAGTTTGGTGGCTTCAAAAGTCAAGAATGAGCGAGCCTTCCAGATATTGTATAGGTGAAAACAGCAAACTTGTGAAGATAGAGAAATGTGATATTTAAACGAGAGATCAGAGTCAAAGTAAAGTCCAAGATTACGAGCATTAAAGGAAATAGATAGTCGAAAAGGAGGAAATGAGATAAAGAAGTGAAGGAGAAGAGGGGGTATTGTGCTAGCAGGAAAGAAGAGAACTTCATTTTTAGTGGTATTGAGAACCAAAAAGTGAGCCGACATCCAAGAGACAAGTAGAAAGTTTGCTGTGAATATCGGAAGAAAAAGATGAGAAGGGCCTATATAAATAAATAGGGCGTGTGGGTGGCAGAGTTGTGAATTTGGGTGGGGACATGAGGGATATGAGGGTTGAGGTTGGGCGTTCAGGCACATGGAGGGTGACATTGAAGTAGGGAGGGCGGGGTGAGGTCTGGTGGGTTCATGAGGCAGAGAGGGGTTATATCAACATGAAGCAAATCTAAATGGGACAGGATGTGTTTAGCAGATTAACACATTGTAATGATGGTCACTCGTGTTACAGAAGAATGCTCTAGAACTTGAGCTATTGGTGCTCCGCAAGCCTCAGGCCACCCTCTCCCATACACAAACACTATGATATAGTGCCAATCATTTTGCAGTGCGAAAACAAATGTTTGCCAAATATGTATCACATCAGCTCACTTTTGTTTGCTTTCCTTAGGGACCCCAACCCATTACTCAAAATGAAAGAAAAGGAAATGTGCCATAAACATGCTGCACACACAATGAATAATATGCAAATCTGATCATAGGAAGAACCCATAATTCCTGCATATGTAGCCAGTCACTTGCACTACTAATCAGAGTGTTCACAAATCTACTTCCAATGCAACCCCTGAAGTAAGGACAAAGCCCTGAAAGGATTTGTGTCCTTGGTTGGGCTCAAACCATTAACCTTTCTATATACGGCCAAACATGCAGATATATTGCTCCACACCCTTTTAAGCAGCCGGCGCAATCCACATACATATATCACCCCTCTAAGGGACATCAGACTTGGCATCGTTGGCAGCAAGTGCATGAACCCATTGAGCTACCTTCCCTAGCTACAATACACCTCGCAAGTACATTAATGATAATAAACGTACATCTCGAAAACATTTTGATAGGCTCTAACCTTAAAGACATTTTCCAAATCTCTCTGTGGGTACATCCCCTTGCCCCTTTATTGGAAGCATACTAGTACTGGAAGCCAGTGCATGTGGCAGTTCCTCTCTCCAGTTCCCTGGTTACGGGGATGGCCCTGTCTCCAGTTCAGTGTTATGGGGACGGCCTGCCTCCAGTTCCCTGGTTACATGAATGGATCTGCCACACATTCCCTGGTTACAGGGACAGCCCTATGTGGTTACAGGGTGGGCCCGCCTCTACTTCCCTGGTTACTGAATTCAGTCTAGTTTTGAGATGGATGCAGTTTCCACACTTGCTCGCAAAACCTATCCCTTATAAAACTAATTTCTATACAGCCTGATCAATAGTCATCATTATCCTACCTGACTGGGCTTTGAAGACTTGGCAACGAATATATAAGAATGTTCAACATTTATGAGGTTAACGAGCTGCCTTTGCTTACAATGCATGTACCACAGGAACATTAAATAAATAAGCAGGTCACGACTCTATTGTTTCCAGAACAATGTAGCATCCAACGTAAAATTGAACTTATTTTCCTTCTTCATTGTCAGACTAGAAATACAGTTTGAAGTTACAGAAGCAGTGATAGTTGTAGGTTCCAATTTAAAATGAAATTTGTTATTTGTGAAAAACAAACCCAGTCTATATGAAGAGTGGCATTAAAAGCATTTTTGACAGAGGACAAAAGGGGCTTCACACTTTCAATGGGCCCAATCTTTGCCGCTGTCACCCAGCAGTGGTTGGATTATTCCAAAAGTACAGATTATTTTGGCAGTTGCTTTTATTTTGTTGCAATGGTATGTTTGCTTGTAAATTTAAAACCAAAAATGTAAAACACAGGAGTGCCCACTCCCTTTTAGAACCTGTCCCGGCTGCATTAAAAGTACAGCTTTTAACCGTTGTGCATTAGGAGCCTTGAGTGTTGCTGCCAGAGAAGGCCAGGATACATAGAGCAGGGCTTTTTCTGGCACCCATAGCGAGGAAGGAGGATGGCAAGAAGAGGAAGAGCAGGTTTGTGTAGTGAGAGTGGGCCAGGGCACGAAACCTGGTTGGAGGCGCAAATGATGGTGCAGTGCGGAAGGAGGAGAGCAGCTACAGCCAGAGGGAAAAGGAACATGTTGTTCTTGCAAATCATTTGTGTGCTGGAAGGGAGGGTGAAATGCAGCTGATGAGGAAGAGAGATATCAAGCCCACAGTCCTGATTTGCAAGAGCCATGAGGGACAAGCTATTGCTGCACGGGCCCCAGCACTGGCTCCACGATTCGGTGAAAGAAAATGGCTACCTTACCCAAAAAAGCACATACTGCAGACCCAATGAAATCACAGTGACATCACTAACATACAGCACACTAGACCAAACCCCACGAATCAGTACATTGAACATTTTCAGGGACATTTTCGAATAAAATGTAACTATAACAGTAACTTGTTTATTTTTACTACAACATACATTAAAATATGTAACATAACTTAAAAGGTGTAGGAAATATTTTTTAAAGCATCAATCAAGTCAAATAACTTTTTATTAACATTAACATATGGCGGCCACCATTTTGGAAGTAAAACTGGCTGACAAATTCAGCACACAATACAAATGGGGTGTGATTTTTGGTGGAGATGGTGGGAATGGGTGGAAAATCATATACATTTGACTTAAAGATGGGCATTAAATGGGTGGATACATAGCCAAACAACACAAATCCATCCTCATATGACATCTGACCCTTGTTCAAAGCCCTTATTTGAAGCTCTTTTGTTAAAGCTCTTTATGCGTGCAAGATTGGTAGCGGTCGGAAGCGGCTGACACTCTGTACACTTGTAGCTCGATCGTACAGATCCTCAGTGCGGCTTCACTGCCGGTGACGTGCAAGTGTTCGCGTATGGGTCCTTTCCTCTAGTAGGAAGCCCCAGGAAGTCCTAGGAAATTTTTCTTTTTTGCGAGCAGACGGTGAGCAGACGGCGGCGGCGGCGGCTTTAAAGAGGAGAACGAGCTCAGACCGGACCGGCACTGAGCTTCGATATTACTGATATCGTGTATTGAGGCGTACCCGCGAGGCACAGAGGTGGGTGACCGCGGCTGCTAGCCTAGCGATCCCGCGGAGGCGGAGGTGCGGTGTGACGCTTGGAGGCCCCGTATCAGTGCTGGTGGGTGCCGGTGGGTCTTCAGCCGCATAGCCGATTTGCGGCAGCCGCTTTGATCTGCTCCACAGACACCGACAGCGAGGTCTGTATTATTTGCACTATCGGTACCTTCTGCATTTTTTGTGCCATTTCATGGACTATTGAGCATGGTAACTGTCTGAGTTTGAGCCCAAGCTAGAGCCAATTTCCTCCTCCTCCTTCAGTACCTGAGCATGAGCCTGAGCTTGCCGGAGAGACGGTGATTGAACCGGGGCTCGGGCCTGTGTAAACATATTGATACCGGTATTGATAAAGGGTAGTGGGTTGAGGATTTGAAGGGTTGCAGAATAGAAATTCTTATCCTGCATGTGGTGGGCTGTTGCAATCTAGCATTAGACAGCAGTGGCCACTGCCTGTAAGCCCCTCTGTAAGCCCCCTTAAACAAGAGCCTCAGAGATTAATCTGAGACAGCCCGCAGTTCGCTGACAGGAATTTTGGAGCCTCTGCAATTTGGGGTGGAGAGTGGAAAGGGAGTGGCTGGGGCCCTGTTTAGGCACTAAAAAGTTAAAAAGGAGGGAGACTGTGGGAGATTTTACTCCTTTGATCCCTCATTTTTCTTTTGCCTAATTCTCATAGACAACGAAGGGGTAAGAAATGGCCCACTACAACTTAAGGAGTGGACAACACGTTGATGATCTAAGAGCTCCAGGGTGGGATGGTCCTACATTGAAAAGTCCCTGCATGAGGATGTGAACCTCGTAAGTTCTCAAACTCCGATTGCCTCGACAAGAAATAACAACATAATAGAGGCACAAATTCATCAAGAACTTCAAGTGGACAAATCAACGGAGGGAGAAATTTTAAGGGACTCAACAAGAAACACCCCATTTAGACAGTCGAAAGACTTTACTTTGACATCAACTAATATAAAAGGGACTATTGATTATTATTTCCATAAATCTGCACAAGAAAATTTAAATGGACCTATGCCACATTCCTTAAAACTTTTAAATCAAAATATTAACTTACAAACGGAGAACAGCGGGTCTGAACTACTCATCCCAGTTATGGAACTCTCAAGGACCCCAAATCATCTGTTGAGTTTGGTTCAGAATTTACAACCACATGAGGAAAGATTAAACTCAACAGCGGTATCGAGAGGGGACACGGTTGTGTCTGATGGAATTTTATTAGACCAACCGGTGCAAATACCAAGTATGACACAGGGAAACAAGAATCATGACCCTAATGATGGTGATTCCTATCTCTCGGCTTTAAATTTTGTTCTAAACTCCTTGGTGAAGGTTTTTGACCTTCTAAAAAGAGATGTGCAGACCCACACAGGGATTTTAATGGAAATGACAAGGGATATTGAACAACTTGAATTTTCAGTGGTAGGCCAAAATAATGTAATAAATTGTTCAGTTCTGCCCATGATGGTAAAGATGGAAGATGGCTTTACAAAGTATAGTGGAGACCTAATGGAAATTAAGCACCAAATGACTTCTCTACTGAGGGAGAATAAGGAGATCAGGGATTTGTTATTACAAATGAATGCAAGAAATGTATCGACTTCTTCATTAAACCAAGATCTAGCAATTAAAACAAAAGACTTAGTTTCTGAATTGAATACTTTTGCGGATGACACTCCCTTATCCGAATCAGTAATGGAAGAATTCTGCCGATTGGCACAGATTGCTGAGTCAATGGTGGAACAGCTGGTGGAAGACCGAGGGGAAGTTATTGAGAATCATGAAGAAGAGGCAGAAAACAGCTATATGTGGAAGAAGAGTTCGCAACAAACCTCTAAGAGACGGAGAAGAGAAAGGCGGAAGAACCAAAAGCAAAACAATACAGATTCAAAATCACGAGGTCGACAAGTAAAGAAAAAAAAAATGTGAAGAATATTAGATCAAAAAAATCAAAGGTAAATAGCTTCGTCAAGGGGATTTCAGATCCTGAGAAAATCCCTGAGAATCAAAATATCTCAGACAAAGATGTTAGGAGCATGGGTAATGATTCTCCACAACAAGAAAGAATTGTTAGGGTAAATAAATCCAAAAAACAACAAAGGAAAAGATTCGAGACTGACAGAATTCCCGAAGCAGAGGGAGATGTACATATGGTAAAGAAATCTATGAGTACTCAAACAGAAGGAAAAATTGCAGACTTGGACAGAAATCAACAACAACACGACTCGATTAGATCAGAGATTACAGGGAAGTTGTTGAAAATAGCTCCTATATTTCTTCAAAAACAGAAAAATGCTTTTAAAGTACCGATGCAGACCCAGATTGGTTTAAGAATTGCTCCAATATTCAATTAAACAAAAACAAAGACTGGAGATTTGGTGGCCACCCAAAGTTCTAGGATGGGTCATGCAGAGGACACAATATGTATTCAAACATCTATATCGAATACGGACCACCAAGATCAATCCAAAGAGGTTGGAAGAGAAGAGACTACGAATGTTCTGGTGGGAAACTCATCCTCTGAAATGGCAACTGAAAGAATAACAAATCCCCAAGATGATCCGAATCCATATGCAATCCCGAGACTTTGGTTCACTATTGAGGAAAATCGAAAGTCTGGCATACCACTGAATAGGAGTTCGATTCTATCACTGGTTAAAAAACTTCCAGAACTATATTTATTCTCAACAAAAGACATTGAATATGTTCGTTTCCCTAAACCAGAGTGTATCAGCTTAGTTGAAGTAGGATTTGTTTCTAAATTGGGGGTAAAAGCTTTTCTAAACTTACAAGAAAGATTAAGGGAGCTGGGTTTGGAAGTGTATGAGCAATTGCCATCTCATGCAATAGAAACGGCCGAAACTCAGGAATACGAGTTAACTCAGGGAAATGTCTCCTCACTGCATGAGACCCGTCGGGGAAAAAATGAAAATATCATCAATGAAGGGTTACAAACACCATCTTGGTCAATGTTACCAGAGATAATTATGCAAGTCTGCCAGAAGCTGGGTGTATCGCAGAGGTCTCTTTAATAGTGACAAATTGAGGATCACTAGTTGGAACTCTCTGGGATTCAGTTCATTTAAAAATAATAAAATGAGTGCGTTGTTATTTGGGGGGAACGATTTGATCCTGTTACAGGAAACATGGTTAGTAAACACCCAGGAACTCGAAGGCTTTAAACTGATAGCACAATCAGCTAACTGTAAAGCCAAGGGTAGACCGACGGGAGGTTTGCTGATCGCCTGTAGAAAGATTTTATTCAAAGAAATATCAATGTTATCCAGTAAACAGGAAGGAATTCTGGTGGTGAGAGTGGTCAATCCCCTCAAAAGCCTTCCAGCTAAGGAGATAATAATTGTGAATTTGTATTGGAACCCCGTGAGGGAAAAACTCTCAGAGTTTCTAGAAACAATTGCGGTAACCCTTAGTGATATTAATATAACGTACCCTGGGGCACATATATTGGTTGCAGGAGACTTAAATTTGCAATGTATCAATTCCAAATGCCATACAGGGAAAATGAAAGAAGTAACAAATAACGGGAGAAAGTGGTCGAACTTCTTTGAGGATTGGGACTTAAAATTCCTAAACGGCTCCATAGAAGGTGATGTGCCATCGGTTACAATGTGGGAGAGGGGTTCATCAGAGTCGACATTGGATTATATGCTTTTATCAACAGTGTTTTGATACTTGTATACATTTCTCAGTGGCAGATGGTGGAACAAGTGACCATAAGAGATTAGTTGCACATTTAAACTGGTGTAGTGAGGAAATAATAGAGATTTGGGACCAGAGGGTAGAAGTTAATGCACAGAGAAATCGGTTGGTAAAATACAAGAGGGAAGGGGAGCGGTTAAATAAAACCCTGGATGGACTTTCAAACTGGGGAGATCAAAATATTTTGCATCAGCATTGTGACCCATCACGGTTCCATGAATTTCTGTGGTCAATCGACCCCCCGTTAAGTACCCAGAAGGGTTTTCAGCGAGTGCACAAACACTTTTTCGATGAAGCAGTTTGGGTAAAAAAACGCGAGACGCAAATACAGTGAAGACTCGCTAAGAAACGGGCTAAAAGCTCACTAGAAATAGAGATAGAATCAAAAAAAATTAAGAATGATCTGAAGAGCTGGTCTAGACAACATAGAGAAGAACTATGGCAGAAGGATGGGGAAGAGATGCTGCGTGCATTACAAAATAATTCCTCGCAAAACTTCTGGTCACTAGTAAATGCTCCCCAAATACATCAAACCATTGCTCAGACGAATAATGTGTCGGAAGCAAGTTGGCTAACCTATTTCGGCGTAAAATATCAGGAACCAGTGGGAGGACAAAAATATATAGGTGACAACGGAAATTGGGGTTTGAACTTTGACAAAGAGGATATTTTGAATCTGATCATAAAATCCTCGGCGTCGAGATCGGCGGGCCCAAATGGTCTAACTTATCAAGTCCTCAAAGGAAATGGGACATTGTGGGCTGAAATCCTATATACCTTGTACAAGAAAGTGATTGCAAATAGAATAATTCCATCTTCTTGGAAGACCGCAATTATAATCCCGATTTTCAAGAAGGGGGATCGCAAAAACCCTATTAGTTACAGGTCAATTACATTGCTTGACGTGGAGAGTAAGTTGTTTACCAGTCTGATATTAAGAGAACTCGAAACATGGGCGAAACAAAACAACATAATCCCTAAACAGCAGACCGGATTCAGAAGAGGCCATTCAACCTCTCTGAATGGTATAATATTAGCCTCATTAACAAATCTGAAAGATAAAAATAATAAAGGAAGACTTTATGGAGCATTTATCGATCTGTCAAGTGCTTTTGACACGGTAAATCGAGATAAACTTTGGAGCAAATTGGAACAGAAAGGGGCACCGAAAACTCTAATTAATATAGTAGTAAAACTTCACGAAGGAAATACAGCCAGGGTAAGATTAGATATGGACGGACATTTGTCAGAATATATAAGTATAGATAGGGGGGTCAGACAGGGTTGTATGGTGGCTCCATTTCTCCTTAAGTTTTATCTGGGAGATTTTGGAGCCGCCCTAGAATCCTCATCATTAATAAGCCCAAAGGTGGGGTCCTTGGCCGTAAGATGGCTATGTATGCGGACGACATAGTCCTTCTTGACAGGACTCCCATCGGTCTACAAAGATTGTTGAATGCCCTCGACAAGTATATGAAATTAAACGACCTGGTGGTAAACCCTGATAAATCTAAGATTGTAATTTTTGAGCGGAAAGGCCTCAAAGAAACAAAATATCGGTGGTCAATTGGCAGTAACCAGATACCGGTGGTAAAAGAAGTAACGTATCTGGGCATTACGGTGTATGCGACCCCTACAGTTGGGATGCAGTATGGTGAAATCCTGGCTAAAGGGACACAACTAATAGCCCAGATGAAGAAGATTGTTAGCCTTTATGGTAAATTTTCCATTATGCCTGTTATAAACTTCTATGTGGCCAAAGTAATCCCTGTACTATTGTACGGAATTGAGGCCAAACCTTTGCTGTGGTCAATAGAAGGTTATATCTGGAAACAGGTATTAGGATTGCCTAAAGGATTACATACGATAACACTCAGATATGAGCTAGGATTAAAATCTTTAAAATACGCAGTTGATTGGAAACTTCTTTCCTTGTATATGTCAATTATTGTGCCAATGACTAATACACTATACGGAAATCTCCTAGAAAATATGAATCTTGATTCCTCATTAACTTTGATAGAACTCAAAAAGACGGCAGAAAACCTGCTGACTTATTGTGAATCAGATAAATTAATACTGAGCTCAAACCCGCTGAAAGTCAAGAAGTCCTTACCTTTGAGAGATTGGATCTCAACAGGGGATATGGTGAGATCATCCTCTATTCCTGAAGGGTTTTTTAAGTACGGGAAAAAACAGGGTATTGTACCAAGATACTTGATGAAGTTCCCAAACCCAAAAGGAAGACAAAACTCTATTAGGGTACGGTTAAACTTGATTAAAACTGGATCAGTACTAACCAAATGGGGAGTCACTGAAGGGGCCCGGAGTCTATGCACGGAATGCTCAGATTTAAGCAAACAAACCCTAGAGCACCTGCTAAGATTCTGTAAAGGCACTTGGGAAATTAGGGTGGAACATTTAGGGAATTCAGTTGGGTCATTGGATAGACTATCCTCCAACGCTTTCTGGGAAAGAATGATTGCGGGCCACGAAACAAAATTGACCCTAAACATTTTAAGGGTTTTGCAATTGACAGGTTTTATATCGTCAGAATACTGTTAATTGATTGTTGAAGTAAGGGGCAAAACTGTTTTATAGGAAAATTAGATATTGATGTGATGAATTCAATTTTAATATGCTAACTTTATAAGATTGTGATGAATTAGTTTTAAATGTTATCGAGATATAATTTATAATGTGATGTTTGTATGTCTATAACTTATGTTTTTGAATGTGTAAAAAAACCCAAATGTGTTTATATCACAATAAATAAAAAAAATTAAAAAAAAAGTTAAAGCTCTTTATTTTTATCGCAATAGCTTCGGATTAAAGGTAGCGCTTTCAGTGCCACCTAATAGCCAAAAATAAAACCTCTTAATCTTACATTTTCAGAGACATACCTACTGGCATGGTCAATACTTGTCTGAAAATATCACTTTTGCAGCTACCTCTCAGAAACATGAGTGTGACAGGGGCTCAGATTACACTGCTCCACCGCTCTACCCCGAGCAGTTCCAGCTATTTGTAGACAGCTTTCTTTCTAGTCTGAGGCATTATCAGGAGCTGCTGCTTGGCAGTGAGCTGCTTGCAGACTAGAAAGCAGCAAATGTCTGCAGCTAAGCACTTGGCAGGAAGTTGTTTGTGTTGCCTGACAGGCCTTGTTTTGTGCACCAACTTGAGCTTTTGTCTCATGCAAATGTAAGAGTTTCATTGGGGAAACCATTTTGAATGATATTGATTGCCGCCCCCCTTATTGAAATATGAAATATGATTGCATGTGCCAGAAACTATTTTACTACTTGTTGGTCCCGTTGAACTATCATAAGACTATGAAAATGTTACTATCTGGAGTAGAAGTACAACTCATTGCAATATAGATACTTTTATGTTTTGCTATTGTGTTGCACTGAGTACTTTGTGCATAATGACACCTGCCCAAAAATCTAATATTACCACTACGTAATTCCTTCATGCCTTCCTGTAAAGGGGTGGAGGAGAACTAAGCGACACACATTAAGGTGAGATGCCTGATCAAAATATGTGTGCAAAAGCTTATCAATATTTGTTTCCACTGCTCTGTCAAAACCCGACCCCCTTTGCCGTCTCATTTTCTCACGCAGTGATTTGATGCAGTAAAATGTGGTAAAAAGCACTAAGAGCCTGATTCAGAGAACGTTTTCCTATGGGGTTGGGCCATTATGAAACTCTTCTGTGAATCAGGCCCTAAGTGTGAAGTTGATGAGCATGCCAAGTCATGTTCTTGTTGGTACTTATTTAATGTGAAAACACCTAATAAATGTGCAGGCTCTCGGGTGTTGCCTCTGCTTCTCTGGCTGTGTGGGCTTCCTCACACCTCCCACGCCTGGCGTGCCCCTGTCCTTTCTGTGGAGTGAGGCAAGTCACTTTTCTTCTGCTAGGAATTGGGGAATGAGAGACCCTGGGGGCCTAAGCAGTCCACCGCCTATGTGATGTTGACTCAGAGGTGATATAAGGTGGATTTCTAAGAGGTAGGTTCTGCCACAATCTTGGCCAGGTAACCAATAGGTTACAAACAACAGGACCATCAGTCCCAACTTTTGATCTTATCTACGGTGGCAGAAATTCCCAAAACAAGAAAAGGGAGGGAGCCACACCCATTCCCAGGTCGCAACATATTGCAGCAACACTTAGAAAATAAGAGCCAGAGGATTTACTGGCAGATATAAATATATAACATTTCAGCAAGCCTCACCTGCTGAGCTGTCTTTCCTCTGGTTCTTCTTTCGGGGCTCCACCTTAGCCCCTACTTCTTCTGGTCCTGCCAAACAGCTTTGGCCTGTCCAGCCTCTCCTTGTCCCGTCGCCCTGACATAAACGCGTAGGTGGTCCATTGGTGTGGTGGCTCTTCCTACTTTGAAGTGAGCAGCACTTTTGCTAATTTTGCAAGATCCAGGCTAACACTGCACTTAGCCTCAGCTCAGGAGCAGAGAGGCACCAGAAGCCCTCCCGCCTGAGCGATTTAAAAGAGCACAGCACTCAATCATTTTTTTGATTTTCATTTTTGGTCGCCCCATACAAATATATGCACAATATCCACGAGGCAAAATTACCCTCCTGCCCCAGTGGTTCAAGGTGTGCTGGGTCAACTGCGCCCATGTACTCAGCACCTATGAGCAGCGCAACCCAAACCTGGGGACCCAGATTAAGCGGCTCCAGCCACAAACAACCAGTGATCCAGGGTTTGAATGGACACACAGCAGAGCGAGGGAACCATCTCAGGATCACGATGCCGCCATGAAAGGCGTGCATGATTTCAAGATGGTGGCCTACGTTTTTATGCCCTCAGACATTGAGCTGCAAAACAAAAAGTTCCCAGTAACAAAAATCTTGTCACACCAGGACTCAGGCAGGGTTGATTGAAGCTGTACAATCCCATAGTCTGCACCATATGCCCACACAGGTGAACACAATCAATCACTCAACATATACAGTCAACCATGGGCCATACAAACAATGGCACGGTGTCACCCCAAAATATCGCAATCACTATGAATCCCAAAATACCGAATTTCGGATGACCAATGTGGTGAAATAAAAAAACAAATTCGGTATTTTTGGATTCACAGGTTTTAATTCGAAATGATTACATAGAACCCAATGGCACTATCGTGGGAGTTTAAATTTGTTAGGAGAAGGCGGTGTTGAGCAGAGAGAGAAGCAAGTATTAGGAAGTGGTTGAAATACAAGGAGTACAAGAGTAGGGTTTAAGAGGCGAGTCCAAGTTGAAAGGAGGAAGGATCCAACAAGGAAATTGAGGCATTGTAGAAGGACGAAATCAGGGGAAAGAAAAAAAGGGAACATTTGGAGTGGGCAGGAGAGGAGAGAAGGAGAAAAGAAAGTAATATCAGGCGGATGTGGAAAATGATGAGTGTTAGATAGTCCAGAGAACCCAGAGTTTGGTCTAGAGTCAGGATGTGGAAGGTGGAGCCAGGGGGTATGGCGGTGGAGCCAGGTCTGAATACCAGGGTGGAAGCTGCTTGGTACCTTATTGACCATAGGTCAAGCAGTGACAACCCCTAAACCTAAACACCCCTGAAACAGGACGCACAAGGGAGGCTAGCCAGGAACCATGGCAGTGTTCTAGTGGAACATTGCAGGGTCAACAAAAACACTAAGGAACACTTGCCGGCCCAGCCTAGAGATGATCCTTGGCGGCAATGCCCTTGGTTGCGGAATATAATGATAATGGCCTGAAAATCAAACAAGACTGGCAAGAAAGAAATCAACATTCACCTGACAATCACCTGCATAATTTTTCAAAGCTGGTAGCTCTTAGTAGTGAAGAGCGGTTAAAGGAATTACAAGTGACTTTTTGGTGTGAACTCTCTTGTTGCTATGAATATTAATGTGACAACCCTACCAGAGATTTGACTTGTACCACCCTCGCACTTACACTTTCGCTTTACCTTACTATATTTGGCAATCGTATTCCATCTGGTTTCTCACTTTTACTCCTGTTCCCTTGTGTATGTCAGAATAATATTTGCTTTTGTAATCTTACACGTTGATTTTCAAGTCCTGTTCATCGTCTGCATGTGCCTCTGTTTTTGAACAAGAATAAACTAGAAGGTGTGATAGACTCTAACTACATTTGAAGGCAAAGAGGAATATGTTTATCAAAGGCCAGTTTTTTTCAAATGATTTTTGCGAGAGTATGGCTGGCCTTAGAGAATTTTGTCAGACATACTAACTGGTCATATTTTGGGTCAAGCACTGCAGGATTCAAAAGGACTTCTCAGGGTGTTTGTTTCATGCTCTTCTTAATGCAGGCTTAATTATTTTATTTTGACAAGCTCTATCAAAAGGTGTAGTAGTCAATTGATGTGCATACTGCAGACGCTCTGATTGTTTGTATAATCACGCTGCTGGCTAAAAAATTGTTTGCACAGGGGCGCGGTTGCGCACAAACTAAAATGGCTGCTCTGCTTTAGAGCTCATGCGGCCGAAAGTTAGTGACGCTAATATTTGCTCCTCATCGCCACCCTACTTGCAGCCGCACAAAAGCTTTGTGATCCGAAAAAGGTGAAGAGCAGTGACACAATTGGTGAAATCTGCCTTCTCAGCCCATGGTGCAGAGCTGTGTCAAAAATGCTGGACGCCATATGGCTGTTGCTGTCAGGTGACTGACTTTGGCGACGAGGGGCTGGTGATTTCCCAAGGCCACCTATACTTTTGCAGAGGCAGCTCGTTGGCCAGCTGCGCCCCCTGCTGGAGTGAACTTGCAGGCATGGAGCCGAGCAGTTTGAGGTACCCAAACGCCAGACCAGACTGCTTGTGCCCCGCTGTGCTCGCTGGGGTTGTGCGGTGGGACCCAATTTTTGCATTTGAATTCCCTGCAATACCAGAGACGTCCACAACCCCAGAGAGCCATGCAGCGGATACTGGATGTGCCCTTTGCTCACCAGCATTACATGCAAGCGCTCCATGTCGCATTAGTACCCAAGTCATCCCATGATTACTGAAGGGGTGCAGTGAAATTGATCCTTGCCCTTAAAATATATCCTGGACTACAGCCTCTCACATCAGCGGCCTGCAACCTCGCACACTCTTGCCGTAGCCTTGTCCCTTCATGCTGGAAACAAGTGCTTGTATCGACCGGTCCGTGATTCTGCAGTCTGGCGCCCCCTGAGATTGTTGGTGACTGTGGTCTGCACCTCCCCACTGCAGGGCTGAGTGGAGCAAACAAGAGGCCAGAAATGACTAAGGGAGCTGGAAAAAAAGTAGCTCCATAAACATGTAGCACTACGTCTTGAGAAGAATCTGCAGGTCAACCTACTGAAACACAACATATGATGGCATGCATGCAGGAAGGTTTTTCTGCTTTCCATAGTAAACTGGATGATATCAATGGCATGATCAGTTCCCTCAAGTCACGATTGGAGAAGAAGGGCCTGCGACTTACAGAGGCAGAAAACAGGGTGGGCATAGCGGAGGATGACGTCTCCTCGCTGAAAGCCGATGTAGCCTCCTTGATTAAGCAAGTGCAAACTGTTACCAAAAAACACGACAAGCTTGAGTCCAGATCGCGCCACAATAATATATGGATAATCAGCGTCCCTGAAAACAATCTAGATGGCTCTATGGAGGATTTTGTGGAGCACACATTCCTCTCCCTGCTTGGCAAACCCAATCTATTGTCACAGTTTGCGATTGAACATGCCCACTGATGGCTGGTGTCCAAGTCAAAACCTGGAGCACCACTTCGCCTGATAATTGCCTGGTTATTAAACTATTGTGACAGGGGTGGTATTCTGCGGGCTGCCTGCAAGAATGGAGAGCTCTTCTTAGGCACCAGTAGACTATATATTTACCCAGACTTTTCTGTGACTGTGCAGCAGGACAGGAGAACGTTCCTGTCAGTGAAAAAAAGGCTCAGGGAAATGGCTGCATGAAGTACGCGATGTTATACCCTGCTCAGCTACACATTGAATATAACAGCCAAACATATTTCTTTATGATTCCTGAAGAGGCCATGAAGTTCCTGGACGAGCGCTTTGCCGCACCATGAGGCTCTTCTTCACTTTTTTCTTTACCATGTCTTTTTCAGGCTACCAGCATTAATGAGTTCTGTGATTCAGGGTTAGCCAGGTTTTGGGTGCCCCTACTGGATAGATGCAGTGCATCATATGTATGCTGGGGTTATCACACCCCATTTCTTTCTTTTATTTGATACAGGAGAAATGTTTCTGTCTAATACTGTATTCTTCAATGGTTGTTGCAGGGCCCAGGCCGACAACCGTGTGCTGGCTTCCCCGTGCAATGTTGCAGTTTGGTTGGGTGATTATTCTTGGGGAGCTATCTTCCAGTTTGGGGGGAAGTTGAGGGTGGTGGCTGGGGGAGTTATACCACGGTATCAAATTGCACTTGGTAATGCCAAAGAAGCACTATTGTTATGCAGGCAATGTAGGGGGGCAGCTGGCGACATGCTCTCTTTGGAGAGGTACACAGATTGGTGAGAAGGCTTGTATTACTCTGAGATGATGAGTGAACTCAAGTGTATACGCTGGAATGTGCAGGTGCTTGGGAACCCTGTTAAATGGCTGAATATTATGCTTTATGTCGAACTCTAGTACCAAAGGGAAAACCCAAATAATTACTTAAGAGTGATATTCTACCTTGATTTTGGGAGAATTAAGACAATATATAAGTGGAAGGTAGAAAAAGAATTATCAACAGTTAAACCTTGAAGCAAAACAATACAATTAAATTCTTACGTTTATTGAAAAACATCATAAAAATCTCATCAGGAGATAAGACAATACAAACATTTGATTAAAAACTCCTTCGGAGTTGAAGACTGGGTATTGAATGCACTCAGTTCATTGTTGAACAACATTAGGGTGAATAGATGTATTTTCTGTTGTTAAGGCTCTTAATAAGTATTGGTATCAAATTCTAGATCAACTATCACTAGAAATAGGGCTCAACATGTTTTTGTCCTCTGAGTTGGTACGGGACATTCATCGGGAGATGTCACATGGGCTAGAGTTACAATAAAAACAAATAATCTTCTTTAACTGAAGTCTTGTTCAGAAATTGTTGGGTATAACTGTTGATAAAACATAGAACAAAAACAAGGGTTAGCTTTAATTGCTCATATTCCTTGAGACATACTTAAGTTGCCATGGCGAGACAAGGTAGAGAAATTACCTGGTCCAGCAAGTGGAAATAGTCCTCAGTGGTTGAGTGTCCTTAATTTGACAGGTATCTTTGAACAAGTAGAGAATCTTAATTTCGTCTGCAGACAACGTATTGATTAATTGAATAGGAGGACTATAAGATCCAACATGAACAAATGCCACAAGTGAGTGCTCACTCTCTCTCTGGAAAAACTCTTCATTTTACCTCTATTGGGTTGTTCAACAATTAATTGGGTGCATTCAATACCCAGTCTTGAACTCCGAAGGATATTTCTTGTCACCTTTACTATAGTGTAATTATGTATACTTTTTTAAGAGCTTTTTGTGGAACGCCATGAAGTCAAACTCTTATTCTTGCAAGAGACCCATGCTATAGCTGCTGAGTGCAGAGGATTTGCCAGATATTGGGCAAGAATACATTTTATTCTGCATATTCTATGCAATCCAGGGTAGTGATGATCTTGCTTCACAATTCCCTGCCTTTGAGGCATATCAAAGTATTCTTAGACACTCTGGGGCAGTATGTTTTGGTCTATGGGGTGTTGGCAGGAAGGGAGGTGATATTGTTGAATGTGCATAGTCCTAATGTGGATGATTCTACATTCTATACTGAAATCACTGATATGCTGGCCCTCTACCCTTTGGTACCCATATTGTGGGGAGGGGATGTTAGGCAGAATCACATGCAGTACCCTTGTGGAACACTACATGCAATTAAGACTACAACTGTCAGTACAATTTCACCTTTGGTACACACCTGTACTACACAGTTATGTGGTAGCAGTGGCTGAGCAGCCAGACTTATCTCAAGAGTTGAGTGAGCAGCAAACCAAGTTACACATAGGGCCAACAAATACAGTGATTCAAACAAACACTTTACTCAAGGTTTCTTGGTAAAAGAATATACATTTATTTACACAGTCAGTTTGAAAACATTATACTAGCAAGAGCAGCTCAATATCATATACTCAATACACCCCAAATACACGACCAATAACTTAAAAGGGGTAAAAAGACAAGGTTATAAGAATCAGTAGCACAAATACTTTCACAGGCAGGGCAAAGGGATTCAGTGAACTACAACCAGCAATTCAATTCATAGGCCTGGGCCAAAGTCAATGGTTCAAAGTCTTTGTATAGGATAGCACAGTTCTGGTAGTAAACGGTTAAGTCTTTGCTACAGAGTTTAGAAGAATTTGGCTAGGCGAAAAGTTAGATAGATGTTTAGGGAAGGACAAGCCTTCGAAGTCAGGAAAGTTTCACAAACTTTTGCAGTGCCCGAAAAGATTTCCGGACCGTGTTTGCACAGTACCTTTAAAGTGAAGAAGAGCTGTAGCTGAGGCTGTTGTTCCTCGCAGTTCGAGCAGATATCGCTGTTCCTGAGCTTCAGTCACAGGACAAGAAGGAGGACATTGGGAGGTTCCTGCACTGCCTATGGATGAGGCCACTAGCTTGGCAAAATGTTGGCTTAAGGTGTGAGTACCTTAAAGTCCACAAGCTGGTTTCCTTCCCCCTGGCTATCTGGTTTTCAACAGCATGCTGAAGAAAATTCGACCAGGATGGGGACGGTGTCCAGGTGGCTTGCGAGTTAGTTGTTCCCACCAAACTGAAGGGAAAAAGTTAACCTTGAAGGGCTTCTCTGTCGAAGGAGTTTCAGGCAATTCAGACCTGCAGCTGGTCTTCACCAGTCGTCCAGGAGTTGCAGCAGTCCTCTTCCTTCAGCTTGTCTTCGGTTCTTTCGTTCCAGTGGTCGACTCTACTTTCCAAGTCCCAGAGACCTGCCTTTAAACAGTTTTCCCCCATTCCTTCAAGCCTGGCTGTCACTCACACAGCAGGGTGGCTGTCCTTGCCAGACAGCCAGTCGGCCAATCACACCAGAGTGCATTCAGGTCTCCTAGGAGACTAAGCACAGGGAGTTTCGGGCACCTCCCTCACATCCTGTCCATCCCAAACACTCAGACGCCAGAGGAGGGCTTCAGCGCTGAAGCCCGCCAAAGGCCAACGAGGGACCAAACCTGGTTTGGTGCGCAGAGACAAAAACAAGAAGGACCTTTCCTAAAAGAAATGGTCAAAAAAGTTGACCGGAGTCTGTTTTTACAGATAGGTCTAGGGCGCCATATTGGAAAACATGGCTGACCTGATTTTTAGCTACCGTTGTTCGCGGTCGGGAAAAATCATGGTAGTTTCATCCAAACCACTGCCACCAGCCATTTAAAGTAGGAAAGGGTAACATTTGACTGTTACATGAGTGTTTTGACTCAGGGGAAGCTAGGCACCCCCTCCAGCACTCTATAGGAAGATAGGAAGATAGTGTGTGCTGGGTCTGTAAATTTAAAGAGGCTAGTAAAGTCAATTTAACTTTACATGCTCTTGGAGACAGTAGTTAGTCCCAGAGAAGATATTTAAACCTTGGGAAGTCTGAAAGACATCCCTGTGCCACTGCACTGAAGGTGCTGTGTGACACACAGAAAAAGATGATGCCTATGGAGTTGTTTTAAAACTCCATATCCAAAGAACACAAAAGTAAAACACACATCAAAATACATGGAAGAGTCGGAAAAAAGGATCACACTCTTCCCAGGTAAAAAATCAAATCCTAGAAATCCAGCACAGTTGCTGGGGTCTCAAAAGGTAAGGGAAACTAGCACATTCTTGAGAATTCTCCCTAATACTCGTCCCCCTCCCCCAGACTAAGGGACAGGAGGATTTAATCCACTCCTGGATGAATCTCCTTACTCCAGTCGGTCAAACATCCTGGAGAGACCATCGGCATTTTGGTGGTGACACCCAGACCTGTGTTCAATGGTAACATCAAACTCTTGCAGGCTGATTGACCATCTGAGTAGTTTAGGGTTTTCCCCTTTCATTTGCATCAACCATCTCAAGGGAAAAAAGGCTCACACTCTTACCAGGTAAAAAATCAAATCCTAGAAATCCAGCAAAGTTGCTGTCGGTCTCAAAAGCTAAGGCAAATTAGCACATTCTTGAGAATTCTCCCTAACAGGGGACTTCAATACAATTTTAGATGTGAACCTGGATAGATCTGGACGAACCCATAGGGCGCTTACCAAGGCTGCACAAACGATACGGGATAGAATGGCTGATCTGTGCATGGTAGTCATGTGGAGGGCTCTTAATCCGGAAGACATCACTTACTTGTTATATTCCTCAGTGCATGATTAATTTTCCCATATAGATCGCTGGCTTGTCTCTGATGTCCTTCTTGCTGGGGTTACTAGGGCGTGTTTACTGCCCAGAACATACTTGGACGATTCTCCTGTTTTTATCACTCTTCCCCTCAACAAGCTCGCTAAATCCTGTATTAATTGGCGATTTAAGTCTCAGGCGCAGACAGATGTAGCTTTTGAAACTAACCTCAATGTGCATGTAAAACTCTACTTTGAGACAAATGTGGGGTCAGTCTCCTCGGTGGGTATCCTGTGGTAGGCCTTCAAAGCATGCATTTGAGGGATTGCGATGTCCAGAGAGTTTGGGATCCTAAAAACCATTAGGCAGCATATTAGGAATAGTGAGGAAAATCTCCATAAGGTATGGGTGGAAGCTCTCGAATCCTGCATGCTCCTTAGCACCATGAGAGAAGTAGTCCTTGCGGTGCTACTGAAGCCGAATAAACCAGCAGAACCCTGTGGTCATACCTGATAAACTCAGATGTTAAGATGTATGCTAAGACTTTAGCTACTCGTCTGACACCTTACATGCCTCACATCATTCATCCTGACCAATTGGGCTTTATACCCGGGCACTCTACCGAACTAAATCTGTGCTGTCTTTTCAATATACTGGCTCAAATTGATCCAGAAGCTCAGACCATGGCAGCCACGCTAGGCATACAGAAGGCCTTTCATACGGTTTTGTGGTGCTTCATGCAGGGACGTCATTTAGGGGTTGCCAGTGGTTGCAACTGCGACCCCTGAGGTCTCCCTTGCTACCTCTGTGGTCTCCCTTGCTACCCCTGGAAAAAAAGAAAAAAAACGATTTAAATGTTTTTTGTTTTTTTTTAAAGCAAGCTCCTGTGGCCAGCCCCATGTGGCTCTTTGGTTCTGGAGTGGCTGATATTCTTGTTCAGGTCTCTTAAAAAAACGGGGTTCCACAAGTCTAACACTTTCAGCAGTGACCCTAAATAAGAAGGAATAGGAATTACAAATCATCATTTGTCTTTCTGGAATTCTATACAATAATTGCTAGAATCATTAAAGGTTTATTTCAGGTACACTTCAGTGGGTGAGTCACTGATTTAGTCTGTTCTTAAACACCCCAACTCAGCCTTTCATCCTTCTGAGGTTGATAAATGAGTACCAACACAGGTTGGGTGATATTTTATGTATATTTGTTCTATGTAAAGCACTTAAGCATAAGTGCTACATAATAAGAAATCATTATCATTTGACTATGGATGTCTGCTTGCATTCACAGTAATTTGGTAATATGGGCCTATACACACTGATCTGAACGATACATATGGTGATCCATTTTTGTATGAAATGTATATCACATTTTAGTGATATCGTAACCATATTTTTCGTAGTGTACTTAGGTACAATGCCATGTGATGCCACTTCCTGTTTTGTCAGGGGGTGAAAGGTTGTGATCCATCGCTTCCTGTGATATCACTTAGGGGTGGGGTTCAATGACATCACTTCCTGTGATGTCATCAGAGGTCATGGGTCATGTGATGTCGCTTCCGCTACCCGTGGCATTTTGGTGAAATTACGCCCCTGGCTTCACGTGTGTAGTGCTGCTGAGATGTCAATTTGGTCCCAATTTTGCCTCCTCTGCTTGATTACTTTACACCTCTGGTCGCTAGGGTTTGCACTTATGGCATGCTATCGGCCCAACTCTGTATAGCCAGGGGCACTCATCAAGGGTGCCCCTTGTCACCTCTATTGTTCGCCATAACTATAGAACCGTTGGCAGACCTTATTAGGAATAAGCACAGGCATAGAGTCATTCAGATGGCTGGTGACCCTGTAATCATATCCCTCTATGCAGACAAAACAATAGTTTATGTACAGGATCCAGAAACCCACACGAACATTATCATGCAAGATGTCACTGCTTTGGGGGAGCTATCTGGACTCTGGGTATATTGTAATAAGTGAGACATTTTTTCTCTTACAGACTCTGTGCCTAAACCCTGCGACCTACTTGGTTTCTCGTGGGCTCCGGCTGAAATGTGGTACTTCGGGATTACTGTAACTAGACATTACAATGCCTTATTTGATTGTAACTATGCTAAATACTTGGCGCATCTCACACTTCAGCATATGAATTGGGCATTGTTGCTGCTGACCACTGCGGGTAAAATAGCGCTACTCAAAATGATAGTCCTCTCAAAGCTTCTTTATTTTTTGCAAAATATAGAGTTGTGGCCAGGCGTCACATTTTTCAAAGAGCTGGAAGCTGCCATCAATGTTTTTTGTGGCACTCGGGTGCAGTGCGCCTCAGCTAGGATACCTTGACCATGCCTTATGCACAGAGGGGTTCGCCATCCCTGACTTTAAGATAAATTGGCTGGCAGCACAGGCGCAATACACAGCTTTCTGGTTTGCGAGGGATGCGTCTATTCTGCATGTAAAGCTCGAAATGTATTCAGCTGGTGAGCAAAATATTAGATCTTTAGTGCTGCCTCCTATGTTTGCAGACTCTTGCCCAATTGACTCTGTGAGCACCGTTGCCCTGGCCTGGTGTAAAATGTGGAAGCTGTTGGGGGTCACTCATCCCTATCACGGCAAGTTCTGGTTATGCAACTATATCCCGGCATTTCCCTGGGTAGATGCGGTTACTGAGCGGTGATGGTCTCAGATTGCGCGGTACTGAACATGCTTCTTGATGGGAATTTTATTTCTGCTGATGACATCCGTGTGCTCACACAATATGGGTGGGCTTCCCAGTTGAACCCGAAGATGACTCCATACTGGGGTACATTGTGGATTGTTCATGGTTCCCGGGACATGGTTTCTTCTCTGTATAGTCTAGTCCAAAGCCATGTGTTGTCACCCATAACCAAGCTCCAATCCAAAAGGGGCGCTAGACATGAATCTTGATATTACAGATGATATCTGGGGTGATATGGGTGCACAGATCCGGGAGGTCTCTTACAACTCCCAGTATCACCTAATACAAATTAAAAGTCCTACATAGATACCACTATGCTACGGCTCGACTAAAACCCTTTTCCCAAGCAAGCACTGGCTGCTGTATGTAGTAGTTGCTCGTGCTTCCGCGAGCCCTTGTCTAAGGTTCTAGAAGTGGAATGTTGATGTGTTCATGTTCGGGGGGTGGCGGTTAGAACATTCTTGTGGGGAGTAGAATACACATTACGCACCGATCATAAACCCCTAGTGCATGTTTTGACATCTAAGGGTTTGTTCCAGGCATCGTCTAGAGTGATGCGCTGGATGGCAGACATGAGTGAGTATAATTTTAAGGTGGAGTATTTACCTGGCACTAAAAATATGGTTGCAGATGGTCTATCTCGTTTTCCCCGCCATGATGTAAGTGCGGAAAACTCAAAACAGGCTGTGATGAGTGATGAATATGTGTTGGTGGCCAAGGTGTTTCCGGCAGTCAATGAGCAGGAATGGGGTAGAGAGTGTGCGATGGACCCTGTGTTGAACAACATCAAGGCTGCTCTTGCTACCGGTGCTGGCAAGGATGAATTGGACAAGTCGTTCGGACAAGTATGGACAGAGCTGTCTGAGGGTCCGTGGGGCATTGCCAGGGGTACCAGGTTAATACCACCTGAATCTCTTAAGGCCAAGTTGGTGGAGTTGGCGCATGAAGGGCATATCGGGAGATCTATGACGAAAAGAAGGCTGAGAGAAGGGTATTGGTGGCCCAAGATGGATGAGGAAGTTGAGAAGGTAGTTAAGGATTGTATGGCTTGTTCAGTCAGTGATAAAAGTAGGACAACGTCGCCCCAACCCGTACAGCCTGTGGAAGTGCCGCAAGACGTGTGGTCAAAAGTGGCCGTAGACATTATGGGTCCCATGGACACGTTGGGTGGAGGTTTCAGATATTTTGTGGTGTTAGTTGACTATACATCTAGGTGGGTGGAGGCCACGGCTTTGTCCTCGGTCACCACTGAAAAGGTGATTGACTTCTTGTCCGCAGTGTTTGACAGGGAGGGGGTTCCTGCTGGAGTAGTCTCCGATAATGGTCCCCAATTTGTATCAGTCGCCATGCAAGAGTTCTTCTCCAAACTAGGAATTCGTCACCATAAAGTGGCTTTGTACAATCCAGAGGCCAATGGATTAGTTGAACGGATGAACCGGTTTGTGAAAGGGGCAGTTCAGTTGGCCATCGCAAATGGTCTGCCGTGGTGCAGTGTGGTGACTGAAGCTCTAAAAGCCTATAGGGTTACCCCTTCATCCTTTACTGGAGTGTCTCCATTTGAACTAATGAGAGGTAGAAAACCGGGATCTAAACTCAGGGTGGCCGCTCTTGGGGGTGGTGTACAAAGTTGCATCAACATGCAGGAAGTTCTTGACAAACTGCGTGTTAAACAATCCCGTTTTTGGGAATCTCAGCTTAAAAAAAAGAAACCCCTGCGTGTACAAATTGGTGATCTTGTAGTGGTGAAAAATCCAAGATTTGTAGCCAAGGGTTTGTCCAAATTTATGAAGCCATGTGTTGTGACCAAAGTAAGTCATGGATACGTTAAATTGCAAGATGGTACCAGATGGAGTTTGAGGAGGGTGGTCCTTGTTAAGGGAAAGCTGGCGGATACTAAGGACCCGTGTTGTGAGGGAGGTGGTGATACAGTAGGAATTGATCCAGAATGTGCGTCTGAGGGGGTGGTTCCCCTACAGAGAGATAAGGCTGTGGCAGTTCATGGGCAGGTTACTCGGGTGGGGCATGGAAGTATGCAGGTGTCTGCCTCGGAAAGTGATGATGTTGCGCCATTAGAGGGAGCACATTGTGCAAAGGGGGAGGATGTATATTCTGAGTGTGATTCTGATAAAGGTGCTTTTGGTGTGTCTGGTGTGGAAACAAGGGTTGCAGAGGAGTCTTCAGTGCTTGCATCAGATAATGCAGGTTTAGTTCCACACGGAAGGGGACTGTGTGGAGACTCTGCCCTTGCGGAATCCTCCAACAAGGTGAATAATCGCCCGAACCGAATAAAGAATATTCCAGCGAAATACAAGGATTTTGTTTTAGAATTTGCAGATGATTAATGCTTGGACTGTAATTAATTATCAATATTCCATATATATATATATGTCTCTTATTGCATATTAATGATTCTTCCTGTCCATCCTATGCCTTACCTATGTTCATATTTAATGAATCTTCATTTATGAGGTTTACAGGGGGAGATGTGTAGTAGTTGCTCGTGCTTCCGCGAGCCCTTGTCTAAGGTTCTAGAAGTGGAATGTTGATGTGTTCATGTTCGGGGGGTGGCGGTTGGTTTTGGAAAGGAAGGAGCAGGGAAGAGATGATGTACGGTGTTCGGGTTTGAAGAATAAATACTTAAATAACTTACCTGCGGAGGTCTCGTTATTACACTGTACTAGGTGTGGGAGGATGATGCTGGGTACCTTCACATGGTGTGGAGCTGCTCTGAACTTTGCAGGTATAGGAAAGATGTCTGCACTATACTTACTGATATGACTGGTGGCAGACCAGATGCTACCACCATGCAATGTCTTTTCCATGTATTTGATGATCAGGTGCGGTGGGTATGTAAACCTGTGAATCTAAACCTGATACTTGCAATGCAATGTTTGCTGTTAGACTGGTCAAGGCCCACTATACCATCGACTGACCAATGGTTGCGTGCTGTTGCTTGGCCCAGCGATACTGAAGAACAATGGGTTTCTATGCAGCCAGTAGGGAATCACCCGAAGGACATATGGCAACCCTTCAAAACCTACCTGGCACACCCTCAAACAGACTAAATAAGGTTTATGCTTGGGCTCCCCACATGTCATTTATTCCTCTTCTTCTGGGGATCCGACTTCACCTGTGTATGTCACCGTTCATGAAACTCTGTTGTCTTGACAATCCGATTGTCTGTGTGCAAATGCGCCCTTATCTATGCTAATAGCTTTCGTGTCACCTGTATCGTGATTATGTAATGGTCTGAGCCAAGTGCTTTAAGAAAGGTTCTTTCAAAAGAACTTGTTTGCACAGTAAATTATTACGTCATTTTTGTGGATGAAAACTATTGCAATGCAGCAAAGTAAGTTTATGGGGGCTTAAGTGGCTGTGTTGATTGATGATGCACAAAGGGCAAAAAGGAATCTTGCTTTGTATATATTTTATGGTCATCTGCATAGCTTTATCATTTGAAGTGAGCCGCACCAAAAACGTTATGCAGTGATTCTGTGGTACCTGTACAATTTAGGAGATCATCAGTGTTCCTATCCAAAGTGTTCTCCTCGACACAAATGGATTTGTGCTGCTCAATAACTGTTTAGATCCGAAAGCTGCCATATGCAAGATACTCACTCAAACTGGGGGAAAAATATGCCCCCATAGAAGTAGATTTGATCTGCTGGAAAAAAAGTGTCATTGTATTTGCAATGGTTGCACTTTAGTGCTATCATCATGAGGGGGTGATGTGGGAACTATGTGTGGGGGTGGTCTAAGCTCCAGGTCTTGAGAAAAACATAACCACATCTTCCTGAGAAGGTTGGGATATAATAGGCCAGATTCCCAAAGATATTTTGTGGTCTGAAGTGAGGGATGTGATAGTGCATGCTCTGCATTTGTGCCAATAAACCTTGTCCTCTATTCTCCAAGGGCCTCAGAATGTGCACATCTCAGGCACATATATTCTAATGTTCCACCCCTCACTCCCCCTGTGTGAAATTGCACAAACCAGAGAGTGGAAGAGGTAGTTGCTGGCATTTCAGTGAGCATCCGTAATTCGAAACAGGATGCACTTTGAAATGTGCAGAAATTAGACACATTCCCCTGTCCCTATTTACAACAGAGCCACACAGAGGCCCAATCGTTCCTCCCCAGGCTGTGCCAGCATCATGTCCCTGCTCCATGCCACTGGCTAGGCCTCTGCAGCTCTCTGAGCTCCCACTGAAGCTTCACCACTTCTCACTCTGCAGTCACTGTTTTTCATACAACTCATTCCTGGCGTGAGTCTTCAGTCTTTCCATATAACAATTAGTGCTGCATTAATTGTAATATAGGCATCCTCCAGGAGCTCAAAGCAAAGCAGCCATCTTTTCCTCGCCCCCTAGTGGTGTCGTGTTGCTATCACCATTGACTCAGAAACGGAAGCATTTTCACCCCTAAGTAACCAATGCCCATAACACCCCTGCATCCTTCTGTTCAATGGCAGTTTAAGGTCCTCCCTGGATCTAAGGACTCCAACAGCCTTCTTTTTTGTCACTGGGGTTTTAAGGCATGGAGCAGGGCCTTAACCTGGTGCAAGGAACGTTTATCACCTTCTCCCTGAAATGGCTAGAACCCACTTTGCAAGACTGCACTCATGATGATCTGCAGTACCAATGGACGCACATACTGACGCTCAGACCTCACAATACTGCACTACTGTTAAAAGATGCCAGTCCAAATGCCGGCTACTCACACTCTGCACATTGGCCGCTGCTCTCGAGCTAGGTCTGTGCTTTTAAACAATAAATAATGTAAAACACTTTTTAAAATCCTGCGTGGTCAACTGCCCTGAGGACATTCAGGATGATCTATTTTGTATGACCAGCTATGGGAATATAAGCAACATAAAAACATGCTCAAAGGTCACCACGACTGCATCAACAATTAAAGATTTCCAGGCCAGGGGTAATTGTAAGGTGGCCAAAAAGATAAATTGTAAAAGATAAAATGGAACCATGTTCCATTTTAAGGGATGTCCAATCTCCCAGTGATCACTAATCCTCCCCAGTGGGCCTGATTGCAGAAAAAAACGAAACAAGCAAAGGATTGTTCTTCTTTTACACCTTGGAGTCTCTTCCCATATCCCAAGAGGCAGCTGCAATGAAGCAATAGTCTGGAATGGTTCTCCTCTGCATTGCCTGAGAGGAGTAGGTTGCTGGGAAATCTTGAGTAATAAGGCTATTGAGGACTCTGGTGAAATGGAAGGGTTTATACCCTTAATACAATCACTAACATTTCAAATTGAATGTTTTAAAAGAATCAAACGTAAATTGTCATGTATATTTTATCATGTGATTGTTCAGTTATCCATTTATATCATGCTTACCGCTTCACTTTCGGAACATATCTTTTAAACCACCTTTTCGTTAAACAGGGGTAAACCTGTCTGTACACACCTTATATTCACATAACTACGACCAAACATTATTTCATGCTACCTCACCACTCCTACCCCTTCATCTAATCTGTGACTGTTTACTTAAAACATCAACGTCCTTGTTTATTCTAAATTTTAAAATTCAATATTTGGAGTTTTTCATTGAACAATGAGATTTCTAGCTTTTTCATTCCATATGTTGAGTAGTAGCCCTGTCAAGTACAATTCTAAATGCGCCCAGTGTTTCCTGTCAAGAACGATGGTTACCCTGAATTCTAAGTCAAGGAGATACGTAATTCTAAATGGATGAATGGACTTCTTGTCTGGAAGAGGTATCGTGTTTGTGACCAATCGGGGGAACTAGCACATCTGGAAACCCACATCTGAAAACCAGGTGTGCATGCAGGATTTTGTAGTATGCATAGTGCATTCCACTTCCTCGCTGTTCCTCGTTTTTACCAACTGGATGGAGATGAAGATGACACATTTAGGGGACCCTGATATCATCTTCCACTAGCAGTGTGTCTCCTGAGTTGTAGAACCCCTGGACATGCTGCAACAAGACCTAGCTGCATTGCACTGTTGGAATAGTGGAACAGCTATGATATGGCACTTGCAAGGATCCAACTGGTTATGGGGTGTTAGGGAGAATTTTTCACCATTTTCGCTCGGAACACGGCTCTACGTGGATCAGCTTACATGCAACACAGGCAGAGCACGAGTTAAGCGTTAGACAGAAGCTTATCCAGACGTTTAAACAATACAACGGGTGAGTCCGTGCCCCAAACTTAAGAAGAATTAGGTATAATGCTTGTAAACGTATAGAGCGATGGTTACAGTATATATCATTGCCAGTATTACATTTCTTTTGATTTAGAATACAGACGGCTGGAGTGCTGTATGTAAAGAGTTTTTCATTACAGAAAGGTGCTCGACACCACAGGAAAGCGATTAAGGTAATTTTGAAAACATGTTAGTCTTGCATGGGATTTATTTTGGATTTAGAAGTGAATGTGCGCAAACATGTACCTACATTTACCTAACAAGGGCTCTATATTGTTGTTGTTTACCCCCCACTACCTAATCTTTCACCTTTAACAAATTACCTTCATTGGGTATGTATGTTTTTCAATTATTCATTTTACACATTTGTTGATTTGTATATTCAATTATGGTGAACCATGTTAACATCCGTCATTTACTCTCAAACTGTTGATTGGTATTATAATCTGGTTTTGATTTGGAATCTACACATGGTGTGTATTAAAACATTTTGATTTATTCTTCTATTATAATAATGTAAGAATTTACAATAAGTGGTATGGTTAACGCCCTGAAGAAGGAGATTCGCTCCGAAATGCATTGGCATTAAAACAACCATACAAAAAATGAAACAAGTCTGCTTCTTACTCCGTAAAACACCCAGTTGTTGATGCTCCTTAGATTCAGAATTATACTTTTGGAAATCTTTCTCAAGTGGCTTTAAACACCGTCTTGGACATCCACAAGCGATGAACTCTAACCATATTTGACATTGAAACATACACAGTCTGAATAGAGAGCTCCAAAAAAGCTCCAACGGAGAGCGCCGGACTTAGCTGGATGTGTTCATCCAACTTCTTCTCATAAGGTGTTAGGGAGAATTCTCATTTTATGGCTAATTTCCCTTGCCTATAGAGTCCCCCAGCAGCTTTGCTGGATTTGAAGGGTTTGTTTCTTTTTACCTGCTAAGAGTGAGACTCTTTTTCCCCACTCTTAGGCATTTTTTGCTATATGTGTTCTAGGCTGTTTTTGTGTTTAATGCCTATGGGACTTTCTCTCCCCCATAAGAACCATCTTTATGCACATGTGTTACACAGCACCCTCCGTGCAGTACCACAGGGGTGTTGTAGCGACCCCCAAACATAGACTCCATACCCTGGGACTGACTGCTGTCTCCCAGGGCATGTAAAGTCCCCATTGACTTTACTAGTCAATTGCAACGAACTTAACCAGTACAACCCATCTTACTATGGAGTTAATGGAAGGGGTTAATAGTTGTTCCCCTAGGTTCATTTTCGAGAGTGTACCCTACAGTACCCCTCTAAAAGGTTTCTGGCTGGTTGCAGTGGTTACTACCAAAAATATTCGACCGCAAATATTTCTCTATGGGATTTTCCCATTGTTCGAGGCTACCACTTTTTCTGACAGCCTCTAACATGCCGCCGGTGCATTTTTATATTAACTTTGCTCCGGTAAGTTTTATTTGCCAGAACTTTGATATAACTTCTTTTTCGTGTCTTTCTCTACAATCCTAACCCATGTCGGGGATCCTTTGTTCGTCCTTTTGGCGGGCTTCTGCCAAGAAGCCCTCCTTTCGGAGCCACTGAGTCTGGGGTGGGTACATTGGGTGGGAGGGGGAGTAGGACCCCTGGGCATGGTTGCCTCAGCAACCTATGTCGCACTCTATCCCGATTGGCTTGAGCGTCTCCCACCAAGATGACCACTCCACTGTGTAAGCGACAGCTTGGCTGTATGAATGGGTCTCTTTCTGCATAAAAGCAGGGTCCTGAGGACTGGAAGAGCAAGACGTCGCCACTGGAACTACGGAACCGAAGGGGAGGGAAGCCACAGACATCTTCAGCATCTACACCACCGGTGAAGCCCTGCCGGATCGTCTCACCACTTTTCTTCCACACGACGAGAGGAGATCTTCTTCGAAAGAGCCTCCTTCCCTTGAGCTGGTGGGAACAACCAGTTCGCCCATCGCTTCTCTGGACCTGCCTTGGTTGAATCGACAGTGCCCAGCACTTGGAGACCGGATAGCCAGGCAGCTATCGACCCGGACCGTGATTAAAAGGAGCATACCTTTTAAACTTTGTTTGGCAGCACCGCGGTTGGTTTCATCCCTGGGTAGTGCAGTGTCTTGAATCTTCCTCCACGACGAGAGCCTCTCTTCCTCTGCTGGACCCCTCGACCTGTAAGGACTACCAGGAACAACCGCCACCGCAGGAGCCACTTCTCCACTTTTAAGGTACATTGTTCCGCCAGGCCGCCCTTTCTCGCGGTAGTGCTAAAGGTGTTTTAAATCCTTTTCCTACCTTTTGGGTTAGCCACCCCTCTCTCTTAACATTGTCTTTCGCTTTCTGCATCCACCTTTTCAACATTGTTAACCAAAGACTTGACTGCAGCTACAAGACAATTTTTGCTCCTGGGCCCTTGCCCTGTACCACTAACACTGGCACAGGCCTGCTGACTCTAGTCACATTTGTTAGACCTGCCTTCTTGAGATTGTTTCCCAATTCGAACTGTGTGGTGCAACCCATTCTTATAACTACCCTTTCTTTCCCAGTGCATAATCATTGTGAAATGCCATTTTGCTCAGTTTTCATTTTAAGTATTGCCTATACTGATGCACTGTCTTGCTGAACTGGTTCACAACTGATGGGAAGTGTTACTAGGGTGTATAAGAACCTATTTCGAGATAACTTGTGTTTTCCCTCCATTGTGAGAAATTGCTAGAGGATCCCTTGTGTGTAGTTGTCACTGTGCCATTTTGCTCAGTTTTCACTTTGGATCACTCGGTCTACAATTTATATAGGGAGTGTGTATATTGTTCTATTGACTTAATTTAACTTGCTTGATACTTGTGATACATGTGTTTACTTTGAAGTGTATAAAATAAATAAATATCTACTTTTTAACTACAAAGCTTTGGTCGGTGTTTCCTTGTGCCATGATACAGTAGGCCTATTGTGTAAACCCTGAATACTGCTAATTTCCCTCTTGAGATAGGTCTGACTGCTCAGCCACAGCTACCAACTAAATCTTTGTGGTACAGACTGATACCAAAGGGGATTTATTGCTCTCACCTGTAGTCCTAATCTGGTGTAGTGCTCCCTAAGGGAACTGCACTGGATTCTGCCTACACACTAATACTGCTGATTATTTAAGGGATCTGTGTAGACAGAAAGGTCTTGCTGTCAAAGGCAAGAAACAAGAAATGATTGATAGACTGTTAGAGAAACAAAGTCTGGATAGTGGTGCTGCAGTGCTCACTGCTCCAGCAAATGTATCCAACAGTAATGAGGATAATGTTGAAGATGTTATTGTTGAGACAGATGAGGAAGAGGAGGATAACAGTGTCACCCCCTCTGGCCCTCTACCTGCTCAAAGGCCTCAACCTGTAGCTACTGGACCTTTAACAGGTCCCACATGAAGTCCTGAATTTATCTCTCTAGAAAAAATCAGACTTGAACTTGAATTCAAAAGAATTAGTGCCCAAACTCAACAGAGACACCAAGAACTAAGGCTCAAAGACATGGAGCTCAACCATGAGCTTGAGATGAAGAAATTGTCTTTGGAAAATGCTTCTATCCCCGAATCCTCTAGATCTTCCAGTCCAAAAAGGCCCCGGATGCCTAAAGAGATTGTGGGTATGTATGAACCTAAATTGGATGTATTAGATTGGCTTGCTATGTTTGAATATAATCATGGGCTCAATGATATCTCAGGGAATCAGTTGATCCCCTGGGTATTCTCTAGGCTCCCCCTGTTGCATCTGATGTGGTAATGGAGTTGGGGGAGGTGGATAGGATGGATTATGAATGTGTAAAACTAGCTTTAATAGCTAGATTTAGGAAGACTCCTTCCCAGTACCTTAAGAGGTTTAGGACCCTCAAAAAGCATGATAGTACCCCTTGGGATACTTGGATGAATGAGTGTTTGAAGAACTTAGAGGGATGGATTAAGGGTTATAGAGTTAACAATTATGAAGGAATGAGAAATCTTGTTATGATGGAGTCTATCTATGATGCCTGCTCTCCTGAGCTCAGACAGCACTTGGCTGATTCAAAGGAAATGAATCCTAGAAAGTTAGGCAAGGCTGCTGACTTGTGGGTTGCCAACAGGGCTACTCAGAAGGATTCAGGGGTCACTCAGAAAAAGGATGAGGGAAAGCAGCCACCAAAAGGGAACCGAGAGACTTCTAATACCTCCCATCCCAAAGAGGGCCAAAAACAACAAAATAACCAGGTAAGCCCCAAGGGAAACCAAGTAGGGCTAGTGAGTCCTCTGGTGTTCAACCAGAGAGAGGTCAGCAAAAGCCCCCCTTCCAGAGAGCATTTGGAACATGATATGTCTATGGGGCAACTGACCATATCAAAGGAGATCCCAGGTTTAAGGGTAAACCCGCAGGGATCAGCAGAGTCTCCTTAGCCTTCACTCCTGATGAGGATGTACAAATGGCTAGTGATCATTTTGGATATTTTGCTGAAGAATCAATGAGTCTTCAAGCAAGTGTATCCTTAGAGTCCATGGGTCTGGTTAGCAAACAGAATAGGGATGTGTATGACTCCCTACCAGAAAACTCTAAAGTATATTACATGGACAGTGTTCTTGTCAATGGCCAGGATACTCCTGCCAGGAGAGACACTGGGGCCAGCAGAACAGTAGTGGATGAAAGCTTTTTCAAGCCTGAGGATGTTCCTAAGGCACCCAAAGGCCCCACTAAATTTTCTGGAGGTCCTCTCCAGATGGTTCCTATTCTACCAGCCCTCATTCAGTGTAATAACATGGCAGTAAGGATTCCTATCAGTGTTCACACTAAGGTGCCTGGGAGAGTCCTGTTGGGGAATGATCTAAAAAGTCTAGGAGTAGTATCCAGTACCCCCAGGCCTCCTAATATAGAGAAGCAGAACCAAACCAAATTGGCTAGAGAGGACACCTTAAGGGACCACTTTAGGCCTGTGGGAACCTCTACAGAGAACCCCACTCCAAGCCCTGGTGTTAGTAAGTTGACCTCTAACCCAGGCAAATGTCAGGCTAGTATGTTAGGGAAATGGGAGCCCCAACCAAGCTCCATCATTGTTCCCCCAGGTTTAGAGTCTCTGACTCCCCCTGCTTCTGAGGAAGAGGTGAATAGACCAACTGGATCCCTCTCTAGGCCTAAGAGAACTGGTAATTCCCAGTGCTGGTGGAAAACCAGAAAAGAAAAGTCTAAGGCCAAAAACCTTCAGACTGGTGGACCTTCTACAGAAGACTCCAACCCAAATCTTATTACTAGGAGAGAAACTCCTAAAGTAGGTACGGTTAGATCTAAGAGGAATGGGAAGCAGGTATATTGCCTAACCCCAACCCCTCCACCAAAGAGGCCTGAGACCCAACCTGCTCCCAACAGAGAGGTGGTGAGGAACCCTGGAGGCCCCTCTAGATCTAAGGGAATACTTTATCCGGACCCCTTGAAAAAGCCTATCACAGGTTCAGGAGTTGTACCAACTTCTGAGGGACTAGTCAACCATATCCCCTATCGATTTAAAAAGAAAGATGTTCCTCAAAGAGTTTGTAGGTCAAATAGCTTACAAAAGAAAACCTTTGATTTTACCATTGAGCACAGGTCATGATGTCACCACCAAAATGCTGATGGTCTCTCTAGGATGTTTATAACTGACTAGAGGTAAGAGACTCATCCAGGAGTGGATTAGATCCTCCTGTCCCTTAGTCTGGGGGGACGAGTATTAGGGAGAATTCTAATTTTATGGCTAATTTCCCTTACCTATAGAGTCCCCCAGCAGCTTTGCTGGATTTGAAGGGTTTGTTTCTTTTTACCTGCTAAGAGTGAGACTCTTTTTCCCACTCTTAGGCATTTTTTGCTATGTGTGTTCTAGGCTATTTTGTGTTTAATGCCTATGGGACATTCTCTCCCCCATAGGCACCATCTTTATGCACATGTGTTACACAGCACCCTCCGTGCAGTACCACAGAGGTGTCGTAGCGACCCCCAAACATAGACTCCATACCCTGGGACTGACTACTGTCTCCCAGGGCATGTAAAGTCCCCATTGACTTTACTAGTCAATTGCTACAAACTTAACCAGTACAACCCATCTTACTATGAAGGTACTGGAAGGGGTTAATAGTTTTTCCCCTAGGTTCATTTTCAAGAGTGTACCCTACAGTATCCCTCTAAAAGGTTTCTGGCTGGTGGCAGTGGTTACTACTGTTAATGACTCCAATTAAGCAGTCCCACTAGGTCAGTGCCTTGTCTGGGATTGCTCAAGGGAAGCCCTTATTTATATATTTTTGTGACAAGTTATAATCTGGATGATGAACCCTTGTATCACGCCCCTCTCTGAGAATCCCCCTGAGCCCACTGAGCCAAGAAGTAGGTTTGTTTTGCAAATTGAAAAGGTTTATTTGAAAAATGAAACAATAGATATATAGCACACTTTTATAATAAATTAATATTTGATATCACACTTAGACATATGACAGTGATCAACAATGGATGATGTTATACTAGCACACTGGTTTAATTATTTAGGAGTAGTATAGAGGATAAGGTAGCTGAGAATGCTTTATATGGTACAAGGAAATGCAAGGTAGAAAAGAAGCAACACAGGAATAAACTTGATATGATTTCAGCAAAAGGTAATAGAATCACTTTTCCCCTTTTGGCAACTCACCCCCCGCCTATGCAATAGAAGATGGAAGGGAGAGCACACAGTTCTCAGGAATACAATCACAATACAATACGAATTCAGTTCCCCCTAGCAAGCTTAGAGAAACAAGGATGATTTTAAACACAGGCAAAGTACTTTAAAGGTGGTATGCAAAGAAGGGAAAAATATGCTAAAAATGATTTTAATTCCCTCTAGAGGTTCAGGGTGGGTGATAGCTACTTTAAATTAGTTCAGGATCACTTTAGCAATGCTCTATGAATGATTGTCAGGTTGCAAGCGAATTTCAGCAAAGGAAAGCAAAAGACAAATGTTTTTACACGTGGCTGGAATGAAGCAAAATGTCAAATCGCGGCAATTTAGTCGCATGCATCGAGCGCAATTACGGAGGAACTATAAGGAGTAGCAAGTCCGTTCGTTGGAAAGCTTAGAATCTCAGCTTTAAAACAAAAGTTAAATCTCGCTTCTATGACTAACGGTTGAAGAGATACGGACGATTTTGTGAAGGTAGATTCTCAAAATAAAAGTAAAGCTCAGAATGACAGAGGACAGTTTTGCAGCTTTGAATCAAAAGAAGGGACAAGATTTCTATGATGCAGTTCTCAATAGGTTAAAATAGTTTGAATTAGATTATTTTAAACTAAGAGATTGGTTTTGCACAGTTCTGACTGAGTACGCACACTATATTTTGGACAGGAATGCGACTTCGTCACGGATCGGGTCAGGATTGGCTGGACTCCGGTACTGGTTCTGCGCACAGCGATCTGGGTCAGCTCTCAGCACTGCACAGCGATCTGGTCTCTCTGGATCTCTGGTCTCTCTGGATCTCTGGTCTCTGGAGATTGATGGATTTGAAGTCTGGAGTCTCCCAGCAAAGCGTCCCGCAAGAAAGTGGAAAGTGAATCTCCCTGCCTGGCTTCCAGTGGCTCTTTTTATGTCTTTAGAAAGTGGGTGGGTCGGCTCATTCTGCATGCCCAACCCTCTCAATTTATCATTGGGCAGTTCCTCCTCTCTCCCTTGATTGGGGGAACTGAGTTGTGAGTCAGGGTGATGCTGCCATTTACAATCTATTGAAGAAACTCCCCTTTGCTTTTGCTTTAGAATTCATTCTCATAACTAAACATATTTCCCAAATGCACAAGTGGTTGACATTACATGTACAGATTGCAGATGACGTAAGGTACATTCTGGCCCAACTCTGATCTTCCTGGGGGCTTGCATTCAAATATGGCAACTTATTTTTGTTTTTAGTTGATTTACCAATGTTAAATCTTTACCCAAAATTATACAAATGTACACCCCCCTTCTACACATATTCCAGTAATTTACTAGGTCTCTAGCATAAGCACAGTGTCTGCAGTATTAATAATTAGCGGGGTTCGGTCCTAGGACACCGCACAAATTGGAGTTTGGTCTCAAATCGTGAGGGCCTTTATCATTTTGTGGACCCCCAAATTGCACATTTCTGTGAGCTTAATACAAGATTTTATAAGCAATTTAATCAAACATACATTTGCTGCAATATGAATTCACACTCCAGTCTGGCCCGCCCCTAGGAACTGGGAGAGTCAGGGATCACATGTTTCTCCTACCAGGCAGAGCTCTGTTTACAGTCAACACCCAAATCAGCATATCCTATTCAATGGAAAGAGTCTACTGTGTCGGCTGAGGTCAGCAGGCCAGGGGGCCACTCTGCATTTGGTTAGCATGTCCATGTGATCTCCTGGCTTCTTGTGTGGAGTTCTGAGGTGAGAAGGTTTGCCAGCCTCTTGGACTGTTAATTGAATCAGCCTGTCTTCTGTGAACAGCAGGTGTTTATGAATTTTAATTAACCAAAAGGCTTTGAAGTTTCCAGCTGGCTCAGGATCCTTTGGCAACTCCTGAGGTACAGTTCTACTGTCAGAGTTTAGACCGCTAGCGCCGGTTTGTGGAAAATGCCGGTACTGCACCCATTTTTGGGATCTGTCTTGAATTAATGCATTTCAAAAAGGGGATTTTGCTTGATAGTATATGATCCTTGCTTAACATTGTTTTGATGGGAATCCTTACAGTAGAATAAAGTAGAACACTCAACCAGGGTTGAATTTTTTTTGGGTGGTTTCGTGCCCATGATTTTAGCAAATTTTTGACATCAAGAAAATGAATTCCCAACAGTTCTGGGTTGCTTTTGGCAATCAGCATTGGCATTCCCAATGGTTTCAGGCTACGGTATGTGTAGCCCAATGGTGGTTTTAGGCAGTGCCCTCCTGTGCTCACAAACATAGGCAAAAATGGGTGGCAGCCTATTCTTCATGTTTTCCCTGTGCACTTTCTGGGGAGTTCTGGCCATCATGATGTTTTCAATGCCAGTAATGCACAGTTTTGTGGTAGGGCTTGGATGCATGGGTAAAAACATCCCACAAGCCCCCCTCTTGCGATGGCCATTCTGATCTTTCACTGATGGAACTCGCAAGATCTGGGATGTTCGTCTCATCTTCTTCCGATTCGTAGATGGCACAGTTCAGCATCTTTCCTCCATCAGGGTGGATCGATCGGTTCTCCTCGCCGGTCCTGATGGGAGTATTGGGCGGTACCCCGGATCGTTCTCCTTGGTCAGTCTCCATGGTTTCATCTCTCCTAGTATGATAAAGCAAAAGCAGCAATACCTATTCGTAGACATTTCTACCCCACTATTGGTATAGTGGGGCGGCATATAATTTTATAGTCAAAAACATGAACATATACATTTTTTTTAAATCAGGAGGCAAGAACATATTCAAGAATCATAGAATTGTATAGGCTATATGTGGAATATTTTAGGGTGGAACTGAATTAATCTGGAGCGGTCCCCTCTGGTATTGCAGAGGACTCCTCCAGTTGCTGCAGAGTGTGCCTGGGATGGCAACACTTTAGCTGATTTATATGGACCCACTTGTCTTCCCCTTCTGCCAAACTACCTTTGGGGATGCGGATCTTGTATGCAACTGGGGAGATCTTGTCTATAATTTCAAAGGGTCCCTTCCATGTAGGCAAAAATGTTCGCTGTTTGGCCTGGTTCCTTTGGAAATTGTATAGATAGACCCGGTCTCCCACATCATATTCCTTCCCGGTGGTCTTCAGGTCGTAGTGGGTCTTCATGCTATTAGCTGATCTTTCTAGATTCCGCTGAGCATAGGCAAAAGCATGTTGGAGGTGTTTCCTTAAATTCTTCACATACTCATAAGTTGTCGAGGTATTTATCAATGTCTGCTCTTGAGTCCTGTAGAGCAAATGCTGGGGAAGCACCATCTTGCGTCCAGCCATCAACTCAAATGGTGACATTTTAGTTGCAGATGAAGGGGTAGATCTGATGGCCATTAGGACCAGAGGTAATCGGATATCCCACCTTGGCCCAGAATCTGCCACAAACTTTTTTAATATTCCCACAATGGTTCTGTTGTATCTCTCCACTGCACCAGAAGAGGCTGGCCGGTAAGCAATGTGTAGCTTCCTTTTGACCCCCACTATCTCCCACATCTTTGTCATCACTTCACTGGTGAAGTGGCTACCCCTGTCTGACTCAATCCTTTGAGGTAGACCAAAACGGGAAAAGATGTGGTTAATCATCAGGGCAGCTGCTGTTTCTGCCTTGCAGTTTGGGGCCGGGAGACATTCCACCCACTTGGTAAACAAGCATGTGACCGTCAACATGTACTTGTTTCCTCTAGACGAGCGAATCACAGGGCCTACGAAGTTGATTTGCAAATCTGACCATGGCAGTGCCATCCCCCTTTTTTGGAGAGGCGCCCATTGTGTGAGGGATGTTGGCTGAAATTGTGCACACACAAGACAGCCCTTCAAGTATTGGTCGAGGTCCTGCCCCAGGTGTGGCCAGTATGCAACCTCTTAAGATTTCCAGTGTTGTGATAAAACCCCCTATGACCGGCGGTGGCCGCATCATGGGCGGGACTTAACATCAGGCTTCGGAATGAGGTAGGGACCACCCACTGATCATGGCAGGCTTGGGATTTCCTTACCAACAAACCGTCTTGGATTCGGAACATTTTTGGACATTTCATCAACACTCTAAGGTCTTCTTTCCCAATGTAATCGGTATCCGTCAGGGGAAAGTTCTCAGGGTCCTCAATGTGTTGGTAAAACTTACCAATTATTGGATCCCCCTTCTGAGCCGTAATCAAATCGGCATCTGGAGTCTCCTTACTCCATTGTGCAGTTGAAAGATCATTGTGAGCATTTGTCTGGGACCCAGTGATAGCAGTGACCTGGATTTCCTCCAACAGGGACTCTATTTCTATTAGATCCCCTTGGATGGCCCCGGTTTTGGCCAGCTGATGAGCTAAGTCATTTCCAGTTTTGTCTGGTCCTTCTACTTTGGAATGACCCTTGATCTTTTTCCAGTAGACGGTCATCCCATTCGATGTGACCAGATCATCAATGTTTTGGATCAACTTCCCATGTTTCAAGGGTTTGTTATTAGCACATGACATGCCTCTGGTTTTCCAATTAACCAGGTGCTCCACAAACCCGTTCCGTACATAATCCGAATCTGTGATTATGACCAGTTCGTGGAGTCGATGTTGGACAGCAGTGAGGATGGCTTGATGCACAGCCATCAACTCTGATACTTGACTACTTCGGGGACCGATTTTGTACCCAGCGGAGGGTTCTGGAGACTCATTCACCCACGCATTCCCTATGCCGGCCACCAGTTCTTTTTCCCCCATTGTTGTCAACATGGTAAGAGTATCCATCCACATAGACAGTGGGCATTCTCTCACACTTGTCTTCTTCAAATACTTTGTGTGAAGAATTAAGGTATGCCTCCATGTTGTCCTAGATTTTCAGACTTTCGTCCTCGAGACCTTGCGCGAGAGGACTCTTCTTGTTTTGGCCATATCTGACCTCCACAGGAAAGCCTTGCATTGACAGAATCCAGGAAGTAATTCGGGAATTACTCACATTTCCGGCCCGGATTCTGTCACTTTGGAGGCATTGCAGAGGCTGGTGTGGAGTCTCCACTATGATGTGTTCCCCCTGGATGAACGGGCGATAATTCTTCAATGCCCACACCGTTGCCAGGAGTGCCTTCTCACAATCGTTGAATTTTTCCTCCACAGAGGATAAAGTTTTGCTCGCATCGGAGATTACTTTATTGACCTTGTCCTGCTGTTGGTATAATACTGCCGTCAACCACGTATTAGAGAACCCTGTCTCCAGGAAGAACTCCTTGTTTCTGACAGGGTAAGTTAGGCAAGGCGCTTGTGAGAGGCTTCTTTTGAGTTGTCTTACTGCCTCGGATTGTTCTGGACCCCATTCCCACTTGACCCCCCCCCCTTCATGAGATGAATCAGGGGTCTGGTAATCTCTGCGTAGCCCTCAATGAACTTTCTGCTGTAATTAGTCAGTCCAAGGAGGCTCCTTAGTTCCCGCAGAGTTGTGGGATCCTTCAGTTTCTGAAGTGCGTCCACTTTCTTTTCTTTGGGACAGAGACCCTGAGGAGTAATCTCATGCCCCAAGAAATTAACACGGGTTCTACACCACTGTGCTTTCTGAAAGGAAAGTTTTGCTACTGCGGCCCTCAACTGTGTCAGAACATAACGGATCTCTGCTATGTGTTCTTCCACAGATGAACTTTTGATGAGGACATCATCTACATAAGCCAGGTTACCCCTTAAACCCAGGTCGGGCATGGCCTTATGTAGGAAAATATTGAACTCATTGCCGGAGTTGAGGTATCCGAAGGGAGTCTGGGTCCATGTGTACTGCTGGCCCCCAAAGGTAAAAGCCAGTTTGTATTGGTCCTCCCTACTGACAGGCACGGTCCAGTATCCATTGGTCAGGTCTATTGCAGTGAATACCTGTGACCCCTGAATCTGGGCCAGCCCTTGGTCAATGTAGGGCAGAGGCCATCGGGAAGTATGGACCCGTTTGTTGAGCTCCCTAAGGTCGGCGCAGAGTCTCCACTGGCCATTTGGCTTCAATATTCCCAGCACCGGATTATTGAAGGTGCTGTGTACTGGACAGATTATTCCCTGGGACTCAAGGTTCCTAATTATTTCAGTAAGGGACTCCATTGATGCGAGAGGCAGGTGATATTGCTTCACAAACACTGGAGTCATGCCAGGGTCCGTGGGAATTGTTGTTGTGTGGATGTCGGTGCGACCACAGTCATATGAGTCTACCGCAAAGAGATCTTGGAAATCCAAGAAAACTTGTTTCAACTTTTGCTTCTGTTCCAGAGTCACGCAGGCATCAGCTAGGTTGACTCTCTCTTCCACCATCTGCCTGAAGCCTGGAAAGACTTCTGGTTTTGCTATCTCAGCGGCCTCCTCCAGCTGGGTGGAGAAGTCCCTGGTCAGCGTGCTGATTTGGACTGGAGGCTTCAGGTGGGGAAGGCAGCCTTCATGGACCTGGAAAATCACCTCATCCCTTCTGAAGTCAAAAGTCATGTCTTCCTTACCATAAGGGCAGGAAGTGTACACCAGGAAGTTCCCCCATGTCGGGTAAAGATCCTGTCTGGTGTTGTATGGTCATCACTGTCACTGTCAAAACAGTCCTTGGGGATCGGTCCTAACAGTTCATTTCCTAAATCAATGGAGAAATGTCGGTCATCGACCGCCATTCCAATAATGGTGCCTGTGGCTAGAGTAATACTCTTTAAGTCGCTGTTATCCACCTCTATTGGAATGGTGTCATGTTCTATGTTGACTAATGGTGTTGGGTTTACCCCCAACCCTTGCTGTTGGAGAGAAGCTTTTAGATGAATATAAGCATAAGGGTTTTTCACTTTTTGTCCTCTTTTAACTTTCACTTCCAGGGAGAATTGTCGGATCCTTTCTGGGATGGTGACTTCCTCTTTAATCTGAATTTCAACTGCATAAGGTAGCAATTGAGCTGACCTAAATGCTTTTTCTGGATCATCAAAGCCCATGGGATTATCCGCTAATCGGGACCAAGCTTTGAAGTTTATTAGGTCCAAACTAATGGCAAAGCGATTGAGAATGTCACTGCCTAAGTAAAAGGCGGCAGTGACGTCTCGCACGACCCAACAATTATGGACTATGCTCTTGTTGCCAATGGAGATTTTGAGCATACACCTGCTTGGCAGGAGATGTTTCGAATTGGGTGTTTCCAGATCCATTTCCCATTTGTCTATCAGTTTGAATGTGGGAATGGCTGGATCTTTTGGCAGTTGGCGGAACATGGCTTCGCTGATGAAGCTCTTACCATTGTTCACACACACTCGAGCAAGAACAGAGTCCTTCCCATCACTTAACTGAACAGGGATGAACAACTGCTGTCCAATATGCTGAATATCAGCCAGGCTCTGAGCTGATTTCACATCTTCCTGGACTATCGGAGTGGGAATGTCTGATTGTGAATTAGTAAAGAATTTCAGGGTGTTTCCCTCCAGTGTGGAATGCCACCTTAAACTGGAAGGAAGGTTGATTTTCAGAAAAAGAGAGGACCCCCATCACCAGTCTGTTGTCCTACTGCTATTACTGTCACGTATGGAATTTGGTTGTTCTGGAAGTGAAATTCTACTTGGTCAGATTTATGTTCAACCATGTGGCATGTGCCGTTTAAACTAACATGGTTGACACTCTGTTTTAATTTTATTGGTCGGATAGTCTGGGTCCAGAGGACCTTGTTTACGCCATCTATTAGGGGTGACAACCTTCTCAGGAGGTCATTCCCTAGTAAACAAGGGATGCCCTCTGGAGTCACTACTATGACCGGGTGTTTCACCTTGTGTCGCCCAATTTGGATGTCCAAATCTGCAGTCCCCTCGACGGGAATTTCCTTCTCGTCAAAGTTCTGGAGTTGTCCAGGAATAGAGGTGAGAGGAATACGGTAATTCTCCCCCCTTCCTGCATTTAGTTCATCAAAGGCCCTTTTTGACAGAAGAGTAGCTTGGGATCCAGTGTCCACCAGTGCCGAAATTGTATCCTGCCCCTGTACTTGTAGCGGGGCATAGTATCTTCCCTCCTTCTCCTCAAGAGGGCACAGATAATGCACATTTTTGGACAACTGGTGGGCTAATTTTCTGGTTTTGGACATTGAGAGAGAAGAAATTTGGGCAGAATTCTGTTGAGAGTCATGGGAATCTGCAAGAAAAAGTTGGCAACTTGAAATGGTTTTGGGTTCCCCGATTCCGGTTCTGGGCCGCCTCCCCCTTTTTGGAGGCAGTCATCCGGATGGGTTTGACCCATGGGATTTTGGTATTGTTGGTTCTGGGATAGAATGATGGGCGGTGACAGCTCAATCCCCACATCTACCCAGTCTGGGTTGGAATCCCTTGGGGCCCATCTTTCCATGGGAGGGGTTCCCCCATCTCTGAAGGAGAAGATCCTTTTCCCAGGATCCTCTGAGGATCCCTCTCCCTCAAATTGGAAGACCTGTACCTCCTCCACAAAATGGGTCTGTTTGGGTCATTTGTTTCTCCTACCTCCTCTCTGCTCCTTGGGTGGCAGACTTCCAGGGGTAGGAGCTTATGTTTCCGGTTCCTGGGCTTCCAGGGCTGTTTACAAGTGGGGAAGGCAGCTTCCTCCAAGGCTTGACACCCCCCTTCCTCTTGTGCCTCCTCCCTGGTAACCGGTGTGTTATCGGGGTGCTGCCCCGTCATTGTTCTGGAGCACCAGGCCCAGAGTTTGGGGCATTCTGCGGTGGCAGGCTCATCTGAGGGTTCTGTTGAGCCCTCAGTATGTGACCCATATCCCGTGTCATATTTTGGACCTGGCGCTCAAGTTGGGAAACCCGCTCAGGCTGATACGGGGTTCTGCTTTCTCCCCTGGGCTGATCCCGGGAAGGGTAGCTATCCCTTCTCTGGTAGTGTCCAGGTTGGGAAGATTTGAGTACCCCTCCACCCTTGGCCTCCCATCTCCCGGATTAGGTTGTCTGGGCTCAGGGAAGTGGGGAAAGAAGGATGGATAATTTTGGGGCTGGAAGTTGAGTGGATACCTGGGGAACAAGTTCTGCCCAGGATTTGGTGAATTTCTGCCCTCCTGGGGGAAGTGCGGAAGGAAGTTCCCTGGGTTGGGTGCTTGGTTGGATCCCCCCCCTTGGGCCGGAGGAGTCCACACATAACCCAGGATTGGACTGTTTCCCTTATAGTGGGGACTTACATAGTCAGGGTAGCAAAGGACCCCATTTGTGGGACTACCTCCTCGACTCCCTGTCTGTGACTGGCCCGAGGGCCTTCTGGGCTGTGAATTGTTCGGTGCAGGCAGGTTTTTAGGCCCCCCCATCTCCAAATCTAAAACGGGGGCAACCTTTACCTCTGCCACCTTGGCAGCAGCAGGGGTGCTGTTGGTTTTGGGGTTTTTGGGCTGATTCTTATTTTCCACTGGTTTCTGCACCTCATAGATGCAGGTGGCTTGCTCAAAGACCCAGTCTAAAGATCTTTTCTCGTGAAAATCTCTCACGAGCTGGGTCATTATGTATTTGGGGAGAGCATGGAAAACTGTGTTGATGAATTCTCTGCTGTCCGTGCGCACCCTTCTGGTGGTCTGCGCAAAGGCACGCTTCAATTCTTGCACGAATTCTTGTGGGGCCTGATCCTCCCCACATTGCAAATTGTAGGCTGCCATGCAAGCCTCTTGGGGATTCCGGTGAACAGAAAAATGTTTCGAGATGGCCGCCCTATATGTGGACCATCTTGAATGGTTTTGGTCCTCCAGCCCCGCAAAGAAACTGGAGTATTCTGGGGAGAATGTCCATTTGACATACTGAATGCAGCCACTGCTGTCCTTCAAATGGAAAGTCTCCATCATTTGCTCATAGAGCTCCAAGTGTTCCCAAACAGAATACTTGGCGTTCTTGTGATAAGGGGTGATGACACTCCTTATTGCCTTGATCTGCTTTAAGGGGTCCTTAAGCAAGGTCCTTTTTGCCTTATTGGCCTTTTTGGTTCGGGTAACCCTGGTCCACTCATCCTCTGACTCAGAAGCACTGCTCCCAGAGGTGCCCATCTGATCTTCCAGGCTCTCCCGGATTCTGCGAGCCTGGGAATGGCTGGCAGAATGTGGGGACCTGGTCTCCTGTGTCCTGGGCCGCTCAGAGGAGTCTTCAGATCCCTCCTTGCTGCCAGGATTTGATGGGTACCCCCCCACCACTGACCTAACTGGGCAGAGGTTTTCAGGATGCCCTTAGTGGGCCTACTCTCCTGGGGTTCCCCACTAAATTGCACTGCGCTTAGGTGCCGTTGCCGGATGCCCGCCCATCCATTCCTGGGAGGTACTGGCCTATGAACCCCATACTTTTGGCCGGATAGTAATCTGCCCTCCCTGTGGCCCTGTGCTCATGTGCGCCAGGGGACATGGGAGTGGCAGAGTCCAAGGACTGGGAGAGATGAAGGCCTCTGGTACTAAGGCTCCTGAGGTTATGCTCAGGTGTTTCTCTTTCCCAGCGAACTTCATCTCTATCAGCCCCTGCTCCCTGTTGCAATGCAAGAGCCTGCGCTTTCAGTTCCTCAGTTAAGGCCTTACTAGACTCTATCAGTCTCTCCTGCATGGCTACCTGTTGCTGGAGCCTATCATTGTGCTGACAGAGAGCCTCATTCTCTCTCTGTCTAGTTGGATTTTCAGGGTGGCTACCTGCTCTGTGCATGCCCTGTTGAAATTGATCTGTTGCTCCAGCTTTTTCTGGCACTGCAGTAAGGAGTCCAAACTGTCTTGGTGCGCCTTCTGCAAAGCCAGAATTCTGGTATCCTGGTCAGCCTTTTCCTGTTGCAGGATATCCATATCCTCCTTTATTTTAATGATGTACTGTCTACTATCATTTTCTGACTCCTGGCTCCTGTGCAGCCTCTGCTCAGAAGAGTCCAGGTCAGATTGGGCCTTCTCTGATGCCATCAGTTGCCTATTTGCCAGATCTTGGCCTTCAGCACATTTGTCCTGCATGGCTCCCATATGTAATTATAAATATGCCGCTACCCTGGCAATCTTGTTGTGCTCATCCTTGGCCTTAGGGGCCATATATAGTTCACTCAGGGCCACATGTAAGGGACCCTGATCTCTCCATGTATCTGACCCTGTTTCAGTGATCTGGGGTGTGATTGCCTGCAACCAGACCGCCTGGTCCTGATGAGCCCACTCACCTCTCACAAATAGCTTATGTAAGAGGTGTTCTCTGGCTATTTTGATATCTACCAAGGTCGTCATTCTGGAACTTGATTTCCTTCCTGACTTACAGAAGTTTGTATTTTATTTTGCAAACAGACCGTTTCCTTAGAGCGTTCCTTTGAGGGGTGTTTACAGTGTAACACGGCGTGGTGGGCCGACAGAATTTATATATTCTGTCAGTTAGCACACTGTATTAATCTGCACAAGTGATAGATCTAATCCAGAATCCCCGGCTACGAGCCCCCACTTTGTTAATGACTCCAATCAAGCAGTCCCACTAAGTCAGTGCCTTGTCTGGGATTGCTCAAGGGAAGCCCTTATTTATATATTTTGTGACAAATTATAATCTGGATGATGAACCCTTGTATCACGCCCCTCTCTGAGAATCCCCCTGACCCCACTGAGCCAAGATGTAGGTTTGTTTTGCAAATTGAAAAGGTTTATTTGAAAAATTAAACAATAGATATATATCACACTTTTATAATAAATTAACATTTGATATCACACTCAGACATATGACAGTGATCAACAATGGATGATGTTATACTAGCACACTGGTTTAATTACTTAGGAGTAGTATAGAGGATAAGGTAGCTGAGAATGCTTTATATGGTACAAGGAAATGCAAGGTGGAAAAGAATCAACACAGGAATAAACTTGATATGATTTCAGCAAAAGGTAATAGAATCACTTTTCCCCTTTTGGCAACTCACCCCCCCCCTATGCAATAGAAGATGGAAGGGAGAGCACACAGTTCTCAGGAATACAATCACAGTACAATACGAATTCAGTTCCCCCCTAGCAAGCTTAGAGAAACAGGGATGATTTTAAACACAGGCAAAGTACTTTAAAGGTGGTATGCAAAGAAGGGAAAAATATACTAAAATGATTTTAATTCCCTCTAGAGGTTCAGGGTGGGTGATAGCTACTTTAAATTACTTCAGGATCACTTTAGCAATGCTCTATGAATGATTGTCTGGTTGCAAGCGAATTTCAGCAAAGGAAAGCAAAAGACAAATGTTTTTACACGTGGCTGGAATGAAGCAAAATGTCAAATTGCGGCAATTTAGTCGCGTGCGTCGAGCGCAATTACGGAGGAACTATAAGGAGTAGCAAGTCAGTTTAGAGCTTGTTGGAAAGCTTAGAATCTCAGCTTTAAAACAAAAGCTTCTATCACTAACGGTTGAAGAGATACGGACGACTTTGTGAAGGTAGATTCTCAAAATAAAAGTAAAGCTCAGAATGACAGAGGACAGTTTTGCAGCTTTGAATCAAAAGAAGGTACACGATTTCTATGATACAGTTCTCAATAGGATAAAATAGTTTAAATTAGATTATTTTAAACTAAGAGATTGGTTTTGCACAGTTCTGACTGAGTACTCACACTATATTTTGGGCAGGAATGCGACTTCGTCACGGATCGGGTCCGGATTGGCTGGACTCCGGTACTGGTTCTGCGCACAGCGATCTGGGCCAGCTCTCAGCACTGCACAGCCATCTGGTCTCTCTGGATCTCTGGTCTCTCTGGATCTCTGGTCTCTGGGGATTGATGGATTTGAAGTCTGGAGTCTCCCGGCAAAGCGTCCCGCAAGAAAGTGGAAAGTGAATCTCCTTGCCTGGCTTCCAGTGGCTCTTTTTATGTCTTTAGAAAGTGGGTGGGTCGGCTCATTCTGCATGCCCAACCCTCTCAACTTATCATTGGCCAGTTCCTCCTCTCTCCCTTGATTGGGGGAACTGAGTTGTGAGTCAGGGTGATGCTGCCATTTACAATCTATTGAAGAAACGCCCCTTTGCTTTTGCTTTAGAATTCATTCTCATAGCTAAACATATTTCCCAAACGCACAAGTGGTTGACATTACATGTACAGATTGCAGATGACTTAAGGTACATTCTGGCCCAACTCTGATCTTCCTGGGGGCGTGCATTAAAAAATGGCAACTTATTTTCATTTTTAGTTGGTTTACCAATGTTAAATCTTTGCCCAAAATTACATAAATGTACACCCCCCTTCTACACATATTCCAGTAATTTACTAGGTCTCTAGCATAAGCACAGTGTCTGCAGTATTAATAATTAGCGGGGTTCGCTCCTAGGACACCGTACAAATTGGAGTTTGGTCTCAAATCGTGAGGGCCTTTTTCCATTTTGTGGACCCCCAAATTGCACATTTCTGTGAGCTTAATACAAGATTTTATAAGCAATTTAATCAAACATACATTTGCTGCAATATGAATTCACACTCCAGTCTGGCCCGCCCCTAGGAACTGGGTGAGTCAGGGATCACATGTCTCTCCTACCAGGCAGAGCTCTGTTTACAGTCAACACCCAAATCAGCATATCCTATTCAATGGAAAGAGTCCACTGTGTCGGCTGAGGTCAGCAGGCCAGGGGGCCACTCTGCATTTGGTTAGCATGTCCATGTGATCTCCTGGCTTCTTGTGTGGAGTTCTGAGGTGAGAAGGTTTGCCAGCCTCTTGGACTATTAATTGAATCAGCCTGTCTTCTGTGAACAGCAGGTATTTATGAATTTTAATTAACCAAAAGGCTTTGAAGTTTCCAGCTGGCTCAGGATCCTTTGGCAACTCCTGAAGTACAGTTCTACTGTCAGAGTTTAGACCGCTAGCGCCGGTTTGTGGAAAATGCCGGTACTGCACCCATTTTTGGGATCTGTCTTGAATTAATGCATTTCAAAAAGGGGATTTTGCTTGATAGTATATGATCCTTGCTTAACATTGTTTTGATGGTAATCCTTACAGTAGAATAAAGTAGAACACTCAACCAGTGTTGAATTTTTGTTTGGTGGTTTCGTGCCCATGATTTTAGCAAATTTTCGACATCAAGAAAATTAATTCCCAACAGTTCTGGGTTGCTTTTGGCAATCAGCATTGCCATTCCCAATGGTTTCAGGCTACGGTGTGTGTAGCCCAATGGTGGTTTTAGGCAGTGCCCTCCTGTGCTCACAAACATAGGCAAAAATGGGTGGCAGTCTATTCTTCATGTTTTCCATGTGCACTTTCTGGAGAGTTCTGGCCATCCTGATGTTTTCAATGCCAGTAATGCACAGTTTTGTGGTAGGGCTTGGATGCATGGGTAAAAACATCCCACACTACCAAACATATTCGACCGCAAATATTTCTCTATGGGATTTTCCCATTGTTCGAGGCTACCACTTTTCCTGACAGCCTCTAACATACCGCCGGTGCATGCATTTTTATATTAACTTTGCTCTGGTAAGTTTTATTTGCCAGAACCTTGATATAACTTCTTTTTCGTGTCTTTCTCTACAATCCTAACCCAGGTCAGGGATCCTTTGTTCGTCCTTTTGGCGGGCTTCTGCCAAGAAGCCCTCCTTTTGGCGCCACTGAGTCTGGGGTGGGTCCATTGTGTGGTCTCCAGCCAAGATGACCACTCCACTGTGTGAGTGACAGCTAGGCTGTATGAATGGGTCTCTTTCTGCATAAAAGCAGGGTCCAGAGGACTGGAAGAGCAAGACATCGCCACTGGAACTACGGAACCAAAGGGGAGAGAAACCACACACATCTTCAGCATCTACTCTACCGGTGAAGCCCTGCCGGATCGTCTCACCACTTTTCTTCCACATGACGAGAGGAGATCTTCTTCGAAAGAGCCTCCTTCCCTTGAGCTGGTGGGAACAACCAGTTCGCCCATTGCTTCTCCGGACCTGCCGTGGTCGAATCAACAGTGCCCAGCACTTGGAGACCGGATAGCCAGGCAGCTATCGACCTGGACCGCGATTAAAAGGAGTGTACCTTTTAAACTTCGTTTGGCTGCACCGCGGTTGATTTCATCCCAGGGTAGTGCAGTGTCTTGAATCTTCCTCTATGATGAGAGCCTCTCTTCCTCTGCTGGACCCATCAACCTGGAAGGACTACCAGGAACAACCGCCACCACAGGAGCCACTTCTCCACTTTTAAGGTACACTGTTCCGCCAGGCCGCCCTTTCTCACGGTAGTGCTAAAGATGTTTTAAATCCTTTTCCTACCTGTTGGGTTGGCCGCCCCTCTCTCTTAACATTGTCTTTTGCTTTCTGCATCCACCTTTTCAACATTGTTAACCAAAGACTTGAGTGCAGCTACAAGAACATTTTTGCTCCTGGGCCCATGCCCTGTACCACTAACACTGGCACAGGCCTACTGACTCTGGTCACATTTGTTAGACCTGCCTTCTTGAGATTGTTTCCCAATTCGAACTGTGTGGTGCATCCCATTCTTATAACTACCCTTTCTTTCTCACTGGATAATCTTTGTGAAATGCCATTTTGCTCAGTTTTCATTTGAGGTATTGCCTATACTGATGCACTGTCTTGCTGAACTGGTTCACAACTGATGGGAAGTGTTACTACGGTGTATAAGAACCTATTTCTAGATAACTTGTGTTTTCCCTCCCTTGTGAGAAATTGCTAGAGGATCCCTTGTGTGTAGTTGTCACTGTGCCGTTTTGCTCAGTTTTCACTTTGGCTCACTTGGTCTACAATTTATATAGGGAGTGTGTATATTTTTCTATTGACTTAATTTAACTTGCTTGATACTTGTGATACATGTGTTTACTTAGAAGTGTATAAAATAAATATATATCTACTTTTTAACTATAAAGCTTTGGTCAGTGTTTCCTTGTGCCATGGTACAGTAGCCCTATTGTGTAAACCCTGAATATTGCTCATCTCCCTCTTGAGATAAATCTGACTGCTCAGCCACAGCTACCAACTAAATCTTTGTGGTACAGACTGATACCAAAGGTGATTTATTACTCTCACCTGTAGTCCCAATCTGGTGTAGTGCTCCCTACGGAAACTGCAATGGATTCTGCCTAACATGGGGTCACCATGGTGGCTACAGTGTGCCAGTGCTGAGGACAATGTTGACACTTTGCAAAGGAGCATTTAGGCATACATTATTGGCTCACACAATTTAACCCCACACAAAGATACAGCCTCAATGTTGCTGGTTACAGTGCATTGGAAGATACCCGCCAAACCACTTGCGACATCTTCTCTTCTCTGTGATCATAGCCTCTCTTTCCCCTGGTCATCTTTTCAGTTATGTTTTTCCTTACGTTCTGCTCCTGCACCGCCCCTGTGCTCCCATATTTTGTTATCTCTGGATGGTTTACCGTCTTGGTCCTTCCTCGTTTCTTGAGTGGAAATGTGTTGGAATAACATCTGCTGTCCCACTCTTGCACACTAAATTCTATATTCTCACTCATTAGTAAACAAAATAGAGGGCAAACATACACATTACAGTCATTAACAACAATAAGAGAACAGGTTACAAACATCTTATGGACTAAAATATTTTTTTAAAGGAGAGGTTGATACATTCAGTAAAAAAACGATCAGGGGCCCACCTATGCTACCTTCAAGCTGAACCTCATCCCAGCCACCACAATAGGCTGCTGTTTTCAGGCCTTGGACAAGTACTGATGGAGTGCATAATCCATAGCAGAATCCTCAGTGAACATGCTAAATGAATGGCTCCTCTAAAAGATCTCACCCCTACACTCTATGAATAGAGGCCCCAACCTTTCGAACGCTGCATGTAACGGGCAGAGAATGGAAAGGCGGATAGTTGTCTCCAGGGCCCCTACCCACTGGTAGAGACAGTCAGCAATGTCTCCCACTTGCCTGCCATGTACCACAGCCGGGGGCAGGTGGGCCACGCTCAATCTGCTGTAAATCCTACTTATTTGGTGGGACCATTGTGAACAAGTAATCATTGACGCTGTGGTTTTGGTTTTGTCTGGGATATCCTGGCTGAACCCGCAAGCACATTTGTTTTTCCACTGCCCATGGTCCTGCTAGTCCCTATGGCCATTCCAACTCACTACTTGTTTCTCCCGGCCCAAAACACCCACCTGCCACGGATGTCTTTGTGCTAGCTAGGTGCTTTTAAGGGAATGTGAATGATATTTCTAATTAGTGTCCTGAAAGGTAACTGCTTGTATAACAGCTTCGAGTGAAAACAAAATGTCTTACTGAAAAGAATGCCTTCAGCAGTTTGATTTATAAGCAACATGCATGTCTTTGCACCTGTTCCTTGCACTGAATTCCTGTTAAGACAGCACTGGCAAAGCACAGGTTCGGCGCTTGTATAAGCACCAAGCATAACTTTTCCATATACTAACTTCTTTCGCCAGTTGTTACAATCATTTGGTTACGTACTGTGTTAATGCTGATTAGCACCCAGGACCCCCGTGGTCAGACCTTGCACTCCTGTACCTGAAAGGAGACACAGGACACAGGTCTTGACCCACTGCCGAGCCCAGGCACGCCCATTGTATTTCTCTTACGCATGCGAGACGGCAACATCCGCTGTCGTGCTCACTTGACACCATCACATTCCTCCTTTTTCATAACGAAATTTAACAAAGCCATTAAGCACAACTTCCTCTCAACATGACAGGCATACATGTAAAAATGCATGGACGTACGGTGGGCCCAACTTGGGCAATACAGGGAAATGCAGGTTGGTTTCAGCTCTGGTCCATGATGTAGTCCTTGAACCGCACCGGACACCGACTGCCTTCTCGGCGGGGGTACCGCTCTTCTGTTGCAGCCTCGCCCCTCTCTCTTTCCAGGTCACCTCGTGCAAGTTCAGGATCTTCAGTATCTTCTTCTGGGGGCTGTTCTCTGTCCACAGTCCGGGCTGGGGAAGCTTTGTCTCGTAACTCTGTCCGTTCAACCTTTCTAAAGAAACACAAATTCCTCGGCACCGCCCCCTCTCGGATCAGCAGCGGTCACCATGGATCCTTAAATTGGGTTACTCCCATGGGAGTAGGTTCATAGTTGAGGGACTGTTTTCCTTCTGGACGGCAGTTTCTCACCAGGACGGTGCCACCCACCTCAATGTCCGGTGGTTTGAGCCGGCGCCTGGCATGCTCCCCTTTGTTGTGCGCTAGCCAGTCTTCTTGTGTCCTTTGGTCATCGATGACACCTGCTAGTTGGCCTTCCATGTCTGGAATGAGCCCCCTCGGGCATCTGTTGAAGAGAACTTCAGCAGGGGGCACCCCGTGGATTGGTGGGGGTGGATCGGTATTCCCTGAGAAACTGGTATAGGGTTCTTTCAGTTCTCCTCCCTGCCCTTGCGCTATGCAGAATATTTTATTGAGCGTTCGCATGAAGTACTCAGCCTCTCCATTTGCCCTTGGCCATCCAGGCGTCACTTTTCTGTGCATGATGCCACAGTGTGTCATGCATTCCGCAAAGTGCACTCCCTGAAACGGTGGCCCATTATCAGAGCAGATTACTCCTGAAACACATGGGTGGCAAACACCTTTCCCATCACTTGGATGATCTGTTCGCAGAACGTTGACTCTACCAGCTCTACCTCCGGGTATCTTGACCACTGGTCGATCATCACAAAAAAGTACATTCCTCTCCTACACATGTACTGTGTCCCAGGGGTTGTTGCTTCTCGCCTTCGACTTAATGCTGGGCTTCCTGTTGACAGGGGCGGCTGCCTGGCACCAGATAAACCTGCCGACATACTCTTCCACCTTTGCCCCGAGCCCTGGGAGCCATACCTTGGGGCATAATCTCACCATTGTCTTTGCAGTGCCCTGGTGGCCACAGTGAGCTAGTTCTATCACTCTCTCAACCAGAGTCCTCGGAACTACTATCTGGCGACCCCGTAGTATCAACCCCTCTGCAGTTGTTGAGAGTTTGTGTCAGACTCACCACAGCTTTTCCAGTTCACATTGAGTGTCCTTGTCTCTGCATGTGGTACCGGACAGTATTGACCTCCACTCACCATGAACGATGGCATCTTGAATCAGCCGGAAACACTCGTCTTTTCTCGAGGCCCCAGCACTTCTTCGAGCGTTAGGGCCACAGGGTTTGCTGAATCCACCACAAGGGGGACATGCTCCTCACTGTCCACTGTTGTTGTCGCTTCCTGATCGATGCTGCTCCTGGGATGTTGCGACAAGTAATCCCCGTCGGTAGTTCAACCTGACTCCGTATTCAATTAGAGCTAGCATCCACTGCTCTATCCTGGGCTGTGGTTTTGATGAGGAACCCGCCAGGATGGGTATCAATTATCAATGGCTTATGGTCGGTAATTACAGATACAGGCTTACTTAGAATGTAGATGCGCAAGTGCCGACAGCCCTACAGAACTGCCAGCGCCTCCCTCTCAATCTGCAAGTACCTCTGTTGCGTTGCTGTAAGCGCCTTGCTGGCATACACGATGGGTTTAATTTGCCCTTGGGTGTCCGGCTGGAGGAATACGGCCCCTAGCCCGACTGGGTTGGGATATACAATTATTTCAAGCTCCTTGCCCAGATCGAAGAACGCCGTTGTTTCCCCACGCGTGAGCGCTTGCTTCCTTGATGGTGTCAAAAGCCATCTGTTCAGCACCACACCACATCTAGGCGGTGTCCTTCCTGGTCAGGGTTCAGAGAGGCTCTGAGAGGGTGGCCAACTTCGGAATGAATCTCCTGCAAAAGGTCACCATGCCGTGGAAACTCCTAACCTCTGAGATGTTTTCATGTAGGTTTCACCTCCTGAATGTCCCTGACCTTCTGTGGATCTGGGGAAATTCCCTTGGAGTGAAAGACGAACTCAAAAAAGTCGATACTGTCTTTAATGAATTTGCACTTCTCATGGTGCAGTGTCAACCCTAGATTCTTGATACTCTCCAGTGTCTTTTCCAGGTGAGTCATGTGCTCGGTCTCTGAGTCGGCGTAGACTAATATGACATCACTCAAGTTTATCACGCCTTCCAGGCCGACAAGGGCACCTCTGATAACGTTCTGAAAAACCTCGGCCCCGAGGAGACTCCGAAGCTCAGGCACTTGTATTGATGCAACCCATGATGGGTCATGAAAGTCGTTATATAGCGCAAGTCCGGGTGTGGTTCTAATTGGTGGTACCCGGAAAGCAGATCAAGTTTGGAGAACACCTTGGCCCTTTATAGTTGCCCCACCACATCGTCCAGTGTTGACGTGATATGTCTCTCACGTTTTATGGCAAGGTTGGGTAACCGCATGTCCACGCACATGCGGACATACCTTGGCTGTTTTGGTTTGGCATCTACCACGATTGGGGACACCCACGGGATTGGGCCATCCACTCTTTCAATGATATTCGAGTCAACTAAGTTCTGCAGCTCTTTCTCTACTTGTTCTCTCAGGTGGAAAGGTATGCGCCGATGTTTTAGTGCCGTAGGACGCACTGTCTCATCAATATGTAATTTGATGGGCTCGCCCTTGAGTTTCCTGACGCCTCGGAAAAGGTCGGCGAACCTCTCCAATATGTCATTGATGTCTGCCGCATACACTGCAAGTGCAAAATGTACGATTCCCAGTGCCTCTGATGCAGCACAGCTTAAAGGCATGGTCCAGTAAAAATGTTTATTGTCCCTACGGGTCGGCCATGTTTTTTTAAGCCTAGTGGCTCGATTTTAGAAAACTTTCCTATGGCCCTTACCCGAGTTTTCATCCATTAAACGCACGCGAAAACAGGCACCTGGGAGCCGCCATTTTGTGATAATCCTATCACTTGCCGCATCGACCTGGCTGACCTGTTTCTGCGGCACTAAATCAAATCCCCCGCCCCTGAGCCTGACATTATCAAAACATTCATATTCCCCGCCTCTCTCCGTGATGTTACTGTGCTGCGTAGGCAAACGCGCCCAGTCGTCTGCTACGCGACTCCACACAGAACCCGGAAACCAACACAGACCATCTCACAACACAGCACGCCACAATTCGGAATATGAAACTGTACTTTAAAATCAAACAGCAACACGGTACATTTGGTAAAGTACATTTATTTGACATTAAATGTTTAGAGAATATTCAGCAATTGCCATATGAACTCCGAAAGCCATTTATTTTCTTTTATCTGTATCCGCAAATCTGTCTAAGTTTATATTGAGTCACGCGCTGTTCCTTTATGGTACACAGGGTGTTGCTTTTCGTTAAAAGGAGCACTTTGGAAGCACAGTGAACCGCAAGACTGTTCCATCAAGTAGGCACTAGGCCAGCGTAAAGGTTGATATGTTGCTTCTAGCCACTAGTACAGCATAAGGGCATGTGGGCCCTTGGCGATCGTCCCATAATATGGTTAACGTGCTCCAGTTATTCACAAAAAGCTGCAGGTGTATATTGAAGAATCCGTCTGGCGGTGTCTCAAACCGATGACAGTAGCAGAATGGAATCAAATACCTGTTATGAAAACAAAAAAATTATTTTATTTATTACGGCCGATCAGAAACTATTTGCTTGCAAGGATAGTTCAATGGAGTATGTTCGGCTCTAAAATCAATGCGAAAAGTAACGAAATAAATCGAGGCCAACACACAATGAGAAACGACAGTTAGTCTCGATGCGTGTGGAATGATATGATATATGATATGGCATTTGTAACGCCCCTATACACAAGTGTTTCAAGGCGCGACGAGGCAGGGGGGGAACAAGGGCAGACAGACAACGATCCTACTAGGCCAGGTGTCTTTCAGATCGCGCAAGGGGAAGGGGAGAGGAGGATAAAAGTGCTGTACATGGTAAGTAGAATACAAGATAAATATTAGGGCCAGGTGGTGGCAAGTGCAAGATAAATGCCGGGAGAAGGGGCTGAAAGATACAGAGACAGTCCTGTAGTGCAGGTAGGCAGTGCAGGGAAAAGTGGCTGGGCCAAGGACCGAGATCGGTGAGACCTGTGGACCTGCATGCACATGGGCCCATTACGAACACGTTTTCCTTGCTTTTCCTAGCTCTTCATTCATTCATTTATTCATGCATCCATTCATTAATTCTTCATTCCGGTATAAAAGCGTCTAAAGATTTACTCACATTATATTTGAAATTTCCATTGTGTCTCTGCGTAATGCAGTCTGTAAATCCGAACGTGCTCTTGACAACGATTTTTCGTATAATGAACTGAAATGAAACTCGGTCTAGTTTCTGAATTTTCTGCCTTATCGTCTCTTACGTTATTGCGCACCCCCTTCAAATGAAATTCTTTCAGCATGGTCCCTGTCTCAAGGTAAAAAAACAATAGACCCTTATACTTCCAGTGCGACTTGTGGGCCTCTTCTGGGCGCGAGCTGAAAATCAAAGCCGCTGTCCTTCGCATTCTTTATTTGCAACATCCCATAGTAAAGGCATCTGTGAGAACTTGAAGTTTAGAATCCCTCTATGTAGTGCGCCACAATGTGCAAACGCGAACTGGCTTCTCTCCCAAATGCCACGGCCCGCTTGGCGCGTTCTAAGGCCCCCAATTTTGTCCCCGTTGTCTGCGAGCTTTGCAGCCCCAAAGAATCAGAACTATTGAGACATTTAATTTTTGGCGGAAGGTCAGGGAAAAGTGATTTGAGTTAAAAGTGAGATTTATTGTTTGTTTGTTTGTTTTATTATTTGCAATACGCAAGCCTCCCCTCGTTAACAGTGCGCAACAGTGCGCAGCATTTACATTTACATGAGATGAGACATGAGAAAAATATATACATACACATATATGAGGTGAATAGAGAGAATTCAAAGATGACACCCAGCTTGTTCACCACCCATGATGGTGAAGGTAGGGGTTAGGGTTACAGGTACACTGTACAATAACATTTATTTACAAAAAGACAATCGTATTGCAATTATTTAAACCGGGATTTGTACTTCACAACCAGCTGTGCTTCTGGTGGACATGGCACAGTTGCAATGTTCGGTGGCAATGGATCACTGTTCTGCACAGAAACGTCTGAAATTCCATGTCTGTGCTTCTCTAACACAACAACAATAAGGCCTTTCACAAAGTCGAACTGCATTTCATCATAGACTGGTTTGATCACCCATTGCTTACTTCGTTTTGAAAACACCTTAGTGTAGCGATGCATCCTTACTTTACCCCTAGTCCTAGATTGTTCACGTCCGACATTGCTGTTATGGGCCAAGACCGCTAGTAGAGTGCAATGTTTCATGCCCCGAAAGCTAAAATGCAAGCGCTTTGGCCTGTACTTTAGGCACATATTGTGGAACACCTCCAAATCTCCTGTGTGACAGAATTATGTCAGTCCTCTGAAATCTCTTGATAGAGTTTTGTTGAAAACAATCTTCTCAATGACTTTGTGTGTCGGTGAAGATGGAATCAACCACTTCTTCTTCCTTGCCTCCTCTGGGGACAAAGGGTCATGTTCACATTGGTGGAAATGTAGGTTTTCTGACCAGCGGTGAACGTTGGTACAGTGGTGCATCAGTGACTGCCATTTTTCAAGTAGTATTTCCACTGACCCTTAACAAGTTTTTGAGCTCCACCAAAGATGGTTGGTGATAGACTGGGACCACTGCAAAATACTTTCAAAACCTTTTTTTTCCTGCAGCCGAGATGTTCTTACTGATTGATTTAGCAAGATGCCATACGTCAAATTGATGATTAATAAGCGGGAACTGCTCTTTCATTGTCTTGGCAATTGAAACGTGTCTGTCCGTGGCTATGAGGTTGATGTGCATTCCCCTTGATTGTAGATATTCCACTGATTTTATAAATCCTAGTTTCGCCATGGCCACTGAGGATGTACATTGTGTTACCTGCACGACCACCGAACTCACAATTGTCTTACTATCCATGTCCTTAAAGTGGTAGGTGCAGTACTTGGCAGAAAATCCAGGGCTGTCGCACTGTCCATCGCCGGCTAGCCTGAAACGTTTCCCTTTGAATGTACTTGCTAGAGACAATTGTTAAATTTTCCAAGCATCACTAATGGCCGTAAACAGATAATCACGTTGGTATATGTAGTACAGCGATTTAGAAATGAAATGGAGTCCCACAAACTGAAAGAAAGCCTCTAACTTTCTAAAACTGGAGCCACTAAAAAGTGATGCAGCTGCACACAGTAGATTGCCTGCTAGCATTTTCCCCAGCATCGTTTGTGCAGACCATGAGAACCTATGATTTAATCGACAGGCGGCATTTATTTTGACGTTACTGCCTTTTATTTGACGAGTTACATTAATCAATGGCTTCCCACATACTTTCCCTCTAACTGAATGCCCACATTTCAGCATACTTATAATTTCCATCAAACAACTTTCGAATACAATGTATTTTCTCTCTTTCATTAGACTGTCATCCTGCATCAACGTTGTTTCGGCCTGTGACGTTGCAGAGATTTCAACACATTGGAAAGTAATATCGCTGCTATCAAGTTCTGATGCGTCTATGGATGCTGCGGCTGGTTCATTCTCTGTCATTTCGACATCTGCTACTTCAACATTGATGGGAGAACACAACAATGTCAACATGTTTTTGGGTGGCAATTTTTTGGCGGGTGTAGATTGTGTGAATTGATCTGCAACTACTTCTAGCTTCAATACATTCAATATCATCTTCTTGTGGTGGTGCGGTCGCACTGTAGCAATGGTCCAATGCAACTTTGCTGTATTCTCCAAACACAGTTAATTCATGTTCTGGCCATTGGACATGAGCATCTCGAGCCTGAATACGCCTCGCCTCGATTAATAGTTCCTCCATAGTGTACATGGTCTGGCAAGCAACATCTCTCATTCGCTTCACTGTCTGTGTATGTATAGTTCTGACACCCACGGGTAACTAGAGGAGAGATTGGAAAAGGGATGTTCAGTTTAAACACAAGATAAAGTGTAGTCCAATTGACTGGAAAAAAACATAATATAGTCCCCAGCACAAACATTTTTTTAAAGTTATGAACTGTTTGTAACTAACCTTTTTTTGTTTTTTTTTCTTTGCAACTTTTTTGACTCGACCTTCAACATCTGCACGCTGTAGCTCCGATTCGTTTCCGCATGTCCTCGCTTCCTCTTGCGCTGCAACGACTATATTTTCTGTATCCGCATAGACAGCACGGAATGAGGCTCCATCGTCTCCCTGAAACATAGTACTTTCATTACTATGTATCAAAATATTGTTACCATAAAACACACGTGAGGACGAACACACAGGTACATCTCAATAGCTAAACATGATTTAAACATTGTGTGCAACAATCAAACGACAAGTATTCGACCAGTGATGATCTATTTCGATGGACCTGTCAGTATCCATACCTCTGGCTCTGCATGGACTGCCATGAATGGTTGTATTGGAGAGGAGGCATCAGCATCTCCCTGAAACATAGTACTTTCATTACTATGTATCAAAATATTGTTAGCATAAAACACACGTGAGGACGAACACACAGGTACATCTCAATAGCCAAACACGATTTAAACATTGTGTGCAACAATCAAACGACAAGTATTCGACCAGTGATGATCTATTTCGATGGAACTGTCAGTATCCATACCTCTGGCTCTGCATGGACTGCCATGAATAGTTGTATTGGAGAGGAGGCATCAGCATCTCCCTGAAACACAGTACTTGCATTAGTATGGTTTTCAATATTGGAAACAAAACACACACTTGGGGTCGACGGCACAAGTACATATAAAGAGATAACCACAAATGATGCATTGTCTAAAACAATCAAGGAAAATATAAATATGCAGATTTCATCGACTTATTTCTCCGATTCCTTTACATCTGCATCATCAAAATGGGATGTTGTGATTGTAGTGGAAGCTCTGTCGTCTCCCTGAAACATAGTACTTGCATTAGTATGGTTTTCAATATTGGAAACATAACACACACTTGGGGTCGAACGCACAGGTACATATAAAGAGATAACCACAAATGATGCATTGTCTAAAAGAATCAAGGAAAATCTAAATATGATCACATTTCATCGAGTTATTTCTCCGATTTATTTACATCTGCATCATCTAAATGGAATGTTGTGATTGTAGTGGAAGCTCCGTCGTCTCCCTGAAACACAGCACTTGCGTTAATAGGGAAGAAAGTATAGCAAATGGAATCACGTTATATGATCACGCATGAACGAGCTGTCAGTATCCATACCTCGTGCTGCTGAAGAATATCTATGGATGTTGCAAATGTAGTGCGCACTTCCGAAAGCTGTTGCGCCGATTCGTATACGCATGGTCCCGCTTCCACTTCCCCTGGAATTACTTGAATGTCAGGCTCCGCATCAAGTGCAGGGGTTGACGCTCCATCAACTGCCTGAAACATAGTACTTGCATTAGTGAGGATTACAATAGTGAAAACATAACACACACCTGGGGTCGACAGCACAGGTACATATCAACTGCTAACCACGAATGAAACATTGTGTAGAACAATCAAACGACAAGAATTCCAGCTCTGATGATGACGCTCGATGGAGCTGTCAGTATCCATACCTCCTGCTGGTGAAGAACATCTAGAAATGTTGTAGATGTGGCGGACGCTTCAGCATCTCCCTGAAAGACAGTACTTGCATTAGTATGGATAACACTAATTATAACTGAAAACAAACACCAGTGGACGATAACTAAGGTGTATATCAATTGGAAAGCACTAACCAAACATTTGGTAAAATGATAAAACGATAGAATAAAACGATTACTTGACATGCATAAAACAAGTCTGTAGCGGATTAGCCTAGTAAGATTACCTGATATGCGCTAGAAGTGGTTGATAACTGCGACCACGTCAAGGATATAGAATGTTCTTGCTTCAGATGCAAGGGATAGTCAAGAAGTTGTAAAGGTAAATTAATGATTGATAATGAAATGCCAATATTAAAAATAGCCATGTAAGGCGACAGAATACTTGAAAAATGCTCAATACACCTCAGTTCCCTGTTCCCATATATATACATTTCGTTTATGGGTTATGAAATCGAAAAAGAATACATTGATAAATGTCATTATTCAAAAAGCTATACACTCATATCAATATCGAAATTATTACAAGGGATAAAACACCTACAATATCAATTAATCCATTCGGCTACCTACACACTACCGCAAGGCCTAAAGCTAAATCCGGACACTTGACTCACCGGTGGCGGAATGTGGACGAATAGAGTGGGAATAGTGTTTTCGAGCAATTTCCGTGTTGTTCGCCGTTTATTCTTTTTTGTTACCCAAGATGTTGTGTACATGTCCAAGGAAAAGTGTCGGCTGCAGATGCGGTATCGATCACCCCTCTTGTCCTGTAAGACTTGTTGGACTTTACTTTCCAGCTCATCTAGTGGATATCCGCAATGTCTAATCCATTCTCTTATTCGATCAACAGTTTTCGGGAATACATGCATTGTAGTACCTTCAGATTTTGCATGGGTCTTCGAAGGGCAACCGCTAATCGAACAGGCAGGCAATGTTGATAAATCTGAAAAGTAAATATCGACATTATTATACAATCTTCATGAATAAAGATTTGATAAAAAAGTAAATGAATCATACAATGATCAATGCAAGGTTTGTTTTGGTCGCCGGAACTATACCAGTTTATTATGTGCGGCTTAGTATTTGCATAAGTTGCAGAAATGTATACATGATGTGACTAAAATCTGAACATGTGACTCGTCTCTTGGATGTTCTGTCTTGCACGAGAAGGAAACATGCTTACATTATAGACTGGACCCCCGAAGGAAGCAATTCGATGACAATAGACAAAGATGAAAATAAATAGATCTATTGATAGCATAGCAATGGAAACTCAAGTCAATAGCAATGAGACCAATGAACATAGCACTATTGTGTACTCTACTCGCAAATAGATAGAAATTTAAAAATCTGCAAAATATGACTAGGGTACATGGCCTTACCTTGACCAACAAACAGTTGGATTCAGCAAGCAGAGCAGTATGTTGCAGGAGAATAGGTGGGTGGCCACAGGTAGCACACTGATGGGTTTGCTCTAAGCGGTCACAGAAGTTCACGGATAGCACGATGACGAGCAGATTAGCGTAGATCTCAGTGGTTGCCAGGTAGCACGTTCAGGAGTTGACTTGCAAAGCACAAGGATGTTCTCATGAGACATATCAAGTGGTTTATAAAGTATTAGAAACAGGGGTGCGTTTGTGAATGAATGACGTATGTATGTCGTGGTCTTAGGGGGGCGGCCTGCTTGAAGGGGAGGCCTGGCTGGAGACACGGGGTCTGAGGAAGCCATGTGAGCGATGGCCCCTGGGCGTGGGATACCTTTTGAAGTGTACATGCTGTTTGGCACCTTGGCCGTTTGCGCCCGTGACAGCCCCCCATGCCAGCGCTCATCCCTGGGTGCGAAACCGCCTTTGATAGAGGGGGTGGGATGGATGGGCCTGGGGAGTGCAGATAAGGCACAGGAAGACTGCTGAATGGAGACACGCTTATGTGGATTGCAGGGGGGTGGCCTGCTTCAAGGGGAGGCCTGGCTGGAGACACAGGGTCTGAGGAGGCCATGTGACCGATGGCCCCTTGGCGTGGGATACCTTTTGAAGTGTACATGTAGTTTGGCACCTTGGCCGTTTGCGCCCGTGACAGCCCCCCATGCCATCGCTCATCCCCGGGTGCGAACCGCCTTTGATAGAGGGGGTGGGATGGATGGGCCTGGGGCGTGCAGATAAGGCACAGGAAGACTGCTGAATGGAGGCACACTTATGTGGATTGCAGGGGGGCGGCCTGCTTCAAGGGGAGGCCTGGCTGGAGACACGGGTTCTGAGGAGGCCATGTGACCGATGGCCCCTTGGCGTGGGATACCTTTTGAAGTGTAAATGTAGTTTGGCACCTTGGCCTTTCGCGCCCCTGACAGCGCGCATCCACTGGCGCGAACCGCCTTTGATAGAGGGTGGGTGGGATGGAGGGGCCTGCGGTGTGCAAATAAGGCACAGGAAGACTGCTGAATGGAGACACACTTATGTGGATTGCAGGGGGGCGGCCTGCTTCAAGGGGAGGCCTGGCTGGAGACACAGGGTCTGAGGAGGCCATGTGACCGATGGCCCCTTGGCGTGGGATACCTTTTGAAGTGTACATGTTGTTTGGCACCTTGGCCGTTCGCGCCCCAGACAGCCCCACATGCCACCGCTCATCCACGGGTGCGAACTGCCTTTTATAGTATATCGTTGCTTATCAATAACAAATGCCACATACTGGAGATTCTTGTGAGCACAGACCCACACTTCAATCGGTGTATTATAGTGGTCAAGACCCTAAGGCCTGTATAATCCAATGGTAATTGTTAGTATAGATATATGTGTGACTTTTATAGAGACATAACCTACTGAAAGACTTTGAACAAGTGTTATTTAGTGCATGCATTATCGAGAATATGTTATGTTAGCTTAGATAGATAGTGACCACCCTGCTTCACAGCGACCACACCTTCACCCATTCGGAGCACAGATGTCTGATTCCATCCTTGAATGGAGACACACTTGATTCATTTAAAAAATTGAAACAACCGTTGTTAAAATATATGTGGTGTTTTATTTTGTATCTTATTTTCATGACACAAAAATACAAGACTTTAAAGATTATACAGGTCAGGTTGCAGCACAGCGAGAGAAAATCCCCTGTACTGACCGCTGTCACTCGGGAACGTTTCTCTTATGGCACAAACGGCACAGGCGGGTATCACTCTTCGAACGCGGTGTCCAAGCCTCCCGTGGAGCCACCATGTAAAGGAACGATAGGCCACCAGCCTGTACCACCTGTGAAAAGGAATGAAACAAACTGTTTTTAAATGTCCAAGATAAGTTTAATAAACGTTTGTTGTCAATGACAATTCTTGTAACTAATGGCATTCTGCACGGACAAATGCTATCTAGACAATGCACACTATTGAACGACTTTCTTGCGTTACTATGATATGAATATATAATTTTGGATATAGTAGAAGAACATGAAATAGGAGTGGCATGACAAGCAGAGTATACTTACTCGTTACTCGGATTACGAGGACGAACAGTTGCGCGAAGTTCGTGCATAAGCACCACCATTATTCTCAACAAGGCCCGTGTGAGGCAGGCTGCCCTGAAGTCTGGCAGCTCGGTGATACATTGCGGTCGTGGCTCGCCTTCCGAAATGTAGGCCAGGCATCCCGAGTTTTCACGGCAGCAGCAGTTCTCGTCCTCGGTTGGCATTAGCTCGCATGTGCACCAAGTGGAGAAGCCGTCCATGCGACTAGGCCCAGGCTCTTCATCTGTCGAATCATCCTCCCAACTGCCGTCCGAATCCCCATCGTTTTCGCGTGCTTCCCTTTCCAGTAGTTCCTCCTTTGTATACTCAGGCTCGTACATGTAGGGCATTATTGTAGCCATTGTGTGGTAAACAAAGTAAAATAATTTACAGAGATGGTACAGGTGTTCACACGGGCTACAAGCAGCGAAGGTAGCTGACCAGAGCACAGAAACGAGTCACAGAATACTCAAAGTACGACAGAGAGAGTAATGGAATGGAAAATCTGCTGCTGTGTGTTGGGAAACGGTCTGTTTATACTTATTGAGGAAAGAGGCGTCCTGGCATTTCCATGGCGACACGTCATTAGCTGAGGCGCAGCGATTGTTGACACGAGACGTGCTTTGGCGTTGGGAAATGGGCGGTACGAGTCTGCTGATGACAGGCTCAGGGGCGGGGGATTTGATTTAGTGCCGCAGAAGCAGGTCAGCCAGGGCGATGCAGCAAGTGATAGGATTATCACAAAATGGCGGCTCCCTGGTGTCTGTTTTTGCGTGCGTTTAATGGACGAAAACTCGGGTAAGGACCATAGGAAAGTTTTCTAAAATCGAGCCACTTAGGCTTAAAAAAACATGGCCGACCCGTAGGGACAATAACATTTTTTACTGGACCATGTCTTTAAGAGTGAGTGCAGATTAATGTATGTCACAAAAAATCTCGCTCATATGGTATTGTCTGCATGGGTCACCTGAGCCACAAACACTCCTCGGAGGGGTGGTGGATGGATCCCTCTGAATAAAAATATCTTGGCACGTGCTTTTCCTAACACCGGAGACCCTGAAAGTGCCTTATAATGGCGGGTTGCTAGTACACACACAGATGCGCCTGTGTCTATAAGCACTGCAGTCAGTGTCCCACATACCGTCACTGTTCACGTGGGTTGTCTTCCTTTCTTTTTCACAGAGTCGATGTTTTTGCATAAAAAAGGCCTCTTCCTCCTCCTCCTCTTCTTCAGCAATCTCCAGACCCTGCATCTCCTGCTCAACCATGGCCACCTGTCTTTGCCGCCGAGGCATGTCGCTGATCATTCTGCTCGGCCCCCAGAAATGGCGATTGGAGCGGCGGCCCGGCACATTCTTGCAAAGTGTCCTGCAGCCCTCCAGCGCCCACACACCCTCCCCTTAGCTGGACAGTCACCTGCATGTGAGGGATCGTAGCCACAGTTAGGGCATGGCTGTGATGTCTCGGCTTTCCTTGGGGGCCATCTGTGTCTTGACGGGCCAGCATTCGATGGTCGCCCAATTGCACAAACTTCTTGCCCTTTCAGAGACTTAACTGCAGCGTCCATCCTGGTGGTGTGGCTGTCTGCAAGTTCGTAGGACCTCCCCATCTCGAGAATGCGGGCTAGTGTGAGCCCTGGCTCACGGAGGACTTGTCTTCATAGCTTTCCTGAACTGCACCCTGGCAGTAGCTGGTTGCAGATCATGCCTTCTTCATTTTCCCAGTGGCACCTGCTTGCTAATTGATGGAGCCTCCCATAAAGCTGGTTGAGGGACTCCTCTTCCCGCTGCTTCTTACTGCACATTACGAATCTTTCAAAGTCTTCATTCGCAAGCAGCATAAAGTTGAGGGAGTCCTTCACAGCCTGGTATGAGTTGTCAGTGGGAGCAAGGGATTTGAAGATGCGATGCACCTCAGACCCGGCTGCGTAGATTAGTGTTGCCACCTTTGGCTCGTCATCCATTTCACCCAGAGCCTTAAAGTAAATTTTGAGTTTTTCAACCCACAGCAGCCATTTTGGCCCCAATTTTGAAAGAGTACCTGATGTGTCGAACTCTGGCATTGGGGCCATTGTGCCCTGTTGCCGGGGCATCCTCCTGCCTTGCGGCTCATTGGATGTCATCTTCGGCGTTGCTCACAGATCGCACAGGCACCTTTCACACTTGTGAAGGCCGCAATCTGTTTCTCCCGATGGACCACTGTGGCGATGCAACCGCAGAGGCACCCTCGCAAGGGACGCAGTACGCACCTCTTGGTGTAGCTCGCAGATGAGGTGGTCTTGTCCCAGGCTCCCACCTCAAGATGACTATGGATGTCCCATAGGAGGGGATTCCTTCTCTTTTGTGGCCCCTGTGACCTTCTTGAGAAGATTTAGCCCTGGACGGCTCCAAAATATATTTATATGGCGCACGAGCACTCCACACGTAGAGCCGCAACCATAAAATACACAAAATGGCGGTTGGAATGTTCCCGTGAGGGGAGCGCTCCTGAGAGACGTCAGAAAATAATGCTGATTTGAAATCAACTGTCGTATCGTTAGCAACCTGCCCATTAGCGTCCTCGTCGCCAGTGTGATAATGCTGATTAGCACCCAGGACCCCTGTGGTCGAGCCTTGCCCCTCTGTACATGAAAGGAGACACGGGACACAGGTCTTGACTCTTCGGGTTCCCGGCACATACTAGCGAGCCCAGGGACTTCAGTGACAACAGAATATCTGCCGGGATCACTGATTGTAGTGGCCGACTGGAACTCACAATACCTGACAGATTCTAGCGACTGGAGGCTGAGCACAGAACTTTATGTCACGCTCACCTGATTCCCACGGAGGCGCAGGTCTGGCTTCGAGTGCTGATGCTTCTTCAATGGTGAAGCGCAGGACTCTGAAGATGGACAGGTAGGGCCCCTCTACTCTGGCTTCTCTGGCTCGTAGGAATATTCCCCTGTGCGTGAAAAGGGAGTATTACCTACTGACGGAATAATGCTCAAGCCTCCCACTTCCTTCCAATCCTCCACGATACCCTTCCACGATTCCCTGTGAAGTCTCACCTTAGGGTCTGGAAGGATGAGGTCTCCATCCTGCTTCTGATGCAGGGGCGCGTTGAAACCCAGTTACTTCACTGGATTGAGGTTTGATGGAAGTTCAAATAAGCTTGACTATTCAGGTAAGGCGCTGTAAGAGTTCTGTTGCAAGTTCAAAAGTTCAAGCTTAATAATAATGTTCATTGTCTTATTGTAGCAAGCGCTAACGCTTATGTCTTTTTTCCCTTAGGGGACGGGGGTTCGGAATGCCGGAGATATGGCGCCGACCCAAAGTGAAACGTGCAGTTCCAATAAATGACAGGTAAGTTCTGGATGAGCGTTCGGGTAATGTCTTTGCATTCTCTCATTCAATGTCTTTGTCTTTTTTCCCCATAGGGGCCGGGGTCCGGAATGCCAGGAAGCGGCAGGACCCGAAATGAAATGGGAATGACCCAACTGGTAAGTCTTAGAAGGAAACTGAGCTTTTCCTATTCCCTTCCTTCTCTCACCTTGTGTTCTTGTCTTTTTCTCTCTAGGCACTGGGAAGTGGCTGCGGATCCGGATGATCGCTGCTGAAGATGGAGGTGCCCAGGAAAGGTGAGTGAAATGCAGTGCTGCAGAGATCGAAACGAAATGCTTTAAAAATGATGTCTTCCCTTTCAGGATCGTTGGTGTGATGTCTCCGTGATACAGCTTTAGCAGGTAAGGTCTTCTTTCTCCCCAATTCTCTCTTATCTCCCTTTGCAGGTGACCCAGGATGCTGACAGGCGTGGCTGAAGTCCAGATGCAGGAGCTGACACGGTGAGCGTCCAGCTGCGAGGAGCAGAACAACGCGAAGCAAGAGTTGCTGATCGGGCGTGGTTTAAATAGCTTTGGAAGAAGTTCCAGGTATGTATCCTTCCACCAATCAGGTATGTATCCTTCCCCGACCACACCCAGGTGGAAAGTAGTCCCACAGGTAAAGTAGTTCCATTCAGGCCTCAAGAGGGCCTGGATGTAGCAGCATGGTCTGCATCAGGTAAGTGCACATTGAAACACTTGAACACATGTCTAGCTTTATGAGCCTGGCGCCTAAGGCGCCAGGACAGGGGTCCAACATGAGCCTGGCGCCTAAGGCGCCAGGACTGTGTCCAAAGGGCCCCAGCTTGGGCCCGCTGGCACTTCCCTGGGGGGAATGATGCCTGCCTCTGGGGTTGCTGGGTCGGACTCGGCTCCTTGGAGGTAGGCATCATGACACTTTATTCCTCTTGCGCATGCATGATGGCAACGTTCGCCATCGTGCTCACGTGACACCATCACACCTACCATTATAGTAGTGCCTGTAAAATGCCGACCACTAGGCATACACAAGAGCCTCAATTGTTGGCTTTGCCAATGCTTATCAACTGAATATCCTGTGGCTGGGGTGTTTTATTCCTGTTCTGCTTTTACATGGCTTCATTTTTAGTCATTTTCTTTCAAATCTTTTGTACTGTGCATGCATTCAATATTCCTGGTTTGTGCCATGTAAATATGAAAAATAATTACATGCAAAATGTTGGGATCATTTCATGGAGAACCTGGGAAGACGTGAGCGCACTTAATTGCTGAAGTGCATTTCATGGACAAAGAAGCATCTTGTAGACGATTGAAGGACATTTATGGACAAGTGGTAGCATTTCATAGACCGTTTGACCATATCATTGCAGTGATATCAAGTGCAGCAGAATTTCATGGGTAGGTTTTGACCATTAAGTTCCAAAGGATGAGTTGTGACCATTCACGTACATAGGATGAGCGTTTCCAAGGCAAGTGTGGGGTGTTGGATGGACAAATAAGATTCCTTGGGCAAGTCAAGGGCTTTTAATTGGGTGTTCAAGGGCAAGTGGAGTCATTAACAGGCTACTGTTCTGTTGCTCCTGTTATATTTTGATGGGATGAGCTTCGGAGAGCACATTTTCAATGGATGAGTAGCTCCTTCACAGAATTCACAGGGATTGCTCACCATCAAGAAGCCAGCCATTCCATGTGTATGCAAAGAACTGCCATGATTTGATGTATACAAAAAGTGGCTTCTGCCCTATAAATGAAGGGCACCAAAGGGATGAATAGCCCCACTGGCCCCACTCGGGGCCACCAAAGCACCTGATCTGAAATGAAAGTGAGAACATGGCAAACATTCTTTCCTCCATGCAAATAAACACTGGTCAGTTAGCACAAGGGTAACCCTTGTGAGCAGTAGCACCACAACAAGTTTTGACCATCTGCTACTGGACATTCACAGCATTCACACCACATTCCTCATGGATGCCCTCCATGCTTCCCATACACTGAAAACCAGGGTCCAGCTCAGTTCTCAGGCACTGACCAGTGTTAGGGAGAATTCTCATAAATGGCTGATTTCCCTTACCTAATGAGTCCCTCAGCAGCTTTGCTGGATTTCTAGGATTTATTTGTTTCATCCTTTTTTCCCACTCTTACATGTGTTTTGCCATGTGTGTTTTTACCATTTTTTGTGTTCTTGGGCTCTGGAGCCTCACCTACTCCATGAGAACCACTTTTTGTGTGTGTTACACAGACCCTTCAGTGCAGTGACACAGGGTTGTCTCTTAGACTTCCCACTGACTCAATTTTTCTGGGGCTGACTACTGTCCCCCAGAAACATGTAAAGTTGCCATTAACTTTATGTAGTCACTTTAAACCACAGACCCAGTACACCCCATCTTACATGGAGTATTGGAAAGGGTTAACTCTTATCCCTTTTTGTCTGTGCCTCTTGGAGCCTTGTTTCGCTCCCTTAACATTAAGACTTGGCTGGTGGCAGTGGTAACTACCCTAACTTTTCTACTGCGATTATCTTACATAAACGTGGTAATGTTTTAGGCTATTATATTAGCCTCGAACATAAACCCGCTTGACCAAATACATTTTATTTTGGCTCCGGCTGGGTTTATTCGCCATTTCTTTTTGTTAAAGTCTTTCTCGTGTTTTTTTCTGCACGCCAAACCGGGGATGATTCCTTTGTTCGCTGTCTTTTCGCAGGCTTCTGCACAGAAGCCCTCTTTAAGGCACCTGAAAGTCTAGGTAGGCAGGATGTGAGGGAGGGATCTTCGGACCCCTGCCATGGGTTCCCTTGGTAACCCAAGTCGCACTCTCGTCTGATTGGCTAAGGGGACTGGCCTTGCCAGGCCAGTCACCCTGCGGTGTGATTGACAGCCAGGCTGTATGAATGGTGGAAAACTGCATAAAAAGCAGGTCTTTGGGACTGGAAAGGCACAGTCGCTACTGGAACGAAAGAACCAACGAGGAACTGGAAGAAGAGGACCCTCACCACGACTGAACTGCCCGGTGAAGCCCTGCTGCAGGTCTGAATCTCTGAATCCGACAACAGAGAAGATCCTCCAGGAAACTTCTTCCCTTGAGCTGGTGGGACCAACCAGTTTGCCCAAACTGCAAGCCAGGGCCCCTACTCTGGTTGAATTCGCTGTACAGAGCTTAAGTGGGCAGGATAGCCAGGAAGGTCAGACCCTGCTTGGGTTTTAAGGAGCGCATCTTTTATTCGTTGTTTTGCTCTGCTGCTGGCTTCTCCCCTCGGTGGCGCAGGACCCTCCTGTCTTCCTACTTCATGTCAGTCCGACAGTTGCTTCAGGAACCGTGAGCCTGCAGGAACCACCAGGAACGTCTGCCTCAGCTACAGCTCCCACTCCGTTTTAAGGTACTGTGCAAATCCGGTTGTCTGTTTCGTTCAACCGCGGTGAAAGTGTTTGAAATCTTTTGCCAATCCGAGGGTTTGTCCTTCTCTTCGAACTAACTTTTCTACCAACCAACCTCATCTGGAATCTGTGGCACAAACTTTACCGCAAACTACCCTGAACTGTGTGATCTTGAGCAAAAGACTTTTGACCCATTGACTTTGGCCCTAAGCCTTTTCTAGCTGATCTCCTCACTGTAGTTTCTCTTGTTCAATTGCCCGGAGTACTTACCTGTTGATTTTGCCTAATTTCTAATAACTTTGTCTTTCCCTCCCTTTTAAATTGCTTGAGTGCCATTTTGCTCCCACTTCATTTTGTGAGCTTAACTTGTCTGGAATTTAAGGAAAGTGGTGTGGTGTATTTATGATTGTGATTTTTAACTTGCTTATAATAGTGAAATGTTATACAATTTTTGAGTAAATAAATATATATTCTTTTACTTAGAAACCTTGAGTCAGTGTTTGCCTGAATCATAGTAATTGTTGTCCTTTGTGTAACTATCTGATACTGCTCACTTACTCTTGAGATAATTCTGGCTGCTCTGCTACTGCTACCACTTTAACTGTGTAGTACAGGCTTGTACCAAAGGTGAAATTGTACTATCACTTGTAGTCTTAATTGTGTGTGGTGTTCCCAAAGGGTACTGCATATAATTTTGCCTAAAACTGGTCTACAGCGGTGAGGATAAAAGTATAGTAATTACACTTAGAGTGCTGCTATTACCTTGGATCAACTAACCACAAGGCTAACATCGCAAAAAAAGCAATCTTAATCAAGTCTGATATGGAAAGCCACAATCAGGAGACCCTCCTGAGTTACACTGCTGATCATTTAAGAAATCTCTGTAAAGAAAGGAAACTCCCTGCTAAAGGCAAAAAGTCAGAATTAGTTGAAAAGTTGTTAAAGAACCAAAGTCTGGGGAGTGGGTTTGAAATGCCTGACTCTCTAGCAAATGTGGAAAGCATTGAGGATGATGCTATGTCTATTAATGATGAGTTGGAAGAGGTAGATATGTCTCTTAATGTAGGCCTCCCTGGCCCCTTGCCTGCTCAGCAACCTCAACCCTTGTCCATTGGGACCCCCACAGGTCCTACACTCAGTCCTGAATTCATTGCTCTAGAGAAAATGAGGCTTGAACTGGAATTCAAACGTTTAAATGCTCAAACTGAACAGAAACACCAAGAACTTAAGCTCAGCGAAATGGGGCCTCATTACGATCCTGGCGCTCCCGGATAGAAGGGGGCCGGTACAGCACCGGCCCCCTTCATTCCGGGAGAACCGATTACAAGCTTACCATTGCGGGACCCGGATCGCACGCCTGGTAAAAACAGGAGTGCTTTCCGGGTCTCGCGAGGGGAAGAGGGAGGCAATAACGGGCCAGATGTAATCTGCCCATTATTTTCTCCCTCCCTATTCCCATTGAGCCCTGTGGGGGCTCAAATGGGAATGGGGAAGGGTTCCTGCATGGAGGACTTACCGGGTCCTCCTATCTCTGAGTAACCCGGTAAGTCCCCATTGCAGGGACCTGGTAATGGAGCCCGGAACAGTGGCAGCCATGGAGCCAATAGCTCCATGGCTACCGCCGTTCTCGTAATGAGGCCCCTGGAGTTGAATCATGAACTTGAAAAGAAGAAATTGTTTCTTGAGAATGCTTCTCTCCCAGAGTCTTCTAGGTCTTCCAGTCCTAAGAGACCGCGTATGCCTAAAGAAATTGTGGGTATGTATAAGGTTAACCTTGATGTTTTGGATTGGTTAGCAATGTTTGAGTATAATCATGGTATTCAAGGTCTTTCAGAGAATCACTTGATTCCCTGGCTCTTCTCTAGGCTACCCACTGTTACATCTGATGTTGTGATGGAGTTGGAGGAGGTGGATAGGATGGATTATGTGTGTGAAGCTAGCTTTAATTGCTAGATTTGGGAAGACCCCTTCCCAGTACCTTAAGATGTTTAGGACCCTCAGAAAGCATGATGGTACCCCTTGGGCTACCCGGGTATGTGAGTGTTTGAAAAACTTAGATGGTTGTATTAAGGGTTGCAGAGTAAACACTTATTAAGGAATTAGAAATGTTGTTATGTTGGAGTCTATTTTCCTGAGCTCAGACAGAACTTGGCTGATTCTAAGGAGATAGATCCAAAGAAGCTGGCTAAGGCTGCTGACTTGTGGGTTGCCAGCAGGGCTACTCACAAGGATTCTGGGGGTACTCAGAAAAAGGATGAGGGGAAACAGCCAAAGAAAGACAACAAAGAAAATTCTAATACCTTCAATCCAGAAGAGGGCCACAAACAGCAACATAAGGGTAAACCACAAGGGAAACCAAATCAGGCCAGTGTACCATCTGGACCCCAACCAGATGGAGGTCAGAACAAACCCCTATTCATCAAAACGTTTGGGAAATGTTATGTTTGTGGGTCAACTGACCATGTGAAAGGGGATTCCAGATGTAAGGGTAAACCTTCAGGGGTCCACACTGTCTCCTTAGCCTTCTCCCCAGAGGAAGAAGTCCCTATGGCAAGTGGAAACTTTCATCTACTGGCTGATGAACCCATGAGAGTCTCAGCCAGTGTTTCTTTAGTGTCCCTGGGCTTGTGGGAACAACAGAATTTAGATGTCTATAATTCCATCCCAGATAATACTAAAGAGTATTATAAAGATGGTGTTCTTGTGAATGGTCAGGAAACCCCTGCCATCAGAGACATTGGAGCCAGCATAACTGTGGTGGATGAATCATTTTTCAAGGTGAAGGATGTTGCTAAGGCACCCAAATGCCTCACTAACTTAGCTGGAGGCCCTGTGCAAATGCTTCCCCAGTTACCAGCTCTCATCCAGTGTAATGATATGACTGTCAAGATACTTGTTAGTGTGCAGAGTGAAGTGTCTGCCTGGGAGAGTCCTGTTGGGTAATGACCTTAAATCTCTTGGAGTTGTGTTCAGCACCCCCGGGCCTCCCAGTAAAAGGAAACAGGAGCTCACTAGGTCTGCAAGGGAGAGAACCTTGAGAGGCTCTCCAGAGGATATGATAGAGGAAACTATCACTCCCACTCAACAGGAATTGCTCACTGCTATTTCTAAGAAAACAGAGGCAAAGGGGAAGCCCAAGACCTCCAGGAAAAAGTCAGACAGCACCCCTGTGCTACCAACAAGGACATCACCATGATTGTCCAAAGTCACATCTGTGACTTCCCCACCTGCGGAGGCAGAGTGGGAGGTGCAACCTTGTGTGGTTGAGCCAGCATCTGAAGAGTCAGATCTGGAAGAAGCCACTGTTTTAGTTGGAGATCTTGACCCTGTTGACCATCCTGAGCTCCAGTATTTACTGGCAGAAGGTGGACCCAACAGGGTAGACTTTAGCAAAGGACAGAGAGAGTGTCCTACTCTTGAAGGTCTTCGACAACAGGCTGCTAACCAACCTGATGGGCAAGAAGTTGGGAAGCACAGGTTGAGCTGGGAAGATGGACTCTTCGACAGTGAACCAACTGAGTCTATCCCTGGGGACTGCAAAAGAATTGTAGTGCCCCTTGCTAACAGACTCCGGTTCCTACAGTTAGCCCATGAGATACCTTTGGCTGGTCACTTGAGTTTCAAAATGACCAAGGAAAGGCTCTCTCTCTACTTCTACTGAACTAAGATGGGTTCAGAAGTTGACAAATTCTGTAGGAGTTGTCACACTTGCCAAACCTCTTGCAAGAGTGGAGCCAAGAATGTGGCACCCCTGGTGCCTCTCCCAGTGGTAGGAGTTCCTTTTGAGAGGGTGGGCATTGACATTGTTGGTCCCCTTGACCCTCCCACATCTCCAGGGCACAGGTTTATCCTGGTTGTAGTAGACCATGCTACAAGATACCCATAAGCCATACCTATGAGAAATGTTACGGCTCAGGCTATGGCTAATGCTCTACTTGGTATTTTTACCAGAGAAGGGTTTCCTAAGGAAGTGATATCTGACAGGGGATCCAACTTTATGTACCACTACATGCAAGACATGTAGAAAAACTGTGGTGTCACTTACAAGTTCTCTACTGCCTACCATCCACAGACAAATGGACTGGTAGAGAGGTTTAATCGTACTATGGAGAGCATGATAGGTGCTTTAGAGGAACCTCTTTGGATAGAGAGAAGTCCCTCAGGAGGGAGTAGGTTAGAGTCCCTTTGAACTTCTCTATGGCCATCCAGTCCGAGGTCCATTGGCCCTGAGCAAGGAGGGGTTGGAGAGTGCTCCTTCCCCCAAGCCAGTCAGAGTGACTGACTATGTGATAGGTTCCGGAGGAGAATGTCACACATGATGGGAGAAGCAAGTGATAACTTCAAAGCAGGTTAGGCTCTGGTCAAAGACTGGCATGACCAGAAGGCCAACATGGTTGAGTTTACTCAAGACCAGCTGCTATTAGTTATGGTACCAACAAGGCAGAGGGCCTGGCAGGACAAGTGGATAGGACCCTTCAAGGTTGTGGGCAAACCTGGAGAGGTACACTATTTGGTGGACTTAGGCTGACCTAAGGAGGCTCCCAGAGTCTTTCAGACCACCCGTTTAAAGGGTTATGTCTCGAGACCAGAAGTCGGAGCTTTGCTTCTAGCTTCAGCTCAAGAGGAAGAGGAGAGTGAACCTCTACCTGACCTCCTCAGAGGCCAACCTTTAGATAAACAGATAGAAGGAGTTAATCTCTCGTCTCAGCTGACTTCTGAACAACAGGAGGAGTGCAAAGTTCTGTTATATCAGATTGCCTCCCTGTTTTCACTATCACCAGGCTTGACCCCTTGGGGTCAGCATGATATTCTCGCTGGTGACTGTTTACCTGTCATAGCAGGAGTTACAGAATGTCAGAACATGTGAGATCCTTCATCAAAGGAGAGGTCAACAAGATGCTTGATCTCGGGGTAATAGAGCCCTCTACAAGTCCAAGGTCTAGTCCAGTTGTTCTAGTGCCAGAGGTAGGAGCCAAGGAGTTGGGATTCTGTGTGGACTATAGAGCTCTAAATGCAGTCACCAAGAATGATGCCCATCCGTTGCCAAGGACAGATGAGCTGGAGGATATACTTGGTTCAGCCAAGTACCTCAGTACATTTGATCTGACCTCAGGCTATTGGCAAATAGCACTGACAGACCATGCCAAGGAGAAAACTGCATTTTCTACCCCAGCAGGCCTCTACCAGTTTAAGGCAATGCCCTTTGGACTAAAGAATGCACCTGCTACATTTCAAAGGATGGTTAATCAAGTTCTGAATGGGCGGGAGGACTTCTGCATGGCATACTTGGATGACATTGCAGTGTTCAGCCCTACATGGAAAGAACATATTGATCACCTTGGATATGTTTTGCAGGTTCTTGAGCAGGCCCATCTGACCATAAAGGCAAGCAAATGTCAAATTGGTCAGAGTAAAGTGGTCTACCTTGGTCATGAGGTAGGAGGTGGTGAGATAAGGCCATTGCCCAGCAAAGTACAAGCTGTGCAAAACGGGGCCACCCCTACTACTCAAACCCAAGTGAGAGCTTTCCTAGGTCTCACTGGGTACTACAGGAATTTCATTGCGAACTATGGGACCATAGCTTCTCCCTTGAATGTGATCTCCTCTCCAAAATTCCCTAAAAAGGTTAGATGGAATGAGGAGTGCACTCAAGCCTGAAGAAAGCCCTTTGTCAAGCTCCAGTCCTAAGAGCTCCTGATTATCACCAACCCTTCATTGTGCAGACAGATGCCTCCAATCTAGGTATAGGTGCAGTCAACTGGATGAGAAAGGTAGGGAGCACCCCATTTGCTTCATCAGTAGGAAACTGAAGGAACCAGAAACAAGGTGGGCAACCATAGAGTGTGAATGCTTTGCCATTGTGTGGTCTTTGAAGAACTTTAGACCATACTTGTATGGATCTACTTTTGTGATTCAAACTGACCACCAACCTTTGGGATGGTTAATGCAAATGAAAGGGGAAAACCCAAAACTTCTGAGATGGTCAATCTGGCTGCAATGGTTTGATTTTACCATTGAGCACAGAGCAGGATGTCACCCCCAAAATGCTGATGGTCTCTCTAGGATGTTTATAACCGACTAGAGGTAGAGATTCATCCAGGAGTGGATTAAATCCTCCTGTCCCTTAGTCTGGGGGGTGGGCGAGTGTTAGGGAGAATTCTCATAAACGGCTGATTTCCCTTACCTAATGAGTCCCTCAGCAGCTTTGGTGGATTTCTAGGATTTATTTGTTTCACCTGGTAAGAGTGTGAGCCTTTTTTCCCACACTTACATGTGTTTTGCCATGTGTGTTTTTACCATTTTGTGTGTTCTTGGGCTCTGGAGCCTCACCTACTCCACGAGCACCACTTTTTGTGTATGTTACACAGCACCTTCAGTGCAGTGACACAGGGTTGTCTTTTAGACTTCCCACTGACCCCATTTTTCTGGGGCTGACTATTGTCCTCCAGAAACATGTATAGTTGCATTAACTTTATGCAGTCACTTTAAACCACAGACCCAGTACACCCCATCTTACATGGAGTATTGGAAAGGGTTAACTCTTATCCCTTTTTGTCTGTGCCTCTTGGAGCCTTGTTTCGCTCCCTTAACATTAAGACTTGGCTGGTGGCAGTGGTAACTACCCTAACTTTTCTACCGTGATTATCTTATATAAACGTGGTAATGTTTTAGGCTATTATATGAGCCTCGAACATAAACCCGCTTGACCAAATACATTTTATTTTGGTTCCGTCTGAGTTTATTTGCCATTTCTTTTTGTTAAAGTCTTTCTCGTGTTTTTCTCTGCGCGCCAAACCGGTGATGATTCCTTTGTTTGCTGTCTTTTTGCGGGCTTCTTCACAGAAACCCTCCTTAAGGCGCCTGAAAGTCTACATAGGCAGAATGTGAGGGAGGGATCTTCAGACCCCTGCCATGGGCTCCCTTGGTAACCCAAGTCGCACTCTTGTCTGATTGGCTAAGGGGACTGGCCTTGCCAGGCCACCCACCCTGCTGTGTGATTGACAGCCAGGCTGTATGAATGGGGGAAAGCTGCATAAAAAGCAGAAAGGCAGAGTCGCCCCTGGAACAAAAGAACTAATGAGGAACTGGAAGAAGAGGACCCCTACCACGACTGAACTGCCCACTAAAGCCCTGCTGCAGGTCCGAATCTCCGAATCCGACAACAGAGAAGATCCTCCAGGAAACTTCTTCCCTTGAGCTGGTGGGACCAACCAGTTTGCCCAAACTGCAAGCCAGGGCCCCTACTCTGGTTGAATTCGCTGTACAGAGCTACAGTGGGCCAGATAGCCAGGAAGGTCGGGCCCTGCTTGGGTTTTAAGGAGCGCACCTTTTATTTGTTGTTTTCCTCTGCTGCTGGCTACTCCCCTGGGTGGCGCAGGACCCTCCAGTCTTCCTACTTAATGTCAGTCCAACAGTCTCTTTAGGATCCGTGAGCCTGCAGGAACCTCCAGGAACGTCCGCCTCAGCTACAGCTCCCTCTCCGTTTTAAGGTACTGTGCAAATCCGGTTGTCTGTTTCGTTCAACCGCATTGAAAGTGTTTGAAATCTTTTGCCAATCCGAGGGCTTGTCCTTCTCTTCTCTTTGAACTAACTTTTCTACCAACCAACCTCGTTCGGAATCTGTGGCACAAACCTTACTACGAACTACCCTGAACTGTGTGATCTTGAGCAAAAGACTTTTGACCCATTGACTTTGGCCCTAAGCCTTTTCTAGCTGATCTCCTCACCGTGGTTTCTCTTGTTCAATTGCACTGAGTACATACCTGTTGGTTTTGCCTAATTTCTAATAACTTTCTCTTTCCCTCCCTTTTGAATTGCTGGAGTGCCATTTTGCTCCCACTTCATTTTGTGAGCTTAACTTGTCTGGAATTTAAGGAAAGTGGTGTGGTGTATTTATGATTGTGATTTTTAACTTGCTTATAATAGTGAAATGTTATACAACTGTTGAGTAAATAAATATATATTCTTTTACTTAGAAACCTTGAGTCAGTGTTTGCCTGAATCATAGTAATTGTTGTCCTTTGTGTAACTATCTGATACTGCTCACTTACTCTTGAGATAAGTCTGGCTGCTCTGCTACTGCTACCACTTGTGTAGTACAGCCTTGTACAAAAGGTGAAATTGTACTGTCACTTGTAGTCTTAATTGTGTGTGATGTTCCCAAAGGGTACTGCATATAATTCTGCCTAAAAAACCGCAATGCAGAGCTCTTGACTATAATCTGCCTGACACACACCTACTAGAAGTTCAAGACTACTGATTGCGTCAGAGAAAGAAAAGAGCCATCTGAGGCAGAAATCATGCTAGATTCTGAGTAAATCCAGATGCAGTCACTCCTCATTCACACCACGCATGGCCCATGGTAAGTCCACCATCCACACACGGTGTATAAGAGACCTACGAGGCTGTGTTTAGCTTGTGCAGGCCAGTGGATGGTGCACACACATGCCCTATTGGCATGGTGGCGCTGACCACAATGCAGTGTCAGGAGGAGGGTTGCAGAGGGTGGAACAAGGAAATCAGGAGCAGCGCAGGGAGCTAACCAGTTGTCCATTCTGCCCCTCTATGCACAGCTTGCCTCAAAATCACAGTCTGTGTAAAATGAAGATTACTCCTGCTAATTGCGCTGGGAGTCTTGATTCTATTAAAGACTAGGAGGCGAGCATTATGCTTCAACTACTATTTATTTGTTCCTCAGCAGTTTTAACAAAAACATAAGAAAACACTGAAAAGGATCCTCATATCACTTTTCTTTTCTTATAAACTACAAATCCCAATTTCTCTGTAGTCCAATCCTGCACAGTCCAGCTATGACACCCTTCCTGTTCCCGGACTACTCCTCTTCTTTACGTGCTCTGAACTGTATCTCTCGGACCTTCCACAATGATGTCCAACCAACAGGGCAAACTATTTCAACTTGTCGCAGACTCAATGTAGCTGCTTCACGCCTGTGCTATCTGGCTTTTCTCAGGCGTTGGTGCCTGCTGATCCTCGACTCTCAATTATTCTTCTGGTCTTCCCCTAAGGATCATACAAACAACAATGTCAGGGTGGAGTCCTTGTACTGTCATATCCAAAGTTTATTGCATACACTGTAGACAGCACATGACAGGGTGGGAATTTAATGCCCGCCTCCTGGCCTTTAATAGAATCAAGACTCTCTGTGCAATTATCAGGGGTAATCTTCATTCTATGTCAGGGCTGGAGGCGAGCATTATGCTTGTTCAAAGCTTTCCCAATACAGTTGTGGCCAAACCTTCAATTGGCTTGAAATAAAACTCTTTAAAGGTATTATCGTTAGCCCAATCTGCTGTTTGTATAATATCCTGCAGCAACACTCCTGCTGTGAATGCGCTGGATGCTATCGCACCCCTCACTGAATGGGCTCTGTACAATCCTAAGTCTATGCCCGCTAGCTGCATCACCTCTCTCAACCACATTGCTATAGTGGCTGTCGCTACTGCCTGAAAAAGTCTCCTGCGTGCAATTAACAACTGCGTAGTACCGGCTGCCCTGTATTCCGCTGTCCTGTTGTTGTATTCTCTAATGCACCTCCCTACACACCATTTGGGATTACTCGGAAAATACGGATAGTGTACTGTAGTAGTGCCCGTCTTAGTCCTTCTGACTATTGAAAAGGTCCACCCTTCTGTACCGAAAGACTTCCTGCTAATCTCAAGCACCTTGACGTCCGCTACTCGCTTGCAAGATACCAGGCATAAAAGCATTGTTAATTTGCCAGACAGTTGCTTTAGCGACAGATACTTGTTTGCTGACCAGCTCGCCAGCAGGCCCAGCACCACTGTCACGCCCCGCACTTGATTATATCTCAGCTCCCGTGGTGCTTTATACCACGCTCCCCTGGTGAGCCTTGCTACTGCCGGATGTTTCCCTGCTGTGACTCCCTCGATCGTTAGGTGGCGCGCTGAAATAGCTGACCTGTACACTCCGATGGTACGAAATGCTTTCCCATCTTGCAACAGATGTGCTAGGAAGTTAAAGATAGCTACTATAGGGGCCGAAACGGGATGAACATTTCTCCCTCTACACCGGCTTGAACACTGGGCCCAAGCCGCGTCGTAGCTCCTCCTATTGGATGGCGAACTCTGCAATGAACTCTGCAGCTTGAGACAAAATGCCTGGCAGTGCCCAGCGTCTCCTGATAGTCTGCACGCTATCAGTGGGAGAGTCCCTCTCATTCTCAGAGAATGAAACGACCCAGCTGGGTCTGTGAGAAGTCGTTCCCCGTCTGGGAGGACTCGAGTTATGTCTGTTGCTAGTTCCATTAGCTTTGGAAACCAAACTTGTGACTTCCACAGCAGCGCTATAAAAATCAGTTCTGCTTTCTCCCTCCAACACTTCGCTAGTGATCTGCTCAACATCAAGAAGGGAGGAAACGCATAATGCAGTTCTGCTGTCCACTTTTGATGAAATGCATCTGTGCCGTGAGCGTCTGGATCCAGCTGAAGTAGCTGGGCGTCTGCGCGTTGAGGCGAGACACAAATAGATCTGTGTGAACTGGACCCCACAGCTAATTCAGGCGCTGAAATACTTCCGTGCTCAGCTCCAGTCGCTAGAGTCTGTCAGGTATCGCGAGTTCTAGTCGGCCACTACGTTCAGTGATCCCGGCAGATATTCTGCTGTCACTGAAGTTCCTGACTGGAGGCAGAAATGTCAGAAGTCTTTTGCTAGCTCCGCTACCAATCTGGATCTTGTTCCCCTTAGGTGGTTTATGTACCTGACCGCTGATATATTGTCCATTTTGAGTAGGACACATGCGCTCACTCTCCCTTTCATGAACGCCTTGATAGCGAAAGAACCCGCCAGGAGTTCCAAAGAGTTTATGTGCAGGAGTAGTTCTTCTTCGCTCCATATCCCCCGGTCTCTAGAGATCCACATCTCGCCCCCAGCCTATCCGGCTGGCATCTGATTCTATCACGAGATCCGGTCGATCTCTGAAAATGGCATGCCCATTCCCGGCGTACATATTCTTCAACAACCACTCTAGTTCTGTAATGCACTCTCAGTCTAATGGTATCTGCTGGTGGTATTTCAGACCTTGCTGCAAGTGCTTGATCTTCAGCCTCTGAAGCGCACAATAGTGTAGGGGACCTGGGAAGATAGCTTTAATCGACACTGCTAGCATCCCCAATATCCTCGCTGGCACTCTGAATGATTTTGTCTGCTTGCTCAAACAGTCTCTGATCTCCCTCTTGATATCCCTTATGTTTTGGGCTGGTAATTCTAACGTCGCTTTTCTGGTATCTGCGACGAAACCTAGGAATTCCAGCCTTTGCGCCAGTGTGGTGTCTGATTTCTCCACATTCACCAGAAATCCTAGGGACGTCAGGAGGTCTTGCACCCACGCTGTCTGTTATACCAGTGTCACTCGATTCTCTGCTAGGAACGCTGCTGCTACTGTTCTCATCAACTTGGTAAAAGCCCAAGGTGCTGAGGCTAGCCCGAAGGGCATTGTTCTAAATTACCAAAGTCGCTTGTTCCAGCGGAAAGCCAGGAAGGTCCTGAATTCCTTTTATACTGGCACAGTCAGATATACATCCTTCAAATCTAATCCTGTTAGCCAGTCTCCTTCTCTTAGGGAATCTCTGAGCTGGTGTATTTCTTCCATCTTGAAGTGGCGGTATACAATCTAGCCATTCAGCTCTTTTATATTTATGACTGGTCGCACTTTCTCCTTTCTGTGGACCAGGAACATATTGCTTACAAATCTGGGGGATGCCCTGCACTCCTCCATGGCTCGCTTTCTCTCTAGTTGGTGCAGTTTGCGGTCCATGCTCTCTTGCTCCACGTGCGCTAGGTGCGGTTGGTGTGGCCAGTATGTTTGAACGGGTTGTTGGATAAATAGCTGCAGACCTCTGACGGTTTGCAAAACCCACGTATTGCTGGAAAGAGTGCAACAATTGACCCAGAAAATCACTGTCCCCCGCCCAACGGTGGATATATTGTGACTCTCACGTAGGGTAAAGCTCTGGCCTCGGCCGGCTCCTCTTCCTCTGTGCCCTCCTGGGTATCGCCCTCTGGCCAGAAAGAAGTCCTGCTTCTTATTTTCCCAGTATTGTGCTCTGGGATAATCTTCCTCCTTGAAAACGACCGGCTGCTCGACCCCGATAGTGGCCGGTCCCGGCAAAAACTCTGCCGGGAACATTTTTCGTAGTGACGCCTGGGCCTTCTCCAGCGAAGTGTAGGTGCAGACAAATCGGCCCATCTCCTTGCCAAATGTCTCCCCGAAGAGGAGACCCTGTGTTGCTTCCACGGCTTTGTAGGAAGCTAGATCACTTAATTTGGGATCTATATTAAGTAGCAAGCCTCTCCTCCGTTCCGAGGAGTTGGCACAGTTTGCGTGGCCTAACAGGCAGACTGCTCTCTGAGCCCAGCTGGCCAGGGCTTCGGGATCCACTTCTTTGCCAGTATTCCTGGCCCTCTCCGCCAGATCCATTATCTTAGCTAGTGGGCCAGATAAATCTAGTACTTTCTCCTGGCAGCTCCTCCAGGACCTGTCTATCACTTTTCGCGGGTCCTTGCAGGTTTTTCTGAACAAAGGTCAGCATCTTAGGGTCCAATTCTGGCGGTTTCGTGACTTTCCCCCCTTGAGGTCTGGCCGTGGGCATTCTGCGCGCAGGCGCTGCCTCGCCTTCTTGTTCAGGGCCTTCCTTAGTCTCAGGGCCATGTACTGTGTCACTCTGGTGGAGTGCTGCCAATCAGAGGATCTGGGTTCCTGATACTGTCTGGGTCAAACATATATAAAATCTCCTCTGGTTCTTCATCCAGATGCTTCTCTTTGCAGGCTTTCTTACCCCCGTTGGGTTTTTCCCACTCTTCCTCTGCTTTCTCTTTCTCGTCGTGGGAAGATAGCTCGCCTTCTGCTGGCTCCTCTTCCGAGCCTGGATCTTCTTTGCCCATTTTCTCTTCCCCTTGGAAGGGGGGGCATGAGGCCTGGCACTGTCTGCCTTTGCATGAAGGCTTCCTTCAGCTTGGCAAAGGCGCAGACTACCTTTGGGGTCTTCTCTTTCACCCTGTACAGTCAACCCGGGGGGTCAGTAGAGGATTTCCTCTTGAGGGTCTGATTACTCCCCTTAGGCCCTGTTTTCGAGGGTCCTGTGGGCGTGCTGTCAGAATCTCTGGTGCTCTCTCAGAGCTGGTTTAGTATGGATTCTAGGGTTTCCAGCCTTTCTTGTAAGGGTTTCACCCCTTGTGCCACAGCATCTGTCAACGAGCTCCCAAGCATTTCTTTTAAACTGGTGGCGAGGTCTAGAGGCTGCTCCTACTCACTCCACTCGAATTCAGACATGCTCTGGTGTGCTGTGTGCCTGGTACCTGAATCAGGTGCTCTTGCACGCCCACGGCTGTGTTGACTAAGATGCTTTGCTATAACCATCTTGTAAAATATATTAACTCTCACTTCTTTCTTATTTTTGTTTTTTATGTAGCTAGCACCAGTATTTGTTCACTATCTCTTTCGTGGCCTTATGCCTCCTTGTCAGGCTGTCTGAGGCCAAATCGGGATGAGAGGGGCTCTGCTCTGTCATGCTGATCTGCACTGTTCGTTGCTTGTGCTCTTGCCGCTGCCGGCTGTAGCGCGTGCTACGTTATTAATCTGTTATCCTATAAATCACTGCCGGGCCGGCGTGCAAACATCTTTCTCTCCGTCGCATAAATGCTTACTGATGCGACCCAGCGCTCTGGCTCTGGCTCTCCAAAGGAGGGGCCCGGAGAGCTTAGTGCACACTTGACTCCGCCCCCACGAGGGTGGGTGCTGCACTAAATCATGCCTGTGAGGCTGGGTGAGCCCCCGGGCATGCCGGTAATGAGGCACGGGGCTTGCCCGCCTCAGTGCCGAGGATTATGACCATATACCAGGTCAAAAAACTTCTTGCGTACTGAACCGCGGGTTAGTCAGTTCCCCTTGCTGACCCAATTGCATTCTTGACTGCCGGTCTCATTCTACTCTATGAAATATCTCGCAATGTGTATCCCAGATACTATAGAAACTGTTAGCATATTTCTGTTTATATTATATATTATTATTATATCTTATTCCTTATTTTCTATGTAACAATCAACCAAACATGCACATACACAGAGAGGATATAAAATGGTACTTATCTGATGAAGAGAAGTAAAAGAAGAGGAGGAGACCAGGAACAGGAAGGGTGTCATAGCTGGACTGTGCAGGATTTGACTACAGAGACATTAGGATTTGTAGTTTATAAGAAAAGAAAAGTGATATGAGGATCATTTTCATTGTTTTCTTATGTTTTTTTTAAAACTGCTGAGGAGCAAATAAATAGAAGTTGAAGCATAATGTTCGCCTCCAGTCTTCACATAGAATGTGTGAAGTCAGGGCCTTAACAGCTCCACCTCCGTCCGTCTCCCCCATCTGCCCCATACACAGAGGCCACTCCGTGGAGACATCCTTGCTACACCTCATTGTTCAAGCCTGTCTCAGCAATCAAGGCTATATAGACCAGAAGCCGGTAACGTCACAAGAGGGGGGGTGACACAGCCACTAGTGTCATAAGAGAATTAGTCACTGCCTGTGCTATTTAACTCCCGTTCCACTCCCCTTGTCTACATTTCCGCTCTGCCCATCTCTTAGGCTGCTTTTTAGTTTGTGCTATTGCATTAGTACAGATCGGGAGAAATGGCATTTGAGGAGGGACACGCAGCCTGTAGGTGTTGTTTGGTTATATGCCCACCCATTTACTGCCCATGGCCATGCTAATCCATTTGGCCATTCTAACCCAGTTCCAGCCTCCCCAAAACCCTTACCAAAACACCTCCTATGTGCTCAAAGGCAAGTGTTTTTACATAGTAGTCTTTTGAGAGTTAATGACTTAACTGGAGCTATAAACCAGCTTCCCGGGTAAAAAAAATGTCTTAACCAGGTCTGCCTTCAGCCACTCGATTTATAAGCACTATGCATGTCTTTCACTGAAGTCCTGTCAAAAACAAGCATTTGCAAAGCCAACAGGTTTGGCTTTTGTGTAAGTATTAATCACTTGCCAGGCGCTGCTGTTAGATGCCCAGGTGCTTGCACCAGTTTGCACCTACTACCATCAATGGCCAGTTAATAGCCAGTCATTACCACTACGGCAGTTCCTGGCAAGTGCCTTTAATACATGGGCTCTACTTACCCCGTAACTCCAAACATGTCTGCAAGTTACTGTTTGCAAGCACATAACATTAGTTATACACTAAGTAGAAAGACTTCTCTTCACTGTGGTGTATCAGTCATTTAACATATTTTTATTGCTAATGTTATGTGTTAGCAAACACTAACTTGCAGACATGTGTGGAACTTTTACAGTAAGTATGGTGGTGTTGGGGGTTAGCTGGAGTGGTGGAGCAGGGTTAAGCTGGGGTGGGAGGGAGCTGGACTCATTGCACGGGAGGCAGAGGTGGGCATTGGTAGGCATGTCTGGGATAGGGTTCAGTGGTTGGTGGTGGTAGGCAGGTTTGAAGTAAGGAGGGTTGGTGGTAGAGATAGAGTGTTGGAAGGGAGGAGTTAGCAAGGGTGGGTGGGCAAAAGGCATGAGCTAGTAAGCTTGGGGTGTGTGGGTAGAGGTATGAGGAAGTGAGCTAGATTGGCTTGACATGAGGGGTGAAAGCTAGGGTGGGCGGCAGGCATGAGTTTGTGGGCTGTGGTGGATTGGGGGCATGAGGGAGTGAGCTTGGGTGGGTGGCAGGCATGAGGGAGTGAGCTTGGGTGGGTGGGGGAGCATCAGGGAGTGCACTAGGGTGGGTAGGGATTCATGAGGGTGTGGTCTAGGTTGGTTGGGCGGGGGTGATGAGGAAGTGAGCCAAAATGGGTTGATGCAGGCACAAAGGGTGAGCTTGTCAGAAGGGGGTGAAGTAGGGTACCTCCTGACATCTGAGTTACCCTCTTAACCTACCTGTCATTTACCTTCTAGCTAACATTTTCCCTTGCCAGTGCCCCTCACTTTCTCTACCTCCACTCTAGCACTTCATCCATTGTGGTCACATCCGTAACACAGCTGGCAGTCCCGATCTACCTGAGCTTAAACATGTCCTGATTGTCCTTAATCTATGTAGGTCCACGCATGTATGGTCCACATTAACTTCCATTTACTCCATTCCACGACCTGGTTAGAATGTCACTCACACTCACCTCATTGTAAGAAGCTCACGGCTTCCTGTCAAATCGGACATCTTATTTATTGTACATTCTTGATCGATAGGGTGGGGGGCAGAGTTGTGAACTTGAGTAGGCAAGTGGGGGGCATGAGGGTTGAGGTTCGACATTCAGGCACATGGAGGGTGACATTGAGGCAGGCAGGGGTGAGGTCTGGTGGGTTGATGAGGCAAGGAAGCATGGGCATCATTATAGGGGGGGACAGGGGTGTTTGACCCCCCCAACTTTCATAGCACACCATTTTGTCCCCATTCATTTGGCTTGGGGCACCTTTTCTTCAGATGTCATGTCCCCCCCCACCCCCAACCCAACATTTTCAGCAAAGTTACTCCACTGCAAGGAAGGTTTATATAAACATGATGCAAATCTAAACGGGACAGGTTGTGTTTAACAGATTAATGAATCGTACTGATGGTCGCTCGCGTTTCAGACAAATGCTCTGGAACTTGAGCTATTGGTGCTCTGCAAGTCCCAGGCCACCCTCTCCCATACAAAAACAATAGGATATAGTGCCAATCATTTTGCAGTGTGAAAACACATATTTGCCAAATATGTACCACATCATAGGGGCGGGACTCTCTGAGATCTGATAGAAAAGGCACTTTGTTTGCTTTCCATAGGGACCCTAACCCATTCCCAAAATGATAGAAAAGGAAATGTGCCATGAACATGCTGCACGCACAATAAATAATATGCAAATCTGATCGTAGCGAGAACCCATGATACCTGCATATGTAGCCAGTCACTTGCACTACTAATCAGACTGTTCAGAATTCTACTTCCAGTACAACCCCTGAAGTAAGGACACAGCCCTGAAAGGACTTGTGTCCTTGGTTGGGCTCAAACCATTAACCTTTCTATACACGGCCAAACATGCAGAATATTGCTCCACACCCTTTTAAGTAGCAGGCGTAACCCACATACATATATCACCCATCTAAGGCACATCAGACTCTGCATCCTTGGCAGCAAGCGCATTAACCCATGGAGCTATCTTCCCTAGCTATAGTACACCTCGCAAGTACATTAATGATAATAAACGTACATCCCCAAAACATTTTGATAGGCTCTAATCTTAAAGGCATTTTCCGAATCACTCTCTGCCTGCATCCCTTTCCCCACTTTATTGGAAGCATACTAGTTCTGCAAACCACAAAGCATGTGGCAGTTCCATTCTCTCCAGTTCCCTGGTTATGGGACTGCCCTGTCTCCAGTTCCCTGGTTATGGGGCTGGCCTCGCCTCCAGTTCCCTGTTTACGTGAACGTCCCCGCCACCCATTCCCTGGTTACGGGGACGGCCCAGTGTGGTTACAGGGTGGGCCCAGCCTCCATTTCCCTGGTTATGGAACTTAGTCCAGTTTTGAGATGGACGCAGTTCCTCTCTTGCCCGCACAACTTAGCTTTTATAAAATAACCGCAGCCTCCTGGTGGGGCAGCAAAACCTAATTTCTAAACAACCTGAGCAATATCAATCTTTATCCTGCCTGACTGGTCGTTGAAGACTTTGCAACAATTATATAAGGATGTTCTGCATTTATGAGGTTACTGAGCTGCCTTTGCTTAAGATGCATGTACCACAGGAACATTAAATAAATAAGCAGGTCACGTTTGCACCACAACACAGTATCCAACTTAAAACGGAACTTATTTTCCTTCTTCATTCTCAGACTAGAAATACAGCTTGCAGTTACAGAAGTGGTGAAAGTTGTAGGTTCCAATTTAAAATGAAATTTCTTAATTGTGCAAAACAACCCACTGTCCATGAAGGACGGCACTCTTGGTGGCATTAAAAGCATTTTCAACAGAGGACAATAAAATGTCACGTTTTCTACTAGAATGCTCTCAAACTGCAATTGGGTAGGGGATGGGGACGCACACATTCAATGGGCCCAATATCTGTCTCCCAGCAGTGGCAGGATTATTTAAAAAATACAGATTATTCTGGCAATTGCTTTTATTTTGTTGCAATGGTATGTATGTTTGTAAACTTAAAACCAAAAATGTAAAGCACAGGAGTTCCCCCTCCCTTTAGAACCCAGCCCGGCTGCATTAAAAGTACAGCTTTTAGCCCTTGTCCCATTACGAGCCTGGAGTTTTGCTGCCAGAGAAGAATGGGATACATACAGCAGGGCTTTTTCTGTCACCCATAGCAACAGGAAGGAGGATGGTGAGAAGAGGAAGAGTCGGTTCGGGTAGGTAGAGGGGGCCAGGGCACAAAACCTGGTTGGAGGTGCAAACATAAATAGATGGTACCGTGCGCGGGAGGTGATGGAAGCAGCTACAGCCAGAGGCAAAAGGAGCATGTGCAAACATAAATAGATGGTACCGTGCGCGGGAGGTGATGGAAGCAGCTACAGCCAGAGGCAAAAGGAGCATGCTGTTCTTGCGACACAGTTGTGTGCTGGAAGGTAGGGTGAAATGCGGCCGATGAGGAATAGAGATATTAGGCACACGGGCCCGATCTGCAAGAGCAATGAAGGACAAGCAATTGCTGCACATGCCCCAACAGTGGCTCCATGATTCCGTGAAAGAAAATGACTACCTTCCCGAAAAAAACGTGCATACTGCAAAAGCAATGAAATCACATTGACATCACTAACATACTGTACACTAAAGTAACCCCCTCAAATCAATCAGTACATTGAACATTTTCAGAGACATTTTAGAACAAAACGTAACTATAACAGTAACTTGTTTATTTTTACTACAAAATACATTAAAATATGTAACATAACTTAAAACCTGTAGCTAATATTTTTTAAACCATGAATCAAGTCAATTACTTTTTATTAACATTAACATAAGGTGGCAGCCATTTTGGGACTAAAAATGACTTCCTTCACCGCCCACGCCAGGTGCACCCTGGTCCTTTCTGGGGAGTGAGGCAAGCAGACCACCTCCTAAGGGATGGTGACTCAGAGGTGATATATGGTGGATATCTAAGAGGTAGATCCTGCCACATTCCTGGCCAGGGAACCACTGGGCTGCAAACAGCAGGACCATCAGTGCCCACTTTTGATCTTGGCTATGCGGGCAGAAATTCCCAAACGTAGCGAAGGGAGGGATCAACACACATTCCCAGGTCGTAACATTTTGCTGCAACAATTAGAAAAAAAAGTCTGAGGATTGTTTGGCAGATCTAAACATATAACATTTCAGCAAAAGTACCTCACCTGCTTAGCTGTCTTTCCTCTGCATTCTGCTTTTGGAACTCGTTAGTGGAATGTGGATGGAATTGCGCTAAACACCATTAGACTATATGACAACAATTAGAGTACAGTATTTTGATGGAATGGAGAACAGCCGACACGTGTTTCGACACTTGCGTCGTCTTCAAGGCAAAAAAGAGATTGAAATAACCAGTAAATACAGGATGCCACACTGGGCTTTAAAGGGTGAATACCCGTTGAGAAATATATATCCTTATCCAATATCAAAAGCCAAGTGGCTAGCACGCATATATCGCTCGGCTAATCGAGTCAGGTACGAATATAGTGAAACATCCTCCTACTTCTTTTGTGCCTGCCAAACAGCTTTGGCCTGTCCAGGCCCTCCTTCCCCCTCCACCCCGATATCAATGCACAGGTGGCCCATTGATGAGGCGCAAACCAACAGGAGTAACAGGGGATACCAGGCATATCTGGGTACCATTGATGAGGCGGCCTTCCTACTTTGAATTAAGCAGCACTTCTGATAATTTTGCAAGATCCATGCTAACACCGTGCTGAGCCTCAGGAGAGGAGAGAAGGAAAGAAAGTATTATGAGGCAGATGTAGGAAATTTTGTCTAGAGTCAGGATGTGGAAGGTGGAGACAGGGGTATGGCGGCGAAGCCAGGTCTGAATACCAGGGTGGAAGCTGCTTGGTGCCTTACTAACCATAGGTCAAGCAGTGACACAGCTTAAGCCGAAAACCCCCTGAAAGAGCATGCATGAGAGGCTAGCCATGAGTCCTACCAGTGTTCTCGTGGAACATTGCAGATACACCAAAAACACCAAGGAACAATGGTCGGCCCAGCCTGGAGGAGAAGAGGATCCTTGGTGGCACTGTCTTTGGTGGGTGATATAATAATAATGGGCTGAAAATCAACCAAGACTGACAGGAAAGAAATTAACAGTCACCTGGCAATCATCTATGTCATTTTTTCAAAGATGGTACTTCTTAGTTGTGGAGAGTGGTTAAAGGAATTATGAGTGAATTTTTGTTGTGAACTCTCTTGTTGCAATGAATATTAATGTAACAACCCTACCAGAGAATGGACTTGTACCACTCTCGCACTTACCCTTTTGCTTGCCCTTACTATATTTGCCAAACGTATTCCATCTTGGCTCTCAATTTTAGTCCTGTTCCCTTGTGTACATCAGAACAATACTTGCTTTTGTAATCTTACACGTTGAATCTGAAGTCCTCTGTTTATCCTCTGCCTGTGCCTCTGTTTGTGAACAAGAATAAACTAGAACGTGCAATATGCTCTAAATACATTTGAGGCAAAGAGGCATATGTTTATCAAAGGCCAGTTTTTTAAAATGATTGTTCGGGACAGTATGAATGTCCTTAGAGAAGTTAGTCAAAAATACTAACTGGTCACATTTGTGGACATGCACAGCAGGAGTCAAATGGACTTCTCTCATGGTGTTTGTTTCATGCTCTTTTTAATGCATGCTTCATTATTTTGTTTGGACATGTTCTATCAAAACATTTAGCAGTTAATGGTTGTGCATACTGCAGAAACCCTGATTGTTTGTATAATTACGCTGCTGGATCAAAAGTAGTTTGCACGAGGGCGCTGTTGCACACAAGCTGAAATGACTGTGCTGCTTTAGAGCTCCCATGACCTAGAGGCAGTTGTAAAGTTGTAAAGACTGGTAGGGGGTGTCTGTACTTCCGCTCTCAATATGGTAGAGGAGAGGCACAGAAGACCCCAGTCAAGATTCTCTATAAGGTAGCAATGGATGAGCAATCAAGGCCTAGCTTCTCAGGAGGTGATGCAGGCTGGTTCTTAAGTACAGTGTGGTCCCCAAACCCCCACAAAGGAATGTCCATACACTGTATTACTGAAAACACAGTCTTTATATAATTAATATTCAAAGGTATGTACACAATCACAATAACGCACTTTGTACTGGGAAGTCAATAATGATAAATATATACAATTCCAAAGTGGTACCACTAATGTTATCAAATCTCATTAAAGTGCATCAACTGTACGGTTAAAATGTCACACAGATCAATAACGAGCAAACCAGCAATAGCGATAGGAAGGAACGCAAGATGGTTGAAACAATAGGCAGAATACTGACCCCTACCACTAGGCAGAGTTCTGTGTGGAGATCCCCCCACCTGGGCAACCTGTAAATAAAGATATATAGCACAAGCCCAGTCCATATAATGTTCGATAGTCTTACTTCTTCCTTTTACTTCTTGAGTGCCCTCCCTTTAAGGCGGGAGTCACGGGTTGTCGAACGTCCGACGGCGAACAGGGTGAACTACGGCAGGGAAGTGGCACCTTCGTTCCTAGCGGTGCTTGTCGACGACAGAACGTTGGCGTCCTGCAAGGAAGAGGCATGCGGGGCACCTCGGTGACGATAGTTCTGGACTGCAAAGAGATGATGAAGAACTGTGGCCCAGCAAGGGCGTTGTGTCGTCGGCGTCTCTGTGGTCCTTAGGTGGCGGGAAACCCACCGGTGGATGCTCCTCGGCGCGTCGACGGTCAGGCCTTCTCCAGCGGGAGACAAACGGGTGATGATGCAGACGAGAGCGTCCGATGATCAATGGAAGTTCTTAGGCAAACGGGAGCACGGCGGCTCCGGTCGGCGACGGCGGTCATCGACAGTGGCAGACAACAGTCTGAGTGCTTCTCCTTGGAATTCCGCAGCAGTCCCCGTATCGGGTCGGCAGCCTGTCGAAGGTCTGTCTACCAGGGAGCGTTGGCAAAGATCAGCTGTGCACGATGGTCCCTCGTAGCTCGGGAAGAGGGCGCCTTACCAGGTCCTCTCTGGGTCAGTCCTTGGAAACACAGCAGCCTTCAGATTGTGAGGGAGAGCCACAGCACTCCTTCTCATCCAGCGGGGGTTTCAAGGTCAAGTGTCAGTTACTCCAGTTACTCGTCGTAGTGGACTTCAGCTTCTGAACACGATTCCTAGCAGTGAGAGGTCCCCAGATATACTGTTGATCTCCCATTCATTCCGCTGGGTCACACTCAAGCATCCGCTCACGACTACGGGCATTCATGCAGGCAGGCAGCCAATCAGGCACACGAGGTATTCAGGCCATTCACTTCTCTCCAGACACTCACAACAAGTTATGTGTATTGGGACAAGTACCGAGCCATTCAACACTCCAAGCTGCGTTCATACCGGTTTCGGGCAGGGTTGTCTCAGTCATTGTGTCAACCACCAGATACTAGACACCCACAACACAGAATGCATATTCGTCACACACTCTATTCACCCAGATCCCACCCACAGGAGGTACCCACAACATACATCACCGGGAAGGCTCCAGCTAGTCTGGCCGGGCCTTCACAACAACACCATATGTGGCATTTCCACCCAACAGGCAGTCAGGGGAAGGGACAGAGTCAGGGCTTCCCAGGACCTTGGGAAAACAAGGTAATGGGTAATAGAAAGCATTTTGTTTTCCATCAGGAATCAACGGATCCCAATGGCAGGGCCGGGGTATCCCAAAATGGAGGATACTCCGCGCACCTGTCAATTTCAGCATGGAGCTGCCACCAGCCCATACCCCGCTCTGCGGGCCACCCACAGGTCCCCAAAAACATACACTAGGGGCACAAGGTTGTACCCCCACCCATGGGTTCCATAAGGGTATCCCACCGGTCCGTTCACCAAACTAAAAGAGAGCTGCACCGCCAGGAGTCCCACATGAAGTCCTTCGCGGAAAACATGACAGAACACACAATAAAAAGCTTAGAGGACAAGGATACGGCGGCCCTGTCCCTCCGATGCATTTCCAGCATCACAGTCGCCCCCCCCAGACTGAGGTGGAGGGTGCCTAATCTCCCACGGGATAGACACCCTCATCCAGATGGTCAAAATACCTTCTGGAAAGGCCATCTGCATTATCGTGACTCTTCCCTGGTCTGTGCTCTATGGTGAAGTCTAGCCCTTGCAGGCTAATGGACCACCTGAGCAGTTTCGGGTTCTCACGCTTCATCTGCATAAGCCACTTCAGGGGCTTATGATCTGTTTGGACCTTGAAGGTAGACCCCGTAAGGTAGGGCCTAAAATGCCTAAGGCTCCAAACTATACTAAAACATTCCTTTTCAACAGTAGCCCACCTAAGTTCTCTACCCTTGAGTTGTCTACTGATGAATATGATAGGATGTTCTCTCCCTTTGTCATCTAACTGGGACAAGACAGCTCCAATTCCGGTGTCGCAGGCATCCGTCTGGACGATAAAGGGTCGGCTGTAGTCAGGCGCACACAACAGGGGTGCCCGACACAGACTTTCTTTCAAGCCATCAAAGGCCCTCTGACAGTCTTCAGTCCAATTAACCTTCTTAGGCTGCTTGGGTGAAGTCAGAGCTGTCAGTGGTTTAGCTATGGTTCCATAGTCTGCCATGAAATTGCGATAGTACCTGGTGAGGCCCAAAAAGGCTCTCACCTGGGTTTGAGTAGTGGGAGTCTCCCAGTCCTGTACATCCTGTACCTTACTGGGGAGAGGTTGGATTTGACCCCCTCCTACCTCATGACCAAGATACGTGACTTTCCCCTGAGCTATCTGGCACTTGGTGGCCTTGATAGTGAGGTTAGCCCTTTTTAAGGCCTGCAACACTCTACCCAGATGTGTCAAGTGCTCTTCCCAAGTGGAACTGTAGACGGCAATGTCCTCTAGATAAGCCACACAAAAGGCTTCCAGCCCACTGAGAGCATGATTGACCAATCTCTGGAAGGTGGCAGGGGCATTCTTCAATCCAAAAGGCATGACCCTGAACTGGTAGAGTCCCTCTGGTGTTCAGAACGCCGTCTTTTCCTTGGCATAGTCAGTCAGAGCTATTTGCCAATAGCCTGAGGTGAGGTCAAAGGTGCTCACAAATTTGGCAGCACCTATGGTGTCCACGAGCTCATCAGCCCTGGGCAATGGGTGCGCGTCAGTTTTGGTGACGGCATTGACTACTCGGTAGTCCACACAGAACCTCCAATCCTTGGTACCTGCCTGGGAACTTGCCTTGGGGACAAGGACCATGGGACTGGACCAGGGACTGGTTGAGGGTTCAATAACACCCAGATCCAACATCTTGGCGACCTCAGCCTGGATGTGGTTCTTAACCGTATCTGACATTCGGTAGCTCCTGCTCTTGACAGGCACGCTGTCACCAGTGTCAATCTCGTGCTTACACCACGGTGTAAGGCCTGGCGTCAGCGAAAACAGAGAGGCATACTGCTGGAGCAAAGTCCTGCAGGCCCTCTGCTGCTCGGTTGTCAAATCTGGAGAGAGATGCACTCCCTCCACTGAGCCATCCTGAGGGTTGCTATGCAGCAAATCAGGAAGGGGCTCATTCTCATCCTCTTCTTGCTCTGAAGCCAGCAAGAGACATGAGACTTCGACTCGCCTGTGGAAAGGCTTGAGCCTATTAAGATGGAAAACCTGAGGGGCTACCCCTGGGACTCCCATGTCAACCAGATAGTTGACCTCGCCCATCTTGAAGATTATCCTGAAGGGTCCGGTCCCTTTATCTGCCAATGCTCGAGGCTTGGTAGGCTCCATTATGAGGACCTCCTGTCCCAGAGTCCAATCCACTTGCGATGCTTTAAGGTCATGCCAGTATTTGTTCAATTCCTGGCTGGCCTTGAGATTCGCTGTTGCTTGACCCATCATCTGTGTCATCCTCCGTCTGAGGCCTAACACAAAGTCCCCCACTTGCTTGGCGGGACCGGGAGGGGTGGCTTCCAAACCTTCTCTGATCAAGGCAAGGGGCCCCCTCACGGGATGTCCAAAGAGTAACTCAAAGGGGCTGAAACCAATGCCTTCTTGAGGTACCTCTCTGTAAGCAAACAGCAGGCATGGCAGGAGGAGATCCCATTTCCTCCTTAGGGGCTCTTCCAAAGCACATAGCATGCCCTTTAGAGTTTTATTAAATCTCTCAACCAGACCATTGGTCTGGAGGTGGTAAGAAGTGGAAAACTTGTAGGTTACCCCGCACTCTTTGCACAAGGTTTTCATGTAACTAGACATGAAGTTGGATCCTCGGTCAGAGACAACCTCCTTGGGGAATACAACACGGGTGAAAATGCCCAGGAGAGCCCGGGCAACCACCTTGGCCGTAACAGTCCGAAGGGGTATAGCCTCAGGGTACCGGGTGGCATGATCTACCAAAACCAGGATGAACCGATGTCCACCTGACGTGGGAGGGTCAAGGGCACAGACGATGTTGATGCCCACCCTCTCAAACGGTGTGCCAACCACTGGCAATGGCTGCAGTGGGGCAATGACACTGCCTCCAGTTTTGCCAGACAACTGACAAGTTGGGCAGGTCCTGCAGTGGGACTCCACTTCTACTCACATCCGAGGCCAGTAGAAATGGGCAGAGAGCCTCTGCTTAGTCTTCTTGGTACCAAGATGACCAGCCAAGGGCACCTCATGCGCCAACTGCAGTAGGAAGGTCCTGTAAACCTGGGGTACCACCAACCTCTTGAGGGCACCGGTTTCAGGCTTAGTGGGCTCACTAACAAGGAGCTCACCTTCCCAATAAATCCGGAAAGTCCTAGGCACTTCTCCTTGTGCCTGGGACAGGGCATGTTTCCTCAGACCCTCGAGAGAGGTACACTCTCTCTGTCCTTTACAGAAGTCGGCCCGGGAGGGTCCCCCTTCAGCTAACAAGCATTGAAGATCGGGATGATCCTCCGGGTTGAGAACCTCTCCCACAGGAGAGTCTTTTGGCTCTTCTCCCACAGGAAGTGAGACGGGGTTTACCACTGGACCCAGCCCGTCCGGAGCATGGATCCCAATGGGTGCTGTAGGAACAGCAGGAAGAGAAGGAGCTCCCTCCACAGAGGTGGCCTTCTTGCTCGTCCTTCGTCGTGCCTTAGGCCGCGCCTTCGGCTCGGGTACCTGACTCACAGCCAGACCCGGTGTCACCTGTGACCTAGTGACCGCAGCAGCAGTCATGGGAAGACCATCCGCGATCAATCCCAACTCGACTAGATCGTTACCTAACAGAATGTTAGCAGGGACATTGTCCTGAACCAGGACAGGAAGCTTTGCTGTCTTGTCTCCAATTACAAGTGTGACTCAGGCTACAGGCGATAATTTGGGAGGCCCACGAGCTAACCTGGTGGTTCTCAGAGGAGCATCTACATAGTCCTCTGGCTTGAGCAGGGTCCTGTCCACCACTGTCATGCTTGCCCCAGTGTCTCTCAAACCAGTAGAAGGCTGGCCATTCAGGAGGACACTTCTCAAAAATCTACGGGTGTTCTGTGGGATAGTCACCAGTACTTCCGCGTACTGGTCCCAGGCCCCAAGGGACACTAAGGAAATCTCTATGGGAGCACCAAAGGTGATCCCTGTAGAGGAGGGGAGGACATGGCCTCCACCTCAGACATGGGGTAAGGGTAGGTCAGGCTGACAGCCTGTACTCCGAGTGCCTTACCTTTACACTTGGAGTCACCCCTTTTGTGATCCAGAGCCCCACAGTCCCAACAAGTGCCGGGAGTGCGGGGTACGGTACTGGAACCACCGGGAGCCTGCTTTGCAGCAGGTGGACCACTACTCTTATTCCCACCCACAGATGACTTATCCCCACTAGATTTTTGGGTCTTAGGAGAGAATGGTTTAGGTTTATTCGACTGTGACTGCTTTTGGGACTCCTCAGCTTTCTGAGAGGCCCCTTTTTCTTTGTCCTTGTCCTTCCCACTAGAGTCCTTAGGGGACACCCGGTGGGAGACCCACTTGTCAGCCAACCTAGCCAGCTTAAAGGGATCCAAAATGTTCTGGTCAGCAACATACTGACGCAGCTCTGGTGAACAGGCTTCAGAAAAATGCTCAAAAGACAACAGGTGGGACAATTCAACAAAAGTTTTCACCTTGTAACCATCAATCCACCCCATCATATTCATGTGCGCAGCACTCACCCAGTCAACCCAAGACACATTCTCTCTTTTCTTAAAATCCCTGAACCTTTTAGGGTATTGGGTAGGCGTCTTGCCAAACTTGGCAATCAAAGCAGATTTCATACACTCATACTGACCCCTTTCTTCCACACTCAGCTTCAGAATACAGTCATATCCAGTTTGAGGCACTCTGCTTAGCAAACACTTAGCCCAATCTCTTTTGTCAACATCATGAATTGCACAAGCCATTTCAAACACTTCAATCCATTGGAGGATTTCAGAACCCTCTGAAAACACACCAACCAAATCCTTCATAAATTTAGTGGCTGGGGACCTGACACTCTCACTGGGTTTCGCTGAAGTCTCCACTCGAGCTTTCTCTAGCTGGATTCTCTGACATTCAGTGTCCTTGTCTTTGAGTTCAAGATCCCTATTCTTGAGTTCCACTTGTTGCGCCAGCTCCTCTTTCTTAAGCTCAGCATCTATTTACAACTTGCGATATTCAAAGGCCAATTTCATCCTTAATAACTCAAGTTCCAGGGAATTGCTTGGGTTCAGAACAGAGGCAGCAGGAATGGTGGCATTCCCAGAAACAGATTCAGTAGAAACCCCAGGGGCATAGTCCTCATTGTTTGCATTCCCCCCCTCATCAAGAGTTTCACCATCGGTCTGGTAGTCCATCAGGGCAGCTATCAGCTCAGCCCTAGACTTATCCACAAAGTCTAACTCCCTGGCTTCACAAGCACTCTGGAGAGCCTCTAAGCTCATCCGAGTCAATTTACCATTCGCAATAGACTCCACTGCTTGTAATGCAGTTATTTTGTACACATCCAAACCTTAATCCAATAAAGTGCGGATATTTTGTAAGTGGCACGGCTATACACTGATTCTTAAAACCATAAGCATCCCACTGCTGCCACCAGTGTAAAGACTGGTAGGGGGTGTCTGTACTTCCGCTCTCTATATGGTAGAGGAGAGGCACAGAAGTCCCCAGCCAAGATTCTCTATAAGGTAGCAATGGACGAGCAATCAAGGCCTAGCTTCTCAGGAGGTGATGCGGGCTGGTTCTTAAGTACAGTGTGGTCCCCGAACCCCCACCAAGGAATGTCCATACACTGCATTACTGAAAACACAGTCTTTATATAATTAATATTCAAAGGTATGTACACGATCACAATAACGCACTTTGTACTCGGAAGTCAATAATGATAAATATATACAATTCTAAAGTGGTACCACTAATGTTATCAAATCTCATTAAAGTGCATCAACTGTACGGTTAAAATGTCACACAGATCAATAACGAGTAACGAGGAAACCAGCAATAGCGATAGGAAGGAACGCAAGATGGTTGAAACAATAGGCAGAATACTGACCCCTACCACTAGGCACAGTTCTGTGTGGAGATCCCCCCACCTGGGCAACCTGTAAATAAAGATATATAGCACAAGCCCAGTCCATATAATGTTCGATAGTCTTACTTCTTCCTATTAAGGTTTTACCTCCCCCCCCCAATGTACCTGGTGGAGTAGAGTTCTCCGACGATGCGCCGACCGATCCTTCTTGAGTGCCTCCCTTTCAGGCGGGAGCTACGGATTGTCAAGAGGTGTCGGGGAACTTGGCGTTCGGTGTCGGGGAATCGACGGCCCTTCTTGAGTGCCCTCCCTATAAGGCGGGAGTCACGGGTCGTCGAACGTCTGACGGTGAACAGGGTGAACTACGGCAGGGAAGTGACACCTTCGTTCCTAGCGGTGCTCGACGACGACAGAGCGTTGGCGTCCTGCAAGGAAGAGGCATGCGGGGCACCTCGGTGACGATAGTTCTGGACCGCAAAGAGATGATGAAGAACTGTGGCCCAGCAAGGGCGTCGAGTCGTCGGCGTCTCTGTGGTCCTTAGGTGGCGGGAAACCCACCGGTGGATGCTCCTCGGTGCGTCGACGGTCAGGCCTTCTCCAGCGGGAGACAAGCGGGTGACGATGCAGACGAGAGCGTCCGATGATCAATTGAAGTTCTTAGGCAAACAGGAGCACGGCAGCTCCGGTCGGCGACGGCGGTCGTCGACAGTGGCGGACAACAGTCCGAGTGCTTCTCCTTGGAGTTCCGCAGCAGTCCCCGTATCGGGTCGGCAGCCTGTCGAAGGTCTGTCTACCAGGGAGCGTTGGCAAAGATCAGCTGTGCACGATGGTCCCTCGTGGCTCGGGAAGAGGGCGCCTTAGCCTTACCAGTCCTTGGAAACACAGCAGCCTTCAGATTGCGAGGGAGAGCCACAGCACTCCTTCTCGTCCAGCGGGGGTTTCAAGGTCAAGTGTCAGTTACTCCAGTTACTCGTCGTAGTGGACTTCAGCTTCTGAACATGATTCCTAGCAGTGAGAGGTCACCAGATATACTGTTGATCACCCATTCATTCCGCTGGGTCACACTCAAGCATCCAATCACGACTATGGGCGTTCATGCAGGCAGGCAGCCAATCAGGCACACAAGGTATTCAGGCCAGTCACTTCTCTCCAGACACTCACAACAAGTTATGTGTATTGGGACAAGTACCGAGCCATTCAACACTCCAAGCTGCGTTCATACCGGTTTCGGACAGGGTTGTCTCAGTCATTGTGTCAACCACCAGATACTAGACACCCACAACACAGAATGCATATTCGTCACACACTCTATTCACCCAGGTCCCACCCACAGGAGGTACCCACAACATACATCACCGGGAAGGCTCCAGCTAGTCTGGCCGGGCCTTCACAACAACACCATATGTGGCATTTCCACCCAACAGCCAGTCAGGGGGAAGGGACAGAGTCAGGGCTTCCCAGGACTTTGGGAAAACAAGGTAATGATTAATAGAAAGCAAGAGGTCACCGGGGCCATCTTGTTTTCCATCAGGAATCAACGGATCCCAATGGCAGGGCCGGGGTATCCCAAAATGGAGAATACTCTGCGCACCTGTCAATTTCAGCATGGAGCTACCAACAGCCCATACCCCGCTCTGCGGGCCATCCACAGGTGCCCAAAAACATACACTAGGGGCACAGGGTTGTACCCCGACCCATGGGTGCCATAAGGGTATCCCACGGGTCCATTCACCAAACCAAAAGAGAGCTGCACCGCCAGGAGTCCCACATGAGCTCCTGCGTGGAAAACACGACAGAACACATGATAAAAAGTAGTAAAGGACAAGGATACGGAGGCCCTGTCCCTCTGATGCATTTCCAGCATCACAGCAGTGACGGCTAATATTTCCTCCTGATCGCCACCCTGCTTGCGACCGCACAAAGACTTTGAGATCCGAAAAGGCAGAGAGCAGTTTGCGCTATACAGAATTGGTGAAATCTGCCTTCTCAGCCCATTCTGCACACCTGAAGATCTGGTGGCCGCCATATGGCCGTTGCTGCGAGTGCCTTTGCTGTGACTGACTGAGGTGACGGGGGACTGGTGATTTTCCGCAGTCCCCTATACTTCGGCGGAAGCTGCTCAGTGGCTCACCATGCCCCTCCCGCTGGATCGACCTCACGGGGTTGGCGCCAAGCCATTTGAGGTGGAAGCACCCGTGCGGCGGACCGCACTGCATGTGCCCCACTGACCTCACTGGGGGCAGCCATTTGGGCTTCCCTTTAGTTGGGACCCACTTTTTGCATTACAATTCTCCTCAAATTAGAGGTCCGCAACCGTAGAGGGCCATGTTGCTGTTCAGAAACAGCTCTGTATTTGAGACATTTTGTTGACAATGTGGAGTGGCTCAATACAGAGGACTTTTGGGAGAGCATATTCCTCAGGCCATGTTTTTGTCGCTATTATTGATTCACTTTCATCATGCAATCTGCCCTTTATAACACTTTAGGTCTGGTGTATGCATCATATTGGATTTGTTTTTATTTAATTTCTGATCCTGTTTGGAATTACAAATATCATGTCTTACACAACCATCTAGTGTTTCTTACTTGATTACCCCTTTTTATGAGTTCCTTGTTGTGCATACAAGACAGAAGTTGGCATGATAAAAGTGAATCAACAATAGCGACAATTAACATCCCGAGTCGCCGGAGACAACCGCTGCTGTGATGATGATGGCACAACGTGTCTATGCATGATGTCATCATGTTCATTGTATAAATATCCCTTTCAAGATAGTGGCAGTCCTGCAAACACACGGAATGCCACCATCCTGAAAGATAGTGACCAGGACTGACATATAACGATTATACAAGGTAAGAAAAAGGGAATATGGGCATGGGTTGAGTTAGATATATTATATGGCCTGTGGTAGTGACCGTGTAGTTATGGTTAAGTTGCTCAACTCATAGCATGAGCACTTTTGGGGAGGTTTATAACTTCGCTCTCCCTGGAAGAATCCTTACCAAACTTTGTGGATATCCGCAGAGGCAAAAATGGCTGGAAAACATGTTTTGGGGCATCTGGTGTTGGGTAGAGGGTCTACAAAGGGTGAGGGAGTGAAAGATGGTTAATATGATGTATTTGTTTAGGTGGAAGAAGACTGTGTTGTGTCCGCGGTACCCACAGACACGGCCGCAGTTCGCGGGTAGGTTCACAGGTGAGCAGGTTATGTGGTGACTTCAGGTGGGCTTCATTAGGGTAGGGCAGTGGAATGTAGATGATATGAGGATGTTTGTATAGGCTCTATTTTGCTGTGGTAATTATGGCCAGCTACTGGAGTCTTGGGTGCATGTCTAAAGAGTCTGCCCACTGGCTGAAAGTAGGGTAATATTATGTGTACAGACATGGACAAGGTGTGTGGAAGGTGGCTTGTTGGACTGCCCCAAGATTCTTGGGTGTATGATAGTCTTTGCAGTGGTAGGTAGCAGTAGCAGTCTATGCAGCTACTACAGTCTTGGGTGCATGGCCAGAGGCCATGCACCCAAGAGTCCAAGAGTCTGCCCACTGATTGAAGTACTGTAATGGTATGTCTAGAAAAGTGCACAGGGTCTCAGGCGGATGGCTTATTGGACCCAAGAGTGTGCTGACTGGTTGTGCGTACTGGAATACTATGTGTACAGAAATGGACAGGGCAAAGTGTATCAAGTGTTTGGCTGCCTGCTGCCTTGGAATGCTGTTGTTTTTACAGTGAATTAGTATCTTCCCAATCTCTCTGTGCAACTGCTTGGAAATACATGCTGGCCCTTTAAGAAACTGGGCAAACTTATAACCCATCTTTGGAACAAGCAATAGAGATAGCGAAGAGCATGGAACTTGGTGATCGCTGCATGAAAGAAAGGTTTGATAGAATCGAAGACAAGGAAGTTAAGATGATTCAGGACAAACCTAAGGAGGAATTGGAAGAATCCTTGGTGGCAATGGTAAGGAAAATGACCACTAATAATTCAAGAGCTAATGCTACGAGAGGGAGAGATACAGGATATGTGAACCAATATCAAAACCGTTGTCAGAAATGTGGCTGGTACAAACACAATGATAATTACAAGGAATGCCCCGCAGCAGCTGTTGAGTGCTACAAATGTGGCTATCTAGGATATTTTGCTAAAGTTTGCAGAAATCTTCGTGGCAGGATGGGGAGGATCAGGAGGTACTCTTCCAACAGAATGATGAGAGGAAATGTAAGAGCTATTGAAGAGAATCAAGGTCATGACGGCATGCTGACCGTTACTCAAAGTAATGCACAAGTACAAATACTCACTGTTTCTTCAACTCAACAAGGTAAAGGACCATGGGTGGACATGCAAATAAATGGCATACCTTTGCCAATCATGGTGGACACTGGATCCCCATACACCATGGTGGATGTCAAAATCTTTGTTGAAGTACTGTCTGGCAAGATGCAGGATATACAATGTACTGGCGTGAGAGCAACGGGATATGGGAAGACCCCCATAGACATTATTGGATGCACATGGATCAAGTTGAAGTTCAAAGAAAGGGAGACATACTGCAGACTCTATATAGCAAAGAATGGCTTGTATGTAGTGGGCTGGGAGGACCAAGCCGTTCTAAGAGTCAGAATCCACCTGGTAGAAGAAATTCCCATCCTGAGTGTACTCAGGGACAATGGTGACATGAAGGCTGTGTTAGCAAAACAATTTCCCAGAGTGTTCACTGAAAAGATTGGACTATTAGAAGGATTTCAACATAGGATAGTCCTCAACAGAGGAGCTGTACCTATCCTTCCTGGTTTCCCTCTGCCCGCCTCCCCTTGTCCCGATTGGTCCGTTTAAAAAAAAAAAAAGGAAACACAGGCCATAGCAAGGGTCTGCTGTAGGCAAACCCCGCCATTTCCAGCGAGGCCAGGTCCAGGTAAGGAGTCGGGATAAGCAAGTGTTGTGAGCACAAGGGTTTCCTCAATTTTTTAAGGGGGCTGTGGTATGTGAGGAGAGATACAGCAGAAAAAAACATACATATACCACTAGCTACCCACCTCTAACACACCGAAAGGTGGCTACTTGTCAGAAATTTACCTCACAGTAGGAATTTCATAGGATTATATCTCCCACCATAGACAAAGAAATGTGTTTAGCATATTTTAATTATTATATCAAACAACATGGTAAACAACATAAAAAAACCTATTTCCAGCGTTCGTTATTTGTAGAAACACAAATGGGCGGAAGAAGCAGACACCAAAACATTTGCAATGTACAATTAGCGTGATGTTAGTAATGCTGTATTTTGATCGCATTTTCAATTATACAACAACATGGTATAATAGCGGCAACATTTGAATATGTTTCTAGGGAGAAGGACAAGTCGTCAGTAAAGTCCAACGCCCCGTCTTCAGGACGCGATAGGTTAAAGAAACACGTTACACTGGCAACATGGCGCCTATGTGTCAGTGTAGTGACCTAAAAAGATAAATGAAAATTGTTTTACTCAAACATGATAAAAACGGTGATGGTGGTGTTTGTGTGCATACAAAACAAGTAGCCAGGTTGCTAACCTTAAAAGTGATTTCTTTTGGTGTGATGGGCAAAGCGATTGCATGAATCAATTTAATTGAGGCGGCAGACCAGTCCGTCTTAAGAATTCAGGCTGTAAATCAATACGTAAATTTATTTAGATTTTTGTTGAAACAAGTAACATATTGAACCAACAATAGTTACATTTTGATATATAAATCAATCACATTTACCACTGTATATGTAAGGCAGGAATTTTTGTTTCAAGTCCTGCAGAAAAAAGTCAGTGGTTTACCGAGTTTCTATGGTATTCCGGATACTACATGTCCCATAATGCATCATGGAATCTAAAAGAAATGCGAAAAGCCTTTCAATTTCACAGGTTTCCCCTGATTTACGTTTCTTTCAAACATTTAAGTGGCAGGGAGTAACACTTACTTGGCCATAATGATCCCCAAGGCTGTCTTGCATTGTTATATATTGGGTTAGATATTTTAAACCGCTCGCGTGTCAGTGAATGGCTCTGTGTGGTAGACAAAGGCACCAGAGAGTACAATTAGACTCTCTGTACGTTTTTGAGCAACAATCAAGTGTGGCATGGATTTCTGTAACGCTCACCTGATTCCCGCAGAGGCGCCGGTCTTGACTGGGTGAATGCCGTATCTTCAAAGGTGATGTGTAACACACGGTTGGCTCTTTGGGCTGGACCTCTGTGCACTGTATGTCTGACTTGAAGAGTAAGATGTCTGCAGATAGAAAATATGGGATTAATGAACTGGGGTTATTGGGTGCCTCTCTCCTCTTCCCTTTCTCTTCTCCTTTAGAACCCCAAAGGTTAACGCCCTCACCTTAGGTAAGTGAACGCCGAGCTCTCCATCTGCCTCGGGGGAGGGTGCCGTAACCAGTTTCTTCACTGGATAAGGGTGCAGGCCTCTTGACCTCAGAGGACTGCTGTCCGTCGTTAACTGCACGAACGGTAAGTTCTGGGCACTTCAAATGTCTTAAAAGTCTTTTGTAATGATATCTCTTGTTTTGCAGGGTTCCGGCGATGGCGGATGGCGGGCTGATGAGAGTTGAGGATCGAACCTGCGTGAGGAATAGAAGCGCCTGGAAGCACGTAAGTAAGCGCTTGTAGCCTGCTTCACGATGCGCACTAACTGTCCCTTTTATCTTGCAGGTACAAGTTCGGAGCTTTAGAGAAGCTGAAGGGTGCTGGAATACCCACTGGATTCGGCGTGGGAAGGAGTAATGGCACGTGAGTAATAAAGTTGCCCAATGTCTTTAAACGCACCTTCTTTTGTCTTTCAGATGCGGGATGCAGCGCCGAAGGCCTCCGGAGCGTGCAAAGAGTAGGTAAGCCTTTGTCTTTCAGATGCCGGAATGCAGCGCGAGGCGTTGGTGACAGCCGATGGACCAGGTAAGAGATGCGCTGCCACTGAAGACCGTAGTGCTAACCTGTTCTTTCTTTGTCTTTACAGGTGCTGCTGAAGACTGGATTGCAGGATGGTAAGCCTTTGTTCCCTTAGGCCCAGGATCAGAAGCAGAAGACACGATGAGCGTTCTGCTGCAGAGAATGCAGAATAACACAAAGCAAGATTCATCCATCGGGTGTGGTTTAAATAGCCTCCTGTAGTGCTTAGGTGTCTCCTTCCACAGCCACGCCTGGGTAAGAAAAGAGTTCCTGCTTTCCAGAAGAGTTCCAGTGTTCTGAACCTAGGGAGTGGCTCCTGCCCCACCCAACAGGAAAAGTAGTCCCAAACAGAAGAGGATCAGGGGTTCAACTGGCAGGTAAGTAAGCAGCATGGTCTGCTGCAGGTAAGTCCACCCAAGCATTATCAGCCCGGCGCTTCCAGCGCTGGGACTGGGCATCTTTATGAGCCTGGTGCCACTGGCGCCAGGACAGGGTCCAAAAGGTCCCAATTGGGACTGGCTGGCACTCGGAACCGGGGTTATGGGTCTGCTTCCAAGGGAGTCGGGCAAGTCCTGATCTTTTGGAAGCAGAGATCATGACAGTACCCCCCCTCAAGGCCCCTCCCAAACCGGGCTTCTCCGGGGGTTTGGGCTTGTTAGGAAATGTTCGATGAAATCTTTTGATTAGACAAGGCGCGTGGACATATTCTGCAGGTTCCCAGGATCTTTCTTGGGGACCGTAGCCTTTCCAGTCAATCAGGTAAAATAGTTTAGATTTGGAGATCTTGGAATCCAGGATGCTTTTGACTTCAAACTCGAGTTCTCCATCAACTAGAATAGGTTTTGGAGATGTAGTTAGTCGGGTTTGAGGTTGCACGGGTTTTAATAGAGAGACGTGGAAGACCGGATGTATCTTCATGTGAGGGGGCAAGTCCAACTTGACCGCTACTGGATTTACTATGGTAGTGATGGAATAGGGACCAAGGTATCTTGGGTTGAATGTGCGTGGTCCTTTTAGAGGTAGATATTTGGTGGATAACCAGACTTGATCTCCTACTTGATATTGGGGGGCTTCCTTCCGATGTTGGTCTGCTCCTTTCTTGTATTGTTCTTTAGCCCTTTGAAGGTGAGAAACGGCTTCCTTAAAGGCTTGGGTGATTGTAGAATGCAGGTGGTCTACTGCTGGTGTTCCAAGATCTTGGAGTGGATCCAACTCCGAGGTTCGAGGGTGACTACCGTATAAAAGAAAAAACGGGGTCTTCCCAGTTCCCGAGTGGACAGAGTTATTGTAGGCATATTCGGCTATCCAAAGGATATCTTTCCAAGTTTTTTCAGTTTGTTGTAGCATGCAGCGCAAATACTGTTCCAGAGTTTTATTGGTCCTCTCGGTTTGTCCGTCGGTTTGAGGGTGGTGGCTGGTCGAAAATCTCACATCAATTTGAGCCGACCGACAGCAACTTCGGCAAAAATGAGAAATAAATTGACTACCTCGATCCGAAATTAGAACTGAAGGAAAACCGTGCAGTCGGACGATGTTTTCGAGAAATTCTCGGGCCAGAGTTGCTGCTGTTGGTAAGCCTTTGAGTGGAATGAAATGCGCCATCTTGGAGAATAGGTCCACGATTACTAGGATCGTATTGTATCCGGAGCATGGAGGTAGATCGGTGATGAAGTCCATAGAAAGCGTATGCCAAGGGCGAGGCGGGATGTCAATAGGGCGTAAGAGGCCGGCTGGTTTTTCCTTTTGACTCTTGTTTTGGGCGCATACTCCACAGGTCATTATAAAGTCTCTGATATCTTTTTTCCAAGACGGCCACCAGAAGTAGCGCTTGATCTTTTCCGAGGTCTTGGTCATATCGGGATGTCCTTCCATTAAAGAATCGTGATAACAAGAGATTACCTTTTTCTGTAAATCTGTGCTGGGCAGGTATAACCGTTCTTGGAAATATAATAGGTTGTCCTTCACCGTAAAGTCCTTTCCCTGCAGATGCCAATTCTGTATGTCTGCTGGAGTTACCAGTAGCCTGGCTTTATCCTTAACTTCCTCTATGGATTGTGTGGCGATTACACCTAGAATTCTTTGTTCGGGAATGATAGGTACAGGTTTAGGATTGATCAAATGTTCTTCCACTCCCATCCGAGAAAGGGCATCAGCTTTACCGTTTTTTGTACCAGGTCGATAGGTAATTATGAAGTCAAAATCGGCAAAGAATAGTGCCCAACGGAGTTGCCTAGAGGATTGAGCTTTTGCGGTTTTCAAATATTGCAGGTTGCGGTGATCTGTAATCACAGTAACGGTGTGTCGGGCCCCCAGAAGATAATGCCGCCAGGCCTTAAAGGCGGACTTGATAGCTAGAAGTTCCTTATCAGTAATAGTGTAATCTATTTCAGGAGGCGAGAATTTGCGGGACCAAAATGCCACGGGATGCAACTGATTGGTTACCGGGTCCTTTTGTGATAGAACTGCCCCCATGGCAAGGCTTGAAGCATCAGTTTCCACGATGTAGAGGAGTTCGGGGCGAGGGTGTTTTAAGATTGGTGCAGAGATAAATTTAGTCTTCAAATCCTGGAAAGCTTGTTCCGCCTCGGTAGACCATTCAAAACGTTTGTTTTTCTTTAACAAGGCAGTGATGGGCTGGACTATTCGAGAGAATTCGGGGATAAACCTGCGGTAAAAGTTAGCGAAGCCTAACATGCTTTGCACACCTTTTACGGAGGATGGTGATGGGCATTTGAGAACTGCATCGACCTTCTTTGAATCCATGCGCACTCCGCTAGGTGATAATATGAATCCCAAGAATTCAACTTCAGTCACGTTGAAAACACATTTTTCCAACTTAGCGAAAAGTTTGTGTTGACGCAATCTCTCGAGGACCATTTTCACGTGTTTCCGATGTTCAGTTTCCGATGAAGAATAAACGAGGATGTCGTCAATGTAAACAACAACACACACATCTATGAGCTCTCTGAGGACATCGTTCATAAAATATTGAAAGGCGGCCGGGGCATTGCAAAGTCCGAAGGGCATGGCCTGATATTCAAATAGCCCATACTTGGTGCGGAAGGCCGTCTTCCATTCATCGCCCTCTTTTACTCGTACCAAGTGGTAGGCTCCTCTAAGATCCAGCTTTGTATATATGCATGCTTTTCTGACTTGGTCCAGGAGTTCAGGGATCAAAGGTAACGGATATCTATTCTTAACGGTGATCTGGTTCAGGGCGCGATAATCTATACAAGTTCTAAGGTCCCCTTCTTTTTTTGGAACGAAGAACAAAGCTGAGGAAGCAGGGGACTTGGAAGGACGAATAAACCCATTCGCTAGGTATTGATCCAGGTTTTGTCGGAGGTGAAGATTCTCAGGCTCGGTGAGGGCATAAATTCTACTACAAGGAGGAGTAGATCCAGGTATCAGGTCTATCTGGCAGTCATAAGACCTATGAGGAGGTAGAGAGTTAGCCTGATCCTTCCGGAAAACATCTTGGAATTCTAGGTATTCAGGAGGTAACTGGGGAGCCTCCGAGGAAATTGCTGCCAGTGCAACACCAGGTCGAGGGTGACAAGTAGAGACACATTCTGGAAACTGAACCGTTCTTGCTCGCCAATCGATCTGAGGATTGTGCTTCTCTAACCAAGGAATTCCTAGAATAATCTGGAACTGAGGGGCCTTGATCACATCGAACACGATCTTCTCATGGTGTCCATCTTGACTTACTAGCGTCACTTCTTGGGTGGTATGCGTTACTGGTCCGGAGGCTATCTCCGTACCATCCACCGTAGTAATGACGTCCTTTACAGCCTTTGGACAAAGAGTCAGATTCATCCTCAAAACCATTTCATGATCCACATAATTGCCGATGGCACCGCTGTCGACGTAAGCTTCAATCGCATGTAATCGATCCGGATGTTCAGGGCTAATGAGGACCATAGGTATCACGAAATGCGAGGTCACTGAACTGGTTTTAACGCTCGGCAAGAGGACCTCTATTCTTGTCGGGCGAGGTTGTTTCCCTGCTCAGAGTTTGTGACCCTGGTAACTGCAGCTCCTACTGCCTTCTTGGCTGGTTTCACCGGACAGTCTCGAAGAAAGTGCCCCGAGTTTCCGCAATAGAGGCATAATTGCAGCTGTTTTCTCCTTTCCCGCTCCTTTTGTGTTAGTGGTCCTTTCAGGCCCCCTATTTGTATGGGTTCCCCGAAGTCTACTCCTTTGGTAGGAGTTGGTGGTTTGGAAAATACTCGAGCATCAAACTTGGAACGATCGGCCTTCCTGTTCTGCAGTCTGTGGTCAATTTGAATGACTAAGTCAATATAGTCCGAACAGTCTTGCGGGGGATTCACTACTTGGGCTAACACATCTTTGAGCTCTCCACGTAGACCTCTATAAAACAGCGTAATCCTTTTGTCCTCAGGCCATCGAGTTTCCACTATCAGTCTGTTGAAAGACGCAATATAAGCCAAAAGGTCTTGATTACCCTGTCGCAATGAAAGGAGCTCATTGTCCAAGGCCTGCCCCTGTGAATGTCTTGCAAACAGTTTTTCCATACTGAGCTGAAAAGCTTGAAAATCATGGAGAACCGGATCATCTTGATTAACTAGAGGGATCGACCAGTCTGCCGCATTGCCACTAAGGTACGAAAGCACGAAAGCTACCTTAGCTTGATCAGTTTGAAAGGCTGCTGGCCGGGATAAGAAGTGCAACCGGCACTGATTAATAAATACTGCAAACCTCTTTGGGTCACCAGAAAATCGCTCGGGCGGAGCCAGAGGTACATTCCCAGGTAGGTTGATCTGCACTGGGTTCGTAGAGGATGTTGAAGGAAGATTTGCCCCTGATGCGGGTAACAGAGTTTGTCCGGCTTGTGACTGTAGCAATTGTCTAGCGAGATCGTCTGTTCGCTCCTTGGAAATAATCAGTTCCCTTCTTAGAGCATTCGTTTCCTGACGGGCTGCATGCACTTCTGCTCTTAGTTCCCCAAGTAACTGGGCTAGCTGGTCGGTATCTGAGGTTTCCATAGCGCCTGGGTGGGAGTTTTGCGGTAGGCTTTGTGTTCTGTAACGCTCACCCGATTCCCGCAGAGGCGCCGGTCTTGACTGGGTGAATGCCGTATCTTCAAAGGTGATGTGTAACACACGGTTGGCTCTTTGGGCTGGACCTCTGTGCACTGTATGTCTGACTTGAAGAGTAAGATGTCTGCAGATAGAAAATATGGGATTAATGAACTGGGGTTATTGGGTGCCTCTCTCCTCTTCCCTTTCTCTTCTCCTGTAGAACCCCAAAGGTTAACGCCCTCACCTTAGGTAAGTGAACGCCGAGCTCTCCATCTGCCTCGGGGCAGGGTGCCGTAACCAGTTTCTTCACTGGATAAGGGTGCAGGCCTCTTGACCTCAGAGGACTGCTGTCCGTCGTTAACTGCACGAACGGTAAGTTCTGGGCACTTCAAATGTCTTAAAAGTCTTTTGTAATGATATCTCTTGTTTTGCAGGGTTCCGGCGATGGCGGATGGCGGGCTGATGAGAGTTGAGGATCGAACCTGCGTGAGGAATAGAAGCGCCTGGAAGCACGTAAGTAAGCGCTTGTAGCCTGCTTCACGATGCGCACTAACTGTCCCTTTTATCTTGCAGGTACAAGTTCGGAGCTTTAGAGAAGCTGAAGGGTGCTGGAATACCCACTGGATTCGGCGTGGGAAGGAGTAATGGCACGTGAGTAATAAAGTTGCCCAATGTCTTTAAACGCACCTTCTTTTGTCTTTCAGATGCGGGATGCAGCGCCCGAAGGCCTCCGGAGCGTGCAAAGAGCTGGTAAGCTTTTGTCTTTCAGATGCCGGAATGCAGTGCGAAGACCTCCGGAGCATGCAAAGAGTAGGTAAGCCTTTGTCTTTCAGATGCCGGAATGCAGCGCGAGGCGTTGGTGACAGCCGATGGACCAGGTAAGAGATGTGCTGCCTCTGAAGACCGTAGTGCTAACCTGTTCTTTCTTTGTCTTTACAGGTGCTGCTGAAGACTGGATTCCAGGATGGTAAGCCTTTGTTCCCTTAGGCCCAGGATCAGAAGCAGAAGACACGATGAGCGTTCTGCTGCAGAGAATGCAGAATAACACAAAGCAAGATTCATCCATCGGGTGTGGTTTAAATAGCCTCCTGTAGTGCTTAGGTGTCTCCTTCCACAGCCACGCCTAGGTAAGAAAAGAGTTCCTGCTTTCCAGAAGAGTTCCAGTGTTCTGAACCTAGGGAGTGGCTCCTGCCCCACCCAACAGGAAAAGTAGTCCCAAACAGAAGAGGATCAGGGGTTCAACTGGCAGGTAAGTAAGCAGCATGGTCTGCTGCAGGTAAGTCCACCCAAGCATTATCAGCCCGGCGCTTCCAGCGCTGGGACTGGGCATCTTTATGAGCCTGGTGCCACTGGCGCCAGGACAGGGTCCAAAAGGTCCCAATTGGGACTGGCTGGCACTCGGAACCGGGGTTATGGGTCTGCTTCCAAGGGAGTCGGGCAAGTCCTGATCTTTTGGAAGCAGAGATCATGACAGTCAGTCCCTGGAGACAACGCAGCTTTCAGATTGATCATCGGACGCTCTCGTCTGCATCGTCGCCCGCTTTATCCCGCTGGAGAAGGCCCGACCGTCGACGCGCCGAGGAGCAATCCGCCGGTGGGTTTCCTGCCACCTAAAAGACCACAGAGACGCCGACGACTCGACGCCCTTGCTGGGCCACAGTTCTTCATCCTCTCTTTGCGGTCCAGAACTTTCGTCACCGAGGTGCCCCGCACGCCTCTTCCTTGCAGGACGCCAACACTCTGCCGTCGACGAGCACCACTAGGAACGAAGCTGCCACTTCACCGCCGTAGTTCAACCTGTTCTCCGTCGGACGTTCGACGACCCGTGACTCCTGCCTTAAAGGGAGGGCACTCAAGAAGGGCCATCGATTCCCTGACGCCGAACGCCGATTTCCTCGACGCCTATCGACGATCCGTGGCTCCTGCTATAAAGGGAGTCACTCAAGAAGGATCCTTTGACGCGTCTTTGAAGAACTCTACTCAACCAGGTACATTGGGGGGGTAAAACCTTAATAGGAGGAAATAAGACTATTGAACAATATATGGACTGGGCTTGTGCTATATATCTTTATCTACAGGTTGCCCAGGTGGGGGGATCTCCACACAGAACTGTGCCCAAGGGTAGGGGTCAGAAATCTGCCTATTGTTTCCACCATCTTACGTTCCTTCCTATCTCTATTGCTGGTTTCCTCGTTATTGATCTGTGTGACATTTTAACTGTACAGTTGATGCACTTTAATGAGATTTGATAACATTGGTGGTACCACTTTAGAATTGTATATATTTATCATTGTTGATTTCCGAGTACAAAGTGCGTTATTGTGATCGTGTACATACCTTTGAATATTAAAGGCATGGTCTAGTAAAAAATGTTATTGTCCCTACGGGTCGGCCATGTTTTTTTAAGCCTAAGTGGCTCGATTTTAGAAAACTTTCCTATGGACCTTACCCGAGTTTTCGTCCATTAAACGCACGCGAAAACAAGCACCAGGGAGTTGCCATTTTCTGATAATCCTATCTTTTCCCCCATCGCCCTGGCTGACCTGCTTTTGCGGCACTAAATCAATTCCCCCGCCCCTGAGCCTGTCATCAGCAGACTCGTACCGCCCATTTCCCAACGCCAAAGCACGTCTCGTGTCAACATTCACTGCGCTTCAGCTAATGACGTGTCGCTGTGGAAATGGCAGGACGCCTCTTTCCTCAATAAGTATAAACAGACCGTTTCACAACGCACAGCAGCAGATTTTCGATTCCATTCCTCTCTCTGTGTTACTTTGAGTATTCTGTGACTCGTTTCAGTGCTCTGGTCGTCTACCTTCGCCGCTTGTAGCCCGTGTGAACACCTATACCATCTCGGTAAATTATTTTACTCTGTTTACCACACAATGGCTACAATAATGCCCTACATGTACGAGCCCGAGTATACCGAGGAGGAACTACTGGAAAGGGAAGCACGTGAAAACGATGGGGATTCGGACAGCAGTTGGCAGGACGAATCAACAGATGAAGAGCCTGGGCTTAGTCGAATGGACGGCGTCTCCACCTGGTGCACATGCAATCGTTGCGAGCTAATGCCAACTGAGGACGAGAACTGCTGCTGCCTGGCCTACATTTCGGAAGGCGAGCCACGACCGCAATGCATCACCGAGCTGCCAGACTGCAGGGCAGCCTGCCTCACACGGGCCGTGTTGAGAATAATGTTGGTGCTTATGCACGAACTTCGCGCAACTGTTCGTCCTCGTAATCCGAGTAACGAGTAAGTATACTCTGCTTGTCATGCCACTCCTATTTCATGTTCTTCTACTATATCCAAAATTACATCTACATATCATTGTAACGCATGTAAGTCGTTCAATAGTGTGCATTGTCTAGATAGCATTTGTCCGTGCAGAATGCCATTAGTTACAAGAATTGTCATTGACAACAAATGTTTATTAAACTTATCTTGGTCATTTAAAAACAGTTTGTTTCATTCCTTTTCACAGGTGGTACAGGCTGGTGGCCTCTCGTTCCTTTACATGGTGGCTCCACGGGAGGCTTGGACACCTCATTCGAAGAGTGATACCCGCCTGTGCCGTTCATGCCATTAGAGAAACGTTCCCGAGTGACAGCGGTCAGTACAGGGGATTTTCTCTCGCTGTGCTGCAACCTGACCTGTATAATCTTTAAAGTCTTGTATTTTTGTGTCATGAAAATAAGATACAAAATAAAACACCACATATATTTTAACAACGTTTGTTTCGATTTTTTAAATGAATCAAGTGTGTCTCCATTCAAGGATGGACGTCAGACATCTGTGCTCCGAATGGGTGAAGGTCTGGTCGCTGTGAAGCGGGGTGGTCACTATCTATCTAAGCTAACATAACATATTCTCGATAATGCATGCACTAAATAACACTTGTTCAAAGTCTTTCAGTAGGTTATGTCTCTATAAAAGTCACACATATATCTATACTAACAATTACCATTGGATTATACAGGTCTTAGGGTATTGACCACTATAATACACCGGTTGAAGTGTGGGTCTGTGCTTACAAGAATCTCCGGTATGTGGTATTTGTTATTGATAAGCAACGATATACTATCATTGATATAAAGGTGATATACTATATATTGATATAAAGGCGGTTCGCGCCAGTGGATGAGCGCTGGCATGGGGGGCTGTCAGGGGCGCGAAAGGCCAAGGTGCCAAACTACATGTACACTTCAAAAGGTGTCCCACGCCAAGGGGCCATCGGTCACATGGCCTCCTCAGACCCCGTGTTTCCAGCCAGGCCTCCCCTTGAAGCAGGCCGCCCCCCTGCAATCCACATAAGTGTGTCTCCATTCAGCGGTCTTCCTGTGCCTTATCTGCACGCCCCAGGACCATCCATCCCACCCCCCTGTATCAAAGGCGGTTCGCGCCGGTGGATGCGCGCTGGCATGGGGGGCTGTGACGGGCGCAAACGGCCAAGGTGCCAAACTACATGTACACTTCAAAAGGTGTCCCACGCCAAGGGGCCATCGGTCACATGGCCTCCTCAGACCCCGTGCCTCCAGCCAGGCCTCCCCTTAAAGCAGGCCGCCCCCCTGCAATCCACATAAGTGTGTCTCCATTCAGCAGTCTTCCTGTGCCTTATCTGCACGCCCCAGGGCCATCCATCCCACCGCCCTGTATCAAAGGCGGTTCGCGCCGGTGGATGCGCGCTGGCATGGGGGGCTGTGACGGGCGCAAACGGCAAAGGTGCCAAACTACATGTACACTTCAAAAGGTGTCCCACGCCAAGGGGCCATTGTTCACATGGTCTCCTCAGACCCCGTGTCTCCAGGCAGGCCTCCCCTGAGGCAGGCCGCCCCCCTGCAATCCACATAAGTGTGTCTCCATTCAGCAGTCTTCCTGTGCCTTATCTGCACGCCCCAGGCCCATCCATCCCATCCCCATGTATCAAAGGCGGTTCGCGCCGGTGGATGCGTGCTGGCATGGGGGCTGTGACGGGCGCAAACGGCCAAGGTGCCAAACTACATGTACACTTCAAAAGGTGTCCCACGCCAAGGGGCCATTGTTCACATGGTTTCCTCAGACCCCGTGTCTCCAGGCAGGCCTCCCCTAAGGCAGGCCGCCCCCCTGCAATCCACATAAGTGTGTCTCCATTCAGCAGTCTTCCTGTGCCTTATCTGCACGCCCCAGGCCCATCCATCCCACCCCCCTGTATCAAAGGTGGTTTGCGCCGGTGGATGCTCGCTGGCATGGGGGGCTGTCAGGGGCGCGAAAGGCCAAGGTGCCAAACTACATGTACACTTCAAAAGGTGTCCCACGCCAAGGGGCCATCGGTCACATGGCCTCCTCAGACCCCGTGTCTCCAGCCAGGCCTCCCCTTGAAGCAGGCCGCCCCCCTGCAATCCACATAAGTGTGTCTCCATTCAGCAGTCTTCCTGTGCCTTATCTGCACGCCCCAGGCCCATCCATCCCACCCCCCTGTATCAAAGGCGGTTCGCGCCGGTGGATGCGCGCTGGCATGGGGGGCTGTCAGGGGCGCGAAAGGCCAAGGTGCGAAACTACATGTACACTTCAAAAGGTGTCCCACACCAAGGGGCCATCGGTCACATGGCCTCCTCAGACCCCGTGTCTCCATGCATGCCTCCCCTTCAAGCAGGCCGCCCCCCTAAGACCACGACATACATACGTCATTCATTCACAAACGCACCCCTGTTTCTAATACTTTATAAACCACTTGATATGTCTCATGAGAACATCCTTGTGCTTTGCAAGTCAACTCCTGAACGTGGTACCTGGGAACCACTGAGATCTATGCTAATCTGCTTGTCGTCGTGCTATCCGTGAACTTCTGTGACCGCTTCGAGCATACCCATCAGTGCGCTACCTGTGGCCATCCACCTATTCTCCCGCAACATACTGCTCTGCTTGCTGAATCCAACTGTTTGTTGGTCAAGGTAAGGCCATGTATCCTGGTCATATTTCGCAGATTTTTAAATTTCTATCTATTTGCGAGTAGAGTACCCAATAGTGCTATGTTCATTGGTCTCATTGCTATTGACTTGAATTTCCATTGCTATGCTATCAATAGATCTATTTATTTTCATCTGTGTCAATTGTCATCGAATTGCATCCTTCGGGGGTCCTGTCTATGATGTAAGCATGTTTCCTTCTCGTGCAATACAGAACATCCAAGGGATGAGTCACATGTTCAGTTTTTAGTCACATCATTTATACATTTCTGCAACTTATGCAAATACTAAGCCGCGCATAATGAAATGGTATAGTTCCTGCGACCAAAACAAACCTTGCATTGATCATTGTATGATTCATTTACTTTTGTATGAAATCTTTATTCTTGAAGATTGTATAATAATGTCGATATTTACTTTTCAGATTTATCAACAATGCCTGCCTGTTCGATTAGCAGTTGCCCTTCGAAGACCCATGCGAAATCTGAAGGCACTACAATGCATGTATTCCCGAAAACTGTTGATCGAATAAGAGAATGGGTCAGACATTGTGGATATCCACTGGATGAGCTGGAAAGTAGAGTCCAACAAGTCTTCCAGGACAAGAGGGGTGATCGATACCGCATCTGCAGCCGGCACTTTTCCTTGGACATGTACACAACATCTTGGGTAACAAAGAAGAATAAACGCGAACGACACGGAAATTGCTCGAAAACGCTATTCCCACTCTATTCGTCCACATTCCGCCACCGGTGAGTCAAGTGTCCGGATTTAGCTTTAGGCCTTGCGGTAGTGTGTAGGTATCCGAACGGATTAATTGATATTGTAGGTGTTCTATCCCTTGTAATAATTTCGATATTGATATGATTGTATAGTTTTTTGAATAATGACATTTACCAATATATTCTTTTTCGATTTCATAACCCACAAACGGAATGTATATATATGGGAACAGGGAACTGTGCTGTATTGAGAATTTTACAAGTATTCTGTCGCCTTACATGGCTATTTTTAATATTGGCATTTCATTATCAATCATTAATTTACCTTTACAACTTCTTGACTATCCCTTGAATCTGAAGCAAGAACATTCTACATCCTTGACGTGGTCGCAGTTATCAACCACTTCTAGCGTGTATCAGGTAATCTTACTAGGCTAATCCGCTACAGACCTGTTTTATGCATGTCAAGTAATATTTTTATTTTATCGTGTAATCATTTTACCGAATGTTTGGTTAGTGCTTTCCAATTGATATAGACCTTAGTTATCGTCCACTGTTGTTTGTTTTCGGTTATAATTAGTGTTATCTATACTAATGCAAGTACTGTCTTTCAGGGAGATGCTGAAGCGTCTGCCACATCATTTCTAGATGTTCTTCAACAGCAGGAGGTATGGATACTGACAGCTCCATCGAGCGTCATCATCAGAGCTGGAATTCTTGTCGTTTGATTGTTCTACACAATGTTTCATTCGTGGTTAGCCGTTGATATGTACCTGTGCTGTCGACCCCAGGTGTGTGTTATGTTTTCACTATTGTAATCCTCACTAATGCAAGTACTATGTTTCAGGCAGTTGATGGAGCGTAAACCCCTGCACTTGATGCAGAGCCTGACATTCAAGTAATTCCAGGGGAAGTGGAAGCGGGACCATGCGTATACGAATCGGCGCAACAGCTTTCGGAAGTGCCCACTACATTTGCAACATCCATAGATATTCTTCAGCAGCACGAGGTATGGATAATGACAGCTCCATCATGCGTGATCATATAACGTGATTCCATTTCCTATACTTTCTTCCCTATTAACTCAAGTGCTGTGTTTCAGGGAGACGACGATGCTTCCACTACAATCACAACATCCAATTTAGATGATGCAGATGTAAATAAATCAGAGAAATAAGTCAATGAAATGTGATCATATTTAGATTTTCCTTGATTCTTTTGGACAATGCATCATTTGCGGTTATCTCTTTATATGTACCTGTGCGTTCGACCCCAAGTGTGTGTTATGTTTCCAATATTGAAAACCATACTAATCCAAGTACTGTGTTTCAGGGAGACGACGGACCTTCCACCACAATCACAACATCTCATTTAGATGATGCAGATGTAAAGGAATCATTGAAATAAGTCGATGAAATGTGATCATATTTCGATTGTCCTTGATTCTTTTGGACAATGCATCATTTGTGGTTATCTCTTTATATGTACCTGTGCCGTCGACCCCAAGTGTGTGTTGTGTTTCCAATATTGAAAAGCATACTAATGCAAGTACTGTGTTTCAGGGAGATGCGGATGCCTCCTCTCCAATACTACCATTCATGGCAGTCCATGCAGAGCCGGAGGAATGGATACTGACAGTTCCATCGAAATAGATCACCACTGGTCGAATACTTGTCCTTTGATTGTTGCACACAATGTTTAAATCGTGTTTGGCCATTGAGATGTACCTGTATGTTCGTCCTCACGTGTGTTTTATGCTAACAATATTTTGATACATAGTAATGAAAGTACTATGTTTCAGGGAGATGATGGAGCCTCATTCCATGCTGTCTATGCGGATACAGAAAATATAGTCGTTGCAGCGCAAGAGGAAGGGAGGACATGCGGAAACGAATCGGAGCTACAGCGTGCAGATGTTGAAGGTCGAGTCAAAAAAGTTGCAAAGAAAAAAAAACAAAAAAGGTTAGTTACAAACAGTTCATAACTTTAAAAAAATGTTTGTGCTGGGGACTATTTTATGTTTTTTTCCAGTCAATTCTACTACACTCCATCTTGTGTTTAAACTGAACATCCCTTTTCCAATCTCTCCTCCAGTTACCCGTGGGTGTCAGAACTATACACAGACAGACAGTGAAGAGAATGAGAGATGTGGCTTGCCAGACCGTGTACACTATGGAGGAACTATTAATTGAGGCGAGGCGTGTTCAGGCTCGAGATGCTCATGTCCAATGGCCAGAACATGAATTAACTGTGTTTGGAGACTACAGCAAAGTTGCATTGGACCATAGCTACAGTGCGACCGCACCACCACAAGAAGATGTTATTAAATGTATTGAAGATAGCTCTGAAGTAGTTGCAGATCAATTTACACAATCTACACCCGCCAAAAATTTGCCACCAAAAAACCTGTCGACATTGTTGTGTTCTCCCATCAATGTTGAAGTAATAGATGTAGAAATGACAGAGAATGAACCAGCCGCAGCATCCATAGACGCATCAGAACTTGATATCAGCGATATTACTTTCCAATGTGTTGAAATCTCCACAACGTCACAGGCCGAAACAACGTTGACGCAGGATGACAGTCTAATGAAAGAGAGCAAATACATTGTATTCAACAGTTGTTTGATGGAAATTATAAGTATGCTGAAATGTGGGCATTCCATTAGAGGGAAAGTATGTGGGAAGCCATTGATTAATGTGACTCGTCAAATAAAAGGCATTAACGTCAAAATGAATGCCGCCTGTAGATTAAATCATAGGTTCTCATGGTCTGCACAACCGATGCTGGGGAAACTGCCAGCAGGCAATCTACTGTGTGCAGCTGCATCACTTTTTAGTGGCTCCAGTTTTAGAAAGTTAGAGGCTTTCTTTCAGTTTGTGGGACTCCATTTCATTTCTAAAGCGCTGTACTAGATATACCAACGTGATTATCTGTTTCTGGCCATTAGTGATGCTTGGAAAATTGAACAATTGTCTCTAGCAAGTACATTCCAAGGCAAACGATTCAGGCTAGCCGGCGATGGACAGTGCGACAGCCCTGGATTTTCTGCCAAGTACTGCACCTACCACTTTCAGGACATGGATAGTAAGAAAATTGTGAGTTCGGTGGTCGTGCAGGTAACACAATGTACATCGTCAGTGGCCATGGAGAAACTAGGATTTATAAAATCAGTGGAATATCTACAATCAAGGGGAATGCACATCGACCTCAAAGCCACGGATAGACACGTTTCAATTGCCAAGACAATGAGAGAGCAGTTCCCACATATTAAACATCAATTTGACATATGGCATCTTGCTAAATCAATCAATAAGAAAATCTCGGCTGCAGGGAAAAAAAAAGGTTTTGAAAGTATTTGGCAGTGGTCACATTCTATCACCAACCATCTTTGGTGGAGCTCAAAAACTTGTGAGGGGTCAGTGGAAATACTACTTGAAAAATGGCGGTCACTGATGCACCACTGTACCAACGTTCACCGCTGGACAGCAAATTAACATTTCCACCAATGTGAACATGGCCCTTTGTCCCCAGAGGCGGCACGGAAGAAGAAGTGGTTGATTCCATCTTCACCGACACACAAAGCCATTGAGAAGATTGTTTTCGACAAACCTCTATCGAGAGATTTGAGAAGACTGACAGAATTCTGTCACACAGGAGATTTGGAGGTGTTCCACAATATGTGCCTAAAGTACAGGCCAAAGCGCTTGCATTTTAGCGTTCGGGGCATGAAACATCGCACTCTACTAGCGGTCTTGGCCCATAACAGCAATGTCGGACGTGAACAATCTAGGACTAGGGATAAAGTAAGGATGCCTCGCTACACCAAGATGTTTTCAAAACGAAGTAAGCAATGGGTGATCAAAGCAGTCTATGATGAAATGCAGTTCGACTTTGTGAAAGGCCTTATTGTTGCTGTGTTAGAGAAGCACAGATATGGAATTTTGGACGTTTCTGTGCAGAGCAGTGATCCATTGCCACCGAACATTGCAACTGTGGCATGCCCACCCGAAGCACAGCAGATTGTGAAGTACAAATCCCGGTTTAAATAATTGCAATACGATTGTCTTTTTGTAAATAAATGTTATTGTACAGTGTACCTGTAAACCTAACCCCTACCTTCACCATCATGGGTGACGAACAAGCTGGGTGTCATCTTTGAATTCTCTCTATTCACCTCACATATGTGTATGTGTATATTTTTCTCATGTCTCATCTCATGTAAATGTAAATGCTGCGCACTGTTAACGGAGGGGAGGCTTGCGTATTGCAAATAATAAAACAAACAAACAAACAATAAATCTCATTTTTAACTCAACTCCTGTGGTACTTTATACTTTCCCTGACCTTCCGCAAAAAATTAAATGTCTCAATTTGGGCTGCAAAGCTCGCAGACAACGGGGACAAAATTGGGGCACTTAGAAAGCGCCAGCCAAGCAGGCCGTGGCATTTGGGAGAGAAGCCAGTTCGCATTTGCACATTGAGGCGCACTACATAGACGTATTCTAAACTTCAAGTTCTCACAGATGCCTATACTACGTGATGTTGCAAATAAAGAATGCGAAGGACAGCGCCCAGATGAGGCCCACAAGTCGCACTGGAAGCATAAGGGTCTATTGTTTTTTGACCTTGAGACAGGGACCATGCCGAAAGAACTACATTTGAAGGGAGTGCGCAATAACGTAAGAGACGATAAGGCAGAAAATTCAGAAACTAGACCGAGTTTCATTTTAGTTCAGTATACGAAAAATCGTTGTCAAGAGCACGGTCCGTTTTACAGACTGCATTACGAAGAGACACAATGAAAATTTCATATATAATGTAAGTAAATCTTTACACGCTTTTATACCGGAATAAAGATTTAATGAATGGATGCATGATTAAATGAATGAATGAAGAGCTAGGAAAAGCAAGTAAAACGTGTTCGTAGTGGGCACATGGGCATGCAGGTCCACTGGTCTCACCGATCTCGGTCCTTGGCCCAGCCACTTTTCCCTGCACTGCCTACCTGCACTACGGGACTGTCTCTGTATCCTTCAGCCCCTTCTCCCGGCATTTACCTTGCACTTGCCACCAGCTGGCCCTATTATTTAATTTGTATTCAACTAACCATGTACAGCCCTTCCCCATGTGCGATCAGAAAGACACCTGGCCTAGTAGGATCGTTGTCTGTCTGCCCTTGTTCCCCACCTTCCTCGTCACGCCTAGAAACACTTGAGTATAGGCGCGTTACAAATGCCATATCACATATCATATCATTCCTCACACATGTAGACTAACTGTTGTTTATCATTGTGTGTTTGCCTCGATTTATCTTGTTACTTTTTGCATTGATTTTAGAGACGAACATACTCCATTGAACTATCCTTGCAAGCAAATAGTTTCTGATCGGCCGTAATAAATAAAATGAGTAATATTAATGAAGTTCGGCTAGCGAGACTAATTATCATTTTTTTGTTTTCATAACAGGTATTTGATCCCATTCTGCCACTGCCATCTGTTTGAGACACCGGTGGATGGATTCTTCAGCAGACACCTGCAGCTTTGTGTCAACAAATGGAGCACGATCACCATATTATGGGACGATCGCCAAGGGCCCACATGCCCTTACGCTGTACTAGTGGCTAGAAGAAACATATCAACCTTTAGGCTGGACTAGTGCCTAGCTGATGGAACAGCCTTGCGATTCACCGTGCTTCCAAAGTGATTCTTTTTACGAAAATGAACACCCTGTGTACCATAAAGGAACAGCGCGTGACTCAAGATGAAACGGAACAGTTATTGCGGATACAGATAAAAGAAAATAAATGGCTTTCGGAGTTCATATGGCAATTGCTGAATATTCTCTAAACATTGAATGTCAAATAAATGTACTTTACCAAATGGACCGTGTTGCTGTTTCATTTTAAAGTACAGTTTCATATTCCGAATTGTGGCGCGCTGTGTTGTGAGTTGATCTGTGTTGGTTTCCGGGTTCTGTGTGGAGTCGCGCAGAAGACGACTGGGCGCGTTTGCCTACGCAGCACAGTAACGCCAGCACAGTAACGTCACGGAGAGAGGCGGGGAATATGAATGTTTTGATAATGCCAGGCTCAGGGGCGGGGGAATTGATTTAGTGCCGCAAAAGCAGGTCAGCCAGGGCGATGGGGGAAAAGATGGGATTATCAGAAAATGGCAGCTCCCTGGTGCTTGTCTTTCCGTGCGTTTAATGGACGAAAACTCGGGTAAGGTCCATAGGAAAGTTTTCTAAAATCGAGCCACTTAGGCTTAAAAAAACATGGCCGACCCGTAGGGACAATAAAAAAATTTACTAGACCATGCCTTTAATTATATAAAGACTGTGTTTTCAGTAATACAGTGTGTGGACATTCCTTTGTGGGAGTTCGGGGACTACACTGTACTTAAGAACCAGCCTGCATCACCTCCCGAGAAGCTAGGCCTTGATTGCTCGTCCATTGCTACCAATTGAGAATCTTGGCTGGGGTCCTCTGTGTCTCTCCTCTACCATATAGAAAGAGGAAGTACAGGCACCCCCCACCAGTACCTTCACAGTTCCTAACAGTGTTCTTGTTCTTGCAGGAGCTGAGCGCAGAAGAAAGATGCAGGCCTATTGGAGACCGATCCGAACACGGTGAGTGTCACGCTGCAGGTGCAGAAAACACAAAGCATGTTTCTCAGCCTGGGCATGGCTTAAATAGCCTCTGGGTAACCCAGGTGTCTCTGGACTGAACCACACCCAAAAGACTAGACTGCACATGCAGTTCTGGGAACCAAAACATATGTGGGGGCATCCATCTTGTCCCCATCAGTCCAATCCCCAATGTTATCCTATGGGTGTGAGTGAGTCTGGTGCCACAAGCGCCAAGTCTGACTCCAAGTGGGTCTTTGGAGGGATGGAGAGGCCCTTGAGGGCCATGTAGGTGATCGTGGCCTGGCTCCAGCCTGACATCTTGGAGGGCTGGGGACATGAGGGGCAGGAATCATGACACCCAGCCCCCATCACCTGTGCCTCCACCCTGCAGGCAGCCCCCTCTACATGGGACACCCTCACCCCAGCCCCATCACCCATGCCTCCACCCTGCAGGCAGCCTCCTGCACATGGGACACCCGAGACCCCATCACCCATGCTCCCACCCTGCAGGCAGCACCCTCCACATGGGACACCCCCACCCCATCACCCGTGCCCCTACCCTGCAGGCAGCCCCCCTCCACATGGAATACCCCAGACCCATCACCCGTGCCCCCACCCTGCAGGCAGCCCCTTCACATGGGACACCCCCACCCCAGCACCTGTGCCCCCACCCTGCAGGCACCCCCCTCCATCTGGGACACCCCCACCCTAGCCCCATTACCCGTGCCCCCACACTGCAGGCAGCCCTCTCCACATTGGACTCCCCACCCCAGACCCCATCACCCATGCCCCCACCCTGCAGGCAACCCCTCTACATGGGTTATGCCAGACCCCGTCACCCGTGCCCCCACCTTGTAGGCAGCCCCCTCACCATGGGACACCCCAGCCCCTATGACCCGTGCCCCCAACCTGCAGGCAGCCCCCTCCACATGCGACACCCCCACCCCAGCCGCCATCACCCATGCCCCCACCCTGCAGGCAGCCCCCTCCACATGGGACTCCTCCACCCTAGCCCCAATCACCCATACCCCCACCCTGAAGACAGCCCCCTCCACATGGAAGACCCCCACCCCAGACCCCATCACCCATGCCCCCACCCTGCAGGCAGCCCCCTCCACATGTGACACCCCCACCCCAGCCCCCATCACCCATGCCCCCACCCTGCAGGCAGCCCCCTCCACATGGGACAACCCAGACCCCATCACCTGCGCCCCCACCCTGCTGGCAGCCCCCTCCACATGGGATACACCAGCCCCCATCACCTGTGTCCACCCTGGAGGCAGCCCCCTCCACATGGGACATCCCACCCCATTCCCATCACCCGTGCCCCCACCCTGCAGGCATACCCCTCCACATGAGATACCCCAGCCCCCATCACCTGTGCCTCCGCCCTGCAGGCAGCCCCCTCCACATGGGACACCCCAGCCCCAGCCACCATCACCCATGCCCCCACCCTGCAGGCAGCCCCCTCCACATGGGACACCCCCACCCCATCACTCATGCCCCCACCCTGCAGGCAGCCCCCTCCACATGGGACACCCCAGCCCCCATCACCCGTGCCCCCGCCCTGCAGGCAGCCCCCTCTGCATGGGACACCTGAGACGCCATCACCCATACCCCCACCCTGCAGGCAGCCCCCTCCACATGGGACACCTATACCTCATCACCTGTGCCCCCACCCTGCAGGCAGTCCCCTCCACATGGGACACCCCCACCCTTGCCCCATCACCCGTGCCCCCACCCTGCAGGCAGTCCCATCCACATGGGACAGCCCAGCCCCCTTCAGCCGTGCCCCCACCCTGCCGGTGTAACGTCACTTTTTGCTATGTGTCAGAAAATCCTATCCTGCTGACTGAGCATGCGCACGCATGCTCAGTCATTACTTAACAGATAGGATTTTTTGACACCATGAATGTGGTGTGCCTGTCTTTTTGGGGACCCAGGGGTGCAGTTTATTTAACTTTATGTGAGCTAGGCTGACTGAAATAAAAGAACAAAGAGAATACGTTTCACAAGCGACTTCAAAAGGGACGGAAAGAGCACGAACCCAGCGGACGGAAAGAACAAGCACCCAGCAGACACTATGCATTTTTATTCTATAAACTCCCAGGATTGCAATAATCACTAAATGCGGTGCCATTGTAACCCTCCTCCCCCACACTGAATGTTTTCAAGGTTGCACGTTATTGTACATTTCCTTTCACAGAACACATTGCCTGGGTCTGCCTCCTGCTGCACTGGCTAATGTGCACGCTGGTGGGAGTGGACTGGGAACTTTAGTTTAGAGAGAGCTGACACGGGATAGAGGGAGGGGGCTCAGGCGGGTAAAGACACGCGAGGGGGGCTTTAGACATAGCTCTCAACTCTCCCGCTTGGCGGGTGTCACCCGCCTTGTAAACAGCCGACTCACCGGCCAAGCCTCCAGCACGCCCATTCATTTCAATGGGCGTCTCACCCGCCAAAACTAAAATCGGGTGTTTTCACCCGCCTTCGCGACCCAAATGGTTGAGGGCTATGGCTTTAGATGTGATCACACCCTGTCTCGAGTAATTGGAGTCAGCCATCTGCATATAGAAAGAGCGACTCGTCCACTGCCTGAAGTCCACATAGGTGAAGTAATCAAATAATCCACTTCAATATGTTCACAACAATATTGTGTCATGCTTCTTGAGAGAGCCATTGCAGGGGTGTGTGGCAATAGAAAGGGACACAAGAAATAGAGCGCACAGTATTTTAATTTACAACAAAATATGCATTCATAATGGGACCTTAAAGAAGTGCTCGATATTTATGCAGCAAAGATGTTCTAGGTTTGCTCAAACGTGACATGGACAGTGGCAGAGATTGAGTGACAGTGGGACAAAGGGAGCTGTTAGAGGTGTCATCTTGCAGGGGGTGGAGGAAAGAGGTGGTAGCTGGCAGGGGGTTAGAGGTGGTAGTGGGCAGATGGTGGGAGGAAAGAGGTGGTTGCTGGCAGGGGGTTAGAGGTGGTAGTGGGCAGATGATGGGAGAAGAGAGGTGGTAGTGGGCAGAGGGTGGAGGAGAGAGGTGGCATCTTGCAGGGGGTGGAGGAGAGAGGTGGTAGCTGGCAGGGGGTTTAGAGGTGGTAGTGGGCAGATGGTGGGAGGAGAGAGGGGGTATGGTGGCAGGAGAGAGGTGGCAGTGGGCAGGGGGTGGAGGAGAAAGGTGGTAGTTGGGAGGAGAGGTGGAGTAGAGAAGTGGTAGCTGGCGAGAGCTTTGACCGCTTTGGCGCGGCGGCCAGTTCGGTGTGCCCATTTTTTCTTATTTCTTTTTTTTGGTGCACCCATTTTCTCTTATTTTTTTTTTTTTTATCAGACTGTTCCATCATGACAGTTAAATATGTCATTTTGCTGCCCCAGGAACAAGGGCAGTTTGGTCTTGTAGTTAAGTTCCAAGCCTCACAATCTTGCAGGCCATGGTCGTGGCTGAGCTAAACCTTTCTTTATTTTCTCTGCAAAATAAAAATAATGGGATATTTTAAAACTACAATAAAATAAAAAGCTTTAGCTCAGCCACGAACCATGGCCTGCAAGATTGTGAGGCTTGGAACTTAACCACAAGACCTAAGTGCCCTTGTGCATGGGGCAGCAAAATGACATATTTAACCATCATGATGCAACAGTCTGATAAAATAAATGTATATAATAGAGAAATATAAGCAGAAATGGTACACCCTCTTTTGGCGTCGCTGTTTACATCAACCCAAAGCCACAATTCTTTTAAAATGCAGCACGATAACATTTCCTGCCAACGTGCTGCATTTGAAAATAATTATTCTTTGGAATTTGGCGTGAGGGAATTTAGACGTGGCTGCAATGTCAGCCACGTCCAAACGTCCCTCACGCCAAATCGGCAGCGCCAGAAAGGCTCCAGCGCCAAAATGGGCGCACTGAACTGGCTGCGCCGAACCGGCCAGCAGCGAAACGGCCGCACCAAAAGGGGGTGTACCGCTGACAGGCTGCTAGCTTTCCCAAAGGACCCTCGCCCCTGTACAGCCCGAAGGGACATGTGGCATTCAAAGGACGCTGAACAAGTGATGTTACACCGTTAAACTTTAATGCCTGTCTCTAGGTGGTAACTGGTTGCCGAGCAGCTGACTGTATGATATAATATTAGTAAAGTGAATCTTTGCTGCTTTAAAATAAATGTCACATATATTTATTATTACAAATGCTACACCCTCCAATGAGGACGTCGAAACCAGGTCAGCAAACAGTCAAGGGGAGGTTTCAGGTAACTCACTTCTGTAATCTGCACAGGGTATGCATGACTCCAGCAGAACTACACACAGTTAATCATTCCCTATCTCATGAACGTCTGCGTTGTGGTGAGGGCCAGGCAGAGTTTTGGTATACGTTGTGTTAAAGTTCGACTATAATCATATAATGGGATGGGGTAATGGCCCGAATTAATGAGTTACTATGGAGTAATTATACTCGCACACCGTCTATGTGCTTGTGGGTAATGCTCGCGGGAGGGAAGAGAAACAAAACTCAGAAAAGGACAGTGCAATTTATGCTGATATTGGCTGAAAGACAGGTAGCCATATCCTGGAAATCCTCAAAAAGCCTGCAGGTACAGCAATGGATAAAGGACAAACAACGATGGGGGTTGGTGGAAAGGAAATCTTGCGAAAGAATATTAATCTGGAAGAGGAGGAAGGGGTGGAACTAGCTAGGGCTCATATATTAAACAAATTAACCTCATCCTTAGATTTGAATGCCTCCATAATGCAGTCAGGAATTGGCCAAGTAGGGACGAAAGGTTGGGGAGCCATGAATCGAAGAGGAGCCTAACAATGGCTCGGCATGGAAGGAGGAAAGAGGGAAGGAGACAGGTATTTGGTGAGAGTTCGATAAAGTGGAAGGCTGGATGTGGCCAAGTGATAGTGGTAGTTTTAAGCATCTGTGGGCGATGGGCTGAGAAATGGTTAATATGGAATTACAGCTGATGAACTTGTGAACACAAACCTTTGTGAAGTATGGAATGTTAGGATTTGAAAAAAAAATGAAAAATTAATAAAACAAAAAAACCAAAGGCTCATGGATTATCACTTGACACACAACCACACTCAGTGGGAGGCTGGGTGCCCCAAAGGGTGAGCGGCCACTTGGCGCTCACATAAGTTGCAGAAAAGGCCCACTGCACTCACCACACTGAGATGGGTCACATCTCAGACCTTCAATTCTGGTTTTAGGTAACCAGTCCGGGGTCTGGCGTTCACAAAAGCCCCCACACTCAGATTGATGAAGTAAACGTTCATGACTGCGTTTGGAGGCAGTTGGATGGGGTGGGGGTCTTATCATTGTGCAACAGGTGAGGCATGGAGTGGCTGTCATTATAACAGTCTTTATGAATGATGGAATAGTTGAATGACAGCATGTTGAGGAAGTGACAGTAATGTAATGTATCTAATAGCATTTATAAAGCCCAGCACTACACCCAGAAGGCATCTAGGTGCCAAGAAACAGCCTGTAGGAGAGTCCACTCCAGAAATCCTAATAGCAAGAAACTACAAAAGTTAAGTCTCAAGAGCTTTCCAAAATGCTAAATGATCATGAATGCTTCTTAAATGATTTGTGGAAAAAGCACGACCACTGACCCGGATCTTTAGAAGCAAGGGACCAACAGAAGTTTTTGAGACTCCGAACGGAGCTGCCTTGAGTGAGTGTATGGAATGAGTATCATCTGCAGATACTCAGCGCCCAACTGATAGAAGGCCTGATGAGAAATGCAGAGAGTCTTAAACTCGATACCACTATGCACAGGAAGCCAATGTAATTGATGAAGATCTTGGGAGAGGGACATTCCACCAACTCCAAGAGCCAGCGGTTCCATGTAGTAATGTCCCTGCAAAAATGTTTCCTGACAAAAAAGTCGCTGTTTTTTGCAGAGACATTATTACATTGCACATGAGGGGACACTCCTGCAACCCGCAATTTCTTTTTTTTTTTTTAAACAAGGGGAGCAGTGGACATCCCTGCAACCTGTCCGGATAAATAATGTCACCATATATAATGTCGCCAATGGCTTATCCCGGCGACATTATGCATGGGGACATTACTACCTGATACCGAGCCAGCTGGGCTGCAGCATTCTGAAGGAGCTCTTTGAACCAAGAAAGCTGGCTGGCCAACATTCAGTAATCAATAGACCCAAGAATTGAAGCTGCAGCAACTTTTGCTCGAGACTCGGAGGGTAAAAATGGCAGCGTCTTCCTCAAAATGTTAAGCTTTAAAAACCCAGCGCTGCATACTGATGCAATCTGCAGCTCCCTGGAGCATGAGGACTAAACATTAACACCAAGACTTTTGATAGAATTGACAGGGGCTGGACATGGGCCAAATGAATCTGGCTAAAAGTCAGTGGTACAGGCTGCCTGCGATTCAGTAGCACCTGTTACCATAATCGCGGTCTTTGCAATGTTCAACTTCAACCATTTATTGGCCATCCAGTCCCCCACTGCTGTAAGACAATTCCTCAATTGGGATGGGGGATCACTTTCTAGAAAATCAAGCCTTAAGAGTACTTGTGTATCATCGGCATAGTTATTGAACCATACCTTATTATGTAGTTATCTTAAGTCAGGAATATCTCGGCTTAATAAACCATCATACTTCAGGCCAGTGACCAGGCTCGGGATGAAGGCCTGTCTAATAAGAAAAAAAAAGACTTGAAAGGGAGGCAACACATGCTGAGATATATACCCTGGATAATCAGATGAATGGGAACAGTGAAGGAGGAAAGGAGGTGACAAGACGCACATTTTGTGTGTGTAAAAAATGAAGGAATACAGCATCAAAGCTAAAGAGTGCTGTAGAAAGCCACCTCAGGATCAATAACATCAGAAACTGCTCATCCCTTAACAGGTTTCCTCATTACATTTGAGTGTTGTTTAATTCAATGTTCCCAGCAGACCATGGTTAAGTATGCATATGTCACTTTATTTGTAACTCTCCGCCCTCGACCCCATCTACCGCCTGTAGATCCTTACTGTGCAGGCAGGCTGAGCTCGTGTAAGCTTAGGTACCACACAGCCACTGAGTACATGTGAGACATTGATCCCGTAATCCCAGATCCACTAGGGCAGGAGTGTCATTTACCCAGTGGGTATACTGCATGTATTTTATGAGGGTGACCAAAAACGGACAAAAAAGGATTGAGTCCTGTGTGCTTTTAAGCCGCAGGCCTTTAAATCACTTGGCGTGAGATGGCTTCTGGGTCCTGTCCTGCTAGGCTGAGACTCAGTGAAGTGTTAGCATCCGTCTTGTAAAATTAGCATGTGCTGATCACTTCAAAGTAGAAAGGACTCCACATGATTGGACCACTTGAGCCTTAATTGCAGGGTGGAGGGGGAAGGAGAGGGGTGGACAGGCAAAGATGTCTGGCAGGTGCAGAAGAAGTAGGGGCAAGGTGGGGATCCAAAAGCAGAATGTCGAGGAAAGACAGCTCCGGAGGAAAGGCGACTGTTGCAGAAATGTTATAGGTTTAGAATTGCCAGTTAATCCTGTGGCTTGTTTTCCATTTCTTACTGCAAAACATGCTTTAAAATGGTTTGTTTCAACCTGGACATGGGCAGGGCTCCCTCTCTTTGCTCACTGTCGGAATTTCTGCCTCCGTAGCGAAAATCATAAGTTGGCACCCAAGCATGTAATAATAATAATAATAATAATTAGGCTTTTATATAGCGCTACAAACCCTCAGGTATCTGAGCGCTGCTTATTATTACCCACTGTGTGTGGTGCTCATTTATCGACCTCGGAAGGATGAAAGGCTGAGATTGGCCCCGCCGGGATTCGAACCTGCGTTAGCAGGCTCTGCACGGATGTCAAAGCGAGCGCTCTACTCGCTGTGCCACTTGACCGGCTGTAAGGTCAAGCTTTTCCAATTACCCGTACAGTAAGGCTAGTTTTTTATGTCTGGTTTCGTAAGGTTTGATACTTTGGTTTGGCAGTTATGAGGAGTGCTCTGCATTTTAGATGAGAACAGGTTTTACGTGTCATTGCCATAAAGACTCTCTCCTAGCCGATTTGTGGATGGGTAGCGCTGCGTGGGCTTGCTGGGTGAACAATATCTCTGTGCAAATGTGTTTGGAGCCTGCTGTGTTTCCCCGTCTCTCCAAGGGGGACCTCCTTGAGCTGATGAGAGCCACTCCAGACACCTATATAACTGGATTGGCCCCTGCTGCCAGAACACCTACACGTATCCAGGATAATGTGGCGAGTCAGAAGAAGGAGTCAGACATACTCTGGACAGGTTGACTTTCTCTTGATGAAATTATAAAGAAAAGGCCTGTCTGTTGTCACAAAGTGTCAAGTAAATGTCCTCAGTCCTATACGTAACTCTATCTGACCCTTCCACTAACACAAACAACTAAAGTCGGCCAAAATAATGTCTCTCATCTCCTGGTCGTTTCCCTTTTTGCCTTCTTGGCAGTGGCTTTCTCTCAGGGTTTTTATTTTAGCTCCTTATATCGTCAATAAACAAAATCTCTCTGTTTCTGAAATATATTGCTTATGCTGATTTTCTTTGACACTCTCTTGGAGTTTCCTTCATGAGTTCTTGTAGCTAATCCTAGCTGTTCATTGGTCTTTTACTCTCTTTAGTGTTATGCTTATAATGATTCTCCTGAACATACTAGGCCTCATTACTTGGAACGCAGTAGGGGATTACCAGCACCGGCAAGGGCAGCGGTGCCGGTAATCCCCTACCGCCTTACTACGAGTTCCCTTTGCGGGACCCGACCTCAAAGGCTGGTTTTACCAGCCGTTAAGGAACGGGCCCGCAAAGGGACCTTGGAGGCAATTACGGTACTGCAATTTGCGGTACTTTAATTGCCACCTTCCTCATTCTCATTGAGCCCTATGGGGGCTCAAATGGGAATGGGGAAGTGCCATGGTGAATGGGAAATTACCGCCCCCACTCACCTTGGAATGTGGCGGTAATTCCGCCATTCACCATGGATAATAGCGCCATGGTTACCGCCTACCGTGTAATGAGGCCCACTGTCTCACATTCTTTACTTTACTTTCAGGTTTCTCACACCCTGAGATCCAACCTTTCTTAAGGTTTTATTTGTGTTAGGAATCCCCCCTCCTGGGTTTCTCTATTGGTTTCTTTCTCTTGTTATTTAATTCACTTGGCAGTTTCAAATCACAATTCCTTTGACCCTTGGATATGGAGGGTCTGAGCTGCTATTCCCCTCTTTTCAGGGTATTCGTTTCCACCTTTCCTTCATTTCCCACTCACCCTTGTTTGCCAAGGTCTTCATTTGTTCCTCATATATTGACTTATTCAGGTTTACTATTCGAATGTAGCCCTCAGGCCTTTCACTCGTTCCACTCCTTACAATAGGTTGCCCCGGCATCTCCCGCTTCTCTTATTTTCCCCTGTACCATTGTTTGTCCCGGGTGACATTGCGTGGCTTTGCACTTGCTGGGGTAACCTGCCTCGTGTTTTCGGTCTCGGGTTTCTCCAACATTCTGGTCCTTGGTTCTCTGTCGGCTACTGTAGTCGAGGGATGCTGGCCAGTGGGAGGTGTCGGCACTCCCTGCTGTAGGGGTTTCGGCTTTGTTAGGCGGGTGTCTGGCACACCGCAGGATGGTCCTGGTCACACCTCCACGTCGGACAGGTTTTCTCTCCCCATCTTCACAAAGGCTTCCCCGTTGTCTACTTCGCCGTGCCTCCGGTGTCTTGAGCTGGCGTTCTTCAGTTTGTCGAACAGTCGCAGGTTCCACGGTTTCCTCCTAGTCTGCCTCTCCAAGGTGTGATTATGCTAGGGGGGTTCCCCTGTGCACCATAATCTCTCTCCTCTTGTGATCCACTCATCCCAATTATATACAGATCTCTTCTTAAAGAGATATTCTTTATGGAAGGCAGTCACATATATGCATATAAGGTGGGTGGTCTAGAGAGTTCTTTGTGGAAATGAGAGTAATTGTCCCCTAAGAGGAAGTCACTCACAGTTTGGTTCAACTTGCCCAGACCCCCAGGGAGAGTCTTGCGGAGTGGACTCACCTCCCTAGCCTCAAAGGGGGTGGGTCCAACCTGGAGAGAAGGGATGAATACCTTTGATTCGTCACAATAACAAAGGGGTTGAAACCCTAGATCGGTAGGCACTGCCTCAATGGCTGCCTGTCTCCCAGTGGGTGGTACAAACAGCCGTCAATCAGAATCCCATATGGGACTACCAGCCCCTCTTCAACATCCCTAAAAATGCGATTCCGGGATATGGTGCACTTTTTGGGCGGGGTGCCAGGCCTATTTCTTGTCCCATTCCGACCCTGCTTGTGGTGTGCTTTGTCTCACCTGTATGTTTGTATGAATGAGTTCCCATCCGAGATGTGTCCTGGTGGGTGTGTTGAAAAAGGAGAGATGTGTTATGTAGAGTCTGGAAGAATGTATATGGTCCGAGTGTGTTCTCTGGTGTGCATGTGTACAAAAGAGGGGAGGTGTGTTATATAGTGCTTGCAAGAAGGTATGGAACGCCTGTGGTCAATAAGAATGCTGTGAGAGGGATTAGAATGTTTGGGTATGAGTGACGCTCCAGCCCAGGCAGTTGGAGAGAGGTGGGCCTGGGTGGTGGGAGCCAGTGCGTTTCTGCCACGTTCCTATGAAACTACTTGATACAACTTGATGGAACATAAGAGCAACTTACCAGAAGTGTCACAGAGCATCCTTTATGGGAACACAAGCAATCATAGGCATGCTGTGTGGTCTAGCAGTTTGGATAAGACTGCTCACATTGGTGGCCGGACCACAACTGAAAGGACAGCAGCCCCCGAAGAAGCAGCTCCAGACCATGTTGGCCCGTGTTAGCCTGTGGTGCCTGCAGCCGTCCACCAGCAGCGACCAACAAGGTAGGAGACCAGCACCTGCTGCTCCCCAGTAAAATGTCCAAGCCCATCGAAATTCAATTTAAGCCCACCTGTTGTGTCCTATCACACTTAGATTCAGCCCACAGCCAAACAGCTCCTAGTGTTTCAGATTTCTGCCTGCCTCTTGAGTTACCGTTACTATCACTATTGCATTTACTGTTGTTCCCCCGTGTTAGGCCCTTTCTCCCTCTATCCAGGCATCCCAAACCTAGGTGCTGCTATTGCATTCACTGTTATTGCATCTACTGTTGTTCCCTCATGTTAGGACCTTTCTCCCTCTATCCAGATGTCCCAAACCTAAGTGCTGCTATTGCACTATAGCTCAGTACATTTCCTGCCATCTTATTAATAGGTGCCTCGGCCCAGACTCGACTCCTTCGGTCCTAGCCCTCTGGATGTGCAGCTGCTCTCTGACCCACACATCACTCAGCTGCTGATGTGCTCCATCCCACAATCATGACCGACCTCCCCTCCCTGATGGAGAAACCTAGGTGTCTAGACAACAAAGACCGCCGCTGCACCCCCTCAACCCTGCCCCTTCTGCACCCCGAACTAGCACACGCTTTCAGGAACCCCCCCTTCATCCCACATCGACTTGCCAACTCAGATCATTGTACTCGATCGGCGATACTCTGTCCCCCCTCTGACCTCCTAATCACCATCCCACAACCAAATCTGAAATCAGAGGAGCACTCTGGTGCACCAAACACTGCGCACCTCATCCCACTCATTTCAGCCCAACCAGCCCACTCGCCGGCCTTCTTCCCCCAGGCATCTACAGAGAACAATCCCCTTCTCCCCTCCCATTACACCCCATGCAATTTCCACCTCACAAGCCAGAGGAGCTCTCTGGCTCTCCAAATACCACGTGTTCTATGCAAATAACACAGCATCTGTGCGCTCACTCAGGAACTCACCCCCAGAGCAACCCCACCCACCTCAGCACACCCGGCCCCTGCCAAAGTCCTCTTGATACCTGCACTAGCACCCACACTCATATCTAGTGCTCCACGTCACACCATCAGGGTCAACCCTCCACCAACACACACTCCATCAACGCCCCCCACATCAGCCCCACTCCTCCTCACCACCTATTCCTCTTCCTCAAATGCAGCGTCGCCTTGACAGAGTTCTCACAAAGACAACCTGTTCAGGAGGAGAGGAATTTGCTGACGGGCCCATTGGTCAGCACACACCCTCTAGAACTTGTAAGACAAGATAGCTGCACCATGTGAGGACAGGGGGTGCAGGATTCACTTACTCCAACACGACTCAATAACGGGGACTCAGTAGTTTGGCAAAGGGAAGTCCGTTTAATGATACATACATCAAACAGGGAAACAAATGAGCCGCTCTTTGTTGAGTTTCGATTCCGCTCCTTCTCTTGGCTTTGGCTGGGTTTCAAAACTTGGCCTGGCAGGCCCCTGGCTGCCTGGGTACCTTTTCTGCTTTTACAAAATGGAGTCGCACTTGTATAATGTGCCTTATTGAGGTAGGTATACGGTTGGCGCTAGCCGCTCTATCTTCTATTAAGCATTGCAAGCAATATCGATATCTTAGCATCTTGCGTTTCAAGCCTATTTACACATGTTTAACAAGACGGCTGCTTCCATCTGGTCTCGTAACACTGTTTCCTGGCGTTGTAACATTGTCTCCTCTCTGTGCCTATTCCATTCAATTTCGTAGTTACTCGCACTGGCATGTTATCTTCGATAGCTGCTCTTGTTCATTCTCAAATCTGTTCAGGCCCTTGTGTCATTTCCACTGGCCTTCCGTTAAGGCTTTTGGGGTCTGTTCGTGGACCGTGTATAGGTACTCCTCATTTCGTATCAGCGGCTGATATGGCTGTCTGATAGGGTACTGTGCTGCCCAGGGTTGTCTGGTTATGGGTGCTTCAGCCGGTATGGATCTTCTGATGTATACTGGGCCACTGCAGCTCTTTGTAGGTTCATTTTCTCTTCATACGTCACATACCTTGGCGAGCGCGTTCCTGGTACCTCAAATTAGGGGAAGGGGTGCAGGCCATGTCTGGGACCTCCTTTACAAACCGCACCCCACAAACTCTGCACAACTCTGAGCCCCCACCTCTTCACCTGCGAAACCCTCTCGCCCAATCTCCCACACCACTGTCTCCCCCACCCTCAGCTCCCTCTCGACCCCCACCCACCAACCTCCCCCTTCAAACCCTTTCCCGTCTCTCAAAGAAGCATGTCTTGCCCTTTCTATAACCATCACCTCATCCTCCTTCCCCTCTGACCCACCTACCCTCTCTCACACCACCCTGGCAGTCAGACCCAAAAAATGCAGAAAAGGTGACTCACTCTCTCGACTCACCATACCTCACCACTTCTTCATCGGTCCAACCTCCCATCCTTCCCCTCCCCTCCCATCAGGCCCTTCCCTCGCCCCATCTTCACCCTCTTGAACTTGACCTCTCACCCAGTACTCCTAAACCCCTAGCACCCGCCAGACTCAAACCCCAAACAACTTGCATGACCCCACACACCTCACATGCACCACTCTCCATCCCCCTCCCCCAACTCCTCTAACATACCTATCACTGCCCGCTTATGCTTCCCGCACCCCATCGACCTGACCCACTCACCCCTCCCCCAAAGAGTACCTACATCCCAACCCCCCACTACCACCCCTCTGTCAGTCTCAACTTGCCAGACTAATCCGACTACTCCCAACATTGCAAAGGGCACCTATGTAGACGGAACACTCCCTGCCATGAGCATCAAGAAAATCACTTCACCTCATGAAATCACATGCCTCCTTTTCAATGCCCACTCCGTGGCGAAAAACAGACACAGCATCTTTGACCTCCTATCCTCTGACAGCCCTGACCTCACCTTTATCACTGAAACATGGCTCTCCAACGATTTTGCACCAGTCGCGTACAAGGCCTTCCCCCATGGCTACTCGTTTATCTCCCACAACAGTCCTTCCAGAGGTGGCGGAGTGGCAATTCTCTACAAACCGCATTTCTCCATCTCTCTCACTGAAACCCATACATGCAATGCTAACTGTGAATCCCTTCTAGTAAAACTCTTGCTAGCATCAACACTCACAGCTTCGTATACAGACCCCCTGGATATGACAGACATTTTCCAACAATCTCTGTGACTCAAATGCTACCATTCAGGTAAATCACCCAACATTCACACTACTGGGAGACTTCAATATATGGTTTGACGTGCCGAACAACCCTATGACCCAACCCCTGGTCGACAGTCTTGAGGCACTCAACCTCTCCCGTCATAGCACAGGTCCAACTCACTCAGGTGGTCACACCGTTGATGCGATCTTCAGCAGTTAGGACCTTGTCTCTACATCCAGTCCCAAACCACTTATCTGGACAGACCACTCTGCCATCCCTTTCTCTAATCACACACCAGCCCATCCTACCACGGCTCCCCCTACCCTCACCTTTGATCACAAATGCTGGAACAAAGTCAGGGTACTCCCCGACCTAGCCGAAACCATGCTACTCTGTCCCCAACTACGCCGACCTGTGGTAGACTTTTAACCATCGAATCCTTTAACTCCTGGATTAGAAAATCACTAATTCCTCTCACCCTCTGAAGCCCCGAAATCTCACGCAAAGGACCGTACCCCAAATGGTTCACGCCCCACCTGAAGACTTTGAAAAGTCATAACTCTTGAGAGCAAATGGTGAGCTTCTAAAACCGCTCTCAACAGATCTATGTTTGTCCGCATAACACTGAAAGTTGGACCAGAAGGTAGCGATGCGGTCGGCAAGCGGTGCCACGGAGTGAACAGCTAGGAAGAAAGGTTAGACAGCTCTGGAACACCACAAGTAAAGAGACACAGATAGAAGAGAGGAAGAATCCTAGTTGGACCTGAGAGGGTTGGTCAGTGAGAAAGGAGGTAAGCCTTACCAGGGCCTGATCAGTGATACCCAGGTTATCACGGAGGAGATGCAGGATGGCATGGTTGACCATTTCAAAGGCAGAAGAAAGATTGAGGCGAATGAGGACAGAAGGAAGGTTAGAGAGGAGGTCTTCACAGGTGTTCAGGAGAGCAGTTTCCATGATTCTGGCAGCTCTGAAGTCAGACTGGTGGTCGTGGAGACAGCCAACAGATTCAGTGTGATGATTAAGCTGAGAGATGGCCAGCTTTTTTAAGAGTTCGCCCAGAAAAGGCGTGATGGAGATCAGCCGATAGTTAGCCGGGGAGGAAGGATTGGCATAGGGCTTCTTTAGAAGGGGGTGCACAAGGGAGTGCTTAAGGGGGAGGCAAAAGTTCCAGTGGCAAAGGAGGGTTTGCAGAAATGGCCAAAGGCTACAGCGAGGGTGCCAATGTGGTCTTTAATGGTTCTGGATGAGCAGGGTGGAGTCTGCTTTGGCGAGACTTTCATAGATCGGACTTGTCTAGAAACATCGTCAGGGGTGAAAATTGGAAAGGTTGGAGAAAGGAGGAGGAGAGACAGCCACATATGGGCCAGGAGTGGAGGAGGAGGTAGAAGAAGAGAGAGAGGACAGGATGTCCTGAGTTTAGTGATGAAGTGAGAAGCCGAGGCCATGCATAGGGCCTGGGAGGGAACAGGGGAGGTAGAGACTGCAGCAGGATTGGCCAGTTCCTTGCAGATTTTGAAGAGTTCGCCGAGATGTTAGATGCCGCTAAGACACACGCTTGGATGTGAGCTCTCTTCTTGGCGAGGACAGAGAGTCTGTATTGCCTTTGGAGCAGGCAACAGGCCAGTTTGTCAGAGGATGCGCCTGATGCCATCCACTTCATCTCCGCCTCCCTGCACTTGCTTTTATGGGTGACGGGGGCTTCAAGTGGATCCTCATGACGGGGGCAAGGATATAAATAGTGTTAGTGATAGAGAGAGGAAGGTTAGAAAGGGCTGTGTCAGGATGTGAGTCAGCCAAAGTTGCAGAAGGAAGAGAGAAAGTAGCGGCGAAAGCCTCCGTTGACAAACGCTTCATGGCAGATGACTGAGAAGGTCTTTTAAATTGCTGCAGTTTAATGGGCTTACCATTGGTTCTTGCCCCTTGCCATCCACCCCTGATTTTCTATTCTGTGATTGGTTAGAGCTGATCTCCCCAGGCCTGGGACTCGATCAGTTCTCTGTGCACCTCTTCAAGGTAATGTGAACGATTATGTGTCTATAATGTAACTTATGGTGCCTGTGAGAATGCGCTCCTAGGTTCCTTTCCTTGTCTGGGTTTGCTGGGATCTGGTCTACTTTCCCACCACGGGTGAATGTCCATTGTCTGGCTCGGCTGCACCACGTGCTTGGAAACAAGGCCAAGCTCTTTACGCTTGCATTTGTGAGGATTTATTCCGATTCTCTGTAGCTGGTCCCTTGTTGTCTAAAGTTTGGAATGCAGTCGTGTATCTCTGACCTTGGCTGTGAGCCTGCTTTGCGCTCCATGCAGTCTGAATCAGCTCTTCTCGTCTCTTGCTCTGTAACTTGAGGCCTTCTGTAATTTTACTTAGACTTATAATATGATTTCTACATGCCCATGTTATGCTAGGTAACCTATAGGTTAGTCACACATGGTTCTACCAGGCTCCATATATACTCCTGTAGTCCCATAGGGTTAATTGCTTTACGCATCTGGAAGCTTGCTCAGGATCTCTTCTTGCTTTGCGTTTCTGCGTTCCTGCATTTGTCTAATGAGAAAAATAATAAAAGCTTTGTCAGTATGTATATGTATCCGTCCTCTAGCTATATAGTTGTGTATGCTTGTTCTTCGTGTATGCAAATGTGTGTTTGTGTGATGCAGCGCAGGAGTGTGAGTGTGCTTCATGACTAATGCTGCTATGTGGTGGTGTCACTAATGACATCAGCATCATGGCTTCTTGGTGCTTAATCGAGACTGTCTATTAGGGTATTTCCATCCTCGCTCTCCGTTGTCTCCTTATACCTGTAAGAATGTGCACTGGATTGGGTCTGTATGGTTGATTTAGGGGATATTTTTCCATGTACGTGTCAGCAAATGGTGCACTTGGATTTTGTCCATAATAAGATGGGTGGCTGCGAGCATTCCTGGCTCGTCGTCCTGTCATGTTTCTGGGGGTGAGGAGGGACATTCTTGGGACCCTCTCTTGAGGAGGGAGGCAGATGCATACAATGTGGCCTTGAGGGATGTAAGGATGGCAGGGAGGTCTTCCATAGTGGATGTCTTGAAAATTGGCCAGATAACTTTGATTTTGCAAGATGGGATGTGTAGCGTGTTGTCAGTTGTAATGTTGGTTTCAGCATTAGTGCAATTCTTTCAGTGGGGTAGGCGGGGCAGGACTTTACATCAAGGATATGACGCATGCATGGGAGGAAAGCAGCACTTCTACCCAGCTGTTTCATAGTTAGCAGCACTTGGCGCTGGGGTCCCATCCAGTCCCCAGGCGGTGTTTCAGCAGAGGTGCAGAGAACCCCACAACTGGCCCTCCACAAGAAGCTCTAGGAAATATGTAACCCGTACCCTGCTTCAGGTACCCCTCTCCCTCACTGTCGCCTGAACCTGAAAAGTCACACCCGACAAGCCCTCCCCAAACCCCCAACACTATACCCAGACAAAAGCACTCAACACAAGGGGTGTGATGGAGGCAAACACCTGCATCGTGCTTTATATAGCAAGAGTTAATTACAGGTGCTCCGTCTACATGACATCACAGTGACCGGATACTGCTCTGCACTAGCGTCCTAGCTGTGCCGGTGAAGACATTCTTTACCCTCTCATCCAGTTTCCTGACAGCGCATAGCTGTGAGCACGGGCATCAGAGCGGGGAGGTCAGTGTCAGAACCCCAGTACAAGGTTCCAGTCGCCGGCATTTTCGCTCTGTAGTCTGTGCACAGTGATAGTGTTAACGGCAGCCTGTTTCTCCTCTCCCACGACTTATTCACAGCAGCTGATCCATAGAAGTCTGCAAGCATAATGCTGCACAGAGACAGAACTGCTGACCAACCCCGTCCCTTGCTTAAATCTCTAACTCGTAACTCCTCTCCCTCCCTTGCCACCCCTGCCCCTCTTTCCCCTTTTCTTTATTTAGCAATCGCCCATTTCAGAGCACATACTTACCTGTTGACTGCAAGCTTAATCCCACAGGCAAAGCTGTTACTTGTCGCAGTTGTCCTTTCCCCTACTCACTTGGCCCCCCACTTTCCTGTAAATAGTGGTCTCTGATGGGTAGGAAAAAATTATGACCTTTGCTGTCATATTTTACTACCCTATCAAATTGTCTCACCTCTGCTTTTTTAGATTTTCTCCAGCATTGCATCTTTCATAGATTTACATACTGTGAATAATCAGCATTACATTCTTTAGACGTCAAGTGGGCCTTAAAGTATTACTTTGACCGTACAAAAGCCTTCAGGGCTAGAAGACAACTTTTCATTGCATTTGGGTGTTGCTTAGGCAGCAGTGAGAAAGACCAAACCTGCGGAAACCTCTCAGTGTTTCATTATTATTAGCACTTGTATGCCAGAACAAATGCACCCTGCAGTTCCAAATGGGGGCAGAGAGCTCCCTGTGAGAAGTTATCCCACCTGAAAGAGGGTACAAGCCTCCGACCTTCACCAGTCCAAACCCTAAGTTATAGTGCCCAGATTCCCTATCCCAAGACCCCAGTGTACCGGTCAACCCCAGACAAACGGCCATATGTGCTAATCCATCACAAGGATCCCTGTCCCTGTGAGTTGTGCTGCAAGGAAAGTAACACATTTAAGCTCAGGGTGGGAAGAACTGGACCAACGCTGACGGTCTGGGATCAAGCACAGGTTTGGAGTTATCGTGACCTCAAAAGTAGCCTCTGCTCTCATGTCTGCAGTACCAGGTGCACATTAGGCCACAAATAGGAGATCTAGTGAATTCTTATAGTAATTACCAATTATGAGCTTTGCGCTTGATGGCGTATGAAGAAGAATCCAATGTGGAAGAAGAGGAGCAGGTGAAGCTGGGACCAATGGCCTAGCATCCCCAGTGGACCAGGCCGCCTATGTATAGGGCCGCACCAACCAGCTACAAGGATTTCTAACCTATGTGATGTCAAAATGTGTTATCGGTAGGATTTTCTGCCGGGTGGAAAAAAATGACATTACATGCGGTCATATTTTCCTACCCTGTCACATTTTCCTACCCCTGCACAGCCTGTCAAATGTGCCTAACCATTGAAATGTACCCCCACGTTTCTTCTACATGGTAAAAATGTGCTATTGGTAGGATTTTATGATGGGAAGCAAAAATTGACAGAACATGCTGTCAGATTTTCCTACCCCGTCACTTTTTCCTACCCATGGGTGGGTTGCCCAATGCCTGCTGTCGGTAGGATTTTCTGGCGGGTAGGAAAAAATGACAGGTCAAGCTGTCAGATTTTCCTACCCTGTCGCTTTTTCCTACCCCTGGGTGGGTTGCCCAATGCCTGCTCTCGATAGGATTTTCTGACAGGTAGGACAAAATGACAGGTCAGGCTGTCAGATTTTCCTACCTGGTCGCTTTTTCCTACCCCTGGGTGGGTTGCCCAATGCCTGCTCTCGGTAGGATTTTCTGACGGGTAGGAAAAAATGACAGGTCAGGCTGTGAGATTTTCCTACCCCGTCACTTTTTCCTACCCCTGGGTGGGTTGCCCAATGCCTGCTGTCGGTAGGATTTTCTGACGGGTAGGAAAAAATGACAGGTCAGGCTGTCAGATTTTCCTACCCCGTCAATTTTTCCTATCGGTAGGATTTTCTGACAGATAGCAAAAAGTGACGTTACACCGGCAACCGCCTCCACATGGGATACCCTATCCCTCATCAGCCGTGCCCCCTCTCTGCAGGCAGCCCCCTCCACATGGGACAGCCCAGCCCCCTTCAGCCATGCCCCCAACCTGCAGGCAGCCCCTCCACATGGAACAACCCAGCCCCCTTCACCCGTGCCCCCAGCCTGCAGGCAGCCCCCTCCACACGGGATACCCCAGATGCCATCACCCATGCCCCCACCCTGCAGGTAGCCCCCTCCACATACATGCTTCTTTCAATAGAGATCAGCAGTCTGGTGTCCAGGGCCAGTCTCTGAGGCAGCAGCCTGTGGACCCATAAACCCACCACTGTAAATCGGTGGGATCATACACTGAACTCTGTAGGTGTTAGGACTACATAAAAAGCAGTAGCCTCCTGCCTAAATCCGTAGGGTTGGCAAGTGTGCGCCAAAAATTGAGATCTATGGTTTTGGGGTATAGATATGTCATAACTAGCATCTTTAACCAGTAAGGTCGTTTTAGGATGCGTTTTTATCGCTTGTTCACATGTACATAAATGGCATGTACAAAGTGAAATAATAACTGTGTGCATCAACTTCGTAAAAGCTTCCATAATTAACGCTTAGGCGAGGAGGAGACAACACTGATACAAAATGCACGAGAATCCTTTTCGGTGATGTGCCTGACCCGGATGCAGTGAACGCACAGTTTGGGAAACACCATCGGACCAATCAGCCGGGAGCTCATATACAGAGGTCGAAGCGCCGCCAACAAGATGCAAGCAGGGAGCACGTGCAGGCGCAGATAAGCAAGCGAGGTGGGCGGAGGCTAAGAATAGACTTTTACAGAAGCAAAGACAACATGATTGAACCTTTTTGTGAGTACGGAAGTTTATTTTTGTGCTTTGTAAAGAGCTGGCCCCTGAATCCACGGGTGCAAATGTTTAATTTAAGGTTATGTGATGAACATGGGAGTATCCCGCGTAGAATGGGCGTTCTCACATGGGGGACATTTGTTTCGCCAGCTTTGTCATCGACGAAGGTAGAGCAAGGCCTAACTAGCCGTCTTGAGAGGCTTTCCATTCCATACCACTACAGTCTAGCGCAGTTGCATCTATTGAATTTGGAAAGTGGCGGGGTGTACGTGTTTTCTCTGACTTGAATGAGCTTGTGCACCTGAACTTATCAGTTTTGTGTGTGCATTCCCTTAGACATTTATTTTAAAATAATGGTTTGAAATTGTGCATTTAATAGCAAACGTTTCAGAAAAATTGGATAACAATATAGACTTTACACTCCGCTCTGTAGCCCACATTAAACACTGAGATGACAGGTCGCCAACAGCACACAGAACAGTTTTGTAAACTGTGTTGATAGCGGCTGCTTCCCGCCCCAAAAAACAGACTCCTTTCTCAACAATATATGCCAGTATTGTCTCACGTTCAAGCAGGATCTGCACAAACCAGCCAAGAGGCCTGTCCCCTTCCATGCATTTGTGTGTCCAAAGAAACTAACGAGGCCGTGTCAACAACCCATGCCAGCATGGCCCATGTAAAACACATTTTTATTTCATTATTGTGTATTACATTTACGAAAGGAAAGAAAAACAAACAAACTTCCCTAAAAATCGTATTAGCAATTCCTATCGCTGTTATGCAAATTGAATCCACTGGTCCAGATAAAAGGCAATACCACACCCACTCCCAGGAGGGGGCACCCGTTTTTATCATGTAGTTGCCAAATAGGTGTAGTCGCACACCAGACAAGGCCATGCAATCAACATATAAGTGTTTTAACGACTCAATTTCATAATTACAAAATCGGCACTATTTATCCTGCTTGGGAACTTTAGCTCTCACGCCTAATACATCATTCGTGGGCAACAAAGTAAGCTTCAGTCTTAATAAGACTTCTACATTTTAATAAGTAGGGCTGCAGAGCATTATAGGGTTTCCAGGTAGGCCCCTGCACCCTGAGCCTCTTTTGTGTGGTAACCTATTTTATTTCCACATTTGGGTTTGCTGAAAATGTGCAATATTGAGGCCACTTTGAACATTATTTCCCGGACCACTTTGGGTTCCTAGTCCGCTACTGCCAGTGGAGTACCCGAAGGTGGAGTACCCACAGATAATGCCAAAACATTTTTCCATAATTTTAGACTAAAACTTTGCCTATCCCAATCCATCCTCCAGTGTCTCTGCTCCATGTATTGCCCATGGCATCTTCTGATTGTAAAACCTTAGGACCCGACTCAATGAGAAGCGTCCATATTTCCTGTCCAATAGACGCAGTTGGGCTGCCGCTGTCACAGCAGCAGTTTTTAATGCAGAATTTCGACCATACTTTGAACCCTTGCTGCAAATCAACACCCCCAAGAATTTTAAACTATTTACCATTTCCAATTGAACTGCTGCTAGTGCCCAAAAGAATGCCTCTCTCAACATTATATGCGCACTGCACATTTTTAGCTACTAGTGCCCAAATAAAATCCTGACGTCTGTCTCAATATAAGCCCACGCTGATCTCAGTTGTGTATCATAACTCTCTGAGTGCACACAAACTGTCCCTTTGCTTCAGACACAAAAACACGCATACCCGTATGTCCACATAGATGCATCCATGCAAATACACATGCAACCCAACTTTTTTTTAAATGTAAATGTGTTCTTTGTTATGTATGTTTCTTTGTAAATCCGGGAAAGGTTAATTATTTCACACCTGGCTTTAGAAAACATGAGATTTCCTTAAACAGTCGAGTATATCTTAATAGGTTCAGTGCTTAGACACACCCAGAAGACCCTTTGTAGTAAAATCAGTTGAAAAAGGTATGCATTATGCACACAGCATTTGCAGATAAAACAATCATCTGTAACACTGAGAGCTGAGATTTGTTAGAGGAAAGGACTACCTCTTTGTTGTTTGCCATGTTGTCTTCCAGGGATGCAACTACACTGAAACTTGAGGGTGGGGTTAGACTCACGCTCCGAATGGTGGCTTTGTCTATTTCTAGTATATGGTCCATGTCCATCTGCATCCCATCATAACCCCAGGTAAGATTGAATGATACTAAAGGTGGAGTGTCTTTGACGTGCCAGTGGGCAGTCAGGTTCCTGGCAATCAAATAGAAACCGTGGTCCTGGAATATGTGTCATGGCACGGCTAGTGTCACCTGATGCAGCATCACTTAACATAACATCACATAACTTAACATGTATTGATAAAAACAAATACATGTGACTGATGTTTCCAAAGTGAAACGGTTTATTGGGTAGTTTGTTGGGCAAGACAAGGTAACAATAATCGCCTCCAAAATCAATCTGGCCCTCACAGTAACAGACAACACATCTCATGATATGATATGGTATGGCATTTATAACGTGCCTATACACAAGTGTTTCACCACACAACTCCACCACCGAACCAACACTGGTTACGCAATGGAACGTACACTCCTAAAGACAGATAAAACACACAAACAATTTACATTCTTAACCTGGAGCGTACATTAACCACTGCTCCAGACGACTCACAAAATATTTAAAACTTACACACCACAGAAAACTCAGGCTTTTCTGATTTGTACACATCAACATTGCAACAAAGCAAACATGTCCTTCTCCCCTTACTTCTATGCTAGTTCTGTACCTCACCCCTTGCAGGTCATGAAGCTACAAGAACCCGTGAAAACAGCAGAAGGTGTGTGATGCAATACTAAATAAAATAACAGAAAAGGGCACATCCATGAGTTTCACTCATTTGCCTGTGGGGCAGTACTCTGGACGACCCAAGCATCTTTGGTGATTGGCAGGAACAGGGAAGGAAATGAACATTGGTTCTGCCACAGACAGTGTGGCGCACAATCTTTTTGGCCCCTAAATCATGACATCTGGCCCATTGTAGAGCAGTTTTTTCTGAGTAGTGCGCATTTCTGAGGCCTCCAATGTTTGCAGTGAAAACACAGTAATATTACATTGTTTGCACTGGATCATACACACTTGGGTTAAGCAGTGAAGCCAGGATTTTAACCTACTCTGCTATTTAGGCACTTGACCACATATCTTCCAAATTTTACTTGATACACATGTTTAAGTTTTGCCCATTAAGGACTACAATAATACTATATTATAGTGATTACTTGCAAAATACACAAATAACATAGTAAAGCAACCCGACCATGTGCCAATCCTTATAGAAATATGTTAAGCCATAATAATATAGTTTTGGCTTTATTTGCACATCCTGAATGGAAAACTACTGGTCCCAGAATGGAAAATAATGAAAGCCTAAAATGTACCGTTTTTTTAAACATTATTATTAACGTGTTTGGTTGAGAAAATCAACCTTTCACATAAAACAAGGAAAAACAGTACAAAGCACATCATAAATTCAGAAAATCAACATAATCATACTAAATACATAAAGCAAAATTCAAGGCAGCCGATTATAAACATACTACGGTACCACCCGGTCTTGCATAGGTCTGTAGCTGACATGCACGTGGGGGTCTGCGATAGCCTTGTGTATGTTTTGTAGTGTCATAACTTCCTATTTTCGAAAAATTGCAAAATCGGCAATCTCCTGAAATCACCTTTACTGATAGCACAGGGCCGGATCCGCTCCACCCATGTGTATGGCGAATGGGTGGGGTTGGTCAAATGTCACTATCGTCAGTACACCCCTGACTGGTTTGTCAACCTTGTGTCCTAAATTCCTATTATTGGAAAAGTTGCAAAATCAGCAATCTCCCAAAATCGCCTATACTGATAGCACAGGGCTGTACCCCACCCTGTGCAGGGCGAATGGGTGGGGTTGTTCAGATTTCATTATCGCCAGTACACCCCATACTGGTATGCCGACCTCGGGCAAACATTTCAGCCCACCAACTGTTGTGGGGCTGGAGCCAACGATCGCAAAATCGTCAATCTCCTGAAATTGCCTATACTGATAGCACAGGGCTGGACCCCGCCCTGTGCAGGGTGAATGGGGCCGGGTGGGCGTTGTTCACATTTTGATATCGCCATTACACCCCAGAGTGGTATGCTGACGGTGGGCCAACATTTCAGCCCACCAACTGTTATGGGGCTGGAGCCAACCCCCAAACATACAAACAAAATTTCACAAATATATTAGCTGCTAAATGCACTTTGCACTTTATCGGTATTAAACTGTATGTTGCATATTTGCACAGACAGTGAAAATAGGCAGTTGCACTTTGAGAGGTAATTCTCGACATAGGAACCTAAATATGGCATTACCACAAGCACTATGCACTTTAACTTAAGCACCTTTTATCCCGGTGAGGATTCCATCTGGTGTGAAATATACCCAACACCTTTAGATTCCACTGGTCAGTTAATACATTTAACTTACTTTATTTTTTAAAGGCATATGGTCAGATACAGACCTTCCATTGTGATGGCAACTCTCCGGACTTGTGGGGCGGGACTCAATGGTTACCCTGAACACGAATATACTCGATCTGTGCGTCCAATTCATTTAATTGTGCACAGCAACAAATGTTTAAATTGCTGTATGCCTTCCCGTATTTGGAACGCAGATGGCAAATAGGTAGTATTTATGCAAAGATACTATACAACATACATTGCACGTAAGCCGTAGCTGTAAGGGTTCATTTCTCATATTTTGGAAATAATATCCAGGTTGTGCATTGTTAATATCAAACAATTTTTTTAAATGTGGCATATCGTTTGACCATTTTAATGACATTTATGCTTTCTCTTTTGTATACATTCATTTGAAACTACAATGTTGTATCATGTTATGCGCAATGTTCAAAGATGGCTCCTGTCAACAGGCAGGCTCTATGAGTGCGACGTTCCACACATTGGAACCATAGAGAGTAAACCAGTTTTTAAGTCCTTCCTCTGTGTTCCTACCCTGAAGGTGATCAAGCAGTGGGTTTGGCACGAAACGCGTCTTTTTCGTGTGTTTCTTTCTTTGTTCTTGACATTATATTAATTGAAGAAATATAATTTTCTACCTGGCAACCTGGCTTCCTGACTCAAATTTTTGGGGTGGATCGCACACTCTGAATTGCTTTCTGGAGTGCACTCCATTCACTTTAATACTTTGTACGGCTGTACAAGGGTTTTTCTCTCTCTCTCTCTCTCTCTCTATATATATATATATATATATACATAGTGTCTTGATTAGAGGAGAAAACCATTCATAATACATTTATACATCACTATTCACACTCAGAAAAATATTCATAGTAAACAGTTGGGTGGTATTAAGTAGCCATTTCATTACCATCTGATATTTATCAGATTAATTTTATTTAAACATTTTAAAACCTCTTTTGTCATCAAAGTCTCCACCCCCTGAACTAAGTCTGTGCCAGAACGCGTCTGTATTCAGCCAGTCACTATGGCCAACAAATTGGCCAAACATTTGCAGCCTAATTTCCTGTAATGCTTCACACGAGGCCACAATATGCTTTGATGATTGTACCTCACCTTGATTTAGACATAAATCACAATACTTAGGTAGGGCCTCATTGTTTTGATACACTGAGAGCTCCTCTCTAGTGTCCAAGGTTTATTCTAAATCGCAGGAATTGATTTCACCAGTAGGCACTCAGAAACCTGCAAAGAAAAGATGTAAAGTGCCTAATCGCTTGTCAACCACTGAAAAAGAGGAGTGCATTTTGTAATTGCGCATTCTATTGATCGTGGCAATTCAGTCAGAAACGAACAATGATTAACACATTTTAAATTGGTAATTAGGGTATCCATCAACTGATCACAATCATTTAAGATTGAACTCGCAAAATGTTTACGTTTTTTTGTAGGGTGGCCAAAATCCTTTCATCCATTGCGATGTTCTGTTTTACATCAATGTTCTTTTAGCACTTTAAGACACACTCTAAAAGAAATTGTGTAATAAGGTCACCTGGCTATGAAGATGGTCACAGACTTTCAGCTTGCTGTTATGCAAATTGGGAAGGACATTGGACTAGCCATACAATAGTCATTGATAGGAAATTACAAACGTGTCTTTTGTCATCATGTTTTTTTCCTTCTCGTGACAGTTGGGAAGGTGAGCAAGTACCTTGAGCAACTGCTCAAAATGGGAAGGGAGTGGCTGCATCCACAAGGCATAAATTAGTTTTCGAAAATTGATTTGCAGAGTTTGCTAATTAAAATATTCTTGATTAGCAAACAAACCCATTTGATTAGCAATGTTGTACGAATATTTCTAACGTCACCAGAACTTATACAGCAGTTTTGTGTACCTCTAAAGTAAGAAATTAGTGAGATGAGTCAGGTCTTGCAGATTATTTAAAATTCCACTAGATCTGCAAGTCGACTAACTTAGTTAGTCCACTCAAAATAAGAGAAATTCACTTGACCTATGGCAACGGATGACAACAAATTTAATTAAATGTGCTTGCTGTAAAATGGTGTATGTCACCACAAACCACTTTGTTTGGCACGCTGCTGCCACCCAGAAGCCAGCCATGCACAGTGACACTTGTATTTGACCGTTACTGCAAACAAAGTGAATGTTAAATAAAAGTTTCAAAAATCCCATGTAAATGGTACTCACTCATCATGAAATCTACTCGACTATTTTAGTGGGTGAAAAAAGACCTTGCAAGCCCTGGATGAGTGTCTGTAAAATGTAAAACGTTAGCTGCATAAAAGGACTCAAATACATATATTTGATAAAAAGGCTCTGAAAAGAGTTTGACCAGCTCTCTCCCGCTGCTGATATAAAATGCAATCATAATCATAGAGCAAAGCGAGCACTGGAGGCTAGCTACAGTGTATGGTAGTGCAGTCAGTGCTCCAGATAAGATTTTGAAGTGGAAATGTTTTACTCCCTATTTTTTAAAGAGTACAATTATTTTTTAGGGAGTAAAAATAGTAAGTTCCATTCCCAATAGTAGTAAAATGTGTTAACTATGAAACTGAAATGTATTTGCAATAAATATTTATTTACACCTAGGTATTCATGTACATTAAAAGATACATTTTACCTCTTCTGATGGTACGACGTTCATCCATCACCTGTTTTTCTTTCAGCTGTACTTTTTGCTAAAAATTCTTTGCCGAAAAAAACATTGAAAAATATGGAGGGGGGTACGAGCATATAAGGGGTAGTGTGGGGCGGGGCATAGGGAATAAATGATAGGGGAGGGGCTTTCAGAGGGGGAACCCCCAAATAAAACAAATAAAAAATGTGAGGTATTTATTTCGGCAAAATGTTTTTGGCAAAAAAAGCAGCAGAAAAGAAACTGTGGATGAATGAGCATAGAACCCTTCTGATTAGGCAATAACAATTGTAGTTTCTTCATGTGACACTACCTGTACTACTAGATCAAACATATCCATGGAGCTATGTTGGTGAAAGCAGGGGGGCAAGCTCATGTGTGTCAATTTCCTAGTTTTTGTTGGGTGTATTTTCGCTCCCTATTTTTCTATATTGGGAGTATTTGATCATTTTTAGTGAGTAAAAGTGGCTGATACACTCCTTATCTGTAGGCAGGGTGGAGTAGATGTTAGTTCTGTGTATTCATTATGTAAGAGGAAAGGAAGTAAGAGACCAAGGAGAGTGGATGGGATAGCAGACAGAGAACTGGGCAAACTAGGTGGAATATTGTAGTTTGCGGCCATCTCACTTTCAGGGTAGCTGGTGTAATGCAACAGGGTGATGAGATGGGACCTCAATGAGGATGGTTTCAGCTAATGGATTGAGCACCAGTTGCAAGATGTATGCAACCAGTACGTTACAGAACTAAGTTTGCCATCAAAAGCATTTGGCCGTGTGATCAGGTACATTTTCAAAAGTGTTAACTTGTCAATATGATGCAGCTTTCCCACAACAATATGAAATATAGTTGACACAATGAGATTTAGATACACTAACCTAAACTGTACTGTAAAACATGAAGGCAATGCAGTGTTTTACAGTAGCAACACTGCCATTATGCATTATGTAACACATTATATGTTTACAAATGGAATTGCACGGATGTTATGTTATGTTAACTTATACCGTGCATTTAAAAAAAATAAAGTTCACACATACTCGTCTTTGTCTGACAGTGTTAAGATGAGAATCACGGGAATGCTGCGTACCTGTATTTCTGGTTGGTCTCGACGGGGCAGCCAGACTGACAAGAAGACTTGGTGACACAAGCAACCAGCCTCTCCTCCACCCTGAGTGGAAACTGGGTGAAAGATGGACCGATTCCCAATGCCACAACCTGGTTCCAGTGATGACAGATCTGCACAGTGTTGACAGAAGAAGTGGTAGGAGGGAATCCTTGAAGAGGCGAGACTCCGATGAACTGAGATGGGTGAGCACAGGAAGTCCTTAGAAGTGGAGATTCCCAAGTAGTGGGAAGGCCACTCCCGTAGCTGGCAAATGGTGCCGAGGAGTTGAGAGTCCAAAGGTGTGGGAGGCCACACCCGTAGCTGGCAATGGGTGCTGAGGAGTAGAGAGTCCAAAGGTGTGGGAGGCCACACCCGTAGCTGGCAGTGAGTGCTGAGGAGTAGAGAGTCCAAAGGTGTGGGAGGCCACACCCGTAGCTGGCAGTGAGTGCTGAGGAGTAGAGAGTCCAAAGGTGTGGGAGGCCACACCCGTAGCTGGCAGTGAGTGCTGAGGAGTAGAGAGTCCAAAGGTGTGGGAGGCCACACCCGTAGCTGGCAGTGAGTGCTGAGGAGTAGAGAGTCCAAAGGTGTGGGAGGCCACACCCGTAGCTGGCAGTGGGTGCTGAGGAGTAGAGAGTCCCAGGTAGCGCAGGAGAAAATCACAGGAAATAGGCCAGGCCAAGAGGTGGAGAGGAAGAAATCAGGCAGGGGGACCAGCACGGACAAGGAAGGGAACCAGGAGAGTAGGAAGCTGGACCAAGGGAAATAACCCAGGAAGAGACTTGGCCAAAGGGGAATTGGCCGGCAGCGGGCAAAAGGATAAGGTAAGTAGGAGCAGGGAACAGGGCAGGAACTGACTGGCAGAGCGGGAGAAGGCGAGAACACGATCCGGAACAGAACGCGTTGAGACGCGATCTGTTCCCGACCGCGCCTCTCCCTTTATGGGCCGCCGGCGCCTGCGAGGCCTGGAGCGCAAGCCAGATGGTTGCCAGGCGCCGGCGGGCCCAGAATGAGGCTTGAGCAGCAAGCTGCTCCAAGCCTGGGCGACCGCCTCACGGCGCATGCGCGGGACCGTAATCGCGGTCCCCGACGCAAGCGCCGAGGAGCTGCCGCCCATGTCCCTGAAGCTCTCCCCCCGGCGCCTCCCCAAGCGCGAAAGCGCGGGTAGAGGCGCCAGGGAGGGGGAGCGCGAACAGTGAACCCCGGTCTCCCGGTAAGCGTGACAGACAGGATATAGTTAGCTTAATGAAAGCATCATACTGATTACTTCTGGTTTGCATTTATTTGAAAAAGAGAACATTGTTTTGCCTAGCACTCCTACACAGGCCTTTAGCACTTAAGAGTGGAGGAAAGGATTACTGGTGCACTAACTTTCCATTAGCCCCTTTGAACTTGAATGAACAGAAGGTGGAGAGGGCCCTGAAGGCAAGAGATGAATGCAGGGCAAGCTCTGCTTTCATTGAGCAAGGTAATTTAAATAGCTAGCTTTGCTACACAGGTGCCAATTTAATTAGCAAACCTACAGAATTGCATAGCAAATTGCTATGCGACACTGCTTATTAATTGCTATGCAACACTGCTTATTTTATGCCTTGATCCATTAAATTAAGCTGTGCTGCCTATTAGAAGGCCATTACTAGAAACATACAAGTGTGAAAACTTTGCTGGCCAAGTTCACAGAGAGTGGGTGACAGGAACACTTTCTCCCCCCAAGGGCTCTTCTGAGGAAGCAGCAGGTGGAGAAAAGTTCCTGGACCTTTTCTTTTATATAACTTTTTATTGTTTTCAATGACAAAACACAACCTACATAAACCATTGCTTGACATAGCAGCGTGAGAACAGGCACAAGGTAAAGGCAAAAAAAAATGTTTACAAGAAATTGCTGTTCATACAACATGAGGTCCGGGGGAACAACCTGTACTAGTCATGCCCCACATCCCAGCACAGTGAAACAAATGACCCATCCTCTCAGCTGCCCCTCCTGGACCGTTTTGAAGTGTCCACTTTTTCAGCACTGTGGAGCCATTTGGGGAGGAGGGGGGAATCTCCCCTGCTCCCTGCAATCAGTGCGCTACTGGGCCTGAAGTGGGTAAATTAGGAACATAGCCCATCAAATAAAATTAAGGTGCCCATGATTGCCCCCAACTAAAAGGGTCTATAAAATGTGTCCACCTTTACAAAATGGTCTAGCAGGACATTTGACATGCAAAACACATAACAAACAGTGCGTGGTACGTACAGTTATGTACAGTGTCAGATGCACCACTCTTTTCTTTTTCATTTAATTATAGCGAAACTCCCTGTGCACCCCCGGAATATGCGTACCCCGCTCGCGCCAGACCAATCGCGTGTAGAACTCCCTGCACACCCCCAGAATATGCGCAGGCAGCACATCCACCCTCCCCATGCCCGGCAGGCAGCCCATCCACCCTGACCATGCCCCGCAGGCAGCCCATCCACCCTGACCATGCCCCGCAGGCAACCCACACCACAGGGGACCACCCTACACCCTGGGCATGCCCTGCAGGCAGCCCATCCACCCTGACCATGCCCCGCAGGCAGCCCACACCACAGGGGACCACCCTACACCCCTGGTCATGCCCCGCAGGCAGCCCATCACCCCTTACCATGACCCGCAGGCAGCCCATCACCCCAGACCATGACCCGCAGGCAGTCCATCACCCCTGACCTTGCCCCACAGGCCGGCCACATGGCACCATGCACTTGGGAGCCCTGACACATGTCCCCCCATCCCACCCCCATTGATGGCAACCTGGCAGCAGGCCCCAACACATGTCCCCACACTCCCATTGACGGTAACCTGGCAGCAGGCCCTGACTCATGTCAGCACGGAGAACGACTGGTGTATAGTGTGCACAGAGGAGAAGAGGGCCGCAAGACAGAGCGACACATGGAGAAAACCCCCGACCATGAGCCCTCCCCACTGGGCCACGTTGGCACACATCTCTTCGTGATGACGTGCGCGGTCCCCCCAGCAAGCATGCACGCCATCACGAACGTCATGTGTGCGCAACGTGACACCAATCAGGACGGACTCAATCCTGGCACGGTTCCCCACGTCCGCAGGTAGAGGAGTGCCAGATGACGTTGACCTCCCCCCCTACCTGCGGACGGGCCTGGGACGAGCATCCCTGCTGGTGCATGGTGATGCAGTCACAGTGTCAGGGACAGTGACATGCACAGGCCACTCCGCGGTGACCTGTGCTGCCTCCTTCCCCTGCCCCTGGACTGCACCACTTACACCAGTGGTACCACCCCCACCAGGCCCCATGTGCGGCTCTGAAGCAGTCTCCTCCTCCTCCGTACACACCACGAACCTGGATGGCTCTGCACCGTCTACTGCCATCGGCAGCCCCTGTGGGGGCTCACTCGCCCCTTCCGCTGCAGCCGTAGTGGCAGACGTGGCACCAGTCCCCTCGCTCCCGGATGATAGAATTTCCTGGGAGGGTGACTGGCCCTTGCATTGCCGGCCGGTGGAGGCATCCCTGCCGCTTTCCTCCACAGCGCTGTCTCCGGCCTCTTCTTCACTCGCCGCTGTGTAAAGGGAGACATTGAACACAAGCATCAGGGGTACAATACTCCCCTAGACACAAAGCAATAGCACATGAGTGACACTGTCAAACGTCACTTCCATCATGTCCCTCCACAACACATGGGTCAGTGCAGGCAACACACATGCAGAAACAGGCATGGCACATGCAACAAACATTTGCATCCATGTCCAAAGCACCGTAGAAACATCCAATGGTGGGCTGAAACTCACATGAATCATGGGACATGCTGACCACATGCACACACATCACCGGAGGGTCATGCATCTGGCCCCGTATACCCCCAGACACAGTGGATACAAGGATGACTAGGCTGTATCAGAGAATCAACACATCGTCATGGACATGTGTCATGCATTCATGGCGTTTACCAGTCACTCACACACTACTCAGACACACGGACATGTACACCATGCATGTCCATGACAGCAGCACCCATCCCTCACACCCCAAACATGTCCAAGTACAGACACAGGCATGCATACATGTGTGCATTCCGCATGCTGCTCCACATGAAGCATTGTATCACATACACCATCCATGTGGGTCACGACTGACTGGACTCACATGCAGCACCATCATGTCTCTGCACACACATCCATACATGACCCATGTCACACATACAGCCAAGTAGCTAACTACGACCACACTGCAACATGCACTGTTTTAAATGGGAATGCATGGGCACTTAGCTCTCGACTCCAGCTTTGTGGGTCAGCGCTAAAGCTCCCGCTAGAGGCTGCTGCTGAAGATGCGCTCACAACTAACCCTCCTTAGGAGAACTGCTTCGTGGGAGAGCACGTTTATTAAAAGGCAGCAGGCCATGATTGCCTGCGAGACACAGCAGGGTTACCATGCACTCTGGTCGGGGACTCGAAGCCAGGCCCGTGGCAGTGAAAGCACCAAATCCTCACCACTAGGCCACCGGGGAAACGACTGCAGTACCGGGGAGGTTTCCGCAACCGTACTTGCAGTCAGCTGGAGGCTATTGAAATGCTGTTAAGTGAGAGACGTTTGCCGCTCGCAAGCCAATTCCATCCAACCTCCTACAGGGGGCACTCTGGGCTGGTTTTCCACTTGTTCGCCTGCTGCTGAAACAGCAAAGATTCAATTCGAAGCACTTTGCAGCAGGTCACCGGAATGGCCGAGTGGTTAAGGCGTTGGACTTAAGATCCAATGGACAAGTGTCCGCGTGGGTTTGTGCCCCACTCCTGATACAGGTTTTTACTCTTCTTACCTAAATGCGCCAGCAGCTTCGCACAAGCCCTTTCCTGCTGTCTGTAGGCAGTGCCCCTACCTCAAAGCCCTGAGGCTTGAGTTCACCTGAAAAGAGCAACAAGGAATCGTTGCCCGTAGACTCTTTTCCTGGAAAACCTTTGCATTTTTGTACCATGTCCCTCGCATCCCAAGCTTAAGCCGCCAAAGTTGGCAGAGCTTGTGCAACCCTGCCAACAGCCCTACCACCCCAAAAGAAAATTGGGCAGGGATTCCCGCCTCCGCTTCCTCACGGCTTCCGAAACGGGCGATGCCCTGACGGGTCAGCCAGTCACCGTCTAGGCCCGGTACACCCCTGTGAATAATAGAGCGTCCAACCCCAAATCAGGCTACAGGGCCCTTCAGCCCATAGAAGGAGAACCTGTCAACAAACGGGGCGAGGGCAATGCTCGGGCCCCTTGCGAAGCCTTTGCCAAGCTCCAAAGGCTGCACTTTCCCAGCAGACCACAGCTCTGTATGCAAATCAAGCAGCTACGACCCCTCCGTCCCCTGCTTTTCTCCTCCAAACCGGTACGCAACCATTTCTTCAGCCCTCTGCCCCAGGGTCCCGGGCAAGGTCTTGGTCTGATGAGGCTAGGGATGGTGTGCGAGCTCGGCTTTGGCAGGGCGGCAGGACTAATATTTTCTCTACAGCTTTGGAAGAAAGAAAGCTTCCTTTTTGGGGCACAGGCCCTCTTCTAGCGGCGACAGCTTCCAGCAAAGGACCATGCTGAAAAGATGCTTGGAGTTACCGCCAGGGGAGCCACGCCGCTATTGCCTGTGAGTGAAGCTACATTTGAAAGAAATATTTTTTGAGACGCAGTTGTTTGAATTTCTGTAAAAATGTCATTCAGTAAAAGCCTCTCTTCCCTGACCGGGAATCGAACCCGGGCCGCGGCGGTGAGAGCGCCGAATCCTAACCACTAGACCACCAGGGAGACCGCTGGATAGCTCGGGAAGGCCGGGCAGTGGTGTCCGAGTGCACAATGCCTGCAGGTGCCTCAAAGGCCAGTCCATTGGGGGACTGGGAAGAGAGGGGGAGGGCCGAGCAGATAGGTTCTCTCCAGCGGTGAAAAAGGAAGCTGCCTTTTTTGCGTCAAGGGCAGTCTTTCCGCAGCGACAGGAGAATGAATGGGACTCTGCCATAAACACGTTTTGCGTCGCGCTGAGGGCACTTCCTCCATTTTGTGCACGCAAATCTGCATCTGGGAGCAAGATTTCCGGTCGCCAGTTAACTGCATTGCTGTAAATAAAAATGTCAGTTGTTAAAAGAGCTCCTTCCCTGACCGGGAATCGAACCCGGGCCGCGAATCCTAACCACTAGATCACCAGGGACGGTGGGTGCACCCTGTTGCGTGTCGCTCAGATGGTGGCGTCCGAGTCCAAAGGCTGAGGGCCTCTGCTACAATGGGCACCAGTGCCTGCAGTTCTTCGGAGGCCGTTTCTGCTAATAAATAAATAAATAAAGAAAGAAATAAAGAAAGAAAGAAAGAAAACAAAAACACTTGTGATGGTCTGCGAAAAGGGGAGCTTAGAGATTGAAGACAGCATCACTTTGGGAACGTTTGCGCTTTCACTTCCAAGCGCTGATATTCCTGTCTTGCTCTCCTGAAAGGACAGCCTTCCTCGCTATGAGCTTTTGTGGGTCAGTGCTGAAGCTCCCCCTAGAGGCTGCCGCTGAAGATGCACACTCACAACTAACCCTCCTTAGGAGAACTGCTTCGTGGGAGAGCACGTTTATTAAAAGGCGGCAGGCCATGATTGCCTGCGAGACACAGCAGGGTTACCATGCAGAGTTCAAAGGGGGCTTTGCTTGTACAGAGTGCCGGAGGGCAAGAAGGGATGACATAGGAGCTGCCCTTTTTTCGGGCTCGCACACCAAGGCCTGCACCAGCCTTCGAGGCTCAGCCTGCCTCTGGACTGCCCTAGACCACCTTTACTCAAAGCACACACTCTGGTCGGGGACTCGAAGCCAGGCCCGTGGCAGTGAAAGCACCAAATCCTCACCACTAGGCCACCGGGGAAACGACTGCAGCACCCGGGAGGTTTCCGCAACCGTACTTGCAGTCAGCTGGAGGCTATTGAAATGCTGTTAAGTGAGAGACGTTTGCCGCTCGCAAGCCAATTCCATCCAACCTCCTGCAGGGGGCACTCTGGGCTGGTTTTCCACTTGTTCGCCTGCTGCTGAAACAGCAAAGATTCAATTCGAAGCCCTTTGCAGCAGCTCACCAGGATGGCCGAGTGGTTAAGGCGTTGGACTTAAGATCCAATGGACAAGTGTCCGCGTGGGTTCGAGCCCCACTCCTGGTACAGGTTTTTACTCTTCTTACCTAAATGCGGCAGCAGCTTCGCACAAGCCCTTTCCTGCTGTCTGTAGGCAGTGCCCCTACCTCAAAGCCCTGAGGCTTGAGTTCACCTGAAAAGAGCAACAAGGAATCGTTGCCCGTAGACTCTTTTCCTGGAAAACCTTTGCATTTTTGTACCATGTCCCTCGCATCCCAAGCTTAAGCCGCCAAAGTTGGCAGAGCTTGTGCAACCCCGCCAACAGCCCTACCACCCCAAAAGAAAATTGGGCAGGGATTCCCGCCTCCGCTTCCGAAACGGGCTTCCAAACGGGCGATGCCCTGACGGGTCAGCCAGTCACCGTCTAGGCCCGGTACACCCCTGTGAATAATAGAGCGTCCAACCTCAAATCAGGCTACAGGGCCCTTCAGCCCATAGAAGGAGAACCTGTCAACAAACGGGGCGAGGGCAATGCTCGGGCCCCTTGCGAAGCCTTTGCCAAGCTCCAAAGGCTGCACTCTCCCAGCAGACCACAGCTCTGTATGCAAATCAAGCAGCTACGTCCCCTCCCTCCCCTGCTTTTCTCCTCCAAACCGGTACGCAACCATTTCTGCAGCCCTCTGCCCCAGGGTCCCGGGCAAGGTCTTGGTCTGATGAGGCTAGGGATGGTGGGCGAGCTCGGCTTTGGCAGGGCGACAGGACTAATATTTTCTCTACAGCTTCGGAAGAAAGAAAGCTTCCTTTTTGGGGCACAGGCCCACTTCTAGCGGCGACAGCTTCCGGTAAGGGACCATGCTGAAAAGATGCTTGGAGTTACCGCCAGGGGAGCCACGCCGCTATTGCCTGTGAGTGAAGCTACATTTGAAAGAAATATTTTTTGAGACGCAGTTGTTTGAATTTCTGTAAAAATGTCATTCAGTAAAAGCCTCTCTTCCCTGACCGGGAATCGAACCCGGGCCGCGGCGGTGAGAGGGCCGAATCCTAACCACTAGACCACCAGGGAGACCGCTGGATAGCTCGGGAAGGCCGGGCAGTGGTGTCCGAGTGCACAATGCCTGCAGGTGCCTCAAAGGCCAGTCCATTGGGGGACTGGGAAGAGAGGGGGAGGGCCGAGCAGATAGGTTCTCCAGCATGGGGTCTGGCATGGATTCACATGCTCATGAATATTCCCCGTCGTCAGGCTGGGAATCCTCGGTAAAGAAAAAACCAGTATCAGTTTCGTTTCTGATCTGTCTTTCGTAGTAATAACCAATCACTGGTCTCTGCGTCATACTGACCACAGCCAATGACTGCCCTCTACCTAAGCACCGCCTCTGGCAGCCATCTTCAGATTTTTACCGCACGTTCATGTGTTGGGATCCTCGTGCTATTGCTCTCGAGCGTTAGTGCTATTTTTCGCGCTTTTTCACAAAAAAAAAAAAAACTTCGATTCTTTCGGTCAAAAGAGCCTCAAGCTCCACCGATCCTACATCCGATCAACGGGGACCCGTGTCGGATTCATCTGTGCCCCTCAAGGGTGAAGATTTCGTCGAGCTACACTTCGGAGGACTCCAGAAGCTTCTCAGGCCCGGTCTCGGAGATGGCCCAGGAGAAGGGAAGCTCGACGCCCGGAAAGCTGTTCAGGGTCTGCCCTGGATGCCAGCTGCAGAACGTCTTTAAGGAGGACGAACACTCTTTCTGCCTTTACTGCCTTCATGAGGACAAGACGCACGTGGAGAAGGACTGTGAGTTTTGCGGCAACATGTCGGAACGGACCATGAAGGACCGCCATCAACGTCTCGCCAACTGGCTGGAGGGTAAGAGCCCGTCTGGCGAGAAGAAGAAGAAATCCGAGCGGTCTTCTAAGACCTTTGAGGGCGCCCCGGCGACGGGGTCCCAACATAAGGCCAAGCACCGCGAGTCCGCTGGCACCGGGAGCGCCGAACGGTCGGGCTCTACGGGCGCCAGGCAGGGCGCGCCCTCCCCGGCACCATCAACCACGAGCCAACGCTCTGGGTCGGGTAAGAGGAAGGCCGAGCACCCGGCGAAGCTCCTGGAGAGGCCCCGGTCGAGCTCTAAGGCAGAGGAGGAGCGTGGCAGTGCCCCCTCCCTCAAGGATAAGGCGGTGAGCGCACCTAAGGTGGTGAAGGCCTTGATCCATCCGACCAAGCCCTCTATCGAAACGGTCGCGGCGGCCCTGGCTCAGCCTGTGGTGGCTGCACCAGTGGTGGCGACCTCAGGGCCCAGAATCTCCCTGCCTCCTCGGAGGGAGTCTTCTTTTGTGCCCATCGATAGGACCCACGTGAAACCCTCCGTGGGGAAGAAGGGGGGGCAGGGCGTCGTCGTAGATTCGGCCTCAACCTCAGAAGAGGAGCTGATCGAGGTCTTAAGCCACGGCCTAGGCGTGGAAGAAGGCCAGCCCGTCGGAATAACCCCGACGCAGGTGACGACGACGACATCGTCGAGGATACCGACGGGGCCCCTGCTCGCCCGTCGGATTCCCCTCTGCCAGCGCCGCAAGACAACTCGGCGGCCATTTTGTTGGCCATACAGTCCTTATGCTCCGAGATAAGGACGAGGCTACCGTTACCGACGGAGGAACCTCTCCCGTCGGGGGATCCAGAACCGGGACCTTCTGGTGTCCCCCCTACCAAGAAAAGAAGGATCCATCCACCACCTCCTTTTCAACCGTCACGCCCCGTCCAGCCCTCCTCCCCGTCCACCCGAGGGGATGATACGGGGACTGACACGGCAGCGACGGGTACGGACGACGAGGCATACGACGAGGATTTTCCGTCGTCGCCTCCCACCAGGGCTTCTCCGCCCGACGAGATCGGATCTTTCCACTCCATGATCTCCAGGGCTTCCGAGCTTTTCCAACTCTGCCCTGAGGAGAAGAAAAAGGAAGGCTTCCTTTATCAGCGGCGCGAGGCCAAGAGGAAGACGGTCCTCGCAGTGCCTCTGTTGGACGACATTTGGGATGAGGGCCTTTCCCTCCTCAAGAACCCTTCCACGACGCCAGCTAGAAGAGACCGGTACGAGAAAAAGTACCGGGTCCCGGACACGGCCCCCCTATGCCTCCGGGCGCAGCCTACCCCGGATTCCGTCGTCTCCGCGGCAGCCAGGAAGAAAGCGGGGGGGGTGCGGCCTCCACATCGACTTCCCCGCCGGACGGCGAGGGAAAGAAATTGGATGCTATGGGACGTAGAGTCATCTCGTCGGCAGCGACGACGATTAAAGCGGCCAACGCCTTGGCTATCGTGGCCCGCTACGACAGGGAGCTCTGGTACAAGATAGCTCCCCTGCTGGATTTTCTGCCGGACGACAAGAGGGCGGAGGCCCTGGAGATCCTGCAGGAAGGTGAGGTGGCCTCGGACCACGCCATCACCGTGGCGACGGACATCGCCGACACTGGGTTCCGCCAGCTGGGCAACGGCGTTTGCCTTCGACGTCGTGGATGGCTCAAAGCTACGGACTTCCGGCAGGACGTCCAGACCAGAGTCCTGGACATGCCCTTCGACGGGAACAACCTGTTTGGGAAGACAGTGGACGATTCCCTTCAGGCCATCAAGGCGGATACTGAGACGGCCCGGGCCCTTGGAGTCCTGCAGCAACGACGGACGCCCTTTCGGAGCGGCGGAGGCAAGGGCGCCTCCAAAGGTTCCGGCGGCGGTTTCGCTTCCTACCGTCAAGCGGCCCGCTCGTCGTCGCAAGAGGCCTACAGAGGACGAGGCAAGTCTAGCGGACCCCGCCGTCGTCGCCAAGGAGGTCAAGGCGGCAAGGCCGCGTCCAAGCAGGATTGAACCGGCCGTGGGGTCGGGCCCCCACCGAAGCACCCCGGTGGGAGGCCGGCTGGCGGGCTTCGTCAGCGTGTGGGAGTCCATCTCCACCGACCGTTGGGTGCTGGACGCCCTGGCCCGGGGCCACGCGCTCGAGTTTCAAAGAAGGTGCCCGCGCGTCCCCCCCGTGGCCAGGAAAGAACTTCACGTCCCTCAACTTCTCCTGGAGGTAAAGGCGATGCTCAGAAAGGGCGCCATCGAACTCGTCCCAAAGAGGCTTCGGGGCTCCGGAGTCTACTCGAGATACTTCCTCGTGAAGAAGAAGACGGGAGGATGGCGCCCCATCCTAGACCTGCGACGTCTGAACAAGTTCATCAAGGCGCAGAAGTTCCGGATGGTCACCCTCCAGCACGTCCTGGGTCAGCTGGAGGAAGGAGACTTCCTATCGTCGTTGGATTTGGAGGATGCCTACTTCCACATTCCCATCCTAAAGGGGCACCGAAAATTCCTCAGATTCGTGGTCCAAGGGCGTCATTACCAGTTCAAAGCCCTTCCCTTCGGACTACGGTCGGCACCCAGGGTATTCACCAAGTGCCTCGCACCGGTGGCGGCGCAGCTGCGCCGCGAGGGGATTCACGTCTACCCCTACCTGGACGACTGGCTCATCCGCGCCAAGACGAGGGAGCTCGCCGTGGTCCACACGGCAAGGACCGTCCAACTCCTCACGGACCTGGGATTCTCCGTGAACTACGCCAAATCCCACCTGGTGCCCGCGCAAGTCGCACTGTTTCTGGGAGCGAGGCTCGACACAGTGTCCCTTCTGGCCTCCCCGTCGGAGGAGAGGACCAGGACCATCTTGGGCAAGGTGCAACGGATGTTGGTGGCCGACGCGGCCAAAGTGAGGTCCATCAAGTCCCTCCTCGGGATGATGTCTTCCTGCATCTACCTCATTCCCATGTGCAGGCTCCGGATGCGCCCGTTGCAAGAATTCCTGGATGCGCGCTGGATCCAGACGACGGGCAGCTTCGAGGAAAGGATCAAGCTCGACGAGAGTTTCCGACGAGCGATACGGTGGTGGGGCACCCGCGCGCATCTGACGGCGGGCATGGACTTCCAGACCCCAGCCCACCAGGAGACTGTGACCACGGATGCCTCCCTGGAAGGGTGGGGAGCGCACACCGAAAATCTGCACGCAAGGGGACTCTGGCTCCCGACGGAGAAGTCCCTGCATATCAACGTCCTGGAGCTCCGTGCAGTGTTTTAGGCCCTCAGGTCCTTCCTTCCGTCCCTCAAGGGCAAGGTGGTGAGGATCTTCACCGACAACACCACCACCATGTTTTACATCAGGAAACAGGGCGGAACCAGGTCCCCAGCGCTGTCCAAGGAGGCGCAGGACCTGTGGCATTGGGCCGTCGCCCAAGGGATTTTTCTGGTGCCGTTTCATCTGGCAGGGATAAAAAACACCATCGCCGACTCACTCAGCAGGGAGCTGCGCTCGTGCCACGAGTGGGAACTACGGCAGGATCTGGTGGATCGCCTCTTCCGACGGTGGGGCACACCCCAGATCGACCTGTTCGCGACGGCGACGAACACCAAGTGCCGGAGGTTCGCCAGCAGGTTTCCCCAGACGAGGAGCATGGGCGATGCTTTCTCGTTCCCCTGGGAGGGCCTGTTCCTCTACGCGTTCCCTCCCTTGCCTCTGCTAATCCGGCTCGTCAACCAGCTCAAGAGGTCACGGTGCAGGATGATCCTCGTCGCACCTGCGTGGCCGAGGCAGATATGGTTCCCGGACCTTCTGGACTTGTCAGCGTCCCCGCCGATCAAGCTGCCGGCGGACGCGGATCTACTCTCCAGGGAAGGAGGCGCCATCCTCCACCACGACCCGAAGTCGCTGAACTTGCAGGCCTGGCTCCTGCAGCGCTAGAGTTTGGAGGATACGACATACCGGCCGATTGCAGAGAGGTTCTTGCAAAGGCCAGGGCGTCCTCGACTCTTAAATGCTACGGACACAAATGGAAGAGGTTCTCTGTCTGGTGCCACGCACAGAAGATTAACCCTCTACGGATTACGGCTCCCCAAGTACTGCCGTACCTGCTGACGCTGGCCAAAGCTGGTCTGGCACACGCGTCCATCAAGATTCATCTTGCTGCGATCTCCCGATACACCAGAACCACGGGGCGGGCGTCCTTGTGGTCTCATCGTCTGGTGAAAGAGTTCATGAAGGGACTGTTCAGATCGTTCCCGCCGGTGAAGGCTCCGGCCCCGGCGTGGGAGCTCAACGTGGTGCTGACCAAGCTCATGGGACCTCCGTTCGAGCCTCTGCACTCGGCCCCGTTGAAGTTTCTATCGTGGAAAACAGCTTTTCTTGTGGCCATCACCTCCGCACGACGAGTGGGAGAGATCCAGGCCCTTTCCTGCAAGGCCCCGTACTTGATTTTCCACGACACGAGGGTAGTGCTCAGGACGCACCCCTCCTTCATGCCCAAGGTACCGTCGGACTTCCATCTCAACGAACCCTTGGTGTTACCTGTGTTCTTCCCGTCGCCTTCGTCGCCGGCTGAGAGGACTTTGCACTCGCTGGATGTAGCTAGAGCGCTGAAGTTCTACGTGGACCGCACGAAGGGTTTTCGGAAGACGTCACAACTCTTTGTGAACTTTGGACCTGTCAATCAGGGGAAGGCTCTCTCGAAGGCTTCCATCTCCAGATGGCTCTCCGGCTGTATCATGTGCTGTCACCGGTTGGCAAACCGACCGCTGCCTGGCCGTCCGAGAGCCCATTCCACCAGAGCGATCGCAGCTACCACGGCGTTTCTATCTGGTGTGCCCCTGCTGGACATATGCAGGGCTGCTACGTGGAGGTCGGCGCACACCTTCACGAAATTCTACTGCGTCGACCGGGATTCCAGGGAGGAGTCCAGGGTCGGCCAAGCAGTGCTGCGCAACCTGTTCGCCTGAGGTGAGCCTGGTGAGGAGGTAAGATGCTTAATGTTGAGTTGATGTGATGCTTAATGTTGAGCCTTTGCCACCTCCCGTGGTTGTGCATGTGTGTACTGCTATGTATTCTTTATTCATGAGCATGTGAATCCATGCCAGACCCCATGCTGGAGAAGGAACAAGTTACTTACCTGTAACTGTTGTTCTCCAGCATGGGTCTGGCATGGATTCACATGCGAACCCTCCCGCCTACCCCTCTGCGGCTCTTCACTTGGTCATACTGCCACTTCACGTGCTTCCAAATCTGAAGATGGCTGCCAGAGGCGGTGCTTAGGTAGAGGGCAGTCATTGGCTGTGGTCAGTATGACGCAGAGACCAGTGATTGGTTATTACTACGAAAGACAGATCAGAAACGAAACTGATACTGTTTTTTTCTTTACCGAGGATTCCCAGCCTGACGACGGGGAATATTCATGAGCATGTGAATCCATGCCAGACCCATGCTGGAGAACAACAGTTACAGGTAAGTAACTTGTTCCTTCTCTCCAGCGGTGAAAAAGGAAGCTGCCTTTTTTGCGTCAAGGGCAGTCTTTCCGCAGCGACAGGAGAATGAATGGGACTCTGCCATAAACACGTTTTGCGTCGCGCTGAGGGCACTTCCTCCATTTTGTGCACGCAAATCTGCATCTGGGAGCAAGATTTCCGGTCGCCAGTTAACTGCATTGCTGTAAATAAAAATGTCAGTTGTTAAAAGAGCTCCTTCCCTGACCGGGAATCGAACCCGGGCCTAGACCACCAGGGACGGTGGGTGCACCCCGTTGCGTGTCGCTCAGATGGTGGCGTCCGAGTCCAAAGGCTGAGGGCCTCTGCTACAATGGGCACCAGTGCCTGCAGGTCTTCGGGGGCCGTTTCTGCTAATAAATAAATAAAGAAAGAAATAAAGAAAGAAAGAAAGAAAGAAAACAAAAACACTTGTGATGGTCTGCGAAAAGGGGAGCTTAGAGATTGAAGACAGCATCACTTTGGGAACGTTTGCGCTTTCACTTCCAAGCGCTGATATTCCTGTCTTGCTCTCCTGAAAGGACAGCCTTCCTCGCTATGAGCTTTTGTGGGTCAGTGCTGAAGCTCCCCCTAGAGGCTGCCGCTGAAGATGCACACTCACAACTAACCCTCCTTAGGAGAACTGCTTCGTGGGAGAGCACGTTTATTAAAAGGCGGCAGGCCATGATTGCCTGCGAGACACAGCAGGGTTACCATGCAGAGTTCAAAGGGGGCTTTGCTTGTACAGCAAGTGCCGGAGGGCAAGAAGGGATGACATAGGAGCTGCCCTTTTTTCGGGCTCGCACACCAAGGCCTGCACCAGCCTTCGAGGCTCAGCCTGCCTCTGGACTGCCCTAGACCACCTTTACTCAAAGCACACACTCTGGTCGGGGACTCGAAGCCAGGCCCGTGGCAGTGAAAGCACCAAATCCTCACCACTAGGCCACCGGGGAAACGACTGCAGCACCCGGGAGGTTTCCGCAACCGTACTTGCAGTCAGCTGGAGGCTATTGTAATGCTGTTAAGTGAGAGACGTTTGCCGCTCGCAAGCCAATTCCATCCAACCTCCTGCAGGGGGCACTCTGGGCTGGTTTTCCACTTGTTCGCCTGCTGCTGAAACAGCAAAGATTCAATTCGAAGCCCTTTGCAGCAGCTCACCAGGATGGCCGAGTGGTTAAGGCGTTGGACTTAAGATCCAATGGACAAGTGTCCGCGTGGGTTCGAGCCCCACTCCTGGTACAGGTTTTTACTCTTCTTACCTAAATGCGGCAGCAGCTTCGCACAAGCCCTTTCCTGCTGTCTGTAGGCAGTGCCCCTACCTCAAAGCCCTGAGGCTTGAGTTCACCTGAAAAGAGCAACAAGGAATCGTTGCCCGTAGACTCTTTTCCTGGAAAACCTTTGCATTTTTGTACCATGTCCCTCGCATCCCAAGCTTAAGCCGCCAAAGTTGGCAGAGCTTGTGCAACCCCGCCAACAGCCCTACCACCCCAAAAGAAAATTGGGCAGGGATTCCCGCCTCCGCTTCCTCACGGCTTCCGAAACGGGCGATGCCCTGACGGGTCAGCCAGTCACCGTCTAGGCCCGGTACACCCCTGTGAATAATAGAGCGTCCAACCTCAAATCAGGCTACAGGGCCCTTCAGCCCATAGAAGGAGAACCTGTCAACAAACGGGGCGAGGGCAATGCTCGGGCCCCTTGCGAAGCCTTTGCCAAGCTCCAAAGGCTGCACTTTCCCAGCAGACCACAGCTCTGTATGCAAATCAAGCAGCTACGACCCCTCCCTCCCCTGCTTTTCTCCTCCAAACCGGTACGCAACCATTTCTGCAGCCCTCTGCCCCAGGGTCCCGGGCAAGGTCTTGGTCTGATGAGGCTAGGGATGGTGGGGGAGCTCGGCTTTGGCAGGGCGACAGGACTAATATTTTCTCTACAGCTTTGGAAGAAAGAAAGCTTCCTTTTTGGGGCACAGGCCCACTTCTAGCGGCGACAGCTTCCGGTAAGGGACCATGCTGAAAAGATGCTTGGAGTTACCGCCAGGGGAGCCACGCCGCTATTGCCTGTGAGTGAAGCTACATTTGAAAGAAATATTTTTTGAGACGCAGTTGTTTGAATTTCTGTAAAAATGTCATTCAGTAAAAGCCTCTCTTCCCTGACCGGGAATCGAACCCGGGCCGTGCGTGGCGGTGAGAGTGCCGAATCCTAACCACTAGACCACCAGGGAGACCGACCGCTGGATAGCTCGGGAAGGCCGGGCAGTGGTGTCCGAGTGCACAATGCCTGCAGGTGCCTCAAAGGCCAGTCCATTGGGGGACTGGGAAGAGAGGGGGAGGGCCGAGCAGATAGGTTCTCCAGCATGGGGTCTGGCATGGATTCACATGCTCATGAATATTCCCCGTCGTCAGGCTGGGAATCCTCGGTAAAGAAAAAACCAGTATCAGTTTCGTTTCTGATCTGTCTTTCGTAGTAATAACCAATCACTGGTCTCTGCGTCATACTGACCACAGCCAATGACTGCCCGCTACCTAAGCACCGCCTCTGGCAGCCATCTTCAGATTTTTACCGCACGTTCATGTGTTGGGATCCTCGTGCTATTGCTCTCGAGCGTTAGTGCTATTTTTCGCGCTTTTTCACAAAAAAAAAAAAACTTCGATTCTTTCGGTCAAAAGAGCCTCAAGCTCCACCGATCCTACATCCGATCAACGGGGACCCGTGTCGGATTCATCTGTGCCCCTCAAGGGTGAAGATTTCGTCGAGCTACACTTCGGAGGACTCCAGAAGCTTCTCAGGCCCGGTCTCGGAGATGGCCCAGGAGAAGGGAAGCTCGACGCCCGGAAAGCTGTTCAGGGTCTGCCCTGGATGCCAGCTGCAGAACGTCTTTAAGGAGGACGAACACTCTTTCTGCCTTTACTGCCTTCATGAGGACAAGACGCACGTGGAGAAGGACTGTGCGTTTTGCGGCAACATGTCGGAACGGACCATGAAGGACCTCCATCAACGTCTCGCCAACTGGCTGGAGGGTAAGAGCCCGTCTGGCGAGAAGAAGAAGAAATCCGAGCGGTCTTCTAAGACCTTTGAGGGCGCCCCGGCGACGGGGTCCCAACATAAGGCCAAGCACCGCGAGTCCGCTGGCACCGGGAGCGCCGAACGGTCGGGCTCTACGGGCGCCAGGCAGGGCGCACCCTCCCCGGCACCATCAACCACGAGCCAACGCTCTGGGTCGGGTAAGAGGAAGGCCGAGCACCCGGCGAAGCTCCTGGAGAGGCCCCGGTCGAGCTCTAAGGCAGAGGAGGAGCGTGGCAGTGCCCCCTCCCTCAAGGATAAGGCGGTGAGCGCACCTAAGGTGGTGAAGGCCTTGATCCATCCGACCAAGCCCTCTATCGAAACGGTCGCGGCGGCCCTGGCTCAGCCTCTGGTGGCTGCACCAGTGGTGGCGACCTCAGGGCCCAGAATCTCCCTGCCTCCTCGGAGGGAGTCTTCTTTTGTGCCCATCGATAGGACCCCCGTGAAACCCTCCGTGGGGAAGAAGGGGGGGCAGGGCGTCGTCGTAGATTCGGCCTCAACCTCAGAAGAGGAGCTGATCGAGGTCTTAAGCCACGGCCTAGGCGTGGAAGAAGGCCAGCCCGTCGGAATAACCCCGACGCAGGTGACGACGACGACATCGTCGAGGATACCGACGGGGCCCCTGCTCGCCCGTCGGATTCCCCTCTGCCAGCGCCGCAAGACAACTCGGCGGCCATTTTGTTGGCCATACAGTCCTTATGCTCCGAGATAAGGACGAGGCTACCGTTACCGACGGAGGAACCTCTCCCGTCGGGGGATGCAGAACCGGGACCTTCTGGTGTCCCCCCTACCAAGAAAAGAAGGATCCATCCACCACCTCCTTTTCAACCGTCGCGCCCCGTCCAGCCCTCCTCCCCGTCCACCCGAGGGGATGATACGGGGACTGACACGGCAGCGACGGGTACGGACGACGAGGCATACGACGAGGATTTTCCGTCGTCGCCTCCCACCAGGGCTTCTCCGCCCGACGAGATCGGATCTTTCCACTCCATGATCTCCAGGGCTTCCGAGCTTTTCCAACTCTGCCCTGAGGAGAAGAAAAAGGAAGGCTTCCTTTATCAGCGGTGCGAGGCCAAGAGGAAGACGGTCCTCGCAGTGCCTCTGTTGGACGACATTTGGGATGAGGGCCTTTCCCTCCTCAAGAACCCTTCCACGACGCCAGCTAGAAGAGACCGGTACGAGAAAAAGTACCGGGTCCCGGACACGGCCCCCCTATGCCTCCGGGCGCAGCCTACCCCGGATTCCGTCGTCTCCGCGGCAGCCAGGAAGAAAGCGGGGGGGGTGCGGCCTCCACATCGACTTCCCCGCCGGACGGCGAGGGAAAGAAATTGGATGCTATGGGACGTAGAGTCATCTCGTCGGCAGCGACGACGATTAAAGCGGCCAACGCCTTGGCTATCGTGGCCCGCTACGACAGGGAGCTCTGGTACAAGATAGCTCCCCTGCTGGATTTTCTGCCGGACGACAAGAGGGCGGAGGCCCTGGAGATCCTGCAGGAAGGTGAGGTGGCCTCGGACCACGCCATCACCGTGGCGACGGACATCGCCGACACTGGGTTCCGCCAGCTGGGCAACAGCGTTTGCCTTCGACGTCGTGGATGGCTCAAAGCTACGGACTTCCGGCAGGACGTCCAGACCAGAGTCCTGGACATGCCCTTCGACGGGAACAACCTGTTTGGGAAGACAGTGGACGATTCCCTTCAGGCCATCAAGGCGGATACTGAGACGGCCCGGGCCCTTGGAGTCCTGCAGCAACGACGGACGCCCTTTCGGAGCGGCGGAGGCAAGGGCGCCTCCAAAGGTTCCGGCGGCGGTTTCGCTTCCTACCGTCAAGCGGCCCGCTCGTCGTCGCAAGAGGCCTACAGAGGACGAGGCAAGTCTAGCGGACCCCGCCGTCATCGCCAAGGAGGTCAAGGCGGCAAGGCCGCGTCCAAGCAGGATTGAACCGGCCGTGGGGTCGGGCCCCCACCGAAGCACCCCGGTGGGAGGCCGGCTGGCGGGCTTCGTCAGCGTGTGGGAGTCCATCTCCACCGACCGTTGGGTGCTGGACGCCCTGGCCCGGGGCCACGCGCTCGAGTTTCAAAGAAGGTGCCCGCGCGTCCCCCCCGTGGCCAGGAAAGAACTTCACGTCCCTCAACTTCTCCTGGAGGTAAAGGCGATGCTCAGAAAGGGCGCCATCGAACTCGTCCCAAAGAGGCTTCGGGGCTCCGGAGTCTACTCGAGATACTTCCTCGTGAAGAAGAAGACGGGAGGATGGCGCCCCATCCTAGACCTGCGACGTCTGAACAAGTTCATCAAGGCGCAGAAGTTCCGGATGGTCACCCTCCAGCACGTCCTGGGTCAGCTGGAGGAAGGAGACTTCCTATCGTCGTTGGATTTGGAGGATGCCTACTTCCACATTCCCATCCTAAAGGGGCACCGAAAATTCCTCAGATTCGTGGTCCAAGGGCGTCATTACCAGTTCAAAGCCCTTCCCTTCGGACTACGGTCGGCACCCAGGGTATTCACCAAGTGCCTCGCACCGGTGGCGGCGCAGCTGCGCCGCGAGGGGATTCACGTCTACCCCTACCTGGACGACTGGCTCATCCGCGCCAAGACGAGGGAGCGCGCCGTGGTCCACACGGCAAGGACCGTCCAACTCCTCACGGACCTGGGATTCTCCGTGAACTACGCCAAATCCCACCTGGTGCCCGCGCAAGTCGCACTGTTTCTGGGAGCGAGGCTCGACACAGTGTCCCTTCTGGCCTCCCCGTCGGAGGAGAGGACCAGGACCATCTTGGGCAAGGTGCAATGGATGTTGGTGGCCGACGCGGCCAAAGTGAGGTCCATCAAGTCCCTCCTCGGGATGATGTCTTCCTGCATCTACCTCATTCCCATGTGCAGGCTCCGGATGCGCCCGTTGCAAGAATTCCTGGATGCGCGCTGGATCCAGACGACGGGCAGCTTCGAGGAAAGGATCAAGCTCGACGAGAGTTTCCGACGAGCGATACGGTGGTGGGGCACCCGCGCGCATCTGACGGCGGGCATGGACTTCCAGACCCCAGCCCACCAGGAGACTGTGACCACGGATGCCTCCCTGGAAGGGTGGGGAGCGCACACCGAAAATCTGCACGCAAGGGGACTCTGGCTCCCGACGGAGAAGTCCCTGCATATCAACGTCCTGGAGCTCCGTGCAGTGTTTTGGGCCCTCAGGTCCTTCCTTCCGTCCCTCAAGGGCAAGGTGGTGAGGATCTTCACCGACAACACCACCACCATGTTTTACATCAGGAAACAGGGCGGAACCAGGTCCCCAGCGCTGTCCAAGGAGGCGCAGGACCTGTGGCATTGGGCCGTCGCCCAAGGGATTTTTCTGGTGCCGTTTCATCTGGCAGGGATAAAAAACACCATCGCCGACTCACTCAGCAGGGAGCTGCGCTCGTGCCACGAGTGGGAACTACGGCAGGATCTGGTGGATCGCCTCTTCCGACGGTGGGGCACACCCCAGATCGACCTGTTCGCGACGGCGACGAACACCAAGTGCCGGAGGTTCGCCAGCAGGTTTCCCCAGACGAGGAGCATGGGCGATGCTTTCTCGTTCCCCTGGGAGGGCCTGTTCCTCTACGCGTTCCCTCCCTTGCCTCTGCTAATCCGGCTCGTCAACCAGCTCAAGAGGTCACGGTGCAGGATGATCCTCGTCGCACCTGCGTGGCCGAGGCAGATATGGTTCCCGGACCTTCTGGACTTGTCAGCGTCCCCGCCGATCAAGCTGCCGGCGGACGCGGATCTACTCTCCAGGGAAGGAGGCGCCATCCTCCACCACGACCCGAAGTCGCTGAACTTGCAGGCCTGGCTCCTGCAGCGCTAGAGTTTGGAGGATACGACATACCGGCCGATTGCAGAGAGGTTCTTGCAAAGGCCAGGGCGTCCTCGACTCTTAAATGCTACGGACACAAATGGAAGAGGTTCTCTGTCTGGTGCCACGCACAGAAGATTAACCCTCTACGGATTACGGCTCCCCAAGTACTGCCGTACCTGCTGACGCTGGCCAAAGCTGGTCTGGCACACGCGTCCATCAAGATTCATCTTGCTGCGATCTCCCGATACACCAGAACCACGGGGCGGGCGTCCTTGTGGTCTCATCGTCTGGTGAAAGAGTTCATGAAGGGACTGTTCAGATCGTTCCCGCCGGTGAAGGCTCCGGCCCCGGCGTGGGAGCTCAACGTGGTGCTGACCAAGCTCATGGGACCTCCGTTCGAGCCTCTGCACTCGGCCCCGTTGAAGTTTCTATCGTGGAAAACAGCTTTTCTTGTGGCCATCACCTCCGCACGACGAGTGGGAGAGATCCAGGCCCTTTCCTGCAAGGCCCCGTACTTGATTTTCCACGACACGAGGGTAGTGCTCAGGACGCACCCCTCCTTCATGCCCAAGGTACCGTCGGACTTCCATCTCAACGAACCCTTGGTGTTACCTGTGTTCTTCCCGTCGCCTTCGTCGCCGGCTGAGAGGACTTTGCACTCGCTGGATGTAGCTAGAGCGCTGAAGTTCTACGTGGACCGCACGAAGGGTTTTCGGAAGACGTCACAACTCTTTGTGAACTTTGGACCTGTCAATCAGGGGAAGGCTCTCTCGAAGGCTTCCATCTCCAGATGGCTCTCCGGCTGTATCATGTGCTGTCACCGGTTGGCAAACCGACCGCTGCCTGGCCGTCCGAGAGCCCATTCCACCAGAGCGATCGCAGCTACCACGGCGTTTCTATCTGGTGTGCCCCTGCTGGACATATGCAGGGCTGCTACGTGGAGGTCGGCGCACACCTTCACGAAATTCTACTGCGTCGACCGGGATTCCAGGGAGGAGTCCAGAGTCGGCCAAGCAGTGCTGCGCAACCTGTTCGCCTGAGGTGAGCCTGGTGAGGAGGTAAGATGCTTAATGTTGAGTTGATGTGATGCTTAATGTTGAGCCTTTGCCACCTCCCGTGGTTGTGCATGTGTGTACTGCTATGTATTCTTTATTCATGAGCATGTGAATCCATGCCAGACCCCATGCTGGAGAAGGAACAAGTTACTTACCTGTAACTGTTGTTCTCCAGCATGGGTCTGGCATGGATTCACATGCGAACCCTCCCGCCTACCCCTCTGCGGCTCTTCACTTGGTCATACTGCCACTTCACGTGCTTCCAAATCTGAAGATGGCTGCCAGAGGCGGTGCTTAGGTAGAGGGCAGTCATTGGCTGTGGTCAGTATGACGCAGAGACCAGTGATTGGTTATTACTACGAAAGACAGATCAGAAACGAAACTGATACTGGTTTTTTCTTTACCGAGGATTCCCAGCCTGACGACGGGGAATATTCATGAGCATGTGAATCCATCCCAGACCCATGCTGGAGAACAACAGTTACAGGTAAGTAACTTGTTCCTTCTCTCCAGCGGTGAAAAAGGAAGCTGCCTTTTTTGCGTCAAGGGCAGTCTTTCCGCAGCGACAGGAGAATGAATGGGACTCTGCCATAAACACGTTTTGCGTCGCGCTGAGGGCACTTCCTCCATTTTGTGCACGCAAATCTGCATCTGGGAGCAAGATTTCCGGTCGCCAGTTAACTGCATTGCTGTAAATAAAAATGTCAGTTGTTAAAAGAGCTCCTTCCCTGACCGGGAATCGAACCCGGGCCTAGACCACCAGGGACGGTGGGTGCACCCCGTTGCGTGTCGCTCAGATGGTGGCGTCCGAGTCCAAAGGCTGAGGGCCTCTGCTACAATGGGCACCAGTGCCTGCAGGTCTTCGGGGGCCGTTTCTGCTAATAAATAAATAAATAAAGAAATAAAGAAAGAAAGAAAGAAAGAAAACAAAAACACTTGTGATGGTCTGCGAAAAGGGGAGCTTAGAGATTGAAGACAGCATCACTTTGGGAACGTTTGCGCTTTCACTTCCAAGCGCTGATATTCCTGTCTTGCTCTCCTGAAAGGACAGCCTTCCTCGCTATGAGCTTTTGTGGGTCAGTGCTGAAGCTCCCCCTAGAGGCTGCCGCTGAAGATGCACACTCACAACTAACCCTCCTTAGGAGAACTGCTTCGTGGGAGAGCACGTTTATTAAAAGGCGGCAGGCCATGATTGCCTGCGAGACACAGCAGGGTTACCATGCAGAGTTCAAAGGGGGCTTTGCTTGTACAGCAAGTGCCGGAGGGCAAGAAGGGATGACATAGGAGCTGCCCTTTTTTCGGGCTCGCACACCAAGGCCTGCACCAGCCTTCGAGGCTCAGCCTGCCTCTGGACTGCCCTAGACCACCTTTACTCAAAGCACACACTCTGGTCGGGGACTCGAAGCCAGGCCCGTGGCATTGAAAGCACCAAATCCTCACCACTAGGCCACCGGGGAAACGACTGCAGCACCCGGGAGGTTTCCGCAACCGTACTTGCAGTCAGCTGGAGGGTTTGTAATGCTGTTAAGTGAGAGACGTTTGCCGCTCGCAAGCCAATTCCATCCAACCTCCTGCAGGGGGCACTCTGGGCTGGTTTTCCACTTGTTCGCCTGCTGCTGAAACAGCAAAGATTCAATTCGAAGCCCTTTGCAGCAGCTCACCAGGATGGCCGAGTGGTTAAGGCGTTGGACTTAAGATCCAATGGACAAGTGTCAGCGTGGGTTCGAGCCCCACTCCTGGTACAGGTTTTTACTCTTCTTACCTAAATGCGGCAGCAGCTTCGCACAAGCCCTTTCCTGCTGTCTGTAGGCAGTGCCCCTACCTCAAAGCCCTGAGGCTTGAGTTCACCTGAAAAGAGCAACAAGGAATCGTTGCCCGTAGACTCTTTTCCTGGAAAACCTTTGCATTTTTGTACCATGTCCCTCGCATCCCAAGCTTAAGCCGCCAAAGTTGGCAGAGCTTGTGCAACCCCGCCAACAGCCCTACCACCCCAAAAGAAAATTGGGCAGGGATTCCCGCCTCCGCTTCCTCACGGCTTCCGAAACGGGCGATGCCCTGACGGGTCAGCCAGTCACCGTCTAGGCCCGGTACACCCCTGTGAATAATAGAGCGTCCAACCTCAAATCAGGCTACAGGGCCCTTCAGCCCATAGAAGGAGAACCTGTCAACAAACGGGGCGAGGGCAATGCTCGGGCCCCTTGCGAAGCCTTTGCCAAGCTCCAAAGGCTGCACTTTCCCAGCAGACCACAGCTCTGTATGCAAATCAAGCAGCTACGACCCCTCCCTCCCCTGCTTTTCTCCTCCAAACCGGTACGCAACCATTTCTGCAGCCCTCTGCCCCAGGGTCCCGGGCAAGGTCTTGGTCTGATGAGGCTAGGGATGGTGGGCGAGCTCGGCTTTGGCAGGGCGACAGGACTAATATTTTCTCTACAGCTTTGGAAGAAAGAAAGCTTCCTTTTTGGGGCACAGGCCCACTTCTAGCGGCGACAGCTTCCGGTAAGGGACCATGCTGAAAAGATGCTTGGAGTTACCGCCAGGGGAGCCACGCCGCTATTGCCTGTGAGTGAAGCTACATTTGAAAGAAATATTTTTTGAGACGCAGTTGTTTGAATTTCTGTAAAAATGTCATTCAGTAAAAGCCTCTCTTCCCTGACCGGGAAACGAACCCGGGCCGCACCAGGGAGACCGCTGGATAGCTCGGGAAGGCCGGGCAGTGGTGTCCGAGTGCACAATGCCTGCAGGTGCCTCAAAGGCCAGTCCATTGGGGGACTGGGAAGAGAGGGGGAGGGCCGAGCAGATAGGTTCTCTCCAGCGGTGAAAAAGGAAGCTGCCTTTTTTGCGTCAAGGGCAGTCTTTCCGCAGCGACAGGAGAATGAATGGGACTCTGCCATAAACACGTTTTGCGTCGCGCTGAGGGCACTTCCTCCATTTTGTGCACGCAAATCTGCATCTGGGAGCAAGATTTCCGGTCGCCAGTTAACTGCATTGCTGTAAATAAAAATGTCAGTTGTTAAAAGAGCTCCTTCCCTGACCGGGAATCGAACCCGGGCCGCGGGGAATCCTAATCACTAGACCACCAGGGACGGTGGGTGCACCCCGTTGCGTGTCGCTCAGATGGTGGCGTCCGAGTCCAAAGGCTGAGGGCCTCTGCTACAATGGGCACCAGTGCCTGCAGGTCTTCGGGGGCCGTTTCTGCTAATAAATAAATAAATAAAGAAATAAAGAAAGAAAGAAAGAAAGAAAACAAAAACACTTGTGATGGTCTGCGAAAAGGGGAGCTTAGAGATTGAAGACAGCATCACTTTGGGAACGTTTGCGCTTTCACTTCCAAGCGCTGATATTCCTGTCTTGCTCTCCTGAAAGGACAGCCTTCCTCGCTATGAGCTTTTGTGGGTCAGTGCTGAAGCTCCCCCTAGAGGCTGCCGCTGAAGATGCACACTCACAACTAACCCTCCTTAGGAGAACTGCTTCGTGGGAGAGCACGTTTATTAAAAGGCGGCAGGCCATGATTGCCTGCGAGACACAGCAGGGTTACCATGCAGAGTTCAAAGGGGGCTTTGCTTGTACAGCAAGTGCCGGAGGGCAAGAAGGGATGACATAGGAGCTGCCCTTTTTTCGGGCTCGCACACCAAGGCCTGCACCAGCCTTCGAGGCTCAGCCTGCCTCTGGACTGCCCTAGACCACCTTTACTCAAAGCACACACTCTGGTCGGGGACTCGAAGCCAGGCCCGTGGCAGTGAAAGCACCAAATCCTCACCACTAGGCCACCGGGGAAACGACTGCAGCACCCGGGAGGTTTCCGCAACCGTACTTGCAGTCAGCTGGAGGCTATTGTAATGCTGTTAAGTGAGAGACGTTTGCCGCTCGCAAGCCAATTCCATCCAACCTCCTGCAGGGGGCACTCTGGGCTGGTTTTCCACTTGTTCGCCTGCTGCTGAAACAGCAAAGATTCAATTCGAAGCCCTTTGCAGCAGCTCACCAGGATGGCCGAGTGGTTAAGGCGTTGGACTTAAGATCCAATGGACAAGTGTCCGCGTGGGTTCGAGCCCCACTCCTGGTACAGGTTTTTACTCTTCTTACCTAAATGCGGCAGCAGCTTCGCACAAGCCCTTTCCTGCTGTCTGTAGGCAGTGCCCCTACCTCAAAGCCCTGAGGCTTGAGTTCACCTGAAAAGAGCAACAAGGAATCGTTGCCCGTAGACTCTTTTCCTGGAAAACCTTTGCATTTTTGTACCATGTCCCTCGCATCCCAAGCTTAAGCCGCCAAAGTTGGCAGAGCTTGTGCAACCCCGCCAACAGCCCTACCACCCCAAAAGAAAATTGGGCAGGGATTCCCGCCTCCGCTTCCTCACGGCTTCCGAAACGGGCGATGCCCTGACGGGTCAGCCAGTCACCGTCTAGGCCCGGTACACCCCTGTGAATAATAGAGCGTCCAACCTCAAATCAGGCTACAGGGCCCTTCAGCCCATAGAAGGAGAACCTGTCAACAAACGGGGCGAGGGCAATGCTCGGGCCCCTTGCGAAGCCTTTGCCAAGCTCCAAAGGCTGCACTTTCCCAGCAGACCACAGCTCTGTATGCAAATCAAGCAGCTACGACCCCTCCCTCCCCTGCTTTTCTCCTCCAAACCGGTACGCAACCATTTCTGCAGCCCTCTGCCCCAGGGTCCCGGGCAAGGTCTTGGTCTGATGAGGCTAGGGATGGTGGGCGAGCTCGGCTTTGGCAGGGCGACAGGACTAATATTTTCTCTACAGCTTTGGAAGAAAGAAAGCTTCCTTTTTGGGGCACAGGCCCACTTCTAGCGGCGACAGCTTCCGGTAAGGGACCATGCTGAAAAGATGCTTGGAGTTACCGCCAGGGGAGCCACGCCGCTATTGCCTGTGAGTGAAGCTACATTTGAAAGAAATATTTTTTGAGACGCAGTTGTTTGAATTTCTGTAAATATGTCATTCAGTAAAAGCCTCTCTTCCCTGACCGGGAATCGAACCCGGGCCGCGGCGGTGAGAGCGCCGAATCCTAACCACTAGACCACCAGGGAGACAGCTAGACAGCTCGGGAAGGCCGGGCAGTGGTGTCCGAGTGCACAATGCCTGCAGGTGCCTCAAAGGCCAGTCCATTGGGGGACTGGGAAGAGAGGGGGAGGGCCGAGCAGATAGGTTCTCTCCAGCGGTGAAAAAGGAAGCTGCCTTTTTTGCGTGAAGGGCAGTCTTTCCGCAGCGACAGGAGAATGAATGGGGCTCTGCCATAAACACGTTTTGCGTCGCGCTGAGGGCACTTCCTCCATTTTGTGCACGCAAATCTGCATCTGGGAGCAAGATTTCCGGTCGCCAGTTAACTGCATTGCTGTAAATAAAAATGTCAGTTGTTAAAAGAGCTCCTTCCCTGACCGGGAATCGAACCCTAACCACTAGACCACCAGGGACGGTGGGTGCACCCCGTTGCGTGTCGCTCAGATGGTGGCGTCCGAGTCCAAAGGCTGAGGGCCTCTGCTACAATGGGCACCAGTGCCTGCAGGTCTTCGGGGGCCGTTTCTGCTAATAAATAAATAAATAAAGAAATAAAGAAAGAAAGAAAGAAAGAAAACAAAAACACTTGTGATGGTCTGCGAAAAGGGGAGCTTAGAGATTGAAGACAGCATCACTTTGGGAACGTTTGCGCTTTCACTTCCAAGCGCTGATATTCCTGTCTTGCTCTCCTGAAAGGACAGCCTTCCTCGCTATGAGCTTTTGTGGGTCAGTGCTGAAGCTCCCCCTAGAGGCTGCCGCTGAAGATGCACACTCACAACTAACCCTCCTTAGGAGAACTGCTTCGTGGGAGAGCACGTTTATTAAAAGGCGGCAGGCCATGATTGCCTGCGAGACACAGCAGGGTTACCATGCAGAGTTCAAAGGGGGCTTTGCTTGTACAGCAAGTGCCGGAGGGAAAGAAGGGATGACATAGGAGCTGCCCTTTTTTCGGGCTCGCACACCAAGGCCTGCACCAGCCTTCGAGGCTCAGCCTGCCTCTGGACTGCCCTAGACCACCTTTACTCAAAGCACACACTCTGGTCGGGGACTCGAAGCCAGGCCCGTGGCAGTGAAAGCACCAAATCCTCACCACTAGGCCACCGGGGAAACGACTGCAGCACCCGGGAGGTTTCCGCAACCGTACTTGCAGTCAGCTGGAGGCTATTGTAATGCTGTTAAGTGAGAGACGTTTGCCGCTCGCAAGCCAATTCCATCCAACCTCCTGCAGGGGGCACTCTGGGCTGGTTTTCCACTTGTTCGCCTGCTGCTGAAACAGCAAAGATTCAATTTGAAGCCCTTTGCAGCAGCTCACCAGGATGGCCGAGTGGGCTTAAGATCCAATGGACAAGTGTCCGCGTGGGTTCGAGCCCCACTCCTGGTACAGGTTTTTACTCTTCTTACCTAAATGCGGCAGCAGCTTCGCACAAGCCCTTTCCTGCTGTCTGTAGGCAGTGCCCCTACCTCAAAGCCCTGAGGCTTGAGTTCACCTGAAAAGAGCAACAAGGAATCGTTGCCCGTAGACTCTTTTCCTGGAAAACCTTTGCATTTTTGTACCATGTCCCTCGCATCCCAAGCTTAAGCCGCCAAAGTTGGCAGAGCTTGTGCAACCCCGCCAACAGCCCTACCACCCCAAAAGAAAATTGGGCAGGGATTCCCGCCTCCGCTTCCGAAACGGGCTTCCAAACGGGCGATGCCCTGACGGGTCAGCCAGTCACCGTCTAGGCCCGGTACACCCCTGTGAATAATAGAGCGTCCAACCTCAAATCAGGCTACAGGGCCCTTCAGCCCATAGAAGGAGAACCTGTCAACAAACGGGGCGAGGGCAATGCTCGGGCCCCTTGCGAAGCCTTTGCCAAGCTCCAAAGGCTGCACTTTCCCAGCAGACCACAGCTCTGTATGCAAATCAAGCAGCTACGACCCCTCCCTCCCCTGCTTTTCTCCTCCAAACCGGTACGCAACCATTTCTGCAGCCCTCTGCCCCAGGGTCCCGGGCAAGGTCTTGGTCTGATGAGGCTAGGGATGGTGGGCGAGCTCGGCTTTGGCAGGGCGACAGGACTAATATTTTCTCTACAGCTTTGGAAGAAAGAAAGCTTCCTTTTTGGGGCACAGGCCCACTTCTAGCGGCGACAGCTTCCGGTAAGGGACCATGCTGAAAAGAAGCTTGGAGTTACCGCCAGGGGAGCCACGCCGCTATTGCCTGTGAGTGAAGCTACATTTGAAAGAAATATTTTTTGAGACGCAGTTGTTTGAATTTCTGTAAAAATGTCATTCAGTAAAAGCCTCTCTTCCCTGACCGGGAATCGAACCCGGGCCGCGGCGGTGAGAGCGCCGAATCCTAACCACTAGACCACCAGGGAGACCGCTGGACAACTCGGGAAGGCCGGGCAGTGGTGTCCGAGTGCACAATGCCTGCAGGTGCCTCAAAGGCCAGTCCATTGGGGGACTGGGAAGAGAGGGGGAGGGCCGAGCAGATAGGTTCTCTCCAGCGGTGAAAAAGGAAGCTGCCTTTTTTGCGTCAAGGGCAGTCTTTCCGCAGCGACAGGAGAATGAATGGGACTCTGCCATAAACACGTTTTGCGTCGCGCTGAGGGCACTTCCTCCATTTTGTGCACGCAAATCTGCATCTGGGAGCAAGATTTCCGGTCGCCAGTTAACTGCATTGCTGTAAATAAAAATGTCAGTTGTTAAAAGAGCTCCTTCCCTGACCGGGAATCGAACCCGGGCCGCGGGGAATCCTAACCACTAGACCACCAGGGACGGTGGGTGCACCCCGTTGCGTGTCGCTCAGATGGTGGCGTCCGAGTCCAAAGGCTGAGGGCCTCTGCTACAATGGGCACCAGTGCCTGCAGGTCTTCGGGGGCCGTTTCTGCTAATAAATAAATAAATAAAGAAATAAAGAAAGAAAGAAAGAAAGAAAACAAAAACACTTGTGATGGTCTGCGAAAAGGGGAGCTTAGAGATTGAAGACAGCATCACTTTGGGAACGTTTGCGCTTTCACTTCCAAGCGCTGATATTCCTGTCTTGCTCTCCTGAAAGGACAGCCTTCCTCGCTATGAGCTTTTGTGGGTCAGTGCTGAAGCTCCCCCTAGAGGCTGCCGCTGAAGATGCACACTCACAACTAACCCTCCTTAGGAGAACTGCTTCGTGGGAGAGCACGTTTATTAAAAGGCGGCAGGCCATGATTGCCTGCGAGACACAGCAGGGTTACCATGCAGAGTTCAAAGGGGGCTTTGCTTGTACAGCAAGTGCCGGAGGGCAAGAAGGGATGACATAGGAGCTGCCCTTTTTTCGGGCTCGCACACCAAGGCCTGCACCAGCCTTCGAGGCTCAGCCTGCCTCTGGACTGCCCTAGACCACCTTTACTCAAAGCACACACTCTGGTCGGGGACTCGAAGCCAGGCCCGTGGCAGTGAAAGCACCAAATCCTCACCACTAGGCCACCGGGGAAACGACTGCAGCACCCGGGAGGTTTCCGCAACCGTACTTGCAGTCAGCTGGAGGCTATTGTAATGCTGTTAAGTGAGAGACGTTTGCCGCTCGCAAGCCAATTCCATCCAACCTCCTGCAGGGGGCACTCTGGGCTGGTTTTCCACTTGTTCGCCTGCTGCTGAAACAGCAAAGATTCAATTCGAAGCCCTTTGCAGCAGCTCACCAGGATGGCCGAGTGGTTAAGGCGTTGGACTTAAGATCCAATGGACAAGTGTCCGCGTGGGTTCGAGCCCCACTCCTGGTACAGGTTTTTACTCTTCTTACCTAAATGCGGCAGCAGCTTCGCACAAGCCCTTTCCTGCTGTCTGTAGGCAGTGCCCCTACCTCAAAGCCCTGAGGCTTGAGTTCACCTGAAAAGAGCAACAAGGAATCGTTGCCCGTAGACTCTTTTCCTGGAAAACCTTTGCATTTTTGTACCATGTCCCTCGCATCCCAAGCTTAAGCCGCCAAAGTTGGCAGAGCTTGTGCAACCCCGCCAACAGCCCTACCACCCCAAAAGAAAATTGGGCAGGGATTCCCGCCTCCGCTTCCGAAACGGGCTTCCAAACGGGCGATGCCCTGACGGGTCAGCCAGTCACCGTCTAGGCCCGGTACACCCCTGTGAATAATAGAGCGTCCAACCTCAAATCAGGCTACAGGGCCCTTCAGCCCATAGAAGGAGAACCTGTCAACAAACGGGGCGAGGGCAATGCTCGGGCCCCTTGCGAAGCCTTTGCCAAGCTCCAAAGGCTGCACTTTCCCAGCAGACCACAGCTCTGTATGCAAATCAAGCAGCTACGACCCCTCCCTCCCCTGCTTTTCTCCTCCAAACCGGTACGCAACCATTTCTGCAGCCCTCTGCCCCAGGGTCCCGGGCAAGGTCTTGGTCTGATGAGGCTAGGGATGGTGGGCGAGCTCGGCTTTGGCAGGGCGACAGGACTAATATTTTCTCTACAGCTTTGGAAGAAAGAAAGCTTCCTTTTTGGGGCACAGGCCCACTTCTAGCGGCGACAGCTTCCGGTAAGGGACCATGCTGAAAAGATGCTTGGAGTTACCGCCAGGGGAGCCACGCCGCTATTGCCTGTGAGTGAAGCTACATTTGAAAGAAATATTTTTTGAGACGCAGTTGTTTGAATTTCTGTAAAAATGTCATTCAGTAAAAGCCTCTCTTTCCTGACCGGGAATCGAACCCGGGCCGCGGCGGTGAGAGCGCCGAATCCTAACCCCTAGACCACCAGGGAGACAGCTGGACAACTCGGGAAGGCCGGGCAGTGGTGTCCGAGTGCACAATGCCTGCAGGTGCCTCAAAGGCCAGTCCATTGGGGGACTGGGAAGAGAGGGGGAGGGCCGAGCAGATAGGTTCTCTCCAGCGGTGAAAAAGGAAGCTGCCTTTTTTGCGTCAAGGGCAGTCTTTCCGCAGCGACAGGAGAATGAATGGGACTCTGCCATAAACACGTTTTGCGTCGCGCTGAGGGCACTTCCTCCATTTTGTGCACGCAAATCTGCATCTGGGAGCAAGATTTCCGGTCGCCAGTTAACTGCATTGCTGTAAATAAAAATGTCAGTTGTTAAAAGAGCTCCTTCCCTGACCGGGAATCGAACCCGGGCCGCATCCTAACCACTAGACCACCAGGGACGGTGGGTGCACCCCGTTGCGTGTCGCTCAGATGGTGGCGTCCGAGTCCAAAGGCTGAGGGCCTCTGCTACAATGGGCACCAGTGCCTGCAGGTCTTCGGGGGCCGTTTCTGCTAATAAATAAATAAATAAAGAAATAAAGAAAGAAAGAAAGAAAGAAAACAAAAACACTTGTGATGGTCTGCGAAAAGGGGAGCTTAGAGATTGAAGACAGCATCACTTTGGGAACGTTTGCGCTTTCACTTCCAAGCGCTGATATTCCTGTCTTGCTCTCCTGAAAGGACAGCCTTCCTCGCTATGAGCTTTTGTGGGTCAGTGCTGAAGCTCCCCCTAGAGGCTGCCGCTGAAGATGCACACTCACAACTAACCCTCCTTAGGAGAACTGCTTCGTGGGAGAGCACGTTTATTAAAAGGCGGCAGGCCATGATTGCCTGCGAGACACAGCAGGGTTACCATGCAGAGTTCAAAGGGGGCTTTGCTTGTACAGCAAGTGCCGGAGGGCAAGAAGGGATGACATAGGAGCTGCCCTTTTTTCGGGCTCGCACACCAAGGCCTGCACCAGCCTTCGAGGCTCAGCCTGCCTCTGGACTGCCCTAGACCACCTTTACTCAAAGCACACACTCTGGTCGGGGACTCGAAGCCAGGCCCGTGGCAGTGAAAGCACCAAATCCTCACCACTAGGCCACCGGGGAAACGACTGCAGCACCCGGGAGGTTTCCGCAACCGTACTTGCAGTCAGCTGGAGGCTATTGTAATGCTGTTAAGTGAGAGACGTTTGCCGCTCGCAAGCCAATTCCATCCAACCTCCTGCAGGGGGCACTCTGGGCTGGTTTTCCACTTGTTCGCCTGCTGCTGAAACAGCAAAGATTCAATTCGAAGCCCTTTGCAGCAGCTCACCAGGATGGCCGAGTGGTTAAGGCGTTGGACTTAAGATCCAATGGACAAGTGTCCGCGTGGGTTCGAGCCCCACTCCTGGTACAGGTTTTTACTCTTCTTACCTAAATGCGGCAGCAGCTTCGCACAAGCCCTTTCCTGCTGTCTGTAGGCAGTGCCCCTACCTCAAAGCCCTGAGGCTTGAGTTCACCTGAAAAGAGCAACAAGGAATCGTTGCCCGTAGACTCTTTTCCTGGAAAACCTTTGCATTTTTGTACCATGTCCCTCGCATCCCAAGCTTAAGCCGCCAAAGTTGGCAGAGCTTGTGCAACCCCGCCAACAGCCCTACCACCCCAAAAGAAAATTGGGCAGGGATTCCCGCCTCCGCTTCCGAAACGGGCTTCCAAACGGGCGATGCCCTGACGGGTCAGCCAGTCACCGTCTAGGCCCGGTACACCCCTGTGAATAATAGAGCGTCCAACCTCAAATCAGGCTACAGGGCCCTTCAGCCCATAGAAGGAGAACCTGTCAACAAACGGGGCGAGGGCAATGCTCGGGCCCCTTGCGAAGCCTTTGCCAAGCTCCAAAGGCTGCACTTTCCCAGCAGACCACAGCTCTGTATGCAAATCAAGCAGCTACGACCCCTCCCTCCCCTGCTTTTCTCCTCCAAACCGGTACGCAACCATTTCTGCAGCCCTCTGCCCCAGGGTCCCGGGCAAGGTCTTGGTCTGATGAGGCTAGGGATGGTGGGCGAGCTCGGCTTTGGCAGGGCGACAGGACTAATATTTTCTCTACAGCTTTGGAAGAAAGAAAGCTTCCTTTTTGGGGCACAGGCCCACTTCTAGCGGCGACAGCTTCCGGTAAGGGACCATGCTGAAAAGATGCTTGGAGTTACCGCCAGGGGAGCCACGCCGCTATTGCCTGTGAGTGAAGCTACATTTGAAAGAAATATTTTTTGAGACGCAGTTGTTTGAATTTCTGTAAAAATGTCATTCAGTAAAAGCCTCTCTTCCCTGACCGGGAGTCGAACCCGGGCCGCGGCGGTGAGAGCGCCGAATCCTAACCACTAGACCACCAGGGAGACCGCTGGACAGCTCGGGAAGGCCGGGCAGTGGTGTCCGAGTGCACAATGCCTGCAGGTGCCTCAAAGGCCAGTCCATTGAGGGACTGGGAAGAGAGGGGGAGGGCCGAGCAGATAGGTTCTCTCCAGCGGTGAAAAAGGAAGCTGCCTTTTTTGCGTCAAGGGCAGTCTTTCCGCAGCGACAGGAGAATGAATGGGACTCTGCCATAAACACGTTTTGCGTCGCGCTGAGGGCACTTCCTCCATTTTGTGCACGCAAATCTGCATCTGGGAGCAAGATTTCCGGTCGCCAGTTAACTGCATTGCTGTAAATAAAAATGTCAGTTGTTAAAAGAGCTCCTTCCCTGACCGGGAATCGAACCCTAACCACTAGACCACCAGGGACGGTGGGTGCACCCCGTTGCGTGTCGCTCAGATGGTGGCGTCCGAGTCCAAAGGCTGAGGGCCTCTGCTACAATGGGCACCAGTGCCTGCAGGTCTTCGGGGGCCGTTTCTGCTAATAAATAAATAAATAAAGAAATAAAGAAAGAAAGAAAGAAAGAAAACAAAAACACTTGTGATGGTCTGCGAAAAGGGGAGCTTAGAGATTGAAGACAGCATCACTTTGGGAACGTTTGCGCTTTCACTTCCAAGCGCTGATATTCCTGTCTTGCTCTCCTGAAAGGACAGCCTTCCTCGCTATGAGCTTTTGTGGGTCAGTGCTGAAGCTCCCCCTAGAGGCTGCCGCTGAAGATGCACACTCACAACTAACCCTCCTTAGGAGAACTGCTTCGTGGGAGAGCACGTTTATTAAAAGGCGGCAGGCCATGATTGCCTGCGAGACACAGCAGGGTTACCATGCAGAGTTCAAAGGGGGCTTTGCTTGTACAGCAAGTGCCGGAGGGCAAGAAGGGATGACATAGGAGCTGCCCTTTTTTCGGGCTCGCACACCAAGGCCTGCACCAGCCTTCGAGGCTCAGCCTGCCTCTGGACTGCCCTAGACCACCTTTACTCAAAGCACACACTCTGGTCGGGGACTCGAAGCCAGGCCCGTGGCAGTGAAAGCACCAAATCCTCACCACTAGGCCACCGGGGAAACGACTGCAGCACCCGGGAGGTTTCCGCAACCGTACTTGCAGTCAGCTGGAGGCTATTGTAATGCTGTTAAGTGAGAGACGTTTGCCGCTCGCAAGCCAATTCCATCCAACCTCCTGCAGGGGGCACTCTGGGCTGGTTTTCCACTTGTTCGCCTGCTGCTGAAACAGCAAAGATTCAATTCGAAGCCCTTTGCAGCAGCTCACCAGGATGGCCGAGTGGTTAAGGCGTTGGACTTAAGATCCAATGGACAAGTGTCCGCGTGGGTTCGAGCCCCACTCCTGGTACAGGTTTTTACTCTTCTTACCTAAATGCGGCAGCAGCTTCGCACAAGCCCTTTCCTGCTGTCTGTAGGCAGTGCCCCTACCTCAAAGCCCTGAGGCTTGAGTTCACCTGAAAAGAGCAACAAGGAATCGTTGCCCGTAGACTCTTTTCCTGGAAAACCTTTGCATTTTTGTACCATGTCCCTCGCATCCCAAGCTTAAGCCGCCAAAGTTGGCAGAGCTTGTGCAACCCCGCCAACAGCCCTACCACCCCAAAAGAAAATTGGGCAGGGATTCCCGCCTCCGCTTCCGAAACGGGCTTCCAAACGGGCGATGCCCTGACGGGTCAGCCAGTCACCGTCTAGGCCCGGTACACCCCTGTGAATAATAGAGCGTCCAACCTCAAATCAGGCTACAGGGCCCTTCAGCCCATAGAAGGAGAACCTGTCAACAAACGGGGCGAGGGCAATGCTCGGGCCCCTTGCGAAGCCTTTGCCAAGCTCCAAAGGCTGCACTTTCCCAGCAGACCACAGCTCTGTATGCAAATCAAGCAGCTACGACCCCTCCCTCCCCTGCTTTTCTCCTCCAAACCGGTACGCAACCATTTCTGCAGCCCTCTGCCCCAGGGTCCCGGGCAAGGTCTTGGTCTGATGAGGCTAGGGATGGTGGGCGAGCTCGGCTTTGGCAGGGCGACAGGACTAATATTTTCTCTACAGCTTTGGAAGAAAGAAAGCTTCCTTTTTGGGGCACAGGCCCACTTCTAGCGGCGACAGCTTCCGGTAAGGGACCATGCTGAAAAGATGCTTGGAGTTACCGCCAGGGGAGCCACGCCGCTATTGCCTGTGAGTGAAGCTACATTTGAAAGAAATATTTTTTGAGACGCAGTTGTTTGAATTTCTGTAAAAATGTCATTCAGTAAAAGCCTCTCTTCCCTGACCGGGAATCGAACCCGGGCCGCGGTGAGAGCGCCGAATCCTAACCACTAGACCACCAGGGAGACCGCTGGACAGCTCGGGAAGGCCGGGCAGTGGTGTCCGAGTGCACAATGCCTGCAGGTGCCTCAAAGGCCAGTCCATTGGGGGACTGGGAAGAGAGGGGGAGGGCCGAGCAGATAGGTTCTCTCCAGCGGTGAAAAAGGAAGCTGCCTTTTTTGCGTCAAGGGCAGTCTTTCCGCAGCGACAGGAGAATGAATGGGACTCTGCCATAAACACGTTTTGCGTCGCGCTGAGGGCACTTCCTCCATTTTGTGCACGCAAATCTGCATCTGGGAGCAAGATTTCCGGTCGCCAGTTAACTGCATTGCTGTAAATAAAAATGTCAGTTGTTAAAAGAGCTCCTTCCCTGACCGGGAATCGAACCCGGGCCGCGGCGGTGAGAGCTCCGAATCCTAACCACTAGACCACCAGGGACGGTGGGTGCACCCCGTTGCGTGTCGCTCAGATGGTGGCGTCCGAGTCCAAAGGCTGAGGGCCTCTGCTACAATGGGCACCAGTGCCTGCAGGTCTTCGGGGGCCGTTTCTGCTAATAAATAAATAAATAAAGAAATAAAGAAAGAAAGAAAGAAAGAAAACAAAAACACTTGTGATGGTCTGCGAAAAGGGGAGCTTAGAGATTGAAGACAGCATCACTTTGGGAACGTTTGCGCTTTCACTTCCAAGCGCTGATATTCCTGTCTTGCTCTCCTGAAAGGACAGCCTTCCTCGCTATGAGCTTTTGTGGGTCAGTGCTGAAGCTCCCCCTAGAGGCTGCCGCTGAAGATGCACACTCACAACTAACCCTCCTTAGGAGAACTGCTTCGTGGGAGAGCACGTTTATTAAAAGGCGGCAGGCCATGATTGCCTGCGAGACACAGCAGGGTTACCATGCAGAGTTCAAAGGGGGCTTTGCTTGTACAGCAAGTGCCGGAGGGCAAGAAGGGATGACATAGGAGCTGCCCTTTTTTCGGGCTCGCACACCAAGGCCTGCACCAGCCTTCGAGGCTCAGCCTGCCTCTGGACTGCCCTAGACCACCTTTACTCAAAGCACACACTCTGGTCGGGGACTCGAAGCCAGGCCCGTGGCAGTGAAAGCACCAAATCCTCACCACTAGGCCACCGGGGAAACGACTGCAGCACCCGGGAGGTTTCCGCAACCGTACTTGCAGTCAGCTGGAGGCTATTGTAATGCTGTTAAGTGAGAGACGTTTGCCGCTCGCAAGCCAATTCCATCCAACCTCCTGCAGGGGGCACTCTGGGCTGGTTTTCCACTTGTTCGCCTGCTGCTGAAACAGCAAAGATTCAATTCGAAGCCCTTTGCAGCAGCTCACCAGGATGGCCGAGTGGTTAAGGCGTTGGACTTAAGATCCAATGGACAAGTGTCCGCGTGGGTTCGAGCCCCACTCCTGGTACAGGTTTTTACTCTTCTTACCTAAATGCGGCAGCAGCTTCGCACAAGCCCTTTCCTGCTGTCTGTAGGCAGTGCCCCTACCTCAAAGCCCTGAGGCTTGAGTTCACCTGAAAAGAGCAACAAGGAATCGTTGCCCGTAGACTCTTTTCCTGGAAAACCTTTGCATTTTTGTACCATGTCCCTCGCATCCCAAGCTTAAGCCGCCAAAGTTGGCAGAGCTTGTGCAACCCCGCCAACAGCCCTACCACCCCAAAAGAAAATTGGGCAGGGATTCCCGCCTCCGCTTCCGAAACGGGCTTCCAAACGGGCGATGCCCTGACGGGTCAGCCAGTCACCGTCTAGGCCCGGTACACCCCTGTGAATAATAGAGCGTCCAACCTCAAATCAGGCTACAGGGCCCTTCAGCCCATAGAAGGAGAACCTGTCAACAAACGGGGCGAGGGCAATGCTCGGGCCCCTTGCGAAGCCTTTGCCAAGCTCCAAAGGCTGCACTTTCCCAGCAGACCACAGCTCTGTATGCAAATCAAGCAGCTACGACCCCTCCCTCCCCTGCTTTTCTCCTCCAAACCGGTACGCAACCATTTCTGCAGCCCTCTGCCCCAGGGTCCCGGGCAAGGTCTTGGTCTGATGAGGCTAGGGATGGTGGGCGAGCTCGGCTTTGGCAGGGCGACAGGACTAATATTTTCTCTACAGCTTTGGAAGAAAGAAAGCTTCCTTTTTGGGGCACAGGCCCACTTCTAGCGGCGACAGCTTCCGGTAAGGGACCATGCTGAAAAGATGCTTGGAGTTACCGCCAGGGGAGCCACGCCGCTATTGCCTGTGAGTGAAGCTACATTTGAAAGAAATATTTTTTGAGACGCAGTTGTTTGAATTTCTGTAAAAATGTCATTCAGTAAAAGCCTCTCTTTCCTGACCGGGAATCGAACCCGGGCCGCGGCGGTGAGAGCGCCGAATCCTAACCACTAGACCACCAGGGAGACCGCTGGACAACTCGGGAAGGCCGGGCAGTGGTGTCCGAGTGCACAATGCCTGCAGGTGCCTCAAAGGCCAGTCCATTGGGGGACTGGGAAGAGAGGGGGAGGGCCGAGCAGATAGGTTCTCTCCAGCGGTGAAAAAGGAAGCTGCCTTTTTTGCGTCAAGGGCAGTCTTTCCGCAGCGACAGGAGAATGAATGGGACTCTGCCATAAACACGTTTTGCGTCGCGCTGAGGGCACTTCCTCCATTTTGTGCACGCAAATCTGCATCTGGGAGCAAGATTTCCGGTCGCCAGTTAACTGCATTGCTGTAAATAAAAATGTCAGTTGTTAAAAGAGCTCCTTCCCTGACCGGGAATCGAACCCGGGCCGCATCCTAACCACTAGACCACCAGGGACGGTGGGTGCACCCCGTTGCGTGTCGCTCAGATGGTGGCGTCCGAGTCCAAAGGCTGAGGGCCTCTGCTACAATGGGCACCAGTGCCTGCAGGTCTTCGGGGGCCGTTTCTGCTAATAAATAAATAAATAAAGAAATAAAGAAAGAAAGAAAGAAAGAAAACAAAAACACTTGTGATGGTCTGCGAAAAGGGGAGCTTAGAGATTGAAGACAGCATCACTTTGGGAACGTTTGCGCTTTCACTTCCAAGCGCTGATATTCCTGTCTTGCTCTCCTGAAAGGACAGCCTTCCTCGCTATGAGCTTTTGTGGGTCAGTGCTGAAGCTCCCCCTAGAGGCTGCCGCTGAAGATGCACACTCACAACTAACCCTCCTTAGGAGAACTGCTTCGTGGGAGAGCACGTTTATTAAAAGGCGGCAGGCCATGATTGCCTGCGAGACACAGCAGGGTTACCATGCAGAGTTCAAAGGGGGCTTTGCTTGTACAGCAAGTGCCGGAGGGCAAGAAGGGATGACATAGGAGCTGCCCTTTTTTCGGGCTCGCACACCAAGGCCTGCACCAGCCTTCGAGGCTCAGCCTGCCTCTGGACTGCCCTAGACCACCTTTACTCAAAGCACACACTCTGGTCGGGGACTCGAAGCCAGGCCCGTGGCAGTGAAAGCACCAAATCCTCACCACTAGGCCACCGGGGAAACGACTGCAGCACCCGGGAGGTTTCCGCAACCGTACTTGCAGTCAGCTGGAGGCTATTGTAATGCTGTTAAGTGAGAGACGTTTGCCGCTCGCAAGCCAATTCCATCCAACCTCCTGCAGGGGGCACTCTGGGCTGGTTTTCCACTTGTTCGCCTGCTGCTGAAACAGCAAAGATTCAATTCGAAGCCCTTTGCAGCAGCTCACCAGGATGGCCGAGTGGTTAAGGCGTTGGACTTAAGATCCAATGGACAAGTGTCCGCGTGGGTTCGAGCCCCACTCCTGGTACAGGTTTTTACTCTTCTTACCTAAATGCGGCAGCAGCTTCGCACAAGCCCTTTCCTGCTGTCTGTAGGCAGTGCCCCTACCTCAAAGCCCTGAGGCTTGAGTTCACCTGAAAAGAGCAACAAGGAATCGTTGCCCGTAGACTCTTTTCCTGGAAAACCTTTGCATTTTTGTACCATGTCCCTCGCATCCCAAGCTTAAGCCGCCAAAGTTGGCAGAGCTTGTGCAACCCCGCCAACAGCCCTACCACCCCAAAAGAAAATTGGGCAGGGATTCCCGCCTCCGCTTCCGAAACGGGCTTCCAAACGGGCGATGCCCTGACGGGTCAGCCAGTCACCGTCTAGGCCCGGTACACCCCTGTGAATAATAGAGCGTCCAACCTCAAATCAGGCTACAGGGCCCTTCAGCCCATAGAAGGAGAACCTGTCAACAAACGGGGCGAGGGCAATGCTCGGGCCCCTTGCGAAGCCTTTGCCAAGCTCCAAAGGCTGCACTTTCCCAGCAGACCACAGCTCTGTATGCAAATCAAGCAGCTACGACCCCTCCCTCCCCTGCTTTTCTCCTCCAAACCGGTACGCAACCATTTCTGCAGCCCTCTGCCCCAGGGTCCCGGGCAAGGTCTTGGTCTGATGAGGCTAGGGATGGTGGGCGAGCTCGGCTTTGGCAGGGCGACAGGACTAATATTTTCTCTACAGCTTTGGAAGAAAGAAAGCTTCCTTTTTGGGGCACAGGCCCACTTCTAGCGGCGACAGCTTCCGGTAAGGGACCATGCTGAAAAGATGCTTGGAGTTACCGCCAGGGGAGCCACGCCGCTATTGCCTGTGAGTGAAGCTACATTTGAAAGAAATATTTTTTGAGACGCAGTTGTTTGAATTTCTGTAAAAATGTCATTCAGTAAAAGCCTCTCTTCCCTGACCGGGAATCGAACCCGGGCCGCGGCGGTGAGAGCGCCGAACCCTAACCACTAGACCACCAGGGAGACCGCTGGACAGCTCGGGAAGGCCGGGCAGTGGTGTCCGAGTGCACAATGCCTGCAGGTGCCTCAAAGGCCAGTCCATTGGGGGACTGGGAAGAGAGGGGGAGGGCCGAGCAGATAGGTTCTCTCCAGCGGTGAAAAAGGAAGCTGCCTTTTTTGCGTCAAGGGCAGTCTTTCCGCAGCGACAGGAGAATGAATGGGACTCTGCCATAAACACGTTTTGCGTCGCGCTGAGGGCACTTCCTCCATTTTGTGCACGCAAATCTGCATCTGGGAGCAAGATTTCCGGTCGCCAGTTAACTGCATTGCTGTAAATAAAAATGTCAGTTGTTAAAAGAGCTCCTTCCCTGACCGGGAATCGAACCCGGGCCGTGGCGGTGAGAGCGCCGAATCCTAACCACTAGACCACCAGGGACGGTGGGTGCACCCCGTTGCGTGTCGCTCAGATGGTGGCGTCCGAGTCCAAAGGCTGAGGGCCTCTGCTACAATGGGCACCAGTGCCTGCAGGTCTTCGGGGGCCGTTTCTGCTAATAAATAAATAAATAAAGAAATAAAGAAAGAAAGAAAGAAAGAAAACAAAAACACTTGTGATGGTCTGCGAAAAGGGGAGCTTAGAGATTGAAGACAGCATCACTTTGGGAACGTTTGCGCTTTCACTTCCAAGCGCTGATATTCCTGTCTTGCTCTCCTGAAAGGACAGCCTTCCTCGCTATGAGCTTTTGTGGGTCAGTGCTGAAGCTCCCCCTAGAGGCTGCCGCTGAAGATGCACACTCACAACTAACCCTCCTTAGGAGAACTGCTTCGTGGGAGAGCACGTTTATTAAAAGGCGGCAGGCCATGATTGCCTGCGAGACACAGCAGGGTTACCATGCAGAGTTCAAAGGGGGCTTTGCTTGTACAGCAAGTGCCGGAGGGCAAGAAGGGATGACATAGGAGCTGCCCTTTTTTCGGGCTCGCACACCAAGGCCTGCACCAGCCTTCGAGGCTCAGCCTGCCTCTGGACTGCCCTAGACCACCTTTACTCAAAGCACACACTCTGGTCGGGGACTCGAAGCCAGGCCCGTGGCAGTGAAAGCACCAAATCCTCACCACTAGGCCACCGGGGAAACGACTGCAGCACCCGGGAGGTTTCCGCAACCGTACTTGCAGTCAGCTGGAGGCTATTGTAATGCTGTTAAGTGAGAGACGTTTGCCGCTCGCAAGCCAATTCCATCCAACCTCCTGCAGGGGGCACTCTGGGCTGGTTTTCCACTTGTTCGCCTGCTGCTGAAACAGCAAAGATTCAATTCGAAGCCCTTTGCAGCAGCTCACCAGGATGGCCGAGTGGTTAAGGCGTTGGACTTAAGATCCAATGGACAAGTGTCCGCGTGGGTTCGAGCCCCACTCCTGGTACAGGTTTTTACTCTTCTTACCTAAATGCGGCAGCAGCTTCGCACAAGCCCTTTCCTGCTGTCTGTAGGCAGTGCCCCTACCTCAAAGCCCTGAGGCTTGAGTTCACCTGAAAAGAGCAACAAGGAATCGTTGCCCGTAGACTCTTTTCCTGGAAAACCTTTGCATTTTTGTACCATGTCCCTCGCATCCCAAGCTTAAGCCGCCAAAGTTGGCAGAGCTTGTGCAACCCCGCCAACAGCCCTACCACCCCAAAAGAAAATTGGGCAGGGATTCCCGCCTCCGCTTCCGAAACGGGCTTCCAAACGGGCGATGCCCTGACGGGTCAGCCAGTCACCGTCTAGGCCCGGTACACCCCTGTGAATAATAGAGCGTCCAACCTCAAATCAGGCTACAGGGCCCTTCAGCCCATAGAAGGAGAACCTGTCAACAAACGGGGCGAGGGCAATGCTCGGGCCCCTTGCGAAGCCTTTGCCAAGCTCCAAAGGCTGCACTTTCCCAGCAGACCACAGCTCTGTATGCAAATCAAGCAGCTACGACCCCTCCCTCCCCTGCTTTTCTCCTCCAAACCGGTACGCAACCATTTCTGCAGCCCTCTGCCCCAGGGTCCCGGGCAAGGTCTTGGTCTGATGAGGCTAGGGATGGTGGGCGAGCTCGGCTTTGGCAGGGCGACAGGACTAATATTTTCTCTACAGCTTTGGAAGAAAGAAAGCTTCCTTTTTGGGGCACAGGCCCACTTCTAGCGGCGACAGCTTCCGGTAAGGGACCATGCTGAAAAGATGCTTGGAGTTACCGCCAGGGGAGCCACGCCGCTATTGCCTGTGAGTGAAGCTACATTTGAAAGAAATATTTTTTGAGACGCAGTTGTTTGAATTTCTGTAAAAATGTCATTCAGTAAAAGCCTCTCTTCCCTGACCGGGAATCGAACCCGGGCCGCGGCGGTGAGAGCGCCGAATCCTAACCACTAGACCACCAGGGAGACCGCTGGACAGCTCGGGAAGGCCGGGCAGTGGTGTCCGAGTGCACAATGCCTGCAGGTGCCTCAAAGGCCAGTCCATTGGGGGACTGGGAAGAGAGGGGGAGGGCCGAGCAGATAGGTTCTCTCCAGCGGTGAAAAAGGAAGCTGCCTTTTTTGCGTCAAGGGCAGTCTTTCCGCAGCGACAGGAGAATGAATGGGACTCTGCCATAAACACGTTTTGCGTCGCGCTGAGGGCACTTCCTCCATTTTGTGCACGCAAATCTGCATCTGGGAGCAAGATTTCCGGTCGCCAGTTAACTGCATTGCTGTAAATAAAAATGTCAGTTGTTAAAAGAGCTCCTTCCCTGACCGGGAATCGAACCCGGGCCGCGGAATCCTAACCACTAGACCACCAGGGACGGTGGGTGCACCCCGTTGCGTGTCGCTCAGATGGTGGCGTCCGAGTCCAAAGGCTGAGGGCCTCTGCTACAATGGGCACCAGTGCCTGCAGGTCTTCGGGGGCCGTTTCTGCTAATAAATAAATAAATAAAGAAATAAAGAAAGAAAGAAAGAAAGAAAACAAAAACACTTGTGATGGTCTGCGAAAAGGGGAGCTTAGAGATTGAAGACAGCATCACTTTGGGAACGTTTGCGCTTTCACTTCCAAGCGCTGATATTCCTGTCTTGCTCTCCTGAAAGGACAGCCTTCCTCGCTATGAGCTTTTGTGGGTCAGTGCTGAAGCTCCCCCTAGAGGCTGCCGCTGAAGATGCACACTCACAACTAACCCTCCTTAGGAGAACTGCTTCGTGGGAGAGCACGTTTATTAAAAGGCGGCAGGCCATGATTGCCTGCGAGACACAGCAGGGTTACCATGCAGAGTTCAAAGGGGGCTTTGCTTGTACAGCAAGTGCCGGAGGGCAAGAAGGGATGACATAGGAGCTGCCCTTTTTTCGGGCTCGCACACCAAGGCCTGCACCAGCCTTCGAGGCTCAGCCTGCCTCTGGACTGCCCTAGACCACCTTTACTCAAAGCACACACTCTGGTCGGGGACTCGAAGCCAGGCCCGTGGCAGTGAAAGCACCAAATCCTCACCACTAGGCCACCGGGGAAACGACTGCAGCACCCGGGAGGTTTCCGCAACCGTACTTGCAGTCAGCTGGAGGCTATTGTAATGCTGTTAAGTGAGAGACGTTTGCCGCTCGCAAGCCAATTCCATCCAACCTCCTGCAGGGGGCACTCTGGGCTGGTTTTCCACTTGTTCGCCTGCTGCTGAAACAGCAAAGATTCAATTCGAAGCCCTTTGCAGCAGCTCACCAGGATGGCCGAGTGGTTAAGGCGTTGGACTTAAGATCCAATGGACAAGTGTCCGCGTGGGTTCGAGCCCCACTCCTGGTACAGGTTTTTACTCTTCTTACCTAAATGCGGCAGCAGCTTCGCACAAGCCCTTTCCTGCTGTCTGTAGGCAGTGCCCCTACCTCAAAGCCCTGAGGATTGAGTTCACCTGAAAAGAGCAACAAGGAATCGTTGCCCGTAGACTCTTTTCCTGGAAAACCTTTGCATTTTTGTACCATGTCCCTCGCATCCCAAGCTTAAGCCGCCAAAGTTGGCAGAGCTTGTGCAACCCCGCCAACAGCCCTACCACCCCAAAAGAAAATTGGGCAGGGATTCCCGCCTCCGCTTCCGAAACGGGCTTCCAAACGGGCGATGCCCTGACGGGTCAGCCAGTCACCGTCTAGGCCCGGTACACCCCTGTGAATAATAGAGCGTCCAACCTCAAATCAGGCTACAGGGCCCTTCAGCCCATAGAAGGAGAACCTGTCAACAAACGGGGCGAGGGCAATGCTCGGGCCCCTTGCGAAGCCTTTGCCAAGCTCCAAAGGCTGCACTTTCCCAGCAGACCACAGCTCTGTATGCAAATCAAGCAGCTACGACCCCTCCCTCCCCTGCTTTTCTCCTCCAAACCGGTACGCAACCATTTCTGCAGCCCTCTGCCCCAGGGTCCCGGGCAAGGTCTTGGTCTGATGAGGCTAGGGATGGTGGGCGAGCTCGGCTTTGGCAGGGCGACAGGACTAATATTTTCTCTACAGCTTTGGAAGAAAGAAAGCTTCCTTTTTGGGGCACAGGCCCACTTCTAGCGGCGACAGCTTCCGGTAAGGGACCATGCTGAAAAGATGCTTGGAGTTACCGCCAGGGGAGCCACGCCGCTATTGCCTGTGAGTGAAGCTACATTTGAAAGAAATATTTTTTGAGACGCAGTTGTTTGAATTTCTGTAAAAATGTCATTCAGTAAAAGCCTCTCTTCCCTGACCGGGAATCGAACCCGGGCCGCGGCGGTGAGAGCGCCGAATCCTAACCACTAGACCACCAGGGAGACCGCTGGACAGCTCGGGAAGGCCGGGCAGTGGTGTCCGAGTGCACAATGCCTGCAGGTGCCTCAAAGGCCAGTCCATTGGGGGACTGGGAAGAGAGGGGGAGGGCCGAGCAGATAGGTTCTCTCCAGCGGTGAAAAAGGAAGCTGCCTTTTTTGCGTCAAGGGCAGTCTTTCCGCAGCGACAGGAGAATGAATGGGACTCTGCCATAAACACGTTTTGCGTCGCGCTGAGGGCACTTCCTCCATTTTGTGCACGCAAATCTGCATCTGGGAGCAAGATTTCCGGTCGCCAGTTAACTGCATTGCTGTAAATAAAAATGTCAGTTGTTAAAAGAGCTCCTTCCCTGACCGGGAATCGAACCCGGGCCACGGAATCCTAACCACTAGACCACCAGGGACGGTGGGTGCACCCCGTTGCGTGTCGCTCAGATGGTGGCGTCCGAGTCCAAAGGCTGAGGGCCTCTGCTACAATGGGCACCAGTGCCTGCAGGTCTTCGGGGGCCGTTTCTGCTAATAAATAAATAAATAAAGAAATAAAGAAAGAAAGAAAGAAAGAAAACAAAAACACTTGTGATGGTCTGCGAAAAGGGGAGCTTAGAGATTGAAGACAGCATCACTTTGGGAACGTTTGCGCTTTCACTTCCAAGCGCTGATATTCCTGTCTTGCTCTCCTGAAAGGACAGCCTTCCTCGCTATGAGCTTTTGTGGGTCAGTGCTGAAGCTCCCCCTAGAGGCTGCCGCTGAAGATGCACACTCACAACTAACCCTCCTTAGGAGAACTGCTTCGTGGGAGAGCACGTTTATTAAAAGGCGGCAGTCCATGATTGCCTGCGAGACACAGCAGGGTTACCATGCAGAGTTCAAAGGGGGCTTTGCTTGTACAGCAAGTGCCGGAGGGCAAGAAGGGATGACATAGGAGCTGCCCTTTTTTCGGGCTCGCACACCAAGGCCTGCACCAGCCTTCGAGGCTCAGCCTGCCTCTGGACTGCCCTAGACCACCTTTACTCAAAGCACACACTCTGGTCGGGGACTCGAAGCCAGGCCCGTGGCAGTGAAAGCACCAAATCCTCACCACTAGGCCACCGGGGAAACGACTGCAGCACCCGGGAGGTTTCCGCAACCGTACTTGCAGTCAGCTGGAGGCTATTGTAATGCTGTTAAGTGAGAGACGTTTGCCGCTCGCAAGCCAATTCCATCCAACCTCCTGCAGGGGGCACTCTGGGCTGGTTTTCCACTTGTTCGCCTGCTGCTGAAACAGCAAAGATTCAATTCGAAGCCCTTTGCAGCAGCTCACCAGGATGGCCGAGTGGTTAAGGCGTTGGACTTAAGATCCAATGGACAAGTGTCCGCGTGGGTTCGAGCCCCACTCCTGGTACAGGTTTTTACTCTTCTTACCTAAATGCGGCAGCAGCTTCGCACAAGCCCTTTCCTGCTGTCTGTAGGCAGTGCCCCTACCTCAAAGCCCTGAGGCTTGAGTTCACCTGAAAAGAGCAACAAGGAATCGTTGCCCGTAGACTCTTTTCCTGGAAAACCTTTGCATTTTTGTACCATGTCCCTCGCATCCCAAGCTTAAGCCGCCAAAGTTGGCAGAGCTTGTGCAACCCCGCCAACAGCCCTACCACCCCAAAAGAAAATTGGGCAGGGATTCCCGCCTCCGCTTCCGAAACGGGCTTCCAAACGGGCGATGCCCTGACGGGTCAGCCAGTCACCGTCTAGGCCCGGTACACCCCTGTGAATAATAGAGCGTCCAACCTCAAATCAGGCTACAGGGCCCTTCAGCCCATAGAAGGAGAACCTGTCAACAAACGGGGCGAGGGCAATGCTCGGGCCCCTTGCGAAGCCTTTGCCAAGCTCCAAAGGCTGCACTTTCCCAGCAGACCACAGCTCTGTATGCAAATCAAGCAGCTACGACCCCTCCCTCCCCTGCTTTTCTCCTCCAAACCGGTACGCAACCATTTCTGCAGCCCTCTGCCCCAGGGTCCCGGGCAAGGTCTTGGTCTGATGAGGCTAGGGATGGTGGGCGAGCTCGGCTTTGGCAGGGCGACAGGACTAATATTTTCTCTACAGCTTTGGAAGAAAGAAAGCTTCCTTTTTGGGGCACAGGCCCACTTCTAGCGGCGACAGCTTCCGGTAAGGGACCATGCTGAAAAGATGCTTGGAGTTACCGCCAGGGGAGCCACGCCGCTATTGCCTGTGAGTGAAGCTACATTTGAAAGAAATATTTTTTGAGACGCAGTTGTTTGAATTTCTGTAAAAATGTCATTCAGTAAAAGCCTCTCTTCCCTGACCGGGAATCGAACCCGGGCCGCGGCGGTGAGAGCGCCGAATCCTAACCACTAGACCACCAGGGAGACCGCTGGACAGCTCGGGAAGGCCGGGCAGTGGTGTCCGAGTGCACAATGCCTGCAGGTGCCTCAAAGGCCAGTCCATTGGGGGACTGGGAAGAGAGGGGGAGGGCCGAGCAGATAGGTTCTCTCCAGCGGTGAAAAAGGAAGCTGCCTTTTTTGCGTCAAGGGCAGTCTTTCCGCAGCGACAGGAGAATGAATGGGACTCTGCCATAAACACGTTTTGCGTCGCGCTGAGGGCACTTCCTCCATTTTGTGCACGCAAATCTGCATCTGGGAGCAAGATTTCCGGTCGCCAGTTAACTGCATTGCTGTAAATAAAAATGTCAGTTGTTAAAAGAGCTCCTTCCCTGACCGGGAATCGAACCCGGGCCGCGGAATCCTAACCACTAGACCACCAGGGACGGTGGGTGCACCCCGTTGCGTGTCGCTCAGATGGTGGCGTCCGAGTCCAAAGGCTGAGGGCCTCTGCTACAATGGGCACCAGTGCCTGCAGGTCTTCGGGGGCCGTTTCTGCTAATAAATAAATAAATAAAGAAATAAAGAAAGAAAGAAAGAAAGAAAACAAAAACACTTGTGATGGTCTGCGAAAAGGGGAGCTTAGAGATTGAAGACAGCATCACTTTGGGAACGTTTGCGCTTTCACTTCCAAGCGCTGATATTCCTGTCTTGCTCTCCTGAAAGGACAGCCTTCCTCGCTATGAGCTTTTGTGGGTCAGTGCTGAAGCTCCCCCTAGAGGCTGCCGCTGAAGATGCACACTCACAACTAACCCTCCTTAGGAGAACTGCTTCGTGGGAGAGCACGTTTATTAAAAGGCGGCAGGCCATGATTGCCTGCGAGACACAGCAGGGTTACCATGCAGAGTTCAAAGGGGGCTTTGCTTGTACAGCAAGTGCCGGAGGGCAAGAAGGGATGACATAGGAGCTGCCCTTTTTTCGGGCTCGCACACCAAGGCCTGCACCAGCCTTCGAGGCTCAGCCTGCCTCTGGACTGCCCTAGACCACCTTTACTCAAAGCACACACTCTGGTCGGGGACTCGAAGCCAGGCCCGTGGCAGTGAAAGCACCAAATCCTCACCACTAGGCCACCGGGGAAACGACTGCAGCACCCGGGAGGTTTCCGCAACCGTACTTGCAGTCAGCTGGAGGCTATTGTAATGCTGTTAAGTGAGAGACGTTTGCCGCTCGCAAGCCAATTCCATCCAACCTCCTGCAGGGGGCACTCTGGGCTGGTTTTCCACTTGTTCGCCTGCTGCTGAAACAGCAAAGATTCAATTCGAAGCCCTTTGCAGCAGCTCACCAGGATGGCCGAGTGGTTAAGGCGTTGGACTTAAGATCCAATGGACAAGTGTCCGCGTGGGTTCGAGCCCCACTCCTGGTACAGGTTTTTACTCTTCTTACCTAAATGCGGCAGCAGCTTCGCACAAGCCCTTTCCTGCTGTCTGTAGGCAGTGCCCCTACCTCAAAGCCCTGAGGCTTGAGTTCACCTGAAAAGAGCAACAAGGAATCGTTGCCCGTAGACTCTTTTCCTGGAAAACCTTTGCATTTTTGTACCATGTCCCTCGCATCCCAAGCTTAAGCCGCCAAAGTTGGCAGAGCTTGTGCAACCCCGCCAACAGCCCTACCACCCCAAAAGAAAATTGGGCAGGGATTCCCGCCTCCGCTTCCTCACGGCTTCCGAAACGGGCTTCCAAACGGGCGATGCTCTGACGGGTCAGCCAGTCACCGTCTAGGCCCGGTACACCCCTGTGAATAATAGAGCGTCCAACCTCAAATCAGGCTACAGGGCCCTTCAGCCCATAGAAGGAGAACCTGTCAACAAACGGGGCGAGGGCAATGCTCGGGCCCCTTGCGAAGCCTTTGCCAAGCTCCAAAGGCTGCACTTTCCCAGCAGACCACAGCTCTGTATGCAAATCAAGCAGCTACGACCCCTCCCTCCCCTGCTTTTCTCCTCCAAACCGGTACGCAACCATTTCTGCAGCCCTCTGCCCCAGGGTCCCGGGCAAGGTCTTGGTCTGATGAGGCTAGGGATGGTGGGCGAGCTCGGCTTTGGCAGGGCGACAGGACTAATATTTTCTCTACAGCTTTGGAAGAAAGAAAGCTTCCTTTTTGGGGCACAGGCCCACTTCTAGCGGCGACAGCTTCCGGTAAGGGACCATGCTGAAAAGATGCTTGGAGTTACCGCCAGGGGAGCCACGCCGCTATTGCCTGTGAGTGAAGCTACATTTGAAAGAAATATTTTTTGAGACGCAGTTGTTTGAATTTCTGTAAAAATGTCATTCAGTAAAAGCCTCTCTTCCCTGACCGGGAATCGAACCCGGGCCGCGGCGATGAGAGCGCCGAATCCTAACCACTAGACCACCAGGGAGACCGCTGGACAGCTCGGGAAGGCCGGGCAGTGGTGTCCGAGTGCACAATGCCTGCAGGTGCCTCAAAGGCCAGTCCATTGGGGGACTGGGAAGAGAGGGGGAGGGCCGAGCAGATAGGTTCTCTCCAGCGGTGAAAAAGGAAGCTGCCTTTTTTGCGTCAAGGGCAGTCTTTCCGCAGCGACAGGAGAATGAATGGGACTCTGCCATAAACACGTTTTGCGTCGCGCTGAGGGCACTTCCTCCATTTTGTGCACGCAAATCTGCATCTGGGAGCAAGATTTCCGGTCGCCAGTTAACTGCATTGCTGTAAATAAAAATGTCAGTTGTTAAAAGAGCTCCTTCCCTGACCGGGAATCGAACCCGGGCCGCGGCGAATCCTAACCACTAGACCACCAGGGACGGTGGGTGCACCCCGTTGCGTGTCGCTCAGATGGTGGCGTCCGAGTCCAAAGGCTGAGGGCCTCTGCTACAATGGGCACCAGTGCCTGCAGGTCTTCGGGGGCCGTTTCTGCTAATAAATAAATAAATAAAGAAATAAAGAAAGAAAGAAAGAAAGAAAACAAAAACACTTGTGATGGTCTGCGAAAAGGGGAGCTTAGAGATTGAAGACAGCATCACTTTGGGAACGTTTGCGCTTTCACTTCCAAGCGCTGATATTCCTGTCTTGCTCTCCTGAAAGGACAGCCTTCCTCGCTATGAGCTTTTGTGGGTCAGTGCTGAAGCTCCCCCTAGAGGCTGCCGCTGAAGATGCACACTCACAACTAACCCTCCTTAGGAGAACTGCTTCGTGGGAGAGCACGTTTATTAAAAGGCGGCAGGCCATGATTGCCTGCGAGACACAGCAGGGTTACCATGCAGAGTTCAAAGGGGGCTTTGCTTGTACAGCAAGTGCCGGAGGGCAAGAAGGGATGACATAGGAGCTGCCCTTTTTTCGGGCTCGCACACCAAGGCCTGCACCAGCCTTCGAGGCTCAGCCTGCCTCTGGACTGCCCTAGACCACCTTTACTCAAAGCACACACTCTGGTCGGGGACTCGAAGCCAGGCCCGTGGCAGTGAAAGCACCAAATCCTCACCACTAGGCCACCGGGGAAACGACTGCAGCACCCGGGAGGTTTCCGCAACCGTACTTGCAGTCAGCTGGAGGCTATTGTAATGCTGTTAAGTGAGAGACGTTTGCCGCTCGCAAGCCAATTCCATCCAACCTCCTGCAGGGGGCACTCTGGGCTGGTTTTCCACTTGTTCGCCTGCTGCTGAAACAGCAAAGATTCAATTCGAAGCCCTTTGCAGCAGCTCACCAGGATGGCCGAGTGGTTAAGGCGTTGGACTTAAGATCCAATGGACAAGTGTCCGCGTGGGTTCGAGCCCCACTCCTGGTACAGGTTTTTACTCTTCTTACCTAAATGCGGCAGCAGCTTCGCACAAGCCCTTTCCTGCTGTCTGTAGGCAGTGCCCCTACCTCAAAGCCCTGAGGCTTGAGTTCACCTGAAAAGAGCAACAAGGAATCGTTGCCCGTAGACTCTTTTCCTGGAAAACCTTTGCATTTTTGTACCATGTCCCTCGCATCCCAAGCTTAAGCCGCCAAAGTTGGCAGAGCTTGTGCAACCCCGCCAACAGCCCTACCACCCCAAAAGAAAATTGGGCAGGGATTCCCGCCTCCGCTTCCGAAACGGGCTTCCAAACGGGCGATGCCCTGACGGGTCAGCCAGTCACCGTCTAGGCCCGGTACACCCCTGTGAATAATAGAGCGTCCAACCTCAAATCAGGCTACAGGGCCCTTCAGCCCATAGAAGGAGAACCTGTCAACAAACGGGGCGAGGGCAATGCTCGGGCCCCTTGCGAAGCCTTTGCCAAGCTCCAAAGGCTGCACTTTCCCAGCAGACCACAGCTCTGTATGCAAATCAAGCAGCTACGACCCCTCCCTCCCCTGCTTTTCTCCTCCAAACCGGTACGCAACCATTTCTGCAGCCCTCTGCCCCAGGGTCCCGGGCAAGGTCTTGGTCTGATGAGGCTAGGGATGGTGGGCGAGCTCGGCTTTGGCAGGGCGACAGGACTAATATTTTCTCTACAGCTTTGGAAGAAAGAAAGCTTCCTTTTTGGGGCACAGGCCCACTTCTAGCGGCGACAGCTTCCGGTAAGGGACCATGCTGAAAAGATGCTTGGAGTTACCGCCAGGGGAGCCACGCCGCTATTGCCTGTGAGTGAAGCTACATTTGAAAGAAATATTTTTTGAGACGCAGTTGTTTGAATTTCTGTAAAAATGTCATTCAGTAAAAGCCTCTCTTCCCTGACCGGGAATCGAACCCGGGCCGCGGCGGTGAGAGCGCCGAATCCTAACCACTAGACCACCAGGGAGACCGCAGCACAACTCGGGAAGGCCGGGCAGTGGTGTCCGAGTGCACAATGCCTGCAGGTGCCTCAAAGGCCAGTCCATTGGGGGACTGGGAAGAGAGGGGGAGGGCCGAGCAGATAGGTTCTCTCCAGCGGTGAAAAAGGAAGCTGCCTTTTTTGCGTCAAGGGCAGTCTTTCCGCAGCGACAGGAGAATGAATGGGACTCTGCCATAAACACGTTTTGCGTCGCGCTGAGGGCACTTCCTCCATTTTGTGCACGCAAATCTGCATCTGGGAGCAAGATTTCCGGTCGCCAGTTAACTGCATTGCTGTAAATAAAAATGTCAGTTGTTAAAAGAGCTCCTTCCCTGACCGGGAATCGAACCCGGGCCGCGGCGGTGAGAGCGCCGAATCCTAACCACTAGACCACCAGGGACGGTGGGTGCACCCCGTTGCGTGTCGCTCAGATGGTGGCGTCTGAGTCCAAAGGCTGAGGGCCTCTGCTACAATGGGCACCAGTGCCTGCAGGTCTTCGGGGGCCGTTTCTGCTAATAAATAAATAAATAAAGAAATAAAGAAAGAAAGAAAGAAAGAAAGAAAGAAAGAAAACAAAAACACTTGTGATGGTCTGCGAAAAGGGGAGCTTAGAGATTGAAGACAGCATCACTTTGGGAACGTTTGCGCTTTCACTTCCAAGCGCTGATATTCCTGTCTTGCTCTCCTGAAAGGACAGCCTTCCTCGCTATGAGCTTTTGTGGGTCAGTGCTGAAGCTCCCCCTAGAGGCTGCCGCTGAAGATGCACACTCACAACTAACCCTCCTTAGGAGAACTGCTTCGTGGGAGAGCACGTTTATTAAAAGGCGGCAGGCCATGATTGCCTGCGAGACACAGCAGGGTTACCATGCAGAGTTCAAAGGGGGCTTTGCTTGTACAGCAAGTGCCGGAGGGCAAGAAGGGATGACATAGGAGCTGCCCTTTTTTCGGGCTCGCACACCAAGGCCTGCACCAGCCTTCGAGGCTCAACCTGCCTCTGGACTGCCCTAGACCACCTTTACTCAAAGCACACACTCTGGTCGGGGACTCGAAGCCAGGCCCGTGGCAGTGAAAGCACCAAATCCTCACCACTAGGCCACCGGGGAAACGACTGCAGCACCCGGGAGGTTTCCGCAACCGTACTTGCAGTCAGCTGGAGGCTATTGTAATGCTGTTAAGTGAGAGACGTTTGCCGCTCGCAAGCCAATTCCATCCAACCTCCTGCAGGGGGCACTCTGGGCTGGTTTTCCACTTGTTCGCCTGCTGCTGAAACAGCAAAGATTCAATTCGAAGCCCTTTGCAGCAGCTCACCAGGATGGCCGAGTGGTTAAGGCGTTGGACTTAAGATCCAATGGACAAGTGTCCGCGTGGGTTCGAGCCCCACTCCTGGTACAGGTTTTTACTCTTCTTACCTAAATGCGGCAGCAGCTTCGCACAAGCCCTTTCCTGCTGTCTGTAGGCAGTGCCCCTACCTCAAAGCCCTGAGGCTTGAGTTCACCTGAAAAGAGCAACAAGGAATCGTTGCCCGTAGACTCTTTTCCTGGAAAACCTTTGCATTTTTGTACCATGTCCCTCGCATCCCAAGCTTAAGCCGCCAAAGTTGGCAGAGCTTGTGCAACCCCGCCAACAGCCCTACCACCCCAAAAGAAAATTGGGCAGGGATTCCCGCCTCCGCTTCCGAAACGGGCTTCCAAACGGGCGATGCCCTGACGGGTCAGCCAGTCACCGTCTAGGCCCGGTACACCCCTGTGAATAATAGAGCGTCCAACCTCAAATCAGGCTACAGGGCCCTTCAGCCCATAGAAGGAGAACCTGTCAACAAACGGGGCGAGGGCAATGCTCGGGCCCCTTGCGAAGCCTTTGCCAAGCTCCAAAGGCTGCACTTTCCCAGCAGACCACAGCTCTGTATGCAAATCAAGCAGCTACGACCCCTCCCTCCCCTGCTTTTCTCCTCCAAACCGGTACGCAACCATTTCTGCAGCCCTCTGCCCCAGGGTCCCGGGCAAGGTCTTGGTCTGATGAGGCTAGGGATGGTGGGCGAGCTCGGCTTTGGCAGGGCGACAGGACTAATATTTTCTCTACAGCTTTGGAAGAAAGAAAGCTTCCTTTTTGGGGCACAGGCCCACTTCTAGCGGCGACAGCTTCCGGTAAGGGACCATGCTGAAAAGATGCTTGGAGTTACCGCCAGGGGAGCCACGCCGCTATTGCCTGTGAGTGAAGCTACATTTGAAAGAAATATTTTTTGAGACGCAGTTGTTTGAATTTCTGTAAAAATGTCATTCAGTAAAAGCCTCTCTTCCCTGACCGGGAATCGAACCCGGGCCGCGGCGATGAGAGCGCCGAATCCTAACCACTAGACCACCAGGGAGACCGCTGGACAGCTCGGGAAGGCCGGGCAGTGGTGTCCGAGTGCACAATGCCTGCAGGTGCCTCAAAGGCCAGTCCATTGGGGGACTGGGAAGAGAGGGGGAGGGCCGAGCAGATAGGTTCTCTCCAGCGGTGAAAAAGGAAGCTGCCTTTTTTGCGTCAAGGGCAGTCTTTCCGCAGCGACAGGAGAATGAATGGGACTCTGCCATAAACACGTTTTGCGTCGCGCTGAGGGCACTTCCTCCATTTTGTGCACGCAAATCTGCATCTGGGAGCAAGATTTCCGGTCGCCAGTTAACTGCATTGCTGTAAATAAAAATGTCAGTTGTTAAAAGAGCTCCTTCCCTGACCGGGAATCGAACCCGGGCCGCGGCGGTGAGAGCGCCGAATCCTAACCACTAGACCACCAGGGACGGTGGGTGCACCCCATTGCGTGTCGCTCAGATGGTGGCGTCCGAGTCCAAAGGCTGAGGGCCTCTGCTACAATGGGCACCAGTGCCTGCAGGTCTTCGGGGGCCGTTTCTGCTAATAAATAAATAAATAAAGAAATAAAGAAAGAAAGAAAGAAAGAAAGAAAACAAAAACACTTGTGATGGTCTGCGAAAAGGGGAGCTTAGAGATTGAAGACAGCATCACTTTGGGAACGTTTGCGCTTTCACTTCCAAGCGCTGATATTCCTGTCTTGCTCTCCTGAAAGGACAGCCTTCCTCGCTATGAGCTTTTGTGGGTCAGTGCTGAAGCTCCCCCTAGAGGCTGCCGCTGAAGATGCACACTCACAACTAACCCTCCTTAGGAGAACTGCTTCGTGGGAGAGCACGTTTATTAAAAGGCGGCAGGCCATGATTGCCTGCGAGACACAGCAGGGTTACCATGCAGAGTTCAAAGGGGGCTTTGCTTGTACAGCAAGTGCCGGAGGGCAAGAAGGGATGACATAGGAGCTGCCCTTTTTTCGGGCTCGCACACCAAGGCCTGCACCAGCCTTCGAGGCTCAGCCTGCCTCTGGACTGCCCTAGACCACCTTTACTCAAAGCACACACTCTGGTCGGGGACTCGAAGCCAGGCCCGTGGCAGTGAAAGCACCAAATCCTCACCACTAGGCCACCGGGGAAACGACTGCAGCACCCGGGAGGTTTCCGCAACCGTACTTGCAGTCAGCTGGAGGCTATTGTAATGCTGTTAAGTGAGAGACGTTTGCCGCTCGCAAGCCAATTCCATCCAACCTCCTGCAGGGGGCACTCTGGGCTGGTTTTCCACTTGTTCGCCTGCTGCTGAAACAGCAAAGATTCAATTCGAAGCCCTTTGCAGCAGCTCACCAGGATGGCCGAGTGGTTAAGGCGTTGGACTTAAGATCCAATGGACAAGTGTCCGCGTGGGTTCGAGCCCCACTCCTGGTACAGGTTTTTACTCTTCTTACCTAAATGCGGCAGCAGCTTCGCACAAGCCCTTTCCTGCTGTCTGTAGGCAGTGCCCCTACCTCAAAGCCCTGAGGCTTGAGTTCACCTGAAAAGAGCAACAAGGAATCGTTGCCCGTAGACTCTTTTCCTGGAAAACCTTTGCATTTTTGTACCATGTCCCTCGCATCCCAAGCTTAAGCCGCCAAAGTTGGCAGAGCTTGTGCAACCCCGCCAACAGCCCTACCACCCCAAAAGAAAATTGGGCAGGGATTCCCGCCTCCGCTTCCGAAACGGGCTTCCAAACGGGCGATGCCCTGACGGGTCAGCCAGTCACCGTCTAGGCCCGGTACACCCCTGTGAATAATAGAGCGTCCAACCTCAAATCAGGCTACAGGGCCCTTCAGCCCATAGAAGGAGAACCTGTCAACAAACGGGGCGAGGGCAATGCTCGGGCCCCTTGCGAAGCCTTTGCCAAGCTCCAAAGGCTGCACTTTCCCAGCAGACCACAGCTCTGTATGCAAATCAAGCAGCTACGACCCCTCCCTCCCCTGCTTTTCTCCTCCAAACCGGTACGCAACCATTTCTGCAGCCCTCTGCCCCAGGGTCCCGGGCAAGGTCTTGGTCTGATGAGGCTAGGGATGGTGGGCGAGCTCGGCTTTGGCAGGGCGACAGGACTAATATTTTCTCTACAGCTTTGGAAGAAAGAAAGCTTCCTTTTTGGGGCACAGGCCCACTTCTAGCGGCGACAGCTTCCGGTAAGGGACCATGCTGAAAAGATGCTTGGAGTTACCGCCAGGGGAGCCACGCCGCTATTGCCTGTGAGTGAAGCTACATTTGAAAGAAATATTTTTTGAGACGCAGTTGTTTGAATTTCTGTAAAAATGTCATTCAGTAAAAGCCTCTCTTCCCTGACCGGGAATCGAACCCGGGCCGCGGCGGTGAGAGCGCCGAATCCTAACCACTAGACCACCAGGGAGACCGCAGCACAACTCGGGAAGGCCGGGCAGTGGTGTCCGAGTGCACAATGCCTGCAGGTGCCTCAAAGGCCAGTCCATTGGGGGACTGGGAAGAGAGGGGGAGGGCCGAGCAGATAGGTTCTCTCCAGCGGTGAAAAAGGAAGCTGCCTTTTTTGCGTCAAGGGCAGTCTTTCCGCAGCGACAGGAGAATGAATGGGACTCTGCCATAAACACGTTTTGCGTCGCGCTGAGGGCACTTCCTCCATTTTGTGCACGCAAATCTGCATCTGGGAGCAAGATTTCCGGTCGCCAGTTAACTGCATTGCTGTAAATAAAAATGTCAGTTGTTAAAAGAGCTCCTTCCCTGACCGGGAATCGAACCCGGGCCGCGGCGGTGAGAGCGCCGAATCCTAACCACTAGACCACCAGGGACGGTGGGTGCACCCCGTTGCGTGTCACTCAGATGGTGGCGTCTGAGTCCAAAGGCTGAGGGCCTCTGCTACAATGGGCACCAGTGCCTGCAGGTCTTCGGGGGCCGTTTCTGCTAATAAATAAATAAATAAAGAAATAAAGAAAGAAAGAAAGAAAGAAAGAAAACAAAAACACTTGTGATGGTCTGCGAAAAGGGGAGCTTAGAGATTGAAGACAGCATCACTTTGGGAACGTTTGCGCTTTCACTTCCAAGCGCTGATATTCCTGTCTTGCTCTCCTGAAAGGACAGCCTTCCTCGCTATGAGCTTTTGTGGGTCAGTGCTGAAGCTCCCCCTAGAGGCTGCCGCTGAAGATGCACACTCACAACTAACCCTCCTTAGGAGAACTGCTTCGTGGGAGAGCACGTTTATTAAAAGGCGGCAGGCCATGATTGCCTGCGAGACACAGCAGGGTTACCATGCAGAGTTCAAAGGGGGCTTTGCTTGTACAGCAAGTGCCGGAGGGCAAGAAGGGATGACATAGGAGCTGCCCTTTTTTCGGGCTCGCACACCAAGGCCTGCACCAGCCTTCGAGGCTCAGCCTGCCTCTGGACTGCCCTAGACCACCTTTACTCAAAGCACACACTCTGGTCGGGGACTCGAAGCCAGGCCCGTGGCAGTGAAAGCACCAAATCCTCACCACTAGGCCACCGGGGAAACGACTGCAGCACCCGGGAGGTTTCCGCAACCGTACTTGCAGTCAGCTGGAGGCTATTGTAATGCTGTTAAGTGAGAGACGTTTGCCGCTCGCAAGCCAATTCCATCCAACCTCCTGCAGGGGGCACTCTGGGCTGGTTTTCCACTTGTTCGCCTGCTGCTGAAACAGCAAAGATTCAATTTGAAGCCCTTTGCAGCAGCTCACCAGGATGGCCGAGTGGGCTTAAGATCCAATGGACAAGTGTCCGCGTGGGTTCGAGCCCCACTCCTGGTACAGGTTTTTACTCTTCTTACCTAAATGCGGCAGCAGCTTCGCACAAGCCCTTTCCTGCTGTCTGTAGGCAGTGCCCCTACCTCAAAGCCCTGAGGCTTGAGTTCACCTGAAAAGAGCAACAAGGAATCGTTGCCCGTAGACTCTTTTCCTGGAAAACCTTTGCATTTTTGTACCATGTCCCTCGCATCCCAAGCTTAAGCCGCCAAAGTTGGCAGAGCTTGTGCAACCCCGCCAACAGCCCTACCACCCCAAAAGAAAATTGGGCAGGGATTCCCGCCTCCGCTTCCGAAACGGGCTTCCAAACGGGCGATGCCCTGACGGGTCAGCCAGTCACCGTCTAGGCCCGGTACACCCCTGTGAATAATAGAGCGTCCAACCTCAAATCAGGCTACAGGGCCCTTCAGCCCATAGAAGGAGAACCTGTCAACAAACGGGGCGAGGGCAATGCTCGGGCCCCTTGCGAAGCCTTTGCCAAGCTCCAAAGGCTGCACTTTCCCAGCAGACCACAGCTCTGTATGCAAATCAAGCAGCTACGACCCCTCCCTCCCCTGCTTTTCTCCTCCAAACCGGTACGCAACCATTTCTGCAGCCCTCTGCCCCAGGGTCCCGGGCAAGGTCTTGGTCTGATGAGGCTAGGGATGGTGGGCGAGCTCGGCTTTGGCAGGGCGACAGGACTAATATTTTCTCTACAGCTTTGGAAGAAAGAAAGCTTCCTTTTTGGGGCACAGGCCCACTTCTAGCGGCGACAGCTTCCGGTAAGGGACCATGCTGAAAAGATGCTTGGAGTTACCGCCAGGGGAGCCACGCCGCTATTGCCTGTGAGTGAAGCTACATTTGAAAGAAATATTTTTTGAGACGCAGTTGTTTGAATTTCTGTAAAAATGTCATTCAGTAAAAGCCTCTCTTCCCTGACCGGGAATCGAACCCGGGCCGCGGCGGTGAGAGCGCCGAATCCTAACCACTAGACCACCAGGGAGACCGCTGGACAGCTCGGGAAGGCCGGGCAGTGGTGTCCGAGTGCACAATGCCTGCAGGTGCCTCAAAGGCCAGTCCATTGGGGGACTGGGAAGAGAGGGGGAGGGCCGAGCAGATAGGTTCTCTCCAGCGGTGAAAAAGGAAGCTGCCTTTTTTGCGTCAAGGGCAGTCTTTCCGCAGCGACAGGAGAATGAATGGGACTCTGCCATAAACACGTTTTGCGTCGCGCTGAGGGCACTTCCTCCATTTTGTGCACGCAAATCTGCATCTGGGAGCAAGATTTCCGGTCGCCAGTTAACTGCATTGCTGTAAATAAAAATGTCAGTTGTTAAAAGAGCTCCTTCCCTGACCGGGAATCGAACCCGGGCCGTGGCGGCGCTACCACTAGACCACCAGGGACGGTGGGTGCACCCCGTTGCGTGTCGCTCAGATGGTGGCGTCCGAGTCCAAAGGCTGAGGGCCTCTGCTACAATGGGCACCAGTGCCTGCAGGTCTTCGGGGGCCGTTTCTGCTAATAAATAAATAAATAAATAAAGAAAGAAAGAAAGAAAGAAAGAAAGAAAACAAAAACACTTGTGATGGTCTGCGAAAAGGGGAGCTTAGAGATTGAAGACAGCATCACTTTGGGAACGTTTGCGCTTTCACTTCCAAGCGCTGATATTCCTGTCTTGCTCTCCTGAAAGGACAGCCTTCCTCGCTATGAGCTTTTGTGGGTCAGTGCTGAAGCTCCCCCTAGAGGCTGCCGCTGAAGATGCACACTCACAACTAACCCTCCTTAGGAGAACTGCTTCGTGGGAGAGCACGTTTATTAAAAGGCGGCAGGCCATGATTGCCTGCGAGACACAGCAGGGTTACCATGCAGAGTTCAAAGGGGGCTTTGCTTGTACAGCAAGTGCCGGAGGGCAAGAAGGGATGACATAGGAGCTGCCCTTTTTTCGGGCTCGCACACCAAGGCCTGCACCAGCCTTCGAGGCTCAGCCTGCCTCTGGACTGCCCTAGACCACCTTTACTCAAAGCACACACTCTGGTCGGGGACTCGAAGCCAGGCCCGTGGCAGTGAAAGCACCAAATCCTCACCACTAGGCCACCGGGGAAACGACTGCAGCACCCGGGAGGTTTCCGCAACCGTACTTGCAGTCAGCTGGAGGCTATTGTAATGCTGTTAAGTGAGAGACGTTTGCCGCTCGCAAGCCAATTCCATCCAACCTCCTGCAGGGGGCACTCTGGGCTGGTTTTCCACTTGTTCGCCTGCTGCTGAAACAGCAAAGATTCAATTCGAAGCCCTTTGCAGCAGCTCACCAGGATGGCCGAGTGGTTAAGGCGTTGGACTTAAGATCCAATGGACAAGTGTCCGCGTGGGTTCGAGCCCCACTCCTGGTACAGGTTTTTACTCTTCTTACCTAAATGCGGCAGCAGCTTCGCACAAGCCCTTTCCTGCTGTCTGTAGGCAGTGCCCCTACCTCAAAGCCCTGAGGCTTGAGTTCACCTGAAAAGAGCAACAAGGAATCGTTGCCCGTAGACTCTTTTCCTGGAAAACCTTTGCATTTTTGTACCATGTCCCTCGCATCCCAAGCTTAAGCCGCCAAAGTTGGCAGAGCTTGTGCAACCCCGCCAACAGCCCTACCACCCCAAAAGAAAATTGGGCAGGGATTCCCGCCTCCGCTTCCGAAACGGGCTTCCAAACGGGCGATGCCCTGACGGGTCAGCCAGTCACCGTCTAGGCCCGGTACACCCCTGTGAATAATAGAGCGTCCAACCTCAAATCAGGCTACAGGGCCCTTCAGCCCATAGAAGGAGAACCTGTCAACAAACGGGGCGAGGGCAATGCTCGGGCCCCTTGCGAAGCCTTTGCCAAGCTCCAAAGGCTGCACTTTCCCAGCAGACCACAGCTCTGTATGCAAATCAAGCAGCTACGACCCCTCCCTCCCCTGCTTTTCTCCTCCAAACCGGTACGCAACCATTTCTGCAGCCCTCTGCCCCAGGGTCCCGGGCAAGGTCTTGGTCTGATGAGGCTAGGGATGGTGGGCGAGCTCGGCTTTGGCAGGGCGACAGGACTAATATTTTCTCTACAGCTTTGGAAGAAAGAAAGCTTCCTTTTTGGGGCACAGGCCCACTTCTAGCGGCGACAGCTTCCGGTAAGGGACCATGCTGAAAAGATGCTTGGAGTTACCGCCAGGGGAGCCACGCCGCTATTGCCTGTGAGTGAAGCTACATTTGAAAGAAATATTTTTTGAGACGCAGTTGTTTGAATTTCTGTAAAAATGTCATTCAGTAAAAGCCTCTCTTCCCTGACCGGGAATCGAACCCGGGCCGCGCCGAATCCTAACCACTAGACCACCAGGGAGACCGCTGGACAGCTCGGGAAGGCCGGGCAGTGGTGTCCGAGTGCACAATGCCTGCAGGTGCCTCAAAGGCCAGTCCATTGGGGGACTGGGAAGAGAGGGGGAGGGCCGAGCAGATAGGTTCTCTCCAGCGGTGAAAAAGGAAGCTGCCTTTTTTGCGTCAAGGGCAGTCTTTCCGCAGCGACAGGAGAATGAATGGGACTCTGCCATAAACACGTTTTGCGTCGCGCTGAGGGCACTTCCTCCATTTTGTGCACGCAAATCTGCATCTGGGAGCAAGATTTCCGGTCGCCAGTTAACTGCATTGCTGTAAATAAAAATGTCAGTTGTTAAAAGAGCTCCTTCCCTGACCGGGAATCGAACCCGGGCCGCGGCGGTGAGAGCGCCGAATCCTAACCACTAGACCACCAGGGACGGTGGGTGCACCCCGTTGCGTGTCGCTCAGATGGTGGCGTCCGAGTCCAAAGGCTGAGGGCCTCTGCTACAATGGGCACCAGTGCCTGCAGGTCTTCGGGGGCCGTTTCTGCTAATAAATAAATAAATAAAGAAATAAAGAAAGAAAGAAAGAAAGAAAGAAAACAAAAACACTTGTGATGGTCTGCGAAAAGGGGAGCTTAGAGATTGAAGACAGCATCACTTTGGGAACGTTTGCGCTTTCACTTCCAAGCGCTGATATTCCTGTCTTGCTCTCCTGAAAGGACAGCCTTCCTCGCTATGAGCTTTTGTGGGTCAGTGCTGAAGCTCCCCCTAGAGGCTGCCGCTGAAGATGCACACTCACAACTAACCCTCCTTAGGAGAACTGCTTCGTGGGAGAGCACGTTTATTAAAAGGCGGCAGGCCATGATTGCCTGCGAGACACAGCAGGGTTACCATGCAGAGTTCAAAGGGGGCTTTGCTTGTACAGCAAGTGCCGGAGGGCAAGAAGGGATGACATAGGAGCTGCCCTTTTTTCGGGCTCGCACACCAAGGCCTGCACCAGCCTTCGAGGCTCAGCCTGCCTCTGGACTGCCCTAGACCACCTTTACTCAAAGCACACACTCTGGTCGGGGACTCGAAGCCAGGCCCGTGGCAGTGAAAGCACCAAATCCTCACCACTAGGCCACCGGGGAAACGACTGCAGCACCCGGGAGGTTTCCGCAACCGTACTTGCAGTCAGCTGGAGGCTATTGTAATGCTGTTAAGTGAGAGACGTTTGCCGCTCGCAAGCCAATTCCATCCAACCTCCTGCAGGGGGCACTCTGGGCTGGTTTTCCACTTGTTCGCCTGCTGCTGAAACAGCAAAGATTCAATTCGAAGCCCTTTGCAGCAGCTCACCAGGATGGCCGAGTGGTTAAGGCGTTGGACTTAAGATCCAATGGACAAGTGTCCGCGTGGGTTCGAGCCCCACTCCTGGTACAGGTTTTTACTCTTCTTACCTAAATGCGGCAGCAGCTTCGCACAAGCCCTTTCCTGCTGTCTGTAGGCAGTGCCCCTACCTCAAAGCCCTGAGGCTTGAGTTCACCTGAAAAGAGCAACAAGGAATCGTTGCCCGTAGACTCTTTTCCTGGAAAACCTTTGCATTTTTGTACCATGTCCCTCGCATCCCAAGCTTAAGCCGCCAAAGTTGGCAGAGCTTGTGCAACCCCGCCAACAGCCCTACCACCCCAAAAGAAAATTGGGCAGGGATTCCCGCCTCCGCTTCCGAAACGGGCTTCCAAACGGGCGATGCCCTGACGGGTCAGCCAGTCACCGTCTAGGCCCGGTACACCCCTGTGAATAATAGAGCGTCCAACCTCAAATCAGGCTACAGGGCCCTTCAGCCCATAGAAGGAGAACCTGTCAACAAACGGGGCGAGGGCAATGCTCGGGCCCCTTGCGAAGCCTTTGCCAAGCTCCAAAGGCTGCACTTTCCCAGCAGACCACAGCTCTGTATGCAAATCAAGCAGCTACGACCCCTCCCTCCCCTGCTTTTCTCCTCCAAACCGGTACGCAACCATTTCTGCAGCCCTCTGCCCCAGGGTCCCGGGCAAGGTCTTGGTCTGATGAGGCTAGGGATGGTGGGCGAGCTCGGCTTTGGCAGGGCGACAGGACTAATATTTTCTCTACAGCTTTGGAAGAAAGAAAGCTTCCTTTTTGGGGCACAGGCCCACTTCTAGCGGCGACAGCTTCCGGTAAGGGACCATGCTGAAAAGATGCTTGGAGTTACCGCCAGGGGAGCCACGCCGCTATTGCCTGTGAGTGAAGCTACATTTGAAAGAAATATTTTTTGAGACGCAGTTGTTTGAATTTCTGTAAAAATGTCATTCAGTAAAAGCCTCTCTTCCCTGACCGGGAATCGAACCCGGGCCGCGCCGAATCCTAACCACTAGACCACCAGGGAGACCGCTGGACAGCTCGGGAAGGCCGGGCAGTGGTGTCCGAGTGCACAATGCCTGCAGGTGCCTCAAAGGCCAGTCCATTGGGGGACTGGGAAGAGAGGGGGAGGGCCGAGCAGATAGGTTCTCTCCAGCGGTGAAAAAGGAAGCTGCCTTTTTTGCGTCAAGGGCAGTCTTTCCGCAGCGACAGGAGAATGAATGGGACTCTGCCATAAACACGTTTTGCGTCGCGCTGAGGGCACTTCCTCCATTTTGTGCACGCAAATCTGCATCTGGGAGCAAGATTTCCGGTCGCCAGTTAACTGCATTGCTGTAAATAAAAATGTCAGTTGTTAAAAGAGCTCCTTCCCTGACCGGGAATCGAACCCGGGCCGCGGCGGTGAGAGCGCCGAATCCTAACCACTAGACCACCAGGGACGGTGGGTGCACCCCGTTGCGTGTCGCTCAGATGGTGGCGTCCGAGTCCAAAGGCTGAGGGCCTCTGCTACAATGGGCACCAGTGCCTGCAGGTCTTCGGGGGCCGTTTCTGCTAATAAATAAATAAATAAAGAAATAAAGAAAGAAAGAAAGAAAGAAAACAAAAACACTTGTGATGGTCTGCGAAAAGGGGAGCTTAGAGATTGAAGACAGCATCACTTTGGGAACGTTTGCGCTTTCACTTCCAAGCGCTGATATTCCTGTCTTGCTCTCCTGAAAGGACAGCCTTCCTCGCTATGAGCTTTTGTGGGTCAGTGCTGAAGCTCCCCCTAGAGGCTGCCGCTGAAGATGCACACTCACAACTAACCCTCCTTAGGAGAACTGCTTCGTGGGAGAGCACGTTTATTAAAAGGCGGCAGGCCATGATTGCCTGCGAGACACAGCAGGGTTACCATGCAGAGTTCAAAGGGGGCTTTGCTTGTACAGCAAGTGCCGGAGGGCAAGAAGGGATGACATAGGAGCTGCCCTTTTTTCGGGCTCGCACACCAAGGCCTGCACCAGCCTTCGAGGCTCAGCCTGCCTCTGGACTGCCCTAGACCACCTTTACTCAAAGCACACACTCTGGTCGGGGACTCGAAGCCAGGCCCGTGGCAGTGAAAGCACCAAATCCTCACCACTAGGCCACCGGGGAAACGACTGCAGCACCCGGGAGGTTTCCGCAACCGTACTTGCAGTCAGCTGGAGGCTATTGTAATGCTGTTAAGTGAGAGACGTTTGCCGCTCGCAAGCCAATTCCATCCAACCTCCTGCAGGGGGCACTCTGGGCTGGTTTTCCACTTGTTCGCCTGCTGCTGAAACAGCAAAGATTCAATTCGAAGCCCTTTGCAGCAGCTCACCAGGATGGCCGAGTGGTTAAGGCGTTGGACTTAAGATCCAATGGACAAGTGTCCGCGTGGGTTCGAGCCCCACTCCTGGTACAGGTTTTTACTCTTCTTACCTAAATGCGGCAGCAGCTTCGCACAAGCCCTTTCCTGCTGTCTGTAGGCAGTGCCCCTACCTCAAAGCCCTGAGGCTTGAGTTCACCTGAAAAGAGCAACAAGGAATCGTTGCCCGTAGACTCTTTTCCTGGAAAACCTTTGCATTTTTGTACCATGTCCCTCGCATCCCAAGCTTAAGCCGCCAAAGTTGGCAGAGCTTGTGCAACCCCGCCAACAGCCCTACCACCCCAAAAGAAAATTGGGCAGGGATTCCCGCCTCCGCTTCCGAAACGGGCTTCCAAACGGGCGATGCCCTGACGGGTCAGCCAGTCACCGTCTAGGCCCGGTACACCCCTGTGAATAATAGAGCGTCCAACCTCAAATCAGGCTACAGGGCCCTTCAGCCCATAGAAGGAGAACCTGTCAACAAACGGGGCGAGGGCAATGCTCGGGCCCCTTGCGAAGCCTTTGCCAAGCTCCAAAGGCTGCACTTTCCCAGCAGACCACAGCTCTGTATGCAAATCAAGCAGCTACGACCCCTCCCTCCCCTGCTTTTCTCCTCCAAACCGGTACGCAACCATTTCTGCAGCCCTCTGCCCCAGGGTCCCGGGCAAGGTCTTGGTCTGATGAGGCTAGGGATGGTGGGCGAGCTCGGCTTTGGCAGGGCGACAGGACTAATATTTTCTCTACAGCTTTGGAAGAAAGAAAGCTTCCTTTTTGGGGCACAGGCCCACTTCTAGCGGCGACAGCTTCCGGTAAGGGACCATGCTGAAAAGATGCTTGGAGTTACCGCCAGGGGAGCCACGCCGCTATTGCCTGTGAGTGAAGCTACATTTGAAAGAAATATTTTTTGAGACGCAGTTGTTTGAATTTCTGTAAAAATGTCATTCAGTAAAAGCCTCTCTTTCCTGACCGGGAATCGAACCCGGGCCGCCTAACCACTAGACCACCAGGGAGACCGCTGGACAGCTCGGGAAGGCCGGGCAGTGGTGTCCGAGTGCACAATGCCTGCAGGTGCCTCAAAGGCCAGTCCATTGGGGGACTGGGAAGAGAGGGGGAGGGCCGAGCAGATAGGTTCTCTCCAGCGGTGAAAAAGGAAGCTGCCTTTTTTGCGTCAAGGGCAGTCTTTCCGCAGCGACAGGAGAATGAATGGGACTCTGCCATAAACACGTTTTGCGTCGCGCTGAGGGCACTTCCTCCATTTTGTGCACGCAAATCTGCATCTGGGAGCAAGATTTCCGGTCGCCAGTTAACTGCATTGCTGTAAATAAAAATGTCAGTTGTTAAAAGAGCTCCTTCCCTGACCGGGAATCGAACCCGGGCCGCGGCGGTGAGAGCGCCGAATCCTAACCACTAGACCACCAGGGACGGTGGGTGCACCCCGTTGCGTGTCGCTCAGATGGTGGCGTCCGAGTCCAAAGGCTGAGGGCCTCTGCTACAATGGGCACCAGTGCCTGCAGGTCTTCGGGGGCCGTTTCTGCTAATAAATAAATAAATAAAGAAATAAAGAAAGAAAGAAAGAAAGAAAACAAAAACACTTGTGATGGTCTGCGAAAAGGGGAGCTTAGAGATTGAAGACAGCATCACTTTGGGAACGTTTGCGCTTTCACTTCCAAGCGCTGATATTCCTGTCTTGCTCTCCTGAAAGGACAGCCTTCCTCGCTATGAGCTTTTGTGGGTCAGTGCTGAAGCTCCCCCTAGAGGCTGCCGCTGAAGATGCACACTCACAACTAACCCTCCTTAGGAGAACTGCTTCGTGGGAGAGCACGTTTATTAAAAGGCGGCAGGCCATGATTGCCTGCGAGACACAGCAGGGTTACCATGCAGAGTTCAAAGGGGGCTTTGCTTGTACAGCAAGTGCCGGAGGGCAAGAAGGGATGACATAGGAGCTGCCCTTTTTTCGGGCTCGCACACCAAGGCCTGCACCAGCCTTCGAGGCTCAGCCTGCCTCTGGACTGCCCTAGACCACCTTTACTCAAAGCACACACTCTGGTCGGGGACTCGAAGCCAGGCCCGTGGCAGTGAAAGCACCAAATCCTCACCACTAGGCCACCGGGGAAACGACTGCAGCACCCGGGAGGTTTCCGCAACCGTACTTGCAGTCAGCTGGAGGCTATTGTAATGCTGTTAAGTGAGAGACGTTTGCCGCTCGCAAGCCAATTCCATCCAACCTCCTGCAGGGGGCACTCTGGGCTGGTTTTCCACTTGTTCGCCTGCTGCTGAAACAGCAAAGATTCAATTCGAAGCCCTTTGCAGCAGCTCACCAGGATGGCCGAGTGGTTAAGGCGTTGGACTTAAGATCCAATGGACAAGTGTCCGCGTGGGTTCGAGCCCCACTCCTGGTACAGGTTTTTACTCTTCTTACCTAAATGCGGCAGCAGCTTCGCACAAGCCCTTTCCTGCTGTCTGTAGGCAGTGCCCCTACCTCAAAGCCCTGAGGCTTGAGTTCACCTGAAAAGAGCAACAAGGAATCGTTGCCCGTAGACTCTTTTCCTGGAAAACCTTTGCATTTTTGTACCATGTCCCTCGCATCCCAAGCTTAAGCCGCCAAAGTTGGCAGAGCTTGTGCAACCCCGCCAACAGCCCTACCACCCCAAAAGAAAATTGGGCAGGGATTCCCGCCTCCGCTTCCGAAACGGGCTTCCAAACGGGCGATGCCCTGACGGGTCAGCCAGTCACCGTCTAGGCCCGGTACACCCCTGTGAATAATAGAGCGTCCAACCTCAAATCAGGCTACAGGGCCCTTCAGCCCATAGAAGGAGAACCTGTCAACAAACGGGGCGAGGGCAATGCTCGGGCCCCTTGCGAAGCCTTTGCCAAGCTCCAAAGGCTGCACTTTCCCAGCAGACCACAGCTCTGTATGCAAATCAAGCAGCTACGACCCCTCCCTCCCCTGCTTTTCTCCTCCAAACCGGTACGCAACCATTTCTGCAGCCCTCTGCCCCAGGGTCCCGGGCAAGGTCTTGGTCTGATGAGGCTAGGGATGGTGGGCGAGCTCGGCTTTGGCAGGGCGACAGGACTAATATTTTCTCTACAGCTTTGGAAGAAAGAAAGCTTCCTTTTTGGGGCACAGGCCCACTTCTAGCGGCGACAGCTTCCGGTAAGGGACCATGCTGAAAAGATGCTTGGAGTTACCGCCAGGGGAGCCACGCCGCTATTGCCTGTGAGTGAAGCTACATTTGAAAGAAATATTTTTTGAGACGCAGTTGTTTGAATTTCTGTAAAAATGTCATTCAGTAAAAGCCTCTCTTCCCTGACTGGGAATCGAACCCGGGCCGCGGCCGAATCCTAACCACTAGACCACCAGGGAGACCGCAGCACAACTCGGGAAGGCCGGGCAGTGGTGTCCGAGTGCACAATGCCTGCAGGTGCCTCAAAGGCCAGTCCATTGGGGGACTGGGAAGAGAGGGGGAGGGCCGAGCAGATAGGTTCTCTCCAGCGGTGAAAAAGGAAGCTGCCTTTTTTGCGTCAAGGGCAGTCTTTCCGCAGCGACAGGAGAATGAATGGGACTCTGCCATAAACACGTTTTGCGTCGCGCTGAGGGCACTTCCTCCATTTTGTGCACGCAAATCTGCATCTGGGAGCAAGATTTCCGGTCGCCAGTTAACTGCATTGCTGTAAATAAAAATGTCAGTTGTTAAAAGAGCTCCTTCCCTGACCGGGAATCGAACCCGGGCCGCGGCGGTGAGAGCGCTGAATCCTAACCACTAGACCACCAGGGACGGTGGGTGCACCCCGTTGCGTGTCGCTCAGATGGTGGCGTCTGAGTCCAAAGGCTGAGGGCCTCTGCTACAATGGGCACCAGTGCCTGCAGGTCTTCGGGGGCCGTTTCTGCTAATAAATAAATAAATAAAGAAATAAAGAAAGAAAGAAAGAAAGAAAGAAAGAAAGAAAACAAAAACACTTGTGATGGTCTGCGAAAAGGGGAGCTTAGAGATTGAAGACAGCATCACTTTGGGAACGTTTGCGCTTTCACTTCCAAGCGCTGATATTCCTGTCTTGCTCTCCTGAAAGGACAGCCTTCCTCGCTATGAGCTTTTGTGGGTCAGTGCTGAAGCTCCCCCTAGAGGCTGCCGCTGAAGATGCACACTCACAACTAACCCTCCTTAGGAGAACTGCTTCGTGGGAGAGCACGTTTATTAAAAGGCGGCAGGCCATGATTGCCTGCGAGACACAGCAGGGTTACCATGCAGAGTTCAAAGGGGGCTTTGCTTGTACAGCAAGTGCCGGAGGGCAAGAAGGGATGACATAGGAGCTGCCCTTTTTTCGGGCTCGCACACCAAGGCCTGCACCAGCCTTCGAGGCTCAACCTGCCTCTGGACTGCCCTAGACCACCTTTACTCAAAGCACACACTCTGGTCGGGGACTCGAAGCCAGGCCCGTGGCAGTGAAAGCACCAAATCCTCACCACTAGGCCACCGGGGAAACGACTGCAGCACCCGGGAGGTTTCCGCAACCGTACTTGCAGTCAGCTGGAGGCTATTGTAATGCTGTTAAGTGAGAGACGTTTGCCGCTCGCAAGCCAATTCCATCCAACCTCCTGCAGGGGGCACTCTGGGCTGGTTTTCCACTTGTTCGCCTGCTGCTGAAACAGCAAAGATTCAATTCGAAGCCCTTTGCAGCAGCTCACCAGGATGGCCGAGTGGTTAAGGCGTTGGACTTAAGATCCAATGGACAAGTGTCCGCGTGGGTTCGAGCCCCACTCCTGGTACAGGTTTTTACTCTTCTTACCTAAATGCGGCAGCAGCTTCGCACAAGCCCTTTCCTGCTGTCTGTAGGCAGTGCCCCTACCTCAAAGCCCTGAGGCTTGAGTTCACCTGAAAAGAGCAACAAGGAATCGTTGCCCGTAGACTCTTTTCCTGGAAAACCTTTGCATTTTTGTACCATGTCCCTCGCATCCCAAGCTTAAGCCGCCAAAGTTGGCAGAGCTTGTGCAACCCCGCCAACAGCCCTACCACCCCAAAAGAAAATTGGGCAGGGATTCCCGCCTCCGCTTCCGAAACGGGCTTCCAAACGGGCGATGCCCTGACGGGTCAGCCAGTCACCGTCTAGGCCCGGTACACCCCTGTGAATAATAGAGCGTCCAACCTCAAATCAGGCTACAGGGCCCTTCAGCCCATAGAAGGAGAACCTGTCAACAAACGGGGCGAGGGCAATGCTCGGGCCCCTTGCGAAGCCTTTGCCAAGCTCCAAAGGCTGCACTTTCCCAGCAGACCACAGCTCTGTATGCAAATCAAGCAGCTACGACCCCTCCCTCCCCTGCTTTTCTCCTCCAAACCGGTACGCAACCATTTCTGCAGCCCTCTGCCCCAGGGTCCCGGGCAAGGTCTTGGTCTGATGAGGCTAGGGATGGTGGGCGAGCTCGGCTTTGGCAGGGCGACAGGACTAATATTTTCTCTACAGCTTTGGAAGAAAGAAAGCTTCCTTTTTGGGGCACAGGCCCACTTCTAGCGGCGACAGCTTCCGGTAAGGGACCATGCTGAAAAGATGCTTGGAGTTACCGCCAGGGGAGCCACGCCGCTATTGCCTGTGAGTGAAGCTACATTTGAAAGAAATATTTTTTGAGACGCAGTTGTTTGAATTTCTGTAAAAATGTCATTCAGTAAAAGCCTCTCTTCCCTGACCGGGAATCGAACCCGGGCCGCGGCGGTGAGAGCGCCGAATCCTAACCACTAGACCACCAGGGAGACCGCAGCACAACTCGGGAAGGCCGGGCAGTGGTGTCCGAGTGCACAATGCCTGCAGGTGCCTCAAAGGCCAGTCCATTGGGGGACTGGGAAGAGAGGGGGAGGGCCGAGCAGATAGGTTCTCTCCAGCGGTGAAAAAGGAAGCTGCCTTTTTTGCGTCAAGGGCAGTCTTTCCGCAGCGACAGGAGAATGAATGGGACTCTGCCATAAACACGTTTTGCGTCGCGCTGAGGGCACTTCCTCCATTTTGTGCACGCAAATCTGCATCTGGGAGCAAGATTTCCGGTCGCCAGTTAACTGCATTGCTGTAAATAAAAATGTCAGTTGTTAAAAGAGCTCCTTCCCTGACCGGGAATCGAACCCGGGCCGCGGCGGTGAGAGCGCCGAATCCTAACCACTAGACCACCAGGGACGGTGGGTGCACCCAGTTGCGTGTCACTCAGATGGTGGCGTCTGAGTCCAAAGGCTGAGGGCCTCTGCTACAATGGGCACCAGTGCCTGCAGGTCTTCGGGGGCCGTTTCTGCTAATAAATAAATAAATAAAGAAATAAAGAAAGAAAGAAAGAAAGAAAGAAAACAAAAACACTTGTGATGGTCTGCGAAAAGGGGAGCTTAGAGATTGAAGACAGCATCACTTTGGGAACGTTTGCGCTTTCACTTCCAAGCGCTGATATTCCTGTCTTGCTCTCCTGAAAGGACAGCCTTCCTCGCTATGAGCTTTTGTGGGTCAGTGCTGAAGCTCCCCCTAGAGGCTGCCGCTGAAGATGCACACTCACAACTAACCCTCCTTAGGAGAACTGCTTCGTGGGAGAGCACGTTTATTAAAAGGCGGCAGGCCATGATTGCCTGCGAGACACAGCAGGGTTACCATGCAGAGTTCAAAGGGGGCTTTGCTTGTACAGCAAGTGCCGGAGGGCAAGAAGGGATGACATAGGAGCTGCCCTTTTTTCGGGCTCGCACACCAAGGCCTGCACCAGCCTTCGAGGCTCAGCCTGCCTCTGGACTGCCCTAGACCACCTTTACTCAAAGCACACACTCTGGTCGGGGACTCGAAGCCAGGCCCGTGGCAGTGAAAGCACCAAATCCTCACCACTAGGCCACCGGGGAAACGACTGCAGCACCCGGGAGGTTTCCGCAACCGTACTTGCAGTCAGCTGGAGGCTATTGTAATGCTGTTAAGTGAGAGACGTTTGCCGCTCGCAAGCCAATTCCATCCAACCTCCTGCAGGGGGCACTCTGGGCTGGTTTTCCACTTGTTCGCCTGCTGCTGAAACAGCAAAGATTCAATTTGAAGCCCTTTGCAGCAGCTCACCAGGATGGCCGAGTGGGCTTAAGATCCAATGGACAAGTGTCCGCGTGGGTTCGAGCCCCACTCCTGGTACAGGTTTTTACTCTTCTTACCTAAATGCGGCAGCAGCTTCGCACAAGCCCTTTCCTGCTGTCTGTAGGCAGTGCCCCTACCTCAAAGCCCTGAGGCTTGAGTTCACCTGAAAAGAGCAACAAGGAATCGTTGCCCGTAGACTCTTTTCCTGGAAAACCTTTGCATTTTTGTACCATGTCCCTCGCATCCCAAGCTTAAGCCGCCAAAGTTGGCAGAGCTTGTGCAACCCCGCCAACAGCCCTACCACCCCAAAAGAAAATTGGGCAGGGATTCCCGCCTCCGCTTCCGAAACGGGCTTCCAAACGGGCGATGCCCTGACGGGTCAGCCAGTCACCGTCTAGGCCCGGTACACCCCTGTGAATAATAGAGCGTCCAACCTCAAATCAGGCTACAGGGCCCTTCAGCCCATAGAAGGAGAACCTGTCAACAAACGGGGCGAGGGCAATGCTCGGGCCCCTTGCGAAGCCTTTGCCAAGCTCCAAAGGCTGCACTTTCCCAGCAGACCACAGCTCTGTATGCAAATCAAGCAGCTACGACCCCTCCCTCCCCTGCTTTTCTCCTCCAAACCGGTACGCAACCATTTCTGCAGCCCTCTGCCCCAGGGTCCCGGGCAAGGTCTTGGTCTGATGAGGCTAGGGATGGTGGGCGAGCTCGGCTTTGGCAGGGCGACAGGACTAATATTTTCTCTACAGCTTTGGAAGAAAGAAAGCTTCCTTTTTGGGGCACAGGCCCACTTCTAGCGGCGACAGCTTCCGGTAAGGGACCATGCTGAAAAGATGCTTGGAGTTACCGCCAGGGGAGCCACGCCGCTATTGCCTGTGAGTGAAGCTACATTTGAAAGAAATATTTTTTGAGACGCAGTTGTTTGAATTTCTGTAAAAATGTCATTCAGTAAAAGCCTCTCTTCCCTGACCGGGAATCGAACCCGGGCCGCGGCTGTGAGAGCGCCGAATCCTAACCACTAGACCACCAGGGAGACCGCTGGACAGCTCGGGAAGGCCGGGCAGTGGTGTCCGAGTGCACAATGCCTGCAGGTGCCTCAAAGGCCAGTCCATTGGGGGACTGGGAAGAGAGGGGGAGGGCCGAGCAGATAGGTTCTCTCCAGCGGTGAAAAAGGAAGCTGCCTTTTTTGCGTCAAGGGCAGTCTTTCCGCAGCGACAGGAGAATGAATGGGACTCTGCCATAAACACGTTTTGCGTCGCGCTGAGGGCACTTCCTCCATTTTGTGCACGCAAATCTGCATCTGGGAGCAAGATTTCCGGTCGCCAGTTAACTGCATTGCTGTAAATAAAAATGTCAGTTGTTAAAAGAGCTCCTTCCCTGACCGGGAATCGAACCCGGGCCGTGGCGGCGCTACCACTAGACCACCAGGGACGGTGGGTGCACCCCGTTGCGTGTCGCTCAGATGGTGGCGTCCGAGTCCAAAGGCTGAGGGCCTCTGCTACAATGGGCACCAGTGCCTGCAGGTCTTCGGGGGCCGTTTCTGCTAATAAATAAATAAATAAATAAAGAAAGAAAGAAAGAAAGAAAGAAAGAAAACAAAAACACTTGTGATGGTCTGCGAAAAGGGGAGCTTAGAGATTGAAGACAGCATCACTTTGGGAACGTTTGCGCTTTCACTTCCAAGCGCTGATATTCCTGTCTTGCTCTCCTGAAAGGACAGCCTTCCTCGCTATGAGCTTTTGTGGGTCAGTGCTGAAGCTCCCCCTAGAGGCTGCCGCTGAAGATGCACACTCACAACTAACCCTCCTTAGGAGAACTGCTTCGTGGGAGAGCACGTTTATTAAAAGGCGGCAGGCCATGATTGCCTGCGAGACACAGCAGGGTTACCATGCAGAGTTCAAAGGGGGCTTTGCTTGTACAGCAAGTGCCGGAGGGCAAGAAGGGATGACATAGGAGCTGCCCTTTTTTCGGGCTCGCACACCAAGGCCTGCACCAGCCTTCGAGGCTCAGCCTGCCTCTGGACTGCCCTAGACCACCTTTACTCAAAGCACACACTCTGGTCGGGGACTCGAAGCCAGGCCCGTGGCAGTGAAAGCACCAAATCCTCACCACTAGGCCACCGGGGAAACGACTGCAGCACCCGGGAGGTTTCCGCAACCGTACTTGCAGTCAGCTGGAGGCTATTGTAATGCTGTTAAGTGAGAGACGTTTGCCGCTCGCAAGCCAATTCCATCCAACCTCCTGCAGGGGGCACTCTGGGCTGGTTTTCCACTTGTTCGCCTGCTGCTGAAACAGCAAAGATTAAATTCGAAGCCCTTTGCAGCAGCTCACCAGGATGGCCGAGTGGTTAAGGCGTTGGACTTAAGATCCAATGGACAAGTGTCCGCGTGGGTTCGAGCCCCACTCCTGGTACAGGTTTTTACTCTTCTTACCTAAATGCGGCAGCAGCTTCGCACAAGCCCTTTCCTGCTGTCTGTAGGCAGTGCCCCTACCTCAAAGCCCTGAGGCTTGAGTTCACCTGAAAAGAGCAACAAGGAATCGTTGCCCGTAGACTCTTTTCCTGGAAAACCTTTGCATTTTTGTACCATGTCCCTCGCATCCCAAGCTTAAGCCGCCAAAGTTGGCAGAGCTTGTGCAACCCCGCCAACAGCCCTACCACCCCAAAAGAAAATTGGGCAGGGATTCCCGCCTCCGCTTCCGAAACGGGCTTCCAAACGGGCGATGCCCTGACGGGTCAGCCAGTCACCGTCTAGGCCCGGTACACCCCTGTGAATAATAGAGCGTCCAACCTCAAATCAGGCTACAGGGCCCTTCAGCCCATAGAAGGAGAACCTGTCAACAAACGGGGCGAGGGCAATGCTCGGGCCCCTTGCGAAGCCTTTGCCAAGCTCCAAAGGCTGCACTTTCCCAGCAGACCACAGCTCTGTATGCAAATCAAGCAGCTACGACCCCTCCCTCCCCTGCTTTTCTCCTCCAAACCGGTACGCAACCATTTCTGCAGCCCTCTGCCCCAGGGTCCCGGGCAAGGTCTTGGTCTGATGAGGCTAGGGATGGTGGGCGAGCTCGGCTTTGGCAGGGCGACAGGACTAATATTTTCTCTACAGCTTTGGAAGAAAGAAAGCTTCCTTTTTGGGGCACAGGCCCACTTCTAGCGGCGACAGCTTCCGGTAAGGGACCATGCTGAAAAGATGCTTGGAGTTACCGCCAGGGGAGCCACGCCGCTATTGCCTGTGAGTGAAGCTACATTTGAAAGAAATATTTTTTGAGACGCAGTTGTTTGAATTTCTGTAAAAATGTCATTCAGTAAAAGCCTCTCTTCCCTGACCGGGAATCGAACCCGGGCCGCGGCGGTGAGAGCGCTGAATCCTAACCACTAGACCACCAGGGAGACCGCTGGACAGCTCGGGAAGGCCGGGCAGTGGTGTCCGAATGCACAATGCCTGCAGGTGCCTCAAAGGCCAGTCCATTGGGGGACTGGGAAGAGAGGGGGAGGGCCGAGCAGATAGGTTCTCTCCAGCGGTGAAAAAGGAAGCTGCCTTTTTTGCGTCAAGGGCAGTCTTTCCGCAGCGACAGGAGAATGAATGGGACTCTGCCATAAACACGTTTTGCGTCGCGCTGAGGGCACTTCCTCCATTTTGTGCACGCAAATCTGCATCTGGGAGCAAGATTTCCGGTCGCCAGTTAACTGCATTGCTGTAAATAAAAATGTCAGTTGTTAAAAGAGCTCCTTTCCTGACCGGGAATCGAACCCGGGCCGCGGCGGTGAGAGCGCCGAATCCTAACCACTAGACCACCAGGGACGGTGGGTGCACCCCGTTGCGTGTCGCTCAGATGGTGGCGTCCGAGTCCAAAGGCTGAGGGCCTCTGCTACAATGGGCACCAGTGCCTGCAGGTCTTCGGGGGCCGTTTCTGCTAATAAATAAAGAAATAAAGAAATAAAGAAAGAAAGAAAGAAAGAAAGAAAACAAAAACACTTGTGATGGTCTGCGAAAAGGGGAGCTTAGAGATTGAAGACAGCATCACTTTGGGAACGTTTGCGCTTTCACTTCCAAGCGCTGATATTCCTGTCTTGCTCTCCTGAAAGGACAGCCTTCCTCGCTATGAGCTTTTGTGGGTCAGTGCTGAAGCTCCCCCTAGAGGCTGCCGCTGAAGATGCACACTCACAACTAACCCTCCTTAGGAGAACTGCTTCGTGGGAGAGCACGTTTATTAAAAGGCGGCAGGCCATGATTGCCTGCGAGACACAGCAGGGTTACCATGCAGAGTTCAAAGGGGGCTTTGCTTGTACAGCAAGTGCCGGAGGGCAAGAAGGGATGACATAGGAGCTGCCCTTTTTTCGGGCTCGCACACCAAGGCCTGCACCAGCCTTCGAGGCTCAGCCTGCCTCTGGACTGCCCTAGACCACCTTTACTCAAAGCACACACTCTGGTCGGGGACTCGAAGCCAGGCCCGTGGCAGTGAAAGCACCAAATCCTCACCACTAGGCCACCGGGGAAACGACTGCAGCACCCGGGAGGTTTCCGCAACCGTACTTGCAGTCAGCTGGAGGCTATTGTAATGCTGTTAAGTGAGAGACGTTTGCCGCTCGCAAGCCAATTCCATCCAACCTCCTGCAGGGGGCACTCTGGGCTGGTTTTCCACTTGTTCGCCTGCTGCTGAAACAGCAAAGATTCAATTCGAAGCCCTTTGCAGCAGCTCACCAGGATGGCCGAGTGGTTAAGGCGTTGGACTTAAGATCCAATGGACAAGTGTCCGCGTGGGTTCGAGCCCCACTCCTGGTACAGGTTTTTACTCTTCTTACCTAAATGCGGCAGCAGCTTCGCACAAGCCCTTTCCTGCTGTCTGTAGGCAGTGCCCCTACCTCAAAGCCCTGAGGCTTGAGTTCACCTGAAAAGAGCAACAAGGAATCGTTGCCCGTAGACTCTTTTCCTGGAAAACCTTTGCATTTTTGTACCATGTCCCTCGCATCCCAAGCTTAAGCCGCCAAAGTTGGCAGAGCTTGTGCAACCCCGCCAACAGCCCTACCACCCCAAAAGAAAATTGGGCAGGGATTCCCGCCTCCGCTTCCGAAACGGGCTTCCAAACGGGCGATGCCCTGACGGGTCAGCCAGTCACCGTCTAGGCCCGGTACACCCCTGTGAATAATAGAGCGTCCAACCTCAAATCAGGCTACAGGGCCCTTCAGCCCATAGAAGGAGAACCTGTCAACAAACGGGGCGAGGGCAATGCTCGGGCCCCTTGCGAAGCCTTTGCCAAGCTCCAAAGGCTGCACTTTCCCAGCAGACCACAGCTCTGTATGCAAATCAAGCAGCTACGACCCCTCCCTCCCCTGCTTTTCTCCTCCAAACCGGTACGCAACCATTTCTGCAGCCCTCTGCCCCAGGGTCCCGGGCAAGGTCTTGGTCTGATGAGGCTAGGGATGGTGGGCGAGCTCGGCTTTGGCAGGGCGACAGGACTAATATTTTCTCTACAGCTTTGGAAGAAAGAAAGCTTCCTTTTTGGGGCACAGGCCCACTTCTAGCGGCGACAGCTTCCGGTAAGGGACCATGCTGAAAAGATGCTTGGAGTTACCGCCAGGGGAGCCACGCCGCTATTGCCTGTGAGTGAAGCTACATTTGAAAGAAATATTTTTTGAGACGCAGTTGTTTGAATTTCTGTAAAAATGTCATTCAGTAAAAGCCTCTCTTCCCTGACCGGGAATCGAACCCGGGCCGCGCCGAATCCTAACCACTAGACCACCAGGGAGACCGCTGGACAGCTCGGGAAGGCCGGGCAGTGGTGTCCGAGTGCACAATGCCTGCAGGTGCCTCAAAGGCCAGTCCATTGGGGGACTGGGAAGAGAGGGGGAGGGCCGAGCAGATAGGTTCTCTCCAGCGGTGAAAAAGGAAGCTGCCTTTTTTGCGTCAAGGGCAGTCTTTCCGCAGCGACAGGAGAATGAATGGGACTCTGCCATAAACACGTTTTGCGTCGCGCTGAGGGCACTTCCTCCATTTTGTGCACGCAAATCTGCATCTGGGAGCAAGATTTCCGGTCGCCAGTTAACTGCATTGCTGTAAATAAAAATGTCAGTTGTTAAAAGAGCTCCTTCCCTGACCGGGAATCGAACCCGGGCCGCGGCGGTGAGAGCGCCGAATCCTAACCACTAGACCACCAGGGACGGTGGGTGCACCCCGTTGCGTGTCGCTCAGATGGTGGCGTCCGAGTCCAAAGGCTGAGGGCCTCTGCTACAATGGGCACCAGTGCCTGCAGGTCTTCGGGGGCCGTTTCTGCTAATAAATAAATAAATAAAGAAATAAAGAAAGAAAGAAAGAAAGAAAACAAAAACACTTGTGATGGTCTGCGAAAAGGGGAGCTTAGAGATTGAAGACAGCATCACTTTGGGAACGTTTGCGCTTTCACTTCCAAGCGCTGATATTCCTGTCTTGCTCTCCTGAAAGGACAGCCTTCCTCGCTATGAGCTTTTGTGGGTCAGTGCTGAAGCTCCCCCTAGAGGCTGCCGCTGAAGATGCACACTCACAACTAACCCTCCTTAGGAGAACTGCTTCGTGGGAGAGCACGTTTATTAAAAGGCGGCAGGCCATGATTGCCTGCGAGACACAGCAGGGTTACCATGCAGAGTTCAAAGGGGGCTTTGCTTGTACAGCAAGTGCCGGAGGGCAAGAAGGGATGACATAGGAGCTGCCCTTTTTTCGGGCTCGCACACCAAGGCCTGCACCAGCCTTCGAGGCTCAGCCTGCCTCTGGACTGCCCTAGACCACCTTTACTCAAAGCACACACTCTGGTCGGGGACTCGAAGCCAGGCCCGTGGCAGTGAAAGCACCAAATCCTCACCACTAGGCCACCGGGGAAACGACTGCAGCACCCGGGAGGTTTCCGCAACCGTACTTGCAGTCAGCTGGAGGCTATTGTAATGCTGTTAAGTGAGAGACGTTTGCCGCTCGCAAGCCAATTCCATCCAACCTCCTGCAGGGGGCACTCTGGGCTGGTTTTCCACTTGTTCGCCTGCTGCTGAAACAGCAAAGATTCAATTCGAAGCCCTTTGCAGCAGCTCACCAGGATGGCCGAGTGGTTAAGGCGTTGGACTTAAGATCCAATGGACAAGTGTCCGCGTGGGTTCGAGCCCCACTCCTGGTACAGGTTTTTACTCTTCTTACCTAAATGCGGCAGCAGCTTCGCACAAGCCCTTTCCTGCTGTCTGTAGGCAGTGCCCCTACCTCAAAGCCCTGAGGCTTGAGTTCACCTGAAAAGAGCAACAAGGAATCGTTGCCCGTAGACTCTTTTCCTGGAAAACCTTTGCATTTTTGTACCATGTCCCTCGCATCCCAAGCTTAAGCCGCCAAAGTTGGCAGAGCTTGTGCAACCCCGCCAACAGCCCTACCACCCCAAAAGAAAATTGGGCAGGGATTCCCGCCTCCGCTTCCGAAACGGGCTTCCAAACGGGCGATGCCCTGACGGGTCAGCCAGTCACCGTCTAGGCCCGGTACACCCCTGTGAATAATAGAGCGTCCAACCTCAAATCAGGCTACAGGGCCCTTCAGCCCATAGAAGGAGAACCTGTCAACAAACGGGGCGAGGGCAATGCTCGGGCCCCTTGCGAAGCCTTTGCCAAGCTCCAAAGGCTGCACTTTCCCAGCAGACCACAGCTCTGTATGCAAATCAAGCAGCTACGACCCCTCCCTCCCCTGCTTTTCTCCTCCAAACCGGTACGCAACCATTTCTGCAGCCCTCTGCCCCAGGGTCCCGGGCAAGGTCTTGGTCTGATGAGGCTAGGGATGGTGGGCGAGCTCGGCTTTGGCAGGGCGACAGGACTAATATTTTCTCTACAGCTTTGGAAGAAAGAAAGCTTCCTTTTTGGGGCACAGGCCCACTTCTAGCGGCGACAGCTTCCGGTAAGGGACCATGCTGAAAAGATGCTTGGAGTTACCGCCAGGGGAGCCACGCCGCTATTGCCTGTGAGTGAAGCTACATTTGAAAGAAATATTTTTTGAGACGCAGTTGTTTGAATTTCTGTAAAAATGTCATTCAGTAAAAGCCTCTCTTCCCTGACCGGGAATCGAACCCGGGCCGCGCCGAATCCTAACCACTAGACCACCAGGGAGACCGCTGGACAGCTCGGGAAGGCCGGGCAGTGGTGTCCGAGTGCACAATGCCTGCAGGTGCCTCAAAGGCCAGTCCATTGGGGGACTGGGAAGAGAGGGGGAGGGCCGAGCAGATAGGTTCTCTCCAGCGGTGAAAAAGGAAGCTGCCTTTTTTGCGTCAAGGGCAGTCTTTCCGCAGCGACAGGAGAATGAATGGGACTCTGCCATAAACACGTTTTGCGTCGCGCTGAGGGCACTTCCTCCATTTTGTGCACGCAAATCTGCATCTGGGAGCAAGATTTCCGGTCGCCAGTTAACTGCATTGCTGTAAATAAAAATGTCAGTTGTTAAAAGAGCTCCTTCCCTGACCGGGAATCGAACCCGGGCCGCGGCGGTGAGAGCGCCGAATCCTAACCACTAGACCACCAGGGACGGTGGGTGCACCCCGTTGCGTGTCGCTCAGATGGTGGCGTCCGAGTCCAAAGGCTGAGGGCCTCTGCTACAATGGGCACCAGTGCCTGCAGGTCTTCGGGGGCCGTTTCTGCTAATAAATAAATAAATAAAGAAATAAAGAAAGAAAGAAAGAAAGAAAACAAAAACACTTGTGATGGTCTGCGAAAAGGGGAGCTTAGAGATTGAAGACAGCATCACTTTGGGAACGTTTGCGCTTTCACTTCCAAGCGCTGATATTCCTGTCTTGCTCTCCTGAAAGGACAGCCTTCCTCGCTATGAGCTTTTGTGGGTCAGTGCTGAAGCTCCCCCTAGAGGCTGCCGCTGAAGATGCACACTCACAACTAACCCTCCTTAGGAGAACTGCTTCGTGGGAGAGCACGTTTATTAAAAGGCGGCAGGCCATGATTGCCTGCGAGACACAGCAGGGTTACCATGCAGAGTTCAAAGGGGGCTTTGCTTGTACAGCAAGTGCCGGAGGGCAAGAAGGGATGACATAGGAGCTGCCCTTTTTTCGGGCTCGCACACCAAGGCCTGCACCAGCCTTCGAGGCTCAGCCTGCCTCTGGACTGCCCTAGACCACCTTTACTCAAAGCACACACTCTGGTCGGGGACTCGAAGCCAGGCCCGTGGCAGTGAAAGCACCAAATCCTCACCACTAGGCCACCGGGGAAACGACTGCAGCACCCGGGAGGTTTCCGCAACCGTACTTGCAGTCAGCTGGAGGCTATTGTAATGCTGTTAAGTGAGAGACGTTTGCCGCTCGCAAGCCAATTCCATCCAACCTCCTGCAGGGGGCACTCTGGGCTGGTTTTCCACTTGTTCGCCTGCTGCTGAAACAGCAAAGATTCAATTCGAAGCCCTTTGCAGCAGCTCACCAGGATGGCCGAGTGGTTAAGGCGTTGGACTTAAGATCCAATGGACAAGTGTCCGCGTGGGTTCGAGCCCCACTCCTGGTACAGGTTTTTACTCTTCTTACCTAAATGCGGCAGCAGCTTCGCACAAGCCCTTTCCTGCTGTCTGTAGGCAGTGCCCCTACCTCAAAGCCCTGAGGCTTGAGTTCACCTGAAAAGAGCAACAAGGAATCGTTGCCCGTAGACTCTTTTCCTGGAAAACCTTTGCATTTTTGTACCATGTCCCTCGCATCCCAAGCTTAAGCCGCCAAAGTTGGCAGAGCTTGTGCAACCCCGCCAACAGCCCTACCACCCCAAAAGAAAATTGGGCAGGGATTCCCGCCTCCGCTTCCGAAACGGGCTTCCAAACGGGCGATGCCCTGACGGGTCAGCCAGTCACCGTCTAGGCCCGGTACACCCCTGTGAATAATAGAGCGTCCAACCTCAAATCAGGCTACAGGGCCCTTCAGCCCATAGAAGGAGAACCTGTCAACAAACGGGGCGAGGGCAATGCTCGGGCCCCTTGCGAAGCCTTTGCCAAGCTCCAAAGGCTGCACTTTCCCAGCAGACCACAGCTCTGTATGCAAATCAAGCAGCTACGACCCCTCCCTCCCCTGCTTTTCTCCTCCAAACCGGTACGCAACCATTTCTGCAGCCCTCTGCCCCAGGGTCCCGGGCAAGGTCTTGGTCTGATGAGGCTAGGGATGGTGGGCGAGCTCGGCTTTGGCAGGGCGACAGGACTAATATTTTCTCTACAGCTTTGGAAGAAAGAAAGCTTCCTTTTTGGGGCACAGGCCCACTTCTAGCGGCGACAGCTTCCGGTAAGGGACCATGCTGAAAAGATGCTTGGAGTTACCGCCAGGGGAGCCACGCCGCTATTGCCTGTGAGTGAAGCTACATTTGAAAGAAATATTTTTTGAGACGCAGTTGTTTGAATTTCTGTAAAAATGTCATTCAGTAAAAGCCTCTCTTTCCTGACCGGGAATCGAACCCGGGCCGCCTAACCACTAGACCACCAGGGAGACCGCTGGACAGCTCGGGAAGGCCGGGCAGTGGTGTCCGAGTGCACAATGCCTGCAGGTGCCTCAAAGGCCAGTCCATTGGGGGACTGGGAAGAGAGGGGGAGGGCCGAGCAGATAGGTTCTCTCCAGCGGTGAAAAAGGAAGCTGCCTTTTTTGCGTCAAGGGCAGTCTTTCCGCAGCGACAGGAGAATGAATGGGACTCTGCCATAAACACGTTTTGCGTCGCGCTGAGGGCACTTCCTCCATTTTGTGCACGCAAATCTGCATCTGGGAGCAAGATTTCCGGTCGCCAGTTAACTGCATTGCTGTAAATAAAAATGTCAGTTGTTAAAAGAGCTCCTTCCCTGACCGGGAATCGAACCCGGGCCGCGGCGGTGAGAGCGCCGAATCCTAACCACTAGACCACCAGGGACGGTGGGTGCACCCCGTTGCGTGTCGCTCAGATGGTGGCGTCCGAGTCCAAAGGCTGAGGGCCTCTGCTACAATGGGCACCAGTGCCTGCAGGTCTTCGGGGGCCGTTTCTGCTAATAAATAAATAAATAAAGAAATAAAGAAAGAAAGAAAGAAAGAAAACAAAAACACTTGTGATGGTCTGCGAAAAGGGGAGCTTAGAGATTGAAGACAGCATCACTTTGGGAACGTTTGCGCTTTCACTTCCAAGCGCTGATATTCCTGTCTTGCTCTCCTGAAAGGACAGCCTTCCTCGCTATGAGCTTTTGTGGGTCAGTGCTGAAGCTCCCCCTAGAGGCTGCCGCTGAAGATGCACACTCACAACTAACCCTCCTTAGGAGAACTGCTTCGTGGGAGAGCACGTTTATTAAAAGGCGGCAGGCCATGATTGCCTGCGAGACACAGCAGGGTTACCATGCAGAGTTCAAAGGGGGCTTTGCTTGTACAGCAAGTGCCGGAGGGCAAGAAGGGATGACATAGGAGCTGCCCTTTTTTCGGGCTCGCACACCAAGGCCTGCACCAGCCTTCGAGGCTCAGCCTGCCTCTGGACTGCCCTAGACCACCTTTACTCAAAGCACACACTCTGGTCGGGGACTCGAAGCCAGGCCCGTGGCAGTGAAAGCACCAAATCCTCACCACTAGGCCACCGGGGAAACGACTGCAGCACCCGGGAGGTTTCCGCAACCGTACTTGCAGTCAGCTGGAGGCTATTGTAATGCTGTTAAGTGAGAGACGTTTGCCGCTCGCAAGCCAATTCCATCCAACCTCCTGCAGGGGGCACTCTGGGCTGGTTTTCCACTTGTTCGCCTGCTGCTGAAACAGCAAAGATTCAATTCGAAGCCCTTTGCAGCAGCTCACCAGGATGGCCGAGTGGTTAAGGCGTTGGACTTAAGATCCAATGGACAAGTGTCCGCGTGGGTTCGAGCCCCACTCCTGGTACAGGTTTTTACTCTTCTTACCTAAATGCGGCAGCAGCTTCGCACAAGCCCTTTCCTGCTGTCTGTAGGCAGTGCCCCTACCTCAAAGCCCTGAGGCTTGAGTTCACCTGAAAAGAGCAACAAGGAATCGTTGCCCGTAGACTCTTTTCCTGGAAAACCTTTGCATTTTTGTACCATGTCCCTCGCATCCCAAGCTTAAGCCGCCAAAGTTGGCAGAGCTTGTGCAACCCCGCCAACAGCCCTACCACCCCAAAAGAAAATTGGGCAGGGATTCCCGCCTCCGCTTCCGAAACGGGCTTCCAAACGGGCGATGCCCTGACGGGTCAGCCAGTCACCGTCTAGGCCCGGTACACCCCTGTGAATAATAGAGCGTCCAACCTCAAATCAGGCTACAGGGCCCTTCAGCCCATAGAAGGAGAACCTGTCAACAAACGGGGCGAGGGCAATGCTCGGGCCCCTTGCGAAGCCTTTGCCAAGCTCCAAAGGCTGCACTTTCCCAGCAGACCACAGCTCTGTATGCAAATCAAGCAGCTACGACCCCTCCCTCCCCTGCTTTTCTCCTCCAAACCGGTACGCAACCATTTCTGCAGCCCTCTGCCCCAGGGTCCCGGGCAAGGTCTTGGTCTGATGAGGCTAGGGATGGTGGGCGAGCTCGGCTTTGGCAGGGCGACAGGACTAATATTTTCTCTACAGCTTTGGAAGAAAGAAAGCTTCCTTTTTGGGGCACAGGCCCACTTCTAGCGGCGACAGCTTCCGGTAAGGGACCATGCTGAAAAGATGCTTGGAGTTACCGCCAGGGGAGCCACGCCGCTATTGCCTGTGAGTGAAGCTACATTTGAAAGAAATATTTTTTGAGACGCAGTTGTTTGAATTTCTGTAAAAATGTCATTCAGTAAAAGCCTCTCTTCCCTGACTGGGAATCGAACCCGGGCCGCGGCGGTGAGAGCGCCGAATCCTAACCACTAGACCACCAGGGAGACCGCAGCACAACTCGGGAAGGCCGGGCAGTGGTGTCCGAGTGCACAATGCCTGCAGGTGCCTCAAAGGCCAGTCCATTGGGGGACTGGGAAGAGAGGGGGAGGGCCGAGCAGATAGGTTCTCTCCAGCGGTGAAAAAGGAAGCTGCCTTTTTTGCGTCAAGGGCAGTCTTTCCGCAGCGACAGGAGAATGAATGGGACTCTGCCATAAACACGTTTTGCGTCGCGCTGAGGGCACTTCCTCCATTTTGTGCACGCAAATCTGCATCTGGGAGCAAGATTTCCGGTCGCCAGTTAACTGCATTGCTGTAAATAAAAATGTCAGTTGTTAAAAGAGCTCCTTCCCTGACCGGGAATCGAACCCGGGCCGCGGCGGTGAGAGCGCTGAATCCTAACCACTAGACCACCAGGGACGGTGGGTGCACCCCGTTGCGTGTCGCTCAGATGGTGGCGTCTGAGTCCAAAGGCTGAGGGCCTCTGCTACAATGGGCACCAGTGCCTGCAGGTCTTCGGGGGCCGTTTCTGCTAATAAATAAATAAATAAAGAAATAAAGAAAGAAAGAAAGAAAGAAAGAAAGAAAGAAAACAAAAACACTTGTGATGGTCTGCGAAAAGGGGAGCTTAGAGATTGAAGACAGCATCACTTTGGGAACGTTTGCGCTTTCACTTCCAAGCGCTGATATTCCTGTCTTGCTCTCCTGAAAGGACAGCCTTCCTCGCTATGAGCTTTTGTGGGTCAGTGCTGAAGCTCCCCCTAGAGGCTGCCGCTGAAGATGCACACTCACAACTAACCCTCCTTAGGAGAACTGCTTCGTGGGAGAGCACGTTTATTAAAAGGCGGCAGGCCATGATTGCCTGCGAGACACAGCAGGGTTACCATGCAGAGTTCAAAGGGGGCTTTGCTTGTACAGCAAGTGCCGGAGGGCAAGAAGGGATGACATAGGAGCTGCCCTTTTTTCGGGCTCGCACACCAAGGCCTGCACCAGCCTTCGAGGCTCAACCTGCCTCTGGACTGCCCTAGACCACCTTTACTCAAAGCACACACTCTGGTCGGGGACTCGAAGCCAGGCCCGTGGCAGTGAAAGCACCAAATCCTCACCACTAGGCCACCGGGGAAACGACTGCAGCACCCGGGAGGTTTCCGCAACCGTACTTGCAGTCAGCTGGAGGCTATTGTAATGCTGTTAAGTGAGAGACGTTTGCCGCTCGCAAGCCAATTCCATCCAACCTCCTGCAGGGGGCACTCTGGGCTGGTTTTCCACTTGTTCGCCTGCTGCTGAAACAGCAAAGATTCAATTCGAAGCCCTTTGCAGCAGCTCACCAGGATGGCCGAGTGGTTAAGGCGTTGGACTTAAGATCCAATGGACAAGTGTCCGCGTGGGTTCGAGCCCCACTCCTGGTACAGGTTTTTACTCTTCTTACCTAAATGCGGCAGCAGCTTCGCACAAGCCCTTTCCTGCTGTCTGTAGGCAGTGCCCCTACCTCAAAGCCCTGAGGCTTGAGTTCACCTGAAAAGAGCAACAAGGAATCGTTGCCCGTAGACTCTTTTCCTGGAAAACCTTTGCATTTTTGTACCATGTCCCTCGCATCCCAAGCTTAAGCCGCCAAAGTTGGCAGAGCTTGTGCAACCCCGCCAACAGCCCTACCACCCCAAAAGAAAATTGGGCAGGGATTCCCGCCTCCGCTTCCGAAACGGGCTTCCAAACGGGCGATGCCCTGACGGGTCAGCCAGTCACCGTCTAGGCCCGGTACACCCCTGTGAATAATAGAGCGTCCAACCTCAAATCAGGCTACAGGGCCCTTCAGCCCATAGAAGGAGAACCTGTCAACAAACGGGGCGAGGGCAATGCTCGGGCCCCTTGCGAAGCCTTTGCCAAGCTCCAAAGGCTGCACTTTCCCAGCAGACCACAGCTCTGTATGCAAATCAAGCAGCTACGACCCCTCCCTCCCCTGCTTTTCTCCTCCAAACCGGTACGCAACCATTTCTGCAGCCCTCTGCCCCAGGGTCCCGGGCAAGGTCTTGGTCTGATGAGGCTAGGGATGGTGGGCGAGCTCGGCTTTGGCAGGGCGACAGGACTAATATTTTCTCTACAGCTTTGGAAGAAAGAAAGCTTCCTTTTTGGGGCACAGGCCCACTTCTAGCGGCGACAGCTTCCGGTAAGGGACCATGCTGAAAAGATGCTTGGAGTTACCGCCAGGGGAGCCACGCCGCTATTGCCTGTGAGTGAAGCTACATTTGAAAGAAATATTTTTTGAGACGCAGTTGTTTGAATTTCTGTAAAAATGTCATTCAGTAAAAGCCTCTCTTCCCTGACCGGGAATCGAACCCGGGCCGCGGCGATGAGAGCGCCGAATCCTAACCACTAGACCACCAGGGAGACCGCTGGACAGCTCGGGAAGGCCGGGCAGTGGTGTCCGAGTGCACAATGCCTGCAGGTGCCTCAAAGGCCAGTCCATTGGGGGACTGGGAAGAGAGGGGGAGGGCCGAGCAGATAGGTTCTCTCCAGCGGTGAAAAAGGAAGCTGCCTTTTTTGCGTCAAGGGCAGTCTTTCCGCAGCGACAGGAGAATGAATGGGACTCTGCCATAAACACGTTTTGCGTCGCGCTGAGGGCACTTCCTCCATTTTGTGCACGCAAATCTGCATCTGGGAGCAAGATTTCCGGTCGCCAGTTAACTGCATTGCTGTAAATAAAAATGTCAGTTGTTAAAAGAGCTCCTTCCCTGACCGGGAATCGAACCCGGGCCGCGGCGGTGAGAGCGCCGAATCCTAACCACTAGACCACCAGGGACGGTGGGTGCACCCCGTTGCGTGTCGCTCAGATGGTGGCGTCCGAGTCCAAAGGCTGAGGGCCTCTGCTACAATGGGCACCAGTGCCTGCAGGTCTTCGGGGGCCGTTTCTGCTAATAAATAAATAAATAAAGAAATAAAGAAAGAAAGAAAGAAAGAAAGAAAACAAAAACACTTGTGATGGTCTGCGAAAAGGGGAGCTTAGAGATTGAAGACAGCATCACTTTGGGAACGTTTGCGCTTTCACTTCCAAGCGCTGATATTCCTGTCTTGCTCTCCTGAAAGGACAGCCTTCCTCGCTATGAGCTTTTGTGGGTCAGTGCTGAAGCTCCCCCTAGAGGCTGCCGCTGAAGATGCACACTCACAACTAACCCTCCTTAGGAGAACTGCTTCGTGGGAGAGCACGTTTATTAAAAGGCGGCAGGCCATGATTGCCTGCGAGACACAGCAGGGTTACCATGCAGAGTTCAAAGGGGGCTTTGCTTGTACAGCAAGTGCCGGAGGGCAAGAAGGGATGACATAGGAGCTGCCCTTTTTTCGGGCTCGCACACCAAGGCCTGCACCAGCCTTCGAGGCTCAGCCTGCCTCTGGACTGCCCTAGACCACCTTTACTCAAAGCACACACTCTGGTCGGGGACTCGAAGCCAGGCCCGTGGCAGTGAAAGCACCAAATCCTCACCACTAGGCCACCGGGGAAACGACTGCAGCACCCGGGAGGTTTCCGCAACCGTACTTGCAGTCAGCTGGAGGCTATTGTAATGCTGTTAAGTGAGAGACGTTTGCCGCTCGCAAGCCAATTCCATCCAACCTCCTGCAGGGGGCACTCTGGGCTGGTTTTCCACTTGTTCGCCTGCTGCTGAAACAGCAAAGATTCAATTCGAAGCCCTTTGCAGCAGCTCACCAGGATGGCCGAGTGGTTAAGGCGTTGGACTTAAGATCCAATGGACAAGTGTCCGCGTGGGTTCGAGCCCCACTCCTGGTACAGGTTTTTACTCTTCTTACCTAAATGCGGCAGCAGCTTCGCACAAGCCCTTTCCTGCTGTCTGTAGGCAGTGCCCCTACCTCAAAGCCCTGAGGCTTGAGTTCACCTGAAAAGAGCAACAAGGAATCGTTGCCCGTAGACTCTTTTCCTGGAAAACCTTTGCATTTTTGTACCATGTCCCTCGCATCCCAAGCTTAAGCCGCCAAAGTTGGCAGAGCTTGTGCAACCCCGCCAACAGCCCTACCACCCCAAAAGAAAATTGGGCAGGGATTCCCGCCTCCGCTTCCGAAACGGGCTTCCAAACGGGCGATGCCCTGACGGGTCAGCCAGTCACCGTCTAGGCCCGGTACACCCCTGTGAATAATAGAGCGTCCAACCTCAAATCAGGCTACAGGGCCCTTCAGCCCATAGAAGGAGAACCTGTCAACAAACGGGGCGAGGGCAATGCTCGGGCCCCTTGCGAAGCCTTTGCCAAGCTCCAAAGGCTGCACTTTCCCAGCAGACCACAGCTCTGTATGCAAATCAAGCAGCTACGACCCCTCCCTCCCCTGCTTTTCTCCTCCAAACCGGTACGCAACCATTTCTGCAGCCCTCTGCCCCAGGGTCCCGGGCAAGGTCTTGGTCTGATGAGGCTAGGGATGGTGGGCGAGCTCGGCTTTGGCAGGGCGACAGGACTAATATTTTCTCTACAGCTTTGGAAGAAAGAAAGCTTCCTTTTTGGGGCACAGGCCCACTTCTAGCGGCGACAGCTTCCGGTAAGGGACCATGCTGAAAAGATGCTTGGAGTTACCGCCAGGGGAGCCACGCCGCTATTGCCTGTGAGTGAAGCTACATTTGAAAGAAATATTTTTTGAGACGCAGTTGTTTGAATTTCTGTAAAAATGTCATTCAGTAAAAGCCTCTCTTCCCTGACCGGGAATCGAACCCGGGCCGCGGCGGTGAGAGCGCCGAATCCTAACCACTAGACCACCAGGGAGACCGCAGCACAACTCGGGAAGGCCGGGCAGTGGTGTCCGAGTGCACAATGCCTGCAGGTGCCTCAAAGGCCAGTCCATTGGGGGACTGGGAAGAGAGGGGGAGGGCCGAGCAGATAGGTTCTCTCCAGCGGTGAAAAAGGAAGCTGCCTTTTTTGCGTCAAGGGCAGTCTTTCCGCAGCGACAGGAGAATGAATGGGACTCTGCCATAAACACGTTTTGCGTCGCGCTGAGGGCACTTCCTCCATTTTGTGCACGCAAATCTGCATCTGGGAGCAAGATTTCCGGTCGCCAGTTAACTGCATTGCTGTAAATAAAAATGTCAGTTGTTAAAAGAGCTCCTTCCCTGACCGGGAATCGAACCCGGGCCGCGGCGGTGAGAGCGCCGAATCCTAACCACTAGACCACCAGGGACGGTGGGTGCACCCCGTTGCGTGTCGCTCAGATGGTGGCGTCTGAGTCCAAAGGCTGAGGGCCTCTGCTACAATGGGCACCAGTGCCTGCAGGTCTTCGGGGGCCGTTTCTGCTAATAAATAAATAAATAAAGAAATAAAGAAAGAAAGAAAGAAAGAAAGAAAACAAAAACACTTGTGATGGTCTGCGAAAAGGGGAGCTTAGAGATTGAAGACAGCATCACTTTGGGAACGTTTGCGCTTTCACTTCCAAGCGCTGATATTCCTGTCTTGCTCTCCTGAAAGGACAGCCTTCCTCGCTATGAGCTTTTGTGGGTCAGTGCTGAAGCTCCCCCTAGAGGCTGCCGCTGAAGATGCACACTCACAACTAACCCTCCTTAGGAGAACTGCTTCGTGGGAGAGCACGTTTATTAAAAGGCGGCAGGCCATGATTGCCTGCGAGACACAGCAGGGTTACCATGCAGAGTTCAAAGGGGGCTTTGCTTGTACAGCAAGTGCCGGAGGGCAAGAAGGGATGACATAGGAGCTGCCCTTTTTTCGGGCTCGCACACCAAGGCCTGCACCAGCCTTCGAGGCTCAGCCTGCCTCTGGACTGCCCTAGACCACCTTTACTCAAAGCACACACTCTGGTCGGGGACTCGAAGCCAGGCCCGTGGCAGTGAAAGCACCAAATCCTCACCACTAGGCCACCGGGGAAACGACTGCAGCACCCGGGAGGTTTCCGCAACCGTACTTGCAGTCAGCTGGAGGCTATTGTAACGCTGTTAAGTGAGAGACGTTTGCCGCTCGCAAGCCAATTCCATCCAACCTCCTGCAGGGGGCACTCTGGGCTGGTTTTCCACTTGTTCGCCTGCTGCTGAAACAGCAAAGATTCAATTTGAAGCCCTTTGCAGCAGCTCACCAGGATGGCCGAGTGGGCTTAAGATCCAATGGACAAGTGTCCGCGTGGGTTCGAGCCCCACTCCTGGTACAGGTTTTTACTCTTCTTACCTAAATGCGGCAGCAGCTTCGCACAAGCCCTTTCCTGCTGTCTGTAGGCAGTGCCCCTACCTCAAAGCCCTGAGGCTTGAGTTCACCTGAAAAGAGCAACAAGGAATCGTTGCCCGTAGACTCTTTTCCTGGAAAACCTTTGCATTTTTGTACCATGTCCCTCGCATCCCAAGCTTAAGCCGCCAAAGTTGGCAGAGCTTGTGCAACCCCGCCAACAGCCCTACCACCCCAAAAGAAAATTGGGCAGGGATTCCCGCCTCCGCTTCCGAAACGGGCTTCCAAACGGGCGATGCCCTGACGGGTCAGCCAGTCACCGTCTAGGCCCGGTACACCCCTGTGAATAATAGAGCGTCCAACCTCAAATCAGGCTACAGGGCCCTTCAGCCCATAGAAGGAGAACCTGTCAACAAACGGGGCGAGGGCAATGCTCGGGCCCCTTGCGAAGCCTTTGCCAAGCTCCAAAGGCTGCACTTTCCCAGCAGACCACAGCTCTGTATGCAAATCAAGCAGCTACGACCCCTCCCTCCCCTGCTTTTCTCCTCCAAACCGGTACGCAACCATTTCTGCAGCCCTCTGCCCCAGGGTCCCGGGCAAGGTCTTGGTCTGATGAGGCTAGGGATGGTGGGCGAGCTCGGCTTTGGCAGGGCGACAGGACTAATATTTTCTCTACAGCTTTGGAAGAAAGAAAGCTTCCTTTTTGGGGCACAGGCCCACTTCTAGCGGCGACAGCTTCCGGTAAGGGACCATGCTGAAAAGATGCTTGGAGTTACCGCCAGGGGAGCCACGCCGCTATTGCCTGTGAGTGAAGCTACATTTGAAAGAAATATTTTTTGAGACGCAGTTGTTTGAATTTCTGTAAAAATGTCATTCAGTAAAAGCCTCTCTTCCCTGACCGGGAATCGAACCCGGGCCGCGGCGGTGAGAGCGCCGAATCCTAACCACTAGACCACCAGGGAGACCGCTGGACAGCTCGGGAAGGCCGGGCAGTGGTGTCCGAGTGCACAATGCCTGCAGGTGCCTCAAAGGCCAGTCCATTGGGGGACTGGGAAGAGAGGGGGAGGGCCGAGCAGATAGGTTCTCTCCAGCGGTGAAAAAGGAAGCTGCCTTTTTTGCGTCAAGGGCAGTCTTTCCGCAGCGACAGGAGAATGAATGGGACTCTGCCATAAACACGTTTTGCGTCGCGCTGAGGGCACTTCCTCCATTTTGTGCACGCAAATCTGCATCTGGGAGCAAGATTTCCGGTCGCCAGTTAACTGCATTGCTGTAAATAAAAATGTCAGTTGTTAAAAGAGCTCCTTCCCTGACCGGGAATCGAACCCGGGCCGTGGCGGCGCTACCACTAGACCACCAGGGACGGTGGGTGCACCCCGTTGCGTGTCGCTCAGATGGTGGCGTCCGAGTCCAAAGGCTGAGGGCCTCTGCTACAATGGGCACCAGTGCCTGCAGGTCTTCGGGGGCCGTTTCTGCTAATAAATAAATAAATAAAGAAAGAAAGAAAGAAAGAAAGAAAGAAAACAAAAACACTTGTGATGGTCTGCGAAAAGGGGAGCTTAGAGATTGAAGACAGCATCACTTTGGGAACGTTTGCGCTTTCACTTCCAAGCGCTGATATTCCTGTCTTGCTCTCCTGAAAGGACAGCCTTCCTCGCTATGAGCTTTTGTGGGTCAGTGCTGAAGCTCCCCCTAGAGGCTGCCGCTGAAGATGCACACTCACAACTAACCCTCCTTAGGAGAACTGCTTCGTGGGAGAGCACGTTTATTAAAAGGCGGCAGGCCATGATTGCCTGCGAGACACAGCAGGGTTACCATGCAGAGTTCAAAGGGGGCTTTGCTTGTACAGCAAGTGCCGGAGGGCAAGAAGGGATGACATAGGAGCTGCCCTTTTTTCGGGCTCGCACACCAAGGCCTGCACCAGCCTTCGAGGCTCAGCCTGCCTCTGGACTGCCCTAGACCACCTTTACTCAAAGCACACACTCTGGTCGGGGACTCGAAGCCAGGCCCGTGGCAGTGAAAGCACCAAATCCTCACCACTAGGCCACCGGGGAAACGACTGCAGCACCCGGGAGGTTTCCGCAACCGTACTTGCAGTCAGCTGGAGGCTATTGTAATGCTGTTAAGTGAGAGACGTTTGCCGCTCGCAAGCCAATTCCATCCAACCTCCTGCAGGGGGCACTCTGGGCTGGTTTTCCACTTGTTCGCCTGCTGCTGAAACAGCAAAGATTAAATTCGAAGCCCTTTGCAGCAGCTCACCACGATGGCCGAGTGGTTAAGGCGTTGGACTTAAGATCCAATGGACAAGTGTCCGCGTGGGTTCGAGCCCCACTCCTGGTACAGGTTTTTACTCTTCTTACCTAAATGCGGCAGCAGCTTCGCACAAGCCCTTTCCTGCTGTCTGTAGGCAGTGCCCCTACCTCAAAGCCCTGAGGCTTGAGTTCACCTGAAAAGAGCAACAAGGAATCGTTGCCCGTAGACTCTTTTCCTGGAAAACCTTTGCATTTTTGTACCATGTCCCTCGCATCCCAAGCTTAAGCCGCCAAAGTTGGCAGAGCTTGTGCAACCCCGCCAACAGCCCTACCACCCCAAAAGAAAATTGGGCAGGGATTCCCGCCTCCGCTTCCGAAACGGGCTTCCAAACGGGCGATGCCCTGACGGGTCAGCCAGTCACCGTCTAGGCCCGGTACACCCCTGTGAATAATAGAGCGTCCAACCTCAAATCAGGCTACAGGGCCCTTCAGCCCATAGAAGGAGAACCTGTCAACAAACGGGGCGAGGGCAATGCTCGGGCCCCTTGCGAAGCCTTTGCCAAGCTCCAAAGGCTGCACTTTCCCAGCAGACCACAGCTCTGTATGCAAATCAAGCAGCTACGACCCCTCCCTCCCCTGCTTTTCTCCTCCAAACCGGTACGCAACCATTTCTGCAGCCCTCTGCCCCAGGGTCCCGGGCAAGGTCTTGGTCTGATGAGGCTAGGGATGGTGGGCGAGCTCGGCTTTGGCAGGGCGACAGGACTAATATTTTCTCTACAGCTTTGGAAGAAAGAAAGCTTCCTTTTTGGGGCACAGGCCCACTTCTAGCGGCGACAGCTTCCGGTAAGGGACCATGCTGAAAAGATGCTTGGAGTTACCGCCAGGGGAGCCACGCCGCTATTGCCTGTGAGTGAAGCTACATTTGAAAGAAATATTTTTTGAGACGCAGTTGTTTGAATTTCTGTAAAAATGTCATTCAGTAAAAGCCTCTCTTCCCTGACCGGGAATCGAACCCGGGCCGCGGCGGTGAGAGCGCTGAATCCTAACCACTAGACCACCAGGGAGACCGCTGGACAGCTCGGGAAGGCCGGGCAGTGGTGTCCGAATGCACAATGCCTGCAGGTGCCTCAAAGGCCAGTCCATTGGGGGACTGGGAAGAGAGGGGGAGGGCCGAGCAGATAGGTTCTCTCCAGCGGTGAAAAAGGAAGCTGCCTTTTTTGCGTCAAGGGCAGTCTTTCCGCAGCGACAGGAGAATGAATGGGACTCTGCCATAAACACGTTTTGCGTCGCGCTGAGGGCACTTCCTCCATTTTGTGCACGCAAATCTGCATCTGGGAGCAAGATTTCCGGTCGCCAGTTAACTGCATTGCTGTAAATAAAAATGTCAGTTGTTAAAAGAGCTCCTTTCCTGACCGGGAATCGAACCCGGGCCGCGGCGGTGAGAGCGCCGAATCCTAACCACTAGACCACCAGGGACGGTGGGTGCACCCCGTTGCGTGTCGCTCAGATGGTGGCGTCCGAGTCCAAAGGCTGAGGGCCTCTGCTACAATGGGCACCAGTGCCTGCAGGTCTTCGGGGGCCGTTTCTGCTAATAAATAAAGAAATAAAGAAATAAAGAAAGAAAGAAAGAAAGAAAGAAAACAAAAACACTTGTGATGGTCTGCGAAAAGGGGAGCTTAGAGATTGAAGACAGCATCACTTTGGGAACGTTTGCGCTTTCACTTCCAAGCGCTGATATTCCTGTCTTGCTCTCCTGAAAGGACAGCCTTCCTCGCTATGAGCTTTTGTGGGTCAGTGCTGAAGCTCCCCCTAGAGGCTGCCGCTGAAGATGCACACTCACAACTAACCCTCCTTAGGAGAACTGCTTCGTGGGAGAGCACGTTTATTAAAAGGCGGCAGGCCATGATTGCCTGCGAGACACAGCAGGGTTACCATGCAGAGTTCAAAGGGGGCTTTGCTTGTACAGCAAGTGCCGGAGGGCAAGAAGGGATGACATAGGAGCTGCCCTTTTTTCGGGCTCGCACACCAAGGCCTGCACCAGCCTTCGAGGCTCAGCCTGCCTCTGGACTGCCCTAGACCACCTTTACTCAAAGCACACACTCTGGTCGGGGACTCGAAGCCAGGCCCGTGGCAGTGAAAGCACCAAATCCTCACCACTAGGCCACCGGGGAAACGACTGCAGCACCCGGGAGGTTTCCGCAACCGTACTTGCAGTCAGCTGGAGGCTATTGTAATGCTGTTAAGTGAGAGACGTTTGCCGCTCGCAAGCCAATTCCATCCAACCTCCTGCAGGGGGCACTCTGGGCTGGTTTTCCACTTGTTCGCCTGCTGCTGAAACAGCAAAGATTCAATTCGAAGCCCTTTGCAGCAGCTCACCAGGATGGCCGAGTGGTTAAGGCGTTGGACTTAAGATCCAATGGACAAGTGTCCGCGTGGGTTCGAGCCCCACTCCTGGTACAGGTTTTTACTCTTCTTACCTAAATGCGGCAGCAGCTTCGCACAAGCCCTTTCCTGCTGTCTGTAGGCAGTGCCCCTACCTCAAAGCCCTGAGGCTTGAGTTCACCTGAAAAGAGCAACAAGGAATCGTTGCCCGTAGACTCTTTTCCTGGAAAACCTTTGCATTTTTGTACCATGTCCCTCGCATCCCAAGCTTAAGCCGCCAAAGTTGGCAGAGCTTGTGCAACCCCGCCAACAGCCCTACCACCCCAAAAGAAAATTGGGCAGGGATTCCCGCCTCCGCTTCCGAAACGGGCTTCCAAACGGGCGATGCCCTGACGGGTCAGCCAGTCACCGTCTAGGCCCGGTACACCCCTGTGAATAATAGAGCGTCCAACCTCAAATCAGGCTACAGGGCCCTTCAGCCCATAGAAGGAGAACCTGTCAACAAACGGGGCGAGGGCAATGCTCGGGCCCCTTGCGAAGCCTTTGCCAAGCTCCAAAGGCTGCACTTTCCCAGCAGACCACAGCTCTGTATGCAAATCAAGCAGCTACGACCCCTCCCTCCCCTGCTTTTCTCCTCCAAACCGGTACGCAACCATTTCTGCAGCCCTCTGCCCCAGGGTCCCGGGCAAGGTCTTGGTCTGATGAGGCTAGGGATGGTGGGCGAGCTCGGCTTTGGCAGGGCGACAGGACTAATATTTTCTCTACAGCTTTGGAAGAAAGAAAGCTTCCTTTTTGGGGCACAGGCCCACTTCTAGCGGCGACAGCTTCCGGTAAGGGACCATGCTGAAAAGATGCTTGGAGTTACCGCCAGGGGAGCCACGCCGCTATTGCCTGTGAGTGAAGCTACATTTGAAAGAAATATTTTTTGAGACGCAGTTGTTTGAATTTCTGTAAAAATGTCATTCAGTAAAAGCCTCTCTTCCCTGACCGGGAATCGAACCCGGGCCGCGCCGAATCCTAACCACTAGACCACCAGGGAGACCGCTGGACAGCTCGGGAAGGCCGGGCAGTGGTGTCCGAGTGCACAATGCCTGCAGGTGCCTCAAAGGCCAGTCCATTGGGGGACTGGGAAGAGAGGGGGAGGGCCGAGCAGATAGGTTCTCTCCAGCGGTGAAAAAGGAAGCTGCCTTTTTTGCGTCAAGGGCAGTCTTTCCGCAGCGACAGGAGAATGAATGGGACTCTGCCATAAACACGTTTTGCGTCGCGCTGAGGGCACTTCCTCCATTTTGTGCACGCAAATCTGCATCTGGGAGCAAGATTTCCGGTCGCCAGTTAACTGCATTGCTGTAAATAAAAATGTCAGTTGTTAAAAGAGCTCCTTCCCTGACCGGGAATCGAACCCGGGCCGCGGCGGTGAGAGCGCCGAATCCTAACCACTAGACCACCAGGGACGGTGGGTGCACCCCGTTGCGTGTCGCTCAGATGGTGGCGTCCGAGTCCAAAGGCTGAGGGCCTCTGCTACAATGGGCACCAGTGCCTGCAGGTCTTCGGGGGCCGTTTCTGCTAATAAATAAATAAATAAAGAAATAAAGAAAGAAAGAAAGAAAGAAAACAAAAACACTTGTGATGGTCTGCGAAAAGGGGAGCTTAGAGATTGAAGACAGCATCACTTTGGGAACGTTTGCGCTTTCACTTCCAAGCGCTGATATTCCTGTCTTGCTCTCCTGAAAGGACAGCCTTCCTCGCTATGAGCTTTTGTGGGTCAGTGCTGAAGCTCCCCCTAGAGGCTGCCGCTGAAGATGCACACTCACAACTAACCCTCCTTAGGAGAACTGCTTCGTGGGAGAGCACGTTTATTAAAAGGCGGCAGGCCATGATTGCCTGCGAGACACAGCAGGGTTACCATGCAGAGTTCAAAGGGGGCTTTGCTTGTACAGCAAGTGCCGGAGGGCAAGAAGGGATGACATAGGAGCTGCCCTTTTTTCGGGCTCGCACACCAAGGCCTGCACCAGCCTTCGAGGCTCAGCCTGCCTCTGGACTGCCCTAGACCACCTTTACTCAAAGCACACACTCTGGTCGGGGACTCGAAGCCAGGCCCGTGGCAGTGAAAGCACCAAATCCTCACCACTAGGCCACCGGGGAAACGACTGCAGCACCCGGGAGGTTTCCGCAACCGTACTTGCAGTCAGCTGGAGGCTATTGTAATGCTGTTAAGTGAGAGACGTTTGCCGCTCGCAAGCCAATTCCATCCAACCTCCTGCAGGGGGCACTCTGGGCTGGTTTTCCACTTGTTCGCCTGCTGCTGAAACAGCAAAGATTCAATTCGAAGCCCTTTGCAGCAGCTCACCAGGATGGCCGAGTGGTTAAGGCGTTGGACTTAAGATCCAATGGACAAGTGTCCGCGTGGGTTCGAGCCCCACTCCTGGTACAGGTTTTTACTCTTCTTACCTAAATGCGGCAGCAGCTTCGCACAAGCCCTTTCCTGCTGTCTGTAGGCAGTGCCCCTACCTCAAAGCCCTGAGGCTTGAGTTCACCTGAAAAGAGCAACAAGGAATCGTTGCCCGTAGACTCTTTTCCTGGAAAACCTTTGCATTTTTGTACCATGTCCCTCGCATCCCAAGCTTAAGCCGCCAAAGTTGGCAGAGCTTGTGCAACCCCGCCAACAGCCCTACCACCCCAAAAGAAAATTGGGCAGGGATTCCCGCCTCCGCTTCCGAAACGGGCTTCCAAACGGGCGATGCCCTGACGGGTCAGCCAGTCACCGTCTAGGCCCGGTACACCCCTGTGAATAATAGAGCGTCCAACCTCAAATCAGGCTACAGGGCCCTTCAGCCCATAGAAGGAGAACCTGTCAACAAACGGGGCGAGGGCAATGCTCGGGCCCCTTGCGAAGCCTTTGCCAAGCTCCAAAGGCTGCACTTTCCCAGCAGACCACAGCTCTGTATGCAAATCAAGCAGCTACGACCCCTCCCTCCCCTGCTTTTCTCCTCCAAACCGGTACGCAACCATTTCTGCAGCCCTCTGCCCCAGGGTCCCGGGCAAGGTCTTGGTCTGATGAGGCTAGGGATGGTGGGCGAGCTCGGCTTTGGCAGGGCGACAGGACTAATATTTTCTCTACAGCTTTGGAAGAAAGAAAGCTTCCTTTTTGGGGCACAGGCCCACTTCTAGCGGCGACAGCTTCCGGTAAGGGACCATGCTGAAAAGATGCTTGGAGTTACCGCCAGGGGAGCCACGCCGCTATTGCCTGTGAGTGAAGCTACATTTGAAAGAAATATTTTTTGAGACGCAGTTGTTTGAATTTCTGTAAAAATGTCATTCAGTAAAAGCCTCTCTTCCCTGACCGGGAATCGAACCCGGGCCGCGGCGGTGAGAGCGCCGAATCCTAACCACTAGACCACCAGGGAGACCGCTGGACAACTCGGGAAGGCCGGGCAGTGGTGTCCGAGTGCACAATGCCTGCAGGTGCCTCAAAGGCCAGTCCATTGGGGGACTGGGAAGAGAGGGGGAGGGCCGAGCAGATAGGTTCTCTCCAGCGGTGAAAAAGGAAGCTGCCTTTTTTGCGTCAAGGGCAGTCTTTCCGCAGCGACAGGAGAATGAATGGGACTCTGCCATAAACACGTTTTGCGTCGCGCTGAGGGCACTTCCTCCATTTTGTGCACGCAAATCTGCATCTGGGAGCAAGATTTCCGGTCGCCAGTTAACTGCATTGCTGTAAATAAAAATGTCAGTTGTTAAAAGAGCTCCTTCCCTGACCGGGAATCGAACCCGGGCCGCGGCGGTGAGAGCGCCGAATCCTAACCACTAGACCACCAGGGACGGTGGGTGCACCCCGTTGCGTGTCGCTCAGATGGTGGCGTCCGAGTCCAAAGGCTGAGGGCCTCTGCTACAATGGGCACCAGTGCCTGCAGGTCTTCGGGGGCCGTTTCTGCAAATAAATAAATAAAGAAAGAAAGAAAGAAAGAAAGAAAGAAAGAAAGAAAGAAAGAAAGAAAGAAAGAAAGAAAGAAAGAAAGAAAGAAAGAAAGAAAACAAAAACACTTGTGATGGTCTGCGAAAAGGGGAGCTTAGAGATTGAAGACAGCATCACTTTGGGAACGTTTGCGCTTTCACTTCCAAGCGCTGATATTCCTGTCTTGCTCTCCTGAAAGGACAGCCTTCCTCGCTATGAGCTTTTGTGGGTCAGTGCTGAAGCTCCCCCTAGAGGCTGCCGCTGAAGATGCACACTCACAACTAACCCTCCTTAGGAGAACTGCTTCGTGGGAGAGCACGTTTATTAAAAGGCGGCAGGCCATGATTGCCTGCGAGACACAGCAGGGTTACCATGCAGAGTTCAAAGGGGGCTTTGCTTGTACAGCAAGTGCCGGAGGGCAAGAAGGGATGACATAGGAGCTGCCCTTTTTTCGGGCTCGCACACCAAGGCCTGCACCAGCCTTCGAGGCTCAGCCTGCCTCTGGACTGCCCTAGACCACCTTTACTCAAAGCACACACTCTGGTCGGGGACTCGAAGCCAGGCCCGTGGCAGTGAAAGCACCAAATCCTCACCACTAGGCCACCGGGGAAACGACTGCAGCACCCGGGAGGTTTCCGCAACCGTACTTGCAGTCAGCTGGAGGCTATTGTAATGCTGTTAAGTGAGAGACGTTTGCCGCTCGCAAGCCAATTCCATCCAACCTCCTGCAGGGGGCACTCTGGGCTGGTTTTCCACTTGTTCGCCTGCTGCTGAAACAGCAAAGATTCAATTCGAAGCCCTTTGCAGCAGCTCACCAGGATGGCCGAGTGGTTAAGGCGTTGGACTTAAGATCCAATGGACAAGTGTCCGCGTGGGTTCGAGCCCCACTCCTGGTACAGGTTTTTACTCTTCTTACCTAAATGCGGCAGCAGCTTCGCACAAGCCCTTTCCTGCTGTCTGTAGGCAGTGCCCCTACCTCAAAGCCCTGAGGCTTGAGTTCACCTGAAAAGAGCAACAAGGAATCGTTGCCCGTAGACTCTTTTCCTGGAAAACCTTTGCATTTTTGTACCATGTCCCTCGCATCCCAAGCTTAAGCCGCCAAAGTTGGCAGAGCTTGTGCAACCCCGCCAACAGCCCTACCACCCCAAAAGAAAATTGGGCAGGGATTCCCGCCTCCGCTTCCGAAACGGGCTTCCAAACGGGCGATGCCCTGACGGGTCAGCCAGTCACCGTCTAGGCCCGGTACACCCCTGTGAATAATAGAGCGTCCAACCTCAAATCAGGCTACAGGGCCCTTCAGCCCATAGAAGGAGAACCTGTCAACAAACGGGGCGAGGGCAATGCTCGGGCCCCTTGCGAAGCCTTTGCCAAGCTCCAAAGGCTGCACTTTCCCAGCAGACCACAGCTCTGTATGCAAATCAAGCAGCTACGACCCCTCCCTCCCCTGCTTTTCTCCTCCAAACCGGTACGCAACCATTTCTGCAGCCCTCTGCCCCAGGGTCCCGGGCAAGGTCTTGGTCTGATGAGGCTAGGGATGGTGGGCGAGCTCGGCTTTGGCAGGGCGACAGGACTAATATTTTCTCTACAGCTTTGGAAGAAAGAAAGCTTCCTTTTTGGGGCACAGGCCCACTTCTAGCGGCGACAGCTTCCGGTAAGGGACCATGCTGAAAAGATGCTTGGAGTTACCGCCAGGGGAGCCACGCCGCTATTGCCTGTGAGTGAAGCTACATTTGAAAGAAATATTTTTTGAGACGCAGTTGTTTGAATTTCTGTAAAAATGTCATTCAGTAAAAGCCTCTCTTCCCTGACCGGGAATCGAACCCGGGCCGCGGCGGTAATCCTAACCACTAGACCACCAGGGAGACCGCTGGACAACTCGGGAAGGCCGGGCAGTGGTGTCCGAGTGCACAATGCCTGCAGGTGCCTCAAAGGCCAGTCCATTGGGGGACTGGGAAGAGAGGGGGAGGGCCGAGCAGATAGGTTCTCTCCAGCGGTGAAAAAGGAAGCTGCCTTTTTTGCGTCAAGGGCAGTCTTTCCGCAGCGACAGGAGAATGAATGGGACTCTGCCATAAACACGTTTTGCGTCGCGCTGAGGGCACTTCCTCCATTTTGTGCACGCAAATCTGCATCTGGGAGCAAGATTTCCGGTCGCCAGTTAACTGCATTGCTGTAAATAAAAATGTCAGTTGTTAAAAGAGCTCCTTCCCTGACCGGGAATCGAACCCGGGCCGCGGCGGTGAGAGCGCGGAATCCTAACCACTAGACCACCAGGGACGGTGGGTGCACCCCGTTGCGTGTCGCTCAGATGGTGGCGTCCGAGTCCAAAGGCTGAGGGCCTCTGCTACAATGGGCACCAGTGCCTGCAGGTCTTCGGGGGCCGTTTCTGCTAATAAATAAATAAAGAAAGAAAGAAAGAAAGAAAGAAAGAAAGAAAGAAAGAAAGAAAGAAAGAAAGAAAGAAAGAAAGAAAGAAAGAAAGAAAGAAAGAAAACAAAAACACTTGTGATGGTCTGCGAAAAGGGGAGCTTAGAGATTGAAGACAGCATCACTTTGGGAACGTTTGCGCTTTCACTTCCAAGCGCTGATATTCCTGTCTTGCTCTCCTGAAAGGACAGCCTTCCTCGCTATGAGCTTTTGTGGGTCAGTGCTGAAGCTCCCCCTAGAGGCTGCCGCTGAAGATGCACACTCACAACTAACCCTCCTTAGGAGAACTGCTTCGTGGGAGAGCACGTTTATTAAAAGGCGGCAGGCCATGATTGCCTGCGAGACACAGCAGGGTTACCATGCAGAGTTCAAAGGGGGCTTTGCTTGTACAGCAAGTGCCGGAGGGCAAGAAGGGATGACATAGGAGCTGCCCTTTTTTCGGGCTCGCACACCAAGGCCTGCACCAGCCTTCGAGGCTCAGCCTGCCTCTGGACTGCCCTAGACCACCTTTACTCAAAGCACACACTCTGGTCGGGGACTCGAAGCCAGGCCCGTGGCAGTGAAAGCACCAAATCCTCACCACTAGGCCACCGGGGAAACGACTGCAGCACCCGGGAGGTTTCCGCAACCGTACTTGCAGTCAGCTGGAGGCTATTGTAATGCTGTTAAGTGAGAGACGTTTGCCGCTCGCAAGCCAATTCCATCCAACCTCCTGCAGGGGGCACTCTGGGCTGGTTTTCCACTTGTTCGCCTGCTGCTGAAACAGCAAAGATTCAATTCGAAGCCCTTTGCAGCAGCTCACCAGGATGGCCGAGTGGTTAAGGCGTTGGACTTAAGATCCAATGGACAAGTGTCCGCGTGGGTTCGAGCCCCACTCCTGGTACAGGTTTTTACTCTTCTTACCTAAATGCGGCAGCAGCTTCGCACAAGCCCTTTCCTGCTGTCTGTAGGCAGTGCCCCTACCTCAAAGCCCTGAGGCTTGAGTTCACCTGAAAAGAGCAACAAGGAATCGTTGCCCGTAGACTCTTTTCCTGGAAAACCTTTGCATTTTTGTACCATGTCCCTCGCATCCCAAGCTTAAGCCGCCAAAGTTGGCAGAGCTTGTGCAACCCCGCCAACAGCCCTACCACCCCAAAAGAAAATTGGGCAGGGATTCCCGCCTCCGCTTCCGAAACGGGCTTCCAAACGGGCGATGCCCTGACGGGTCAGCCAGTCACCGTCTAGGCCCGGTACACCCCTGTGAATAATAGAGCGTCCAACCTCAAATCAGGCTACAGGGCCCTTCAGCCCATAGAAGGAGAACCTGTCAACAAACGGGGCGAGGGCAATGCTCGGGCCCCTTGCGAAGCCTTTGCCAAGCTCCAAAGGCTGCACTTTCCCAGCAGACCACAGCTCTGTATGCAAATCAAGCAGCTACGACCCCTCCCTCCCCTGCTTTTCTCCTCCAAACCGGTACGCAACCATTTCTGCAGCCCTCTGCCCCAGGGTCCCGGGCAAGGTCTTGGTCTGATGAGGCTAGGGATGGTGGGCGAGCTCGGCTTTGGCAGGGCGACAGGACTAATATTTTCTCTACAGCTTTGGAAGAAAGAAAGCTTCCTTTTTGGGGCACAGGCCCACTTCTAGCGGCGACAGCTTCCGGTAAGGGACCATGCTGAAAAGATGCTTGGAGTTACCGCCAGGGGAGCCACGCCGCTATTGCCTGTGAGTGAAGCTACATTTGAAAGAAATATTTTTTGAGACGCAGTTGTTTGAATTTCTGTAAAAATGTCATTCAGTAAAAGCCTCTCTTCCCTGACCGGGAATCGAACCCGGGCCGCGGCGAATCCTAACCACTAGACCACCAGGGAGACCGCTGGACAACTCGGGAAGGCCGGGCAGTGGTGTCCGAGTGCACAATGCCTGCAGGTGCCTCAAAGGCCAGTCCATTGGGGGACTGGGAAGAGAGGGGGAGGGCCGAGCAGATAGGTTCTCTCCAGCGGTGAAAAAGGAAGCTGCCTTTTTTGCGTCAAGGGCAGTCTTTCCGCAGCGACAGGAGAATGAATGGGACTCTGCCATAAACACGTTTTGCGTCGCGCTGAGGGCACTTCCTCCATTTTGTGCACGCAAATCTGCATCTGGGAGCAAGATTTCCGGTCGCCAGTTAACTGCATTGCTGTAAATAAAAATGTCAGTTGTTAAAAGAGCTCCTTCCCTGACCGGGAATCGAACCCGGGCCGCGGCGGTGAGAGCGCCGAATCCTAACCACTAGACCACCAGGGACGGTGGGTGCACCCCGTTGCGTGTCGCTCAGATGGTGGCGTCCGAGTCCAAAGGCTGAGGGCCTCTGCTACAATGGGCACCAGTGCCTGCAGGTCTTCGGGGGCCGTTTCTGCTAATAAATAAATAAATAAAGAAATAAAGAAAGAAAGAAAGAAAGAAAACAAAAACACTTGTGATGGTCTGCGAAAAGGGGAGCTTAGAGATTGAAGACAGCATCACTTTGGGAACGTTTGCGCTTTCACTTCCAAGCGCTGATATTCCTGTCTTGCTCTCCTGAAAGGACAGCCTTCCTCGCTATGAGCTTTTGTGGGTCAGTGCTGAAGCTCCCCCTAGAGGCTGCCGCTGAAGATGCACACTCACAACTAACCCTCCTTAGGAGAACTGCTTCGTGGGAGAGCACGTTTATTAAAAGGCGGCAGGCCATGATTGCCTGCGAGACACAGCAGGGTTACCATGCAGAGTTCAAAGGGGGCTTTGCTTGTACAGCAAGTGCCGGAGGGCAAGAAGGGATGACATAGGAGCTGCCCTTTTTTCGGGCTCGCACACCAAGGCCTGCACCAGCCTTCGAGGCTCAGCCTGCCTCTGGACTGCCCTAGACCACCTTTACTCAAAGCACACACTCTGGTCGGGGACTCGAAGCCAGGCCCGTGGCAGTGAAAGCACCAAATCCTCACCACTAGGCCACCGGGGAAACGACTGCAGCACCCGGGAGGTTTCCGCAACCGTACTTTTAGTCAGCTGGAGGCTATTGTAATGCTGTTAAGTGAGAGACGTTTGCCGCTCGCAAGCCAATTCCATCCAACCTCCTGCAGGGGGCACTCTGGGCTGGTTTTCCACTTGTTCGCCTGCTGCTGAAACAGCAAAGATTCAATTCGAAGCCCTTTGCAGCAGCTCACCAGGATGGCCGAGTGGTTAAGGCGTTGGACTTAAGATCCAATGGACAAGTGTCCGCGTGGGTTCGAGCCCCACTCCTGGTACAGGTTTTTACTCTTCTTACCTAAATGCGGCAGCAGCTTCGCACAAGCCCTTTCCTGCTGTCTGTAGGCAGTGCCCCTACCTCAAAGCCCTGAGGCTTGAGTTCACCTGAAAAGAGCAACAAGGAATCGTTGCCCGTAGACTCTTTTCCTGGAAAACCTTTGCATTTTTGTACCATGTCCCTCGCATCCCAAGCTTAAGCCGCCAAAGTTGGCAGAGCTTGTGCAACCCCGCCAACAGCCCTACCACCCCAAAAGAAAATTGGGCAGGGATTCCCGCCTCCGCTTCCGAAACGGGCTTCCAAACGGGCGATGCCCTGACGGGTCAGCCAGTCACCGTCTAGGCCCGGTACACCCCTGTGAATAATAGAGCGTCCAACCTCAAATCAGGCTACAGGGCCCTTCAGCCCATAGAAGGAGAACCTGTCAACAAACGGGGCGAGGGCAATGCTCGGGCCCCTTGCGAAGCCTTTGCCAAGCTCCAAAGGCTGCACTTTCCCAGCAGACCACAGCTCTGTATGCAAATCAAGCAGCTACGACCCCTCCCTCCCCTGCTTTTCTCCTCCAAACCGGTACGCAACCATTTCTGCAGCCCTCTGCCCCAGGGTCCCGGGCAAGGTCTTGGTCTGATGAGGCTAGGGATGGTGGGCGAGCTCGGCTTTGGCAGGGCGACAGGACTAATATTTTCTCTACAGCTTTGGAAGAAAGAAAGCTTCCTTTTTGGGGCACAGGCCCACTTCTAGCGGCGACAGCTTCCGGTAAGGGACCATGCTGAAAAGATGCTTGGAGTTACCGCCAGGGGAGCCACGCCGCTATTGCCTGTGAGTGAAGCTACATTTGAAAGAAATATTTTTTGAGACGCAGTTGTTTGAATTTCTGTAAAAATGTCATTCAGTAAAAGCCTCTCTTCCCTGACCGGGAATCGAACCCGGGCCGCGGCGGTGAGAGCGCCGAATCCTAACCACTAGACCACCAGGGAGACCGCTGGACAGCTCGGGAAGGCCGGGCAGTGGTGTCCGAGTGCACAATGCCTGCAGGTGCCTCAAAGGCCAGTCCATTGGGGGACTGGGAAGAGAGGGGGAGGGCCGAGCAGATAGGTTCTCTCCAGCGGTGAAAAAGGAAGCTGCCTTTTTTGCGTCAAGGGCAGTCTTTCCGCAGCGACAGGAGAATGAATGGGACTCTGCCATAAACACGTTTTGCGTCGCGCTGAGGGCACTTCCTCCATTTTGTGCACGCAAATCTGCATCTGGGAGCAAGATTTCCGGTCGCCAGTTAACTGCATTGCTGTAAATAAAAATGTCAGTTGTTAAAAGAGCTCCTTCCCTGACCGGGAATCGAACCCGGGCCGGGGCGGTGAGAGCGCCGAATCCTAACCACTAGACCACCAGGGACGGTGGGTGCACCCCGTTGCGTGTCGCTCAGATGGTGGCGTCCGAGTCCAAAGGCTGAGGGCCTCTGCTACAATGGGCACCAGTGCCTGCAGGTCTTCGGGGGCCGTTTCTGCTAATAAATAAATAAAGAAAGAAAGAAAGAAAGAAAGAAAGAAAGAAAGAAAGAAAGAAAGAAAGAAAGAAAGAAAGAAAGAAAGAAAGAAAGAAAGAAAACAAAAACACTTGTGATGGTCTGCGAAAAGGGGAGCTTAGAGATTGAAGACAGCATCACTTTGGGAACGTTTGCGCTTTCACTTCCAAGCGCTGATATTCCTGTCTTGCTCTCCTGAAAGGACAGCCTTCCTCGCTATGAGCTTTTGTGGGTCAGTGCTGAAGCTCCCCCTAGAGGCTGCCGCTGAAGATGCACACTCACAACTAACCCTCCTTAGGAGAACTGCTTCGTGGGAGAGCACGTTTATTAAAAGGCGGCAGGCCATGATTGCCTGCGAGACACAGCAGGGTTACCATGCAGAGTTCAAAGGGGGCTTTGCTTGTACAGCAAGTGCCGGAGGGCAAGAAGGGATGACATAGGAGCTGCCCTTTTTTCGGGCTCGCACACCAAGGCCTGCACCAGCCTTCGAGGCTCAGCCTGCCTCTGGACTGCCCTAGACCACCTTTACTCAAAGCACACACTCTGGTCGGGGACTCGAAGCCAGGCCCGTGGCAGTGAAAGCACCAAATCCTCACCACTAGGCCACCGGGGAAACGACTGCAGCACCCGGGAGGTTTCCGCAACCGTACTTGCAGTCAGCTGGAGGCTATTGTAATGCTGTTAAGTGAGAGACGTTTGCCGCTCGCAAGCCAATTCCATCCAACCTCCTGCAGGGGGCACTCTGGGCTGGTTTTCCACTTGTTCGCCTGCTGCTGAAACAGCAAAGATTCAATTCGAAGCCCTTTGCAGCAGCTCACCAGGATGGCCGAGTGGTTAAGGCGTTGGACTTAAGATCCAATGGACAAGTGTCCGCGTGGGTTCGAGCCCCACTCCTGGTACAGGTTTTTACTCTTCTTACCTAAATGCGGCAGCAGCTTCGCACAAGCCCTTTCCTGCTGTCTGTAGGCAGTGCCCCTACCTCAAAGCCCTGAGGCTTGAGTTCACCTGAAAAGAGCAACAAGGAATCGTTGCCCGTAGACTCTTTTCCTGGAAAACCTTTGCATTTTTGTACCATGTCCCTCGCATCCCAAGCTTAAGCCGCCAAAGTTGGCAGAGCTTGTGCAACCCCGCCAACAGCCCTACCACCCCAAAAGAAAATTGGGCAGGGATTCCCGCCTCCGCTTCCTCACGGCTTCCGAAACGGGCTTCCAAACGGGCTTCCAAACGGGCGATGCCCTGACGGGTCAGCCAGTCACCGTCTAGGCCCGGTACACCCCTGTGAATAATAGAGCGTCCAACCTCAAATCAGGCTACAGGGCCCTTCAGCCCATAGAAGGAGAACCTGTCAACAAACGGGGCGAGGGCAATGCTCGGGCCCCTTGCGAAGCCTTTGCCAAGCTCCAAAGGCTGCACTTTCCCAGCAGACCACAGCTCTGTATGCAAATCAAGCAGCTACGACCCCTCCCTCCCCTGCTTTTCTCCTCCAAACCGGTACGCAACCATTTCTGCAGCCCTCTGCCCCAGGGTCCCGGGCAAGGTCTTGGTCTGATGAGGCTAGGGATGGTGGGCGAGCTCGGCTTTGGCAGGGCGACAGGACTAATATTTTCTCTACAGCTTTGGAAGAAAGAAAGCTTCCTTTTTGGGGCACAGGCCCACTTCTAGCGGCGACAGCTTCCGGTAAGGGACCATGCTGAAAAGATGCTTGGAGTTACCGCCAGGGGAGCCACGCCGCTATTGCCTGTGAGTGAAGCTACATTTGAAAGAAATATTTTTTGAGACGCAGTTGTTTGAATTTCTGTAAAAATGTCATTCAGTAAAAGCCTCTCTTCCCTGACCGGGAATCGAACCCGGGCCGCGGGGGTGAGAGGGCCGAATCCTAACCACTAGACCACCAGGGAGACCGCTGGACAGCTCGGGAAGGCCGGGCAGTGGTGTCCGAGTGCACAACGCCTGCAGGTGCCTCAAAGGCCAGTCCATTGGGGGACTGGGAAGAGAGGGGGAGGGCCGAGCAGATAGGTTCTCTCCAGCGGTGAAAAAGGAAGCTGCCTTTTTTGCGTCAAGGGCAGTCTTTCCGCAGCGACAGGAGAATGAATGGGACTCTGCCATAAACACGTTTTGCGTCGCGCTGAGGGCACTTCCTCCATTTTGTGCACGCAAATCTGCATCTGGGAGCAAGATTTCCGGTCGCCAGTTAACTGCATTGCCGTAAATAAAAATGTCAGTTGTTAAAAGAGCTCCTTCCCTGACCGGGAATGTGAGAGCGCCGAATCCTAACCACTAGACCACCAGGGACGGTGGGTGCACCCAGTTGCGTGTCGCTCAGATGGTGGCGTCCGAGTCCAAAGGCTGAGGGCCTCTGCTACAATGGGCACCAGTGCCTGCAGGTCTTCGGGGGCCGTTTCTGCTAATAAATAAATAAATAAAGAAATAAAGAAAGAAAGAAAGAAAGAAAACAAAAACACTTGTGATGGTCTGCGAAAAGGGGAGCTTAGAGATTGAAGACAGCATCACTTTGGGAATGTTTGCGCTTTCACTTCCAAGCGCTGATATTCCTGTCTTGCTCTCCTGAAAGGACAGCCTTCCTCGCTATGAGCTTTTGTGGGTCAGTGCTGAAGCTCCCCCTAGAGGCTGCCGCTGAAGATGCACACTCACAACTAACCCTCCTTAGGAGAACTGCTTCGTGGGAGAGCACGTTTATTAAAAGGTGGCAGGCCATGATTGCCTGCGAGACACAGCAGGGTTACCATGCAGAGTTCAAAGGGGGCTTTGCTTGTACAGCAAGTGCCGGAGGGCAAGAAGGGATGACATAGGAGCTGCCCTTTTTTCGGGCTCGCACACCAAGGCCTGCACCAGCCTTCGAGGCTCAGCCTGCCTCTGGACTGCCCTAGACCACCTTTACTCAAAGCACACACTCTGGTCGGGGACTCGAAGCCAGGCCCGTGGCAGTGAAAGCACCAAATCCTCACCACTAGGCCACCGGGGAAACGACTGCAGCACCCGGGAGGTTTCCGCAACCGTACTTGCAGTCAGCTGGAGGCTATTGTAATGCTGTTAAGTGAGAGACGTTTGCCGCTCGCAAGCCAATTCCATCCAACCTCCTGCAGGGGGCACTCTGGGCTGGTTTTCCACTTGTTCGCCTGCTGCTGAAACAGCAAAGATTCAATTCGAAGCCCTTTGCAGCAGCTCACCAGGATGGCCGAGTGGTTAAGGCGTTGGACTTAAGATCCAATGGACAAGTGTCCGCGTGGGTTCGAGCCCCACTCCTGGTACAGGTTTTTACTCTTCTTACCTAAATGCGGCAGCAGCTTCGCACAAGCCCTTTCCTGCTGTCTGTAGGCAGTGCCCCTACCTCAAAGCCCTGAGGCTTGAGTTCACCTGAAAAGAGCAACAAGGAATCGTTGCCCGTAGACTCTTTTCCTGGAAAACCTTTGCATTTTTGTACCATGTCCCTCGCATCCCAAGCTTAAGCCGCCAAAGTTGGCAGAGCTTGTGCAACCCCGCCAACAGCCCTACCACCCCAAAAGAAAATTGGGCAGGGATTCCCGCCTCCGCTTCCGAAACGGGCTTCCAAACGGGCGATGCCCTGACGGGTCAGCCAGTCACCGTCTAGGCCCGGTACACCCCTGTGAATAATAGAGCGTCCAACCTCAAATCAGGCTACAGGGCCCTTCAGCCCATAGAAGGAGAACCTGTCAACAAACGGGGCGAGGGCAATGCTCGGGCCCCTTGCGAAGCCTTTGCCAAGCTCCAAAGGCTGCACTTTCCCAGCAGACCACAGCTCTGTATGCAAATCAAGCAGCTACGACCCCTCCCTCCCCTGCTTTTCTCCTCCAAACCGGTACGCAACCATTTCTGCAGCCCTCTGCCCCAGGGTCCCGGGCAAGGTCTTGGTCTGATGAGGCTAGGGATGGTGGGCGAGCTCGGCTTTGGCAGGGCGACAGGACTAATATTTTCTCTACAGCTTTGGAAGAAAGAAAGCTTCCTTTTTGGGGCACAGGCCCACTTCTAGCGGCGACAGCTTCCGGTAAGGGACCATGCTGAAAAGATGCTTGGAGTTACCGCCAGGGGAGCCACGCCGCTATTGCCTGTGAGTGAAGCTACATTTGAAAGAAATATTTTTTGAGACGCAGTTGTTTGAATTTCTGTAAAAATGTCATTCAGTAAAAGCCTCTCTTCCCTGACCGGGAATCGAACCCGGGCCGCGGCGGTGAGAGCGCCGAATCCTAACCACTAGACCACCAGGGAGACCGCTGGACAGCTCGGGAAGGCCGGGCAGTGGTGTCCGAGTGCACAATGCCTGCAGGTGCCTCAAAGGCCAGTCCATTGGGGGACTGGGAAGAGAGGGGGAGGGCCGAGCAGATAGGTTCTCTCCAGCGGTGAAAAAGGAAGCTGCCTTTTTTGCGTCAAGGGCAGTCTTTCCGCAGCGACAGGAGAATGAATGGGACTCTGCCATAAACACGTTTTGCGTCGCGCTGAGGGCACTTCCTCCATTTTGTGCACGCAAATCTGCATCTGGGAGCAAGATTTCCGGTCGCCAGTTAACTGCATTGCTGTAAATAAAAATGTCAGTTGTTAAAAGAGCTCCTTCCCTGACCGGGAATCGAACCCGGGCCGCGGCGGTGAGAGCGCCGAATCCTAACCACTAGACCACCAGGGACGGTGGGTGCACCCCGTTGCGTGTCGCTCAGATGGTGGCGTCCGAGTCCAAAGGCTGAGGGCCTCTGCTACAATGGGCACCAGTGCCTGCAGGTCTTCGGGGGCCGTTTCTGCTAATAAATAAATAAATAAATAAAGAAAGAAAGAAAGAAAGAAAGAAAGAAAACAAAAACACTTGTGATGGTCTGCGAAAAGGGGAGCTTAGAGATTGAAGACAGCATCACTTTGGGAACGTTTGCGCTTTCACTTCCAAGCGCTGATATTCCTGTCTTGCTCTCCTGAAAGGACAGCCTTCCTCGCTATGAGCTTTTGTGGGTCAGTGCTGAAGCTCCCCCTAGAGGCTGCCGCTGAAGATGCACACTCACAACTAACCCTCCTTAGGAGAACTGCTTCGTGGGAGAGCACGTTTATTAAAAGGCGGCAGGCCATGATTGCCTGCGAGACACAGCAGGGTTACCATGCAGAGTTCAAAGGGGGCTTTGCTTGTACAGCAAGTGCCGGAGGGCAAGAAGGGATGACATAGGAGCTGCCCTTTTTTCGGGCTCGCACACCAAGGCCTGCACCAGCCTTCGAGGCTCAGCCTGCCTCTGGACTGCCCTAGACCACCTTTACTCAAAGCACACACTCTGGTCGGGGACTCGAAGCCAGGCCCGTGGCAGTGAAAGCACCAAATCCTCACCACTAGGCCACCGGGGAAACGACTGCAGCACCCGGGAGGTTTCCGCAACCGTACTTGCAGTCAGCTGGAGGCTATTGTAATGCTGTTAAGTGAGAGACGTTTGCCGCTCGCAAGCCAATTCCATCCAACCTCCTGCAGGGGGCACTCTGGGCTGGTTTTCCACTTGTTCGCCTGCTGCTGAAACAGCAAAGATTCAATTCGAAGCCCTTTGCAGCAGCTCACCAGGATGGCCGAGTGGTTAAGGCGTTGGACTTAAGATCCAATGGACAAGTGTCCGCGTGGGTTCGAGCCCCACTCCTGGTACAGGTTTTTACTCTTCTTACCTAAATGCGGCAGCAGCTTCGCACAAGCCCTTTCCTGCTGTCTGTAGGCAGTGCCCCTACCTCAAAGCCCTGAGGCTTGAGTTCACCTGAAAAGAGCAACAAGGAATCGTTGCCCGTAGACTCTTTTCCTGGAAAACCTTTGCATTTTTGTACCATGTCCCTCGCATCCCAAGCTTAAGCCGCCAAAGTTGGCAGAGCTTGTGCAACCCCGCCAACAGCCCTACCACCCCAAAAGAAAATTGGGCAGGGATTCCCGCCTCCGCTTCCGAAACGGGCTTCCAAACGGGCGATGCCCTGACGGGTCAGCCAGTCACCGTCTAGGCCCGGTACACCCCTGTGAATAATAGAGCGTCCAACCTCAAATCAGGCTACAGGGCCCTTCAGCCCATAGAAGGAGAACCTGTCAACAAACGGGGCGAGGGCAATGCTCGGGCCCCTTGCGAAGCCTTTGCCAAGCTCCAAAGGCTGCACTTTCCCAGCAGACCACAGCTCTGTATGCAAATCAAGCAGCTACGACCCCTCCCTCCCCTGCTTTTCTCCTCCAAACCGGTACGCAACCATTTCTGCAGCCCTCTGCCCCAGGGTCCCGGGCAAGGTCTTGGTCTGATGAGGCTAGGGATGGTGGGCGAGCTCGGCTTTGGCAGGGCGACAGGACTAATATTTTCTCTACAGCTTTGGAAGAAAGAAAGCTTCCTTTTTGGGGCACAGGCCCACTTCTAGCGGCGACAGCTTCCGGTAAGGGACCATGCTGAAAAGATGCTTGGAGTTACCGCCAGGGGAGCCACGCCGCTATTGCCTGTGAGTGAAGCTACATTTGAAAGAAATATTTTTTGAGACGCAGTTGTTTGAATTTCTGTAAAAATGTCATTCAGTAAAAGCCTCTCTTCCCTGACCGGGAATCGAACCCGGGCCGCGGCGGTGAGAGCGCCGAATCCTAACCACTAGACCACCAGGGAGACCGCTGGACAACTCGGGAAGGCCGGGCAGTGGTGTCCGAGTGCACAATGCCTGCAGGTGCCTCAAAGGCCAGTCCATTGGGGGACTGGGAAGAGAGGGGGAGGGCCGAGCAGATAGGTTCTCTCCAGCGGTGAAAAAGGAAGCTGCCTTTTTTGCGTCAAGGGCAGTCTTTCCGCAGCGACAGGAGAATGAATGGGACTCTGCCATAAACACGTTTTGCGTCGCGCTGAGGGCACTTCCTCCATTTTGTGCACGCAAATCTGCATCTGGGAGCAAGATTTCCGGTCGCCAGTTAACTGCATTGCTGTAAATAAAAATGTCAGTTGTTAAAAGAGCTCCTTCCCTGACCGGGAATCGAACCCGGGCCGCGGTGGTGAGAGCGCCGAATCCTAACCACTAGACCACCAGGGACGGTGGGTGCACCCCGTTGCGTGTCGCTCAGATGGTGGCGTCCGAGTCCAAAGGCTGAGGGCCTCTGCTACAATGGGCACCAGTGCCTGCAGGTCTTCGGGGGCCGTTTCTGCTAATAAATAAATAAATAAAGAAAGAAAGAAAGAAAGAAAGAAAGAAAGAAAGAAAACAAAAACACTTGTGATGGTCTGCGAAAAGGGGAGCTTAGAGATTGAAGACAGCATCACTTTGGGAATGTTTGCGCTTTCACTTCCAAGCGCTGATATTCCTGTCTTGCTCTCCTGAAAGGACAGCCTTCCTCGCTATGAGCTTTTGTGGGTCAGTGCTGAAGCTCCCCCTAGAGGCTGCCGCTGAAGATGCACACTCACAACTAACCCTCCTTAGGAGAACTGCTTCGTGGGAGAGCACGTTTATTAAAAGGCGGCAGGCCATGATTGCCTGCGAGACACAGCAGGGTTACCATGCAGAGTTCAAAGGGGGCTTTGCTTGTACAGCAAGTGCCGGAGGGCAAGAAGGGATGACATAGGAGCTGCCCTTTTTTCGGGCTCGCACACCAAGGCCTGCACCAGCCTTCGAGGCTCAGCCTGCCTCTGGACTGCCCTAGACCACCTTTACTCAAAGCACACACTCTGGTCGGGGACTCGAAGCCAGGCCCGTGGCAGTGAAAGCACCAAATCCTCACCACTAGGCCACCGGGGAAACGACTGCAGCACCCGGGAGGTTTCCGCAACCGTACTTGCAGTCAGCTGGAGGCTATTGTAATGCTGTTAAGTGAGAGACGTTTGCCGCTCGCAAGCCAATTCCATCCAACCTCCTGCAGGGGGCACTCTGGGCTGGTTTTCCACTTGTTCGCCTGCTGCTGAAACAGCAAAGATTCAATTCGAAGCCCTTTGCAGCAGCTCACCAGGATGGCCGAGTGGTTAAGGCGTTGGACTTAAGATCCAATGGACAAGTGTCCGCGTGGGTTCGAGCCCCACTCCTGGTACAGGTTTTTACTCTTCTTACCTAAATGCGGCAGCAGCTTCGCACAAGCCCTTTCCTGCTGTCTGTAGGCAGTGCCCCTACCTCAAAGCCCTGAGGCTTGAGTTCACCTGAAAAGAGCAACAAGGAATCGTTGCCCGTAGACTCTTTTCCTGGAAAACCTTTGCATTTTTGTACCATGTCCCTCGCATCCCAAGCTTAAGCCGCCAAAGTTGGCAGAGCTTGTGCAACCCCGCCAACAGCCCTACCACCCCAAAAGAAAATTGGGCAGGGATTCCCGCCTCCGCTTCCGAAACGGGCTTCCAAACGGGCGATGCCCTGACGGGTCAGCCAGTCACCGTCTAGGCCCGGTACACCCCTGTGAATAATAGAGCGTCCAACCTCAAATCAGGCTACAGGGCCCTTCAGCCCATAGAAGGAGAACCTGTCAACAAACGGGGCGAGGGCAATGCTCGGGCCCCTTGCGAAGCCTTTGCCAAGCTCCAAAGGCTGCACTTTCCCAGCAGACCACAGCTCTGTATGCAAATCAAGCAGCTACGACCCCTCCCTCCCCTGCTTTTCTCCTCCAAACCGGTACGCAACCATTTCTGCAGCCCTCTGCCCCAGGGTCCCGGGCAAGGTCTTGGTCTGATGAGGCTAGGGATGGTGGGCGAGCTCGGCTTTGGCAGGGCGACAGGACTAATATTTTCTCTACAGCTTTGGAAGAAAGAAAGCTTCCTTTTTGGGGCACAGGCCCACTTCTAGCGGCGACAGCTTCCGGTAAGGGACCATGCTGAAAAGATGCTTGGAGTTACCGCCAGGGGAGCCACGCCGCTATTGCCTGTGAGTGAAGCTACATTTGAAAGAAATATTTTTTGAGACGCAGTTGTTTGAATTTCTGTAAAAATGTCATTCAGTAAAAGCCTCTCTTCCCTGACCGGGAATCGAACCCGGGCCGCGGCGGTGAGAGCGCCGAATCCTAACCACTAGACCACCAGGGAGACCGCTGGACAGCTCGGGAAGGCCGGGCAGTGGTGTCCGAGTGCACAATGCCTGCAGGTGCCTCAAAGGCCAGTCCATTGGGGGACTGGGAAGAGAGGGGGAGGGCCGAGCAGATAGGTTCTCTCCAGCGGTGAAAAAGGAAGCTGCCTTTTTTGCGTCAAGGGCAGTCTTTCCGCAGCGACAGGAGAATGAATGGGACTCTGCCATAAACACGTTTTGCGTCGCGCTGAGGGCACTTCCTCCATTTTGTGCACGCAAATCTGCATCTGGGAGCAAGATTTCCGGTCGCCAGTTAACTGCATTGCTGTAAATAAAAATGTCAGTTGTTAAAAGAGCTCCTTCCCTGACCGGGAATCGAACCCGGGCCGCGGCGGTGAGAGCGCCGAATCCTAACCACTAGACCACCAGGGACGGTGGGTGCACCCCGTTGCGTGTCGCTCAGATGGTGGCGTCCGAGTCCAAAGGCTGAGGGCCTCTGCTACAATGGGCACCAGTGCCTGCAGGTCTTCGGGGGCCGTTTCTGCTAATAAATAAATAAAGAAAGAAAGAAATAAAGAAAGAAAGAAAGAAAGAAAGAAAGAAAGAAAGAAAGAAAGAAAGAAAGAAAGAAAGAAAACAAAAACACTTGTGAAGGTCTGCGAAAAGGGGAGCTTAGAGATTGAAGACAGCATCACTTTGGGAACGTTTGCGCTTTCACTTCCAAGCGCTGATATTCCTGTCTTGCTCTCCTGAAAGGACAGCCTTCCTCGCTATGAGCTTTTGTGGGTCAGTGCTGAAGCTCCCCCTAGAGGCTGCCGCTGAAGATGCACACTCACAACTAACCCTCCTTAGGAGAACTGCTTCGTGGGAGAGCACGTTTATTAAAAGGCGGCAGGCCATGATTGCCTGCGAGACACAGCAGGGTTACCATGCAGAGTTCAAAGGGGGCTTTGCTTGTACAGCAAGTGCCGGAGGGCAAGAAGGGATGACATAGGAGCTGCCCTTTTTTCGGGCTCGCACACCAAGGCCTGCACCAGCCTTCGAGGCTCAGCCTGCCTCTGGACTGCCCTAGACCACCTTTACTCAAAGCACACACTCTGGTCGGGGACTCGAAGCCAGGCCCGTGGCAGTGAAAGCACCAAATCCTCACCACTAGGCCACCGGGGAAACGACTGCAGCACCCGGGAGGTTTCCGCAACCGTACTTGCAGTCAGCTGGAGGCTATTGTAATGCTGTTAAGTGAGAGACGTTTGCCGCTCGCAAGCCAATTCCATCCAACCTCCTGCAGGGGGCACTCTGGGCTGGTTTTCCACTTGTTCGCCTGCTGCTGAAACAGCAAAGATTCAATTCGAAGCCCTTTGCAGCAGCTCACCAGGATGGCCGAGTGGTTAAGGCGTTGGACTTAAGATCCAATGGACAAGTGTCCGCGTGGGTTCGAGCCCCACTCCTGGTACAGGTTTTTACTCTTCTTACCTAAATGCGGCAGCAGCTTCGCACAAGCCCTTTCCTGCTGTCTGTAGGCAGTGCCCCTACCTCAAAGAAAGCCCTGAGGCTTGAGTTCACCTGAAAAGAGCAACAAGGAATCGTTGCCCGTAGACTCTTTTCCTGGAAAACCTTTGCATTTTTGTACCATGTCCCTCGCATCCCAAGCTTAAGCCGCCAAAGTTGGCAGAGCTTGTGCAACCCCGCCAACAGCCCTACCACCCCAAAAGAAAATTGGGCAGGGATTCCCGCCTCCGCTTCCGAAACGGGCTTCCAAACGGGCGATGCCCTGACGGGTCAGCCAGTCACCGTCTAGGCCCGGTACACCCCTGTGAATAATAGAGCGTCCAACCTCAAATCAGGCTACAGGGCCCTTCAGCCCATAGAAGGAGAACCTGTCAACAAACGGGGCGAGGGCAATGCTCGGGCCCCTTGCGAAGCCTTTGCCAAGCTCCAAAGGCTGCACTTTCCCAGCAGACCACAGCTCTGTATGCAAATCAAGCAGCTACGACCCCTCCCTCCCCTGCTTTTCTCCTCCAAACCGGTACGCAACCATTTCTGCAGCCCTCTGCCCCAGGGTCCCGGGCAAGGTCTTGGTCTGATGAGGCTAGGGATGGTGGGCGAGCTCGGCTTTGGCAGGGCGACAGGACTAATATTTTCTCTACAGCTTTGGAAGAAAGAAAGCTTCCTTTTTGGGGCACAGGCCCACTTCTAGCGGCGACAGCTTCCGGTAAGGGACCATGCTGAAAAGATGCTTGGAGTTACCGCCAGGGGAGCCACGCCGCTATTGCCTGTGAGTGAAGCTACATTTGAAAGAAATATTTTTTGAGACGCAGTTGTTTGAATTTCTGTAAAAATGTCATTCAGTAAAAGCCTCTCTTCCCTGACCGGGAATCGAACCCGGGCCGCGGCGGTGAGAGCGCCGAATCCTAACCACTAGACCACCAGGGAGACCGCTGGACAGCTCGGGAAGGCCGGGCAGTGGTGTCCGAGTGCACAATGCCTGCAGGTGCCTCAAAGGCCAGTCCATTGGGGGACTGGGAAGAGAGGGGGAGGGCCGAGCAGATAGGTTCTCTCCAGCGGTGAAAAAGGAAGCTGCCTTTTTTGCGTCAAGGGCAGTCTTTCCGCAGCGACAGGAGAATGAATGGGACTCTGCCATAAACACGTTTTGCGTCGCGCTGAGGGCACTTCCTCCATTTTGTGCACGCAAATCTGCATCTGGGAGCAAGATTTCCGGTCGCCAGTTAACTGCATTGCTGTAAATAAAAATGTCAGTTGTTAAAAGAGCTCCTTCCCTGACCGGGAATCGAACCCGGGCCGCGGCGGTGAGAGCGCCGAATCCTAACCACTAGACCACCAGGGACGGTGGGTGCACCCCGTTGCGTGTCGCTCAGATGGTGGCGTCCGAGTCCAAAGGCTGAGGGCCTCTGCTACAATGGGCACCAGTGCCTGCAGGTCTTCGGGGGCCGTTTCTGCTAATAAATAAATAAAGAAAGAAAGAAATAAAGAAAGAAAGAAAGAAAGAAAGAAAGAAAGAAAGAAAACAAAAACACTTGTGATGGTCTGCGAAAAGGGGAGCTTAGAGATTGAAGACAGCATCACTTTGGGAACGTTTGCGCTTTCACTTCCAAGCGCTGATATTCCTGTCTTGCTCTCCTGAAAGGACAGCCTTCCTCGCTATGAGCTTTTGTGGGTCAGTGCTGAAGCTCCCCCTAGAGGCTGCCGCTGAAGATGCACACTCACAACTAACCCTCCTTAGGAGAACTGCTTCGTGGGAGAGCACGTTTATTAAAAGGCGGCAGGCCATGATTGCCTGCGAGACACAGCAGGGTTACCATGCAGAGTTCAAAGGGGGCTTTGCTTGTACAGCAAGTGCCGGAGGGCAAGAAGGGATGACATAGGAGCTGCCCTTTTTTCGGGCTCGCACACCAAGGCCTGCACCAGCCTTCGAGGCTCAGCCTGCCTCTGGACTGCCCTAGACCACCTTTACTCAAAGCACACACTCTGGTCGGGGACTCGAAGCCAGGCCCGTGGCAGTGAAAGCACCAAATCCTCACCACTAGGCCACCGGGGAAACGACTGCAGCACCCGGGAGGTTTCCGCAACCGTACTTGCAGTCAGCTGGAGGCTATTGTAATGCTGTTAAGTGAGAGACGTTTGCCGCTCGCAAGCCAATTCCATCCAACCTCCTGCAGGGGGCACTCTGGGCTGGTTTTCCACTTGTTCGCCTGCTGCTGAAACAGCAAAGATTCAATTCGAAGCCCTTTGCAGCAGCTCACCAGGATGGCCGAGTGGTTAAGGCGTTGGACTTAAGATCCAATGGACAAGTGTCCGCGTGGGTTCGAGCCCCACTCCTGGTACAGGTTTTTACTCTTCTTACCTAAATGCGGCAGCAGCTTCGCACAAGCCCTTTCCTGCTGTCTGTAGGCAGTGCCCCTACCTCAAAGAAAGCCCTGAGGCTTGAGTTCACCTGAAAAGAGCAACAAGGAATCGTTGCCCGTAGACTCTTTTCCTGGAAAACCTTTGCATTTTTGTACCATGTCCCTAGCATCCCAAGCTTAAGCCGCCAAAGTTGGCAGAGCTTGTGCAACCCCGCCAACAGCCCTACCACCCCAAAAGAAAATTGGGCAGGGATTCCCGCCTCCGCTTCCGAAACGGGCTTCCAAACGGGCGATGCCCTGACGGGTCAGCCAGTCACCGTCTAGGCCCGGTACACCCCTGTGAATAATAGAGCGTCCAACCTCAAATCAGGCTACAGGGCCCTTCAGCCCATAGAAGGAGAACCTGTCAACAAACGGGGCGAGGGCAATGCTCGGGCCCCTTGCGAAGCCTTTGCCAAGCTCCAAAGGCTGCACTTTCCCAGCAGACCACAGCTCTGTATGCAAATCAAGCAGCTACGACCCCTCCCTCCCCTGCTTTTCTCCTCCAAACCGGTACGCAACCATTTCTGCAGCCCTCTGCCCCAGGGTCCCGGGCAAGGTCTTGGTCTGATGAGGCTAGGGATGGTGGGCGAGCTCGGCTTTGGCAGGGCGACAGGACTAATATTTTCTCTACAGCTTTGGAAGAAAGAAAGCTTCCTTTTTGGGGCACAGGCCCACTTCTAGCGGCGACAGCTTCCGGTAAGGGACCATGCTGAAAAGATGCTTGGAGTTACCGCCAGGGGAGCCACGCCGCTATTGCCTGTGAGTGAAGCTACATTTGAAAGAAATATTTTTTGAGACGCAGTTGTTTGAATTTCTGTAAAAATGTCATTCAGTAAAAGCCTCTCTTCCCTGACCGGGAATCGAACCCGGGCCGCGGCGGTGAGAGCGCCGAATCCTAACCACTAGACCACCAGGGAGACCGCTGGACAACTCGGGAAGGCCGGGCAGTGGTGTCCGAGTGCACAATGCCTGCAGGTGCCTCAAAGGCCAGTCCATTGGGGGACTGGGAAGAGAGGGGGAGGGCCGAGCAGATAGGTTCTCTCCAGCGGTGAAAAAGGAAGCTGCCTTTTTTGCGTCAAGGGCAGTCTTTCCGCAGCGACAGGAGAATGAATGGGACTCTGCCATAAACACGTTTTGCGTCGCGCTGAGGGCACTTCCTCCATTTTGTGCACGCAAATCTGCATCTGGGAGCAAGATTTCCGGTCGCCAGTTAACTGCATTGCTGTAAATAAAAATGTCAGTTGTTAAAAGAGCTCCTTCCCTGACCGGGAATCGAACCCGGGCCGCGGTGGTGAGAGCGCCGAATCCTAACCACTAGACCACCAGGGACGGTGGGTGCACCCCGTTGCGTGTCGCTCAGATGGTGGCGTCCGAGTCCAAAGGCTGAGGGCCTCTGCTACAATGGGCACCAGTGCCTGCAGGTCTTCGGGGGCCGTTTCTGCTAATAAATAAAGAAATAAAGAAAGAAAGAAAGAAAGAAAGAAAACAAAAACACTTGTGATGGTCTGCGAAAAGGGGAGCTTAGAGATTGAAGACAGCATCACTTTGGGAACGTTTGCGCTTTCACTTCCAAGCGCTGATATTCCTGTCTTGCTCTCCTGAAAGGACAGCCTTCCTCGCTATGAGCTTTTGTGGGTCAGTGCTGAAGCTCCCCCTAGAGGCTGCCGCTGAAGATGCACACTCACAACTAACCCTCCTTAGGAGAACTGCTTCGTGGGAGAGCACGTTTATTAAAAGGCGGCAGGCCATGATTGCCTGCGAGACACAGCAGGGTTACCATGCAGAGTTCAAAGGGGGCTTTGCTTGTACAGCAAGTGCCGGAGGGCAAGAAGGGATGACATAGGAGCTGCCCTTTTTTCGGGCTCGCACACCAAGGCCTGCACCAGCCTTCGAGGCTCAGCCTGCCTCTGGACTGCCCTAGACCACCTTTACTCAAAGCACACACTCTGGTCGGGGACTCGAAGCCAGGCCCGTGGCAGTGAAAGCACCAAATCCTCACCACTAGGCCACCGGGGAAACGACTGCAGCACCCGGGAGGTTTCCGCAACCGTACTTGCAGTCAGCTGGAGGCTATTGTAATGCTGTTAAGTGAGAGACGTTTGCCGCTCGCAAGCCAATTCCATCCAACCTCCTGCAGGGGGCACTCTGGGCTGGTTTTCCACTTGTTCGCCTGCTGCTGAAACAGCAAAGATTCAATTCGAAGCCCTTTGCAGCAGCTCACCAGGATGGCCGAGTGGTTAAGGCGTTGGACTTAAGATCCAATGGACAAGTGTCCGCGTGGGTTCGAGCCCCACTCCTGGTACAGGTTTTTACTCTTCTTACCTAAATGCGGCAGCAGCTTCGCACAAGCCCTTTCCTGCTGTCTGTAGGCAGTGTCCCTACCTCAAAGCCCTGAGGCTTGAGTTCACCTGAAAAGAGCAACAAGGAATCGTTGCCCGTAGACTCTTTTCCTGGAAAACCTTTGCATTTTTGTACCATGTCCCTCGCATCCCAAGCTTAAGCCGCCAAAGTTGGCAGAGCTTGTGCAACCCCGCCAACAGCCCTACCACCCCAAAAGAAAATTGGGCAGGGATTCCCGCCTCCGCTTCCGAAACGGGCTTCCAAACGGGCGATGCCCTGACGGGTCAGCCAGTCACCGTCTAGGCCCGGTACACCCCTGTGAATAATAGAGCGTCCAACCTCAAATCAGGCTACAGGGCCCTTCAGCCCATAGAAGGAGAACCTGTCAACAAACGGGGCGAGGGCAATGCTCGGGCCCCTTGCGAAGCCTTTGCCAAGCTCCAAAGGCTGCACTTTCCCAGCAGACCACAGCTCTGTATGCAAATCAAGCAGCTACGACCCCTCCCTCCCCTGCTTTTCTCCTCCAAACCGGTACGCAACCATTTCTGCAGCCCTCTGCCCCAGGGCCCCGGGCAAGGTCTTGGTCTGATGAGGCTAGGGATGGTGGGCGAGCTCGGCTTTGGCAGGGCGACAGGACTAATATTTTCTCTACAGCTTTGGAAGAAAGAAAGCTTCCTTTTTGGGGCACAGGCCCACTTCTAGCGGCGACAGCTTCCGGTAAGGGACCATGCTGAAAAGATGCTTGGAGTTACCGCCAGGGGAGCCACGCCGCTATTGCCTGTGAGTGAAGCTACATTTGAAAGAAATATTTTTTGAGACGCAGTTGTTTGAATTTCTGTAAAAATGTCATTCAGTAAAAGCCTCTCTTCCCTGACCGGGAATCGAACCCGGGCCGCGGCGGTGAGAGCGCCGAATCCTAACCACTAGACCACCAGGGAGACCGCTGGACAGCTCGGGAAGGCCGGGCAGTGGTGTCCGAGTGCACAATGCCTGCAGGTGCCTCAAAGGCCAGTCCATTGGGGGACTGGGAAGAGAGGGGGAGGGCCGAGCAGATAGGTTCTCTCCAGCGGTGAAAAAGGAAGCTGCCTTTTTTGCGTCAAGGGCAGTCTTTCCGCAGCGACAGGAGAATGAATGGGACTCTGCCATAAACACGTTTTGCGTCGCGCTGAGGGCACTTCCTCCATTTTGTGCACGCAAATCTGCATCTGGGAGCAAGATTTCCGGTCGCCAGTTAACTGCATTGCTGTAAATAAAAATGTCAGTTGTTAAAAGAGCTCCTTCCCTGACCGGGAATCGAACCCGGGCCGCGGCGGTGAGAGCAACGAATCCTAACCACTAGACCACCAGGGACGGTGGGTGCACCCCGTTGCGTGTCGCTCAGATGGTGGCGTCCGAGTCCAAAGGCTGAGGGCCTCTGCTACAATGGGCACCAGTGCCTGCAGGTCTTCGGGGGCCGTTTCTGCTAATAAATAAATAAATAAAGAAATAAAGAAAGAAAGAAAGAAAGAAAACAAAAACACTTGTGATGGTCTGCGAAAAGGGGAGCTTAGAGATTGAAGACAGCATCACTTTGGGAACGTTTGCGCTTTCACTTCCAAGCGCTGATATTCCTGTCTTGCTCTCCTGAAAGGACAGCCTTCCTCGCTATGAGCTTTTGTGGGTCAGTGCTGAAGCTCCCCCTAGAGGCTGCCGCTGAAGATGCACACTCACAACTAACCCTCCTTAGGAGAACTGCTTCGTGGGAGAGCACGTTTATTAAAAGGCGGCAGGCCATGATTGCCTGCGAGACACAGCAGGGTTACCATGCAGAGTTCAAAGGGGGCTTTGCTTGTACAGCAAGTGCCGGAGGGCAAGAAGGGATGACATAGGAGCTGCCCTTTTTTCGGGCTCGCACACCAAGGCCTGCACCAGCCTTCGAGGCTCAGCCTGCCTCTGGACTGCCCTAGACCACCTTTACTCAAAGCACACACTCTGGTCGGGGACTCGAAGCCAGGCCCGTGGCAGTGAAAGCACCAAATCCTCACCACTAGGCCACCGGGGAAACGACTGCAGCACCCGGGAGGTTTCCGCAACCGTACTTGCAGTCAGCTGGAGGCTATTGTAATGCTGTTAAGTGAGAGACGTTTGCCGCTCGCAAGCCAATTCCATCCAACCTCCTGCAGGGGGCACTCTGGGCTGGTTTTCCACTTGTTCGCCTGCTGCTGAAACAGCAAAGATTCAATTCGAAGCCCTTTGCAGCAGCTCACCAGGATGGCCGAGTGGTTAAGGCGTTGGACTTAAGATCCAATGGACAAGTGTCCGCGTGGGTTCGAGCCCCACTCCTGGTACAGGTTTTTACTCTTCTTACCTAAATGCGGCAGCAGCTTCGCACAAGCCCTTTCCTGCTGTCTGTAGGCAGTGCCCCTACCTCAAAGCCCTGAGGCTTGAGTTCACCTGAAAAGAGCAACAAGGAATCGTTGCCCGTAGACTCTTTTCCTGGAAAACCTTTGCATTTTTGTACCATGTCCCTCGCATCCCAAGCTTAAGCCGCCAAAGTTGGCAGAGCTTGTGCAACCCCGCCAACAGCCCTACCACCCCAAAAGAAAATTGGGCAGGGATTCCCGCCTCCGCTTCCGAAACGGGCTTCCAAACGGGCGATGCCCTGACGGGTCAGCCAGTCACCGTCTAGGCCCGGTACACCCCTGTGAATAATAGAGCGTCCAACCTCAAATCAGGCTACAGGGCCCTTCAGCCCATAGAAGGAGAACCTGTCAACAAACGGGGCGAGGGCAATGCTCGGGCCCCTTGCGAAGCCTTTGCCAAGCTCCAAAGGCTGCACTTTCCCAGCAGACCACAGCTCTGTATGCAAATCAAGCAGCTACGACCCCTCCCTCCCCTGCTTTTCTCCTCCAAACCGGTACGCAACCATTTCTGCAGCCCTCTGCCCCAGGGTCCCGGGCAAGGTCTTGGTCTGATGAGGCTAGGGATGGTGGGCGAGCTCGGCTTTGGCAGGGCGACAGGACTAATATTTTCTCTACAGCTTTGGAAGAAAGAAAGCTTCCTTTTTGGGGCACAGGCCCACTTCTAGCGGCGACAGCTTCCGGTAAGGGACCATGCTGAAAAGATGCTTGGAGTTACCGCCAGGGGAGCCACGCCGCTATTGCCTGTGAGTGAAGCTACATTTGAAAGAAATATTTTTTGAGACGCAGTTGTTTGAATTTCTGTAAAAATGTCATTCAGTAAAAGCCTCTCTTCCCTGACCGGGAATCGAACCCGGGCCGCGGCGAATCCTAACCACTAGACCACCAGGGAGACCGCTGGACAACTCGGGAAGGCCGGGCAGTGGTGTCCGAGTGCACAATGCCTGCAGGTGCCTCAAAGGCCAGTCCATTGGGGGACTGGGAAGAGAGGGGGAGGGCCGAGCAGATAGGTTCTCTCCAGCGGTGAAAAAGGAAGCTGCCTTTTTTGCGTCAAGGGCAGTCTTTCCGCAGCGACAGGAGAATGAATGGGACTCTGCCATAAACACGTTTTGCGTCGCGCTGAGGGCACTTCCTCCATTTTGTGCACGCAAATCTGCATCTGGGAGCAAGATTTCCGGTCGCCAGTTAACTGCATTGCTGTAAATAAAAATGTCAGTTGTTAAAAGAGCTCCTTCCCTGACCGGGAATCGAACCCGGGCCGCGGCGGTGAGAGCGCCGAATCCTAACCACTAGACCACCAGGGACTGTGGGTGCACCCCGTTGCGTGTCGCTCAGATGGTGGCGTCCGAGTCCAAAGGCTGAGGGCCTCTGCTACAATGGGCACCAGTGCCTGCAGGTCTTCGGGGGCCGTTTCTGCTAATAAATAAATAAATAAAGAAATAAAGAAAGAAAGAAAGAAAGAAAACAAAAACACTTGTGATGGTCTGCGAAAAGGGGAGCTTAGAGATTGAAGACAGCATCACTTTGGGAACGTTTGCGCTTTCACTTCCAAGCGCTGATATTCCTGTCTTGCTCTCCTGAAAGGACAGCCTTCCTCGCTATGAGCTTTTGTGGGTCAGTGCTGAAGCTCCCCCTAGAGGCTGCCGCTGAAGATGCACACTCACAACTAACCCTCCTTAGGAGAACTGCTTCGTGGGAGAGCACGTTTATTAAAAGGCGGCAGGCCATGATTGCCTGCGAGACACAGCAGGGTTACCATGCAGAGTTCAAAGGGGGCTTTGCTTGTACAGCAAGTGCCGGAGGGCAAGAAGGGATGACATAGGAGCTGCCCTTTTTTCGGGCTCGCACACCAAGGCCTGCACCAGCCTTCGAGGCTCAGCCTGCCTCTGGACTGCCCTAGACCACCTTTACTCAAAGCACACACTCTGGTCGGGGACTCGAAGCCAGGCCCGTGGCAGTGAAAGCACCAAATCCTCACCACTAGGCCACCGGGGAAACGACTGCAGCACCCGGGAGGTTTCCGCAACCGTACTTTTAGTCAGCTGGAGGCTATTGTAATGCTGTTAAGTGAGAGACGTTTGCCGCTCGCAAGCCAATTCCATCCAACCTCCTGCAGGGGGCACTCTGGGCTGGTTTTCCACTTGTTCGCCTGCTGCTGAAACAGCAAAGATTCAATTCGAAGCCCTTTGCAGCAGCTCACCAGGATGGCCGAGTGGTTAAGGCGTTGGACTTAAGATCCAATGGACAAGTGTCCGCGTGGGTTCGAGCCCCACTCCTGGTACAGGTTTTTACTCTTCTTACCTAAATGCGGCAGCAGCTTCGCACAAGCCCTTTCCTGCTGTCTGTAGGCAGTGCCCCTACCTCAAAGCCCTGAGGCTTGAGTTCACCTGAAAAGAGCAACAAGGAATCGTTGCCCGTAGACTCTTTTCCTGGAAAACCTTTGCATTTTTGTACCATGTCCCTCGCATCCCAAGCTTAAGCCGCCAAAGTTGGCAGAGCTTGTGCAACCCCGCCAACAGCCCTACCACCCCAAAAGAAAATTGGGCAGGGATTCCCGCCTCCGCTTCCGAAACGGGCTTCCAAACGGGCGATGCCCTGACGGGTCAGCCAGTCACCGTCTAGGCCCGGTACACCCCTGTGAATAATAGAGCGTCCAACCTCAAATCAGGCTACAGGGCCCTTCAGCCCATAGAAGGAGAACCTGTCAACAAACGGGGCGAGGGCAATGCTCGGGCCCCTTGCGAAGCCTTTGCCAAGCTCCAAAGGCTGCACTTTCCCAGCAGACCACAGCTCTGTATGCAAATCAAGCAGCTACGACCCCTCCCTCCCCTGCTTTTCTCCTCCAAACCGGTACGCAACCATTTCTGCAGCCCTCTGCCCCAGGGTCCCGGGCAAGGTCTTGGTCTGATGAGGCTAGGGATGGTGGGCGAGCTCGGCTTTGGCAGGGCGACAGGACTAATATTTTCTCTACAGCTTTGGAAGAAAGAAAGCTTCCTTTTTGGGGCACAGGCCCACTTCTAGCGGCGACAGCTTCCGGTAAGGGACCATGCTGAAAAGATGCTTGGAGTTACCGCCAGGGGAGCCACGCCGCTATTGCCTGTGAGTGAAGCTACATTTGAAAGAAATATTTTTTGAGACGCAGTTGTTTGAATTTCTGTAAAAATGTCATTCAGTAAAAGCCTCTCTTCCCTGACCGGGAATCGAACCCGGGCCGCGGCGGTGAGAGCGCCGAATCCTAACCACTAGACCACCAGGGAGACCGCTGGACAGCTCGGGAAGGCCGGGCAGTGGTGTCCGAGTGCACAATGCCTGCAGGTGCCTCAAAGGCCAGTCCATTGGGGGACTGGGAAGAGAGGGGGAGGGCCGAGCAGATAGGTTCTCTCCAGCGGTGAAAAAGGAAGCTGCCTTTTTTGCGTCAAGGGCAGTCTTTCCGCAGCGACAGGAGAATGAATGGGACTCTGCCATAAACACGTTTTGCGTCGCGCTGAGGGCACTTCCTCCATTTTGTGCACGCAAATCTGCATCTGGGAGCAAGATTTCCGGTCGCCAGTTAACTGCATTGCTGTAAATAAAAATGTCAGTTGTTAAAAGAGCTCCTTCCCTGACCGGGAATCGAACCCGGGCCGCGGCGGTGAGAGCGCCGAATCCTAACCACTAGACCACCAGGGACGGTGGGTGCACCCCGTTGCGTGTCGCTCAGATGGTGGCGTCCGAGTCCAAAGGCTGAGGGCCTCTGCTACAATGGGCACCAGTGCCTGCAGGTCTTCGGGGGCCGTTTCTGCTAATAAATAAATAAAGAAAGAAAGAAAGAAAGAAAGAAAGAAAGAAAGAAAGAAAGAAAGAAAGAAAGAAAGAAAGAAAGAAAGAAAGAAAGAAAACAAAAACACTTGTGATGGTCTGCGAAAAGGGGAGCTTAGAGATTGAAGACAGCATCACTTTGGGAACGTTTGCGCTTTCACTTCCAAGCGCTGATATTCCTGTCTTGCTCTCCTGAAAGGACAGCCTTCCTCGCTATGAGCTTTTGTGGGTCAGTGCTGAAGCTCCCCCTAGAGGCTGCCGCTGAAGATGCACACTCACAACTAACCCTCCTTAGGAGAACTGCTTCGTGGGAGAGCACGTTTATTAAAAGGCGGCAGGCCATGATTGCCTGCGAGACACAGCAGGGTTACCATGCAGAGTTCAAAGGGGGCTTTGCTTGTACAGCAAGTGCCGGAGGGCAAGAAGGGATGACATAGGAGCTGCCCTTTTTTCGGGCTCGCACACCAAGGCCTGCACCAGCCTTCGAGGCTCAGCCTGCCTCTGGACTGCCCTAGACCACCTTTACTCAAAGCACACACTCTGGTCGGGGACTCGAAGCCAGGCCCGTGGCAGTGAAAGCACCAAATCCTCACCACTAGGCCACCGGGGAAACGACTGCAGCACCCGGGAGGTTTCCGCAACCGTACTTGCAGTCAGCTGGAGGCTATTGTAATGCTGTTAAGTGAGAGACGTTTGCCGCTCGCAAGCCAATTCCATCCAACCTCCTGCAGGGGGCACTCTGGGCTGGTTTTCCACTTGTTCGCCTGCTGCTGAAACAGCAAAGATTCAATTCGAAGCCCTTTGCAGCAGCTCACCAGGATGGCCGAGTGGTTAAGGCGTTGGACTTAAGATCCAATGGACAAGTGTCCGCGTGGGTTCGAGCCCCACTCCTGGTACAGGTTTTTACTCTTCTTACCTAAATGCGGCAGCAGCTTCGCACAAGCCCTTTCCTGCTGTCTGTAGGCAGTGCCCCTACCTCAAAGCCCTGAGGCTTGAGTTCACCTGAAAAGAGCAACAAGGAATCGTTGCCCGTAGACTCTTTTCCTGGAAAACCTTTGCATTTTTGTACCATGTCCCTCGCATCCCAAGCTTAAGCCGCCAAAGTTGGCAGAGCTTGTGCAACCCCGCCAACAGCCCTACCACCCCAAAAGAAAATTGGGCAGGGATTCCCGCCTCCGCTTCCTCACGGCTTCCGAAACGGGCTTCCAAACGGGCGATGCCCTGACGGGTCAGCCAGTCACCGTCTAGGCCCGGTACACCCCTGTGAATAATAGAGCGTCCAACCTCAAATCAGGCTACAGGGCCCTTCAGCCCATAGAAGGAGAACCTGTCAACAAACGGGGCGAGGGCAATGCTCGGGCCCCTTGCGAAGCCTTTGCCAAGCTCCAAAGGCTGCACTTTCCCAGCAGACCACAGCTCTGTATGCAAATCAAGCAGCTACGACCCCTCCCTCCCCTGCTTTTCTCCTCCAAACCGGTACGCAACCATTTCTGCAGCCCTCTGCCCCAGGGTCCCGGGCAAGGTCTTGGTCTGATGAGGCTAGGGATGGTGGGCGAGCTCGGCTTTGGCAGGGCGACAGGACTAATATTTTCTCTACAGCTTTGGAAGAAAGAAAGCTTCCTTTTTGGGGCACAGGCCCACTTCTAGCGGCGACAGCTTCCGGTAAGGGACCATGCTGAAAAGATGCTTGGAGTTACCGCCAGGGGAGCCACGCCGCTATTGCCTGTGAGTGAAGCTACATTTGAAAGAAATATTTTTTGAGACGCAGTTGTTTGAATTTCTGTAAAAATGTCATTCAGTAAAAGCCTCTCTTCCCTGACCGGGAATCGAACCCGGGCCGCGGGGGTGAGAGGGCCGAATCCTAACCACTAGACCACCAGGGAGACCGCTGGACAGCTCGGGAAGGCCGGGCAGTGGTGTCCGAGTGCACAACGCCTGCAGGTGCCTCAAAGGCCAGTCCATTGGGGGACTGGGAAGAGAGGGGGAGGGCCGAGCAGATAGGTTCTCTCCAGCGGTGAAAAAGGAAGCTGCCTTTTTTGCGTCAAGGGCAGTCTTTCCGCAGCGACAGGAGAATGAATGGGACTCTGCCATAAACACGTTTTGCGTCGCGCTGAGGGCACTTCCTCCATTTTGTGCACGCAAATCTGCATCTGGGAGCAAGATTTCCGGTCGCCAGTTAACTGCATTGCCGTAAATAAAAATGTCAGTTGTTAAAAGAGCTCCTTCCCTGACCGGGAATGTGAGAGCGCCGAATCCTAACCACTAGACCACCAGGGACGGTGGGTGCACCCAGTTGCGTGTCGCTCAGATGGTGGCGTCCGAGTCCAAAGGCTGAGGGCCTCTGCTACAATGGGCACCAGTGCCTGCAGGTCTTCGGGGGCCGTTTCTGCTAATAAATAAATAAATAAAGAAATAAAGAAAGAAAGAAAGAAAGAAAACAAAAACACTTGTGATGGTCTGCGAAAAGGGGAGCTTAGAGATTGAAGACAGCATCACTTTGGGAATGTTTGCGCTTTCACTTCCAAGCGCTGATATTCCTGTCTTGCTCTCCTGAAAGGACAGCCTTCCTCGCTATGAGCTTTTGTGGGTCAGTGCTGAAGCTCCCCCTAGAGGCTGCCGCTGAAGATGCACACTCACAACTAACCCTCCTTAGGAGAACTGCTTCGTGGGAGAGCACGTTTATTAAAAGGCGGCAGGCCATGATTGCCTGCGAGACACAGCAGGGTTACCATGCAGAGTTCAAAGGGGGCTTTGCTTGTACAGCAAGTGCCGGAGGGCAAGAAGGGATGACATAGGAGCTGCCCTTTTTTCGGGCTCGCACACCAAGGCCTGCACCAGCCTTCGAGGCTCAGCCTGCCTCTGGACTGCCCTAGACCACCTTTACTCAAAGCACACACTCTGGTCGGGGACTCGAAGCCAGGCCCGTGGCAGTGAAAGCACCAAATCCTCACCACTAGGCCACCGGGGAAACGACTGCAGCACCCGGGAGGTTTCCGCAACCGTACTTGCAGTCAGCTGGAGGCTATTGTAATGCTGTTAAGTGAGAGACGTTTGCCGCTCGCAAGCCAATTCCATCCAACCTCCTGCAGGGGGCACTCTGGGCTGGTTTTCCACTTGTTCGCCTGCTGCTGAAACAGCAAAGATTCAATTCGAAGCCCTTTGCAGCAGCTCACCAGGATGGCCGAGTGGTTAAGGCGTTGGACTTAAGATCCAATGGACAAGTGTCCGCGTGGGTTCGAGCCCCACTCCTGGTACAGGTTTTTACTCTTCTTACCTAAATGCGGCAGCAGCTTCGCACAAGCCCTTTCCTGCTGTCTGTAGGCAGTGCCCCTACCTCAAAGCCCTGAGGCTTGAGTTCACCTGAAAAGAGCAACAAGGAATCGTTGCCCGTAGACTCTTTTCCTGGAAAACCTTTGCATTTTTGTACCATGTCCCTCGCATCCCAAGCTTAAGCCGCCAAAGTTGGCAGAGCTTGTGCAACCCCGCCAACAGCCCTACCACCCCAAAAGAAAATTGGGCAGGGATTCCCGCCTCCGCTTCCGAAACGGGCTTCCAAACGGGCGATGCCCTGACGGGTCAGCCAGTCACCGTCTAGGCCCGGTACACCCCTGTGAATAATAGAGCGTCCAACCTCAAATCAGGCTACAGGGCCCTTCAGCCCATAGAAGGAGAACCTGTCAACAAACGGGGCGAGGGCAATGCTCGGGCCCCTTGCGAAGCCTTTGCCAAGCTCCAAAGGCTGCACTTTCCCAGCAGACCACAGCTCTGTATGCAAATCAAGCAGCTACGACCCCTCCCTCCCCTGCTTTTCTCCTCCAAACCGGTACGCAACCATTTCTGCAGCCCTCTGCCCCAGGGTCCCGGGCAAGGTCTTGGTCTGATGAGGCTAGGGATGGTGGGCGAGCTCGGCTTTGGCAGGGCGACAGGACTAATATTTTCTCTACAGCTTTGGAAGAAAGAAAGCTTCCTTTTTGGGGCACAGGCCCACTTCTAGCGGCGACAGCTTCCGGTAAGGGACCATGCTGAAAAGATGCTTGGAGTTACCGCCAGGGGAGCCACGCCGCTATTGCCTGTGAGTGAAGCTACATTTGAAAGAAATATTTTTTGAGACGCAGTTGTTTGAATTTCTGTAAAAATGTCATTCAGTAAAAGCCTCTCTTCCCTGACCGGGAATCGAACCCGGGCCGCGGCGGTGAGAGCGCCGAATCCTAACCACTAGACCACCAGGGAGACCGCTGGACAGCTCGGGAAGGCCGGGCAGTGGTGTCCGAGTGCACAATGCCTGCAGGTGCCTCAAAGGCCAGTCCATTGGGGGACTGGGAAGAGAGGGGGAGGGCCGAGCAGATAGGTTCTCTCCAGCGGTGAAAAAGGAAGCTGCCTTTTTTGCGTCAAGGGCAGTCTTTCCGCAGCGACAGGAGAATGAATGGGACTCTGCCATAAACACGTTTTGCGTCGCGCTGAGGGCACTTCCTCCATTTTGTGCACGCAAATCTGCATCTGGGAGCAAGATTTCCGGTCGCCAGTTAACTGCATTGCTGTAAATAAAAATGTCAGTTGTTAAAAGAGCTCCTTCCCTGACCGGGAATCGAACCCGGGCCGCGGCGGTGAGAGCGCCGAATCCTAACCACTAGACCACCAGGGACGGTGGGTGCACCCCGTTGCGTGTCGCTCAGATGGTGGCGTCCGAGTCCAAAGGCTGAGGGCCTCTGCTACAATGGGCACCAGTGCCTGCAGGTCTTCGGGGGCCGTTTCTGCTAATAAATAAATAAATAAAGAAAGAAAGAAAGAAAGAAAGAAAGAAAACAAAAACACTTGTGATGGTCTGCGAAAAGGGGAGCTTAGAGATTGAAGACAGCATCACTTTGGGAACGTTTGCGCTTTCACTTCCAAGCGCTGATATTCCTGTCTTGCTCTCCTGAAAGGACAGCCTTCCTCGCTATGAGCTTTTGTGGGTCAGTGCTGAAGCTCCCCCTAGAGGCTGCCGCTGAAGATGCACACTCACAACTAACCCTCCTTAGGAGAACTGCTTCGTGGGAGAGCACGTTTATTAAAAGGCGGCAGGCCATGATTGCCTGCGAGACACAGCAGGGTTACCATGCAGAGTTCAAAGGGGGCTTTGCTTGTACAGCAAGTGCCGGAGGGCAAGAAGGGATGACATAGGAGCTGCCCTTTTTTCGGGCTCGCACACCAAGGCCTGCACCAGCCTTCGAGGCTCAGCCTGCCTCTGGACTGCCCTAGACCACCTTTACTCAAAGCACATACTCTGGTCGGGGACTCGAAGCCAGGCCCGTGGCAGTGAAAGCACCAAATCCTCACCACTAGGCCACCGGGGAAACGACTGCAGCACCCGGGAGGTTTCCGCAACCGTACTTGCAGTCAGCTGGAGGCTATTGTAATGCTGTTAAGTGAGAGACGTTTGCCGCTCGCAAGCCAATTCCATCCAACCTCCTGCAGGGGGCACTCTGGGCTGGTTTTCCACTTGTTCGCCTGCTGCTGAAACAGCAAAGATTCAATTCGAAGCCCTTTGCAGCAGCTCACCAGGATGGCCGAGTGGTTAAGGCGTTGGACTTAAGATCCAATGGACAAGTGTCCGCGTGGGTTCGAGCCCCACTCCTGGTACAGGTTTTTACTCTTCTTACCTAAATGCGGCAGCAGCTTCGCACAAGCCCTTTCCTGCTGTCTGTAGGCAGTGCCCCTACCTCAAAGCCCTGAGGCTTGAGTTCACCTGAAAAGAGCAACAAGGAATCGTTGCCCGTAGACTCTTTTCCTGGAAAACCTTTGCATTTTTGTACCATGTCCCTCGCATCCCAAGCTTAAGCCGCCAAAGTTGGCAGAGCTTGTGCAACCCCGCCAACAGCCCTACCACCCCAAAAGAAAATTGGGCAGGGATTCCCGCCTCCGCTTCCGAAACGGGCTTCCAAACGGGCGATGCCCTGACGGGTCAGCCAGTCACCGTCTAGGCCCGGTACACCCCTGTGAATAATAGAGCGTCCAACCTCAAATCAGGCTACAGGGCCCTTCAGCCCATAGAAGGAGAACCTGTCAACAAACGGGGCGAGGGCAATGCTCGGGCCCCTTGCGAAGCCTTTGCCAAGCTCCAAAGGCTGCACTTTCCCAGCAGACCACAGCTCTGTATGCAAATCAAGCAGCTACGACCCCTCCCTCCCCTGCTTTTCTCCTCCAAACCGGTACGCAACCATTTCTGCAGCCCTCTGCCCCAGGGTCCCGGGCAAGGTCTTGGTCTGATGAGGCTAGGGATGGTGGGCGAGCTCGGCTTTGGCAGGGCGACAGGACTAATATTTTCTCTACAGCTTTGGAAGAAAGAAAGCTTCCTTTTTGGGGCACAGGCCCACTTCTAGCGGCGACAGCTTCCGGTAAGGGACCATGCTGAAAAGATGCTTGGAGTTACCGCCAGGGGAGCCACGCCGCTATTGCCTGTGAGTGAAGCTACATTTGAAAGAAATATTTTTTGAGACGCAGTTGTTTGAATTTCTGTAAAAATGTCATTCAGTAAAAGCCTCTCTTCCCTGACCGGGAATCGAACCCGGGCCGCGGCGGTGAGAGCGCCGAATCCTAACCACTAGACCACCAGGGAGACCGCTGGACAACTCGGGAAGGCCGGGCAGTGGTGTCCGAGTGCACAATGCCTGCAGGTGCCTCAAAGGCCAGTCCATTGGGGGACTGGGAAGAGAGGGGGAGGGCCGAGCAGATAGGTTCTCTCCAGCGGTGAAAAAGGAAGCTGCCTTTTTTGCGTCAAGGGCAGTCTTTCCGCAGCGACAGGAGAATGAATGGGACTCTGCCATAAACACGTTTTGCGTCGCGCTGAGGGCACTTCCTCCATTTTGTGCACGCAAATCTGCATCTGGGAGCAAGATTTCCGGTCGCCAGTTAACTGCATTGCTGTAAATAAAAATGTCAGTTGTTAAAAGAGCTCCTTCCCTGACCGGGAATCGAACCCGGGCCGCGGTGGTGAGAGCGCCGAATCCTAACCACTAGACCACCAGGGACGGTGGGTGCACCCCGTTGCGTGTCGCTCAGATGGTGGCGTCCGAGTCCAAAGGCTGAGGGCCTCTGCTACAATGGGCACCAGTGCCTGCAGGTCTTCGGGGGCCGTTTCTGCTAATAAATAAATAAATAAAGAAAGAAAGAAAGAAAGAAAGAAAGAAAGAAAGAAAAAACAAAAACACTTGTGATGGTCTGCGAAAAGGGGAGCTTAGAGATTGAAGACAGCATCACTTTGGGAATGTTTGCGCTTTCACTTCCAAGCGCTGATATTCCTGTCTTGCTCTCCTGAAAGGACAGCCTTCCTCGCTATGAGCTTTTGTGGGTCAGTGCTGAAGCTCCCCCTAGAGGCTGCCGCTGAAGATGCACACTCACAACTAACCCTCCTTAGGAGAACTGCTTCGTGGGAGAGCACGTTTATTAAAAGGCGGCAGGCCATGATTGCCTGCGAGACACAGCAGGGTTACCATGCAGAGTTCAAAGGGGGCTTTGCTTGTACAGCAAGTGCCGGAGGGCAAGAAGGGATGACATAGGAGCTGCCCTTTTTTCGGGCTCGCACACCAAGGCCTGCACCAGCCTTCGAGGCTCAGCCTGCCTCTGGACTGCCCTAGACCACCTTTACTCAAAGCACACACTCTGGTCGGGGACTCGAAGCCAGGCCCGTGGCAGTGAAAGCACCAAATCCTCACCACTAGGCCACCGGGGAAACGACTGCAGCACCCGGGAGGTTTCCGCAACCGTACTTGCAGTCAGCTGGAGGCTATTGTAATGCTGTTAAGTGAGAGACGTTTGCCGCTCGCAAGCCAATTCCATCCAACCTCCTGCAGGGGGCACTCTGGGCTGGTTTTCCACTTGTTCGCCTGCTGCTGAAACAGCAAAGATTCAATTCGAAGCCCTTTGCAGCAGCTCACCAGGATGGCCGAGTGGTTAAGGCGTTGGACTTAAGATCCAATGGACAAGTGTCCGCGTGGGTTCGAGCCCCACTCCTGGTACAGGTTTTTACTCTTCTTACCTAAATGCGGCAGCAGCTTCGCACAAGCCCTTTCCTGCTGTCTGTAGGCAGTGCCCCTACCTCAAAGCCCTGAGGCTTGAGTTCACCTGAAAAGAGCAACAAGGAATCGTTGCCCGTAGACTCTTTTCCTGGAAAACCTTTGCATTTTTGTACCATGTCCCTCGCATCCCAAGCTTAAGCCGCCAAAGTTGGCAGAGCTTGTGCAACCCCGCCAACAGCCCTACCACCCCAAAAGAAAATTGGGCAGGGATTCCCGCCTCCGCTTCCGAAACGGGCTTCCAAACGGGCGATGCCCTGACGGGTCAGCCAGTCACCGTCTAGGCCCGGTACACCCCTGTGAATAATAGAGCGTCCAACCTCAAATCAGGCTACAGGGCCCTTCAGCCCATAGAAGGAGAACCTGTCAACAAACGGGGCGAGGGCAATGCTCGGGCCCCTTGCGAAGCCTTTGCCAAGCTCCAAAGGCTGCACTTTCCCAGCAGACCACAGCTCTGTATGCAAATCAAGCAGCTACGACCCCTCCCTCCCCTGCTTTTCTCCTCCAAACCGGTACGCAACCATTTCTGCAGCCCTCTGCCCCAGGGTCCCGGGCAAGGTCTTGGTCTGATGAGGCTAGGGATGGTGGGCGAGCTCGGCTTTGGCAGGGCGACAGGACTAATATTTTCTCTACAGCTTTGGAAGAAAGAAAGCTTCCTTTTTGGGGCACAGGCCCACTTCTAGCGGCGACAGCTTCCGGTAAGGGACCATGCTGAAAAGATGCTTGGAGTTACCGCCAGGGGAGCCACGCCGCTATTGCCTGTGAGTGAAGCTACATTTGAAAGAAATATTTTTTGAGACGCAGTTGTTTGAATTTCTGTAAAAATGTCATTCAGTAAAAGCCTCTCTTCCCTGACCGGGAATCGAACCCGGGCCGCGGCGGTGAGAGCGCCGAATCCTAACCACTAGACCACCAGGGAGACCGCTGGACAGCTCGGGAAGGCCGGGCAGTGGTGTCCGAGTGCACAATGCCTGCAGGTGCCTCAAAGGCCAGTCCATTGGGGGACTGGGAAGAGAGGGGGAGGGCCGAGCAGATAGGTTCTCTCCAGCGGTGAAAAAGGAAGCTGCCTTTTTTGCGTCAAGGGCAGTCTTTCCGCAGCGACAGGAGAATGAATGGGACTCTGCCATAAACACGTTTTGCGTCGCGCTGAGGGCACTTCCTCCATTTTGTGCACGCAAATCTGCATCTGGGAGCAAGATTTCCGGTCGCCAGTTAACTGCATTGCTGTAAATAAAAATGTCAGTTGTTAAAAGAGCTCCTTCCCTGACCGGGAATCGAACCCGGGCCGCGGCGGTGAGAGCGCCGAATCCTAACCACTAGACCACCAGGGACGGTGGGTGCACCCCGTTGCGTGTCGCTCAGATGGTGGCGTCCGAGTCCAAAGGCTGAGGGCCTCTGCTACAATGGGCACCAGTGCCTGCAGGTCTTCGGGGGCCGTTTCTGCTAATAAATAAATAAAGAAAGAAAGAAATAAAGAAAGAAAGAAAGAAAGAAAGAAAGAAAGAAAACAAAAACACTTGTGATGGTCTGCGAAAAGGGGAGCTTAGAGATTGAAGACAGCATCACTTTGGGAACGTTTGCGCTTTCACTTCCAAGCGCTGATATTCCTGTCTTGCTCTCCTGAAAGGACAGCCTTCCTCGCTATGAGCTTTTGTGGGTCAGTGCTGAAGCTCCCCCTAGAGGCTGCCGCTGAAGATGCACACTCACAACTAACCCTCCTTAGGAGAACTGCTTCGTGGGAGAGCACGTTTATTAAAAGGCGGCAGGCCATGATTGCCTGCGAGACACAGCAGGGTTACCATGCAGAGTTCAAAGGGGGCTTTGCTTGTACAGCAAGTGCCGGAGGGCAAGAAGGGATGACATAGGAGCTGCCCTTTTTTCGGGCTCGCACACCAAGGCCTGCACCAGCCTTCGAGGCTCAGCCTGCCTCTGGACTGCCCTAGACCACCTTTACTCAAAGCACACACTCTGGTCGGGGACTCGAAGCCAGGCCCGTGGCAGTGAAAGCACCAAATCCTCACCACTAGGCCACCGGGGAAACGACTGCAGCACCCGGGAGGTTTCCGCAACCGTACTTGCAGTCAGCTGGAGGCTATTGTAATGCTGTTAAGTGAGAGACGTTTGCCGCTCGCAAGCCAATTCCATCCAACCTCCTGCAGGGGGCACTCTGGGCTGGTTTTCCACTTGTTCGCCTGCTGCTGAAACAGCAAAGATTCAATTCGAAGCCCTTTGCAGCAGCTCACCAGGATGGCCGAGTGGTTAAGGCGTTGGACTTAAGATCCAATGGACAAGTGTCCGCGTGGGTTCGAGCCCCACTCCTGGTACAGGTTTTTACTCTTCTTACCTAAATGCGGCAGCAGCTTCGCACAAGCCCTTTCCTGCTGTCTGTAGGCAGTGCCCCTACCTCAAAGAAAGCCCTGAGGCTTGAGTTCACCTGAAAAGAGCAACAAGGAATCGTTGCCCGTAGACTCTTTTCCTGGAAAACCTTTGCATTTTTGTACCATGTCCCTCGCATCCCAAGCTTAAGCCGCCAAAGTTGGCAGAGCTTGTGCAACCCCGCCAACAGCCCTACCACCCCAAAAGAAAATTGGGCAGGGATTCCCGCCTCCGCTTCCGAAACGGGCTTCCAAACGGGCGATGCCCTGACGGGTCAGCCAGTCACCGTCTAGGCCCGGTACACCCCTGTGAATAATAGAGCGTCCAACCTCAAATCAGGCTACAGGGCCCTTCAGCCCATAGAAGGAGAACCTGTCAACAAACGGGGCGAGGGCAATGCTCGGGCCCCTTGCGAAGCCTTTGCCAAGCTCCAAAGGCTGCACTTTCCCAGCAGACCACAGCTCTGTATGCAAATCAAGCAGCTACGACCCCTCCCTCCCCTGCTTTTCTCCTCCAAACCGGTACGCAACCATTTCTGCAGCCCTCTGCCCCAGGGTCCCGGGCAAGGTCTTGGTCTGATGAGGCTAGGGATGGTGGGCGAGCTCGGCTTTGGCAGGGCGACAGGACTAATATTTTCTCTACAGCTTTGGAAGAAAGAAAGCTTCCTTTTTGGGGCACAGGCCCACTTCTAGCGGCGACAGCTTCCGGTAAGGGACCATGCTGAAAAGATGCTTGGAGTTACCGCCAGGGGAGCCACGCCGCTATTGCCTGTGAGTGAAGCTACATTTGAAAGAAATATTTTTTGAGACGCAGTTGTTTGAATTTCTGTAAAAATGTCATTCAGTAAAAGCCTCTCTTCCCTGACCGGGAATCGAACCCGGGCCGCGGCGGTGAGAGCGCCGAATCCTAACCACTAGACCACCAGGGAGACCGCTGGACAACTCGGGAAGGCCGGGCAGTGGTGTCCGAGTGCACAATGCCTGCAGGTGCCTCAAAGGCCAGTCCATTGGGGGACTGGGAAGAGAGGGGGAGGGCCGAGCAGATAGGTTCTCTCCAGCGGTGAAAAAGGAAGCTGCCTTTTTTGCGTCAAGGGCAGTCTTTCCGCAGCGACAGGAGAATGAATGGGACTCTGCCATAAACACGTTTTGCGTCGCGCTGAGGGCACTTCCTCCATTTTGTGCACGCAAATCTGCATCTGGGAGCAAGATTTCCGGTCGCCAGTTAACTGCATTGCTGTAAATAAAAATGTCAGTTGTTAAAAGAGCTCCTTCCCTGACCGGGAATCGAACCCGGGCCGCGGTGGTGAGAGCGCCGAATCCTAACCACTAGACCACCAGGGACGGTGGGTGCACCCCGTTGCGTGTCGCTCAGATGGTGGCGTCCGAGTCCAAAGGCTGAGGGCCTCTGCTACAATGGGCACCAGTGCCTGCAGGTCTTCGGGGGCCGTTTCTGCTAATAAATAAAGAAATAAAGAAAGAAAGAAAGAAAGAAAGAAAACAAAAACACTTGTGATGGTCTGCGAAAAGGGGAGCTTAGAGATTGAAGACAGCATCACTTTGGGAACGTTTGCGCTTTCACTTCCAAGCGCTGATATTCCTGTCTTGCTCTCCTGAAAGGACAGCCTTCCTCGCTATGAGCTTTTGTGGGTCAGTGCTGAAGCTCCCCCTAGAGGCTGCCGCTGAAGATGCACACTCACAACTAACCCTCCTTAGGAGAACTGCTTCGTGGGAGAGCACGTTTATTAAAAGGCGGCAGGCCATGATTGCCTGCGAGACACAGCAGGGTTACCATGCAGAGTTCAAAGGGGGCTTTGCTTGTACAGCAAGTGCCGGAGGGCAAGAAGGGATGACATAGGAGCTGCCCTTTTTTCGGGCTCGCACACCAAGGCCTGCACCAGCCTTCGAGGCTCAGCCTGCCTCTGGACTGCCCTAGACCACCTTTACTCAAAGCACACACTCTGGTCGGGGACTCGAAGCCAGGCCCGTGGCAGTGAAAGCACCAAATCCTCACCACTAGGCCACCGGGGAAACGACTGCAGCACCCGGGAGGTTTCCGCAACCGTACTTGCAGTCAGCTGGAGGCTATTGTAATGCTGTTAAGTGAGAGACGTTTGCCGCTCGCAAGCCAATTCCATCCAACCTCCTGCAGGGGGCACTCTGGGCTGGTTTTCCACTTGTTCGCCTGCTGCTGAAACAGCAAAGATTCAATTCGAAGCCCTTTGCAGCAGCTCACCAGGATGGCCGAGTGGTTAAGGCGTTGGACTTAAGATCCAATGGACAAGTGTCCGCGTGGGTTCGAGCCCCACTCCTGGTACAGGTTTTTACTCTTCTTACCTAAATGCGGCAGCAGCTTCGCACAAGCCCTTTCCTGCTGTCTGTAGGCAGTGTCCCTACCTCAAAGCCCTGAGGCTTGAGTTCACCTGAAAAGAGCAACAAGGAATCGTTGCCCGTAGACTCTTTTCCTGGAAAACCTTTGCATTTTTGTACCATGTCCCTCGCATCCCAAGCTTAAGCCGCCAAAGTTGGCAGAGCTTGTGCAACCCCGCCAACAGCCCTACCACCCCAAAAGAAAATTGGGCAGGGATTCCCGCCTCCGCTTCCTCACGGCTTCCGAAACGGGCTTCCAAACGGGCGATGCCCTGACGGGTCAGCCAGTCACCGTCTAGGCCCGGTACACCCCTGTGAATAATAGAGCGTCCAACCTCAAATCAGGCTACAGGGCCCTTCAGCCCATAGAAGGAGAACCTGTCAACAAACGGGGCGAGGGCAATGCTCGGGCCCCTTGCGAAGCCTTTGCCAAGCTCCAAAGGCTGCACTTTCCCAGCAGACCACAGCTCTGTATGCAAATCAAGCAGCTACGACCCCTCCCTCCCCTGCTTTTCTCCTCCAAACCGGTACGCAACCATTTCTGCAGCCCTCTGCCCCAGGGTCCCGGGCAAGGTCTTGGTCTGATGAGGCTAGGGATGGTGGGCGAGCTCGGCTTTGGCAGGGCGACAGGACTAATATTTTCTCTACAGCTTTGGAAGAAAGAAAGCTTCCTTTTTGGGGCACAGGCCCACTTCTAGCGGCGACAGCTTCCGGTAAGGGACCATGCTGAAAAGATGCTTGGAGTTACCGCCAGGGGAGCCACGCCGCTATTGCCTGTGAGTGAAGCTACATTTGAAAGAAATATTTTTTGAGACGCAGTTGTTTGAATTTCTGTAAAAATGTCATTCAGTAAAAGCCTCTCTTCCCTGACCGGGAATCGAACCCGGGCCGCGGCGGTGAGAGCGCCGAATCCTAACCACTAGACCACCAGGGAGACCGCTGGACAGCTCGGGAAGGCCGGGCAGTGGTGTCCGAGTGCACAATGCCTGCAGGTGCCTCAAAGGCCAGTCCATTGGGGGACTGGGAAGAGAGGGGGAGGGCCGAGCAGATAGGTTCTCTCCAGCGGTGAAAAAGGAAGCTGCCTTTTTTGCGTCAAGGGCAGTCTTTCCGCAGCGACAGGAGAATGAATGGGACTCTGCCATAAACACGTTTTGCGTCGCGCTGAGGGCACTTCCTCCATTTTGTGCACGCAAATCTGCATCTGGGAGCAAGATTTCCGGTCGCCAGTTAACTGCATTGCTGTAAATAAAAATGTCAGTTGTTAAAAGAGCTCCTTCCCTGACCGGGAATCGAACCCGGGCCGCTGCGGTGAGAGCGCCGAATCCTAACCACTAGACCACCAGGGACGGTGGGTGCACCCCGTTGCGTGTCGCTCAGATGGTGGCGTCCGAGTCCAAAGGCTGAGGGCCTCTGCTACAATGGGCACCAGTGCCTGCAGGTCTTCGGGGGCCGTTTCTGCTAATAAATAAATAAATAAAGAAATAAAGAAAGAAAGAAAGAAAGAAAACAAAAACACTTGTGATGGTCTGCGAAAAGGGGAGCTTAGAGATTGAAGACAGCATCACTTTGGGAACGTTTGCGCTTTCACTTCCAAGCGCTGATATTCCTGTCTTGCTCTCCTGAAAGGACAGCCTTCCTCGCTATGAGCTTTTGTGGGTCAGTGCTGAAGCTCCCCCTAGAGGCTGCCGCTGAAGATGCACACTCACAACTAACCCTCCTTAGGAGAACTGCTTCGTGGGAGAGCACGTTTATTAAAAGGCGGCAGGCCATGATTGCCTGCGAGACACAGCAGGGTTACCATGCAGAGTTCAAAGGGGGCTTTGCTTGTACAGCAAGTGCCGGAGGGCAAGAAGGGATGACATAGGAGCTGCCCTTTTTTCGGGCTCGCACACCAAGGCCTGCACCAGCCTTCGAGGCTCAGCCTGCCTCTGGACTGCCCTAGACCACCTTTACTCAAAGCACACACTCTGGTCGGGGACTCGAAGCCAGGCCCGTGGCAGTGAAAGCACCAAATCCTCACCACTAGGCCACCGGGGAAACGACTGCAGCACCCGGGAGGTTTCCGCAACCGTACTTGCAGTCAGCTGGAGGCTATTGTAATGCTGTTAAGTGAGAGACGTTTGCCGCTCGCAAGCCAATTCCATCCAACCTCCTGCAGGGGGCACTCTGGGCTGGTTTTCCACTTGTTCGCCTGCTGCTGAAACAGCAAAGATTCAATTCGAAGCCCTTTGCAGCAGCTCACCAGGATGGCCGAGTGGTTAAGGCGTTGGACTTAAGATCCAATGGACAAGTGTCCGCGTGGGTTCGAGCCCCACTCCTGGTACAGGTTTTTACTCTTCTTACCTAAATGCGGCAGCAGCTTCGCACAAGCCCTTTCCTGCTGTCTGTAGGCAGTGCCCCTACCTCAAAGCCCTGAGGCTTGAGTTCACCTGAAAAGAGCAACAAGGAATCGTTGCCCGTAGACTCTTTTCCTGGAAAACCTTTGCATTTTTGTACCATGTCCCTCGCATCCCAAGCTTAAGCCGCCAAAGTTGGCAGAGCTTGTGCAACCCCGCCAACAGCCCTACCACCCCAAAAGAAAATTGGGCAGGGATTCCCGCCTCCGCTTCCGAAACGGGCTTCCAAACGGGCGATGCCCTGACGGGTCAGCCAGTCACCGTCTAGGCCCGGTACACCCCTGTGAATAATAGAGCGTCCAACCTCAAATCAGGCTACAGGGCCCTTCAGCCCATAGAAGGAGAACCTGTCAACAAACGGGGCGAGGGCAATGCTCGGGCCCCTTGCGAAGCCTTTGCCAAGCTCCAAAGGCTGCACTTTCCCAGCAGACCACAGCTCTGTATGCAAATCAAGCAGCTACGACCCCTCCCTCCCCTGCTTTTCTCCTCCAAACCGGTACGCAACCATTTCTGCAGCCCTCTGCCCCAGGGTCCCGGGCAAGGTCTTGGTCTGATGAGGCTAGGGATGGTGGGCGAGCTCGGCTTTGGCAGGGCGACAGGACTAATATTTTCTCTACAGCTTTGGAAGAAAGAAAGCTTCCTTTTTGGGGCACAGGCCCACTTCTAGCGGCGACAGCTTCCGGTAAGGGACCATGCTGAAAAGATGCTTGGAGTTACCGCCAGGGGAGCCACGCCGCTATTGCCTGTGAGTGAAGCTACATTTGAAAGAAATATTTTTTGAGACGCAGTTGTTTGAATTTCTGTAAAAATGTCATTCAGTAAAAGCCTCTCTTCCCTGACCGGGAATCGAACCCGGGCCGCGGCGGTGAGAGCGCCGAATCCTAACCACTAGACCACCAGGGAGACCGCTGGACAACTCGGGAAGGCCGGGCAGTGGTGTCCGAGTGCACAATGCCTGCAGGTGCCTCAAAGGCCAGTCCATTGGGGGACTGGGAAGAGAGGGGGAGGGCCGAGCAGATAGGTTCTCTCCAGCGGTGAAAAAGGAAGCTGCCTTTTTTGCGTCAAGGGCAGTCTTTCCGCAGCGACAGGAGAATGAATGGGACTCTGCCATAAACACGTTTTGCGTCGCGCTGAGGGCACTTCCTCCATTTTGTGCACGCAAATCTGCATCTGGGAGCAAGATTTCCGGTCGCCAGTTAACTGCATTGCTGTAAATAAAAATGTCAGTTGTTAAAAGAGCTCCTTCCCTGACCGGGAATCGAACCCGGGCCGCGGTGGTGAGAGCGCCGAATCCTAACCACTAGACCACCAGGGACGGTGGGTGCACCCCGTTGCGTGTCGCTCAGATGGTGGCGTCCGAGTCCAAAGGCTGAGGGCCTCTGCTACAATGGGCACCAGTGCCTGCAGGTCTTCGGGGGCCGTTTCTGCTAATAAATAAATAAATAAAGAAAGAAAGAAAGAAAGAAAGAAAACAAAAACACTTGTGATGGTCTGCGAAAAGGGGAGCTTAGAGATTGAAGACAGCATCACTTTGGGAATGTTTGCGCTTTCACTTCCAAGCGCTGATATTCCTGTCTTGCTCTCCTGAAAGGACAGCCTTCCTCGCTATGAGCTTTTGTGGGTCAGTGCTGAAGCTCCCCCTAGAGGCTGCCGCTGAAGATGCACACTCACAACTAACCCTCCTTAGGAGAACTGCTTCGTGGGAGAGCACGTTTATTAAAAGGCGGCAGGCCATGATTGCCTGCGAGACACAGCAGGGTTACCATGCAGAGTTCAAAGGGGGCTTTGCTTGTACAGCAAGTGCCGGAGGGCAAGAAGGGATGACATAGGAGCTGCCCTTTTTTCGGGCTCGCACACCAAGGCCTGCACCAGCCTTCGAGGCTCAGCCTGCCTCTGGACTGCCCTAGACCACCTTTACTCAAAGCACACACTCTGGTCGGGGACTCGAAGCCAGGCCCGTGGCAGTGAAAGCACCAAATCCTCACCACTAGGCCACCGGGGAAACGACTGCAGCACCCGGGAGGTTTCCGCAACCGTACTTGCAGTCAGCTGGAGGCTATTGTAATGCTGTTAAGTGAGAGACGTTTGCCGCTCGCAAGCCAATTCCATCCAACCTCCTGCAGGGGGCACTCTGGGCTGGTTTTCCACTTGTTCGCCTGCTGCTGAAACAGCAAAGATTCAATTCGAAGCCCTTTGCAGCAGCTCACCAGGATGGCCGAGTGGTTAAGGCGTTGGACTTAAGATCCAATGGACAAGTGTCCGCGTGGGTTCGAGCCCCACTCCTGGTACAGGTTTTTACTCTTCTTACCTAAATGCGGCAGCAGCTTCGCACAAGCCCTTTCCTGCTGTCTGTAGGCAGTGCCCCTACCTCAAAGCCCTGAGGCTTGAGTTCACCTGAAAAGAGCAACAAGGAATCGTTGCCCGTAGACTCTTTTCCTGGAAAACCTTTGCATTTTTGTACCATGTCCCTCGCATCCCAAGCTTAAGCCGCCAAAGTTGGCAGAGCTTGTGCAACCCCGCCAACAGCCCTACCACCCCAAAAGAAAATTGGGCAGGGATTCCCGCCTCCGCTTCCGAAACGGGCTTCCAAACGGGCGATGCCCTGACGGGTCAGCCAGTCACCGTCTAGGCCCGGTACACCCCTGTGAATAATAGAGCGTCCAACCTCAAATCAGGCTACAGGGCCCTTCAGCCCATAGAAGGAGAACCTGTCAACAAACGGGGCGAGGGCAATGCTCGGGCCCCTTGCGAAGCCTTTGCCAAGCTCCAAAGGCTGCACTTTCCCAGCAGACCACAGCTCTGTATGCAAATCAAGCAGCTACGACCCCTCCCTCCCCTGCTTTTCTCCTCCAAACCGGTACGCAACCATTTCTGCAGCCCTCTGCCCCAGGGTCCCGGGCAAGGTCTTGGTCTGATGAGGCTAGGGATGGTGGGCGAGCTCGGCTTTGGCAGGGCGACAGGACTAATATTTTCTCTACAGCTTTGGAAGAAAGAAAGCTTCCTTTTTGGGGCACAGGCCCACTTCTAGCGGCGACAGCTTCCGGTAAGGGACCATGCTGAAAAGATGCTTGGAGTTACCGCCAGGGGAGCCACGCCGCTATTGCCTGTGAGTGAAGCTACATTTGAAAGAAATATTTTTTGAGACGCAGTTGTTTGAATTTCTGTAAAAATGTCATTCAGTAAAAGCCTCTCTTCCCTGACCGGGAATCGAACCCGGGCCGCGGCGGTGAGAGCGCCGAATCCTAACCACTAGACCACCAGGGAGACCGCTGGACAGCTCGGGAAGGCCGGGCAGTGGTGTCCGAGTGCACAATGCCTGCAGGTGCCTCAAAGGCCAGTCCATTGGGGGACTGGGAAGAGAGGGGGAGGGCCGAGCAGATAGGTTCTCTCCAGCGGTGAAAAAGGAAGCTGCCTTTTTTGCGTCAAGGGCAGTCTTTCCGCAGCGACAGGAGAATGAATGGGACTCTGCCATAAACACGTTTTGCGTCGCGCTGAGGGCACTTCCTCCATTTTGTGCACGCAAATCTGCATCTGGGAGCAAGATTTCCGGTCGCCAGTTAACTGCATTGCTGTAAATAAAAATGTCAGTTGTTAAAAGAGCTCCTTCCCTGACCGGGAATCGAACCCGGGCCGCGGCGGTGAGAGCGCCGAATCCTAACCACTAGACCACCAGGGACGGTGGGTGCACCCCGTTGCGTGTCGCTCAGATGGTGGCGTCCGAGTCCAAAGGCTGAGGGCCTCTGCTACAATGGGCACCAGTGCCTGCAGGTCTTCGGGGGCCGTTTCTGCTAATAAATAAATAAAGAAAGAAAGAAATAAAGAAAGAAAGAAAGAAAGAAAGAAAACAAAAACACTTGTGATGGTCTGCGAAAAGGGGAGCTTAGAGATTGAAGACAGCATCACTTTGGGAACGTTTGCGCTTTCACTTCCAAGCGCTGATATTCCTGTCTTGCTCTCCTGAAAGGACAGCCTTCCTCGCTATGAGCTTTTGTGGGTCAGTGCTGAAGCTCCCCCTAGAGGCTGCCGCTGAAGATGCACACTCACAACTAACCCTCCTTAGGAGAACTGCTTCGTGGGAGAGCATGTTTATTAAAAGGCGGCAGGCCATGATTGCCTGCGAGACACAGCAGGGTTACCATGCAGAGTTCAAAGGGGGCTTTGCTTGTACAGCAAGTGCCGGAGGGCAAGAAGGGATGACATAGGAGCTGCCCTTTTTTCGGGCTCGCACACCAAGGCCTGCACCAGCCTTCGAGGCTCAGCCTGCCTCTGGACTGCCCTAGACCACCTTTACTCAAAGCACACACTCTGGTCGGGGACTCGAAGCCAGGCCCGTGGCAGTGAAAGCACCAAATCCTCACCACTAGGCCACCGGGGAAACGACTGCAGCACCCGGGAGGTTTCCGCAACCGTACTTGCAGTCAGCTGGAGGCTATTGTAATGCTGTTAAGTGAGAGACGTTTGCCGCTCGCAAGCCAATTCCATCCAACCTCCTGCAGGGGGCACTCTGGGCTGGTTTTCCACTTGTTCGCCTGCTGCTGAAACAGCAAAGATTCAATTCGAAGCCCTTTGCAGCAGCTCACCAGGATGGCCGAGTGGTTAAGGCGTTGGACTTAAGATCCAATGGACAAGTGTCCGCGTGGGTTCGAGCCCCACTCCTGGTACAGGTTTTTACTCTTCTTACCTAAATGCGGCAGCAGCTTCGCACAAGCCCTTTCCTGCTGTCTGTAGGCAGTGCCCCTACCTCAAAGAAAGCCCTGAGGCTTGAGTTCACCTGAAAAGAGCAACAAGGAATCGTTGCCCGTAGACTCTTTTCCTGGAAAACCTTTGCATTTTTGTACCATGTCCCTCGCATCCCAAGCTTAAGCCGCCAAAGTTGGCAGAGCTTGTGCAACCCCGCCAACAGCCCTACCACCCCAAAAGAAAATTGGGCAGGGATTCCCGCCTCCGCTTCCGAAACGGGCTTCCAAACGGGCGATGCCCTGACGGGTCAGCCAGTCACCGTCTAGGCCCGGTACACCCCTGTGAATAATAGAGCGTCCAACCTCAAATCAGGCTACAGGGCCCTTCAGCCCATAGAAGGAGAACCTGTCAACAAACGGGGCGAGGGCAATGCTCGGGCCCCTTGCGAAGCCTTTGCCAAGCTCCAAAGGCTGCACTTTCCCAGCAGACCACAGCTCTGTATGCAAATCAAGCAGCTACGACCCCTCCCTCCCCTGCTTTTCTCCTCCAAACCGGTACGCAACCATTTCTGCAGCCCTCTGCCCCAGGGTCCCGGGCAAGGTCTTGGTCTGATGAGGCTAGGGATGGTGGGCGAGCTCGGCTTTGGCAGGGCGACAGGACTAATATTTTCTCTACAGCTTTGGAAGAAAGAAAGCTTCCTTTTTGGGGCACAGGCCCACTTCTAGCGGCGACAGCTTCCGGTAAGGGACCATGCTGAAAAGATGCTTGGAGTTACCGCCAGGGGAGCCACGCCGCTATTGCCTGTGAGTGAAGCTACATTTGAAAGAAATATTTTTTGAGACGCAGTTGTTTGAATTTCTGTAAAAATGTCATTCAGTAAAAGCCTCTCTTCCCTGACCGGGAATCGAACCCGGGCCGCGGCGGTGAGAGCGCCGAATCCTAACCACTAGACCACCAGGGAGACCGCTGGACAACTCGGGAAGGCCGGGCAGTGGTGTCCGAGTGCACAATGCCTGCAGGTGCCTCAAAGGCCAGTCCATTGGGGGACTGGGAAGAGAGGGGGAGGGCCGAGCAGATAGGTTCTCTCGAGCGGTGAAAAAGGAAGCTGCCTTTTTTGCGTCAAGGGCAGTCTTTCCGCAGCGACAGGAGAATGAATGGGACTCTGCCATAAACACGTTTTGCGTCGCGCTGAGGGCACTTCCTCCATTTTGTGCACGCAAATCTGCATCTGGGAGCAAGATTTCCGGTCGCCAGTTAACTGCATTGCTGTAAATAAAAATGTCAGTTGTTAAAAGAGCTCCTTCCCTGACCGGGAATCGAACCCGGGCCGCGGTGGTGAGAGCGCCGAATCCTAACCACTAGACCACCCGGGACGGTGGGTGCACCCCGTTGCGTGTCGCTCAGATGGTGGCGTCCGAGTCCAAAGGCTGAGGGCCTCTGCTACAATGGGCACCAGTGCCTGCAGGTCTTCGGGGGCCGTTTCTGCTAATAAATAAAGAAATAAAGAAAGAAAGAAAGAAAGAAAGAAAGAAAGAAAGAAAACAAAAACACTTGTGATGGTCTGCGAAAAGGGGAGCTTAGAGATTGAAGACAGCATCACTTTGGGAACGTTTGCGCTTTCACTTCCAAGCGCTGATATTCCTGTCTTGCTCTCCTGAAAGGACAGCCTTCCTCGCTATGAGCTTTTGTGGGTCAGTGCTGAAGCTCCCCCTAGAGGCTGCCGCTGAAGATGCACACTCACAACTAACCCTCCTTAGGAGAACTGCTTCGTGGGAGAGCACGTTTATTAAAAGGCGGCAGGCCATGATTGCCTGCGAGACACAGCAGGGTTACCATGCAGAGTTCAAAGGGGGCTTTGCTTGTACAGCAAGTGCCGGAGGGCAAGAAGGGATGACATAGGAGCTGCCCTTTTTTCGGGCTCGCACACCAAGGCCTGCACCAGCCTTCGAGGCTCAGCCTGCCTCTGGACTGCCCTAGACCACCTTTACTCAAAGCACACACTCTGGTCGGGGACTCGAAGCCAGGCCCGTGGCAGTGAAAGCACCAAATCCTCACCACTAGGCCACCGGGGAAACGACTGCAGCACCCGGGAGGTTTCCGCAACCGTACTTGCAGTCAGCTGGAGGCTATTGTAATGCTGTTAAGTGAGAGACGTTTGCCGCTCGCAAGCCAATTCCATCCAACCTCCTGCAGGGGGCACTCTGGGCTGGTTTTCCACTTGTTCGCCTGCTGCTGAAACAGCAAAGATTCAATTCGAAGCCCTTTGCAGCAGCTCACCAGGATGGCCGAGTGGTTAAGGCGTTGGACTTAAGATCCAATGGACAAGTGTCCGCGTGGGTTCGAGCCCCACTCCTGGTACAGGTTTTTACTCTTCTTACCTAAATGCGGCAGCAGCTTCGCACAAGCCCTTTCCTGCTGTCTGTAGGCAGTGCCCCTACCTCAAAGCCCTGAGGCTTGAGTTCACCTGAAAAGAGCAACAAGGAATCGTTGCCCGTAGACTCTTTTCCTGGAAAACCTTTGCATTTTTGTACCATGTCCCTCGCATCCCAAGCTTAAGCCGCCAAAGTTGGCAGAGCTTGTGCAACCCCGCCAACAGCCCTACCACCCCAAAAGAAAATTGGGCAGGGATTCCCGCCTCCGCTTCCGAAACGGGCTTCCAAACGGGCGATGCCCTGACGGGTCAGCCAGTCACCGTCTAGGCCCGGTACACCCCTGTGAATAATAGAGCGTCCAACCTCAAATCAGGCTACAGGGCCCTTCAGCCCATAGAAGGAGAACCTGTCAACAAACGGGGCGAGGGCAATGCTCGGGCCCCTTGCGAAGCCTTTGCCAAGCTCCAAAGGCTGCACTTTCCCAGCAGACCACAGCTCTGTATGCAAATCAAGCAGCTACGACCCCTCCCTCCCCTGCTTTTCTCCTCCAAACCGGTACGCAACCATTTCTGCAGCCCTCTGCCCCAGGGTCCCGGGCAAGGTCTTGGTCTGATGAGGCTAGGGATGGTGGGCGAGCTCGGCTTTGGCAGGGCGACAGGACTAATATTTTCTCTACAGCTTTGGAAGAAAGAAAGCTTCCTTTTTGGGGCACAGGCCCACTTCTAGCGGCGACAGCTTCCGGTAAGGGACCATGCTGAAAAGATGCTTGGAGTTACCGCCAGGGGAGCCACGCCGCTATTGCCTGTGAGTGAAGCTACATTTGAAAGAAATATTTTTTGAGACGCAGTTGTTTGAATTTCTGTAAAAATGTCATTCAGTAAAAGCCTCTCTTCCCTGACCGGGAATCGAACCCGGGCCGCGGCGGTGAGAGCGCCGAATCCTAACCACTAGACCACCAGGGAGACCGCTGGACAGCTCGGGAAGGCCGGGCAGTGGTGTCCGAGTGCACAATGCCTGCAGGTGCCTCAAAGGCCAGTCCATTGGGGGACTGGGAAGAGAGGGGGAGGGCCGAGCAGATAGGTTCTCTCCAGCGGTGAAAAAGGAAGCTGCCTTTTTTGCGTCAAGGGCAGTCTTTCCGCAGCGACAGGAGAATGAATGGGACTCTGCCATAAACACGTTTTGCGTCGCGCTGAGGGCACTTCCTCCATTTTGTGCACGCAAATCTGCATCTGGGAGCAAGATTTCCGGTCGCCAGTTAACTGCATTGCTGTAAATAAAAATGTCAGTTGTTAAAAGAGCTCCTTCCCTGACCGGGAATCGAACCCGGGCCGCGGCGGTGAGAGCGCCGAATCCTAACCACTAGACCACCAGGGACGGTGGGTGCACCCCGTTGCGTGTCGCTCAGATGGTGGCGTCCGAGTCCAAAGGCTGAGGGCCTCTGCTACAATGGGCACCAGTGCCTGCAGGTCTTCGGGGGCCGTTTCTGCTAATAAATAAATAAAGAAAGAAAGAAATAAAGAAAGAAAGAAAGAAAGAAAGAAAACAAAAACACTTGTGATGGTCTGCGAAAAGGGGAGCTTAGAGATTGAAGACAGCATCACTTTGGGAACGTTTGCGCTTTCACTTCCAAGCGCTGATATTCCTGTCTTGCTCTCCTGAAAGGACAGCCTTCCTCGCTATGAGCTTTTGTGGGTCAGTGCTGAAGCTCCCCCTAGAGGCTGCCGCTGAAGATGCACACTCACAACTAACCCTCCTTAGGAGAACTGCTTCGTGGGAGAGCACGTTTATTAAAAGGCGGCAGGCCATGATTGCCTGCGAGACACAGCAGGGTTACCATGCAGAGTTCAAAGGGGGCTTTGCTTGTACAGCAAGTGCCGGAGGGCAAGAAGGGATGACATAGGAGCTGCCCTTTTTTCGGGCTCGCACACCAAGGCCTGCACCAGCCTTCGAGGCTCAGCCTGCCTCTGGACTGCCCTAGACCACCTTTACTCAAAGCACACACTCTGGTCGGGGACTCGAAGCCAGGCCCGTGGCAGTGAAAGCACCAAATCCTCACCACTAGGCCACCGGGGAAACGACTGCAGCACCCGGGAGGTTTCCGCAACCGTACTTGCAGTCAGCTGGAGGCTATTGTAATGCTGTTAAGTGAGAGACGTTTGCCGCTCGCAAGCCAATTCCATCCAACCTCCTGCAGGGGGCACTCTGGGCTGGTTTTCCACTTGTTCGCCTGCTGCTGAAACAGCAAAGATTCAATTCGAAGCCCTTTGCAGCAGCTCACCAGGATGGCCGAGTGGTTAAGGCGTTGGACTTAAGATCCAATGGACAAGTGTCCGCGTGGGTTCGAGCCCCACTCCTGGTACAGGTTTTTACTCTTCTTACCTAAATGCGGCAGCAGCTTCGCACAAGCCCTTTCCTGCTGTCTGTAGGCAGTGCCCCTACCTCAAAGAAAGCCCTGAGGCTTGAGTTCACCTGAAAAGAGCAACAAGGAATCGTTGCCCGTAGACTCTTTTCCTGGAAAACCTTTGCATTTTTGTACCATGTCCCTCGCATCCCAAGCTTAAGCCGCCAAAGTTGGCAGAGCTTGTGCAACCCCGCCAACAGCCCTACCACCCCAAAAGAAAATTGGGCAGGGATTCCCGCCTCCGCTTCCGAAACGGGCTTCCAAACGGGCGATGCCCTGACGGGTCAGCCAGTCACCGTCTAGGCCCGGTACACCCCTGTGAATAATAGAGCGTCCAACCTCAAATCAGGCTACAGGGCCCTTCAGCCCATAGAAGGAGAACCTGTCAACAAACGGGGCGAGGGCAATGCTCGGGCCCCTTGCGAAGCCTTTGCCAAGCTCCAAAGGCTGCACTTTCCCAGCAGACCACAGCTCTGTATGCAAATCAAGCAGCTACGACCCCTCCCTCCCCTGCTTTTCTCCTCCAAACCGGTACGCAACCATTTCTGCAGCCCTCTGCCCCAGGGTCCCGGGCAAGGTCTTGGTCTGATGAGGCTAGGGATGGTGGGCGAGCTCGGCTTTGGCAGGGCGACAGGACTAATATTTTCTCTACAGCTTTGGAAGAAAGAAAGCTTCCTTTTTGGGGCACAGGCCCACTTCTAGCGGCGACAGCTTCCGGTAAGGGACCATGCTGAAAAGATGCTTGGAGTTACCGCCAGGGGAGCCACGCCGCTATTGCCTGTGAGTGAAGCTACATTTGAAAGAAATATTTTTTGAGACGCAGTTGTTTGAATTTCTGTAAAAATGTCATTCAGTAAAAGCCTCTCTTCCCTGACCGGGAATCGAACCCGGGCCGCGGCGGTGAGAGCGCCGAATCCTAACCACTAGACCACCAGGGAGACCGCTGGACAACTCGGGAAGGCCGGGCAGTGGTGTCCGAGTGCACAATGCCTGCAGGTGCCTCAAAGGCCAGTCCATTGGGGGACTGGGAAGAGAGGGGGAGGGCCGAGCAGATAGGTTCTCTCCAGCGGTGAAAAAGGAAGCTGCCTTTTTTGCGTCAAGGGCAGTCTTTCCGCAGCGACAGGAGAATGAATGGGACTCTGCCATAAACACGTTTTGCGTCGCGCTGAGGGCACTTCCTCCATTTTGTGCACGCAAATCTGCATCTGGGAGCAAGATTTCCGGTCGCCAGTTAACTGCATTGCTGTAAATAAAAATGTCAGTTGTTAAAAGAGCTCCTTCCCTGACCGGGAATCGAACCCGGGCCGCGGTGGTGAGAGCGCCGAATCCTAACCACTAGACCACCCGGGACGGTGGGTGCACCCCGTTGCGTGTCGCTCAGATGGTGGCGTCCGAGTCCAAAGGCTGAGGGCCTCTGCTACAATGGGCACCAGTGCCTGCAGGTCTTCGGGGGCCGTTTCTGCTAATAAATAAAGAAATAAAGAAAGAAAGAAAGAAAGAAAGAAAGAAAGAAAGAAAGAAAGAAAGAAAGAAAACAAAAACACTTGTGATGGTCTGCGAAAAGGGGAGCTTAGAGATTGAAGACAGCATCACTTTGGGAACGTTTGCGCTTTCACTTCCAAGCGCTGATATTCCTGTCTTGCTCTCCTGAAAGGACAGCCTTCCTCGCTATGAGCTTTTGTGGGTCAGTGCTGAAGCTCCCCCTAGAGGCTGCCGCTGAAGATGCACACTCACAACTAACCCTCCTTAGGAGAACTGCTTCGTGGGAGAGCACGTTTATTAAAAGGCGGCAGGCCATGATTGCCTGCGAGACACAGCAGGGTTACCATGCAGAGTTCAAAGGGGGCTTTGCTTGTACAGCAAGTGCCGGAGGGCAAGAAGGGATGACATAGGAGCTGCCCTTTTTTCGGGCTCGCACACCAAGGCCTGCACCAGCCTTCGAGGCTCAGCCTGCCTCTGGACTGCCCTAGACCACCTTTACTCAAAGCACACACTCTGGTCGGGGACTCGAAGCCAGGCCCGTGGCAGTGAAAGCACCAAATCCTCACCACTAGGCCACCGGGGAAACGACTGCAGCACCCGGGAGGTTTCCGCAACCGTACTTGCAGTCAGCTGGAGGCTATTGTAATGCTGTTAAGTGAGAGACGTTTGCCGCTCGCAAGCCAATTCCATCCAACCTCCTGCAGGGGGCACTCTGGGCTGGTTTTCCACTTGTTCGCCTGCTGCTGAAACAGCAAAGATTCAATTCGAAGCCCTTTGCAGCAGCTCACCAGGATGGCCGAGTGGTTAAGGCGTTGGACTTAAGATCCAATGGACAAGTGTCCGCGTGGGTTCGAGCCCCACTCCTGGTACAGGTTTTTACTCTTCTTACCTAAATGCGGCAGCAGCTTCGCACAAGCCCTTTCCTGCTGTCTGTAGGCAGTGCCCCTACCTCAAAGCCCTGAGGCTTGAGTTCACCTGAAAAGAGCAACAAGGAATCGTTGCCCGTAGACTCTTTTCCTGGAAAACCTTTGCATTTTTGTACCATGTCCCTCGCATCCCAAGCTTAAGCCGCCAAAGTTGGCAGAGCTTGTGCAACCCCGCCAACAGCCCTACCACCCCAAAAGAAAATTGGGCAGGGATTCCCGCCTCCGCTTCCGAAACGGGCTTCCAAACGGGCGATGCCCTGACGGGTCAGCCAGTCACCGTCTAGGCCCGGTACACCCCTGTGAATAATAGAGCGTCCAACCTCAAATCAGGCTGCAGGGCCCTTCAGCCCATAGAAGGAGAACCTGTCAACAAACGGGGCGAGGGCAATGCTCGGGCCCCTTGCGAAGCCTTTGCCAAGCTCCAAAGGCTGCACTTTCCCAGCAGACCACAGCTCTGTATGCAAATCAAGCAGCTACGACCCCTCCCTCCCCTGCTTTTCTCCTCCAAACCGGTACGCAACCATTTCTGCAGCCCTCTGCCCCAGGGTCCCGGGCAAGGTCTTGGTCTGATGAGGCTAGGGATGGTGGGCGAGCTCGGCTTTGGCAGGGCGACAGGACTAATATTTTCTCTACAGCTTTGGAAGAAAGAAAGCTTCCTTTTTGGGGCACAGGCCCACTTCTAGCGGCGACAGCTTCCGGTAAGGGACCATGCTGAAAAGATGCTTGGAGTTACCGCCAGGGGAGCCACGCCGCTATTGCCTGTGAGTGAAGCTACATTTGAAAGAAATATTTTTTGAGACGCAGTTGTTTGAATTTCTGTAAAAATGTCATTCAGTAAAAGCCTCTCTTCCCTGACCGGGAATCGAACCCGGGCCGCGGCGGTGAGAGCGCCGAATCCTAACCACTAGACCACCAGGGAGACCGCTGGACAGCTCGGGAAGGCCGGGCAGTGGTGTCCGAGTGCACAATGCCTGCAGGTGCCTCAAAGGCCAGTCCATTGGGGGACTGGGAAGAGAGGGGGAGGGCCGAGCAGATAGGTTCTCTCCAGCGGTGAAAAAGGAAGCTGCCTTTTTTGCGTCAAGGGCAGTCTTTCCGCAGCGACAGGAGAATGAATGGGACTCTGCCATAAACACGTTTTGCGTCGCGCTGAGGGCACTTCCTCCATTTTGTGCACGCAAATCTGCATCTGGGAGCAAGATTTCCGGTCGCCAGTTAACTGCATTGCTGTAAATAAAAATGTCAGTTGTTAAAAGAGCTCCTTCCCTGACCGGGAATCGAACCCGGGCCGCTGCGGTGAGAGCGCCGAATCCTAACCACTAGACCACCAGGGACGGTGGGTGCACCCCGTTGCGTGTCGCTCAGATGGTGGCGTCCGAGTCCAAAGGCTGAGGGCCTCTGCTACAATGGGCACCAGTGCCTGCAGGTCTTCGGGGGCCGTTTCTGCTAATAAATAAATAAATAAAGAAATAAAGAAAGAAAGAAAGAAAGAAAACAAAAACACTTGTGATGGTCTGCGAAAAGGGGAGCTTAGAGATTGAAGACAGCATCACTTTGGGAACGTTTGCGCTTTCACTTCCAAGCGCTGATATTCCTGTCTTGCTCTCCTGAAAGGACAGCCTTCCTCGCTATGAGCTTTTGTGGGTCAGTGCTGAAGCTCCCCCTAGAGGCTGCCGCTGAAGATGCACACTCACAACTAACCCTCCTTAGGAGAACTGCTTCGTGGGAGAGCACGTTTATTAAAAGGCGGCAGGCCATGATTGCCTGCGAGACACAGCAGGGTTCAAAGGGGGCTTTGCTTGTACAGCAAGTGCCGGAGGGCAAGAAGGGATGACATAGGAGCTGCCCTTTTTTCGGGCTCGCACACCAAGGCCTGCACCAGCCTTCGAGGCTCAGCCTGCCTCTGGACTGCCCTAGACCACCTTTACTCAAAGCACACACTCTGGTCGGGGACTCGAAGCCAGGCCCGTGGCAGTGAAAGCACCAAATCCTCACCACTAGGCCACCGGGGAAACGACTGCAGCACCCGGGAGGTTTCCGCAACCGTACTTGCAGTCAGCTGGAGGCTATTGTAATGCTGTTAAGTGAGAGACGTTTGCCGCTCGCAAGCCAATTCCATCCAACCTCCTGCAGGGGGCACTCTGGGCTGGTTTTCCACTTGTTCGCCTGCTGCTGAAACAGCAAAGATTCAATTCGAAGCCCTTTGCAGCAGCTCACCAGGATGGCCGAGTGGTTAAGGCGTTGGACTTAAGATCCAATGGACAAGTGTCCGCGTGGGTTCGAGCCCCACTCCTGGTACAGGTTTTTACTCTTCTTACCTAAATGCGGCAGCAGCTTCGCACAAGCCCTTTCCTGCTGTCTGTAGGCAGTGCCCCTACCTCAAAGCCCTGAGGCTTGAGTTCACCTGAAAAGAGCAACAAGGAATCGTTGCCCGTAGACTCTTTTCCTGGAAAACCTTTGCATTTTTGTACCATGTCCCTCGCATCCCAAGCTTAAGCCGCCAAAGTTGGCAGAGCTTGTGCAACCCCGCCAACAGCCCTACCACCCCAAAAGAAAATTGGGCAGGGATTCCCGCCTCCGCTTCCTCACGGCTTCCGAAACGGGCTTCCAAACGGGCGATGCCCTGACGGGTCAGCCAGTCACCGTCTAGGCCCGGTACACCCCTGTGAATAATAGAGCGTCCAACCTCAAATCAGGCTGCAGGGCCCTTCAGCCCATAGAAGGAGAACCTGTCAACAAACGGGGCGAGGGCAATGCTCGGGCCCCTTGCGAAGCCTTTGCCAAGCTCCAAAGGCTGCACTTTCCCAGCAGACCACAGCTCTGTATGCAAATCAAGCAGCTACGACCCCTCCCTCCCCTGCTTTTCTCCTCCAAACCGGTACGCAACCATTTCTGCAGCCCTCTGCCCCAGGGTCCCGGGCAAGGTCTTGGTCTGATGAGGCTAGGGATGGTGGGCGAGCTCGGCTTTGGCAGGGCGACAGGACTAATATTTTCTCTACAGCTTTGGAAGAAAGAAAGCTTCCTTTTTGGGGCACAGGCCCACTTCTAGCGGCGACAGCTTCCGGTAAGGGACCATGCTGAAAAGATGCTTGGAGTTACCGCCAGGGGAGCCACGCCGCTATTGCCTGTGAGTGAAGCTACATTTGAAAGAAATATTTTTTGAGACGCAGTTGTTTGAATTTCTGTAAAAATGTCATTCAGTAAAAGCCTCTCTTCCCTGACCGGGAATCGAACCCGGGCCGCGGCGGTGAGAGCGCCGAATCCTAACCACTAGACCACCAGGGAGACCGCTGGACAGCTCGGGAAGGCCGGGCAGTGGTGTCCGAGTGCACAATGCCTGCAGGTGCCTCAAAGGCCAGTCCATTGGGGGACTGGGAAGAGAGGGGGAGGGCCGAGCAGATAGGTTCTCTCCAGCGGTGAAAAAGGAAGCTGCCTTTTTTGCGTCAAGGGCAGTCTTTCCGCAGCGACAGGAGAATGAATGGGACTCTGCCATAAACACGTTTTGCGTCGCGCTGAGGGCACTTCCTCCATTTTGTGCACGCAAATCTGCATCTGGGAGCAAGATTTCCGGTCGCCAGTTAACTGCATTGCTGTAAATAAAAATGTCAGTTGTTAAAAGAGCTCCTTCCCTGACCGGGAATCGAACCCGGGCCGCTGCGGTGAGAGCGCCGAATCCTAACCACTAGACCACCAGGGACGGTGGGTGCACCCCGTTGCGTGTCGCTCAGATGGTGGCGTCCGAGTCCAAAGGCTGAGGGCCTCTGCTACAATGGGCACCAGTGCCTGCAGGTCTTCGGGGGCCGTTTCTGCTAATAAATAAATAAATAAAGAAATAAAGAAAGAAAGAAAGAAAGAAAACAAAAACACTTGTGATGGTCTGCGAAAAGGGGAGCTTAGAGATTGAAGACAGCATCACTTTGGGAACGTTTGCGCTTTCACTTCCAAGCGCTGATATTCCTGTCTTGCTCTCCTGAAAGGACAGCCTTCCTCGCTATGAGCTTTTGTGGGTCAGTGCTGAAGCTCCCCCTAGAGGCTGCCGCTGAAGATGCACACTCACAACTAACCCTCCTTAGGAGAACTGCTTCGTGGGAGAGCACGTTTATTAAAAGGCGGCAGGCCATGATTGCCTGCGAGACACAGCAGGGTTACCATGCAGAGTTCAAAGGGGGCTTTGCTTGTACAGCAAGTGCCGGAGGGCAAGAAGGGATGACATAGGAGCTGCCCTTTTTTCGGGCTCGCACACCAAGGCCTGCACCAGCCTTCGAGGCTCAGCCTGCCTCTGGACTGCCCTAGACCACCTTTACTCAAAGCACACACTCTGGTCGGGGACTCGAAGCCAGGCCCGTGGCAGTGAAAGCACCAAATCCTCACCACTAGGCCACCGGGGAAACGACTGCAGCACCCGGGAGGTTTCCGCAACCGTACTTGCAGTCAGCTGGAGGCTATTGTAATGCTGTTAAGTGAGAGACGTTTGCCGCTCGCAAGCCAATTCCATCCAACCTCCTGCAGGGGGCACTCTGGGCTGGTTTTCCACTTGTTCGCCTGCTGCTGAAACAGCAAAGATTCAATTCGAAGCCCTTTGCAGCAGCTCACCAGGATGGCCGAGTGGTTAAGGCGTTGGACTTAAGATCCAATGGACAAGTGTCCGCGTGGGTTCGAGCCCCACTCCTGGTACAGGTTTTTACTCTTCTTACCTAAATGCGGCAGCAGCTTCGCACAAGCCCTTTCCTGCTGTCTGTAGGCAGTGCCCCTACCTCAAAGCCCTGAGGCTTGAGTTCACCTGAAAAGAGCAACAAGGAATCGTTGCCCGTAGACTCTTTTCCTGGAAAACCTTTGCATTTTTGTACCATGTCCCTCGCATCCCAAGCTTAAGCCGCCAAAGTTGGCAGAGCTTGTGCAACCCCGCCAACAGCCCTACCACCCCAAAAGAAAATTGGGCAGGGATTCCCGCCTCCGCTTCCTCACGGCTTCCGAAACGGGCTTCCAAACGGGCGATGCCCTGACGGGTCACCCAGTCACCGTCTAGGCCCGGTACACCCCTGTGAATAATAGAGCGTCCAACCTCAAATCAGGCTACAGGGCCCTTCAGCCCATAGAAGGAGAACCTGTCAACAAACGGGGCGAGGGCAATGCTCGGGCCCCTTGCGAAGCCTTTGCCAAGCTCCAAAGGCTGCACTTTCCCAGCAGACCACAGCTCTGTATGCAAATCAAGCAGCTACGACCCCTCCCTCCCCTGCTTTTCTCCTCCAAACCGGTACGCAACCATTTCTGCAGCCCTCTGCCCCAGGGTCCCGGGCAAGGTCTTGGTCTGATGAGGCTAGGGATGGTGGGCGAGCTCGGCTTTGGCAGGGCGACAGGACTAATATTTTCTCTACAGCTTTGGAAGAAAGAAAGCTTCCTTTTTGGGGCACAGGCCCACTTCTAGCGGCGACAGCTTCCGGTAAGGGACCATGCTGAAAAGATGCTTGGAGTTACCGCCAGGGGAGCCACGCCGCTATTGCCTGTGAGTGAAGCTACATTTGAAAGAAATATTTTTTGAGACGCAGTTGTTTGAATTTCTGTAAAAATGTCATTCAGTAAAAGCCTCTCTTCCCTGACCGGGAATCGAACCCGGGCCGCGGCGGTGAGAGCGCCGAATCCTAACCACTAGACCACCAGGGAGACCGCTGGACAGCTCGGGAAGGCCGGGCAGTGGTGTCCGAGTGCACAATGCCTGCAGGTGCCTCAAAGGCCAGTCCATTGGGGGACTGGGAAGAGAGGGGGAGGGCCGAGCAGATAGGTTCTCTCCAGCGGTGAAAAAGGAAGCTGCCTTTTTTGCGTCAAGGGCAGTCTTTCCGCAGCGACAGGAGAATGAATGGGACTCTGCCATAAACACGTTTTGCGTCGCGCTGAGGGCACTTCCTCCATTTTGTGCACGCAAATCTGCATCTGGGAGCAAGATTTCCGGTCGCCAGTTAACTGCATTGCTGTAAATAAAAATGTCAGTTGTTAAAAGAGCTCCTTCCCTGACCGGGAATCGAACCCGGGCCGCGGCGGTGAGAGCGCCGAATCCTAACCACTAGACCACCAGGGACGGTGGGTGCACCCCGTTGCGTGTCGCTCAGATGGTGGCGTCCGAGTCCAAAGGCTGAGGGCCTCTGCTACAATGGGCACCAGTGCCTGCAGGTCTTCGGGGGCCGTTTCTGCTAATAAATAAATAAATAAAGAAATAAAGAAAGAAAGAAAGAAAGAAAACAAAAACACTTGTGATGGTCTGCGAAAAGGGGAGCTTAGAGATTGAAGACAGCATCACTTTGGGAACGTTTGCGCTTTCACTTCCAAGCGCTGATATTCCTGTCTTGCTCTCCTGAAAGGACAGCCTTCCTCGCTATGAGCTTTTGTGGGTCAGTGCTGAAGCTCCCCCTAGAGGCTGCCGCTGAAGATGCACACTCACAACTAACCCTCCTTAGGAGAACTGCTTCGTGGGAGAGCACGTTTATTAAAAGGCGGCAGGCCATGATTGCCTGCGAGACACAGCAGGGTTACCATGCAGAGTTCAAAGGGGGCTTTGCTTGTACAGCAAGTGCCGGAGGGCAAGAAGGGATGACATAGGAGCTGCCCTTTTTTCGGGCTCGCACACCAAGGCCTGCACCAGCCTTCGAGGCTCAGCCTGCCTCTGGACTGCCCTAGACCACCTTTACTCAAAGCACACACTCTGGTCGGGGACTCGAAGCCAGGCCCGTGGCAGTGAAAGCACCAAATCCTCACCACTAGGCCACCGGGGAAACGACTGCAGCACCCGGGAGGTTTCCGCAACCGTACTTGCAGTCAGCTGGAGGCTATTGTAATGCTGTTAAGTGAGAGACGTTTGCCGCTCGCAAGCCAATTCCATCCAACCTCCTGCAGGGGGCACTCTGGGCTGGTTTTCCACTTGTTCGCCTGCTGCTGAAACAGCAAAGATTCAATTCGAAGCCCTTTGCAGCAGCTCACCAGGATGGCCGAGTGGTTAAGGCGTTGGACTTAAGATCCAATGGACAAGTGTCCGCGTGGGTTCGAGCCCCACTCCTGGTACAGGTTTTTACTCTTCTTACCTAAATGCGGCAGCAGCTTCGCACAAGCCCTTTCCTGCTGTCTGTAGGCAGTGCCCCTACCTCAAAGCCCTGAGGCTTGAGTTCACCTGAAAAGAGCAACAAGGAATCGTTGCCCGTAGACTCTTTTCCTGGAAAACCTTTGCATTTTTGTACCATGTCCCTCGCATCCCAAGCTTAAGCCGCCAAAGTTGGCAGAGCTTGTGCAACCCCGCCAACAGCCCTACCACCCCAAAAGAAAATTGGGCAGGGATTCCCGCCTCCGCTTCCGAAACGGGCTTCCAAACGGGCGATGCCCTGACGGGTCAGCCAGTCACCGTCTAGGCCCGGTACACCCCTGTGAATAATAGAGCGTCCAACCTCAAATCAGGCTACAGGGCCCTTCAGCCCATAGAAGGAGAACCTGTCAACAAACGGGGCGAGGGCAATGCTCGGGCCCCTTGCGAAGCCTTTGCCAAGCTCCAAAGGCTGCACTTTCCCAGCAGACCACAGCTCTGTATGCAAATCAAGCAGCTACGACCCCTCCCTCCCCTGCTTTTCTCCTCCAAACCGGTACGCAACCATTTCTGCAGCCCTCTGCCCCAGGGTCCCGGGCAAGGTCTTGGTCTGATGAGGCTAGGGATGGTGGGCGAGCTCGGCTTTGGCAGGGCGACAGGACTAATATTTTCTCTACAGCTTTGGAAGAAAGAAAGCTTCCTTTTTGGGGCACAGGCCCACTTCTAGCGGCGACAGCTTCCGGTAAGGGACCATGCTGAAAAGATGCTTGGAGTTACCGCCAGGGGAGCCACGCCGCTATTGCCTGTGAGTGAAGCTACATTTGAAAGAAATATTTTTTGAGACGCAGTTGTTTGAATTTCTGTAAAAATGTCATTCAGTAAAAGCCTCTCTTCCCTGACCGGGAATCGAACCCGGGCCGCGGCGGTGAGAGCGCCGAATCCTAACCACTAGACCACCAGGGAGACCGCTGGACAGCTCGGGAAGGCCGGGCAGTGGTGTCCGAGTGCACAATGCCTGCAGGTGCCTCAAAGGCCAGTCCATTGGGGGACTGGGAAGAGAGGGGGAGGGCCGAGCAGATAGGTTCTCTCCAGCGGTGAAAAAGGAAGCTGCCTTTTTTGCGTCAAGGGCAGTCTTTCCGCAGCGACAGGAGAATGAATGGGACTCTGCCATAAACACGTTTTGCGTCGCGCTGAGGGCACTTCCTCCATTTTGTGCACGCAAATCTGCATCTGGGAGCAAGATTTCCGGTCGCCAGTTAACTGCATTGCTGTAAATAAAAATGTCAGTTGTTAAAAGAGCTCCTTCCCTGACCGGGAATCGAACCCGGGCCGCGGTGGTGAGAGCGCCGAATCCTAACCACTAGACCACCAGGGACGGTGGGTGCACCCCGTTGCGTGTCGCTCAGATGGTGGCGTCCGAGTCCAAAGGCTGAGGGCCTCTGCTACAATGGGCACCAGTGCCTGCAGGTCTTCGGGGGCCGTTTCTGCTAATAAATAAAGAAAGAAAGAAAGAAAGAAAGAAAGAAAGAAAACAAAAACACTTGTGATGGTCTGCGAAAAGGGGAGCTTAGAGATTGAAGACAGCATCACTTTGGGAACGTTTGCGCTTTCACTTCCAAGCGCTGATATTCCTGTCTTGCTCTCCTGAAAGGACAGCCTTCCTCGCTATGAGCTTTTGTGGGTCAGTGCTGAAGCTCCCCCTAGAGGCTGCCGCTGAAGATGCACACTCACAACTAACCCTCCTTAGGAGAACTGCTTCGTGGGAGAGCACGTTTATTAAAAGGCGGCAGGCCATGATTGCCTGCGAGACACAGCAGGGTTACCATGCAGAGTTCAAAGGGGGCTTTGCTTGTACAGCAAGTGCCGGAGGGCAAGAAGGGATGACATAGGAGCTGCCCTTTTTTCGGGCTCGCACACCAAGGCCTGCACCAGCCTTCGAGGCTCAGCCTGCCTCTGGACTGCCCTAGACCACCTTTACTCAAAGCACACACTCTGGTCGGGGACTCGAAGCCAGGCCCGTGGCAGTGAAAGCACCAAATCCTCACCACTAGGCCACCGGGGAAACGACTGCAGCACCCGGGAGGTTTCCGCAACCGTACTTGCAGTCAGCTGGAGGCTATTGTAATGCTGTTAAGTGAGAGACGTTTGCCGCTCGCAAGCCAATTCCATCCAACCTCCTGCAGGGGGCACTCTGGGCTGGTTTTCCACTTGTTCGCCTGCTGCTGAAACAGCAAAGATTCAATTCGAAGCCCTTTGCAGCAGCTCACCAGGATGGCCGAGTGGTTAAGGCGTTGGACTTAAGATCCAATGGACAAGTGTCCGCGTGGGTTCGAGCCCCACTCCTGGTACAGGTTTTTACTCTTCTTACCTAAATGCGGCAGCAGCTTCGCACAAGCCCTTTCCTGCTGTCTGTAGGCAGTGCCCCTACCTCAAAGCCCTGAGGCTTGAGTTCACCTGAAAAGAGCAACAAGGAATCGTTGCCCGTAGACTCTTTTCCTGGAAAACCTTTGCATTTTTGTACCATGTCCCTCGCATCCCAAGCTTAAGCCGCCAAAGTTGGCAGAGCTTGTGCAACCCCGCCAACAGCCCTACCACCCCAAAAGAAAATTGGGCAGGGATTCCCGCCTCCGCTTCCTCACGGCTTCCGAAACGGGCTTCCAAACGGGCGATGCCCTGACGGGTCAGCCAGTCACCGTCTAGGCCCGGTACACCCCTGTGAATAATAGAGCGTCCAACCTCAAATCAGGCTACAGGGCCCTTCAGCCCATAGAAGGAGAACCTGTCAACAAACGGGGCGAGGGCAATGCTCGGGCCCCTTGCGAAGCCTTTGCCAAGCTCCAAAGGCTGCACTTTCCCAGCAGACCACAGCTCTGTATGCAAATCAAGCAGCTACGACCCCTCCCTCCCCTGCTTTTCTCCTCCAAACCGGTACGCAACCATTTCTGCAGCCCTCTGCCCCAGGGTCCCGGGCAAGGTCTTGGTCTGATGAGGCTAGGGATGGTGGGCGAGCTCGGCTTTGGCAGGGCGACAGGACTAATATTTTCTCTACAGCTTTGGAAGAAAGAAAGCTTCCTTTTTGGGGCACAGGCCCACTTCTAGCGGCGACAGCTTCCGGTAAGGGACCATGCTGAAAAGATGCTTGGAGTTACCGCCAGGGGAGCCACGCCGCTATTGCCTGTGAGTGAAGCTACATTTGAAAGAAATATTTTTTGAGACGCAGTTGTTTGAATTTGTGTAAAAATGTCATTCAGTAAAAGCCTCTCTTCCCTGACCGGGAATCGAACCCGGGCCGCGGCGGTGAGAGCGCCGAATCCTAACCACTAGACCACCAGGGAGACCGCTGGACAGCTCGGGAAGGCCGGGCAGTGGTGTCCGAGTGCACAATGCCTGCAGGTGCCTCAAAGGCCAGTCCATTGGGGGACTGGGAAGAGAGGGGGAGGGCCGAGCAGATAGGTTCTCTCCAGCGGTGAAAAAGGAAGCTGCCTTTTTTGCGTCAAGGGCAGTCTTTCCGCAGCGACAGGAGAATGAATGGGACTCTGCCATAAACACGTTTTGCGTCGCGCTGAGGGCACTTCCTCCATTTTGTGCACGCAAATCTGCATCTGGGAGCAAGATTTCCGGTCGCCAGTTAACTGCATTGCTGTAAATAAAAATGTCAGTTGTTAAAAGAGCTCCTTCCCTGACCGGGAATCGAACCCGGGCCGCTGCGGTGAGAGCGCCGAATCCTAACCACTAGACCACCAGGGAAGGTGGGTGCACCCCGTTGCGTGTCGCTCAGATGGTGGCGTCCGAGTCCAAAGGCTGAGGGCCTCTGCTACAATGGGCACCAGTGCCTGCAGGTCTTCGGGGGCCGTTTCTGCTAATAAATAAATAAATAAAGAAATAAAGAAAGAAAGAAAGAAAGAAAACAAAAACACTTGTGATGGTCTGCGAAAAGGGGAGCTTAGAGATTGAAGACAGCATCACTTTGGGAACGTTTGCGCTTTCACTTCCAAGCGCTGATATTCCTGTCTTGCTCTCCTGAAAGGACAGCCTTCCTCGCTATGAGCTTTTGTGGGTCAGTGCTGAAGCTCCCCCTAGAGGCTGCCGCTGAAGATGCACACTCACAACTAACCCTCCTTAGGAGAACTGCTTCGTGGGAGAGCACGTTTATTAAAAGGCGGCAGGCCATGATTGCCTGCGAGACACAGCAGGGTTACCATGCAGAGTTCAAAGGGGGCTTTGCTTGTACAGCAAGTGCCGGAGGGCAAGAAGGGATGACATAGGAGCTGCCCTTTTTTCGGGCTCGCACACCAAGGCCTGCACCAGCCTTCGAGGCTCAGCCTGCCTCTGGACTGCCCTAGACCACCTTTACTCAAAGCACACACTCTGGTCGGGGACTCGAAGCCAGGCCCGTGGCAGTGAAAGCACCAAATCCTCACCACTAGGCCACCGGGGAAACGACTGCAGCACCCGGGAGGTTTCCGCAACCGTACTTGCAGTCAGCTGGAGGCTATTGTAATGCTGTTAAGTGAGAGACGTTTGCCGCTCGCAAGCCAATTCCATCCAACCTCCTGCAGGGGGCACTCTGGGCTGGTTTTCCACTTGTTCGCCTGCTGCTGAAACAGCAAAGATTCAATTCGAAGCCCTTTGCAGCAGCTCACCAGGATGGCCGAGTGGTTAAGGCGTTGGACTTAAGATCCAATGGACAAGTGTCCGCGTGGGTTCGAGCCCCACTCCTGGTACAGGTTTTTACTCTTCTTACCTAAATGCGGCAGCAGCTTCGCACAAGCCCTTTCCTGCTGTCTGTAGGCAGTGCCCCTACCTCAAAGCCCTGAGGCTTGAGTTCACCTGAAAAGAGCAACAAGGAATCGTTGCCCGTAGACTCTTTTCCTGGAAAACCTTTGCATTTTTGTACCATGTCCCTCGCATCCCAAGCTTAAGCCGCCAAAGTTGGCAGAGCTTGTGCAACCCCGCCAACAGCCCTACCACCCCAAAAGAAAATTGGGCAGGGATTCCCGCCTCCGCTTCCTCACGGCTTCCGAAACGGGCTTCCAAACGGGCGATGCCCTGACGGGTCACCCAGTCACCGTCTAGGCCCGGTACACCCCTGTGAATAATAGAGCGTCCAACCTCAAATCAGGCTACAGGGCCCTTCAGCCCATAGAAGGAGAACCTGTCAACAAACGGGGCGAGGGCAATGCTCGGGCCCCTTGCGAAGCCTTTGCCAAGCTCCAAAGGCTGCACTTTCCCAGCAGACCACAGCTCTGTATGCAAATCAAGCAGCTACGACCCCTCCCTCCCCTGCTTTTCTCCTCCAAACCGGTACGCAACCATTTCTGCAGCCCTCTGCCCCAGGGTCCCGGGCAAGGTCTTGGTCTGATGAGGCTAGGGATGGTGGGCGAGCTCGGCTTTGGCAGGGCGACAGGACTAATATTTTCTCTACAGCTTTGGAAGAAAGAAAGCTTCCTTTTTGGGGCACAGGCCCACTTCTAGCGGCGACAGCTTCCGGTAAGGGACCATGCTGAAAAGATGCTTGGAGTTACCGCCAGGGGAGCCACGCCGCTATTGCCTGTGAGTGAAGCTACATTTGAAAGAAATATTTTTTGAGACGCAGTTGTTTGAATTTCTGTAAAAATGTCATTCAGTAAAAGCCTCTCTTCCCTGACCGGGAATCGAACCCGGGCCGCGGCGGTGAGAGCGCCGAATCCTAACCACTAGACCACCAGGGAGACCGCTGGACAGCTCGGGAAGGCCGGGCAGTGGTGTCCGAGTGCACAATGCCTGCAGGTGCCTCAAAGGCCAGTCCATTGGGGGACTGGGAAGAGAGGGGGAGGGCCGAGCAGATAGGTTCTCTCCAGCGGTGAAAAAGGAAGCTGCCTTTTTTGCGTCAAGGGCAGTCTTTCCGCAGCGACAGGAGAATGAATGGGACTCTGCCATAAACACGTTTTGCGTCGCGCTGAGGGCACTTCCTCCATTTTGTGCACGCAAATCTGCATCTGGGAGCAAGATTTCCGGTCGCCAGTTAACTGCATTGCTGTAAATAAAAATGTCAGTTGTTAAAAGAGCTCCTTCCCTGACCGGGAATCGAACCCGGGCCGCGAACCCGGGCCGCGGTGGTGAGAGCGCCGAATCCTAACCACTAGACCACCAGGGACGGTGGGTGCACCCCGTTGCGTGTCGCTCAGATGGTGGCGTCCGAGTCCAAAGGCTGAGGGCCTCTGCTACAATGGGCACCAGTGCCTGCAGGTCTTCGGGGGCCGTTTCTGCTAATAAATAAATAAATAAAGAAAGAAAGAAAGAAAGAAAGAAAACAAAAACACTTGTGATGGTCTGCGAAAAGGGGAGCTTAGAGATTGAAGACAGCATCACTTTGGGAATGTTTGCGCTTTCACTTCCAAGCGCTGATATTCCTGTCTTGCTCTCCTGAAAGGACAGCCTTCCTCGCTATGAGCTTTTGTGGGTCAGTGCTGAAGCTCCCCCTAGAGGCTGCCGCTGAAGATGCACACTCACAACTAACCCTCCTTAGGAGAACTGCTTCGTGGGAGAGCACGTTTATTAAAAGGCGGCAGGCCATGATTGCCTGCGAGACACAGCAGGGTTACCATGCAGAGTTCAAAGGGGGCTTTGCTTGTACAGCAAGTGCCGGAGGGCAAGAAGGGATGACATAGGAGCTGCCCTTTTTTCGGGCTCGCACACCAAGGCCTGCACCAGCCTTCGAGGCTCAGCCTGCCTCTGGACTGCCCTAGACCACCTTTACTCAAAGCACACACTCTGGTCGGGGACTCGAAGCCAGGCCCGTGGCAGTGAAAGCACCAAATCCTCACCACTAGGCCACCGGGGAAACGACTGCAGCACCCGGGAGGTTTCCGCAACCGTACTTGCAGTCAGCTGGAGGCTATTGTAATGCTGTTAAGTGAGAGACGTTTGCCGCTCGCAAGCCAATTCCATCCAACCTCCTGCAGGGGGCACTCTGGGCTGGTTTTCCACTTGTTCGCCTGCTGCTGAAACAGCAAAGATTCAATTCGAAGCCCTTTGCAGCAGCTCACCAGGATGGCCGAGTGGTTAAGGCGTTGGATTTAAGATCCAATGGACAAGTGTCCGCGTGGGTTCGAGCCCCACTCCTGGTACAGGTTTTTACTCTTCTTACCTAAATGCGGCAGCAGCTTCGCACAAGCCCTTTCCTGCTGTCTGTAGGCAGTGCCCCTACCTCAAAGCCCTGAGGCTTGAGTTCACCTGAAAAGAGCAACAAGGAATCGTTGCCCGTAGACTCTTTTCCTGGAAAACCTTTGCATTTTTGTACCATGTCCCTCGCATCCCAAGCTTAAGCCGCCAAAGTTGGCAGAGCTTGTGCAACCCCGCCAACAGCCCTACCACCCCAAAAGAAAATTGGGCAGGGATTCCCGCCTCCGCTTCCGAAACGGGCTTCCAAACGGGCGATGCCCTGACGGGTCAGCCAGTCACCGTCTAGGCCCGGTACACCCCTGTGAATAATAGAGCGTCCAACCTCAAATCAGGCTACAGGGCCCTTCAGCCCATAGAAGGAGAACCTGTCAACAAACGGGGCGAGGGCAATGCTCGGGCCCCTTGCGAAGCCTTTGCCAAGCTCCAAAGGCTGCACTTTCCCAGCAGACCACAGCTCTGTATGCAAATCAAGCAGCTACGACCCCTCCCTCCCCTGCTTTTCTCCTCCAAACCGGTACGCAACCATTTCTGCAGCCCTCTGCCCCAGGGTCCCGGGCAAGGTCTTGGTCTGATGAGGCTAGGGATGGTGGGCGAGCTCGGCTTTGGCAGGGCGACAGGACTAATATTTTCTCTACAGCTTTGGAAGAAAGAAAGCTTCCTTTTTGGGGCACAGGCCCACTTCTAGCGGCGACAGCTTCCGGTAAGGGACCATGCTGAAAAGATGCTTGGAGTTACCGCCAGGGGAGCCACGCCGCTATTGCCTGTGAGTGAAGCTACATTTGAAAGAAATATTTTTTGAGACGCAGTTGTTTGAATTTCTGTAAAAATGTCATTCAGTAAAAGCCTCTCTTCCCTGACCGGGAATCGAACCCGGGCCGCGGCGGTGAGAGCGCCGAATCCTAACCACTAGACCACCAGGGAGACCGCTGGACAGCTCGGGAAGGCCGGGCAGTGGTGTCCGAGTGCACAATGCCTGCAGGTGCCTCAAAGGCCAGTCCATTGGGGGACTGGGAAGAGAGGGGGAGGGCCGAGCAGATAGGTTCTCTCCAGCGGTGAAAAAGGAAGCTGCCTTTTTTGCGTCAAGGGCAGTCTTTCCGCAGCGACAGGAGAATGAATGGGACTCTGCCATAAACACGTTTTGCGTCGCGCTGAGGGCACTTCCTCCATTTTGTGCACGCAAATCTGCATCTGGGAGCAAGATTTCCGGTCGCCAGTTAACTGCATTGCTGTAAATAAAAATGTCAGTTGTTAAAAGAGCTCCTTCCCTGACCGGGAATCGAACCCGGGCCGCGGCGGTGAGAGCGCCGAATCCTAACCACTAGACCACCAGGGACGGTGGGTGCACCCCGTTGCGTGTCGCTCAGATGGTGGCGTCCGAGTCCAAAGGCTGAGGGCCTCTGCTACAATGGGCACCAGTGCCTGCAGGTCTTCGGGGGCCGTTTCTGCTAATAAATAAATAAAGAAAGAAAGAAATAAAGAAAGAAAGAAAGAAAGAAAGAAAACAAAAACACTTGTGATGGTCTGCGAAAAGGGGAGCTTAGAGATTGAAGACAGCATCACTTTGGGAACGTTTGCGCTTTCACTTCCAAGCGCTGATATTCCTGTCTTGCTCTCCTGAAAGGACAGCCTTCCTCGCTATGAGCTTTTGTGGGTCAGTGCTGAAGCTCCCCCTAGAGGCTGCCGCTGAAGATGCACACTCACAACTAACCCTCCTTAGGAGAACTGCTTCGTGGGAGAGCACGTTTATTAAAAGGCGGCAGGCCATGATTGCCTGCGAGACACAGCAGGGTTACCATGCAGAGTTCAAAGGGGGCTTTGCTTGTACAGCAAGTGCCGGAGGGCAAGAAGGGATGACATAGGAGCTGCCCTTTTTTCGGGCTCGCACACCAAGGCCTGCACCAGCCTTCGAGGCTCAGCCTGCCTCTGGACTGCCCTAGACCACCTTTACTCAAAGCACACACTCTGGTCGGGGACTCGAAGCCAGGCCCGTGGCAGTGAAAGCACCAAATCCTCACCACTAGGCCACCGGGGAAACGACTGCAGCACCCGGGAGGTTTCCGCAACCGTACTTGCAGTCAGCTGGAGGCTATTGTAATGCTGTTAAGTGAGAGACGTTTGCCGCTCGCAAGCCAATTCCATCCAACCTCCTGCAGGGGGCACTCTGGGCTGGTTTTCCACTTGTTCGCCTGCTGCTGAAACAGCAAAGATTCAATTCGAAGCCCTTTGCAGCAGCTCACCAGGATGGCCGAGTGGTTAAGGCGTTGGACTTAAGATCCAATGGACAAGTGTCCGCGTGGGTTCGAGCCCCACTCCTGGTACAGGTTTTTACTCTTCTTACCTAAATGCGGCAGCAGCTTCGCACAAGCCCTTTCCTGCTGTCTGTAGGCAGTGCCCCTACCTCAAAGAAAGCCCTGAGGCTTGAGTTCACCTGAAAAGAGCAACAAGGAATCGTTGCCCGTAGACTCTTTTCCTGGAAAACCTTTGCATTTTTGTACCATGTCCCTCGCATCCCAAGCTTAAGCCGCCAAAGTTGGCAGAGCTTGTGCAACCCCGCCAACAGCCCTACCACCCCAAAAGAAAATTGGGCAGGGATTCCCGCCTCCGCTTCCGAAACGGGCTTCCAAACGGGCGATGCCCTGACGGGTCAGCCAGTCACCGTCTAGGCCCGGTACACCCCTGTGAATAATAGAGCGTCCAACCTCAAATCAGGCTACAGGGCCCTTCAGCCCATAGAAGGAGAACCTGTCAACAAACGGGGCGAGGGCAATGCTCGGGCCCCTTGCGAAGCCTTTGCCAAGCTCCAAAGGCTGCACTTTCCCAGCAGACCACAGCTCTGTATGCAAATCAAGCAGCTACGACCCCTCCCTCCCCTGCTTTTCTCCTCCAAACCGGTACGCAACCATTTCTGCAGCCCTCTGCCCCAGGGTCCCGGGCAAGGTCTTGGTCTGATGAGGCTAGGGATGGTGGGCGAGCTCGGCTTTGGCAGGGCGACAGGACTAATATTTTCTCTACAGCTTTGGAAGAAAGAAAGCTTCCTTTTTGGGGCACAGGCCCACTTCTAGCGGCGACAGCTTCCGGTAAGGGACCATGCTGAAAAGATGCTTGGAGTTACCGCCAGGGGAGCCACGCCGCTATTGCCTGTGAGTGAAGCTACATTTGAAAGAAATATTTTTTGAGACGCAGTTGTTTGAATTTCTGTAAAAATGTCATTCAGTAAAAGCCTCTCTTCCCTGACCGGGAATCGAACCCGGGCCGCGGCGGTGAGAGCGCCGAATCCTAACCACTAGACCACCAGGGAGACCGCTGGACAACTCGGGAAGGCCGGGCAGTGGTGTCCGAGTGCACAATGCCTGCAGGTGCCTCAAAGGCCAGTCCATTGGGGGACTGGGAAGAGAGGGGGAGGGCCGAGCAGATAGGTTCTCTCCAGCGGTGAAAAAGGAAGCTGCCTTTTTTGCGTCAAGGGCAGTCTTTCCGCAGCGACAGGAGAATGAATGGGACTCTGCCATAAACACGTTTTGCGTCGCGCTGAGGGCACTTCCTCCATTTTGTGCACGCAAATCTGCATCTGGGAGCAAGATTTCCGGTCGCCAGTTAACTGCATTGCTGTAAATAAAAATGTCAGTTGTTAAAAGAGCTCCTTCCCTGACCGGGAATCGAACCCGGGCCGCGGTGGTGAGAGCGCCGAATCCTAACCACTAGACCACCAGGGACGGTGGGTGCACCCCGTTGCGTGTCGCTCAGATGGTGGCGTCCGAGTCCAAAGGCTGAGGGCCTCTGCTACAATGGGCACCAGTGCCTGCAGGTCTTCGGGGGCCGTTTCTGCTAATAAATAAAGAAATAAAGAAAGAAAGAAAGAAAGAAAGAAAACAAAAACACTTGTGATGGTCTGCGAAAAGGGGAGCTTAGAGATTGAAGACAGCATCACTTTGGGAACGTTTGCGCTTTCACTTCCAAGCGCTGATATTCCTGTCTTGCTCTCCTGAAAGGACAGCCTTCCTCGCTATGAGCTTTTGTGGGTCAGTGCTGAAGCTCCCCCTAGAGGCTGCCGCTGAAGATGCACACTCACAACTAACCCTCCTTAGGAGAACTGCTTCGTGGGAGAGCACGTTTATTAAAAGGCGGCAGGCCATGATTGCCTGCGAGACACAGCAGGGTTACCATGCAGAGTTCAAAGGGGGCTTTGCTTGTACAGCAAGTGCCGGAGGGCAAGAAGGGATGACATAGGAGCTGCCCTTTTTTCGGGCTCGCACACCAAGGCCTGCACCAGCCTTCGAGGCTCAGCCTGCCTCTGGACTGCCCTAGACCACCTTTACTCAAAGCACACACTCTGGTCGGGGACTCGAAGCCAGGCCCGTGGCAGTGAAAGCACCAAATCCTCACCACTAGGCCACCGGGGAAACGACTGCAGCACCCGGGAGGTTTCCGCAACCGTACTTGCAGTCAGCTGGAGGCTATTGTAATGCTGTTAAGTGAGAGACGTTTGCCGCTCGCAAGCCAATTCCATCCAACCTCCTGCAGGGGGCACTCTGGGCTGGTTTTCCACTTGTTCGCCTGCTGCTGAAACAGCAAAGATTCAATTCGAAGCCCTTTGCAGCAGCTCACCAGGATGGCCGAGTGGTTAAGGCGTTGGACTTAAGATCCAATGGACAAGTGTCCGCGTGGGTTCGAGCCCCACTCCTGGTACAGGTTTTTACTCTTCTTACCTAAATGCGGCAGCAGCTTCGCACAAGCCCTTTCCTGCTGTCTGTAGGCAGTGCCCCTACCTCAAAGCCCTGAGGCTTGAGTTCACCTGAAAAGAGCAACAAGGAATCGTTGCCCGTAGACTCTTTTCCTGGAAAACCTTTGCATTTTTGTACCATGTCCCTCGCATCCCAAGCTTAAGCCGCCAAAGTTGGCAGAGCTTGTGCAACCCCGCCAACAGCCCTACCACCCCAAAAGAAAATTGGGCAGGGATTCCCGCCTCCGCTTCCTCACGGCTTCCGAAACGGGCTTCCAAACGGGCGATGCCCTGACGGGTCAGCCAGTCACCGTCTAGGCCCGGTACACCCCTGTGAATAATAGAGCGTCCAACCTCAAATCAGGCTACAGGGCCCTTCAGCCCATAGAAGGAGAACCTGTCAACAAACGGGGCGAGGGCAATGCTCGGGCCCCTTGCGAAGCCTTTGCCAAGCTCCAAAGGCTGCACTTTCCCAGCAGACCACAGCTCTGTATGCAAATCAAGCAGCTACGACCCCTCCCTCCCCTGCTTTTCTCCTCCAAACCGGTACGCAACCATTTCTGCAGCCCTCTGCCCCAGGGTCCCGGGCAAGGTCTTGGTCTGATGAGGCTAGGGATGGTGGGCGAGCTCGGCTTTGGCAGGGCGACAGGACTAATATTTTCTCTACAGCTTTGGAAGAAAGAAAGCTTCCTTTTTGGGGCACAGGCCCACTTCTAGCGGCGACAGCTTCCGGTAAGGGACCATGCTGAAAAGATGCTTGGAGTTACCGCCAGGGGAGCCACGCCGCTATTGCCTGTGAGTGAAGCTACATTTGAAAGAAATATTTTTTGAGACGCAGTTGTTTGAATTTCTGTAAAAATGTCATTCAGTAAAAGCCTCTCTTCCCTGACCGGGAATCGAACCCGGGCCGCGGCGGTGAGAGCGCCGAATCCTAACCACTAGACCACCAGGGAGACCGCTGGACAGCTCGGGAAGGCCGGGCAGTGGTGTCCGAGTGCACAATGCCTGCAGGTGCCTCAAAGGCCAGTCCATTGGGGGACTGGGAAGAGAGGGGGAGGGCCGAGCAGATAGGTTCTCTCCAGCGGTGAAAAAGGAAGCTGCCTTTTTTGCGTCAAGGGCAGTCTTTCCGCAGCGACAGGAGAATGAATGGGACTCTGCCATAAACACGTTTTGCGTCGCGCTGAGGGCACTTCCTCCATTTTGTGCACGCAAATCTGCATCTGGGAGCAAGATTTCCGGTCGCCAGTTAACTGCATTGCTGTAAATAAAAATGTCAGTTGTTAAAAGAGCTCCTTCCCTGACCGGGAATCGAACCCGGGCCGCGGCGGTGAGAGCGCCGAATCCTAACCACTAGACCACCAGGGACGGTGGGTGCACCCCGTTGCGTGTCGCTCAGATGGTGGCGTCCGAGTCCAAAGGCTGAGGGCCTCTGCTACAATGGGCACCAGTGCCTGCAGGTCTTCGGGGGCCGTTTCTGCTAATAAATAAATAAATAAAGAAATAAAGAAAGAAAGAAAGAAAGAAAACAAAAACACTTGTGATGGTCTGCGAAAAGGGGAGCTTAGAGATTGAAGACAGCATCACTTTGGGAACGTTTGCGCTTTCACTTCCAAGCGCTGATATTCCTGTCTTGCTCTCCTGAAAGGACAGCCTTCCTCGCTATGAGCTTTTGTGGGTCAGTGCTGAAGCTCCCCCTAGAGGCTGCCGCTGAAGATGCACACTCACAACTAACCCTCCTTAGGAGAACTGCTTCGTGGGAGAGCACGTTTATTAAAAGGCGGCAGGCCATGATTGCCTGCGAGACACAGCAGGGTTACCATGCAGAGTTCAAAGGGGGCTTTGCTTGTACAGCAAGTGCCGGAGGGCAAGAAGGGATGACATAGGAGCTGCCCTTTTTTCGGGCTCGCACACCAAGGCCTGCACCAGCCTTCGAGGCTCAGCCTGCCTCTGGACTGCCCTAGACCACCTTTACTCAAAGCACACACTCTGGTCGGGGACTCGAAGCCAGGCCCGTGGCAGTGAAAGCACCAAATCCTCACCACTAGGCCACCGGGGAAACGACTGCAGCACCCGGGAGGTTTCCGCAACCGTACTTGCAGTCAGCTGGAGGCTATTGTAATGCTGTTAAGTGAGAGACGTTTGCCGCTCGCAAGCCAATTCCATCCAACCTCCTGCAGGGGGCACTCTGGGCTGGTTTTCCACTTGTTCGCCTGCTGCTGAAACAGCAAAGATTCAATTCGAAGCCCTTTGCAGCAGCTCACCAGGATGGCCGAGTGGTTAAGGCGTTGGACTTAAGATCCAATGGACAAGTGTCCGCGTGGGTTCGAGCCCCACTCCTGGTACAGGTTTTTACTCTTCTTACCTAAATGCGGCAGCAGCTTCGCACAAGCCCTTTCCTGCTGTCTGTAGGCAGTGCCCCTACCTCAAAGCCCTGAGGCTTGAGTTCACCTGAAAAGAGCAACAAGGAATCGTTGCCCGTAGACTCTTTTCCTGGAAAACCTTTGCATTTTTGTACCATGTCCCTCGCATCCCAAGCTTAAGCCGCCAAAGTTGGCAGAGCTTGTGCAACCCCGCCAACAGCCCTACCACCCCAAAAGAAAATTGGGCAGGGATTCCCGCCTCCGCTTCCGAAACGGGCTTCCAAACGGGCGATGCCCTGACGGGTCAGCCAGTCACCGTCTAGGCCCGGTACACCCCTGTGAATAATAGAGCGTCCAACCTCAAATCAGGCTACAGGGCCCTTCAGCCCATAGAAGGAGAACCTGTCAACAAACGGGGCGAGGGCAATGCTCGGGCCCCTTGCGAAGCCTTTGCCAAGCTCCAAAGGCTGCACTTTCCCAGCAGACCACAGCTCTGTATGCAAATCAAGCAGCTACGACCCCTCCCTCCCCTGCTTTTCTCCTCCAAACCGGTACGCAACCATTTCTGCAGCCCTCTGCCCCAGGGTCCCGGGCAAGGTCTTGGTCTGATGAGGCTAGGGATGGTGGGCGAGCTCGGCTTTGGCAGGGCGACAGGACTAATATTTTCTCTACAGCTTTGGAAGAAAGAAAGCTTCCTTTTTGGGGCACAGGCCCACTTCTAGCGGCGACAGCTTCCGGTAAGGGACCATGCTGAAAAGATGCTTGGAGTTACCGCCAGGGGAGCCACGCCGCTATTGCCTGTGAGTGAAGCTACATTTGAAAGAAATATTTTTTGAGACGCAGTTGTTTGAATTTCTGTAAAAATGTCATTCAGTAAAAGCCTCTCTTCCCTGACCGGGAATCGAACCCTAGACCACCAGGGAGACCGCTGGACAGCTCGGGAAGGCCGGGCAGTGGTGTCCGAGTGCACAATGCCTGCAGGTGCCTCAAAGGCCAGTCCATTGGGGGACTGGGAAGAGAGGGGGAGGGCCGAGCAGATAGGTTCTCTCCAGCAGTGAAAAAGGAAGCTGCCTTTTTTGCGTCAAGGGCAGTCTTTCCGCAGCGACAGGAGAATGAATGGGACTCTGCCATAAACACGTTTTGCGTCGCGCTGAGGGCACTTCCTCCATTTTGTGCACGCAAATCTGCATCTGGGAGCAAGATTTCCGGTCGCCAGTTAACTGCATTGCTGTAAATAAAAATGTCAGTTGTTAAAAGAGCTCCTTCCCTGACCGGGAATCGAACCCGGGCTGCGGCGGTGAGAGCGCCGAATCCTAACCACTAGACCACCAGGGACGGTGGGTGCACCCCGTTGCGTGTCGCTCAGATGGTGGCGTCCGAGTCCAAAGGCTGAGGGCCTCTGCTACAATGGGCACCAGTGCCTGCAGGTCTTCGGGGGCCGTTTCTGCTAATAAATAAATAAATAAAGAAATAAAGAAAGAAAGAAAGAAAGAAAACAAAAACACTTGTGATGGTCTGCGAAAAGGGGAGCTTAGAGATTGAAGACAGCATCACTTTGGGAACGTTTGCGCTTTCACTTCCAAGCGCTGATATTCCTGTCTTGCTCTCCTGAAAGGACAGCCTTCCTCGCTATGAGCTTTTGTGGGTCAGTGCTGAAGCTCCCCCTAGAGGCTGCCGCTGAAGATGCACACTCACAACTAACCCTCCTTAGGAGAACTGCTTCGTGGGAGAGCACGTTTATTAAAAGGCGGCAGGCCATGATTGCCTGCGAGACACAGCAGGGTTACCATGCAGAGTTCAAAGGGGGCTTTGCTTGTACAGCAAGTGCCGGAGGGCAAGAAGGGATGACATAGGAGCTGCCCTTTTTTCGGGCTCGCACACCAAGGCCTGCACCAGCCTTCGAGGCTCAGCCTGCCTCTGGACTGCCCTAGACCACCTTTACTCAAAGCACACACCCTGGTCGGGGACTCGAAGCCAGGCCCGTGGCAGTGAAAGCACCAAATCCTCACCACTAGGCCACCGGGGAAACGACTGCAGCACCCGGGAGGTTTCCGCAACCGTACTTGCAGTCAGCTGGAGGCTATTGTAATGCTGTTAAGTGAGAGACGTTTGCCGCTCGCAAGCCAATTCCATCCAACCTCCTGCAGGGGGCACTCTGGGCTGGTTTTCCACTTGTTCGCCTGCTGCTGAAACAGCAAAGATTCAATTCGAAGCCCTTTGCAGCAGCTCACCAGGATGGCCGAGTGGTTAAGGCGTTGGACTTAAGATCCAATGGACAAGTGTCCGCGTGGGTTCGAGCCCCACTCCTGGTACAGGTTTTTACTCTTCTTATCTAAATGCGGCAGCAGCTTCGCACAAGCCCTTTCCTGCTGTCTGTAGGCAGTGCCCCTACCTCAAAGCCCTGAGGCTTGAGTTCACCTGAAAAGAGCAACAAGGAATCGTTGCCCGTAGACTCTTTTCCTGGAAAACCTTTGCATTTTTGTACCATGTCCCTCGCATCCCAAGCTTAAGCCGCCAAAGTTGGCAGAGCTTGTGCAACCCCGCCAACAGCCCTACCACCCCAAAAGAAAATTGGGCAGGGATTCCCGCCTCCGCTTCCTCACGGCTTCCAAACGGGCGATGCCCTGACGGGTCAGCCAGTCACCGTCTAGGCCCGGTACACCCCTGTGAATAATAGAGCGTCCAACCTCAAATCAGGCTACAGGGCCCTTCAGCCCATAGAAGGAGAACCTGTCAACAAACGGGGCGAGGGCAATGCTCGGGCCCCTTGCGAAGCCTTTGCCAAGCTCCAAAGGCTGCACTTTCCCAGCAGACCACAGCTCTGTATGCAAATCAAGCAGCTACGACCCCTCCCTCCCCTGCTTTTCTCCTCCAAACCGGTACGCAACCATTTCTGCAGCCCTCTGCCCCAGGGTCCCGGGCAAGGTCTTGGTCTGATGAGGCTAGGGATGGTGGGCGAGCTCGGCTTTGGCAGGGCGACAGGACTAATATTTTCTCTACAGCTTTGGAAGAAAGAAAGCTTCCTTTTTGGGGCACAGGCCCACTTCTAGCGGCGACAGCTTCCGGTAAGGGACCATGCTGAAAAGATGCTTGGAGTTACCGCCAGGGGAGCCACGCCGCTATTGCCTGTGAGTGAAGCTACATTTGAAAGAAATATTTTTTGAGACGCAGTTGTTTGAATTTCTGTAAAAATGTCATTCAGTAAAAGCCTCTCTTCCCTGACCGGGAATCGAACCCGGGCCGCGGCGGTGAGAGCGCCGAATCCTAACCACTAGACCACCAGGGAGACCGCTGGACAGCTCGGGAAGGCCGGGCAGTGGTGTCCGAGTGCACAATGCCTGCAGGTGCCTCAAAGGCCAGTCCATTGGGGGACTGGGAAGAGAGGGGGAGGGCCGAGCAGATAGGTTCTCTCCAGCGGTGAAAAAGGAAGCTGCCTTTTTTGCGTCAAGGGCAGTCTTTCCGCAGCGACAGGAGAATGAATGGGACTCTGCCATAAACACGTTTTGCGTCGCGCTGAGGGCACTTCCTCCATTTTGTGCACGCAAATCTGCATCTGGGAGCAAGATTTCCGGTCGCCAGTTAACTGCATTGCTGTAAATAAAAATGTCAGTTGTTAAAAGAGCTCCTTCCCTGACCGGGAATCGAACCCGGGCCGCGGCGGTGAGAGCGCCGAATCCTAACCACTAGACCACCAGGGACGGTGGGTGCACCCCGTTGCGTGTCGCTCAGATGGTGGCGTCCGAGTCCAAAGGCTGAGGGCCTCTGCTACAATGGGCACCAGTGCCTGCAGGTCTTCGGGGGCCGTTTCTGCTAATAAATAAATAAATAAAGAAATAAAGAAAGAAAGAAAGAAAGAAAACAAAAACACTTGTGATGGTCTGCGAAAAGGGGAGCTTAGAGATTGAAGACAGCATCACTTTGGGAACGTTTGCGCTTTCACTTCCAAGCGCTGATATTCCTGTCTTGCTCTCCTGAAAGGACAGCCTTCCTCGCTATGAGCTTTTGTGGGTCAGTGCTGAAGCTCCCCCTAGAGGCTGCCGCTGAAGATGCACACTCACAACTAACCCTCCTTAGGAGAACTGCTTCGTGGGAGAGCACGTTTATTAAAAGGCGGCAGGCCATGATTGCCTGCGAGACACAGCAGGGTTACCATGCAGAGTTCAAAGGGGGCTTTGCTTGTACAGCAAGTGCCGGAGGGCAAGAAGGGATGACATAGGAGCTGCCCTTTTTTCGGGCTCGCACACCAAGGCCTGCACCAGCCTTCGAGGCTCAGCCTGCCTCTGGACTGCCCTAGACCACCTTTACTCAAAGCACACACTCTGGTCGGGGACTCGAAGCCAGGCCCGTGGCAGTGAAAGCACCAAATCCTCACCACTAGGCCACCGGGGAAACGACTGCAGCACCCGGGAGGTTTCCGCAACCGTACTTGCAGTCAGCTGGAGGCTATTGTAATGCTGTTAAGTGAGAGACGTTTGCCGCTCGCAAGCCAATTCCATCCAACCTCCTGCAGGGGGCACTCTGGGCTGGTTTTCCACTTGTTCGCCTGCTGCTGAAACAGCAAAGATTCAATTCGAAGCCCTTTGCAGCAGCTCACCAGGATGGCCGAGTGGTTAAGGCGTTGGACTTAAGATCCAATGGACAAGTGTCCGCGTGGGTTCGAGCCCCACTCCTGGTACAGGTTTTTACTCTTCTTACCTAAATGCGGCAGCAGCTTCGCACAAGCCCTTTCCTGCTGTCTGTAGGCAGTGCCCCTACCTCAAAGCCCTGAGGCTTGAGTTCACCTGAAAAGAGCAACAAGGAATCGTTGCCCGTAGACTCTTTTCCTGGAAAACCTTTGCATTTTTGTACCATGTCCCTCGCATCCCAAGCTTAAGCCGCCAAAGTTGGCAGAGCTTGTGCAACCCCGCCAACAGCCCTACCACCCCAAAAGAAAATTGGGCAGGGATTCCCGCCTCCGCTTCCGAAACGGGCTTCCAAACGGGCGATGCCCTGACGGGTCAGCCAGTCACCGTCTAGGCCCGGTACACCCCTGTGAATAATAGAGCGTCCAACCTCAAATCAGGCTACAGGGCCCTTCAGCCCATAGAAGGAGAACCTGTCAACAAACGGGGCGAGGGCAATGCTCGGGCCCCTTGCGAAGCCTTTGCCAAGCTCCAAAGGCTGCACTTTCCCAGCAGACCACAGCTCTGTATGCAAATCAAGCAGCTACGACCCCTCCCTCCCCTGCTTTTCTCCTCCAAACCGGTACGCAACCATTTCTGCAGCCCTCTGCCCCAGGGTCCCGGGCAAGGTCTTGGTCTGATGAGGCTAGGGATGGTGGGCGAGCTCGGCTTTGGCAGGGCGACAGGACTAATATTTTCTCTACAGCTTTGGAAGAAAGAAAGCTTCCTTTTTGGGGCACAGGCCCACTTCTAGCGGCGACAGCTTCCGGTAAGGGACCATGCTGAAAAGATGCTTGGAGTTACCGCCAGGGGAGCCACGCCGCTATTGCCTGTGAGTGAAGCTACATTTGAAAGAAATATTTTTTGAGACGCAGTTGTTTGAATTTCTGTAAAAATGTCATTCAGTAAAAGCCTCTCTTCCCTGACCGGGAATCGAACCCTAGACCACCAGGGAGACCGCTGGACAGCTCGGGAAGGCCGGGCAGTGGTGTCCGAGTGCACAATGCCTGCAGGTGCCTCAAAGGCCAGTCCATTGGGGGACTGGGAAGAGAGGGGGAGGGCCGAGCAGATAGGTTCTCTCCAGCGGTGAAAAAGGAAGCTGCCTTTTTTGCGTCAAGGGCAGTCTTTCCGCAGCGACAGGAGAATGAATGGGACTCTGCCATAAACACGTTTTGCGTCGCGCTGAGGGCACTTCCTCCATTTTGTGCACGCAAATCTGCATCTGGGAGCAAGATTTCCGGTCGCCAGTTAACTGCATTGCTGTAAATAAAAATGTCAGTTGTTAAAAGAGCTCCTTCCCTGACCGGGAATCGAACCCGGGCCGCGGCGGTGAGAGCGCCGAATCCTAACCACTAGACCACCAGGGACGGTGGGTGCACCCCCGTTGCGTGTCGCTCAGATGGTGGCGTCCGAGTCCAAAGGCTGAGGGCCTCTGCTACAATGGGCACCAGTGCCTGCAGGTCTTCGGGGGCCGTTTCTGCTAATAAATAAATAAATAAAGAAATAAAGAAAGAAAGAAAGAAAGAAAACAAAAACACTTGTGATGGTCTGCGAAAAGGGGAGCTTAGAGATTGAAGACAGCATCACTTTGGGAACGTTTGCGCTTTCACTTCCAAGCGCTGATATTCCTGTCTTGCTCTCCTGAAAGGACAGCCTTCCTCGCTATGAGCTTTTGTGGGTCAGTGCTGAAGCTCCCCCTAGAGGCTGCCGCTGAAGATGCACACTCACAACTAACCCTCCTTAGGAGAACTGCTTCGTGGGAGAGCACGTTTATTAAAAGGCGGCAGGCCATGATTGCCTGCGAGACACAGCAGGGTTACCATGCAGAGTTCAAAGGGGGCTTTGCTTGTACAGCAAGTGCCGGAGGGCAAGAAGGGATGACATAGGAGCTGCCCTTTTTTCGGGCTCGCACACCAAGGCCTGCACCAGCCTTCGAGGCTCAGCCTGCCTCTGGACTGCCCTAGACCACCTTTACTCAAAGCACACACCCTGGTCGGGGACTCGAAGCCAGGCCCGTGGCAGTGAAAGCACCAAATCCTCACCACTAGGCCACCGGGGAAACGACTGCAGCACCCGGGAGGTTTCCGCAACCGTACTTGCAGTCAGCTGGAGGCTATTGTAATGCTGTTAAGTGAGAGACGTTTGCCGCTCGCAAGCCAATTCCATCCAACCTCCTGCAGGGGGCACTCTGGGCTGGTTTTCCACTTGTTCGCCTGCTGCTGAAACAGCAAAGATTCAATTCGAAGCCCTTTGCAGCAGCTCACCAGGATGGCCGAGTGGTTAAGGCGTTGGACTTAAGATCCAATGGACAAGTGTCCGCGTGGGTTCGAGCCCCACTCCTGGTACAGGTTTTTACTCTTCTTATCTAAATGCGGCAGCAGCTTCGCACAAGCCCTTTCCTGCTGTCTGTAGGCAGTGCCCCTACCTCAAAGCCCTGAGGCTTGAGTTCACCTGAAAAGAGCAACAAGGAATCGTTGCCCGTAGACTCTTTTCCTGGAAAACCTTTGCATTTTTGTACCATGTCCCTCGCATCCCAAGCTTAAGCCGCCAAAGTTGGCAGAGCTTGTGCAACCCCGCCAACAGCCCTACCACCCCAAAAGAAAATTGGGCAGGGATTCCCGCCTCCGCTTCCGAAACGGGCTTCCAAACGGGCGATGCCCTGACGGGTCAGCCAGTCACCGTCTAGGCCCGGTACACCCCTGTGAATAATAGAGCGTCCAACCTCAAATCAGGCTACAGGGCCCTTCAGCCCATAGAAGGAGAACCTGTCAACAAACGGGGCAAGGGCAATGCTCGGGCCCCTTGCGAAGCCTTTGCCAAGCTCCAAAGGCTGCACTTTCCCAGCAGACCACAGCTCTGTATGCAAATCAAGCAGCTACGACCCCTCCCTCCCCTGCTTTTCTCCTCCAAACCGGTACGCAACCATTTCTGCAGCCCTCTGCCCCAGGGTCCCGGGCAAGGTCTTGGTCTGATGAGGCTAGGGATGGTGGGCGAGCTCGGCTTTGGCAGGGCGACAGGACTAATATTTTCTCTACAGCTTTGGAAGAAAGAAAGCTTCCTTTTTGGGGCACAGGCCCACTTCTAGCGGCGACAGCTTCCGGTAAGGGACCATGCTGAAAAGATGCTTGGAGTTACCGCCAGGGGAGCCACGCCGCTATTGCCTGTGAGTGAAGCTACATTTGAAAGAAATATTTTTTGAGACGCAGTTGTTTGAATTTCTGTAAAAATGTCATTCAGTAAAAGCCTCTCTTCCCTGACCGGGAATCAGAGCGCCGAATCCTAACCACTAGACCACCAGGGAGACCGCTGGACAACTCGGGAAGGCCGGGCAGTGGTGTCCGAGTGCACAATGCCTGCAGGTGCCTCAAAGGCCAGTCCATTGGGGGACTGGGAAGAGAGGGGGAGGGCCGAGCAGATAGGTTCTCTCCAGCGGTGAAAAAGGAAGCTGCCTTTTTTGCGTCAAGGGCAGTCTTTCCGCAGCGACAGGAGAATGAATGGGACTCTGCCATAAACACGTTTTGCGTCGCGCTGAGGGCACTTCCTCCATTTTGTGCACGCAAATCTGCATCTGGGAGCAAGATTTCCGGTCGCCAGTTAACTGCATTGCTGTAAATAAAAATGTCAGTTGTTAAAAGAGCTCCTTCCCTGACCGGGAATCGAACCCGGGCCGCGGCGGTGAGAGCGCCGAATCCTAACCACTAGACCACCAGGGACGGTGGGTGCACCCCGTTGCGTGTCGCTCAGATGGTGGCGTCCGAGTCCAAAGGCTGAGGGCCTCTGCTACAATGGGCACCAGTGCCTGCAGGTCTTCGGGGGCCGTTTCTGCTAATAAATAAAGAAATAAAGAAAGAAAGAAAGAAAGAAAGAAAACAAAAACACTTGTGATGGTCTGCGAAAAGGGGAGCTTAGAGATTGAAGACAGCATCACTTTGGGAACGTTTGCGCTTTCACTTCCAAGCGCTGATATTCCTGTCTTGCTCTCCTGAAAGGACAGCCTTCCTCGCTATGAGCTTTTGTGGGTCAGTGCTGAAGCTCCCCCTAGAGGCTGCCGCTGAAGATGCACACTCACAACTAACCCTCCTTAGGAGAACTGCTTCGTGGGAGAGCACGTTTATTAAAAGGCGGCAGGCCATGATTGCCTGCGAGACACAGCAGGGTTACCATGCAGAGTTCAAAGGGGGCTTTGCTTGTACAGCAAGTGCCGGAGGGCAAGAAGGGATGACATAGGAGCTGCCCTTTTTTCGGGCTCGCACACCAAGGCCTGCACCAGCCTTCGAGGCTCAGCCTGCCTCTGGACTGCCCTAGACCACCTTTACTCAAAGCACACACTCTGGTCGGGGACTCGAAGCCAGGCCCGTGGCAGTGAAAGCACCAAATCCTCACCACTAGGCCACCGGGGAAACGACTGCAGCACCCGGGAGGTTTCCGCAACCGTACTTGCAGTCAGCTGGAGGCTATTGTAATGCTGTTAAGTGAGAGACGTTTGCCGCTCGCAAGCCAATTCCATCCAACCTCCTGCAGGGGGCACTCTGGGCTGGTTTTCCACTTGTTCGCCTGCTGCTGAAACAGCAAAGATTCAATTCGAAGCCCTTTGCAGCAGCTCACCAGGATGGCCGAGTGGTTAAGGCGTTGGACTTAAGATCCAATGGACAAGTGTCCCCGTGGGTTCGAGCCCCACTCCTGGTACAGGTTTTTACTCTTCTTACCTAAATGCGGCAGCAGCTTCGCACAAGCCCTTTCCTGCTGTCTGTAGGCAGTGCCCCTACCTCAAAGCCCTGAGGCTTGAGTTCACCTGAAAAGAGCAACAAGGAATCGTTGCCCGTAGACTCTTTTCCTGGAAAACCTTTGCATTTTTGTACCATGTCCCTCGCATCCCAAGCTTAAGCCGCCAAAGTTGGCAGAGCTTGTGCAACCCCGCCAACAGCCCTACCACCCCAAAAGAAAATTGGGCAGGGATTCCCGCCTCCGCTTCCTCACGGCTTCCGAAACGGGCTTCCAAACGGGCTTCCAAACGGGCGATGCCCTGACGGGTCAGCCAGTCACCGTCTAGGCCCGGTACACCCCTGTGAATAATAGAGCGTCCAACCTCAAATCAGGCTACAGGGCCCTTCAGCCCATAGAAGGAGAACCTGTCAACAAACGGGGCGAGGGCAATGCTCGGGCCCCTTGCGAAGCCTTTGCCAAGCTCCAAAGGCTGCACTTTCCCAGCAGACCACAGCTCTGTATGCAAATCAAGCAGCTACGACCCCTCCCTCCCCTGCTTTTCTCCTCCAAACCGGTACGCAACCATTTCTGCAGCCCTCTGCCCCAGGGTCCCGGGCAAGGTCTTGGTCTGATGAGGCTAGGGATGGTGGGCGAGCTCGGCTTTGGCAGGGCGACAGGACTAATATTTTCTCTACAGCTTTGGAAGAAAGAAAGCTTCCTTTTTGGGGCACAGGCCCACTTCTAGCGGCGACAGCTTCCGGTAAGGGACCATGCTGAAAAGATGCTTGGAGTTACCGCCAGGGGAGCCACGCCGCTATTGCCTGTGAGTGAAGCTACATTTGAAAGAAATATTTTTTGAGACGCAGTTGTTTGAATTTCTGTAAAAATGTCATTCAGTAAAAGCCTCTCTTCCCTGACCGGGAATCGAACCCGGGCCGCGGCGGTGAGAGGGCCGAATCCTAACCACTAGACCACCAGGGAGACCGCTGGACAGCTTGGGAAGGCCGGGCAGTGGTGTCCGAGTGCACAATGCCTGCAGGTGCCTCAAAGGCCAGTCCATTGGGGGACTGGGAAGAGAGGGGGAGGGCCGAGCAGATAGGTTCTCTCCAGCGGTGAAAAAGGAAGCTGCCTTTTTTGCGTCAAGGGCAGTCTTTCCGCAGCGACAGGAGAATGAATGGGACTCTGCCATAAACACGTTTTGCGTCGCGCTGAGGGCACTTCCTCCATTTTGTGCACGCAAATCTGCATCTGGGAGCAAGATTTCCGGTCGCCAGTTAACTGCATTGCCGTAAATAAAAATGTCAGTTGTTAAAAGAGCTCCTTCCCTGACCGGGAATCGAACCCGGGCCGCGGCGCCGAATCCTAACCACTAGACCACCAGGGACGGTGGGTGCACCCCGTTGCGTGTCGCTCAGATGGTGGCGTCCGAGTCCAAAGGCTGAGGGCCTCTGCTACAATGGGCACCAGTGCCTGCAGGTCTTCGGGGGCCGTTTCTGCTAATAAATAAATAAATAAAGAAATAAAGAAAGAAAGAAAGAAAGAAAACAAAAACACTTGTGATGGTCTGCGAAAAGGGGAGCTTAGAGATTGAAGACAGCATCACTTTGGGAATGTTTGCGCTTTCACTTCCAAGCGCTGATATTCCTGTCTTGCTCTCCTGAAAGGACAGCCTTCCTCGCTATGAGCTTTTGTGGGTCAGTGCTGAAGCTCCCCCTAGAGGCTGCCGCTGAAGATGCACACTCACAACTAACCCTCCTTAGGAGAACTGCTTCGTGGGAGAGCACGTTTATTAAAAGGCGGCAGGCCATGATTGCCTGCGAGACACAGCAGGGTTACCATGCAGAGTTCAAAGGGGGCTTTGCTTGTACAGCAAGTGCCGGAGGGCAAGAAGGGATGACATAGGAGCTGCCCTTTTTTCGGGCTCGCACACCAAGGCCTGCACCAGCCTTCGAGGCTCAGCCTGCCTCTGGACTGCCCTAGACCACCTTTACTCAAAGCACACACTCTGGTCGGGGACTCGAAGCCAGGCCCGTGGCAGTGAAAGCACCAAATCCTCACCACTAGGCCACCGGGGAAACGACTGCAGCACCCGGGAGGTTTCCGCAACCGTACTTGCAGTCAGCTGGAGGCTATTGTAATGCTGTTAAGTGAGAGACGTTTGCCGCTCGCAAGCCAATTCCATCCAACCTCCTGCAGGGGGCACTCTGGGCTGGTTTTCCACTTGTTCGCCTGCTGCTGAAACAGCAAAGATTCAATTCGAAGCCCTTTGCAGCAGCTCACCAGGATGGCCGAGTGGTTAAGGCGTTGGACTTAAGATCCAATGGACAAGTGTCCGCGTGGGTTCGAGCCCCACTCCTGGTACAGGTTTTTACTCTTCTTACCTAAATGCGGCAGCAGCTTCGCACAAGCCCTTTCCTGCTGTCTGTAGGCAGTGCCCCTACCTCAAAGCCCTGAGGCTTGAGTTCACCTGAAAAGAGCAACAAGGAATCGTTGCCCGTAGACTCTTTTCCTGGAAAACCTTTGCATTTTTGTACCATGTCCCTCGCATCCCAAGCTTAAGCCGCCAAAGTTGGCAGAGCTTGTGCAACCCCGCCAACAGCCCTACCACCCCAAAAGAAAATTGGGCAGGGATTCCCGCCTCCGCTTCCGAAACGGGCTTCCAAACGGGCGATGCCCTGACGGGTCAGCCAGTCACCGTCTAGGCCCGGTACACCCCTGTGAATAATAGAGCGTCCAACCTCAAATCAGGCTACAGGGCCCTTCAGCCCATAGAAGGAGAACCTGTCAACAAACGGGGCGAGGGCAATGCTCGGGCCCCTTGCGAAGCCTTTGCCAAGCTCCAAAGGCTGCACTTTCCCAGCAGACCACAGCTCTGTATGCAAATCAAGCAGCTACGACCCCTCCCTCCCCTGCTTTTCTCCTCCAAACCGGTACGCAACCATTTCTGCAGCCCTCTGCCCCAGGGTCCCGGGCAAGGTCTTGGTCTGATGAGGCTAGGGATGGTGGGCGAGCTCGGCTTTGGCAGGGCGACAGGACTAATATTTTCTCTACAGCTTTGGAAGAAAGAAAGCTTCCTTTTTGGGGCACAGGCCCACTTCTAGCGGCGACAGCTTCCGGTAAGGGACCATGCTGAAAAGATGCTTGGAGTTACCGCCAGGGGAGCCACGCCGCTATTGCCTGTGAGTGAAGCTACATTTGAAAGAAATATTTTTTGAGACGCAGTTGTTTGAATTTCTGTAAAAATGTCATTCAGTAAAAGCCTCTCTTCCCTGACCGGGAATCGAACCCGGGCCGCGGCGGTGAGAGCGCAATCCTAACCACTAGACCACCAGGGAGACCGCTGGACAGCTCGGGAAGGCCGGGCAGTGGTGTCCGAGTGCACAATGCCTGCAGGTGCCTCAAAGGCCAGTCCATTGGGGGACTGGGAAGAGAGGGGGAGGGCCGAGCAGATAGGTTCTCTCCAGCGGTGAAAAAGGAAGCTGCCTTTTTTGCGTCAAGGGCAGTCTTTCCGCAGCGACAGGAGAATGAATGGGACTCTGCCATAAACACGTTTTGCGTCGCGCTGAGGGCACTTCCTCCATTTTGTGCACGCAAATCTGCATCTGGGAGCAAGATTTCCGGTCGCCAGTTAACTGCATTGCTGTAAATAAAAATGTCAGTTGTTAAAAGAGCTCCTTCCCTGACCGGGAATCGAACCCGGGCCGCGGCGGTGAGAGCGCCGAATCCTAACCACTAGACCACCAGGGACGGTGGGTGCACCCCGTTGCGTGTCGCTCAGATGGTGGCGTCCGAGTCCAAAGGCTGAGGGCCTCTGCTACAATGGGCACCAGTGCCTGCAGGTCTTCGGGGGCCGTTTCTGCTAATAAATAAATAAATAAAGAAATAAAGAAAGAAAGAAAGAAAGAAAGAAAACAAAAACACTTGTGATGGTCTGCGAAAAGGGGAGCTTAGAGATTGAAGACAGCATCACTTTGGGAACGTTTGCGCTTTCACTTCCAAGCGCTGATATTCCTGTCTTGCTCTCCTGAAAGGACAGCCTTCCTCGCTATGAGCTTTTGTGGGTCAGTGCTGAAGCTCCCCCTAGAGGCTGCCGCTGAAGATGCACACTCACAACTAACCCTCCTTAGGAGAACTGCTTCGTGGGAGAGCACGTTTATTAAAAGGCGGCAGGCCATGATTGCCTGCGAGACACAGCAGGGTTACCATGCAGAGTTCAAAGGGGGCTTTGCTTGTACAGCAAGTGCCGGAGGGCAAGAAGGGATGACATAGGAGCTGCCCTTTTTTCGGGCTCGCAAACCAAGGCCTGCACCAGCCTTCGAGGCTCAGCCTGCCTCTGGACTGCCCTAGACCACCTTTACTCAAAGCACACACTCTGGTCGGGGACTCGAAGCCAGGCCCGTGGCAGTGAAAGCACCAAATCCTCACCACTAGGCCACCGGGGAAACGACTGCAGCACCCGGGAGGTTTCCGCAACCGTACTTGCAGTCAGCTGGAGGCTATTGTAATGCTGTTAAGTGAGAGACGTTTGCCGCTCGCAAGCCAATTCCATCCAACCTCCTGCAGGGGGCACTCTGGGCTGGTTTTCCACTTGTTCGCCTGCTGCTGAAACAGCAAAGATTCAATTCGAAGCCCTTTGCAGCAGCTCACCAGGATGGCCGAGTGGTTAAGGCGTTGGACTTAAGATCCAATGGACAAGTGTCCGCGTGGGTTCGAGCCCCACTCCTGGTACAGGTTTTTACTCTTCTTACCTAAATGCGGCAGCAGCTTCGCACAAGCCCTTTCCTGCTGTCTGTAGGCAGTGCCCCTACCTCAAAGCCCTGAGGCTTGAGTTCACCTGAAAAGAGCAACAAGGAATCGTTGCCCGTAGACTCTTTTCCTGGAAAACCTTTGCATTTTTGTACCATGTCCCTCGCATCCCAAGCTTAAGCCGCCAAAGTTGGCAGAGCTTGTGCAACCCCGCCAACAGCCCTACCACCCCAAAAGAAAATTGGGCAGGGATTCCCGCCTCCGCTTCCGAAACGGGCTTCCAAACGGGCGATGCCCTGACGGGTCAGCCAGTCACCGTCTAGGCCCGGTACACCCCTGTGAATAATAGAGCGTCCAACCTCAAATCAGGCTACAGGGCCCTTCAGCCCATAGAAGGAGAACCTGTCAACAAACGGGGCGAGGGCAATGCTCGGGCCCCTTGCGAAGCCTTTGCCAAGCTCCAAAGGCTGCACTTTCCCAGCAGACCACAGCTCTGTATGCAAATCAAGCAGCTACGACCCCTCCCTCCCCTGCTTTTCTCCTCCAAACCGGTACGCAACCATTTCTGCAGCCCTCTGCCCCAGGGTCCCGGGCAAGGTCTTGGTCTGATGAGGCTAGGGATGGTGGGCGAGCTCGGCTTTGGCAGGGCGACAGGACTAATATTTTCTCTACACCTTTGGAAGAAAGAAAGCTTCCTTTTTGGGGCACAGGCCCACTTCTAGCGGCGACAGCTTCCGGTAAGGGACCATGCTGAAAAGATGCTTGGAGTTACCGCCAGGGGAGCCACGCCGCTATTGCCTGTGAGTGAAGCTACATTTGAAAGAAATATTTTTTGAGACGCAGTTGTTTGAATTTCTGTAAAAATGTCATTCAGTAAAAGCCTCTCTTCCCTGACCGGGAATCGAACCCGGGCCGCGGCGGTGAGAGCGCCGAATCCTAACCACTAGACCACCAGGGAGACCGCTGGACAACTCGGGAAGGCCGGGCAGTGGTGTCCGAGTGCACAATGCCTGCAGGTGCCTCAAAGGCCAGTCCATTGGGGGACTGGGAAGAGAGGGGGAGGGCCGAGCAGATAGGTTCTCTCCAGCGGTGAAAAAGGAAGCTGCCTTTTTTGCGTCAAGGGCAGTCTTTCCGCAGCGACAGGAGAATGAATGGGACTCTGCCATAAACACGTTTTGCGTCGCGCTGAGGGCACTTCCTCCATTTTGTGCACGCAAATCTGCATCTGGGAGCAAGATTTCCGGTCGCCAGTTAACTGCATTGCCGTAAATAAAAATGTCAGTTGTTAAAAGAGCTCCTTCCCTGACCGGGAATCGAACCCGGGCCGCGGCGGTGAGAGCGCCGAATCCTAACCACTAGACCACCAGGGACGGTGGGTGCACCCCGTTGCGTGTCGCTCAGATGGTGGCGTCCGAGTCCAAAGGCTGAGGGCCTCTGCTACAATGGGCACCAGTGCCTGCAGGTCTTCGGGGGCCGTTTCTGCTAATAAATAAAGAAATAAAGAAAGAAAGAAAGAAAGAAAGAAAACAAAAACACTTGTGATGGTCTGCGAAAAGGGGAGCTTAGAGATTGAAGACAGCATCACTTTGGGAACGTTTGCGCTTTCACTTCCAAGCGCTGATATTCCTGTCTTGCTCTCCTGAAAGGACAGCCTTCCTCGCTATGAGCTTTTGTGGGTCAGTGCTGAAGCTCCCCCTAGAGGCTGCCGCTGAAGATGCACACTCACAACTAACCCTCCTTAGGAGAACTGCTTCGTGGGAGAGCACGTTTATTAAAAGGCGGCAGGCCATGATTGCCTGCGAGACACAGCAGGGTTACCATGCAGAGTTCAAAGGGGGCTTTGCTTGTACAGCAAGTGCCGGAGGGCAAGAAGGGATGACATAGGAGCTGCCCTTTTTTCGGGCTCGCACACCAAGGCCTGCACCAGCCTTCGAGGCTCAGCCTGCCTCTGGACTGCCCTAGACCACCTTTACTCAAAGCACACACTCTGGTCGGGGACTCGAAGCCAGGCCCGTGGCAGTGAAAGCACCAAATCCTCACCACTAGGCCACCGGGGAAACGACTGCAGCACCCGGGAGGTTTCCGCAACCGTACTTGCAGTCAGCTGGAGGCTATTGTAATGCTGTTAAGTGAGAGACGTTTGCCGCTCGCAAGCCAATTCCATCCAACCTCCTGCAGGGGGCACTCTGGGCTGGTTTTCCACTTGTTCGCCTGCTGCTGAAACAGCAAAGATTCAATTCGAAGCCCTTTGCAGCAGCTCACCAGGATGGCCGAGTGGTTAAGGCGTTGGACTTAAGATCCAATGGACAAGTGTCCGCGTGGGTTCGAGCCCCACTCCTGGTACAGGTTTTTACTCTTCTTACCTAAATGCGGCAGCAGCTTCGCACAAGCCCTTTCCTGCTGTCTGTAGGCAGTGCCCCTACCTCAAAGCCCTGAGGCTTGAGTTCACCTGAAAAGAGCAACAAGGAATCGTTGCCCGTAGACTCTTTTCCTGGAAAACCTTTGCATTTTTGTACCATGTCCCTCGCATCCCAAGCTTAAGCCGCCAAAGTTGGCAGAGCTTGTGCAACCCCGCCAACAGCCCTACCACCCCAAAAGAAAATTGGGCAGGGATTCCCGCCTCCGCTTCCGAAACGGGCTTCCGAAACGGGCTTCCAAACGGGCGATGCCCTGACGGGTCAGCCAGTCACCGCCTAGGCCCGGTACACCCCTGTGAATAATAGAGCGTCCAACCTCAAATCAGGCTACAGGGCCCTTCAGCCCATAGAAGGAGAACCTGTCAACAAACGGGGCGAGGGCAATGCTCGGGCCCCTTGCGAAGCCTTTGCCAAGCTCCAAAGGCTGCACTTTCCCAGCAGACCACAGCTCTGTATGCAAATCAAGCAGCTACGACCCCTCCCTCCCCTGCTTTTCTCCTCCAAACCGGTACGCAACCATTTCTGCAGCCCTCTGCCCCAGGGTCCCGGGCAAGGTCTTGGTCTGATGAGGCTAGGGATGGTGGGCGAGCTCGGCTTTGGCAGGGCGACAGGACTAATATTTTCTCTACAGCTTTGGAAGAAAGAAAGCTTCCTTTTTGGGGCACAGGCCCACTTCTAGCGGCGACAGCTTCCGGTAAGGGACCATGCTGAAAAGATGCTTGGAGTTACCGCCAGGGGAGCCACGCCGCTATTGCCTGTGAGTGAAGCTACATTTGAAAGAAATATTTTTTGAGACGCAGTTGTTTGAATTTCTGTAAAAATGTCATTCAGTAAAAGCCTCTCTTCCCTGACCGGGAATCGAACCCTAGACCACCAGGGAGACCGCTGGACAGCTCGGGAAGGCCGGGCAGTGGTGTCCGAGTGCACAATGCCTGCAGGTGCCTCAAAGGCCAGTCCATTGGGGGACTGGGAAGAGAGGGGGAGGGCCGAGCAGATAGGTTCTCTCCAGCGGTGAAAAAGGAAGCTGCCTTTTTTGCGTCAAGGGCAGTCTTTCCGCAGCGACAGGAGAATGAATGGGACTCTGCCATAAACACGTTTTGCGTCGCGCTGAGGGCACTTCCTCCATTTTGTGCACGCAAATCTGCATCTGGGAGCAAGATTTCCGGTCGCCAGTTAACTGCATTGCTGTAAATAAAAATGTCAGTTGTTAAAAGAGCTCCTTCCCTGACCGGGAATCGAACCCGGGCCGCGGCGGTGAGAGCGCCGAATCCTAACCACTAGACCACCAGGGACGGTGGGTGCACCCCGTTGCGTGTCGCTCAGATGGTGGCGTCCGAGTCCAAAGGCTGAGGGCCTCTGCTACAATGGGCACCAGTGCCTGCAGGTCTTCGGGGGCCGTTTCTGCTAATAAATAAATAAATAAAGAAATAAAGAAAGAAAGAAAGAAAGAAAACAAAAACACTTGTGATGGTCTGCGAAAAGGGGAGCTTAGAGATTGAAGACAGCATCACTTTGGGAACGTTTGCGCTTTCACTTCCAAGCGCTGATATTCCTGTCTTGCTCTCCTGAAAGGACAGCCTTCCTCGCTATGAGCTTTTGTGGGTCAGTGCTGAAGCTCCCCCTAGAGGCTGCCGCTGAAGATGCACACTCACAACTAACCCTCCTTAGGAGAACTGCTTCGTGGGAGAGCACGTTTATTAAAAGGCGGCAGGCCATGATTGCCTGCGAGACACAGCAGGGTTACCATGCAGAGTTCAAAGGGGGCTTTGCTTGTACAGCAAGTGCCGGAGGGCAAGAAGGGATGACATAGGAGCTGCCCTTTTTTCGGGCTCGCACACCAAGGCCTGCACCAGCCTTCGAGGCTCAGCCTGCCTCTGGACTGCCCTAGACCACCTTTACTCAAAGCACACACCCTGGTCGGGGACTCGAAGCCAGGCCCGTGGCAGTGAAAGCACCAAATCCTCACCACTAGGCCACCGGGGAAACGACTGCAGCACCCGGGAGGTTTCCGCAACCGTACTTGCAGTCAGCTGGAGGCTATTGTAATGCTGTTAAGTGAGAGACGTTTGCCGCTCGCAAGCCAATTCCATCCAACCTCCTGCAGGGGGCACTCTGGGCTGGTTTTCCACTTGTTCGCCTGCTGCTGAAACAGCAAAGATTCAATTCGAAGCCCTTTGCAGCAGCTCACCAGGATGGCCGAGTGGTTAAGGCGTTGGACTTAAGATCCAATGGACAAGTGTCCGCGTGGGTTCGAGCCCCACTCCTGGTACAGGTTTTTACTCTTCTTATCTAAATGCGGCAGCAGCTTCGCACAAGCCCTTTCCTGCTGTCTGTAGGCAGTGCCCCTACCTCAAAGCCCTGAGGCTTGAGTTCACCTGAAAAGAGCAACAAGGAATCGTTGCCCGTAGACTCTTTTCCTGGAAAACCTTTGCATTTTTGTACCATGTCCCTCGCATCCCAAGCTTAAGCCGCCAAAGTTGGCAGAGCTTGTGCAACCCCGCCAACAGCCCTACCACCCCAAAAGAAAATTGGGCAGGGATTCCCGCCTCCGCTTCCGAAACGGGCTTCCAAACGGGCGATGCCCTGACGGGTCAGCCAGTCACCGTCTAGGCCCGGTACACCCCTGTGAATAATAGAGCGTCCAACCTCAAATCAGGCTACAGGGCCCTTCAGCCCATAGAAGGAGAACCTGTCAACAAACGGGGCAAGGGCAATGCTCGGGCCCCTTGCGAAGCCTTTGCCAAGCTCCAAAGGCTGCACTTTCCCAGCAGACCACAGCTCTGTATGCAAATCAAGCAGCTACGACCCCTCCCTCCCCTGCTTTTCTCCTCCAAACCGGTACGCAACCATTTCTGCAGCCCTCTGCCCCAGGGTCCCGGGCAAGGTCTTGGTCTGATGAGGCTAGGGATGGTGGGCGAGCTCGGCTTTGGCAGGGCGACAGGACTAATATTTTCTCTACAGCTTTGGAAGAAAGAAAGCTTCCTTTTTGGGGCACAGGCCCACTTCTAGCGGCGACAGCTTCCGGTAAGGGACCATGCTGAAAAGATGCTTGGAGTTACCGCCAGGGGAGCCACGCCGCTATTGCCTGTGAGTGAAGCTACATTTGAAAGAAATATTTTTTGAGACGCAGTTGTTTGAATTTCTGTAAAAATGTCATTCAGTAAAAGCCTCTCTTCCCTGACCGGGAATCGAACCCGGGCCGCGGCGGTGAGAGCGCCGAATCCTAACCACTAGACCACCAGGGAGACCGCTGGACAACTCGGGAAGGCCGGGCAGTGGTGTCCGAGTGCACAATGCCTGCAGGTGCCTCAAAGGCCAGTCCATTGGGGGACTGGGAAGAGAGGGGGAGGGCCGAGCAGATAGGTTCTCTCCAGCGGTGAAAAAGGAAGCTGCCTTTTTTGCGTCAAGGGCAGTCTTTCCGCAGCGACAGGAGAATGAATGGGACTCTGCCATAAACACGTTTTGCGTCGCGCTGAGGGCACTTCCTCCATTTTGTGCACGCAAATCTGCATCTGGGAGCAAGATTTCCGGTCGCCAGTTAACTGCATTGCTGTAAATAAAAATGTCAGTTGTTAAAAGAGCTCCTTCCCTGACCGGGAATCGAACCCGGGCCGCGAATCCTAACCACTAGACCACCAGGGACGGTGGGTGCACCCCGTTGCGTGTCGCTCAGATGGTGGCGTCCGAGTCCAAAGGCTGAGGGCCTCTGCTACAATGGGCACCAGTGCCTGCAGGTCTTCGGGGGCCGTTTCTGCTAATAAATAAAGAAATAAAGAAAGAAAGAAAGAAAGAAAGAAAACAAAAACACTTGTGATGGTCTGCGAAAAGGGGAGCTTAGAGATTGAAGACAGCATCACTTTGGGAACGTTTGCGCTTTCACTTCCAAGCGCTGATATTCCTGTCTTGCTCTCCTGAAAGGACAGCCTTCCTCGCTATGAGCTTTTGTGGGTCAGTGCTGAAGCTCCCCCTAGAGGCTGCCGCTGAAGATGCACACTCACAACTAACCCTCCTTAGGAGAACTGCTTCGTGGGAGAGCACGTTTATTAAAAGGCGGCAGGCCATGATTGCCTGCGAGACACAGCAGGGTTACCATGCAGAGTTCAAAGGGGGCTTTGCTTGTACAGCAAGTGCCGGAGGGCAAGAAGGGATGACATAGGAGCTGCCCTTTTTTCGGGCTCGCACACCAAGGCCTGCACCAGCCTTCGAGGCTCAGCCTGCCTCTGGACTGCCCTAGACCACCTTTACTCAAAGCACACACTCTGGTCGGGGACTCGAAGCCAGGCCCGTGGCAGTGAAAGCACCAAATCCTCACCACTAGGCCACCGGGGAAACGACTGCAGCACCCGGGAGGTTTCCGCAACCGTACTTGCAGTCAGCTGGAGGCTATTGTAATGCTGTTAAGTGAGAGACGTTTGCCGCTTGCAAGCCAATTCCATCCAACCTCCTGCAGGGGGCACTCTGGGCTGGTTTTCCACTTGTTCGCCTGCTGCTGAAACAGCAAAGATTCAATTCGAAGCCCTTTGCAGCAGCTCACCAGGATGGCCGAGTGGTTAAGGCGTTGGACTTAAGATCCAATGGACAAGTGTCCGCGTGGGTTCGAGCCCCACTCCTGGTACAGGTTTTTACTCTTCTTACCTAAATGCGGCAGCAGCTTCGCACAAGCCCTTTCCTGCTGTCTGTAGGCAGTGCCCCTACCTCAAAGCCCTGAGGCTTGAGTTCACCTGAAAAGAGCAACAAGGAATCGTTGCCCGTAGACTCTTTTCCTGGAAAACCTTTGCATTTTTGTACCATGTCCCTCGCATCCCAAGCTTAAGCCGCCAAAGTTGGCAGAGCTTGTGCAACCCCGCCAACAGCCCTACCACCCCAAAAGAAAATTGGGCAGGGATTCCCGCCTCCGCTTCCGAAACGGGCTTCCGAAACGGGCTTCCAAACGGGCGATGCCCTGACGGGTCAGCCAGTCACCGCCTAGGCCCGGTACACCCCTGTGAATAATAGAGCGTCCAACCTCAAATCAGGCTACAGGGCCCTTCAGCCCATAGAAGGAGAACCTGTCAACAAACGGGGCGAGGGCAATGCTCGGGCCCCTTGCGAAGCCTTTGCCAAGCTCCAAAGGCTGCACTTTCCCAGCAGACCACAGCTCTGTATGCAAATCAAGCAGCTACGACCCCTCCCTCCCCTGCTTTTCTCCTCCAAACCGGTACGCAACCATTTCTGCAGCCCTCTGCCCCAGGGTCCCGGGCAAGGTCTTGGTCTGATGAGGCTAGGGATGGTGGGCGAGCTCGGCTTTGGCAGGGCGACAGGACTAATATTTTCTCTACAGCTTTGGAAGAAAGAAAGCTTCCTTTTTGGGGCACAGGCCCACTTCTAGCGGCGACAGCTTCCGGTAAGGGACCATGCTGAAAAGATGCTTGGAGTTACCGCCAGGGGAGCCACGCCGCTATTGCCTGTGAGTGAAGCTACATTTGAAAGAAATATTTTTTGAGACGCAGTTGTTTGAATTTCTGTAAAAATGTCATTCAGTAAAAGCCTCTCTTCCCTGACCGGGAATCGAACCCTAGACCACCAGGGAGACCGCTGGACAGCTCGGGAAGGCCGGGCAGTGGTGTCCGAGTGCACAATGCCTGCAGGTGCCTCAAAGGCCAGTCCATTGGGGGACTGGGAAGAGAGGGGGAGGGCCGAGCAGATAGGTTCTCTCCAGCGGTGAAAAAGGAAGCTGCCTTTTTTGCGTCAAGGGCAGTCTTTCCGCAGCGACAGGAGAATGAATGGGACTCTGCCATAAACACGTTTTGCGTCGCGCTGAGGGCACTTCCTCCATTTTGTGCACGCAAATCTGCATCTGGGAGCAAGATTTCCGGTCGCCAGTTAACTGCATTGCTGTAAATAAAAATGTCAGTTGTTAAAAGAGCTCCTTCCCTGACCGGGAATCGAACCCGGGCCGCGGCGGTGAGAGCGCCGAATCCTAACCACTAGACCACCAGGGACGGTGGGTGCACCCCGTTGCGTGTCGCTCAGATGGTGGCGTCCGAGTCCAAAGGCTGAGGGCCTCTGCTACAATGGGCACCAGTGCCTGCAGGTCTTCGGGGGCCGTTTCTGCTAATAAATAAATAAATAAAGAAATAAAGAAAGAAAGAAAGAAAGAAAACAAAAACACTTGTGATGGTCTGCGAAAAGGGGAGCTTAGAGATTGAAGACAGCATCACTTTGGGAACGTTTGCGCTTTCACTTCCAAGCGCTGATATTCCTGTCTTGCTCTCCTGAAAGGACAGCCTTCCTCGCTATGAGCTTTTGTGGGTCAGTGCTGAAGCTCCCCCTAGAGGCTGCCGCTGAAGATGCACACTCACAACTAACCCTCCTTAGGAGAACTGCTTCGTGGGAGAGCACGTTTATTAAAAGGCGGCAGGCCATGATTGCCTGCGAGACACAGCAGGGTTACCATGCAGAGTTCAAAGGGGGCTTTGCTTGTACAGCAAGTGCCGGAGGGCAAGAAGGGATGACATAGGAGCTGCCCTTTTTTCGGGCTCGCACACCAAGGCCTGCACCAGCCTTCGAGGCTCAGCCTGCCTCTGGACTGCCCTAGACCACCTTTACTCAAAGCACACACCCTGGTCGGGGACTCGAAGCCAGGCCCGTGGCAGTGAAAGCACCAAATCCTCACCACTAGGCCACCGGGGAAACGACTGCAGCACCCGGGAGGTTTCCGCAACCGTACTTGCAGTCAGCTGGAGGCTATTGTAATGCTGTTAAGTGAGAGACGTTTGCCGCTCGCAAGCCAATTCCATCCAACCTCCTGCAGGGGGCACTCTGGGCTGGTTTTCCACTTGTTCGCCTGCTGCTGAAACAGCAAAGATTCAATTCGAAGCCCTTTGCAGCAGCTCACCAGGATGGCCGAGTGGTTAAGGCGTTGGACTTAAGATCCAATGGACAAGTGTCCGCGTGGGTTCGAGCCCCACTCCTGGTACAGGTTTTTACTCTTCTTATCTAAATGCGGCAGCAGCTTCGCACAAGCCCTTTCCTGCTGTCTGTAGGCAGTGCCCCTACCTCAAAGCCCTGAGGCTTGAGTTCACCTGAAAAGAGCAACAAGGAATCGTTGCCCGTAGACTCTTTTCCTGGAAAACCTTTGCATTTTTGTACCATGTCCCTCGCATCCCAAGCTTAAGCCGCCAAAGTTGGCAGAGCTTGTGCAACCCCGCCAACAGCCCTACCACCCCAAAAGAAAATTGGGCAGGGATTCCCGCCTCCGCTTCCGAAACGGGCTTCCAAACGGGCGATGCCCTGACGGGTCAGCCAGTCACCGTCTAGGCCCGGTACACCCCTGTGAATAATAGAGCGTCCAACCTCAAATCAGGCTACAGGGCCCTTCAGCCCATAGAAGGAGAACCTGTCAACAAACGGGGCAAGGGCAATGCTCGGGCCCCTTGCGAAGCCTTTGCCAAGCTCCAAAGGCTGCACTTTCCCAGCAGACCACAGCTCTGTATGCAAATCAAGCAGCTACGACCCCTCCCTCCCCTGCTTTTCTCCTCCAAACCGGTACGCAACCATTTCTGCAGCCCTCTGCCCCAGGGTCCCGGGCAAGGTCTTGGTCTGATGAGGCTAGGGATGGTGGGCGAGCTCGGCTTTGGCAGGGCGACAGGACTAATATTTTCTCTACAGCTTTGGAAGAAAGAAAGCTTCCTTTTTGGGGCACAGGCCCACTTCTAGCGGCGACAGCTTCCGGTAAGGGACCATGCTGAAAAGATGCTTGGAGTTACCGCCAGGGGAGCCACGCCGCTATTGCCTGTGAGTGAAGCTACATTTGAAAGAAATATTTTTTGAGACGCAGTTGTTTGAATTTCTGTAAAAATGTCATTCAGTAAAAGCCTCTCTTCCCTGACCGGGAATCGAACCCGGGCCGCGGCGGTGAGAGCGCCGAATCCTAACCACTAGACCACCAGGGAGACCGCTGGACAACTCGGGAAGGCCGGGCAGTGGTGTCCGAGTGCACAATGCCTGCAGGTGCCTCAAAGGCCAGTCCATTGGGGGACTGGGAAGAGAGGGGGAGGGCCGAGCAGATAGGTTCTCTCCAGCGGTGAAAAAGGAAGCTGCCTTTTTTGCGTCAAGGGCAGTCTTTCCGCAGCGACAGGAGAATGAATGGGACTCTGCCATAAACACGTTTTGCGTCGCGCTGAGGGCACTTCCTCCATTTTGTGCACGCAAATCTGCATCTGGGAGCAAGATTTCCGGTCGCCAGTTAACTGCATTGCTGTAAATAAAAATGTCAGTTGTTAAAAGAGCTCCTTCCCTGACCGGGAATCGAACCCGGGCCGCGAATCCTAACCACTAGACCACCAGGGACGGTGGGTGCACCCCGTTGCGTGTCGCTCAGATGGTGGCGTCCGAGTCCAAAGGCTGAGGGCCTCTGCTACAATGGGCACCAGTGCCTGCAGGTCTTCGGGGGCCGTTTCTGCTAATAAATAAAGAAATAAAGAAAGAAAGAAAGAAAGAAAGAAAACAAAAACACTTGTGATGGTCTGCGAAAAGGGGAGCTTAGAGATTGAAGACAGCATCACTTTGGGAACGTTTGCGCTTTCACTTCCAAGCGCTGATATTCCTGTCTTGCTCTCCTGAAAGGACAGCCTTCCTCGCTATGAGCTTTTGTGGGTCAGTGCTGAAGCTCCCCCTAGAGGCTGCCGCTGAAGATGCACACTCACAACTAACCCTCCTTAGGAGAACTGCTTCGTGGGAGAGCACGTTTATTAAAAGGCGGCAGGCCATGATTGCCTGCGAGACACAGCAGGGTTACCATGCAGAGTTCAAAGGGGGCTTTGCTTGTACAGCAAGTGCCGGAGGGCAAGAAGGGATGACATAGGAGCTGCCCTTTTTTCGGGCTCGCACACCAAGGCCTGCACCAGCCTTCGAGGCTCAGCCTGCCTCTGGACTGCCCTAGACCACCTTTACTCAAAGCACACACTCTGGTCGGGGACTCGAAGCCAGGCCCGTGGCAGTGAAAGCACCAAATCCTCACCACTAGGCCACCGGGGAAACGACTGCAGCACCCGGGAGGTTTCCGCAACCGTACTTGCAGTCAGCTGGAGGCTATTGTAATGCTGTTAAGTGAGAGACGTTTGCCGCTTGCAAGCCAATTCCATCCAACCTCCTGCAGGGGGCACTCTGGGCTGGTTTTCCACTTGTTCGCCTGCTGCTGAAACAGCAAAGATTCAATTCGAAGCCCTTTGCAGCAGCTCACCAGGATGGCCGAGTGGTTAAGGCGTTGGACTTAAGATCCAATGGACAAGTGTCCCCGTGGGTTCGAGCCCCACTCCTGGTACAGGTTTTTACTCTTCTTACCTAAATGCGGCAGCAGCTTCGCACAAGCCCTTTCCTGCTGTCTGTAGGCAGTGCCCCTACCTCAAAGCCCTGAGGCTTGAGTTCACCTGAAAAGAGCAACAAGGAATCGTTGCCCGTAGACTCTTTTCCTGGAAAACCTTTGCATTTTTGTACCATGTCCCTCGCATCCCAAGCTTAAGCCGCCAAAGTTGGCAGAGCTTGTGCAACCCCGCCAACAGCCCTACCACCCCAAAAGAAAATTGGGCAGGGATTCCCGCCTCCGCTTCCTCACGGCTTCCGAAACGGGCTTCCAAACGGGCTTCCAAACGGGCGATGCCCTGACGGGTCAGCCAGTCACCGTCTAGGCCCGGTACACCCCTGTGAATAATAGAGCGTCCAACCTCAAATCAGGCTACAGGGCCCTTCAGCCCATAGAAGGAGAACCTGTCAACAAACGGGGCGAGGGCAATGCTCGGGCCCCTTGCGAAGCCTTTGCCAAGCTCCAAAGGCTGCACTTTCCCAGCAGACCACAGCTCTGTATGCAAATCAAGCAGCTACGACCCCTCCCTCCCCTGCTTTTCTCCTCCAAACCGGTACGCAACCATTTCTGCAGCCCTCTGCCCCAGGGTCCCGGGCAAGGTCTTGGTCTGATGAGGCTAGGGATGGTGGGCGAGCTCGGCTTTGGCAGGGCGACAGGACTAATATTTTCTCTACAGCTTTGGAAGAAAGAAAGCTTCCTTTTTGGGGCACAGGCCCACTTCTAGCGGCGACAGCTTCCGGTAAGGGACCATGCTGAAAAGATGCTTGGAGTTACCGCCAGGGGAGCCACGCCGCTATTGCCTGTGAGTGAAGCTACATTTGAAAGAAATATTTTTTGAGACGCAGTTGTTTGAATTTCTGTAAAAATGTCATTCAGTAAAAGCCTCTCTTCCCTGACCGGGAATCGAACCCGGGCCGCGGCGGTGAGAGGGCCGAATCCTAACCACTAGACCACCAGGGAGACCGCTGGACAGCTTGGGAAGGCCGGGCAGTGGTGTCCGAGTGCACAATGCCTGCAGGTGCCTCAAAGGCCAGTCCATTGGGGGACTGGGAAGAGAGGGGGAGGGCCGAGCAGATAGGTTCTCTCCAGCGGTGAAAAAGGAAGCTGCCTTTTTTGCGTCAAGGGCAGTCTTTCCGCAGCGACAGGAGAATGAATGGGACTCTGCCATAAACACGTTTTGCGTCGCGCTGAGGGCACTTCCTCCATTTTGTGCACGCAAATCTGCATCTGGGAGCAAGATTTCCGGTCGCCAGTTAACTGCATTGCCGTAAATAAAAATGTCAGTTGTTAAAAGAGCTCCTTCCCTGACCGGGAATCGAACCCGGGCCGCGGCGCCGAATCCTAACCACTAGACCACCAGGGACGGTGGGTGCACCCCGTTGCGTGTCGCTCAGATGGTGGCGTCCGAGTCCAAAGGCTGAGGGCCTCTGCTACAATGGGCACCAGTGCCTGCAGGTCTTCGGGGGCCGTTTCTGCTAATAAATAAATAAATAAAGAAATAAAGAAAGAAAGAAAGAAAGAAAACAAAAACACTTGTGATGGTCTGCGAAAAGGGGAGCTTAGAGATTGAAGACAGCATCACTTTGGGAATGTTTGCGCTTTCACTTCCAAGCGCTGATATTCCTGTCTTGCTCTCCTGAAAGGACAGCCTTCCTCGCTATGAGCTTTTGTGGGTCAGTGCTGAAGCTCCCCCTAGAGGCTGCCGCTGAAGATGCACACTCACAACTAACCCTCCTTAGGAGAACTGCTTCGTGGGAGAGCACGTTTATTAAAAGGCGGCAGGCCATGATTGCCTGCGAGACACAGCAGGGTTACCATGCAGAGTTCAAAGGGGGCTTTGCTTGTACAGCAAGTGCCGGAGGGCAAGAAGGGATGACATAGGAGCTGCCCTTTTTTCGGGCTCGCACACCAAGGCCTGCACCAGCCTTCGAGGCTCAGCCTGCCTCTGGACTGCCCTAGACCACCTTTACTCAAAGCACACACTCTGGTCGGGGACTCGAAGCCAGGCCCGTGGCAGTGAAAGCACCAAATCCTCACCACTAGGCCACCGGGGAAACGACTGCAGCACCCGGGAGGTTTCCGCAACCGTACTTGCAGTCAGCTGGAGGCTATTGTAATGCTGTTAAGTGAGAGACGTTTGCCGCTCGCAAGCCAATTCCATCCAACCTCCTGCAGGGGGCACTCTGGGCTGGTTTTCCACTTGTTCGCCTGCTGCTGAAACAGCAAAGATTCAATTCGAAGCCCTTTGCAGCAGCTCACCAGGATGGCCGAGTGGTTAAGGCGTTGGACTTAAGATCCAATGGACAAGTGTCCGCGTGGGTTCGAGCCCCACTCCTGGTACAGGTTTTTACTCTTCTTACCTAAATGCGGCAGCAGCTTCGCACAAGCCCTTTCCTGCTGTCTGTAGGCAGTGCCCCTACCTCAAAGCCCTGAGGCTTGAGTTCACCTGAAAAGAGCAACAAGGAATCGTTGCCCGTAGACTCTTTTCCTGGAAAACCTTTGCATTTTTGTACCATGTCCCTCGCATCCCAAGCTTAAGCCGCCAAAGTTGGCAGAGCTTGTGCAACCCCGCCAACAGCCCTACCACCCCAAAAGAAAATTGGGCAGGGATTCCCGCCTCCGCTTCCGAAACGGGCTTCCAAACGGGCGATGCCCTGACGGGTCAGCCAGTCACCGTCTAGGCCCAGTACACCCCTGTGAATAATAGAGCGTCCAACCTCAAATCAGGCTACAGGGCCCTTCAGCCCATAGAAGGAGAACCTGTCAACAAACGGGGCGAGGGCAATGCTCGGGCCCCTTGCGAAGCCTTTGCCAAGCTCCAAAGGCTGCACTTTCCCAGCAGACCACAGCTCTGTATGCAAATCAAGCAGCTACGACCCCTCCCTCCCCTGCTTTTCTCCTCCAAACCGGTACGCAACCATTTCTGCAGCCCTCTGCCCCAGGGTCCCGGGCAAGGTCTTGGTCTGATGAGGCTAGGGATGGTGGGCGAGCTCGGCTTTGGCAGGGCGACAGGACTAATATTTTCTCTACAGCTTTGGAAGAAAGAAAGCTTCCTTTTTGGGGCACAGGCCCACTTCTAGCGGCGACAGCTTCCGGTAAGGGACCATGCTGAAAAGATGCTTGGAGTTACCGCCAGGGGAGCCACGCCGCTATTGCCTGTGAGTGAAGCTACATTTGAAAGAAATATTTTTTGAGACGCAGTTGTTTGAATTTCTGTAAAAATGTCATTCAGTAAAAGCCTCTCTTCCCTGACCGGGAATCGAACCCGGGCCGCGGCGGTGAGAGCGCAATCCTAACCACTAGACCACCAGGGAGACCGCTGGACAGCTCGGGAAGGCCGGGCAGTGGTGTCCGAGTGCACAATGCCTGCAGGTGCCTCAAAGGCCAGTCCATTGGGGGACTGGGAAGAGAGGGGGAGGGCCGAGCAGATAGGTTCTCTCCAGCGGTGAAAAAGGAAGCTGCCTTTTTTGCGTCAAGGGCAGTCTTTCCGCAGCGACAGGAGAATGAATGGGACTCTGCCATAAACACGTTTTGCGTCGCGCTGAGGGCACTTCCTCCATTTTGTGCACGCAAATCTGCATCTGGGAGCAAGATTTCCGGTCGCCAGTTAACTGCATTGCTGTAAATAAAAATGTCAGTTGTTAAAAGAGCTCCTTCCCTGACCGGGAATCGAACCCGGGCCGCGGCGGTGAGAGCGCCGAATCCTAACCACTAGACCACCAGGGACGGTGGGTGCACCCCGTTGCGTGTCGCTCAGATGGTGGCGTCCGAGTCCAAAGGCTGAGGGCCTCTGCTACAATGGGCACCAGTGCCTGCAGGTCTTCGGGGGCCGTTTCTGCTAATAAATAAATAAATAAAGAAATAAAGAAAGAAAGAAAGAAAGAAAACAAAAACACTTGTGATGGTCTGCGAAAAGGGGAGCTTAGAGATTGAAGACAGCATCACTTTGGGAACGTTTGCGCTTTCACTTCCAAGCGCTGATATTCCTGTCTTGCTCTCCTGAAAGGACAGCCTTCCTCGCTATGAGCTTTTGTGGGTCAGTGCTGAAGCTCCCCCTAGAGGCTGCCGCTGAAGATGCACACTCACAACTAACCCTCCTTAGGAGAACTGCTTCGTGGGAGAGCACGTTTATTAAAAGGCGGCAGGCCATGATTGCCTGCGAGACACAGCAGGGTTACCATGCAGAGTTCAAAGGGGGCTTTGCTTGTACAGCAAGTGCCGGAGGGCAAGAAGGGATGACATAGGAGCTGCCCTTTTTTCGGGCTCGCACACCAAGGCCTGCACCAGCCTTCGAGGCTCAGCCTGCCTCTGGACTGCCCTAGACCACCTTTACTCAAAGCACACACCCTGGTCGGGGACTCGAAGCCAGGCCCGTGGCAGTGAAAGCACCAAATCCTCACCACTAGGCCACCGGGGAAACGACTGCAGCACCCGGGAGGTTTCCGCAACCGTACTTGCAGTCAGCTGGAGGCTATTGTAATGCTGTTAAGTGAGAGACGTTTGCCGCTCGCAAGCCAATTCCATCCAACCTCCTGCAGGGGGCACTCTGGGCTGGTTTTCCACTTGTTCGCCTGCTGCTGAAACAGCAAAGATTCAATTCGAAGCCCTTTGCAGCAGCTCACCAGGATGGCCGAGTGGTTAAGGCGTTGGACTTAAGATCCAATGGACAAGTGTCCGCGTGGGTTCGAGCCCCACTCCTGGTACAGGTTTTTACTCTTCTTATCTAAATGCGGCAGCAGCTTCGCACAAGCCCTTTCCTGCTGTCTGTAGGCAGTGCCCCTACCTCAAAGCCCTGAGGCTTGAGTTCACCTGAAAAGAGCAACAAGGAATCGTTGCCCGTAGACTCTTTTCCTGGAAAACCTTTGCATTTTTGTACCATGTCCCTCGCATCCCAAGCTTAAGCCGCCAAAGTTGGCAGAGCTTGTGCAACCCCGCCAACAGCCCTACCACCCCAAAAGAAAATTGGGCAGGGATTCCCGCCTCCGCTTCCGAAACGGGCTTCCAAACGGGCGATGCCCTGACGGGTCAGCCAGTCACCGTCTAGGCCCGGTACACCCCTGTGAATAATAGAGCGTCCAACCTCAAATCAGGCTACAGGGCCCTTCAGCCCATAGAAGGAGAACCTGTCAACAAACGGGGCGAGGGCAATGCTCGGGCCCCTTGCGAAGCCTTTGCCAAGCTCCAAAGGCTGCACTTTCCCAGCAGACCACAGCTCTGTATGCAAATCAAGCAGCTACGACCCCTCCCTCCCCTGCTTTTCTCCTCCAAACCGGTACGCAACCATTTCTGCAGCCCTCTGCCCCAGGGTCCCGGGCAAGGTCTTGGTCTGATGAGGCTAGGGATGGTGGGCGAGCTCGGCTTTGGCAGGGCGACAGGACTAATATTTTCTCTACAGCTTTGGAAGAAAGAAAGCTTCCTTTTTGGGGCACAGGCCCACTTCTAGCGGCGACAGCTTCCGGTAAGGGACCATGCTGAAAAGATGCTTGGAGTTACCGCCAGGGGAGCCACGCCGCTATTGCCTGTGAGTGAAGCTACATTTGAAAGAAATATTTTTTGAGACGCAGTTGTTTGAATTTCTGTAAAAATGTCATTCAGTAAAAGCCTCTCTTCCCTGACCGGGAATCGAACCCGGGCCGCGGCGGTGAGAGCGCCGAATCCTAACCACTAGACCACCAGGGAGACGGCTGGACAGCTCGGGAAGGCCGGGCAGTGGTGTCCGAGTGCACAATGCCTGCAGGTGCCTCAAAGGCCAGTCCATTGGGGGACTGGGAAGAGAGGGGGAGGGCCGAGCAGATAGGTTCTCTCCAGCGGTGAAAAAGGAAGCTGCCTTTTTTGCGTCAAGGGCAGTCTTTCCGCAGCGACAGGAGAATGAATGGGACTCTGCCATAAACACGTTTTGCGTCGCGCTGAGGGCACTTCCTCCATTTTGTGCACGCAAATCTGCATCTGGGAGCAAGATTTCCGGTCGCCAGTTAACTGCATTGCTGTAAATAAAAATGTCAGTTGTTAAAAGAGCTCCTTCCCTGACCGGGAATCGAACCCGGGCCGCGGCGGTGAGAGCGCCGAATCCTAACCACTAGACCACCAGGGACGGTGGGTGCACCCCGTTGCGTGTCGCTCAGATGGTGGCGTCCGAGTCCAAAGGCTGAGGGCCTCTGCTACAATGGGCACCAGTGCCTGCAGGTCTTCGGGGGCCGTTTCTGCTAATAAATAAATAAATAAAGAAATAAAGAAAGAAAGAAAGAAAGAAAGAAAACAAAAACACTTGTGATGGTCTGCGAAAAGGGGAGCTTAGAGATTGAAGACAGCATCACTTTGGGAACGTTTGCGCTTTCACTTCCAAGCGCTGATATTCCTGTCTTGCTCTCCTGAAAGGACAGCCTTCCTCGCTATGAGCTTTTGTGGGTCAGTGCTGAAGCTCCCCCTAGAGGCTGCCGCTGAAGATGCACACTCACAACTAACCCTCCTTAGGAGAACTGCTTCGTGGGAGAGCACGTTTATTAAAAGGCGGCAGGCCATGATTGCCTGCGAGACACAGCAGGGTTACCATGCAGAGTTCAAAGGGGGCTTTGCTTGTACAGCAAGTGCCGGAGGGCAAGAAGGGATGACATAGGAGCTGCCCTTTTTTCGGGCTCGCAAACCAAGGCCTGCACCAGCCTTCGAGGCTCAGCCTGCCTCTGGACTGCCCTAGACCACCTTTACTCAAAGCACACACTCTGGTCGGGGACTCGAAGCCAGGCCCGTGGCAGTGAAAGCACCAAATCCTCACCACTAGGCCACCGGGGAAACGACTGCAGCACCCGGGAGGTTTCCGCAACCGTACTTGCAGTCAGCTGGAGGCTATTGTAATGCTGTTAAGTGAGAGACGTTTGCCGCTCGCAAGCCAATTCCATCCAACCTCCTGCAGGGGGCACTCTGGGCTGGTTTTCCACTTGTTCGCCTGCTGCTGAAACAGCAAAGATTCAATTCGAAGCCCTTTGCAGCAGCTCACCAGGATGGCCGAGTGGTTAAGGCGTTGGACTTAAGATCCAATGGACAAGTGTCCGCGTGGGTTCGAGCCCCACTCCTGGTACAGGTTTTTACTCTTCTTACCTAAATGCGGCAGCAGCTTCGCACAAGCCCTTTCCTGCTGTCTGTAGGCAGTGCCCCTACCTCAAAGCCCTGAGGCTTGAGTTCACCTGAAAAGAGCAACAAGGAATCGTTGCCCGTAGACTCTTTTCCTGGAAAACCTTTGCATTTTTGTACCATGTCCCTCGCATCCCAAGCTTAAGCCGCCAAAGTTGGCAGAGCTTGTGCAACCCCGCCAACAGCCCTACCACCCCAAAAGAAAATTGGGCAGGGATTCCCGCCTCCGCTTCCGAAACGGGCTTCCAAACGGGCGATGCCCTGACGGGTCAGCCAGTCACCGTCTAGGCCCGGTACACCCCTGTGAATAATAGAGCGTCCAACCTCAAATCAGGCTACAGGGCCCTTCAGCCCATAGAAGGAGAACCTGTCAACAAACGGGGCGAGGGCAATGCTCGGGCCCCTTGCGAAGCCTTTGCCAAGCTCCAAAGGCTGCACTTTCCCAGCAGACCACAGCTCTGTATGCAAATCAAGCAGCTACGACCCCTCCCTCCCCTGCTTTTCTCCTCCAAACCGGTACGCAACCATTTCTGCAGCCCTCTGCCCCAGGGTCCCGGGCAAGGTCTTGGTCTGATGAGGCTAGGGATGGTGGGCGAGCTCGGCTTTGGCAGGGCGACAGGACTAATATTTTCTCTACACCTTTGGAAGAAAGAAAGCTTCCTTTTTGGGGCACAGGCCCACTTCTAGCGGCGACAGCTTCCGGTAAGGGACCATGCTGAAAAGATGCTTGGAGTTACCGCCAGGGGAGCCACGCCGCTATTGCCTGTGAGTGAAGCTACATTTGAAAGAAATATTTTTTGAGACGCAGTTGTTTGAATTTCTGTAAAAATGTCATTCAGTAAAAGCCTCTCTTCCCTGACCGGGAATCGAACCCGGGCCGCGGCGGTGAGAGCGCCGAATCCTAACCACTAGACCACCAGGGAGACCGCTGGATAACTCGGGAAGGCCGGGCAGTGGTGTCCGAGTGCACAATGCCTGCAGGTGCCTCAAAGGCCAGTCCATTGGGGGACTGGGAAGAGAGGGGGAGGGCCGAGCAGATAGGTTCTCTCCAGCGGTGAAAAAGGAAGCTGCCTTTTTTGCGTCAAGGGCAGTCTTTCCGCAGCGACAGGAGAATGAATGGGACTCTGCCATAAACACGTTTTGCGTCGCGCTGAGGGCACTTCCTCCATTTTGTGCACGCAAATCTGCATCTGGGAGCAAGATTTCCGGTCGCCAGTTAACTGCATTGCTGTAAATAAAAATGTCAGTTGTTAAAAGAGCTCCTTCCCTGACCGGGAATCGAACCCGGGCCGCGGCGGTGAGAGCGCCGAATCCTAACCACTAGACCACCAGGGACGGTGGGTGCACCCCGTTGCGTGTCGCTCAGATGGTGGCGTCCGAGTCCAAAGGCTGAGGGCCTCTGCTACAATGGGCACCAGTGCCTGCAGGTCTTCGGGGGCCGTTTCTGCTAATAAATAAAGAAATAAAGAAAGAAAGAAAGAAAGAAAGAAAGAAAGAAAACAAAAACACTTGTGATGGTCTGCGAAAAGGGGAGCTTAGAGATTGAAGACAGCATCACTTTGGGAACGTTTGCGCTTTCACTTCCAAGCGCTGATATTCCTGTCTTGCTCTCCTGAAAGGACAGCCTTCCTCGCTATGAGCTTTTGTGGGTCAGTGCTGAAGCTCCCCCTAGAGGCTGCCGCTGAAGATGCACACTCACAACTAACCCTCCTTAGGAGAACTGCTTCGTGGGAGAGCACGTTTATTAAAAGGCGGCAGGCCATGATTGCCTGCGAGACACAGCAGGGTTACCATGCAGAGTTCAAAGGGGGCTTTGCTTGTACAGCAAGTGCCGGAGGGCAAGAAGGGATGACATAGGAGCTGCCCTTTTTTCGGGCTCGCACACCAAGGCCTGCACCAGCCTTCGAGGCTCAGCCTGCCTCTGGACTGCCCTAGACCACCTTTACTCAAAGCACACACTCTGGTCGGGGACTCGAAGCCAGGCCCGTGGCAGTGAAAGCACCAAATCCTCACCACTAGGCCACCGGGGAAACGACTGCAGCACCCGGGAGGTTTCCGCAACCGTACTTGCAGTCAGCTGGAGGCTATTGTAATGCTGTTAAGTGAGAGACGTTTGCCGCTCGCAAGCCAATTCCATCCAACCTCCTGCAGGGGGCACTCTGGGCTGGTTTTCCACTTGTTCGCCTGCTGCTGAAACAGCAAAGATTCAATTCGAAGCCCTTTGCAGCAGCTCACCAGGATGGCCGAGTGGTTAAGGCGTTGGACTTAAGATCCAATGGACAAGTGTCCGCGTGGGTTCGAGCCCCACTCCTGGTACAGGTTTTTACTCTTCTTACCTAAATGCGGCAGCAGCTTCGCACAAGCCCTTTCCTGCTGTCTGTAGGCAGTGCCCCTACCTCAAAGCCCTGAGGCTTGAGTTCACCTGAAAAGAGCAACAAGGAATCGTTGCCCGTAGACTCTTTTCCTGGAAAACCTTTGCATTTTTGTACCATGTCCCTCGCATCCCAAGCTTAAGCCGCCAAAGTTGGCAGAGCTTGTGCAACCCCGCCAACAGCCCTACCACCCCAAAAGAAAATTGGGCAGGGATTCCCGCCTCCGCTTCCGAAACGGGCTTCCAAACGGGCGATGCCCTGACGGGTCAGCCAGTCACCGCCTAGGCCCGGTACACCCCTGTGAATAATAGAGCGTCCAACCTCAAATCAGGCTACAGGGCCCTTCAGCCCATAGAAGGAGAACCTGTCAACAAACGGGGCGAGGGCAATGCTCGGGCCCCTTGCGAAGCCTTTGCCAAGCTCCAAAGGCTGCACTTTCCCAGCAGACCACAGCTCTGTATGCAAATCAAGCAGCTACGACCCCTCCCTCCCCTGCTTTTCTCCTCCAAACCGGTACGCAACCATTTCTGCAGCCCTCTGCCCCAGGGTCCCGGGCAAGGTCTTGGTCTGATGAGGCTAGGGATGGTGGGCGAGCTCGGCTTTGGCAGGGCGACAGGACTAATATTTTCTCTACAGCTTTGGAAGAAAGAAAGCTTCCTTTTTGGGGCACAGGCCCACTTCTAGCGGCGACAGCTTCCGGTAAGGGACCATGCTGAAAAGATGCTTGGAGTTACCGCCAGGGGAGCCACGCCGCTATTGCCTGTGAGTGAAGCTACATTTGAAAGAAATATTTTTTGAGACGCAGTTGTTTGAATTTCTGTAAAAATGTCATTCAGTAAAAGCCTCTCTTCCCTGACCGGGAATCGAACCCGGGCCGCGGTGAGAGCGCCGAATCCTAACCACTAGACCACCAGGGAGACCGCTGGACAGCTCGGGAAGGCCGGGCAGTGGTGTCCGAGTGCACAATGCCTGCAGGTGCCTCAAAGGCCAGTCCATTGGGGGACTGGGAAGAGAGGGGGAGGGCCGAGCAGATAGGTTCTCTCCAGCGGTGAAAAAGGAAGCTGCCTTTTTTGCGTCAAGGGCAGTCTTTCCGCAGCGACAGGAGAATGAATGGGACTCTGCCATAAACACGTTTTGCGTCGCGCTGAGGGCACTTCCTCCATTTTGTGCACGCAAATCTGCATCTGGGAGCAAGATTTCCGGTCGCCAGTTAACTGCATTGCCGTAAATAAAAATGTCAGTTGTTAAAAGAGCTCCTTCCCTGACCGGGAATCGTACCCGGGCCGCGGCGGTGAGAGCGCCGAATCCTAACCACTAGACCACCAGGGACGGTGGGTGCACCCCGTTGCGTGTCGCTCAGATGGTGGCGTCCGAGTCCAATGGCTGAGGGCCTCTGCTACAATGGGCACCAGTGCCTGCAGGTCTTCGGGGGCCGTTTCTGCTAATAAATAAATAAATAAAGAAATAAAGAAAGAAAGAAAGAAAGAAAACAAAAACACTTGTGATGGTCTGCGAAAAGGGGAGCTTAGAGATTGAAGACAGCATCACTTTGGGAATGTTTGCGCTTTCACTTCCAAGCGCTGATATTCCTGTCTTGCTCTCCTGAAAGGACAGCCTTCCTCGCTATGAGCTTTTGTGGGTCAGTGCTGAAGCTCCCCCTAGAGGCTGCCGCTGAAGATGCACACTCACAACTAACCCTCCTTAGGAGAACTGCTTCGTGGGAGAGCACGTTTATTAAAAGGCGGCAGGCCATGATTGCCTGCGAGACACAGCAGGGTTACCATGCAGAGTTCAAAGGGGGCTTTGCTTGTACAGCAAGTGCCGGAGGGCAAGAAGGGATGACATAGGAGCTGCCCTTTTTTCGGGCTCGCACACCAAGGCCTGCACCAGCCTTCGAGGCTCAGCCTGCCTCTGGACTGCCCTAGACCACCTTTACTCAAAGCACACACTCTGGTCGGGGACTCGAAGCCAGGCCCGTGGCAGTGAAAGCACCAAATCCTCACCACTAGGCCACCGGGGAAACGACTGCAGCACCCGGGAGGTTTCCGCAACCGTACTTGCAGTCAGCTGGAGGCTATTGTAATGCTGTTAAGTGAGAGACGTTTGCCGCTCGCAAGCCAATTCCATCCAACCTCCTGCAGGGGGCACTCTGGGCTGGTTTTCCACTTGTTCGCCTGCTGCTGAAACAGCAAAGATTCAATTCGAAGCCCTTTGCAGCAGCTCACCAGGATGGCCGAGTGGTTAAGGCGTTGGACTTAAGATCCAATGGACAAGTGTCCGCGTGGGTTCGAGCCCCACTCCTGGTACAGGTTTTTACTCTTCTTACCTAAATGCGGCAGCAGCTTCGCACAAGCCCTTTCCTGCTGTCTGTAGGCAGTGCCCCTACCTCAAAGCCCTGAGGCTTGAGTTCACCTGAAAAGAGCAACAAGGAATCGTTGCCCGTAGACTCTTTTCCTGGAAAACCTTTGCATTTTTGTACCATGTCCCTCGCATCCCAAGCTTAAGCCGCCAAAGTTGGCAGAGCTTGTGCAACCCCGCCAACAGCCCTACCACCCCAAAAGAAAATTGGGCAGGGATTCCCGCCTCCGCTTCCGAAACGGGCTTCCAAACGGGCGATGCCCTGACGGGTCAGCCAGTCACCGTCTAGGCCCGGTACACCCCTGTGAATAATAGAGCGTCCAACCTCAAATCAGGCTACAGGGCCCTTCAGCCCATAGAAGGAGAACCTGTCAACAAACGGGGCGAGGGCAATGCTCGGGCCCCTTGCGAAGCCTTTGCCAAGCTCCAAAGGCTGCACTTTCCCAGCAGACCACAGCTCTGTATGCAAATCAAGCAGCTACGACCCCTCCCTCCCCTGCTTTTCTCCTCCAAACCGGTACGCAACCATTTCTGCAGCCCTCTGCCCCAGGGTCCCGGGCAAGGTCTTGGTCTGATGAGGCTAGGGATGGTGGGCGAGCTCGGCTTTGGCAGGGCGACAGGACTAATATTTTCTCTACAGCTTTGGAAGAAAGAAAGCTTCCTTTTTGGGGCACAGGCCCACTTCTAGCGGCGACAGCTTCCGGTAAGGGACCATGCTGAAAAGATGCTTGGAGTTACCGCCAGGGGAGCCACGCCGCTATTGCCTGTGAGTGAAGCTACATTTGAAAGAAATATTTTTTGAGACGCAGTTGTTTGAATTTCTGTAAAAATGTCATTCAGTAAAAGCCTCTCTTCCCTGACCGGGAATCGAACCCGGGCCGCGAATCCTAACCACTAGACCACCAGGGAGACCGCTGGACAGCTCGGGAAGGCCGGGCAGTGGTGTCCGAGTGCACAATGCCTGCAGGTGCCTCAAAGGCCAGTCCATTGGGGGACTGGGAAGAGAGGGGGAGGGCCGAGCAGATAGGTTCTCTCCAGCGGTGAAAAAGGAAGCTGCCTTTTTTGCGTCAAGGGCAGTCTTTCCGCAGCGACAGGAGAATGAATGGGACTCTGCCATAAACACGTTTTGCGTCGCGCTGAGGGCACTTCCTCCATTTTGTGCACGCAAATCTGCATCTGGGAGCAAGATTTCCGGTCGCCAGTTAACTGCATTGCTGTAAATAAAAATGTCAGTTGTTAAAAGAGCTCCTTCCCTGACCGGGAATCGAACCCGGGCCGCGGCGGTGAGAGCGCCGAATCCTAACCACTAGACCACCAGGGACGGTGGGTGCACCCCGTTGCGTGTCGCTCAGATGGTGGCGTCCGAGTCCAAAGGCTGAGGGCCTCTGCTACAATGGGCACCAGTGCCTGCAGGTCTTCGGGGGCCGTTTCTGCTAATAAATAAATAAATAAAGAAATAAAGAAAGAAAGAAAGAAAGAAAACAAAAACACTTGTGATGGTCTGCGAAAAGGGGAGCTTAGAGATTGAAGACAGCATCACTTTGGGAACGTTTGCGCTTTCACTTCCAAGCGCTGATATTCCTGTCTTGCTCTCCTGAAAGGACAGCCTTCCTCGCTATGAGCTTTTGTGGGTCAGTGCTGAAGCTCCCCCTAGAGGCTGCCGCTGAAGATGCACACTCACAACTAACCCTCCTTAGGAGAACTGCTTCGTGGGAGAGCACGTTTATTAAAAGGCGGCAGGCCATGATTGCCTGCGAGACACAGCAGGGTTACCATGCAGAGTTCAAAGGGGGCTTTGCTTGTACAGCAAGTGCCGGAGGGCAAGAAGGGATGACATAGGAGCTGCCCTTTTTTCGGGCTCGCACACCAAGGCCTGCACCAGCCTTCGAGGCTCAGCCTGCCTCTGGACTGCCCTAGACCACCTTTACTCAAAGCACACACCCTGGTCGGGGACTCGAAGCCAGGCCCGTGGCAGTGAAAGCACCAAATCCTCACCACTAGGCCACCGGGGAAACGACTGCAGCACCCGGGAGGTTTCCGCAACCGTACTTGCAGTCAGCTGGAGGCTATTGTAATGCTGTTAAGTGAGAGACGTTTGCCGCTCGCAAGCCAATTCCATCCAACCTCCTGCAGGGGGCACTCTGGGCTGGTTTTCCACTTGTTCGCCTGCTGCTGAAACAGCAAAGATTCAATTCGAAGCCCTTTGCAGCAGCTCACCAGGATGGCCGAGTGGTTAAGGCGTTGGACTTAAGATCCAATGGACAAGTGTCCGCGTGGGTTCGAGCCCCACTCCTGGTACAGGTTTTTACTCTTCTTACCTAAATGCGGCAGCAGCTTCGCACAAGCCCTTTCCTGCTGTCTGTAGGCAGTGCCCCTACCTCAAAGCCCTGAGGCTTGAGTTCACCTGAAAAGAGCAACAAGGAATCGTTGCCCGTAGACTCTTTTCCTGGAAAACCTTTGCATTTTTGTACCATGTCCCTCGCATCCCAAGCTTAAGCCGCCAAAGTTGGCAGAGCTTGTGCAACCCCGCCAACAGCCCTACCACCCCAAAAGAAAATTGGGCAGGGATTCCCGCCTCCGCTTCCGAAACGGGCTTCCAAACGGGCGATGCCCTGACGGGTCAGCCAGTCACCGTCTAGGCCCGGTACACCCCTGTGAATAATAGAGCGTCCAACCTCAAATCAGGCTACAGGGCCCTTCAGCCCATAGAAGGAGAACCTGTCAACAAACGGGGCGAGGGCAATGCTCGGGCCCCTTGCGAAGCCTTTGCCAAGCTCCAAAGGCTGCACTTTCCCAGCAGACCACAGCTCTGTATGCAAATCAAGCAGCTACGACCCCTCCCTCCCCTGCTTTTCTCCTCCAAACCGGTACGCAACCATTTCTGCAGCCCTCTGCCCCAGGGTCCCGGGCAAGGTCTTGGTCTGATGAGGCTAGGGATGGTGGGCGAGCTCGGCTTTGGCAGGGCGACAGGACTAATATTTTCTCTACAGCTTTGGAAGAAAGAAAGCTTCCTTTTTGGGGCACAGGCCCACTTCTAGCGGCGACAGCTTCTGGTAAGGGACCATGCTGAAAAGATGCTTGGAGTTACCGCCAGGGGAGCCACGCCGCTATTGCCTGTGAGTGAAGCTACATTTGAAAGAAATATTTTTTGAGACGCAGTTGTTTGAATTTCTGTAAAAATGTCATTCAGTAAAAGCCTCTCTTCCCTGACCGGGAATCGAACCCGGGAATCCTAACCACTAGACCACCAGGGAGACCGCTGGACAGCTCGGGAAGGCCGGGCAGTGGTGTCCGAGTGCACAATGCCTGCAGGTGCCTCAAAGGCCAGTCCATTGGGGGACTGGGAAGAGAGGGGGAGGGCCGAGCAGATAGGTTCTCTCCAGCGGTGAAAAAGGAAGCTGCCTTTTTTGCGTCAAGGGCAGTCTTTCCGCAGCGACAGGAGAATGAATGGGACTCTGCCATAAACACGTTTTGCGTCGCGCTGAGGGCACTTCCTCCATTTTGTGCACGCAAATCTGCATCTGGGAGCAAGATTTCCGGTCGCCAGTTAACTGCATTGCTGTAAATAAAAATGTCAGTTGTTAAAAGAGCTCCTTCCCTGACCGGGAATCGAACCCGGGCCGCGGCGGTGAGAGCGCCGAATCCTAACCACTAGACCACCAGGGACGGTGGGTGCACCCCGTTGCGTGTCGCTCAGATGGTGGCGTCCGAGTCCAAAGGCTGAGGGCCTCTGCTACAATGGGCACCAGTGCCTGCAGGTCTTCGGGGGCCGTTTCTGCTAATAAATAAATAAATAAAGAAATAAAGAAAGAAAGAAAGAAAGAAAGAAAACAAAAACACTTGTGATGGTCTGCGAAAAGGGGAGCTTAGAGATTGAAGACAGCATCACTTTGGGAACGTTTGCGCTTTCACTTCCAAGCGCTGATATTCCTGTCTTGCTCTCCTGAAAGGACAGCCTTCCTCGCTATGAGCTTTTGTGGGTCAGTGCTGAAGCTCCCCCTAGAGGCTGCCGCTGAAGATGCACACTCACAACTAACCCTCCTTAGGAGAACTGCTTCGTGGGAGAGCACGTTTATTAAAAGGCGGCAGGCCATGATTGCCTGCGAGACACAGCAGGGTTACCATGCAGAGTTCAAAGGGGGCTTTGCTTGTACAGCAAGTGCCGGAGGGCAAGAAGGGATGACATAGGAGCTGCCCTTTTTTCGGGCTCGCACACCAAGGCCTGCACCAGCCTTCGAGGCTCAGCCTGCCTCTGGACTGCCCTAGACCACCTTTACTCAAAGCACACACTCTGGTCGGGGACTCGAAGCCAGGCCCGTGGCAGTGAAAGCACCAAATCCTCACCACTAGGCCACCGGGGAAACGACTGCAGCACCCGGGAGGTTTCCGCAACCGTACTTGCAGTCAGCTGGAGGCTATTGTAATGCTGTTAAGTGAGAGACGTTTGCCGCTCGCAAGCCAATTCCATCCAACCTCCTGCAGGGGGCACTCTGGGCTGGTTTTCCACTTGTTCGCCTGCTGCTGAAACAGCAAAGATTCAATTCGAAGCCCTTTGCAGCAGCTCACCAGGATGGCCGAGTGGTTAAGGCGTTGGACTTAAGATCCAATGGACAAGTGTCCGCGTGGGTTCGAGCCCCACTCCTGGTACAGGTTTTTACTCTTCTTACCTAAATGCGGCAGCAGCTTCGCACAAGCCCTTTCCTGCTGTCTGTAGGCAGTGCCCCTACCTCAAAGCCCTGAGGCTTGAGTTCACCTGAAAAGAGCAACAAGGAATCGTTGCCCGTAGACTCTTTTCCTGGAAAACCTTTGCATTTTTGTACCATGTCCCTCGCATCCCAAGCTTAAGCCGCCAAAGTTGGCAGAGCTTGTGCAACCCCGCCAACAGCCCTACCACCCCAAAAGAAAATTGGGCAGGGATTCCCGCCTCCGCTTCCGAAACGGGCTTCCAAACGGGCGATGCCCTGACGGGTCAGCCAGTCACCGTCTAGGCCCGGTACACCCCTGTGAATAATAGAGCGTCCAACCTCAAATCAGGCTACAGGGCCCTTCAGCCCATAGAAGGAGAACCTGTCAACAAACGGGGCGAGGGCAATGCTCGGGCCCCTTGCGAAGCCTTTGCCAAGCTCCAAAGGCTGCACTTTCCCAGCAGACCACAGCTCTGTATGCAAATCAAGCAGCTACGACCCCTCCCTCCCCTGCTTTTCTCCTCCAAACCGGTACGCAACCATTTCTGCAGCCCTCTGCCCCAGGGTCCCGGGCAAGGTCTTGGTCTGATGAGGCTAGGGATGGTGGGCGAGCTCGGCTTTGGCAGGGCGACAGGACTAATATTTTCTCTACAGCTTTGGAAGAAAGAAAGCTTCCTTTTTGGGGCACAGGCCCACTTCTAGCGGCGACAGCTTCCGGTAAGGGACCATGCTGAAAAGATGCTTGGAGTTACCGCCAGGGGAGCCACGCCGCTATTGCCTGTGAGTGAAGCTACATTTGAAAGAAATATTTTTTGAGACGCAGTTGTTTGAATTTCTGTAAAAATGTCATTCAGTAAAAGCCTCTCTTCCCTGACCGGGAATCGAACCCGGGCCGCGGCGGTGAGAGCGCCGAATCCTAACCACTAGACCACCAGGGAGACCGCTGGACAACTCGGGAAGGCCGGGCAGTGGTGTCCGAGTGCACAATGCCTGCAGGTGCCTCAAAGGCCAGTCCATTGGGGGACTGGGAAGAGAGGGGGAGGGCCGAGCAGATAGGTTCTCTCCAGCGGTGAAAAAGGAAGCTGCCTTTTTTGCGTCAAGGGCAGTCTTTCCGCAGCGACAGGAGAATGAATGGGACTCTGCCATAAACACGTTTTGCGTCGCGCTGAGGGCACTTCCTCCATTTTGTGCACGCAAATCTGCATCTGGGAGCAAGATTTCCGGTCGCCAGTTAACTGCATTGCTGTAAATAAAAATGTCAGTTGTTAAAAGAGCTCCTTCCCTGACCGGGAATCGAACCCAGGCCGCGGCGGTGAGAGCGCCGAATCCTAACCACTAGACCACCAGGGACGGTGGGTGCACCCCGTTGCGTGTCGCTCAGATGGTGGCGTCCGAGTCCAAAGGCTGAGGGCCTCTGCTACAATGGGCACCAGTGCCTGCAGGTCTTCGGGGGCCGTTTCTGCTAATAAATAAAGAAATAAAGAAAGAAAGAAAGAAAGAAAACAAAAACACTTGTGATGGTCTGCGAAAAGGGGAGCTTAGAGATTGAAGACAGCATCACTTTGGGAACGTTTGCGCTTTCACTTCCAAGCGCTGATATTCCTGTCTTGCTCTCCTGAAAGGACAGCCTTCCTCGCTATGAGCTTTTGTGGGTCAGTGCTGAAGCTCCCCCTAGAGGCTGCCGCTGAAGATGCACACTCACAACTAACCCTCCTTAGGAGAACTGCTTCGTGGGAGAGCACGTTTATTAAAAGGCGGCAGGCCATGATTGCCTGCGAGACACAGCAGGGTTACCATGCAGAGTTCAAAGGGGGCTTTGCTTGTACAGCAAGTGCCGGAGGGCAAGAAGGGATGACATAGGAGCTGCCCTTTTTTCGGGCTCGCACACCAAGGCCTGCACCAGCCTTCGAGGCTCAGCCTGCCTCTGGACTGCCCTAGACCACCTTTACTCAAAGCACACACTCTGGTCGGGGACTCGAAGCCAGGCCCGTGGCAGTGAAAGCACCAAATCCTCACCACTAGGCCACCGGGGAAACGACTGCAGCACCCGGGAGGTTTCCGCAACCGTACTTGCAGTCAGCTGGAGGCTATTGTAATGCTGTTAAGTGAGAGACGTTTGCCGCTCGCAAGCCAATTCCATCCAACCTCCTGCAGGGGGCACTCTGGGCTGGTTTTCCACTTGTTCGCCTGCTGCTGAAACAGCAAAGATTCAATTCGAAGCCCTTTGCAGCAGCTCACCAGGATGGCCGAGTGGTTAAGGCGTTGGACTTAAGATCCAATGGACAAGTGTCCGCGTGGGTTCGAGCCCCACTCCTGGTACAGGTTTTTACTCTTCTTACCTAAATGCGGCAGCAGCTTCGCACAAGCCCTTTCCTGCTGTCTGTAGGCAGTGCCCCTACCTCAAAGCCCTGAGGCTTGAGTTCACCTGAAAAGAGCAACAAGGAATCGTTGCCCGTAGACTCTTTTCCTGGAAAACCTTTGCATTTTTGTACCATGTCCCTCGCATCCCAAGCTTAAGCCGCCAAAGTTGGCAGAGCTTGTGCAACCCCGCCAACAGCCCTACCACCCCAAAAGAAAATTGGGCAGGGATTCCCGCCTCCGCTTCCGAAACGGGCTTCCAAACGGGCGATGCCCTGACGGGTCAGCCAGTCACCGTCTAGGCCCGGTACACCCCTGTGAATAATAGAGCGTCCAACCTCAAATCAGGCTACAGGGCCCTTCAGCCCATAGAAGGAGAACCTGTCAACAAACGGGGCGAGGGCAATGCTCGGGCCCCTTGCGAAGCCTTTGCCAAGCTCCAAAGGCTGCACTTTCCCAGCAGACCACAGCTCTGTATGCAAATCAAGCAGCTACGACCCCTCCCTCCCCTGCTTTTCTCCTCCAAACCGGTACGCAACCATTTCTGCAGCCCTCTGCCCCAGGGTCCCGGGCAAGGTCTTGGTCTGATGAGGCTAGGGATGGTGGGCGAGCTCGGCTTTGGCAGGGCGACAGGACTAATATTTTCTCTACAGCTTTGGAAGAAAGAAAGCTTCCTTTTTGGGGCACAGGCCCACTTCTAGCGGCGACAGCTTCCGGTAAGGGACCATGCTGAAAAGATGCTTGGAGTTACCGCCAGGGGAGCCACGCCGCTATTGCCTGTGAGTGAAGCTACATTTGAAAGAAATATTTTTTGAGACGCAGTTGTTTGAATTTCTGTAAAAATGTCATTCAGTAAAAGCCTCTCTTCCCTGACCGGGAATCGAACCCGGGCCGCGGCGGTGAGAGCGCAATCCTAACCACTAGACCACCAGGGAGACCGCTGGACAGCTCGGGAAGGCCGGGCAGTGGTGTCCGAGTGCACAATGCCTGCAGGTGCCTCAAAGGCCAGTCCATTGGGGGACTGGGAAGAGAGGGGGAGGGCCGAGCAGATAGGTTCTCTCCAGCGGTGAAAAAGGAAGCTGCCTTTTTTGCGTCAAGGGCAGTCTTTCCGCAGCGACAGGAGAATGAATGGGACTCTGCCATAAACACGTTTTGCGTCGCGCTGAGGGCACTTCCTCCATTTTGTGCACGCAAATCTGCATCTGGGAGCAAGATTTCCGGTCGCCAGTTAACTGCATTGCTGTAAATAAAAATGTCAGTTGTTAAAAGAGCTCCTTCCCTGACCGGGAATCGAACCCGGGCCGCGGCGGTGAGAGCGCCGAATCCTAACCACTAGACCACCAGGGACGGTGGGTGCACCCCGTTGCGTGTCGCTCAGATGGTGGCGTCCGAGTCCAAAGGCTGAGGGCCTCTGCTACAATGGGCACCAGTGCCTGCAGGTCTTCGGGGGCCGTTTCTGCTAATAAATAAATAAATAAAGAAATAAAGAAAGAAAGAAAACAAAAACACTTGTGATGGTCTGCGAAAAGGGGAGCTTAGAGATTGAAGACAGCATCACTTTGGGAACGTTTGCGCTTTCACTTCCAAGCGCTGATATTCCTGTCTTGCTCTCCTGAAAGGACAGCCTTCCTCGCTATGAGCTTTTGTGGGTCAGTGCTGAAGCTCCCCCTAGAGGCTGCCGCTGAAGATGCACACTCACAACTAACCCTCCTTAGGAGAACTGCTTCGTGGGAGAGCACGTTTATTAAAAGGCGGCAGGCCATGATTGCCTGCGAGACACAGCAGGGTTACCATGCAGAGTTCAAAGGGGGCTTTGCTTGTACAGCAAGTGCCGGAGGGCAAGAAGGGATGACATAGGAGCTGCCCTTTTTTCGGGCTCGCACACCAAGGCCTGCACCAGCCTTCGAGGCTCAGCCTGCCTCTGGACTGCCCTAGACCACCTTTACTCAAAGCACACACCCTGGTCGGGGACTCGAAGCCAGGCCCGTGGCAGTGAAAGCACCAAATCCTCACCACTAGGCCACCGGGGAAACGACTGCAGCACCCGGGAGGTTTCCGCAACCGTACTTGCAGTCAGCTGGAGGCTATTGTAATGCTGTTAAGTGAGAGACGTTTGCCGCTCGCAAGCCAATTCCATCCAACCTCCTGCAGGGGGCACTCTGGGCTGGTTTTCCACTTGTTCGCCTGCTGCTGAAACAGCAAAGATTCAATTCGAAGCCCTTTGCAGCAGCTCACCAGGATGGCCGAGTGGTTAAGGCGTTGGACTTAAGATCCAATGGACAAGTGTCCGCGTGGGTTCGAGCCCCACTCCTGGTACAGGTTTTTACTCTTCTTATCTAAATGCGGCAGCAGCTTCGCACAAGCCCTTTCCTGCTGTCTGTAGGCAGTGCCCCTACCTCAAAGCCCTGAGGCTTGAGTTCACCTGAAAAGAGCAACAAGGAATCGTTGCCCGTAGACTCTTTTCCTGGAAAACCTTTGCATTTTTGTACCATGTCCCTCGCATCCCAAGCTTAAGCCGCCAAAGTTGGCAGAGCTTGTGCAACCCCGCCAACAGCCCTACCACCCCAAAAGAAAATTGGGCAGGGATTCCCGCCTCCGCTTCCGAAACGGGCTTCCAAACGGGCGATGCCCTGACGGGTCAGCCAGTCACCGTCTAGGCCCGGTACACCCCTGTGAATAATAGAGCGTCCAACCTCAAATCAGGCTACAGGGCCCTTCAGCCCATAGAAGGAGAACCTGTCAACAAACGGGGCGAGGGCAATGCTCGGGCCCCTTGCGAAGCCTTTGCCAAGCTCCAAAGGCTGCACTTTCCCAGCAGACCACAGCTCTGTATGCAAATCAAGCAGCTACGACCCCTCCCTCCCCTGCTTTTCTCCTCCAAACCGGTACGCAACCATTTCTGCAGCCCTCTGCCCCAGGGTCCCGGGCAAGGTCTTGGTCTGATGAGGCTAGGGATGGTGGGCGAGCTCGGCTTTGGCAGGGCGACAGGACTAATATTTTCTCTACAGCTTTGGAAGAAAGAAAGCTTCCTTTTTGGGGCACAGGCCCACTTCTAGCGGCGACAGCTTCCGGTAAGGGACCATGCTGAAAAGATGCTTGGAGTTACCGCCAGGGGAGCCACGCCGCTATTGCCTGTGAGTGAAGCTACATTTGAAAGAAATATTTTTTGAGACGCAGTTGTTTGAATTTCTGTAAAAATGTCATTCAGTAAAAGCCTCTCTTCCCTGACCGGGAATCGAACCCGGGCCGCGGCGGTGAGAGCGCCGAATCCTAACCACTAGACCACCAGGGAGACCGCTGGACAGCTCGGGAAGGCCGGGCAGTGGTGTCCGAGTGCACAATGCCTGCAGGTGCCTCAAAGGCCAGTCCATTGGGGGACTGGGAAGAGAGGGGGAGGGCCGAGCAGATAGGTTCTCTCCAGCGGTGAAAAAGGAAGCTGCCTTTTTTGCGTCAAGGGCAGTCTTTCCGCAGCGACAGGAGAATGAATGGGACTCTGCCATAAACACGTTTTGCGTCGCGCTGAGGGCACTTCCTCCATTTTGTGCACGCAAATCTGCATCTGGGAGCAAGATTTCCGGTCGCCAGTTAACTGCATTGCTGTAAATAAAAATGTCAGTTGTTAAAAGAGCTCCTTCCCTGACCGGGAATCGAACCCGGGCCGCGGCGGTGAGAGCGCCGAATCCTAACCACTAGACCACCAGGGACGGTGGGTGCACCCCGTTGCGTGTCGCTCAGATGGTGGCGTCCGAGTCCAAAGGCTGAGGGCCTCTGCTACAATGGGCACCAGTGCCTGCAGGTCTTCGGGGGCCGTTTCTGCTAATAAATAAATAAATAAAGAAATAAAGAAAGAAAGAAAGAAAGAAAGAAAACAAAAACACTTGTGATGGTCTGCGAAAAGGGGAGCTTAGAGATTGAAGACAGCATCACTTTGGGAACGTTTGCGCTTTCACTTCCAAGCGCTGATATTCCTGTCTTGCTCTCCTGAAAGGACAGCCTTCCTCGCTATGAGCTTTTGTGGGTCAGTGCTGAAGCTCCCCCTAGAGGCTGCCGCTGAAGATGCACACTCACAACTAACCCTCCTTAGGAGAACTGCTTCGTGGGAGAGCACGTTTATTAAAAGGCGGCAGGCCATGATTGCCTGCGAGACACAGCAGGGTTACCATGCAGAGTTCAAAGGGGGCTTTGCTTGTACAGCAAGTGCCGGAGGGCAAGAAGGGATGACATAGGAGCTGCCCTTTTTTCGGGCTCGCAAACCAAGGCCTGCACCAGCCTTCGAGGCTCAGCCTGCCTCTGGACTGCCCTAGACCACCTTTACTCAAAGCACACACTCTGGTCGGGGACTCGAAGCCAGGCCCGTGGCAGTGAAAGCACCAAATCCTCACCACTAGGCCACCGGGGAAACGACTGCAGCACCCGGGAGGTTTCCGCAACCGTACTTGCAGTCAGCTGGAGGCTATTGTAATGCTGTTAAGTGAGAGACGTTTGCCGCTCGCAAGCCAATTCCATCCAACCTCCTGCAGGGGGCACTCTGGGCTGGTTTTCCACTTGTTCGCCTGCTGCTGAAACAGCAAAGATTCAATTCGAAGCCCTTTGCAGCAGCTCACCAGGATGGCCGAGTGGTTAAGGCGTTGGACTTAAGATCCAATGGACAAGTGTCCGCGTGGGTTCGAGCCCCACTCCTGGTACAGGTTTTTACTCTTCTTACCTAAATGCGGCAGCAGCTTCGCACAAGCCCTTTCCTGCTGTCTGTAGGCAGTGCCCCTACCTCAAAGCCCTGAGGCTTGAGTTCACCTGAAAAGAGCAACAAGGAATCGTTGCCCGTAGACTCTTTTCCTGGAAAACCTTTGCATTTTTGTACCATGTCCCTCGCATCCCAAGCTTAAGCCGCCAAAGTTGGCAGAGCTTGTGCAACCCCGCCAACAGCCCTACCACCCCAAAAGAAAATTGGGCAGGGATTCCCGCCTCCGCTTCCGAAACGGGCTTCCAAACGGGCGATGCCCTGACGGGTCAGCCAGTCACCGTCTAGGCCCGGTACACCCCTGTGAATAATAGAGCGTCCAACCTCAAATCAGGCTACAGGGCCCTTCAGCCCATAGAAGGAGAACCTGTCAACAAACGGGGCGAGGGCAATGCTCGGGCCCCTTGCGAAGCCTTTGCCAAGCTCCAAAGGCTGCACTTTCCCAGCAGACCACAGCTCTGTATGCAAATCAAGCAGCTACGACCCCTCCCTCCCCTGCTTTTCTCCTCCAAACCGGTACGCAACCATTTCTGCAGCCCTCTGCCCCAGGGTCCCGGGCAAGGTCTTGGTCTGATGAGGCTAGGGATGGTGGGCGAGCTCGGCTTTGGCAGGGCGACAGGACTAATATTTTCTCTACACCTTTGGAAGAAAGAAAGCTTCCTTTTTGGGGCACAGGCCCACTTCTAGCGGCGACAGCTTCCGGTAAGGGACCATGCTGAAAAGATGCTTGGAGTTACCGCCAGGGGAGCCACGCCGCTATTGCCTGTGAGTGAAGCTACATTTGAAAGAAATATTTTTTGAGACGCAGTTGTTTGAATTTCTGTAAAAATGTCATTCAGTAAAAGCCTCTCTTCCCTGACCGGGAATCGAACCCGGGCCGCGGCGGTGAGAGCGCCGAATCCTAACCACTAGACCACCAGGGAGACCGCTGGACAACTCGGGAAGGCCGGGCAGTGGTGTCCGAGTGCACAATGCCTGCAGGTGCCTCAAAGGCCAGTCCATTGGGGGACTGGGAAGAGAGGGGGAGGGCCGAGCAGATAGGTTCTCTCCAGCGGTGAAAAAGGAAGCTGCCTTTTTTGCGTCAAGGGCAGTCTTTCCGCAGCGACAGGAGAATGAATGGGACTCTGCCATAAACACGTTTTGCGTCGCGCTGAGGGCACTTCCTCCATTTTGTGCACGCAAATCTGTATCTGGGAGCAAGATTTCCGGTCGCCAGTTAACTGCATTGCTGTAAATAAAAATGTCAGTTGTTAAAAGAGCTCCTTCCCTGACCGGGAATCGAACCCGGGCCGCGGCGGTGAGAGCGCCGAATCCTAACCACTAGACCACCAGGGACGGTGGGTGCACCCCGTTGCGTGTCGCTCAGATGGTGGCGTCCGAGTCCAAAGGCTGAGGGCCTCTGCTACAATGGGCACCAGTGCCTGCAGGTCTTCGGGGGCCGTTTCTGCTAATAAATAAAGAAATAAAGAAAGAAAGAAAGAAAGAAAGAAAACAAAAACACTTGTGATGGTCTGCGAAAAGGGGAGCTTAGAGATTGAAGACAGCATCACTTTGGGAACGTTTGCGCTTTCACTTCCAAGCGCTGATATTCCTGTCTTGCTCTCCTGAAAGGACAGCCTTCCTCGCTATGAGCTTTTGTGGGTCAGTGCTGAAGCTCCCCCTAGAGGCTGCCGCTGAAGATGCACACTCACAACTAACCCTCCTTAGGAGAACTGCTTCGTGGGAGAGCACGTTTATTAAAAGGCGGCAGGCCATGATTGCCTGCGAGACACAGCAGGGTTACCATGCAGAGTTCAAAGGGGGCTTTGCTTGTACAGCAAGTGCCGGAGGGCAAGAAGGGATGACATAGGAGCTGCCCTTTTTTCGGGCTCGCACACCAAGGCCTGCACCAGCCTTCGAGGCTCAGCCTGCCTCTGGACTGCCCTAGACCACCTTTACTCAAAGCACACACTCTGGTCGGGGACTCGAAGCCAGGCCCGTGGCAGTGAAAGCACCAAATCCTCACCACTAGGCCACCGGGGAAACGACTGCAGCACCCGGGAGGTTTCCGCAACCGTACTTGCAGTCAGCTGGAGGCTATTGTAATGCTGTTAAGTGAGAGACGTTTGCCGCTCGCAAGCCAATTCCATCCAACCTCCTGCAGGGGGCACTCTGGGCTGGTTTTCCACTTGTTCGCCTGCTGCTGAAACAGCAAAGATTCAATTCGAAGCCCTTTGCAGCAGCTCACCAGGATGGCCGAGTGGTTAAGGCGTTGGACTTAAGATCCAATGGACAAGTGTCCGCGTGGGTTCGAGCCCCACTCCTGGTACAGGTTTTTACTCTTCTTACCTAAATGCGGCAGCAGCTTCGCACAAGCCCTTTCCTGCTGTCTGTAGGCAGTGCCCCTACCTCAAAGCCCTGAGGCTTGAGTTCACCTGAAAAGAGCAACAAGGAATCGTTGCCCGTAGACTCTTTTCCTGGAAAACCTTTGCATTTTTGTACCATGTCCCTCGCATCCCAAGCTTAAGCCGCCAAAGTTGGCAGAGCTTGTGCAACCCCGCCAACAGCCCTACCACCCCAAAAGAAAATTGGGCAGGGATTCCCGCCTCCGCTTCCGAAACGGGCTTCCGAAACGGGCTTCCAAACGGGCGATGCCCTGACGGGTCAGCCAGTCACCGCCTAGGCCCGGTACACCCCTGTGAATAATAGAGCGTCCAACCTCAAATCAGGCTACAGGGCCCTTCAGCCCATAGAAGGAGAACCTGTCAACAAACGGGGCGAGGGCAATGCTCGGGCCCCTTGCGAAGCCTTTGCCAAGCTCCAAAGGCTGCACTTTCCCAGCAGACCACAGCTCTGTATGCAAATCAAGCAGCTACGACCCCTCCCTCCCCTGCTTTTCTCCTCCAAACCGGTACGCAACCATTTCTGCAGCCCTCTGCCCCAGGGTCCCGGGCAAGGTCTTGGTCTGATGAGGCTAGGGATGGTGGGCGAGCTCGGCTTTGGCAGGGCGACAGGACTAATATTTTCTCTACAGCTTTGGAAGAAAGAAAGCTTCCTTTTTGGGGCACAGGCCCACTTCTAGCGGCGACAGCTTCCGGTAAGGGACCATGCTGAAAAGATGCTTGGAGTTACCGCCAGGGGAGCCACGCCGCTATTGCCTGTGAGTGAAGCTACATTTGAAAGAAATATTTTTTGAGACGCAGTTGTTTGAATTTCTGTAAAAATGTCATTCAGTAAAAGCCTCTCTTCCCTGACCGGGAATCGAACCCGGGCCGCGGCGGTGAGAGCGCCGAATCCTAACCACTAGACCACCAGGGAGACCGCTGGACAGCTCGGGAAGGCCGGGCAGTGGTGTCCGAGTGCACAATGCCTGCAGGTGCCTCAAAGGCCAGTCCATTGGGGGACTGGGAAGAGAGGGGGAGGGCCGAGCAGATAGGTTCTCTCCAGCGGTGAAAAAGGAAGCTGCCTTTTTTGCGTCAAGGGCAGTCTTTCCGCAGCGACAGGAGAATGAATGGGACTCTGCCATAAACACGTTTTGCGTCGCGCTGAGGGCACTTCCTCCATTTTGTGCACGCAAATCTGCATCTGGGAGCAAGATTTCCGGTCGCCAGTTAACTGCATTGCCGTAAATAAAAATGTCAGTTGTTAAAAGAACTCCTTCCCTGACCGGGAATCGTACCCGGGCCGCGGCGGTGAGAGCGCCGAATCCTAACCACTAGACCACCAGGGACGGTGGGTGCACCCCGTTGCGTGTCGCTCAGATGGTGGCGTCCGAGTCCAAAGGCTGAGGGCCTCTGCTACAATGGGCACCAGTGCCTGCAGGTCTTCGGGGGCCGTTTCTGCTAATAAATAAATAAATAAAGAAATAAAGAAAGAAAGAAAGAAAGAAAACAAAAACACTTGTGATGGTCTGCGAAAAGGGGAGCTTAGAGATTGAAGACAGCATCACTTTGGGAATGTTTGCGCTTTCACTTCCAAGCGCTGATATTCCTGTCTTGCTCTCCTGAAAGGACAGCCTTCCTCGCTATGAGCTTTTGTGGGTCAGTGCTGAAGCTCCCCCTAGAGGCTGCCGCTGAAGATGCACACTCACAACTAACCCTCCTTAGGAGAACTGCTTCGTGGGAGAGCACGTTTATTAAAAGGCGGCAGGCCATGATTGCCTGCGAGACACAGCAGGGTTACCATGCAGAGTTCAAAGGGGGCTTTGCTTGTACAGCAAGTGCCGGAGGGCAAGAAGGGATGACATAGGAGCTGCCCTTTTTTCGGGCTCGCACACCAAGGCCTGCACCAGCCTTCGAGGCTCAGCCTGCCTCTGGACTGCCCTAGACCACCTTTACTCAAAGCACACACTCTGGTCGGGGACTCGAAGCCAGGCCCGTGGCAGTGAAAGCACCAAATCCTCACCACTAGGCCACCGGGGAAACGACTGCAGCACCCGGGAGGTTTCCGCAACCGTACTTGCAGTCAGCTGGAGGCTATTGTAATGCTGTTAAGTGAGAGACGTTTGCCGCTCGCAAGCCAATTCCATCCAACCTCCTGCAGGGGGCACTCTGGGCTGGTTTTCCACTTGTTCGCCTGCTGCTGAAACAGCAAAGATTCAATTCGAAGCCCTTTGCAGCAGCTCACCAGGATGGCCGAGTGGTTAAGGCGTTGGACTTAAGATCCAATGGACAAGTGTCCGCGTGGGTTCGAGCCCCACTCCTGGTACAGGTTTTTACTCTTCTTACCTAAATGCGGCAGCAGCTTCGCACAAGCCCTTTCCTGCTGTCTGTAGGCAGTGCCCCTACCTCAAAGCCCTGAGGCTTGAGTTCACCTGAAAAGAGCAACAAGGAATCGTTGCCCGTAGACTCTTTTCCTGGAAAACCTTTGCATTTTTGTACCATGTCCCTCGCATCCCAAGCTTAAGCCGCCAAAGTTGGCAGAGCTTGTGCAACCCCGCCAACAGCCCTACCACCCCAAAAGAAAATTGGGCAGGGATTCCCGCCTCCGCTTCCGAAACGGGCTTCCAAACGGGCGATGCCCTGACGGGTCAGCCAGTCACCGTCTAGGCCCGGTACACCCCTGTGAATAATAGAGCGTCCAACCTCAAATCAGGCTACAGGGCCCTTCAGCCCATAGAAGGAGAACCTGTCAACAAACGGGGCGAGGGCAATGCTCGGGCCCCTTGCGAAGCCTTTGCCAAGCTCCAAAGGCTGCACTTTCCCAGCAGACCACAGCTCTGTATGCAAATCAAGCAGCTACGACCCCTCCCTCCCCTGCTTTTCTCCTCCAAACCGGTACGCAACCATTTCTGCAGCCCTCTGCCCCAGGGTCCCGGGCAAGGTCTTGGTCTGATGAGGCTAGGGATGGTGGGCGAGCTCGGCTTTGGCAGGGCGACAGGACTAATATTTTCTCTACAGCTTTGGAAGAAAGAAAGCTTCCTTTTTGGGGCACAGGCCCACTTCTAGCGGCGACAGCTTCCGGTAAGGGACCATGCTGAAAAGATGCTTGGAGTTACCGCCAGGGGAGCCACGCCGCTATTGCCTGTGAGTGAAGCTACATTTGAAAGAAATATTTTTTGAGACGCAGTTGTTTGAATTTCTGTAAAAATGTCATTCAGTAAAAGCCTCTCTTCCCTGACCGGGAATCGAACCCGGGCCGCGAATCCTAACCACTAGACCACCAGGGAGACCGCTGGACAGCTCGGGAAGGCCGGGCAGTGGTGTCCGAGTGCACAATGCCTGCAGGTGCCTCAAAGGCCAGTCCATTGGGGGACTGGGAAGAGAGGGGGAGGGCCGAGCAGATAGGTTCTCTCCAGCGGTGAAAAAGGAAGCTGCCTTTTTTGCGTCAAGGGCAGTCTTTCCGCAGCGACAGGAGAATGAATGGGACTCTGCCATAAACACGTTTTGCGTCGCGCTGAGGGCACTTCCTCCATTTTGTGCACGCAAATCTGCATCTGGGAGCAAGATTTCCGGTCGCCAGTTAACTGCATTGCTGTAAATAAAAATGTCAGTTGTTAAAAGAGCTCCTTCCCTGACCGGGAATCGAACCCGGGCCGCGGCGGTGAGAGCGCCGAATCCTAACCACTAGACCACCAGGGACGGTGGGTGCACCCCGTTGCGTGTCGCTCAGATGGTGGCGTCCGAGTCCAAAGGCTGAGGGCCTCTGCTACAATGGGCACCAGTGCCTGCAGGTCTTCGGGGGCCGTTTCTGCTAATAAATAAATAAATAAAGAAATAAAGAAAGAAAGAAAGAAAGAAAACAAAAACACTTGTGATGGTCTGCGAAAAGGGGAGCTTAGAGATTGAAGACAGCATCACTTTGGGAACGTTTGCGCTTTCACTTCCAAGCGCTGATATTCCTGTCTTGCTCTCCTGAAAGGACAGCCTTCCTCGCTATGAGCTTTTGTGGGTCAGTGCTGAAGCTCCCCCTAGAGGCTGCCGCTGAAGATGCACACTCACAACTAACCCTCCTTAGGAGAACTGCTTCGTGGGAGAGCACGTTTATTAAAAGGCGGCAGGCCATGATTGCCTGCGAGACACAGCAGGGTTACCATGCAGAGTTCAAAGGGGGCTTTGCTTGTACAGCAAGTGCCGGAGGGCAAGAAGGGATGACATAGGAGCTGCCCTTTTTTCAGGCTCGCACACCAAGGCCTGCACCAGCCTTCGAGGCTCAGCCTGCCTCTGGACTGCCCTAGACCACCTTTACTCAAAGCACACACCCTGGTCGGGGACTCGAAGCCAGGCCCGTGGCAGTGAAAGCACCAAATCCTCACCACTAGGCCACCGGGGAAACGACTGCAGCACCCGGGAGGTTTCCGCAACCGTACTTGCAGTCAGCTGGAGGCTATTGTAATGCTGTTAAGTGAGAGACGTTTGCCGCTCGCAAGCCAATTCCATCCAACCTCCTGCAGGGGGCACTCTGGGCTGGTTTTCCACTTGTTCGCCTGCTGCTGAAACAGCAAAGATTCAATTCGAAGCCCTTTGCAGCAGCTCACCAGGATGGCCGAGTGGTTAAGGCGTTGGACTTAAGATCCAATGGACAAGTGTCCGCGTGGGTTCGAGCCCCACTCCTGGTACAGGTTTTTACTCTTCTTATCTAAATGCGGCAGCAGCTTCGCACAAGCCCTTTCCTGCTGTCTGTAGGCAGTGCCCCTACCTCAAAGCCCTGAGGCTTGAGTTCACCTGAAAAGAGCAACAAGGAATCGTTGCCCGTAGACTCTTTTCCTGGAAAACCTTTGCATTTTTGTACCATGTCCCTCGCATCCCAAGCTTAAGCCGCCAAAGTTGGCAGAGCTTGTGCAACCCCGCCAACAGCCCTACCACCCCAAAAGAAAATTGGGCAGGGATTCCCGCCTCCGCTTCCTCACGGCTTCCGAAACGGGCTTCCAAACGGGCGATGCCCTGACGGGTCAGCCAGTCACCGTCTAGGCCCGGTACACCCCTGTGAATAATAGAGCGTCCAACCTCAAATCAGGCTACAGGGCCCTTCAGCCCATAGAAGGAGAACCTGTCAACAAACGGGGCGAGGGCAATGCTCGGGCCCCTTGCGAAGCCTTTGCCAAGCTCCAAAGGCTGCACTTTCCCAGCAGACCACAGCTCTGTATGCAAATCAAGCAGCTACGACCCCTCCCTCCCCTGCTTTTCTCCTCCAAACCGGTACGCAACCATTTCTGCAGCCCTCTGCCCCAGGGTCCCGGGCAAGGTCTTGGTCTGATGAGGCTAGGGATGGTGGGCGAGCTCGGCTTTGGCAGGGCGACAGGACTAATATTTTCTCTACACCTTTGGAAGAAAGAAAGCTTCCTTTTTGGGGCACAGGCCCACTTCTAGCGGCGACAGCTTCCGGTAAGGGACCATGCTGAAAAGATGCTTGGAGTTACCGCCAGGGGAGCCACGCCGCTATTGCCTGTGAGTGAAGCTACATTTGAAAGAAATATTTTTTGAGACGCAGTTGTTTGAATTTCTGTAAAAATGTCATTCAGTAAAAGCCTCTCTTCCCTGACCGGGAATCGAACCCGGGCCGCGGCGGTGAGAGCGCCGAATCCTAACCACTAGACCACCAGGGAGACCGCTGGACAACTCGGGAAGGCCGGGCAGTGGTGTCCGAGTGCACAATGCCTGCAGGTGCCTCAAAGGCCAGTCCATTGGGGGACTGGGAAGAGAGGGGGAGGGCCGAGCAGATAGGTTCTCTCCAGCGGTGAAAAAGGAAGCTGCCTTTTTTGCGTCAAGGGCAGTCTTTCCGCAGCGACAGGAGAATGAATGGGACTCTGCCATAAACACGTTTTGCGTCGCGCTGAGGGCACTTCCTCCATTTTGTGCACGCAAATCTGCATCTGGGAGCAAGATTTCCGGTCGCCAGTTAACTGCATTGCTGTAAATAAAAATGTCAGTTGTTAAAAGAGCTCCTTCCCTGACCGGGAATCGAACCCGGGCCGCGGCGGTGAGAGCGCCGAATCCTAACCACTAGACCACCAGGGACGGTGGGTGCACCCCGTTGCGTGTCGCTCAGATGGTGGCGTCCGAGTCCAAAGGCTGAGGGCCTCTGCTACAATGGGCACCAGTGCCTGCAGGTCTTCGGGGGCCGTTTCTGCTAATAAATAAAGAAATAAAGAAAGAAAGAAAGAAAGAAAGAAAACAAAAACACTTGTGATGGTCTGCGAAAAGGGGAGCTTAGAGATTGAAGACAGCATCACTTTGGGAACGTTTGCGCTTTCACTTCCAAGCGCTGATATTCCTGTCTTGCTCTCCTGAAAGGACAGCCTTCCTCGCTATGAGCTTTTGTGGGTCAGTGCTGAAGCTCCCCCTAGAGGCTGCCGCTGAAGATGCACACTCACAACTAACCCTCCTTAGGAGAACTGCTTCGTGGGAGAGCACGTTTATTAAAAGGCGGCAGGCCATGATTGCCTGCGAGACACAGCAGGGTTACCATGCAGAGTTCAAAGGGGGCTTTGCTTGTACAGCAAGTGCCGGAGGGCAAGAAGGGATGACATAGGAGCTGCCCTTTTTTCGGGCTCGCACACCAAGGCCTGCACCAGCCTTCGAGGCTCAGCCTGCCTCTGGACTGCCCTAGACCACCTTTACTCAAAGCACACACTCTGGTCGGGGACTCGAAGCCAGGCCCGTGGCAGTGAAAGCACCAAATCCTCACCACTAGGCCACCGGGGAAACGACTGCAGCACCCGGGAGGTTTCCGCAACCGTACTTGCAGTCAGCTGGAGGCTATTGTAATGCTGTTAAGTGAGAGACGTTTGCCGCTCGCAAGCCAATTCCATCCAACCTCCTGCAGGGGGCACTCTGGGCTGGTTTTCCACTTGTTCGCCTGCTGCTGAAACAGCAAAGATTCAATTCGAAGCCCTTTGCAGCAGCTCACCAGGATGGCCGAGTGGTTAAGGCGTTGGACTTAAGATCCAATGGACAAGTGTCCGCGTGGGTTCGAGCCCCACTCCTGGTACAGGTTTTTACTCTTCTTACCTAAATGCGGCAGCAGCTTCGCACAAGCCCTTTCCTGCTGTCTGTAGGCAGTGCCCCTACCTCAAAGCCCTGAGGCTTGAGTTCACCTGAAAAGAGCAACAAGGAATCGTTGCCCGTAGACTCTTTTCCTGGAAAACCTTTGCATTTTTGTACCATGTCCCTCGCATCCCAAGCTTAAGCCGCCAAAGTTGGCAGAGCTTGTGCAACCCCGCCAACAGCCCTACCACCCCAAAAGAAAATTGGGCAGGGATTCCCGCCTCCGCTTCCGAAACGGGCTTCCGAAACGGGCTTCCAAACGGGCGATGCCCTGACGGGTCAGCCAGTCACCGCCTAGGCCCGGTACACCCCTGTGAATAATAGAGCGTCCAACCTCAAATCAGGCTACAGGGCCCTTCAGCCCATAGAAGGAGAACCTGTCAACAAACGGGGCGAGGGCAATGCTCGGGCCCCTTGCGAAGCCTTTGCCAAGCTCCAAAGGCTGCACTTTCCCAGCAGACCACAGCTCTGTATGCAAATCAAGCAGCTACGACCCCTCCCTCCCCTGCTTTTCTCCTCCAAACCGGTACGCAACCATTTCTGCAGCCCTCTGCCCCAGGGTCCCGGGCAAGGTCTTGGTCTGATGAGGCTAGGGATGGTGGGCGAGCTCGGCTTTGGCAGGGCGACAGGACTAATATTTTCTCTACAGCTTTGGAAGAAAGAAAGCTTCCTTTTTGGGGCACAGGCCCACTTCTAGCGGCGACAGCTTCCGGTAAGGGACCATGCTGAAAAGATGCTTGGAGTTACCGCCAGGGGAGCCACGCCGCTATTGCCTGTGAGTGAAGCTACATTTGAAAGAAATATTTTTTGAGACGCAGTTGTTTGAATTTCTGTAAAAATGTCATTCAGTAAAAGCCTCTCTTCCCTGACCGGGAATCGAACCCGGGCCGCGGCGGTGAGAGCGCCGAATCCTAACCACTAGACCACCAGGGAGACCGCTGGACAGCTCGGGAAGGCCGGGCAGTGGTGTCCGAGTGCACAATGCCTGCAGGTGCCTCAAAGGCCAGTCCATTGGGGGACTGGGAAGAGAGGGGGAGGGCCGAGCAGATAGGTTCTCTCCAGCGGTGAAAAAGGAAGCTGCCTTTTTTGCGTCAAGGGCAGTCTTTCCGCAGCGACAGGAGAATGAATGGGACTCTGCCATAAACACGTTTTGCGTCGCGCTGAGGGCACTTCCTCCATTTTGTGCACGCAAATCTGCATCTGGGAGCAAGATTTCCGGTCGCCAGTTAACTGCATTGCCGTAAATAAAAATGTCAGTTGTTAAAAGAGCTCCTTCCCTGACCGGGAATCGTACCCGGGCCGCGGCGGTGAGAGCGCCGAATCCTAACCACTAGACCACCAGGGACGGTGGGTGCACCCCGTTGCGTGTCGCTCAGATGGTGGCGTCCGAGTCCAAAGGCTGAGGGCCTCTGCTACAATGGGCACCAGTGCCTGCAGGTCTTCGGGGGCCGTTTCTGCTAATAAATAAATAAATAAAGAAATAAAGAAAGAAAGAAAGAAAGAAAGAAAACAAAAACACTTGTGATGGTCTGCGAAAAGGGGAGCTTAGAGATTGAAGACAGCATCACTTTGGGAATGTTTGCGCTTTCACTTCCAAGCGCTGATATTCCTGTCTTGCTCTCCTGAAAGGACAGCCTTCCTCGCTATGAGCTTTTGTGGGTCAGTGCTGAAGCTCCCCCTAGAGGCTGCCGCTGAAGATGCACACTCACAACTAACCCTCCTTAGGAGAACTGCTTCGTGGGAGAGCACGTTTATTAAAAGGCGGCAGGCCATGATTGCCTGCGAGACACAGCAGGGTTACCATGCAGAGTTCAAAGGGGGCTTTGCTTGTACAGCAAGTGCCGGAGGGCAAGAAGGGATGACATAGGAGCTGCCCTTTTTTCGGGCTCGCACACCAAGGCCTGCACCAGCCTTCGAGGCTCAGCCTGCCTCTGGACTGCCCTAGACCACCTTTACTCAAAGCACACACTCTGGTCGGGGACTCGAAGCCAGGCCCGTGGCAGTGAAAGCACCAAATCCTCACCACTAGGCCACCGGGGAAACGACTGCAGCACCCGGGAGGTTTCCGCAACCGTACTTGCAGTCAGCTGGAGGCTATTGTAATGCTGTTAAGTGAGAGACGTTTGCCGCTCGCAAGCCAATTCCATCCAACCTCCTGCAGGGGGCACTCTGGGCTGGTTTTCCACTTGTTCGCCTGCTGCTGAAACAGCAAAGATTCAATTCGAAGCCCTTTGCAGCAGCTCACCAGGATGGCCGAGTGGTTAAGGCGTTGGACTTAAGATCCAATGGACAAGTGTCCGCGTGGGTTCGAGCCCCACTCCTGGTACAGGTTTTTACTCTTCTTACCTAAATGCGGCAGCAGCTTCGCACAAGCCCTTTCTTGCTGTCTGTAGGCAGTGCCCCTACCTCAAAGCCCTGAGGCTTGAGTTCACCTGAAAAGAGCAACAAGGAATCGTTGCCCGTAGACTCTTTTCCTGGAAAACCTTTGCATTTTTGTACCATGTCCCTCGCATCCCAAGCTTAAGCCGCCAAAGTTGGCAGAGCTTGTGCAACCCCGCCAACAGCCCTACCACCCCAAAAGAAAATTGGGCAGGGATTCCCGCCTCCGCTTCCGAAACGGGCTTCCAAACGGGCGATGCCCTGACGGGTCAGCCAGTCACCGTCTAGGCCCGGTACACCCCTGTGAATAATAGAGCGTCCAACCTCAAATCAGGCTACAGGGCCCTTCAGCCCATAGAAGGAGAACCTGTCAACAAACGGGGCGAGGGCAATGCTCGGGCCCCTTGCGAAGCCTTTGCCAAGCTCCAAAGGCTGCACTTTCCCAGCAGACCACAGCTCTGTATGCAAATCAAGCAGCTACGACCCCTCCCTCCCCTGCTTTTCTCCTCCAAACCGGTACGCAACCATTTCTGCAGCCCTCTGCCCCAGGGTCCCGGGCAAGGTCTTGGTCTGATGAGGCTAGGGATGGTGGGCGAGCTCGGCTTTGGCAGGGCGACAGGACTAATATTTTCTCTACAGCTTTGGAAGAAAGAAAGCTTCCTTTTTGGGGCACAGGCCCACTTCTAGCGGCGACAGCTTCCGGTAAGGGACCATGCTGAAAAGATGCTTGGAGTTACCGCCAGGGGAGCCACGCCGCTATTGCCTGTGAGTGAAGCTACATTTGAAAGAAATATTTTTTGAGACGCAGTTGTTTGAATTTCTGTAAAAATGTCATTCAGTAAAAGCCTCTCTTCCCTGACCGGGAATCGAACCCGGGCCGCGAATCCTAACCACTAGACCACCAGGGAGACCGCTGGACAGCTCGGGAAGGCCGGGCAGTGGTGTCCGAGTGCACAATGCCTGCAGGTGCCTCAAAGGCCAGTCCATTGGGGGACTGGGAAGAGAGGGGGAGGGCCGAGCAGATAGGTTCTCTCCAGCGGTGAAAAAGGAAGCTGCCTTTTTTGCGTCAAGGGCAGTCTTTCCGCAGCGACAGGAGAATGAATGGGACTCTGCCATAAACACGTTTTGCGTCGCGCTGAGGGCACTTCCTCCATTTTGTGCACGCAAATCTGCATCTGGGAGCAAGATTTCCGGTCGCCAGTTAACTGCATTGCTGTAAATAAAAATGTCAGTTGTTAAAAGAGCTCCTTCCCTGACCGGGAATCGAACCCGGGCCGCGGCGGTGAGAGCGCCGAATCCTAACCACTAGACCACCAGGGACGGTGGGTGCACCCCGTTGCGTGTCGCTCAGATGGTGGCGTCCGAGTCCAAAGGCTGAGGGCCTCTGCTACAATGGGCACCAGTGCCTGCAGGTCTTCGGGGGCCGTTTCTGCTAATAAATAAATAAATAAAGAAATAAAGAAAGAAAGAAAGAAAGAAAACAAAAACACTTGTGATGGTCTGCGAAAAGGGGAGCTTAGAGATTGAAGACAGCATCACTTTGGGAACGTTTGCGCTTTCACTTCCAAGCGCTGATATTCCTGTCTTGCTCTCCTGAAAGGACAGCCTTCCTCGCTATGAGCTTTTGTGGGTCAGTGCTGAAGCTCCCCCTAGAGGCTGCCGCTGAAGATGCACACTCACAACTAACCCTCCTTAGGAGAACTGCTTCGTGGGAGAGCACGTTTATTAAAAGGCGGCAGGCCATGATTGCCTGCGAGACACAGCAGGGTTACCATGCAGAGTTCAAAGGGGGCTTTGCTTGTACAGCAAGTGCCGGAGGGCAAGAAGGGATGACATAGGAGCTGCCCTTTTTTCAGGCTCGCACACCAAGGCCTGCACCAGCCTTCGAGGCTCAGCCTGCCTCTGGACTGCCCTAGACCACCTTTACTCAAAGCACACACCCTGGTCGGGGACTCGAAGCCAGGCCCGTGGCAGTGAAAGCACCAAATCCTCACCACTAGGCCACCGGGGAAACGACTGCAGCACCCGGGAGGTTTCCGCAACCGTACTTGCAGTCAGCTGGAGGCTATTGTAATGCTGTTAAGTGAGAGACGTTTGCCGCTCGCAAGCCAATTCCATCCAACCTCCTGCAGGGGGCACTCTGGGCTGGTTTTCCACTTGTTCGCCTGCTGCTGAAACAGCAAAGATTCAATTCGAAGCCCTTTGCAGCAGCTCACCAGGATGGCCGAGTGGTTAAGGCGTTGGACTTAAGATCCAATGGACAAGTGTCCGCGTGGGTTCGAGCCCCACTCCTGGTACAGGTTTTTACTCTTCTTATCTAAATGCGGCAGCAGCTTCGCACAAGCCCTTTCCTGCTGTCTGTAGGCAGTGCCCCTACCTCAAAGCCCTGAGGCTTGAGTTCACCTGAAAAGAGCAACAAGGAATCGTTGCCCGTAGACTCTTTTCCTGGAAAACCTTTGCATTTTTGTACCATGTCCCTCGCATCCCAAGCTTAAGCCGCCAAAGTTGGCAGAGCTTGTGCAACCCCGCCAACAGCCCTACCACCCCAAAAGAAAATTGGGCAGGGATTCCCGCCTCCGCTTCCTCACGGCTTCCGAAACGGGCTTCCAAACGGGCGATGCCCTGACGGGTCAGCCAGTCACCGTCTAGGCCCGGTACACCCCTGTGAATAATAGAGCGTCCAACCTCAAATCAGGCTACAGGGCCCTTCAGCCCATAGAAGGAGAACCTGTCAACAAACGGGGCGAGGGCAATGCTCGGGCCCCTTGCGAAGCCTTTGCCAAGCTCCAAAGGCTGCACTTTCCCAGCAGACCACAGCTCTGTATGCAAATCAAGCAGCTACGACCCCTCCCTCCCCTGCTTTTCTCCTCCAAACCGGTACGCAACCATTTCTGCAGCCCTCTGCCCCAGGGTCCCGGGCAAGGTCTTGGTCTGATGAGGCTAGGGATGGTGGGCGAGCTCGGCTTTGGCAGGGCGACAGGACTAATATTTTCTCTACACCTTTGGAAGAAAGAAAGCTTCCTTTTTGGGGCACAGGCCCACTTCTAGCGGCGACAGCTTCCGGTAAGGGACCATGCTGAAAAGATGCTTGGAGTTACCGCCAGGGGAGCCACGCCGCTATTGCCTGTGAGTGAAGCTACATTTGAAAGAAATATTTTTTGAGACGCAGTTGTTTGAATTTCTGTAAAAATGTCATTCAGTAAAAGCCTCTCTTCCCTGACCGGGAATCGAACCCGGGCCGCGGCGGTGAGAGCGCCGAATCCTAACCACTAGACCACCAGGGAGACCGCTGGACAACTCGGGAAGGCCGGGCAGTGGTGTCCGAGTGCACAATGCCTGCAGGTGCCTCAAAGGCCAGTCCATTGGGGGACTGGGAAGAGAGGGGGAGGGCCGAGCAGATAGGTTCTCTCCAGCGGTGAAAAAGGAAGCTGCCTTTTTTGCGTCAAGGGCAGTCTTTCCGCAGCGACAGGAGAATGAATGGGACTCTGCCATAAACACGTTTTGCGTCGCGCTGAGGGCACTTCCTCCATTTTGTGCACGCAAATCTGCATCTGGGAGCAAGATTTCCGGTCGCCAGTTAACTGCATTGCTGTAAATAAAAATGTCAGTTGTTAAAAGAGCTCCTTCCCTGACCGGGAATCGAACCCGGGCCGCGGCGGTGAGAGCGCCGAATCCTAACCACTAGACCACCAGGGACGGTGGGTGCACCCCGTTGCGTGTCGCTCAGATGGTGGCGTCCGAGTCCAAAGGCTGAGGGCCTCTGCTACAATGGGCACCAGTGCCTGCAGGTCTTCGGGGGCCGTTTCTGCTAATAAATAAAGAAATAAAGAAAGAAAGAAAGAAAGAAAGAAAACAAAAACACTTGTGATGGTCTGCGAAAAGGGGAGCTTAGAGATTGAAGACAGCATCACTTTGGGAACGTTTGCGCTTTCACTTCCAAGCGCTGATATTCCTGTCTTGCTCTCCTGAAAGGACAGCCTTCCTCGCTATGAGCTTTTGTGGGTCAGTGCTGAAGCTCCCCCTAGAGGCTGCCGCTGAAGATGCACACTCACAACTAACCCTCCTTAGGAGAACTGCTTCGTGGGAGAGCACGTTTATTAAAAGGCGGCAGGCCATGATTGCCTGCGAGACACAGCAGGGTTACCATGCAGAGTTCAAAGGGGGCTTTGCTTGTACAGCAAGTGCCGGAGGGCAAGAAGGGATGACATAGGAGCTGCCCTTTTTTCGGGCTCGCACACCAAGGCCTGCACCAGCCTTCGAGGCTCAGCCTGCCTCTGGACTGCCCTAGACCACCTTTACTCAAAGCACACACTCTGGTCGGGGACTCGAAGCCAGGCCCGTGGCAGTGAAAGCACCAAATCCTCACCACTAGGCCACCGGGGAAACGACTGCAGCACCCGGGAGGTTTCCGCAACCGTACTTGCAGTCAGCTGGAGGCTATTGTAATGCTGTTAAGTGAGAGACGTTTGCCGCTCGCAAGCCAATTCCATCCAACCTCCTGCAGGGGGCACTCTGGGCTGGTTTTCCACTTGTTCGCCTGCTGCTGAAACAGCAAAGATTCAATTCGAAGCCCTTTGCAGCAGCTCACCAGGATGGCCGAGTGGTTAAGGCGTTGGACTTAAGATCCAATGGACAAGTGTCCGCGTGGGTTCGAGCCCCACTCCTGGTACAGGTTTTTACTCTTCTTACCTAAATGCGGCAGCAGCTTCGCACAAGCCCTTTCCTGCTGTCTGTAGGCAGTGCCCCTACCTCAAAGCCCTGAGGCTTGAGTTCACCTGAAAAGAGCAACAAGGAATCGTTGCCCGTAGACTCTTTTCCTGGAAAACCTTTGCATTTTTGTACCATGTCCCTCGCATCCCAAGCTTAAGCCGCCAAAGTTGGCAGAGCTTGTGCAACCCCGCCAACAGCCCTACCACCCCAAAAGAAAATTGGGCAGGGATTCCCGCCTCCGCTTCCGAAACGGGCTTCCGAAACGGGCTTCCAAACGGGCGATGCCCTGACGGGTCAGCCAGTCACCGCCTAGGCCCGGTACACCCCTGTGAATAATAGAGCGTCCAACCTCAAATCAGGCTACAGGGCCCTTCAGCCCATAGAAGGAGAACCTGTCAACAAACGGGGCGAGGGCAATGCTCGGGCCCCTTGCGAAGCCTTTGCCAAGCTCCAAAGGCTGCACTTTCCCAGCAGACCACAGCTCTGTATGCAAATCAAGCAGCTACGACCCCTCCCTCCCCTGCTTTTCTCCTCCAAACCGGTACGCAACCATTTCTGCAGCCCTCTGCCCCAGGGTCCCGGGCAAGGTCTTGGTCTGATGAGGCTAGGGATGGTGGGCGAGCTCGGCTTTGGCAGGGCGACAGGACTAATATTTTCTCTACAGCTTTGGAAGAAAGAAAGCTTCCTTTTTGGGGCACAGGCCCACTTCTAGCGGCGACAGCTTCCGGTAAGGGACCATGCTGAAAAGATGCTTGGAGTTACCGCCAGGGGAGCCACGCCGCTATTGCCTGTGAGTGAAGCTACATTTGAAAGAAATATTTTTTGAGACGCAGTTGTTTGAATTTCTGTAAAAATGTCATTCAGTAAAAGCCTCTCTTCCCTGACCGGGAATCGAACCCGGGCCGCGGCGGTGAGAGCGCCGAATCCTAACCACTAGACCACCAGGGAGACCGCTGGACAGCTCGGGAAGGCCGGGCAGTGGTGTCCGAGTGCACAATGCCTGCAGGTGCCTCAAAGGCCAGTCCATTGGGGGACTGGGAAGAGAGGGGGAGGGCCGAGCAGATAGGTTCTCTCCAGCGGTGAAAAAGGAAGCTGCCTTTTTTGCGTCAAGGGCAGTCTTTCCGCAGCGACAGGAGAATGAATGGGACTCTGCCATAAACACGTTTTGCGTCGCGCTGAGGGCACTTCCTCCATTTTGTGCACGCAAATCTGCATCTGGGAGCAAGATTTCCGGTCGCCAGTTAACTGCATTGCCGTAAATAAAAATGTCAGTTGTTAAAAGAGCTCCTTCCCTGACCGGGAATCGTACCCGGGCCGCGGCGGTGAGAGCGCCGAATCCTAACCACTAGACCACCAGGGACGGTGGGTGCACCCCGTTGCGTGTCGCTCAGATGGTGGCGTCCGAGTCCAAAGGCTGAGGGCCTCTGCTACAATGGGCACCAGTGCCTGCAGGTCTTCGGGGGCCGTTTCTGCTAATAAATAAATAAATAAAGAAATAAAGAAAGAAAGAAAGAAAGAAAACAAAAACACTTGTGATGGTCTGCGAAAAGGGGAGCTTAGAGATTGAAGACAGCATCACTTTGGGAATGTTTGCGCTTTCACTTCCAAGCGCTGATATTCCTGTCTTGCTCTCCTGAAAGGACAGCCTTCCTCGCTATGAGCTTTTGTGGGTCAGTGCTGAAGCTCCCCCTAGAGGCTGCCGCTGAAGATGCACACTCACAACTAACCCTCCTTAGGAGAACTGCTTCGTGGGAGAGCACGTTTATTAAAAGGCGGCAGGCCATGATTGCCTGCGAGACACAGCAGGGTTACCATGCAGAGTTCAAAGGGGGCTTTGCTTGTACAGCAAGTGCCGGAGGGCAAGAAGGGATGACATAGGAGCTGCCCTTTTTTCGGGCTCGCACACCAAGGCCTGCACCAGCCTTCGAGGCTCAGCCTGCCTCTGGACTGCCCTAGACCACCTTTACTCAAAGCACACACTCTGGTCGGGGACTCGAAGCCAGGCCCGTGGCAGTGAAAGCACCAAATCCTCACCACTAGGCCACCGGGGAAACGACTGCAGCACCCGGGAGGTTTCCGCAACCGTACTTGCAGTCAGCTGGAGGCTATTGTAATGCTGTTAAGTGAGAGACGTTTGCCGCTCGCAAGCCAATTCCATCCAACCTCCTGCAGGGGGCACTCTGGGCTGGTTTTCCACTTGTTCGCCTGCTGCTGAAACAGCAAAGATTCAATTCGAAGCCCTTTGCAGCAGCTCACCAGGATGGCCGAGTGGTTAAGGCGTTGGACTTAAGATCCAATGGACAAGTGTCCGCGTGGGTTCGAGCCCCACTCCTGGTACAGGTTTTTACTCTTCTTACCTAAATGCGGCAGCAGCTTCGCACAAGCCCTTTCCTGCTGTCTGTAGGCAGTGCCCCTACCTCAAAGCCCTGAGGCTTGAGTTCACCTGAAAAGAGCAACAAGGAATCGTTGCCCGTAGACTCTTTTCCTGGAAAACCTTTGCATTTTTGTACCATGTCCCTCGCATCCCAAGCTTAAGCCGCCAAAGTTGGCAGAGCTTGTGCAACCCCGCCAACAGCCCTACCACCCCAAAAGAAAATTGGGCAGGGATTCCCGCCTCCGCTTCCGAAACGGGCTTCCAAACGGGCGATGCCCTGACGGGTCAGCCAGTCACCGTCTAGGCCCGGTACACCCCTGTGAATAATAGAGCGTCCAACCTCAAATCAGGCTACAGGGCCCTTCAGCCCATAGAAGGAGAACCTGTCAACAAACGGGGCGAGGGCAATGCTCGGGCCCCTTGCGAAGCCTTTGCCAAGCTCCAAAGGCTGCACTTTCCCAGCAGACCACAGCTCTGTATGCAAATCAAGCAGCTACGACCCCTCCCTCCCCTGCTTTTCTCCTCCAAACCGGTACGCAACCATTTCTGCAGCCCTCTGCCCCAGGGTCCCGGGCAAGGTCTTGGTCTGATGAGGCTAGGGATGGTGGGCGAGCTCGGCTTTGGCAGGGCGACAGGACTAATATTTTCTCTACAGCTTTGGAAGAAAGAAAGCTTCCTTTTTGGGGCACAGGCCCACTTCTAGCGGCGACAGCTTCCGGTAAGGGACCATGCTGAAAAGATGCTTGGAGTTACCGCCAGGGGAGCCACGCCGCTATTGCCTGTGAGTGAAGCTACATTTGAAAGAAATATTTTTTGAGACGCAGTTGTTTGAATTTCTGTAAAAATGTCATTCAGTAAAAGCCTCTCTTCCCTGACCGGGAATCGAACCCGGGCCGCGAATCCTAACCACTAGACCACCAGGGAGACCGCTGGACAGCTCGGGAAGGCCGGGCAGTGGTGTCCGAGTGCACAATGCCTGCAGGTGCCTCAAAGGCCAGTCCATTGGGGGACTGGGAAGAGAGGGGGAGGGCCGAGCAGATAGGTTCTCTCCAGCGGTGAAAAAGGAAGCTGCCTTTTTTGCGTCAAGGGCAGTCTTTCCGCAGCGACAGGAGAATGAATGGGACTCTGCCATAAACACGTTTTGCGTCGCGCTGAGGGCACTTCCTCCATTTTGTGCACGCAAATCTGCATCTGGGAGCAAGATTTCCGGTCGCCAGTTAACTGCATTGCTGTAAATAAAAATGTCAGTTGTTAAAAGAGCTCCTTCCCTGACCGGGAATCGAACCCGGGCCGCGGCGGTGAGAGCGCCGAATCCTAACCACTAGACCACCAGGGACGGTGGGTGCACCCCGTTGCGTGTCGCTCAGATGGTGGCGTCCGAGTCCAAAGGCTGAGGGCCTCTGCTACAATGGGCACCAGTGCCTGCAGGTCTTCGGGGGCCGTTTCTGCTAATAAATAAATAAATAAAGAAATAAAGAAAGAAAGAAAGAAAGAAAACAAAAACACTTGTGATGGTCTGCGAAAAGGGGAGCTTAGAGATTGAAGACAGCATCACTTTGGGAACGTTTGCGCTTTCACTTCCAAGCGCTGATATTCCTGTCTTGCTCTCCTGAAAGGACAGCCTTCCTCGCTATGAGCTTTTGTGGGTCAGTGCTGAAGCTCCCCCTAGAGGCTGCCGCTGAAGATGCACACTCACAACTAACCCTCCTTAGGAGAACTGCTTCGTGGGAGAGCACGTTTATTAAAAGGCGGCAGGCCATGATTGCCTGCGAGACACAGCAGGGTTACCATGCAGAGTTCAAAGGGGGCTTTGCTTGTACAGCAAGTGCCGGAGGGCAAGAAGGGATGACATAGGAGCTGCCCTTTTTTCAGGCTCGCACACCAAGGCCTGCACCAGCCTTCGAGGCTCAGCCTGCCTCTGGACTGCCCTAGACCACCTTTACTCAAAGCACACACCCTGGTCGGGGACTCGAAGCCAGGCCCGTGGCAGTGAAAGCACCAAATCCTCACCACTAGGCCACCGGGGAAACGACTGCAGCACCCGGGAGGTTTCCGCAACCGTACTTGCAGTCAGCTGGAGGCTATTGTAATGCTGTTAAGTGAGAGACGTTTGCCGCTCGCAAGCCAATTCCATCCAACCTCCTGCAGGGGGCACTCTGGGCTGGTTTTCCACTTGTTCGCCTGCTGCTGAAACAGCAAAGATTCAATTCGAAGCCCTTTGCAGCAGCTCACCAGGATGGCCGAGTGGTTAAGGCGTTGGACTTAAGATCCAATGGACAAGTGTCCGCGTGGGTTCGAGCCCCACTCCTGGTACAGGTTTTTACTCTTCTTATCTAAATGCGGCAGCAGCTTCGCACAAGCCCTTTCCTGCTGTCTGTAGGCAGTGCCCCTACCTCAAAGCCCTGAGGCTTGAGTTCACCTGAAAAGAGCAACAAGGAATCGTTGCCCGTAGACTCTTTTCCTGGAAAACCTTTGCATTTTTGTACCATGTCCCTCGCATCCCAAGCTTAAGCCGCCAAAGTTGGCAGAGCTTGTGCAACCCCGCCAACAGCCCTACCACCCCAAAAGAAAATTGGGCAGGGATTCCCGCCTCCGCTTCCTCACGGCTTCCGAAACGGGCTTCCAAACGGGCGATGCCCTGACGGGTCAGCCAGTCACCGTCTAGGCCCGGTACACCCCTGTGAATAATAGAGCGTCCAACCTCAAATCAGGCTACAGGGCCCTTCAGCCCATAGAAGGAGAACCTGTCAACAAACGGGGCGAGGGCAATGCTCGGGCCCCTTGCGAAGCCTTTGCCAAGCTCCAAAGGCTGCACTTTCCCAGCAGACCACAGCTCTGTATGCAAATCAAGCAGCTACGACCCCTCCCTCCCCTGCTTTTCTCCTCCAAACCGGTACGCAACCATTTCTGCAGCCCTCTGCCCCAGGGTCCCGGGCAAGGTCTTGGTCTGATGAGGCTAGGGATGGTGGGCGAGCTCGGCTTTGGCAGGGCGACAGGACTAATATTTTCTCTACAGCTTTGGAAGAAAGAAAGCTTCCTTTTTGGGGCACAGGCCCACTTCTAGCGGCGACAGCTTCCGGTAAGGGACCATGCTGAAAAGATGCTTGGAGTTACCGCCAGGGGAGCCACGCCGCTATTGCCTGTGAGTGAAGCTACATTTGAAAGAAATATTTTTTGAGACGCAGTTGTTTGAATTTCTGTAAAAATGTCATTCAGTAAAAGCCTCTCTTCCCTGACCGGGAATCGAACCCGGGCCGCGGCGGTGAGAGCGCCGAATCCTAACCACTAGACCACCAGGGAGACCGCTGGACAGCTCGGGAAGGCCGGGCAGTGGTGTCCGAGTGCACAATGCCTGCAGGTGCCTCAAAGGCCAGTCCATTGGGGGACTGGGAAGAGAGGGGGAGGGCCGAGCAGATAGGTTCTCTCCAGCGGTGAAAAAGGAAGCTGCCTTTTTTGCGTCAAGGGCAGTCTTTCCGCAGCGACAGGAGAATGAATGGGACTCTGCCATAAACACGTTTTGCGTCGCGCTGAGGGCACTTCCTCCATTTTGTGCACGCAAATCTGCATCTGGGAGCAAGATTTCCGGTCGCCAGTTAACTGCATTGCTGTAAATAAAAATGTCAGTTGTTAAAAGAGCTCCTTCCCTGACCGGGAATCGAACCCGGGCCGCGGCGGTGAGAGCGCCGAATCCTAACCACTAGACCACCAGGGACGGTGGGTGCACCCCGTTGCGTGTCGCTCAGATGGTGGCGTCCGAGTCCAAAGGCTGAGGGCCTCTGCTACAATGGGCACCAGTGCCTGCAGGTCTTCGGGGGCCGTTTCTGCTAATAAATAAATAAATAAAGAAATAAAGAAAGAAAGAAAGAAAGAAAACAAAAACACTTGTGATGGTCTGCGAAAAGGGGAGCTTAGAGATTGAAGACAGCATCACTTTGGGAACGTTTGCGCTTTCACTTCCAAGCGCTGATATTCCTGTCTTGCTCTCCTGAAAGGACAGCCTTCCTCGCTATGAGCTTTTGTGGGTCAGTGCTGAAGCTCCCCCTAGAGGCTGCCGCTGAAGATGCACACTCACAACTAACCCTCCTTAGGAGAACTGCTTCGTGGGAGAGCACGTTTATTAAAAGGCGGCAGGCCATGATTGCCTGCGAGACACAGCAGGGTTACCATGCAGAGTTCAAAGGGGGCTTTGCTTGTACAGCAAGTGCCGGAGGGCAAGAAGGGATGACATAGGAGCTGCCCTTTTTTCGGGCTCGCACACCAAGGCCTGCACCAGCCTTCGAGGCTCAGCCTGCCTCTGGACTGCCCTAGACCACCTTTACTCAAAGCACACACTCTGGTCGGGGACTCGAAGCCAGGCCCGTGGCAGTGAAAGCACCAAATCCTCACCACTAGGCCACCGGGGAAACGACTGCAGCACCCGGGAGGTTTCCGCAACCGTACTTGCAGTCAGCTGGAGGCTATTGTAATGCTGTTAAGTGAGAGACGTTTGCCGCTCGCAAGCCAATTCCATCCAACCTCCTGCAGGGGGCACTCTGGGCTGGTTTTCCACTTGTTCGCCTGCTGCTGAAACAGCAAAGATTCAATTCGAAGCCCTTTGCAGCAGCTCACCAGGATGGCCGAGTGGTTAAGGCGTTGGACTTAAGATCCAATGGACAAGTGTCCGCGTGGGTTCGAGCCCCACTCCTGGTACAGGTTTTTACTCTTCTTACCTAAATGCGGCAGCAGCTTCGCACAAGCCCTTTCCTGCTGTCTGTAGGCAGTGCCCCTACCTCAAAGCCCTGAGGCTTGAGTTCACCTGAAAAGAGCAACAAGGAATCGTTGCCCGTAGACTCTTTTCCTGGAAAACCTTTGCATTTTTGTACCATGTCCCTCGCATCCCAAGCTTAAGCCGCCAAAGTTGGCAGAGCTTGTGCAACCCCGCCAACAGCCCTACCACCCCAAAAGAAAATTGGGCAGGGATTCCCGCCTCCGCTTCCGAAACGGGCTTCCAAACGGGCGATGCCCTGACGGGTCAGCCAGTCACCGTCTAGGCCCGGTACACCCCTGTGAATAATAGAGCGTCCAACCTCAAATCAGGCTACAGGGCCCTTCAGCCCATAGAAGGAGAACCTGTCAACAAACGGGGCGAGGGCAATGCTCGGGCCCCTTGCGAAGCCTTTGCCAAGCTCCAAAGGCTGCACTTTCCCAGCAGACCACAGCTCTGTATGCAAATCAAGCAGCTACGACCCCTCCCTCCCCTGCGTTTCTCCTCCAAACCGGTACGCAACCATTTCTGCAGCCCTCTGCCCCAGGGTCCCGGGCAAGGTCTTGGTCTGATGAGGCTAGGGATGGTGGGCGAGCTCGGCTTTGGCAGGGCGACAGGACTAATATTTTCTCTACAGCTTTGGAAGAAAGAAAGCTTCCTTTTTGGGGCACAGGCCCACTTCTAGCGGCGACAGCTTCCGGTAAGGGACCATGCTGAAAAGATGCTTGGAGTTACCGCCAGGGGAGCCACGCCGCTATTGCCTGTGAGTGAAGCTACATTTGAAAGAAATATTTTTTGAGACGCAGTTGTTTGAATTTCTGTAAAAATGTCATTCAGTAAAAGCCTCTCTTCCCTGACCGGGAATCGAACCCGGGCCGCAGCGGTGAGAGCGCCGAATCCTAACCACTAGACCACCAGGGAGACCGCTGGACAACTCGGGAAGGCCGGGCAGTGGTGTCCGAGTGCACAATGCCTGCAGGTGCCTCAAAGGCCAGTCCACTGGGGGACTGGGAAGAGAGGGGGAGGGCCGAGCAGATAGGTTCTCTCCAGCGGTGAAAAAGGAAGCTGCCTTTTTTGCGTCAAGGGCAGTCTTTCCGCAGCGACAGGAGAATGAATGGGACTCTGCCATAAACACGTTTTGCGTCGCGCTGAGGGCACTTCCTCCATTTTGTGCACGCAAATCTGCATCTGGGAGCAAGATTTCCGGTCGCCAGTTAACTGCATTGCTGTAAATAAAAATGTCAGTTGTTAAAAGAGCTCCTTCCCTGACCGGGAATCGAACCCAGGCCGCGGCGGTGAGAGCGCCGAATCCTAACCACTAGACCACCAGGGACGGTGGGTGCACCCCGTTGCGTGTCGCTCAGATGGTGGCGTCCGAGTCCAAAGGCTGAGGGCCTCTGCTACAATGGGCACCAGTGCCTGCAGGTCTTCGGGGGCCGTTTCTGCTAATAAATAAAGAAATAAAGAAAGAAAGAAAGAAAGAAAGAAAACAAAAACACTTGTGATGGTCTGCGAAAAGGGGAGCTTAGAGATTGAAGACAGCATCACTTTGGGAACGTTTGCGCTTTCACTTCCAAGCGCTGATATTCCTGTCTTGCTCTCCTGAAAGGACAGCCTTCCTCGCTATGAGCTTTTGTGGGTCAGTGCTGAAGCTCCCCCTAGAGGCTGCCGCTGAAGATGCACACTCACAACTAACCCTCCTTAGGAGAACTGCTTCGTGGGAGAGCACGTTTATTAAAAGGCGGCAGGCCATGATTGCCTGCGAGACACAGCAGGGTTACCATGCAGAGTTCAAAGGGGGCTTTGCTTGTACAGCAAGTGCCGGAGGGCAAGAAGGGATGACATAGGAGCTGCCCTTTTTTCGGGCTCGCAAACCAAGGCCTGCACCAGCCTTCGAGGCTCAGCCTGCCTCTGGACTGCCCTAGACCACCTTTACTCAAAGCACACACTCTGGTCGGGGACTCGAAGCCAGGCCCGTGGCAGTGAAAGCACCAAATCCTCACCACTAGGCCACCGGGGAAACGACTGCAGCACCCGGGAGGTTTCCGCAACCGTACTTGCAGTCAGCTGGAGGCTATTGTAATGCTGTTAAGTGAGAGACGTTTGCCGCTCGCAAGCCAATTCCATCCAACCTCCTGCAGGGGGCACTCTGGGCTGGTTTTCCACTTGTTCGCCTGCTGCTGAAACAGCAAAGATTCAATTCGAAGCCCTTTGCAGCAGCTCACCAGGATGGCCGAGTGGTTAAGGCGTTGGACTTAAGATCCAATGGACAAGTGTCCGCGTGGGTTCGAGCCCCACTCCTGGTACAGGTTTTTACTCTTCTTACCTAAATGCGGCAGCAGCTTCGCACAAGCCCTTTCCTGCTGTCTGTAGGCAGTGCCCCTACCTCAAAGCCCTGAGGCTTGAGTTCACCTGAAAAGAGCAACAAGGAATCGTTGCCCGTAGACTCTTTTCCTGGAAAACCTTTGCATTTTTGTACCATGTCCCTCGCATCCCAAGCTTAAGCCGCCAAAGTTGGCAGAGCTTGTGCAACCCCGCCAACAGCCCTACCACCCCAAAAGAAAATTGGGCAGGGATTCCCGCCTCCGCTTCCGAAACGGGCTTCCAAACGGGCGATGCCCTGACGGGTCAGCCAGTCACCGTCTAGGCCCGGTACACCCCTGTGAATAATAGAGCGTCCAACCTCAAATCAGGCTACAGGGCCCTTCAGCCCATAGAAGGAGCACCTGTCAACAAACGGGGCGAGGGCAATGCTCGGGCCCCTTGCGAAGCCTTTGCCAAGCTCCAAAGGCTGCACTTTCCCAGCAGACCACAGCTCTGTATGCAAATCAAGCAGCTACGACCCCTCCCTCCCCTGCTTTTCTCCTCCAAACCGGTACGCAACCATTTCTGCAGCCCTCTGCCCCAGGGTCCCGGGCAAGGTCTTGGTCTGATGAGGCTAGGGATGGTGGGCGAGCTCGGCTTTGGCAGGGCGACAGGACTAATATTTTCTCTACACCTTTGGAAGAAAGAAAGCTTCCTTTTTGGGGCACAGGCCCACTTCTAGCGGCGACAGCTTCCGGTAAGGGACCATGCTGAAAAGATGCTTGGAGTTACCGCCAGGGGAGCCACGCCGCTATTGCCTGTGAGTGAAGCTACATTTGAAAGAAATATTTTTTGAGACGCAGTTGTTTGAATTTCTGTAAAAATGTCATTCAGTAAAAGCCTCTCTTCCCTGACCGGGAATCGAACCCGGGCCGCGGCGGTGAGAGCGCCGAATCCTAACCACTAGACCACCAGGGAGACCGCTGGACAACTCGGGAAGGCCGGGCAGTGGTGTCCGAGTGCACAATGCCTGCAGGTGCCTCAAAGGCCAGTCCATTGGGGGACTGGGAAGAGAGGGGGAGGGCCGAGCAGATAGGTTCTCTCCAGCGGTGAAAAAGGAAGCTGCCTTTTTTGCGTCAAGGGCAGTCTTTCCGCAGCGACAGGAGAATGAATGGGACTCTGCCATAAACACGTTTTGCGTCGCGCTGAGGGCACTTCCTCCATTTTGTGCACGCAAATCTGCATCTGGGAGCAAGATTTCCGGTCGCCAGTTAACTGCATTGCTGTAAATAAAAATGTCAGTTGTTAAAAGAGCTCCTTCCCTGACCGGGAATCGAACCCGGGCCGCGGCGGTGAGAGCGCCGAATCCTAACCACTAGACCACCAGGGACGGTGGGTGCACCCCGTTGCGTGTCGCTCAGATGGTGGCGTCCGAGTCCAAAGGCTGAGGGCCTCTGCTACAATGGGCACCAGTGCCTGCAGGTCTTCGGGGGCCGTTTCTGCTAATAAATAAAGAAATAAAGAAAGAAAGAAAGAAAGAAAGAAAACAAAAACACTTGTGATGGTCTGCGAAAAGGGGAGCTTAGAGATTGAAGACAGCATCACTTTGGGAACGTTTGCGCTTTCACTTCCAAGCGCTGATATTCCTGTCTTGCTCTCCTGAAAGGACAGCCTTCCTCGCTATGAGCTTTTGTGGGTCAGTGCTGAAGCTCCCCCTAGAGGCTGCCGCTGAAGATGCACACTCACAACTAACCCTCCTTAGGAGAACTGCTTCGTGGGAGAGCACGTTTATTAAAAGGCGGCAGGCCATGATTGCCTGCGAGACACAGCAGGGTTACCATGCAGAGTTCAAAGGGGGCTTTGCTTGTACAGCAAGTGCCGGAGGGCAAGAAGGGATGACATAGGAGCTGCCCTTTTTTCGGGCTCGCACACCAAGGCCTGCACCAGCCTTCGAGGCTCAGCCTGCCTCTGGACTGCCCTAGACCACCTTTACTCAAAGCACACACTCTGGTCGGGGACTCGAAGCCAGGCCCGTGGCAGTGAAAGCACCAAATCCTCACCACTAGGCCACCGGGGAAACGACTGCAGCACCCGGGAGGTTTCCGCAACCGTACTTGCAGTCAGCTGGAGGCTATTGTAATGCTGTTAAGTGAGAGACGTTTGCCGCTCGCAAGCCAATTCCATCCAACCTCCTGCAGGGGGCACTCTGGGCTGGTTTTCCACTTGTTCGCCTGCTGCTGAAACAGCAAAGATTCAATTCGAAGCCCTTTGCAGCAGCTCACCAGGATGGCCGAGTGGTTAAGGCGTTGGACTTAAGATCCAATGGACAAGTGTCCGCGTGGGTTCGAGCCCCACTCCTGGTACAGGTTTTTACTCTTCTTACCTAAATGCGGCAGCAGCTTCGCACAAGCCCTTTCCTGCTGTCTGTAGGCAGTGCCCCTACCTCAAAGCCCTGAGGCTTGAGTTCACCTGAAAAGAGCAACAAGGAATCGTTGCCCGTAGACTCTTTTCCTGGAAAACCTTTGCATTTTTGTACCATGTCCCTCGCATCCCAAGCTTAAGCCGCCAAAGTTGGCAGAGCTTGTGCAACCCCGCCAACAGCCCTACCACCCCAAAAGAAAATTGGGCAGGGATTCCCGCCTCCGCTTCCGAAACGGGCTTCCGAAACGGGCTTCCAAACGGGCGATGCCCTGACGGGTCAGCCAGTCACCGCCTAGGCCCGGTACACCCCTGTGAATAATAGAGCGTCCAACCTCAAATCAGGCTACAGGGCCCTTCAGCCCATAGAAGGAGAACCTGTCAACAAACGGGGCGAGGGCAATGCTCGGGCCCCTTGCGAAGCCTTTGCCAAGCTCCAAAGGCTGCACTTTCCCAGCAGACCACAGCTCTGTATGCAAATCAAGCAGCTACGACCCCTCCCTCCCCTGCTTTTCTCCTCCAAACCGGTACGCAACCATTTCTGCAGCCCTCTGCCCCAGGGTCCCGGGCAAGGTCTTGGTCTGATGAGGCTAGGGATGGTGGGCGAGCTCGGCTTTGGCAGGGCGACAGGACTAATATTTTCTCTACAGCTTTGGAAGAAAGAAAGCTTCCTTTTTGGGGCACAGGCCCACTTCTAGCGGCGACAGCTTCCGGTAAGGGACCATGCTGAAAAGATGCTTGGAGTTACCGCCAGGGGAGCCACGCCGCTATTGCCTGTGAGTGAAGCTACATTTGAAAGAAATATTTTTTGAGACGCAGTTGTTTGAATTTCTGTAAAAATGTCATTCAGTAAAAGCCTCTCTTCCCTGACCGGGAATCGAACCCAGGCCGCGGCGGTGAGAGCGCCGAATCCTAACCACTAGACCACCAGGGAGACCGCTGGACAGCTCGGGAAGGCCGGGCAGTGGTGTCCGAGTGCACAATGCCTGCAGGTGCCTCAAAGGCCAGTCCATTGGGGGACTGGGAAGAGAGGGGGAGGGCCGAGCAGATAGGTTCTCTCCAGCGGTGAAAAAGGAAGCTGCCTTTTTTGCGTCAAGGGCAGTCTTTCCGCAGCGACAGGAGAATGAATGGGACTCTGCCATAAACACGTTTTGCGTCGCGCTGAGGGCACTTCCTCCATTTTGTGCACGCAAATCTGCATCTGGGAGCAAGATTTCCGGTCGCCAGTTAACTGCATTGCCGTAAATAAAAATGTCAGTTGTTAAAAGAGCTCCTTCCCTGACCGGGAATCGTACCCGGGCCGCGGCGGTGAGAGCGCCGAATCCTAACCACTAGACCACCAGGGACGGTGGGTGCACCCCGTTGCGTGTCGCTCAGATGGTGGCGTCCGAGTCCAAAGGCTGAGGGCCTCTGCTACAATGGGCACCAGTGCCTGCAGGTCTTCGGGGGCCGTTTCTGCTAATAAATAAATAAATAAAGAAATAAAGAAAGAAAGAAAGAAAGAAAACAAAAACACTTGTGATGGTCTGCGAAAAGGGGAGCTTAGAGATTGAAGACAGCATCACTTTGGGAATGTTTGCGCTTTCACTTCCAAGCGCTGATATTCCTGTCTTGCTCTCCTGAAAGGACAGCCTTCCTCGCTATGAGCTTTTGTGGGTCAGTGCTGAAGCTCCCCCTAGAGGCTGCCGCTGAAGATGCACACTCACAACTAACCCTCCTTAGGAGAACTGCTTCGTGGGAGAGCACGTTTATTAAAAGGCGGCAGGCCATGATTGCCTGCGAGACACAGCAGGGTTACCATGCAGAGTTCAAAGGGGGCTTTGCTTGTACAGCAAGTGCCGGAGGGCAAGAAGGGATGACATAGGAGCTGCCCTTTTTTCGGGCTCGCACACCAAGGCCTGCACCAGCCTTCGAGGCTCAGCCTGCCTCTGGACTGCCCTAGACCACCTTTACTCAAAGCACACACTCTGGTCGGGGACTCGAAGCCAGGCCCGTGGCAGTGAAAGCACCAAATCCTCACCACTAGGCCACCGGGGAAACGACTGCAGCACCCGGGAGGTTTCCGCAACCGTACTTGCAGTCAGCTGGAGGCTATTGTAATGCTGTTAAGTGAGAGACGTTTGCCGCTCGCAAGCCAATTCCATCCAACCTCCTGCAGGGGGCACTCTGGGCTGGTTTTCCACTTGTTCGCCTGCTGCTGAAACAGCAAAGATTCAATTCGAAGCCCTTTGCAGCAGCTCACCAGGATGGCCGAGTGGTTAAGGCGTTGGACTTAAGATCCAATGGACAAGTGTCCGCGTGGGTTCGAGCCCCACTCCTGGTACAGGTTTTTACTCTTCTTACCTAAATGCGGCAGCAGCTTCGCACAAGCCCTTTCCTGCTGTCTGTAGGCAGTGCCCCTACCTCAAAGCCCTGAGGCTTGAGTTCACCTGAAAAGAGCAACAAGGAATCGTTGCCCGTAGACTCTTTTCCTGGAAAACCTTTGCATTTTTGTACCATGTCCCTCGCATCCCAAGCTTAAGCCGCCAAAGTTGGCAGAGCTTGTGCAACCCCGCCAACAGCCCTACCACCCCAAAAGAAAATTGGGCAGGGATTCCCGCCTCCGCTTCCGAAACGGGCTTCCAAACGGGCGATGCCCTGACGGGTCAGCCAGTCACCGTCTAGGCCCGGTACACCCCTGTGAATAATAGAGCGTCCAACCTCAAATCAGGCTACAGGGCCCTTCAGCCCATAGAAGGAGAACCTGTCAACAAACGGGGCGAGGGCAATGCTCGGGCCCCTTGCGAAGCCTTTGCCAAGCTCCAAAGGCTGCACTTTCCCAGCAGACCACAGCTCTGTATGCAAATCAAGCAGCTACGACCCCTCCCTCCCCTGCTTTTCTCCTCCAAACCGGTACGCAACCATTTCTGCAGCCCTCTGCCCCAGGGTCCCGGGCAAGGTCTTGGTCTGATGAGGCTAGGGATGGTGGGCGAGCTCGGCTTTGGCAGGGCGACAGGACTAATATTTTCTCTACAGCTTTGGAAGAAAGAAAGCTTCCTTTTTGGGGCACAGGCCCACTTCTAGCGGCGACAGCTTCCGGTAAGGGACCATGCTGAAAAGATGCTTGGAGTTACCGCCAGGGGAGCCACGCCGCTATTGCCTGTGAGTGAAGCTACATTTGAAAGAAATATTTTTTGAGACGCAGTTGTTTGAATTTCTGTAAAAATGTCATTCAGTAAAAGCCTCTCTTCCCTGACCGGGAATCGAACCCGGGCCGCGAATCCTAACCACTAGACCACCAGGGAGACCGCTGGACAGCTCGGGAAGGCCGGGCAGTGGTGTCCGAGTGCACAATGCCTGCAGGTGCCTCAAAGGCCAGTCCATTGGGGGACTGGGAAGAGAGGGGGAGGGCCGAGCAGATAGGTTCTCTCCAGCGGTGAAAAAGGAAGCTGCCTTTTTTGCGTCAAGGGCAGTCTTTCCGCAGCGACAGGAGAATGAATGGGACTCTGCCATAAACACGTTTTGCGTCGCGCTGAGGGCACTTCCTCCATTTTGTGCACGCAAATCTGCATCTGGGAGCAAGATTTCCGGTCGCCAGTTAACTGCATTGCTGTAAATAAAAATGTCAGTTGTTAAAAGAGCTCCTTCCCTGACCGGGAATCGAACCCGGGCCGCGGCGGTGAGAGCGCCGAATCCTAACCACTAGACCACCAGGGACGGTGGGTGCACCCCGTTGCGTGTCGCTCAGATGGTGGCGTCCGAGTCCAAAGGCTGAGGGCCTCTGCTACAATGGGCACCAGTGCCTGCAGGTCTTCGGGGGCCGTTTCTGCTAATAAATAAATAAATAAAGAAATAAAGAAAGAAAGAAAGAAAGAAAACAAAAACACTTGTGATGGTCTGCGAAAAGGGGAGCTTAGAGATTGAAGACAGCATCACTTTGGGAACGTTTGCGCTTTCACTTCCAAGCGCTGATATTCCTGTCTTGCTCTCCTGAAAGGACAGCCTTCCTCGCTATGAGCTTTTGTGGGTCAGTGCTGAAGCTCCCCCTAGAGGCTGCCGCTGAAGATGCACACTCACAACTAACCCTCCTTAGGAGAACTGCTTCGTGGGAGAGCACGTTTATTAAAAGGCGGCAGGCCATGATTGCCTGCGAGACACAGCAGGGTTACCATGCAGAGTTCAAAGGGGGCTTTGCTTGTACAGCAAGTGCCGGAGGGCAAGAAGGGATGACATAGGAGCTGCCCTTTTTTCAGGCTCGCACACCAAGGCCTGCACCAGCCTTCGAGGCTCAGCCTGCCTCTGGACTGCCCTAGACCACCTTTACTCAAAGCACACACCCTGGTCGGGGACTCGAAGCCAGGCCCGTGGCAGTGAAAGCACCAAATCCTCACCACTAGGCCACCGGGGAAACGACTGCAGCACCCGGGAGGTTTCCGCAACCGTACTTGCAGTCAGCTGGAGGCTATTGTAATGCTGTTAAGTGAGAGACGTTTGCCGCTCGCAAGCCAATTCCATCCAACCTCCTGCAGGGGGCACTCTGGGCTGGTTTTCCACTTGTTCGCCTGCTGCTGAAACAGCAAAGATTCAATTCGAAGCCCTTTGCAGCAGCTCACCAGGATGGCCGAGTGGTTAAGGCGTTGGACTTAAGATCCAATGGACAAGTGTCCGCGTGGGTTCGAGCCCCACTCCTGGTACAGGTTTTTACTCTTCTTATCTAAATGCGGCAGCAGCTTCGCACAAGCCCTTTCCTGCTGTCTGTAGGCAGTGCCCCTACCTCAAAGCCCTGAGGCTTGAGTTCACCTGAAAAGAGCAACAAGGAATCGTTGCCCGTAGACTCTTTTCCTGGAAAACCTTTGCATTTTTGTACCATGTCCCTCGCATCCCAAGCTTAAGCCGCCAAAGTTGGCAGAGCTTGTGCAACCCCGCCAACAGCCCTACCACCCCAAAAGAAAATTGGGCAGGGATTCCCGCCTCCGCTTCCTCACGGCTTCCGAAACGGGCTTCCAAACGGGCGATGCCCTGACGGGTCAGCCAGTCACCGTCTAGGCCCGGTACACCCCTGTGAATAATAGAGCGTCCAACCTCAAATCAGGCTACAGGGCCCTTCAGCCCATAGAAGGAGAACCTGTCAACAAACGGGGCGAGGGCAATGCTCGGGCCCCTTGCGAAGCCTTTGCCAAGCTCCAAAGGCTGCACTTTCCCAGCAGACCACAGCTCTGTATGCAAATCAAGCAGCTACGACCCCTCCCTCCCCTGCTTTTCTCCTCCAAACCGGTACGCAACCATTTCTGCAGCCCTCTGCCCCAGGGTCCCGGGCAAGGTCTTGGTCTGATGAGGCTAGGGATGGTGGGCGAGCTCGGCTTTGGCAGGGCGACAGGACTAATATTTTCTCTACAGCTTTGGAAGAAAGAAAGCTTCCTTTTTGGGGCACAGGCCCACTTCTAGCGGCGACAGCTTCCGGTAAGGGACCATGCTGAAAAGATGCTTGGAGTTACCGCCAGGGGAGCCACGCCGCTATTGCCTGTGAGTGAAGCTACATTTGAAAGAAATATTTTTTGAGACGCAGTTGTTTGAATTTCTGTAAAAATGTCATTCAGTAAAAGCCTCTCTTCCCTGACCGGGAATCGAACCCGGGCCGCGGCGGTGAGAGCGCCGAATCCTAACCACTAGACCACCAGGGAGACCGCTGGACAGCTCGGGAAGGCCGGGCAGTGGTGTCCGAGTGCACAATGCCTGCAGGTGCCTCAAAGGCCAGTCCATTGGGGGACTGGGAAGAGAGGGGGAGGGCCGAGCAGATAGGTTCTCTCCAGCGGTGAAAAAGGAAGCTGCCTTTTTTGCGTCAAGGGCAGTCTTTCCGCAGCGACAGGAGAATGAATGGGACTCTGCCATAAACACGTTTTGCGTCGCGCTGAGGGCACTTCCTCCATTTTGTGCACGCAAATCTGCATCTGGGAGCAAGATTTCCGGTCGCCAGTTAACTGCATTGCTGTAAATAAAAATGTCAGTTGTTAAAAGAGCTCCTTCCCTGACCGGGAATCGAACCCGGGCCGAATCCTAACCACTAGACCACCAGGGACGGTGGGTGCACCCCGTTGCGTGTCGCTCAGATGGTGGCGTCCGAGTCCAAAGGCTGAGGGCCTCTGCTACAATGGGCACCAGTGCCTGCAGGTCTTCGGGGGCCGTTTCTGCTAATAAATAAATAAATAAAGAAATAAAGAAAGAAAGAAAGAAAGAAAACAAAAACACTTGTGATGGTCTGCGAAAAGGGGAGCTTAGAGATTGAAGACAGCATCACTTTGGGAACGTTTGCGCTTTCACTTCCAAGCGCTGATATTCCTGTCTTGCTCTCCTGAAAGAACAGCCTTCCTCGCTATGAGCTTTTGTGGGTCAGTGCTGAAGCTCCCCCTAGAGGCTGCCGCTGAAGATGCACACTCACAACTAACCCTCCTTAGGAGAACTGCTTCGTGGGAGAGCACGTTTATTAAAAGGCGGCAGGCCATGATTGCCTGCGAGACACAGCAGGGTTACCATGCAGAGTTCAAAGGGGGCTTTGCTTGTACAGCAAGTGCCGGAGGGCAAGAAGGGATGACATAGGAGCTGCCCTTTTTTCGGGCTCGCACACCAAGGCCTGCACCAGCCTTCGAGGCTCAGCCTGCCTCTGGACTGCCCTAGACCACCTTTACTCAAAGCACACACTCTGGTCGGGGACTCGAAGCCAGGCCCGTGGCAGTGAAAGCACCAAATCCTCACCACTAGGCCACCGGGGAAACGACTGCAGCACCCGGGAGGTTTCCGCAACCGTACTTGCAGTCAGCTGGAGGCTATTGTAATGCTGTTAAGTGAGAGACGTTTGCCGCTCGCAAGCCAATTCCATCCAACCTCCTGCAGGGGGCACTCTGGGCTGGTTTTCCACTTGTTCGCCTGCTGCTGAAACAGCAAAGATTCAATTCGAAGCCCTTTGCAGCAGCTCACCAGGATGGCCGAGTGGTTAAGGCGTTGGACTTAAGATCCAATGGACAAGTGTCCGCGTGGGTTCGAGCCCCACTCCTGGTACAGGTTTTTACTCTTCTTACCTAAATGCGGCAGCAGCTTCGCACAAGCCCTTTCCTGCTGTCTGTAGGCAGTGCCCCTACCTCAAAGCCCTGAGGCTTGAGTTCACCTGAAAAGAGCAACAAGGAATCGTTGCCCGTAGACTCTTTTCCTGGAAAACCTTTGCATTTTTGTACCATGTCCCTCGCATCCCAAGCTTAAGCCGCCAAAGTTGGCAGAGCTTGTGCAACCCCGCCAACAGCCCTACCACCCCAAAAGAAAATTGGGCAGGGATTCCCGCCTCCGCTTCCGAAACGGGCTTCCAAACGGGCGATGCCCTGACGGGTCAGCCAGTCACCGTCTAGGCCCGGTACACCCCTGTGAATAATAGAGCGTCCAACCTCAAATCAGGCTACAGGGCCCTTCAGCCCATAGAAGGAGAACCTGTCAACAAACGGGGCGAGGGCAATGCTCGGGCCCCTTGCGAAGCCTTTGCCAAGCTCCAAAGGCTGCACTTTCCCAGCAGACCACAGCTCTGTATGCAAATCAAGCAGCTACGACCCCTCCCTCCCCTGCTTTTCTCCTCCAAACCGGTACGCAACCATTTCTGCAGCCCTCTGCCCCAGGGTCCCGGGCAAGGTCTTGGTCTGATGAGGCTAGGGATGGTGGGCGAGCTCGGCTTTGGCAGGGCGACAGGACTAATATTTTCTCTACAGCTTTGGAAGAAAGAAAGCTTCCTTTTTGGGGCACAGGCCCACTTCTAGCGGCGACAGCTTCCGGTAAGGGACCATGCTGAAAAGATGCTTGGAGTTACCGCCAGGGGAGCCACGCCGCTATTGCCTGTGAGTGAAGCTACATTTGAAAGAAATATTTTTTGAGACGCAGTTGTTTGAATTTCTGTAAAAATGTCATTCAGTAAAAGCCTCTCTTCCCTGACCGGGAATCGAACCCGGGCCGCGAATCCTAACCACTAGACCACCAGGGAGACCGCTGGACAGCTCGGGAAGGCCGGGCAGTGGTGTCCGAGTGCACAATGCCTGCAGGTGCCTCAAAGGCCAGTCCATTGGGGGACTGGGAAGAGAGGGGGAGGGCCGAGCAGATAGGTTCTCTCCAGCGGTGAAAAAGGAAGCTGCCTTTTTTGCGTCAAGGGCAGTCTTTCCGCAGCGACAGGAGAATGAATGGGACTCTGCCATAAACACGTTTTGCGTCGCGCTGAGGGCACTTCCTCCATTTTGTGCACGCAAATCTGCATCTGGGAGCAAGATTTCCGGTCGCCAGTTAACTGCATTGCTGTAAATAAAAATGTCAGTTGTTAAAAGAGCTCCTTCCCTGACCGGGAATCGAACCCGGGCCGCGGCGGTGAGAGCGCCGAATCCTAACCACTAGACCACCAGGGACGGTGGGTGCACCCCGTTGCGTGTCGCTCAGATGGTGGCGTCCGAGTCCAAAGGCTGAGGGCCTCTGCTACAATGGGCACCAGTGCCTGCAGGTCTTCGGGGGCCGTTTCTGCTAATAAATAAATAAATAAAGAAATAAAGAAAGAAAGAAAGAAAGAAAACAAAAACACTTGTGATGGTCTGCGAAAAGGGGAGCTTAGAGATTGAAGACAGCATCACTTTGGGAACGTTTGCGCTTTCACTTCCAAGCGCTGATATTCCTGTCTTGCTCTCCTGAAAGGACAGCCTTCCTCGCTATGAGCTTTTGTGGGTCAGTGCTGAAGCTCCCCCTAGAGGCTGCCGCTGAAGATGCACACTCACAACTAACCCTCCTTAGGAGAACTGCTTCGTGGGAGAGCACGTTTATTAAAAGGCGGCAGGCCATGATTGCCTGCGAGACACAGCAGGGTTACCATGCAGAGTTCAAAGGGGGCTTTGCTTGTACAGCAAGTGCCGGAGGGCAAGAAGGGATGACATAGGAGCTGCCCTTTTTTCAGGCTCGCACACCAAGGCCTGCACCAGCCTTCGAGGCTCAGCCTGCCTCTGGACTGCCCTAGACCACCTTTACTCAAAGCACACACCCTGGTCGGGGACTCGAAGCCAGGCCCGTGGCAGTGAAAGCACCAAATCCTCACCACTAGGCCACCGGGGAAACGACTGCAGCACCCGGGAGGTTTCCGCAACCGTACTTGCAGTCAGCTGGAGGCTATTGTAATGCTGTTAAGTGAGAGACGTTTGCCGCTCGCAAGCCAATTCCATCCAACCTCCTGCAGGGGGCACTCTGGGCTGGTTTTCCACTTGTTCGCCTGCTGCTGAAACAGCAAAGATTCAATTCGAAGCCCTTTGCAGCAGCTCACCAGGATGGCCGAGTGGTTAAGGCGTTGGACTTAAGATCCAATGGACAAGTGTCCGCGTGGGTTCGAGCCCCACTCCTGGTACAGGTTTTTACTCTTCTTATCTAAATGCGGCAGCAGCTTCGCACAAGCCCTTTCCTGCTGTCTGTAGGCAGTGCCCCTACCTCAAAGCCCTGAGGCTTGAGTTCACCTGAAAAGAGCAACAAGGAATCGTTGCCCGTAGACTCTTTTCCTGGAAAACCTTTGCATTTTTGTACCATGTCCCTCGCATCCCAAGCTTAAGCCGCCAAAGTTGGCAGAGCTTGTGCAACCCCGCCAACAGCCCTACCACCCCAAAAGAAAATTGGGCAGGGATTCCCGCCTCCGCTTCCTCACGGCTTCCGAAACGGGCTTCCAAACGGGCGATGCCCTGACGGGTCAGCCAGTCACCGTCTAGGCCCGGTACACCCCTGTGAATAATAGAGCGTCCAACCTCAAATCAGGCTACAGGGCCCTTCAGCCCATAGAAGGAGAACCTGTCAACAAACGGGGCGAGGGCAATGCTCGGGCCCCTTGCGAAGCCTTTGCCAAGCTCCAAAGGCTGCACTTTCCCAGCAGACCACAGCTCTGTATGCAAATCAAGCAGCTACGACCCCTCCCTCCCCTGCTTTTCTCCTCCAAACCGGTACGCAACCATTTCTGCAGCCCTCTGCCCCAGGGTCCCGGGCAAGGTCTTGGTCTGATGAGGCTAGGGATGGTGGGCGAGCTCGGCTTTGGCAGGGCGACAGGACTAATATTTTCTCTACAGCTTTGGAAGAAAGAAAGCTTCCTTTTTGGGGCACAGGCCCACTTCTAGCGGCGACAGCTTCCGGTAAGGGACCATGCTGAAAAGATGCTTGGAGTTACCGCCAGGGGAGCCACGCCGCTATTGCCTGTGAGTGAAGCTACATTTGAAAGAAATATTTTTTGAGACGCAGTTGTTTGAATTTCTGTAAAAATGTCATTCAGTAAAAGCCTCTCTTCCCTGACCGGGAATCGAACCCGGGCCGCGGCGGTGAGAGCGCCGAATCCTAACCACTAGACCACCAGGGAGACCGCTGGACAGCTCGGGAAGGCCGGGCAGTGGTGTCCGAGTGCACAATGCCTGCAGGTGCCTCAAAGGCCAGTCCATTGGGGGACTGGGAAGAGAGGGGGAGGGCCGAGCAGATAGGTTCTCTCCAGCGGTGAAAAAGGAAGCTGCCTTTTTTGCGTCAAGGGCAGTCTTTCCGCAGCGACAGGAGAATGAATGGGACTCTGCCATAAACACGTTTTGCGTCGCGCTGAGGGCACTTCCTCCATTTTGTGCACGCAAATCTGCATCTGGGAGCAAGATTTCCGGTCGCCAGTTAACTGCATTGCTGTAAATAAAAATGTCAGTTGTTAAAAGAGCTCCTTCCCTGACCGGGAATCGAACCCGGGCCGCGGCGGTGAGAGCGCCGAATCCTAACCACTAGACCACCAGGGACGGTGGGTGCACCCCGTTGCGTGTCGCTCAGATGGTGGCGTCCGAGTCCAAAGGCTGAGGGCCTCTGCTACAATGGGCACCAGTGCCTGCAGGTCTTCGGGGGCCGTTTCTGCTAATAAATAAATAAATAAAGAAAGAAAGAAAGAAAGAAAACAAAAACACTTGTGATGGTCTGCGAAAAGGGGAGCTTAGAGATTGAAGACAGCATCACTTTGGGAACGTTTGCGCTTTCACTTCCAAGCGCTGATATTCCTGTCTTGCTCTCCTGAAAGGACAGCCTTCCTCGCTATGAGCTTTTGTGGGTCAGTGCTGAAGCTCCCCCTAGAGGCTGCCGCTGAAGATGCACACTCACAACTAACCCTCCTTAGGAGAACTGCTTCGTGGGAGAGCACGTTTATTAAAAGGCGGCAGGCCATGATTGCCTGCGAGACACAGCAGGGTTACCATGCAGAGTTCAAAGGGGGCTTTGCTTGTACAGCAAGTGCCGGAGGGCAAGAAGGGATGACATAGGAGCTGCCCTTTTTTCGGGCTCGCACACCAAGGCCTGCACCAGCCTTCGAGGCTCAGCCTGCCTCTGGACTGCCCTAGACCACCTTTACTCAAAGCACACACTCTGGTCGGGGACTCGAAGCCAGGCCCGTGGCAGTGAAAGCACCAAATCCTCACCACTAGGCCACCGGGGAAACGACTGCAGCACCCGGGAGGTTTCCGCAACCGTACTTGCAGTCAGCTGGAGGCTATTGTAATGCTGTTAAGTGAGAGACGTTTGCCGCTCGCAAGCCAATTCCATCCAACCTCCTGCAGGGGGCACTCTGGGCTGGTTTTCCACTTGTTCGCCTGCTGCTGAAACAGCAAAGATTCAATTCGAAGCCCTTTGCAGCAGCTCACCAGGATGGCCGAGTGGTTAAGGCGTTGGACTTAAGATCCAATGGACAAGTGTCCGCGTGGGTTCGAGCCCCACTCCTGGTACAGGTTTTTACTCTTCTTACCTAAATGCGGCAGCAGCTTCGCACAAGCCCTTTCCTGCTGTCTGTAGGCAGTGCCCCTACCTCAAAGCCCTGAGGCTTGAGTTCACCTGAAAAGAGCAACAAGGAATCGTTGCCCGTAGACTCTTTTCCTGGAAAACCTTTGCATTTTTGTACCATGTCCCTCGCATCCCAAGCTTAAGCCGCCAAAGTTGGCAGAGCTTGTGCAACCCCGCCAACAGCCCTACCACCCCAAAAGAAAATTGGGCAGGGATTCCCGCCTCCGCTTCCGAAACGGGCTTCCAAACGGGCGATGCCCTGACGGGTCAGCCAGTCACCGTCTAGGCCCGGTACACCCCTGTGAATAATAGAGCGTCCAACCTCAAATCAGGCTACAGGGCCCTTCAGCCCATAGAAGGAGAACCTGTCAACAAACGGGGCGAGGGCAATGCTCGGGCCCCTTGCGAAGCCTTTGCCAAGCTCCAAAGGCTGCACTTTCCCAGCAGACCACAGCTCTGTATGCAAATCAAGCAGCTACGACCCCTCCCTCCCCTGCTTTTCTCCTCCAAACCGGTACGCAACCATTTCTGCAGCCCTCTGCCCCAGGGTCCCGGGCAAGGTCTTGGTCTGATGAGGCTAGGGATGGTGGGCGAGCTCGGCTTTGGCAGGGCGACAGGACTAATATTTTCTCTACAGCTTTGGAAGAAAGAAAGCTTCCTTTTTGGGGCACAGGCCCACTTCTAGCGGCGACAGCTTCCGGTAAGGGACCATGCTGAAAAGATGCTTGGAGTTACCGCCAGGGGAGCCACGCCGCTATTGCCTGTGAGTGAAGCTACATTTGAAAGAAATATTTTTTGAGACGCAGTTGTTTGAATTTCTGTAAAAATGTCATTCAGTAAAAGCCTCTCTTCCCTGACTGGGAATCGAACCCGGGCCGCGGCGGTGAGAGCGCCGAATCCTAACCACTAGACCACCAGGGAGACCGCTGGACAACTCGGGAAGGCCGGGCAGTGGTGTCCGAGTGCACAATGCCTGCAGGTGCCTCAAAGGCCAGTCCATTGGGGGACTGGGAAGAGAGGGGGAGGGCCGAGCAGATAGGTTCTCTCCAGCGGTGAAAAAGGAAGCTGCCTTTTTTGCGTCAAGGGCAGTCTTTCCGCAGCGACAGGAGAATGAATGGGACTCTGCCATAAACACGTTTTGCGTCGCGCTGAGGGCACTTCCTCCATTTTGTGCACGCAAATCTGCATCTGGGAGCAAGATTTCCGGTCGCCAGTTAACTGCATTGCTGTAAATAAAAATGTCAGTTGTTAAAAGAGCTCCTTCCCTGACCGGGAATCGAACCCAGGCCGAATCCTAACCACTAGACCACCAGGGACGGTGGGTGCACCCCGTTGCGTGTCGCTCAGATGGTGGCGTCCGAGTCCAAAGGCTGAGGGCCTCTGCTACAATGGGCACCAGTGCCTGCAGGTCTTCGGGGGCCGTTTCTGCTAATAAATAAAGAAATAAAGAAAGAAAGAAAGAAAGAAAGAAAGAAAACAAAAACACTTGTGATGGTCTGCGAAAAGGGGAGCTTAGAGATTGAAGACAGCATCACTTTGGGAACGTTTGCGCTTTCACTTCCAAGCGCTGATATTCCTGTCTTGCTCTCCTGAAAGGACAGCCTTCCTCGCTATGAGCTTTTGTGGGTCAGTGCTGAAGCTCCCCCTAGAGGCTGCCGCTGAAGATGCACACTCACAACTAACCCTCCTTAGGAGAACTGCTTCGTGGGAGAGCACGTTTATTAAAAGGCGGCAGGCCATGATTGCCTGCGAGACACAGCAGGGTTACCATGCAGAGTTCAAAGGGGGCTTTGCTTGTACAGCAAGTGCCGGAGGGCAAGAAGGGATGACATAGGAGCTGCCCTTTTTTCGGGCTCGCACACCAAGGCCTGCACCAGCCTTCGAGGCTCAGCCTGCCTCTGGACTGCCCTAGACCACCTTTACTCAAAGCACACACTCTGGTCGGGGACTCGAAGCCAGGCCCGTGGCAGTGAAAGCACCAAATCCTCACCACTAGGCCACCGGGGAAACGACTGCAGCACCCGGGAGGTTTCCGCAACCGTACTTGCAGTCAGCTGGAGGCTATTGTAATGCTGTTAAGTGAGAGACGTTTGCCGCTCGCAAGCCAATTCCATCCAACCTCCTGCAGGGGGCACTCAGGGCTGGTTTTCCACTTGTTCGCCTGCTGCTGAAACAGCAAAGATTCAATTCGAAGCCCTTTGCAGCAGCTCACCAGGATGGCCGAGTGGTTAAGGCGTTGGACTTAAGATCCAATGGACAAGTGTCCGCGTGGGTTCGAGCCCCACTCCTGGTACAGGTTTTTACTCTTCTTACCTAAATGCGGCAGCAGCTTCGCACAAGCCCTTTCCTGCTGTCTGTAGGCAGTGCCCCTACCTCAAAGCCCTGAGGCTTGAGTTCACCTGAAAAGAGCAACAAGGAATCGTTGCCCGTAGACTCTTTTCCTGGAAAACCTTTGCATTTTTGTACCATGTCCCTCGCATCCCAAGCTTAAGCCGCCAAAGTTGGCAGAGCTTGTGCAACCCCGCCAACAGCCCTACCACCCCAAAAGAAAATTGGGCAGGGATTCCCGCCTCCGCTTCCTCACGGCTTCCGAAACGGGCTTCCAAACGGGCGATGCCCTGACGGGTCAGCCAGTCACCGTCTAGGCCCGGTACACCCCTGTGAATAATAGAGCGTCCAACCTCAAATCAGGCTACAGGGCCCTTCAGCCCATAGAAGGAGAACCTGTCAACAAACGGGGCGAGGGCAATGCTCGGGCCCCTTGCGAAGCCTTTGCCAAGCTCCAAAGGCTGCACTTTCCCAGCAGACCACAGCTCTGTATGCAAATCAAGCAGCTACGACCCCTCCCTCCCCTGCTTTTCTCCTCCAAACCGGTACGCAACCATTTCTGCAGCCCTCTGCCCCAGGGTCCCGGGCAAGGTCTTGGTCTGATGAGGCTAGGGATGGTGGGCGAGCTCGGCTTTGGCAGGGCGACAGGACTAATATTTTCTCTACAGCTTTGGAAGAAAGAAAGCTTCCTTTTTGGGGCACAGGCCCACTTCTAGCGGCGACAGCTTCCGGTAAGGGACCATGCTGAAAAGATGCTTGGAGTTACCGCCAGGGGAGCCACGCCGCTATTGCCTGTGAGTGAAGCTACATTTGAAAGAAATATTTTTTGAGACGCAGTTGTTTGAATTTCTGTAAAAATGTCATTCAGTAAAAGCCTCTCTTCCCTGACCGGGAATCGAACCCGGGCCGCGGCGGTGAGAGTGCCGAATCCTAACCACTAGACCACCAGGGAGACCGCTGGACAGCTTGGGAAGGCCGGGCAGTGGTGTCCGAGTGCACAATGCCTGCAGGTGCCTCAAAGGCCAGTCCATTGGGGGACTGGGAAGAGAGGGGGAGGGCCGAGCAGATAGGTTCTCTCCAGCGGTGAAAAAGGAAGCTGCCTTTTTTGCGTCAAGGGCAGTCTTTCCGCAGCGACAGGAGAATGAATGGGACTCTGCCATAAACACGTTTTGCGTCGCGCTGAGGGCACTTCCTCCATTTTGTGCACGCAAATCTGCATCTGGGAGCAAGATTTCCGGTCGCCAGTTAACTGCATTGCTGTAAATAAAAATGTCAGTTGTTAAAAGAGCTCCTTCCCTGACCGGGAATCGAACCCAGGCCGCGGCGGTGAGAGCGCCGAATCCTAACCACTAGACCACCAGGGACGGTGGGTGCACCCCGTTGCGTGTCGCTCAGATGGTGGCGTCCGAGTCCAAAGGCTGAGGGCCTCTGCTACAATGGGCACCAGTGCCTGCAGGTCTTCGGGGGCCGTTTCTGCTAATAAATAAATAAATAAAGAAATAAAGAAAGAAAGAAAGAAAGAAAACAAAAACACTTGTGATGGTCTGCGAAAAGGGGAGCTTAGAGATTGAAGACAGCATCACTTTGGGAACGTTTGCGCTTTCACTTCCAAGCGCTGATATTCCTGTCTTGCTCTCCTGAAAGGACAGCCTTCCTCGCTATGAGCTTTTGTGGGTCAGTGCTGAAGCTCCCCCTAGAGGCTGCCGCTGAAGATGCACACTCACAACTAACCCTCCTTAGGAGAACTGCTTCGTGGGAGAGCACGTTTATTAAAAGGCGGCAGGCCATGATTGCCTGCGAGACACAGCAGGGTTACCATGCAGAGTTCAAAGGGGGCTTTGCTTGTACAGCAAGTGCCGGAGGGCAAGAAGGGATGACATAGGAGCTGCCCTTTTTTCGGGCTCGCACACCAAGGCCTGCACCAGCCTTCGAGGCTCAGCCTGCCTCTGGACTGCCCTAGACCACCTTTACTCAAAGCACACACTCTGGTCGGGGACTCGAAGCCAGGCCCGTGGCAGTGAAAGCACCAAATCCTCACCACTAGGCCACCGGGGAAACGACTGCAGCACCCGGGAGGTTTCCGCAACCGTACTTGCAGTCAGCTGGAGGCTATTGTAATGCTGTTAAGTGAGAGACGTTTGCCGCTCGCAAGCCAATTCCATCCAACCTCCTTCAGGGGGCACTCTGGGCTGGTTTTCCACTTGTTCGCCTGCTGCTGAAACAGCAAAGATTCAATTCGAAGCCCTTTGCAGCAGCTCACCAGGATGGCCGAGTGGTTAAGGCGTTGGACTTAAGATCCAATGGACAAGTGTCCGCGTGGGTTCGAGCCCCACTCCTGGTACAGGTTTTTACTCTTCTTACCTAAATGCGGCAGCAGCTTCGCACAAGCCCTTTCCTGCTGTCTGTAGGCAGTGCCCCTACCTCAAAGCCCTGAGGCTTGAGTTCACCTGAAAAGAGCAACAAGGAATCGTTGCCCGTAGACTCTTTTCCTGGAAAACCTTTGCATTTTTGTACCATGTCCCTCGCATCCCAAGCTTAAGCCGCCAAAGTTGGCAGAGCTTGTGCAACCCCGCCAACAGCCCTACCACCCCAAAAGAAAATTGGGCAGGGATTCCCGCCTCCGCTTCCGAAACGGGCTTCCAAACGGGCGATGCCCTGACGGGTCAGCCAGTCACCGTCTAGGCCCGGTACACCCCTGTGAATAATAGAGCGTCCAACCTCAAATCAGGCTACAGGGCCCTTCAGCCCATAGAAGGAGAACCTGTCAACAAACGGGGCGAGGGCAATGCTCGGGCCCCTTGCGAAGCCTTTGCCAAGCTCCAAAGGCTGCACTTTCCCAGCAGACCACAGCTCTGTATGCAAATCAAGCAGCTACGACCCCTCCCTCCCCTGCTTTTCTCCTCCAAACCGGTACGCAACCATTTCTGCAGCCCTCTGCCCCAGGGTCCCGGGCAAGGTCTTGGTCTGATGAGGCTAGGGATGGTGGGCGAGCTCGGCTTTGGCAGGGCGACAGGACTAATATTTTCTCTACAGCTTTGGAAGAAAGAAAGCTTCCTTTTTGGGGCACAGGCCCACTTCTAGCGGCGACAGCTTCCGGTAAGGGACCATGCTGAAAAGATGCTTGGAGTTACCGCCAGGGGAGCCACGCCGCTATTGCCTGTGAGTGAAGCTACATTTGAAAGAAATATTTTTTGAGACGCAGTTGTTTGAATTTCTGTAAAAATGTCATTCAGTAAAAGCCTCTCTTCCCTGACCGGGAATCGAACCCGGGCCGCGGCGGTGAGAGCGCCGAATCCTAACCACTAGACCACCAGGGAGACCGCTGGACAGCTCGGGAAGGCCGGGCAGTGGTGTCCGAGTGCACAATGCCTGCAGGTGCCTCAAAGGCCAGTCCATTGGGGGACTGGGAAGAGAGGGGGAGGGCCGAGCAGATAGGTTCTCTCCAGCGGTGAAAAAGGAAGCTGCCTTTTTTGCGTCAAGGGCAGTCTTTCCGCAGCGACAGGAGAATGAATGGGACTCTGCCATAAACACGTTTTGCGTCGCGCTGAGGGCACTTCCTCCATTTTGTGCACGCAAATCTGCATCTGGGAGCAAGATTTCCGGTCGCCAGTTAACTGCATTGCTGTAAATAAAAATGTCAGTTGTTAAAAGAGCTCCTTCCCTGACCGGGAATCGAACCCGGGCCGCGGCGGTGAGAGCGCCGAATCCTAACCACTAGACCACCAGGGACGGTGGGTGCACCCCGTTGCGTGTCGCTCAGATGGTGGCGTCCGAGTCCAAAGGCTGAGGGCCTCTGCTACAATGGGCACCAGTGCCTGCAGGTCTTCGGGGGCCGTTTCTGCTAATAAATAAATAAATAAAGAAATAAAGAAAGAAAGAAAGAAAGAAAACAAAAACACTTGTGATGGTCTGCGAAAAGGGGAGCTTAGAGATTGAAGACAGCATCACTTTGGGAACGTTTGCGCTTTCACTTCCAAGCGCTGATATTCCTGTCTTGCTCTCCTGAAAGGACAGCCTTCCTCGCTATGAGCTTTTGTGGGTCAGTGCTGAAGCTCCCCCTAGAGGCTGCCGCTGAAGATGCACACTCACAACTAACCCTCCTTAGGAGAACTGCTTCGTGGGAGAGCACGTTTATTAAAAGGCGGCAGGCCATGATTGCCTGCGAGACACAGCAGGGTTACCATGCAGAGTTCAAAGGGGGCTTTGCTTGTACAGCAAGTGCCGGAGGGCAAGAAGGGATGACATAGGAGCTGCCCTTTTTTCGGGCTCGCACACCAAGGCCTGCACCAGCCTTCGAGGCTCAGCCTGCCTCTGGACTGCCCTAGACCACCTTTACTCAAAGCACACACTCTGGTCGGGGACTCGAAGCCAGGCCCGTGGCAGTGAAAGCACCAAATCCTCACCACTAGGCCACCGGGGAAACGACTGCAGCACCCGGGAGGTTTCCGCAACCGTACTTGCAGTCAGCTGGAGGCTATTGTAATGCTGTTAAGTGAGAGACGTTTGCCGCTCGCAAGCCAATTCCATCCAACCTCCTGCAGGGGGCACTCTGGGCTGGTTTTCCACTTGTTCGCCTGCTGCTGAAACAGCAAAGATTCAATTCGAAGCCCTTTGCAGCAGCTCACCAGGATGGCCGAGTGGTTAAGGCGTTGGACTTAAGATCCAATGGACAAGTGTCCGCGTGGGTTCGAGCCCCACTCCTGGTACAGGTTTTTACTCTTCTTACCTAAATGCGGCAGCAGCTTCGCACAAGCCCTTTCCTGCTGTCTGTAGGCAGTGCCCCTACCTCAAAGCCCTGAGGCTTGAGTTCACCTGAAAAGAGCAACAAGGAATCGTTGCCCGTAGACTCTTTTCCTGGAAAACCTTTGCATTTTTGTACCATGTCCCTCGCATCCCAAGCTTAAGCCGCCAAAGTTGGCAGAGCTTGTGCAACCCCGCCAACAGCCCTACCACCCCAAAAGAAAATTGGGCAGGGATTCCCGCCTCCGCTTCCGAAACGGGCTTCCAAACGGGCGATGCCCTGACGGGTCAGCCAGTCACCGTCTAGGCCCGGTACACCCCTGTGAATAATAGAGCGTCCAACCTCAAATCAGGCTACAGGGCCCTTCAGCCCATAGAAGGAGAACCTGTCAACAAACGGGGCGAGGGCAATGCTCGGGCCCCTTGCGAAGCCTTTGCCAAGCTCCAAAGGCTGCACTTTCCCAGCAGACCACAGCTCTGTATGCAAATCAAGCAGCTACGACCCCTCCCTCCCCTGCTTTTCTCCTCCAAACCGGTACGCAACCATTTCTGCAGCCCTCTGCCCCAGGGTCCCGGGCAAGGTCTTGGTCTGATGAGGCTAGGGATGGTGGGCGAGCTCGGCTTTGGCAGGGCGACAGGACTAATATTTTCTCTACAGCTTTGGAAGAAAGAAAGCTTCCTTTTTGGGGCACAGGCCCACTTCTAGCGGCGACAGCTTCCGGTAAGGGACCATGCTGAAAAGATGCTTGGAGTTACCGCCAGGGGAGCCACGCCGCTATTGCCTGTGAGTGAAGCTACATTTGAAAGAAATATTTTTTGAGACGCAGTTGTTTGAATTTCTGTAAAAATGTCATTCAGTAAAAGCCTCTCTTCCCTGACTGGGAATCGAACCCGGGCCGCGGCGGTGAGAGCGCCGAATCCTAACCACTAGACCACCAGGGAGACCGCTGGACAACTCGGGAAGGCCGGGCAGTGGTGTCCGAGTGCACAATGCCTGCAGGTGCCTCAAAGGCCAGTCCATTGGGGGACTGGGAAGAGAGGGGGAGGGCCGAGCAGATAGGTTCTCTCCAGCGGTGAAAAAGGAAGCTGCCTTTTTTGCGTCAAGGGCAGTCTTTCCGCAGCGACAGGAGAATGAATGGGACTCTGCCATAAACACGTTTTGCGTCGCGCTGAGGGCACTTCCTCCATTTTGTGCACGCAAATCTGCATCTGGGAGCAAGATTTCCGGTCGCCAGTTAACTGCATTGCTGTAAATAAAAATGTCAGTTGTTAAAAGAGCTCCTTCCCTGACCGGGAATCGAACCCAGGCCGCGGCGGTGAGAGCGCCGAATCCTAACCACTAGACCACCAGGGACGGTGGGTGCACCCCGTTGCGTGTCGCTCAGATGGTGGCGTCCGAGTCCAAAGGCTGAGGGCCTCTGCTACAATGGGCACCAGTGCCTGCAGGTCTTCGGGGGCCGTTTCTGCTAATAAATAAAGAAATAAAGAAAGAAAGAAAGAAAGAAAGAAAACAAAAACACTTGTGATGGTCTGCGAAAAGGGGAGCTTAGAGATTGAAGACAGCATCACTTTGGGAACGTTTGCGCTTTCACTTCCAAGCGCTGATATTCCTGTCTTGCTCTCCTGAAAGGACAGCCTTCCTCGCTATGAGCTTTTGTGGGTCAGTGCTGAAGCTCCCCCTAGAGGCTGCCGCTGAAGATGCACACTCACAACTAACCCTCCTTAGGAGAACTGCTTCGTGGGAGAGCACGTTTATTAAAAGGCGGCAGGCCATGATTGCCTGCGAGACACAGCAGGGTTACCATGCAGAGTTCAAAGGGGGCTTTGCTTGTACAGCAAGTGCCGGAGGGCAAGAAGGGATGACATAGGAGCTGCCCTTTTTTCGGGCTCGCACACCAAGGCCTGCACCAGCCTTCGAGGCTCAGCCTGCCTCTGGACTGCCCTAGACCACCTTTACTCAAAGCACACACTCTGGTCGGGGACTCGAAGCCAGGCCCGTGGCAGTGAAAGCACCAAATCCTCACCACTAGGCCACCGGGGAAACGACTGCAGCACCCGGGAGGTTTCCGCAACCGTACTTGCAGTCAGCTGGAGGCTATTGTAATGCTGTTAAGTGAGAGACGTTTGCCGCTCGCAAGCCAATTCCATCCAACCTCCTGCAGGGGGCACTCAGGGCTGGTTTTCCACTTGTTCGCCTGCTGCTGAAACAGCAAAGATTCAATTCGAAGCCCTTTGCAGCAGCTCACCAGGATGGCCGAGTGGTTAAGGCGTTGGACTTAAGATCCAATGGACAAGTGTCCGCGTGGGTTCGAGCCCCACTCCTGGTACAGGTTTTTACTCTTCTTACCTAAATGCGGCAGCAGCTTCGCACAAGCCCTTTCCTGCTGTCTGTAGGCAGTGCCCCTACCTCAAAGCCCTGAGGCTTGAGTTCACCTGAAAAGAGCAACAAGGAATCGTTGCCCGTAGACTCTTTTCCTGGAAAACCTTTGCATTTTTGTACCATGTCCCTCGCATCCCAAGCTTAAGCCGCCAAAGTTGGCAGAGCTTGTGCAACCCCGCCAACAGCCCTACCACCCCAAAAGAAAATTGGGCAGGGATTCCCGCCTCCGCTTCCTCACGGCTTCCGAAACGGGCTTCCAAACGGGCGATGCCCTGACGGGTCAGCCAGTCACCGTCTAGGCCCGGTACACCCCTGTGAATAATAGAGCGTCCAACCTCAAATCAGGCTACAGGGCCCTTCAGCCCATAGAAGGAGAACCTGTCAACAAACGGGGCGAGGGCAATGCTCGGGCCCCTTGCGAAGCCTTTGCCAAGCTCCAAAGGCTGCACTTTCCCAGCAGACCACAGCTCTGTATGCAAATCAAGCAGCTACGACCCCTCCCTCCCCTGCTTTTCTCCTCCAAACCGGTACGCAACCATTTCTGCAGCCCTCTGCCCCAGGGTCCCGGGCAAGGTCTTGGTCTGATGAGGCTAGGGATGGTGGGCGAGCTCGGCTTTGGCAGGGCGACAGGACTAATATTTTCTCTACAGCTTTGGAAGAAAGAAAGCTTCCTTTTTGGGGCACAGGCCCACTTCTAGCGGCGACAGCTTCCGGTAAGGGACCATGCTGAAAAGATGCTTGGAGTTACCGCCAGGGGAGCCACGCCGCTATTGCCTGTGAGTGAAGCTACATTTGAAAGAAATATTTTTTGAGACGCAGTTGTTTGAATTTCTGTAAAAATGTCATTCAGTAAAAGCCTCTCTTCCCTGACCGGGAATCGAACCCGGGCCGCGGCGGTGAGAGCGCCGAATCCTAACCACTAGACCACCAGGGAGACCGCTGGACAGCTCGGGAAGGCCGGGCAGTGGTGTCCGAGTGCACAATGCCTGCAGGTGCCTCAAAGGCCAGTCCATTGGGGGACTGGGAAGAGAGGGGGAGGGCCGAGCAGATAGGTTCTCTCCAGCGGTGAAAAAGGAAGCTGCCTTTTTTGCGTCAAGGGCAGTCTTTCCGCAGCGACAGGAGAATGAATGGGACTCTGCCATAAACACGTTTTGCGTCGCGCTGAGGGCACTTCCTCCATTTTGTGCACGCAAATCTGCATCTGGGAGCAAGATTTCCGGTCGCCAGTTAACTGCATTGCTGTAAATAAAAATGTCAGTTGTTAAAAGAGCTCCTTCCCTGACCGGGAATCGAACCCAGGCCGCGGCGGTGAGAGCGCCGAATCCTAACCACTAGACCACCAGGGACGGTGGGTGCACCCCGTTGCGTGTCGCTCAGATGGTGGCGTCCGAGTCCAAAGGCTGAGGGCCTCTGCTACAATGGGCACCAGTGCCTGCAGGTCTTCGGGGGCCGTTTCTGCTAATAAATAAATAAATAAAGAAATAAAGAAAGAAAGAAAGAAAGAAAACAAAAACACTTGTGATGGTCTGCGAAAAGGGGAGCTTAGAGATTGAAGACAGCATCACTTTGGGAACGTTTGCGCTTTCACTTCCAAGCGCTGATATTCCTGTCTTGCTCTCCTGAAAGGACAGCCTTCCTCGCTATGAGCTTTTGTGGGTCAGTGCTGAAGCTCCCCCTAGAGGCTGCCGCTGAAGATGCACACTCACAACTAACCCTCCTTAGGAGAACTGCTTCGTGGGAGAGCACGTTTATTAAAAGGCGGCAGGCCATGATTGCCTGCGAGACACAGCAGGGTTACCATGCAGAGTTCAAAGGGGGCTTTGCTTGTACAGCAAGTGCCGGAGGGCAAGAAGGGATGACATAGGAGCTGCCCTTTTTTCGGGCTCGCACACCAAGGCCTGCACCAGCCTTCGAGGCTCAGCCTGCCTCTGGACTGCCCTAGACCACCTTTACTCAAAGCACACACTCTGGTCGGGGACTCGAAGCCAGGCCCGTGGCAGTGAAAGCACCAAATCCTCACCACTAGGCCACCGGGGAAACGACTGCAGCACCCGGGAGGTTTCCGCAACCGTACTTGCAGTCAGCTGGAGGCTATTGTAATGCTGTTAAGTGAGAGACGTTTGCCGCTCGCAAGCCAATTCCATCCAACCTCCTTCAGGGGGCACTCTGGGCTGGTTTTCCACTTGTTCGCCTGCTGCTGAAACAGCAAAGATTCAATTCGAAGCCCTTTGCAGCAGCTCACCAGGATGGCCGAGTGGTTAAGGCGTTGGACTTAAGATCCAATGGACAAGTGTCCGCGTGGGTTCGAGCCCCACTCCTGGTACAGGTTTTTACTCTTCTTACCTAAATGCGGCAGCAGCTTCGCACAAGCCCTTTCCTGCTGTCTGTAGGCAGTGCCCCTACCTCAAAGCCCTGAGGCTTGAGTTCACCTGAAAAGAGCAACAAGGAATCGTTGCCCGTAGACTCTTTTCCTGGAAAACCTTTGCATTTTTGTACCATGTCCCTCGCATCCCAAGCTTAAGCCGCCAAAGTTGGCAGAGCTTGTGCAACCCCGCCAACAGCCCTACCACCCCAAAAGAAAATTGGGCAGGGATTCCCGCCTCCGCTTCCGAAACGGGCTTCCAAACGGGCGATGCCCTGACGGGTCAGCCAGTCACCGTCTAGGCCCGGTACACCCCTGTGAATAATAGAGCGTCCAACCTCAAATCAGGCTACAGGGCCCTTCAGCCCATAGAAGGAGAACCTGTCAACAAACGGGGCGAGGGCAATGCTCGGGCCCCTTGCGAAGCCTTTGCCAAGCTCCAAAGGCTGCACTTTCCCAGCAGACCACAGCTCTGTATGCAAATCAAGCAGCTACGACCCCTCCCTCCCCTGCTTTTCTCCTCCAAACCGGTACGCAACCATTTCTGCAGCCCTCTGCCCCAGGGTCCCGGGCAAGGTCTTGGTCTGATGAGGCTAGGGATGGTGGGCGAGCTCGGCTTTGGCAGGGCGACAGGACTAATATTTTCTCTACAGCTTTGGAAGAAAGAAAGCTTCCTTTTTGGGGCACAGGCCCACTTCTAGCGGCGACAGCTTCCGGTAAGGGACCATGCTGAAAAGATGCTTGGAGTTACCGCCAGGGGAGCCACGCCGCTATTGCCTGTGAGTGAAGCTACATTTGAAAGAAATATTTTTTGAGACGCAGTTGTTTGAATTTCTGTAAAAATGTCATTCAGTAAAAGCCTCTCTTCCCTGACCGGGAATCGAACCCGGGCCGCGGCGGTGAGAGCGCCGAATCCTAACCACTAGACCACCAGGGAGACCGCTGGACAGCTCGGGAAGGCCGGGCAGTGGTGTCCGAGTGCACAATGCCTGCAGGTGCCTCAAAGGCCAGTCCATTGGGGGACTGAGAAGAGAGGGGGAGGGCCGAGCAGATAGGTTCTCTCCAGCGGTGAAAAAGGAAGCTGCCTTTTTTGCGTCAAGGGCAGTCTTTCCGCAGCGACAGGAGAATGAATGGGACTCTGCCATAAACACGTTTTGCGTCGCGCTGAGGGCACTTCCTCCATTTAGTGCACGCAAATCTGCATCTGGGAGCAAGATTTCCGGTCGCCAGTTAACTGCATTGCTGTAAATAAAAATGTCAGTTGTTAAAAGAGCTCCTTCCCTGACCGGGAATCGAACCCGGGCCGCGGCGGTGAGAGCACCGAATCCTAACCACTAGACCACCAGGGACGGTGGGTGCACCCCGTTGCGTGTCGCTCAGATGGTGGCGTCCGAGTCCAAAGGCTGAGGGCCTCTGCTACAATGGGCACCAGTGCCTGCAGGTCTTCGGGGGCCGTTTCTGCTAATAAATAAATAAATAAAGAAATAAAGAAAGAAAGAAAGAAAGAAAACAAAAACACTTGTGATGGTCTGCGAAAAGGGGAGCTTAGAGATTGAAGACAGCATCACTTTGGGAACGTTTGCGCTTTCACTTCCAAGCGCTGATATTCCTGTCTTGCTCTCCTGAAAGGACAGCCTTCCTCGCTATGAGCTTTTGTGGGTCAGTGCTGAAGCTCCCCCTAGAGGCTGCCGCTGAAGATGCACACTCACAACTAACCCTCCTTAGGAGAACTGCTTCGTGGGAGAGCACGTTTATTAAAAGGCGGCAGGCCATGATTGCCTGCGAGACACAGCAGGGTTACCATGCAGAGTTCAAAGGGGGCTTTGCTTGTACAGCAAGTGCCGGAGGGCAAGAAGGGATGACATAGGAGCTGCCCTTTTTTCGGGCTCGCACACCAAGGCCTGCACCAGCCTTCGAGGCTCAGCCTGCCTCTGGACTGCCCTAGACCACCTTTACTCAAAGCACACACCCTGGTCGGGGACTCGAAGCCAGGCCCGTGGCAGTGAAAGCACCAAATCCTCACCACTAGGCCACCGGGGAAACGACTGCAGCACCCGGGAGGTTTCCGCAACCGTACTTGCAGTCAGCTGGAGGCTATTGTAATGCTGTTAAGTGAGAGACGTTTGCCGCTCGCAAGCCAATTCCATCCAACCTCCTGCAGGGGGCACTCTGGGCTGGTTTTCCACTTGTTCGCCTGCTGCTGAAACAGCAAAGATTCAATTCGAAGCCCTTTGCAGCAGCTCACCAGGATGGCCGAGTGGTTAAGGCGTTGGACTTAAGATCCAATGGACAAGTGTCCGCGTGGGTTCGAGCCCCACTCCTGGTACAGGTTTTTACTCTTCTTATCTAAATGCGGCAGCAGCTTCGCACAAGCCCTTTCCTGCTGTCTGTAGGCAGTGCCCCTACCTCAAAGCCCTGAGGCTTGAGTTCACCTGAAAAGAGCAACAAGGAATCGTTGCCCGTAGACTCTTTTCCTGGAAAACCTTTGCATTTTTGTACCATGTCCCTCGCATCCCAAGCTTAAGCCGCCAAAGTTGGCAGAGCTTGTGCAACCCCGCCAACAGCCCTACCACCCCAAAAGAAAATTGGGCAGGGATTCCCGCCTCCGCTTCCTCACGGCTTCCGAAACGGGCTTCCAAACGGGCGATGCCCTGACGGGTCAGCCAGTCACCGTCTAGGCCCGGTACACCCCTGTGAATAATAGAGCGTCCAACCTCAAATCAGGCTACAGGGCCCTTCAGCCCATAGAAGGAGAACCTGTCAACAAACGGGGCGAGGGCAATGCTCGGGCCCCTTGCGAAGCCTTTGCCAAGCTCCAAAGGCTGCACTTTCCCAGCAGACCACAGCTCTGTATGCAAATCAAGCAGCTACGACCCCTCCCTCCCCTGCTTTTCTCCTCCAAACCGGTACGCAACCATTTCTGCAGCCCTCTGCCCCAGGGTCCCGGGCAAGGTCTTGGTCTGATGAGGCTAGGGATGGTGGGCGAGCTCGGCTTTGGCAGGGCGACAGGACTAATATTTTCTCTACAGCTTTGGAAGAAAGAAAGCTTCCTTTTTGGGGCACAGGCCCACTTCTAGCGGCGACAGCTTCCGGTAAGGGACCATGCTGAAAAGATGCTTGGAGTTACCGCCAGGGGAGCCACGCCGCTATTGCCTGTGAGTGAAGCTACATTTGAAAGAAATATTTTTTGAGACGCAGTTGTTTGAATTTCTGTAAAAATGTCATTCAGTAAAAGCCTCTCTTCCCTGACCGGGAATCGAACCCGGGCCGCGGCGGTGAGAGCGCCGAATCCTAACCACTAGACCACCAGGGAGACCGCTGGACAGCTCGGGAAGGCCGGGCAGTGGTGTCCGAGTGCACAATGCCTGCAGGTGCCTCAAAGGCCAGTCCATTGGGGGACTGGGAAGAGAGGGGGAGGGCCGAGCAGATAGGTTCTCTCCAGCGGTGAAAAAGGAAGCTGCCTTTTTTGCGTCAAGGGCAGTCTTTCCGCAGCGACAGGAGAATGAATGGGACTCTGCCATAAACACGTTTTGCGTCGCGCTGAGGGCACTTCCTCCATTTTGTGCACGCAAATCTGCATCTGGGAGCAAGATTTCCGGTCGCCAGTTAACTGCATTGCTGTAAATAAAAATGTCAGTTGTTAAAAGAGCTCCTTCCCTGACCGGGAATCGAACCCGGGCCGCGGCGGTGAGAGCGCCGAATCCTAACCACTAGACCACCAGGGACGGTGGGTGCACCCCGTTGCGTGTCGCTCAGATGGTGGCGTCCGAGTCCAAAGGCTGAGGGCCTCTGCTACAATGGGCACCAGTGCCTGCAGGTCTTCGGGGGCCGTTTCTGCTAATAAATAAATAAATAAAGAAATAAAGAAAGAAAGAAAGAAAGAAAACAAAAACACTTGTGATGGTCTGCGAAAAGGGGAGCTTAGAGATTGAAGACAGCATCACTTTGGGAACGTTTGCGCTTTCACTTCCAAGCGCTGATATTCCTGTCTTGCTCTCCTGAAAGGACAGCCTTCCTCGCTATGAGCTTTTGTGGGTCAGTGCTGAAGCTCCCCCTAGAGGCTGCCGCTGAAGATGCACACTCACAACTAACCCTCCTTAGGAGAACTGCTTCGTGGGAGAGCACGTTTATTAAAAGGCGGCAGGCCATGATTGCCTGCGAGACACAGCAGGGTTACCATGCAGAGTTCAAAGGGGGCTTTGCTTGTACAGCAAGTGCCGGAGGGCAAGAAGGGATGACATAGGAGCTGCCCTTTTTTCGGGCTCGCACACCAAGGCCTGCACCAGCCTTCGAGGCTCAGCCTGCCTCTGGACTGCCCTAGACCACCTTTACTCAAAGCACACACTCTGGTCGGGGACTCGAAGCCAGGCCCGTGGCAGTGAAAGCACCAAATCCTCACCACTAGGCCACCGGGGAAACGACTGCAGCACCCGGGAGGTTTCCGCAACCGTACTTGCAGTCAGCTGGAGGCTATTGTAATGCTGTTAAGTGAGAGACGTTTGCCGCTCGCAAGCCAATTCCATCCAACCTCCTGCAGGGGGCACTCTGGGCTGGTTTTCCACTTGTTCGCCTGCTGCTGAAACAGCAAAGATTCAATTCGAAGCCCTTTGCAGCAGCTCACCAGGATGGCCGAGTGGTTAAGGCGTTGGACTTAAGATCCAATGGACAAGTGTCCGCGTGGGTTCGAGCCCCACTCCTGGTACAGGTTTTTACTCTTCTTACCTAAATGCGGCAGCAGCTTCGCACAAGCCCTTTCCTGCTGTCTGTAGGCAGTGCCCCTACCTCAAAGCCCTGAGGCTTGAGTTCACCTGAAAAGAGCAACAAGGAATCGTTGCCCGTAGACTCTTTTCCTGGAAAACCTTTGCATTTTTGTACCATGTCCCTCGCATCCCAAGCTTAAGCCGCCAAAGTTGGCAGAGCTTGTGCAACCCCGCCAACAGCCCTACCACCCCAAAAGAAAATTGGGCAGGGATTCCCGCCTCCGCTTCCGAAACGGGCTTCCAAACGGGCGATGCCCTGACGGGTCAGCCAGTCACCGTCTAGGCCCGGTACACCCCTGTGAATAATAGAGCGTCCAACCTCAAATCAGGCTACAGGGCCCTTCAGCCCATAGAAGGAGAACCTGTCAACAAACGGGGCGAGGGCAATGCTCGGGCCCCTTGCGAAGCCTTTGCCAAGCTCCAAAGGCTGCACTTTCCCAGCAGACCACAGCTCTGTATGCAAATCAAGCAGCTACGACCCCTCCCTCCCCTGCTTTTCTCCTCCAAACCGGTACGCAACCATTTCTGCAGCCCTCTGCCCCAGGGTCCCGGGCAAGGTCTTGGTCTGATGAGGCTAGGGATGGTGGGCGAGCTCGGCTTTGGCAGGGCGACAGGACTAATATTTTCTCTACAGCTTTGGAAGAAAGAAAGCTTCCTTTTTGGGGCACAGGCCCACTTCTAGCGGCGACAGCTTCCGGTAAGGGACCATGCTGAAAAGATGCTTGGAGTTACCGCCAGGGGAGCCACGCCGCTATTGCCTGTGAGTGAAGCTACATTTGAAAGAAATATTTTTTGAGACGCAGTTGTTTGAATTTCTGTAAAAATGTCATTCAGTAAAAGCCTCTCTTCCCTGACCGGGAATCGAACCCGGGCCGCGGCGGTGAGAGCGCCGAATCCTAACCACTAGACCACCAGGGAGACCGCTGGACAACTCGGGAAGGCCGGGCAGTGGTGTCCGAGTGCACAATGCCTGCAGGTGCCTCAAAGGCCAGTCCATTGGGGGACTGGGAAGAGAGGGGGAGGGCCGAGCAGATAGGTTCTCTCCAGCGGTGAAAAAGGAAGCTGCCTTTTTTGCGTCAAGGGCAGTCTTTCCGCAGCGACAGGAGAATGAATGGGACTCTGCCATAAACACGTTTTGCGTCGCGCTGAGGGCACTTCCTCCATTTTGTGCACGCAAATCTGCATCTGGGAGCAAGATTTCCGGTCGCCAGTTAACTGCATTGCTGTAAATAAAAATGTCAGTTGTTAAAAGAGCTCCTTCCCTGACCGGGAATCGAACCCAGGCCGCGGCGGTGAGAGCGCCGAATCCTAACCACTAGACCACCAGGGACGGTGGGTGCACCCCGTTGCGTGTCGCTCAGATGGTGGCGTCCGAGTCCAAAGGCTGAGGGCCTCTGCTACAATGGGCACCAGTGCCTGCAGGTCTTCGGGGGCCGTTTCTGCTAATAAATAAAGAAATAAAGAAAGAAAGAAAGAAAGAAAGAAAACAAAAACACTTGTGATGGTCTGCGAAAAGGGGAGCTTAGAGATTGAAGACAGCATCACTTTGGGAACGTTTGCGCTTTCACTTCCAAGCGCTGATATTCCTGTCTTGCTCTCCTGAAAGGACAGCCTTCCTCGCTATGAGCTTTTGTGGGTCAGTGCTGAAGCTCCCCCTAGAGGCTGCCGCTGAAGATGCACACTCACAACTAACCCTCCTTAGGAGAACTGCTTCGTGGGAGAGCACGTTTATTAAAAGGCGGCAGGCCATGATTGCCTGCGAGACACAGCAGGGTTACCATGCAGAGTTCAAAGGGGGCTTTGCTTGTACAGCAAGTGCCGGAGGGCAAGAAGGGATGACATAGGAGCTGCCCTTTTTTCGGGCTCGCACACCAAGGCCTGCACCAGCCTTCGAGGCTCAGCCTGCCTCTGGACTGCCCTAGACCACCTTTACTCAAAGCACACACTCTGGTCGGGGACTCGAAGCCAGGCCCGTGGCAGTGAAAGCACCAAATCCTCACCACTAGGCCACCGGGGAAACGACTGCAGCACCCGGGAGGTTTCCGCAACCGTACTTGCAGTCAGCTGGAGGCTATTGTAATGCTGTTAAGTGAGAGACGTTTGCCGCTCGCAAGCCAATTCCATCCAACCTCCTGCAGGGGGCACTCAGGGCTGGTTTTCCACTTGTTCGCCTGCTGCTGAAACAGCAAAGATTCAATTCGAAGCCCTTTGCAGCAGCTCACCAGGATGGCCGAGTGGTTAAGGCGTTGGACTTAAGATCCAATGGACAAGTGTCCGCGTGGGTTCGAGCCCCACTCCTGGTACAGGTTTTTACTCTTCTTACCTAAATGCGGCAGCAGCTTCGCACAAGCCCTTTCCTGCTGTCTGTAGGCAGTGCCCCTACCTCAAAGCCCTGAGGCTTGAGTTCACCTGAAAAGAGCAACAAGGAATCGTTGCCCGTAGACTCTTTTCCTGGAAAACCTTTGCATTTTTGTACCATGTCCCTCGCATCCCAAGCTTAAGCCGCCAAAGTTGGCAGAGCTTGTGCAACCCCGCCAACAGCCCTACCACCCCAAAAGAAAATTGGGCAGGGATTCCCGCCTCCGCTTCCGAAACGGGCTTCCAAACGGGCGATGCCCTGACGGGTCAGCCAGTCACCGTCTAGGCCCGGTACACCCCTGTGAATAATAGAGCGTCCAACCTCAAATCAGGCTACAGGGCCCTTCAGCCCATAGAAGGAGAACCTGTCAACAAACGGGGCGAGGGCAATGCTCGGGCCCCTTGCGAAGCCTTTGCCAAGCTCCAAAGGCTGCACTTTCCCAGCAGACCACAGCTCTGTATGCAAATCAAGCAGCTACGACCCCTCCCTCCCCTGCTTTTCTCCTCCAAACCGGTACGCAACCATTTCTGCAGCCCTCTGCCCCAGGGTCCCGGGCAAGGTCTTGGTCTGATGAGGCTAGGGATGGTGGGCGAGCTCGGCTTTGGCAGGGCGACAGGACTAATATTTTCTCTACAGCTTTGGAAGAAAGAAAGCTTCCTTTTTGGGGCACAGGCCCACTTCTAGCGGCGACAGCTTCCGGTAAGGGACCATGCTGAAAAGATGCTTGGAGTTACCGCCAGGGGAGCCACGCCGCTATTGCCTGTGAGTGAAGCTACATTTGAAAGAAATATTTTTTGAGACGCAGTTGTTTGAATTTCTGTAAAAATGTCATTCAGTAAAAGCCTCTCTTCCCTGACCGGGAATCGAACCCGGGCCGCGGCGGTGAGAGCGCCGAATCCTAACCACTAGACCACCAGGGAGACCGCTGGACAGCTCGGGAAGGCCGGGCAGTGGTGTCCGAGTGCACAATGCCTGCAGGTGCCTCAAAGGCCAGTCCATTGGGGGACTGGGAAGAGAGGGGGAGGGCCGAGCAGATAGGTTCTCTCCAGCGGTGAAAAAGGAAGCTGCCTTTTTTGCGTCAAGGGCAGTCTTTCCGCAGCGACAGGAGAATGAATGGGACTCTGCCATAAACACGTTTTGCGTCGCGCTGAGGGCACTTCCTCCATTTTGTGCACGCAAATCTGCATCTGGGAGCAAGATTTCCGGTCGCCAGTTAACTGCATTGCTGTAAATAAAAATGTCAGTTGTTAAAAGAGCTCCTTCCCTGACCGGGAATCGAACCCAGGCCGCGGCGGTGAGAGCGCCGAATCCTAACCACTAGACCACCAGGGACGGTGGGTGCACCCCGTTGCGTGTCGCTCAGATGGTGGCGTCCGAGTCCAAAGGCTGAGGGCCTCTGCTACAATGGGCACCAGTGCCTGCAGGTCTTCGGGGGCCGTTTCTGCTAATAAATAAATAAATAAAGAAATAAAGAAAGAAAGAAAGAAAGAAAACAAAAACACTTGTGATGGTCTGCGAAAAGGGGAGCTTAGAGATTGAAGACAGCATCACTTTGGGAACGTTTGCGCTTTCACTTCCAAGCGCTGATATTCCTGTCTTGCTCTCCTGAAAGGACAGCCTTCCTCGCTATGAGCTTTTGTGGGTCAGTGCTGAAGCTCCCCCTAGAGGCTGCCGCTGAAGATGCACACTCACAACTAACCCTCCTTAGGAGAACTGCTTCGTGGGAGAGCACGTTTATTAAAAGGCGGCAGGCCATGATTGCCTGCGAGACACAGCAGGGTTACCATGCAGAGTTCAAAGGGGGCTTTGCTTGTACAGCAAGTGCCGGAGGGCAAGAAGGGATGACATAGGAGCTGCCCTTTTTTCGGGCTCGCACACCAAGGCCTGCACCAGCCTTCGAGGCTCAGCCTGCCTCTGGACTGCCCTAGACCACCTTTACTCAAAGCACACACTCTGGTCGGGGACTCGAAGCCAGGCCCGTGGCAGTGAAAGCACCAAATCCTCACCACTAGGCCACCGGGGAAACGACTGCAGCACCCGGGAGGTTTCCGCAACCGTACTTGCAGTCAGCTGGAGGCTATTGTAATGCTGTTAAGTGAGAGACGTTTGCCGCTCGCAAGCCAATTCCATCCAACCTCCTTCAGGGGGCACTCTGGGCTGGTTTTCCACTTGTTCGCCTGCTGCTGAAACAGCAAAGATTCAATTCGAAGCCCTTTGCAGCAGCTCACCAGGATGGCCGAGTGGTTAAGGCGTTGGACTTAAGATCCAATGGACAAGTGTCCGCGTGGGTTCGAGCCCCACTCCTGGTACAGGTTTTTACTCTTCTTACCTAAATGCGGCAGCAGCTTCGCACAAGCCCTTTCCTGCTGTCTGTAGGCAGTGCCCCTACCTCAAAGCCCTGAGGCTTGAGTTCACCTGAAAAGAGCAACAAGGAATCGTTGCCCGTAGACTCTTTTCCTGGAAAACCTTTGCATTTTTGTACCATGTCCCTCGCATCCCAAGCTTAAGCCGCCAAAGTTGGCAGAGCTTGTGCAACCCCGCCAACAGCCCTACCACCCCAAAAGAAAATTGGGCAGGGATTCCCGCCTCCGCTTCCGAAACGGGCTTCCAAACGGGCGATGCCCTGACGGGTCAGCCAGTCACCGTCTAGGCCCGGTACACCCCTGTGAATAATAGAGCGTCCAACCTCAAATCAGGCTACAGGGCCCTTCAGCCCATAGAAGGAGAACCTGTCAACAAACGGGGCGAGGGCAATGCTCGGGCCCCTTGCGAAGCCTTTGCCAAGCTCCAAAGGCTGCACTTTCCCAGCAGACCACAGCTCTGTATGCAAATCAAGCAGCTACGACCCCTCCCTCCCCTGCTTTTCTCCTCCAAACCGGTACGCAACCATTTCTGCAGCCCTCTGCCCCAGGGTCCCGGGCAAGGTCTTGGTCTGATGAGGCTAGGGATGGTGGGCGAGCTCGGCTTTGGCAGGGCGACAGGACTAATATTTTCTCTACAGCTTTGGAAGAAAGAAAGCTTCCTTTTTGGGGCACAGGCCCACTTCTAGCGGCGACAGCTTCCGGTAAGGGACCATGCTGAAAAGATGCTTGGAGTTACCGCCAGGGGAGCCACGCCGCTATTGCCTGTGAGTGAAGCTACATTTGAAAGAAATATTTTTTGAGACGCAGTTGTTTGAATTTCTGTAAAAATGTCATTCAGTAAAAGCCTCTCTTCCCTGACCGGGAATCGAACCCGGGCCGCGGCGGTGAGAGCGCCGAATCCTAACCACTAGACCACCAGGGAGACCGCTGGACAGCTCGGGAAGGCCGGGCAGTGGTGTCCGAGTGCACAATGCCTGCAGGTGCCTCAAAGGCCAGTCCATTGGGGGACTGGGAAGAGAGGGGGAGGGCCGAGCAGATAGGTTCTCTCCAGCGGTGAAAAAGGAAGCTGCCTTTTTTGCGTCAAGGGCAGTCTTTCCGCAGCGACAGGAGAATGAATGGGACTCTGCCATAAACACGTTTTGCGTCGCGCTGAGGGCACTTCCTCCATTTTGTGCACGCAAATCTGCATCTGGGAGCAAGATTTCCGGTCGCCAGTTAACTGCATTGCTGTAAATAAAAATGTCAGTTGTTAAAAGAGCTCCTTCCCTGACCGGGAATCGAACCCAGGCCGCGGCGGTGAGAGCGCCGAATCCTAACCACTAGACCACCAGGGACGGTGGGTGCACCCCGTTGCGTGTCGCTCAGATGGTGGCGTCCGAGTCCAAAGGCTGAGGGCCTCTGCTACAATGGGCACCAGTGCCTGCAGGTCTTCGGGGGCCGTTTCTGCTAATAAATAAATAAATAAAGAAATAAAGAAAGAAAGAAAGAAAGAAAACAAAAACACTTGTGATGGTCTGCGAAAAGGGGAGCTTAGAGATTGAAGACAGCATCACTTTGGGAACGTTTGCGCTTTCACTTCCAAGCGCTGATATTCCTGTCTTGCTCTCCTGAAAGGACAGCCTTCCTCGCTATGAGCTTTTGTGGGTCAGTGCTGAAGCTCCCCCTAGAGGCTGCCGCTGAAGATGCACACTCACAACTAACCCTCCTTAGGAGAACTGCTTCGTGGGAGAGCACGTTTATTAAAAGGCGGCAGGCCATGATTGCCTGCGAGACACAGCAGGGTTACCATGCAGAGTTCAAAGGGGGCTTTGCTTGTACAGCAAGTGCCGGAGGGCAAGAAGGGATGACATAGGAGCTGCCCTTTTTTCGGGCTCGCACACCAAGGCCTGCACCAGCCTTCGAGGCTCAGCCTGCCTCTGGACTGCCCTAGACCACCTTTACTCAAAGCACACACTCTGGTCGGGGACTCGAAGCCAGGCCCGTGGCAGTGAAAGCACCAAATCCTCACCACTAGGCCACCGGGGAAACGACTGCAGCACCCGGGAGGTTTCCGCAACCGTACTTGCAGTCAGCTGGAGGCTATTGTAATGCTGTTAAGTGAGAGACGTTTGCCGCTCGCAAGCCAATTCCATCCAACCTCCTTCAGGGGGCACTCTGGGCTGGTTTTCCACTTGTTCGCCTGCTGCTGAAACAGCAAAGATTCAATTCGAAGCCCTTTGCAGCAGCTCACCAGGATGGCCGAGTGGTTAAGGCGTTGGACTTAAGATCCAATGGACAAGTGTCCGCGTGGGTTCGAGCCCCACTCCTGGTACAGGTTTTTACTCTTCTTACCTAAATGCGGCAGCAGCTTCGCACAAGCCCTTTCCTGCTGTCTGTAGGCAGTGCCCCTACCTCAAAGCCCTGAGGCTTGAGTTCACCTGAAAAGAGCAACAAGGAATCGTTGCCCGTAGACTCTTTTCCTGGAAAACCTTTGCATTTTTGTACCATGTCCCTCGCATCCCAAGCTTAAGCCGCCAAAGTTGGCAGAGCTTGTGCAACACCGCCAACAGCCCTACCACCCCAAAAGAAAATTGGGCAGGGATTCCCGCCTCCGCTTCCGAAACGGGCTTCCAAACGGGCGATGCCCTGACGGGTCAGCCAGTCACCGTCTAGGCCCGGTACACCCCTGTGAATAATAGAGCGTCCAACCTCAAATCAGGCTACAGGGCCCTTCAGCCCATAGAAGGAGAACCTGTCAACAAACGGGGCGAGGGCAATGCTCGGGCCCCTTGCGAAGCCTTTGCCAAGCTCCAAAGGCTGCACTTTCCCAGCAGACCACAGCTCTGTATGCAAATCAAGCAGCTACGACCCCTCCCTCCCCTGCTTTTCTCCTCCAAACCGGTACGCAACCATTTCTGCAGCCCTCTGCCCCAGGGTCCCGGGCAAGGTCTTGGTCTGATGAGGCTAGGGATGGTGGGCGAGCTCGGCTTTGGCAGGGCGACAGGACTAATATTTTCTCTACAGCTTTGGAAGAAAGAAAGCTTCCTTTTTGGGGCACAGGCCCACTTCTAGCGGCGACAGCTTCCGGTAAGGGACCATGCTGAAAAGATGCTTGGAGTTACCGCCAGGGGAGCCACGCCGCTATTGCCTGTGAGTGAAGCTACATTTGAAAGAAATATTTTTTGAGACGCAGTTGTTTGAATTTCTGTAAAAATGTCATTCAGTAAAAGCCTCTCTTCCCTGACCGGGAATCGAACCCGGGCCGCGGCGGTGAGAGCGCCGAATCCTAACCACTAGACCACCAGGGAGACCGCTGGACAGCTCGGGAAGGCCGGGCAGTGGTGTCCGAGTGCACAATGCCTGCAGGTGCCTCAAAGGCCAGTCCATTGGGGGACTGGGAAGAGAGGGGGAGGGCCGAGCAGATAGGTTCTCTCCAGCGGTGAAAAAGGAAGCTGCCTTTTTTGCGTCAAGGGCAGTCTTTCCGCAGCGACAGGAGAATGAATGGGACTCTGCCATAAACACGTTTTGCGTCGCGCTGAGGGCACTTCCTCCATTTAGTGCACGCAAATCTGCATCTGGGAGCAAGATTTCCGGTCGCCAGTTAACTGCATTGCTGTAAATAAAAATGTCAGTTGTTAAAAGAGCTCCTTCCCTGACCGGGAATCGAACCCAGGCCGCGGCGGTGAGAGCGCCGAATCCTAACCACTAGACCACCAGGGACGGTGGGTGCACCCCGTTGCGTGTCGCTCAGATGGTGGCGTCCGAGTCCAAAGGCTGAGGGCCTCTGCTACAATGGGCACCAGTGCCTGCAGGTCTTCGGGGGCCGTTTCTGCTAATAAATAAATAAATAAAGAAATAAAGAAAGAAAGAAAGAAAGAAAACAAAAACACTTGTGATGGTCTGCGAAAAGGGGAGCTTAGAGATTGAAGACAGCATCACTTTGGGAACGTTTGCGCTTTCACTTCCAAGCGCTGATATTCCTGTCTTGCTCTCCTGAAAGGACAGCCTTCCTCGCTATGAGCTTTTGTGGGTCAGTGCTGAAGCTCCCCCTAGAGGCTGCCGCTGAAGATGCACACTCACAACTAACCCTCCTTAGGAGAACTGCTTCGTGGGAGAGCACGTTTATTAAAAGGCGGCAGGCCATGATTGCCTGCGAGACACAGCAGGGTTACCATGCAGAGTTCAAAGGGGGCTTTGCTTGTACAGCAAGTGCCGGAGGGCAAGAAGGGATGACATAGGAGCTGCCCTTTTTTCGGGCTCGCACACCAAGGCCTGCACCAGCCTTCGAGGCTCAGCCTGCCTCTGGACTGCCCTAGACCACCTTTACTCAAAGCACACACCCTGGTCGGGGACTCGAAGCCAGGCCCGTGGCAGTGAAAGCACCAAATCCTCACCACTAGGCCACCGGGGAAACGACTGCAGCACCCGGGAGGTTTCCGCAACCGTACTTGCAGTCAGCTGGAGGCTATTGTAATGCTGTTAAGTGAGAGACGTTTGCCGCTCGCAAGCCAATTCCATCCAACCTCCTGCAGGGGGCACTCTGGGCTGGTTTTCCACTTGTTCGCCTGCTGCTGAAACAGCAAAGATTCAATTCGGAGCCCTTTGCAGCAGCTCACCAGGATGGCCGAGTGGTTAAGGCGTTGGACTTAAGATCCAATGGACAAGTGTCCGCGTGGGTTCGAGCCCCACTCCTGGTACAGGTTTTTACTCTTCTTATCTAAATGCGGCAGCAGCTTCGCACAAGCCCTTTCCTGCTGTCTGTAGGCAGTGCCCCTACCTCAAAGCCCTGAGGCTTGAGTTCACCTGAAAAGAGCAACAAGGAATCGTTGCCCGTAGACTCTTTTCCTGGAAAACCTTTGCATTTTTGTACCATGTCCCTCGCATCCCAAGCTTAAGCCGCCAAAGTTGGCAGAGCTTGTGCAACCCCGCCAACAGCCCTACCACCCCAAAAGAAAATTGGGCAGGGATTCCCGCCTCCGCTTCCGAAACGGGCTTCCAAACGGGCGATGCCCTGACGGGTCAGCCAGTCACCGTCTAGGCCCGGTACACCCCTGTGAATAATAGAGCGTCCAACCTCAAATCAGGCTACAGGGCCCTTCAGCCCATAGAAGGAGAACCTGTCAACAAACGGGGCGAGGGCAATGCTCGGGCCCCTTGCGAAGCCTTTGCCAAGCTCCAAAGGCTGCACTTTCCCAGCAGACCACAGCTCTGTATGCAAATCAAGCAGCTACGACCCCTCCCTCCCCTGCTTTTCTCCTCCAAACCGGTACGCAACCATTTCTGCAGCCCTCTGCCCCAGGGTCCCGGGCAAGGTCTTGGTCTGATGAGGCTAGGGATGGTGGGCGAGCTCGGCTTTGGCAGGGCGACAGGACTAATATTTTCTCTACAGCTTTGGAAGAAAGAAAGCTTCCTTTTTGGGGCACAGGCCCACTTCTAGCGGCGACAGCTTCCGGTAAGGGACCATGCTGAAAAGATGCTTGGAGTTACCGCCAGGGGAGCCACGCCGCTATTGCCTGTGAGTGAAGCTACATTTGAAAGAAATATTTTTTGAGACGCAGTTGTTTGAATTTCTGTAAAAATGTCATTCAGTAAAAGCCTCTCTTCCCTGACCGGGAATCGAACCCGGGCCGCGGCGGTGAGAGCGCCGAATCCTAACCACTAGACCACCAGGGAGACCGCTGGACAGCTCGGGAAGGCCGGGCAGTGGTGTCCGAGTGCACAATGCCTGCAGGTGCCTCAAAGGCCAGTCCATTGGGGGACTGGGAAGAGAGGGGGAGGGCCGAGCAGATAGGTTCTCTCCAGCGGTGAAAAAGGAAGCTGCCTTTTTTGCGTCAAGGGCAGTCTTTCCGCAGCGACAGGAGAATGAATGGGACTCTGCCATAAACACGTTTTGCGTCGCGCTGAGGGCACTTCCTCCATTTTGTGCACGCAAATCTGCATCTGGGAGCAAGATTTCCGGTCGCCAGTTAACTGCATTGCTGTAAATAAAAATGTCAGTTGTTAAAAGAGCTCCTTCCCTGACCGGGAATCGAACCCAGGCCGCGGCGGTGAGAGCGCCGAATCCTAACCACTAGACCACCAGGGACGGTGGGTGCACCCCGTTGCGTGTCGCTCAGATGGTGGCGTCCGAGTCCAAAGGCTGAGGGCCTCTGCTACAATGGGCACCAGTGCCTGCAGGTCTTCGGGGGCCGTTTCTGCTAATAAATAAATAAATAAAGAAATAAAGAAAGAAAGAAAGAAAGAAAACAAAAACACTTGTGATGGTCTGCGAAAAGGGGAGCTTAGAGATTGAAGACAGCATCACTTTGGGAACGTTTGCGCTTTCACTTCCAAGCGCTGATATTCCTGTCTTGCTCTCCTGAAAGGACAGCCTTCCTCGCTATGAGCTTTTGTGGGTCAGTGCTGAAGCTCCCCCTAGAGGCTGCCGCTGAAGATGCACACTCACAACTAACCCTCCTTAGGAGAACTGCTTCGTGGGAGAGCACATTTATTAAAAGGCGGCAGGCCATGATTGCCTGCGAGACACAGCAGGGTTACCATGCAGAGTTCAAAGGGGGCTTTGCTTGTACAGCAAGTGCCGGAGGGCAAGAAGGGATGACATAGGAGCTGCCCTTTTTTCGGGCTCGCACACCAAGGCCTGCACCAGCCTTCGAGGCTCAGCCTGCCTCTGGACTGCCCTAGACCACCTTTACTCAAAGCACACACTCTGGTCGGGGACTCGAAGCCAGGCCCGTGGCAGTGAAAGCACCAAATCCTCACCACTAGGCCACCGGGGAAACGACTGCAGCACCCGGGAGGTTTCCGCAACCGTACTTGCAGTCAGCTGGAGGCTATTGTAATGCTGTTAAGTGAGAGACGTTTGCCGCTCGCAAGCCAATTCCATCCAACCTCCTTCAGGGGGCACTCTGGGCTGGTTTTCCACTTGTTCGCCTGCTGCTGAAACAGCAAAGATTCAATTCGAAGCCCTTTGCAGCAGCTCACCAGGATGGCCGAGTGGTTAAGGCGTTGGACTTAAGATCCAATGGACAAGTGTCCGCGTGGGTTCGAGCCCCACTCCTGGTACAGGTTTTTACTCTTCTTACCTAAATGCGGCAGCAGCTTCGCACAAGCCCTTTCCTGCTGTCTGTAGGCAGTGCCCCTACCTCAAAGCCCTGAGGCTTGAGTTCACCTGAAAAGAGCAACAAGGAATCGTTGCCCGTAGACTCTTTTCCTGGAAAACCTTTGCATTTTTGTACCATGTCCCTCGCATCCCAAGCTTAAGCCGCCAAAGTTGGCAGAGCTTGTGCAACACCGCCAACAGCCCTACCACCCCAAAAGAAAATTGGGCAGGGATTCCCGCCTCCGCTTCCGAAACGGGCTTCCAAACGGGCGATGCCCTGACGGGTCAGCCAGTCACCGTCTAGGCCCGGTACACCCCTGTGAATAATAGAGCGTCCAACCTCAAATCAGGCTACAGGGCCCTTCAGCCCATAGAAGGAGAACCTGTCAACAAACGGGGCGAGGGCAATGCTCGGGCCCCTTGCGAAGCCTTTGCCAAGCTCCAAAGGCTGCACTTTCCCAGCAGACCACAGCTCTGTATGCAAATCAAGCAGCTACGACCCCTCCCTCCCCTGCTTTTCTCCTCCAAACCGGTACGCAACCATTTCTGCAGCCCTCTGCCCCAGGGTCCCGGGCAAGGTCTTGGTCTGATGAGGCTAGGGATGGTGGGCGAGCTCGGCTTTGGCAGGGCGACAGGACTAATATTTTCTCTACAGCTTTGGAAGAAAGAAAGCTTCCTTTTTGGGGCACAGGCCCACTTCTAGCGGCGACAGCTTCCGGTAAGGGACCATGCTGAAAAGATGCTTGGAGTTACCGCCAGGGGAGCCACGCCGCTATTGCCTGTGAGTGAAGCTACATTTGAAAGAAATATTTTTTGAGACGCAGTTGTTTGAATTTCTGTAAAAATGTCATTCAGTAAAAGCCTCTCTTCCCTGACCGGGAATCGAACCCGGGCCGCGGCGGTGAGAGCGCCGAATCCTAACCACTAGACCACCAGGGAGACCGCTGGACAGCTCGGGAAGGCCGGGCAGTGGTGTCCGAGTGCACAATGCCTGCAGGTGCCTCAAAGGCCAGTCCATTGGGGGACTGGGAAGAGAGGGGGAGGGCCGAGCAGATAGGTTCTCTCCAGCGGTGAAAAAGGAAGCTGCCTTTTTTGCGTCAAGGGCAGTCTTTCCGCAGCGACAGGAGAATGAATGGGACTCTGCCATAAACACGTTTTGCGTCGCGCTGAGGGCACTTCCTCCATTTAGTGCACGCAAATCTGCATCTGGGAGCAAGATTTCCGGTCGCCAGTTAACTGCATTGCTGTAAATAAAAATGTCAGTTGTTAAAAGAGCTCCTTCCCTGACCGGGAATCGAACCCAGGCCGCGGCGGTGAGAGCGCCGAATCCTAACCACTAGACCACCAGGGACGGTGGGTGCACCCCGTTGCGTGTCGCTCAGATGGTGGCGTCCGAGTCCAAAGGCTGAGGGCCTCTGCTACAATGGGCACCAGTGCCTGCAGGTCTTCGGGGGCCGTTTCTGCTAATAAATAAATAAATAAAGAAATAAAGAAAGAAAGAAAGAAAGAAAACAAAAACACTTGTGATGGTCTGCGAAAAGGGGAGCTTAGAGATTGAAGACAGCATCACTTTGGGAACGTTTGCGCTTTCACTTCCAAGCGCTGATATTCCTGTCTTGCTCTCCTGAAAGGACAGCCTTCCTCGCTATGAGCTTTTGTGGGTCAGTGCTGAAGCTCCCCCTAGAGGCTGCCGCTGAAGATGCACACTCACAACTAACCCTCCTTAGGAGAACTGCTTCGTGGGAGAGCACGTTTATTAAAAGGCGGCAGGCCATGATTGCCTGCGAGACACAGCAGGGTTACCATGCAGAGTTCAAAGGGGGCTTTGCTTGTACAGCAAGTGCCGGAGGGCAAGAAGGGATGACATAGGAGCTGCCCTTTTTTCGGGCTCGCACACCAAGGCCTGCACCAGCCTTCGAGGCTCAGCCTGCCTCTGGACTGCCCTAGACCACCTTTACTCAAAGCACACACCCTGGTCGGGGACTCGAAGCCAGGCCCGTGGCAGTGAAAGCACCAAATCCTCACCACTAGGCCACCGGGGAAACGACTGCAGCACCCGGGAGGTTTCCGCAACCGTACTTGCAGTCAGCTGGAGGCTATTGTAATGCTGTTAAGTGAGAGACGTTTGCCGCTCGCAAGCCAATTCCATCCAACCTCCTGCAGGGGGCACTCTGGGCTGGTTTTCCACTTGTTCGCCTGCTGCTGAAACAGCAAAGATTCAATTCGGAGCCCTTTGCAGCAGCTCACCAGGATGGCCGAGTGGTTAAGGCGTTGGACTTAAGATCCAATGGACAAGTGTCCGCGTGGGTTCGAGCCCCACTCCTGGTACAGGTTTTTACTCTTCTTATCTAAATGCGGCAGCAGCTTCGCACAAGCCCTTTCCTGCTGTCTGTAGGCAGTGCCCCTACCTCAAAGCCCTGAGGCTTGAGTTCACCTGAAAAGAGCAACAAGGAATCGTTGCCCGTAGACTCTTTTCCTGGAAAACCTTTGCATTTTTGTACCATGTCCCTCGCATCCCAAGCTTAAGCCGCCAAAGTTGGCAGAGCTTGTGCAACCCCGCCAACAGCCCTACCACCCCAAAAGAAAATTGGGCAGGGATTCCCGCCTCCGCTTCCGAAACGGGCTTCCAAACGGGCGATGCCCTGACGGGTCAGCCAGTCACCGTCTAGGCCCGGTACACCCCTGTGAATAATAGAGCGTCCAACCTCAAATCAGGCTACAGGGCCCTTCAGCCCATAGAAGGAGAACCTGTCAACAAACGGGGCGAGGGCAATGCTCGGGCCCCTTGCGAAGCCTTTGCCAAGCTCCAAAGGCTGCACTTTCCCAGCAGACCACAGCTCTGTATGCAAATCAAGCAGCTACGACCCCTCCCTCCCCTGCTTTTCTCCTCCAAACCGGTACGCAACCATTTCTGCAGCCCTCTGCCCCAGGGTCCCGGGCAAGGTCTTGGTCTGATGAGGCTAGGGATGGTGGGCGAGCTCGGCTTTGGCAGGGCGACAGGACTAATATTTTCTCTACAGCTTTGGAAGAAAGAAAGCTTCCTTTTTGGGGCACAGGCCCACTTCTAGCGGCGACAGCTTCCGGTAAGGGACCATGCTGAAAAGATGCTTGGAGTTACCGCCAGGGGAGCCACGCCGCTATTGCCTGTGAGTGAAGCTACATTTGAAAGAAATATTTTTTGAGACGCAGTTGTTTGAATTTCTGTAAAAATGTCATTCAGTAAAAGCCTCTCTTCCCTGACCGGGAATCGAACCCGGGCCGCGGCGGTGAGAGCGCCGAATCCTAACCACTAGACCACCAGGGAGACCGCTGGACAGCTCGGGAAGGCCGGGCAGTGGTGTCCGAGTGCACAATGCCTGCAGGTGCCTCAAAGGCCAGTCCATTGGGGGACTGGGAAGAGAGGGGGAGGGCCGAGCAGATAGGTTCTCTCCAGCGGTGAAAAAGGAAGCTGCCTTTTTTGCGTCAAGGGCAGTCTTTCCGCAGCGACAGGAGAATGAATGGGACTCTGCCATAAACACGTTTTGCGTCGCGCTGAGGGCACTTCCTCCATTTTGTGCACGCAAATCTGCATCTGGGAGCAAGATTTCCGGTCGCCAGTTAACTGCATTGCTGTAAATAAAAATGTCAGTTGTTAAAAGAGCTCCTTCCCTGACCGGGAATCGAACCCGGGCCGCGGCGGTGAGAGCGCCGAATCCTAACCACTAGACCACCAGGGACGGTGGGTGCACCCCGTTGCGTGTCGCTCAGATGGTGGCGTCCGAGTCCAAAGGCTGAGGGCCTCTGCTACAATGGGCACCAGTGCCTGCAGGTCTTCGGGGGCCGTTTCTGCTAATAAATAAATAAATAAAGAAATAAAGAAAGAAAGAAAGAAAGAAAACAAAAACACTTGTGATGGTCTGCGAAAAGGGGAGCTTAGAGATTGAAGACAGCATCACTTTGGGAACGTTTGCGCTTTCACTTCCAAGCGCTGATATTCCTGTCTTGCTCTCCTGAAAGGACAGCCTTCCTCGCTATGAGCTTTTGTGGGTCAGTGCTGAAGCTCCCCCTAGAGGCTGCCGCTGAAGATGCACACTCACAACTAACCCTCCTTAGGAGAACTGCTTCGTGGGAGAGCACGTTTATTAAAAGGCGGCAGGCCATGATTGCCTGCGAGACACAGCAGGGTTACCATGCAGAGTTCAAAGGGGGCTTTGCTTGTACAGCAAGTGCCGGAGGGCAAGAAGGGATGACATAGGAGCTGCCCTTTTTTCGGGCTCGCACACCAAGGCCTGCACCAGCCTTCGAGGCTCAGCCTGCCTCTGGACTGCCCTAGACCACCTTTACTCAAAGCACACACTCTGGTCGGGGACTCGAAGCCAGGCCCGTGGCAGTGAAAGCACCAAATCCTCACCACTAGGCCACCGGGGAAACGACTGCAGCACCCGGGAGGTTTCCGCAACCGTACTTGCAGTCAGCTGGAGGCTATTGTAATGCTGTTAAGTGAGAGACGTTTGCCGCTCGCAAGCCAATTCCATCCAACCTCCTGCAGGGGGCACTCTGGGCTGGTTTTCCACTTGTTCGCCTGCTGCTGAAACAGCAAAGATTCAATTCGAAGCCCTTTGCAGCAGCTCACCAGGATGGCCGAGTGGTTAAGGCGTTGGACTTAAGATCCAATGGACAAGTGTCCGCGTGGGTTCGAGCCCCACTCCTGGTACAGGTTTTTACTCTTCTTACCTAAATGCGGCAGCAGCTTCGCACAAGCCCTTTCCTGCTGTCTGTAGGCAGTGCCCCTACCTCAAAGCCCTGAGGCTTGAGTTCACCTGAAAAGAGCAACAAGGAATCGTTGCCCGTAGACTCTTTTCCTGGAAAACCTTTGCATTTTTGTACCATGTCCCTCGCATCCCAAGCTTAAGCCGCCAAAGTTGGCAGAGCTTGTGCAACCCCGCCAACAGCCCTACCACCCCAAAAGAAAATTGGGCAGGGATTCCCGCCTCCGCTTCCGAAACGGGCTTCCAAACGGGCGATGCCCTGACGGGTCAGCCAGTCACCGTCTAGGCCCGGTACACCCCTGTGAATAATAGAGCGTCCAACCTCAAATCAGGCTACAGGGCCCTTCAGCCCATAGAAGGAGAACCTGTCAACAAACGGGGCGAGGGCAATGCTCGGGCCCCTTGCGAAGCCTTTGCCAAGCTCCAAAGGCTGCACTTTCCCAGCAGACCACAGCTCTGTATGCAAATCAAGCAGCTACGACCCCTCCCTCCCCTGCTTTTCTCCTCCAAACCGGTACGCAACCATTTCTGCAGCCCTCTGCCCCAGGGTCCCGGGCAAGGTCTTGGTCCGATGAGGCTAGGGATGGTGGGCGAGCTCGGCTTTGGCAGGGCGACAGGACTAATATTTTCTCTACAGCTTTGGAAGAAAGAAAGCTTCCTTTTTGGGGCACAGGCCCACTTCTAGCGGCGACAGCTTCCGGTAAGGGACCATGCTGAAAAGATGCTTGGAGTTACCGCCAGGGGAGCCACGCCGCTATTGCCTGTGAGTGAAGCTACATTTGAAAGAAATATTTTTTGAGACGCAGTTGTTTGAATTTCTGTAAAAATGTCATTCAGTAAAAGCCTCTCTTCCCTGACCGGGAATCGAACCCGGGCCGCGGCGGTGAGAGCGCCGAATCCTAACCACTAGACCACCAGGGAGACCGCTGGACAACTCGGGAAGGCCGGGCAGTGGTGTCCGAGTGCACAATGCCTGCAGGTGCCTCAAAGGCCAGTCCATTGGGGGACTGGGAAGAGAGGGGGAGGGCCGAGCAGATAGGTTCTCTCCAGCGGTGAAAAAGGAAGCTGCCTTTTTTGCGTCAAGGGCAGTCTTTCCGCAGCGACAGGAGAATGAATGGGACTCTGCCATAAACACGTTTTGCGTCGCGCTGAGGGCACTTCCTCCATTTAGTGCACGCAAATCTGCATCTGGGAGCAAGATTTCCGGTCGCCAGTTAACTGCATTGCTGTAAATAAAAATGTCAGTTGTTAAAAGAGCTCCTTCCCTGACCGGGAATCGAACCCGGGCCGCGGCGGTGAGAGCGCCGAATCCTAACCACTAGACCACCAGGGACGGTGGGTGCACCCCGTTGCGTGTCGCTCAGATGGTGGCGTCCGAGTCCAAAGGCTGAGGGCCTCTGCTACAATGGGCACCAGTGCCTGCAGGTCTTCGGGGGCCGTTTCTGCTAATAAATAAATAAATAAAGAAATAAAGAAAGAAAGAAAGAAAGAAAACAAAAACACTTGTGATGGTCTGCGAAAAGGGGAGCTTAGAGATTGAAGACAGCATCACTTTGGGAACGTTTGCGCTTTCACTTCCAAGCGCTGATATTCCTGTCTTGCTCTCCTGAAAGGACAGCCTTCCTCGCTATGAGCTTTTGTGGGTCAGTGCTGAAGCTCCCCCTAGAGGCTGCCGCTGAAGATGCACACTCACAACTAACCCTCCTTAGGAGAACTGCTTCGTGGGAGAGCACGTTTATTAAAAGGCGGCAGGCCATGATTGCCTGCGAGACACAGCAGGGTTACCATGCAGAGTTCAAAGGGGGCTTTGCTTGTACAGCAAGTGCCGGAGGGCAAGAAGGGATGACATAGGAGCTGCCCTTTTTTCGGGCTCGCACACCAAGGCCTGCACCAGCCTTCGAGGCTCAGCCTGCCTCTGGACTGCCCTAGACCACCTTTACTCAAAGCACACACCCTGGTCGGGGACTCGAAGCCAGGCCCGTGGCAGTGAAAGCACCAAATCCTCACCACTAGGCCACCGGGGAAACGACTGCAGCACCCGGGAGGTTTCCGCAACCGTACTTGCAGTCAGCTGGAGGCTATTGTAATGCTGTTAAGTGAGAGACGTTTGCCGCTCGCAAGCCAATTCCATCCAACCTCCTGCAGGGGGCACTCTGGGCTGGTTTTCCACTTGTTCGCCTGCTGCTGAAACAGCAAAGATTCAATTCGAAGCCCTTTGCAGCAGCTCACCAGGATGGCCGAGTGGTTAAGGCGTTGGACTTAAGATCCAATGGACAAGTGTCCGCGTGGGTTCGAGCCCCACTCCTGGTACAGGTTTTTACTCTTCTTATCTAAATGCGGCAGCAGCTTCGCACAAGCCCTTTCCTGCTGTCTGTAGGCAGTGCCCCTACCTCAAAGCCCTGAGGCTTGAGTTCACCTGAAAAGAGCAACAAGGAATCGTTGCCCGTAGACTCTTTTCCTGGAAAACCTTTGCATTTTTGTACCATGTCCCTCGCATCCCAAGCTTAAGCCGCCAAAGTTGGCAGAGCTTGTGCAACCCCGCCAACAGCCCTACCACCCCAAAAGAAAATTGGGCAGGGATTCCCGCCTCCGCTTCCGAAACGGGCTTCCAAACGGGCGATGCCCTGACGGGTCAGCCAGTCACCGTCTAGGCCCGGTACACCCCTGTGAATAATAGAGCGTCCAACCTCAAATCAGGCTACAGGGCCCTTCAGCCCATAGAAGGAGAACCTGTCAACAAACGGGGCGAGGGCAATGCTCGGGCCCCTTGCGAAGCCTTTGCCAAGCTCCAAAGGCTGCACTTTCCCAGCAGACCACAGCTCTGTATGCAAATCAAGCAGCTACGACCCCTCCCTCCCCTGCTTTTCTCCTCCAAACCGGTACGCAACCATTTCTGCAGCCCTCTGCCCCAGGGTCCCGGGCAAGGTCTTGGTCTGATGAGGCTAGGGATGGTGGGCGAGCTCGGCTTTGGCAGGGCGACAGGACTAATATTTTCTCTACAGCTTTGGAAGAAAGAAAGCTTCCTTTTTGGGGCACAGGCCCACTTCTAGCGGCGACAGCTTCCGGTAAGGGACCATGCTGAAAAGATGCTTGGAGTTACCGCCAGGGGAGCCACGCCGCTATTGCCTGTGAGTGAAGCTACATTTGAAAGAAATATTTTTTGAGACGCAGTTGTTTGAATTTCTGTAAAAATGTCATTCAGTAAAAGCCTCTCTTCCCTGACCGGGAATCGAACCCGGGCCACGGCGGTGAGAGCGCCGAATCCTAACCACTAGACCACCAGGGAGACCGCTGGACAGCTCGGGAAGGCCGGGCAGTGGTGTCCGAGTGCACAATGCCTGCAGGTGCCTCAAAGGCCAGTCCATTGGGGGACTGGGAAGAGAGGGGGAGGGCCGAGCAGATAGGTTCTCTCCAGCGGTGAAAAAGGAAGCTGCCTTTTTTGCGTCAAGGGCAGTCTTTCCGCAGCGACAGGAGAATGAATGGGACTCTGCCATAAACACGTTTTGCGTCGCGCTGAGGGCACTTCCTCCATTTTGTGCACGCAAATCTGCATCTGGGAGCAAGATTTCCGGTCGCCAGTTAACTGCATTGCTGTAAATAAAAATGTCAGTTGTTAAAAGAGCTCCTTCCCTGACCGGGAATCGAACCCAGGCCGCGGCGGTGAGAGCGCCGAATCCTAACCACTAGACCACCAGGGACGGTGGGTGCACCCCGTTGCGTGTCGCTCAGATGGTGGCGTCCGAGTCCAAAGGCTGAGGGCCTCTGCTACAATGGGCACCAGTGCCTGCAGGTCTTCGGGGGCCGTTTCTGCTAATAAATAAATAAATAAAGAAATAAAGAAAGAAAGAAAGAAAGAAAACAAAAACACTTGTGATGGTCTGCGAAAAGGGGAGCTTAGAGATTGAAGACAGCATCACTTTGGGAACGTTTGCGCTTTCACTTCCAAGCGCTGATATTCCTGTCTTGCTCTCCTGAAAGGACAGCCTTCCTCGCTATGAGCTTTTGTGGGTCAGTGCTGAAGCTCCCCCTAGAGGCTGCCGCTGAAGATGCACACTCACAACTAACCCTCCTTAGGAGAACTGCTTCGTGGGAGAGCACGTTTATTAAAAGGCGGCAGGCCATGATTGCCTGCGAGACACAGCAGGGTTACCATGCAGAGTTCAAAGGGGGCTTTGCTTGTACAGCAAGTGCCGGAGGGCAAGAAGGGATGACATAGGAGCTGCCCTTTTTTCGGGCTCGCACACCAAGGCCTGCACCAGCCTTCGAGGCTCAGCCTGCCTCTGGACTGCCCTAGACCACCTTTACTCAAAGCACACACTCTGGTCGGGGACTCGAAGCCAGGCCCGTGGCAGTGAAAGCACCAAATCCTCACCACTAGGCCACCGGGGAAACGACTGCAGCACCCGGGAGGTTTCCGCAACCGTACTTGCAGTCAGCTGGAGGCTATTGTAATGCTGTTAAGTGAGAGACGTTTGCCGCTCGCAAGCCAATTCCATCCAACCTCCTTCAGGGGGCACTCTGGGCTGGTTTTCCACTTGTTCGCCTGCTGCTGAAACAGCAAAGATTCAATTCGAAGCCCTTTGCAGCAGCTCACCAGGATGGCCGAGTGGTTAAGGCGTTGGACTTAAGATCCAATGGACAAGTGTCCGCGTGGGTTCGAGCCCCACTCCTGGTACAGGTTTTTACTCTTCTTACCTAAATGCGGCAGCAGCTTCGCACAAGCCCTTTCCTGCTGTCTGTAGGCAGTGCCCCTACCTCAAAGCCCTGAGGCTTGAGTTCACCTGAAAAGAGCAACAAGGAATCGTTGCCCGTAGACTCTTTTCCTGGAAAACCTTTGCATTTTTGTACCATGTCCCTCGCATCCCAAGCTTAAGCCGCCAAAGTTGGCAGAGCTTGTGCAACCCCGCCAACAGCCCTACCACCCCAAAAGAAAATTGGGCAGGGATTCCCGCCTCCGCTTCCGAAACGGGCTTCCAAACGGGCGATGCCCTGACGGGTCAGCCAGTCACCGTCTAGGCCCGGTACACCCCTGTGAATAATAGAGCGTCCAACCTCAAATCAGGCTACAGGGCCCTTCAGCCCATAGAAGGAGAACCTGTCAACAAACGGGGCGAGGGCAATGCTCGGGCCCCTTGCGAAGCCTTTGCCAAGCTCCAAAGGCTGCACTTTCCCAGCAGACCACAGCTCTGTATGCAAATCAAGCAGCTACGACCCCTCCCTCCCCTGCTTTTCTCCTCCAAACCGGTACGCAACCATTTCTGCAGCCCTCTGCCCCAGGGTCCCGGGCAAGGTCTTGGTCTGATGAGGCTAGGGATGGTGGGCGAGCTCGGCTTTGGCAGGGCGACAGGACTAATATTTTCTCTACAGCTTTGGAAGAAAGAAAGCTTCCTTTTTGGGGCACAGGCCCACTTCTAGCGGCGACAGCTTCCGGTAAGGGACCATGCTGAAAAGATGCTTGGAGTTACCGCCAGGGGAGCCACGCCGCTATTGCCTGTGAGTGAAGCTACATTTGAAAGAAATATTTTTTGAGACGCAGTTGTTTGAATTTCTGTAAAAATGTCATTCAGTAAAAGCCTCTCTTCCCTGACCGGGAATCGAACCCGGGCCGCGGCGGTGAGAGCGCCGAATCCTAACCACTAGACCACCAGGGAGACCGCTGGACAGCTCGGGAAGGCCGGGCAGTGGTGTCCGAGTGCACAATGCCTGCAGGTGCCTCAAAGGCCAGTCCATTGGGGGACTGGGAAGAGAGGGGGAGGGCCGAGCAGATAGGTTCTCTCCAGCGGTGAAAAAGGAAGCTGCCTTTTTTGCGTCAAGGGCAGTCTTTCCGCAGCGACAGGAGAATGAATGGGACTCTGCCATAAACACGTTTTGCGTCGCGCTGAGGGCACTTCCTCCATTTAGTGCACGCAAATCTGCATCTGGGAGCAAGATTTCCGGTCGCCAGTTAACTGCATTGCTGTAAATAAAAATGTCAGTTGTTAAAAGAGCTCCTTCCCTGACCGGGAATCGAACCCAGGCCGCGGCGGTGAGAGCGCCGAATCCTAACCACTAGACCACCAGGGACGGTGGGTGCACCCCGTTGCGTGTCGCTCAGATGGTGGCGTCCGAGTCCAAAGGCTGAGGGCCTCTGCTACAATGGGCACCAGTGCCTGCAGGTCTTCGGGGGCCGTTTCTGCTAATAAATAAATAAATAAAGAAATAAAGAAAGAAAGAAAGAAAGAAAACAAAAACACTTGTGATGGTCTGCGAAAAGGGGAGCTTAGAGATTGAAGACAGCATCACTTTGGGAACGTTTGCGCTTTCACTTCCAAGCGCTGATATTCCTGTCTTGCTCTCCTGAAAGGACAGCCTTCCTCGCTATGAGCTTTTGTGGGTCAGTGCTGAAGCTCCCCCTAGAGGCTGCCGCTGAAGATGCACACTCACAACTAACCCTCCTTAGGAGAACTGCTTCGTGGGAGAGCACGTTTATTAAAAGGCGGCAGGCCATGATTGCCTGCGAGACACAGCAGGGTTACCATGCAGAGTTCAAAGGGGGCTTTGCTTGTACAGCAAGTGCCGGAGGGCAAGAAGGGATGACATAGGAGCTGCCCTTTTTTCGGGCTCGCACACCAAGGCCTGCACCAGCCTTCGAGGCTCAGCCTGCCTCTGGACTGCCCTAGACCACCTTTACTCAAAGCACACACCCTGGTCGGGGACTCGAAGCCAGGCCCGTGGCAGTGAAAGCACCAAATCCTCACCACTAGGCCACCGGGGAAACGACTGCAGCACCCGGGAGGTTTCCGCAACCGTACTTGCAGTCAGCTGGAGGCTATTGTAATGCTGTTAAGTGAGAGACGTTTGCCGCTCGCAAGCCAATTCCATCCAACCTCCTGCAGGGGGCACTCTGGGCTGGTTTTCCACTTGTTCGCCTGCTGCTGAAACAGCAAAGATTCAATTCGAAGCCCTTTGCAGCAGCTCACCAGGATGGCCGAGTGGTTAAGGCGTTGGACTTAAGATCCAATGGACAAGTGTCCGCGTGGGTTCGAGCCCCACTCCTGGTACAGGTTTTTACTCTTCTTATCTAAATGCGGCAGCAGCTTCGCACAAGCCCTTTCCTGCTGTCTGTAGGCAGTGCCCCTACCTCAAAGCCCTGAGGCTTGAGTTCACCTGAAAAGAGCAACAAGGAATCGTTGCCCGTAGACTCTTTTCCTGGAAAACCTTTGCATTTTTGTACCATGTCCCTCGCATCCCAAGCTTAAGCCGCCAAAGTTGGCAGAGCTTGTGCAACCCCGCCAACAGCCCTACCACCCCAAAAGAAAATTGGGCAGGGATTCCCGCCTCCGCTTCCGAAACGGGCTTCCAAACGGGCGATGCCCTGACGGGTCAGCCAGTCACCGTCTAGGCCCGGTACACCCCTGTGAATAATAGAGCGTCCAACCTCAAATCAGGCTACAGGGCCCTTCAGCCCATAGAAGGAGAACCTGTCAACAAACGGGGCGAGGGCAATGCTCGGGCCCCTTGCGAAGCCTTTGCCAAGCTCCAAAGGCTGCACTTTCCCAGCAGACCACAGCTCTGTATGCAAATCAAGCAGCTACGACCCCTCCCTCCCCTGCTTTTCTCCTCCAAACCGGTACGCAACCATTTCTGCAGCCCTCTGCCCCAGGGTCCCGGGCAAGGTCTTGGTCTGATGAGGCTAGGGATGGTGGGCGAGCTCGGCTTTGGCAGGGCGACAGGACTAATATTTTCTCTACAGCTTTGGAAGAAAGAAAGCTTCCTTTTTGGGGCACAGGCCCACTTCTAGCGGCGACAGCTTCCGGTAAGGGACCATGCTGAAAAGATGCTTGGAGTTACCGCCAGGGGAGCCACGCCGCTATTGCCTGTGAGTGAAGCTACATTTGAAAGAAATATTTTTTGAGACGCAGTTGTTTGAATTTCTGTAAAAATGTCATTCAGTAAAAGCCTCTCTTCCCTGACCGGGAATCGAACCCGGGCCGCGGCGGTGAGAGCGCCGAATCCTAACCACTAGACCACCAGGGAGACCGCTGGACAGCTCGGGAAGGCCGGGCAGTGGTGTCCGAGTGCACAATGCCTGCAGGTGCCTCAAAGGCCAGTCCATTGGGGGACTGGGAAGAGAGGGGGAGGGCCGAGCAGATAGGTTCTCTCCAGCGGTGAAAAAGGAAGCTGCCTTTTTTGCGTCAAGGGCAGTCTTTCCGCAGCGACAGGAGAATGAATGGGACTCTGCCATAAACACGTTTTGCGTCGCGCTGAGGGCACTTCCTCCATTTTGTGCACGCAAATCTGCATCTGGGAGCAAGATTTCCGGTCGCCAGTTAACTGCATTGCTGTAAATAAAAATGTCAGTTGTTAAAAGAGCTCCTTCCCTGACCGGGAATCGAACCCGGGCCGCGGCGGTGAGAGCGCCGAATCCTAACCACTAGACCACCAGGGACGGTGGGTGCACCCCGTTGCGTGTCGCTCAGATGGTGGCGTCCGAGTCCAAAGGCTGAGGGCCTCTGCTACAATGGGCACCAGTGCCTGCAGGTCTTCGGGGGCCGTTTCTGCTAATAAATAAATAAATAAAGAAATAAAGAAAGAAAGAAAGAAAGAAAACAAAAACACTTGTGATGGTCTGCGAAAAGGGGAGCTTAGAGATTGAAGACAGCATCACTTTGGGAACGTTTGCGCTTTCACTTCCAAGCGCTGATATTCCTGTCTTGCTCTCCTGAAAGGACAGCCTTCCTCGCTATGAGCTTTTGTGGGTCAGTGCTGAAGCTCCCCCTAGAGGCTGCCGCTGAAGATGCACACTCACAACTAACCCTCCTTAGGAGAACTGCTTCGTGGGAGAGCACGTTTATTAAAAGGCGGCAGGCCATGATTGCCTGCGAGACACAGCAGGGTTACCATGCAGAGTTCAAAGGGGGCTTTGCTTGTACAGCAAGTGCCGGAGGGCAAGAAGGGATGACATAGGAGCTGCCCTTTTTTCGGGCTCGCACACCAAGGCCTGCACCAGCCTTCGAGGCTCAGCCTGCCTCTGGACTGCCCTAGACCACCTTTACTCAAAGCACACACTCTGGTCGGGGACTCGAAGCCAGGCCCGTGGCAGTGAAAGCACCAAATCCTCACCACTAGGCCACCGGGGAAACGACTGCAGCACCCGGGAGGTTTCCGCAACCGTACTTGCAGTCAGCTGGAGGCTATTGTAATGCTGTTAAGTGAGAGACGTTTGCCGCTCGCAAGCCAATTCCATCCAACCTCCTGCAGGGGGCACTCTGGGCTGGTTTTCCACTTGTTCGCCTGCTGCTGAAACAGCAAAGATTCAATTCGAAGCCCTTTGCAGCAGCTCACCAGGATGGCCGAGTGGTTAAGGCGTTGGACTTAAGATCCAATGGACAAGTGTCCGCGTGGGTTCGAGCCCCACTCCTGGTACAGGTTTTTACTCTTCTTACCTAAATGCGGCAGCAGCTTCGCACAAGCCCTTTCCTGCTGTCTGTAGGCAGTGCCCCTACCTCAAAGCCCTGAGGCTTGAGTTCACCTGAAAAGAGCAACAAGGAATCGTTGCCCGTAGACTCTTTTCCTGGAAAACCTTTGCATTTTTGTACCATGTCCCTCGCATCCCAAGCTTAAGCCGCCAAAGTTGGCAGAGCTTGTGCAACCCCGCCAACAGCCCTACCACCCCAAAAGAAAATTGGGCAGGGATTCCCGCCTCCGCTTCCGAAACGGGCTTCCAAACGGGCGATGCCCTGACGGGTCAGCCAGTCACCGTCTAGGCCCGGTACACCCCTGTGAATAATAGAGCGTCCAACCTCAAATCAGGCTACAGGGCCCTTCAGCCCATAGAAGGAGAACCTGTCAACAAACGGGGCGAGGGCAATGCTCGGGCCCCTTGCGAAGCCTTTGCCAAGCTCCAAAGGCTGCACTTTCCCAGCAGACCACAGCTCTGTATGCAAATCAAGCAGCTACGACCCCTCCCTCCCCTGCTTTTCTCCTCCAAACCGGTACGCAACCATTTCTGCAGCCCTCTGCCCCAGGGTCCCGGGCAAGGTCTTGGTCTGATGAGGCTAGGGATGGTGGGCGAGCTCGGCTTTGGCAGGGCGACAGGACTAATATTTTCTCTACAGCTTTGGAAGAAAGAAAGCTTCCTTTTTGGGGCACAGGCCCACTTCTAGCGGCGACAGCTTCCGGTAAGGGACCATGCTGAAAAGATGCTTGGAGTTACCGCCAGGGGAGCCACGCCGCTATTGCCTGTGAGTGAAGCTACATTTGAAAGAAATATTTTTTGAGACGCAGTTGTTTGAATTTCTGTAAAAATGTCATTCAGTAAAAGCCTCTCTTCCCTGACCGGGAATCGAACCCGGGCCGCGGCGGTGAGAGCGCCGAATCCTAACCACTAGACCACCAGGGAGACCGCTGGACAACTCGGGAAGGCCGGGCAGTGGTGTCCGAGTGCACAATGCCTGCAGGTGCCTCAAAGGCCAGTCCATTGGGGGACTGGGAAGAGAGGGGGAGGGCCGAGCAGATAGGTTCTCTCCAGCGGTGAAAAAGGAAGCTGCCTTTTTTGCGTCAAGGGCAGTCTTTCCGCAGCGACAGGAGAATGAATGGGACTCTGCCATAAACACGTTTTGCGTCGCGCTGAGGGCACTTCCTCCATTTAGTGCACGCAAATCTGCATCTGGGAGCAAGATTTCCGGTCGCCAGTTAACTGCATTGCTGTAAATAAAAATGTCAGTTGTTAAAAGAGCTCCTTCCCTGACCGGGAATCGAACCCGGGCCGCGGCGGTGAGAGCGCCGAATCCTAACCACTAGACCACCAGGGACGGTGGGTGCACCCCGTTGCGTGTCGCTCAGATGGTGGCGTCCGAGTCCAAAGGCTGAGGGCCTCTGCTACAATGGGCACCAGTGCCTGCAGGTCTTCGGGGGCCGTTTCTGCTAATAAATAAATAAATAAAGAAATAAAGAAAGAAAGAAAGAAAGAAAACAAAAACACTTGTGATGGTCTGCGAAAAGGGGAGCTTAGAGATTGAAGACAGCATCACTTTGGGAACGTTTGCGCTTTCACTTCCAAGCGCTGATATTCCTGTCTTGCTCTCCTGAAAGGACAGCCTTCCTCGCTATGAGCTTTTGTGGGTCAGTGCTGAAGCTCCCCCTAGAGGCTGCCGCTGAAGATGCACACTCACAACTAACCCTCCTTAGGAGAACTGCTTCGTGGGAGAGCACGTTTATTAAAAGGCGGCAGGCCATGATTGCCTGCGAGACACAGCAGGGTTACCATGCAGAGTTCAAAGGGGGCTTTGCTTGTACAGCAAGTGCCGGAGGGCAAGAAGGGATGACATAGGAGCTGCCCTTTTTTCGGGCTCGCACACCAAGGCCTGCACCAGCCTTCGAGGCTCAGCCTGCCTCTGGACTGCCCTAGACCACCTTTACTCAAAGCACACACCCTGGTCGGGGACTCGAAGCCAGGCCCGTGGCAGTGAAAGCACCAAATCCTCACCACTAGGCCACCGGGGAAACGACTGCAGCACCCGGGAGGTTTCCGCAACCGTACTTGCAGTCAGCTGGAGGCTATTGTAATGCTGTTAAGTGAGAGACGTTTGCCGCTCGCAAGCCAATTCCATCCAACCTCCTGCAGGGGGCACTCTGGGCTGGTTTTCCACTTGTTCGCCTGCTGCTGAAACAGCAAAGATTCAATTCGAAGCCCTTTGCAGCAGCTCACCAGGATGGCCGAGTGGTTAAGGCGTTGGACTTAAGATCCAATGGACAAGTGTCCGCGTGGGTTCGAGCCCCACTCCTGGTACAGGTTTTTACTCTTCTTACCTAAATGCGGCAGCAGCTTCGCACAAGCCCTTTCCTGCTGTCTGTAGGCAGTGCCCCTACCTCAAAGCCCTGAGGCTTGAGTTCACCTGAAAAGAGCAACAAGGAATCGTTGCCCGTAGACTCTTTTCCTGGAAAACCTTTGCATTTTTGTACCATGTCCCTCGCATCCCAAGCTTAAGCCGCCAAAGTTGGCAGAGCTTGTGCAACCCCGCCAACAGCCCTACCACCCCAAAAGAAAATTGGGCAGGGATTCCCGCCTCCGCTTCCGAAACGGGCTTCCAAACGGGCGATGCCCTGACGGGTCAGCCAGTCACCGTCTAGGCCCGGTACACCCCTGTGAATAATAGAGCGTCCAACCTCAAATCAGGCTACAGGGCCCTTCAGCCCATAGAAGGAGAACCTGTCAACAAACGGGGCGAGGGCAATGCTCGGGCCCCTTGCGAAGCCTTTGCCAAGCTCCAAAGGCTGCACTTTCCCAGCAGACCACAGCTCTGTATGCAAATCAAGCAGCTACGACCCCTCCCTCCCCTGCTTTTCTCCTCCAAACCGGTACGCAACCATTTCTGCAGCCCTCTGCCCCAGGGTCCCGGGCAAGGTCTTGGTCTGATGAGGCTAGGGATGGTGGGCGAGCTCGGCTTTGGCAGGGCGACAGGACTAATATTTTCTCTACAGCTTTGGAAGAAAGAAAGCTTCCTTTTTGGGGCACAGGCCCACTTCTAGCGGCGACAGCTTCCGGTAAGGGACCATGCTGAAAAGATGCTTGGAGTTACCGCCAGGGGAGCCACGCCGCTATTGCCTGTGAGTGAAGCTACATTTGAAAGAAATATTTTTTGAGACGCAGTTGTTTGAATTTCTGTAAAAATGTCATTCAGTAAAAGCCTCTCTTCCCTGACCGGGAATCGAACCCGGGCCGCGGCGGTGAGAGCGCCGAATCCTAACCACTAGACCACCAGGGAGACCGCTGGACAACTCGGGAAGGCCGGGCAGTGGTGTCCGAGTGCACAATGCCTGCAGGTGCCTCAAAGGCCAGTCCATTGGGGGACTGGGAAGAGAGGGGGAGGGCCGAGCAGATAGGTTCTCTCCAGCGGTGAAAAAGGAAGCTGCCTTTTTTGCGTCAAGGGCAGTCTTTCCGCAGCGACAGGAGAATGAATGGGACTCTGCCATAAACACGTTTTGCGTCGCGCTGAGGGCACTTCCTCCATTTTGTGCACGCAAATCTGCATCTGGGAGCAAGATTTCCGGTCGCCAGTTAACTGCATTGCTGTAAATAAAAATGTCAGTTGTTAAAAGAGCTCCTTCCCTGACCGGGAATCGAACCCAGGCCGCGGCGGTGAGAGCGCCGAATCCTAACCACTAGACCACCAGGGACGGTGGGTGCACCCCGTTGCGTGTCGCTCAGATGGTGGCGTCCGAGTCCAAAGGCTGAGGGCCTCTGCTACAATGGGCACCAGTGCCTGCAGGTCTTCGGGGGCCGTTTCTGCTAATAAATAAAGAAATAAAGAAAGAAAGAAAGAAAGAAAGAAAACAAAAACACTTGTGATGGTCTGCGAAAAGGGGAGCTTAGAGATTGAAGACAGCATCACTTTGGGAACGTTTGCGCTTTCACTTCCAAGCGCTGATATTCCTGTCTTGCTCTCCTGAAAGGACAGCCTTCCTCGCTATGAGCTTTTGTGGGTCAGTGCTGAAGCTCCCCCTAGAGGCTGCCGCTGAAGATGCACACTCACAACTAACCCTCCTTAGGAGAACTGCTTCGTGGGAGAGCACGTTTATTAAAAGGCGGCAGGCCATGATTGCCTGCGAGACACAGCAGGGTTACCATGCAGAGTTCAAAGGGGGCTTTGCTTGTACAGCAAGTGCCGGAGGGCAAGAAGGGATGACATAGGAGCTGCCCTTTTTTCGGGCTCGCACACCAAGGCCTGCACCAGCCTTCGAGGCTCAGCCTGCCTCTGGACTGCCCTAGACCACCTTTACTCAAAGCACACACTCTGGTCGGGGACTCGAAGCCAGGCCCGTGGCAGTGAAAGCACCAAATCCTCACCACTAGGCCACCGGGGAAACGACTGCAGCACCCGGGAGGTTTCCGCAACCGTACTTGCAGTCAGCTGGAGGCTATTGTAATGCTGTTAAGTGAGAGACGTTTGCCGCTCGCAAGCCAATTCCATCCAACCTCCTGCAGGGGGCACTCAGGGCTGGTTTTCCACTTGTTCGCCTGCTGCTGAAACAGCAAAGATTCAATTCGAAGCCCTTTGCAGCAGCTCACCAGGATGGCCGAGTGGTTAAGGCGTTGGACTTAAGATCCAATGGACAAGTGTCCGCGTGGGTTCGAGCCCCACTCCTGGTACAGGTTTTTACTCTTCTTACCTAAATGCGGCAGCAGCTTCGCACAAGCCCTTTCCTGCTGTCTGTAGGCAGTGCCCCTACCTCAAAGCCCTGAGGCTTGAGTTCACCTGAAAAGAGCAACAAGGAATCGTTGCCCGTAGACTCTTTTCCTGGAAAACCTTTGCATTTTTGTACCATGTCCCTCGCATCCCAAGCTTAAGCCGCCAAAGTTGGCAGAGCTTGTGCAACCCCGCCAACAGCCCTACCACCCCAAAAGAAAATTGGGCAGGGATTCCCGCCTCCGCTTCCTCACGGCTTCCGAAACGGGCTTCCAAACGGGCGATGCCCTGACGGGTCAGCCAGTCACCGTCTAGGCCCGGTACACCCCTGTGAATAATAGAGCGTCCAACCTCAAATCAGGCTACAGGGCCCTTCAGCCCATAGAAGGAGAACCTGTCAACAAACGGGGCGAGGGCAATGCTCGGGCCCCTTGCGAAGCCTTTGCCAAGCTCCAAAGGCTGCACTTTCCCAGCAGACCACAGCTCTGTATGCAAATCAAGCAGCTACGACCCCTCCCTCCCCTGCTTTTCTCCTCCAAACCGGTACGCAACCATTTCTGCAGCCCTCTGCCCCAGGGTCCCGGGCAAGGTCTTGGTCTGATGAGGCTAGGGATGGTGGGCGAGCTCGGCTTTGGCAGGGCGACAGGACTAATATTTTCTCTACAGCTTTGGAAGAAAGAAAGCTTCCTTTTTGGGGCACAGGCCCACTTCTAGCGGCGACAGCTTCCGGTAAGGGACCATGCTGAAAAGATGCTTGGAGTTACCGCCAGGGGAGCCACGCCGCTATTGCCTGTGAGTGAAGCTACATTTGAAAGAAATATTTTTTGAGACGCAGTTGTTTGAATTTCTGTAAAAATGTCATTCAGTAAAAGCCTCTCTTCCCTGACCGGGAATCGAACCCGGGCCGCGGCGGTGAGAGCGCCGAATCCTAACCACTAGACCACCAGGGAGACCGCTGGACAGCTCGGGAAGGCCGGGCAGTGGTGTCCGAGTGCACAATGCCTGCAGGTGCCTCAAAGGCCAGTCCATTGGGGGACTGGGAAGAGAGGGGGAGGGCCGAGCAGATAGGTTCTCTCCAGCGGTGAAAAAGGAAGCTGCCTTTTTTGCGTCAAGGGCAGTCTTTCCGCAGCGACAGGAGAATGAATGGGACTCTGCCATAAACACGTTTTGCGTCGCGCTGAGGGCACTTCCTCCATTTTGTGCACGCAAATCTGCATCTGGGAGCAAGATTTCCGGTCGCCAGTTAACTGCATTGCTGTAAATAAAAATGTCAGTTGTTAAAAGAGCTCCTTCCCTGACCGGGAATCGAACCCAGGCCGCGGCGGTGAGAGCGCCGAATCCTAACCACTAGACCACCAGGGACGGTGGGTGCACCCCGTTGCGTGTCGCTCAGATGGTGGCGTCCGAGTCCAAAGGCTGAGGGCCTCTGCTACAATGGGCACCAGTGCCTGCAGGTCTTCGGGGGCCGTTTCTGCTAATAAATAAATAAATAAAGAAATAAAGAATGAAAGAAAGAAAGAAAACAAAAACACTTGTGATGGTCTGCGAAAAGGGGAGCTTAGAGATTGAAGACAGCATCACTTTGGGAACGTTTGCGCTTTCACTTCCAAGCGCTGATATTCCTGTCTTGCTCTCCTGAAAGGACAGCCTTCCTCGCTATGAGCTTTTGTGGGTCAGTGCTGAAGCTCCCCCTAGAGGCTGCCGCTGAAGATGCACACTCACAACTAACCCTCCTTAGGAGAACTGCTTCGTGGGAGAGCACGTTTATTAAAAGGCGGCAGGCCATGATTGCCTGCGAGACACAGCAGGGTTACCATGCAGAGTTCAAAGGGGGCTTTGCTTGTACAGCAAGTGCCGGAGGGCAAGAAGGGATGACATAGGAGCTGCCCTTTTTTCGGGCTCGCACACCAAGGCCTGCACCAGCCTTCGAGGCTCAGCCTGCCTCTGGACTGCCCTAGACCACCTTTACTCAAAGCACACACTCTGGTCGGGGACTCGAAGCCAGGCCCGTGGCAGTGAAAGCACCAAATCCTCACCACTAGGCCACCGGGGAAACGACTGCAGCACCCGGGAGGTTTCCGCAACCGTACTTGCAGTCAGCTGGAGGCTATTGTAATGCTGTTAAGTGAGAGACGTTTGCCGCTCGCAAGCCAATTCCATCCAACCTCCTTCAGGGGGCACTCTGGGCTGGTTTTCCACTTGTTCGCCTGCTGCTGAAACAGCAAAGATTCAATTCGAAGCCCTTTGCAGCAGCTCACCAGGATGGCCGAGTGGTTAAGGCGTTGGACTTAAGATCCAATGGACAAGTGTCCGCGTGGGTTCGAGCCCCACTCCTGGTACAGGTTTTTACTCTTCTTACCTAAATGCGGCAGCAGCTTCGCACAAGCCCTTTCCTGCTGTCTGTAGGCAGTGCCCCTACCTCAAAGCCCTGAGGCTTGAGTTCACCTGAAAAGAGCAACAAGGAATCGTTGCCCGTAGACTCTTTTCCTGGAAAACCTTTGCATTTTTGTACCATGTCCCTCGCATCCCAAGCTTAAGCCGCCAAAGTTGGCAGAGCTTGTGCAACCCCGCCAACAGCCCTACCACCCCAAAAGAAAATTGGGCAGGGATTCCCGCCTCCGCTTCCGAAACGGGCTTCCAAACGGGCGATGCCCTGACGGGTCAGCCAGTCACCGTCTAGGCCCGGTACACCCCTGTGAATAATAGAGCGTCCAACCTCAAATCAGGCTACAGGGCCCTTCAGCCCATAGAAGGAGAACCTGTCAACAAACGGGGCGAGGGCAATGCTCGGGCCCCTTGCGAAGCCTTTGCCAAGCTCCAAAGGCTGCACTTTCCCAGCAGACCACAGCTCTGTATGCAAATCAAGCAGCTACGACCCCTCCCTCCCCTGCTTTTCTCCTCCAAACCGGTACGCAACCATTTCTGCAGCCCTCTGCCCCAGGGTCCCGGGCAAGGTCTTGGTCTGATGAGGCTAGGGATGGTGGGCGAGCTCGGCTTTGGCAGGGCGACAGGACTAATATTTTCTCTACAGCTTTGGAAGAAAGAAAGCTTCCTTTTTGGGGCACAGGCCCACTTCTAGCGGCGACAGCTTCCGGTAAGGGACCATGCTGAAAAGATGCTTGGAGTTACCGCCAGGGGAGCCACGCCGCTATTGCCTGTGAGTGAAGCTACATTTGAAAGAAATATTTTTTGAGACGCAGTTGTTTGAATTTCTGTAAAAATGTCATTCAGTAAAAGCCTCTCTTCCCTGACCGGGAATCGAACCCGGGCCACGGCGGTGAGAGCGCCGAATCCTAACCACTAGACCACCAGGGAGACCGCTGGACAGCTCGGGAAGGCCGGGCAGTGGTGTCCGAGTGCACAATGCCTGCAGGTGCCTCAAAGGCCAGTCCATTGGGGGACTGGGAAGAGAGGGGGAGGGCCGAGCAGATAGGTTCTCTCCAGCGGTGAAAAAGGAAGCTGCCTTTTTTGCGTCAAGGGCAGTCTTTCCGCAGCGACAGGAGAATGAATGGGACTCTGCCATAAACACGTTTTGCGTCGCGCTGAGGGCACTTCCTCCATTTTGTGCACGCAAATCTGCATCTGGGAGCAAGATTTCCGGTCGCCAGTTAACTGCATTGCTGTAAATAAAAATGTCAGTTGTTAAAAGAGCTCCTTCCCTGACCGGGAATCGAACCCGGGCCGCGGCGGTGAGAGCGCCGAATCCTAACCACTAGACCACCAGGGACGGTGGGTGCACCCCGTTGCGTGTCGCTCAGATGGTGGCGTCCGAGTCCAAAGGCTGAGGGCCTCTGCTACAATGGGCACCAGTGCCTGCAGGTCTTCGGGGGCCGTTTCTGCTAATAAATAAAGAAATAAAGAAAGAAAGAAAGAAAGAAAGAAAACAAAAACACTTGTGATGGTCTGCGAAAAGGGGAGCTTAGAGATTGAAGACAGCATCACTTTGGGAACGTTTGCGCTTTCACTTCCAAGCGCTGATATTCCTGTCTTGCTCTCCTGAAAGGACAGCCTTCCTCGCTATGAGCTTTTGTGGGTCAGTGCTGAAGCTCCCCCTAGAGGCTGCCGCTGAAGATGCACACTCACAACTAACCCTCCTTAGGAGAACTGCTTCGTGGGAGAGCACGTTTATTAAAAGGCGGCAGGCCATGATTGCCTGCGAGACACAGCAGGGTTACCATGCAGAGTTCAAAGGGGGCTTTGCTTGTACAGCAAGTGCCGGAGGGCAAGAAGGGATGACATAGGAGCTGCCCTTTTTTCGGGCTCGCACACCAAGGCCTGCACCAGCCTTCGAGGCTCAGCCTGCCTCTGGACTGCCCTAGACCACCTTTACTCAAAGCACACACTCTGGTCGGGGACTCGAAGCCAGGCCCGTGGCAGTGAAAGCACCAAATCCTCACCACTAGGCCACCGGGGAAACGACTGCAGCACCCGGGAGGTTTCCGCAACCGTACTTGCAGTCAGCTGGAGGCTATTGTAATGCTGTTAAGTGAGAGACGTTTGCCGCTCGCAAGCCAATTCCATCCAACCTCCTGCAGGGGGCACTCTGGGCTGGTTTTCCACTTGTTCGCCTGCTGCTGAAACAGCAAAGATTCAATTCGAAGCCCTTTGCAGCAGCTCACCAGGATGGCCGAGTGGTTAAGGCGTTGGACTTAAGATCCAATGGACAAGTGTCCGCGTGGGTTCGAGCCCCACTCCTGGTACAGGTTTTTACTCTTCTTACCTAAATGCGGCAGCAGCTTCGCACAAGCCCTTTCCTGCTGTCTGTAGGCAGTGCCCCTACCTCAAAGCCCTGAGGCTTGAGTTCACCTGAAAAGAGCAACAAGGAATCGTTGCCCGTAGACTCTTTTCCTGGAAAACCTTTGCATTTTTGTACCATGTCCCTCGCATCCCAAGCTTAAGCCGCCAAAGTTGGCAGAGCTTGTGCAACCCCGCCAACAGCCCTACCACCCCAAAAGAAAATTGGGCAGGGATTCCCGCCTCCGCTTCCGAAACGGGCTTCCAAACGGGCGATGCCCTGACGGGTCAGCCAGTCACCGTCTAGGCCCGGTACACCCCTGTGAATAATAGAGCGTCCAACCTCAAATCAGGCTACAGGGCCCTTCAGCCCATAGAAGGAGAACCTGTCAACAAACGGGGCGAGGGCAATGCTCGGGCCCCTTGCGAAGCCTTTGCCAAGCTCCAAAGGCTGCACTTTCCCAGCAGACCACAGCTCTGTATGCAAATCAAGCAGCTACGACCCCTCCCTCCCCTGCTTTTCTCCTCCAAACCGGTACGCAACCATTTCTGCAGCCCTCTGCCCCAGGGTCCCGGGCAAGGTCTTGGTCTGATGAGGCTAGGGATGGTGGGCGAGCTCGGCTTTGGCAGGGCGACAGGACTAATATTTTCTCTACAGCTTTGGAAGAAAGAAAGCTTCCTTTTTGGGGCACAGGCCCACTTCTAGCGGCGACAGCTTCCGGTAAGGGACCATGCTGAAAAGATGCTTGGAGTTACCGCCAGGGGAGCCACGCCGCTATTGCCTGTGAGTGAAGCTACATTTGAAAGAAATATTTTTTGAGACGCAGTTGTTTGAATTTCTGTAAAAATGTCATTCAGTAAAAGCCTCTCTTCCCTGACCGGGAATCGAACCCGGGCCGCGGCGGTGAGAGCGCCGAATCCTAACCACTAGACCACCAGGGAGACCGCTGGACAACTCGGGAAGGCCGGGCAGTGGTGTCCGAGTGCACAATGCCTGCAGGTGCCTCAAAGGCCAGTCCATTGGGGGACTGGGAAGAGAGGGGGAGGGCCGAGCAGATAGGTTCTCTCCAGCGGTGAAAAAGGAAGCTGCCTTTTTTGCGTCAAGGGCAGTCTTTCCGCAGCGACAGGAGAATGAATGGGACTCTGCCATAAACACGTTTTGCGTCGCGCTGAGGGCACTTCCTCCATTTTGTGCACGCAAATCTGCATCTGGGAGCAAGATTTCCGGTCGCCAGTTAACTGCATTGCTGTAAATAAAAATGTCAGTTGTTAAAAGAGCTCCTTCCCTGACCGGGAATCGAACCCAGGCCGCGGCGGTGAGAGCGCCGAATCCTAACCACTAGACCACCAGGGACGGTGGGTGCACCCCGTTGCGTGTCGCTCAGATGGTGGCGTCCGAGTCCAAAGGCTGAGGGCCTCTGCTACAATGGGCACCAGTGCCTGCAGGTCTTCGGGGGCCGTTTCTGCTAATAAATAAAGAAATAAAGAAAGAAAGAAAGAAAGAAAGAAAACAAAAACACTTGTGATGGTCTGCGAAAAGGGGAGCTTAGAGATTGAAGACAGCATCACTTTGGGAACGTTTGCGCTTTCACTTCCAAGCGCTGATATTCCTGTCTTGCTCTCCTGAAAGGACAGCCTTCCTCGCTATGAGCTTTTGTGGGTCAGTGCTGAAGCTCCCCCTAGAGGCTGCCGCTGAAGATGCACACTCACAACTAACCCTCCTTAGGAGAACTGCTTCGTGGGAGAGCACGTTTATTAAAAGGCGGCAGGCCATGATTGCCTGCGAGACACAGCAGGGTTACCATGCAGAGTTCAAAGGGGGCTTTGCTTGTACAGCAAGTGCCGGAGGGCAAGAAGGGATGACATAGGAGCTGCCCTTTTTTCGGGCTCGCACACCAAGGCCTGCACCAGCCTTCGAGGCTCAGCCTGCCTCTGGACTGCCCTAGACCACCTTTACTCAAAGCACACACTCTGGTCGGGGACTCGAAGCCAGGCCCGTGGCAGTGAAAGCACCAAATCCTCACCACTAGGCCACCGGGGAAACGACTGCAGCACCCGGGAGGTTTCCGCAACCGTACTTGCAGTCAGCTGGAGGCTATTGTAATGCTGTTAAGTGAGAGACGTTTGCCGCTCGCAAGCCAATTCCATCCAACCTCCTGCAGGGGGCACTCAGGGCTGGTTTTCCACTTGTTCGCCTGCTGCTGAAACAGCAAAGATTCAATTCGAAGCCCTTTGCAGCAGCTCACCAGGATGGCCGAGTGGTTAAGGCGTTGGACTTAAGATCCAATGGACAAGTGTCCGCGTGGGTTCGAGCCCCACTCCTGGTACAGATTTTTACTCTTCTTACCTAAATGCGGCAGCAGCTTCGCACAAGCCCTTTCCTGCTGTCTGTAGGCAGTGCCCCTACCTCAAAGCCCTGAGGCTTGAGTTCACCTGAAAAGAGCAACAAGGAATCGTTGCCCGTAGACTCTTTTCCTGGAAAACCTTTGCATTTTTGTACCATGTCCCTCGCATCCCAAGCTTAAGCCGCCAAAGTTGGCAGAGCTTGTGCAACCCCGCCAACAGCCCTACCACCCCAAAAGAAAATTGGGCAGGGATTCCCGCCTCCGCTTCCTCACGGCTTCCGAAACGGGCTTCCAAACGGGCGATGCCCTGACGGGTCAGCCAGTCACCGTCTAGGCCCGGTACACCCCTGTGAATAATAGAGCGTCCAACCTCAAATCAGGCTACAGGGCCCTTCAGCCCATAGAAGGAGAACCTGTCAACAAACGGGGCGAGGGCAATGCTCGGGCCCCTTGCGAAGCCTTTGCCAAGCTCCAAAGGCTGCACTTTCCCAGCAGACCACAGCTCTGTATGCAAATCAAGCAGCTACGACCCCTCCCTCCCCTGCTTTTCTCCTCCAAACCGGTACGCAACCATTTCTGCAGCCCTCTGCCCCAGGGTCCCGGGCAAGGTCTTGGTCTGATGAGGCTAGGGATGGTGGGCGAGCTCGGCTTTGGCAGGGCGACAGGACTAATATTTTCTCTACAGCTTTGGAAGAAAGAAAGCTTCCTTTTTGGGGCACAGGCCCACTTCTAGCGGCGACAGCTTCCGGTAAGGGACCATGCTGAAAAGATGCTTGGAGTTACCGCCAGGGGAGCCACGCCGCTATTGCCTGTGAGTGAAGCTACATTTGAAAGAAATATTTTTTGAGACGCAGTTGTTTGAATTTCTGTAAAAATGTCATTCAGTAAAAGCCTCTCTTCCCTGACCGGGAATCGAACCCGGGCCGCGGCGGTGAGAGCGCCGAATCCTAACCACTAGACCACCAGGGAGACCGCTGGACAGCTCGGGAAGGCCGGGCAGTGGTGTCCGAGTGCACAATGCCTGCAGGTGCCTCAAAGGCCAGTCCATTGGGGGACTGGGAAGAGAGGGGGAGGGCCGAGCAGATAGGTTCTCTCCAGCGGTGAAAAAGGAAGCTGCCTTTTTTGCGTCAAGGGCAGTCTTTCCGCAGCGACAGGAGAATGAATGGGACTCTGCCATAAACACGTTTTGCGTCGCGCTGAGGGCACTTCCTCCATTTTGTGCACGCAAATCTGCATCTGGGAGCAAGATTTCCGGTCGCCAGTTAACTGCATTGCTGTAAATAAAAATGTCAGTTGTTAAAAGAGCTCCTTCCCTGACCGGGAATCGAACCCAGGCCGCGGCGGTGAGAGCGCCGAATCCTAACCACTAGACCACCAGGGACGGTGGGTGCACCCCGTTGCGTGTCGCTCAGATGGTGGCGTCCGAGTCCAAAGGCTGAGGGCCTCTGCTACAATGGGCACCAGTGCCTGCAGGTCTTCGGGGGCCGTTTCTGCTAATAAATAAATAAATAAAGAAATAAAGAAAGAAAGAAAGAAAGAAAACAAAAACACTTGTGATGGTCTGCGAAAAGGGGAGCTTAGAGATTGAAGACAGCATCACTTTGGGAACGTTTGCGCTTTCACTTCCAAGCGCTGATATTCCTGTCTTGCTCTCCTGAAAGGACAGCCTTCCTCGCTATGAGCTTTTGTGGGTCAGTGCTGAAGCTCCCCCTAGAGGCTGCCGCTGAAGATGCACACTCACAACTAACCCTCCTTAGGAGAACTGCTTCGTGGGAGAGCACGTTTATTAAAAGGCGGCAGGCCATGATTGCCTGCGAGACACAGCAGGGTTACCATGCAGAGTTCAAAGGGGGCTTTGCTTGTACAGCAAGTGCCGGAGGGCAAGAAGGGATGACATAGGAGCTGCCCTTTTTTCGGGCTCGCACACCAAGGCCTGCACCAGCCTTCGAGGCTCAGCCTGCCTCTGGACTGCCCTAGACCACCTTTACTCAAAGCACACACTCTGGTCGGGGACTCGAAGCCAGGCCCGTGGCAGTGAAAGCACCAAATCCTCACCACTAGGCCACCGGGGAAACGACTGCAGCACCCGGGAGGTTTCCGCAACCGTACTTGCAGTCAGCTGGAGGCTATTGTAATGCTGTTAAGTGAGAGACGTTTGCCGCTCGCAAGCCAATTCCATCCAACCTCCTTCAGGGGGCACTCTGGGCTGGTTTTCCACTTGTTCGCCTGCTGCTGAAACAGCAAAGATTCAATTCGAAGCCCTTTGCAGCAGCTCACCAGGATGGCCGAGTGGTTAAGGCGTTGGACTTAAGATCCAATGGACAAGTGTCCGCGTGGGTTCGAGCCCCACTCCTGGTACAGGTTTTTACTCTTCTTACCTAAATGCGGCAGCAGCTTCGCACAAGCCCTTTCCTGCTGTCTGTAGGCAGTGCCCCTACCTCAAAGCCCTGAGGCTTGAGTTCACCTGAAAAGAGCAACAAGGAATCGTTGCCCGTAGACTCTTTTCCTGGAAAACCTTTGCATTTTTGTACCATGTCCCTCGCATCCCAAGCTTAAGCCGCCAAAGTTGGCAGAGCTTGTGCAACCCCGCCAACAGCCCTACCACCCCAAAAGAAAATTGGGCAGGGATTCCCGCCTCCGCTTCCGAAACGGGCTTCCAAACGGGCGATGCCCTGACGGGTCAGCCAGTCACCGTCTAGGCCCGGTACACCCCTGTGAATAATAGAGCGTCCAACCTCAAATCAGGCTACAGGGCCCTTCAGCCCATAGAAGGAGAACCTGTCAACAAACGGGGCGAGGGCAATGCTCGGGCCCCTTGCGAAGCCTTTGCCAAGCTCCAAAGGCTGCACTTTCCCAGCAGACCACAGCTCTGTATGCAAATCAAGCAGCTACGACCCCTCCCTCCCCTGCTTTTCTCCTCCAAACCGGTACGCAACCATTTCTGCAGCCCTCTGCCCCAGGGTCCCGGGCAAGGTCTTGGTCTGATGAGGCTAGGGATGGTGGGCGAGCTCGGCTTTGGCAGGGCGACAGGACTAATATTTTCTCTACAGCTTTGGAAGAAAGAAAGCTTCCTTTTTGGGGCACAGGCCCACTTCTAGCGGCGACAGCTTCCGGTAAGGGACCATGCTGAAAAGATGCTTGGAGTTACCGCCAGGGGAGCCACGCCGCTATTGCCTGTGAGTGAAGCTACATTTGAAAGAAATATTTTTTGAGACGCAGTTGTTTGAATTTCTGTAAAAATGTCATTCAGTAAAAGCCTCTCTTCCCTGACCGGGAATCGAACCCGGGCCGCGGCGGTGAGAGCGCCGAATCCTAACCACTAGACCACCAGGGAGACCGCTGGACAGCTCGGGAAGGCCGGGCAGTGGTGTCCGAGTGCACAATGCCTGCAGGTGCCTCAAAGGCCAGTCCATTGGGGGACTGGGAAGAGAGGGGGAGGGCCGAGCAGATAGGTTCTCTCCAGCGGTGAAAAAGGAAGCTGCCTTTTTTGCGTCAAGGGCAGTCTTTCCGCAGCGACAGGAGAATGAATGGGACTCTGCCATAAACACGTTTTGCGTCGCGCTGAGGGCACTTCCTCCATTTTGTGCACGCAAATCTGCATCTCGGAGCAAGATTTCCGGTCGCCAGTTAACTGCATTGCTGTAAATAAAAATGTCAGTTGTTAAAAGAGCTCCTTCCCTGACCGGGAATCGAACCCAGGCCGCGGCGGTGAGAGCGCCGAATCCTAACCACTAGACCACCAGGGACGGTGGGTGCACCCCGTTGCGTGTCGCTCAGATGGTGGCGTCCGAGTCCAAAGGCTGAGGGCCTCTGCTACAATGGGCACCAGTGCCTGCAGGTCTTCGGGGGCCGTTTCTGCTAATAAATAAATAAATAAAGAAATAAAGAAAGAAAGAAAGAAAGAAAACAAAAACACTTGTGATGGTCTGCGAAAAGGGGAGCTTAGAGATTGAAGACAGCATCACTTTGGGAACGTTTGCGCTTTCACTTCCAAGCGCTGATATTCCTGTCTTGCTCTCCTGAAAGGACAGCCTTCCTCGCTATGAGCTTTTGTGGGTCAGTGCTGAAGCTCCCCCTAGAGGCTGCCGCTGAAGATGCACACTCACAACTAACCCTCCTTAGGAGAACTGCTTCGTGGGAGAGCACGTTTATTAAAAGGCGGCAGGCCATGATTGCCTGCGAGACACAGCAGGGTTACCATGCAGAGTTCAAAGGGGGCTTTGCTTGTACAGCAAGTGCCGGAGGGCAAGAAGGGATGACATAGGAGCTGCCCTTTTTTCGGGCTCGCACACCAAGGCCTGCACCAGCCTTCGAGGCTCAGCCTGCCTCTGGACTGCCCTAGACCACCTTTACTCAAAGCACACACTCTGGTCGGGGACTCGAAGCCAGGCCCGTGGCAGTGAAAGCACCAAATCCTCACCACTAGGCCACCGGGGAAACGACTGCAGCACCCGGGAGGTTTCCGCAACCGTACTTGCAGTCAGCTGGAGGCTATTGTAATGCTGTTAAGTGAGAGACGTTTGCCGCTCGCAAGCCAATTCCATCCAACCTCCTTCAGGGGGCACTCTGGGCTGGTTTTCCACTTGTTCGCCTGCTGCTGAAACAGCAAAGATTCAATTCGAAGCCCTTTGCAGCAGCTCACCAGGATGGCCGAGTGGTTAAGGCGTTGGACTTAAGATCCAATGGACAAGTGTCCGCGTGGGTTCGAGCCCCACTCCTGGTACAGGTTTTTACTCTTCTTACCTAAATGCGGCAGCAGCTTCGCACAAGCCCTTTCCTGCTGTCTGTAGGCAGTGCCCCTACCTCAAAGCCCTGAGGCTTGAGTTCACCTGAAAAGAGCAACAAGGAATCGTTGCCCGTAGACTCTTTTCCTGGAAAACCTTTGCATTTTTGTACCATGTCCCTCGCATCCCAAGCTTAAGCCGCCAAAGTTGGCAGAGCTTGTGCAACCCCGCCAACAGCCCTACCACCCCAAAAGAAAATTGGGCAGGGATTCCCGCCTCCGCTTCCGAAACGGGCTTCCAAACGGGCGATGCCCTGACGGGTCAGCCAGTCACCGTCTAGGCCCGGTACACCCCTGTGAATAATAGAGCGTCCAACCTCAAATCAGGCTACAGGGCCCTTCAGCCCATAGAAGGAGAACCTGTCAACAAACGGGGCGAGGGCAATGCTCGGGCCCCTTGCGAAGCCTTTGCCAAGCTCCAAAGGCTGCACTTTCCCAGCAGACCACAGCTCTGTATGCAAATCAAGCAGCTACGACCCCTCCCTCCCCTGCTTTTCTCCTCCAAACCGGTACGCAACCATTTCTGCAGCCCTCTGCCCCAGGGTCCCGGGCAAGGTCTTGGTCTGATGAGGCTAGGGATGGTGGGCGAGCTCGGCTTTGGCAGGGCGACAGGACTAATATTTTCTCTACAGCTTTGGAAGAAAGAAAGCTTCCTTTTTGGGGCACAGGCCCACTTCTAGCGGCGACAGCTTCCGGTAAGGGACCATGCTGAAAAGATGCTTGGAGTTACCGCCAGGGGAGCCACGCCGCTATTGCCTGTGAGTGAAGCTACATTTGAAAGAAATATTTTTTGAGACGCAGTTGTTTGAATTTCTGTAAAAATGTCATTCAGTAAAAGCCTCTCTTCCCTGACCGGGAATCGAACCCGGGCCGCGGCGGTGAGAGCGCCGAATCCTAACCACTAGACCACCAGGGAGACCGCTGGACAGCTCGGGAAGGCCGGGCAGTGGTGTCCGAGTGCACAATGCCTGCAGGTGCCTCAAAGGCCAGTCCATTGGGGGACTGGGAAGAGAGGGGGAGGGCCGAGCAGATAGGTTCTCTCCAGCGGTGAAAAAGGAAGCTGCCTTTTTTGCGTCAAGGGCAGTCTTTCCGCAGCGACAGGAGAATGAATGGGACTCTGCCATAAACACGTTTTGCGTCGCGCTGAGGGCACTTCCTCCATTTAGTGCACGCAAATCTGCATCTGGGAGCAAGATTTCCGGTCGCCAGTTAACTGCATTGCTGTAAATAAAAATGTCAGTTGTTAAAAGAGCTCCTTCCCTGACCGGGAATCGAACCCGGGCCGCGGCGGTGAGAGCGCCGAATCCTAACCACTAGACCACCAGGGACGGTGGGTGCACCCCGTTGCGTGTCGCTCAGATGGTGGCGTCCGAGTCCAAAGGCTGAGGGCCTCTGCTACAATGGGCACCAGTGCCTGCAGGTCTTCGGGGGCCGTTTCTGCTAATAAATAAATAAATAAAGAAATAAAGAAAGAAAGAAAGAAAGAAAACAAAAACACTTGTGATGGTCTGCGAAAAGGGGAGCTTAGAGATTGAAGACAGCATCACTTTGGGAACGTTTGCGCTTTCACTTCCAAGCGCTGATATTCCTGTCTTGCTCTCCTGAAAGGACAGCCTTCCTCGCTATGAGCTTTTGTGGGTCAGTGCTGAAGCTCCCCCTAGAGGCTGCCGCTGAAGATGCACACTCACAACTAACCCTCCTTAGGAGAACTGCTTCGTGGGAGAGCACGTTTATTAAAAGGCGGCAGGCCATGATTGCCTGCGAGACACAGCAGGGTTACCATGCAGAGTTCAAAGGGGGCTTTGCTTGTACAGCAAGTGCCGGAGGGCAAGAAGGGATGACATAGGAGCTGCCCTTTTTTCGGGCTCGCACACCAAGGCCTGCACCAGCCTTCGAGGCTCAGCCTGCCTCTGGACTGCCCTAGACCACCTTTACTCAAAGCACACACCCTGGTCGGGGACTCGAAGCCAGGCCCGTGGCAGTGAAAGCACCAAATCCTCACCACTAGGCCACCGGGGAAACGACTGCAGCACCCGGGAGGTTTCCGCAACCGTACTTGCAGTCAGCTGGAGGCTATTGTAATGCTGTTAAGTGAGAGACGTTTGCCGCTCGCAAGCCAATTCCATCCAACCTCCTGCAGGGGGCACTCTGGGCTGGTTTTCCACTTGTTCGCCTGCTGCTGAAACAGCAAAGATTCAATTCGAAGCCCTTTGCAGCAGCTCACCAGGATGGCCGAGTGGTTAAGGCGTTGGACTTAAGATCCAATGGACAAGTGTCCGCGTGGGTTCGAGCCCCACTCCTGGTACAGGTTTTTACTCTTCTTATCTAAATGCGGCAGCAGCTTCGCACAAGCCCTTTCCTGCTGTCTGTAGGCAGTGCCCCTACCTCAAAGCCCTGAGGCTTGAGTTCACCTGAAAAGAGCAACAAGGAATCGTTGCCCGTAGACTCTTTTCCTGGAAAACCTTTGCATTTTTGTACCATGTCCCTCGCATCCCAAGCTTAAGCCGCCAAAGTTGGCAGAGCTTGTGCAACCCCGCCAACAGCCCTACCACCCCAAAAGAAAATTGGGCAGGGATTCCCGCCTCCGCTTCCGAAACGGGCTTCCAAACGGGCGATGCCCTGACGGGTCAGCCAGTCACCGTCTAGGCCCGGTACACCCCTGTGAATAATAGAGCGTCCAACCTCAAATCAGGCTACAGGGCCCTTCAGCCCATAGAAGGAGAACCTGTCAACAAACGGGGCGAGGGCAATGCTCGGGCCCCTTGCGAAGCCTTTGCCAAGCTCCAAAGGCTGCACTTTCCCAGCAGACCACAGCTCTGTATGCAAATCAAGCAGCTACGACCCCTCCCTCCCCTGCTTTTCTCCTCCAAACCGGTACGCAACCATTTCTGCAGCCCTCTGCCCCAGGGTCCCGGGCAAGGTCTTGGTCTGATGAGGCTAGGGATGGTGGGCGAGCTCGGCTTTGGCAGGGCGACAGGACTAATATTTTCTCTACAGCTTTGGAAGAAAGAAAGCTTCCTTTTTGGGGCACAGGCCCACTTCTAGCGGCGACAGCTTCCGGTAAGGGACCATGCTGAAAAGATGCTTGGAGTTACCGCCAGGGGAGCCACGCCGCTATTGCCTGTGAGTGAAGCTACATTTGAAAGAAATATTTTTTGAGACGCAGTTGTTTGAATTTCTGTAAAAATGTCATTCAGTAAAAGCCTCTCTTCCCTGACCGGGAATCGAACCCGGGCCGCGTCGGTGAGAGCGCCGAATCCTAACCACTAGACCACCAGGGAGACCGCTGGACAGCTCGGGAAGGCCGGGCAGTGGTGTCCGAGTGCACAATGCCTGCAGGTGCCTCAAAGGCCAGTCCATTGGGGGACTGGGAAGAGAGGGGGAGGGCCCAGCAGATAGGTTCTCTCCAGCGGTGAAAAAGGAAGCTGCCTTTTTTGCGTCAAGGGCAGTCTTTCCGCAGCGACAGGAGAATGAATGGGACTCTGCCATAAACACGTTTTGCGTCGCGCTGAGGGCACTTCCTCCATTTTGTGCACGCAAATCTGCATCTGGGAGCAAGATTTCCGGTCGCCAGTTAACTGCATTGCTGTAAATAAAAATGTCAGTTGTTAAAAGAGCTCCTTCCCTGACCGGGAATCGAACCCGGGCCGCGGCGGTGAGAGCGCCGAATCCTAACCACTAGACCACCAGGGACGGTGGGTGCACCCCGTTGCGTGTCGCTCAGATGGTGGCGTCCGAGTCCAAAGGCTGAGGGCCTCTGCTACAATGGGCACCAGTGCCTGCAGGTCTTCGGGGGCCGTTTCTGCTAATAAATAAATAAATAAAGAAATAAAGAAAGAAAGAAAGAAAGAAAACAAAAACACTTGTGATGGTCTGCGAAAAGGGGAGCTTAGAGATTGAAGACAGCATCACTTTGGGAACGTTTGCGCTTTCACTTCCAAGCGCTGATATTCCTGTCTTGCTCTCCTGAAAGGACAGCCTTCCTCGCTATGAGCTTTTGTGGGTCAGTGCTGAAGCTCCCCCTAGAGGCTGCCGCTGAAGATGCACACTCACAACTAACCCTCCTTAGGAGAACTGCTTCGTGGGAGAGCACGTTTATTAAAAGGCGGCAGGCCATGATTGCCTGCGAGACACAGCAGGGTTACCATGCAGAGTTCAAAGGGGGCTTTGCTTGTACAGCAAGTGCCGGAGGGCAAGAAGGGATGACATAGGAGCTGCCCTTTTTTCGGGCTCGCACACCAAGGCCTGCACCAGCCTTCGAGGCTCAGCCTGCCTCTGGACTGCCCTAGACCACCTTTACTCAAAGCACACACTCTGGTCGGGGACTCGAAGCCAGGCCCGTGGCAGTGAAAGCACCAAATCCTCACCACTAGGCCACCGGGGAAACGACTGCAGCACCCGGGAGGTTTCCGCAACCGTACTTGCAGTCAGCTGGAGGCTATTGTAATGCTGTTAAGTGAGAGACGTTTGCCGCTCGCAAGCCAATTCCATCCAACCTCCTTCAGGGGGCACTCTGGGCTGGTTTTCCACTTGTTCGCCTGCTGCTGAAACAGCAAAGATTCAATTCGAAGCCCTTTGCAGCAGCTCACCAGGATGGCCGAGTGGTTAAGGCGTTGGACTTAAGATCCAATGGACAAGTGTCCGCGTGGGTTCGAGCCCCACTCCTGGTACAGGTTTTTACTCTTCTTACCTAAATGCGGCAGCAGCTTCGCACAAGCCCTTTCCTGCTGTCTGTAGGCAGTGCCCCTACCTCAAAGCCCTGAGGCTTGAGTTCACCTGAAAAGAGCAACAAGGAATCGTTGCCCGTAGACTCTTTTCCTGGAAAACCTTTGCATTTTTGTACCATGTCCCTCGCATCCCAAGCTTAAGCCGCCAAAGTTGGCAGAGCTTGTGCAACCCCGCCAACAGCCCTACCACCCCAAAAGAAAATTGGGCAGGGATTCCCGCCTCCGCTTCCGAAACGGGCTTCCAAACGGGCGATGCCCTGACGGGTCAGCCAGTCACCGTCTAGGCCCGGTACACCCCTGTGAATAATAGAGCGTCCAACCTCAAATCAGGCTACAGGGCCCTTCAGCCCATAGAAGGAGAACCTGTCAACAAACGGGGCGAGGGCAATGCTCGGGCCCCTTGCGAAGCCTTTGCCAAGCTCCAAAGGCTGCACTTTCCCAGCAGACCACAGCTCTGTATGCAAATCAAGCAGCTACGACCCCTCCCTCCCCTGCTTTTCTCCTCCAAACCGGTACGCAACCATTTCTGCAGCCCTCTGCCCCAGGGTCCCGGGCAAGGTCTTGGTCTGATGAGGCTAGGGATGGTGGGCGAGCTCGGCTTTGGCAGGGCGACAGGACTAATATTTTCTCTACAGCTTTGGAAGAAAGAAAGCTTCCTTTTTGGGGCACAGGCCCACTTCTAGCGGCGACAGCTTCCGGTAAGGGACCATGCTGAAAAGATGCTTGGAGTTACCGCCAGGGGAGCCACGCCGCTATTGCCTGTGAGTGAAGCTACATTTGAAAGAAATATTTTTTGAGACGCAGTTGTTTGAATTTCTGTAAAAATGTCATTCAGTAAAAGCCTCTCTTCCCTGACCGGGAATCGAACCCGGGCCGCGGCGGTGAGAGCGCCGAATCCTAACCACTAGACCACCAGGGAGACCGCTGGACAGCTCGGGAAGGCCGGGCAGTGGTGTCCGAGTGCACAATGCCTGCAGGTGCCTCAAAGGCCAGTCCATTGGGGGACTGGGAAGAGAGGGGGAGGGCCGAGCAGATAGGTTCTCTCCAGCGGTGAAAAAGGAAGCTGCCTTTTTTGCGTCAAGGGCAGTCTTTCCGCAGCGACAGGAGAATGAATGGGACTCTGCCATAAACACGTTTTGCGTCGCGCTGAGGGCACTTCCTCCATTTAGTGCACGCAAATCTGCATCTGGGAGCAAGATTTCCGGTCGCCAGTTAACTGCATTGCTGTAAATAAAAATGTCAGTTGTTAAAAGAGCTCCTTCCCTGACCGGGAATCGAACCCGGGCCGCGGCGGTGAGAGCGCCGAATCCTAACCACTAGACCACCAGGGACGGTGGGTGCACCCCGTTGCGTGTCGCTCAGATGGTGGCGTCCGAGTCCAAAGGCTGAGGGCCTCTGCTACAATGGGCACCAGTGCCTGCAGGTCTTCGGGGGCCGTTTCTGCTAATAAATAAATAAATAAAGAAAGAAAGAAAGAAAGAAAGAAAGAAAGAAAACAAAAACACTTGTGATGGTCTGCGAAAAGGGGAGCTTAGAGATTGAAGACAGCATCACTTTGGGAACGTTTGCGCTTTCACTTCCAAGCGCTGATATTCCTGTCTTGCTCTCCTGAAAGGACAGCCTTCCTCGCTATGAGCTTTTGTGGGTCAGTGCTGAAGCTCCCCCTAGAGGCTGCCGCTGAAGATGCACACTCACAACTAACCCTCCTTAGGAGAACTGCTTCGTGGGAGAGCACGTTTATTAAAAGGCGGCAGGCCATGATTGCCTGCGAGACACAGCAGGGTTACCATGCAGAGTTCAAAGGGGGCTTTGCTTGTACAGCAAGTGCCGGAGGGCAAGAAGGGATGACATAGGAGCTGCCCTTTTTTCGGGCTCGCACACCAAGGCCTGCACCAGCCTTCGAGGCTCAGCCTGCCTCTGGACTGCCCTAGACCACCTTTACTCAAAGCACACACCCTGGTCGGGGACTCGAAGCCAGGCCCGTGGCAGTGAAAGCACCAAATCCTCACCACTAGGCCACCGGGGAAACGACTGCAGCACCCGGGAGGTTTCCGCAACCGTACTTGCAGTCAGCTGGAGGCTATTGTAATGCTGTTAAGTGAGAGACGTTTGCCGCTCGCAAGCCAATTCCATCCAACCTCCTGCAGGGGGCACTCTGGGCTGGTTTTCCACTTGTTCGCCTGCTGCTGAAACAGCAAAGATTCAATTCGAAGCCCTTTGCAGCAGCTCACCAGGATGGCCGAGTGGTTAAGGCGTTGGACTTAAGATCCAATGGACAAGTGTCCGCGTGGGTTCGAGCCCCACTCCTGGTACAGGTTTTTACTCTTCTTATCTAAATGCGGCAGCAGCTTCGCACAAGCCCTTTCCTGCTGTCTGTAGGCAGTGCCCCTACCTCAAAGCCCTGAGGCTTGAGTTCACCTGAAAAGAGCAACAAGGAATCGTTGCCCGTAGACTCTTTTCCTGGAAAACCTTTGCATTTTTGTACCATGTCCCTCGCATCCCAAGCTTAAGCCGCCAAAGTTGGCAGAGCTTGTGCAACCCCGCCAACAGCCCTACCACCCCAAAAGAAAATTGGGCAGGGATTCCCGCCTCCGCTTCCTCACGGCTTCCGAAACGGGCTTCCAAACGGGCGATGCCCTGACGGGTCAGCCAGTCACCGTCTAGGCCCGGTACACCCCTGTGAATAATAGAGCGTCCAACCTCAAATCAGGCTACAGGGCCCTTCAGCCCATAGAAGGAGAACCTGTCAACAAACGGGGCGAGGGCAATGCTCGGGCCCCTTGCGAAGCCTTTGCCAAGCTCCAAAGGCTGCACTTTCCCAGCAGACCACAGCTCTGTATGCAAATCAAGCAGCTACGACCCCTCCCTCCCCTGCTTTTCTCCTCCAAACCGGTACGCAACCATTTCTGCAGCCCTCTGCCCCAGGGTCCCGGGCAAGGTCTTGGTCTGATGAGGCTAGGGATGGTGGGCGAGCTCGGCTTTGGCAGGGCGACAGGACTAATATTTTCTCTACAGCTTTGGAAGAAAGAAAGCTTCCTTTTTGGGGCACAGGCCCACTTCTAGCGGCGACAGCTTCCGGTAAGGGACCATGCTGAAAAGATGCTTGGAGTTACCGCCAGGGGAGCCACGCCGCTATTGCCTGTGAGTGAAGCTACATTTGAAAGAAATATTTTTTGAGACGCAGTTGTTTGAATTTCTGTAAAAATGTCATTCAGTAAAAGCCTCTCTTCCCTGACCGGGAATCGAACCCGGGCCACGGCGGTGAGAGCGCCGAATCCTAACCACTAGACCACCAGGGAGACCGCTGGACAGCTCGGGAAGGCCGGGCAGTGGTGTCCGAGTGCACAATGCCTGCAGGTGCCTCAAAGGCCAGTCCATTGGGGGACTGGGAAGAGAGGGGGAGGGCCGAGCAGATAGGTTCTCTCCAGCGGTGAAAAAGGAAGCTGCCTTTTTTGCGTCAAGGGCAGTCTTTCCGCAGCGACAGGAGAATGAATGGGACTCTGCCATAAACACGTTTTGCGTCGCGCTGAGGGCACTTCCTCCATTTTGTGCACGCAAATCTGCATCTGGGAGCAAGATTTCCGGTCGCCAGTTAACTGCATTGCTGTAAATAAAAATGTCAGTTGTTAAAAGAGCTCCTTCCCTGACCGGGAATCGAACCCGGGCCGCGGCGGTGAGAGCGCCGAATCCTAACCACTAGACCACCAGGGACTGTGGGTGCACCCCGTTGCGTGTCGCTCAGATGGTGGCGTCCGAGTCCAAAGGCTGAGGGCCTCTGCTACAATGGGCACCAGTGCCTGCAGGTCTTCGGGGGCCGTTTCTGCTAATAAATAAATAAATAAAGAAATAAAGAAAGAAAGAAAGAAAGAAAACAAAAACACTTGTGATGGTCTGCGAAAAGGGGAGCTTAGAGATTGAAGACAGCATCACTTTGGGAACGTTTGCGCTTTCACTTCCAAGCGCTGATATTCCTGTCTTGCTCTCCTGAAAGGACAGCCTTCCTCGCTATGAGCTTTTGTGGGTCAGTGCTGAAGCTCCCCCTAGAGGCTGCCGCTGAAGATGCACACTCACAACTAACCCTCCTTAGGAGAACTGCTTCGTGGGAGAGCACGTTTATTAAAAGGCGGCAGGCCATGATTGCCTGCGAGACACAGCAGGGTTACCATGCAGAGTTCAAAGGGGGCTTTGCTTGTACAGCAAGTGCCGGAGGGCAAGAAGGGATGACATAGGAGCTGCCCTTTTTTCGGGCTCGCACACCAAGGCCTGCACCAGCCTTCGAGGCTCAGCCTGCCTCTGGACTGCCCTAGACCACCTTTACTCAAAGCACACACTCTGGTCGGGGACTCGAAGCCAGGCCCGTGGCAGTGAAAGCACCAAATCCTCACCACTAGGCCACCGGGGAAACGACTGCAGCACCCGGGAGGTTTCCGCAACCGTACTTGCAGTCAGCTGGAGGCTATTGTAATGCTGTTAAGTGAGAGACGTTTGCCGCTCGCAAGCCAATTCCATCCAACCTCCTGCAGGGGGCACTCTGGGCTGGTTTTCCACTTGTTCGCCTGCTGCTGAAACAGCAAAGATTCAATTCGAAGCCCTTTGCAGCAGCTCACCAGGATGGCCGAGTGGTTAAGGCGTTGGACTTAAGATCCAATGGACAAGTGTCCGCGTGGGTTCGAGCCCCACTCCTGGTACAGGTTTTTACTCTTCTTACCTAAATGCGGCAGCAGCTTCGCACAAGCCCTTTCCTGCTGTCTGTAGGCAGTGCCCCTACCTCAAAGCCCTGAGGCTTGAGTTCACCTGAAAAGAGCAACAAGGAATCGTTGCCCGTAGACTCTTTTCCTGGAAAACCTTTGCATTTTTGTACCATGTCCCTCGCATCCCAAGCTTAAGCCGCCAAAGTTGGCAGAGCTTGTGCAACCCCGCCAACAGCCCTACCACCCCAAAAGAAAATTGGGCAGGGATTCCCGCCTCCGCTTCCGAAACGGGCTTCCAAACGGGCGATGCCCTGACGGGTCAGCCAGTCACCGTCTAGGCCCGGTACACCCCTGTGAATAATAGAGCGTCCAACCTCAAATCAGGCTACAGGGCCCTTCAGCCCATAGAAGGAGAACCTGTCAACAAACGGGGCGAGGGCAATGCTCGGGCCCCTTGCGAAGCCTTTGCCAAGCTCCAAAGGCTGCACTTTCCCAGCAGACCACAGCTCTGTATGCAAATCAAGCAGCTACGACCCCTCCCTCCCCTGCTTTTCTCCTCCAAACCGGTACGCAACCATTTCTGCAGCCCTCTGCCCCAGGGTCCCGGGCAAGGTCTTGGTCTGATGAGGCTAGGGATGGTGGGCGAGCTCGGCTTTGGCAGGGCGACAGGACTAATATTTTCTCTACAGCTTTGGAAGAAAGAAAGCTTCCTTTTTGGGGCACAGGCCCACTTCTAGCGGCGACAGCTTCCGGTAAGGGACCATGCTGAAAAGATGCTTGGAGTTACCGCCAGGGGAGCCACGCCGCTATTGCCTGTGAGTGAAGCTACATTTGAAAGAAATATTTTTTGAGACGCAGTTGTTTGAATTTCTGTAAAAATGTCATTCAGTAAAAGCCTCTCTTCCCTGACCGGGAATCGAACCCGGGCCGCGGCGGTGAGAGCGCCGAATCCTAACCACTAGACCACCAGGGAGACCGCTGGACAACTCGGGAAGGCCGGGCAGTGGTGTCCGAGTGCACAATGCCTGCAGGTGCCTCAAAGGCCAGTCCATTGGGGGACTGGGAAGAGAGGGGGAGGGCCGAGCAGATAGGTTCTCTCCAGCGGTGAAAAAGGAAGCTGCCTTTTTTGCGTCAAGGGCAGTCTTTCCGCAGCGACAGGAGAATGAATGGGACTCTGCCATAAACACGTTTTGCGTCGCGCTGAGGGCACTTCCTCCATTTTGTGCACGCAAATCTGCATCTGGGAGCAAGATTTCCGGTCGCCAGTTAACTGCATTGCTGTAAATAAAAATGTCAGTTGTTAAAAGAGCTCCTTCCCTGACCGGGAATCGAACCCAGGCCGCGGCGGTGAGAGCGCCGAATCCTAACCACTAGACCACCAGGGACGGTGGGTGCACCCCGTTGCGTGTCGCTCAGATGGTGGCGTCCGAGTCCAAAGGCTGAGGGCCTCTGCTACAATGGGCACCAGTGCCTGCAGGTCTTCGGGGGCCGTTTCTGCTAATAAATAAAGAAATAAAGAAAGAAAGAAAGAAAGAAAGAAAACAAAAACACTTGTGATGGTCTGCGAAAAGGGGAGCTTAGAGATTGAAGACAGCATCACTTTGGGAACGTTTGCGCTTTCACTTCCAAGCGCTGATATTCCTGTCTTGCTCTCCTGAAAGGACAGCCTTCCTCGCTATGAGCTTTTGTGGGTCAGTGCTGAAGCTCCCCCTAGAGGCTGCCGCTGAAGATGCACACTCACAACTAACCCTCCTTAGGAGAACTGCTTCGTGGGAGAGCACGTTTATTAAAAGGCGGCAGGCCATGATTGCCTGCGAGACACAGCAGGGTTACCATGCAGAGTTCAAAGGGGGCTTTGCTTGTACAGCAAGTGCCGGAGGGCAAGAAGGGATGACATAGGAGCTGCCCTTTTTTCGGGCTCGCACACCAAGGCCTGCACCAGCCTTCGAGGCTCAGCCTGCCTCTGGACTGCCCTAGACCACCTTTACTCAAAGCACACACTCTGGTCGGGGACTCGAAGCCAGGCCCGTGGCAGTGAAAGCACCAAATCCTCACCACTAGGCCACCGGGGAAACGACTGCAGCACCCGGGAGGTTTCCGCAACCGTACTTGCAGTCAGCTGGAGGCTATTGTAATGCTGTTAAGTGAGAGACGTTTGCCGCTCGCAAGCCAATTCCATCCAACCTCCTGCAGGGGGCACTCTGGGCTGGTTTTCCACTTGTTCGCCTGCTGCTGAAACAGCAAAGATTCAATTCGAAGCCCTTTGCAGCAGCTCACCAGGATGGCCGAGTGGTTAAGGCGTTGGACTTAAGATCCAATGGACAAGTGTCCGCGTGGGTTCGAGCCCCACTCCTGGTACAGGTTTTTACTCTTCTTACCTAAATGCGGCAGCAGCTTCGCACAAGCCCTTTCCTGCTGTCTGTAGGCAGTGCCCCTACCTCAAAGCCCTGAGGCTTGAGTTCACCTGAAAAGAGCAACAAGGAATCGTTGCCCGTAGACTCTTTTCCTGGAAAACCTTTGCATTTTTGTACCATGTCCCTCGCATCCCAAGCTTAAGCCGCCAAAGTTGGCAGAGCTTGTGCAACCCCGCCAACAGCCCTACCACCCCAAAAGAAAATTGGGCAGGGATTCCCGCCTCCGCTTCCGAAACGGGCTTCCAAACGGGCGATGCCCTGACGGGTCAGCCAGTCACCGTCTAGGCCCGGTACACCCCTGTGAATAATAGAGCGTCCAACCTCAAATCAGGCTACAGGGCCCTTCAGCCCATAGAAGGAGAACCTGTCAACAAACGGGGCGAGGGCAATGCTCGGGCCCCTTGCGAAGCCTTTGCCAAGCTCCAAAGGCTGCACTTTCCCAGCAGACCACAGCTCTGTATGCAAATCAAGCAGCTACGACCCCTCCCTCCCCTGCTTTTCTCCTCCAAACCGGTACGCAACCATTTCTGCAGCCCTCTGCCCCAGGGTCCCGGGCAAGGTCTTGGTCTGATGAGGCTAGGGATGGTGGGCGAGCTCGGCTTTGGCAGGGCGACAGGACTAATATTTTCTCTACAGCTTTGGAAGAAAGAAAGCTTCCTTTTTGGGGCACAGGCCCACTTCTAGCGGCGACAGCTTCCGGTAAGGGACCATGCTGAAAAGATGCTTGGAGTTACCGCCAGGGGAGCCACGCCGCTATTGCCTGTGAGTGAAGCTACATTTGAAAGAAATATTTTTTGAGACGCAGTTGTTTGAATTTCTGTAAAAATGTCATTCAGTAAAAGCCTCTCTTCCCTGACCGGGAATCGAACCCGGGCCGCGGCGGTGAGAGCGCCGAATCCTAACCACTAGACCACCAGGGAGACCGCTGGACAACTCGGGAAGGCCGGGCAGTGGTGTCCGAGTGCACAATGCCTGCAGGTGCCTCAAAGGCCAGTCCATTGGGGGACTGGGAAGAGAGGGGGAGGGCCGAGCAGATAGGTTCTCTCCAGCGGTGAAAAAGGAAGCTGCCTTTTTTGCGTCAAGGGCAGTCTTTCCGCAGCGACAGGAGAATGAATGGGACTCTGCCATAAACACGTTTTGCGTCGCGCTGAGGGCACTTCCTCCATTTTGTGCACGCAAATCTGCATCTGGGAGCAAGATTTCCGGTCGCCAGTTAACTGCATTGCTGTAAATAAAAATGTCAGTTGTTAAAAGAGCTCCTTCCCTGACCGGGAATCGAACCCAGGCCGCGGCGGTGAGAGCGCCGAATCCTAACCACTAGACCACCAGGGACGGTGGGTGCACCCCGTTGCGTGTCGCTCAGATGGTGGCGTCCGAGTCCAAAGGCTGAGGGCCTCTGCTACAATGGGCACCAGTGCCTGCAGGTCTTCGGGGGCCGTTTCTGCTAATAAATAAAGAAATAAAGAAAGAAAGAAAGAAAGAAAGAAAACAAAAACACTTGTGATGGTCTGCGAAAAGGGGAGCTTAGAGATTGAAGACAGCATCACTTTGGGAACGTTTGCGCTTTCACTTCCAAGCGCTGATATTCCTGTCTTGCTCTCCTGAAAGGACAGCCTTCCTCGCTATGAGCTTTTGTGGGTCAGTGCTGAAGCTCCCCCTAGAGGCTGCCGCTGAAGATGCACACTCACAACTAACCCTCCTTAGGAGAACTGCTTCGTGGGAGAGCACGTTTATTAAAAGGCGGCAGGCCATGATTGCCTGCGAGACACAGCAGGGTTACCATGCAGAGTTCAAAGGGGGCTTTGCTTGTACAGCAAGTGCCGGAGGGCAAGAAGGGATGACATAGGAGCTGCCCTTTTTTCGGGCTCGCACACCAAGGCCTGCACCAGCCTTCGAGGCTCAGCCTGCCTCTGGACTGCCCTAGACCACCTTTACTCAAAGCACACACTCTGGTCGGGGACTCGAAGCCAGGCCCGTGGCAGTGAAAGCACCAAATCCTCACCACTAGGCCACCGGGGAAACGACTGCAGCACCCGGGAGGTTTCCGCAACCGTACTTGCAGTCAGCTGGAGGCTATTGTAATGCTGTTAAGTGAGAGACGTTTGCCGCTCGCAAGCCAATTCCATCCAACCTCCTGCAGGGGGCACTCTGGGCTGGTTTTCCACTTGTTCGCCTGCTGCTGAAACAGCAAAGATTCAATTCGAAGCCCTTTGCAGCAGCTCACCAGGATGGCCGAGTGGTTAAGGCGTTGGACTTAAGATCCAATGGACAAGTGTCCGCGTGGGTTCGAGCCCCACTCCTGGTACAGGTTTTTACTCTTCTTACCTAAATGCGGCAGCAGCTTCGCACAAGCCCTTTCCTGCTGTCTGTAGGCAGTGCCCCTACCTCAAAGCCCTGAGGCTTGAGTTCACCTGAAAAGAGCAACAAGGAATCGTTGCCCGTAGACTCTTTTCCTGGAAAACCTTTGCATTTTTGTACCATGTCCCTCGCATCCCAAGCTTAAGCCGCCAAAGTTGGCAGAGCTTGTGCAACCCCGCCAACAGCCCTACCACCCCAAAAGAAAATTGGGCAGGGATTCCCGCCTCCGCTTCCTCACGGCTTCCGAAACGGGCTTCCAAACGGGCGATGCCCTGACGGGTCAGCCAGTCACCGTCTAGGCCCGGTACACCCCTGTGAATAATAGAGCGTCCAACCTCAAATCAGGCTACAGGGCCCTTCAGCCCATAGAAGGAGAACCTGTCAACAAACGGGGCGAGGGCAATGCTCGGGCCCCTTGCGAAGCCTTTGCCAAGCTCCAAAGGCTGCACTTTCCCAGCAGACCACAGCTCTGTATGCAAATCAAGCAGCTACGACCCCTCCCTCCCCTGCTTTTCTCCTCCAAACCGGTACGCAACCATTTCTGCAGCCCTCTGCCCCAGGGTCCCGGGCAAGGTCTTGGTCTGATGAGGCTAGGGATGGTGGGCGAGCTCGGCTTTGGCAGGGCGACAGGACTAATATTTTCTCTACAGCTTTGGAAGAAAGAAAGCTTCCTTTTTGGGGCACAGGCCCACTTCTAGCGGCGACAGCTTCCGGTAAGGGACCATGCTGAAAAGATGCTTAGAGTTACCGCCAGGGGAGCCACGCCGCTATTGCCTGTGAGTGAAGCTACATTTGAAAGAAATATTTTTTGAGACGCAGTTGTTTGAATTTCTGTAAAAATGTCATTCAGTAAAAGCCTCTCTTCCCTGACCGGGAATCGAACCCGGGCCGCGGCGGTGAGAGCGCCGAATCCTAACCACTAGACCACCAGGGAGACCGCTGGACAGCTCGGGAAGGCCGGGCAGTGGTGTCCGAGTGCACAATGCCTGCAGGTGCCTCAAAGGCCAGTCCATTGGGGGACTGGGAAGAGAGGGGGAGGGCCGAGCAGATAGGTTCTCTCCAGCGGTGAAAAAGGAAGCTGCCTTTTTTGCGTCAAGGGCAGTCTTTCCGCAGCGACAGGAGAATGAATGGGACTCTGCCATAAACACGTTTTGCGTCGCGCTGAGGGCACTTCCTCCATTTAGTGCACGCAAATCTGCATCTGGGAGCAAGATTTCCGGTCGCCAGTTAACTGCATTGCTGTAAATAAAAATGTCAGTTGTTAAAAGAGCTCCTTCCCTGACCGGGAATCGAACCCGGGCCGCGGCGGTGAGAGCGCCGAATCCTAACCACTAGACCACCAGGGACGGTGGGTGCACCCCGTTGCGTGTCGCTCAGATGGTGGCGTCCGAGTCCAAAGGCTGAGGGCCTCTGCTACAATGGGCACCAGTGCCTGCAGGTCTTCGGGGGCCGTTTCTGCTAATAAATAAATAAATAAAGAAATAAAGAAAGAAAGAAAGAAAGAAAACAAAAACACTTGTGATGGTCTGCGAAAAGGGGAGCTTAGAGATTGAAGACAGCATCACTTTGGGAACGTTTGCGCTTTCACTTCCAAGCGCTGATATTCCTGTCTTGCTCTCCTGAAAGGACAGCCTTCCTCGCTATGAGCTTTTGTGGGTCAGTGCTGAAGCTCCCCCTAGAGGCTGCCGCTGAAGATGCACACTCACAACTAACCCTCCTTAGGAGAACTGCTTCGTGGGAGAGCACGTTTATTAAAAGGCGGCAGGCCATGATTGCCTGCGAGACACAGCAGGGTTACCATGCAGAGTTCAAAGGGGGCTTTGCTTGTACAGCAAGTGCCGGAGGGCAAGAAGGGATGACATAGGAGCTGCCCTTTTTTCGGGCTCGCACACCAAGGCCTGCACCAGCCTTCGAGGCTCAGCCTGCCTCTGGACTGCCCTAGACCACCTTTACTCAAAGCACACACCCTGGTCGGGGACTCGAAGCCAGGCCCGTGGCAGTGAAAGCACCAAATCCTCACCACTAGGCCACCGGGGAAACGACTGCAGCACCCGGGAGGTTTCCGCAACCGTACTTGCAGTCAGCTGGAGGCTATTGTAATGCTGTTAAGTGAGAGACGTTTGCCGCTCGCAAGCCAATTCCATCCAACCTCCTGCAGGGGGCACTCTGGGCTGGTTTTCCACTTGTTCGCCTGCTGCTGAAACAGCAAAGATTCAATTCGAAGCCCTTTGCAGCAGCTCACCAGGATGGCCGAGTGGTTAAGGCGTTGGACTTAAGATCCAATGGACAAGTGTCCGCGTGGGTTCGAGCCCCACTCCTGGTACAGGTTTTTACTCTTCTTATCTAAATGCGGCAGCAGCTTCGCACAAGCCCTTTCCTGCTGTCTGTAGGCAGTGCCCCTACCTCAAAGCCCTGAGGCTTGAGTTCACCTGAAAAGAGCAACAAGGAATCGTTGCCCGTAGACTCTTTTCCTGGAAAACCTTTGCATTTTTGTACCATGTCCCTCGCATCCCAAGCTTAAGCCGCCAAAGTTGGCAGAGCTTGTGCAACCCCGCCAACAGCCCTACCACCCCAAAAGAAAATTGGGCAGGGATTCCCGCCTCCGCTTCCTCACGGCTTCCGAAACGGGCTTCCAAACGGGCGATGCCCTGACGGGTCAGCCAGTCACCGTCTAGGCCCGGTACACCCCTGTGAATAATAGAGCGTCCAACCTCAAATCAGGCTACAGGGCCCTTCAGCCCATAGAAGGAGAACCTGTCAACAAACGGGGCGAGGGCAATGCTCGGGCCCCTTGCGAAGCCTTTGCCAAGCTCCAAAGGCTGCACTTTCCCAGCAGACCACAGCTCTGTATGCAAATCAAGCAGCTACGACCCCTCCCTCCCCTGCTTTTCTCCTCCAAACTGGTACGCAACCATTTCTGCAGCCCTCTGCCCCAGGGTCCCGGGCAAGGTCTTGGTCTGATGAGGCTAGGGATGGTGGGCGAGCTCGGCTTTGGCAGGGCGACAGGACTAATATTTTCTCTACAGCTTTGGAAGAAAGAAAGCTTCCTTTTTGGGGCACAGGCCCACTTCTAGCGGCGACAGCTTCCGGTAAGGGACCATGCTGAAAAGATGCTTGGAGTTACCGCCAGGGGAGCCACGCCGCTATTGCCTGTGAGTGAAGCTACATTTGAAAGAAATATTTTTTGAGACGCAGTTGTTTGAATTTCTGTAAAAATGTCATTCAGTAAAAGCCTCTCTTCCCTGACCGGGAATCGAACCCGGGCCACGGCGGTGAGAGCGCCGAATCCTAACCACTAGACCACCAGGGAGACCGCTGGACAGCTCGGGAAGGCCGGGCAGTGGTGTCCGAGTGCACAATGCCTGCAGGTGCCTCAAAGGCCAGTCCATTGGGGGACTGGGAAGAGAGGGGGAGGGCCGAGCAGATAGGTTCTCTCCAGCGGTGAAAAAGGAAGCTGCCTTTTTTGCGTCAAGGGCAGTCTTTCCGCAGCGACAGGAGAATGAATGGGACTCTGCCATAAACACGTTTTGCGTCGCGCTGAGGGCACTTCCTCCATTTTGTGCACGCAAATCTGCATCTGGGAGCAAGATTTCCGGTCGCCAGTTAACTGCATTGCTGTAAATAAAAATGTCAGTTGTTAAAAGAGCTCCTTCCCTGACCGGGAATCGAACCCGGGCCGCGGCGGTGAGAGCGCCGAATCCTAACCACTAGACCACCAGGGACGGTGGGTGCACCCCGTTGCGTGTCGCTCAGATGGTGGCGTCCGAGTCCAAAGGCTGAGGGCCTCTGCTACAATGGGCACCAGTGCCTGCAGGTCTTCGGGGGCCGTTTCTGCTAATAAATAAATAAATAAAGAAATAAAGAAAGAAAGAAAGAAAGAAAACAAAAACACTTGTGATGGTCTGCGAAAAGGGGAGCTTAGAGATTGAAGACAGCATCACTTTGGGAACGTTTGCGCTTTCACTTCCAAGCGCTGATATTCCTGTCTTGCTCTCCTGAAAGGACAGCCTTCCTCGCTATGAGCTTTTGTGGGTCAGTGCTGAAGCTCCCCCTAGAGGCTGCCGCTGAAGATGCACACTCACAACTAACCCTCCTTAGGAGAACTGCTTCGTGGGAGAGCACGTTTATTAAAAGGCGGCAGGCCATGATTGCCTGCGAGACACAGCAGGGTTACCATGCAGAGTTCAAAGGGGGCTTTGCTTGTACAGCAAGTGCCGGAGGGCAAGAAGGGATGACATAGGAGCTGCCCTTTTTTCGGGCTCGCACACCAAGGCCTGCACCAGCCTTCGAGGCTCAGCCTGCCTCTGGACTGCCCTAGACCACCTTTACTCAAAGCACACACTCTGGTCGGGGACTCGAAGCCAGGCCCGTGGCAGTGAAAGCACCAAATCCTCACCACTAGGCCACCGGGGAAACGACTGCAGCACCCGGGAGGTTTCCGCAACCGTACTTGCAGTCAGCTGGAGGCTATTGTAATGCTGTTAAGTGAGAGACGTTTGCCGCTCGCAAGCCAATTCCATCCAACCTCCTTCAGGGGGCACTCTGGGCTGGTTTTCCACTTGTTCGCCTGCTGCTGAAACAGCAAAGATTCAATTCGAAGCCCTTTGCAGCAGCTCACCAGGATGGCCGAGTGGTTAAGGCGTTGGACTTAAGATCCAATGGACAAGTGTCCGCGTGGGTTCGAGCCCCACTCCTGGTACAGGTTTTTACTCTTCTTACCTAAATGCGGCAGCAGCTTCGCACAAGCCCTTTCCTGCTGTCTGTAGGCAGTGCCCCTACCTCAAAGCCCTGAGGCTTGAGTTCACCTGAAAAGAGCAACAAGGAATCGTTGCCCGTAGACTCTTTTCCTGGAAAACCTTTGCATTTTTGTACCATGTCCCTCGCATCCCAAGCTTAAGCCGCCAAAGTTGGCAGAGCTTGTGCAACCCCGCCAACAGCCCTACCACCCCAAAAGAAAATTGGGCAGGGATTCCCGCCTCCGCTTCCGAAACGGGCTTCCAAACGGGCGATGCCCTGACGGGTCAGCCAGTCACCGTCTAGGCCCGGTACACCCCTGTGAATAATAGAGCGTCCAACCTCAAATCAGGCTACAGGGCCCTTCAGCCCATAGAAGGAGAACCTGTCAACAAACGGGGCGAGGGCAATGCTCGGGCCCCTTGCGAAGCCTTTGCCAAGCTCCAAAGGCTGCACTTTCCCAGCAGACCACAGCTCTGTATGCAAATCAAGCAGCTACGACCCCTCCCTCCCCTGCTTTTCTCCTCCAAACCGGTACGCAACCATTTCTGCAGCCCTCTGCCCCAGGGTCCCGGGCAAGGTCTTGGTCTGATGAGGCTAGGGATGGTGGGCGAGCTCGGCTTTGGCAGGGCGACAGGACTAATATTTTCTCTACAGCTTTGGAAGAAAGAAAGCTTCCTTTTTGGGGCACAGGCCCACTTCTAGCGGCGACAGCTTCCGGTAAGGGACCATGCTGAAAAGATGCTTGGAGTTACCGCCAGGGGAGCCACGCCGCTATTGCCTGTGAGTGAAGCTACATTTGAAAGAAATATTTTTTGAGACGCAGTTGTTTGAATTTCTGTAAAAATGTCATTCAGTAAAAGCCTCTCTTCCCTGACCGGGAATCGAACCCGGGCCGCGGCGGTGAGAGCGCCGAATCCTAACCACTAGACCACCAGGGAGACCGCTGGACAGCTCGGGAAGGCCGGGCAGTGGTGTCCGAGTGCACAATGCCTGCAGGAGCCTCAAAGGCCAGTCCATTGGGGGACTGGGAAGAGAGGGGGAGGGCCGAGCAGATAGGTTCTCTCCAGCGGTGAAAAAGGAAGCTGCCTTTTTTGCGTCAAGGGCAGTCTTTCCGCAGCGACAGGAGAATGAATGGGACTCTGCCATAAACACGTTTTGCGTCGCGCTGAGGGCACTTCCTCCATTTAGTGCACGCAAATCTGCATCTGGGAGCAAGATTTCCGGTCGCCAGTTAACTGCATTGCTGTAAATAAAAATGTCAGTTGTTAAAAGAGCTCCTTCCCTGACCGGGAATCGAACCCGGGCCGCGGCGGTGAGAGCGCCGAATCCTAACCACTAGACCACCAGGGACGGTGGGTGCACCCCGTTGCGTGTCGCTCAGATGGTGGCGTCCGAGTCCAAAGGCTGAGGGCCTCTGCTACAATGGGCACCAGTGCCTGCAGGTCTTCGGGGGCCGTTTCTGCTAATAAATAAATAAATAAAGAAATAAAGAAAGAAAGAAAGAAAGAAAACAAAAACACTTGTGATGGTCTGCGAAAAGGGGAGCTTAGAGATTGAAGACAGCATCACTTTGGGAACGTTTGCGCTTTCACTTCCAAGCGCTGATATTCCTGTCTTGCTCTCCTGAAAGGACAGCCTTCCTCGCTATGAGCTTTTGTGGGTCAGTGCTGAAGCTCCCCCTAGAGGCTGCCGCTGAAGATGCACACTCACAACTAACCCTCCTTAGGAGAACTGCTTCGTGGGAGAGCACGTTTATTAAAAGGCGGCAGGCCATGATTGCCTGCGAGACACAGCAGGGTTACCATGCAGAGTTCAAAGGGGGCTTTGCTTGTACAGCAAGTGCCGGAGGGCAAGAAGGGATGACATAGGAGCTGCCCTTTTTTCGGGCTCGCACACCAAGGCCTGCACCAGCCTTCGAGGCTCAGCCTGCCTCTGGACTGCCCTAGACCACCTTTACTCAAAGCACACACCCTGGTCGGGGACTCGAAGCCAGGCCCGTGGCAGTGAAAGCACCAAATCCTCACCACTAGGCCACCGGGGAAACGACTGCAGCACCCGGGAGGTTTCCGCAACCGTACTTGCAGTCAGCTGGAGGCTATTGTAATGCTGTTAAGTGAGAGACGTTTGCCGCTCGCAAGCCAATTCCATCCAACCTCCTGCAGGGGGCACTCTGGGCTGGTTTTCCACTTGTTCGCCTGCTGCTGAAACAGCAAAGATTCAATTCGAAGCCCTTTGCAGCAGCTCACCAGGATGGCCGAGTGGTTAAGGCGTTGGACTTAAGATCCAATGGACAAGTGTCCGCGTGGGTTCGAGCCCCACTCCTGGTACAGGTTTTTACTCTTCTTATCTAAATGCGGCAGCAGCTTCGCACAAGCCCTTTCCTGCTGTCTGTAGGCAGTGCCCCTACCTCAAAGCCCTGAGGCTTGAGTTCACCTGAAAAGAGCAACAAGGAATCGTTGCCCGTAGACTCTTTTCCTGGAAAACCTTTGCATTTTTGTACCATGTCCCTCGCATCCCAAGCTTAAGCCGCCAAAGTTGGCAGAGCTTGTGCAACCCCGCCAACAGCCCTACCACCCCAAAAGAAAATTGGGCAGGGATTCCCGCCTCCGCTTCCTCACGGCTTCCGAAACGGGCTTCCAAACGGGCGATGCCCTGACGGGTCAGCCAGTCACCGTCTAGGCCCGGTACACCCCTGTGAATAATAGAGCGTCCAACCTCAAATCAGGCTACAGGGCCCTTCAGCCCATAGAAGGAGAACCTGTCAACAAACGGGGCGAGGGCAATGCTCGGGCCCCTTGCGAAGCCTTTGCCAAGCTCCAAAGGCTGCACTTTCCCAGCAGACCACAGCTCTGTATGCAAATCAAGCAGCTACGACCCCTCCCTCCCCTGCTTTTCTCCTCCAAACCGGTACGCAACCATTTCTGCAGCCCTCTGCCCCAGGGTCCCGGGCAAGGTCTTGGTCTGATGAGGCTAGGGATGGTGGGCGAGCTCGGCTTTGGCAGGGCGACAGGACTAATATTTTCTCTACAGCTTTGGAAGAAAGAAAGCTTCCTTTTTGGGGCACAGGCCCACTTCTAGCGGCGACAGCTTCCGGTAAGGGACCATGCTGAAAAGATGCTTGGAGTTACCGCCAGGGGAGCCACGCCGCTATTGCCTGTGAGTGAAGCTACATTTGAAAGAAATATTTTTTGAGACGCAGTTGTTTGAATTTCTGTAAAAATGTCATTCAGTAAAAGCCTCTCTTCCCTGACCGGGAATCGAACCCGGGCCACGGCGGTGAGAGCGCCGAATCCTAACCACTAGACCACCAGGGAGACCGCTGGACAGCTCGGGAAGGCCGGGCAGTGGTGTCCGAGTGCACAATGCCTGCAGGTGCCTCAAAGGCCAGTCCATTGGGGGACTGGGAAGAGAGGGGGAGGGCCGAGCAGATAGGTTCTCTCCAGCGGTGAAAAAGGAAGCTGCCTTTTTTGCGTCAAGGGCAGTCTTTCCGCAGCGACAGGAGAATGAATGGGACTCTGCCATAAACACGTTTTGCGTCGCGCTGAGGGCACTTCCTCCATTTTGTGCACGCAAATCTGCATCTGGGAGCAAGATTTCCGGTCGCCAGTTAACTGCATTGCTGTAAATAAAAATGTCAGTTGTTAAAAGAGCTCCTTCCCTGACCGGGAATCGAACCCGGGCCGCGGCGGTGAGAGCGCCGAATCCTAACCACTAGACCACCAGGGACGGTGGGTGCACCCCGTTGCGTGTCGCTCAGATGGTGGCGTCCGAGTCCAAAGGCTGAGGGCCTCTGCTACAATGGGCACCAGTGCCTGCAGGTCTTCGGGGGCCGTTTCTGCTAATAAATAAATAAATAAAGAAATAAAGAAAGAAAGAAAGAAAGAAAACAAAAACACTTGTGATGGTCTGCGAAAAGGGGAGCTTAGAGATTGAAGACAGCATCACTTTGGGAACGTTTGCGCTTTCACTTCCAAGCGCTGATATTCCTGTCTTGCTCTCCTGAAAGGACAGCCTTCCTCGCTATGAGCTTTTGTGGGTCAGTGCTGAAGCTCCCCCTAGAGGCTGCCGCTGAAGATGCACACTCACAACTAACCCTCCTTAGGAGAACTGCTTCGTGGGAGAGCACGTTTATTAAAAGGCGGCAGGCCATGATTGCCTGCGAGACACAGCAGGGTTACCATGCAGAGTTCAAAGGGGGCTTTGCTTGTACAGCAAGTGCCGGAGGGCAAGAAGGGATGACATAGGAGCTGCCCTTTTTTCGGGCTCGCACACCAAGGCCTGCACCAGCCTTCGAGGCTCAGCCTGCCTCTGGACTGCCCTAGACCACCTTTACTCAAAGCACACACTCTGGTCGGGGACTCGAAGCCAGGCCCGTGGCAGTGAAAGCACCAAATCCTCACCACTAGGCCACCGGGGAAACGACTGCAGCACCCGGGAGGTTTCCGCAACCGTACTTGCAGTCAGCTGGAGGCTATTGTAATGCTGTTAAGTGAGAGACGTTTGCCGCTCGCAAGCCAATTCCATCCAACCTCCTTCAGGGGGCACTCTGGGCTGGTTTTCCACTTGTTCGCCTGCTGCTGAAACAGCAAAGATTCAATTCGAAGCCCTTTGCAGCAGCTCACCAGGATGGCCGAGTGGTTAAGGCGTTGGACTTAAGATCCAATGGACAAGTGTCCGCGTGGGTTCGAGCCCCACTCCTGGTACAGGTTTTTACTCTTCTTACCTAAATGCGGCAGCAGCTTCGCACAAGCCCTTTCCTGCTGTCTGTAGGCAGTGCCCCTACCTCAAAGCCCTGAGGCTTGAGTTCACCTGAAAAGAGCAACAAGGAATCGTTGCCCGTAGACTCTTTTCCTGGAAAACCTTTGCATTTTTGTACCATGTCCCTCGCATCCCAAGCTTAAGCCGCCAAAGTTGGCAGAGCTTGTGCAACCCCGCCAACAGCCCTACCACCCCAAAAGAAAATTGGGCAGGGATTCCCGCCTCCGCTTCCGAAACGGGCTTCCAAACGGGCGATGCCCTGACGGGTCAGCCAGTCACCGTCTAGGCCCGGTACACCCCTGTGAATAATAGAGCGTCCAACCTCAAATCAGGCTACAGGGCCCTTCAGCCCATAGAAGGAGAACCTGTCAACAAACGGGGCGAGGGCAATGCTCGGGCCCCTTGCGAAGCCTTTGCCAAGCTCCAAAGGCTGCACTTTCCCAGCAGACCACAGCTCTGTATGCAAATCAAGCAGCTACGACCCCTCCCTCCCCTGCTTTTCTCCTCCAAACCGGTACGCAACCATTTCTGCAGCCCTCTGCCCCAGGGTCCCGGGCAAGGTCTTGGTCTGATGAGGCTAGGGATGGTGGGCGAGCTCGGCTTTGGCAGGGCGACAGGACTAATATTTTCTCTACAGCTTTGGAAGAAAGAAAGCTTCCTTTTTGGGGCACAGGCCCACTTCTAGCGGCGACAGCTTCCGGTAAGGGACCATGCTGAAAAGATGCTTGGAGTTACCGCCAGGGGAGCCACGCCGCTATTGCCTGTGAGTGAAGCTACATTTGAAAGAAATATTTTTTGAGACGCAGTTGTTTGAATTTCTGTAAAAATGTCATTCAGTAAAAGCCTCTCTTCCCTGACCGGGAATCGAACCCGGGCCGCGGCGGTGAGAGCGCCGAATCCTAACCACTAGACCACCAGGGAGACCGCTGGACAGCTCGGGAAGGCCGGGCAGTGGTGTCCGAGTGCACAATGCCTGCAGGTGCCTCAAAGGCCAGTCCATTGGGGGACTGGGAAGAGAGGGGGAGGGCCGAGCAGATAGGTTCTCTCCGGCGGTGAAAAAGGAAGCTGCCTTTTTTGCGTCAAGGGCAGTCTTTCCGCAGCGACAGGAGAATGAATGGGACTCTGCCATAAACACGTTTTGCGTCGCGCTGAGGGCACTTCCTCCATTTAGTGCACGCAAATCTGCATCTGGGAGCAAGATTTCCGGTCGCCAGTTAACTGCATTGCTGTAAATAAAAATGTCAGTTGTTAAAAGAGCTCCTTCCCTGACCGGGAATCGAACCCGGGCCGCGGCGGTGAGAGCGCCGAATCCTAACCACTAGACCACCAGGGACGGTGGGTGCACCCCGTTGCGTGTCGCTCAGATGGTGGCGTCCGAGTCCAAAGGCTGAGGGCCTCTGCTACAATGGGCACCAGTGCCTGCAGGTCTTCGGGGGCCGTTTCTGCTAATAAATAAATAAATAAAGAAATAAAGAAAGAAAGAAAGAAAGAAAACAAAAACACTTGTGATGGTCTGCGAAAAGGGGAGCTTAGAGATTGAAGACAGCATCACTTTGGGAACGTTTGCGCTTTCACTTCCAAGCGCTGATATTCCTGTCTTGCTCTCCTGAAAGGACAGCCTTCCTCGCTATGAGCTTTTGTGGGTCAGTGCTGAAGCTCCCCCTAGAGGCTGCCGCTGAAGATGCACACTCACAACTAACCCTCCTTAGGAGAACTGCTTCGTGGGAGAGCACGTTTATTAAAAGGCGGCAGGCCATGATTGCCTGCGAGACACAGCAGGGTTACCATGCAGAGTTCAAAGGGGGCTTTGCTTGTACAGCAAGTGCCGGAGGGCAAGAAGGGATGACATAGGAGCTGCCCTTTTTTCGGGCTCGCACACCAAGGCCTGCACCAGCCTTCGAGGCTCAGCCTGCCTCTGGACTGCCCTAGACCACCTTTACTCAAAGCACACACCCTGGTCGGGGACTCGAAGCCAGGCCCGTGGCAGTGAAAGCACCAAATCCTCACCACTAGGCCACCGGGGAAACGACTGCAGCACCCGGGAGGTTTCCGCAACCGTACTTGCAGTCAGCTGGAGGCTATTGTAATGCTGTTAAGTGAGAGACGTTTGCCGCTCGCAAGCCAATTCCATCCAACCTCCTGCAGGGGGCACTCTGGGCTGGTTTTCCACTTGTTCGCCTGCTGCTGAAACAGCAAAGATTCAATTCGAAGCCCTTTGCAGCAGCTCACCAGGATGGCCGAGTGGTTAAGGCGTTGGACTTAAGATCCAATGGACAAGTGTCCGCGTGGGTTCGAGCCCCACTCCTGGTACAGGTTTTTACTCTTCTTATCTAAATGCGGCAGCAGCTTCGCACAAGCCCTTTCCTGCTGTCTGTAGGCAGTGCCCCTACCTCAAAGCCCTGAGGCTTGAGTTCACCTGAAAAGAGCAACAAGGAATCGTTGCCCGTAGACTCTTTTCCTGGAAAACCTTTGCATTTTTGTACCATGTCCCTCGCATCCCAAGCTTAAGCCGCCAAAGTTGGCAGAGCTTGTGCAACCCCGCCAACAGCCCTACCACCCCAAAAGAAAATTGGGCAGGGATTCCCGCCTCCGCTTCCTCACGGCTTCCGAAACGGGCTTCCAAACGGGCGATGCCCTGACGGGTCAGCCAGTCACCGTCTAGGCCCGGTACACCCCTGTGAATAATAGAGCGTCCAACCTCAAATCAGGCTACAGGGCCCTTCAGCCCATAGAAGGAGAACCTGTCAACAAACGGGGCGAGGGCAATGCTCGGGCCCCTTGCGAAGCCTTTGCCAAGCTCCAAAGGCTGCACTTTCCCAGCAGACCACAGCTCTGTATGCAAATCAAGCAGCTACGACCCCTCCCTCCCCTGCTTTTCTCCTCCAAACCGGTACGCAACCATTTCTGCAGCCCTCTGCCCCAGGGTCCCGGGCAAGGTCTTGGTCTGATGAGGCTAGGGATGGTGGGCGAGCTCGGCTTTGGCAGGGCGACAGGACTAATATTTTCTCTACAGCTTTGGAAGAAAGAAAGCTTCCTTTTTGGGGCACAGGCCCACTTCTAGCGGCGACAGCTTCCGGTAAGGGACCATGCTGAAAAGATGCTTGGAGTTACCGCCAGGGGAGCCACGCCGCTATTGCCTGTGAGTGAAGCTACATTTGAAAGAAATATTTTTTGAGACGCAGTTGTTTGAATTTCTGTAAAAATGTCATTCAGTAAAAGCCTCTCTTCCCTGACCGGGAATCGAACCCGGGCCACGGCGGTGAGAGCGCCGAATCCTAACCACTAGACCACCAGGGAGACCGCTGGACAGCTCGGGAAGGCCGGGCAGTGGTGTCCGAGTGCACAATGCCTGCAGGTGCCTCAAAGGCCAGTCCATTGGGGGACTGGGAAGAGAGGGGGAGGGCCGAGCAGATAGGTTCTCTCCAGCGGTGAAAAAGGAAGCTGCCTTTTTTGCGTCAAGGGCAGTCTTTCCGCAGCGACAGGAGAATGAATGGGACTCTGCCATAAACACGTTTTGCGTCGCGCTGAGGGCACTTCCTCCATTTTGTGCACGCAAATCTGCATCTGGGAGCAAGATTTCCGGTCGCCAGTTAACTGCATTGCTGTAAATAAAAATGTCAGTTGTTAAAAGAGCTCCTTCCCTGACCGGGAATCGAACCCGGGCCGCGGCGGTGAGAGCGCCGAATCCTAACCACTAGACCACCAGGGACGGTGGGTGCACCCCGTTGCGTGTCGCTCAGATGGTGGCGTCCGAGTCCAAAGGCTGAGGGCCTCTGCTACAATGGGCACCAGTGCCTGCAGGTCTTCGGGGGCCGTTTCTGCTAATAAATAAATAAATAAAGAAATAAAGAAAGAAAGAAAGAAAGAAAACAAAAACACTTGTGATGGTCTGCGAAAAGGGGAGCTTAGAGATTGAAGACAGCATCACTTTGGGAACGTTTGCGCTTTCACTTCCAAGCGCTGATATTCCTGTCTTGCTCTCCTGAAAGGACAGCCTTCCTCGCTATGAGCTTTTGTGGGTCAGTGCTGAAGCTCCCCCTAGAGGCTGCCGCTGAAGATGCACACTCACAACTAACCCTCCTTAGGAGAACTGCTTCGTGGGAGAGCACGTTTATTAAAAGGCGGCAGGCCATGATTGCCTGCGAGACACAGCAGGGTTACCATGCAGAGTTCAAAGGGGGCTTTGCTTGTACAGCAAGTGCCGGAGGGCAAGAAGGGATGACATAGGAGCTGCCCTTTTTTCGGGCTCGCACACCAAGGCCTGCACCAGCCTTCGAGGCTCAGCCTGCCTCTGGACTGCCCTAGACCACCTTTACTCAAAGCACACACTCTGGTCGGGGACTCGAAGCCAGGCCCGTGGCAGTGAAAGCACCAAATCCTCACCACTAGGCCACCGGGGAAACGACTGCAGCACCCGGGAGGTTTCCGCAACCGTACTTGCAGTCAGCTGGAGGCTATTGTAATGCTGTTAAGTGAGAGACGTTTGCCGCTCGCAAGCCAATTCCATCCAACCTCCTGCAGGGGGCACTCTGGGCTGGTTTTCCACTTGTTCGCCTGCTGCTGAAACAGCAAAGATTCAATTCGAAGCCCTTTGCAGCAGCTCACCAGGATGGCCGAGTGGTTAAGGCGTTGGACTTAAGATCCAATGGACAAGTGTCCGCGTGGGTTCGAGCCCCACTCCTGGTACAGGTTTTTACTCTTCTTACCTAAATGCGGCAGCAGCTTCGCACAAGCCCTTTCCTGCTGTCTGTAGGCAGTGCCCCTACCTCAAAGCCCTGAGGCTTGAGTTCACCTGAAAAGAGCAACAAGGAATCGTTGCCCGTAGACTCTTTTCCTGGAAAACCTTTGCATTTTTGTACCATGTCCCTCGCATCCCAAGCTTAAGCCGCCAAAGTTGGCAGAGCTTGTGCAACCCCGCCAACAGCCCTACCACCCCAAAAGAAAATTGGGCAGGGATTCCCGCCTCCGCTTCCGAAACGGGCTTCCAAACGGGCGATGCCCTGACGGGTCAGCCAGTCACCGTCTAGGCCCGGTACACCCCTGTGAATAATAGAGCGTCCAACCTCAAATCAGGCTACAGGGCCCTTCAGCCCATAGAAGGAGAACCTGTCAACAAACGGGGCGAGGGCAATGCTCGGGCCCCTTGCGAAGCCTTTGCCAAGCTCCAAAGGCTGCACTTTCCCAGCAGACCACAGCTCTGTATGCAAATCAAGCAGCTACGACCCCTCCCTCCCCTGCTTTTCTCCTCCAAACCGGTACGCAACCATTTCTGCAGCCCTCTGCCCCAGGGTCCCGGGCAAGGTCTTGGTCTGATGAGGCTAGGGATGGTGGGCGAGCTCGGCTTTGGCAGGGCGACAGGACTAATATTTTCTCTACAGCTTTGGAAGAAAGAAAGCTTCCTTTTTGGGGCACAGGCCCACTTCTAGCGGCGACAGCTTCCGGTAAGGGACCATGCTGAAAAGATGCTTGGAGTTACCGCCAGGGGAGCCACGCCGCTATTGCCTGTGAGTGAAGCTACATTTGAAAGAAATATTTTTTGAGACGCAGTTGTTTGAATTTCTGTAAAAATGTCATTCAGTAAAAGCCTCTCTTCCCTGACCGGGAATCGAACCCGGGCCGCGGCGGTGAGAGCGCCGAATCCTAACCACTAGACCACCAGGGAGACCGCTGGACAGCTCGGGAAGGCCGGGCAGTGGTGTCCGAGTGCACAATGCCTGCAGGTGCCTCAAAGGCCAGTCCATTGGGGGACTGGGAAGAGAGGGGGAGGGCCGAGCAGATAGGTTCTCTCCAGCGGTGAAAAAGGAAGCTGCCTTTTTTGCGTCAAGGGCAGTCTTTCCGCAGCGACAGGAGAATGAATGGGACTCTGCCATAAACACGTTTTGCGTCGCGCTGAGGGCACTTCCTCCATTTTGTGCACGCAAATCTGCATCTGGGAGCAAGATTTCCGGTCGCCAGTTAACTGCATTGCTGTAAATAAAAATGTCAGTTGTTAAAAGAGCTCCTTCCCTGACCGGGAATCGAACCCGGGCCGCGGCGGTGAGAGCGCCGAATCCTAACCACTAGACCACCAGGGACGGTGGGTGCACCCCGTTGCGTGTCGCTCAGATGGTGGCGTCCGAGTCCAAAGGCTGAGGGCCTCTGCTACAATGGGCACCAGTGCCTGCAGGTCTTCGGGGGCCGTTTCTGCTAATAAATAAATAAATAAAGAAATAAAGAAAGAAAGAAAGAAAGAAAACAAAAACACTTGTGATGGTCTGCGAAAAGGGGAGCTTAGAGATTGAAGACAGCATCACTTTGGGAACGTTTGCGCTTTCACTTCCAAGCGCTGATATTCCTGTTTTGCTCTCCTGAAAGGACAGCCTTCCTCGCTATGAGCTTTTGTGGGTCAGTGCTGAAGCTCCCCCTAGAGGCTGCCGCTGAAGATGCACACTCACAACTAACCCTCCTTAGGAGAACTGCTTCGTGGGAGAGCACGTTTATTAAAAGGCGGCAGGCCATGATTGCCTGCGAGACACAGCAGGGTTACCATGCAGAGTTCAAAGGGGGCTTTGCTTGTACAGCAAGTGCCGGAGGGCAAGAAGGGATGACATAGGAGCTGCCCTTTTTTCGGGCTCGCACACCAAGGCCTGCACCAGCCTTCGAGGCTCAGCCTGCCTCTGGACTGCCCTAGACCACCTTTACTCAAAGCACACACTCTGGTCGGGGACTCGAAGCCAGGCCCGTGGCAGTGAAAGCACCAAATCCTCACCACTAGGCCACCGGGGAAACGACTGCAGCACCCGGGAGGTTTCCGCAACCGTACTTGCAGTCAGCTGGAGGCTATTGTAATGCTGTTAAGTGAGAGACGTTTGCCGCTCGCAAGCCAATTCCATCCAACCTCCTTCAGGGGGCACTCTGGGCTGGTTTTCCACTTGTTCGCCTGCTGCTGAAACAGCAAAGATTCAATTCGAAGCCCATTGCAGCAGCTCACCAGGATGGCCGAGTGGTTAAGGCGTTGGACTTAAGATCCAATGGACAAGTGTCCGCGTGGGTTCGAGCCCCACTCCTGGTACAGGTTTTTACTCTTCTTACCTAAATGCGGCAGCAGCTTCGCACAAGCCCTTTCCTGCTGTCTGTAGGCAGTGCCCCTACCTCAAAGCCCTGAGGCTTGAGTTCACCTGAAAAGAGCAACAAGGAATCGTTGCCCGTAGACTCTTTTCCTGGAAAACCTTTGCATTTTTGTACCATGTCCCTCGCATCCCAAGCTTAAGCCGCCAAAGTTGGCAGAGCTTGTGCAACCCCGCCAACAGCCCTACCACCCCAAAAGAAAATTGGGCAGGGATTCCCGCCTCCGCTTCCGAAACGGGCTTCCAAACGGGCGATGCCCTGACGGGTCAGCCAGTCACCGTCTAGGCCCGGTACACCCCTGTGAATAATAGAGCGTCCAACCTCAAATCAGGCTACAGGGCCCTTCAGCCCATAGAAGGAGAACCTGTCAACAAACGGGGCGAGGGCAATGCTCGGGCCCCTTGCGAAGCCTTTGCCAAGCTCCAAAGGCTGCACTTTCCCAGCAGACCACAGCTCTGTATGCAAATCAAGCAGCTACGACCCCTCCCTCCCCTGCTTTTCTCCTCCAAACCGGTACGCAACCATTTCTGCAGCCCTCTGCCCCAGGGTCCCGGGCAAGGTCTTGGTCTGATGAGGCTAGGGATGGTGGGCGAGCTCGGCTTTGGCAGGGCGACAGGACTAATATTTTCTCTACAGCTTTGGAAGAAAGAAAGCTTCCTTTTTGGGGCACAGGCCCACTTCTAGCGGCGACAGCTTCCGGTAAGGGACCATGCTGAAAAGATGCTTGGAGTTACCGCCAGGGGAGCCACGCCGCTATTGCCTGTGAGTGAAGCTACATTTGAAAGAAATATTTTTTGAGACGCAGTTGTTTGAATTTCTGTAAAAATGTCATTCAGTAAAAGCCTCTCTTCCCTGACCGGGAATCGAACCCGGGCCGCGGCGGTGAGAGCGCCGAATCCTAACCACTAGACCACCAGGGAGACCGCTGGACAGCTCGGGAAGGCCGGGCAGTGGTGTCCGAGTGCACAATGCCTGCAGGTGCCTCAAAGGCCAGTCCATTGGGGGACTGGGAAGAGAGGGGGAGGGCCGAGCAGATAGGTTCTCTCCAGCGGTGAAAAAGGAAGCTGCCTTTTTTGCGTCAAGGGCAGTCTTTCCGCAGCGACAGGAGAATGAATGGGACTCTGCCATAAACACGTTTTGCGTCGCGCTGAGGGCACTTCCTCCATTTAGTGCACGCAAATCTGCATCTGGGAGCAAGATTTCCGGTCGCCAGTTAACTGCATTGCTGTAAATAAAAATGTCAGTTGTTAAAAGAGCTCCTTCCCTGACCGGGAATCGAACCCGGGCCGCGGCGGTGAGAGCGCCGAATCCTAACCACTAGACCACCAGGGACGGTGGGTGCACCCCGTTGCGTGTCGCTCAGATGGTGGCGTCCGAGTCCAAAGGCTGAGGGCCTCTGCTACAATGGGCACCAGTGCCTGCAGGTCTTCGGGGGCCGTTTCTGCTAATAAATAAATAAATAAAGAAATAAAGAAAGAAAGAAAGAAAGAAAACAAAAACACTTGTGATGGTCTGCGAAAAGGGGAGCTTAGAGATTGAAGACAGCATCACTTTGGGAACGTTTGCGCTTTCACTTCCAAGCGCTGATATTCCTGTCTTGCTCTCCTGAAAGGACAGCCTTCCTCGCTATGAGCTTTTGTGGGTCAGTGCTGAAGCTCCCCCTAGAGGCTGCCGCTGAAGATGCACACTCACAACTAACCCTCCTTAGGAGAACTGCTTCGTGGGAGAGCACGTTTATTAAAAGGCGGCAGGCCATGATTGCCTGCGAGACACAGCAGGGTTACCATGCAGAGTTCAAAGGGGGCTTTGCTTGTACAGCAAGTGCCGGAGGGCAAGAAGGGATGACATAGGAGCTGCCCTTTTTTCGGGCTCGCACACCAAGGCCTGCACCAGCCTTCGAGGCTCAGCCTGCCTCTGGACTGCCCTAGACCACCTTTACTCAAAGCACACACCCTGGTCGGGGACTCGAAGCCAGGCCCGTGGCAGTGAAAGCACCAAATCCTCACCACTAGGCCACCGGGGAAACGACTGCAGCACCCGGGAGGTTTCCGCAACCGTACTTGCAGTCAGCTGGAGGCTATTGTAATGCTGTTAAGTGAGAGACGTTTGCCGCTCGCAAGCCAATTCCATCCAACCTCCTGCAGGGGGCACTCTGGGCTGGTTTTCCACTTGTTCGCCTGCTGCTGAAACAGCAAAGATTCAATTCGAAGCCCTTTGCAGCAGCTCACCAGGATGGCCGAGTGGTTAAGGCGTTGGACTTAAGATCCAATGGACAAGTGTCCGCGTGGGTTCGAGCCCCACTCCTGGTACAGGTTTTTACTCTTCTTATCTAAATGCGGCAGCAGCTTCGCACAAGCCCTTTCCTGCTGTCTGTAGGCAGTGCCCCTACCTCAAAGCCCTGAGGCTTGAGTTCACCTGAAAAGAGCAACAAGGAATCGTTGCCCGTAGACTCTTTTCCTGGAAAACCTTTGCATTTTTGTACCATGTCCCTCGCATCCCAAGCTTAAGCCGCCAAAGTTGGCAGAGCTTGTGCAACCCCGCCAACAGCCCTACCACCCCAAAAGAAAATTGGGCAGGGATTCCCGCCTCCGCTTCCTCACGGCTTCCGAAACGGGCTTCCAAACGGGCGATGCCCTGACGGGTCAGCCAGTCACCGTCTAGGCCCGGTACACCCCTGTGAATAATAGAGCGTCCAACCTCAAATCAGGCTACAGGGCCCTTCAGCCCATAGAAGGAGAACCTGTCAACAAACGGGGCGAGGGCAATGCTCGGGCCCCTTGCGAAGCCTTTGCCAAGCTCCAAAGGCTGCACTTTCCCAGCAGACCACAGCTCTGTATGCAAATCAAGCAGCTACGACCCCTCCCTCCCCTGCTTTTCTCCTCCAAACCGGTACGCAACCATTTCTGCAGCCCTCTGCCCCAGGGTCCCGGGCAAGGTCTTGGTCTGATGAGGCTAGGGATGGTGGGCGAGCTCGGCTTTGGCAGGGCGACAGGACTAATATTTTCTCTACAGCTTTGGAAGAAAGAAAGCTTCCTTTTTGGGGCACAGGCCCACTTCTAGCGGCGACAGCTTCCGGTAAGGGACCATGCTGAAAAGATGCTTGGAGTTACCGCCAGGGGAGCCACGCCGCTATTGCCTGTGAGTGAAGCTACATTTGAAAGAAATATTTTTTGAGACGCAGTTGTTTGAATTTCTGTAAAAATGTCATTCAGTAAAAGCCTCTCTTCCCTGACCGGGAATCGAACCCGGGCCACGTCGGTGAGAGCGCCGAATCCTAACCACTAGACCACCAGGGAGACCGCTGGACAGCTCGGGAAGGCCGGGCAGTGGTGTCCGAGTGCACAATGCCTGCAGGTGCCTCAAAGGCCAGTCCATTGGGGGACTGGGAAGAGAGGGGGAGGGCCGAGCAGATAGGTTCTCTCCAGCGGTGAAAAAGGAAGCTGCCTTTTTTGCGTCAAGGGCAGTCTTTCCGCAGCGACAGGAGAATGAATGGGACTCTGCCATAAACACGTTTTGCGTCGCGCTGAGGGCACTTCCTCCATTTTGTGCACGCAAATCTGCATCTGGGAGCAAGATTTCCGGTCGCCAGTTAACTGCATTGCTGTAAATAAAAATGTCAGTTGTTAAAAGAGCTCCTTCCCTGACCGGGAATCGAACCCGGGCCGCGGCGGTGAGAGCGCCGAATCCTAACCACTAGACCACCAGGGACGGTGGGTGCACCCCGTTGCGTGTCGCTCAGATGGTGGCGTCCGAGTCCAAAGGCTGAGGGCCTCTGCTACAATGGGCACCAGTGCCTGCAGGTCTTCGGGGGCCGTTTCTGCTAATAAATAAAGAAATAAAGAAAGAAAGAAAGAAAGAAAGAAAACAAAAACACTTGTGATGGTCTGCGAAAAGGGGAGCTTAGAGATTGAAGACAGCATCACTTTGGGAACGTTTGCGCTTTCACTTCCAAGCGCTGATATTCCTGTCTTGCTCTCCTGAAAGGACAGCCTTCCTCGCTATGAGCTTTTGTGGGTCAGTGCTGAAGCTCCCCCTAGAGGCTGCCGCTGAAGATGCACACTCACAACTAACCCTCCTTAGGAGAACTGCTTCGTGGGAGAGCACGTTTATTAAAAGGCGGCAGGCCATGATTGCCTGCGAGACACAGCAGGGTTACCATGCAGAGTTCAAAGGGGGCTTTGCTTGTACAGCAAGTGCCGGAGGGCAAGAAGGGATGACATAGGAGCTGCCCTTTTTTCGGGCTCGCACACCAAGGCCTGCACCAGCCTTCGAGGCTCAGCCTGCCTCTGGACTGCCCTAGACCACCTTTACTCAAAGCACACACTCTGGTCGGGGACTCGAAGCCAGGCCCGTGGCAGTGAAAGCACCAAATCCTCACCACTAGGCCACCGGGGAAACGACTGCAGCACCCGGGAGGTTTCCGCAACCGTACTTGCAGTCAGCTGGAGGCTATTGTAATGCTGTTAAGTGAGAGACGTTTGCCGCTCGCAAGCCAATTCCATCCAACCTCCTGCAGGGGGCACTCTGGGCTGGTTTTCCACTTGTTCGCCTGCTGCTGAAACAGCAAAGATTCAATTCGAAGCCCTTTGCAGCAGCTCACCAGGATGGCCGAGTGGTTAAGGCGTTGGACTTAAGATCCAATGGACAAGTGTCCGCGTGGGTTCGAGCCCCACTCCTGGTACAGGTTTTTACTCTTCTTACCTAAATGCGGCAGCAGCTTCGCACAAGCCCTTTCCTGCTGTCTGTAGGCAGTGCCCCTACCTCAAAGCCCTGAGGCTTGAGTTCACCTGAAAAGAGCAACAAGGAATCGTTGCCCGTAGACTCTTTTCCTGGAAAACCTTTGCATTTTTGTACCATGTCCCTCGCATCCCAAGCTTAAGCCGCCAAAGTTGGCAGAGCTTGTGCAACCCCGCCAACAGCCCTACCACCCCAAAAGAAAATTGGGCAGGGATTCCCGCCTCCGCTTCCTCACGGCTTCCGAAACGGGCTTCCAAACGGGCGATGCCCTGACGGGTCAGCCAGTCACCGTCTAGGCCCGGTACACCCCTGTGAATAATAGAGCGTCCAACCTCAAATCAGGCTACAGGGCCCTTCAGCCCATAGAAGGAGAACCTGTCAACAAACGGGGCGAGGGCAATGCTCGGGCCCCTTGCGAAGCCTTTGCCAAGCTCCAAAGGCTGCACTTTCCCAGCAGACCACAGCTCTGTATGCAAATCAAGCAGCTACGACCCCTCCCTCCCCTGCTTTTCTCCTCCAAACCGGTACGCAACCATTTCTGCAGCCCTCTGCCCCAGGGTCCCGGGCAAGGTCTTGGTCTGATGAGGCTAGGGATGGTGGGCGAGCTCGGCTTTGGCAGGGCGACAGGACTAATATTTTCTCTACAGCTTTGGAAGAAAGAAAGCTTCCTTTTTGGGGCACAGGCCCACTTCTAGCGGCGACAGCTTCCGGTAAGGGACCATGCTGAAAAGATGCTTGGAGTTACCGCCAGGGGAGCCACGCCGCTATTGCCTGTGAGTGAAGCTACATTTGAAAGAAATATTTTTTGAGACGCAGTTGTTTGAATTTCTGTAAAAATGTCATTCAGTAAAAGCCTCTCTTCCCTGACCGGGAATCGAACCCGGGCCGCGGCGGTGAGAGCGCCGAATCCTAACCACTAGACCACCAGGGAGACCGCTGGACAGCTCGGGAAGGCCGGGCAGTGGTGTCCGAGTGCACAATGCCTGCAGGTGCCTCAAAGGCCAGTCCATTGGGGGACTGGGAAGAGAGGGGGAGGGCCGAGCAGATAGGTTCTCTCCAGCGGTGAAAAAGGAAGCTGCCTTTTTTGCGTCAAGGGCAGTCTTTCCGCAGCGACAGGAGAATGAATGGGACTCTGCCATAAACACGTTTTGCGTCGCGCTGAGGGCACTTCCTCCATTTTGTGCACGCAAATCTGCATCTGGGAGCAAGATTTCCGGTCGCCAGTTAACTGCATTGCTGTAAATAAAAATGTCAGTTGTTAAAAGAGCTCCTTCCCTGACCGGGAATCGAACCCGGGCCGCGGCGGTGAGAGCGCCGAATCCTAACCACTAGACCACCAGGGACGGTGGGTGCACCCCGTTGCGTGTCGCTCAGATGGTGGCGTCCGAGTCCAAAGGCTGAGGGCCTCTGCTACAATGGGCACCAGTGCCTGCAGGTCTTCGGGGGCCGTTTCTGCTAATAAATAAAGAAATAAAGAAAGAAAGAAAGAAAGAAAGAAAACAAAAACACTTGTGATGGTCTGCGAAAAGGGGAGCTTAGAGATTGAAGACAGCATCACTTTGGGAACGTTTGCGCTTTCACTTCCAAGCGCTGATATTCCTGTCTTGCTCTCCTGAAAGGACAGCCTTCCTCGCTATGAGCTTTTGTGGGTCAGTGCTGAAGCTCCCCCTAGAGGCTGCCGCTGAAGATGCACACTCACAACTAACCCTCCTTAGGAGAACTGCTTCGTGGGAGAGCACGTTTATTAAAAGGCGGCAGGCCATGATTGCCTGCGAGACACAGCAGGGTTACCATGCAGAGTTCAAAGGGGGCTTTGCTTGTACAGCAAGTGCCGGAGGGCAAGAAGGGATGACATAGGAGCTGCCCTTTTTTCGGGCTCGCACACCAAGGCCTGCACCAGCCTTCGAGGCTCAGCCTGCCTCTGGACTGCCCTAGACCACCTTTACTCAAAGCACACACTCTGGTCGGGGACTCGAAGCCAGGCCCGTGGCAGTGAAAGCACCAAATCCTCACCACTAGGCCACCGGGGAAACGACTGCAGCACCCGGGAGGTTTCCGCAACCGTACTTGCAGTCAGCTGGAGGCTATTGTAATGCTGTTAAGTGAGAGACGTTTGCCGCTCGCAAGCCAATTCCATCCAACCTCCTGCAGGGGGCACTCTGGGCTGGTTTTCCACTTGTTCGCCTGCTGCTGAAACAGCAAAGATTCAATTCGAAGCCCTTTGCAGCAGCTCACCAGGATGGCCGAGTGGTTAAGGCGTTGGACTTAAGATCCAATGGACAAGTGTCCGCGTGGGTTCGAGCCCCACTCCTGGTACAGGTTTTTACTCTTCTTACCTAAATGCGGCAGCAGCTTCGCACAAGCCCTTTCCTGCTGTCTGTAGGCAGTGCCCCTACCTCAAAGCCCTGAGGCTTGAGTTCACCTGAAAAGAGCAACAAGGAATCGTTGCCCGTAGACTCTTTTCCTGGAAAACCTTTGCATTTTTGTACCATGTCCCTCGCATCCCAAGCTTAAGCCGCCAAAGTTGGCAGAGCTTGTGCAACCCCGCCAACAGCCCTACCACCCCAAAAGAAAATTGGGCAGGGATTCCCGCCTCCGCTTCCTCACGGCTTCCGAAACGGGCTTCCAAACGGGCGATGCCCTGACGGGTCAGCCAGTCACCGTCTAGGCCCGGTACACCCCTGTGAATAATAGAGCGTCCAACCTCAAATCAGGCTACAGGGCCCTTCAGCCCATAGAAGGAGAACCTGTCAACAAACGGGGCGAGGGCAATGCTCGGGCCCCTTGCGAAGCCTTTGCCAAGCTCCAAAGGCTGCACTTTCCCAGCAGACCACAGCTCTGTATGCAAATCAAGCAGCTACGACCCCTCCCTCCCCTGCTTTTCTCCTCCAAACCGGTACGCAACCATTTCTGCAGCCCTCTGCCCCAGGGTCCCGGGCAAGGTCTTGGTCTGATGAGGCTAGGGATGGTGGGCGAGCTCGGCTTTGGCAGGGCGACAGGACTAATATTTTCTCTACAGCTTTGGAAGAAAGAAAGCTTCCTTTTTGGGGCACAGGCCCACTTCTAGCGGCGACAGCTTCCGGTAAGGGACCATGCCGAAAAGATGCTTGGAGTTACCGCCAGGGGAGCCACGCCGCTATTGCCTGTGAGTGAAGCTACATTTGAAAGAAATATTTTTTGAGACGCAGTTGTTTGAATTTCTGTAAAAATGTCATTCAGTAAAAGCCTCTCTTCCCTGACCGGGAATCGAACCCGGGCCGCGGCGGTGAGAGCGCCGAATCCTAACCACTAGACCACCAGGGAGACCGCTGGACAGCTCGGGAAGGCCGGGCAGTGGTGTCCGAGTGCACAATGCCTGCAGGTGCCTCAAAGGCCAGTCCATTGGGGGACTGGGAAGAGAGGGGGAGGGCCGAGCAGATAGGTTCTCTCCAGCGGTGAAAAAGGAAGCTGCCTTTTTTGCGTCAAGGGCAGTCTTTCCGCAGCGACAGGAGAATGAATGGGACTCTGCCATAAACACGTTTTGCGTCGCGCTGAGGGCACTTCCTCCATTTTGTGCACGCAAATCTGCATCTGGGAGCAAGATTTCCGGTCGCCAGTTAACTGCATTGCTGTAAATAAAAATGTCAGTTGTTAAAAGAGCTCCTTCCCTGACCGGGAATCGAACCCGGGCCGCGGCGGTGAGAGCGCCGAATCCTAACCACTAGACCACCAGGGACGGTGGGTGCACCCCGTTGCGTGTCGCTCAGATGGTGGCGTCCGAGTCCAAAGGCTGAGGGCCTCTGCTACAATGGGCACCAGTGCCTGCAGGTCTTCGGGGGCCGTTTCTGCTAATAAATAAAGAAATAAAGAAAGAAAGAAAGAAAGAAAGAAAACAAAAACACTTGTGATGGTCTGCGAAAAGGGGAGCTTAGAGATTGAAGACAGCATCACTTTGGGAACGTTTGCGCTTTCACTTCCAAGCGCTGATATTCCTGTCTTGCTCTCCTGAAAGGACAGCCTTCCTCGCTATGAGCTTTTGTGGGTCAGTGCTGAAGCTCCCCCTAGAGGCTGCCGCTGAAGATGCACACTCACAACTAACCCTCCTTAGGAGAACTGCTTCGTGGGAGAGCACGTTTATTAAAAGGCGGCAGGCCATGATTGCCTGCGAGACACAGCAGGGTTACCATGCAGAGTTCAAAGGGGGCTTTGCTTGTACAGCAAGTGCCGGAGGGCAAGAAGGGATGACATAGGAGCTGCCCTTTTTTCGGGCTCGCACACCAAGGCCTGCACCAGCCTTCGAGGCTCAGCCTGCCTCTGGACTGCCCTAGACCACCTTTACTCAAAGCACACACTCTGGTCGGGGACTCGAAGCCAGGCCCGTGGCAGTGAAAGCACCAAATCCTCACCACTAGGCCACCGGGGAAACGACTGCAGCACCCGGGAGGTTTCCGCAACCGTACTTGCAGTCAGCTGGAGGCTATTGTAATGCTGTTAAGTGAGAGACGTTTGCCGCTCGCAAGCCAATTCCATCCAACCTCCTGCAGGGGGCACTCTGGGCTGGTTTTCCACTTGTTCGCCTGCTGCTGAAACAGCAAAGATTCAATTCGAAGCCCTTTGCAGCAGCTCACCAGGATGGCCGAGTGGTTAAGGCGTTGGACTTAAGATCCAATGGACAAGTGTCCGCGTGGGTTCGAGCCCCACTCCTGGTACAGGTTTTTACTCTTCTTACCTAAATGCGGCAGCAGCTTCGCACAAGCCCTTTCCTGCTGTCTGTAGGCAGTGCCCCTACCTCAAAGCCCTGAGGCTTGAGTTCACCTGAAAAGAGCAACAAGGAATCGTTGCCCGTAGACTCTTTTCCTGGAAAACCTTTGCATTTTTGTACCATGTCCCTCGCATCCCAAGCTTAAGCCGCCAAAGTTGGCAGAGCTTGTGCAACCCCGCCAACAGCCCTACCACCCCAAAAGAAAATTGGGCAGGGATTCCCGCCTCCGCTTCCGAAACGGGCTTCCAAACGGGCGATGCCCTGACGGGTCAGCCAGTCACCGTCTAGGCCCGGTACACCCCTGTGAATAATAGAGCGTCCAACCTCAAATCAGGCTAGAGGGCCCTTCAGCCCATAGAAGGAGAACCTGTCAACAAACGGGGCGAGGGCAATGCTCGGGCCCCTTGCGAAGCCTTTGCCAAGCTCCAAAGGCTGCACTTTCCCAGCAGACCACAGCTCTGTATGCAAATCAAGCAGCTACGACCCCTCCCTCCCCTGCTTTTCTCCTCCAAACCGGTACGCAACCATTTCTGCAGCCCTCTGCCCCAGGGTCCCGGGCAAGGTCTTGGTCTGATGAGGCTAGGGATGGTGGGCGAGCTCGGCTTTGGCAGGGCGACAGGACTAATATTTTCTCTACAGCTTTGGAAGAAAGAAAGCTTCCTTTTTGGGGCACAGGCCCACTTCTAGCGGCGACAGCTTCCGGTAAGGGACCATGCTGAAAAGATGCTTGGAGTTACCGCCAGGGGAGCCACGCCGCTATTGCCTGTGAGTGAAGCTACATTTGAAAGAAATATTTTTTGAGACGCAGTTGTTTGAATTTCTGTAAAAATGTCATTCAGTAAAAGCCTCTCTTCCCTGACCGGGAATCGAACCCGGGCCGCGGCGGTGAGAGCGCCGAATCCTAACCACTAGACCACCAGGGAGACCGCTGGACAGCTCGGGAAGGCCGGGCAGTGGTGTCCGAGTGCACAATGCCTGCAGGTGCCTCAAAGGCCAGTCCATTGGGGGACTGGGAAGAGAGGGGGAGGGCCGAGCAGATAGGTTCTCTCCAGCGGTGAAAAAGGAAGCTGCCTTTTTTGCGTCAAGGGCAGTCTTTCCGCAGCGACAGGAGAATGAATGGGACTCTGCCATAAACACGTTTTGCGTCGCGCTGAGGGCACTTCCTCCATTTTGTGCACGCAAATCTGCATCTGGGAGCAAGATTTCCGGTCGCCAGTTAACTGCATTGCTGTAAATAAAAATGTCAGTTGTTAAAAGAGCTCCTTCCCTGACCGGGAATCGAACCCGGGCCGCGGCGGTGAGAGCGCCGAATCCTAACCACTAGACCACCAGGGACGGTGGGTGCACCCCGTTGCGTGTCGCTCAGATGGTGGCGTCCGAGTCCAAAGGCTGAGGGCCTCTGCTACAATGGGCACCAGTGCCTGCAGGTCTTCGGGGGCCGTTTCTGCTAATAAATAAAGAAATAAAGAAAGAAAGAAAGAAAGAAAGAAAACAAAAACACTTGTGATGGTCTGCGAAAAGGGGAGCTTAGAGATTGAAGACAGCATCACTTTGGGAACGTTTGCGCTTTCACTTCCAAGCGCTGATATTCCTGTCTTGCTCTCCTGAAAGGACAGCCTTCCTCGCTATGAGCTTTTGTGGGTCAGTGCTGAAGCTCCCCCTAGAGGCTGCCGCTGAAGATGCACACTCACAACTAACCCTCCTTAGGAGAACTGCTTCGTGGGAGAGCACGTTTATTAAAAGGCGGCAGGCCATGATTGCCTGCGAGACACAGCAGGGTTACCATGCAGAGTTCAAAGGGGGCTTTGCTTGTACAGCAAGTGCCGGAGGGCAAGAAGGGATGACATAGGAGCTGCCCTTTTTTCGGGCTCGCACACCAAGGCCTGCACCAGCCTTCGAGGCTCAGCCTGCCTCTGGACTGCCCTAGACCACCTTTACTCAAAGCACACACTCTGGTCGGGGACTCGAAGCCAGGCCCGTGGCAGTGAAAGCACCAAATCCTCACCACTAGGCCACCGGGGAAACGACTGCAGCACCCGGGAGGTTTCCGCAACCGTACTTGCAGTCAGCTGGAGGCTATTGTAATGCTGTTAAGTGAGAGACGTTTGCCGCTCGCAAGCCAATTCCATCCAACCTCCTGCAGGGGGCACTCTGGGCTGGTTTTCCACTTGTTCGCCTGCTGCTGAAACAGCAAAGATTCAATTCGAAGCCCTTTGCAGCAGCTCACCAGGATGGCCGAGTGGTTAAGGCGTTGGACTTAAGATCCAATGGACAAGTGTCCGCGTGGGTTCGAGCCCCACTCCTGGTACAGGTTTTTACTCTTCTTACCTAAATGCGGCAGCAGCTTCGCACAAGCCCTTTCCTGCTGTCTGTAGGCAGTGCCCCTACCTCAAAGCCCTGAGGCTTGAGTTCACCTGAAAAGAGCAACAAGGAATCGTTGCCCGTAGACTCTTTTCCTGGAAAACCTTTGCATTTTTGTACCATGTCCCTCGCATCCCAAGCTTAAGCCGCCAAAGTTGGCAGAGCTTGTGCAACCCCGCCAACAGCCCTACCACCCCAAAAGAAAATTGGGCAGGGATTCCCGCCTCCGCTTCCTCACGGCTTCCGAAACGGGCTTCCAAACGGGCGATGCCCTGACGGGTCAGCCAGTCACCGTCTAGGCCCGGTACACCCCTGTGAATAATAGAGCGTCCAACCTCAAATCAGGCTACAGGGCCCTTCAGCCCATAGAAGGAGAACCTGTCAACAAACGGGGCGAGGGCAATGCTCGGGCCCCTTGCGAAGCCTTTGCCAAGCTCCAAAGGCTGCACTTTCCCAGCAGACCACAGCTCTGTATGCAAATCAAGCAGCTACGACCCCTCCCTCCCCTGCTTTTCTCCTCCAAACCGGTACGCAACCATTTCTGCAGCCCTCTGCCCCAGGGTCCCGGGCAAGGTCTTGGTCTGATGAGGCTAGGGATGGTGGGCGAGCTCGGCTTTGGCAGGGCGACAGGACTAATATTTTCTCTACAGCTTTGGAAGAAAGAAAGCTTCCTTTTTGGGGCACAGGCCCACTTCTAGCGGCGACAGCTTCCGGTAAGGGACCATGCCGAAAAGATGCTTGGAGTTACCGCCAGGGGAGCCACGCCGCTATTGCCTGTGAGTGAAGCTACATTTGAAAGAAATATTTTTTGAGACGCAGTTGTTTGAATTTCTGTAAAAATGTCATTCAGTAAAAGCCTCTCTTCCCTGACCGGGAATCGAACCCGGGCCGCGGCGGTGAGAGCGCCGAATCCTAACCACTAGACCACCAGGGAGACCGCTGGACAGCTCGGGAAGGCCGGGCAGTGGTGTCCGAGTGCACAATGCCTGCAGGTGCCTCAAAGGCCAGTCCATTGGGGGACTGGGAAGAGAGGGGGAGGGCCGAGCAGATAGGTTCTCTCCAGCGGTGAAAAAGGAAGCTGCCTTTTTTGCGTCAAGGGCAGTCTTTCCGCAGCGACAGGAGAATGAATGGGACTCTGCCATAAACACGTTTTGCGTCGCGCTGAGGGCACTTCCTCCATTTAGTGCACGCAAATCTGCATCTGGGAGCAAGATTTCCGGTCGCCAGTTAACTGCATTGCTGTAAATAAAAATGTCAGTTGTTAAAAGAGCTCCTTCCCTGACCGGGAATCGAACCCGGGCCGCGGCGGTGAGAGCGCCGAATCCTAACCACTAGACCACCAGGGACGGTGGGTGCACCCCGTTGCGTGTCGCTCAGATGGTGGCGTCCGAGTCCAAAGGCTGAGGGCCTCTGCTACAATGGGCACCAGTGCCTGCAGGTCTTCGGGGGCCGTTTCTGCTAATAAATAAATAAATAAAGAAATAAAGAAAGAAAGAAAGAAAGAAAACAAAAACACTTGTGATGGTCTGCGAAAAGGGGAGCTTAGAGATTGAAGACAGCATCACTTTGGGAACGTTTGCGCTTTCACTTCCAAGCGCTGATATTCCTGTCTTGCTCTCCTGAAAGGACAGCCTTCCTCGCTATGAGCTTTTGTGGGTCAGTGCTGAAGCTCCCCCTAGAGGCTGCCGCTGAAGATGCACACTCACAACTAACCCTCCTTAGGAGAACTGCTTCGTGGGAGAGCACGTTTATTAAAAGGCGGCAGGCCATGATTGCCTGCGAGACACAGCAGGGTTACCATGCAGAGTTCAAAGGGGGCTTTGCTTGTACAGCAAGTGCCGGAGGGCAAGAAGGGATGACATAGGAGCTGCCCTTTTTTCGGGCTCGCACACCAAGGCCTGCACCAGCCTTCGAGGCTCAGCCTGCCTCTGGACTGCCCTAGACCACCTTTACTCAAAGCACACACTCTGGTCGGGGACTCGAAGCCAGGCCCGTGGCAGTGAAAGCACCAAATCCTCACCACTAGGCCACCGGGGAAACGACTGCAGCACCCGGGAGGTTTCCGCAACCGTACTTGCAGTCAGCTGGAGGCTATTGTAATGCTGTTAAGTGAGAGACGTTTGCCGCTCGCAAGCCAATTCCATCCAACCTCCTGCAGGGGGCACTCTGGGCTGGTTTTCCACTTGTTCGCCTGCTGCTGAAACAGCAAAGATTCAATTCGAAGCCCTTTGCAGCAGCTCACCAGGATGGCCGAGTGGTTAAGGCGTTGGACTTAAGATCCAATGGACAAGTGTCCGCGTGGGTTCGAGCCCCACTCCTGGTACAGGTTTTTACTCTTCTTACCTAAATGCGGCAGCAGCTTCGCACAAGCCCTTTCCTGCTGTCTGTAGGCAGTGCCCCTACCTCAAAGCCCTGAGGCTTGAGTTCACCTGAAAAGAGCAACAAGGAATCGTTGCCCGTAGACTCTTTTCCTGGAAAACCTTTGCATTTTTGTACCATGTCCCTCGCATCCCAAGCTTAAGCCGCCAAAGTTGGCAGAGCTTGTGCAACCCCGCCAACAGCCCTACCACCCCAAAAGAAAATTGGGCAGGGATTCCCGCCTCCGCTTCCGAAACGGGCTTCCAAACGGGCGATGCCCTGACGGGTCAGCCAGTCACCGTCTAGGCCCGGTACACCCCTGTGAATAATAGAGCGTCCAACCTCAAATCAGGCTACAGGGCCCTTCAGCCCATAGAAGGAGAACCTGTCAACAAACGGGGCGAGGGCAATGCTCGGGCCCCTTGCGAAGCCTTTGCCAAGCTCCAAAGGCTGCACTTTCCCAGCAGACCACAGCTCTGTATGCAAATCAAGCAGCTACGACCCCTCCCTCCCCTGCTTTTCTCCTCCAAACCGGTACGCAACCATTTCTGCAGCCCTCTGCCCCAGGGTCCCGGGCAAGGTCTTGGTCTGATGAGGCTAGGGATGGTGGGCGAGCTCGGCTTTGGCAGGGCGACAGGACTAATATTTTCTCTACAGCTTTGGAAGAAAGAAAGCTTCCTTTTTGGGGCACAGGCCCACTTCTAGCGGCGACAGCTTCCGGTAAGGGACCATGCTGAAAAGATGCTTGGAGTTACCGCCAGGGGAGCCACGCCGCTATTGCCTGTGAGTGAAGCTACATTTGAAAGAAATATTTTTTGAGACGCAGTTGTTTGAATTTCTGTAAAAATGTCATTCAGTAAAAGCCTCTCTTCCCTGACCGGGAATCGAACCCGGGCCACGTCGGTGAGAGCGCCGAATCCTAACCACTAGACCACCAGGGAGACCGCTGGACAGCTCGGGAAGGCCGGGCAGTGGTGTCCGAGTGCACAATGCCTGCAGGTGCCTCAAAGGCCAGTCCATTGGGGGACTGGGAAGAGAGGGGGAGGGCCGAGCAGATAGGTTCTCTCCAGCGGTGAAAAAGGAAGCTGCCTTTTTTGCGTCAAGGGCAGTCTTTCCGCAGCGACAGGAGAATGAATGGGACTCTGCCATAAACACGTTTTGCGTCGCGCTGAGGGCACTTCCTCCATTTTGTGCACGCAAATCTGCATCTGGGAGCAAGATTTCCGGTCGCCAGTTAACTGCATTGCTGTAAATAAAAATGTCAGTTGTTAAAAGAGCTCCTTCCCTGACCGGGAATCGAACCCGGGCCGCGGCGGTGAGAGCGCCGAATCCTAACCACTAGACCACCAGGGACGGTGGGTGCACCCCGTTGCGTGTCGCTCAGATGGTGGCGTCCGAGTCCAAAGGCTGAGGGCCTCTGCTACAATGGGCACCAGTGCCTGCAGGTCTTCGGGGGCCGTTTCTGCTAATAAATAAAGAAATAAAGAAAGAAAGAAAGAAAGAAAGAAAACAAAAACACTTGTGATGGTCTGCGAAAAGGGGAGCTTAGAGATTGAAGACAGCATCACTTTGGGAACGTTTGCGCTTTCACTTCCAAGCGCTGATATTCCTGTCTTGCTCTCCTGAAAGGACAGCCTTCCTCGCTATGAGCTTTTGTGGGTCAGTGCTGAAGCTCCCCCTAGAGGCTGCCGCTGAAGATGCACACTCACAACTAACCCTCCTTAGGAGAACTGCTTCGTGGGAGAGCACGTTTATTAAAAGGCGGCAGGCCATGATTGCCTGCGAGACACAGCAGGGTTACCATGCAGAGTTCAAAGGGGGCTTTGCTTGTACAGCAAGTGCCGGAGGGCAAGAAGGGATGACATAGGAGCTGCCCTTTTTTCGGGCTCGCACACCAAGGCCTGCACCAGCCTTCGAGGCTCAGCCTGCCTCTGGACTGCCCTAGACCACCTTTACTCAAAGCACACACTCTGGTCGGGGACTCGAAGCCAGGCCCGTGGCAGTGAAAGCACCAAATCCTCACCACTAGGCCACCGGGGAAACGACTGCAGCACCCGGGAGGTTTCCGCAACCGTACTTGCAGTCAGCTGGAGGCTATTGTAATGCTGTTAAGTGAGAGACGTTTGCCGCTCGCAAGCCAATTCCATCCAACCTCCTGCAGGGGGCACTCTGGGCTGGTTTTCCACTTGTTCGCCTGCTGCTGAAACAGCAAAGATTCAATTCGAAGCCCTTTGCAGCAGCTCACCAGGATGGCCGAGTGGTTAAGGCGTTGGACTTAAGATCCAATGGACAAGTGTCCGCGTGGGTTCGAGCCCCACTCCTGGTACAGGTTTTTACTCTTCTTACCTAAATGCGGCAGCAGCTTCGCACAAGCCCTTTCCTGCTGTCTGTAGGCAGTGCCCCTACCTCAAAGCCCTGAGGCTTGAGTTCACCTGAAAAGAGCAACAAGGAATCGTTGCCCGTAGACTCTTTTCCTGGAAAACCTTTGCATTTTTGTACCATGTCCCTCGCATCCCAAGCTTAAGCCGCCAAAGTTGGCAGAGCTTGTGCAACCCCGCCAACAGCCCTACCACCCCAAAAGAAAATTGGGCAGGGATTCCCGCCTCCGCTTCCTCACGGCTTCCGAAACGGGCTTCCAAACGGGCGATGCCCTGACGGGTCAGCCAGTCACCGTCTAGGCCCGGTACACCCCTGTGAATAATAGAGCGTCCAACCTCAAATCAGGCTACAGGGCCCTTCAGCCCATAGAAGGAGAACCTGTCAACAAACGGGGCGAGGGCAATGCTCGGGCCCCTTGCGAAGCCTTTGCCAAGCTCCAAAGGCTGCACTTTCCCAGCAGACCACAGCTCTGTATGCAAATCAAGCAGCTACGACCCCTCCCTCCCCTGCTTTTCTCCTCCAAACCGGTACGCAACCATTTCTGCAGCCCTCTGCCCCAGGGTCCCGGGCAAGGTCTTGGTCTGATGAGGCTAGGGATGGTGGGCGAGCTCGGCTTTGGCAGGGCGACAGGACTAATATTTTCTCTACAGCTTTGGAAGAAAGAAAGCTTCCTTTTTGGGGCACAGGCCCACTTCTAGCGGCGACAGCTTCCGGTAAGGGACCATGCTGAAAAGATGCTTGGAGTTACCGCCAGGGGAGCCACGCCGCTATTGCCTGTGAGTGAAGCTACATTTGAAAGAAATATTTTTTGAGACGCAGTTGTTTGAATTTCTGTAAAAATGTCATTCAGTAAAAGCCTCTCTTCCCTGACCGGGAATCGAACCCGGGCCGCGGCGGTGAGAGCGCCGAATCCTAACCACTAGACCACCAGGGAGACCGCTGGACAGCTCGGGAAGGCCGGGCAGTGGTGTCCGAGTGCACAATGCCTGCAGGTGCCTCAAAGGCCAGTCCATTGGGGGACTGGGAAGAGAGGGGGAGGGCCGAGCAGATAGGTTCTCTCCAGCGGTGAAAAAGGAAGCTGCCTTTTTTGCGTCAAGGGCAGTCTTTCCGCAGCGACAGGAGAATGAATGGGACTCTGCCATAAACACGTTTTGCGTCGCGCTGAGGGCACTTCCTCCATTTTGTGCACGCAAATCTGCATCTGGGAGCAAGATTTCCGGTCGCCAGTTAACTGCATTGCTGTAAATAAAAATGTCAGTTGTTAAAAGAGCTCCTTCCCTGACCGGGAATCGAACCCGGGCCGCGGCGGTGAGAGCGCCGAATCCTAACCACTAGACCACCAGGGACGGTGGGTGCACCCCGTTGCGTGTCGCTCAGATGGTGGCGTCCGAGTCCAAAGGCTGAGGGCCTCTGCTACAATGGGCACCAGTGCCTGCAGGTCTTCGGGGGCCGTTTCTGCTAATAAATAAAGAAATAAAGAAAGAAAGAAAGAAAGAAAGAAAACAAAAACACTTGTGATGGTCTGCGAAAAGGGGAGCTTAGAGATTGAAGACAGCATCACTTTGGGAACGTTTGCGCTTTCACTTCCAAGCGCTGATATTCCTGTCTTGCTCTCCTGAAAGGACAGCCTTCCTCGCTATGAGCTTTTGTGGGTCAGTGCTGAAGCTCCCCCTAGAGGCTGCCGCTGAAGATGCACACTCACAACTAACCCTCCTTAGGAGAACTGCTTCGTGGGAGAGCACGTTTATTAAAAGGCGGCAGGCCATGATTGCCTGCGAGACACAGCAGGGTTACCATGCAGAGTTCAAAGGGGGCTTTGCTTGTACAGCAAGTGCCGGAGGGCAAGAAGGGATGACATAGGAGCTGCCCTTTTTTCGGGCTCGCACACCAAGGCCTGCACCAGCCTTCGAGGCTCAGCCTGCCTCTGGACTGCCCTAGACCACCTTTACTCAAAGCACACACTCTGGTCGGGGACTCGAAGCCAGGCCCGTGGCAGTGAAAGCACCAAATCCTCACCACTAGGCCACCGGGGAAACGACTGCAGCACCCGGGAGGTTTCCGCAACCGTACTTGCAGTCAGCTGGAGGCTATTGTAATGCTGTTAAGTGAGAGACGTTTGCCGCTCGCAAGCCAATTCCATCCAACCTCCTGCAGGGGGCACTCTGGGCTGGTTTTCCACTTGTTCGCCTGCTGCTGAAACAGCAAAGATTCAATTCGAAGCCCTTTGCAGCAGCTCACCAGGATGGCCGAGTGGTTAAGGCGTTGGACTTAAGATCCAATGGACAAGTGTCCGCGTGGGTTCGAGCCCCACTCCTGGTACAGGTTTTTACTCTTCTTACCTAAATGCGGCAGCAGCTTCGCACAAGCCCTTTCCTGCTGTCTGTAGGCAGTGCCCCTACCTCAAAGCCCTGAGGCTTGAGTTCACCTGAAAAGAGCAACAAGGAATCGTTGCCCGTAGACTCTTTTCCTGGAAAACCTTTGCATTTTTGTACCATGTCCCTCGCATCCCAAGCTTAAGCCGCCAAAGTTGGCAGAGCTTGTGCAACCCCGCCAACAGCCCTACCACCCCAAAAGAAAATTGGGCAGGGATTCCCGCCTCCGCTTCCTCACGGCTTCCGAAACGGGCTTCCAAACGGGCGATGCCCTGACGGGTCAGCCAGTCACCGTCTAGGCCCGGTACACCCCTGTGAATAATAGAGCGTCCAACCTCAAATCAGGCTACAGGGCCCTTCAGCCCATAGAAGGAGAACCTGTCAACAAACGGGGCGAGGGCAATGCTCGGGCCCCTTGCGAAGCCTTTGCCAAGCTCCAAAGGCTGCACTTTCCCAGCAGACCACAGCTCTGTATGCAAATCAAGCAGCTACGACCCCTCCCTCCCCTGCTTTTCTCCTCCAAACCGGTACGCAACCATTTCTGCAGCCCTCTGCCCCAGGGTCCCGGGCAAGGTCTTGGTCTGATGAGGCTAGGGATGGTGGGCGAGCTCGGCTTTGGCAGGGCGACAGGACTAATATTTTCTCTACAGCTTTGGAAGAAAGAAAGCTTCCTTTTTGGGGCACAGGCCCACTTCTAGCGGCGACAGCTTCCGGTAAGGGACCATGCTGAAAAGATGCTTGGAGTTACCGCCAGGGGAGCCACGCCGCTATTGCCTGTGAGTGAAGCTACATTTGAAAGAAATATTTTTTGAGACGCAGTTGTTTGAATTTCTGTAAAAATGTCATTCAGTAAAAGCCTCTCTTCCCTGACCGGGAATCGAACCCGGGCCGCGGCGGTGAGAGCGCCGAATCCTAACCACTAGACCACCAGGGAGACCGCTGGACAGCTCGGGAAGGCCGGGCAGTGGTGTCCGAGTGCACAATGCCTGCAGGTGCCTCAAAGGCCAGTCCATTGGGGGACTGGGAAGAGAGGGGGAGGGCCGAGCAGATAGGTTCTCTCCAGCGGTGAAAAAGGAAGCTGCCTTTTTTGCGTCAAGGGCAGTCTTTCCGCAGCGACAGGAGAATGAATGGGACTCTGCCATAAACACGTTTTGCGTCGCGCTGAGGGCACTTCCTCCATTTTGTGCACGCAAATCTGCATCTGGGAGCAAGATTTCCGGTCGCCAGTTAACTGCATTGCTGTAAATAAAAATGTCAGTTGTTAAAAGAGCTCCTTCCCTGACCGGGAATCGAACCCGGGCCGCGGCGGTGAGAGCGCCGAATCCTAACCACTAGACCACCAGGGACGGTGGGTGCACCCCGTTGCGTGTCGCTCAGATGGTGGCGTCCGAGTCCAAAGGCTGAGGGCCTCTGCTACAATGGGCACCAGTGCCTGCAGGTCTTCGGGGGCCGTTTCTGCTAATAAATAAAGAAATAAAGAAAGAAAGAAAGAAAGAAAGAAAGAAAACAAAAACACTTGTGATGGTCTGCGAAAAGGGGAGCTTAGAGATTGAAGACAGCATCACTTTGGGAACGTTTGCGCTTTCACTTCCAAGCGCTGATATTCCTGTCTTGCTCTCCTGAAAGGACAGCCTTCCTCGCTATGAGCTTTTGTGGGTCAGTGCTGAAGCTCCCCCTAGAGGCTGCCGCTGAAGATGCACACTCACAACTAACCCTCCTTAGGAGAACTGCTTCGTGGGAGAGCACGTTTATTAAAAGGCGGCAGGCCATGATTGCCTGCGAGACACAGCAGGGTTACCATGCAGAGTTCAAAGGGGGCTTTGCTTGTACAGCAAGTGCCGGAGGGCAAGAAGGGATGACATAGGAGCTGCCCTTTTTTCGGGCTCGCACACCAAGGCCTGCACCAGCCTTCGAGGCTCAGCCTGCCTCTGGACTGCCCTAGACCACCTTTACTCAAAGCACACACTCTGGTCGGGGACTCGAAGCCAGGCCCGTGGCAGTGAAAGCACCAAATCCTCACCACTAGGCCACCGGGGAAACGACTGCAGCACCCGGGAGGTTTCCGCAACCGTACTTGCAGTCAGCTGGAGGCTATTGTAATGCTGTTAAGTGAGAGACGTTTGCCGCTCGCAAGCCAATTCCATCCAACCTCCTGCAGGGGGCACTCTGGGCTGGTTTTCCACTTGTTCGCCTGCTGCTGAAACAGCAAAGATTCAATTCGAAGCCCTTTGCAGCAGCTCACCAGGATGGCCGAGTGGTTAAGGCGTTGGACTTAAGATCCAATGGACAAGTGTCCGCGTGGGTTCGAGCCCCACTCCTGGTACAGGTTTTTACTCTTCTTACCTAAATGCGGCAGCAGCTTCGCACAAGCCCTTTCCTGCTGTCTGTAGGCAGTGCCCCTACCTCAAAGCCCTGAGGCTTGAGTTCACCTGAAAAGAGCAACAAGGAATCGTTGCCCGTAGACTCTTTTCCTGGAAAACCTTTGCATTTTTGTACCATGTCCCTCGCATCCCAAACTTAAGCCGCCAAAGTTGGCAGAGCTTGTGCAACCCCGCCAACAGCCCTACCACCCCAAAAGAAAATTGGGCAGGGATTCCCGCCTCCGCTTCCTCACGGCTTCCGAAACGGGCTTCCAAACGGGCGATGCCCTGACGGGTCAGCCAGTCACCGTCTAGGCCCGGTACACCCCTGTGAATAATAGAGCGTCCAACCTCAAATCAGGCTACAGGGCCCTTCAGCCCATAGAAGGAGAACCTGTCAACAAACGGGGCGAGGGCAATGCTCGGGCCCCTTGCGAAGCCTTTGCCAAGCTCCAAAGGCTGCACTTTCCCAGCAGACCACAGCTCTGTATGCAAATCAAGCAGCTACGACCCCTCCCTCCCCTGCTTTTCTCCTCCAAACCGGTACGCAACCATTTCTGCAGCCCTCTGCCCCAGGGTCCCGGGCAAGGTCTTGGTCTGATGAGGCTAGGGATGGTGGGCGAGCTCGGCTTTGGCAGGGCGACAGGACTAATATTTTCTCTACAGCTTTGGAAGAAAGAAAGCTTCCTTTTTGGGGCACAGGCCCACTTCTAGCGGCGACAGCTTCCGGTAAGGGACCATGCTGAAAAGATGCTTGGAGTTACCGCCAGGGGAGCCACGCCGCTATTGCCTGTGAGTGAAGCTACATTTGAAAGAAATATTTTTTGAGACGCAGTTGTTTGAATTTCTGTAAAAATGTCATTCAGTAAAAGCCTCTCTTCCCTGACCGGGAATCGAACCCGGGCCGCGGCGGTGAGAGCGCCGAATCCTAACCACTAGACCACCAGGGAGACCGCTGGACAGCTCGGGAAGGCCGGGCAGTGGTGTCCGAGTGCACAATGCCTGCAGGTGCCTCAAAGGCCAGTCCATTGGGGGACTGGGAAGAGAGGGGGAGGGCCGAGCAGATAGGTTCTCTCCAGCGGTGAAAAAGGAAGCTGCCTTTTTTGCGTCAAGGGCAGTCTTTCCGCAGCGACAGGAGAATGAATGGGACTCTGCCATAAACACGTTTTGCGTCGCGCTGAGGGCACTTCCTCCATTTTGTGCACGCAAATCTGCATCTGGGAGCAAGATTTCCGGTCGCCAGTTAACTGCATTGCTGTAAATAAAAATGTCAGTTGTTAAAAGAGCTCCTTCCCTGACCGGGAATCGAACCCGGGCCGCGGCGGTGAGAGCGCCGAATCCTAACCACTAGACCACCAGGGACGGTGGGTGCACCCCGTTGCGTGTCGCTCAGATGGTGGCGTCCGAGTCCAAAGGCTGAGGGCCTCTGCTACAATGGGCACCAGTGCCTGCAGGTCTTCGGGGGCCGTTTCTGCTAATAAATAAATAAATAAAGAAATAAAGAAAGAAAGAAAGAAAGAAAACAAAAACACTTGTGATGGTCTGCGAAAAGGGGAGCTTAGAGATTGAAGACAGCATCACTTTGGGAACGTTTGCGCTTTCACTTCCAAGCGCTGATATTCCTGTCTTGCTCTCCTGAAAGGACAGCCTTCCTCGCTATGAGCTTTTGTGGGTCAGTGCTGAAGCTCCCCCTAGAGGCTGCCGCTGAAGATGCACACTCACAACTAACCCTCCTTAGGAGAACTGCTTCGTGGGAGAGCACGTTTATTAAAAGGCGGCAGGCCATGATTGCCTGCGAGACACAGCAGGGTTACCATGCAGAGTTCAAAGGGGGCTTTGCTTGTACAGCAAGTGCCGGAGGGCAAGAAGGGATGACATAGGAGCTGCCCTTTTTTCGGGCTCGCACACCAAGGCCTGCACCAGCCTTCGAGGCTCAGCCTGCCTCTGGACTGCCCTAGACCACCTTTACTCAAAGCACACACTCTGGTCGGGGACTCGAAGCCAGGCCCGTGGCAGTGAAAGCACCAAATCCTCACCACTAGGCCACCGGGGAAACGACTGCAGCACCCGGGAGGTTTCCGCAACCGTACTTGCAGTCAGCTGGAGGCTATTGTAATGCTGTTAAGTGAGAGACGTTTGCCGCTCGCAAGCCAATTCCATCCAACCTCCTGCAGGGGGCACTCTGGGCTGGTTTTCCACTTGTTCGCCTGCTGCTGAAACAGCAAAGATTCAATTCGAAGCCCTTTGCAGCAGCTCACCAGGATGGCCGAGTGGTTAAGGCGTTGGACTTAAGATCCAATGGACAAGTGTCCGCGTGGGTTCGAGCCCCACTCCTGGTACAGGTTTTTACTCTTCTTACCTAAATGCGGCAGCAGCTTCGCACAAGCCCTTTCCTGCTGTCTGTAGGCAGTGCCCCTACCTCAAAGCCCTGAGGCTTGAGTTCACCTGAAAAGAGCAACAAGGAATCGTTGCCCGTAGACTCTTTTCCTGGAAAACCTTTGCATTTTTGTACCATGTCCCTCGCATCCCAAGCTTAAGCCGCCAAAGTTGGCAGAGCTTGTGCAACCCCGCCAACAGCCCTACCACCCCAAAAGAAAATTGGGCAGGGATTCCCGCCTCCGCTTCCGAAACGGGCTTCCAAACGGGCGATGCCCTGACGGGTCAGCCAGTCACCGTCTAGGCCCGGTACACCCCTGTGAATAATAGAGCGTCCAACCTCAAATCAGGCTACAGGGCCCTTCAGCCCATAGAAGGAGAACCTGTCAACAAACGGGGCGAGGGCAATGCTCGGGCCCCTTGCGAAGCCTTTGCCAAGCTCCAAAGGCTGCACTTTCCCAGCAGACCACAGCTCTGTATGCAAATCAAGCAGCTACGACCCCTCCCTCCCCTGCTTTTCTCCTCCAAACCGGTACGCAACCATTTCTGCAGCCCTCTGCCCCAGGGTCCCGGGCAAGGTCTTGGTCTGATGAGGCTAGGGATGGTGGGCGAGCTCGGCTTTGGCAGGGCGACAGGACTAATATTTTCTCTACAGCTTTGGAAGAAAGAAAGCTTCCTTTTTGGGGCACAGGCCCACTTCTAGCGGCGACAGCTTCCGGTAAGGGACCATGCTGAAAAGATGCTTGGAGTTACCGCCAGGGGAGCCACGCCGCTATTGCCTGTGAGTGAAGCTACATTTGAAAGAAATATTTTTTGAGACGCAGTTGTTTGAATTTCTGTAAAAATGTCATTCAGTAAAAGCCTCTCTTCCCTGACCGGGAATCGAACCCGGGCCGCGGCGGTGAGAGCGCCGAATCCTAACCACTAGACCACCAGGGAGACCGCTGGACAACTCGGGAAGGCCGGGCAGTGGTGTCCGAGTGCACAATGCCTGCAGGTGCCTCAAAGGCCAGTCCATTGGGGGACTGGGAAGAGAGGGGGAGGGCCGAGCAGATAGGTTCTCTCCAGCGGTGAAAAAGGAAGCTGCCTTTTTTGCGTCAAGGGCAGTCTTTCCGCAGCGACAGGAGAATGAATGGGACTCTGCCATAAACACGTTTTGCGTCGCGCTGAGGGCACTTCCTCCATTTTGTGCACGCAAATCTGCATCTGGGAGCAAGATTTCCGGTCGCCAGTTAACTGCATTGCTGTAAATAAAAATGTCAGTTGTTAAAAGAGCTCCTTCCCTGACCGGGAATCGAACCCAGGCCGCGGCGGTGAGAGCGCCGAATCCTAACCACTAGACCACCAGGGACGGTGGGTGCACCCCGTTGCGTGTCGCTCAGATGGTGGCGTCCGAGTCCAAAGGCTGAGGGCCTCTGCTACAATGGGCACCAGTGCCTGCAGGTCTTCGGGGGCCGTTTCTGCTAATAAATAAATAAATAAAGAAATAAAGAAAGAAAGAAAGAAAGAAAACAAAAACACTTGTGATGGTCTGCGAAAAGGGGAGCTTAGAGATTGAAGACAGCATCACTTTGGGAACGTTTGCGCTTTCACTTCCAAGCGCTGATATTCCTGTCTTGCTCTCCTGAAAGGACAGCCTTCCTCGCTATGAGCTTTTGTGGGTCAGTGCTGAAGCTCCCCCTAGAGGCTGCCGCTGAAGATGCACACTCACAACTAACCCTCCTTAGGAGAACTGCTTCGTGGGAGAGCACGTTTATTAAAAGGCGGCAGGCCATGATTGCCTGCGAGACACAGCAGGGTTACCATGCAGAGTTCAAAGGGGGCTTTGCTTGTACAGCAAGTGCCGGAGGGCAAGAAGGGATGACATAGGAGCTGCCCTTTTTTCGGGCTCGCACACCAAGGCCTGCACCAGCCTTCGAGGCTCAGCCTGCCTCTGGACTGCCCTAGACCACCTTTACTCAAAGCACACACTCTGGTCGGGGACTCGAAGCCAGGCCCGTGGCAGTGAAAGCACCAAATCCTCACCACTAGGCCACCGGGGAAACGACTGCAGCACCCGGGAGGTTTCCGCAACCGTACTTGCAGTCAGCTGGAGGCTATTGTAATGCTGTTAAGTGAGAGACGTTTGCCGCTCGCAAGCCAATTCCATCCAACCTCCTTCAGGGGGCACTCTGGGCTGGTTTTCCACTTGTTCGCCTGCTGCTGAAACAGCAAAGATTCAATTCGAAGCCCTTTGCAGCAGCTCACCAGGATGGCCGAGTGGTTAAGGCGTTGGACTTAAGATCCAATGGACAAGTGTCCGCGTGGGTTCGAGCCCCACTCCTGGTACAGGTTTTTACTCTTCTTACCTAAATGCGGCAGCAGCTTCGCACAAGCCCTTTCCTGCTGTCTGTAGGCAGTGCCCCTACCTCAAAGCCCTGAGGCTTGAGTTCACCTGAAAAGAGCAACAAGGAATCGTTGCCCGTAGACTCTTTTCCTGGAAAACCTTTGCATTTTTGTACCATGTCCCTCGCATCCCAAGCTTAAGCCGCCAAAGTTGGCAGAGCTTGTGCAACCCCGCCAACAGCCCTACCACCCCAAAAGAAAATTGGGCAGGGATTCCCGCCTCCGCTTCCGAAACGGGCTTCCAAACGGGCGATGCCCTGACGGGTCAGCCAGTCACCGTCTAGGCCCGGTACACCCCTGTGAATAATAGAGCGTCCAACCTCAAATCAGGCTACAGGGCCCTTCAGCCCATAGAAGGAGAACCTGTCAACAAACGGGGCGAGGGCAATGCTCGGGCCCCTTGCGAAGCCTTTGCCAAGCTCCAAAGGCTGCACTTTCCCAGCAGACCACAGCTCTGTATGCAAATCAAGCAGCTACGACCCCTCCCTCCCCTGCTTTTCTCCTCCAAACCGGTACGCAACCATTTCTGCAGCCCTCTGCCCCAGGGTCCCGGGCAAGGTCTTGGTCTGATGAGGCTAGGGATGGTGGGCGAGCTCGGCTTTGGCAGGGCGACAGGACTAATATTTTCTCTACAGCTTTGGAAGAAAGAAAGCTTCCTTTTTGGGGCACAGGCCCACTTCTAGCGGCGACAGCTTCCGGTAAGGGACCATGCTGAAAAGATGCTTGGAGTTACCGCCAGGGGAGCCACGCCGCTATTGCCTGTGAGTGAAGCTACATTTGAAAGAAATATTTTTTGAGACGCAGTTGTTTGAATTTCTGTAAAAATGTCATTCAGTAAAAGCCTCTCTTCCCTGACCGGGAATCGAACCCGGGCCGCGGCGGTGAGAGCGCCGAATCCTAACCACTAGACCACCAGGGAGACCGCTGGACAGCTCGGGAAGGCCGGGCAGTGGTGTCCGAGTGCACAATGCCTGCAGGTGCCTCAAAGGCCAGTCCATTGGGGGACTGGGAAGAGAGGGGGAGGGCCGAGCAGATAGGTTCTCTCCAGCGGTGAAAAAGGAAGCTGCCTTTTTTGCGTCAAGGGCAGTCTTTCCATAGCGACAGGAGAATGAATGGGACTCTGCCATAAACACGTTTTGCGTCGCGCTGAGGGCACTTCCTCCATTTAGTGCACGCAAATCTGCATCTGGGAGCAAGATTTCCGGTCGCCAGTTAACTGCATTGCTGTAAATAAAAATGTCAGTTGTTAAAAGAGCTCCTTCCCTGACCGGGAATCGAACCCGGGCCGCGGCGGTGAGAGCGCCGAATCCTAACCACTAGACCACCAGGGACGGTGGTTGCACCCCGTTGCGTGTCGCTCAGATGGTGGCGTCCGAGTCCAAAGGCTGAGGGCCTCTGCTACAATGGGCACCAGTGCCTGCAGGTCTTCGGGGGCCGTTTCTGCTAATAAATAAATAAATAAAGAAATAAAGAAAGAAAGAAAGAAAGAAAACAAAAACACTTGTGATGGTCTGCGAAAAGGGGAGCTTAGAGATTGAAGACAGCATCACTTTGGGAACGTTTGCGCTTTCACTTCCAAGCGCTGATATTCCTGTCTTGCTCTCCTGAAAGGACAGCCTTCCTCGCTATGAGCTTTTGTGGGTCAGTGCTGAAGCTCCCCCTAGAGGCTGCCGCTGAAGATGCACACTCACAACTAACCCTCCTTAGGAGAACTGCTTCGTGGGAGAGCACGTTTATTAAAAGGCGGCAGGCCATGATTGCCTGCGAGACACAGCAGGGTTACCATGCAGAGTTCAAAGGGGGCTTTGCTTGTACAGCAAGTGCCGGAGGGCAAGAAGGGATGACATAGGAGCTGCCCTTTTTTCGGGCTCGCACACCAAGGCCTGCACCAGCCTTCGAGGCTCAGCCTGCCTCTGGACTGCCCTAGACCACCTTTACTCAAAGCACACACCCTGGTCGGGGACTCGAAGCCAGGCCCGTGGCAGTGAAAGCACCAAATCCTCACCACTAGGCCACCGGGGAAACGACTGCAGCACCCGGGAGGTTTCCGCAACCGTACTTGCAGTCAGCTGGAGGCTATTGTAATGCTGTTAAGTGAGAGACGTTTGCCGCTCGCAAGCCAATTCCATCCAACCTCCTGCAGGGGGCACTCTGGGCTGGTTTTCCACTTGTTCGCCTGCTGCTGAAACAGCAAAGATTCAATTCGAAGCCCTTTGCAGCAGCTCACCAGGATGGCCGAGTGGTTAAGGCGTTGGACTTAAGATCCAATGGACAAGTGTCCGCGTGGGTTCGAGCCCCACTCCTGGTACAGGTTTTTACTCTTCTTATCTAAATGCGGCAGCAGCTTCGCACAAGCCCTTTCCTGCTGTCTGTAGGCAGTGCCCCTACCTCAAAGCCCTGAGGCTTGAGTTCACCTGAAAAGAGCAACAAGGAATCGTTGCCCGTAGACTCTTTTCCTGGAAAACCTTTGCATTTTTGTACCATGTCCCTCGCATCCCAAGCTTAAGCCGCCAAAGTTGGCAGAGCTTGTGCAACCCCGCCAACAGCCCTACCACCCCAAAAGAAAATTGGGCAGGGATTCCCGCCTCCGCTTCCTCACGGCTTCCGAAACGGGCTTCCAAACGGGCGATGCCCTGACGGGTCAGCCAGTCACCGTCTAGGCCCGGTACACCCCTGTGAATAATAGAGCGTCCAACCTCAAATCAGGCTACAGGGCCCTTCAGCCCATAGAAGGAGAACCTGTCAACAAACGGGGCGAGGGCAATGCTCGGGCCCCTTGCGAAGCCTTTGCCAAGCTCCAAAGGCTGCACTTTCCCAGCAGACCACAGCTCTGTATGCAAATCAAGCAGCTACGACCCCTCCCTCCCCTGCTTTTCTCCTCCAAACCGGTACGCAACCATTTCTGCAGCCCTCTGCCCCAGGGTCCCGGGCAAGGTCTTGGTCTGATGAGGCTAGGGATGGTGGGCGAGCTCGGCTTTGGCAGGGCGACAGGACTAATATTTTCTCTACAGCTTTGGAAGAAAGAAAGCTTCCTTTTTGGGGCACAGGCCCACTTCTAGCGGCGACAGCTTCCGGTAAGGGACCATGCTGAAAAGATGCTTGGAGTTACCGCCAGGGGAGCCACGCCGCTATTGCCTGTGAGTGAAGCTACATTTGAAAGAAATATTTTTTGAGACGCAGTTGTTTGAATTTCTGTAAAAATGTCATTCAGTAAAAGCCTCTCTTCCCTGACCGGGAATCGAACCCGGGCCACGGCGGTGAGAGCGCCGAATCCTAACCACTAGACCACCAGGGAGACCGCTGGACAGCTCGGGAAGGCCGGGCAGTGGTGTCCGAGTGCACAATGCCTGCAGGTGCCTCAAAGGCCAGTCCATTGGGGGACTGGGAAGAGAGGGGGAGGGCCGAGCAGATAGGTTCTCTCCAGCGGTGAAAAAGGAAGCTGCCTTTTTTGCGTCAAGGGCAGTCTTTCCGCAGCGACAGGAGAATGAATGGGACTCTGCCATAAACACGTTTTGCGTCGCGCTGAGGGCACTTCCTCCATTTTGTGCACGCAAATCTGCATCTGGGAGCAAGATTTCCGGTCGCCAGTTAACTGCATTGCTGTAAATAAAAATGTCAGTTGTTAAAAGAGCTCCTTCCCTGACCGGGAATCGAACCCGGGCCGCGGCGGTGAGAGCGCCGAATCCTAACCACTAGACCACCAGGGACGGTAGGTGCACCCCGTTGCGTGTCGCTCAGATGGTGGCGTCCGAGTCCAAAGGCTGAGGGCCTCTGCTACAATGGGCACCAGTGCCTGCAGGTCTTCGGGGGCCGTTTCTGCTAATAAATAAATAAATAAAGAAATAAAGAAAGAAAGAAAGAAAGAAAACAAAAACACTTGTGATGGTCTGCGAAAAGGGGAGCTTAGAGATTGAAGACAGCATCACTTTGGGAACGTTTGCGCTTTCACTTCCAAGCGCTGATATTCCTGTCTTGCTCTCCTGAAAGGACAGCCTTCCTCGCTATGAGCTTTTGTGGGTCAGTGCTGAAGCTCCCCCTAGAGGCTGCCGCTGAAGATGCACACTCACAACTAACCCTCCTTAGGAGAACTGCTTCGTGGGAGAGCACGTTTATTAAAAGGCGGCAGGCCATGATTGCCTGCGAGACACAGCAGGGTTACCATGCAGAGTTCAAAGGGGGCTTTGCTTGTACAGCAAGTGCCGGAGGGCAAGAAGGGATGACATAGGAGCTGCCCTTTTTTCGGGCTCGCACACCAAGGCCTGCACCAGCCTTCGAGGCTCAGCCTGCCTCTGGACTGCCCTAGACCACCTTTACTCAAAGCACACACTCTGGTCGGGGACTCGAAGCCAGGCCCGTGGCAGTGAAAGCACCAAATCCTCACCACTAGGCCACCGGGGAAACGACTGCAGCACCCGGGAGGTTTCCGCAACCGTACTTGCAGTCAGCTGGAGGCTATTGTAATGCTGTTAAGTGAGAGACGTTTGCCGCTCGCAAGCCAATTCCATCCAACCTCCTTCAGGGGGCACTCTGGGCTGGTTTTCCACTTGTTCGCCTGCTGCTGAAACAGCAAAGATTCAATTCGAAGCCCTTTGCAGCAGCTCACCAGGATGGCCGAGTGGTTAAGGCGTTGGACTTAAGATCCAATGGACAAGTGTCCGCGTGGGTTCGAGCCCCACTCCTGGTACAGGTTTTTACTCTTCTTACCTAAATGCGGCAGCAGCTTCGCACAAGCCCTTTCCTGCTGTCTGTAGGCAGTGCCCCTACCTCAAAGCCCTGAGGCTTGAGTTCACCTGAAAAGAGCAACAAGGAATCGTTGCCCGTAGACTCTTTTCCTGGAAAACCTTTGCATTTTTGTACCATGTCCCTCGCATCCCAAGCTTAAGCCGCCAAAGTTGGCAGAGCTTGTGCAACCCCGCCAACAGCCCTACCACCCCAAAAGAAAATTGGGCAGGGATTCCCGCCTCCGCTTCCGAAACGGGCTTCCAAACGGGCGATGCCCTGACGGGTCAGCCAGTCACCGTCTAGGCCCGGTACACCCCTGTGAATAATAGAGCGTCCAACCTCAAATCAGGCTACAGGGCCCTTCAGCCCATAGAAGGAGAACCTGTCAACAAACGGGGCGAGGGCAATGCTCGGGCCCCTTGCGAAGCCTTTGCCAAGCTCCAAAGGCTGCACTTTCCCAGCAGACCACAGCTCTGTATGCAAATCAAGCAGCTACGACCCCTCCCTCCCCTGCTTTTCTCCTCCAAACCGGTACGCAACCATTTCTGCAGCCCTCTGCCCCAGGGTCCCGGGCAAGGTCTTGGTCTGATGAGGCTAGGGATGGTGGGCGAGCTCGGCTTTGGCAGGGCGACAGGACTAATATTTTCTCTACAGCTTTGGAAGAAAGAAAGCTTCCTTTTTGGGGCACAGGCCCACTTCTAGCGGCGACAGCTTCCGGTAAGGGACCATGCTGAAAAGATGCTTGGAGTTACCGCCAGGGGAGCCACGCCGCTATTGCCTGTGAGTGAAGCTACATTTGAAAGAAATATTTTTTGAGACGCAGTTGTTTGAATTTCTGTAAAAATGTCATTCAGTAAAAGCCTCTCTTCCCTGACCGGGAATCGAACCCGGGCCGCGGCGGTGAGAGCGCCGAATCCTAACCACTAGACCACCAGGGAGACCGCTGGACAGCTCGGGAAGGCCGGGCAGTGGTGTCCGAGTGCACAATGCCTGCAGGTGCCTCAAAGGCCAGTCCATTGGGGGACTGGGAAGAGAGGGGGAGGGCCGAGCAGATAGGTTCTCTCCAGCGGTGAAAAAGGAAGCTGCCTTTTTTGCGTCAAGGGCAGTCTTTCCGCAGCGACAGGAGAATGAATGGGACTCTGCCATAAACACGTTTTGCGTCGCGCTGAGGGCACTTCCTCCATTTAGTGCACGCAAATCTGCATCTGGGAGCAAGATTTCCGGTCGCCAGTTAACTGCATTGCTGTAAATAAAAATGTCAGTTGTTAAAAGAGCTCCTTCCCTGACCGGGAATCGAACCCGGGCCACGAATCCTAACCACTAGACCACCAGGGACGGTGGGTGCACCCCGTTGCGTGTCGCTCAGATGGTGGCGTCCGAGTCCAAAGGCTGAGGGCCTCTGCTACAATGGGCACCAGTGCCTGCAGGTCTTCGGGGGCCGTTTCTGCTAATAAATAAATAAATAAAGAAATAAAGAAAGAAAGAAAGAAAGAAAACAAAAACACTTGTGATGGTCTGCGAAAAGGGGAGCTTAGAGATTGAAGACAGCATCACTTTGGGAACGTTTGCGCTTTCACTTCCAAGCGCTGATATTCCTGTCTTGCTCTCCTGAAAGGACAGCCTTCCTCGCTATGAGCTTTTGTGGGTCAGTGCTGAAGCTCCCCCTAGAGGCTGCCGCTGAAGATGCACACTCACAACTAACCCTCCTTAGGAGAACTGCTTCGTGGGAGAGCACGTTTATTAAAAGGCGGCAGGCCATGATTGCCTGCGAGACACAGCAGGGTTACCATGCAGAGTTCAAAGGGGGCTTTGCTTGTACAGCAAGTGCCGGAGGGCAAGAAGGGATGACATAGGAGCTGCCCTTTTTTCGGGCTCGCACACCAAGGCCTGCACCAGCCTTCGAGGCTCAGCCTGCCTCTGGACTGCCCTAGACCACCTTTACTCAAAGCACACACCCTGGTCGGGGACTCGAAGCCAGGCCCGTGGCAGTGAAAGCACCAAATCCTCACCACTAGGCCACCGGGGAAACGACTGCAGCACCCGGGAGGTTTCCGCAACCGTACTTGCAGTCAGCTGGAGGCTATTGTAATGCTGTTAAGTGAGAGACGTTTGCCGCTCGCAAGCCAATTCCATCCAACCTCCTGCAGGGGGCACTCTGGGCTGGTTTTCCACTTGTTCGCCTGCTGCTGAAACAGCAAAGATTCAATTCGAAGCCCTTTGCAGCAGCTCACCAGGATGGCCGAGTGGTTAAGGCGTTGGACTTAAGATCCAATGGACAAGTGTCCGCGTGGGTTCGAGCCCCACTCCTGGTACAGGTTTTTACTCTTCTTATCTAAATGCGGCAGCAGCTTCGCACAAGCCCTTTCCTGCTGTCTGTAGGCAGTGCCCCTACCTCAAAGCCCTGAGGCTTGAGTTCACCTGAAAAGAGCAACAAGGAATCGTTGCCCGTAGACTCTTTTCCTGGAAAACCTTTGCATTTTTGTACCATGTCCCTCGCATCCCAAGCTTAAGCCGCCAAAGTTGGCAGAGCTTGTGCAACCCCGCCAACAGCCCTACCACCCCAAAAGAAAATTGGGCAGGGATTCCCGCCTCCGCTTCCTCACGGCTTCCGAAACGGGCTTCCAAACGGGCGATGCCCTGACGGGTCAGCCAGTCACCGTCTAGGCCCGGTACACCCCTGTGAATAATAGAGCGTCCAACCTCAAATCAGGCTACAGGGCCCTTCAGCCCATAGAAGGAGAACCTGTCAACAAACGGGGCGAGGGCAATGCTCGGGCCCCTTGCGAAGCCTTTGCCAAGCTCCAAAGGCTGCACTTTCCCAGCAGACCACAGCTCTGTATGCAAATCAAGCAGCTACGACCCCTCCCTCCCCTGCTTTTCTCCTCCAAACCGGTACGCAACCATTTCTGCAGCCCTCTGCCCCAGGGTCCCGGGCAAGGTCTTGGTCTGATGAGGCTAGGGATGGTGGGCGAGCTCGGCTTTGGCAGGGCGACAGGACTAATATTTTCTCTACAGCTTTGGAAGAAAGAAAGCTTCCTTTTTGGGGCACAGGCCCACTTCTAGCGGCGACAGCTTCCGGTAAGGGACCATGCTGAAAAGATGCTTGGAGTTACCGCCAGGGGAGCCACGCCGCTATTGCCTGTGAGTGAAGCTACATTTGAAAGAAATATTTTTTGAGACGCAGTTGTTTGAATTTCTGTAAAAATGTCATTCAGTAAAAGCCTCTCTTCCCTGACCGGGAATCGAACCCGGGCCACGGCGGTGAGAGCGCCGAATCCTAACCACTAGACCACCAGGGAGACCGCTGGACAGCTCGGGAAGGCCGGGCAGTGGTGTCCGAGTGCACAATGCCTGCAGGTGCCTCAAAGGCCAGTCCATTGGGGGACTGGGAAGAGAGGGGGAGGGCCGAGCAGATAGGTTCTCTCCAGCGGTGAAAAAGGAAGCTGCCTTTTTTGCGTCAAGGGCAGTCTTTCCGCAGCGACAGGAGAATGAATGGGACTCTGCCATAAACACGTTTTGCGTCGCGCTGAGGGCACTTCCTCCATTTTGTGCACGCAAATCTGCATCTAGGAGCAAGATTTCCGGTCGCCAGTTAACTGCATTGCTGTAAATAAAAATGTCAGTTGTTAAAAGAGCTCCTTCCCTGACCGGGAATCGAACCCGGGCCGCGGCGGTGAGAGCGCCGAATCCTAACCACTAGACCACCAGGGACGGTGGGTGCACCCCGTTGCGTGTCGCTCAGATGGTGGCGTCCGAGTCCAAAGGCTGAGGGCCTCTGCTACAATGGGCACCAGTGCCTGCAGGTCTTCGGGGGCCGTTTCTGCTAATAAATAAATAAATAAAGAAATAAAGAAAGAAAGAAAGAAAGAAAACAAAAACACTTGTGATGGTCTGCGAAAAGGGGAGCTTAGAGATTGAAGACAGCATCACTTTGGGAACGTTTGCGCTTTCACTTCCAAGCGCTGATATTCCTGTCTTGCTCTCCTGAAAGGACAGCCTTCCTCGCTATGAGCTTTTGTGGGTCAGTGCTGAAGCTCCCCCTAGAGGCTGCCGCTGAAGATGCACACTCACAACTAACCCTCCTTAGGAGAACTGCTTCGTGGGAGAGCACGTTTATTAAAAGGCGGCAGGCCATGATTGCCTGCGAGACACAGCAGGGTTACCATGCAGAGTTCAAAGGGGGCTTTGCTTGTACAGCAAGTGCCGGAGGGCAAGAAGGGATGACATAGGAGCTGCCCTTTTTTCGGGCTCGCACACCAAGGCCTGCACCAGCCTTCGAGGCTCAGCCTGCCTCTGGACTGCCCTAGACCACCTTTACTCAAAGCACACACTCTGGTCGGGGACTCGAAGCCAGGCCCGTGGCAGTGAAAGCACCAAATCCTCACCACTAGGCCACCGGGGAAACGACTGCAGCACCCGGGAGGTTTCCGCAACCGTACTTGCAGTCAGCTGGAGGCTATTGTAATGCTGTTAAGTGAGAGACGTTTGCCGCTCGCAAGCCAATTCCATCTAACCTCCTGCAGGGGGCACTCTGGGCTGGTTTTCCACTTGTTCGCCTGCTGCTGAAACAGCAAAGATTCAATTCGAAGCCCTTTGCAGCAGCTCACCAGGATGGCCGAGTGGTTAAGGCGTTGGACTTAAGATCCAATGGACAAGTGTCCGCGTGGGTTCGAGCCCCACTCCTGGTACAGGTTTTTACTCTTCTTACCTAAATGCGGCAGCAGCTTCGCACAAGCCCTTTCCTGCTGTCTGTAGGCAGTGCCCCTACCTCAAAGCCCTGAGGCTTGAGTTCACCTGAAAAGAGCAACAAGGAATCGTTGCCCGTAGACTCTTTTCCTGGAAAACCTTTGCATTTTTGTACCATGTCCCTCGCATCCCAAGCTTAAGCCGCCAAAGTTGGCAGAGCTTGTGCAACCCCGCCAACAGCCCTACCACCCCAAAAGAAAATTGGGCAGGGATTCCCGCCTCCGCTTCCGAAACGGCTTCCGAAACGGGCTTCCAAACGGGCGATGCCCTGACGGGTCAGCCAGTCACCGTCTAGGCCCGGTACACCCCTGTGAATAATAGAGCGTCCAACCTCAAATCAGGCTACAGGGCCCTTCAGCCCATAGAAGGAGAACCTGTCAACAAACGGGGCGAGGGCAATGCTCGGGCCCCTTGCGAAGCCTTTGCCAAGCTCCAAAGGCTGCACTTTCCCAGCAGACCACAGCTCTGTATGCAAATCAAGCAGCTACGACCCCTCCCTCCCCTGCTTTTCTCCTCCAAACCGGTACGCAACCATTTCTGCAGCCCTCTGCCCCAGGGTCCCGGGCAAGGTCTTGGTCTGATGAGGCTAGGGATGGTGGGCGAGCTCGGCTTTGGCAGGGCGACAGGACTAATATTTTCTCTACAGCTTTGGAAGAAAGAAAGCTTCCTTTTTGGGGCACAGGCCCACTTCTAGCGGCGACAGCTTCCGGTAAGGGACCATGCTGAAAAGATGCTTGGAGTTACCGCCAGGGGAGCCACTCCGCTATTGCCTGTGAGTGAAGCTACATTTGAAAGAAATATTTTTTGAGACGCAGTTGTTTGAATTTCTGTAAAAATGTCATTCAGTAAAAGCCTCTCTTCCCTGACCGGGAATCGAACCCGGGCCACGGCGGTGAGAGCGCCGAATCCTAACCACTAGACCACCAGGGAGACCGCTGGACAGCTCGGGAAGGCCGGGCAGTGGTGTCCGAGTGCACAATGCCTGCAGGTGCCTCAAAGGCCAGTCCATTGGGGGACTGGGAAGAGAGGGGGAGGGCCGAGCAGATAGGTTCTCTCCAGCGGTGAAAAAGGAAGCTGCCTTTTTTGCGTCAAGGGCAGTCTTTCCGCAGCGACAGGAGAATGAATGGGACTCTGCCATAAACACGTTTTGCGTCGCGCTGAGGGCACTTCCTCCATTTTGTGCACGCAAATCTGCATCTGGGAGCAAGATTTCCGGTCGCCAGTTAACTGCATTGCTGTAAATAAAAATGTCAGTTGTTAAAAGAGCTCCTTCCCTGACCGGGAATCGAACCCGGGCCGCGGCGGTGAGAGCGCCGAATCCTAACCACTAGACCACCAGGGACGGTGGGTGCACCCCGTTGCGTGTCGCTCAGATGGTGGCGTCCGAGTCCAAAGGCTGAGGGCCTCTGCTACAATGGGCACCAGTGCCTGCAGGTCTTCGGGGGCCGTTTCTGCTAATAAATAAATAAATAAAGAAATAAAGAAAGAAAGAAAGAAAGAAAACAAAAACACTTGTGATGGTCTGCGAAAAGGGGAGCTTAGAGATTGAAGACAGCATCACTTTGGGAACGTTTGCGCTTTCACTTCCAAGCGCTGATATTCCTGTCTTGCTCTCCTGAAAGGACAGCCTTCCTCGCTATGAGCTTTTGTGGGTCAGTGCTGAAGCTCCCCCTAGAGGCTGCCGCTGAAGATGCACACTCACAACTAACCCTCCTTAGGAGAACTGCTTCGTGGGAGAGCACGTTTATTAAAAGGCGGCAGGCCATGATTGCCTGCGAGACACAGCAGGGTTACCATGCAGAGTTCAAAGGGGGCTTTGCTTGTACAGCAAGTGCCGGAGGGCAAGAAGGGATGACATAGGAGCTGCCCTTTTTTCGGGCTCGCACACCAAGGCCTGCACCAGCCTTCGAGGCTCAGCCTGCCTCTGGACTGCCCTAGACCACCTTTACTCAAAGCACACACTCTGGTCGGGGACTCGAAGCCAGGCCCGTGGCAGTGAAAGCACCAAATCCTCACCACTAGGCCACCGGGGAAACGACTGCAGCACCCGGGAGGTTTCCGCAACCGTACTTGCAGTCAGCTGGAGGCTATTGTAATGCTGTTAAGTGAGAGACGTTTGCCGCTCGCAAGCCAATTCCATCCAACCTCCTTCAGGGGGCACTCTGGGCTGGTTTTCCACTTGTTCGCCTGCTGCTGAAACAGCAAAGATTCAATTCGAAGCCCTTTGCAGCAGCTCACCAGGATGGCCGAGTGGTTAAGGCGTTGGACTTAAGATCCAATGGACAAGTGTCCGCGTGGGTTCGAGCCCCACTCCTGGTACAGGTTTTTACTCTTCTTACCTAAATGCGGCAGCAGCTTCGCACAAGCCCTTTCCTGCTGTCTGTAGGCAGTGCCCCTACCTCAAAGCCCTGAGGCTTGAGTTCACCTGAAAAGAGCAACAAGGAATCGTTGCCCGTAGACTCTTTTCCTGGAAAACCTTTGCATTTTTGTACCATGTCCCTCGCATCCCAAGCTTAAGCCGCCAAAGTTGGCAGAGCTTGTGCAACCCCGCCAACAGCCCTACCACCCCAAAAGAAAATTGGGCAGGGATTCCCGCCTCCGCTTCCTCACGGCTTCCGAAACGGGCTTCCAAACGGGCGATGCCCTGACGGGTCAGCCAGTCACCGTCTAGGCCCGGTACACCCCTGTGAATAATAGAGCGTCCAACCTCAAATCAGGCTACAGGGCCCTTCAGCCCATAGAAGGAGAACCTGTCAACAAACGGGGCGAGGGCAATGCTCGGGCCCCTTGCGAAGCCTTTGCCAAGCTCCAAAGGCTGCACTTTCCCAGCAGACCACAGCTCTGTATGCAAATCAAGCAGCTACGACCCCTCCCTCCCCTGCTTTTCTCCTCCAAACCGGTACGCAACCATTTCTGCAGCCCTCTGCCCCAGGGTCCCGGGCAAGGTCTTGGTCTGATGAGGCTAGGGATGGTGGGCGAGCTCGGCTTTGGCAGGGCGACAGGACTAATATTTTCTCTACAGCTTTGGAAGAAAGAAAGCTTCCTTTTTGGGGCACAGGCCCACTTCTAGCGGCGACAGCTTCCGGTAAGGGACCATGCTGAAAAGATGCTTGGAGTTACCGCCAGGGGAGCCACGCCGCTATTGCCTGTGAGTGAAGCTACATTTGAAAGAAATATTTTTTGAGACGCAGTTGTTTGAATTTCTGTAAAAATGTCATTCAGTAAAAGCCTCTCTTCCCTGACCGGGAATCGAACCCGGGCCGCGGCGGTGAGAGCGCCGAATCCTAACCACTAGACCACCAGGGAGACCGCTGGACAGCTCGGGAAGGCCGGGCAGTGGTGTCCGAGTGCACAATGCCTGCAGGTGCCTCAAAGGCCAGTCCATTGGGGGACTGGGAAGAGAGGGGGAGGGCCGAGCAGATAGGTTCTCTCCAGCGGTGAAAAAGGAAGCTGCCTTTTTTGCGTCAAGGGCAGTCTTTCCGCAGCGACAGGAGAATGAATGGGACTCTGCCATAAACACGTTTTGCGTCGCGCTGAGGGCACTTCCTCCATTTAGTGCACGCAAATCTGCATCTGGGAGCAAGATTTCCGGTCGCCAGTTAACTGCATTGCTGTAAATAAAAATGTCAGTTGTTAAAAGAGCTCCTTCCCTGACCGGGAATCGAACCCGGGCCGCGGCGGTGAGAGCGCCGAATCCTAACCACTAGACCACCAGGGACGGTGGGTGCACCCCGTTGCGTGTCGCTCAGATGGTGGCGTCCGAGTCCAAAGGCTGAGGGCCTCTGCTACAATGGGCACCAGTGCCTGCAGGTCTTCGGGGGCCGTTTCTGCTAATAAATAAATAAATAAAGAAATAAAGAAAGAAAGAAAGAAAGAAAACAAAAACACTTGTGATGGTCTGCGAAAAGGGGAGCTTAGAGATTGAAGACAGCATCACTTTGGGAACGTTTGCGCTTTCACTTCCAAGCGCTGATATTCCTGTCTTGCTCTCCTGAAAGGACAGCCTTCCTCGCTATGAGCTTTTGTGGGTCAGTGCTGAAGCTCCCCCTAGAGGCTGCCGCTGAAGATGCACACTCACAACTAACCCTCCTTAGGAGAACTGCTTCGTGGGAGAGCACGTTTATTAAAAGGCGGCAGGCCATGATTGCCTGCGAGACACAGCAGGGTTACCATGCAGAGTTCAAAGGGGGCTTTGCTTGTACAGCAAGTGCCGGAGGGCAAGAAGGGATGACATAGGAGCTGCCCTTTTTTCGGGCTCGCACACCAAGGCCTGCACCAGCCTTCGAGGCTCAGCCTGCCTCTGGACTGCCCTAGACCACCTTTACTCAAAGCACACACCCTGGTCGGGGACTCGAAGCCAGGCCCGTGGCAGTGAAAGCACCAAATCCTCACCACTAGGCCACCGGGGAAACGACTGCAGCACCCGGGAGGTTTCCGCAACCGTACTTGCAGTCAGCTGGAGGCTATTGTAATGCTGTTAAGTGAGAGACGTTTGCCGCTCGCAAGCCAATTCCATCCAACCTCCTGCAGGGGGCACTCTGGGCTGGTTTTCCACTTGTTCGCCTGCTGCTGAAACAGCAAAGATTCAATTCGAAGCCCTTTGCAGCAGCTCACCAGGATGGCCGAGTGGTTAAGGCGTTGGACTTAAGATCCAATGGACAAGTGTCCGCGTGGGTTCGAGCCCCACTCCTGGTACAGGTTTTTACTCTTCTTATCTAAATGCGGCAGCAGCTTCGCACAAGCCCTTTCCTGCTGTCTGTAGGCAGTGCCCCTACCTCAAAGCCCTGAGGCTTGAGTTCACCTGAAAAGAGCAACAAGGAATCGTTGCCCGTAGACTCTTTTCCTGGAAAACCTTTGCATTTTTGTACCATGTCCCTCGCATCCCAAGCTTAAGCCGCCAAAGTTGGCAGAGCTTGTGCAACCCCGCCAACAGCCCTACCACCCCAAAAGAAAATTGGGCAGGGATTCCCGCCTCCGCTTCCTCACGGCTTCCGAAACGGGCTTCCAAACGGGCGATGCCCTGACGGGTCAGCCAGTCACCGTCTAGGCCCGGTACACCCCTGTGAATAATAGAGCGTCCAACCTCAAATCAGGCTACAGGGCCCTTCAGCCCATAGAAGGAGAACCTGTCAACAAACGGGGCGAGGGCAATGCTCGGGCCCCTTGCGAAGCCTTTGCCAAGCTCCAAAGGCTGCACTTTCCCAGCAGACCACAGCTCTGTATGCAAATCAAGCAGCTACGACCCCTCCCTCCCCTGCTTTTCTCCTCCAAACCGGTACGCAACCATTTCTGCAGCCCTCTGCCCCAGGGTCCCGGGCAAGGTCTTGGTCTGATGAGGCTAGGGATGGTGGGCGAGCTCGGCTTTGGCAGGGCGACAGGACTAATATTTTCTCTACAGCTTTGGAAGAAAGAAAGCTTCCTTTTTGGGGCACAGGCCCACTTCTAGCGGCGACAGCTTCCGGTAAGGGACCATGCTGAAAAGATGCTTGGAGTTACCGCCAGGGGAGCCACGCCGCTATTGCCTGTGAGTGAAGCTACATTTGAAAGAAATATTTTTTGAGACGCAGTTGTTTGAATTTCTGTAAAAATGTCATTCAGTAAAAGCCTCTCTTCCCTGACCGGGAATCGAACCCGGGCCACGGCGGTGAGAGCGCCGAATCCTAACCACTAGACCACCAGGGAGACCGCTGGACAGCTCGGGAAGGCCGGGCAGTGGTGTCCGAGTGCACAATGCCTGCAGGTGCCTCAAAGGCCAGTCCATTGGGGGACTGGGAAGAGAGGGGGAGGGCCGAGCAGATAGGTTCTCTCCAGCGGTGAAAAAGGAAGCTGCCTTTTTTGCGTCAAGGGCAGTCTTTCCGCAGCGACAGGAGAATGAATGGGACTCTGCCATAAACACGTTTTGCGTCGCGCTGAGGGCACTTCCTCCATTTTGTGCACGCAAATCTGCATCTGGGAGCAAGATTTCCGGTTGCCAGTTAACTGCATTGCTGTAAATAAAAATGTCAGTTGTTAAAAGAGCTCCTTCCCTGACCGGGAATCGAACCCGGGCCGCGGCGGTGAGAGCGCCGAATCCTAACCACTAGACCACCAGGGACGGTGGGTGCACCCCGTTGCGTGTCGCTCAGATGGTGGCGTCCGAGTCCAAAGGCTGAGGGCCTCTGCTACAATGGGCACCAGTGCCTGCAGGTCTTCGGGGGCCGTTTCTGCTAATAAATAAATAAATAAAGAAATAAAGAAAGAAAGAAAGAAAGAAAACAAAAACACTTGTGATGGTCTGCGAAAAGGGGAGCTTAGAGATTGAAGACAGCATCACTTTGGGAACGTTTGCGCTTTCACTTCCAAGCGCTGATATTCCTGTCTTGCTCTCCTGAAAGGACAGCCTTCCTCGCTATGAGCTTTTGTGGGTCAGTGCTGAAGCTCCCCCTAGAGGCTGCCGCTGAAGATGCACACTCACAACTAACCCTCCTTAGGAGAACTGCTTCGTGGGAGAGCACGTTTATTAAAAGGCGGCAGGCCATGATTGCCTGCGAGACACAGCAGGGTTACCATGCAGAGTTCAAAGGGGGCTTTGCTTGTACAGCAAGTGCCGGAGGGCAAGAAGGGATGACATAGGAGCTGCCCTTTTTTCGGGCTCGCACACCAAGGCCTGCACCAGCCTTCGAGGCTCAGCCTGCCTCTGGACTGCCCTAGACCACCTTTACTCAAAGCACACACTCTGGTCGGGGACTCGAAGCCAGGCCCGTGGCAGTGAAAGCACCAAATCCTCACCACTAGGCCACCGGGGAAACGACTGCAGCACCCGGGAGGTTTCCGCAACCGTACTTGCAGTCAGCTGGAGGCTATTGTAATGCTGTTAAGTGAGAGACGTTTGCCGCTCGCAAGCCAATTCCATCCAACCTCCTGCAGGGGGCACTCTGGGCTGGTTTTCCACTTGTTCGCCTGCTGCTGAAACAGCAAAGATTCAATTCGAAGCCCTTTGCAGCAGCTCACCAGGATGGCCGAGTGGTTAAGGCGTTGGACTTAAGATCCAATGGACAAGTGTCCGCGTGGGTTCGAGCCCCACTCCTGGTACAGGTTTTTACTCTTCTTACCTAAATGCGGCAGCAGCTTCGCACAAGCCCTTTCCTGCTGTCTGTAGGCAGTGCCCCTACCTCAAAGCCCTGAGGCTTGAGTTCACCTGAAAAGAGCAACAAGGAATCGTTGCCCGTAGACTCTTTTCCTGGAAAACCTTTGCATTTTTGTACCATGTCCCTCGCATCCCAAGCTTAAGCCGCCAAAGTTGGCAGAGCTTGTGCAACCCCGCCAACAGCCCTACCACCCCAAAAGAAAATTGGGCAGGGATTCCCGCCTCCGCTTCCGAAACGGGCTTCCAAACGGGCGATGCCCTGACGGGTCAGCCAGTCACCGTCTAGGCCCGGTACACCCCTGTGAATAATAGAGCGTCCAACCTCAAATCAGGCTACAGGGCCCTTCAGCCCATAGAAGGAGAACCTGTCAACAAACGGGGCGAGGGCAATGCTCGGGCCCCTTGCGAAGCCTTTGCCAAGCTCCAAAGGCTGCACTTTCCCAGCAGACCACAGCTCTGTATGCAAATCAAGCAGCTACGACCCCTCCCTCCCCTGCTTTTCTCCTCCAAACCGGTACGCAACCATTTCTGCAGCCCTCTGCCCCAGGGTCCCGGGCAAGGTCTTGGTCTGATGAGGCTAGGGATGGTGGGCGAGCTCGGCTTTGGCAGGGCGACAGGACTAATATTTTCTCTACAGCTTTGGAAGAAAGAAAGCTTCCTTTTTGGGGCACAGGCCCACTTCTAGCGGCGACAGCTTCCGGTAAGGGACCATGCTGAAAAGATGCTTGGAGTTACCGCCAGGGGAGCCACGCCGCTATTGCCTGTGAGTGAAGCTACATTTGAAAGAAATATTTTTTGAGACGCAGTTGTTTGAATTTCTGTAAAAATGTCATTCAGTAAAAGCCTCTCTTCCCTGACCGGGAATCGAACCCGGGCCGCGGCGGTGAGAGCGCCGAATCCTAACCACTAGACCACCAGGGAGACCGCTGGACAACTCGGGAAGGCCGGGCAGTGGTGTCCGAGTGCACAATGCCTGCAGGTGCCTCAAAGGCCAGTCCATTGGGGGACTGGGAAGAGAGGGGGAGGGCCGAGCAGATAGGTTCTCTCCAGCGGTGAAAAAGGAAGCTGCCTTTTTTGCGTCAAGGGCAGTCTTTCCGCAGCGACAGGAGAATGAATGGGACTCTGCCATAAACACGTTTTGCGTCGCGCTGAGGGCACTTCCTCCATTTTGTGCACGCAAATCTGCATCTGGGAGCAAGATTTCCGGTCGCCAGTTAACTGCATTGCTGTAAATAAAAATGTCAGTTGTTAAAAGCGCTCCTTCCCTGACCGGGAATCGAACCCAGGCCGCGGCGGTGAGAGCGCCGAATCCTAACCACTAGACCACCAGGGACGGTGGGTGCACCCCGTTGCGTGTCGCTCAGATGGTGGCGTCCGAGTCCAAAGGCTGAGGGCCTCTGCTACAATGGGCACCAGTGCCTGCAGGTCTTCGGGGGCCGTTTCTGCTAATAAATAAAGAAATAAAGAAAGAAAGAAAGAAAGAAAGAAAACAAAAACACTTGTGATGGTCTGCGAAAAGGGGAGCTTAGAGATTGAAGACAGCATCACTTTGGGAACGTTTGCGCTTTCACTTCCAAGCGCTGATATTCCTGTCTTGCTCTCCTGAAAGGACAGCCTTCCTCGCTATGAGCTTTTGTGGGTCAGTGCTGAAGCTCCCCCTAGAGGCTGCCGCTGAAGATGCACACTCACAACTAACCCTCCTTAGGAGAACTGCTTCGTGGGAGAGCACGTTTATTAAAAGGCGGCAGGCCATGATTGCCTGCGAGACACAGCAGGGTTACCATGCAGAGTTCAAAGGGGGCTTTGCTTGTACAGCAAGTGCCGGAGGGCAAGAAGGGATGACATAGGAGCTGCCCTTTTTTCGGGCTCGCACACCAAGGCCTGCACCAGCCTTCGAGGCTCAGCCTGCCTCTGGACTGCCCTAGACCACCTTTACTCAAAGCACACACTCTGGTCGGGGACTCGAAGCCAGGCCCGTGGCAGTGAAAGCACCAAATCCTCACCACTAGGCCACCGGGGAAACGACTGCAGCACCCGGGAGGTTTCCGCAACCGTACTTGCAGTCAGCTGGAGGCTATTGTAATGCTGTTAAGTGAGAGACGTTTGCCGCTCGCAAGCCAATTCCATCCAACCTCCTGCAGGGGGCACTCTGGGCTGGTTTTCCACTTGTTCGCCTGCTGCTGAAACAGCAAAGATTCAATTCGAAGCCCTTTGCAGCAGCTCACCAGGATGGCCGAGTGGTTAAGGCGTTGGACTTAAGATCCAATGGACAAGTGTCCGCGTGGGTTCGAGCCCCACTCCTGGTACAGGTTTTTACTCTTCTTACCTAAATGCGGCAGCAGCTTCGCACAAGCCCTTTCCTGCTGTCTGTAGGCAGTGCCCCTACCTCAAAGCCCTGAGGCTTGAGTTCACCTGAAAAGAGCAACAAGGAATCGTTGCCCGTAGACTCTTTTCCTGGAAAACCTTTGCATTTTTGTACCATGTCCCTCGCATCCCAAGCTTAAGCCGCCAAAGTTGGCAGAGCTTGTGCAACCCCGCCAACAGCCCTACCACCCCAAAAGAAAATTGGGCAGGGATTCCCGCCTCCGCTTCCTCACGGCTTCCGAAACGGGCTTCCAAACGGGCGATGCCCTGACGGGTCAGCCAGTCACCGTCTAGGCCCGGTACACCCCTGTGAATAATAGAGCGTCCAACCTCAAATCAGGCTACAGGGCCCTTCAGCCCATAGAAGGAGAACCTGTCAACAAACGGGGCGAGGGCAATGCTCGGGCCCCTTGCGAAGCCTTTGCCAAGCTCCAAAGGCTGCACTTTCCCAGCAGACCACAGCTCTGTATGCAAATCAAGCAGCTACGACCCCTCCCTCCCCTGCTTTTCTCCTCCAAACCGGTACGCAACCATTTCTGCAGCCCTCTGCCCCAGGGTCCCGGGCAAGGTCTTGGTCTGATGAGGCTAGGGATGGTGGGCGAGCTCGGCTTTGGCAGGGCGACAGGACTAATATTTTCTCTACAGCTTTGGAAGAAAGAAAGCTTCCTTTTTGGGGCACAGGCCCACTTCTAGCGGCGACAGCTTCCGGTAAGGGACCATGCTGAAAAGATGCTTGGAGTTACCGCCAGGGGAGCCACGCCGCTATTGCCTGTGAGTGAAGCTACATTTGAAAGAAATATTTTTTGAGACGCAGTTGTTTGAATTTCTGTAAAAATGTCATTCAGTAAAAGCCTCTCTTCCCTGACCGGGAATCGAACCCGGGCCACGGCGGTGAGAGCGCCGAATCCTAACCACTAGACCACCAGGGAGACCGCTGGACAGCTCGGGAAGGCCGGGCAGTGGTGTCCGAGTGCACAATGCCTGCAGGTGCCTCAAAGGCCAGTCCATTGGGGGACTGGGAAGAGAGGGGGAGGGCCGAGCAGATAGGTTCTCTCCAGCGGTGAAAAAGGAAGCTGCCTTTTTTGCGTCAAGGGCAGTCTTTCCGCAGCGACAGGAGAATGAATGGGACTCTGCCATAAACACGTTTTGCGTCGCGCTGAGGGCACTTCCTCCATTTTGTGCACGCAAATCTGCATCTGGGAGCAAGATTTCCGGTCGCCAGTTAACTGCATTGCTGTAAATAAAAATGTCAGTTGTTAAAAGAGCTCCTTCCCTGACCGGGAATCGAACCCGGGCCGCGGCGGTGAGAGCGCCGAATCCTAACCACTAGACCACCAGGGACGGTGGGTGCACCCCGTTGCGTGTCGCTCAGATGGTGGCGTCCGAGTCCAAAGGCTGAGGGCCTCTGCTACAATGGGCACCAGTGCCTGCAGGTCTTCGGGGGCCGTTTCTGCTAATAAATAAATAAATAAAGAAATAAAGAAAGAAAGAAAGAAAGAAAACAAAAACACTTGTGATGGTCTGCGAAAAGGGGAGCTTAGAGATTGAAGACAGCATCACTTTGGGAACGTTTGCGCTTTCACTTCCAAGCGCTGATATTCCTGTCTTGCTCTCCTGAAAGGACAGCCTTCCTCGCTATGAGCTTTTGTGGGTCAGTGCTGAAGCTCCCCCTAGAGGCTGCCGCTGAAGATGCACACTCACAACTAACCCTCCTTAGGAGAACTGCTTCGTGGGAGAGCACGTTTATTAAAAGGCGGCAGGCCATGATTGCCTGCGAGACACAGCAGGGTTACCATGCAGAGTTCAAAGGGGGCTTTGCTTGTACAGCAAGTGCCGGAGGGCAAGAAGGGATGACATAGGAGCTGCCCTTTTTTCGGGCTCGCACACCAAGGCCTGCACCAGCCTTCGAGGCTCAGCCTGCCTCTGGACTGCCCTAGACCACCTTTACTCAAAGCACACACTCTGGTCGGGGACTCGAAGCCAGGCCCGTGGCAGTGAAAGCACCAAATCCTCACCACTAGGCCACCGGGGAAACGACTGCAGCACCCGGGAGGTTTCCGCAACCGTACTTGCAGTCAGCTGGAGGCTATTGTAATGCTGTTAAGTGAGAGACGTTTGCCGCTCGCAAGCCAATTCCATCCAACCTCCTGCAGGGGGCACTCTGGGCTGGTTTTCCACTTGTTCGCCTGCTGCTGAAACAGCAAAGATTCAATTCGAAGCCCTTTGCAGCAGCTCACCAGGATGGCCGAGTGGTTAAGGCGTTGGACTTAAGATCCAATGGACAAGTGTCCGCGTGGGTTCGAGCCCCACTCCTGGTACAGGTTTTTACTCTTCTTACCTAAATGCGGCAGCAGCTTCGCACAAGCCCTTTCCTGCTGTCTGTAGGCAGTGCCCCTACCTCAAAGCCCTGAGGCTTGAGTTCACCTGAAAAGAGCAACAAGGAATCGTTGCCCGTAGACTCTTTTCCTGGAAAACCTTTGCATTTTTGTACCATGTCCCTCGCATCCCAAGCTTAAGCCGCCAAAGTTGGCAGAGCTTGTGCAACCCCGCCAACAGCCCTACCACCCCAAAAGAAAATTGGGCAGGGATTCCCGCCTCCGCTTCCGAAACGGGCTTCCAAACGGGCGATGCCCTGACGGGTCAGCCAGTCACCGTCTAGGCCCGGTACACCCCTGTGAATAATAGAGCGTCCAACCTCAAATCAGGCTACAGGGCCCTTCAGCCCATAGAAGGAGAACCTGTCAACAAACGGGGCGAGGGCAATGCTCGGGCCCCTTGCGAAGCCTTTGCCAAGCTCCAAAGGCTGCACTTTCCCAGCAGACCACAGCTCTGTATGCAAATCAAGCAGCTACGACCCCTCCCTCCCCTGCTTTTCTCCTCCAAACCGGTACGCAACCATTTCTGCAGCCCTCTGCCCCAGGGTCCCGGGCAAGGTCTTGGTCTGATGAGGCTAGGGATGGTGGGCGAGCTCGGCTTTGGCAGGGCGACAGGACTAATATTTTCTCTACAGCTTTGGAAGAAAGAAAGCTTCCTTTTTGGGGCACAGGCCCACTTCTAGCGGCGACAGCTTCCGGTAAGGGACCATGCTGAAAAGATGCTTGGAGTTACCGCCAGGGGAGCCACGCCGCTATTGCCTGTGAGTGAAGCTACATTTGAAAGAAATATTTTTTGAGACGCAGTTGTTTGAATTTCTGTAAAAATGTCATTCAGTAAAAGCCTCTCTTCCCTGACCGGGAATCGAACCCGGGCCGCGGCGGTGAGAGCGCCGAATCCTAACCACTAGACCACCAGGGAGACCGCTGGACAGCTCGGGAAGGCCGGGCAGTGGTGTCCGAGTGCACAATGCCTGCAGGTGCCTCAAAGGCCAGTCCATTGGGGGACTGGGAAGAGAGGGGGAGGGCCGAGCAGATAGGTTCTCTCCAGCGGTGAAAAAGGAAGCTGCCTTTTTTGCGTCAAGGGCAGTCTTTCCGCAGCGACAGGAGAATGAATGGGACTCTGCCATAAACACGTTTTGCGTCGCGCTGAGGGCACTTCCTCCATTTAGTGCACGCAAATCTGCATCTGGGAGCAAGATTTCCGGTCGCCAGTTAACTGCATTGCTGTAAATAAAAATGTCAGTTGTTAAAAGAGCTCCTTCCCTGACCGGGAATCAAACCCGGGCCGCGGCGGTGAGAGCGCCGAATCCTAACCACTAGACCACCAGGGACGGTGGGTGCACCCCGTTGCGTGTCGCTCAGATGGTGGCGTCCGAGTCCAAAGGCTGAGGGCCTCTGCTACAATGGGCACCAGTGCCTGCAGGTCTTCGGGGGCCGTTTCTGCTAATAAATAAATAAATAAAGAAATAAAGAAAGAAAGAAAGAAAGAAAACAAAAACACTTGTGATGGTCTGCGAAAAGGGGAGCTTAGAGATTGAAGACAGCATCACTTTGGGAACGTTTGCGCTTTCACTTCCAAGCGCTGATATTCCTGTCTTGCTCTCCTGAAAGGACAGCCTTCCTCGCTATGAGCTTTTGTGGGTCAGTGCTGAAGCTCCCCCTAGAGGCTGCCGCTGAAGATGCACACTCACAACTAACCCTCCTTAGGAGAACTGCTTCGTGGGAGAGCACGTTTATTAAAAGGCGGCAGGCCATGATTGCCTGCGAGACACAGCAGGGTTACCATGCAGAGTTCAAAGGGGGCTTTGCTTGTACAGCAAGTGCCGGAGGGCAAGAAGGGATGACATAGGAGCTGCCCTTTTTTCGGGCTCGCACACCAAGGCCTGCACCAGCCTTCGAGGCTCAGCCTGCCTCTGGACTGCCCTAGACCACCTTTACTCAAAGCACACACCCTGGTCGGGGACTCGAAGCCAGGCCCGTGGCAGTGAAAGCACCAAATCCTCACCACTAGGCCACCGGGGAAACGACTGCAGCACCCGGGAGGTTTCCGCAACCGTACTTGCAGTCAGCTGGAGGCTATTGTAATGCTGTTAAGTGAGAGACGTTTGCCGCTCGCAAGCCAATTCCATCCAACCTCCTGCAGGGGGCACTCTGGGCTGGTTTTCCACTTGTTCGCCTGCTGCTGAAACAGCAAAGATTCAATTCGAAGCCCTTTGCAGCAGCTCACCAGGATGGCCGAGTGGTTAAGGCGTTGGACTTAAGATCCAATGGACAAGTGTCCGCGTGGGTTCGAGCCCCACTCCTGGTACAGGTTTTTACTCTTCTTATCTAAATGCGGCAGCAGCTTCGCACAAGCCCTTTCCTGCTGTCTGTAGGCAGTGCCCCTACCTCAAAGCCCTGAGGCTTGAGTTCACCTGAAAAGAGCAACAAGGAATCGTTGCCCGTAGACTCTTTTCCTGGAAAACCTTTGCATTTTTGTACCATGTCCCTCGCATCCCAAGCTTAAGCCGCCAAAGTTGGCAGAGCTTGTGCAACCCCGCCAACAGCCCTACCACCCCAAAAGAAAATTGGGCAGGGATTCCCGCCTCCGCTTCCTCACGGCTTCCGAAACGGGCTTCCAAACGGGCGATGCCCTGACGGGTCAGCCAGTCACCGTCTAGGCCCGGTACACCCCTGTGAATAATAGAGCGTCCAACCTCAAATCAGGCTACAGGGCCCTTCAGCCCATAGAAGGAGAACCTGTCAACAAACGGGGCGAGGGCAATGCTCGGGCCCCTTGCGAAGCCTTTGCCAAGCTCCAAAGGCTGCACTTTCCCAGCAGACCACAGCTCTGTATGCAAATCAAGCAGCTACGACCCCTCCCTCCCCTGCTTTTCTCCTCCAAACCGGTACGCAACCATTTCTGCAGCCCTCTGCCCCAGGGTCCCGGGCAAGGTCTTGGTCTGATGAGGCTAGGGATGGTGGGCGAGCTCGGCTTTGGCAGGGCGACAGGACTAATATTTTCTCTACAGCTTTGGAAGAAAGAAAGCTTCCTTTTTGGGGCACAGGCCCACTTCTAGCGGCGACAGCTTCCGGTAAGGGACCATGCTGAAAAGATGCTTGGAGTTACCGCCAGGGGAGCCACGCCGCTATTGCCTGTGAGTGAAGCTACATTTGAAAGAAATATTTTTTGAGACGCAGTTGTTTGAATTTCTGTAAAAATGTCATTCAGTAAAAGCCTCTCTTCCCTGACCGGGAATCGAACCCGGGCCACGGCGGTGAGAGCGCCGAATCCTAACCACTAGACCACCAGGGAGACCGCTGGACAGCTCGGGAAGGCCGGGCAGTGGTGTCCGAGTGCACAATGCCTGCAGGTGCCTCAAAGGCCAGTCCATTGGGGGACTGGGAAGAGAGGGGGAGGGCCGAGCAGATAGGTTCTCTCCAGCGGTGAAAAAGGAAGCTGCCTTTTTTGCGTCAAGGGCAGTCTTTCCGCAGCGACAGGAGAATGAATGGGACTCTGCCATAAACACGTTTTGCGTCGCGCTGAGGGCACTTCCTCCATTTTGTGCACGCAAATCTGCATCTGGGAGCAAGATTTCCGGTTGCCAGTTAACTGCATTGCTGTAAATAAAAATGTCAGTTGTTAAAAGAGCTCCTTCCCTGACCGGGAATCGAACCCGGGCCGCGGCGGTGAGAGCGCCGAATCCTAACCACTAGACCACCAGGGACGGTGGGTGCACCCCGTTGCGTGTCGCTCAGATGGTGGCGTCCGAGTCCAAAGGCTGAGGGCCTCTGCTACAATGGGCACCAGTGCCTGCAGGTCTTCGGGGGCCGTTTCTGCTAATAAATAAATAAATAAAGAAATAAAGAAAGAAAGAAAGAAAGAAAACAAAAACACTTGTGATGGTCTGCGAAAAGGGGAGCTTAGAGATTGAAGACAGCATCACTTTGGGAACGTTTGCGCTTTCACTTCCAAGCGCTGATATTCCTGTCTTGCTCTCCTGAAAGGACAGCCTTCCTCGCTATGAGCTTTTGTGGGTCAGTGCTGAAGCTCCCCCTAGAGGCTGCCGCTGAAGATGCACACTCACAACTAACCCTCCTTAGGAGAACTGCTTCGTGGGAGAGCACGTTTATTAAAAGGCGGCAGGCCATGATTGCCTGCGAGACACAGCAGGGTTACCATGCAGAGTTCAAAGGGGGCTTTGCTTGTACAGCAAGTGCCGGAGGGCAAGAAGGGATGACATAGGAGCTGCCCTTTTTTCGGGCTCGCACACCAAGGCCTGCACCAGCCTTCGAGGCTCAGCCTGCCTCTGGACTGCCCTAGACCACCTTTACTCAAAGCACACACTCTGGTCGGGGACTCGAAGCCAGGCCCGTGGCAGTGAAAGCACCAAATCCTCACCACTAGGCCACCGGGGAAACGACTGCAGCACCCGGGAGGTTTCCGCAACCGTACTTGCAGTCAGCTGGAGGCTATTGTAATGCTGTTAAGTGAGAGACGTTTGCCGCTCGCAAGCCAATTCCATCCAACCTCCTGCAGGGGGCACTCTGGGCTGGTTTTCCACTTGTTCGCCTGCTGCTGAAACAGCAAAGATTCAATTCGAAGCCCTTTGCAGCAGCTCACCAGGATGGCCGAGTGGTTAAGGCGTTGGACTTAAGATCCAATGGACAAGTGTCCGTGTGGGTTCGAGCCCCACTCCTGGTACAGGTTTTTACTCTTCTTACCTAAATGCGGCAGCAGCTTCGCACAAGCCCTTTCCTGCTGTCTGTAGGCAGTGCCCCTACCTCAAAGCCCTGAGGCTTGAGTTCACCTGAAAAGAGCAACAAGGAATCGTTGCCCGTAGACTCTTTTCCTGGAAAACCTTTGCATTTTTGTACCATGTCCCTCGCATCCCAAGCTTAAGCCGCCAAAGTTGGCAGAGCTTGTGCAACCCCGCCAACAGCCCTACCACCCCAAAAGAAAATTGGGCAGGGATTCCCGCCTCCGCTTCCGAAACGGGCTTCCAAACGGGCGATGCCCTGACGGGTCAGCCAGTCACCGTCTAGGCCCGGTACACCCCTGTGAATAATAGAGCGTCCAACCTCAAATCAGGCTACAGGGCCCTTCAGCCCATAGAAGGAGAACCTGTCAACAAACGGGGCGAGGGCAATGCTCGGGCCCCTTGCGAAGCCTTTGCCAAGCTCCAAAGGCTGCACTTTCCCAGCAGACCACAGCTCTGTATGCAAATCAAGCAGCTACGACCCCTCCCTCCCCTGCTTTTCTCCTCCAAACCGGTACGCAACCATTTCTGCAGCCCTCTGCCCCAGGGTCCCGGGCAAGGTCTTGGTCTGATGAGGCTAGGGATGGTGGGCGAGCTCGGCTTTGGCAGGGCGACAGGACTAATATTTTCTCTACAGCTTTGGAAGAAAGAAAGCTTCCTTTTTGGGGCACAGGCCCACTTCTAGCGGCGACAGCTTCCGGTAAGGGACCATGCTGAAAAGATGCTTGGAGTTACCGCCAGGGGAGCCACGCCGCTATTGCCTGTGAGTGAAGCTACATTTGAAAGAAATATTTTTTGAGACGCAGTTGTTTGAATTTCTGTAAAAATGTCATTCAGTAAAAGCCTCTCTTCCCTGACCGGGAATCGAACCCGGGCCGCGGCGGTGAGAGCGCCGAATCCTAACCACTAGACCACCAGGGAGACCGCTGGACAACTCGGGAAGGCCGGGCAGTGGTGTCCGAGTGCACAATGCCTGCAGGTGCCTCAAAGGCCAGTCCATTGGGGGACTGGGAAGAGAGGGGGAGGGCCGAGCAGATAGGTTCTCTCCAGCGGTGAAAAAGGAAGCTGCCTTTTTTGCGTCAAGGGCAGTCTTTCCGCAGCGACAGGAGAATGAATGGGACTCTGCCATAAACACGTTTTGCGTCGCGCTGAGGGCACTTCCTCCATTTTGTGCACGCAAATCTGCATCTGGGAGCAAGATTTCCGGTCGCCAGTTAACTGCATTGCTGTAAATAAAAATGTCAGTTGTTAAAAGCGCTCCTTCCCTGACCGGGAATCGAACCCAGGCCGCGGCGGTGAGAGCGCCGAATCCTAACCACTAGACCACCAGGGACGGTGGGTGCACCCCGTTGCGTGTCGCTCAGATGGTGGCGTCCGAGTCCAAAGGCTGAGGGCCTCTGCTACAATGGGCACCAGTGCCTGCAGGTCTTCGGGGGCCGTTTCTGCTAATAAATAAAGAAATAAAGAAAGAAAGAAAGAAAGAAAGAAAACAAAAACACTTGTGATGGTCTGCGAAAAGGGGAGCTTAGAGATTGAAGACAGCATCACTTTGGGAACGTTTGCGCTTTCACTTCCAAGCGCTGATATTCCTGTCTTGCTCTCCTGAAAGGACAGCCTTCCTCGCTATGAGCTTTTGTGGGTCAGTGCTGAAGCTCCCCCTAGAGGATGCCGCTGAAGATGCACACTCACAACTAACCCTCCTTAGGAGAACTGCTTCGTGGGAGAGCACGTTTATTAAAAGGCGGCAGGCCATGATTGCCTGCGAGACACAGCAGGGTTACCATGCAGAGTTCAAAGGGGGCTTTGCTTGTACAGCAAGTGCCGGAGGGCAAGAAGGGATGACATAGGAGCTGCCCTTTTTTCGGGCTCGCACACCAAGGCCTGCACCAGCCTTCGAGGCTCAGCCTGCCTCTGGACTGCCCTAGACCACCTTTACTCAAAGCACACACTCTGGTCGGGGACTCGAAGCCAGGCCCGTGGCAGTGAAAGCACCAAATCCTCACCACTAGGCCACCGGGGAAACGACTGCAGCACCCGGGAGGTTTCCGCAACCGTACTTGCAGTCAGCTGGAGGCTATTGTAATGCTGTTAAGTGAGAGACGTTTGCCGCTCGCAAGCCAATTCCATCCAACCTCCTGCAGGGGGCACTCTGGGCTGGTTTTCCACTTGTTCGCCTGCTGCTGAAACAGCAAAGATTCAATTCGAAGCCCTTTGCAGCAGCTCACCAGGATGGCCGAGTGGTTAAGGCGTTGGACTTAAGATCCAATGGACAAGTGTCCGCGTGGGTTCGAGCCCCACTCCTGGTACAGGTTTTTACTCTTCTTACCTAAATGCGGCAGCAGCTTCGCACAAGCCCTTTCCTGCTGTCTGTAGGCAGTGCCCCTACCTCAAAGCCCTGAGGCTTGAGTTCACCTGAAAAGAGCAACAAGGAATCGTTGCCCGTAGACTCTTTTCCTGGAAAACCTTTGCATTTTTGTACCATGTCCCTCGCATCCCAAGCTTAAGCCGCCAAAGTTGGCAGAGCTTGTGCAACCCCGCCAACAGCCCTACCACCCCAAAAGAAAATTGGGCAGGGATTCCCGCCTCCGCTTCCTCACGGCTTCCGAAACGGGCTTCCAAACGGGCGATGCCCTGACGGGTCAGCCAGTCACCGTCTAGGCCCGGTACACCCCTGTGAATAATAGAGCGTCCAACCTCAAATCAGGCTACAGGGCCCTTCAGCCCATAGAAGGAGAACCTGTCAACAAACGGGGCGAGGGCAATGCTCGGGCCCCTTGCGAAGCCTTTGCCAAGCTCCAAAGGCTGCACTTTCCCAGCAGACCACAGCTCTGTATGCAAATCAAGCAGCTACGACCCCTCCCTCCCCTGCTTTTCTCCTCCAAACCGGTACGCAACCATTTCTGCAGCCCTCTGCCCCAGGGTCCCGGGCAAGGTCTTGGTCTGATGAGGCTAGGGATGGTGGGCGAGCTCGGCTTTGGCAGGGCGACAGGACTAATATTTTCTCTACAGCTTTGGAAGAAAGAAAGCTTCCTTTTTGGGGCACAGGCCCACTTCTAGCGGCGACAGCTTCCGGTAAGGGACCATGCTGAAAAGATGCTTGGAGTTACCGCCAGGGGAGCCACGCCGCTATTGCCTGTGAGTGAAGCTACATTTGAAAGAAATATTTTTTGAGACGCAGTTGTTTGAATTTCTGTAAAAATGTCATTCAGTAAAAGCCTCTCTTCCCTGACCGGGAATCGAACCCGGGCCACGGCGGTGAGAGCGCCGAATCCTAACCACTAGACCACCAGGGAGACCGCTGGACAGCTCGGGAAGGCCGGGCAGTGGTGTCCGAGTGCACAATGCCTGCAGGTGCCTCAAAGGCCAGTCCATTGGGGGACTGGGAAGAGAGGGGGAGGGCCGAGCAGATAGGTTCTCTCCAGCGGTGAAAAAGGAAGCTGCCTTTTTTGCGTCAAGGGCAGTCTTTCCGCAGCGACAGGAGAATGAATGGGACTCTGCCATAAACACGTTTTGCGTCGCGCTGAGGGCACTTCCTCCATTTTGTGCACGCAAATCTGCATCTGGGAGCAAGATTTCCGGTCGCCAGTTAACTGCATTGCTGTAAATAAAAATGTCAGTTGTTAAAAGAGCTCCTTCCCTGACCGGGAATCGAACCCGGGCCGCGGCGGTGAGAGCGCCGAATCCTAACCACTAGACCACCAGGGACGGTGGGTGCACCCCGTTGCGTGTCGCTCAGATGGTGGCGTCCGAGTCCAAAGGCTGAGGGCCTCTGCTACAATGGGCACCAGTGCCTGCAGGTCTTCGGGGGCCGTTTCTGCTAATAAATAAATAAATAAAGAAATAAAGAAAGAAAGAAAGAAAGAAAACAAAAACACTTGTGATGGTCTGCGAAAAGGGGAGCTTAGAGATTGAAGACAGCATCACTTTGGGAACGTTTGCGCTTTCACTTCCAAGCGCTGATATTCCTGTCTTGCTCTCCTGAAAGGACAGCCTTCCTCGCTATGAGCTTTTGTGGGTCAGTGCTGAAGCTCCCCCTAGAGGCTGCCGCTGAAGATGCACACTCACAACTAACCCTCCTTAGGAGAACTGCTTCGTGGGAGAGCACGTTTATTAAAAGGCGGCAGGCCATGATTGCCTGCGAGACACAGCAGGGTTACCATGCAGAGTTCAAAGGGGGCTTTGCTTGTACAGCAAGTGCCGGAGGGCAAGAAGGGATGACATAGGAGCTGCCCTTTTTTCGGGCTCGCACACCAAGGCCTGCACCAGCCTTCGAGGCTCAGCCTGCCTCTGGACTGCCCTAGACCACCTTTACTCAAAGCACACACCCTGGTCGGGGACTCGAAGCCAGGCCCGTGGCAGTGAAAGCACCAAATCCTCACCACTAGGCCACCGGGGAAACGACTGCAGCACCCGGGAGGTTTCCGCAACCGTACTTGCAGTCAGCTGGAGGCTATTGTAATGCTGTTAAGTGAGAGACGTTTGCCGCTCGCAAGCCAATTCCATCCAACCTCCTGCAGGGGGCACTCTGGGCTGGTTTTCCACTTGTTCGCCTGCTGCTGAAACAGCAAAGATTCAATTCGAAGCCCTTTGCAGCAGCTCACCAGGATGGCCGAGTGGTTAAGGCGTTGGACTTAAGATCCAATGGACAAGTGTCCGCGTGGGTTCGAGCCCCACTCCTGGTACAGGTTTTTACTCTTCTTATCTAAATGCGGCAGCAGCTTCGCACAAGCCCTTTCCTGCTGTCTGTAGGCAGTGCCCCTACCTCAAAGCCCTGAGGCTTGAGTTCACCTGAAAAGAGCAACAAGGAATCGTTGCCCGTAGACTCTTTTCCTGGAAAACCTTTGCATTTTTGTACCATGTCCCTCGCATCCCAAGCTTAAGCCGCCAAAGTTGGCAGAGCTTGTGCAACCCCGCCAACAGCCCTACCACCCCAAAAGAAAATTGGGCAGGGATTCCCGCCTCCGCTTCCTCACGGCTTCCGAAACGGGCTTCCAAACGGGCGATGCCCTGACGGGTCAGCCAGTCACCGTCTAGGCCCGGTACACCCCTGTGAATAATAGAGCGTCCAACCTCAAATCAGGCTACAGGGCCCTTCAGCCCATAGAAGGAGAACCTGTCAACAAACGGGGCGAGGGCAATGCTCGGGCCCCTTGCGAAGCCTTTGCCAAGCTCCAAAGGCTGCACTTTCCCAGCAGACCACAGCTCTGTATGCAAATCAAGCAGCTACGACCCCTCCCTCCCCTGCTTTTCTCCTCCAAACCGGTACGCAACCATTTCTGCAGCCCTCTGCCCCAGGGTCCCGGGCAAGGTCTTGGTCTGATGAGGCTAGGGATGGTGGGCGAGCTCGGCTTTGGCAGGGCGACAGGACTAATATTTTCTCTACAGCTTTGGAAGAAAGAAAGCTTCCTTTTTGGGGCACAGGCCCACTTCTAGCGGCGACAGCTTCCGGTAAGGGACCATGCTGAAAAGATGCTTGGAGTTACCGCCAGGGGAGCCACGCCGCTATTGCCTGTGAGTGAAGCTACATTTGAAAGAAATATTTTTTGAGACGCAGTTGTTTGAATTTCTGTAAAAATGTCATTCAGTAAAAGCCTCTCTTCCCTGACCGGGAATCGAACCCGGGCCACGGCGGTGAGAGCGCCGAATCCTAACCACTAGACCACCAGGGAGACCGCTGGACAGCTCGGGAAGGCCGGGCAGTGGTGTCCGAGTGCACAATGCCTGCAGGTGCCTCAAAGGCCAGTCCATTGGGGGACTGGGAAGAGAGGGGGAGGGCCGAGCAGATAGGTTCTCTCCAGCGGTGAAAAAGGAAGCTGCCTTTTTTGCGTCAAGGGCAGTCTTTCCGCAGCGACAGGAGAATGAATGGGACTCTGCCATAAACACGTTTTGCGTCGCGCTGAGGGCACTTCCTCCATTTTGTGCACGCAAATCTGCATCTGGGAGCAAGATTTCCGGTTGCCAGTTAACTGCATTGCTGTAAATAAAAATGTCAGTTGTTAAAAGAGCTCCTTCCCTGACCGGGAATCGAACCCGGGCCGCGGCGGTGAGAGCGCCGAATCCTAACCACTAGACCACCAGGGACGGTGGGTGCACCCCGTTGCGTGTCGCTCAGATGGTGGCGTCCGAGTCCAAAGGCTGAGGGCCTCTGCTACAATGGGCACCAGTGCCTGCAGGTCTTCGGGGGCCGTTTCTGCTAATAAATAAATAAATAAAGAAATAAAGAAAGAAAGAAAGAAAGAAAACAAAAACACTTGTGATGGTCTGCGAAAAGGGGAGCTTAGAGATTGAAGACAGCATCACTTTGGGAACGTTTGCGCTTTCACTTCCAAGCGCTGATATTCCTGTCTTGCTCTCCTGAAAGGACAGCCTTCCTCGCTATGAGCTTTTGTGGGTCAGTGCTGAAGCTCCCCCTAGAGGCTGCCGCTGAAGATGCACACTCACAACTAACCCTCCTTAGGAGAACTGCTTCGTGGGAGAGCACGTTTATTAAAAGGCGGCAGGCCATGATTGCCTGCGAGACACAGCAGGGTTACCATGCAGAGTTCAAAGGGGGCTTTGCTTGTACAGCAAGTGCCGGAGGGCAAGAAGGGATGACATAGGAGCTGCCCTTTTTTCGGGCTCGCACACCAAGGCCTGCACCAGCCTTCGAGGCTCAGCCTGCCTCTGGACTGCCCTAGACCACCTTTACTCAAAGCACACACTCTGGTCGGGGACTCGAAGCCAGGCCCGTGGCAGTGAAAGCACCAAATCCTCACCACTAGGCCACCGGGGAAACGACTGCAGCACCCGGGAGGTTTCCGCAACCGTACTTGCAGTCAGCTGGAGGCTATTGTAATGCTGTTAAGTGAGAGACGTTTGCCGCTCGCAAGCCAATTCCATCCAACCTCCTGCAGGGGGCACTCTGGGCTGGTTTTCCACTTGTTCGCCTGCTGCTGAAACAGCAAAGATTCAATTCGAAGCCCTTTGCAGCAGCTCACCAGGATGGCCGAGTGGTTAAGGCGTTGGACTTAAGATCCAATGGACAAGTGTCCGCGTGGGTTCGAGCCCCACTCCTGGTACAGGTTTTTACTCTTCTTACCTAAATGCGGCAGCAGCTTCGCACAAGCCCTTTCCTGCTGTCTGTAGGCAGTGCCCCTACCTCAAAGCCCTGAGGCTTGAGTTCACCTGAAAAGAGCAACAAGGAATCGTTGCCCGTAGACTCTTTTCCTGGAAAACCTTTGCATTTTTGTACCATGTCCCTCGCATCCCAAGCTTAAGCCGCCAAAGTTGGCAGAGCTTGTGCAACCCCGCCAACAGCCCTACCACCCCAAAAGAAAATTGGGCAGGGATTCCCGCCTCCGCTTCCGAAACGGGCTTCCAAACGGGCGATGCCCTGACGGGTCAGCCAGTCACCGTCTAGGCCCGGTACACCCCTGTGAATAATAGAGCGTCCAACCTCAAATCAGGCTACAGGGCCCTTCAGCCCATAGAAGGAGAACCTGTCAACAAACGGGGCGAGGGCAATGCTCGGGCCCCTTGCGAAGCCTTTGCCAAGCTCCAAAGGCTGCACTTTCCCAGCAGACCACAGCTCTGTATGCAAATCAAGCAGCTACGACCCCTCCCTCCCCTGCTTTTCTCCTCCAAACCGGTACGCAACCATTTCTGCAGCCCTCTGCCCCAGGGTCCCGGGCAAGGTCTTGGTCTGATGAGGCTAGGGATGGTGGGCGAGCTCGGCTTTGGCAGGGCGACAGGACTAATATTTTCTCTACAGCTTTGGAAGAAAGAAAGCTTCCTTTTTGGGGCACAGGCCCACTTCTAGCGGCGACAGCTTCCGGTAAGGGACCATGCTGAAAAGATGCTTGGAGTTACCGCCAGGGGAGCCACGCCGCTATTGCCTGTGAGTGAAGCTACATTTGAAAGAAATATTTTTTGAGACGCAGTTGTTTGAATTTCTGTAAAAATGTCATTCAGTAAAAGCCTCTCTTCCCTGACCGGGAATCGAACCCGGGCCGCGGCGGTGAGAGCGCCGAATCCTAACCACTAGACCACCAGGGAGACCGCTGGACAACTCGGGAAGGCCGGGCAGTGGTGTCCGAGTGCACAATGCCTGCAGGTGCCTCAAAGGCCAGTCCATTGGGGGACTGGGAAGAGAGGGGGAGGGCCGAGCAGATAGGTTCTCTCCAGCGGTGAAAAAGGAAGCTGCCTTTTTTGCGTCAAGGGCAGTCTTTCCGCAGCGACAGGAGAATGAATGGGACTCTGCCATAAACACGTTTTGCGTCGCGCTGAGGGCACTTCCTCCATTTTGTGCACGCAAATCTGCATCTGGGAGCAAGATTTCCGGTCGCCAGTTAACTGCATTGCTGTAAATAAAAATGTCAGTTGTTAAAAGCGCTCCTTCCCTGACCGGGAATCGAACCCAGGCCGCGGCGGTGAGAGCGCCGAATCCTAACCACTAGACCACCAGGGACGGTGGGTGCACCCCGTTGCGTGTCGCTCAGATGGTGGCGTCCGAGTCCAAAGGCTGAGGGCCTCTGCTACAATGGGCACCAGTGCCTGCAGGTCTTCGGGGGCCGTTTCTGCTAATAAATAAAGAAATAAAGAAAGAAAGAAAGAAAGAAAGAAAACAAAAACACTTGTGATGGTCTGCGAAAAGGGGAGCTTAGAGATTGAAGACAGCATCACTTTGGGAACGTTTGCGCTTTCACTTCCAAGCGCTGATATTCCTGTCTTGCTCTCCTGAAAGGACAGCCTTCCTCGCTATGAGCTTTTGTGGGTCAGTGCTGAAGCTCCCCCTAGAGGCTGCCGCTGAAGATGCACACTCACAACTAACCCTCCTTAGGAGAACTGCTTCGTGGGAGAGCACGTTTATTAAAAGGCGGCAGGCCATGATTGCCTGCGAGACACAGCAGGGTTACCATGCAGAGTTCAAAGGGGGCTTTGCTTGTACAGCAAGTGCCGGAGGGCAAGAAGGGATGACATAGGAGCTGCCCTTTTTTCGGGCTCGCACACCAAGGCCTGCACCAGCCTTCGAGGCTCAGCCTGCCTCTGGACTGCCCTAGACCACCTTTACTCAAAGCACACACTCTGGTCGGGGACTCGAAGCCAGGCCCGTGGCAGTGAAAGCACCAAATCCTCACCACTAGGCCACCGGAGAAACGACTGCAGCACCCGGGAGGTTTCCGCAACCGTACTTGCAGTCAGCTGGAGGCTATTGTAATGCTGTTAAGTGAGAGACGTTTGCCGCTCGCAAGCCAATTCCATCCAACCTCCTGCAGGGGGCACTCTGGGCTGGTTTTCCACTTGTTCGCCTGCTGCTGAAACAGCAAAGATTCAATTCGAAGCCCTTTGCAGCAGCTCACCAGGATGGCCGAGTGGTTAAGGCGTTGGACTTAAGATCCAATGGACAAGTGTCCGCGTGGGTTCGAGCCCCACTCCTGGTACAGGTTTTTACTCTTCTTACCTAAATGCGGCAGCAGCTTCGCACAAGCCCTTTCCTGCTGTCTGTAGGCAGTGCCCCTACCTCAAAGCCCTGAGGCTTGAGTTCACCTGAAAAGAGCAACAAGGAATCGTTGCCCGTAGACTCTTTTCCTGGAAAACCTTTGCATTTTTGTACCATGTCCCTCGCATCCCAAGCTTAAGCCGCCAAAGTTGGCAGAGCTTGTGCAACCCCGCCAACAGCCCTACCACCCCAAAAGAAAATTGGGCAGGGATTCCCGCCTCCGCTTCCGAAACGGGCTTCCAAACGGGCGATGCCCTGACGGGTCAGCCAGTCACCGTCTAGGCCCGGTACACCCCTGTGAATAATAGAGCGTCCAACCTCAAATCAGGCTACAGGGCCCTTCAGCCCATAGAAGGAGAACCTGTCAACAAACGGGGCGAGGGCAATGCTCGGGCCCCTTGCGAAGCCTTTGCCAAGCTCCAAAGGCTGCACTTTCCCAGCAGACCACAGCTCTGTATGCAAATCAAGCAGCTACGACCCCTCCCTCCCCTGCTTTTCTCCTCCAAACCGGTACGCAACCATTTCTGCAGCCCTCTGCCCCAGGGTCCCGGGCAAGGTCTTGGTCTGATGAGGCTAGGGATGGTGGGCGAGCTCGGCTTTGGCAGGGCGACAGGACTAATATTTTCTCTACAGCTTTGGAAGAAAGAAAGCTTCCTTTTTGGGGCACAGGCCCACTTCTAGCGGCGACAGCTTCCGGTAAGGGACCATGCTGAAAAGATGCTTGGAGTTACCGCCAGGGGAGCCACGCCGCTATTGCCTGTGAGTGAAGCTACATTTGAAAGAAATATTTTTTGAGACGCAGTTGTTTGAATTTCTGTAAAAATGTCATTCAGTAAAAGCCTCTCTTCCCTGACCGGGAATCGAACCCGGGCCGCGGCGGTGAGAGCGCCGAATCCTAACCACTAGACCACCAGGGAGACCGCTGGACAACTCGGGAAGGCCGGGCAGTGGTGTCCGAGTGCACAATGCCTGCAGGTGCCTCAAAGGCCAGTCCATTGGGGGACTGGGAAGAGAGGGGGAGGGCCGAGCAGATAGGTTCTCTCCAGCGGTGAAAAAGGAAGCTGCCTTTTTTGCGTCAAGGGCAGTCTTTCCGCAGCGACAGGAGAATGAATGGGACTCTGCCATAAACACGTTTTGCGTCGCGCTGAGGGCACTTCCTCCATTTTGTGCACGCAAATCTGCATCTGGGAGCAAGATTTCCGGTCGCCAGTTAACTGCATTGCTGTAAATAAAAATGTCAGTTGTTAAAAGCGCTCCTTCCCTGACCGGGAATCGAACCCAGGCCGCGGCGGTGAGAGCGCCGAATCCTAACCACTAGACCACCAGGGACGGTGGGTGCACCCCGTTGCGTGTCGCTCAGATGGTGGCGTCCGAGTCCAAAGGCTGAGGGCCTCTGCTACAATGGGCACCAGTGCCTGCAGGTCTTCGGGGGCCGTTTCTGCTAATAAATAAAGAAATAAAGAAAGAAAGAAAGAAAGAAAGAAAACAAAAACACTTGTGATGGTCTGCGAAAAGGGGAGCTTAGAGATTGAAGACAGCATCACTTTGGGAACGTTTGCGCTTTCACTTCCAAGCGCTGATATTCCTGTCTTGCTCTCCTGAAAGGACAGCCTTCCTCGCTATGAGCTTTTGTGGGTCAGTGCTGAAGCTCCCCCTAGAGGCTGCCGCTGAAGATGCACACTCACAACTAACCCTCCTTAGGAGAACTGCTTCGTGGGAGAGCACGTTTATTAAAAGGCGGCAGGCCATGATTGCCTGCGAGACACAGCAGGGTTACCATGCAGAGTTCAAAGGGGGCTTTGCTTGTACAGCAAGTGCCGGAGGGCAAGAAGGGATGACATAGGAGCTGCCCTTTTTTCGGGCTCGCACACCAAGGCCTGCACCAGCCTTCGAGGCTCAGCCTGCCTCTGGACTGCCCTAGACCACCTTTACTCAAAGCACACACTCTGGTCGGGGACTCGAAGCCAGGCCCGTGGCAGTGAAAGCACCAAATCCTCACCACTAGGCCACCGGGGAAACGACTGCAGCACCCGGGAGGTTTCCGCAACCGTACTTGCAGTCAGCTGGAGGCTATTGTAATGCTGTTAAGTGAGAGACGTTTGCCGCTCGCAAGCCAATTCCATCCAACCTCCTGCAGGGGGCACTCTGGGCTGGTTTTCCACTTGTTCGCCTGCTGCTGAAACAGCAAAGATTCAATTCGAAGCCCTTTGCAGCAGCTCACCAGGATGGCCGAGTGGTTAAGGCGTTGGACTTAAGATCCAATGGACAAGTGTCCGCGTGGGTTCGAGCCCCACTCCTGGTACAGGTTTTTACTCTTCTTACCTAAATGCGGCAGCAGCTTCGCACAAGCCCTTTCCTGCTGTCTGTAGGCAGTGCCCCTACCTCAAAGCCCTGAGGCTTGAGTTCACCTGAAAAGAGCAACAAGGAATCGTTGCCCGTAGACTCTTTTCCTGGAAAACCTTTGCATTTTTGTACCATGTCCCTCGCATCCCAAGCTTAAGCCGCCAAAGTTGGCAGAGCTTGTGCAACCCCGCCAACAGCCCTACCACCCCAAAAGAAAATTGGGCAGGGATTCCCGCCTCCGCTTCCTCACGGCTTCCGAAACGGGCTTCCAAACGGGCGATGCCCTGACGGGTCAGCCAGTCACCGTCTAGGCCCGGTACACCCCTGTGAATAATAGAGCGTCCAACCTCAAATCAGGCTACAGGGCCCTTCAGCCCATAGAAGGAGAACCTGTCAACAAACGGGGCGAGGGCAATGCTCGGGCCCCTTGCGAAGCCTTTGCCAAGCTCCAAAGGCTGCACTTTCCCAGCAGACCACAGCTCTGTATGCAAATCAAGCAGCTACGACCCCTCCCTCCCCTGCTTTTCTCCTCCAAACCGGTACGCAACCATTTCTGCAGCCCTCTGCCCCAGGGTCCCGGGCAAGGTCTTGGTCTGATGAGGCTAGGGATGGTGGGCGAGCTCGGCTTTGGCAGGGCGACAGGACTAATATTTTCTCTACAGCTTTGGAAGAAAGAAAGCTTCCTTTTTGGGGCACAGGCCCACTTCTAGCGGCGACAGCTTCCGGTAAGGGACCATGCTGAAAAGATGCTTGGAGTTACCGCCAGGGGAGCCACGCCGCTATTGCCTGTGAGTGAAGCTACATTTGAAAGAAATATTTTTTGAGACGCAGTTGTTTGAATTTCTGTAAAAATGTCATTCAGTAAAAGCCTCTCTTCCCTGACCGGGAATCGAACCCGGGCCACGGCGGTGAGAGCGCCGAATCCTAACCACTAGACCACCAGGGAGACCGCTGGACAGCTCGGGAAGGCCGGGCAGTGGTGTCCGAGTGCACAATGCCTGCAGGTGCCTCAAAGGCCAGTCCATTGGGGGACTGGGAAGAGAGGGGGAGGGCCGAGCAGATAGGTTCTCTCCAGCGGTGAAAAAGGAAGCTGCCTTTTTTGCGTCAAGGGCAGTCTTTCCGCAGCGACAGGAGAATGAATGGGACTCTGCCATAAACACGTTTTGCGTCGCGCTGAGGGCACTTCCTCCATTTTGTGCACGCAAATCTGCATCTGGGAGCAAGATTTCCGGTCGCCAGTTAACTGCATTGCTGTAAATAAAAATGTCAGTTGTTAAAAGAGCTCCTTCCCTGACCGGGAATCGAACCCGGGCCGCGGCGGTGAGAGCGCCGAATCCTAACCACTAGACCACCAGGGACGGTGGGTGCACCCCGTTGCGTGTCGCTCAGATGGTGGCGTCCGAGTCCAAAGGCTGAGGGCCTCTGCTACAATGGGCACCAGTGCCTGCAGGTCTTCGGGGGCCGTTTCTGCTAATAAATAAATAAATAAAGAAATAAAGAAAGAAAGAAAGAAAGAAAACAAAAACACTTGTGATGGTCTGCGAAAAGGGGAGCTTAGAGATTGAAGACAGCATCACTTTGGGAACGTTTGCGCTTTCACTTCCAAGCGCTGATATTCCTGTCTTGCTCTCCTGAAAGGACAGCCTTCCTCGCTATGAGCTTTTGTGGGTCAGTGCTGAAGCTCCCCCTAGAGGCTGCCGCTGAAGATGCACACTCACAACTAACCCTCCTTAGGAGAACTGCTTCGTGGGAGAGCACGTTTATTAAAAGGCGGCAGGCCATGATTGCCTGCGAGACACAGCAGGGTTACCATGCAGAGTTCAAAGGGGGCTTTGCTTGTACAGCAAGTGCCGGAGGGCAAGAAGGGATGACATAGGAGCTGCCCTTTTTTCGGGCTCGCACACCAAGGCCTGCACCAGCCTTCGAGGCTCAGCCTGCCTCTGGACTGCCCTAGACCACCTTTACTCAAAGCACACACCCTGGTCGGGGACTCGAAGCCAGGCCCGTGGCAGTGAAAGCACCAAATCCTCACCACTAGGCCACCGGGGAAACGACTGCAGCACCCGGGAGGTTTCCGCAACCGTACTTGCAGTCAGCTGGAGGCTATTGTAATGCTGTTAAGTGAGAGACGTTTGCCGCTCGCAAGCCAATTCCATCCAACCTCCTGCAGGGGGCACTCTGGGCTGGTTTTCCACTTGTTCGCCTGCTGCTGAAACAGCAAAGATTCAATTCGAAGCCCTTTGCAGCAGCTCACCAGGATGGCCGAGTGGTTAAGGCGTTGGACTTAAGATCCAATGGACAAGTGTCCGCGTGGGTTCGAGCCCCACTCCTGGTACAGGTTTTTACTCTTCTTATCTAAATGCGGCAGCAGCTTCGCACAAGCCCTTTCCTGCTGTCTGTAGGCAGTGCCCCTACCTCAAAGCCCTGAGGCTTGAGTTCACCTGAAAAGAGCAACAAGGAATCGTTGCCCGTAGACTCTTTTCCTGGAAAACCTTTGCATTTTTGTACCATGTCCCTCGCATCCCAAGCTTAAGCCGCCAAAGTTGGCAGAGCTTGTGCAACCCCGCCAACAGCCCTACCACCCCAAAAGAAAATTGGGCAGGGATTCCCGCCTCCGCTTCCTCACGGCTTCCGAAACGGGCTTCCAAACGGGCGATGCCCTGACGGGTCAGCCAGTCACCGTCTAGGCCCGGTACACCCCTGTGAATAATAGAGCGTCCAACCTCAAATCAGGCTACAGGGCCCTTCAGCCCATAGAAGGAGAACCTGTCAACAAACGGGGCGAGGGCAATGCTCGGGCCCCTTGCGAAGCCTTTGCCAAGCTCCAAAGGCTGCACTTTCCCAGCAGACCACAGCTCTGTATGCAAATCAAGCAGCTACGACCCCTCCCTCCCCTGCTTTTCTCCTCCAAACCGGTACGCAACCATTTCTGCAGCCCTCTGCCCCAGGGTCCCGGGCAAGGTCTTGGTCTGATGAGGCTAGGGATGGTGGGCGAGCTCGGCTTTGGCAGGGCGACAGGACTAATATTTTCTCTACAGCTTTGGAAGAAAGAAAGCTTCCTTTTTGGGGCACAGGCCCACTTCTAGCGGCGACAGCTTCCGGTAAGGGACCATGCTGAAAAGATGCTTGGAGTTACCGCCAGGGGAGCCACGCCGCTATTGCCTGTGAGTGAAGCTACATTTGAAAGAAATATTTTTTGAGACGCAGTTGTTTGAATTTCTGTAAAAATGTCATTCAGTAAAAGCCTCTCTTCCCTGACCGGGAATCGAACCCGGGCCACGGCGGTGAGAGCGCCGAATCCTAACCACTAGACCACCAGGGAGACCGCTGGACAGCTCGGGAAGGCCGGGCAGTGGTGTCCGAGTGCACAATGCCTGCAGGTGCCTCAAAGGCCAGTCCATTGGGGGACTGGGAAGAGAGGGGGAGGGCCGAGCAGATAGGTTCTCTCCAGCGGTGAAAAAGGAAGCTGCCTTTTTTGCGTCAAGGGCAGTCTTTCCGCAGCGACAGGAGAATGAATGGGACTCTGCCATAAACACGTTTTGCGTCGCGCTGAGGGCACTTCCTCCATTTTGTGCACGCAAATCTGCATCTGGGAGCAAGATTTCCGGTTGCCAGTTAACTGCATTGCTGTAAATAAAAATGTCAGTTGTTAAAAGAGCTCCTTCCCTGACCGGGAATCGAACCCGGGCCGCGGCGGTGAGAGCGCCGAATCCTAACCACTAGACCACCAGGGACGGTGGGTGCACCCCGTTGCGTGTCGCTCAGATGGTGGCGTCCGAGTCCAAAGGCTGAGGGCCTCTGCTACAATGGGCACCAGTGCCTGCAGGTCTTCGGGGGCCGTTTCTGCTAATAAATAAATAAATAAAGAAATAAAGAAAGAAAGAAAGAAAGAAAACAAAAACACTTGTGATGGTCTGCGAAAAGGGGAGCTTAGAGATTGAAGACAGCATCACTTTGGGAACGTTTGCGCTTTCACTTCCAAGCGCTGATATTCCTGTCTTGCTCTCCTGAAAGGACAGCCTTCCTCGCTATGAGCTTTTGTGGGTCAGTGCTGAAGCTCCCCCTAGAGGCTGCCGCTGAAGATGCACACTCACAACTAACCCTCCTTAGGAGAACTGCTTCGTGGGAGAGCACGTTTATTAAAAGGCGGCAGGCCATGATTGCCTGCGAGACACAGCAGGGTTACCATGCAGAGTTCAAAGGGGGCTTTGCTTGTACAGCAAGTGCCGGAGGGCAAGAAGGGATGACATAGGAGCTGCCCTTTTTTCGGGCTCGCACACCAAGGCCTGCACCAGCCTTCGAGGCTCAGCCTGCCTCTGGACTGCCCTAGACCACCTTTACTCAAAGCACACACTCTGGTCGGGGACTCGAAGCCAGGCCCGTGGCAGTGAAAGCACCAAATCCTCACCACTAGGCCACCGGGGAAACGACTGCAGCACCCGGGAGGTTTCCGCAACCGTACTTGCAGTCAGCTGGAGGCTATTGTAATGCTGTTAAGTGAGAGACGTTTGCCGCTCGCAAGCCAATTCCATCCAACCTCCTGCAGGGGGCACTCTGGGCTGGTTTTCCACTTGTTCGCCTGCTGCTGAAACAGCAAAGATTCAATTCGAAGCCCTTTGCAGCAGCTCACCAGGATGGCCGAGTGGTTAAGGCGTTGGACTTAAGATCCAATGGACAAGTGTCCGCGTGGGTTCGAGCCCCACTCCTGGTACAGGTTTTTACTCTTCTTACCTAAATGCGGCAGCAGCTTCGCACAAGCCCTTTCCTGCTGTCTGTAGGCAGTGCCCCTACCTCAAAGCCCTGAGGCTTGAGTTCACCTGAAAAGAGCAACAAGGAATCGTTGCCCGTAGACTCTTTTCCTGGAAAACCTTTGCATTTTTGTACCATGTCCCTCGCATCCCAAGCTTAAGCCGCCAAAGTTGGCAGAGCTTGTGCAACCCCGCCAACAGCCCTACCACCCCAAAAGAAAATTGGGCAGGGATTCCCGCCTCCGCTTCCGAAACGGGCTTCCAAACGGGCGATGCCCTGACGGGTCAGCCAGTCACCGTCTAGGCCCGGTACACCCCTGTGAATAATAGAGCGTCCAACCTCAAATCAGGCTACAGGGCCCTTCAGCCCATAGAAGGAGAACCTGTCAACAAACGGGGCGAGGGCAATGCTCGGGCCCCTTGCGAAGCCTTTGCCAAGCTCCAAAGGCTGCACTTTCCCAGCAGACCACAGCTCTGTATGCAAATCAAGCAGCTACGACCCCTCCCTCCCCTGCTTTTCTCCTCCAAACCGGTACGCAACCATTTCTGCAGCCCTCTGCCCCAGGGTCCCGGGCAAGGTCTTGGTCTGATGAGGCTAGGGATGGTGGGCGAGCTCGGCTTTGGCAGGGCGACAGGACTAATATTTTCTCTACAGCTTTGGAAGAAAGAAAGCTTCCTTTTTGGGGCACAGGCCCACTTCTAGCGGCGACAGCTTCCGGTAAGGGACCATGCTGAAAAGATGCTTGGAGTTACCGCCAGGGGAGCCACGCCGCTATTGCCTGTGAGTGAAGCTACATTTGAAAGAAATATTTTTTGAGACGCAGTTGTTTGAATTTCTGTAAAAATGTCATTCAGTAAAAGCCTCTCTTCCCTGACCGGGAATCGAACCCGGGCCGCGGCGGTGAGAGCGCCGAATCCTAACCACTAGACCACCAGGGAGACCGCTGGACAACTCGGGAAGGCCGGGCAGTGGTGTCCGAGTGCACAATGCCTGCAGGTGCCTCAAAGGCCAGTCCATTGGGGGACTGGGAAGAGAGGGGGAGGGCCGAGCAGATAGGTTCTCTCCAGCGGTGAAAAAGGAAGCTGCCTTTTTTGCGTCAAGGGCAGTCTTTCCGCAGCGACAGGAGAATGAATGGGACTCTGCCATAAACACGTTTTGCGTCGCGCTGAGGGCACTTCCTCCATTTTGTGCACGCAAATCTGCATCTGGGAGCAAGATTTCCGGTCGCCAGTTAACTGCATTGCTGTAAATAAAAATGTCAGTTGTTAAAAGCGCTCCTTCCCTGACCGGGAATCGAACCCAGGCCGCGGCGGTGAGAGCGCCGAATCCTAACCACTAGACCACCAGGGACGGTGGGTGCACCCCGTTGCGTGTCGCTCAGATGGTGGCGTCCGAGTCCAAAGGCTGAGGGCCTCTGCTACAATGGGCACCAGTGCCTGCAGGTCTTCGGGGGCCGTTTCTGCTAATAAATAAAGAAATAAAGAAAGAAAGAAAGAAAGAAAGAAAACAAAAACACTTGTGATGGTCTGCGAAAAGGGGAGCTTAGAGATTGAAGACAGCATCACTTTGGGAACGTTTGCGCTTTCACTTCCAAGCGCTGATATTCCTGTCTTGCTCTCCTGAAAGGACAGCCTTCCTCGCTATGAGCTTTTGTGGGTCAGTGCTGAAGCTCCCCCTAGAGGCTGCCGCTGAAGATGCACACTCACAACTAACCCTCCTTAGGAGAACTGCTTCGTGGGAGAGCACGTTTATTAAAAGGCGGCAGGCCATGATTGCCTGCGAGACACAGCAGGGTTACCATGCAGAGTTCAAAGGGGGCTTTGCTTGTACAGCAAGTGCCGGAGGGCAAGAAGGGATGACATAGGAGCTGCCCTTTTTTCGGGCTCGCACACCAAGGCCTGCACCAGCCTTCGAGGCTCAGCCTGCCTCTGGACTGCCCTAGACCACCTTTACTCAAAGCACACACTCTGGTCGGGGACTCGAAGCCAGGCCCGTGGCAGTGAAAGCACCAAATCCTCACCACTAGGCCACCGGAGAAACGACTGCAGCACCCGGGAGGTTTCCGCAACCGTACTTGCAGTCAGCTGGAGGCTATTGTAATGCTGTTAAGTGAGAGACGTTTGCCGCTCGCAAGCCAATTCCATCCAACCTCCTGCAGGGGGCACTCTGGGCTGGTTTTCCACTTGTTCGCCTGCTGCTGAAACAGCAAAGATTCAATTCGAAGCCCTTTGCAGCAGCTCACCAGGATGGCCGAGTGGTTAAGGCGTTGGACTTAAGATCCAATGGACAAGTGTCCGCGTGGGTTCGAGCCCCACTCCTGGTACAGGTTTTTACTCTTCTTACCTAAATGCGGCAGCAGCTTCGCACAAGCCCTTTCCTGCTGTCTGTAGGCAGTGCCCCTACCTCAAAGCCCTGAGGCTTGAGTTCACCTGAAAAGAGCAACAAGGAATCGTTGCCCGTAGACTCTTTTCCTGGAAAACCTTTGCATTTTTGTACCATGTCCCTCGCATCCCAAGCTTAAGCCGCCAAAGTTGGCAGAGCTTGTGCAACCCCGCCAACAGCCCTACCACCCCAAAAGAAAATTGGGCAGGGATTCCCGCCTCCGCTTCCTCACGGCTTCCGAAACGGGCTTCCAAACGGGCGATGCCCTGACGGGTCAGCCAGTCACCGTCTAGGCCCGGTACACCCCTGTGAATAATAGAGCGTCCAACCTCAAATCAGGCTACAGGGCCCTTCAGCCCATAGAAGGAGAACCTGTCAACAAACGGGGCGAGGGCAATGCTCGGGCCCCTTGCGAAGCCTTTGCCAAGCTCCAAAGGCTGCACTTTCCCAGCAGACCACAGCTCTGTATGCAAATCAAGCAGCTACGACCCCTCCCTCCCCTGCTTTTCTCCTCCAAACCGGTACGCAACCATTTCTGCAGCCCTCTGCCCCAGGGTCCCGGGCAAGGTCTTGGTCTGATGAGGCTAGGGATGGTGGGCGAGCTCGGCTTTGGCAGGGCGACAGGACTAATATTTTCTCTACAGCTTTGGAAGAAAGAAAGCTTCCTTTTTGGGGCACAGGCCCACTTCTAGCGGCGACAGCTTCCGGTAAGGGACCATGCTGAAAAGATGCTTGGAGTTACCGCCAGGGGAGCCACGCCGCTATTGCCTGTGAGTGAAGCTACATTTGAAAGAAATATTTTTTGAGACGCAGTTGTTTGAATTTCTGTAAAAATGTCATTCAGTAAAAGCCTCTCTTCCCTGACCGGGAATCGAACCCGGGCCGCGGCGGTGAGAGCGCCGAATCCTAACCACTAGACCACCAGGGAGACCGCTGGACAGCTCGGGAAGGCCGGGCAGTGGTGTCCGAGTGCACAATGCCTGCAGGTGCCTCAAAGGCCAGTCCATTGGGGGACTGGGAAGAGAGGGGGAGGGCCGAGCAGATAGGTTCTCTCCAGCGGTGAAAAAGGAAGCTGCCTTTTTTGCGTCAAGGGCAGTCTTTCCGCAGCGACAGGAGAATGAATGGGACTCTGCCATAAACACGTTTTGCGTCGCGCTGAGGGCACTTCCTCCATTTAGTGCACGCAAATCTGCATCTGGGAGCAAGATTTCCGGTCGCCAGTTAACTGCATTGCTGTAAATAAAAATGTCAGTTGTTAAAAGAGCTCCTTCCCTGACCGGGAATCGAACCCGGGCCGCGGCGGTGAGAGCGCCGAATCCTAACCACTAGACCACCAGGGACGGTGGGTGCACCCCGTTGCGTGTCGCTCAGATGGTGGCGTCCGAGTCCAAAGGCTGAGGGCCTCTGCTACAATGGGCACCAGTGCCTGCAGGTCTTCGGGGGCCGTTTCTGCTAATAAATAAATAAATAAAGAAATAAAGAAAGAAAGAAAGAAAGAAAACAAAAACACTTGTGATGGTCTGCGAAAAGGGGAGCTTAGAGATTGAAGACAGCATCACTTTGGGAACGTTTGCGCTTTCACTTCCAAGCGCTGATATTCCTGTCTTGCTCTCCTGAAAGGACAGCCTTCCTCGCTATGAGCTTTTGTGGGTCAGTGCTGAAGCTCCCCCTAGAGGCTGCCGCTGAAGATGCACACTCACAACTAACCCTCCTTAGGAGAACTGCTTCGTGGGAGAGCACGTTTATTAAAAGGCGGCAGGCCATGATTGCCTGCGAGACACAGCAGGGTTACCATGCAGAGTTCAAAGGGGGCTTTGCTTGTACAGCAAGTGCCGGAGGGCAAGAAGGGATGACATAGGAGCTGCCCTTTTTTCGGGCTCGCACACCAAGGCCTGCACCAGCCTTCGAGGCTCAGCCTGCCTCTGGACTGCCCTAGACCACCTTTACTCAAAGCACACACCCTGGTCGGGGACTCGAAGCCAGGCCCGTGGCAGTGAAAGCACCAAATCCTCACCACTAGGCCACCGGGGAAACGACTGCAGCACCCGGGAGGTTTCCGCAACCGTACTTGCAGTCAGCTGGAGGCTATTGTAATGCTGTTAAGTGAGAGACGTTTGCCGCTCGCAAGCCAATTCCATCCAACCTCCTGCAGGGGGCACTCTGGGCTGGTTTTCCACTTGTTCGCCTGCTGCTGAAACAGCAAAGATTCAATTCGAAGCCCTTTGCAGCAGCTCACCAGGATGGCCGAGTGGTTAAGGCGTTGGACTTAAGATCCAATGGACAAGTGTCCGCGTGGGTTCGAGCCCCACTCCTGGTACAGGTTTTTACTCTTCTTATCTAAATGCGGCAGCAGCTTCGCACAAGCCCTTTCCTGCTGTCTGTAGGCAGTGCCCCTACCTCAAAGCCCTGAGGCTTGAGTTCACCTGAAAAGAGCAACAAGGAATCGTTGCCCGTAGACTCTTTTCCTGGAAAACCTTTGCATTTTTGTACCATGTCCCTCGCATCCCAAGCTTAAGCCGCCAAAGTTGGCAGAGCTTGTGCAACCCCGCCAACAGCCCTACCACCCCAAAAGAAAATTGGGCAGGGATTCCCGCCTCCGCTTCCTCACGGCTTCCGAAACGGGCTTCCAAACGGGCGATGCCCTGACGGGTCAGCCAGTCACCGTCTAGGCCCGGTACACCCCTGTGAATAATAGAGCGTCCAACCTCAAATCAGGCTACAGGGCCCTTCAGCCCATAGAAGGAGAACCTGTCAACAAACGGGGCGAGGGCAATGCTCGGGCCCCTTGCGAAGCCTTTGCCAAGCTCCAAAGGCTGCACTTTCCCAGCAGACCACAGCTCTGTATGCAAATCAAGCAGCTACGACCCCTCCCTCCCCTGCTTTTCTCCTCCAAACCGGTACGCAACCATTTCTGCAGCCCTCTGCCCCAGGGTCCCGGGCAAGGTCTTGGTCTGATGAGGCTAGGGATGGTGGGCGAGCTCGGCTTTGGCAGGGCGACAGGACTAATATTTTCTCTACAGCTTTGGAAGAAAGAAAGCTTCCTTTTTGGGGCACAGGCCCACTTCTAGCGTCGACAGCTTCCGGTAAGGGACCATGCTGAAAAGATGCTTGGAGTTACCGCCAGGGGAGCCACGCCGCTATTGCCTGTGAGTGAAGCTACATTTGAAAGAAATATTTTTTGAGACGCAGTTGTTTGAATTTCTGTAAAAATGTCATTCAGTAAAAGCCTCTCTTCCCTGACCGGGAATCGAACCCGGGCCACGGCGGTGAGAGCGCCGAATCCTAACCACTAGACCACCAGGGAGACCGCTGGACAGCTCGGGAAGGCCGGGCAGTGGTGTCCGAGTGCACAATGCCTGCAGGTGCCTCAAAGGCCAGTCCATTGGGGGACTGGGAAGAGAGGGGGAGGGCCGAGCAGATAGGTTCTCTCCAGCGGTGAAAAAGGAAGCTGCCTTTTTTGCGTCAAGGGCAGTCTTTCCGCAGCGACAGGAGAATGAATGGGACTCTGCCATAAACACGTTTTGCGTCGCGCTGAGGGCACTTCCTCCATTTTGTGCACGCAAATCTGCATCTGGGAGCAAGATTTCCGGTCGCCAGTTAACTGCATTGCTGTAAATAAAAATGTCAGTTGTTAAAAGAGCTCCTTCCCTGACCGGGAATCGAACCCGGGCCGCGGCGGTGAGAGCGCCGAATCCTAACCACTAGACCACCAGGGACGGTGGGTGCACCCCGTTGCGTGTCGCTCAGATGGTGGCGTCCGAGTCCAAAGGCTGAGGGCCTCTGCTACAATGGGCACCAGTGCCTGCAGGTCTTCGGGGGCCGTTTCTGCTAATAAATAAAGAAATAAAGAAAGAAAGAAAGAAAGAAAGAAAGAAAACAAAAACACTTGTGATGGTCTGCGAAAAGGGGAGCTTAGAGATTGAAGACAGCATCACTTTGGGAACGTTTGCGCTTTCACTTCCAAGCGCTGATATTCCTGTCTTGCTCTCCTGAAAGGACAGCCTTCCTCGCTATGAGCTTTTGTGGGTCAGTGCTGAAGCTCCCCCTAGAGGCTGCCGCTGAAGATGCACACTCACAACTAACCCTCCTTAGGAGAACTGCTTCGTGGGAGAGCACGTTTATTAAAAGGCGGCAGGCCATGATTGCCTGCGAGACACAGCAGGGTTACCATGCAGAGTTCAAAGGGGGCTTTGCTTGTACAGCAAGTGCCGGAGGGCAAGAAGGGATGACATAGGAGCTGCCCTTTTTTCGGGCTCGCACACCAAGGCCTGCACCAGCCTTCGAGGCTCAGCCTGCCTCTGGACTGCCCTAGACCACCTTTACTCAAAGCACACACTCTGGTCGGGGACTCGAAGCCAGGCCCGTGGCAGTGAAAGCACCAAATCCTCACCACTAGGCCACCGGGGAAACGACTGCAGCACCCGGGAGGTTTCCGCAACCGTACTTGCAGTCAGCTGGAGGCTATTGTAATGCTGTTAAGTGAGAGACGTTTGCCGCTCGCAAGCCAATTCCATCCAACCTCCTGCAGGGGGCACTCTGGGCTGGTTTTCCACTTGTTCGCCTGCTGCTGAAACAGCAAAGATTCAATTCGAAGCCCTTTGCAGCAGCTCACCAGGATGGCCGAGTGGTTAAGGCGTTGGACTTAAGATCCAATGGACAAGTGTCCGCGTGGGTTCGAGCCCCACTCCTGGTACAGGTTTTTACTCTTCTTACCTAAATGCGGCAGCAGCTTCGCACAAGCCCTTTCCTGCTGTCTGTAGGCAGTGCCCCTACCTCAAAGCCCTGAGGCTTGAGTTCACCTGAAAAGAGCAACAAGGAATCGTTGCCCGTAGACTCTTTTCCTGGAAAACCTTTGCATTTTTGTACCATGTCCCTCGCATCCCAAGCTTAAGCCGCCAAAGTTGGCAGAGCTTGTGCAACCCCGCCAACAGCCCTACCACCCCAAAAGAAAATTGGGCAGGGATTCCCGCCTCCGCTTCCGAAACGGGCTTCCAAACGGGCGATGCCCTGACGGGTCAGCCAGTCACCGTCTAGGCCCGGTACACCCCTGTGAATAATAGAGCGTCCAACCTCAAATCAGGCTACAGGGCCCTTCAGCCCATAGAAGGAGAACCTGTCAACAAACGGGGCGAGGGCAATGCTCGGGCCCCTTGCGAAGCCTTTGCCAAGCTCCAAAGGCTGCACTTTCCCAGCAGACCACAGCTCTGTATGCAAATCAAGCAGCTACGACCCCTCCCTCCCCTGCTTTTCTCCTCCAAACCGGTACGCAACCATTTCTGCAGCCCTCTGCCCCAGGGTCCCGGGCAAGGTCTTGGTCTGATGAGGCTAGGGATGGTGGGCGAGCTCGGCTTTGGCAGGGCGACAGGACTAATATTTTCTCTACAGCTTTGGAAGAAAGAAAGCTTCCTTTTTGGGGCACAGGCCCACTTCTAGCGGCGACAGCTTCCGGTAAGGGACCATGCTGAAAAGATGCTTGGAGTTACCGCCAGGGGAGCCACGCCGCTATTGCCTGTGAGTGAAGCTACATTTGAAAGAAATATTTTTTGAGACGCAGTTGTTTGAATTTCTGTAAAAATGTCATTCAGTAAAAGCCTCTCTTCCCTGACCGGGAATCGAACCCGGGCCGCGGCGGTGAGAGCGCCGAATCCTAACCACTAGACCACCAGGGAGACCGCTGGACAGCTCGGGAAGGCCGGGCAGTGGTGTCCGAGTGCACAATGCCTGCAGGTGCCTCAAAGGCCAGTCCATTGGGGGACTGGGAAGAGAGGGGGAGGGCCGAGCAGATAGGTTCTCTCCAGCGGTGAAAAAGGAAGCTGCCTTTTTTGCGTCAAGGGCAGTCTTTCCGCAGCGACAGGAGAATGAATGGGACTCTGCCATAAACACGTTTTGCGTCGCGCTGAGGGCACTTCCTCCATTTTGTGCACGCAAATCTGCATCTGGGAGCAAGATTTCCGGTCGCCAGTTAACTGCATTGCTGTAAATAAAAATGTCAGTTGTTAAAAGAGCTCCTTCCCTGACCGGGAATCGAACCCGGGCCGCGGCGGTGAGAGCGCCGAATCCTAACCACTAGACCACCAGGGACGGTGGGTGCACCCCGTTGCGTGTCGCTCAGATGGTGGCGTCCGAGTCCAAAGGCTGAGGGCCTCTGCTACAATGGGCACCAGTGCCTGCAGGTCTTCGGGGGCCGTTTCTGCTAATAAATAAAGAAATAAAGAAAGAAAGAAAGAAAGAAAGAAAACAAAAACACTTGTGATGGTCTGCGAAAAGGGGAGCTTAGAGATTGAAGACAGCATCACTTTGGGAACGTTTGCGCTTTCACTTCCAAGCGCTGATATTCCTGTCTTGCTCTCCTGAAAGGACAGCCTTCCTCGCTATGAGCTTTTGTGGGTCAGTGCTGAAGCTCCCCCTAGAGGCTGCCGCTGAAGATGCACACTCACAACTAACCCTCCTTAGGAGAACTGCTTCGTGGGAGAGCACGTTTATTAAAAGGCGGCAGGCCATGATTGCCTGCGAGACACAGCAGGGTTACCATGCAGAGTTCAAAGGGGGCTTTGCTTGTACAGCAAGTGCCGGAGGGCAAGAAGGGATGACATAGGAGCTGCCCTTTTTTCGGGCTCGCACACCAAGGCCTGCACCAGCCTTCGAGGCTCAGCCTGCCTCTGGACTGCCCTAGACCACCTTTACTCAAAGCACACACTCTGGTCGGGGACTCGAAGCCAGGCCCGTGGCAGTGAAAGCACCAAATCCTCACCACTAGGCCACCGGGGAAACGACTGCAGCACCCGGGAGGTTTCCGCAACCGTACTTGCAGTCAGCTGGAGGCTATTGTAATGCTGTTAAGTGAGAGACGTTTGCCGCTCGCAAGCCAATTCCATCCAACCTCCTGCAGGGGGCACTCTGGGCTGGTTTTCCACTTGTTCGCCTGCTGCTGAAACAGCAAAGATTCAATTCGAAGCCCTTTGCAGCAGCTCACCAGGATGGCCGAGTGGTTAAGGCGTTGGACTTAAGATCCAATGGACAAGTGTCCGCGTGGGTTCGAGCCCCACTCCTGGTACAGGTTTTTACTCTTCTTACCTAAATGCGGCAGCAGCTTCGCACAAGCCCTTTCCTGCTGTCTGTAGGCAGTGCCCCTACCTCAAAGCCCTGAGGCTTGAGTTCACCTGAAAAGAGCAACAAGGAATCGTTGCCCGTAGACTCTTTTCCTGGAAAACCTTTGCATTTTTGTACCATGTCCCTCGCATCCCAAGCTTAAGCCGCCAAAGTTGGCAGAGCTTGTGCAACCCCGCCAACAGCCCTACCACCCCAAAAGAAAATTGGGCAGGGATTCCCGCCTCCGCTTCCTCACGGCTTCCGAAACGGGCTTCCAAACGGGCGATGCCCTGACGGGTCAGCCAGTCACCGTCTAGGCCCGGTACACCCCTGTGAATAATAGAGCGTCCAACCTCAAATCAGGCTACAGGGCCCTTCAGCCCATAGAAGGAGAACCTGTCAACAAACGGGGCGAGGGCAATGCTCGGGCCCCTTGCGAAGCCTTTGCCAAGCTCCAAAGGCTGCACTTTCCCAGCAGACCACAGCTCTGTATGCAAATCAAGCAGCTACGACCCCTCCCTCCCCTGCTTTTCTCCTCCAAACCGGTACGCAACCATTTCTGCAGCCCTCTGCCCCAGGGTCCCGGGCAAGGTCTTGGTCTGATGAGGCTAGGGATGGTGGGCGAGCTCGGCTTTGGCAGGGCGACAGGACTAATATTTTCTCTACAGCTTTGGAAGAAAGAAAGCTTCCTTTTTGGGGCACAGGCCCACTTCTAGCGGCGACAGCTTCCGGTAAGGGACCATGCTGAAAAGATGCTTGGAGTTACCGCCAGGGGAGCCACGCCGCTATTGCCTGTGAGTGAAGCTACATTTGAAAGAAATATTTTTTGAGACGCAGTTGTTTGAATTTCTGTAAAAATGTCATTCAGTAAAAGCCTCTCTTCCCTGACCGGGAATCGAACCCGGGCCGCGGCGGTGAGAGCGCCGAATCCTAACCACTAGACCACCAGGGAGACCGCTGGACAGCTCGGGAAGGCCGGGCAGTGGTGTCCGAGTGCACAATGCCTGCAGGTGCCTCAAAGGCCAGTCCATTGGGGGACTGGGAAGAGAGGGGGAGGGCCGAGCAGATAGGTTCTCTCCAGCGGTGAAAAAGGAAGCTGCCTTTTTTGCGTCAAGGGCAGTCTTTCCGCAGCGACAGGAGAATGAATGGGACTCTGCCATAAACACGTTTTGCGTCGCGCTGAGGGCACTTCCTCCATTTTGTGCACGCAAATCTGCATCTGGGAGCAAGATTTCCGGTCGCCAGTTAACTGCATTGCTGTAAATAAAAATGTCAGTTGTTAAAAGAGCTCCTTCCCTGACCGGGAATCGAACCCGGGCCGCGGCAGTGAGAGCGCCGAATCCTAACCACTAGACCACCAGGGACGGTGGGTGCACCCCGTTGCGTGTCGCTCAGATGGTGGCGTCCGAGTCCAAAGGCTGAGGGCCTCTGCTACAATGGGCACCAGTGCCTGCAGGTCTTCGGGGGCCGTTTCTGCTAATAAATAAAGAAATAAAGAAAGAAAGAAAGAAAGAAAGAAAACAAAAACACTTGTGATGGTCTGCGAAAAGGGGAGCTTAGAGATTGAAGACAGCATCACTTTGGGAACGTTTGCGCTTTCACTTCCAAGCGCTGATATTCCTGTCTTGCTCTCCTGAAAGGACAGCCTTCCTCGCTATGAGCTTTTGTGGGTCAGTGCTGAAGCTCCCCCTAGAGGCTGCCGCTGAAGATGCACACTCACAACTAACCCTCCTTAGGAGAACTGCTTCGTGGGAGAGCACGTTTATTAAAAGGCGGCAGGCCATGATTGCCTGCGAGACACAGCAGGGTTACCATGCAGAGTTCAAAGGGGGCTTTGCTTGTACAGCAAGTGCCGGAGGGCAAGAAGGGATGACATAGGAGCTGCCCTTTTTTCGGGCTCGCACACCAAGGCCTGCACCAGCCTTCGAGGCTCAGCCTGCCTCTGGACTGCCCTAGACCACCTTTACTCAAAGCACACACTCTGGTCGGGGACTCGAAGCCAGGCCCGTGGCAGTGAAAGCACCAAATCCTCACCACTAGGCCACCGGGGAAACGACTGCAGCACCCGGGAGGTTTCCGCAACCGTACTTGCAGTCAGCTGGAGGCTATTGTAATGCTGTTAAGTGAGAGACGTTTGCCGCTCGCAAGCCAATTCCATCCAACCTCCTGCAGGGGGCACTCTGGGCTGGTTTTCCACTTGTTCGCCTGCTGCTGAAACAGCAAAGATTCAATTCGAAGCCCTTTGCAGCAGCTCACCAGGATGGCCGAGTGGTTAAGGCGTTGGACTTAAGATCCAATGGACAAGTGTCCGCGTGGGTTCGAGCCCCACTCCTGGTACAGGTTTTTACTCTTCTTACCTAAATGCGGCAGCAGCTTCGCACAAGCCCTTTCCTGCTGTCTGTAGGCAGTGCCCCTACCTCAAAGCCCTGAGGCTTGAGTTCACCTGAAAAGAGCAACAAGGAATCGTTGCCCGTAGACTCTTTTCCTGGAAAACCTTTGCATTTTTGTACCATGTCCCTCGCATCCCAAGCTTAAGCCGCCAAAGTTGGCAGAGCTTGTGCAACCCCGCCAACAGCCCTACCACCCCAAAAGAAAATTGGGCAGGGATTCCCGCCTCCGCTTCCTCACGGCTTCCGAAACGGGCTTCCAAACGGGCGATGCCCTGACGGGTCAGCCAGTCACCGTCTAGGCCCGGTACACCCCTGTGAATAATAGAGCGTCCAACCTCAAATCAGGCTACAGGGCCCTTCAGCCCATAGAAGGAGAACCTGTCAACAAACGGGGCGAGGGCAATGCTCGGGCCCCTTGCGAAGCCTTTGCCAAGCTCCAAAGGCTGCACTTTCCCAGCAGACCACAGCTCTGTATGCAAATCAAGCAGCTACGACCCCTCCCTCCCCTGCTTTTCTCCTCCAAACCGGTACGCAACCATTTCTGCAGCCCTCTGCCCCAGGGTCCCGGGCAAGGTCTTGGTCTGATGAGGCTAGGGATGGTGGGCGAGCTCGGCTTTGGCAGGGCGACAGGACTAATATTTTCTCTACAGCTTTGGAAGAAAGAAAGCTTCCTTTTTGGGGCACAGGCCCACTTCTAGCGGCGACAGCTTCCGGTAAGGGACCATGCCGAAAAGATGCTTGGAGTTACCGCCAGGGGAGCCACGCCGCTATTGCCTGTGAGTGAAGCTACATTTGAAAGAAATATTTTTTGAGACGCAGTTGTTTGAATTTCTGTAAAAATGTCATTCAGTAAAAGCCTCTCTTCCCTGACCGGGAATCGAACCCGGGCCGCGGCGGTGAGAGCGCCGAATCCTAACCACTAGACCACCAGGGAGACCGCTGGACAGCTCGGGAAGGCCGGGCAGTGGTGTCCGAGTGCACAATGCCTGCAGGTGCCTCAAAGGCCAGTCCATTGGGGGACTGGGAAGAGAGGGGGAGGGCCGAGCAGATAGGTTCTCTCCAGCGGTGAAAAAGGAAGCTGCCTTTTTTGCGTCAAGGGCAGTCTTTCCGCAGCGACAGGAGAATGAATGGGACTCTGCCATAAACACGTTTTGCGTCGCGCTGAGGGCACTTCCTCCATTTTGTGCACGCAAATCTGCATCTGGGAGCAAGATTTCCGGTCGCCAGTTAACTGCATTGCTGTAAATAAAAATGTCAGTTGTTAAAAGAGCTCCTTCCCTGACCGGGAATCGAACCCGGGCCGCGGCGGTGAGAGCGCCGAATCCTAACCACTAGACCACCAGGGACGGTGGGTGCACCCCGTTGCGTGTCGCTCAGATGGTGGCGTCCGAGTCCAAAGGCTGAGGGCCTCTGCTACAATGGGCACCAGTGCCTGCAGGTCTTCGGGGGCCGTTTCTGCTAATAAATAAAGAAATAAAGAAAGAAAGAAAGAAAGAAAGAAAACAAAAACACTTGTGATGGTCTGCGAAAAGGGGAGCTTAGAGATTGAAGACAGCATCACTTTGGGAACGTTTGCGCTTTCACTTCCAAGCGCTGATATTCCTGTCTTGCTCTCCTGAAAGGACAGCCTTCCTCGCTATGAGCTTTTGTGGGTCAGTGCTGAAGCTCCCCCTAGAGGCTGCCGCTGAAGATGCACACTCACAACTAACCCTCCTTAGGAGAACTGCTTCGTGGGAGAGCACGTTTATTAAAAGGCGGCAGGCCATGATTGCCTGCGAGACACAGCAGGGTTACCATGCAGAGTTCAAAGGGGGCTTTGCTTGTACAGCAAGTGCCGGAGGGCAAGAAGGGATGACATAGGAGCTGCCCTTTTTTCGGGCTCGCACACCAAGGCCTGCACCAGCCTTCGAGGCTCAGCCTGCCTCTGGACTGCCCTAGACCACCTTTACTCAAAGCACACACTCTGGTCGGGGACTCGAAGCCAGGCCCGTGGCAGTGAAAGCACCAAATCCTCACCACTAGGCCACCGGGGAAACGACTGCAGCACCCGGGAGGTTTCCGCAACCGTACTTGCAGTCAGCTGGAGGCTATTGTAATGCTGTTAAGTGAGAGACGTTTGCCGCTCGCAAGCCAATTCCATCCAACCTCCTGCAGGGGGCACTCTGGGCTGGTTTTCCACTTGTTCGCCTGCTGCTGAAACAGCAAAGATTCAATTCGAAGCCCTTTGCAGCAGCTCACCAGGATGGCCGAGTGGTTAAGGCGTTGGACTTAAGATCCAATGGACAAGTGTCCGCGTGGGTTCGAGCCCCACTCCTGGTACAGGTTTTTACTCTTCTTACCTAAATGCGGCAGCAGCTTCGCACAAGCCCTTTCCTGCTGTCTGTAGGCAGTGCCCCTACCTCAAAGCCCTGAGGCTTGAGTTCACCTGAAAAGAGCAACAAGGAATCGTTGCCCGTAGACTCTTTTCCTGGAAAACCTTTGCATTTTTGTACCATGTCCCTCGCATCCCAAGCTTAAGCCGCCAAAGTTGGCAGAGCTTGTGCAACCCCGCCAACAGCCCTACCACCCCAAAAGAAAATTGGGCAGGGATTCCCGCCTCCGCTTCCTCACGGCTTCCGAAACGGGCTTCCAAACGGGCGATGCCCTGACGGGTCAGCCAGTCACCGTCTAGGCCCGGTACACCCCTGTGAATAATAGAGCGTCCAACCTCAAATCAGGCTACAGGGCCCTTCAGCCCATAGAAGGAGAACCTGTCAACAAACGGGGCGAGGGCAATGCTCGGGCCCCTTGCGAAGCCTTTGCCAAGCTCCAAAGGCTGCACTTTCCCAGCAGACCACAGCTCTGTATGCAAATCAAGCAGCTACGACCCCTCCCTCCCCTGCTTTTCTCCTCCAAACCGGTACGCAACCATTTCTGCAGCCCTCTGCCCCAGGGTCCCGGGCAAGGTCTTGGTCTGATGAGGCTAGGGATGGTGGGCGAGCTCGGCTTTGGCAGGGCGACAGGACTAATATTTTCTCTACAGCTTTGGAAGAAAGAAAGCTTCCTTTTTGGGGCACAGGCCCACTTCTAGCGGCGACAGCTTCCGGTAAGGGACCATGCTGAAAAGATGCTTGGAGTTACCGCCAGGGGAGCCACGCCGCTATTGCCTGTGAGTGAAGCTACATTTGAAAGAAATATTTTTTGAGACGCAGTTGTTTGAATTTCTGTAAAAATGTCATTCAGTAAAAGCCTCTCTTCCCTGACCGGGAATCGAACCCGGGCCGCGGCGGTGAGAGCGCCGAATCCTAACCACTAGACCACCAGGGAGACCGCTGGACAGCTCGGGAAGGCCGGGCAGTGGTGTCCGAGTGCACAATGCCTGCAGGTGCCTCAAAGGCCAGTCCATTGGGGGACTGGGAAGAGAGGGGGAGGGCCGAGCAGATAGGTTCTCTCCAGCGGTGAAAAAGGAAGCTGCCTTTTTTGCGTCAAGGGCAGTCTTTCCGCAGCGACAGGAGAATGAATGGGACTCTGCCATAAACACGTTTTGCGTCGCGCTGAGGGCACTTCCTCCATTTTGTGCACGCAAATCTGCATCTGGGAGCAAGATTTCCGGTCGCCAGTTAACTGCATTGCTGTAAATAAAAATGTCAGTTGTTAAAAGAGCTCCTTCCCTGACCGGGAATCGAACCCGGGCCGCGGCGGTGAGAGCGCCGAATCCTAACCACTAGACCACCAGGGACGGTGGGTGCACCCCGTTGCGTGTCGCTCAGATGGTGGCGTCCGAGTCCAAAGGCTGAGGGCCTCTGCTACAATGGGCACCAGTGCCTGCAGGTCTTCGGGGGCCGTTTCTGCTAATAAATAAATAAATAAAGAAATAAAGAAAGAAAGAAAGAAAGAAAACAAAAACACTTGTGATGGTCTGCGAAAAGGGGAGCTTAGAGATTGAAGACAGCATCACTTTGGGAACGTTTGCGCTTTCACTTCCAAGCGCTGATATTCCTGTCTTGCTCTCCTGAAAGGACAGCCTTCCTCGCTATGAGCTTTTGTGGGTCAGTGCTGAAGCTCCCCCTAGAGGCTGCCGCTGAAGATGCACACTCACAACTAACCCTCCTTAGGAGAACTGCTTCGTGGGAGAGCACGTTTATTAAAAGGCGGCAGGCCATGATTGCCTGCGAGACACAGCAGGGTTACCATGCAGAGTTCAAAGGGGGCTTTGCTTGTACAGCAAGTGCCGGAGGGCAAGAAGGGATGACATAGGAGCTGCCCTTTTTTCGGGCTCGCACACCAAGGCCTGCACCAGCCTTCGAGGCTCAGCCTGCCTCTGGACTGCCCTAGACCACCTTTACTCAAAGCACACACTCTGGTCGGGGACTCGAAGCCAGGCCCGTGGCAGTGAAAGCACCAAATCCTCACCACTAGGCCACCGGGGAAACGACTGCAGCACCCGGGAGGTTTCCGCAACCGTACTTGCAGTCAGCTGGAGGCTATTGTAATGCTGTTAAGTGAGAGACGTTTGCCGCTCGCAAGCCAATTCCATCCAACCTCCTGCAGGGGGCACTCTGGGCTGGTTTTCCACTTGTTCGCCTGCTGCTGAAACAGCAAAGATTCAATTCGAAGCCCTTTGCAGCAGCTCACCAGGATGGCCGAGTGGTTAAGGCGTTGGACTTAAGATCCAATGGACAAGTGTCCGCGTGGGTTCGAGCCCCACTCCTGGTACAGGTTTTTACTCTTCTTACCTAAATGCGGCAGCAGCTTCGCACAAGCCCTTTCCTGCTGTCTGTAGGCAGTGCCCCTACCTCAAAGCCCTGAGGCTTGAGTTCACCTGAAAAGAGCAACAAGGAATCGTTGCCCGTAGACTCTTTTCCTGGAAAACCTTTGCATTTTTGTACCATGTCCCTCGCATCCCAAGCTTAAGCCGCCAAAGTTGGCAGAGCTTGTGCAACCCCGCCAACAGCCCTACCACCCCAAAAGAAAATTGGGCAGGGATTCCCGCCTCCGCTTCCTCACGGCTTCCGAAACGGGCTTCCAAACGGGCGATGCCCTGACGGGTCAGCCAGTCACCGTCTAGGCCCGGTACACCCCTGTGAATAATAGAGCGTCCAACCTCAAATCAGGCTACAGGGCCCTTCAGCCCATAGAAGGAGAACCTGTCAACAAACGGGGCGAGGGCAATGCTCGGGCCCCTTGCGAAGCCTTTGCCAAGCTCCAAAGGCTGCACTTTCCCAGCAGACCACAGCTCTGTATGCAAATCAAGCAGCTACGACCCCTCCCTCCCCTGCTTTTCTCCTCCAAACCGGTACGCAACCATTTCTGCAGCCCTCTGCCCCAGGGTCCCGGGCAAGGTCTTGGTCTGATGAGGCTAGGGATGGTGGGCGAGCTCGGCTTTGGCAGGGCGACAGGACTAATATTTTCTCTACAGCTTTGGAAGAAAGAAAGCTTCCTTTTTGGGGCACAGGCCCACTTCTAGCGGCGACAGCTTCCGGTAAGGGACCATGCTGAAAAGATGCTTGGAGTTACCGCCAGGGGAGCCACGCCGCTATTGCCTGTGAGTGAAGCTACATTTGAAAGAAATATTTTTTGAGACGCAGTTGTTTGAATTTCTGTAAAAATGTCATTCAGTAAAAGCCTCTCTTCCCTGACCGGGAATCGAACCCGGGCCGCGGCGGTGAGAGCGCCGAATCCTAACCACTAGACCACCAGGGAGACCGCTGGACAGCTCGGGAAGGCCGGGCAGTGGTGTCCGAGTGCACAATGCCTGCAGGTGCCTCAAAGGCCAGTCCATTGGGGGACTGGGAAGAGAGGGGGAGGGCCGAGCAGATAGGTTCTCTCCAGCGGTGAAAAAGGAAGCTGCCTTTTTTGCGTCAAGGGCAGTCTTTCCGCAGCGACAGGAGAATGAATGGGACTCTGCCATAAACACGTTTTGCGTCGCGCTGAGGGCACTTCCTCCATTTTGTGCACGCAAATCTGCATCTGGGAGCAAGATTTCCGGTCGCCAGTTAACTGCATTGCTGTAAATAAAAATGTCAGTTGTTAAAAGAGCTCCTTCCCTGACCGGGAATCGAACCCGGGCCGCGGCGGTGAGAGCGCCGAATCCTAACCACTAGACCACCAGGGACAGTGGGTGCACCCCGTTGCGTGTCGCTCAGATGGTGGCGTCCGAGTCCAAAGGCTGAGGGCCTCTGCTACAATGGGCACCAGTGCCTGCAGGTCTTCGGGGGCCGTTTCTGCTAATAAATAAAGAAATAAAGAAAGAAAGAAAGAAAGAAAGAAAACAAAAACACTTGTGATGGTCTGCGAAAAGGGGAGCTTAGAGATTGAAGACAGCATCACTTTGGGAACGTTTGCGCTTTCACTTCCAAGCGCTGATATTCCTGTCTTGCTCTCCTGAAAGGACAGCCTTCCTCGCTATGAGCTTTTGTGGGTCAGTGCTGAAGCTCCCCCTAGAGGCTGCCGCTGAAGATGCACACTCACAACTAACCCTCCTTAGGAGAACTGCTTCGTGGGAGAGCACGTTTATTAAAAGGCGGCAGGCCATGATTGCCTGCGAGACACAGCAGGGTTACCATGCAGAGTTCAAAGGGGGCTTTGCTTGTACAGCAAGTGCCGGAGGGCAAGAAGGGATGACATAGGAGCTGCCCTTTTTTCGGGCTCGCACACCAAGGCCTGCACCAGCCTTCGAGGCTCAGCCTGCCTCTGGACTGCCCTAGACCACCTTTACTCAAAGCACACACTCTGGTCGGGGACTCGAAGCCAGGCCCGTGGCAGTGAAAGCACCAAATCCTCACCACTAGGCCACCGGGGAAACGACTGCAGCACCCGGGAGGTTTCCGCAACCGTACTTGCAGTCAGCTGGAGGCTATTGTAATGCTGTTAAGTGAGAGACGTTTGCCGCTCGCAAGCCAATTCCATCCAACCTCCTGCAGGGGGCACTCTGGGCTGGTTTTCCACTTGTTCGCCTGCTGCTGAAACAGCAAAGATTCAATTCGAAGCCCTTTGCAGCAGCTCACCAGGATGGCCGAGTGGTTAAGGCGTTGGACTTAAGATCCAATGGACAAGTGTCCGCGTGGGTTCGAGCCCCACTCCTGGTACAGGTTTTTACTCTTCTTACCTAAATGCGGCAGCAGCTTCGCACAAGCCCTTTCCTGCTGTCTGTAGGCAGTGCCCCTACCTCAAAGCCCTGAGGCTTGAGTTCACCTGAAAAGAGCAACAAGGAATCGTTGCCCGTAGACTCTTTTCCTGGAAAACCTTTGCATTTTTGTACCATGTCCCTCGCATCCCAAGCTTAAGCCGCCAAAGTTGGCAGAGCTTGTGCAACCCCGCCAACAGCCCTACCACCCCAAAAGAAAATTGGGCAGGGATTCCCGCCTCCGCTTCCGAAACGGGCTTCCAAACGGGCGATGCCCTGACGGGTCAGCCAGTCACCGTCTAGGCCCGGTACACCCCTGTGAATAATAGAGCGTCCAACCTCAAATCAGGCTACAGGGCCCTTCAGCCCATAGAAGGAGAACCTGTCAACAAACGGGGCGAGGGCAATGCTCGGGCCCCTTGCGAAGCCTTTGCCAAGCTCCAAAGGCTGCACTTTCCCAGCAGACCACAGCTCTGTATGCAAATCAAGCAGCTACGACCCCTCCCTCCCCTGCTTTTCTCCTCCAAACCGGTACGCAACCATTTCTGCAGCCCTCTGCCCCAGGGTCCCGGGCAAGGTCTTGGTCTGATGAGGCTAGGGATGGTGGGCGAGCTCGGCTTTGGCAGGGCGACAGGACTAATATTTTCTCTACAGCTTTGGAAGAAAGAAAGCTTCCTTTTTGGGGCACAGGCCCACTTCTAGCGGCGACAGCTTCCGGTAAGGGACCATGCTGAAAAGATGCTTGGAGTTACCGCCAGGGGAGCCACGCCGCTATTGCCTGTGAGTGAAGCTACATTTGAAAGAAATATTTTTTGAGACGCAGTTGTTTGAATTTCTGTAAAAATGTCATTCAGTAAAAGCCTCTCTTCCCTGACCGGGAATCGAACCCGGGCCGCGGCGGTGAGAGCGCCGAATCCTAACCACTAGACCACCAGGGAGACCGCTGGACAGCTCGGGAAGGCCGGGCAGTGGTGTCCGAGTGCACAATGCCTGCAGGTGCCTCAAAGGCCAGTCCATTGGGGGACTGGGAAGAGAGGGGGAGGGCCGAGCAGATAGGTTCTCTCCAGCGGTGAAAAAGGAAGCTGCCTTTTTTGCGTCAAGGGCAGTCTTTCCGCAGCGACAGGAGAATGAATGGGACTCTGCCATAAACACGTTTTGCGTCGCGCTGAGGGCACTTCCTCCATTTTGTGCACGCAAATCTGCATCTGGGAGCAAGATTTCCGGTCGCCAGTTAACTGCATTGCTGTAAATAAAAATGTCAGTTGTTAAAAGAGCTCCTTCCCTGACCGGGAATCGAACCCGGGCCGCGGCGGTGAGAGCGCCGAATCCTAACCACTAGACCACCAGGGACGGTGGGTGCACCCCGTTGCGTGTCGCTCAGATGGTGGCGTCCGAGTCCAAAGGCTGAGGGCCTCTGCTACAATGGGCACCAGTGCCTGCAGGTCTTCGGGGGCCGTTTCTGCTAATAAATAAATAAATAAAGAAATAAAGAAAGAAAGAAAGAAAGAAAACAAAAACACTTGTGATGGTCTGCGAAAAGGGGAGCTTAGAGATTGAAGACAGCATCACTTTGGGAACGTTTGCGCTTTCACTTCCAAGCGCTGATATTCCTGTCTTGCTCTCCTGAAAGGACAGCCTTCCTCGCTATGAGCTTTTGTGGGTCAGTGCTGAAGCTCCCCCTAGAGGCTGCCGCTGAAGATGCACACTCACAACTAACCCTCCTTAGGAGAACTGCTTCGTGGGAGAGCACGTTTATTAAAAGGCGGCAGGCCATGATTGCCTGCGAGACACAGCAGGGTTACCATGCAGAGTTCAAAGGGGGCTTTGCTTGTACAGCAAGTGCCGGAGGGCAAGAAGGGATGACATAGGAGCTGCCCTTTTTTCGGGCTCGCACACCAAGGCCTGCACCAGCCTTCGAGGCTCAGCCTGCCTCTGGACTGCCCTAGACCACCTTTACTCAAAGCACACACTCTGGTCGGGGACTCGAAGCCAGGCCCGTGGCAGTGAAAGCACCAAATCCTCACCACTAGGCCACCGGGGAAACGACTGCAGCACCCGGGAGGTTTCCGCAACCGTACTTGCAGTCAGCTGGAGGCTATTGTAATGCTGTTAAGTGAGAGACGTTTGCCGCTCGCAAGCCAATTCCATCCAACCTCCTGCAGGGGGCACTCTGGGCTGGTTTTCCACTTGTTCGCCTGCTGCTGAAACAGCAAAGATTCAATTCGAAGCCCTTTGCAGCAGCTCACCAGGATGGCCGAGTGGTTAAGGCGTTGGACTTAAGATCCAATGGACAAGTGTCCGCGTGGGTTCGAGCCCCACTCCTGGTACAGGTTTTTACTCTTCTTACCTAAATGCGGCAGCAGCTTCGCACAAGCCCTTTCCTGCTGTCTGTAGGCAGTGCCCCTACCTCAAAGCCCTGAGGCTTGAGTTCACCTGAAAAGAGCAACAAGGAATCGTTGCCCGTAGACTCTTTTCCTGGAAAACCTTTGCATTTTTGTACCATGTCCCTCGCATCCCAAGCTTAAGCCGCCAAAGTTGGCAGAGCTTGTGCAACCCCGCCAACAGCCCTACCACCCCAAAAGAAAATTGGGCAGGGATTCCCGCCTCCGCTTCCTCACGGCTTCCGAAACGGGCTTCCAAACGGGCGATGCCCTGACGGGTCAGCCAGTCACCGTCTAGGCCCGGTACACCCCTGTGAATAATAGAGCGTCCAACCTCAAATCAGGCTACAGGGCCCTTCAGCCCATAGAAGGAGAACCTGTCAACAAACGGGGCGAGGGCAATGCTCGGGCCCCTTGCGAAGCCTTTGCCAAGCTCCAAAGGCTGCACTTTCCCAGCAGACCACAGCTCTGTATGCAAATCAAGCAGCTACGACCCCTCCCTCCCCTGCTTTTCTCCTCCAAACCGGTACGCAACCATTTCTGCAGCCCTCTGCCCCAGGGTCCCGGGCAAGGTCTTGGTCTGATGAGGCTAGGGATGGTGGGCGAGCTCGGCTTTGGCAGGGCGACAGGACTAATATTTTCTCTACAGCTTTGGAAGAAAGAAAGCTTCCTTTTTGGGGCACAGGCCCACTTCTAGCGGCGACAGCTTCCGGTAAGGGACCATGCTGAAAAGATGCTTGGAGTTACCGCCAGGGGAGCCACGCCGCTATTGCCTGTGAGTGAAGCTACATTTGAAAGAAATATTTTTTGAGACGCAGTTGTTTGAATTTCTGTAAAAATGTCATTCAGTAAAAGCCTCTCTTCCCTGACCGGGAATCGAACCCGGGCCGCGGCGGTGAGAGCGCCGAATCCTAACCACTAGACCACCAGGGAGACCGCTGGACAGCTCGGGAAGGCCGGGCAGTGGTGTCCGAGTGCACAATGCCTGCAGGTGCCTCAAAGGCCAGTCCATTGGGGGACTGGGAAGAGAGGGGGAGGGCCGAGCAGATAGGTTCTCTCCAGCGGTGAAAAAGGAAGCTGCCTTTTTTGCGTCAAGGGCAGTCTTTCCGCAGCGACAGGAGAATGAATGGGACTCTGCCATAAACACGTTTTGCGTCGCGCTGAGGGCACTTCCTCCATTTTGTGCACGCAAATCTGCATCTGGGAGCAAGATTTCCGGTCGCCAGTTAACTGCATTGCTGTAAATAAAAATGTCAGTTGTTAAAAGAGCTCCTTCCCTGACCGGGAATCGAACCCGGGCCGCGGCGGTGAGAGCGCCGAATCCTAACCACTAGACCACCAGGGACAGTGGGTGCACCCCGTTGCGTGTCGCTCAGATGGTGGCGTCCGAGTCCAAAGGCTGAGGGCCTCTGCTACAATGGGCACCAGTGCCTGCAGGTCTTCGGGGGCCGTTTCTGCTAATAAATAAAGAAATAAAGAAAGAAAGAAAGAAAGAAAGAAAACAAAAACACTTGTGATGGTCTGCGAAAAGGGGAGCTTAGAGATTGAAGACAGCATCACTTTGGGAACGTTTGCGCTTTCACTTCCAAGCGCTGATATTCCTGTCTTGCTCTCCTGAAAGGACAGCCTTCCTCGCTATGAGCTTTTGTGGGTCAGTGCTGAAGCTCCCCCTAGAGGCTGCCGCTGAAGATGCACACTCACAACTAACCCTCCTTAGGAGAACTGCTTCGTGGGAGAGCACGTTTATTAAAAGGCGGCAGGCCATGATTGCCTGCGAGACACAGCAGGGTTACCATGCAGAGTTCAAAGGGGGCTTTGCTTGTACAGCAAGTGCCGGAGGGCAAGAAGGGATGACATAGGAGCTGCCCTTTTTTCGGGCTCGCACACCAAGGCCTGCACCAGCCTTCGAGGCTCAGCCTGCCTCTGGACTGCCCTAGACCACCTTTACTCAAAGCACACACTCTGGTCGGGGACTCGAAGCCAGGCCCGTGGCAGTGAAAGCACCAAATCCTCACCACTAGGCCACCGGGGAAACGACTGCAGCACCCGGGAGGTTTCCGCAACCGTACTTGCAGTCAGCTGGAGGCTATTGTAATGCTGTTAAGTGAGAGACGTTTGCCGCTCGCAAGCCAATTCCATCCAACCTCCTGCAGGGGGCACTCTGGGCTGGTTTTCCACTTGTTCGCCTGCTGCTGAAACAGCAAAGATTCAATTCGAAGCCCTTTGCAGCAGCTCACCAGGATGGCCGAGTGGTTAAGGCGTTGGACTTAAGATCCAATGGACAAGTGTCCGCGTGGGTTCGAGCCCCACTCCTGGTACAGGTTTTTACTCTTCTTACCTAAATGCGGCAGCAGCTTCGCACAAGCCCTTTCCTGCTGTCTGTAGGCAGTGCCCCTACCTCAAAGCCCTGAGGCTTGAGTTCACCTGAAAAGAGCAACAAGGAATCGTTGCCCGTAGACTCTTTTCCTGGAAAACCTTTGCATTTTTGTACCATGTCCCTCGCATCCCAAGCTTAAGCCGCCAAAGTTGGCAGAGCTTGTGCAACCCCGCCAACAGCCCTACCACCCCAAAAGAAAATTGGGCAGGGATTCCCGCCTCCGCTTCCGAAACGGGCTTCCAAACGGGCGATGCCCTGACGGGTCAGCCAGTCACCGTCTAGGCCCGGTACACCCCTGTGAATAATAGAGCGTCCAACCTCAAATCAGGCTACAGGGCCCTTCAGCCCATAGAAGGAGAACCTGTCAACAAACGGGGCGAGGGCAATGCTCGGGCCCCTTGCGAAGCCTTTGCCAAGCTCCAAAGGCTGCACTTTCCCAGCAGACCACAGCTCTGTATGCAAATCAAGCAGCTACGACCCCTCCCTCCCCTGCTTTTCTCCTCCAAACCGGTACGCAACCATTTCTGCAGCCCTCTGCCCCAGGGTCCCGGGCAAGGTCTTGGTCTGATGAGGCTAGGGATGGTGGGCGAGCTCGGCTTTGGCAGGGCGACAGGACTAATATTTTCTCTACAGCTTTGGAAGAAAGAAAGCTTCCTTTTTGGGGCACAGGCCCACTTCTAGCGGCGACAGCTTCCGGTAAGGGACCATGCTGAAAAGATGCTTGGAGTTACCGCCAGGGGAGCCACGCCGCTATTGCCTGTGAGTGAAGCTACATTTGAAAGAAATATTTTTTGAGACGCAGTTGTTTGAATTTCTGTAAAAATGTCATTCAGTAAAAGCCTCTCTTCCCTGACCGGGAATCGAACCCGGGCCGCGGCGGTGAGAGCGCAATCCTAACCACTAGACCACCAGGGAGACCGCTGGACAGCTCGGGAAGGCCGGGCAGTGGTGTCCGAGTGCACAATGCCTGCAGGTGCCTCAAAGGCCAGTCCATTGGGGGACTGGGAAGAGAGGGGGAGGGCCGAGCAGATAGGTTCTCTCCAGCGGTGAAAAAGGAAGCTGCCTTTTTTGCGTCAAGGGCAGTCTTTCCGCAGCGACAGGAGAATGAATGGGACTCTGCCATAAACACGTTTTGCGTCGCGCTGAGGGCACTTCCTCCATTTTGTGCACGCAAATCTGCATCTGGGAGCAAGATTTCCGGTCGCCAGTTAACTGCATTGCTGTAAATAAAAATGTCAGTTGTTAAAAGAGCTCCTTCCCTGACCGGGAATCGAACCCGGGCCGCGGCGGTGAGAGCGCCGAATCCTAACCACTAGACCACCAGGGACGGTGGGTGCACCCCGTTGCGTGTCGCTCAGATGGTGGCGTCCGAGTCCAAAGGCTGAGGGCCTCTGCTACAATGGGCACCAGTGCCTGCAGGTCTTCGGGGGCCGTTTCTGCTAATAAATAAATAAATAAAGAAATAAAGAAAGAAAGAAAGAAAGAAAACAAAAACACTTGTGATGGTCTGCGAAAAGGGGAGCTTAGAGATTGAAGACAGCATCACTTTGGGAACGTTTGCGCTTTCACTTCCAAGCGCTGATATTCCTGTCTTGCTCTCCTGAAAGGACAGCCTTCCTCGCTATGAGCTTTTGTGGGTCAGTGCTGAAGCTCCCCCTAGAGGCTGCCGCTGAAGATGCACACTCACAACTAACCCTCCTTAGGAGAACTGCTTCGTGGGAGAGCACGTTTATTAAAAGGCGGCAGGCCATGATTGCCTGCGAGACACAGCAGGGTTACCATGCAGAGTTCAAAGGGGGCTTTGCTTGTACAGCAAGTGCCGGAGGGCAAGAAGGGATGACATAGGAGCTGCCCTTTTTTCGGGCTCGCACACCAAGGCCTGCACCAGCCTTCGAGGCTCAGCCTGCCTCTGGACTGCCCTAGACCACCTTTACTCAAAGCACACACTCTGGTCGGGGACTCGAAGCCAGGCCCGTGGCAGTGAAAGCACCAAATCCTCACCACTAGGCCACCGGGGAAACGACTGCAGCACCCGGGAGGTTTCCGCAACCGTACTTGCAGTCAGCTGGAGGCTATTGTAATGCTGTTAAGTGAGAGACGTTTGCCGCTCGCAAGCCAATTCCATCCAACCTCCTGCAGGGGGCACTCTGGGCTGGTTTTCCACTTGTTCGCCTGCTGCTGAAACAGCAAAGATTCAATTCGAAGCCCTTTGCAGCAGCTCACCAGGATGGCCGAGTGGTTAAGGCGTTGGACTTAAGATCCAATGGACAAGTGTCCGCGTGGGTTCGAGCCCCACTCCTGGTACAGGTTTTTACTCTTCTTACCTAAATGCGGCAGCAGCTTCGCACAAGCCCTTTCCTGCTGTCTGTAGGCAGTGCCCCTACCTCAAAGCCCTGAGGCTTGAGTTCACCTGAAAAGAGCAACAAGGAATCGTTGCCCGTAGACTCTTTTCCTGGAAAACCTTTGCATTTTTGTACCATGTCCCTCGCATCCCAAGCTTAAGCCGCCAAAGTTGGCAGAGCTTGTGCAACCCCGCCAACAGCCCTACCACCCCAAAAGAAAATTGGGCAGGGATTCCCGCCTCCGCTTCCTCACGGCTTCCGAAACGGGCTTCCAAACGGGCTTCCAAACGGGCGATGCCCTGACGGGTCAGCCAGTCACCGTCTAGGCCCGGTACACCCCTGTGAATAATAGAGCGTCCAACCTCAAATCAGGCTACAGGGCCCTTCAGCCCATAGAAGGAGAACCTGTCAACAAACGGGGCGAGGGCAATGCTCGGGCCCCTTGCGAAGCCTTTGCCAAGCTCCAAAGGCTGCACTTTCCCAGCAGACCACAGCTCTGTATGCAAATCAAGCAGCTACGACCCCTCCCTCCCCTGCTTTTCTCCTCCAAACCGGTACGCAACCATTTCTGCAGCCCTCTGCCCCAGGGTCCCGGGCAAGGTCTTGGTCTGATGAGGCTAGGGATGGTGGGCGAGCTCGGCTTTGGCAGGGCGACAGGACTAATATTTTCTCTACAGCTTTGGAAGAAAGAAAGCTTCCTTTTTGGGGCACAGGCCCACTTCTAGCGGCGACAGCTTCCGGTAAGGGACCATGCTGAAAAGATGCTTGGAGTTACCGCCAGGGGAGCCACGCCGCTATTGCCTGTGAGTGAAGCTACATTTGAAAGAAATATTTTTTGAGACGCAGTTGTTTGAATTTCTGTAAAAATGTCATTCAGTAAAAGCCTCTCTTCCCTGACCGGGAATCGAACCCGGGCCGCGGCGGTGAACCACTAGACCACCAGGGAGACCGCTGGACAGCTCGGGAAGGCCGGGCAGTGGTGTCCGAGTGCACAATGCCTGCAGGTGCCTCAAAGGCCAGTCCATTGGGGGACTGGGAAGAGAGGGGGAGGGCCGAGCAGATAGGTTCTCTCCAGCGGTGAAAAAGGAAGCTGCCTTTTTTGCCTCAAGGGCAGTCTTTCCGCAGCGACAGGAGAATGAATGGGACTCTGCCATAAACACGTTTTGCGTCGCGCTGAGGGCACTTCCTCCATTTTGTGCACGCAAATCTGCATCTGGGAGCAAGATTTCCGGTCGCCAGTTAACTGCATTGCTGTAAATAAAAATGTCAGTTGTTAAAAGAGCTCCTTCCCTGACCGGGAATCGAACCCGGGCCGCGGCGGTGAGAGCGCCGAATCCTAACCACTAGACCACCAGGGACGGTGGGTGCACCCCGTTGCGTGTCGCTCAGATGGTGGCGTCCGAGTCCAAAGGCTGAGGGCCTCTGCTACAATGGGCACCAGTGCCTGCAGGTCTTCGGGGGCCGTTTCTGCTAATAAATAAAGAAATAAAGAAAGAAAGAAAGAAAGAAAGAAAACAAAAACACTTGTGATGGTCTGCGAAAAGGGGAGCTTAGAGACTGAAGACAGCATCACTTTGGGAACGTTTGCGCTTTCACTTCCAAGCGCTGATATTCCTGTCTTGCTCTCCTGAAAGGACAGCCTTCCTCGCTATGAGCTTTTGTGGGTCAGTGCTGAAGCTCCCCCTAGAGGCTGCCGCTGAAGATGCACACTCACAACTAACCCTCCTTAGGAGAACTGCTTCGTGGGAGAGCACGTTTATTAAAAGGCGGCAGGCCATGATTGCCTGCGAGACACAGCAGGGTTACCATGCAGAGTTCAAAGGGGGCTTTGCTTGTACAGCAAGTGCCGGAGGGCAAGAAGGGATGACATAGGAGCTGCCCTTTTTTCGGGCTCGCACACCAAGGCCTGCACCAGCCTTCGAGGCTCAGCCTGCCTCTGGACTGCCCTAGACCACCTTTACTCAAAGCACACACTCTGGTCGGGGACTCGAAGCCAGGCCCGTGGCAGTGAAAGCACCAAATCCTCACCACTAGGCCACCGGGGAAACGACTGCAGCACCCGGGAGGTTTCCGCAACCGTACTTGCAGTCAGCTGGAGGCTATTGTAATGCTGTTAAGTGAGAGACGTTTGCCGCTCGCAAGCCAATTCCATCCAACCTCCTGCAGGGGGCACTCTGGGCTGGTTTTCCACTTGTTCGCCTGCTGCTGAAACAGCAAAGATTCAATTCGAAGCCCTTTGCAGCAGCTCACCAGGATGGCCGAGTGGTTAAGGCGTTGGACTTAAGATCCAATGGACAAGTGTCCGCGTGGGTTCGAGCCCCACTCCTGGTACAGGTTTTTACTCTTCTTACCTAAATGCGGCAGCAGCTTCGCACAAGCCCTTTCCTGCTGTCTGTAGGCAGTGCCCCTACCTCAAAGCCCTGAGGCTTGAGTTCACCTGAAAAGAGCAACAAGGAATCGTTGCCCGTAGACTCTTTTCCTGGAAAACCTTTGCATTTTTGTACCATGTCCCTCGCATCCCAAGCTTAAGCCGCCAAAGTTGGCAGAGCTTGTGCAACCCCGCCAACAGCCCTACCACCCCAAAAGAAAATTGGGCAGGGATTCCCGCCTCCGCTTCCTCACGGCTTCCGAAACGGGCTTCCAAACGGGCGATGCCCTGACGGGTCAGCCAGTCACCGTCTAGGCCCGGTACACCCCTGTGAATAATAGAGCGTCCAACCTCAAATCAGGCTACAGGGCCCTTCAGCCCATAGAAGGAGAACCTGTCAACAAACGGGGCGAGGGCAATGCTCGGGCCCCTTGCGAAGCCTTTGCCAAGCTCCAAAGGCTGCACTTTCCCAGCAGACCACAGCTCTGTATGCAAATCAAGCAGCTACGACCCCTCCCTCCCCTGCTTTTCTCCTCCAAACCGGTACGCAACCATTTCTGCAGCCCTCTGCCCCAGGGTCCCGGGCAAGGTCTTGGTCTGATGAGGCTAGGGATGGTGGGCGAGCTCGGCTTTGGCAGGGCGACAGGACTAATATTTTCTCTACAGCTTTGGAAGAAAGAAAGCTTCCTTTTTGGGGCACAGGCCCACTTCTAGCGGCGACAGCTTCCGGTAAGGGACCATGCCGAAAAGATGCTTGGAGTTACCGCCAGGGGAGCCACGCCGCTATTGCCTGTGAGTGAAGCTACATTTGAAAGAAATATTTTTTGAGACGCAGTTGTTTGAATTTCTGTAAAAATGTCATTCAGTAAAAGCCTCTCTTCCCTGACCGGGAATCGAACCCGGGCCGCGGCGGTGAGAGCGCCGAATCCTAACCACTAGACCACCAGGGAGACCGCTGGACAGCTCGGGAAGGCCGGGCAGTGGTGTCCGAGTGCACAATGCCTGCAGGTGCCTCAAAGGCCAGTCCATTGGGGGACTGGGAAGAGAGGGGGAGGGCCGAGCAGATAGGTTCTCTCCAGCGGTGAAAAAGGAAGCTGCCTTTTTTGCGTCAAGGGCAGTCTTTCCGCAGCGACAGGAGAATGAATGGGACTCTGCCATAAACACGTTTTGCGTCGCGCTGAGGGCACTTCCTCCATTTTGTGCACGCAAATCTGCATCTGGGAGCAAGATTTCCGGTCGCCAGTTAACTGCATTGCTGTAAATAAAAATGTCAGTTGTTAAAAGAGCTCCTTCCCTGACCGGGAATCGAACCCGGGCCGCAGCGGTGAGAGCGCCGAATCCTAACCACTAGACCACCAGGGACGGTGGGTGCACCCCGTTGCGTGTCGCTCAGATGGTGGCGTCCGAGTCCAAAGGCTGAGGGCCTCTGCTACAATGGGCACCAGTGCCTGCAGGTCTTCGGGGGCCGTTTCTGCTAATAAATAAAGAAATAAAGAAAGAAAGAAAGAAAGAAAGAAAACAAAAACACTTGTGATGGTCTGCGAAAAGGGGAGCTTAGAGATTGAAGACAGCATCACTTTGGGAACGTTTGCGCTTTCACTTCCAAGCGCTGATATTCCTGTCTTGCTCTCCTGAAAGGACAGCCTTCCTCGCTATGAGCTTTTGTGGGTCAGTGCTGAAGCTCCCCCTAGAGGCTGCCGCTGAAGATGCACACTCACAACTAACCCTCCTTAGGAGAACTGCTTCGTGGGAGAGCACGTTTATTAAAAGGCGGCAGGCCATGATTGCCTGCGAGACACAGCAGGGTTACCATGCAGAGTTCAAAGGGGGCTTTGCTTGTACAGCAAGTGCCGGAGGGCAAGAAGGGATGACATAGGAGCTGCCCTTTTTTCGGGCTCGCACACCAAGGCCTGCACCAGCCTTCGAGGCTCAGCCTGCCTCTGGACTGCCCTAGACCACCTTTACTCAAAGCACACACTCTGGTCGGGGACTCGAAGCCAGGCCCGTGGCAGTGAAAGCACCAAATCCTCACCACTAGGCCACCGGGGAAACGACTGCAGCACCCGGGAGGTTTCCGCAACCGTACTTGCAGTCAGCTGGAGGCTATTGTAATGCTGTTAAGTGAGAGACGTTTGCCGCTCGCAAGCCAATTCCATCCAACCTCCTGCAGGGGGCACTCTGGGCTGGTTTTCCACTTGTTCGCCTGCTGCTGAAACAGCAAAGATTCAATTCGAAGCCCTTTGCAGCAGCTCACCAGGATGGCCGAGTGGTTAAGGCGTTGGACTTAAGATCCAATGGACAAGTGTCCGCGTGGGTTCGAGCCCCACTCCTGGTACAGGTTTTTACTCTTCTTACCTAAATGCGGCAGCAGCTTCGCACAAGCCCTTTCCTGCTGTCTGTAGGCAGTGCCCCTACCTCAAAGCCCTGAGGCTTGAGTTCACCTGAAAAGAGCAACAAGGAATCGTTGCCCGTAGACTCTTTTCCTGGAAAACCTTTGCATTTTTGTACCATGTCCCTCGCATCCCAAGCTTAAGCCGCCAAAGTTGGCAGAGCTTGTGCAACCCCGCCAACAGCCCTACCACCCCAAAAGAAAATTGGGCAGGGATTCCCGCCTCCGCTTCCGAAACGGGCTTCCAAACGGGCGATGCCCTGACGGGTCAGCCAGTCACCGTCTAGGCCCGGTACACCCCTGTGAATAATAGAGCGTCCAACCTCAAATCAGGCTACAGGGCCCTTCAGCCCATAGAAGGAGAACCTGTCAACAAACGGGGCGAGGGCAATGCTCGGGCCCCTTGCGAAGCCTTTGCCAAGCTCCAAAGGCTGCACTTTCCCAGCAGACCACAGCTCTGTATGCAAATCAAGCAGCTACGACCCCTCCCTCCCCTGCTTTTCTCCTCCAAACCGGTACGCAACCATTTCTGCAGCCCTCTGCCCCAGGGTCCCGGGCAAGGTCTTGGTCTGATGAGGCTAGGGATGGTGGGCGAGCTCGGCTTTGGCAGGGCGACAGGACTAATATTTTCTCTACAGCTTTGGAAGAAAGAAAGCTTCCTTTTTGGGGCACAGGCCCACTTCTAGCGGCGACAGCTTCCGGTAAGGGACCATGCTGAAAAGATGCTTGGAGTTACCGCCAGGGGAGCCACGCCGCTATTGCCTGTGAGTGAAGCTACATTTGAAAGAAATATTTTTTGAGACGCAGTTGTTTGAATTTCTGTAAAAATGTCATTCAGTAAAAGCCTCTCTTCCCTGACCGGGAATCGAACCCGGGCCGCGGCGGTGAGAGCGCCGAATCCTAACCACTAGACCACCAGGGAGACCGCTGGACAGCTCGGGAAGGCCGGGCAGTGGTGTCCGAGTGCACAATGCCTGCAGGTGCCTCAAAGGCCAGTCCATTGGGGGACTGGGAAGAGAGGGGGAGGGCCGAGCAGATAGGTTCTCTCCAGCGGTGAAAAAGGAAGCTGCCTTTTTTGCGTCAAGGGCAGTCTTTCCGCAGCGACAGGAGAATGAATGGGACTCTGCCATAAACACGTTTTGCGTCGCGCTGAGGGCACTTCCTCCATTTTGTGCACGCAAATCTGCATCTGGGAGCAAGATTTCCGGTCGCCAGTTAACTGCATTGCTGTAAATAAAAATGTCAGTTGTTAAAAGAGCTCCTTCCCTGACCGGGAATCGAACCCGGGCCGCGGCGGTGAGAGCGCCGAATCCTAACCACTAGACCACCAGGGACGGTGGGTGCACCCCGTTGCGTGTCGCTCAGATGGTGGCGTCCGAGTCCAAAGGCTGAGGGCCTCTGCTACAATGGGCACCAGTGCCTGCAGGTCTTCGGGGGCCGTTTCTGCTAATAAATAAATAAATAAAGAAATAAAGAAAGAAAGAAAGAAAGAAAACAAAAACACTTGTGATGGTCTGCGAAAAGGGGAGCTTAGAGATTGAAGACAGCATCACTTTGGGAACGTTTGCGCTTTCACTTCCAAGCGCTGATATTCCTGTCTTGCTCTCCTGAAAGGACAGCCTTCCTCGCTATGAGCTTTTGTGGGTCAGTGCTGAAGCTCCCCCTAGAGGCTGCCGCTGAAGATGCACACTCACAACTAACCCTCCTTAGGAGAACTGCTTCGTGGGAGAGCACGTTTATTAAAAGGCGGCAGGCCATGATTGCCTGCGAGACACAGCAGGGTTACCATGCAGAGTTCAAAGGGGGCTTTGCTTGTACAGCAAGTGCCGGAGGGCAAGAAGGGATGACATAGGAGCTGCCCTTTTTTCGGGCTCGCACACCAAGGCCTGCACCAGCCTTCGAGGCTCAGCCTGCCTCTGGACTGCCCTAGACCACCTTTACTCAAAGCACACACTCTGGTCGGGGACTCGAAGCCAGGCCCGTGGCAGTGAAAGCACCAAATCCTCACCACTAGGCCACCGGGGAAACGACTGCAGCACCCGGGAGGTTTCCGCAACCGTACTTGCAGTCAGCTGGAGGCTATTGTAATGCTGTTAAGTGAGAGACGTTTGCCGCTCGCAAGCCAATTCCATCCAACCTCCTGCAGGGGGCACTCTGGGCTGGTTTTCCACTTGTTCGCCTGCTGCTGAAACAGCAAAGATTCAATTCGAAGCCCTTTGCAGCAGCTCACCAGGATGGCCGAGTGGTTAAGGCGTTGGACTTAAGATCCAATGGACAAGTGTCCGCGTGGGTTCGAGCCCCACTCCTGGTACAGGTTTTTACTCTTCTTACCTAAATGCGGCAGCAGCTTCGCACAAGCCCTTTCCTGCTGTCTGTAGGCAGTGCCCCTACCTCAAAGCCCTGAGGCTTGAGTTCACCTGAAAAGAGCAACAAGGAATCGTTGCCCGTAGACTCTTTTCCTGGAAAACCTTTGCATTTTTGTACCATGTCCCTCGCATCCCAAGCTTAAGCCGCCAAAGTTGGCAGAGCTTGTGCAACCCCGCCAACAGCCCTACCACCCCAAAAGAAAATTGGGCAGGGATTCCCGCCTCCGCTTCCGAAACGGGCTTCCAAACGGGCGATGCCCTGACGGGTCAGCCAGTCACCGTCTAGGCCCGGTACACCCCTGTGAATAATAGAGCGTCCAACCTCAAATCAGGCTACAGGGCCCTTCAGCCCATAGAAGGAGAACCTGTCAACAAACGGGGCGAGGGCAATGCTCGGGCCCCTTGCGAAGCCTTTGCCAAGCTCCAAAGGCTGCACTTTCCCAGCAGACCACAGCTCTGTATGCAAATCAAGCAGCTACGACCCCTCCCTCCCCTGCTTTTCTCCTCCAAACCGGTACGCAACCATTTCTGCAGCCCTCTGCCCCAGGGTCCCGGGCAAGGTCTTGGTCTGATGAGGCTAGGGATGGTGGGCGAGCTCGGCTTTGGCAGGGCGACAGGACTAATATTTTCTCTACAGCTTTGGAAGAAAGAAAGCTTCCTTTTTGGGGCACAGGCCCACTTCTAGCGGCGACAGCTTCCGGTAAGGGACCATGCTGAAAAGATGCTTGGAGTTACCGCCAGGGGAGCCACGCCGCTATTGCCTGTGAGTGAAGCTACATTTGAAAGAAATATTTTTTGAGACGCAGTTGTTTGAATTTCTGTAAAAATGTCATTCAGTAAAAGCCTCTCTTCCCTGACCGGGAATCGAACCCGGGCCGCGGCGGTGAGAGCGCCGAATCCTAACCACTAGACCACCAGGGAGACCGCTGGACAGCTCGGGAAGGCCGGGCAGTGGTGTCCGAGTGCACAATGCCTGCAGGTGCCTCAAAGGCCAGTCCATTGGGGGACTGGGAAGAGAGGGGGAGGGCCGAGCAGATAGGTTCTCTCCAGCGGTGAAAAAGGAAGCTGCCTTTTTTGCGTCAAGGGCAGTCTTTCCGCAGCGACAGGAGAATGAATGGGACTCTGCCATAAACACGTTTTGCGTCGCGCTGAGGGCACTTCCTCCATTTTGTGCACGCAAATCTGCATCTGGGAGCAAGATTTCCGGTCGCCAGTTAACTGCATTGCTGTAAATAAAAATGTCAGTTGTTAAAAGAGCTCCTTCCCTGACCGGGAATCGAACCCGGGCCGCGGCGGTGAGAGCGCCGAATCCTAACCACTAGACCACCAGGGACGGTGGGTGCACCCCGTTGCGTGTCGCTCAGATGGTGGCGTCCGAGTCCAAAGGCTGAGGGCCTCTGCTACAATGGGCACCAGTGCCTGCAGGTCTTCGGGGGCCGTTTCTGCTAATAAATAAATAAATAAAGAAATAAAGAAAGAAAGAAAGAAAGAAAACAAAAACACTTGTGATGGTCTGCGAAAAGGGGAGCTTAGAGATTGAAGACAGCATCACTTTGGGAACGTTTGCGCTTTCACTTCCAAGCGCTGATATTCCTGTCTTGCTCTCCTGAAAGGACAGCCTTCCTCGCTATGAGCTTTTGTGGGTCAGTGCTGAAGCTCCCCCTAGAGGCTGCCGCTGAAGATGCACACTCACAACTAACCCTCCTTAGGAGAACTGCTTCGTGGGAGAGCACGTTTATTAAAAGGCGGCAGGCCATGATTGCCTGCGAGACACAGCAGGGTTACCATGCAGAGTTCAAAGGGGGCTTTGCTTGTACAGCAAGTGCCGGAGGGCAAGAAGGGATGACATAGGAGCTGCCCTTTTTTCGGGCTCGCACACCAAGGCCTGCACCAGCCTTCGAGGCTCAGCCTGCCTCTGGACTGCCCTAGACCACCTTTACTCAAAGCACACACTCTGGTCGGGGACTCGAAGCCAGGCCCGTGGCAGTGAAAGCACCAAATCCTCACCACTAGGCCACCGGGGAAACGACTGCAGCACCCGGGAGGTTTCCGCAACCGTACTTGCAGTCAGCTGGAGGCTATTGTAATGCTGTTAAGTGAGAGACGTTTGCCGCTCGCAAGCCAATTCCATCCAACCTCCTGCAGGGGGCACTCTGGGCTGGTTTTCCACTTGTTCGCCTGCTGCTGAAACAGCAAAGATTCAATTCGAAGCCCTTTGCAGCAGCTCACCAGGATGGCCGAGTGGTTAAGGCGTTGGACTTAAGATCCAATGGACAAGTGTCCGCGTGGGTTCGAGCCCCACTCCTGGTACAGGTTTTTACTCTTCTTACCTAAATGCGGCAGCAGCTTCGCACAAGCCCTTTCCTGCTGTCTGTAGGCAGTGCCCCTACCTCAAAGCCCTGAGGCTTGAGTTCACCTGAAAAGAGCAACAAGGAATCGTTGCCCGTAGACTCTTTTCCTGGAAAACCTTTGCATTTTTGTACCATGTCCCTCGCATCCCAAGCTTAAGCCGCCAAAGTTGGCAGAGCTTGTGCAACCCCGCCAACAGCCCTACCACCCCAAAAGAAAATTGGGCAGGGATTCCCGCCTCCGCTTCCGAAACGGGCTTCCAAACGGGCGATGCCCTGACGGGTCAGCCAGTCACCGTCTAGGCCCGGTACACCCCTGTGAATAATAGAGCGTCCAACCTCAAATCAGGCTACAGGGCCCTTCAGCCCATAGAAGGAGAACCTGTCAACAAACGGGGCGAGGGCAATGCTCGGGCCCCTTGCGAAGCCTTTGCCAAGCTCCAAAGGCTGCACTTTCCCAGCAGACCACAGCTCTGTATGCAAATCAAGCAGCTACGACCCCTCCCTCCCCTGCTTTTCTCCTCCAAACCGGTACGCAACCATTTCTGCAGCCCTCTGCCCCAGGGTCCCGGGCAAGGTCTTGGTCTGATGAGGCTAGGGATGGTGGGCGAGCTCGGCTTTGGCAGGGCGACAGGACTAATATTTTCTCTACAGCTTTGGAAGAAAGAAAGCTTCCTTTTTGGGGCACAGGCCCACTTCTAGCGGCGACAGCTTCCGGTAAGGGACCATGCTGAAAAGATGCTTGGAGTTACCGCCAGGGGAGCCACGCCGCTATTGCCTGTGAGTGAAGCTACATTTGAAAGAAATATTTTTTGAGACGCAGTTGTTTGAATTTCTGTAAAAATGTCATTCAGTAAAAGCCTCTCTTCCCTGACCGGGAATCGAACCCGGGCCGCGGCGGTGAGAGCGCCGAATCCTAACCACTAGACCACCAGGGAGACCGCTGGACAACTCGGGAAGGCCGGGCAGTGGTGTCCGAGTGCACAATGCCTGCAGGTGCCTCAAAGGCCAGTCCATTGGGGGACTGGGAAGAGAGGGGGAGGGCCGAGCAGATAGGTTCTCTCCAGCGGTGAAAAAGGAAGCTGCCTTTTTTGCGTCAAGGGCAGTCTTTCCGCAGCGACAGGAGAATGAATGGGACTCTGCCATAAACACGTTTTGCGTCGCGCTGAGGGCACTTCCTCCATTTTGTGCACGCAAATCTGCATCTGGGAGCAAGATTTCCGGTCGCCAGTTAACTGCATTGCTGTAAATAAAAATGTCAGTTGTTAAAAGAGCTCCTTCCCTGACCGGGAATCGAACCCAGGCCGCGGCGGTGAGAGCGCCGAATCCTAACCACTAGACCACCAGGGACGGTGGGTGCACCCCGTTGCGTGTCGCTCAGATGGTGGCGTCCGAGTCCAAAGGCTGAGGGCCTCTGCTACAATGGGCACCAGTGCCTGCAGGTCTTCGGGGGCCGTTTCTGCTAATAAATAAAGAAATAAAGAAAGAAAGAAAGAAAGAAAGAAAGAAAACAAAAACACTTGTGATGGTCTGCGAAAAGGGGAGCTTAGAGATTGAAGACAGCATCACTTTGGGAACGTTTGCGCTTTCACTTCCAAGCGCTGATATTCCTGTCTTGCTCTCCTGAAAGGACAGCCTTCCTCGCTATGAGCTTTTGTGGGTCAGTGCTGAAGCTCCCCCTAGAGGCTGCCGCTGAAGATGCACACTCACAACTAACCCTCCTTAGGAGAACTGCTTCGTGGGAGAGCACGTTTATTAAAAGGCGGCAGGCCATGATTGCCTGCGAGACACAGCAGGGTTACCATGCAGAGTTCAAAGGGGGCTTTGCTTGTACAGCAAGTGCCGGAGGGCAAGAAGGGATGACATAGGAGCTGCCCTTTTTTCGGGCTCGCACACCAAGGCCTGCACCAGCCTTCGAGGCTCAGCCTGCCTCTGGACTGCCCTAGACCACCTTTACTCAAAGCACACACTCTGGTCGGGGACTCGAAGCCAGGCCCGTGGCAGTGAAAGCACCAAATCCTCACCACTAGGCCACCGGGGAAACGACTGCAGCACCCGGGAGGTTTCCGCAACCGTACTTGCAGTCAGCTGGAGGCTATTGTAATGCTGTTAAGTGAGAGACGTTTGCCGCTCGCAAGCCAATTCCATCCAACCTCCTGCAGGGGGCACTCTGGGCTGGTTTTCCACTTGTTCGCCTGCTGCTGAAACAGCAAAGATTCAATTCGAAGCCCTTTGTAGCAGCTCACCAGGATGGCCGAGTGGTTAAGGCGTTGGACTTAAGATCCAATGGACAAGTGTCCGCGTGGGTTCGAGCCCCACTCCTGGTACAGGTTTTTACTCTTCTTACCTAAATGCGGCAGCAGCTTCGCACAAGCCCTTTCCTGCTGTCTGTAGGCAGTGCCCCTACCTCAAAGCCCTGAGGCTTGAGTTCACCTGAAAAGAGCAACAAGGAATCGTTGCCCGTAGACTCTTTTCCTGGAAAACCTTTGCATTTTTGTACCATGTCCCTCGCATCCCAAGCTTAAGCCGCCAAAGTTGGCAGAGCTTGTGCAACCCCGCCAACAGCCCTACCACCCCAAAAGAAAATTGGGCAGGGATTCCCGCCTCCGCTTCCGAAACGGGCTTCCAAACGGGCGATGCCCTGACGGGTCAGCCAGTCACCGTCTAGGCCCGGTACACCCCTGTGAATAATAGAGCGTCCAACCTCAAATCAGGCTACAGGGCCCTTCAGCCCATAGAAGGAGAACCTGTCAACAAACGGGGCGAGGGCAATGCTCGGGCCCCTTGCGAAGCCTTTGCCAAGCTCCAAAGGCTGCACTTTCCCAGCAGACCACAGCTCTGTATGCAAATCAAGCAGCTACGACCCCTCCCTCCCCTGCTTTTCTCCTCCAAACCGGTACGCAACCATTTCTGCAGCCCTCTGCCCCAGGGTCCCGGGCAAGGTCTTGGTCTGATGAGGCTAGGGATGGTGGGCGAGCTCGGCTTTGGCAGGGCGACAGGACTAATATTTTCTCTACAGCTTTGGAAGAAAGAAAGCTTCCTTTTTGGGGCACAGGCCCACTTCTAGCGGCGACAGCTTCCGGTAAGGGACCATGCTGAAAAGATGCTTGGAGTTACCGCCAGGGGAGCCACGCCGCTATTGCCTGTGAGTGAAGCTACATTTGAAAGAAATATTTTTTGAGACGCAGTTGTTTGAATTTCTGTAAAAATGTCATTCAGTAAAAGCCTCTCTTCCCTGACCGGGAATCGAACCCGGGCCGCGGCGGTGAGAGCGCCGAATCCTAACCACTAGACCACCAGGGAGACCGCTGGACAGCTCGGGAAGGCCGTGCAGTGGTGTCCGAGTGCACAATGCCTGCAGGTGCCTCAAAGGCCAGTCCATTGGGGGACTGGGAAGAGAGGGGGAGGGCCGAGCAGATAGGTTCTCTCCAGCGGTGAAAAAGGAAGCTGCCTTTTTTGCGTCAAGGGCAGTCTTTCCGCAGCGACAGGAGAATGAATGGGACTCTGCCATAAACACGTTTTGCGTCGCGCTGAGGGCACTTCCTCCATTTTGTGCACGCAAATCTGCATCTGGGAGCAAGATTTCCGGTCGCCAGTTAACTGCATTGCTGTAAATAAAAATGTCAGTTGTTAAAAGAGCTCCTTCCCTGACCGGGAATCGAACCCGGGCCGCGGCGGTGAGAGCGCCGAATCCTAACCACTAGACCACCAGGGACGGTGGGTGCACCCCGTTGCGTGTCGCTCAGATGGTGGCGTCCGAGTCCAAAGGCTGAGGGCCTCTGCTACAATGGGCACCAGTGCCTGCAGGTCTTCGGGGGCCGTTTCTGCTAATAAATAAATAAATAAAGAAATAAAGAAAGAAAGAAAGAAAGAAAACAAAAACACTTGTGATGGTCTGCGAAAAGGGGAGCTTAGAGATTGAAGACAGCATCACTTTGGGAACGTTTGCGCTTTCACTTCCAAGCGCTGATATTCCTGTCTTGCTCTCCTGAAAGGACAGCCTTCCTCGCTATGAGCTTTTGTGGGTCAGTGCTGAAGCTCCCCCTAGAGGCTGCCGCTGAAGATGCACACTCACAACTAACCCTCCTTAGGAGAACTGCTTCGTGGGAGAGCACGTTTATTAAAAGGCGGCAGGCCATGATTGCCTGCGAGACACAGCAGGGTTACCATGCAGAGTTCAAAGGGGGCTTTGCTTGTACAGCAAGTGCCGGAGGGCAAGAAGGGATGACATAGGAGCTGCCCTTTTTTCGGGCTCGCACACCAAGGCCTGCACCAGCCTTCGAGGCTCAGCCTGCGTCTGGACTGCCCTAGACCACCTTTACTCAAAGCACACACTCTGGTCGGGGACTCGAAGCCAGGCCCGTGGCAGTGAAAGCACCAAATCCTCACCACTAGGCCACCGGGGAAACGACTGCAGCACCCGGGAGGTTTCCGCAACCGTACTTGCAGTCAGCTGGAGGCTATTGTAATGCTGTTAAGTGAGAGACGTTTGCCGCTCGCAAGCCAATTCCATCCAACCTCCTGCAGGGGGCACTCTGGGCTGGTTTTCCACTTGTTCGCCTGCTGCTGAAACAGCAAAGATTCAATTCGAAGCCCTTTGCAGCAGCTCACCAGGATGGCCGAGTGGTTAAGGCGTTGGACTTAAGATCCAATGGACAAGTGTCCGCGTGGGTTCGAGCCCCACTCCTGGTACAGGTTTTTACTCTTCTTACCTAAATGCGGCAGCAGCTTCGCACAAGCCCTTTCCTGCTGTCTGTAGGCAGTGCCCCTACCTCAAAGCCCTGAGGCTTGAGTTCACCTGAAAAGAGCAACAAGGAATCGTTGCCCGTAGACTCTTTTCCTGGAAAACCTTTGCATTTTTGTACCATGTCCCTCGCATCCCAAGCTTAAGCCGCCAAAGTTGGCAGAGCTTGTGCAACCCCGCCAACAGCCCTACCACCCCAAAAGAAAATTGGGCAGGGATTCCCGCCTCCGCTTCCTCACGGCTTCCGAAACGGGCTTCCAAACGGGCTTCCAAACGGGCGATGCCCTGACGGGTCAGCCAGTCACCGTCTAGGCCCGGTACACCCCTGTGAATAATAGAGCGTCCAACCTCAAATCAGGCTACAGGGCCCTTCAGCCCATAGAAGGAGAACCTGTCAACAAACGGGGCGAGGGCAATGCTCGGGCCCCTTGCGAAGCCTTTGCCAAGCTCCAAAGGCTGCACTTTCCCAGCAGACCACAGCTCTGTATGCAAATCAAGCAGCTACGACCCCTCCCTCCCCTGCTTTTCTCCTCCAAACCGGTACGCAACCATTTCTGCAGCCCTCTGCCCCAGGGTCCCGGGCAAGGTCTTGGTCTGATGAGGCTAGGGATGGTGGGCGAGCTCGGCTTTGGCAGGGCGACAGGACTAATATTTTCTCTACAGCTTTGGAAGAAAGAAAGCTTCCTTTTTGGGGCACAGGCCCACTTCTAGCGGCGACAGCTTCCGGTAAGGGACCATGCTGAAAAGATGCTTGGAGTTACCGCCAGGGGAGCCACGCCGCTATTGCCTGTGAGTGAAGCTACATTTGAAAGAAATATTTTTTGAGACGCAGTTGTTTGAATTTCTGTAAAAATGTCATTCAGTAAAAGCCTCTCTTCCCTGACCGGGAATCGAACCCGGGCCGCGGCGGTGAGAGCGCCGAATCCTAACCACTAGACCACCAGGGAGACCGCTGGACAACTCGGGAAGGCCGGGCAGTGGTGTCCGAGTGCACAATGCCTGCAGGTGCCTCAAAGGCCAGTCCATTGGGGGACTGGGAAGAGAGGGGGAGGGCCGAGCAGATAGGTTCTCTCCAGCGGTGAAAAAGGAAGCTGCCTTTTTTGCGTCAAGGGCAGTCTTTCCGCAGCGACAGGAGAATGAATGGGACTCTGCCATAAACACGTTTTGCGTCGCGCTGAGGGCACTTCCTCCATTTTGTGCACGCAAATCTGCATCTGGGAGCAAGATTTCCGGTCGCCAGTTAACTGCATTGCTGTAAATAAAAATGTCAGTTGTTAAAAGAGCTCCTTCCCTGACCGGGAATCGAACCCGGGCCGCGGTGGTGAGAGCGCCGAATCCTAACCACTAGACCACCAGGGACGGTGGGTGCACCCCGTTGCGTGTCGCTCAGATGGTGGCGTCCGAGTCCAAAGGCTGAGGGCCTCTGCTACAATGGGCACCAGTGCCTGCAGGTCTTCGGGGGCCGTTTCTGCTAATAAATAAAGAAATAAAGAAAGAAAGAAAGAAAGAAAGAAAACAAAAACACTTGTGATGGTCTGCGAAAAGGGGAGCTTAGAGATTGAAGACAGCATCACTTTGGGAACGTTTGCGCTTTCACTTCCAAGCGCTGATATTCCTGTCTTGCTCTCCTGAAAGGACAGCCTTCCTCGCTATGAGCTTTTGTGGGTCAGTGCTGAAGCTCCCCCTAGAGGCTGCCGCTGAAGATGCACACTCACAACTAACCCTCCTTAGGAGAACTGCTTCGTGGGAGAGCACGTTTATTAAAAGGCGGCAGGCCATGATTGCCTGCGAGACACAGCAGGGTTACCATGCAGAGTTCAAAGGGGGCTTTGCTTGTACAGCAAGTGCCGGAGGGCAAGAAGGGATGACATAGGAGCTGCCCTTTTTTCGGGCTCGCACACCAAGGCCTGCACCAGCCTTCGAGGCTCAGCCTGCCTCTGGACTGCCCTAGACCACCTTTACTCAAAGCACACACTCTGGTCGGGGACTCGAAGCCAGGCCCGTGGCAGTGAAAGCACCAAATCCTCACCACTAGGCCACCGGGGAAACGACTGCAGCACCCGGGAGGTTTCCGCAACCGTACTTGCAGTCAGCTGGAGGCTATTGTAATGCTGTTAAGTGAGAGACGTTTGCCGCTCGCAAGCCAATTCCATCCAACCTCCTGCAGGGGGCACTCTGGGCTGGTTTTCCACTTGTTCGCCTGCTGCTGAAACAGCAAAGATTCAATTCGAAGCCCTTTGCAGCAGCTCACCAGGATGGCCGAGTGGTTAAGGCGTTGGACTTAAGATCCAATGGACAAGTGTCCGCGTGGGTTCGAGCCCCACTCCTGGTACAGGTTTTTACTCTTCTTACCTAAATGCGGCAGCAGCTTCGCACAAGCCCTTTCCTGCTGTCTGTAGGCAGTGCCCCTACCTCAAAGCCCTGAGGCTTGAGTTCACCTGAAAAGAGCAACAAGGAATTGTTGCCCGTAGACTCTTTTCCTGGAAAACCTTTGCATTTTTGTACCATGTCCCTCGCATCCCAAGCTTAAGCCGCCAAAGTTGGCAGAGCTTGTGCAACCCCGCCAACAGCCCTACCACCCCAAAAGAAAATTGGGCAGGGATTCCCGCCTCCGCTTCCTCACGGCTTCCGAAACGGGCTTCCAAACGGGCGATGCCCTGACGGGTCACCCAGTCACCGTCTAGGCCCGGTACACCCCTGTGAATAATAGAGCGTCCAACCTCAAATCAGGCTACAGGGCCCTTCAGCCCATAGAAGGAGAACCTGTCAACAAACGGGGCGAGGGCAATGCTCGGGCCCCTTGCGAAGCCTTTGCCAAGCTCCAAAGGCTGCACTTTCCCAGCAGACCACAGCTCTGTATGCAAATCAAGCAGCTACGACCCCTCCCTCCCCTGCTTTTCTCCTCCAAACCGGTACGCAACCATTTCTGCAGCCCTCTGCCCCAGGGTCCCGGGCAAGGTCTTGGTCTGATGAGGCTAGGGATGGTGGGCGAGCTCGGCTTTGGCAGGGCGACAGGACTAATATTTTCTCTACAGCTTTGGAAGAAAGAAAGCTTCCTTTTTGGGGCACAGGCCCACTTCTAGCGGCGACAGCTTCCGGTAAGGGACCATGCTGAAAAGATGCTTGGAGTTACCGCCAGGGGAGCCACGCCGCTATTGCCTGTGAGTGAAGCTACATTTGAAAGAAATATTTTTTGAGACGCAGTTGTTTGAATTTCTGTAAAAATGTCATTCAGTAAAAGCCTCTCTTCCCTGACCGGGAATCGAACCCGGGCCGCGGCGGTGAGAGCGCCGAATCCTAACCACTAGACCACCAGGGAGACCGCTGGACAGCTCGGGAAGGCCGGGCAGTGGTGTCCGAGTGCACAATGCCTGCAGGTGCCTCAAAGGCCAGTCCATTGGGGGACTGGGAAGAGAGGGGGAGGGCCGAGCAGATAGGTTCTCTCCAGCGGTGAAAAAGGAAGCTGCCTTTTTTGCGTCAAGGGCAGTCTTTCCGCAGCGACAGGAGAATGAATGGGACTCTGCCATAAACACGTTTTGCGTCGCGCTGAGGGCACTTCCTCCATTTTGTGCACGCAAATCTGCATCTGGGAGCAAGATTTCCGGTCGCCAGTTAACTCCTTTGCATGTAAATAAAAATGTCAGTTGTTAAAAGAGCTCCTTCCCTGACCGGGAATCGAACCCGGGCCGCGGCGGTGAGAGCGCCGAATCCTAACCACTAGACCACCAGGGACGGTGGGTGCACTCCGTTGCGTGTCGCTCAGATGGTGGCGTCCGAGTCCAAAGGCTGAGGGCCTCTGCTACAATGGGCACCAGTGCCTGCAGGTCTTCGGGGGCCGTTTCTGCTAATAAATAAATAAATAAAGAAATAAAGAAAGAAAGAAAGAAAGAAAACAAAAACACTTGTGATGGTCTGCGAAAAGGGGAGCTTAGAGATTGAAGACAGCATCACTTTGGGAACGTTTGCGCTTTCACTTCCAAGCGCTGATATTCCTGTCTTGCTCTCCTGAAAGGACAGCCTTCCTCGCTATGAGCTTTTGTGGGTCAGTGCTGAAGCTCCCCCTAGAGGCTGCCGCTGAAGATGCACACTCACAACTAACCCTCCTTAGGAGAACTGCTTCGTGGGAGAGCACGTTTATTAAAAGGCGGCAGGCCATGATTGCCTGCGAGACACAGCAGGGTTACCATGCAGAGTTCAAAGGGGGCTTTGCTTGTACAGCAAGTGCCGGAGGGCAAGAAGGGATGACATAGGAGCTGCCCTTTTTTCGGGCTCGCACACCAAGGCCTGCACCAGCCTTCGAGGCTCAGCCTGCCTCTGGACTGCCCTAGACCACCTTTACTCAAAGCACACACTCTGGTCGGGGACTCGAAGCCAGGCCCGTGGCAGTGAAAGCACCAAATCCTCACCACTAGGCCACCGGGGAAACGACTGCAGCACCCGGGAGGTTTCCGCAACCGTACTTGCAGTCAGCTGGAGGCTATTGTAATGCTGTTAAGTGAGAGACGTTTGCCGCTCGCAAGCCAATTCCATCCAACCTCCTGCAGGGGGCACTCTGGGCTGGTTTTCCACTTGTTCGCCTGCTGCTGAAACAGCAAAGATTCAATTCGAAGCCCTTTGCAGCAGCTCACCAGGATGGCCGAGTGGTTAAGGCGTTGGACTTAAGATCCAATGGACAAGTGTCTGCGTGGGTTCGAGCCCCACTCCTGGTACAGGTTTTTACTCTTCTTACCTAAATGCGGCAGCAGCTTCGCACAAGCCCTTTCCTGCTGTCTGTAGGCAGTGCCCCTACCTCAAAGCCCTGAGGCTTGAGTTCACCTGAAAAGAGCAACAAGGAATCGTTGCCCGTAGACTCTTTTCCTGGAAAACCTTTGCATTTTTGTACCATGTCCCTCGCATCCCAAGCTTAAGCCGCCAAAGTTGGCAGAGCTTGTGCAACCCCGCCAACAGCCCTACCACCCCAAAAGAAAATTGGGCAGGGATTCCCGCCTCCGCTTCCGAAACGGGCTTCCAAACGGGCGATGCCCTGACGGGTCAGCCAGTCACCGTCTAGGCCCGGTACACCCCTGTGAATAATAGAGCGTCCAACCTCAAATCAGGCTACAGGGCCCTTCAGCCCATAGAAGGAGAACCTGTCAACAAACGGGGCGAGGGCAATGCTCGGGCCCCTTGCGAAGCCTTTGCCAAGCTCCAAAGGCTGCACTTTCCCAGCAGACCACAGCTCTGTATGCAAATCAAGCAGCTACGACCCCTCCCTCCCCTGCTTTTCTCCTCCAAACCGGTACGCAACCATTTCTGCAGCCCTCTGCCCCAGGGTCCCGGGCAAGGTCTTGGTCTGATGAGGCTAGGGATGGTGGGCGAGCTCGGCTTTGGCAGGGCGACAGGACTAATATTTTCTCTACAGCTTTGGAAGAAAGAAAGCTTCCTTTTTGGGGCACAGGCCCACTTCTAGCGGCGACAGCTTCCGGTAAGGGACCATGCTGAAAAGATGCTTGGAGTTACCGCCAGGGGAGCCACGCCGCTATTGCCTGTGAGTGAAGCTACATTTGAAAGAAATATTTTTTGAGACGCAGTTGTTTGAATTTCTGTAAAAATGTCATTCAGTAAAAGCCTCTCTTCCCTGACCGGGAATCGAACCCGGGCCGCGGCGGTGAGAGCGCCGAATCCTAACCACTAGACCACCAGGGAGACCGCTGGACAGCTCGGGAAGGCCGGGCAGTGGTGTCCGAGTGCACAATGCCTGCAGGTGCCTCAAAGGCCAGTCCATTGGGGGACTGGGAAGAGAGGGGGAGGGCCGAGCAGATAGGTTCTCTCCAGCGGTGAAAAAGGAAGCTGCCTTTTTTGCGTCAAGGGCAGTCTTTCCGCAGCGACAGGAGAATGAATGGGACTCTGCCATAAACACGTTTTGCGTCGCGCTGAGGGCACTTCCTCCATTTTGTGCACGCAAATCTGCATCTGGGAGCAAGATTTCCGGTCGCCAGTTAACTGCATTGCTGTAAATAAAAATGTCAGTTGTTAAAAGAGCTCCTTCCCTGACCGGGAATCGAACCCGGGCCGCGGAATCCTAACCACTAGACCACCAGGGACGGTGGGTGCACCCCGTTGCGTGTCGCTCAGATGGTGGCGTCCGAGTCCAAAGGCTGAGGGCCTCTGCTACAATGGGCACCAGTGCCTGCAGGTCTTCGGGGGCCGTTTCTGCTAATAAATAAATAAATAAAGAAATAAAGAAAGAAAGAAAGAAAGAAAACAAAAACACTTGTGATGGTCTGCGAAAAGGGGAGCTTAGAGATTGAAGACAGCATCACTTTGGGAACGTTTGCGCTTTCACTTCCAAGCGCTGATATTCCTGTCTTGCTCTCCTGAAAGGACAGCCTTCCTCGCTATGAGCTTTTGTGGGTCAGTGCTGAAGCTCCCCCTAGAGGCTGCCGCTGAAGATGCACACTCACAACTAACCCTCCTTAGGAGAACTGCTTCGTGGGAGAGCACGTTTATTAAAAGGCGGCAGGCCATGATTGCCTGCGAGACACAGCAGGGTTACCATGCAGAGTTCAAAGGGGGCTTTGCTTGTACAGCAAGTGCCGGAGGGCAAGAAGGGATGACATAGGAGCTGCCCTTTTTTCGGGCTCGCACACCAAGGCCTGCACCAGCCTTCGAGGCTCAGCCTGCCTCTGGACTGCCCTAGACCACCTTTACTCAAAGCACACACTCTGGTCGGGGACTCGAAGCCAGGCCCGTGGCAGTGAAAGCACCAAATCCTCACCACTAGGCCACCGGGGAAACGACTGCAGCACCCGGGAGGTTTCCGCAACCGTACTTGCAGTCAGCTGGAGGCTATTGTAATGCTGTTAAGTGAGAGACGTTTGCCGCTCGCAAGCCAATTCCATCCAACCTCCTGCAGGGGGCACTCTGGGCTGGTTTTCCACTTGTTCGCCTGCTGCTGAAACAGCAAAGATTCAATTCGAAGCCCTTTGCAGCAGCTCACCAGGATGGCCGAGTGGTTAAGGCGTTGGACTTAAGATCCAATGGACAAGTGTCTGCGTGGGTTCGAGCCCCACTCCTGGTACAGGTTTTTACTCTTCTTACCTAAATGCGGCAGCAGCTTCGCACAAGCCCTTTCCTGCTGTCTGTAGGCAGTGCCCCTACCTCAAAGCCCTGAGGCTTGAGTTCACCTGAAAAGAGCAACAAGGAATTGTTGCCCGTAGACTCTTTTCCTGGAAAACCTTTGCATTTTTGTACCATGTCCCTCGCATCCCAAGCTTAAGCCGCCAAAGTTGGCAGAGCTTGTGCAACCCCGCCAACAGCCCTACCACCCCAAAAGAAAATTGGGCAGGGATTCCCGCCTCCGCTTCCTCACGGCTTCCGAAACGGGCTTCCAAACGGGCGATGCCCTGACGGGTCACCCAGTCACCGTCTAGGCCCGGTACACCCCTGTGAATAATAGAGCGTCCAACCTCAAATCAGGCTACAGGGCCCTTCAGCCCATAGAAGGAGAACCTGTCAACAAACGGGGCGAGGGCAATGCTCGGGCCCCTTGCGAAGCCTTTGCCAAGCTCCAAAGGCTGCACTTTCCCAGCAGACCACAGCTCTGTATGCAAATCAAGCAGCTACGACCCCTCCCTCCCCTGCTTTTCTCCTCCAAACCGGTACGCAACCATTTCTGCAGCCCTCTGCCCCAGGGTCCCGGGCAAGGTCTTGGTCTGATGAGGCTAGGGATGGTGGGCGAGCTCGGCTTTGGCAGGGCGACAGGACTAATATTTTCTCTACAGCTTTGGAAGAAAGAAAGCTTCCTTTTTGGGGCACAGGCCCACTTCTAGCGGCGACAGCTTCCGGTAAGGGACCATGCTGAAAAGATGCTTGGAGTTACCGCCAGGGGAGCCACGCCGCTATTGCCTGTGAGTGAAGCTACATTTGAAAGAAATATTTTTTGAGACGCAGTTGTTTGAATTTCTGTAAAAATGTCATTCAGTAAAAGCCTCTCTTCCCTGACCGGGAATCGAACCCGGGCCGCGGCGGTGAGAGCGCCGAATCCTAACCACTAGACCACCAGGGAGACCGCTGGACAGCTCGGGAAGGCCGGGCAGTGGTGTCCGAGTGCACAATGCCTGCAGGTGCCTCAAAGGCCAGTCCATTGGGGGACTGGGAAGAGAGGGGGAGGGCCGAGCAGATAGGTTCTCTCCAGCGGTGAAAAAGGAAGCTGCCTTTTTTGCGTCAAGGGCAGTCTTTCCGCAGCGACAGGAGAATGAATGGGACTCTGCCATAAACACGTTTTGCGTCGCGCTGAGGGCACTTCCTCCATTTTGTGCACGCAAATCTGCATCTGGGAGCAAGATTTCCGGTCGCCAGTTAACTCCTTTGCATGTAAATAAAAATGTCAGTTGTTAAAAGAGCTCCTTCCCTGACCGGGAATCGAACCCGGGCCGCGGCGGTGAGAGCGCCGAATCCTAACCACTAGACCACCAGGGACGGTGGGTGCACTCCGTTGCGTGTCGCTCAGATGGTGGCGTCCGAGTCCAAAGGCTGAGGGCCTCTGCTACAATGGGCACCAGTGCCTGCAGGTCTTCGGGGGCCGTTTCTGCTAATAAATAAATAAATAAAGAAATAAAGAAAGAAAGAAAGAAAGAAAACAAAAACACTTGTGATGGTCTGCGAAAAGGGGAGCTTAGAGATTGAAGACAGCATCACTTTGGGAACGTTTGCGCTTTCACTTCCAAGCGCTGATATTCCTGTCTTGCTCTCCTGAAAGGACAGCCTTCCTCGCTATGAGCTTTTGTGGGTCAGTGCTGAAGCTCCCCCTAGAGGCTGCCGCTGAAGATGCACACTCACAACTAACCCTCCTTAGGAGAACTGCTTCGTGGGAGAGCACGTTTATTAAAAGGCGGCAGGCCATGATTGCCTGCGAGACACAGCAGGGTTACCATGCAGAGTTCAAAGGGGGCTTTGCTTGTACAGCAAGTGCCGGAGGGCAAGAAGGGATGACATAGGAGCTGCCCTTTTTTCGGGCTCGCACACCAAGGCCTGCACCAGCCTTCGAGGCTCAGCCTGCCTCTGGACTGCCCTAGACCACCTTTACTCAAAGCACACACTCTGGTCGGGGACTCGAAGCCAGGCCCGTGGCAGTGAAAGCACCAAATCCTCACCACTAGGCCACCGGGGAAACGACTGCAGCACCCGGGAGGTTTCCGCAACCGTACTTGCAGTCAGCTGGAGGCTATTGTAATGCTGTTAAGTGAGAGACGTTTGCCGCTCGCAAGCCAATTCCATCCAACCTCCTGCAGGGGGCACTCTGGGCTGGTTTTCCACTTGTTCGCCTGCTGCTGAAACAGCAAAGATTCAATTCGAAGCCCTTTGCAGCAGCTCACCAGGATGGCCGAGTGGTTAAGGCGTTGGACTTAAGATCCAATGGACAAGTGTCTGCGTGGGTTCGAGCCCCACTCCTGGTACAGGTTTTTACTCTTCTTACCTAAATGCGGCAGCAGCTTCGCACAAGCCCTTTCCTGCTGTCTGTAGGCAGTGCCCCTACCTCAAAGCCCTGAGGCTTGAGTTCACCTGAAAAGAGCAACAAGGAATCGTTGCCCGTAGACTCTTTTCCTGGAAAACCTTTGCATTTTTGTACCATGTCCCTCGCATCCCAAGCTTAAGCCGCCAAAGTTGGCAGAGCTTGTGCAACCCCGCCAACAGCCCTACCACCCCAAAAGAAAATTGGGCAGGGATTCCCGCCTCCGCTTCCGAAACGGGCTTCCAAACGGGCGATGCCCTGACGGGTCAGCCAGTCACCGTCTAGGCCCGGTACACCCCTGTGAATAATAGAGCGTCCAACCTCAAATCAGGCTACAGGGCCCTTCAGCCCATAGAAGGAGAACCTGTCAACAAACGGGGCGAGGGCAATGCTCGGGCCCCTTGCGAAGCCTTTGCCAAGCTCCAAAGGCTGCACTTTCCCAGCAGACCACAGCTCTGTATGCAAATCAAGCAGCTACGACCCCTCCCTCCCCTGCTTTTCTCCTCCAAACCGGTACGCAACCATTTCTGCAGCCCTCTGCCCCAGGGTCCCGGGCAAGGTCTTGGTCTGATGAGGCTAGGGATGGTGGGCGAGCTCGGCTTTGGCAGGGCGACAGGACTAATATTTTCTCTACAGCTTTGGAAGAAAGAAAGCTTCCTTTTTGGGGCACAGGCCCACTTCTAGCGGCGACAGCTTCCGGTAAGGGACCATGCTGAAAAGATGCTTGGAGTTACCGCCAGGGGAGCCACGCCGCTATTGCCTGTGAGTGAAGCTACATTTGAAAGAAATATTTTTTGAGACGCAGTTGTTTGAATTTCTGTAAAAATGTCATTCAGTAAAAGCCTCTCTTCCCTGACCGGGAATCGAACCCGGGCCGCGGCGGTGAGAGCGCCGAATCCTAACCACTAGACCACCAGGGAGACCGCTGGACAGCTCGGGAAGGCCGGGCAGTGGTGTCCGAGTGCACAATGCCTGCAGGTGCCTCAAAGGCCAGTCCATTGGGGGACTGGGAAGAGAGGGGGAGGGCCGAGCAGATAGGTTCTCTCCAGCGGTGAAAAAGGAAGCTGCCTTTTTTGCGTCAAGGGCAGTCTTTCCGCAGCGACAGGAGAATGAATGGGACTCTGCCATAAACACGTTTTGCGTCGCGCTGAGGGCACTTCCTCCATTTTGTGCACGCAAATCTGCATCTGGGAGCAAGATTTCCGGTCGCCAGTTAACTGCATTGCTGTAAATAAAAATGTCAGTTGTTAAAAGAGCTCCTTCCCTGACCGGGAATCGAACCCGGGCCGCGGAATCCTAACCACTAGACCACCAGGGACGGTGGGTGCACCCCGTTGCGTGTCGCTCAGATGGTGGCGTCCGAGTCCAAAGGCTGAGGGCCTCTGCTACAATGGGCACCAGTGCCTGCAGGTCTTCGGGGGCCGTTTCTGCTAATAAATAAATAAATAAAGAAATAAAGAAAGAAAGAAAGAAAGAAAACAAAAACACTTGTGATGGTCTGCGAAAAGGGGAGCTTAGAGATTGAAGACAGCATCACTTTGGGAACGTTTGCGCTTTCACTTCCAAGCGCTGATATTCCTGTCTTGCTCTCCTGAAAGGACAGCCTTCCTCGCTATGAGCTTTTGTGGGTCAGTGCTGAAGCTCCCCCTAGAGGCTGCCGCTGAAGATGCACACTCACAACTAACCCTCCTTAGGAGAACTGCTTCGTGGGAGAGCACGTTTATTAAAAGGCGGCAGGCCATGATTGCCTGCGAGACACAGCAGGGTTACCATGCAGAGTTCAAAGGGGGCTTTGCTTGTACAGCAAGTGCCGGAGGGCAAGAAGGGATGACATAGGAGCTGCCCTTTTTTCGGGCTCGCACACCAAGGCCTGCACCAGCCTTCGAGGCTCAGCCTGCCTCTGGACTGCCCTAGACCACCTTTACTCAAAGCACACACTCTGGTCGGGGACTCGAAGCCAGGCCCGTGGCAGTGAAAGCACCAAATCCTCACCACTAGGCCACCGGGGAAACGACTGCAGCACCCGGGAGGTTTCCGCAACCGTACTTGCAGTCAGCTGGAGGCTATTGTAATGCTGTTAAGTGAGAGACGTTTGCCGCTCGCAAGCCAATTCCATCCAACCTCCTGCAGGGGGCACTCTGGGCTGGTTTTCCACTTGTTCGCCTGCTGCTGAAACAGCAAAGATTCAATTCGAAGCCCTTTGCAGCAGCTCACCAGGATGGCCGAGTGGTTAAGGCGTTGGACTTAAGATCCAATGGACAAGTGTCTGCGTGGGTTCGAGCCCCACTCCTGGTACAGGTTTTTACTCTTCTTACCTAAATGCGGCAGCAGCTTCGCACAAGCCCTTTCCTGCTGTCTGTAGGCAGTGCCCCTACCTCAAAGCCCTGAGGCTTGAGTTCACCTGAAAAGAGCAACAAGGAATCGTTGCCCGTAGACTCTTTTCCTGGAAAACCTTTGCATTTTTGTACCATGTCCCTCGCATCCCAAGCTTAAGCCGCCAAAGTTGGCAGAGCTTGTGCAACCCCGCCAACAGCCCTACCACCCCAAAAGAAAATTGGGCAGGGATTCCCGCCTCCGCTTCCGAAACGGGCTTCCAAACGGGCGATGCCCTGACGGGTCAGCCAGTCACCGTCTAGGCCCGGTACACCCCTGTGAATAATAGAGCGTCCAACCTCAAATCAGGCTACAGGGCCCTTCAGCCCATAGAAGGAGAACCTGTCAACAAACGGGGCGAGGGCAATGCTCGGGCCCCTTGCGAAGCCTTTGCCAAGCTCCAAAGGCTGCACTTTCCCAGCAGACCACAGCTCTGTATGCAAATCAAGCAGCTACGACCCCTCCCTCCCCTGCTTTTCTCCTCCAAACCGGTACGCAACCATTTCTGCAGCCCTCTGCCCCAGGGTCCCGGGCAAGGTCTTGGTCTGATGAGGCTAGGGATGGTGGGCGAGCTCGGCTTTGGCAGGGCGACAGGACTAATATTTTCTCTACAGCTTTGGAAGAAAGAAAGCTTCCTTTTTGGGGCACAGGCCCACTTCTAGCGGCGACAGCTTCCGGTAAGGGACCATGCTGAAAAGATGCTTGGAGTTACCGCCAGGGGAGCCACGCCGCTATTGCCTGTGAGTGAAGCTACATTTGAAAGAAATATTTTTTGAGACGCAGTTGTTTGAATTTCTGTAAAAATGTCATTCAGTAAAAGCCTCTCTTCCCTGACCGGGAATCGAACCCGGGCCGCGCCGAATCCTAACCACTAGACCACCAGGGAGACCGCTGGACAACTCGGGAAGGCCGGGCAGTGGTGTCCGAGTGCACAATGCCTGCAGGTGCCTCAAAGGCCAGTCCATTGGGGGACTGGGAAGAGAGGGGGAGGGCCGAGCAGATAGGTTCTCTCCAGCGGTGAAAAAGGAAGCTGCCTTTTTTGCGTCAAGGGCAGTCTTTCCGCAGCGACAGGAGAATGAATGGGACTCTGCCATAAACACGTTTTGCGTCGCGCTGAGGGCACTTCCTCCATTTTGTGCACGCAAATCTGCATCTGGGAGCAAGATTTCCGGTCGCCAGTTAACTGCATTGCTGTAAATAAAAATGTCAGTTGTTAAAAGAGCTCCTTCCCTGACCGGGAATCGAACCCAGGCCGCGGCGGTGAGAGCGCCGAATCCTAACCACTAGACCACCAGGGACGGTGGGTGCACCCCGTTGCGTGTCGCTCAGATGGTGGCGTCCGAGTCCAAAGGCTGAGGGCCTCTGCTACAATGGGCACCAGTGCCTGCAGGTCTTCGGGGGCCGTTTCTGCTAATAAATAAAGAAATAAAGAAAGAAAGAAAGAAAGAAAGAAAACAAAAACACTTGTGATGGTCTGCGAAAAGGGGAGCTTAGAGATTGAAGACAGCATCACTTTGGGAACGTTTGCGCTTTCACTTCCAAGCGCTGATATTCCTGTCTTGCTCTCCTGAAAGGACAGCCTTCCTCGCTATGAGCTTTTGTGGGTCAGTGCTGAAGCTCCCCCTAGAGGCTGCCGCTGAAGATGCACACTCACAACTAACCCTCCTTAGGAGAACTGCTTCGTGGGAGAGCACGTTTATTAAAAGGCGGCAGGCCATGATTGCCTGCGAGACACAGCAGGGTTACCATGCAGAGTTCAAAGGGGGCTTTGCTTGTACAGCAAGTGCCGGAGGGCAAGAAGGGATGACATAGGAGCTGCCCTTTTTTCGGGCTCGCACACCAAGGCCTGCACCAGCCTTCGAGGCTCAGCCTGCCTCTGGACTGCCCTAGACCACCTTTACTCAAAGCACACACTCTGGTCGGGGACTCGAAGCCAGGCCCGTGGCAGTGAAAGCACCAAATCCTCACCACTAGGCCACCGGGGAAACGACTGCAGCACCCGGGAGGTTTCCGCAACCGTACTTGCAGTCAGCTGGAGGCTATTGTAATGCTGTTAAGTGAGAGACGTTTGCCGCTCGCAAGCCAATTCCATCCAACCTCCTGCAGGGGGCACTCTGGGCTGGTTTTCCACTTGTTCGCCTGCTGCTGAAACAGCAAAGATTCAATTCGAAGCCCTTTGCAGCAGCTCACCAGGATGGCCGAGTGGTTAAGGCGTTGGACTTAAGATCCAATGGACAAGTGTCCGCGTGGGTTCGAGCCCCACTCCTGGTACAGGTTTTTACTCTTCTTACCTAAATGCGGCAGCAGCTTCGCACAAGCCCTTTCCTGCTGTCTGTAGGCAGTGCCCCTACCTCAAAGCCCTGAGGCTTGAGTTCACCTGAAAAGAGCAACAAGGAATCGTTGCCCGTAGACTCTTTTCCTGGAAAACCTTTGCATTTTTGTACCATGTCCCTCGCATCCCAAGCTTAAGCCGCCAAAGTTGGCAGAGCTTGTGCAACCCCGCCAACAGCCCTACCACCCCAAAAGAAAATTGGGCAGGGATTCCCGCCTCCGCTTCCGAAACGGGCTTCCAAACGGGCGATGCCCTGACGGGTCAGCCAGTCACCGTCTAGGCCCGGTACACCCCTGTGAATAATAGAGCGTCCAACCTCAAATCAGGCTACAGGGCCCTTCAGCCCATAGAAGGAGAACCTGTCAACAAACGGGGCGAGGGCAATGCTCGGGCCCCTTGCGAAGCCTTTGCCAAGCTCCAAAGGCTGCACTTTCCCAGCAGACCACAGCTCTGTATGCAAATCAAGCAGCTACGACCCCTCCCTCCCCTGCTTTTCTCCTCCAAACCGGTACGCAACCATTTCTGCAGCCCTCTGCCCCAGGGTCCCGGGCAAGGTCTTGGTCTGATGAGGCTAGGGATGGTGGGCGAGCTCGGCTTTGGCAGGGCGACAGGACTAATATTTTCTCTACAGCTTTGGAAGAAAGAAAGCTTCCTTTTTGGGGCACAGGCCCACTTCTAGCGGCGACAGCTTCCGGTAAGGGACCATGCTGAAAAGATGCTTGGAGTTACCGCCAGGGGAGCCACGCCGCTATTGCCTGTGAGTGAAGCTACATTTGAAAGAAATATTTTTTGAGACGCAGTTGTTTGAATTTCTGTAAAAATGTCATTCAGTAAAAGCCTCTCTTCCCTGACCGGGAATCGAACCCGGGCCGCGGCGGTGAGAGCGCCGAATCCTAACCACTAGACCACCAGGGAGACCGCTGGACAACTCGGGAAGGCCGGGCAGTGGTGTCCGAGTGCACAATGCCTGCAGGTGCCTCAAAGGCCAGTCCATTGGGGGACTGGGAAGAGAGGGGGAGGGCCGAGCAGATAGGTTCTCTCCAGCGGTGAAAAAGGAAGCTGCCTTTTTTGCGTCAAGGGCAGTCTTTCCGCAGCGACAGGAGAATGAATGGGACTCTGCCATAAACACGTTTTGCGTCGCGCTGAGGGCACTTCCTCCATTTTGTGCACGCAAATCTGCATCTGGGAGCAAGATTTCCGGTCGCCAGTTAACTGCATTGCTGTAAATAAAAATGTCAGTTGTTAAAAGAGCTCCTTCCCTGACCGGGAATCGAACCCGGGCCGCGGTGGTGAGAGCGCCGAATCCTAACCACTAGACCACCAGGGACGGTGGGTGCACCCCGTTGCGTGTCGCTCAGATGGTGGCGTCCGAGTCCAAAGGCTGAGGGCCTCTGCTACAATGGGCACCAGTGCCTGCAGGTCTTCGGGGGCCGTTTCTGCTAATAAATAAAGAAATAAAGAAAGAAAGAAAGAAAGAAAGAAAACAAAAACACTTGTGATGGTCTGCGAAAAGGGGAGCTTAGAGATTGAAGACAGCATCACTTTGGGAACGTTTGCGCTTTCACTTCCAAGCGCTGATATTCCTGTCTTGCTCTCCTGAAAGGACAGCCTTCCTCGCTATGAGCTTTTGTGGGTCAGTGCTGAAGCTCCCCCTAGAGGCTGCCGCTGAAGATGCACACTCACAACTAACCCTCCTTAGGAGAACTGCTTCGTGGGAGAGCACGTTTATTAAAAGGCGGCAGGCCATGATTGCCTGCGAGACACAGCAGGGTTACCATGCAGAGTTCAAAGGGGGCTTTGCTTGTACAGCAAGTGCCGGAGGGCAAGAAGGGATGACATAGGAGCTGCCCTTTTTTCGGGCTCGCACACCAAGGCCTGCACCAGCCTTCGAGGCTCAGCCTGCCTCTGGACTGCCCTAGACCACCTTTACTCAAAGCACACACTCTGGTCGGGGACTCGAAGCCAGGCCCGTGGCAGTGAAAGCACCAAATCCTCACCACTAGGCCACCGGGGAAACGACTGCAGCACCCGGGAGGTTTCCGCAACCGTACTTGCAGTCAGCTGGAGGCTATTGTAATGCTGTTAAGTGAGAGACGTTTGCCGCTCGCAAGCCAATTCCATCCAACCTCCTGCAGGGGGCACTCTGGGCTGGTTTTCCACTTGTTCGCCTGCTGCTGAAACAGCAAAGATTCAATTCGAAGCCCTTTGCAGCAGCTCACCAGGATGGCCGAGTGGTTAAGGCGTTGGACTTAAGATCCAATGGACAAGTGTCCGCGTGGGTTCGAGCCCCACTCCTGGTACAGGTTTTTACTCTTCTTACCTAAATGCGGCAGCAGCTTCGCACAAGCCCTTTCCTGCTGTCTGTAGGCAGTGCCCCTACCTCAAAGCCCTGAGGCTTGAGTTCACCTGAAAAGAGCAACAAGGAATTGTTGCCCGTAGACTCTTTTCCTGGAAAACCTTTGCATTTTTGTACCATGTCCCTCGCATCCCAAGCTTAAGCCGCCAAAGTTGGCAGAGCTTGTGCAACCCCGCCAACAGCCCTACCACCCCAAAAGAAAATTGGGCAGGGATTCCCGCCTCCGCTTCCTCACGGCTTCCGAAACGGGCTTCCAAACGGGCGATGCCCTGACGGGTCACCCAGTCACCGTCTAGGCCCGGTACACCCCTGTGAATAATAGAGCGTCCAACCTCAAATCAGGCTACAGGGCCCTTCAGCCCATAGAAGGAGAACCTGTCAACAAACGGGGCGAGGGCAATGCTCGGGCCCCTTGCGAAGCCTTTGCCAAGCTCCAAAGGCTGCACTTTCCCAGCAGACCACAGCTCTGTATGCAAATCAAGCAGCTACGACCCCTCCCTCCCCTGCTTTTCTCCTCCAAACCGGTACGCAACCATTTCTGCAGCCCTCTGCCCCAGGGTCCCGGGCAAGGTCTTGGTCTGATGAGGCTAGGGATGGTGGGCGAGCTCGGCTTTGGCAGGGCGACAGGACTAATATTTTCTCTACAGCTTTGGAAGAAAGAAAGCTTCCTTTTTGGGGCACAGGCCCACTTCTAGCGGCGACAGCTTCCGGTAAGGGACCATGCTGAAAAGATGCTTGGAGTTACCGCCAGGGGAGCCACGCCGCTATTGCCTGTGAGTGAAGCTACATTTGAAAGAAATATTTTTTGAGACGCAGTTGTTTGAATTTCTGTAAAAATGTCATTCAGTAAAAGCCTCTCTTCCCTGACCGGGAATCGAACCCGGGCCGCGGCGGTGAGAGCGCCGAATCCTAACCACTAGACCACCAGGGAGACCGCTGGACAGCTCGGGAAGGCCGGGCAGTGGTGTCCGAGTGCACAATGCCTGCAGGTGCCTCAAAGGCCAGTCCATTGGGGGACTGGGAAGAGAGGGGGAGGGCCGAGCAGATAGGTTCTCTCCAGCGGTGAAAAAGGAAGCTGCCTTTTTTGCGTCAAGGGCAGTCTTTCCGCAGCGACAGGAGAATGAATGGGACTCTGCCATAAACACGTTTTGCGTCGCGCTGAGGGCACTTCCTCCATTTTGTGCACGCAAATCTGCATCTGGGAGCAAGATTTCCGGTCGCCAGTTAACTCCTTTGCATGTAAATAAAAATGTCAGTTGTTAAAAGAGCTCCTTCCCTGACCGGGAATCGAACCCGGGCCGCGGCGGTGAGAGCGCCGAATCCTAACCACTAGACCACCAGGGACGGTGGGTGCACTCCGTTGCGTGTCGCTCAGATGGTGGCGTCCGAGTCCAAAGGCTGAGGGCCTCTGCTACAATGGGCACCAGTGCCTGCAGGTCTTCGGGGGCCGTTTCTGCTAATAAATAAATAAATAAAGAAATAAAGAAAGAAAGAAAGAAAGAAAACAAAAACACTTGTGATGGTCTGCGAAAAGGGGAGCTTAGAGATTGAAGACAGCATCACTTTGGGAACGTTTGCGCTTTCACTTCCAAGCGCTGATATTCCTGTCTTGCTCTCCTGAAAGGACAGCCTTCCTCGCTATGAGCTTTTGTGGGTCAGTGCTGAAGCTCCCCCTAGAGGCTGCCGCTGAAGATGCACACTCACAACTAACCCTCCTTAGGAGAACTGCTTCGTGGGAGAGCACGTTTATTAAAAGGCGGCAGGCCATGATTGCCTGCGAGACACAGCAGGGTTACCATGCAGAGTTCAAAGGGGGCTTTGCTTGTACAGCAAGTGCCGGAGGGCAAGAAGGGATGACATAGGAGCTGCCCTTTTTTCGGGCTCGCACACCAAGGCCTGCACCAGCCTTCGAGGCTCAGCCTGCCTCTGGACTGCCCTAGACCACCTTTACTCAAAGCACACACTCTGGTCGGGGACTCGAAGCCAGGCCCGTGGCAGTGAAAGCACCAAATCCTCACCACTAGGCCACCGGGGAAACGACTGCAGCACCCGGGAGGTTTCCGCAACCGTACTTGCAGTCAGCTGGAGGCTATTGTAATGCTGTTAAGTGAGAGACGTTTGCCGCTCGCAAGCCAATTCCATCCAACCTCCTGCAGGGGGCACTCTGGGCTGGTTTTCCACTTGTTCGCCTGCTGCTGAAACAGCAAAGATTCAATTCGAAGCCCTTTGCAGCAGCTCACCAGGATGGCCGAGTGGTTAAGGCGTTGGACTTAAGATCCAATGGACAAGTGTCTGCGTGGGTTCGAGCCCCACTCCTGGTACAGGTTTTTACTCTTCTTACCTAAATGCGGCAGCAGCTTCGCACAAGCCCTTTCCTGCTGTCTGTAGGCAGTGCCCCTACCTCAAAGCCCTGAGGCTTGAGTTCACCTGAAAAGAGCAACAAGGAATCGTTGCCCGTAGACTCTTTTCCTGGAAAACCTTTGCATTTTTGTACCATGTCCCTCGCATCCCAAGCTTAAGCCGCCAAAGTTGGCAGAGCTTGTGCAACCCCGCCAACAGCCCTACCACCCCAAAAGAAAATTGGGCAGGGATTCCCGCCTCCGCTTCCGAAACGGGCTTCCAAACGGGCGATGCCCTGACGGGTCAGCCAGTCACCGTCTAGGCCCGGTACACCCCTGTGAATAATAGAGCGTCCAACCTCAAATCAGGCTACAGGGCCCTTCAGCCCATAGAAGGAGAACCTGTCAACAAACGGGGCGAGGGCAATGCTCGGGCCCCTTGCGAAGCCTTTGCCAAGCTCCAAAGGCTGCACTTTCCCAGCAGACCACAGCTCTGTATGCAAATCAAGCAGCTACGACCCCTCCCTCCCCTGCTTTTCTCCTCCAAACCGGTACGCAACCATTTCTGCAGCCCTCTGCCCCAGGGTCCCGGGCAAGGTCTTGGTCTGATGAGGCTAGGGATGGTGGGCGAGCTCGGCTTTGGCAGGGCGACAGGACTAATATTTTCTCTACAGCTTTGGAAGAAAGAAAGCTTCCTTTTTGGGGCACAGGCCCACTTCTAGCGGCGACAGCTTCCGGTAAGGGACCATGCTGAAAAGATGCTTGGAGTTACCGCCAGGGGAGCCACGCCGCTATTGCCTGTGAGTGAAGCTACATTTGAAAGAAATATTTTTTGAGACGCAGTTGTTTGAATTTCTGTAAAAATGTCATTCAGTAAAAGCCTCTCTTCCCTGACCGGGAATCGAACCCGGGCCGCGGCGGTGAGAGCGCCGAATCCTAACCACTAGACCACCAGGGAGACCGCTGGACAGCTCGGGAAGGCCGGGCAGTGGTGTCCGAGTGCACAATGCCTGCAGGTGCCTCAAAGGCCAGTCCATTGGGGGACTGGGAAGAGAGGGGGAGGGCCGAGCAGATAGGTTCTCTCCAGCGGTGAAAAAGGAAGCTGCCTTTTTTGCGTCAAGGGCAGTCTTTCCGCAGCGACAGGAGAATGAATGGGACTCTGCCATAAACACGTTTTGCGTCGCGCTGAGGGCACTTCCTCCATTTTGTGCACGCAAATCTGCATCTGGGAGCAAGATTTCCGGTCGCCAGTTAACTGCATTGCTGTAAATAAAAATGTCAGTTGTTAAAAGAGCTCCTTCCCTGACCGGGAATCGAACCCGGGCCGCGGAATCCTAACCACTAGACCACCAGGGACGGTGGGTGCACCCCGTTGCGTGTCGCTCAGATGGTGGCGTCCGAGTCCAAAGGCTGAGGGCCTCTGCTACAATGGGCACCAGTGCCTGCAGGTCTTCGGGGGCCGTTTCTGCTAATAAATAAATAAATAAAGAAATAAAGAAAGAAAGAAAGAAAGAAAACAAAAACACTTGTGATGGTCTGCGAAAAGGGGAGCTTAGAGATTGAAGACAGCATCACTTTGGGAACGTTTGCGCTTTCACTTCCAAGCGCTGATATTCCTGTCTTGCTCTCCTGAAAGGACAGCCTTCCTCGCTATGAGCTTTTGTGGGTCAGTGCTGAAGCTCCCCCTAGAGGCTGCCGCTGAAGATGCACACTCACAACTAACCCTCCTTAGGAGAACTGCTTCGTGGGAGAGCACGTTTATTAAAAGGCGGCAGGCCATGATTGCCTGCGAGACACAGCAGGGTTACCATGCAGAGTTCAAAGGGGGCTTTGCTTGTACAGCAAGTGCCGGAGGGCAAGAAGGGATGACATAGGAGCTGCCCTTTTTTCGGGCTCGCACACCAAGGCCTGCACCAGCCTTCGAGGCTCAGCCTGCCTCTGGACTGCCCTAGACCACCTTTACTCAAAGCACACACTCTGGTCGGGGACTCGAAGCCAGGCCCGTGGCAGTGAAAGCACCAAATCCTCACCACTAGGCCACCGGGGAAACGACTGCAGCACCCGGGAGGTTTCCGCAACCGTACTTGCAGTCAGCTGGAGGCTATTGTAATGCTGTTAAGTGAGAGACGTTTGCCGCTCGCAAGCCAATTCCATCCAACCTCCTGCAGGGGGCACTCTGGGCTGGTTTTCCACTTGTTCGCCTGCTGCTGAAACAGCAAAGATTCAATTCGAAGCCCTTTGCAGCAGCTCACCAGGATGGCCGAGTGGTTAAGGCGTTGGACTTAAGATCCAATGGACAAGTGTCTGCGTGGGTTCGAGCCCCACTCCTGGTACAGGTTTTTACTCTTCTTACCTAAATGCGGCAGCAGCTTCGCACAAGCCCTTTCCTGCTGTCTGTAGGCAGTGCCCCTACCTCAAAGCCCTGAGGCTTGAGTTCACCTGAAAAGAGCAACAAGGAATCGTTGCCCGTAGACTCTTTTCCTGGAAAACCTTTGCATTTTTGTACCATGTCCCTCGCATCCCAAGCTTAAGCCGCCAAAGTTGGCAGAGCTTGTGCAACCCCGCCAACAGCCCTACCACCCCAAAAGAAAATTGGGCAGGGATTCCCGCCTCCGCTTCCGAAACGGGCTTCCAAACGGGCGATGCCCTGACGGGTCAGCCAGTCACCGTCTAGGCCCGGTACACCCCTGTGAATAATAGAGCGTCCAACCTCAAATCAGGCTACAGGGCCCTTCAGCCCATAGAAGGAGAACCTGTCAACAAACGGGGCGAGGGCAATGCTCGGGCCCCTTGCGAAGCCTTTGCCAAGCTCCAAAGGCTGCACTTTCCCAGCAGACCACAGCTCTGTATGCAAATCAAGCAGCTACGACCCCTCCCTCCCCTGCTTTTCTCCTCCAAACCGGTACGCAACCATTTCTGCAGCCCTCTGCCCCAGGGTCCCGGGCAAGGTCTTGGTCTGATGAGGCTAGGGATGGTGGGCGAGCTCGGCTTTGGCAGGGCGACAGGACTAATATTTTCTCTACAGCTTTGGAAGAAAGAAAGCTTCCTTTTTGGGGCACAGGCCCACTTCTAGCGGCGACAGCTTCCGGTAAGGGACCATGCTGAAAAGATGCTTGGAGTTACCGCCAGGGGAGCCACGCCGCTATTGCCTGTGAGTGAAGCTACATTTGAAAGAAATATTTTTTGAGACGCAGTTGTTTGAATTTCTGTAAAAATGTCATTCAGTAAAAGCCTCTCTTCCCTGACCGGGAATCGAACCCGGGCCGCGCCGAATCCTAACCACTAGACCACCAGGGAGACCGCTGGACAACTCGGGAAGGCCGGGCAGTGGTGTCCGAGTGCACAATGCCTGCAGGTGCCTCAAAGGCCAGTCCATTGGGGGACTGGGAAGAGAGGGGGAGGGCCGAGCAGATAGGTTCTCTCCAGCGGTGAAAAAGGAAGCTGCCTTTTTTGCGTCAAGGGCAGTCTTTCCGCAGCGACAGGAGAATGAATGGGACTCTGCCATAAACACGTTTTGCGTCGCGCTGAGGGCACTTCCTCCATTTTGTGCACGCAAATCTGCATCTGGGAGCAAGATTTCCGGTCGCCAGTTAACTGCATTGCTGTAAATAAAAATGTCAGTTGTTAAAAGAGCTCCTTCCCTGACCGGGAATCGAACCCAGGCCGCGGCGGTGAGAGCGCCGAATCCTAACCACTAGACCACCAGGGACGGTGGGTGCACCCCGTTGCGTGTCGCTCAGATGGTGGCGTCCGAGTCCAAAGGCTGAGGGCCTCTGCTACAATGGGCACCAGTGCCTGCAGGTCTTCGGGGGCCGTTTCTGCTAATAAATAAAGAAATAAAGAAAGAAAGAAAGAAAGAAAGAAAGAAAACAAAAACACTTGTGATGGTCTGCGAAAAGGGGAGCTTAGAGATTGAAGACAGCATCACTTTGGGAACGTTTGCGCTTTCACTTCCAAGCGCTGATATTCCTGTCTTGCTCTCCTGAAAGGACAGCCTTCCTCGCTATGAGCTTTTGTGGGTCAGTGCTGAAGCTCCCCCTAGAGGCTGCCGCTGAAGATGCACACTCACAACTAACCCTCCTTAGGAGAACTGCTTCGTGGGAGAGCACGTTTATTAAAAGGCGGCAGGCCATGATTGCCTGCGAGACACAGCAGGGTTACCATGCAGAGTTCAAAGGGGGCTTTGCTTGTACAGCAAGTGCCGGAGGGCAAGAAGGGATGACATAGGAGCTGCCCTTTTTTCGGGCTCGCACACCAAGGCCTGCACCAGCCTTCGAGGCTCAGCCTGCCTCTGGACTGCCCTAGACCACCTTTACTCAAAGCACACACTCTGGTCGGGGACTCGAAGCCAGGCCCGTGGCAGTGAAAGCACCAAATCCTCACCACTAGGCCACCGGGGAAACGACTGCAGCACCCGGGAGGTTTCCGCAACCGTACTTGCAGTCAGCTGGAGGCTATTGTAATGCTGTTAAGTGAGAGACGTTTGCCGCTCGCAAGCCAATTCCATCCAACCTCCTGCAGGGGGCACTCTGGGCTGGTTTTCCACTTGTTCGCCTGCTGCTGAAACAGCAAAGATTCAATTCGAAGCCCTTTGCAGCAGCTCACCAGGATGGCCGAGTGGTTAAGGCGCTGGACTTAAGATCCAATGGACAAGTGTCTGCGTGGGTTCGAGCCCCACTCCTGGTACAGGTTTTTACTCTTCTTACCTAAATGCGGCAGCAGCTTCGCACAAGCCCTTTCCTGCTGTCTGTAGGCAGTGCCCCTACCTCAAAGCCCTGAGGCTTGAGTTCACCTGAAAAGAGCAACAAGGAATCGTTGCCCGTAGACTCTTTTCCTGGAAAACCTTTGCATTTTTGTACCATGTCCCTCGCATCCCAAGCTTAAGCCGCCAAAGTTGGCAGAGCTTGTGCAACCCCGCCAACAGCCCTACCACCCCAAAAGAAAATTGGGCAGGGATTCCCGCCTCCGCTTCCGAAACGGGCTTCCAAACGGGCGATGCCCTGACGGGTCAGCCAGTCACCGTCTAGGCCCGGTACACCCCTGTGAATAATAGAGCGTCCAACCTCAAATCAGGCTACAGGGCCCTTCAGCCCATAGAAGGAGAACCTGTCAACAAACGGGGCGAGGGCAATGCTCGGGCCCCTTGCGAAGCCTTTGCCAAGCTCCAAAGGCTGCACTTTCCCAGCAGACCACAGCTCTGTATGCAAATCAAGCAGCTACGACCCCTCCCTCCCCTGCTTTTCTCCTCCAAACCGGTACGCAACCATTTCTGCAGCCCTCTGCCCCAGGGTCCCGGGCAAGGTCTTGGTCTGATGAGGCTAGGGATGGTGGGCGAGCTCGGCTTTGGCAGGGCGACAGGACTAATATTTTCTCTACAGCTTTGGAAGAAAGAAAGCTTCCTTTTTGGGGCACAGGCCCACTTCTAGCGGCGACAGCTTCCGGTAAGGGACCATGCTGAAAAGATGCTTGGAGTTACCGCCAGGGGAGCCACGCCGCTATTGCCTGTGAGTGAAGCTACATTTGAAAGAAATATTTTTTGAGACGCAGTTGTTTGAATTTCTGTAAAAATGTCATTCAGTAAAAGCCTCTCTTCCCTGACCGGGAATCGAACCCGGGCCGCGCCGAATCCTAACCACTAGACCACCAGGGAGACCGCTGGACAACTCGGGAAGGCCGGGCAGTGGTGTCCGAGTGCACAATGCCTGCAGGTGCCTCAAAGGCCAGTCCATTGGGGGACTGGGAAGAGAGGGGGAGGGCCGAGCAGATAGGTTCTCTCCAGCGGTGAAAAAGGAAGCTGCCTTTTTTGCGTCAAGGGCAGTCTTTCCGCAGCGACAGGAGAATGAATGGGACTCTGCCATAAACACGTTTTGCGTCGCGCTGAGGGCACTTCCTCCATTTTGTGCACGCAAATCTGCATCTGGGAGCAAGATTTCCGGTCGCCAGTTAACTGCATTGCTGTAAATAAAAATGTCAGTTGTTAAAAGAGCTCCTTCCCTGACCGGGAATCGAACCCAGGCCGCGGCGGTGAGAGCGCCGAATCCTAACCACTAGACCACCAGGGACGGTGGGTGCACCCCGTTGCGTGTCGCTCAGATGGTGGCGTCCGAGTCCAAAGGCTGAGGGCCTCTGCTACAATGGGCACCAGTGCCTGCAGGTCTTCGGGGGCCGTTTCTGCTAATAAATAAAGAAATAAAGAAAGAAAGAAAGAAAGAAAGAAAACAAAAACACTTGTGATGGTCTGCGAAAAGGGGAGCTTAGAGATTGAAGACAGCATCACTTTGGGAACGTTTGCGCTTTCACTTCCAAGCGCTGATATTCCTGTCTTGCTCTCCTGAAAGGACAGCCTTCCTCGCTATGAGCTTTTGTGGGTCAGTGCTGAAGCTCCCCCTAGAGGCTGCCGCTGAAGATGCACACTCACAACTAACCCTCCTTAGGAGAACTGCTTCGTGGGAGAGCACGTTTATTAAAAGGCGGCAGGCCATGATTGCCTGCGAGACACAGCAGGGTTACCATGCAGAGTTCAAAGGGGGCTTTGCTTGTACAGCAAGTGCCGGAGGGCAAGAAGGGATGACATAGGAGCTGCCCTTTTTTCGGGCTCGCACACCAAGGCCTGCACCAGCCTTCGAGGCTCAGCCTGCCTCTGGACTGCCCTAGACCACCTTTACTCAAAGCACACACTCTGGTCGGGGACTCGAAGCCAGGCCCGTGGCAGTGAAAGCACCAAATCCTCACCACTAGGCCACCGGGGAAACGACTGCAGCACCCGGGAGGTTTCCGCAACCGTACTTGCAGTCAGCTGGAGGCTATTGTAATGCTGTTAAGTGAGAGACGTTTGCCGCTCGCAAGCCAATTCCATCCAACCTCCTGCAGGGGGCACTCTGGGCTGGTTTTCCACTTGTTCGCCTGCTGCTGAAACAGCAAAGATTCAATTCGAAGCCCTTTGCAGCAGCTCACCAGGATGGCCGAGTGGTTAAGGCGTTGGACTTAAGATCCAATGGACAAGTGTCCGCGTGGGTTCGAGCCCCACTCCTGGTACAGGTTTTTACTCTTCTTACCTAAATGCGGCAGCAGCTTCGCACAAGCCCTTTCCTGCTGTCTGTAGGCAGTGCCCCTACCTCAAAGCCCTGAGGCTTGAGTTCACCTGAAAAGAGCAACAAGGAATCGTTGCCCGTAGACTCTTTTCCTGGAAAACCTTTGCATTTTTGTACCATGTCCCTCGCATCCCAAGCTTAAGCCGCCAAAGTTGGCAGAGCTTGTGCAACCCCGCCAACAGCCCTACCACCCCAAAAGAAAATTGGGCAGGGATTCCCGCCTCCGCTTCCGAAACGGGCTTCCAAACGGGCGATGCCCTGACGGGTCAGCCAGTCACCGTCTAGGCCCGGTACACCCCTGTGAATAATAGAGCGTCCAACCTCAAATCAGGCTACAGGGCCCTTCAGCCCATAGAAGGAGAACCTGTCAACAAACGGGGCGAGGGCAATGCTCGGGCCCCTTGCGAAGCCTTTGCCAAGCTCCAAAGGCTGCACTTTCCCAGCAGACCACAGCTCTGTATGCAAATCAAGCAGCTACGACCCCTCCCTCCCCTGCTTTTCTCCTCCAAACCGGTACGCAACCATTTCTGCAGCCCTCTGCCCCAGGGTCCCGGGCAAGGTCTTGGTCTGATGAGGCTAGGGATGGTGGGCGAGCTCGGCTTTGGCAGGGCGACAGGACTAATATTTTCTCTACAGCTTTGGAAGAAAGAAAGCTTCCTTTTTGGGGCACAGGCCCACTTCTAGCGGCGACAGCTTCCGGTAAGGGACCATGCTGAAAAGATGCTTGGAGTTACCGCCAGGGGAGCCACGCCGCTATTGCCTGTGAGTGAAGCTACATTTGAAAGAAATATTTTTTGAGACGCAGTTGTTTGAATTTCTGTAAAAATGTCATTCAGTAAAAGCCTCTCTTCCCTGACCGGGAATCGAACCCGGGCCGCGGCGGTGAGAGCGCCGAATCCTAACCACTAGACCACCAGGGAGACCGCTGGACAACTCGGGAAGGCCGGGCAGTGGTGTCCGAGTGCACAATGCCTGCAGGTGCCTCAAAGGCCAGTCCATTGGGGGACTGGGAAGAGAGGGGGAGGGCCGAGCAGATAGGTTCTCTCCAGCGGTGAAAAAGGAAGCTGCCTTTTTTGCGTCAAGGGCAGTCTTTCCGCAGCGACAGGAGAATGAATGGGACTCTGCCATAAACACGTTTTGCGTCGCGCTGAGGGCACTTCCTCCATTTTGTGCACGCAAATCTGCATCTGGGAGCAAGATTTCCGGTCGCCAGTTAACTGCATTGCTGTAAATAAAAATGTCAGTTGTTAAAAGAGCTCCTTCCCTGACCGGGAATCGAACCCGGGCCGCGGTGGTGAGAGCGCCGAATCCTAACCACTAGACCACCAGGGACGGTGGGTGCACCCCGTTGCGTGTCGCTCAGATGGTGGCGTCCGAGTCCAAAGGCTGAGGGCCTCTGCTACAATGGGCACCAGTGCCTGCAGGTCTTCGGGGGCCGTTTCTGCTAATAAATAAAGAAATAAAGAAAGAAAGAAAGAAAGAAAGAAAACAAAAACACTTGTGATGGTCTGCGAAAAGGGGAGCTTAGAGATTGAAGACAGCATCACTTTGGGAACGTTTGCGCTTTCACTTCCAAGCGCTGATATTCCTGTCTTGCTCTCCTGAAAGGACAGCCTTCCTCGCTATGAGCTTTTGTGGGTCAGTGCTGAAGCTCCCCCTAGAGGCTGCCGCTGAAGATGCACACTCACAACTAACCCTCCTTAGGAGAACTGCTTCGTGGGAGAGCACGTTTATTAAAAGGCGGCAGGCCATGATTGCCTGCGAGACACAGCAGGGTTACCATGCAGAGTTCAAAGGGGGCTTTGCTTGTACAGCAAGTGCCGGAGGGCAAGAAGGGATGACATAGGAGCTGCCCTTTTTTCGGGCTCGCACACCAAGGCCTGCACCAGCCTTCGAGGCTCAGCCTGCCTCTGGACTGCCCTAGACCACCTTTACTCAAAGCACACACTCTGGTCGGGGACTCGAAGCCAGGCCCGTGGCAGTGAAAGCACCAAATCCTCACCACTAGGCCACCGGGGAAACGACTGCAGCACCCGGGAGGTTTCCGCAACCGTACTTGCAGTCAGCTGGAGGCTATTGTAATGCTGTTAAGTGAGAGACGTTTGCCGCTCGCAAGCCAATTCCATCCAACCTCCTGCAGGGGGCACTCTGGGCTGGTTTTCCACTTGTTCGCCTGCTGCTGAAACAGCAAAGATTCAATTCGAAGCCCTTTGCAGCAGCTCACCAGGATGGCCGAGTGGTTAAGGCGTTGGACTTAAGATCCAATGGACAAGTGTCTGCGTGGGTTCGAGCCCCACTCCTGGTACAGGTTTTTACTCTTCTTACCTAAATGCGGCAGCAGCTTCGCACAAGCCCTTTCCTGCTGTCTGTAGGCAGTGCCCCTACCTCAAAGCCCTGAGGCTTGAGTTCACCTGAAAAGAGCAACAAGGAATCGTTGCCCGTAGACTCTTTTCCTGGAAAACCTTTGCATTTTTGTACCATGTCCCTCGCATCCCAAGCTTAAGCCGCCAAAGTTGGCAGAGCTTGTGCAACCCCGCCAACAGCCCTACCACCCCAAAAGAAAATTGGGCAGGGATTCCCGCCTCCGCTTCCGAAACGGGCTTCCAAACGGGCGATGCCCTGACGGGTCAGCCAGTCACCGTCTAGGCCCGGTACACCCCTGTGAATAATAGAGCGTCCAACCTCAAATCAGGCTACAGGGCCCTTCAGCCCATAGAAGGAGAACCTGTCAACAAACGGGGCGAGGGCAATGCTCGGGCCCCTTGCGAAGCCTTTGCCAAGCTCCAAAGGCTGCACTTTCCCAGCAGACCACAGCTCTGTATGCAAATCAAGCAGCTACGACCCCTCCCTCCCCTGCTTTTCTCCTCCAAACCGGTACGCAACCATTTCTGCAGCCCTCTGCCCCAGGGTCCCGGGCAAGGTCTTGGTCTGATGAGGCTAGGGATGGTGGGCGAGCTCGGCTTTGGCAGGGCGACAGGACTAATATTTTCTCTACAGCTTTGGAAGAAAGAAAGCTTCCTTTTTGGGGCACAGGCCCACTTCTAGCGGCGACAGCTTCCGGTAAGGGACCATGCTGAAAAGATGCTTGGAGTTACCGCCAGGGGAGCCACGCCGCTATTGCCTGTGAGTGAAGCTACATTTGAAAGAAATATTTTTTGAGACGCAGTTGTTTGAATTTCTGTAAAAATGTCATTCAGTAAAAGCCTCTCTTCCCTGACCGGGAATCGAACCCGGGCCGCGGCGGTGAGAGCGCCGAATCCTAACCACTAGACCACCAGGGAGACCGCTGGACAGCTCGGGAAGGCCGGGCAGTGGTGTCCGAGTGCACAATGCCTGCAGGTGCCTCAAAGGCCAGTCCATTGGGGGACTGGGAAGAGAGGGGGAGGGCCGAGCAGATAGGTTCTCTCCAGCGGTGAAAAAGGAAGCTGCCTTTTTTGCGTCAAGGGCAGTCTTTCCGCAGCGACAGGAGAATGAATGGGACTCTGCCATAAACACGTTTTGCGTCGCGCTGAGGGCACTTCCTCCATTTTGTGCACGCAAATCTGCATCTGGGAGCAAGATTTCCGGTCGCCAGTTAACTGCATTGCTGTAAATAAAAATGTCAGTTGTTAAAAGAGCTCCTTCCCTGACCGGGAATCGAACCCGGGCCGCGGAATCCTAACCACTAGACCACCAGGGACGGTGGGTGCACCCCGTTGCGTGTCGCTCAGATGGTGGCGTCCGAGTCCAAAGGCTGAGGGCCTCTGCTACAATGGGCACCAGTGCCTGCAGGTCTTCGGGGGCCGTTTCTGCTAATAAATAAATAAATAAAGAAATAAAGAAAGAAAGAAAGAAAGAAAACAAAAACACTTGTGATGGTCTGCGAAAAGGGGAGCTTAGAGATTGAAGACAGCATCACTTTGGGAACGTTTGCGCTTTCACTTCCAAGCGCTGATATTCCTGTCTTGCTCTCCTGAAAGGACAGCCTTCCTCGCTATGAGCTTTTGTGGGTCAGTGCTGAAGCTCCCCCTAGAGGCTGCCGCTGAAGATGCACACTCACAACTAACCCTCCTTAGGAGAACTGCTTCGTGGGAGAGCACGTTTATTAAAAGGCGGCAGGCCATGATTGCCTGCGAGACACAGCAGGGTTACCATGCAGAGTTCAAAGGGGGCTTTGCTTGTACAGCAAGTGCCGGAGGGCAAGAAGGGATGACATAGGAGCTGCCCTTTTTTCGGGCTCGCACACCAAGGCCTGCACCAGCCTTCGAGGCTCAGCCTGCCTCTGGACTGCCCTAGACCACCTTTACTCAAAGCACACACTCTGGTCGGGGACTCGAAGCCAGGCCCGTGGCAGTGAAAGCACCAAATCCTCACCACTAGGCCACCGGGGAAACGACTGCAGCACCCGGGAGGTTTCCGCAACCGTACTTGCAGTCAGCTGGAGGCTATTGTAATGCTGTTAAGTGAGAGACGTTTGCCGCTCGCAAGCCAATTCCATCCAACCTCCTGCAGGGGGCACTCTGGGCTGGTTTTCCACTTGTTCGCCTGCTGCTGAAACAGCAAAGATTCAATTCGAAGCCCTTTGCAGCAGCTCACCAGGATGGCCGAGTGGTTAAGGCGTTGGACTTAAGATCCAATGGACAAGTGTCTGCGTGGGTTCGAGCCCCACTCCTGGTACAGGTTTTTACTCTTCTTACCTAAATGCGGCAGCAGCTTCGCACAAGCCCTTTCCTGCTGTCTGTAGGCAGTGCCCCTACCTCAAAGCCCTGAGGCTTGAGTTCACCTGAAAAGAGCAACAAGGAATCGTTGCCCGTAGACTCTTTTCCTGGAAAACCTTTGCATTTTTGTACCATGTCCCTCGCATCCCAAGCTTAAGCCGCCAAAGTTGGCAGAGCTTGTGCAACCCCGCCAACAGCCCTACCACCCCAAAAGAAAATTGGGCAGGGATTCCCGCCTCCGCTTCCGAAACGGGCTTCCAAACGGGCGATGCCCTGACGGGTCAGCCAGTCACCGTCTAGGCCCGGTACACCCCTGTGAATAATAGAGCGTCCAACCTCAAATCAGGCTACAGGGCCCTTCAGCCCATAGAAGGAGAACCTGTCAACAAACGGGGCGAGGGCAATGCTCGGGCCCCTTGCGAAGCCTTTGCCAAGCTCCAAAGGCTGCACTTTCCCAGCAGACCACAGCTCTGTATGCAAATCAAGCAGCTACGACCCCTCCCTCCCCTGCTTTTCTCCTCCAAACCGGTACGCAACCATTTCTGCAGCCCTCTGCCCCAGGGTCCCGGGCAAGGTCTTGGTCTGATGAGGCTAGGGATGGTGGGCGAGCTCGGCTTTGGCAGGGCGACAGGACTAATATTTTCTCTACAGCTTTGGAAGAAAGAAAGCTTCCTTTTTGGGGCACAGGCCCACTTCTAGCGGCGACAGCTTCCGGTAAGGGACCATGCTGAAAAGATGCTTGGAGTTACCGCCAGGGGAGCCACGCCGCTATTGCCTGTGAGTGAAGCTACATTTGAAAGAAATATTTTTTGAGACGCAGTTGTTTGAATTTCTGTAAAAATGTCATTCAGTAAAAGCCTCTCTTCCCTGACCGGGAATCGAACCCGGGCCGCGCCGAATCCTAACCACTAGACCACCAGGGAGACCGCTGGACAACTCGGGAAGGCCGGGCAGTGGTGTCCGAGTGCACAATGCCTGCAGGTGCCTCAAAGGCCAGTCCATTGGGGGACTGGGAAGAGAGGGGGAGGGCCGAGCAGATAGGTTCTCTCCAGCGGTGAAAAAGGAAGCTGCCTTTTTTGCGTCAAGGGCAGTCTTTCCGCAGCGACAGGAGAATGAATGGGACTCTGCCATAAACACGTTTTGCGTCGCGCTGAGGGCACTTCCTCCATTTTGTGCACGCAAATCTGCATCTGGGAGCAAGATTTCCGGTCGCCAGTTAACTGCATTGCTGTAAATAAAAATGTCAGTTGTTAAAAGAGCTCCTTCCCTGCGCCGAATCCTAACCACTAGACCACCAGGGACGGTGGGTGCACCCCGTTGCGTGTCGCTCAGATGGTGGCGTCCGAGTCCAAAGGCTGAGGGCCTCTGCTACAATGGGCACCAGTGCCTGCAGGTCTTCGGGGGCCGTTTCTGCTAATAAATAAAGAAATAAAGAAAGAAAGAAAGAAAGAAAGAAAACAAAAACACTTGTGATGGTCTGCGAAAAGGGGAGCTTAGAGATTGAAGACAGCATCACTTTGGGAACGTTTGCGCTTTCACTTCCAAGCGCTGATATTCCTGTCTTGCTCTCCTGAAAGGACAGCCTTCCTCGCTATGAGCTTTTGTGGGTCAGTGCTGAAGCTCCCCCTAGAGGCTGCCGCTGAAGATGCACACTCACAACTAACCCTCCTTAGGAGAACTGCTTCGTGGGAGAGCACGTTTATTAAAAGGCGGCAGGCCATGATTGCCTGCGAGACACAGCAGGGTTACCATGCAGAGTTCAAAGGGGGCTTTGCTTGTACAGCAAGTGCCGGAGGGCAAGAAGGGATGACATAGGAGCTGCCCTTTTTTCGGGCTCGCACACCAAGGCCTGCACCAGCCTTCGAGGCTCAGCCTGCCTCTGGACTGCCCTAGACCACCTTTACTCAAAGCACACACTCTGGTCGGGGACTCGAAGCCAGGCCCGTGGCAGTGAAAGCACCAAATCCTCACCACTAGGCCACCGGGGAAACGACTGCAGCACCCGGGAGGTTTCCGCAACCGTACTTGCAGTCAGCTGGAGGCTATTGTAATGCTGTTAAGTGAGAGACGTTTGCCGCTCGCAAGCCAATTCCATCCAACCTCCTGCAGGGGGCACTCTGGGCTGGTTTTCCACTTGTTCGCCTGCTGCTGAAACAGCAAAGATTCAATTCGAAGCCCTTTGCAGCAGCTCACCAGGATGGCCGAGTGGTTAAGGCGTTGGACTTAAGATCCAATGGACAAGTGTCCGCGTGGGTTCGAGCCCCACTCCTGGTACAGGTTTTTACTCTTCTTACCTAAATGCGGCAGCAGCTTCGCACAAGCCCTTTCCTGCTGTCTGTAGGCAGTGCCCCTACCTCAAAGCCCTGAGGCTTGAGTTCACCTGAAAAGAGCAACAAGGAATCGTTGCCCGTAGACTCTTTTCCTGGAAAACCTTTGCATTTTTGTACCATGTCCCTCGCATCCCAAGCTTAAGCCGCCAAAGTTGGCAGAGCTTGTGCAACCCCGCCAACAGCCCTACCACCCCAAAAGAAAATTGGGCAGGGATTCCCGCCTCCGCTTCCTCACGGCTTCCGAAACGGGCTTCCAAACGGGCGATGCCCTGACGGGTCAGCCAGTCACCGTCTAGGCCCGGTACACCCCTGTGAATAATAGAGCGTCCAACCTCAAATCAGGCTACAGGGCCCTTCAGCCCATAGAAGGAGAACCTGTCAACAAACGGGGCGAGGGCAATGCTCGGGCCCCTTGCGAAGCCTTTGCCAAGCTCCAAAGGCTGCACTTTCCCAGCAGACCACAGCTCTGTATGCAAATCAAGCAGCTACGACCCCTCCCTCCCCTGCTTTTCTCCTCCAAACCGGTACGCAACCATTTCTGCAGCCCTCTGCCCCAGGGTCCCGGGCAAGGTCTTGGTCTGATGAGGCTAGGGATGGTGGGCGAGCTCGGCTTTGGCAGGGCGACAGGACTAATATTTTCTCTACAGCTTTGGAAGAAAGAAAGCTTCCTTTTTGGGGCACAGGCCCACTTCTAGCGGCGACAGCTTCCGGTAAGGGACCATGCTGAAAAGATGCTTGGAGTTACCGCCAGGGGAGCCACGCCGCTATTGCCTGTGAGTGAAGCTACATTTGAAAGAAATATTTTTTGAGACGCAGTTGTTTGAATTTCTGTAAAAATGTCATTCAGTAAAAGCCTCTCTTCCCTGACCGGGAATCGAACCCGGGCCGCGGCCACTAGACCACCAGGGAGACCGCTGGACAGCTCGGGAAGGCCGGGCAGTGGTGTCCGAGTGCACAATGCCTGCAGGTGCCTCAAAGGCCAGTCCATTGGGGGACTGGGAAGAGAGGGGGAGGGCCGAGCAGATAGGTTCTCTCCAGCGGTGAAAAAGGAAGCTGCCTTTTTTGCGTCAAGGGCAGTCTTTCCGCAGCGACAGGAGAATGAATGGGACTCTGCCATAAACACGTTTTGCGTCGCGCTGAGGGCACTTCCTCCATTTTGTGCACGCAAATCTGCATCTGGGAGCAAGATTTCCGGTCGCCAGTTAACTGCATTGCTGTAAATAAAAATGTCAGTTGTTAAAAGAGCTCCTTCCCTGACCGGGAATCCAACCCGGGCCGCGGCGGTGAGAGCGCCGAATCCTAACCACTAGACCACCAGGGACGGTGGGTGCACCCCGTTGCGTGTCGCTCAGATGGTGGCGTCCGAGTCCAAAGGCTGAGGGCCTCTGCTACAATGGGCACCAGTGCCTGCAGGTCTTCGGGGGCCGTTTCTGCTAATAAATAAAGAAATAAAGAAAGAAAGAAAGAAAGAAAGAAAGAAAACAAAAACACTTGTGATGGTCTGCGAAAAGGGGAGCTTAGAGATTGAAGACAGCATCACTTTGGGAACGTTTGCGCTTTCACTTCCAAGCGCTGATATTCCTGTCTTGCTCTCCTGAAAGGACAGCCTTCCTCGCTATGAGCTTTTGTGGGTCAGTGCTGAAGCTCCCCCTAGAGGCTGCCGCTGAAGATGCACACTCACAACTAACCCTCCTTAGGAGAACTGCTTCGTGGGAGAGCACGTTTATTAAAAGGCGGCAGGCCATGATTGCCTGCGAGACACAGCAGGGTTACCATGCAGAGTTCAAAGGGGGCTTTGCTTGTACAGCAAGTGCCGGAGGGCAAGAAGGGATGACATAGGAGCTGCCCTTTTTTCGGGCTCGCACACCAAGGCCTGCACCAGCCTTCGAGGCTCAGCCTGCCTCTGGACTGCCCTAGACCACCTTTACTCAAAGCACACACTCTGGTCGGGGACTCGAAGCCAGGCCCGTGGCAGTGAAAGCACCAAATCCTCACCACTAGGCCACCGGGGAAACGACTGCAGCACCCGGGAGGTTTCCGCAACCGTACTTGCAGTCAGCTGGAGGCTATTGTAATGCTGTTAAGTGAGAGACGTTTGCCGCTCGCAAGCCAATTCCATCCAACCTCCTGCAGGGGGCACTCTGGGCTGGTTTTCCACTTGTTCGCCTGCTGCTGAAACAGCAAAGATTCAATTCGAAGCCCTTTGCAGCAGCTCACCAGGATGGCCGAGTGGTTAAGGCGTTGGACTTAAGATCCAATGGACAAGTGTCCGCGTGGGTTCGAGCCCCACTCCTGGTACAGGTTTTTACTCTTCTTACCTAAATGCGGCAGCAGCTTCGCACAAGCCCTTTCCTGCTGTCTGTAGGCAGTGCCCCTACCTCAAAGCCCTGAGGCTTGAGTTCACCTGAAAAGAGCAACAAGGAATCGTTGCCCGTAGACTCTTTTCCTGGAAAACCTTTGCATTTTTGTACCATGTCCCTCGCATCCCAAGCTTAAGCCGCCAAAGTTGGCAGAGCTTGTGCAACCCCGCCAACAGCCCTACCACCCCAAAAGAAAATTGGGCAGGGATTCCCGCCTCCGCTTCCGAAACGGGCTTCCAAACGGGCGATGCCCTGACGGGTCAGCCAGTCACCGTCTAGGCCCGGTACACCCCTGTGAATAATAGAGCGTCCAACCTCAAATCAGGCTACAGGGCCCTTCAGCCCATAGAAGGAGAACCTGTCAACAAACGGGGCGAGGGCAATGCTCGGGCCCCTTGCGAAGCCTTTGCCAAGCTCCAAAGGCTGCACTTTCCCAGCAGACCACAGCTCTGTATGCAAATCAAGCAGCTACGACCCCTCCCTCCCCTGCTTTTCTCCTCCAAACCGGTACGCAACCATTTCTGCAGCCCTCTGCCCCAGGGTCCCGGGCAAGGTCTTGGTCTGATGAGGCTAGGGATGGTGGGCGAGCTCGGCTTTGGCAGGGCGACAGGACTAATATTTTCTCTACAGCTTTGGAAGAAAGAAAGCTTCCTTTTTGGGGCACAGGCCCACTTCTAGCGGCGACAGCTTCCGGTAAGGGACCATGCTGAAAAGATGCTTGGAGTTACCGCCAGGGGAGCCACGCCGCTATTGCCTGTGAGTGAAGCTACATTTGAAAGAAATATTTTTTGAGACGCAGTTGTTTGAATTTCTGTAAAAATGTCATTCAGTAAAAGCCTCTCTTCCCTGACCGGGAATCGAACCCGGGCCGCGGCGGTGAGAGCGCCGAATCCTAACCACTAGACCACCAGGGAGACCGCTGGACAGCTCGGGAAGGCCGGGCAGTGGTGTCCGAGTGCACAATGCCTGCAGGTGCCTCAAAGGCCAGTCCATTGGGGGACTGGGAAGAGAGGGGGAGGGCCGAGCAGATAGGTTCTCTCCAGCGGTGAAAAAGGAAGCTGCCTTTTTTGCGTCAAGGGCAGTCTTTCCGCAGCGACAGGAGAATGAATGGGACTCTGCCATAAACACGTTTTGCGTCGCGCTGAGGGCACTTCCTCCATTTTGTGCACGCAAATCTGCATCTGGGAGCAAGATTTCCGGTCGCCAGTTAACTGCATTGCTGTAAATAAAAATGTCAGTTGTTAAAAGAGCTCCTTCCCTGACCGGGAATCCAACCCGGGCCGCGGCGGTGAGAGCGCCGAATCCTAACCACTAGACCACCAGGGACGGTGGGTGCACCCCGTTGCGTGTCGCTCAGATGGTGGCGTCCGAGTCCAAAGGCTGAGGGCCTCTGCTACAATGGGCACCAGTGCCTGCAGGTCTTCGGGGGCCGTTTCTGCTAATAAATAAATAAATAAAGAAATAAAGAAAGAAAGAAAGAAAGAAAACAAAAACACTTGTGATGGTCTGCGAAAAGGGGAGCTTAGAGATTGAAGACAGCATCACTTTGGGAACGTTTGCGCTTTCACTTCCAAGCGCTGATATTCCTGTCTTGCTCTCCTGAAAGGACAGCCTTCCTCGCTATGAGCTTTTGTGGGTCAGTGCTGAAGCTCCCCCTAGAGGCTGCCGCTGAAGATGCACACTCACAACTAACCCTCCTTAGGAGAACTGCTTCGTGGGAGAGCACGTTTATTAAAAGGCGGCAGGCCATGATTGCCTGCGAGACACAGCAGGGTTACCATGCAGAGTTCAAAGGGGGCTTTGCTTGTACAGCAAGTGCCGGAGGGCAAGAAGGGATGACATAGGAGCTGCCCTTTTTTCGGGCTCGCACACCAAGGCCTGCACCAGCCTTCGAGGCTCAGCCTGCCTCTGGACTGCCCTAGACCACCTTTACTCAAAGCACACACTCTGGTCGGGGACTCGAAGCCAGGCCCGTGGCAGTGAAAGCACCAAATCCTCACCACTAGGCCACCGGGGAAACGACTGCAGCACCCGGGAGGTTTCCGCAACCGTACTTGCAGTCAGCTGGAGGCTATTGTAATGCTGTTAAGTGAGAGACGTTTGCCGCTCGCAAGCCAATTCCATCCAACCTCCTGCAGGGGGCACTCTGGGCTGGTTTTCCACTTGTTCGCCTGCTGCTGAAACAGCAAAGATTCAATTCGAAGCCCTTTGCAGCAGCTCACCAGGATGGCCGAGTGGTTAAGGCGTTGGACTTAAGATCCAATGGACAAGTGTCCGCGTGGGTTCGAGGCCCACTCCTGGTACAGGTTTTTACTCTTCTTACCTAAATGCGGCAGCAGCTTCGCACAAGCCCTTTCCTGCTGTCTGTAGGCAGTGCCCCTACCTCAAAGCCCTGAGGCTTGAGTTCACCTGAAAAGAGCAACAAGGAATCGTTGCCCGTAGACTCTTTTCCTGGAAAACCTTTGCATTTTTGTACCATGTCCCTCGCATCCCAAGCTTAAGCCGCCAAAGTTGGCAGAGCTTGTGCAACCCCGCCAACAGCCCTACCACCCCAAAAGAAAATTGGGCAGGGATTCCCGCCTCCGCTTCCGAAACGGGCTTCCAAACGGGCGATGCCCTGACGGGTCAGCCAGTCACCGTCTAGGCCCGGTACACCCCTGTGAATAATAGAGCGTCCAACCTCAAATCAGGCTACAGGGCCCTTCAGCCCATAGAAGGAGAACCTGTCAACAAACGGGGCGAGGGCAATGCTCGGGCCCCTTGCGAAGCCTTTGCCAAGCTCCAAAGGCTGCACTTTCCCAGCAGACCACAGCTCTGTATGCAAATCAAGCAGCTACGACCCCTCCCTCCCCTGCTTTTCTCCTCCAAACCGGTACGCAACCATTTCTGCAGCCCTCTGCCCCAGGGTCCCGGGCAAGGTCTTGGTCTGATGAGGCTAGGGATGGTGGGCGAGCTCGGCTTTGGCAGGGCGACAGGACTAATATTTTCTCTACAGCTTTGGAAGAAAGAAAGCTTCCTTTTTGGGGCACAGGCCCACTTCTAGCGGCGACAGCTTCCGGTAAGGGACCATGCTGAAAAGATGCTTGGAGTTACCGCCAGGGGAGCCACGCCGCTATTGCCTGTGAGTGAAGCTACATTTGAAAGAAATATTTTTTGAGACGCAGTTGTTTGAATTTCTGTAAAAATGTCATTCAGTAAAAGCCTCTCTTCCCTGACCGGGAATCGAACCCGGGCCGCGGCGGTGAGAGCGCCGAATCCTAACCACTAGACCACCAGGGAGACCGCTGGACAACTCGGGAAGGCCGGGCAGTGGTGTCCGAGTGCACAATGCCTGCAGGTGCCTCAAAGGCCAGTCCATTGGGGGACTGGGAAGAGAGGGGGAGGGCCGAGCAGATAGGTTCTCTCCAGCGGTGAAAAAGGAAGCTGCCTTTTTTGCGTCAAGGGCAGTCTTTCCGCAGCGACAGGAGAATGAATGGGACTCTGCCATAAACACGTTTTGCGTCGCGCTGAGGGCACTTCCTCCATTTTGTGCACGCAAATCTGCATCTGGGAGCAAGATTTCCGGTCGCCAGTTAACTGCATTGCTGTAAATAAAAATGTCAGTTGTTAAAAGAGCTCCTTCCCTGACCGGGAATCGAACCCAGGCCGCGGCGGTGAGAGCGCCGAATCCTAACCACTAGACCACCAGGGACGGTGGGTGCACCCCGTTGCGTGTCGCTCAGATGGTGGCGTCCGAGTCCAAAGGCTGAGGGCCTCTGCTACAATGGGCACCAGTGCCTGCAGGTCTTCGGGGGCCGTTTCTGCTAATAAATAAAGAAATAAAGAAAGAAAGAAAGAAAGAAAGAAAACAAAAACACTTGTGATGGTCTGCGAAAAGGGGAGCTTAGAGATTGAAGACAGCATCACTTTGGGAACGTTTGCGCTTTCACTTCCAAGCGCTGATATTCCTGTCTTGCTCTCCTGAAAGGACAGCCTTCCTCGCTATGAGCTTTTGTGGGTCAGTGCTGAAGCTCCCCCTAGAGGCTGCCGCTGAAGATGCACACTCACAACTAACCCTCCTTAGGAGAACTGCTTCGTGGGAGAGCACGTTTATTAAAAGGCGGCAGGCCATGATTGCCTGCGAGACACAGCAGGGTTACCATGCAGAGTTCAAAGGGGGCTTTGCTTGTACAGCAAGTGCCGGAGGGCAAGAAGGGATGACATAGGAGCTGCCCTTTTTTCGGGCTCGCACACCAAGGCCTGCACCAGCCTTCGAGGCTCAGCCTGCCTCTGGACTGCCCTAGACCACCTTTACTCAAAGCACACACTCTGGTCGGGGACTCGAAGCCAGGCCCGTGGCAGTGAAAGCACCAAATCCTCACCACTAGGCCACCGGGGAAACGACTGCAGCACCCGGGAGGTTTCCGCAACCGTACTTGCAGTCAGCTGGAGGCTATTGTAATGCTGTTAAGTGAGAGACGTTTGCCGCTCGCAAGCCAATTCCATCCAACCTCCTGCAGGGGGCACTCTGGGCTGGTTTTCCACTTGTTCGCCTGCTGCTGAAACAGCAAAGATTCAATTCGAAGCCCTTTGCAGCAGCTCACCAGGATGGCCGAGTGGTTAAGGCGTTGGACTTAAGATCCAATGGACAAGTGTCCGCGTGGGTTCGAGCCCCACTCCTGGTACAGGTTTTTACTCTTCTTACCTAAATGCGGCAGCAGCTTCGCACAAGCCCTTTCCTGCTGTCTGTAGGCAGTGCCCCTACCTCAAAGCCCTGAGGCTTGAGTTCACCTGAAAAGAGCAACAAGGAATCGTTGCCCGTAGACTCTTTTCCTGGAAAACCTTTGCATTTTTGTACCATGTCCCTCGCATCCCAAGCTTAAGCCGCCAAAGTTGGCAGAGCTTGTGCAACCCCGCCAACAGCCCTACCACCCCAAAAGAAAATTGGGCAGGGATTCCCGCCTCCGCTTCCTCACGGCTTCCGAAACGGGCTTCCAAACGGGCTTCCAAACGGGCGATGCCCTGACGGGTCAGCCAGTCACCGTCTAGGCCCGGTACACCCCTGTGAATAATAGAGCGTCCAACCTCAAATCAGGCTACAGGGCCCTTCAGCCCATAGAAGGAGAACCTGTCAACAAACGGGGCGAGGGCAATGCTCGGGCCCCTTGCGAAGCCTTTGCCAAGCTCCAAAGGCTGCACTTTCCCAGCAGACCACAGCTCTGTATGCAAATCAAGCAGCTACGACCCCTCCCTCCCCTGCTTTTCTCCTCCAAACCGGTACGCAACCATTTCTGCAGCCCTCTGCCCCAGGGTCCCGGGCAAGGTCTTGGTCTGATGAGGCTAGGGATGGTGGGCGAGCTCGGCTTTGGCAGGGCGACAGGACTAATATTTTCTCTACAGCTTTGGAAGAAAGAAAGCTTCCTTTTTGGGGCACAGGCCCACTTCTAGCGGCGACAGCTTCCGGTAAGGGACCATGCTGAAAAGATGCTTGGAGTTACCGCCAGGGGAGCCACGCCGCTATTGCCTGTGAGTGAAGCTACATTTGAAAGAAATATTTTTTGAGACGCAGTTGTTTGAATTTCTGTAAAAATGTCATTCAGTAAAAGCCTCTCTTCCCTGACCGGGAATCGAACCCGGGCCGCGGCGGTGAGAGCGCCGAATCCTAACCACTAGACCACCAGGGAGACCGCTGGACAGCTCGGGAAGGCCGGGCAGTGGTGTCCGAGTGCACAATGCCTGCAGGTGCCTCAAAGGCCAGTCCATTGGGGGACTGGGAAGAGAGGGGGAGGGCCGAGCAGATAGGTTCTCTCCAGCGGTGAAAAAGGAAGCTGCCTTTTTTGCGTCAAGGGCAGTCTTTCCGCAGCGACAGGAGAATGAATGGGACTCTGCCATAAACACGTTTTGCGTCGCGCTGAGGGCACTTCCTCCATTTTGTGCACGCAAATCTGCATCTGGGAGCAAGATTTCCGGTCGCCAGTTAACTGCATTGCTGTAAATAAAAATGTCAGTTGTTAAAAGAGCTCCTTCCCTGACCGGGAATCGAACCCGGGCCGCGGCGGTGAGAGCGCCGAATCCTAACCACTAGACCACCAGGGACGGTGGGTGCACCCCGTTGCGTGTCGCTCAGATGGTGGCGTCCGAGTCCAAAGGCTGAGGGCCTCTGCTACAATGGGCACCAGTGCCTGCAGGTCTTCGGGGGCCGTTTCTGCTAATAAATAAATAAATAAAGAAATAAAGAAAGAAAGAAAGAAAGAAAACAAAAACACTTGTGATGGTCTGCGAAAAGGGGAGCTTAGAGATTGAAGACAGCATCACTTTGGGAACGTTTGCGCTTTCACTTCCAAGCGCTGATATTCCTGTCTTGCTCTCCTGAAAGGACAGCCTTCCTCGCTATGAGCTTTTGTGGGTCAGTGCTGAAGCTCCCCCTAGAGGCTGCCGCTGAAGATGCACACTCACAACTAACCCTCCTTAGGAGAACTGCTTCGTGGGAGAGCACGTTTATTAAAAGGCGGCAGGCCATGATTGCCTGCGAGACACAGCAGGGTTACCATGCAGAGTTCAAAGGGGGCTTTGCTTGTACAGCAAGTGCCGGAGGGCAAGAAGGGATGACATAGGAGCTGCCCTTTTTTCGGGCTCTCACACCAAGGCCTGCACCAGCCTTCGAGGCTCAGCCTGCCTCTGGACTGCCCTAGACCACCTTTACTCAAAGCACACACTCTGGTCGGGGACTCGAAGCCAGGCCCGTGGCAGTGAAAGCACCAAATCCTCACCACTAGGCCACCGGGGAAACGACTGCAGCACCCGGGAGGTTTCCGCAACCGTACTTGCAGTCAGCTGGAGGCTATTGTAATGCTGTTAAGTGAGAGACGTTTGCCGCTCGCAAGCCAATTCCATCCAACCTCCTGCAGGGGGCACTCTGGGCTGGTTTCCACTTGTTCGCCTGCTGCTGAAACAGCAAAGATTCAATTCGAAGCCCTTTGCAGCAGCTCACCAGGATGGCCGAGTGGTTAAGGCGTTGGACTTAAGATCCAATGGACAAGTGTCCGCGTGGGTTCGAGCCCCACTCCTGGTACAGGTTTTTACTCTTCTTACCTAAATGCGGCAGCAGCTTCGCACAAGCCCTTTCCTGCTGTCTGTAGGCAGTGCCCCTACCTCAAAGCCCTGAGGCTTGAGTTCACCTGAAAAGAGCAACAAGGAATTGTTGCCCGTAGACTCTTTTCCTGGAAAACCTTTGCATTTTTGTACCATGTCCCTCGCATCCCAAGCTTAAGCCGCCAAAGTTGGCAGAGCTTGTGCAACCCCGCCAACAGCCCTACCACCCCAAAAGAAAATTGGGCAGGGATTCCCGCCTCCGCTTCCTCACGGCTTCCGAAACGGGCTTCCAAACGGGCGATGCCCTGACGGGTCACCCAGTCACCGTCTAGGCCCGGTACACCCCTGTGAATAATAGAGCGTCCAACCTCAAATCAGGCTACAGGGCCCTTCAGCCCATAGAAGGAGAACCTGTCAACAAACGGGGCGAGGGCAATGCTCGGGCCCCTTGCGAAGCCTTTGCCAAGCTCCAAAGGCTGCACTTTCCCAGCAGACCACAGCTCTGTATGCAAATCAAGCAGCTACGACCCCTCCCTCCCCTGCTTTTCTCCTCCAAACCGGTACGCAACCATTTCTGCAGCCCTCTGCCCCAGGGTCCCGGGCAAGGTCTTGGTCTGATGAGGCTAGGGATGGTGGGCGAGCTCGGCTTTGGCAGGGCGACAGGACTAATATTTTCTCTACAGCTTTGGAAGAAAGAAAGCTTCCTTTTTGGGGCACAGGCCCACTTCTAGCGGCGACAGCTTCCGGTAAGGGACCATGCTGAAAAGATGCTTGGAGTTACCGCCAGGGGAGCCACGCCGCTATTGCCTGTGAGTGAAGCTACATTTGAAAGAAATATTTTTTGAGACGCAGTTGTTTGAATTTCTGTAAAAATGTCATTCAGTAAAAGCCTCTCTTCCCTGACCGGGAATCGAACCCGGGCCGCGGCGGTGAGAGCGCCGAATCCTAACCACTAGACCACCAGGGAGACCGCTGGACAGCTCGGGAAGGCCGGGCAGTGGTGTCCGAGTGCACAATGCCTGCAGGTGCCTCAAAGGCCAGTCCATTGGGGGACTGGGAAGAGAGGGGGAGGGCCGAGCAGATAGGTTCTCTCCAGCGGTGAAAAAGGAAGCTGCCTTTTTTGCGTCAAGGGCAGTCTTTCCGCAGCGACAGGAGAATGAATGGGACTCTGCCATAAACACGTTTTGCGTCGCGCTGAGGGCACTTCCTCCATTTTGTGCACGCAAATCTGCATCTGGGAGCAAGATTTCCGGTCGCCAGTTAACTCCTTTGCATGTAAATAAAAATGTCAGTTGTTAAAAGAGCTCCTTCCCTGACCGGGAATCGAACCCGGGCCGCGGCGGTGAGAGCGCCGAATCCTAACCACTAGACCACCAGGGACGGTGGGTGCACTCCGTTGCGTGTCGCTCAGATGGTGGCGTCCGAGTCCAAAGGCTGAGGGCCTCTGCTACAATGGGCACCAGTGCCTGCAGGTCTTCGGGGGCCGTTTCTGCTAATAAATAAATAAATAAAGAAATAAAGAAAGAAAGAAAGAAAGAAAGAAAACAAAAACACTTGTGATGGTCTGCGAAAAGGGGAGCTTAGAGATTGAAGACAGCATCACTTTGGGAACGTTTGCGCTTTCACTTCCAAGCGCTGATATTCCTGTCTTGCTCTCCTGAAAGGACAGCCTTCCTCGCTATGAGCTTTTGTGGGTCAGTGCTGAAGCTCCCCCTAGAGGCTGCCGCTGAAGATGCACACTCACAACTAACCCTCCTTAGGAGAACTGCTTCGTGGGAGAGCACGTTTATTAAAAGGCGGCAGGCCATGATTGCCTGCGAGACACAGCAGGGTTACCATGCAGAGTTCAAAGGGGGCTTTGCTTGTACAGCAAGTGCCGGAGGGCAAGAAGGGATGACATAGGAGCTGCCCTTTTTTCGGGCTCGCACACCAAGGCCTGCACCAGCCTTCGAGGCTCAGCCTGCCTCTGGACTGCCCTAGACCACCTTTACTCAAAGCACACACTCTGGTCGGGGACTCGAAGCCAGGCCCGTGGCAGTGAAAGCACCAAATCCTCACCACTAGGCCACCGGGGAAACGACTGCAGCACCCGGGAGGTTTCCGCAACCGTACTTGCAGTCAGCTGGAGGCTATTGTAATGCTGTTAAGTGAGAGACGTTTGCCGCTCGCAAGCCAATTCCATCCAACCTCCTGCAGGGGGCACTCTGGGCTGGTTTTCCACTTGTTCGCCTGCTGCTGAAACAGCAAAGATTCAATTCGAAGCCCTTTGCAGCAGCTCACCAGGATGGCCGAGTGGTTTGGACTTAAGATCCAATGGACAAGTGTCTGCGTGGGTTCGAGCCCCACTCCTGGTACAGGTTTTTACTCTTCTTACCTAAATGCGGCAGCAGCTTCGCACAAGCCCTTTCCTGCTGTCTGTAGGCAGTGCCCCTACCTCAAAGCCCTGAGGCTTGAGTTCACCTGAAAAGAGCAACAAGGAATCGTTGCCCGTAGACTCTTTTCCTGGAAAACCTTTGCATTTTTGTACCATGTCCCTCGCATCCCAAGCTTAAGCCGCCAAAGTTGGCAGAGCTTGTGCAACCCCGCCAACAGCCCTACCACCCCAAAAGAAAATTGGGCAGGGATTCCCGCCTCCGCTTCCGAAACGGGCTTCCAAACGGGCGATGCCCTGACGGGTCAGCCAGTCACCGTCTAGGCCCGGTACACCCCTGTGAATAATAGAGCGTCCAACCTCAAATCAGGCTACAGGGCCCTTCAGCCCATAGAAGGAGAACCTGTCAACAAACGGGGCGAGGGCAATGCTCGGGCCCCTTGCGAAGCCTTTGCCAAGCTCCAAAGGCTGCACTTTCCCAGCAGACCACAGCTCTGTATGCAAATCAAGCAGCTACGACCCCTCCCTCCCCTGCTTTTCTCCTCCAAACCGGTACGCAACCATTTCTGCAGCCCTCTGCCCCAGGGTCCCGGGCAAGGTCTTGGTCTGATGAGGCTAGGGATGGTGGGCGAGCTCGGCTTTGGCAGGGCGACAGGACTAATATTTTCTCTACAGCTTTGGAAGAAAGAAAGCTTCCTTTTTGGGGCACAGGCCCACTTCTAGCGGCGACAGCTTCCGGTAAGGGACCATGCTGAAAAGATGCTTGGAGTTACCGCCAGGGGAGCCACGCCGCTATTGCCTGTGAGTGAAGCTACATTTGAAAGAAATATTTTTTGAGACGCAGTTGTTTGAATTTCTGTAAAAATGTCATTCAGTAAAAGCCTCTCTTCCCTGACCGGGAATCGAACCCGGGCCGCGGAGGTGAGAGCGCCGAATCCTAACCACTAGACCACCAGGGAGACCGCTGGACAGCTCGGGAAGGCCGTGCAGTGGTGTCCGAGTGCACAATGCCTGCAGGTGCCTCAAAGGCCAGTCCATTGGGGGACTGGGAAGAGAGGGGGAGGGCCGAGCAGATAGGTTCTCTCCAGCGGTGAAAAAGGAAGCTGCCTTTTTTGCGTCAAGGGCAGTCTTTCCGCAGCGACAGGAGAATGAATGGGACTCTGCCATAAACACGTTTTGCGTCGCGCTGAGGGCACTTCCTCCATTTTGTGCACGCAAATCTGCATCTGGGAGCAAGATTTCCGGTCGCCAGTTAACTGCATTGCTGTAAATAAAAATGTCAGTTGTTAAAAGAGCTCCTTCCCTGACCGGGAATCGAACCCGGGCCGCGGCGGTGAGAGCGCCGAATCCTAACCACTAGACCACCAGGGACGGTGGGTGCACCCCGTTGCGTGTCGCTCAGATGGTGGCGTCCGAGTCCAAAGGCTGAGGGCCTCTGCTACAATGGGCACCAGTGCCTGCAGGTCTTCGGGGGCCGTTTCTGCTAATAAATAAATAAATAAAGAAATAAAGAAAGAAAGAAAGAAAGAAAACAAAAACACTTGTGATGGTCTGCGAAAAGGGGAGCTTAGAGATTGAAGACAGCATCACTTTGGGAACGTTTGCGCTTTCACTTCCAAGCGCTGATATTCCTGTCTTGCTCTCCTGAAAGGACAGCCTTCCTCGCTATGAGCTTTTGTGGGTCAGTGCTGAAGCTCCCCCTAGAGGCTGCCGCTGAAGATGCACACTCACAACTAACCCTCCTTAGGAGAACTGCTTCGTGGGAGAGCACGTTTATTAAAAGGCGGCAGGCCATGATTGCCTGCGAGACACAGCAGGGTTACCATGCAGAGTTCAAAGGGGGCTTTGCTTGTACAGCAAGTGCCGGAGGGCAAGAAGGGATGACATAGGAGCTGCCCTTTTTTCGGGCTCGCACACCAAGGCCTGCACCAGCCTTCGAGGCTCAGCCTGCGTCTGGACTGCCCTAGACCACCTTTACTCAAAGCACACACTCTGGTCGGGGACTCGAAGCCAGGCCCGTGGCAGTGAAAGCACCAAATCCTCACCACTAGGCCACCGGGGAAACGACTGCAGCACCCGGGAGGTTTCCGCAACCGTACTTGCAGTCAGCTGGAGGCTATTGTAATGCTGTTAAGTGAGAGACGTTTGCCGCTCGCAAGCCAATTCCATCCAACCTCCTGCAGGGGGCACTCTGGGCTGGTTTTCCACTTGTTCGCCTGCTGCTGAAACAGCAAAGATTCAATTCGAAGCCCTTTGCAGCAGCTCACCAGGATGGCCGAGTGGTTAAGGCGTTGGACTTAAGATCCAATGGACAAGTGTCCGCGTGGGTTCGAGCCCCACTCCTGGTACAGGTTTTTACTCTTCTTACCTAAATGCGGCAGCAGCTTCGCACAAGCCCTTTCCTGCTGTCTGTAGGCAGTGCCCCTACCTCAAAGCCCTGAGGCTTGAGTTCACCTGAAAAGAGCAACAAGGAATCGTTGCCCGTAGACTCTTTTCCTGGAAAACCTTTGCATTTTTGTACCATGTCCCTCGCATCCCAAGCTTAAGCCGCCAAAGTTGGCAGAGCTTGTGCAACCCCGCCAACAGCCCTACCACCCCAAAAGAAAATTGGGCAGGGATTCCCGCCTCCGCTTCCTCACGGCTTCCGAAACGGGCTTCCAAACGGGCTTCCAAACGGGCGATGCCCTGACGGGTCAGCCAGTCACCGTCTAGGCCCGGTACACCCCTGTGAATAATAGAGCGTCCAACCTCAAATCAGGCTACAGGGCCCTTCAGCCCATAGAAGGAGAACCTGTCAACAAACGGGGCGAGGGCAATGCTCGGGCCCCTTGCGAAGCCTTTGCCAAGCTCCAAAGGCTGCACTTTCCCAGCAGACCACAGCTCTGTATGCAAATCAAGCAGCTACGACCCCTCCCTCCCCTGCTTTTCTCCTCCAAACCGGTACGCAACCATTTCTGCAGCCCTCTGCCCCAGGGTCCCGGGCAAGGTCTTGGTCTGATGAGGCTAGGGATGGTGGGCGAGCTCGGCTTTGGCAGGGCGACAGGACTAATATTTTCTCTACAGCTTTGGAAGAAAGAAAGCTTCCTTTTTGGGGCACAGGCCCACTTCTAGCGGCGACAGCTTCCGGTAAGGGACCATGCTGAAAAGATGCTTGGAGTTACCGCCAGGGGAGCCACGCCGCTATTGCCTGTGAGTGAAGCTACATTTGAAAGAAATATTTTTTGAGACGCAGTTGTTTGAATTTCTGTAAAAATGTCATTCAGTAAAAGCCTCTCTTCCCTGACCGGGAATCGAACCCGGGCCGCGGCGGTGAGAGCGCCGAATCCTAACCACTAGACCACCAGGGAGACCGCTGGACAACTCGGGAAGGCCGGGCAGTGGTGTCCGAGTGCACAATGCCTGCAGGTGCCTCAAAGGCCAGTCCATTGGGGGACTGGGAAGAGAGGGGGAGGGCCGAGCAGATAGGTTCTCTCCAGCGGTGAAAAAGGAAGCTGCCTTTTTTGCGTCAAGGGCAGTCTTTCCGCAGCGACAGGAGAATGAATGGGACTCTGCCATAAACACGTTTTGCGTCGCGCTGAGGGCACTTCCTCCATTTTGTGCACGCAAATCTGCATCTGGGAGCAAGATTTCCGGTCGCCAGTTAACTGCATTGCTGTAAATAAAAATGTCAGTTGTTAAAAGAGCTCCTTCCCTGACCGGGAATCGAACCCGGGCCGCGGTGGTGAGAGCGCCGAATCCTAACCACTAGACCACCAGGGACGGTGGGTGCACCCCGTTGCGTGTCGCTCAGATGGTGGCGTCCGAGTCCAAAGGCTGAGGGCCTCTGCTACAATGGGCACCAGTGCCTGCAGGTCTTCGGGGGCCGTTTCTGCTAATAAATAAAGAAATAAAGAAAGAAAGAAAGAAAGAAAGAAAACAAAAACACTTGTGATGGTCTGCGAAAAGGGGAGCTTAGAGATTGAAGACAGCATCACTTTGGGAACGTTTGCGCTTTCACTTCCAAGCGCTGATATTCCTGTCTTGCTCTCCTGAAAGGACAGCCTTCCTCGCTATGAGCTTTTGTGGGTCAGTGCTGAAGCTCCCCCTAGAGGCTGCCGCTGAAGATGCACACTCACAACTAACCCTCCTTAGGAGAACTGCTTCGTGGGAGAGCACGTTTATTAAAAGGCGGCAGGCCATGATTGCCTGCGAGACACAGCAGGGTTACCATGCAGAGTTCAAAGGGGGCTTTGCTTGTACAGCAAGTGCCGGAGGGCAAGAAGGGATGACATAGGAGCTGCCCTTTTTTCGGGCTCGCACACCAAGGCCTGCACCAGCCTTCGAGGCTCAGCCTGCCTCTGGACTGCCCTAGACCACCTTTACTCAAAGCACACACTCTGGTCGGGGACTCGAAGCCAGGCCCGTGGCAGTGAAAGCACCAAATCCTCACCACTAGGCCACCGGGGAAACGACTGCAGCACCCGGGAGGTTTCCGCAACCGTACTTGCAGTCAGCTGGAGGCTATTGTAATGCTGTTAAGTGAGAGACGTTTGCCGCTCGCAAGCCAATTCCATCCAACCTCCTGCAGGGGGCACTCTGGGCTGGTTTTCCACTTGTTCGCCTGCTGCTGAAACAGCAAAGATTCAATTCGAAGCCCTTTGCAGCAGCTCACCAGGATGGCCGAGTGGTTAAGGCGTTGGACTTAAGATCCAATGGACAAGTGTCCGCGTGGGTTCGAGCCCCACTCCTGGTACAGGTTTTTACTCTTCTTACCTAAATGCGGCAGCAGCTTCGCACAAGCCCTTTCCTGCTGTCTGTAGGCAGTGCCCCTACCTCAAAGCCCTGAGGCTTGAGTTCACCTGAAAAGAGCAACAAGGAATTGTTGCCCGTAGACTCTTTTCCTGGAAAACCTTTGCATTTTTGTACCATGTCCCTCGCATCCCAAGCTTAAGCCGCCAAAGTTGGCAGAGCTTGTGCAACCCCGCCAACAGCCCTACCACCCCAAAAGAAAATTGGGCAGGGATTCCCGCCTCCGCTTCCGAAACGGGCTTCCAAACGGGCGATGCCCTGACGGGTCAGCCAGTCACCGTCTAGGCCCGGTACACCCCTGTGAATAATAGAGCGTCCAACCTCAAATCAGGCTACAGGGCCCTTCAGCCCATAGAAGGAGAACCTGTCAACAAACGGGGCGAGGGCAATGCTCGGGCCCCTTGCGAAGCCTTTGCCAAGCTCCAAAGGCTGCACTTTCCCAGCAGACCACAGCTCTGTATGCAAATCAAGCAGCTACGACCCCTCCCTCCCCTGCTTTTCTCCTCCAAACCGGTACGCAACCATTTCTGCAGCCCTCTGCCCCAGGGTCCCGGGCAAGGTCTTGGTCTGATGAGGCTAGGGATGGTGGGCGAGCTCGGCTTTGGCAGGGCGACAGGACTAATATTTTCTCTACAGCTTTGGAAGAAAGAAAGCTTCCTTTTTGGGGCACAGGCCCACTTCTAGCGGCGACAGCTTCCGGTAAGGGACCATGCTGAAAAGATGCTTGGAGTTACCGCCAGGGGAGCCACGCCGCTATTGCCTGTGAGTGAAGCTACATTTGAAAGAAATATTTTTTGAGACGCAGTTGTTTGAATTTCTGTAAAAATGTCATTCAGTAAAAGCCTCTCTTCCCTGACCGGGAATCGAACCCGGGCCGCGGCGGTGAGAGCGCCGAATCCTAACCACTAGACCACCAGGGAGACCGCTGGACAGCTCGGGAAGGCCGGGCAGTGGTGTCCGAGTGCACAATGCCTGCAGGTGCCTCAAAGGCCAGTCCATTGGGGGACTGGGAAGAGAGGGGGAGGGCCGAGCAGATAGGTTCTCTCCAGCGGTGAAAAAGGAAGCTGCCTTTTTTGCGTCAAGGGCAGTCTTTCCGCAGCGACAGGAGAATGAATGGGACTCTGCCATAAACACGTTTTGCGTCGCGCTGAGGGCACTTCCTCCATTTTGTGCACGCAAATCTGCATCTGGGAGCAAGATTTCCGGTCGCCAGTTAACTGCATTGCTGTAAATAAAAATGTCAGTTGTTAAAAGAGCTCCTTCCCTGACCGGGAATCGAACCCGGGCCGCGGAATCCTAACCACTAGACCACCAGGGACGGTGGGTGCACCCCGTTGCGTGTCGCTCAGATGGTGGCGTCCGAGTCCAAAGGCTGAGGGCCTCTGCTACAATGGGCACCAGTGCCTGCAGGTCTTCGGGGGCCGTTTCTGCTAATAAATAAATAAATAAAGAAATAAAGAAAGAAAGAAAGAAAGAAAACAAAAACACTTGTGATGGTCTGCGAAAAGGGGAGCTTAGAGATTGAAGACAGCATCACTTTGGGAACGTTTGCGCTTTCACTTCCAAGCGCTGATATTCCTGTCTTGCTCTCCTGAAAGGACAGCCTTCCTCGCTATGAGCTTTTGTGGGTCAGTGCTGAAGCTCCCCCTAGAGGCTGCCGCTGAAGATGCACACTCACAACTAACCCTCCTTAGGAGAACTGCTTCGTGGGAGAGCACGTTTATTAAAAGGCGGCAGGCCATGATTGCCTGCGAGACACAGCAGGGTTACCATGCAGAGTTCAAAGGGGGCTTTGCTTGTACAGCAAGTGCCGGAGGGCAAGAAGGGATGACATAGGAGCTGCCCTTTTTTCGGGCTCGCACACCAAGGCCTGCACCAGCCTTCGAGGCTCAGCCTGCCTCTGGACTGCCCTAGACCACCTTTACTCAAAGCACACACTCTGGTCGGGGACTCGAAGCCAGGCCCGTGGCAGTGAAAGCACCAAATCCTCACCACTAGGCCACCGGGGAAACGACTGCAGCACCCGGGAGGTTTCCGCAACCGTACTTGCAGTCAGCTGGAGGCTATTGTAATGCTGTTAAGTGAGAGACGTTTGCCGCTCGCAAGCCAATTCCATCCAACCTCCTGCAGGGGGCACTCTGGGCTGGTTTTCCACTTGTTCGCCTGCTGCTGAAACAGCAAAGATTCAATTCGAAGCCCTTTGCAGCAGCTCACCAGGATGGCCGAGTGGTTAAGGCGTTGGACTTAAGATCCAATGGACAAGTGTCTGCGTGGGTTCGAGCCCCACTCCTGGTACAGGTTTTTACTCTTCTTACCTAAATGCGGCAGCAGCTTCGCACAAGCCCTTTCCTGCTGTCTGTAGGCAGTGCCCCTACCTCAAAGCCCTGAGGCTTGAGTTCACCTGAAAAGAGCAACAAGGAATCGTTGCCCGTAGACTCTTTTCCTGGAAAACCTTTGCATTTTTGTACCATGTCCCTCGCATCCCAAGCTTAAGCCGCCAAAGTTGGCAGAGCTTGTGCAACCCCGCCAACAGCCCTACCACCCCAAAAGAAAATTGGGCAGGGATTCCCGCCTCCGCTTCCGAAACGGGCTTCCAAACGGGCGATGCCCTGACGGGTCAGCCAGTCACCGTCTAGGCCCGGTACACCCCTGTGAATAATAGAGCGTCCAACCTCAAATCAGGCTACAGGGCCCTTCAGCCCATAGAAGGAGAACCTGTCAACAAACGGGGCGAGGGCAATGCTCGGGCCCCTTGCGAAGCCTTTGCCAAGCTCCAAAGGCTGCACTTTCCCAGCAGACCACAGCTCTGTATGCAAATCAAGCAGCTACGACCCCTCCCTCCCCTGCTTTTCTCCTCCAAACCGGTACGCAACCATTTCTGCAGCCCTCTGCCCCAGGGTCCCGGGCAAGGTCTTGGTCTGATGAGGCTAGGGATGGTGGGCGAGCTCGGCTTTGGCAGGGCGACAGGACTAATATTTTCTCTACAGCTTTGGAAGAAAGAAAGCTTCCTTTTTGGGGCACAGGCCCACTTCTAGCGGCGACAGCTTCCGGTAAGGGACCATGCTGAAAAGATGCTTGGAGTTACCGCCAGGGGAGCCACGCCGCTATTGCCTGTGAGTGAAGCTACATTTGAAAGAAATATTTTTTGAGACGCAGTTGTTTGAATTTCTGTAAAAATGTCATTCAGTAAAAGCCTCTCTTCCCTGACCGGGAATCGAACCCGGGCCGCGCCGAATCCTAACCACTAGACCACCAGGGAGACCGCTGGACAACTCGGGAAGGCCGGGCAGTGGTGTCCGAGTGCACAATGCCTGCAGGTGCCTCAAAGGCCAGTCCATTGGGGGACTGGGAAGAGAGGGGGAGGGCCGAGCAGATAGGTTCTCTCCAGCGGTGAAAAAGGAAGCTGCCTTTTTTGCGTCAAGGGCAGTCTTTCCGCAGCGACAGGAGAATGAATGGGACTCTGCCATAAACACGTTTTGCGTCGCGCTGAGGGCACTTCCTCCATTTTGTGCACGCAAATCTGCATCTGGGAGCAAGATTTCCGGTCGCCAGTTAACTGCATTGCTGTAAATAAAAATGTCAGTTGTTAAAAGAGCTCCTTCCCTGACCGGGAATCGAACCCAGGCCGCGGCGGTGAGAGCGCCGAATCCTAACCACTAGACCACCAGGGACGGTGGGTGCACCCCGTTGCGTGTCGCTCAGATGGTGGCGTCCGAGTCCAAAGGCTGAGGGCCTCTGCTACAATGGGCACCAGTGCCTGCAGGTCTTCGGGGGCCGTTTCTGCTAATAAATAAAGAAATAAAGAAAGAAAGAAAGAAAGAAAGAAAACAAAAACACTTGTGATGGTCTGCGAAAAGGGGAGCTTAGAGATTGAAGACAGCATCACTTTGGGAACGTTTGCGCTTTCACTTCCAAGCGCTGATATTCCTGTCTTGCTCTCCTGAAAGGACAGCCTTCCTCGCTATGAGCTTTTGTGGGTCAGTGCTGAAGCTCCCCCTAGAGGCTGCCGCTGAAGATGCACACTCACAACTAACCCTCCTTAGGAGAACTGCTTCGTGGGAGAGCACGTTTATTAAAAGGCGGCAGGCCATGATTGCCTGCGAGACACAGCAGGGTTACCATGCAGAGTTCAAAGGGGGCTTTGCTTGTACAGCAAGTGCCGGAGGGCAAGAAGGGATGACATAGGAGCTGCCCTTTTTTCGGGCTCGCACACCAAGGCCTGCACCAGCCTTCGAGGCTCAGCCTGCCTCTGGACTGCCCTAGACCACCTTTACTCAAAGCACACACTCTGGTCGGGGACTCGAAGCCAGGCCCGTGGCAGTGAAAGCACCAAATCCTCACCACTAGGCCACCGGGGAAACGACTGCAGCACCCGGGAGGTTTCCGCAACCGTACTTGCAGTCAGCTGGAGGCTATTGTAATGCTGTTAAGTGAGAGACGTTTGCCGCTCGCAAGCCAATTCCATCCAACCTCCTGCAGGGGGCACTCTGGGCTGGTTTTCCACTTGTTCGCCTGCTGCTGAAACAGCAAAGATTCAATTCGAAGCCCTTTGCAGCAGCTCACCAGGATGGCCGAGTGGTTAAGGCGCTGGACTTAAGATCCAATGGACAAGTGTCTGCGTGGGTTCGAGCCCCACTCCTGGTACAGGTTTTTACTCTTCTTACCTAAATGCGGCAGCAGCTTCGCACAAGCCCTTTCCTGCTGTCTGTAGGCAGTGCCCCTACCTCAAAGCCCTGAGGCTTGAGTTCACCTGAAAAGAGCAACAAGGAATCGTTGCCCGTAGACTCTTTTCCTGGAAAACCTTTGCATTTTTGTACCATGTCCCTCGCATCCCAAGCTTAAGCCGCCAAAGTTGGCAGAGCTTGTGCAACCCCGCCAACAGCCCTACCACCCCAAAAGAAAATTGGGCAGGGATTCCCGCCTCCGCTTCCGAAACGGGCTTCCAAACGGGCGATGCCCTGACGGGTCAGCCAGTCACCGTCTAGGCCCGGTACACCCCTGTGAATAATAGAGCGTCCAACCTCAAATCAGGCTACAGGGCCCTTCAGCCCATAGAAGGAGAACCTGTCAACAAACGGGGCGAGGGCAATGCTCGGGCCCCTTGCGAAGCCTTTGCCAAGCTCCAAAGGCTGCACTTTCCCAGCAGACCACAGCTCTGTATGCAAATCAAGCAGCTACGACCCCTCCCTCCCCTGCTTTTCTCCTCCAAACCGGTACGCAACCATTTCTGCAGCCCTCTGCCCCAGGGTCCCGGGCAAGGTCTTGGTCTGATGAGGCTAGGGATGGTGGGCGAGCTCGGCTTTGGCAGGGCGACAGGACTAATATTTTCTCTACAGCTTTGGAAGAAAGAAAGCTTCCTTTTTGGGGCACAGGCCCACTTCTAGCGGCGACAGCTTCCGGTAAGGGACCATGCTGAAAAGATGCTTGGAGTTACCGCCAGGGGAGCCACGCCGCTATTGCCTGTGAGTGAAGCTACATTTGAAAGAAATATTTTTTGAGACGCAGTTGTTTGAATTTCTGTAAAAATGTCATTCAGTAAAAGCCTCTCTTCCCTGACCGGGAATCGAACCCGGGCCGCGCCGAATCCTAACCACTAGACCACCAGGGAGACCGCTGGACAACTCGGGAAGGCCGGGCAGTGGTGTCCGAGTGCACAATGCCTGCAGGTGCCTCAAAGGCCAGTCCATTGGGGGACTGGGAAGAGAGGGGGAGGGCCGAGCAGATAGGTTCTCTCCAGCGGTGAAAAAGGAAGCTGCCTTTTTTGCGTCAAGGGCAGTCTTTCCGCAGCGACAGGAGAATGAATGGGACTCTGCCATAAACACGTTTTGCGTCGCGCTGAGGGCACTTCCTCCATTTTGTGCACGCAAATCTGCATCTGGGAGCAAGATTTCCGGTCGCCAGTTAACTGCATTGCTGTAAATAAAAATGTCAGTTGTTAAAAGAGCTCCTTCCCTGACCGGGAATCGAACCCAGGCCGCGGCGGTGAGAGCGCCGAATCCTAACCACTAGACCACCAGGGACGGTGGGTGCACCCCGTTGCGTGTCGCTCAGATGGTGGCGTCCGAGTCCAAAGGCTGAGGGCCTCTGCTACAATGGGCACCAGTGCCTGCAGGTCTTCGGGGGCCGTTTCTGCTAATAAATAAAGAAATAAAGAAAGAAAGAAAGAAAGAAAGAAAACAAAAACACTTGTGATGGTCTGCGAAAAGGGGAGCTTAGAGATTGAAGACAGCATCACTTTGGGAACGTTTGCGCTTTCACTTCCAAGCGCTGATATTCCTGTCTTGCTCTCCTGAAAGGACAGCCTTCCTCGCTATGAGCTTTTGTGGGTCAGTGCTGAAGCTCCCCCTAGAGGCTGCCGCTGAAGATGCACACTCACAACTAACCCTCCTTAGGAGAACTGCTTCGTGGGAGAGCACGTTTATTAAAAGGCGGCAGGCCATGATTGCCTGCGAGACACAGCAGGGTTACCATGCAGAGTTCAAAGGGGGCTTTGCTTGTACAGCAAGTGCCGGAGGGCAAGAAGGGATGACATAGGAGCTGCCCTTTTTTCGGGCTCGCACACCAAGGCCTGCACCAGCCTTCGAGGCTCAGCCTGCCTCTGGACTGCCCTAGACCACCTTTACTCAAAGCACACACTCTGGTCGGGGACTCGAAGCCAGGCCCGTGGCAGTGAAAGCACCAAATCCTCACCACTAGGCCACCGGGGAAACGACTGCAGCACCCGGGAGGTTTCCGCAACCGTACTTGCAGTCAGCTGGAGGCTATTGTAATGCTGTTAAGTGAGAGACGTTTGCCGCTCGCAAGCCAATTCCATCCAACCTCCTGCAGGGGGCACTCTGGGCTGGTTTTCCACTTGTTCGCCTGCTGCTGAAACAGCAAAGATTCAATTCGAAGCCCTTTGCAGCAGCTCACCAGGATGGCCGAGTGGTTAAGGCGTTGGACTTAAGATCCAATGGACAAGTGTCCGCGTGGGTTCGAGCCCCACTCCTGGTACAGGTTTTTACTCTTCTTACCTAAATGCGGCAGCAGCTTCGCACAAGCCCTTTCCTGCTGTCTGTAGGCAGTGCCCCTACCTCAAAGCCCTGAGGCTTGAGTTCACCTGAAAAGAGCAACAAGGAATCGTTGCCCGTAGACTCTTTTCCTGGAAAACCTTTGCATTTTTGTACCATGTCCCTCGCATCCCAAGCTTAAGCCGCCAAAGTTGGCAGAGCTTGTGCAACCCCGCCAACAGCCCTACCACCCCAAAAGAAAATTGGGCAGGGATTCCCGCCTCCGCTTCCGAAACGGGCTTCCAAACGGGCGATGCCCTGACGGGTCAGCCAGTCACCGTCTAGGCCCGGTACACCCCTGTGAATAATAGAGCGTCCAACCTCAAATCAGGCTACAGGGCCCTTCAGCCCATAGAAGGAGAACCTGTCAACAAACGGGGCGAGGGCAATGCTCGGGCCCCTTGCGAAGCCTTTGCCAAGCTCCAAAGGCTGCACTTTCCCAGCAGACCACAGCTCTGTATGCAAATCAAGCAGCTACGACCCCTCCCTCCCCTGCTTTTCTCCTCCAAACCGGTACGCAACCATTTCTGCAGCCCTCTGCCCCAGGGTCCCGGGCAAGGTCTTGGTCTGATGAGGCTAGGGATGGTGGGCGAGCTCGGCTTTGGCAGGGCGACAGGACTAATATTTTCTCTACAGCTTTGGAAGAAAGAAAGCTTCCTTTTTGGGGCACAGGCCCACTTCTAGCGGCGACAGCTTCCGGTAAGGGACCATGCTGAAAAGATGCTTGGAGTTACCGCCAGGGGAGCCACGCCGCTATTGCCTGTGAGTGAAGCTACATTTGAAAGAAATATTTTTTGAGACGCAGTTGTTTGAATTTCTGTAAAAATGTCATTCAGTAAAAGCCTCTCTTCCCTGACCGGGAATCGAACCCGGGCCGCGGCGGTGAGAGCGCCGAATCCTAACCACTAGACCACCAGGGAGACCGCTGGACAACTCGGGAAGGCCGGGCAGTGGTGTCCGAGTGCACAATGCCTGCAGGTGCCTCAAAGGCCAGTCCATTGGGGGACTGGGAAGAGAGGGGGAGGGCCGAGCAGATAGGTTCTCTCCAGCGGTGAAAAAGGAAGCTGCCTTTTTTGCGTCAAGGGCAGTCTTTCCGCAGCGACAGGAGAATGAATGGGACTCTGCCATAAACACGTTTTGCGTCGCGCTGAGGGCACTTCCTCCATTTTGTGCACGCAAATCTGCATCTGGGAGCAAGATTTCCGGTCGCCAGTTAACTGCATTGCTGTAAATAAAAATGTCAGTTGTTAAAAGAGCTCCTTCCCTGACCGGGAATCGAACCCGGGCCGCGGTGGTGAGAGCGCCGAATCCTAACCACTAGACCACCAGGGACGGTGGGTGCACCCCGTTGCGTGTCGCTCAGATGGTGGCGTCCGAGTCCAAAGGCTGAGGGCCTCTGCTACAATGGGCACCAGTGCCTGCAGGTCTTCGGGGGCCGTTTCTGCTAATAAATAAAGAAATAAAGAAAGAAAGAAAGAAAGAAAGAAAACAAAAACACTTGTGATGGTCTGCGAAAAGGGGAGCTTAGAGATTGAAGACAGCATCACTTTGGGAACGTTTGCGCTTTCACTTCCAAGCGCTGATATTCCTGTCTTGCTCTCCTGAAAGGACAGCCTTCCTCGCTATGAGCTTTTGTGGGTCAGTGCTGAAGCTCCCCCTAGAGGCTGCCGCTGAAGATGCACACTCACAACTAACCCTCCTTAGGAGAACTGCTTCGTGGGAGAGCACGTTTATTAAAAGGCGGCAGGCCATGATTGCCTGCGAGACACAGCAGGGTTACCATGCAGAGTTCAAAGGGGGCTTTGCTTGTACAGCAAGTGCCGGAGGGCAAGAAGGGATGACATAGGAGCTGCCCTTTTTTCGGGCTCGCACACCAAGGCCTGCACCAGCCTTCGAGGCTCAGCCTGCCTCTGGACTGCCCTAGACCACCTTTACTCAAAGCACACACTCTGGTCGGGGACTCGAAGCCAGGCCCGTGGCAGTGAAAGCACCAAATCCTCACCACTAGGCCACCGGGGAAACGACTGCAGCACCCGGGAGGTTTCCGCAACCGTACTTGCAGTCAGCTGGAGGCTATTGTAATGCTGTTAAGTGAGAGACGTTTGCCGCTCGCAAGCCAATTCCATCCAACCTCCTGCAGGGGGCACTCTGGGCTGGTTTTCCACTTGTTCGCCTGCTGCTGAAACAGCAAAGATTCAATTCGAAGCCCTTTGCAGCAGCTCACCAGGATGGCCGAGTGGTTAAGGCGTTGGACTTAAGATCCAATGGACAAGTGTCCGCGTGGGTTCGAGCCCCACTCCTGGTACAGGTTTTTACTCTTCTTACCTAAATGCGGCAGCAGCTTCGCACAAGCCCTTTCCTGCTGTCTGTAGGCAGTGCCCCTACCTCAAAGCCCTGAGGCTTGAGTTCACCTGAAAAGAGCAACAAGGAATTGTTGCCCGTAGACTCTTTTCCTGGAAAACCTTTGCATTTTTGTACCATGTCCCTCGCATCCCAAGCTTAAGCCGCCAAAGTTGGCAGAGCTTGTGCAACCCCGCCAACAGCCCTACCACCCCAAAAGAAAATTGGGCAGGGATTCCCGCCTCCGCTTCCGAAACGGGCTTCCAAACGGGCGATGCCCTGACGGGTCAGCCAGTCACCGTCTAGGCCCGGTACACCCCTGTGAATAATAGAGCGTCCAACCTCAAATCAGGCTACAGGGCCCTTCAGCCCATAGAAGGAGAACCTGTCAACAAACGGGGCGAGGGCAATGCTCGGGCCCCTTGCGAAGCCTTTGCCAAGCTCCAAAGGCTGCACTTTCCCAGCAGACCACAGCTCTGTATGCAAATCAAGCAGCTACGACCCCTCCCTCCCCTGCTTTTCTCCTCCAAACCGGTACGCAACCATTTCTGCAGCCCTCTGCCCCAGGGTCCCGGGCAAGGTCTTGGTCTGATGAGGCTAGGGATGGTGGGCGAGCTCGGCTTTGGCAGGGCGACAGGACTAATATTTTCTCTACAGCTTTGGAAGAAAGAAAGCTTCCTTTTTGGGGCACAGGCCCACTTCTAGCGGCGACAGCTTCCGGTAAGGGACCATGCTGAAAAGATGCTTGGAGTTACCGCCAGGGGAGCCACGCCGCTATTGCCTGTGAGTGAAGCTACATTTGAAAGAAATATTTTTTGAGACGCAGTTGTTTGAATTTCTGTAAAAATGTCATTCAGTAAAAGCCTCTCTTCCCTGACCGGGAATCGAACCCGGGCCGCGGCGGTGAGAGCGCCGAATCCTAACCACTAGACCACCAGGGAGACCGCTGGACAGCTCGGGAAGGCCGGGCAGTGGTGTCCGAGTGCACAATGCCTGCAGGTGCCTCAAAGGCCAGTCCATTGGGGGACTGGGAAGAGAGGGGGAGGGCCGAGCAGATAGGTTCTCTCCAGCGGTGAAAAAGGAAGCTGCCTTTTTTGCGTCAAGGGCAGTCTTTCCGCAGCGACAGGAGAATGAATGGGACTCTGCCATAAACACGTTTTGCGTCGCGCTGAGGGCACTTCCTCCATTTTGTGCACGCAAATCTGCATCTGGGAGCAAGATTTCCGGTCGCCAGTTAACTGCATTGCTGTAAATAAAAATGTCAGTTGTTAAAAGAGCTCCTTCCCTGACCGGGAATCGAACCCGGGCCGCGGAATCCTAACCACTAGACCACCAGGGACGGTGGGTGCACCCCGTTGCGTGTCGCTCAGATGGTGGCGTCCGAGTCCAAAGGCTGAGGGCCTCTGCTACAATGGGCACCAGTGCCTGCAGGTCTTCGGGGGCCGTTTCTGCTAATAAATAAATAAATAAAGAAATAAAGAAAGAAAGAAAGAAAGAAAACAAAAACACTTGTGATGGTCTGCGAAAAGGGGAGCTTAGAGATTGAAGACAGCATCACTTTGGGAACGTTTGCGCTTTCACTTCCAAGCGCTGATATTCCTGTCTTGCTCTCCTGAAAGGACAGCCTTCCTCGCTATGAGCTTTTGTGGGTCAGTGCTGAAGCTCCCCCTAGAGGCTGCCGCTGAAGATGCACACTCACAACTAACCCTCCTTAGGAGAACTGCTTCGTGGGAGAGCACGTTTATTAAAAGGCGGCAGGCCATGATTGCCTGCGAGACACAGCAGGGTTACCATGCAGAGTTCAAAGGGGGCTTTGCTTGTACAGCAAGTGCCGGAGGGCAAGAAGGGATGACATAGGAGCTGCCCTTTTTTCGGGCTCGCACACCAAGGCCTGCACCAGCCTTCGAGGCTCAGCCTGCCTCTGGACTGCCCTAGACCACCTTTACTCAAAGCACACACTCTGGTCGGGGACTCGAAGCCAGGCCCGTGGCAGTGAAAGCACCAAATCCTCACCACTAGGCCACCGGGGAAACGACTGCAGCACCCGGGAGGTTTCCGCAACCGTACTTGCAGTCAGCTGGAGGCTATTGTAATGCTGTTAAGTGAGAGACGTTTGCCGCTCGCAAGCCAATTCCATCCAACCTCCTGCAGGGGGCACTCTGGGCTGGTTTTCCACTTGTTCGCCTGCTGCTGAAACAGCAAAGATTCAATTCGAAGCCCTTTGCAGCAGCTCACCAGGATGGCCGAGTGGTTAAGGCGTTGGACTTAAGATCCAATGGACAAGTGTCTGCGTGGGTTCGAGCCCCACTCCTGGTACAGGTTTTTACTCTTCTTACCTAAATGCGGCAGCAGCTTCGCACAAGCCCTTTCCTGCTGTCTGTAGGCAGTGCCCCTACCTCAAAGCCCTGAGGCTTGAGTTCACCTGAAAAGAGCAACAAGGAATCGTTGCCCGTAGACTCTTTTCCTGGAAAACCTTTGCATTTTTGTACCATGTCCCTCGCATCCCAAGCTTAAGCCGCCAAAGTTGGCAGAGCTTGTGCAACCCCGCCAACAGCCCTACCACCCCAAAAGAAAATTGGGCAGGGATTCCCGCCTCCGCTTCCGAAACGGGCTTCCAAACGGGCGATGCCCTGACGGGTCAGCCAGTCACCGTCTAGGCCCGGTACACCCCTGTGAATAATAGAGCGTCCAACCTCAAATCAGGCTACAGGGCCCTTCAGCCCATAGAAGGAGAACCTGTCAACAAACGGGGCGAGGGCAATGCTCGGGCCCCTTGCGAAGCCTTTGCCAAGCTCCAAAGGCTGCACTTTCCCAGCAGACCACAGCTCTGTATGCAAATCAAGCAGCTACGACCCCTCCCTCCCCTGCTTTTCTCCTCCAAACCGGTACGCAACCATTTCTGCAGCCCTCTGCCCCAGGGTCCCGGGCAAGGTCTTGGTCTGATGAGGCTAGGGATGGTGGGCGAGCTCGGCTTTGGCAGGGCGACAGGACTAATATTTTCTCTACAGCTTTGGAAGAAAGAAAGCTTCCTTTTTGGGGCACAGGCCCACTTCTAGCGGCGACAGCTTCCGGTAAGGGACCATGCTGAAAAGATGCTTGGAGTTACCGCCAGGGGAGCCACGCCGCTATTGCCTGTGAGTGAAGCTACATTTGAAAGAAATATTTTTTGAGACGCAGTTGTTTGAATTTCTGTAAAAATGTCATTCAGTAAAAGCCTCTCTTCCCTGACCGGGAATCGAACCCGGGCCGCGCCGAATCCTAACCACTAGACCACCAGGGAGACCGCTGGACAACTCGGGAAGGCCGGGCAGTGGTGTCCGAGTGCACAATGCCTGCAGGTGCCTCAAAGGCCAGTCCATTGGGGGACTGGGAAGAGAGGGGGAGGGCCGAGCAGATAGGTTCTCTCCAGCGGTGAAAAAGGAAGCTGCCTTTTTTGCGTCAAGGGCAGTCTTTCCGCAGCGACAGGAGAATGAATGGGACTCTGCCATAAACACGTTTTGCGTCGCGCTGAGGGCACTTCCTCCATTTTGTGCACGCAAATCTGCATCTGGGAGCAAGATTTCCGGTCGCCAGTTAACTGCATTGCTGTAAATAAAAATGTCAGTTGTTAAAAGAGCTCCTTCCCTGACCGGGAATCGAACCCAGGCCGCGGCGGTGAGAGCGCCGAATCCTAACCACTAGACCACCAGGGACGGTGGGTGCACCCCGTTGCGTGTCGCTCAGATGGTGGCGTCCGAGTCCAAAGGCTGAGGGCCTCTGCTACAATGGGCACCAGTGCCTGCAGGTCTTCGGGGGCCGTTTCTGCTAATAAATAAAGAAATAAAGAAAGAAAGAAAGAAAGAAAGAAAACAAAAACACTTGTGATGGTCTGCGAAAAGGGGAGCTTAGAGATTGAAGACAGCATCACTTTGGGAACGTTTGCGCTTTCACTTCCAAGCGCTGATATTCCTGTCTTGCTCTCCTGAAAGGACAGCCTTCCTCGCTATGAGCTTTTGTGGGTCAGTGCTGAAGCTCCCCCTAGAGGCTGCCGCTGAAGATGCACACTCACAACTAACCCTCCTTAGGAGAACTGCTTCGTGGGAGAGCACGTTTATTAAAAGGCGGCAGGCCATGATTGCCTGCGAGACACAGCAGGGTTACCATGCAGAGTTCAAAGGGGGCTTTGCTTGTACAGCAAGTGCCGGAGGGCAAGAAGGGATGACATAGGAGCTGCCCTTTTTTCGGGCTCGCACACCAAGGCCTGCACCAGCCTTCGAGGCTCAGCCTGCCTCTGGACTGCCCTAGACCACCTTTACTCAAAGCACACACTCTGGTCGGGGACTCGAAGCCAGGCCCGTGGCAGTGAAAGCACCAAATCCTCACCACTAGGCCACCGGGGAAACGACTGCAGCACCCGGGAGGTTTCCGCAACCGTACTTGCAGTCAGCTGGAGGCTATTGTAATGCTGTTAAGTGAGAGACGTTTGCCGCTCGCAAGCCAATTCCATCCAACCTCCTGCAGGGGGCACTCTGGGCTGGTTTTCCACTTGTTCGCCTGCTGCTGAAACAGCAAAGATTCAATTCGAAGCCCTTTGCAGCAGCTCACCAGGATGGCCGAGTGGTTAAGGCGCTGGACTTAAGATCCAATGGACAAGTGTCTGCGTGGGTTCGAGCCCCACTCCTGGTACAGGTTTTTACTCTTCTTACCTAAATGCGGCAGCAGCTTCGCACAAGCCCTTTCCTGCTGTCTGTAGGCAGTGCCCCTACCTCAAAGCCCTGAGGCTTGAGTTCACCTGAAAAGAGCAACAAGGAATCGTTGCCCGTAGACTCTTTTCCTGGAAAACCTTTGCATTTTTGTACCATGTCCCTCGCATCCCAAGCTTAAGCCGCCAAAGTTGGCAGAGCTTGTGCAACCCCGCCAACAGCCCTACCACCCCAAAAGAAAATTGGGCAGGGATTCCCGCCTCCGCTTCCGAAACGGGCTTCCAAACGGGCGATGCCCTGACGGGTCAGCCAGTCACCGTCTAGGCCCGGTACACCCCTGTGAATAATAGAGCGTCCAACCTCAAATCAGGCTACAGGGCCCTTCAGCCCATAGAAGGAGAACCTGTCAACAAACGGGGCGAGGGCAATGCTCGGGCCCCTTGCGAAGCCTTTGCCAAGCTCCAAAGGCTGCACTTTCCCAGCAGACCACAGCTCTGTATGCAAATCAAGCAGCTACGACCCCTCCCTCCCCTGCTTTTCTCCTCCAAACCGGTACGCAACCATTTCTGCAGCCCTCTGCCCCAGGGTCCCGGGCAAGGTCTTGGTCTGATGAGGCTAGGGATGGTGGGCGAGCTCGGCTTTGGCAGGGCGACAGGACTAATATTTTCTCTACAGCTTTGGAAGAAAGAAAGCTTCCTTTTTGGGGCACAGGCCCACTTCTAGCGGCGACAGCTTCCGGTAAGGGACCATGCTGAAAAGATGCTTGGAGTTACCGCCAGGGGAGCCACGCCGCTATTGCCTGTGAGTGAAGCTACATTTGAAAGAAATATTTTTTGAGACGCAGTTGTTTGAATTTCTGTAAAAATGTCATTCAGTAAAAGCCTCTCTTCCCTGACCGGGAATCGAACCCGGGCCGCGCCGAATCCTAACCACTAGACCACCAGGGAGACCGCTGGACAACTCGGGAAGGCCGGGCAGTGGTGTCCGAGTGCACAATGCCTGCAGGTGCCTCAAAGGCCAGTCCATTGGGGGACTGGGAAGAGAGGGGGAGGGCCGAGCAGATAGGTTCTCTCCAGCGGTGAAAAAGGAAGCTGCCTTTTTTGCGTCAAGGGCAGTCTTTCCGCAGCGACAGGAGAATGAATGGGACTCTGCCATAAACACGTTTTGCGTCGCGCTGAGGGCACTTCCTCCATTTTGTGCACGCAAATCTGCATCTGGGAGCAAGATTTCCGGTCGCCAGTTAACTGCATTGCTGTAAATAAAAATGTCAGTTGTTAAAAGAGCTCCTTCCCTGACCGGGAATCGAACCCAGGCCGCGGCGGTGAGAGCGCCGAATCCTAACCACTAGACCACCAGGGACGGTGGGTGCACCCCGTTGCGTGTCGCTCAGATGGTGGCGTCCGAGTCCAAAGGCTGAGGGCCTCTGCTACAATGGGCACCAGTGCCTGCAGGTCTTCGGGGGCCGTTTCTGCTAATAAATAAAGAAATAAAGAAAGAAAGAAAGAAAGAAAGAAAACAAAAACACTTGTGATGGTCTGCGAAAAGGGGAGCTTAGAGATTGAAGACAGCATCACTTTGGGAACGTTTGCGCTTTCACTTCCAAGCGCTGATATTCCTGTCTTGCTCTCCTGAAAGGACAGCCTTCCTCGCTATGAGCTTTTGTGGGTCAGTGCTGAAGCTCCCCCTAGAGGCTGCCGCTGAAGATGCACACTCACAACTAACCCTCCTTAGGAGAACTGCTTCGTGGGAGAGCACGTTTATTAAAAGGCGGCAGGCCATGATTGCCTGCGAGACACAGCAGGGTTACCATGCAGAGTTCAAAGGGGGCTTTGCTTGTACAGCAAGTGCCGGAGGGCAAGAAGGGATGACATAGGAGCTGCCCTTTTTTCGGGCTCGCACACCAAGGCCTGCACCAGCCTTCGAGGCTCAGCCTGCCTCTGGACTGCCCTAGACCACCTTTACTCAAAGCACACACTCTGGTCGGGGACTCGAAGCCAGGCCCGTGGCAGTGAAAGCACCAAATCCTCACCACTAGGCCACCGGGGAAACGACTGCAGCACCCGGGAGGTTTCCGCAACCGTACTTGCAGTCAGCTGGAGGCTATTGTAATGCTGTTAAGTGAGAGACGTTTGCCGCTCGCAAGCCAATTCCATCCAACCTCCTGCAGGGGGCACTCTGGGCTGGTTTTCCACTTGTTCGCCTGCTGCTGAAACAGCAAAGATTCAATTCGAAGCCCTTTGCAGCAGCTCACCAGGATGGCCGAGTGGTTAAGGCGTTGGACTTAAGATCCAATGGACAAGTGTCCGCGTGGGTTCGAGCCCCACTCCTGGTACAGGTTTTTACTCTTCTTACCTAAATGCGGCAGCAGCTTCGCACAAGCCCTTTCCTGCTGTCTGTAGGCAGTGCCCCTACCTCAAAGCCCTGAGGCTTGAGTTCACCTGAAAAGAGCAACAAGGAATCGTTGCCCGTAGACTCTTTTCCTGGAAAACCTTTGCATTTTTGTACCATGTCCCTCGCATCCCAAGCTTAAGCCGCCAAAGTTGGCAGAGCTTGTGCAACCCCGCCAACAGCCCTACCACCCCAAAAGAAAATTGGGCAGGGATTCCCGCCTCCGCTTCCGAAACGGGCTTCCAAACGGGCGATGCCCTGACGGGTCAGCCAGTCACCGTCTAGGCCCGGTACACCCCTGTGAATAATAGAGCGTCCAACCTCAAATCAGGCTACAGGGCCCTTCAGCCCATAGAAGGAGAACCTGTCAACAAACGGGGCGAGGGCAATGCTCGGGCCCCTTGCGAAGCCTTTGCCAAGCTCCAAAGGCTGCACTTTCCCAGCAGACCACAGCTCTGTATGCAAATCAAGCAGCTACGACCCCTCCCTCCCCTGCTTTTCTCCTCCAAACCGGTACGCAACCATTTCTGCAGCCCTCTGCCCCAGGGTCCCGGGCAAGGTCTTGGTCTGATGAGGCTAGGGATGGTGGGCGAGCTCGGCTTTGGCAGGGCGACAGGACTAATATTTTCTCTACAGCTTTGGAAGAAAGAAAGCTTCCTTTTTGGGGCACAGGCCCACTTCTAGCGGCGACAGCTTCCGGTAAGGGACCATGCTGAAAAGATGCTTGGAGTTACCGCCAGGGGAGCCACGCCGCTATTGCCTGTGAGTGAAGCTACATTTGAAAGAAATATTTTTTGAGACGCAGTTGTTTGAATTTCTGTAAAAATGTCATTCAGTAAAAGCCTCTCTTCCCTGACCGGGAATCGAACCCGGGCCGCGGCGGTGAGAGCGCCGAATCCTAACCACTAGACCACCAGGGAGACCGCTGGACAACTCGGGAAGGCCGGGCAGTGGTGTCCGAGTGCACAATGCCTGCAGGTGCCTCAAAGGCCAGTCCATTGGGGGACTGGGAAGAGAGGGGGAGGGCCGAGCAGATAGGTTCTCTCCAGCGGTGAAAAAGGAAGCTGCCTTTTTTGCGTCAAGGGCAGTCTTTCCGCAGCGACAGGAGAATGAATGGGACTCTGCCATAAACACGTTTTGCGTCGCGCTGAGGGCACTTCCTCCATTTTGTGCACGCAAATCTGCATCTGGGAGCAAGATTTCCGGTCGCCAGTTAACTGCATTGCTGTAAATAAAAATGTCAGTTGTTAAAAGAGCTCCTTCCCTGACCGGGAATCGAACCCGGGCCGCGGTGGTGAGAGCGCCGAATCCTAACCACTAGACCACCAGGGACGGTGGGTGCACCCCGTTGCGTGTCGCTCAGATGGTGGCGTCCGAGTCCAAAGGCTGAGGGCCTCTGCTACAATGGGCACCAGTGCCTGCAGGTCTTCGGGGGCCGTTTCTGCTAATAAATAAAGAAATAAAGAAAGAAAGAAAGAAAGAAAGAAAACAAAAACACTTGTGATGGTCTGCGAAAAGGGGAGCTTAGAGATTGAAGACAGCATCACTTTGGGAACGTTTGCGCTTTCACTTCCAAGCGCTGATATTCCTGTCTTGCTCTCCTGAAAGGACAGCCTTCCTCGCTATGAGCTTTTGTGGGTCAGTGCTGAAGCTCCCCCTAGAGGCTGCCGCTGAAGATGCACACTCACAACTAACCCTCCTTAGGAGAACTGCTTCGTGGGAGAGCACGTTTATTAAAAGGCGGCAGGCCATGATTGCCTGCGAGACACAGCAGGGTTACCATGCAGAGTTCAAAGGGGGCTTTGCTTGTACAGCAAGTGCCGGAGGGCAAGAAGGGATGACATAGGAGCTGCCCTTTTTTCGGGCTCGCACACCAAGGCCTGCACCAGCCTTCGAGGCTCAGCCTGCCTCTGGACTGCCCTAGACCACCTTTACTCAAAGCACACACTCTGGTCGGGGACTCGAAGCCAGGCCCGTGGCAGTGAAAGCACCAAATCCTCACCACTAGGCCACCGGGGAAACGACTGCAGCACCCGGGAGGTTTCCGCAACCGTACTTGCAGTCAGCTGGAGGCTATTGTAATGCTGTTAAGTGAGAGACGTTTGCCGCTCGCAAGCCAATTCCATCCAACCTCCTGCAGGGGGCACTCTGGGCTGGTTTTCCACTTGTTCGCCTGCTGCTGAAACAGCAAAGATTCAATTCGAAGCCCTTTGCAGCAGCTCACCAGGATGGCCGAGTGGTTAAGGCGTTGGACTTAAGATCCAATGGACAAGTGTCCGCGTGGGTTCGAGCCCCACTCCTGGTACAGGTTTTTACTCTTCTTACCTAAATGCGGCAGCAGCTTCGCACAAGCCCTTTCCTGCTGTCTGTAGGCAGTGCCCCTACCTCAAAGCCCTGAGGCTTGAGTTCACCTGAAAAGAGCAACAAGGAATTGTTGCCCGTAGACTCTTTTCCTGGAAAACCTTTGCATTTTTGTACCATGTCCCTCGCATCCCAAGCTTAAGCCGCCAAAGTTGGCAGAGCTTGTGCAACCCCGCCAACAGCCCTACCACCCCAAAAGAAAATTGGGCAGGGATTCCCGCCTCCGCTTCCTCACGGCTTCCGAAACGGGCTTCCAAACGGGCGATGCCCTGACGGGTCACCCAGTCACCGTCTAGGCCCGGTACACCCCTGTGAATAATAGAGCGTCCAACCTCAAATCAGGCTACAGGGCCCTTCAGCCCATAGAAGGAGAACCTGTCAACAAACGGGGCGAGGGCAATGCTCGGGCCCCTTGCGAAGCCTTTGCCAAGCTCCAAAGGCTGCACTTTCCCAGCAGACCACAGCTCTGTATGCAAATCAAGCAGCTACGACCCCTCCCTCCCCTGCTTTTCTCCTCCAAACCGGTACGCAACCATTTCTGCAGCCCTCTGCCCCAGGGTCCCGGGCAAGGTCTTGGTCTGATGAGGCTAGGGATGGTGGGCGAGCTCGGCTTTGGCAGGGCGACAGGACTAATATTTTCTCTACAGCTTTGGAAGAAAGAAAGCTTCCTTTTTGGGGCACAGGCCCACTTCTAGCGGCGACAGCTTCCGGTAAGGGACCATGCTGAAAAGATGCTTGGAGTTACCGCCAGGGGAGCCACGCCGCTATTGCCTGTGAGTGAAGCTACATTTGAAAGAAATATTTTTTGAGACGCAGTTGTTTGAATTTCTGTAAAAATGTCATTCAGTAAAAGCCTCTCTTCCCTGACCGGGAATCGAACCCGGGCCGCGGCGGTGAGAGCGCCGAATCCTAACCACTAGACCACCAGGGAGACCGCTGGACAGCTCGGGAAGGCCGGGCAGTGGTGTCCGAGTGCACAATGCCTGCAGGTGCCTCAAAGGCCAGTCCATTGGGGGACTGGGAAGAGAGGGGGAGGGCCGAGCAGATAGGTTCTCTCCAGCGGTGAAAAAGGAAGCTGCCTTTTTTGCGTCAAGGGCAGTCTTTCCGCAGCGACAGGAGAATGAATGGGACTCTGCCATAAACACGTTTTGCGTCGCGCTGAGGGCACTTCCTCCATTTTGTGCACGCAAATCTGCATCTGGGAGCAAGATTTCCGGTCGCCAGTTAACTCCTTTGCATGTAAATAAAAATGTCAGTTGTTAAAAGAGCTCCTTCCCTGACCGGGAATCGAACCCGGGCCGCGGCGGTGAGAGCGCCGAATCCTAACCACTAGACCACCAGGGACGGTGGGTGCACTCCGTTGCGTGTCGCTCAGATGGTGGCGTCCGAGTCCAAAGGCTGAGGGCCTCTGCTACAATGGGCACCAGTGCCTGCAGGTCTTCGGGGGCCGTTTCTGCTAATAAATAAATAAATAAAGAAATAAAGAAAGAAAGAAAGAAAGAAAACAAAAACACTTGTGATGGTCTGCGAAAAGGGGAGCTTAGAGATTGAAGACAGCATCACTTTGGGAACGTTTGCGCTTTCACTTCCAAGCGCTGATATTCCTGTCTTGCTCTCCTGAAAGGACAGCCTTCCTCGCTATGAGCTTTTGTGGGTCAGTGCTGAAGCTCCCCCTAGAGGCTGCCGCTGAAGATGCACACTCACAACTAACCCTCCTTAGGAGAACTGCTTCGTGGGAGAGCACGTTTATTAAAAGGCGGCAGGCCATGATTGCCTGCGAGACACAGCAGGGTTACCATGCAGAGTTCAAAGGGGGCTTTGCTTGTACAGCAAGTGCCGGAGGGCAAGAAGGGATGACATAGGAGCTGCCCTTTTTTCGGGCTCGCACACCAAGGCCTGCACCAGCCTTCGAGGCTCAGCCTGCCTCTGGACTGCCCTAGACCACCTTTACTCAAAGCACACACTCTGGTCGGGGACTCGAAGCCAGGCCCGTGGCAGTGAAAGCACCAAATCCTCACCACTAGGCCACCGGGGAAACGACTGCAGCACCCGGGAGGTTTCCGCAACCGTACTTGCAGTCAGCTGGAGGCTATTGTAATGCTGTTAAGTGAGAGACGTTTGCCGCTCGCAAGCCAATTCCATCCAACCTCCTGCAGGGGGCACTCTGGGCTGGTTTTCCACTTGTTCGCCTGCTGCTGAAACAGCAAAGATTCAATTCGAAGCCCTTTGCAGCAGCTCACCAGGATGGCCGAGTGGTTAAGGCGTTGGACTTAAGATCCAATGGACAAGTGTCTGCGTGGGTTCGAGCCCCACTCCTGGTACAGGTTTTTACTCTTCTTACCTAAATGCGGCAGCAGCTTCGCACAAGCCCTTTCCTGCTGTCTGTAGGCAGTGCCCCTACCTCAAAGCCCTGAGGCTTGAGTTCACCTGAAAAGAGCAACAAGGAATCGTTGCCCGTAGACTCTTTTCCTGGAAAACCTTTGCATTTTTGTACCATGTCCCTCGCATCCCAAGCTTAAGCCGCCAAAGTTGGCAGAGCTTGTGCAACCCCGCCAACAGCCCTACCACCCCAAAAGAAAATTGGGCAGGGATTCCCGCCTCCGCTTCCGAAACGGGCTTCCAAACGGGCGATGCCCTGACGGGTCAGCCAGTCACCGTCTAGGCCCGGTACACCCCTGTGAATAATAGAGCGTCCAACCTCAAATCAGGCTACAGGGCCCTTCAGCCCATAGAAGGAGAACCTGTCAACAAACGGGGCGAGGGCAATGCTCGGGCCCCTTGCGAAGCCTTTGCCAAGCTCCAAAGGCTGCACTTTCCCAGCAGACCACAGCTCTGTATGCAAATCAAGCAGCTACGACCCCTCCCTCCCCTGCTTTTCTCCTCCAAACCGGTACGCAACCATTTCTGCAGCCCTCTGCCCCAGGGTCCCGGGCAAGGTCTTGGTCTGATGAGGCTAGGGATGGTGGGCGAGCTCGGCTTTGGCAGGGCGACAGGACTAATATTTTCTCTACAGCTTTGGAAGAAAGAAAGCTTCCTTTTTGGGGCACAGGCCCACTTCTAGCGGCGACAGCTTCCGGTAAGGGACCATGCTGAAAAGATGCTTGGAGTTACCGCCAGGGGAGCCACGCCGCTATTGCCTGTGAGTGAAGCTACATTTGAAAGAAATATTTTTTGAGACGCAGTTGTTTGAATTTCTGTAAAAATGTCATTCAGTAAAAGCCTCTCTTCCCTGACCGGGAATCGAACCCGGGCCGCGGCGGTGAATCCTAACCACTAGACCACCAGGGAGACCGCTGGACAGCTCGGGAAGGCCGGGCAGTGGTGTCCGAGTGCACAATGCCTGCAGGTGCCTCAAAGGCCAGTCCATTGGGGGACTGGGAAGAGAGGGGGAGGGCCGAGCAGATAGGTTCTCTCCAGCGGTGAAAAAGGAAGCTGCCTTTTTTGCGTCAAGGGCAGTCTTTCCGCAGCGACAGGAGAATGAATGGGACTCTGCCATAAACACGTTTTGCGTCGCGCTGAGGGCACTTCCTCCATTTTGTGCACGCAAATCTGCATCTGGGAGCAAGATTTCCGGTCGCCAGTTAACTGCATTGCTGTAAATAAAAATGTCAGTTGTTAAAAGAGCTCCTTCCCTGACCGGGAATCGAACCCGGGCCGCGGAATCCTAACCACTAGACCACCAGGGACGGTGGGTGCACCCCGTTGCGTGTCGCTCAGATGGTGGCGTCCGAGTCCAAAGGCTGAGGGCCTCTGCTACAATGGGCACCAGTGCCTGCAGGTCTTCGGGGGCCGTTTCTGCTAATAAATAAATAAATAAAGAAATAAAGAAAGAAAGAAAGAAAGAAAACAAAAACACTTGTGATGGTCTGCGAAAAGGGGAGCTTAGAGATTGAAGACAGCATCACTTTGGGAACGTTTGCGCTTTCACTTCCAAGCGCTGATATTCCTGTCTTGCTCTCCTGAAAGGACAGCCTTCCTCGCTATGAGCTTTTGTGGGTCAGTGCTGAAGCTCCCCCTAGAGGCTGCCGCTGAAGATGCACACTCACAACTAACCCTCCTTAGGAGAACTGCTTCGTGGGAGAGCACGTTTATTAAAAGGCGGCAGGCCATGATTGCCTGCGAGACACAGCAGGGTTACCATGCAGAGTTCAAAGGGGGCTTTGCTTGTACAGCAAGTGCCGGAGGGCAAGAAGGGATGACATAGGAGCTGCCCTTTTTTCGGGCTCGCACACCAAGGCCTGCACCAGCCTTCGAGGCTCAGCCTGCCTCTGGACTGCCCTAGACCACCTTTACTCAAAGCACACACTCTGGTCGGGGACTCGAAGCCAGGCCCGTGGCAGTGAAAGCACCAAATCCTCACCACTAGGCCACCGGGGAAACGACTGCAGCACCCGGGAGGTTTCCGCAACCGTACTTGCAGTCAGCTGGAGGCTATTGTAATGCTGTTAAGTGAGAGACGTTTGCCGCTCGCAAGCCAATTCCATCCAACCTCCTGCAGGGGGCACTCTGGGCTGGTTTTCCACTTGTTCGCCTGCTGCTGAAACAGCAAAGATTCAATTCGAAGCCCTTTGCAGCAGCTCACCAGGATGGCCGAGTGGTTAAGGCGTTGGACTTAAGATCCAATGGACAAGTGTCTGCGTGGGTTCGAGCCCCACTCCTGGTACAGGTTTTTACTCTTCTTACCTAAATGCGGCAGCAGCTTCGCACAAGCCCTTTCCTGCTGTCTGTAGGCAGTGCCCCTACCTCAAAGCCCTGAGGCTTGAGTTCACCTGAAAAGAGCAACAAGGAATCGTTGCCCGTAGACTCTTTTCCTGGAAAACCTTTGCATTTTTGTACCATGTCCCTCGCATCCCAAGCTTAAGCCGCCAAAGTTGGCAGAGCTTGTGCAACCCCGCCAACAGCCCTACCACCCCAAAAGAAAATTGGGCAGGGATTCCCGCCTCCGCTTCCGAAACGGGCTTCCAAACGGGCGATGCCCTGACGGGTCAGCCAGTCACCGTCTAGGCCCGGTACACCCCTGTGAATAATAGAGCGTCCAACCTCAAATCAGGCTACAGGGCCCTTCAGCCCATAGAAGGAGAACCTGTCAACAAACGGGGCGAGGGCAATGCTCGGGCCCCTTGCGAAGCCTTTGCCAAGCTCCAAAGGCTGCACTTTCCCAGCAGACCACAGCTCTGTATGCAAATCAAGCAGCTACGACCCCTCCCTCCCCTGCTTTTCTCCTCCAAACCGGTACGCAACCATTTCTGCAGCCCTCTGCCCCAGGGTCCCGGGCAAGGTCTTGGTCTGATGAGGCTAGGGATGGTGGGCGAGCTCGGCTTTGGCAGGGCGACAGGACTAATATTTTCTCTACAGCTTTGGAAGAAAGAAAGCTTCCTTTTTGGGGCACAGGCCCACTTCTAGCGGCGACAGCTTCCGGTAAGGGACCATGCTGAAAAGATGCTTGGAGTTACCGCCAGGGGAGCCACGCCGCTATTGCCTGTGAGTGAAGCTACATTTGAAAGAAATATTTTTTGAGACGCAGTTGTTTGAATTTCTGTAAAAATGTCATTCAGTAAAAGCCTCTCTTCCCTGACCGGGAATCGAACCCGGGCCGCGCCGAATCCTAACCACTAGACCACCAGGGAGACCGCTGGACAACTCGGGAAGGCCGGGCAGTGGTGTCCGAGTGCACAATGCCTGCAGGTGCCTCAAAGGCCAGTCCATTGGGGGACTGGGAAGAGAGGGGGAGGGCCGAGCAGATAGGTTCTCTCCAGCGGTGAAAAAGGAAGCTGCCTTTTTTGCGTCAAGGGCAGTCTTTCCGCAGCGACAGGAGAATGAATGGGACTCTGCCATAAACACGTTTTGCGTCGCGCTGAGGGCACTTCCTCCATTTTGTGCACGCAAATCTGCATCTGGGAGCAAGATTTCCGGTCGCCAGTTAACTGCATTGCTGTAAATAAAAATGTCAGTTGTTAAAAGAGCTCCTTCCCTGACCGGGAATCGAACCCAGGCCGCGGCGGTGAGAGCGCCGAATCCTAACCACTAGACCACCAGGGACGGTGGGTGCACCCCGTTGCGTGTCGCTCAGATGGTGGCGTCCGAGTCCAAAGGCTGAGGGCCTCTGCTACAATGGGCACCAGTGCCTGCAGGTCTTCGGGGGCCGTTTCTGCTAATAAATAAAGAAATAAAGAAAGAAAGAAAGAAAGAAAGAAAACAAAAACACTTGTGATGGTCTGCGAAAAGGGGAGCTTAGAGATTGAAGACAGCATCACTTTGGGAACGTTTGCGCTTTCACTTCCAAGCGCTGATATTCCTGTCTTGCTCTCCTGAAAGGACAGCCTTCCTCGCTATGAGCTTTTGTGGGTCAGTGCTGAAGCTCCCCCTAGAGGCTGCCGCTGAAGATGCACACTCACAACTAACCCTCCTTAGGAGAACTGCTTCGTGGGAGAGCACGTTTATTAAAAGGCGGCAGGCCATGATTGCCTGCGAGACACAGCAGGGTTACCATGCAGAGTTCAAAGGGGGCTTTGCTTGTACAGCAAGTGCCGGAGGGCAAGAAGGGATGACATAGGAGCTGCCCTTTTTTCGGGCTCGCACACCAAGGCCTGCACCAGCCTTCGAGGCTCAGCCTGCCTCTGGACTGCCCTAGACCACCTTTACTCAAAGCACACACTCTGGTCGGGGACTCGAAGCCAGGCCCGTGGCAGTGAAAGCACCAAATCCTCACCACTAGGCCACCGGGGAAACGACTGCAGCACCCGGGAGGTTTCCGCAACCGTACTTGCAGTCAGCTGGAGGCTATTGTAATGCTGTTAAGTGAGAGACGTTTGCCGCTCGCAAGCCAATTCCATCCAACCTCCTGCAGGGGGCACTCTGGGCTGGTTTTCCACTTGTTCGCCTGCTGCTGAAACAGCAAAGATTCAATTCGAAGCCCTTTGCAGCAGCTCACCAGGATGGCCGAGTGGTTAAGGCGTTGGACTTAAGATCCAATGGACAAGTGTCCGCGTGGGTTCGAGCCCCACTCCTGGTACAGGTTTTTACTCTTCTTACCTAAATGCGGCAGCAGCTTCGCACAAGCCCTTTCCTGCTGTCTGTAGGCAGTGCCCCTACCTCAAAGCCCTGAGGCTTGAGTTCACCTGAAAAGAGCAACAAGGAATCGTTGCCCGTAGACTCTTTTCCTGGAAAACCTTTGCATTTTTGTACCATGTCCCTCGCATCCCAAGCTTAAGCCGCCAAAGTTGGCAGAGCTTGTGCAACCCCGCCAACAGCCCTACCACCCCAAAAGAAAATTGGGCAGGGATTCCCGCCTCCGCTTCCTCACGGCTTCCGAAACGGGCTTCCAAACGGGCGATGCCCTGACGGGTCAGCCAGTCACCGTCTAGGCCCGGTACACCCCTGTGAATAATAGAGCGTCCAACCTCAAATCAGGCTACAGGGCCCTTCAGCCCATAGAAGGAGAACCTGTCAACAAACGGGGCGAGGGCAATGCTCGGGCCCCTTGCGAAGCCTTTGCCAAGCTCCAAAGGCTGCACTTTCCCAGCAGACCACAGCTCTGTATGCAAATCAAGCAGCTACGACCCCTCCCTCCCCTGCTTTTCTCCTCCAAACCGGTACGCAACCATTTCTGCAGCCCTCTGCCCCAGGGTCCCGGGCAAGGTCTTGGTCTGATGAGGCTAGGGATGGTGGGCGAGCTCGGCTTTGGCAGGGCGACAGGACTAATATTTTCTCTACAGCTTTGGAAGAAAGAAAGCTTCCTTTTTGGGGCACAGGCCCACTTCTAGCGGCGACAGCTTCCGGTAAGGGACCATGCTGAAAAGATGCTTGGAGTTACCGCCAGGGGAGCCACGCCGCTATTGCCTGTGAGTGAAGCTACATTTGAAAGAAATATTTTTTGAGACGCAGTTGTTTGAATTTCTGTAAAAATGTCATTCAGTAAAAGCCTCTCTTCCCTGACCGGGAATCGAACCCGGGCCGCGGCCACTAGACCACCAGGGAGACCGCTGGACAGCTCGGGAAGGCCGGGCAGTGGTGTCCGAGTGCACAATGCCTGCAGGTGCCTCAAAGGCCAGTCCATTGGGGGACTGGGAAGAGAGGGGGAGGGCCGAGCAGATAGGTTCTCTCCAGCGGTGAAAAAGGAAGCTGCCTTTTTTGCGTCAAGGGCAGTCTTTCCGCAGCGACAGGAGAATGAATGGGACTCTGCCATAAACACGTTTTGCGTCGCGCTGAGGGCACTTCCTCCATTTTGTGCACGCAAATCTGCATCTGGGAGCAAGATTTCCGGTCGCCAGTTAACTGCATTGCTGTAAATAAAAATGTCAGTTGTTAAAAGAGCTCCTTCCCTGACCGGGAATCCAACCCGGGCCGCGGCGGTGAGAGCGCCGAATCCTAACCACTAGACCACCAGGGACGGTGGGTGCACCCCGTTGCGTGTCGCTCAGATGGTGGCGTCCGAGTCCAAAGGCTGAGGGCCTCTGCTACAATGGGCACCAGTGCCTGCAGGTCTTCGGGGGCCGTTTCTGCTAATAAATAAATAAATAAAGAAATAAAGAAAGAAAGAAAGAAAGAAAACAAAAACACTTGTGATGGTCTGCGAAAAGGGGAGCTTAGAGATTGAAGACAGCATCACTTTGGGAACGTTTGCGCTTTCACTTCCAAGCGCTGATATTCCTGTCTTGCTCTCCTGAAAGGACAGCCTTCCTCGCTATGAGCTTTTGTGGGTCAGTGCTGAAGCTCCCCCTAGAGGCTGCCGCTGAAGATGCACACTCACAACTAACCCTCCTTAGGAGAACTGCTTCGTGGGAGAGCACGTTTATTAAAAGGCGGCAGGCCATGATTGCCTGCGAGACACAGCAGGGTTACCATGCAGAGTTCAAAGGGGGCTTTGCTTGTACAGCAAGTGCCGGAGGGCAAGAAGGGATGACATAGGAGCTGCCCTTTTTTCGGGCTCGCACACCAAGGCCTGCACCAGCCTTCGAGGCTCAGCCTGCCTCTGGACTGCCCTAGACCACCTTTACTCAAAGCACACACTCTGGTCGGGGACTCGAAGCCAGGCCCGTGGCAGTGAAAGCACCAAATCCTCACCACTAGGCCACCGGGGAAACGACTGCAGCACCCGGGAGGTTTCCGCAACCGTACTTGCAGTCAGCTGGAGGCTATTGTAATGCTGTTAAGTGAGAGACGTTTGCCGCTCGCAAGCCAATTCCATCCAACCTCCTGCAGGGGGCACTCTGGGCTGGTTTTCCACTTGTTCGCCTGCTGCTGAAACAGCAAAGATTCAATTCGAAGCCCTTTGCAGCAGCTCACCAGGATGGCCGAGTGGTTAAGGCGTTGGACTTAAGATCCAATGGACAAGTGTCCGCGTGGGTTCGAGCCCCACTCCTGGTACAGGTTTTTACTCTTCTTACCTAAATGCGGCAGCAGCTTCGCACAAGCCCTTTCCTGCTGTCTGTAGGCAGTGCCCCTACCTCAAAGCCCTGAGGCTTGAGTTCACCTGAAAAGAGCAACAAGGAATCGTTGCCCGTAGACTCTTTTCCTGGAAAACCTTTGCATTTTTGTACCATGTCCCTCGCATCCCAAGCTTAAGCCGCCAAAGTTGGCAGAGCTTGTGCAACCCCGCCAACAGCCCTACCACCCCAAAAGAAAATTGGGCAGGGATTCCCGCCTCCGCTTCCGAAACGGGCTTCCAAACGGGCGATGCCCTGACGGGTCAGCCAGTCACCGTCTAGGCCCGGTACACCCCTGTGAATAATAGAGCGTCCAACCTCAAATCAGGCTACAGGGCCCTTCAGCCCATAGAAGGAGAACCTGTCAACAAACGGGGCGAGGGCAATGCTCGGGCCCCTTGCGAAGCCTTTGCCAAGCTCCAAAGGCTGCACTTTCCCAGCAGACCACAGCTCTGTATGCAAATCAAGCAGCTACGACCCCTCCCTCCCCTGCTTTTCTCCTCCAAACCGGTACGCAACCATTTCTGCAGCCCTCTGCCCCAGGGTCCCGGGCAAGGTCTTGGTCTGATGAGGCTAGGGATGGTGGGCGAGCTCGGCTTTGGCAGGGCGACAGGACTAATATTTTCTCTACAGCTTTGGAAGAAAGAAAGCTTCCTTTTTGGGGCACAGGCCCACTTCTAGCGGCGACAGCTTCCGGTAAGGGACCATGCTGAAAAGATGCTTGGAGTTACCGCCAGGGGAGCCACGCCGCTATTGCCTGTGAGTGAAGCTACATTTGAAAGAAATATTTTTTGAGACGCAGTTGTTTGAATTTCTGTAAAAATGTCATTCAGTAAAAGCCTCTCTTCCCTGACCGGGAATCGAACCCGGGCCGCGGCGGTGAGAGCGCCGAATCCTAACCACTAGACCACCAGGGAGACCGCTGGACAGCTCGGGAAGGCCGGGCAGTGGTGTCCGAGTGCACAATGCCTGCAGGTGCCTCAAAGGCCAGTCCATTGGGGGACTGGGAAGAGAGGGGGAGGGCCGAGCAGATAGGTTCTCTCCAGCGGTGAAAAAGGAAGCTGCCTTTTTTGCGTCAAGGGCAGTCTTTCCGCAGCGACAGGAGAATGAATGGGACTCTGCCATAAACACGTTTTGCGTCGCGCTGAGGGCACTTCCTCCATTTTGTGCACGCAAATCTGCATCTGGGAGCAAGATTTCCGGTCGCCAGTTAACTGCATTGCTGTAAATAAAAATGTCAGTTGTTAAAAGAGCTCCTTCTCTGACCGGGAATCCAACCCGGGCCGCGGCGGTGAGAGCGCCGAATCCTAACCACTAGACCACCAGGGACGGTGGGTGCACCCCGTTGCGTGTCGCTCAGATGGTGGCGTCCGAGTCCAAAGGCTGAGGGCCTCTGCTACAATGGGCACCAGTGCCTGCAGGTCTTCGGGGGCCGTTTCTGCTAATAAATAAATAAATAAAGAAATAAAGAAAGAAAGAAAGAAAGAAAACAAAAACACTTGTGATGGTCTGCGAAAAGGGGAGCTTAGAGATTGAAGACAGCATCACTTTGGGAACGTTTGCGCTTTCACTTCCAAGCGCTGATATTCCTGTCTTGCTCTCCTGAAAGGACAGCCTTCCTCGCTATGAGCTTTTGTGGGTCAGTGCTGAAGCTCCCCCTAGAGGCTGCCGCTGAAGATGCACACTCACAACTAACCCTCCTTAGGAGAACTGCTTCGTGGGAGAGCACGTTTATTAAAAGGCGGCAGGCCATGATTGCCTGCGAGACACAGCAGGGTTACCATGCAGAGTTCAAAGGGGGCTTTGCTTGTACAGCAAGTGCCGGAGGGCAAGAAGGGATGACATAGGAGCTGCCCTTTTTTCGGGCTCGCACACCAAGGCCTGCACCAGCCTTCGAGGCTCAGCCTGCCTCTGGACTGCCCTAGACCACCTTTACTCAAAGCACACACTCTGGTCGGGGACTCGAAGCCAGGCCCGTGGCAGTGAAAGCACCAAATCCTCACCACTAGGCCACCGGGGAAACGACTGCAGCACCCGGGAGGTTTCCGCAACCGTACTTGCAGTCAGCTGGAGGCTATTGTAATGCTGTTAAGTGAGAGACGTTTGCCGCTCGCAAGCCAATTCCATCCAACCTCCTGCAGGGGGCACTCTGGGCTGGTTTTCCACTTGTTCGCCTGCTGCTGAAACAGCAAAGATTCAATTCGAAGCCCTTTGCAGCAGCTCACCAGGATGGCCGAGTGGTTAAGGCGTTGGACTTAAGATCCAATGGACAAGTGTCCGCGTGGGTTCGAGGCCCACTCCTGGTACAGGTTTTTACTCTTCTTACCTAAATGCGGCAGCAGCTTCGCACAAGCCCTTTCCTGCTGTCTGTAGGCAGTGCCCCTACCTCAAAGCCCTGAGGCTTGAGTTCACCTGAAAAGAGCAACAAGGAATCGTTGCCCGTAGACTCTTTTCCTGGAAAACCTTTGCATTTTTGTACCATGTCCCTCGCATCCCAAGCTTAAGCCGCCAAAGTTGGCAGAGCTTGTGCAACCCCGCCAACAGCCCTACCACCCCAAAAGAAAATTGGGCAGGGATTCCCGCCTCCGCTTCCGAAACGGGCTTCCAAACGGGCGATGCCCTGACGGGTCAGCCAGTCACCGTCTAGGCCGGGTACACCTCTGTGAATAATAGAGCGTCCAACCTCAAATCAGGCTACAGGGCCCTTCAGCCCATAGAAGGAGAACCTGTCAACAAACGGGGCGAGGGCAATGCTCGGGCCCCTTGCGAAGCCTTTGCCAAGCTCCAAAGGCTGCACTTTCCCAGCAGACCACAGCTCTGTATGCAAATCAAGCAGCTACGACCCCTCCCTCCCCTGCTTTTCTCCTCCAAACCGGTACGCAACCATTTCTGCAGCCCTCTGCCCCAGGGTCCCGGGCAAGGTCTTGGTCTGATGAGGCTAGGGATGGTGGGCGAGCTCGGCTTTGGCAGGGCGACAGGACTAATATTTTCTCTACAGCTTTGGAAGAAAGAAAGCTTCCTTTTTGGGGCACAGGCCCACTTCTAGCGGCGACAGCTTCCGGTAAGGGACCATGCTGAAAAGATGCTTGGAGTTACCGCCAGGGGAGCCACGCCGCTATTGCCTGTGAGTGAAGCTACATTTGAAAGAAATATTTTTTGAGACGCAGTTGTTTGAATTTCTGTAAAAATGTCATTCAGTAAAAGCCTCTCTTCCCTGACCGGGAATCGAACCCGGGCCGCGGCGGTGAGAGCGCCGAATCCTAACCACTAGACCACCAGGGAGACCGCTGGACAGCTCGGGAAGGCCGGGCAGTGGTGTCCGAGTGCACAATGCCTGCAGGTGCCTCAAAGGCCAGTCCATTGGGGGACTGGGAAGAGAGGGGGAGGGCCGAGCAGATAGGTTCTCTCCAGCGGTGAAAAAGGAAGCTGCCTTTTTTGCGTCAAGGGCAGTCTTTCCGCAGCGACAGGAGAATGAATGGGACTCTGCCATAAACACGTTTTGCGTCGCGCTGAGGGCACTTCCTCCATTTTGTGCACGCAAATCTGCATCTGGGAGCAAGATTTCCGGTCGCCAGTTAACTGCATTGCTGTAAATAAAAATGTCAGTTGTTAAAAGAGCTCCTTCCCTGACCGGGAATCCAACCCGGGCCGCGGCGGTGAGAGCGCCGAATCCTAACCACTAGACCACCAGGGACGGTGGGTGCACCCCGTTGCGTGTCGCTCAGATGGTGGCGTCCGAGTCCAAAGGCTGAGGGCCTCTGCTACAATGGGCACCAGTGCCTGCAGGTCTTCGGGGGCCGTTTCTGCTAATAAATAAATAAATAAAGAAATAAAGAAAGAAAGAAAGAAAGAAAACAAAAACACTTGTGATGGTCTGCGAAAAGGGGAGCTTAGAGATTGAAGACAGCATCACTTTGGGAACGTTTGCGCTTTCACTTCCAAGCGCTGATATTCCTGTCTTGCTCTCCTGAAAGGACAGCCTTCCTCGCTATGAGCTTTTGTGGGTCAGTGCTGAAGCTCCCCCTAGAGGCTGCCGCTGAAGATGCACACTCACAACTAACCCTCCTTAGGAGAACTGCTTCGTGGGAGAGCACGTTTATTAAAAGGCGGCAGGCCATGATTGCCTGCGAGACACAGCAGGGTTACCATGCAGAGTTCAAAGGGGGCTTTGCTTGTACAGCAAGTGCCGGAGGGCAAGAAGGGATGACATAGGAGCTGCCCTTTTTTCGGGCTCGCACACCAAGGCCTGCACCAGCCTTCGAGGCTCAGCCTGCCTCTGGACTGCCCTAGACCACCTTTACTCAAAGCACACACTCTGGTCGGGGACTCGAAGCCAGGCCCGTGGCAGTGAAAGCACCAAATCCTCACCACTAGGCCACCGGGGAAACGACTGCAGCACCCGGGAGGTTTCCGCAACCGTACTTGCAGTCAGCTGGAGGCTATTGTAATGCTGTTAAGTGAGAGACGTTTGCCGCTCGCAAGCCAATTCCATCCAACCTCCTGCAGGGGGCACTCTGGGCTGGTTTTCCACTTGTTCGCCTGCTGCTGAAACAGCAAAGATTCAATTCGAAGCCCTTTGCAGCAGCTCACCAGGATGGCCGAGTGGTTAAGGCGTTGGACTTAAGATCCAATGGACAAGTGTCCGCGTGGGTTCGAGCCCCACTCCTGGTACAGGTTTTTACTCTTCTTACCTAAATGCGGCAGCAGCTTCGCACAAGCCCTTTCCTGCTGTCTGTAGGCAGTGCCCCTACCTCAAAGCCCTGAGGCTTGAGTTCACCTGAAAAGAGCAACAAGGAATCGTTGCCCGTAGACTCTTTTCCTGGAAAACCTTTGCATTTTTGTACCATGTCCCTCGCATCCCAAGCTTAAGCCGCCAAAGTTGGCAGAGCTTGTGCAACCCCGCCAACAGCCCTACCACCCCAAAAGAAAATTGGGCAGGGATTCCCGCCTCCGCTTCCGAAACGGGCTTCCAAACGGGCGATGCCCTGACGGGTCAGCCAGTCACCGTCTAGGCCCGGTACACCCCTGTGAATAATAGAGCGTCCAACCTCAAATCAGGCTACAGGGCCCTTCAGCCCATAGAAGGAGAACCTGTCAACAAACGGGGCGAGGGCAATGCTCGGGCCCCTTGCGAAGCCTTTGCCAAGCTCCAAAGGCTGCACTTTCCCAGCAGACCACAGCTCTGTATGCAAATCAAGCAGCTACGACCCCTCCCTCCCCTGCTTTTCTCCTCCAAACCGGTACGCAACCATTTCTGCAGCCCTCTGCCCCAGGGTCCCGGGCAAGGTCTTGGTCTGATGAGGCTAGGGATGGTGGGCGAGCTCGGCTTTGGCAGGGCGACAGGACTAATATTTTCTCTACAGCTTTGGAAGAAAGAAAGCTTCCTTTTTGGGGCACAGGCCCACTTCTAGCGGCGACAGCTTCCGGTAAGGGACCATGCTGAAAAGATGCTTGGAGTTACCGCCAGGGGAGCCACGCCGCTATTGCCTGTGAGTGAAGCTACATTTGAAAGAAATATTTTTTGAGACGCAGTTGTTTGAATTTCTGTAAAAATGTCATTCAGTAAAAGCCTCTCTTCCCTGACCGGGAATCGAACCCGGGCCGCGGCGGTGAGAGCGCCGAATCCTAACCACTAGACCACCAGGGAGACCGCTGGACAACTCGGGAAGGCCGGGCAGTGGTGTCCGAGTGCACAATGCCTGCAGGTGCCTCAAAGGCCAGTCCATTGGGGGACTGGGAAGAGAGGGGGAGGGCCGAGCAGATAGGTTCTCTCCAGCGGTGAAAAAGGAAGCTGCCTTTTTTGCGTCAAGGGCAGTCTTTCCGCAGCGACAGGAGAATGAATGGGACTCTGCCATAAACACGTTTTGCGTCGCGCTGAGGGCACTTCCTCCATTTTGTGCACGCAAATCTGCATCTGGGAGCAAGATTTCCGGTCGCCAGTTAACTGCATTGCTGTAAATAAAAATGTCAGTTGTTAAAAGAGCTCCTTCCCTGACCGGGAATCGAACCCAGGCCGCGGCGGTGAGAGCGCCGAATCCTAACCACTAGACCACCAGGGACGGTGGGTGCACCCCGTTGCGTGTCGCTCAGATGGTGGCGTCCGAGTCCAAAGGCTGAGGGCCTCTGCTACAATGGGCACCAGTGCCTGCAGGTCTTCGGGGGCCGTTTCTGCTAATAAATAAAGAAATAAAGAAAGAAAGAAAGAAAGAAAGAAAACAAAAACACTTGTGATGGTCTGCGAAAAGGGGAGCTTAGAGATTGAAGACAGCATCACTTTGGGAACGTTTGCGCTTTCACTTCCAAGCGCTGATATTCCTGTCTTGCTCTCCTGAAAGGACAGCCTTCCTCGCTATGAGCTTTTGTGGGTCAGTGCTGAAGCTCCCCCTAGAGGCTGCCGCTGAAGATGCACACTCACAACTAACCCTCCTTAGGAGAACTGCTTCGTGGGAGAGCACGTTTATTAAAAGGCGGCAGGCCATGATTGCCTGCGAGACACAGCAGGGTTACCATGCAGAGTTCAAAGGGGGCTTTGCTTGTACAGCAAGTGCCGGAGGGCAAGAAGGGATGACATAGGAGCTGCCCTTTTTTCGGGCTCGCACACCAAGGCCTGCACCAGCCTTCGAGGCTCAGCCTGCCTCTGGACTGCCCTAGACCACCTTTACTCAAAGCACACACTCTGGTCGGGGACTCGAAGCCAGGCCCGTGGCAGTGAAAGCACCAAATCCTCACCACTAGGCCACCGGGGAAACGACTGCAGCACCCGGGAGGTTTCCGCAACCGTACTTGCAGTCAGCTGGAGGCTATTGTAATGCTGTTAAGTGAGAGACGTTTGCCGCTCGCAAGCCAATTCCATCCAACCTCCTGCAGGGGGCACTCTGGGCTGGTTTTCCACTTGTTCGCCTGCTGCTGAAACAGCAAAGATTCAATTCGAAGCCCTTTGCAGCAGCTCACCAGGATGGCCGAGTGGTTAAGGCGTTGGACTTAAGATCCAATGGACAAGTGTCCGCGTGGGTTCGAGCCCCACTCCTGGTACAGGTTTTTACTCTTCTTACCTAAATGCGGCAGCAGCTTCGCACAAGCCCTTTCCTGCTGTCTGTAGGCAGTGCCCCTACCTCAAAGCCCTGAGGCTTGAGTTCACCTGAAAAGAGCAACAAGGAATCGTTGCCCGTAGACTCTTTTCCTGGAAAACCTTTGCATTTTTGTACCATGTCCCTCGCATCCCAAGCTTAAGCCGCCAAAGTTGGCAGAGCTTGTGCAACCCCGCCAACAGCCCTACCACCCCAAAAGAAAATTGGGCAGGGATTCCCGCCTCCGCTTCCTCACGGCTTCCGAAACGGGCTTCCAAACGGGCTTCCAAACGGGCGATGCCCTGACGGGTCAGCCAGTCACCGTCTAGGCCCGGTACACCCCTGTGAATAATAGAGCGTCCAACCTCAAATCAGGCTACAGGGCCCTTCAGCCCATAGAAGGAGAACCTGTCAACAAACGGGGCGAGGGCAATGCTCGGGCCCCTTGCGAAGCCTTTGCCAAGCTCCAAAGGCTGCACTTTCCCAGCAGACCACAGCTCTGTATGCAAATCAAGCAGCTACGACCCCTCCCTCCCCTGCTTTTCTCCTCCAAACCGGTACGCAACCATTTCTGCAGCCCTCTGCCCCAGGGTCCCGGGCAAGGTCTTGGTCTGATGAGGCTAGGGATGGTGGGCGAGCTCGGCTTTGGCAGGGCGACAGGACTAATATTTTCTCTACAGCTTTGGAAGAAAGAAAGCTTCCTTTTTGGGGCACAGGCCCACTTCTAGCGGCGACAGCTTCCGGTAAGGGACCATGCTGAAAAGATGCTTGGAGTTACCGCCAGGGGAGCCACGCCGCTATTGCCTGTGAGTGAAGCTACATTTGAAAGAAATATTTTTTGAGACGCAGTTGTTTGAATTTCTGTAAAAATGTCATTCAGTAAAAGCCTCTCTTCCCTGACCGGGAATCGAACCCGGGCCGCGGCGGTGAGAGCGCCGAATCCTAACCACTAGACCACCAGGGAGACCGCTGGACAGCTCGGGAAGGCCGGGCAGTGGTGTCCGAGTGCACAATGCCTGCAGGTGCCTCAAAGGCCAGTCCATTGGGGGACTGGGAAGAGAGGGGGAGGGCCGAGCAGATAGGTTCTCTCCAGCGGTGAAAAAGGAAGCTGCCTTTTTTGCGTCAAGGGCAGTCTTTCCGCAGCGACAGGAGAATGAATGGGACTCTGCCATAAACACGTTTTGCGTCGCGCTGAGGGCACTTCCTCCATTTTGTGCACGCAAATCTGCATCTGGGAGCAAGATTTCCGGTCGCCAGTTAACTGCATTGCTGTAAATAAAAATGTCAGTTGTTAAAAGAGCTCCTTCCCTGACCGGGAATCGAACCCGGGCCGCGGCGGTGAGAGCGCCGAATCCTAACCACTAGACCACCAGGGACGGTGGGTGCACCCCGTTGCGTGTCGCTCAGATGGTGGCGTCCGAGTCCAAAGGCTGAGGGCCTCTGCTACAATGGGCACCAGTGCCTGCAGGTCTTCGGGGGCCGTTTCTGCTAATAAATAAATAAATAAAGAAATAAAGAAAGAAAGAAAGAAAGAAAACAAAAACACTTGTGATGGTCTGCGAAAAGGGGAGCTTAGAGATTGAAGACAGCATCACTTTGGGAACGTTTGCGCTTTCACTTCCAAGCGCTGATATTCCTGTCTTGCTCTCCTGAAAGGACAGCCTTCCTCGCTATGAGCTTTTGTGGGTCAGTGCTGAAGCTCCCCCTAGAGGCTGCCGCTGAAGATGCACACTCACAACTAACCCTCCTTAGGAGAACTGCTTCGTGGGAGAGCACGTTTATTAAAAGGCGGCAGGCCATGATTGCCTGCGAGACACAGCAGGGTTACCATGCAGAGTTCAAAGGGGGCTTTGCTTGTACAGCAAGTGCCGGAGGGCAAGAAGGGATGACATAGGAGCTGCCCTTTTTTCGGGCTCTCACACCAAGGCCTGCACCAGCCTTCGAGGCTCAGCCTGCCTCTGGACTGCCCTAGACCACCTTTACTCAAAGCACACACTCTGGTCGGGGACTCGAAGCCAGGCCCGTGGCAGTGAAAGCACCAAATCCTCACCACTAGGCCACCGGGGAAACGACTGCAGCACCCGGGAGGTTTCCGCAACCGTACTTGCAGTCAGCTGGAGGCTATTGTAATGCTGTTAAGTGAGAGACGTTTGCCGCTCGCAAGCCAATTCCATCCAACCTCCTGCAGGGGGCACTCTGGGCTGGTTTCCACTTGTTCGCCTGCTGCTGAAACAGCAAAGATTCAATTCGAAGCCCTTTGCAGCAGCTCACCAGGATGGCCGAGTGGTTAAGGCGTTGGACTTAAGATCCAATGGACAAGTGTCCGCGTGGGTTCGAGCCCCACTCCTGGTACAGGTTTTTACTCTTCTTACCTAAATGCGGCAGCAGCTTCGCACAAGCCCTTTCCTGCTGTCTGTAGGCAGTGCCCCTACCTCAAAGCCCTGAGGCTTGAGTTCACCTGAAAAGAGCAACAAGGAATTGTTGCCCGTAGACTCTTTTCCTGGAAAACCTTTGCATTTTTGTACCATGTCCCTCGCATCCCAAGCTTAAGCCGCCAAAGTTGGCAGAGCTTGTGCAACCCCGCCAACAGCCCTACCACCCCAAAAGAAAATTGGGCAGGGATTCCCGCCTCCGCTTCCTCACGGCTTCCGAAACGGGCTTCCAAACGGGCGATGCCCTGACGGGTCACCCAGTCACCGTCTAGGCCCGGTACACCCCTGTGAATAATAGAGCGTCCAACCTCAAATCAGGCTACAGGGCCCTTCAGCCCATAGAAGGAGAACCTGTCAACAAACGGGGCGAGGGCAATGCTCGGGCCCCTTGCGAAGCCTTTGCCAAGCTCCAAAGGCTGCACTTTCCCAGCAGACCACAGCTCTGTATGCAAATCAAGCAGCTACGACCCCTCCCTCCCCTGCTTTTCTCCTCCAAACCGGTACGCAACCATTTCTGCAGCCCTCTGCCCCAGGGTCCCGGGCAAGGTCTTGGTCTGATGAGGCTAGGGATGGTGGGCGAGCTCGGCTTTGGCAGGGCGACAGGACTAATATTTTCTCTACAGCTTTGGAAGAAAGAAAGCTTCCTTTTTGGGGCACAGGCCCACTTCTAGCGGCGACAGCTTCCGGTAAGGGACCATGCTGAAAAGATGCTTGGAGTTACCGCCAGGGGAGCCACGCCGCTATTGCCTGTGAGTGAAGCTACATTTGAAAGAAATATTTTTTGAGACGCAGTTGTTTGAATTTCTGTAAAAATGTCATTCAGTAAAAGCCTCTCTTCCCTGACCGGGAATCGAACCCGGGCCGCGGCGGTGAGAGCGCCGAATCCTAACCACTAGACCACCAGGGAGACCGCTGGACAGCTCGGGAAGGCCGGGCAGTGGTGTCCGAGTGCACAATGCCTGCAGGTGCCTCAAAGGCCAGTCCATTGGGGGACTGGGAAGAGAGGGGGAGGGCCGAGCAGATAGGTTCTCTCCAGCGGTGAAAAAGGAAGCTGCCTTTTTTGCGTCAAGGGCAGTCTTTCCGCAGCGACAGGAGAATGAATGGGACTCTGCCATAAACACGTTTTGCGTCGCGCTGAGGGCACTTCCTCCATTTTGTGCACGCAAATCTGCATCTGGGAGCAAGATTTCCGGTCGCCAGTTAACTCCTTTGCATGTAAATAAAAATGTCAGTTGTTAAAAGAGCTCCTTCCCTGACCGGGAATCGAACCCGGGCCGCGGCGGTGAGAGCGCCGAATCCTAACCACTAGACCACCAGGGACGGTGGGTGCACTCCGTTGCGTGTCGCTCAGATGGTGGCGTCCGAGTCCAAAGGCTGAGGGCCTCTGCTACAATGGGCACCAGTGCCTGCAGGTCTTCGGGGGCCGTTTCTGCTAATAAATAAATAAATAAAGAAATAAAGAAAGAAAGAAAGAAAGAAAGAAAACAAAAACACTTGTGATGGTCTGCGAAAAGGGGAGCTTAGAGATTGAAGACAGCATCACTTTGGGAACGTTTGCGCTTTCACTTCCAAGCGCTGATATTCCTGTCTTGCTCTCCTGAAAGGACAGCCTTCCTCGCTATGAGCTTTTGTGGGTCAGTGCTGAAGCTCCCCCTAGAGGCTGCCGCTGAAGATGCACACTCACAACTAACCCTCCTTAGGAGAACTGCTTCGTGGGAGAGCACGTTTATTAAAAGGCGGCAGGCCATGATTGCCTGCGAGACACAGCAGGGTTACCATGCAGAGTTCAAAGGGGGCTTTGCTTGTACAGCAAGTGCCGGAGGGCAAGAAGGGATGACATAGGAGCTGCCCTTTTTTCGGGCTCGCACACCAAGGCCTGCACCAGCCTTCGAGGCTCAGCCTGCCTCTGGACTGCCCTAGACCACCTTTACTCAAAGCACACACTCTGGTCGGGGACTCGAAGCCAGGCCCGTGGCAGTGAAAGCACCAAATCCTCACCACTAGGCCACCGGGGAAACGACTGCAGCACCCGGGAGGTTTCCGCAACCGTACTTGCAGTCAGCTGGAGGCTATTGTAATGCTGTTAAGTGAGAGACGTTTGCCGCTCGCAAGCCAATTCCATCCAACCTCCTGCAGGGGGCACTCTGGGCTGGTTTTCCACTTGTTCGCCTGCTGCTGAAACAGCAAAGATTCAATTCGAAGCCCTTTGCAGCAGCTCACCAGGATGGCCGAGTGGTTAAGGCGTTGGACTTAAGATCCAATGGACAAGTGTCTGCGTGGGTTCGAGCCCCACTCCTGGTACAGGTTTTTACTCTTCTTACCTAAATGCGGCAGCAGCTTCGCACAAGCCCTTTCCTGCTGTCTGTAGGCAGTGCCCCTACCTCAAAGCCCTGAGGCTTGAGTTCACCTGAAAAGAGCAACAAGGAATCGTTGCCCGTAGACTCTTTTCCTGGAAAACCTTTGCATTTTTGTACCATGTCCCTCGCATCCCAAGCTTAAGCCGCCAAAGTTGGCAGAGCTTGTGCAACCCCGCCAACAGCCCTACCACCCCAAAAGAAAATTGGGCAGGGATTCCCGCCTCCGCTTCCGAAACGGGCTTCCAAACGGGCGATGCCCTGACGGGTCAGCCAGTCACCGTCTAGGCCCGGTACACCCCTGTGAATAATAGAGCGTCCAACCTCAAATCAGGCTACAGGGCCCTTCAGCCCATAGAAGGAGAACCTGTCAACAAACGGGGCGAGGGCAATGCTCGGGCCCCTTGCGAAGCCTTTGCCAAGCTCCAAAGGCTGCACTTTCCCAGCAGACCACAGCTCTGTATGCAAATCAAGCAGCTACGACCCCTCCCTCCCCTGCTTTTCTCCTCCAAACCGGTACGCAACCATTTCTGCAGCCCTCTGCCCCAGGGTCCCGGGCAAGGTCTTGGTCTGATGAGGCTAGGGATGGTGGGCGAGCTCGGCTTTGGCAGGGCGACAGGACTAATATTTTCTCTACAGCTTTGGAAGAAAGAAAGCTTCCTTTTTGGGGCACAGGCCCACTTCTAGCGGCGACAGCTTCCGGTAAGGGACCATGCTGAAAAGATGCTTGGAGTTACCGCCAGGGGAGCCACGCCGCTATTGCCTGTGAGTGAAGCTACATTTGAAAGAAATATTTTTTGAGACGCAGTTGTTTGAATTTCTGTAAAAATGTCATTCAGTAAAAGCCTCTCTTCCCTGACCGGGAATCGAACCCGGGCCGCGGAGGTGAGAGCGCCGAATCCTAACCACTAGACCACCAGGGAGACCGCTGGACAGCTCGGGAAGGCCGTGCAGTGGTGTCCGAGTGCACAATGCCTGCAGGTGCCTCAAAGGCCAGTCCATTGGGGGACTGGGAAGAGAGGGGGAGGGCCGAGCAGATAGGTTCTCTCCAGCGGTGAAAAAGGAAGCTGCCTTTTTTGCGTCAAGGGCAGTCTTTCCGCAGCGACAGGAGAATGAATGGGACTCTGCCATAAACACGTTTTGCGTCGCGCTGAGGGCACTTCCTCCATTTTGTGCACGCAAATCTGCATCTGGGAGCAAGATTTCCGGTCGCCAGTTAACTGCATTGCTGTAAATAAAAATGTCAGTTGTTAAAAGAGCTCCTTCCCTGACCGGGAATCGAACCCGGGCCGCGGCGGTGAGAGCGCCGAATCCTAACCACTAGACCACCAGGGACGGTGGGTGCACCCCGTTGCGTGTCGCTCAGATGGTGGCGTCCGAGTCCAAAGGCTGAGGGCCTCTGCTACAATGGGCACCAGTGCCTGCAGGTCTTCGGGGGCCGTTTCTGCTAATAAATAAATAAATAAAGAAATAAAGAAAGAAAGAAAGAAAGAAAACAAAAACACTTGTGATGGTCTGCGAAAAGGGGAGCTTAGAGATTGAAGACAGCATCACTTTGGGAACGTTTGCGCTTTCACTTCCAAGCGCTGATATTCCTGTCTTGCTCTCCTGAAAGGACAGCCTTCCTCGCTATGAGCTTTTGTGGGTCAGTGCTGAAGCTCCCCCTAGAGGCTGCCGCTGAAGATGCACACTCACAACTAACCCTCCTTAGGAGAACTGCTTCGTGGGAGAGCACGTTTATTAAAAGGCGGCAGGCCATGATTGCCTGCGAGACACAGCAGGGTTACCATGCAGAGTTCAAAGGGGGCTTTGCTTGTACAGCAAGTGCCGGAGGGCAAGAAGGGATGACATAGGAGCTGCCCTTTTTTCGGGCTCGCACACCAAGGCCTGCACCAGCCTTCGAGGCTCAGCCTGCGTCTGGACTGCCCTAGACCACCTTTACTCAAAGCACACACTCTGGTCGGGGACTCGAAGCCAGGCCCGTGGCAGTGAAAGCACCAAATCCTCACCACTAGGCCACCGGGGAAACGACTGCAGCACCCGGGAGGTTTCCGCAACCGTACTTGCAGTCAGCTGGAGGCTATTGTAATGCTGTTAAGTGAGAGACGTTTGCCGCTCGCAAGCCAATTCCATCCAACCTCCTGCAGGGGGCACTCTGGGCTGGTTTTCCACTTGTTCGCCTGCTGCTGAAACAGCAAAGATTCAATTCGAAGCCCTTTGCAGCAGCTCACCAGGATGGCCGAGTGGTTAAGGCGTTGGACTTAAGATCCAATGGACAAGTGTCCGCGTGGGTTCGAGCCCCACTCCTGGTACAGGTTTTTACTCTTCTTACCTAAATGCGGCAGCAGCTTCGCACAAGCCCTTTCCTGCTGTCTGTAGGCAGTGCCCCTACCTCAAAGCCCTGAGGCTTGAGTTCACCTGAAAAGAGCAACAAGGAATCGTTGCCCGTAGACTCTTTTCCTGGAAAACCTTTGCATTTTTGTACCATGTCCCTCGCATCCCAAGCTTAAGCCGCCAAAGTTGGCAGAGCTTGTGCAACCCCGCCAACAGCCCTACCACCCCAAAAGAAAATTGGGCAGGGATTCCCGCCTCCGCTTCCTCACGGCTTCCGAAACGGGCTTCCAAACGGGCTTCCAAACGGGCGATGCCCTGACGGGTCAGCCAGTCACCGTCTAGGCCCGGTACACCCCTGTGAATAATAGAGCGTCCAACCTCAAATCAGGCTACAGGGCCCTTCAGCCCATAGAAGGAGAACCTGTCAACAAACGGGGCGAGGGCAATGCTCGGGCCCCTTGCGAAGCCTTTGCCAAGCTCCAAAGGCTGCACTTTCCCAGCAGACCACAGCTCTGTATGCAAATCAAGCAGCTACGACCCCTCCCTCCCCTGCTTTTCTCCTCCAAACCGGTACGCAACCATTTCTGCAGCCCTCTGCCCCAGGGTCCCGGGCAAGGTCTTGGTCTGATGAGGCTAGGGATGGTGGGCGAGCTCGGCTTTGGCAGGGCGACAGGACTAATATTTTCTCTACAGCTTTGGAAGAAAGAAAGCTTCCTTTTTGGGGCACAGGCCCACTTCTAGCGGCGACAGCTTCCGGTAAGGGACCATGCTGAAAAGATGCTTGGAGTTACCGCCAGGGGAGCCACGCCGCTATTGCCTGTGAGTGAAGCTACATTTGAAAGAAATATTTTTTGAGACGCAGTTGTTTGAATTTCTGTAAAAATGTCATTCAGTAAAAGCCTCTCTTCCCTGACCGGGAATCGAACCCGGGCCGCGGCGGTGAGAGCGCCGAATCCTAACCACTAGACCACCAGGGAGACCGCTGGACAACTCGGGAAGGCCGGGCAGTGGTGTCCGAGTGCACAATGCCTGCAGGTGCCTCAAAGGCCAGTCCATTGGGGGACTGGGAAGAGAGGGGGAGGGCCGAGCAGATAGGTTCTCTCCAGCGGTGAAAAAGGAAGCTGCCTTTTTTGCGTCAAGGGCAGTCTTTCCGCAGCGACAGGAGAATGAATGGGACTCTGCCATAAACACGTTTTGCGTCGCGCTGAGGGCACTTCCTCCATTTTGTGCACGCAAATCTGCATCTGGGAGCAAGATTTCCGGTCGCCAGTTAACTGCATTGCTGTAAATAAAAATGTCAGTTGTTAAAAGAGCTCCTTCCCTGACCGGGAATCGAACCCGGGCCGCGGTGGTGAGAGCGCCGAATCCTAACCACTAGACCACCAGGGACGGTGGGTGCACCCCGTTGCGTGTCGCTCAGATGGTGGCGTCCGAGTCCAAAGGCTGAGGGCCTCTGCTACAATGGGCACCAGTGCCTGCAGGTCTTCGGGGGCCGTTTCTGCTAATAAATAAAGAAATAAAGAAAGAAAGAAAGAAAGAAAGAAAACAAAAACACTTGTGATGGTCTGCGAAAAGGGGAGCTTAGAGATTGAAGACAGCATCACTTTGGGAACGTTTGCGCTTTCACTTCCAAGCGCTGATATTCCTGTCTTGCTCTCCTGAAAGGACAGCCTTCCTCGCTATGAGCTTTTGTGGGTCAGTGCTGAAGCTCCCCCTAGAGGCTGCCGCTGAAGATGCACACTCACAACTAACCCTCCTTAGGAGAACTGCTTCGTGGGAGAGCACGTTTATTAAAAGGCGGCAGGCCATGATTGCCTGCGAGACACAGCAGGGTTACCATGCAGAGTTCAAAGGGGGCTTTGCTTGTACAGCAAGTGCCGGAGGGCAAGAAGGGATGACATAGGAGCTGCCCTTTTTTCGGGCTCGCACACCAAGGCCTGCACCAGCCTTCGAGGCTCAGCCTGCCTCTGGACTGCCCTAGACCACCTTTACTCAAAGCACACACTCTGGTCGGGGACTCGAAGCCAGGCCCGTGGCAGTGAAAGCACCAAATCCTCACCACTAGGCCACCGGGGAAACGACTGCAGCACCCGGGAGGTTTCCGCAACCGTACTTGCAGTCAGCTGGAGGCTATTGTAATGCTGTTAAGTGAGAGACGTTTGCCGCTCGCAAGCCAATTCCATCCAACCTCCTGCAGGGGGCACTCTGGGCTGGTTTTCCACTTGTTCGCCTGCTGCTGAAACAGCAAAGATTCAATTCGAAGCCCTTTGCAGCAGCTCACCAGGATGGCCGAGTGGTTAAGGCGTTGGACTTAAGATCCAATGGACAAGTGTCCGCGTGGGTTCGAGCCCCACTCCTGGTACAGGTTTTTACTCTTCTTACCTAAATGCGGCAGCAGCTTCGCACAAGCCCTTTCCTGCTGTCTGTAGGCAGTGCCCCTACCTCAAAGCCCTGAGGCTTGAGTTCACCTGAAAAGAGCAACAAGGAATTGTTGCCCGTAGACTCTTTTCCTGGAAAACCTTTGCATTTTTGTACCATGTCCCTCGCATCCCAAGCTTAAGCCGCCAAAGTTGGCAGAGCTTGTGCAACCCCGCCAACAGCCCTACCACCCCAAAAGAAAATTGGGCAGGGATTCCCGCCTCCGCTTCCTCACGGCTTCCGAAACGGGCTTCCAAACGGGCGATGCCCTGACGGGTCACCCAGTCACCGTCTAGGCCCGGTACACCCCTGTGAATAATAGAGCGTCCAACCTCAAATCAGGCTACAGGGCCCTTCAGCCCATAGAAGGAGAACCTGTCAACAAACGGGGCGAGGGCAATGCTCGGGCCCCTTGCGAAGCCTTTGCCAAGCTCCAAAGGCTGCACTTTCCCAGCAGACCACAGCTCTGTATGCAAATCAAGCAGCTACGACCCCTCCCTCCCCTGCTTTTCTCCTCCAAACCGGTACGCAACCATTTCTGCAGCCCTCTGCCCCAGGGTCCCGGGCAAGGTCTTGGTCTGATGAGGCTAGGGATGGTGGGCGAGCTCGGCTTTGGCAGGGCGACAGGACTAATATTTTCTCTACAGCTTTGGAAGAAAGAAAGCTTCCTTTTTGGGGCACAGGCCCACTTCTAGCGGCGACAGCTTCCGGTAAGGGACCATGCTGAAAAGATGCTTGGAGTTACCGCCAGGGGAGCCACGCCGCTATTGCCTGTGAGTGAAGCTACATTTGAAAGAAATATTTTTTGAGACGCAGTTGTTTGAATTTCTGTAAAAATGTCATTCAGTAAAAGCCTCTCTTCCCTGACCGGGAATCGAACCCGGGCCGCGGCCACTAGACCACCAGGGAGACCGCTGGACAGCTCGGGAAGGCCGGGCAGTGGTGTCCGAGTGCACAATGCCTGCAGGTGCCTCAAAGGCCAGTCCATTGGGGGACTGGGAAGAGAGGGGGAGGGCCGAGCAGATAGGTTCTCTCCAGCGGTGAAAAAGGAAGCTGCCTTTTTTGCGTCAAGGGCAGTCTTTCCGCAGCGACAGGAGAATGAATGGGACTCTGCCATAAACACGTTTTGCGTCGCGCTGAGGGCACTTCCTCCATTTTGTGCACGCAAATCTGCATCTGGGAGCAAGATTTCCGGTCGCCAGTTAACTGCATTGCTGTAAATAAAAATGTCAGTTGTTAAAAGAGCTCCTTCCCTGACCGGGAATCCAACCCGGGCCGCGGCGGTGAGAGCGCCGAATCCTAACCACTAGACCACCAGGGACGGTGGGTGCACCCCGTTGCGTGTCGCTCAGATGGTGGCGTCCGAGTCCAAAGGCTGAGGGCCTCTGCTACAATGGGCACCAGTGCCTGCAGGTCTTCGGGGGCCGTTTCTGCTAATAAATAAATAAATAAAGAAATAAAGAAAGAAAGAAAGAAAGAAAACAAAAACACTTGTGATGGTCTGCGAAAAGGGGAGCTTAGAGATTGAAGACAGCATCACTTTGGGAACGTTTGCGCTTTCACTTCCAAGCGCTGATATTCCTGTCTTGCTCTCCTGAAAGGACAGCCTTCCTCGCTATGAGCTTTTGTGGGTCAGTGCTGAAGCTCCCCCTAGAGGCTGCCGCTGAAGATGCACACTCACAACTAACCCTCCTTAGGAGAACTGCTTCGTGGGAGAGCACGTTTATTAAAAGGCGGCAGGCCATGATTGCCTGCGAGACACAGCAGGGTTACCATGCAGAGTTCAAAGGGGGCTTTGCTTGTACAGCAAGTGCCGGAGGGCAAGAAGGGATGACATAGGAGCTGCCCTTTTTTCGGGCTCGCACACCAAGGCCTGCACCAGCCTTCGAGGCTCAGCCTGCCTCTGGACTGCCCTAGACCACCTTTACTCAAAGCACACACTCTGGTCGGGGACTCGAAGCCAGGCCCGTGGCAGTGAAAGCACCAAATCCTCACCACTAGGCCACCGGGGAAACGACTGCAGCACCCGGGAGGTTTCCGCAACCGTACTTGCAGTCAGCTGGAGGCTATTGTAATGCTGTTAAGTGAGAGACGTTTGCCGCTCGCAAGCCAATTCCATCCAACCTCCTGCAGGGGGCACTCTGGGCTGGTTTTCCACTTGTTCGCCTGCTGCTGAAACAGCAAAGATTCAATTCGAAGCCCTTTGCAGCAGCTCACCAGGATGGCCGAGTGGTTAAGGCGTTGGACTTAAGATCCAATGGACAAGTGTCCGCGTGGGTTCGAGCCCCACTCCTGGTACAGGTTTTTACTCTTCTTACCTAAATGCGGCAGCAGCTTCGCACAAGCCCTTTCCTGCTGTCTGTAGGCAGTGCCCCTACCTCAAAGCCCTGAGGCTTGAGTTCACCTGAAAAGAGCAACAAGGAATCGTTGCCCGTAGACTCTTTTCCTGGAAAACCTTTGCATTTTTGTACCATGTCCCTCGCATCCCAAGCTTAAGCCGCCAAAGTTGGCAGAGCTTGTGCAACCCCGCCAACAGCCCTACCACCCCAAAAGAAAATTGGGCAGGGATTCCCGCCTCCGCTTCCGAAACGGGCTTCCAAACGGGCGATGCCCTGACGGGTCAGCCAGTCACCGTCTAGGCCCGGTACACCCCTGTGAATAATAGAGCGTCCAACCTCAAATCAGGCTACAGGGCCCTTCAGCCCATAGAAGGAGAACCTGTCAACAAACGGGGCGAGGGCAATGCTCGGGCCCCTTGCGAAGCCTTTGCCAAGCTCCAAAGGCTGCACTTTCCCAGCAGACCACAGCTCTGTATGCAAATCAAGCAGCTACGACCCCTCCCTCCCCTGCTTTTCTCCTCCAAACCGGTACGCAACCATTTCTGCAGCCCTCTGCCCCAGGGTCCCGGGCAAGGTCTTGGTCTGATGAGGCTAGGGATGGTGGGCGAGCTCGGCTTTGGCAGGGCGACAGGACTAATATTTTCTCTACAGCTTTGGAAGAAAGAAAGCTTCCTTTTTGGGGCACAGGCCCACTTCTAGCGGCGACAGCTTCCGGTAAGGGACCATGCTGAAAAGATGCTTGGAGTTACCGCCAGGGGAGCCACGCCGCTATTGCCTGTGAGTGAAGCTACATTTGAAAGAAATATTTTTTGAGACGCAGTTGTTTGAATTTCTGTAAAAATGTCATTCAGTAAAAGCCTCTCTTCCCTGACCGGGAATCGAACCCGGGCCGCGGCGGTGAGAGCGCCGAATCCTAACCACTAGACCACCAGGGAGACCGCTGGACAGCTCGGGAAGGCCGGGCAGTGGTGTCCGAGTGCACAATGCCTGCAGGTGCCTCAAAGGCCAGTCCATTGGGGGACTGGGAAGAGAGGGGGAGGGCCGAGCAGATAGGTTCTCTCCAGCGGTGAAAAAGGAAGCTGCCTTTTTTGCGTCAAGGGCAGTCTTTCCGCAGCGACAGGAGAATGAATGGGACTCTGCCATAAACACGTTTTGCGTCGCGCTGAGGGCACTTCCTCCATTTTGTGCACGCAAATCTGCATCTGGGAGCAAGATTTCCGGTCGCCAGTTAACTGCATTGCTGTAAATAAAAATGTCAGTTGTTAAAAGAGCTCCTTCCCTGACCGGGAATCCAACCCGGGCAGCGGCGGTGAGAGCGCCGAATCCTAACCACTAGACCACCAGGGACGGTGGGTGCACCCCGTTGCGTGTCGCTCAGATGGTGGCGTCCGAGTCCAAAGGCTGAGGGCCTCTGCTACAATGGGCACCAGTGCCTGCAGGTCTTCGGGGGCCGTTTCTGCTAATAAATAAATAAATAAAGAAATAAAGAAAGAAAGAAAGAAAGAAAACAAAAACACTTGTGATGGTCTGCGAAAAGGGGAGCTTAGAGATTGAAGACAGCATCACTTTGGGAACGTTTGCGCTTTCACTTCCAAGCGCTGATATTCCTGTCTTGCTCTCCTGAAAGGACAGCCTTCCTCGCTATGAGCTTTTGTGGGTCAGTGCTGAAGCTCCCCCTAGAGGCTGCCGCTGAAGATGCACACTCACAACTAACCCTCCTTAGGAGAACTGCTTCGTGGGAGAGCACGTTTATTAAAAGGCGGCAGGCCATGATTGCCTGCGAGACACAGCAGGGTTACCATGCAGAGTTCAAAGGGGGCTTTGCTTGTACAGCAAGTGCCGGAGGGCAAGAAGGGATGACATAGGAGCTGCCCTTTTTTCGGGCTCGCACACCAAGGCCTGCACCAGCCTTCGAGGCTCAGCCTGCCTCTGGACTGCCCTAGACCACCTTTACTCAAAGCACACACTCTGGTCGGGGACTCGAAGCCAGGCCCGTGGCAGTGAAAGCACCAAATCCTCACCACTAGGCCACCGGGGAAACGACTGCAGCACCCGGGAGGTTTCCGCAACCGTACTTGCAGTCAGCTGGAGGCTATTGTAATGCTGTTAAGTGAGAGACGTTTGCCGCTCGCAAGCCAATTCCATCCAACCTCCTGCAGGGGGCACTCTGGGCTGGTTTTCCACTTGTTCGCCTGCTGCTGAAACAGCAAAGATTCAATTCGAAGCCCTTTGCAGCAGCTCACCAGGATGGCCGAGTGGTTAAGGCGTTGGACTTAAGATCCAATGGACAAGTGTCCGCGTGGGTTCGAGGCCCACTCCTGGTACAGGTTTTTACTCTTCTTACCTAAATGCGGCAGCAGCTTCGCACAAGCCCTTTCCTGCTGTCTGTAGGCAGTGCCCCTACCTCAAAGCCCTGAGGCTTGAGTTCACCTGAAAAGAGCAACAAGGAATCGTTGCCCGTAGACTCTTTTCCTGGAAAACCTTTGCATTTTTGTACCATGTCCCTCGCATCCCAAGCTTAAGCCGCCAAAGTTGGCAGAGCTTGTGCAACCCCGCCAACAGCCCTACCACCCCAAAAGAAAATTGGGCAGGGATTCCCGCCTCCGCTTCCGAAACGGGCTTCCAAACGGGCGATGCCCTGACGGGTCAGCCAGTCACCGTCTAGGCCCGGTACACCCCTGTGAATAATAGAGCGTCCAACCTCAAATCAGGCTACAGGGCCCTTCAGCCCATAGAAGGAGAACCTGTCAACAAACGGGGCGAGGGCAATGCTCGGGCCCCTTGCGAAGCCTTTGCCAAGCTCCAAAGGCTGCACTTTCCCAGCAGACCACAGCTCTGTATGCAAATCAAGCAGCTACGACCCCTCCCTCCCCTGCTTTTCTCCTCCAAACCGGTACGCAACCATTTCTGCAGCCCTCTGCCCCAGGGTCCCGGGCAAGGTCTTGGTCTGATGAGGCTAGGGATGGTGGGCGAGCTCGGCTTTGGCAGGGCGACAGGACTAATATTTTCTCTACAGCTTTGGAAGAAAGAAAGCTTCCTTTTTGGGGCACAGGCCCACTTCTAGCGGCGACAGCTTCCGGTAAGGGACCATGCTGAAAAGATGCTTGGAGTTACCGCCAGGGGAGCCACGCCGCTATTGCCTGTGAGTGAAGCTACATTTGAAAGAAATATTTTTTGAGACGCAGTTGTTTGAATTTCTGTAAAAATGTCATTCAGTAAAAGCCTCTCTTCCCTGACCGGGAATCGAACCCGGGCCGCGGCGGTGAGAGCGCCGAATCCTAACCACTAGACCACCAGGGAGACCGCTGGACAGCTCGGGAAGGCCGGGCAGTGGTGTCCGAGTGCACAATGCCTGCAGGTGCCTCAAAGGCCAGTCCATTGGGGGACTGGGAAGAGAGGGGGAGGGCCGAGCAGATAGGTTCTCTCCAGCGGTGAAAAAGGAAGCTGCCTTTTTTGCGTCAAGGGCAGTCTTTCCGCAGCGACAGGAGAATGAATGGGACTCTGCCATAAACACGTTTTGCGTCGCGCTGAGGGCACTTCCTCCATTTTGTGCACGCAAATCTGCATCTGGGAGCAAGATTTCCGGTCGCCAGTTAACTGCATTGCTGTAAATAAAAATGTCAGTTGTTAAAAGAGCTCCTTCCCTGACCGGGAATCCAACCCGGGCCGCGGCGGTGAGAGCGCCGAATCCTAACCACTAGACCACCAGGGACGGTGGGTGCACCCCGTTGCGTGTCGCTCAGATGGTGGCGTCCGAGTCCAAAGGCTGAGGGCCTCTGCTACAATGGGCACCAGTGCCTGCAGGTCTTCGGGGGCCGTTTCTGCTAATAAATAAATAAATAAAGAAATAAAGAAAGAAAGAAAGAAAGAAAACAAAAACACTTGTGATGGTCTGCGAAAAGGGGAGCTTAGAGATTGAAGACAGCATCACTTTGGGAACGTTTGCGCTTTCACTTCCAAGCGCTGATATTCCTGTCTTGCTCTCCTGAAAGGACAGCCTTCCTCGCTATGAGCTTTTGTGGGTCAGTGCTGAAGCTCCCCCTAGAGGCTGCCGCTGAAGATGCACACTCACAACTAACCCTCCTTAGGAGAACTGCTTCGTGGGAGAGCACGTTTATTAAAAGGCGGCAGGCCATGATTGCCTGCGAGACACAGCAGGGTTACCATGCAGAGTTCAAAGGGGGCTTTGCTTGTACAGCAAGTGCCGGAGGGCAAGAAGGGATGACATAGGAGCTGCCCTTTTTTCGGGCTCGCACACCAAGGCCTGCACCAGCCTTCGAGGCTCAGCCTGCCTCTGGACTGCCCTAGACCACCTTTACTCAAAGCACACACTCTGGTCGGGGACTCGAAGCCAGGCCCGTGGCAGTGAAAGCACCAAATCCTCACCACTAGGCCACCGGGGAAACGACTGCAGCACCCGGGAGGTTTCCGCAACCGTACTTGCAGTCAGCTGGAGGCTATTGTAATGCTGTTAAGTGAGAGACGTTTGCCGCTCGCAAGCCAATTCCATCCAACCTCCTGCAGGGGGCACTCTGGGCTGGTTTTCCACTTGTTCGCCTGCTGCTGAAACAGCAAAGATTCAATTCGAAGCCCTTTGCAGCAGCTCACCAGGATGGCCGAGTGGTTAAGGCGTTGGACTTAAGATCCAATGGACAAGTGTCCGCGTGGGTTCGAGCCCCACTCCTGGTACAGGTTTTTACTCTTCTTACCTAAATGCGGCAGCAGCTTCGCACAAGCCCTTTCCTGCTGTCTGTAGGCAGTGCCCCTACCTCAAAGCCCTGAGGCTTGAGTTCACCTGAAAAGAGCAACAAGGAATCGTTGCCCGTAGACTCTTTTCCTGGAAAACCTTTGCATTTTTGTACCATGTCCCTCGCATCCCAAGCTTAAGCCGCCAAAGTTGGCAGAGCTTGTGCAACCCCGCCAACAGCCCTACCACCCCAAAAGAAAATTGGGCAGGGATTCCCGCCTCCGCTTCCGAAACGGGCTTCCAAACGGGCGATGCCCTGACGGGTCAGCCAGTCACCGTCTAGGCCCGGTACACCCCTGTGAATAATAGAGCGTCCAACCTCAAATCAGGCTACAGGGCCCTTCAGCCCATAGAAGGAGAACCTGTCAACAAACGGGGCGAGGGCAATGCTCGGGCCCCTTGCGAAGCCTTTGCCAAGCTCCAAAGGCTGCACTTTCCCAGCAGACCACAGCTCTGTATGCAAATCAAGCAGCTACGACCCCTCCCTCCCCTGCTTTTCTCCTCCAAACCGGTACGCAACCATTTCTGCAGCCCTCTGCCCCAGGGTCCCGGGCAAGGTCTTGGTCTGATGAGGCTAGGGATGGTGGGCGAGCTCGGCTTTGGCAGGGCGACAGGACTAATATTTTCTCTACAGCTTTGGAAGAAAGAAAGCTTCCTTTTTGGGGCACAGGCCCACTTCTAGCGGCGACAGCTTCCGGTAAGGGACCATGCTGAAAAGATGCTTGGAGTTACCGCCAGGGGAGCCACGCCGCTATTGCCTGTGAGTGAAGCTACATTTGAAAGAAATATTTTTTGAGACGCAGTTGTTTGAATTTCTGTAAAAATGTCATTCAGTAAAAGCCTCTCTTCCCTGACCGGGAATCGAACCCGGGCCGCGGCGGTGAGAGCGCCGAATCCTAACCACTAGACCACCAGGGAGACCGCTGGACAACTCGGGAAGGCCGGGCAGTGGTGTCCGAGTGCACAATGCCTGCAGGTGCCTCAAAGGCCAGTCCATTGGGGGACTGGGAAGAGAGGGGGAGGGCCGAGCAGATAGGTTCTCTCCAGCGGTGAAAAAGGAAGCTGCCTTTTTTGCGTCAAGGGCAGTCTTTCCGCAGCGACAGGAGAATGAATGGGACTCTGCCATAAACACGTTTTGCGTCGCGCTGAGGGCACTTCCTCCATTTTGTGCACGCAAATCTGCATCTGGGAGCAAGATTTCCGGTCGCCAGTTAACTGCATTGCTGTAAATAAAAATGTCAGTTGTTAAAAGAGCTCCTTCCCTGACCGGGAATCGAACCCAGGCCGCGGCGGTGAGAGCGCCGAATCCTAACCACTAGACCACCAGGGACGGTGGGTGCACCCCGTTGCGTGTCGCTCAGATGGTGGCGTCCGAGTCCAAAGGCTGAGGGCCTCTGCTACAATGGGCACCAGTGCCTGCAGGTCTTCGGGGGCCGTTTCTGCTAATAAATAAAGAAATAAAGAAAGAAAGAAAGAAAGAAAGAAAACAAAAACACTTGTGATGGTCTGCGAAAAGGGGAGCTTAGAGATTGAAGACAGCATCACTTTGGGAACGTTTGCGCTTTCACTTCCAAGCGCTGATATTCCTGTCTTGCTCTCCTGAAAGGACAGCCTTCCTCGCTATGAGCTTTTGTGGGTCAGTGCTGAAGCTCCCCCTAGAGGCTGCCGCTGAAGATGCACACTCACAACTAACCCTCCTTAGGAGAACTGCTTCGTGGGAGAGCACGTTTATTAAAAGGCGGCAGGCCATGATTGCCTGCGAGACACAGCAGGGTTACCATGCAGAGTTCAAAGGGGGCTTTGCTTGTACAGCAAGTGCCGGAGGGCAAGAAGGGATGACATAGGAGCTGCCCTTTTTTCGGGCTCGCACACCAAGGCCTGCACCAGCCTTCGAGGCTCAGCCTGCCTCTGGACTGCCCTAGACCACCTTTACTCAAAGCACACACTCTGGTCGGGGACTCGAAGCCAGGCCCGTGGCAGTGAAAGCACCAAATCCTCACCACTAGGCCACCGGGGAAACGACTGCAGCACCCGGGAGGTTTCCGCAACCGTACTTGCAGTCAGCTGGAGGCTATTGTAATGCTGTTAAGTGAGAGACGTTTGCCGCTCGCAAGCCAATTCCATCCAACCTCCTGCAGGGGGCACTCTGGGCTGGTTTTCCACTTGTTCGCCTGCTGCTGAAACAGCAAAGATTCAATTCGAAGCCCTTTGCAGCAGCTCACCAGGATGGCCGAGTGGTTAAGGCGTTGGACTTAAGATCCAATGGACAAGTGTCCGCGTGGGTTCGAGCCCCACTCCTGGTACAGGTTTTTACTCTTCTTACCTAAATGCGGCAGCAGCTTCGCACAAGCCCTTTCCTGCTGTCTGTAGGCAGTGCCCCTACCTCAAAGCCCTGAGGCTTGAGTTCACCTGAAAAGAGCAACAAGGAATCGTTGCCCGTAGACTCTTTTCCTGGAAAACCTTTGCATTTTTGTACCATGTCCCTCGCATCCCAAGCTTAAGCCGCCAAAGTTGGCAGAGCTTGTGCAACCCCGCCAACAGCCCTACCACCCCAAAAGAAAATTGGGCAGGGATTCCCGCCTCCGCTTCCTCACGGCTTCCGAAACGGGCTTCCAAACGGGCTTCCAAACGGGCGATGCCCTGACGGGTCAGCCAGTCACCGTCTAGGCCCGGTACACCCCTGTGAATAATAGAGCGTCCAACCTCAAATCAGGCTACAGGGCCCTTCAGCCCATAGAAGGAGAACCTGTCAACAAACGGGGCGAGGGCAATGCTCGGGCCCCTTGCGAAGCCTTTGCCAAGCTCCAAAGGCTGCACTTTCCCAGCAGACCACAGCTCTGTATGCAAATCAAGCAGCTACGACCCCTCCCTCCCCTGCTTTTCTCCTCCAAACCGGTACGCAACCATTTCTGCAGCCCTCTGCCCCAGGGTCCCGGGCAAGGTCTTGGTCTGATGAGGCTAGGGATGGTGGGCGAGCTCGGCTTTGGCAGGGCGACAGGACTAATATTTTCTCTACAGCTTTGGAAGAAAGAAAGCTTCCTTTTTGGGGCACAGGCCCACTTCTAGCGGCGACAGCTTCCGGTAAGGGACCATGCTGAAAAGATGCTTGGAGTTACCGCCAGGGGAGCCACGCCGCTATTGCCTGTGAGTGAAGCTACATTTGAAAGAAATATTTTTTGAGACGCAGTTGTTTGAATTTCTGTAAAAATGTCATTCAGTAAAAGCCTCTCTTCCCTGACCGGGAATCGAACCCGGGCCGCAGCGGTGAGAGCGCCGAATCCTAACCACTAGACCACCAGGGAGACCGCTGGACAGCTCGGGAAGGCCGGGCAGTGGTGTCCGAGTGCACAATGCCTGCAGGTGCCTCAAAGGCCAGTCCATTGGGGGACTGGGAAGAGAGGGGGAGGGCCGAGCAGATAGGTTCTCTCCAGCGGTGAAAAAGGAAGCTGCCTTTTTTGCGTCAAGGGCAGTCTTTCCGCAGCGACAGGAGAATGAATGGGACTCTGCCATAAACACGTTTTGCGTCGCGCTGAGGGCACTTCCTCCATTTTGTGCACGCAAATCTGCATCTGGGAGCAAGATTTCCGGTCGCCAGTTAACTGCATTGCTGTAAATAAAAATGTCAGTTGTTAAAAGAGCTCCTTCCCTGACCGGGAATCGAACCCGGGCCGCGGCGGTGAGAGCGCCGAATCCTAACCACTAGACCACCAGGGACGGTGGGTGCACCCCGTTGCGTGTCGCTCAGATGGTGGCGTCCGAGTCCAAAGGCTGAGGGCCTCTGCTACAATGGGCACCAGTGCCTGCAGGTCTTCGGGGGCCGTTTCTGCTAATAAATAAATAAATAAAGAAATAAAGAAAGAAAGAAAGAAAGAAAACAAAAACACTTGTGATGGTCTGCGAAAAGGGGAGCTTAGAGATTGAAGACAGCATCACTTTGGGAACGTTTGCGCTTTCACTTCCAAGCGCTGATATTCCTGTCTTGCTCTCCTGAAAGGACAGCCTTCCTCGCTATGAGCTTTTGTGGGTCAGTGCTGAAGCTCCCCCTAGAGGCTGCCGCTGAAGATGCACACTCACAACTAACCCTCCTTAGGAGAACTGCTTCGTGGGAGAGCACGTTTATTAAAAGGCGGCAGGCCATGATTGCCTGCGAGACACAGCAGGGTTACCATGCAGAGTTCAAAGGGGGCTTTGCTTGTACAGCAAGTGCCGGAGGGCAAGAAGGGATGACATAGGAGCTGCCCTTTTTTCGGGCTCTCACACCAAGGCCTGCACCAGCCTTCGAGGCTCAGCCTGCCTCTGGACTGCCCTAGACCACCTTTACTCAAAGCACACACTCTGGTCGGGGACTCGAAGCCAGGCCCGTGGCAGTGAAAGCACCAAATCCTCACCACTAGGCCACCGGGGAAACGACTGCAGCACCCGGGAGGTTTCCGCAACCGTACTTGCAGTCAGCTGGAGGCTATTGTAATGCTGTTAAGTGAGAGACGTTTGCCGCTCGCAAGCCAATTCCATCCAACCTCCTGCAGGGGGCACTCTGGGCTGGTTTCCACTTGTTCGCCTGCTGCTGAAACAGCAAAGATTCAATTCGAAGCCCTTTGCAGCAGCTCACCAGGATGGCCGAGTGGTTAAGGCGTTGGACTTAAGATCCAATGGACAAGTGTCCGCGTGGGTTCGAGCCCCACTCCTGGTACAGGTTTTTACTCTTCTTACCTAAATGCGGCAGCAGCTTCGCACAAGCCCTTTCCTGCTGTCTGTAGGCAGTGCCCCTACCTCAAAGCCCTGAGGCTTGAGTTCACCTGAAAAGAGCAACAAGGAATTGTTGCCCGTAGACTCTTTTCCTGGAAAACCTTTGCATTTTTGTACCATGTCCCTCGCATCCCAAGCTTAAGCCGCCAAAGTTGGCAGAGCTTGTGCAACCCCGCCAACAGCCCTACCACCCCAAAAGAAAATTGGGCAGGGATTCCCGCCTCCGCTTCCTCACGGCTTCCGAAACGGGCTTCCAAACGGGCGATGCCCTGACGGGTCACCCAGTCACCGTCTAGGCCCGGTACACCCCTGTGAATAATAGAGCGTCCAACCTCAAATCAGGCTACAGGGCCCTTCAGCCCATAGAAGGAGAACCTGTCAACAAACGGGGCGAGGGCAATGCTCGGGCCCCTTGCGAAGCCTTTGCCAAGCTCCAAAGGCTGCACTTTCCCAGCAGACCACAGCTCTGTATGCAAATCAAGCAGCTACGACCCCTCCCTCCCCTGCTTTTCTCCTCCAAACCGGTACGCAACCATTTCTGCAGCCCTCTGCCCCAGGGTCCCGGGCAAGGTCTTGGTCTGATGAGGCTAGGGATGGTGGGCGAGCTCGGCTTTGGCAGGGCGACAGGACTAATATTTTCTCTACAGCTTTGGAAGAAAGAAAGCTTCCTTTTTGGGGCACAGGCCCACTTCTAGCGGCGACAGCTTCCGGTAAGGGACCATGCTGAAAAGATGCTTGGAGTTACCGCCAGGGGAGCCACGCCGCTATTGCCTGTGAGTGAAGCTACATTTGAAAGAAATATTTTTTGAGACGCAGTTGTTTGAATTTCTGTAAAAATGTCATTCAGTAAAAGCCTCTCTTCCCTGACCGGGAATCGAACCCGGGCCGCGGCGGTGAGAGCGCCGAATCCTAACCACTAGACCACCAGGGAGACCGCTGGACAGCTCGGGAAGGCCGGGCAGTGGTGTCCGAGTGCACAATGCCTGCAGGTGCCTCAAAGGCCAGTCCATTGGGGGACTGGGAAGAGAGGGGGAGGGCCGAGCAGATAGGTTCTCTCCAGCGGTGAAAAAGGAAGCTGCCTTTTTTGCGTCAAGGGCAGTCTTTCCGCAGCGACAGGAGAATGAATGGGACTCTGCCATAAACACGTTTTGCGTCGCGCTGAGGGCACTTCCTCCATTTTGTGCACGCAAATCTGCATCTGGGAGCAAGATTTCCGGTCGCCAGTTAACTCCTTTGCATGTAAATAAAAATGTCAGTTGTTAAAAGAGCTCCTTCCCTGACCGGGAATCGAACCCGGGCCGCGGCGGTGAGAGCGCCGAATCCTAACCACTAGACCACCAGGGACGGTGGGTGCACTCCGTTGCGTGTCGCTCAGATGGTGGCGTCCGAGTCCAAAGGCTGAGGGCCTCTGCTACAATGGGCACCAGTGCCTGCAGGTCTTCGGGGGCCGTTTCTGCTAATAAATAAATAAATAAAGAAATAAAGAAAGAAAGAAAGAAAGAAAGAAAACAAAAACACTTGTGATGGTCTGCGAAAAGGGGAGCTTAGAGATTGAAGACAGCATCACTTTGGGAACGTTTGCGCTTTCACTTCCAAGCGCTGATATTCCTGTCTTGCTCTCCTGAAAGGACAGCCTTCCTCGCTATGAGCTTTTGTGGGTCAGTGCTGAAGCTCCCCCTAGAGGCTGCCGCTGAAGATGCACACTCACAACTAACCCTCCTTAGGAGAACTGCTTCGTGGGAGAGCACGTTTATTAAAAGGCGGCAGGCCATGATTGCCTGCGAGACACAGCAGGGTTACCATGCAGAGTTCAAAGGGGGCTTTGCTTGTACAGCAAGTGCCGGAGGGCAAGAAGGGATGACATAGGAGCTGCCCTTTTTTCGGGCTCGCACACCAAGGCCTGCACCAGCCTTCGAGGCTCAGCCTGCCTCTGGACTGCCCTAGACCACCTTTACTCAAAGCACACACTCTGGTCGGGGACTCGAAGCCAGGCCCGTGGCAGTGAAAGCACCAAATCCTCACCACTAGGCCACCGGGGAAACGACTGCAGCACCCGGGAGGTTTCCGCAACCGTACTTGCAGTCAGCTGGAGGCTATTGTAATGCTGTTAAGTGAGAGACGTTTGCCGCTCGCAAGCCAATTCCATCCAACCTCCTGCAGGGGGCACTCTGGGCTGGTTTTCCACTTGTTCGCCTGCTGCTGAAACAGCAAAGATTCAATTCGAAGCCCTTTGCAGCAGCTCACCAGGATGGCCGAGTGGTTAAGGCGTTGGACTTAAGATCCAATGGACAAGTGTCTGCGTGGGTTCGAGCCCCACTCCTGGTACAGGTTTTTACTCTTCTTACCTAAATGCGGCAGCAGCTTCGCACAAGCCCTTTCCTGCTGTCTGTAGGCAGTGCCCCTACCTCAAAGCCCTGAGGCTTGAGTTCACCTGAAAAGAGCAACAAGGAATCGTTGCCCGTAGACTCTTTTCCTGGAAAACCTTTGCATTTTTGTACCATGTCCCTCGCATCCCAAGCTTAAGCCGCCAAAGTTGGCAGAGCTTGTGCAACCCCGCCAACAGCCCTACCACCCCAAAAGAAAATTGGGCAGGGATTCCCGCCTCCGCTTCCGAAACGGGCTTCCAAACGGGCGATGCCCTGACGGGTCAGCCAGTCACCGTCTAGGCCCGGTACACCCCTGTGAATAATAGAGCGTCCAACCTCAAATCAGGCTACAGGGCCCTTCAGCCCATAGAAGGAGAACCTGTCAACAAACGGGGCGAGGGCAATGCTCGGGCCCCTTGCGAAGCCTTTGCCAAGCTCCAAAGGCTGCACTTTCCCAGCAGACCACAGCTCTGTATGCAAATCAAGCAGCTACGACCCCTCCCTCCCCTGCTTTTCTCCTCCAAACCGGTACGCAACCATTTCTGCAGCCCTCTGCCCCAGGGTCCCGGGCAAGGTCTTGGTCTGATGAGGCTAGGGATGGTGGGCGAGCTCGGCTTTGGCAGGGCGACAGGACTAATATTTTCTCTACAGCTTTGGAAGAAAGAAAGCTTCCTTTTTGGGGCACAGGCCCACTTCTAGCGGCGACAGCTTCCGGTAAGGGACCATGCTGAAAAGATGCTTGGAGTTACCGCCAGGGGAGCCACGCCGCTATTGCCTGTGAGTGAAGCTACATTTGAAAGAAATATTTTTTGAGACGCAGTTGTTTGAATTTCTGTAAAAATGTCATTCAGTAAAAGCCTCTCTTCCCTGACCGGGAATCGAACCCGGGCCGCGGAGGTGAGAGCGCCGAATCCTAACCACTAGACCACCAGGGAGACCGCTGGACAGCTCGGGAAGGCCGTGCAGTGGTGTCCGAGTGCACAATGCCTGCAGGTGCCTCAAAGGCCAGTCCATTGGGGGACTGGGAAGAGAGGGGGAGGGCCGAGCAGATAGGTTCTCTCCAGCGGTGAAAAAGGAAGCTGCCTTTTTTGCGTCAAGGGCAGTCTTTCCGCAGCGACAGGAGAATGAATGGGACTCTGCCATAAACACGTTTTGCGTCGCGCTGAGGGCACTTCCTCCATTTTGTGCACGCAAATCTGCATCTGGGAGCAAGATTTCCGGTCGCCAGTTAACTGCATTGCTGTAAATAAAAATGTCAGTTGTTAAAAGAGCTCCTTCCCTGACCGGGAATCGAACCCGGGCCGCGGCGGTGAGAGCGCCGAATCCTAACCACTAGACCACCAGGGACGGTGGGTGCACCCCGTTGCGTGTCGCTCAGATGGTGGCGTCCGAGTCCAAAGGCTGAGGGCCTCTGCTACAATGGGCACCAGTGCCTGCAGGTCTTCGGGGGCCGTTTCTGCTAATAAATAAATAAATAAAGAAATAAAGAAAGAAAGAAAGAAAGAAAACAAAAACACTTGTGATGGTCTGCGAAAAGGGGAGCTTAGAGATTGAAGACAGCATCACTTTGGGAACGTTTGCGCTTTCACTTCCAAGCGCTGATATTCCTGTCTTGCTCTCCTGAAAGGACAGCCTTCCTCGCTATGAGCTTTTGTGGGTCAGTGCTGAAGCTCCCCCTAGAGGCTGCCGCTGAAGATGCACACTCACAACTAACCCTCCTTAGGAGAACTGCTTCGTGGGAGAGCACGTTTATTAAAAGGCGGCAGGCCATGATTGCCTGCGAGACACAGCAGGGTTACCATGCAGAGTTCAAAGGGGGCTTTGCTTGTACAGCAAGTGCCGGAGGGCAAGAAGGGATGACATAGGAGCTGCCCTTTTTTCGGGCTCGCACACCAAGGCCTGCACCAGCCTTCGAGGCTCAGCCTGCGTCTGGACTGCCCTAGACCACCTTTACTCAAAGCACACACTCTGGTCGGGGACTCGAAGCCAGGCCCGTGGCAGTGAAAGCACCAAATCCTCACCACTAGGCCACCGGGGAAACGACTGCAGCACCCGGGAGGTTTCCGCAACCGTACTTGCAGTCAGCTGGAGGCTATTGTAATGCTGTTAAGTGAGAGACGTTTGCCGCTCGCAAGCCAATTCCATCCAACCTCCTGCAGGGGGCACTCTGGGCTGGTTTTCCACTTGTTCGCCTGCTGCTGAAACAGCAAAGATTCAATTCGAAGCCCTTTGCAGCAGCTCACCAGGATGGCCGAGTGGTTAAGGCGTTGGACTTAAGATCCAATGGACAAGTGTCCGCGTGGGTTCGAGCCCCACTCCTGGTACAGGTTTTTACTCTTCTTACCTAAATGCGGCAGCAGCTTCGCACAAGCCCTTTCCTGCTGTCTGTAGGCAGTGCCCCTACCTCAAAGCCCTGAGGCTTGAGTTCACCTGAAAAGAGCAACAAGGAATCGTTGCCCGTAGACTCTTTTCCTGGAAAACCTTTGCATTTTTGTACCATGTCCCTCGCATCCCAAGCTTAAGCCGCCAAAGTTGGCAGAGCTTGTGCAACCCCGCCAACAGCCCTACCACCCCAAAAGAAAATTGGGCAGGGATTCCCGCCTCCGCTTCCTCACGGCTTCCGAAACGGGCTTCCAAACGGGCTTCCAAACGGGCGATGCCCTGACGGGTCAGCCAGTCACCGTCTAGGCCCGGTACACCCCTGTGAATAATAGAGCGTCCAACCTCAAATCAGGCTACAGGGCCCTTCAGCCCATAGAAGGAGAACCTGTCAACAAACGGGGCGAGGGCAATGCTCGGGCCCCTTGCGAAGCCTTTGCCAAGCTCCAAAGGCTGCACTTTCCCAGCAGACCACAGCTCTGTATGCAAATCAAGCAGCTACGACCCCTCCCTCCCCTGCTTTTCTCCTCCAAACCGGTACGCAACCATTTCTGCAGCCCTCTGCCCCAGGGTCCCGGGCAAGGTCTTGGTCTGATGAGGCTAGGGATGGTGGGCGAGCTCGGCTTTGGCAGGGCGACAGGACTAATATTTTCTCTACAGCTTTGGAAGAAAGAAAGCTTCCTTTTTGGGGCACAGGCCCACTTCTAGCGGCGACAGCTTCCGGTAAGGGACCATGCTGAAAAGATGCTTGGAGTTACCGCCAGGGGAGCCACGCCGCTATTGCCTGTGAGTGAAGCTACATTTGAAAGAAATATTTTTTGAGACGCAGTTGTTTGAATTTCTGTAAAAATGTCATTCAGTAAAAGCCTCTCTTCCCTGACCGGGAATCGAACCCGGGCCGCGGCGGTGAGAGCGCCGAATCCTAACCACTAGACCACCAGGGAGACCGCTGGACAACTCGGGAAGGCCGGGCAGTGGTGTCCGAGTGCACAATGCCTGCAGGTGCCTCAAAGGCCAGTCCATTGGGGGACTGGGAAGAGAGGGGGAGGGCCGAGCAGATAGGTTCTCTCCAGCGGTGAAAAAGGAAGCTGCCTTTTTTGCGTCAAGGGCAGTCTTTCCGCAGCGACAGGAGAATGAATGGGACTCTGCCATAAACACGTTTTGCGTCGCGCTGAGGGCACTTCCTCCATTTTGTGCACGCAAATCTGCATCTGGGAGCAAGATTTCCGGTCGCCAGTTAACTGCATTGCTGTAAATAAAAATGTCAGTTGTTAAAAGAGCTCCTTCCCTGACCGGGAATCGAACCCGGGCCGCGGTGGTGAGAGCGCCGAATCCTAACCACTAGACCACCAGGGACGGTGGGTGCACCCCGTTGCGTGTCGCTCAGATGGTGGCGTCCGAGTCCAAAGGCTGAGGGCCTCTGCTACAATGGGCACCAGTGCCTGCAGGTCTTCGGGGGCCGTTTCTGCTAATAAATAAAGAAATAAAGAAAGAAAGAAAGAAAGAAAGAAAACAAAAACACTTGTGATGGTCTGCGAAAAGGGGAGCTTAGAGATTGAAGACAGCATCACTTTGGGAACGTTTGCGCTTTCACTTCCAAGCGCTGATATTCCTGTCTTGCTCTCCTGAAAGGACAGCCTTCCTCGCTATGAGCTTTTGTGGGTCAGTGCTGAAGCTCCCCCTAGAGGCTGCCGCTGAAGATGCACACTCACAACTAACCCTCCTTAGGAGAACTGCTTCGTGGGAGAGCACGTTTATTAAAAGGCGGCAGGCCATGATTGCCTGCGAGACACAGCAGGGTTACCATGCAGAGTTCAAAGGGGGCTTTGCTTGTACAGCAAGTGCCGGAGGGCAAGAAGGGATGACATAGGAGCTGCCCTTTTTTCGGGCTCGCACACCAAGGCCTGCACCAGCCTTCGAGGCTCAGCCTGCCTCTGGACTGCCCTAGACCACCTTTACTCAAAGCACACACTCTGGTCGGGGACTCGAAGCCAGGCCCGTGGCAGTGAAAGCACCAAATCCTCACCACTAGGCCACCGGGGAAACGACTGCAGCACCCGGGAGGTTTCCGCAACCGTACTTGCAGTCAGCTGGAGGCTATTGTAATGCTGTTAAGTGAGAGACGTTTGCCGCTCGCAAGCCAATTCCATCCAACCTCCTGCAGGGGGCACTCTGGGCTGGTTTTCCACTTGTTCGCCTGCTGCTGAAACAGCAAAGATTCAATTCGAAGCCCTTTGCAGCAGCTCACCAGGATGGCCGAGTGGTTAAGGCGTTGGACTTAAGATCCAATGGACAAGTGTCCGCGTGGGTTCGAGCCCCACTCCTGGTACAGGTTTTTACTCTTCTTACCTAAATGCGGCAGCAGCTTCGCACAAGCCCTTTCCTGCTGTCTGTAGGCAGTGCCCCTACCTCAAAGCCCTGAGGCTTGAGTTCACCTGAAAAGAGCAACAAGGAATTGTTGCCCGTAGACTCTTTTCCTGGAAAACCTTTGCATTTTTGTACCATGTCCCTCGCATCCCAAGCTTAAGCCGCCAAAGTTGGCAGAGCTTGTGCAACCCCGCCAACAGCCCTACCACCCCAAAAGAAAATTGGGCAGGGATTCCCGCCTCCGCTTCCTCACGGCTTCCGAAACGGGCTTCCAAACGGGCGATGCCCTGACGGGTCACCCAGTCACCGTCTAGGCCCGGTACACCCCTGTGAATAATAGAGCGTCCAACCTCAAATCAGGCTACAGGGCCCTTCAGCCCATAGAAGGAGAACCTGTCAACAAACGGGGCGAGGGCAATGCTCGGGCCCCTTGCGAAGCCTTTGCCAAGCTCCAAAGGCTGCACTTTCCCAGCAGACCACAGCTCTGTATGCAAATCAAGCAGCTACGACCCCTCCCTCCCCTGCTTTTCTCCTCCAAACCGGTACGCAACCATTTCTGCAGCCCTCTGCCCCAGGGTCCCGGGCAAGGTCTTGGTCTGATGAGGCTAGGGATGGTGGGCGAGCTCGGCTTTGGCAGGGCGACAGGACTAATATTTTCTCTACAGCTTTGGAAGAAAGAAAGCTTCCTTTTTGGGGCACAGGCCCACTTCTAGCGGCGACAGCTTCCGGTAAGGGACCATGCTGAAAAGATGCTTGGAGTTACCGCCAGGGGAGCCACGCCGCTATTGCCTGTGAGTGAAGCTACATTTGAAAGAAATATTTTTTGAGACGCAGTTGTTTGAATTTCTGTAAAAATGTCATTCAGTAAAAGCCTCTCTTCCCTGACCGGGAATCGAACCCGGGCCGCGGAGGTGAGAGCGCCGAATCCTAACCACTAGACCACCAGGGAGACCGCTGGACAGCTCGGGAAGGCCGTGCAGTGGTGTCCGAGTGCACAATGCCTGCAGGTGCCTCAAAGGCCAGTCCATTGGGGGACTGGGAAGAGAGGGGGAGGGCCGAGCAGATAGGTTCTCTCCAGCGGTGAAAAAGGAAGCTGCCTTTTTTGCGTCAAGGGCAGTCTTTCCGCAGCGACAGGAGAATGAATGGGACTCTGCCATAAACACGTTTTGCGTCGCGCTGAGGGCACTTCCTCCATTTTGTGCACGCAAATCTGCATCTGGGAGCAAGATTTCCGGTCGCCAGTTAACTGCATTGCTGTAAATAAAAATGTCAGTTGTTAAAAGAGCTCCTTCCCTGACCGGGAATCGAACCCGGGCCGCGGCGGTGAGAGCGCCGAATCCTAACCACTAGACCACCAGGGACGGTGGGTGCACCCCGTTGCGTGTCGCTCAGATGGTGGCGTCCGAGTCCAAAGGCTGAGGGCCTCTGCTACAATGGGCACCAGTGCCTGCAGGTCTTCGGGGGCCGTTTCTGCTAATAAATAAATAAATAAAGAAATAAAGAAAGAAAGAAAGAAAGAAAACAAAAACACTTGTGATGGTCTGCGAAAAGGGGAGCTTAGAGATTGAAGACAGCATCACTTTGGGAACGTTTGCGCTTTCACTTCCAAGCGCTGATATTCCTGTCTTGCTCTCCTGAAAGGACAGCCTTCCTCGCTATGAGCTTTTGTGGGTCAGTGCTGAAGCTCCCCCTAGAGGCTGCCGCTGAAGATGCACACTCACAACTAACCCTCCTTAGGAGAACTGCTTCGTGGGAGAGCACGTTTATTAAAAGGCGGCAGGCCATGATTGCCTGCGAGACACAGCAGGGTTACCATGCAGAGTTCAAAGGGGGCTTTGCTTGTACAGCAAGTGCCGGAGGGCAAGAAGGGATGACATAGGAGCTGCCCTTTTTTCGGGCTCGCACACCAAGGCCTGCACCAGCCTTCGAGGCTCAGCCTGCGTCTGGACTGCCCTAGACCACCTTTACTCAAAGCACACACTCTGGTCGGGGACTCGAAGCCAGGCCCGTGGCAGTGAAAGCACCAAATCCTCACCACTAGGCCACCGGGGAAACGACTGCAGCACCCGGGAGGTTTCCGCAACCGTACTTGCAGTCAGCTGGAGGCTATTGTAATGCTGTTAAGTGAGAGACGTTTGCCGCTCGCAAGCCAATTCCATCCAACCTCCTGCAGGGGGCACTCTGGGCTGGTTTTCCACTTGTTCGCCTGCTGCTGAAACAGCAAAGATTCAATTCGAAGCCCTTTGCAGCAGCTCACCAGGATGGCCGAGTGGTTAAGGCGTTGGACTTAAGATCCAATGGACAAGTGTCCGCGTGGGTTCGAGCCCCACTCCTGGTACAGGTTTTTACTCTTCTTACCTAAATGCGGCAGCAGCTTCGCACAAGCCCTTTCCTGCTGTCTGTAGGCAGTGCCCCTACCTCAAAGCCCTGAGGCTTGAGTTCACCTGAAAAGAGCAACAAGGAATCGTTGCCCGTAGACTCTTTTCCTGGAAAACCTTTGCATTTTTGTACCATGTCCCTCGCATCCCAAGCTTAAGCCGCCAAAGTTGGCAGAGCTTGTGCAACCCCGCCAACAGCCCTACCACCCCAAAAGAAAATTGGGCAGGGATTCCCGCCTCCGCTTCCTCACGGCTTCCGAAACGGGCTTCCAAACGGGCTTCCAAACGGGCGATGCCCTGACGGGTCAGCCAGTCACCGTCTAGGCCCGGTACACCCCTGTGAATAATAGAGCGTCCAACCTCAAATCAGGCTACAGGGCCCTTCAGCCCATAGAAGGAGAACCTGTCAACAAACGGGGCGAGGGCAATGCTCGGGCCCCTTGCGAAGCCTTTGCCAAGCTCCAAAGGCTGCACTTTCCCAGCAGACCACAGCTCTGTATGCAAATCAAGCAGCTACGACCCCTCCCTCCCCTGCTTTTCTCCTCCAAACCGGTACGCAACCATTTCTGCAGCCCTCTGCCCCAGGGTCCCGGGCAAGGTCTTGGTCTGATGAGGCTAGGGATGGTGGGCGAGCTCGGCTTTGGCAGGGCGACAGGACTAATATTTTCTCTACAGCTTTGGAAGAAAGAAAGCTTCCTTTTTGGGGCACAGGCCCACTTCTAGCGGCGACAGCTTCCGGTAAGGGACCATGCTGAAAAGATGCTTGGAGTTACCGCCAGGGGAGCCACGCCGCTATTGCCTGTGAGTGAAGCTACATTTGAAAGAAATATTTTTTGAGACGCAGTTGTTTGAATTTCTGTAAAAATGTCATTCAGTAAAAGCCTCTCTTCCCTGACCGGGAATCGAACCCGGGCCGCGGCGGTGAGAGCGCCGAATCCTAACCACTAGACCACCAGGGAGACCGCTGGACAACTCGGGAAGGCCGGGCAGTGGTGTCCGAGTGCACAATGCCTGCAGGTGCCTCAAAGGCCAGTCCATTGGGGGACTGGGAAGAGAGGGGGAGGGCCGAGCAGATAGGTTCTCTCCAGCGGTGAAAAAGGAAGCTGCCTTTTTTGCGTCAAGGGCAGTCTTTCCGCAGCGACAGGAGAATGAATGGGACTCTGCCATAAACACGTTTTGCGTCGCGCTGAGGGCACTTCCTCCATTTTGTGCACGCAAATCTGCATCTGGGAGCAAGATTTCCGGTCGCCAGTTAACTGCATTGCTGTAAATAAAAATGTCAGTTGTTAAAAGAGCTCCTTCCCTGACCGGGAATCGAACCCGGGCCGCGGTGGTGAGAGCGCCGAATCCTAACCACTAGACCACCAGGGACGGTGGGTGCACCCCGTTGCGTGTCGCTCAGATGGTGGCGTCCGAGTCCAAAGGCTGAGGGCCTCTGCTACAATGGGCACCAGTGCCTGCAGGTCTTCGGGGGCCGTTTCTGCTAATAAATAAAGAAATAAAGAAAGAAAGAAAGAAAGAAAGAAAACAAAAACACTTGTGATGGTCTGCGAAAAGGGGAGCTTAGAGATTGAAGACAGCATCACTTTGGGAACGTTTGCGCTTTCACTTCCAAGCGCTGATATTCCTGTCTTGCTCTCCTGAAAGGACAGCCTTCCTCGCTATGAGCTTTTGTGGGTCAGTGCTGAAGCTCCCCCTAGAGGCTGCCGCTGAAGATGCACACTCACAACTAACCCTCCTTAGGAGAACTGCTTCGTGGGAGAGCACGTTTATTAAAAGGCGGCAGGCCATGATTGCCTGCGAGACACAGCAGGGTTACCATGCAGAGTTCAAAGGGGGCTTTGCTTGTACAGCAAGTGCCGGAGGGCAAGAAGGGATGACATAGGAGCTGCCCTTTTTTCGGGCTCGCACACCAAGGCCTGCACCAGCCTTCGAGGCTCAGCCTGCCTCTGGACTGCCCTAGACCACCTTTACTCAAAGCACACACTCTGGTCGGGGACTCGAAGCCAGGCCCGTGGCAGTGAAAGCACCAAATCCTCACCACTAGGCCACCGGGGAAACGACTGCAGCACCCGGGAGGTTTCCGCAACCGTACTTGCAGTCAGCTGGAGGCTATTGTAATGCTGTTAAGTGAGAGACGTTTGCCGCTCGCAAGCCAATTCCATCCAACCTCCTGCAGGGGGCACTCTGGGCTGGTTTTCCACTTGTTCGCCTGCTGCTGAAACAGCAAAGATTCAATTCGAAGCCCTTTGCAGCAGCTCACCAGGATGGCCGAGTGGTTAAGGCGTTGGACTTAAGATCCAATGGACAAGTGTCCGCGTGGGTTCGAGCCCCACTCCTGGTACAGGTTTTTACTCTTCTTACCTAAATGCGGCAGCAGCTTCGCACAAGCCCTTTCCTGCTGTCTGTAGGCAGTGCCCCTACCTCAAAGCCCTGAGGCTTGAGTTCACCTGAAAAGAGCAACAAGGAATTGTTGCCCGTAGACTCTTTTCCTGGAAAACCTTTGCATTTTTGTACCATGTCCCTCGCATCCCAAGCTTAAGCCGCCAAAGTTGGCAGAGCTTGTGCAACCCCGCCAACAGCCCTACCACCCCAAAAGAAAATTGGGCAGGGATTCCCGCCTCCGCTTCCTCACGGCTTCCGAAACGGGCTTCCAAACGGGCGATGCCCTGACGGGTCACCCAGTCACCGTCTAGGCCCGGTACACCCCTGTGAATAATAGAGCGTCCAACCTCAAATCAGGCTACAGGGCCCTTCAGCCCATAGAAGGAGAACCTGTCAACAAACGGGGCGAGGGCAATGCTCGGGCCCCTTGCGAAGCCTTTGCCAAGCTCCAAAGGCTGCACTTTCCCAGCAGACCACAGCTCTGTATGCAAATCAAGCAGCTACGACCCCTCCCTCCCCTGCTTTTCTCCTCCAAACCGGTACGCAACCATTTCTGCAGCCCTCTGCCCCAGGGTCCCGGGCAAGGTCTTGGTCTGATGAGGCTAGGGATGGTGGGCGAGCTCGGCTTTGGCAGGGCGACAGGACTAATATTTTCTCTACAGCTTTGGAAGAAAGAAAGCTTCCTTTTTGGGGCACAGGCCCACTTCTAGCGGCGACAGCTTCCGGTAAGGGACCATGCTGAAAAGATGCTTGGAGTTACCGCCAGGGGAGCCACGCCGCTATTGCCTGTGAGTGAAGCTACATTTGAAAGAAATATTTTTTGAGACGCAGTTGTTTGAATTTCTGTAAAAATGTCATTCAGTAAAAGCCTCTCTTCCCTGACCGGGAATCGAACCCGGGCCGCGGCGGTGAGAGCGCCGAATCCTAACCACTAGACCACCAGGGAGACCGCTGGACAGCTCGGGAAGGCCGGGCAGTGGTGTCCGAGTGCACAATGCCTGCAGGTGCCTCAAAGGCCAGTCCATTGGGGGACTGGGAAGAGAGGGGGAGGGCCGAGCAGATAGGTTCTCTCCAGCGGTGAAAAAGGAAGCTGCCTTTTTTGCGTCAAGGGCAGTCTTTCCGCAGCGACAGGAGAATGAATGGGACTCTGCCATAAACACGTTTTGCGTCGCGCTGAGGGCACTTCCTCCATTTTGTGCACGCAAATCTGCATCTGGGAGCAAGATTTCCGGTCGCCAGTTAACTCCTTTGCATGTAAATAAAAATGTCAGTTGTTAAAAGAGCTCCTTCCCTGACCGGGAATCGAACCCGGGCCGCGGCGGTGAGAGCGCCGAATCCTAACCACTAGACCACCAGGGACGGTGGGTGCACTCCGTTGCGTGTCGCTCAGATGGTGGCGTCCGAGTCCAAAGGCTGAGGGCCTCTGCTACAATGGGCACCAGTGCCTGCAGGTCTTCGGGGGCCGTTTCTGCTAATAAATAAATAAATAAAGAAATAAAGAAAGAAAGAAAGAAAGAAAACAAAAACACTTGTGATGGTCTGCGAAAAGGGGAGCTTAGAGATTGAAGACAGCATCACTTTGGGAACGTTTGCGCTTTCACTTCCAAGCGCTGATATTCCTGTCTTGCTCTCCTGAAAGGACAGCCTTCCTCGCTATGAGCTTTTGTGGGTCAGTGCTGAAGCTCCCCCTAGAGGCTGCCGCTGAAGATGCACACTCACAACTAACCCTCCTTAGGAGAACTGCTTCGTGGGAGAGCACGTTTATTAAAAGGCGGCAGGCCATGATTGCCTGCGAGACACAGCAGGGTTACCATGCAGAGTTCAAAGGGGGCTTTGCTTGTACAGCAAGTGCCGGAGGGCAAGAAGGGATGACATAGGAGCTGCCCTTTTTTCGGGCTCTCACACCAAGGCCTGCACCAGCCTTCGAGGCTCAGCCTGCCTCTGGACTGCCCTAGACCACCTTTACTCAAAGCACACACTCTGGTCGGGGACTCGAAGCCAGGCCCGTGGCAGTGAAAGCACCAAATCCTCACCACTAGGCCACCGGGGAAACGACTGCAGCACCCGGGAGGTTTCCGCAACCGTACTTGCAGTCAGCTGGAGGCTATTGTAATGCTGTTAAGTGAGAGACGTTTGCCGCTCGCAAGCCAATTCCATCCAACCTCCTGCAGGGGGCACTCTGGGCTGGTTTCCACTTGTTCGCCTGCTGCTGAAACAGCAAAGATTCAATTCGAAGCCCTTTGCAGCAGCTCACCAGGATGGCCGAGTGGTTAAGGCGTTGGACTTAAGATCCAATGGACAAGTGTCCGCGTGGGTTCGAGCCCCACTCCTGGTACAGGTTTTTACTCTTTTTACCTAAATGCGGCAGCAGCTTCGCACAAGCCCTTTCCTGCTGTCTGTAGGCAGTGCCCCTACCTCAAAGCCCTGAGGCTTGAGTTCACCTGAAAAGAGCAACAAGGAATTGTTGCCCGTAGACTCTTTTCCTGGAAAACCTTTGCATTTTTGTACCATGTCCCTCGCATCCCAAGCTTAAGCCGCCAAAGTTGGCAGAGCTTGTGCAACCCCGCCAACAGCCCTACCACCCCAAAAGAAAATTGGGCAGGGATTCCCGCCTCCGCTTCCTCACGGCTTCCGAAACGGGCTTCCAAACGGGCGATGCCCTGACGGGTCAGCCAGTCACCGTCTAGGCCCGGTACACCCCTGTGAATAATAGAGCGTCCAACCTCAAATCAGGCTACAGGGCCCTTCAGCCCATAGAAGGAGAACCTGTCAACAAACGGGGCGAGGGCAATGCTCGGGCCCCTTGCGAAGCCTTTGCCAAGCTCCAAAGGCTGCACTTTCCCAGCAGACCACAGCTCTGTATGCAAATCAAGCAGCTACGACCCCTCCCTCCCCTGCTTTTCTCCTCCAAACCGGTACGCAACCATTTCTGCAGCCCTCTGCCCCAGGGTCCCGGGCAAGGTCTTGGTCTGATGAGGCTAGGGATGGTGGGCGAGCTCGGCTTTGGCAGGGCGACAGGACTAATATTTTCTCTACAGCTTTGGAAGAAAGAAAGCTTCCTTTTTGGGGCACAGGCCCACTTCTAGCGGCGACAGCTTCCGGTAAGGGACCATGCTGAAAAGATGCTTGGAGTTACCGCCAGGGGAGCCACGCCGCTATTGCCTGTGAGTGAAGCTACATTTGAAAGAAATATTTTTTGAGACGCAGTTGTTTGAATTTCTGTAAAAATGTCATTCAGTAAAAGCCTCTCTTCCCTGACCGGGAATCGAACCCGGGCCGCGGCGGTGAGAGCGCCGAATCCTAACCACTAGACCACCAGGGAGACCGCTGGACAGCTCGGGAAGGCCGGGCAGTGGTGTCCGAGTGCACAATGCCTGCAGGTGCCTCAAAGGCCAGTCCATTGGGGGACTGGGAAGAGAGGGGGAGGGCCGAGCAGATAGGTTCTCTCCAGCGGTGAAAAAGGAAGCTGCCTTTTTTGCGTCAAGGGCAGTCTTTCCGCAGCGACAGGAGAATGAATGGGACTCTGCCATAAACACGTTTTGCGTCGCGCTGAGGGCACTTCCTCCATTTTGTGCACGCAAATCTGCATCTGGGAGCAAGATTTCCGGTCGCCAGTTAACTGCATTGCTGTAAATAAAAATGTCAGTTGTTAAAAGAGCTCCTTCCCTGACCGGGAATCGAACCCGGGCCGCGGAATCCTAACCACTAGACCACCAGGGACGGTGGGTGCACCCCGTTGCGTGTCGCTCAGATGGTGGCGTCCGAGTCCAAAGGCTGAGGGCCTCTGCTACAATGGGCACCAGTGCCTGCAGGTCTTCGGGGGCCGTTTCTGCTAATAAATAAATAAATAAAGAAATAAAGAAAGAAAGAAAGAAAGAAAACAAAAACACTTGTGATGGTCTGCGAAAAGGGGAGCTTAGAGATTGAAGACAGCATCACTTTGGGAACGTTTGCGCTTTCACTTCCAAGCGCTGATATTCCTGTCTTGCTCTCCTGAAAGGACAGCCTTCCTCGCTATGAGCTTTTGTGGGTCAGTGCTGAAGCTCCCCCTAGAGGCTGCCGCTGAAGATGCACACTCACAACTAACCCTCCTTAGGAGAACTGCTTCGTGGGAGAGCACGTTTATTAAAAGGCGGCAGGCCATGATTGCCTGCGAGACACAGCAGGGTTACCATGCAGAGTTCAAAGGGGGCTTTGCTTGTACAGCAAGTGCCGGAGGGCAAGAAGGGATGACATAGGAGCTGCCCTTTTTTCGGGCTCGCACACCAAGGCCTGCACCAGCCTTCGAGGCTCAGCCTGCCTCTGGACTGCCCTAGACCACCTTTACTCAAAGCACACACTCTGGTCGGGGACTCGAAGCCAGGCCCGTGGCAGTGAAAGCACCAAATCCTCACCACTAGGCCACCGGGGAAACGACTGCAGCACCCGGGAGGTTTCCGCAACCGTACTTGCAGTCAGCTGGAGGCTATTGTAATGCTGTTAAGTGAGAGACGTTTGCCGCTCGCAAGCCAATTCCATCCAACCTCCTGCAGGGGGCACTCTGGGCTGGTTTTCCACTTGTTCGCCTGCTGCTGAAACAGCAAAGATTCAATTCGAAGCCCTTTGCAGCAGCTCACCAGGATGGCCGAGTGGTTAAGGCGTTGGACTTAAGATCCAATGGACAAGTGTCTGCGTGGGTTCGAGCCCCACTCCTGGTACAGGTTTTTACTCTTCTTACCTAAATGCGGCAGCAGCTTCGCACAAGCCCTTTCCTGCTGTCTGTAGGCAGTGCCCCTACCTCAAAGCCCTGAGGCTTGAGTTCACCTGAAAAGAGCAACAAGGAATCGTTGCCCGTAGACTCTTTTCCTGGAAAACCTTTGCATTTTTGTACCATGTCCCTCGCATCCCAAGCTTAAGCCGCCAAAGTTGGCAGAGCTTGTGCAACCCCGCCAACAGCCCTACCACCCCAAAAGAAAATTGGGCAGGGATTCCCGCCTCCGCTTCCGAAACGGGCTTCCAAACGGGCGATGCCCTGACGGGTCAGCCAGTCACCGTCTAGGCCCGGTACACCCCTGTGAATAATAGAGCGTCCAACCTCAAATCAGGCTACAGGGCCCTTCAGCCCATAGAAGGAGAACCTGTCAACAAACGGGGCGAGGGCAATGCTCGGGCCCCTTGCGAAGCCTTTGCCAAGCTCCAAAGGCTGCACTTTCCCAGCAGACCACAGCTCTGTATGCAAATCAAGCAGCTACGACCCCTCCCTCCCCTGCTTTTCTCCTCCAAACCGGTACGCAACCATTTCTGCAGCCCTCTGCCCCAGGGTCCCGGGCAAGGTCTTGGTCTGATGAGGCTAGGGATGGTGGGCGAGCTCGGCTTTGGCAGGGCGACAGGACTAATATTTTCTCTACAGCTTTGGAAGAAAGAAAGCTTCCTTTTTGGGGCACAGGCCCACTTCTAGCGGCGACAGCTTCCGGTAAGGGACCATGCTGAAAAGATGCTTGGAGTTACCGCCAGGGGCCCACGCCGCTATTGCCTGTGAGTGAAGCTACATTTGAAAGAAATATTTTTTGAGACGCAGTTGTTTGAATTTCTGTAAAAATGTCATTCAGTAAAAGCCTCTCTTCCCTGACCGGGAATCGAACCCGGGCCGCGCCGAATCCTAACCACTAGACCACCAGGGAGACCGCTGGACAACTCGGGAAGGCCGGGCAGTGGTGTCCGAGTGCACAATGCCTGCAGGTGCCTCAAAGGCCAGTCCATTGGGGGACTGGGAAGAGAGGGGGAGGGCCGAGCAGATAGGTTCTCTCCAGCGGTGAAAAAGGAAGCTGCCTTTTTTGCGTCAAGGGCAGTCTTTCCGCAGCGACAGGAGAATGAATGGGACTCTGCCATAAACACGTTTTGCGTCGCGCTGAGGGCACTTCCTCCATTTTGTGCACGCAAATCTGCATCTGGGAGCAAGATTTCCGGTCGCCAGTTAACTGCATTGCTGTAAATAAAAATGTCAGTTGTTAAAAGAGCTCCTTCCCTGACCGGGAATCGAACCCAGGCCGCGGCGGTGAGAGCGCCGAATCCTAACCACTAGACCACCAGGGACGGTGGGTGCACCCCGTTGCGTGTCGCTCAGATGGTGGCGTCCGAGTCCAAAGGCTGAGGGCCTCTGCTACAATGGGCACCAGTGCCTGCAGGTCTTCGGGGGCCGTTTCTGCTAATAAATAAATAAATAAATAAAGAAAGAAAGAAAGAAAGAAAACAAAAACACTTGTGATGGTCTGCGAAAAGGGGAGCTTAGAGATTGAAGACAGCATCACTTTGGGAACGTTTGCGCTTTCACTTCCAAGCGCTGATATTCCTGTCTTGCTCTCCTGAAAGGACAGCCTTCCTCGCTATGAGCTTTTGTGGGTCAGTGCTGAAGCTCCCCCTAGAGGCTGCCGCTGAAGATGCACACTCACAACTAACCCTCCTTAGGAGAACTGCTTCGTGGGAGAGCACGTTTATTAAAAGGCGGCAGGCCATGATTGCCTGCGAGACACAGCAGGGTTACCATGCAGAGTTCAAAGGGGGCTTTGCTTGTACAGCAAGTGCCGGAGGGCAAGAAGGGATGACATAGGAGCTGCCCTTTTTTCGGGCTCGCACACCAAGGCCTGCACCAGCCTTCGAGGCTCAGCCTGCCTCTGGACTGCCCTAGACCACCTTTACTCAAAGCACACACTCTGGTCGGGGACTCGAAGCCAGGCCCGTGGCAGTGAAAGCACCAAATCCTCACCACTAGGCCACCGGGGAAACGACTGCAGCACCCGGGAGGTTTCCGCAACCGTACTTGCAGTCAGCTGGAGGCTATTGTAATGCTGTTAAGTGAGAGACGTTTGCCGCTCGCAAGCCAATTCCATCCAACCTCCTGCAGGGGGCACTCTGGGCTGGTTTTCCACTTGTTCGCCTGCTGCTGAAACAGCAAAGATTCAATTCGAAGCCCTTTGCAGCAGCTCACCAGGATGGCCGAGTGGTTAAGGCGTTGGACTTAAGATCCAATGGACAAGTGTCCGCGTGGGTTCGAGCCCCACTCCTGGTACAGGTTTTTACTCTTCTTACCTAAATGCGGCAGCAGCTTCGCACAAGCCCTTTCCTGCTGTCTGTAGGCAGTGCCCCTACCTCAAAGCCCTGAGGCTTGAGTTCACCTGAAAAGAGCAACAAGGAATCGTTGCCCGTAGACTCTTTTCCTGGAAAACCTTTGCATTTTTGTACCATGTCCCTCGCATCCCAAGCTTAAGCCGCCAAAGTTGGCAGAGCTTGTGCAACCCCGCCAACAGCCCTACCACCCCAAAAGAAAATTGGGCAGGGATTCCCGCCTCCGCTTCCTCACGGCTTCCGAAACGGGCTTCCAAACGGGCTTCCAAACGGGCGATGCCCTGACGGGTCACCCAGTCACCGTCTAGGCCCGGTACACCCCTGTGAATAATAGAGCGTCCAACCTCAAATCAGGCTACAGGGCCCTTCAGCCCATAGAAGGAGAACCTGTCAACAAACGGGGCGAGGGCAATGCTCGGGCCCCTTGCGAAGCCTTTGCCAAGCTCCAAAGGCTGCACTTTCCCAGCAGACCACAGCTCTGTATGCAAATCAAGCAGCTACGACCCCTCCCTCCCCTGCTTTTCTCCTCCAAACCGGTACGCAACCATTTCTGCAGCCCTCTGCCCCAGGGTCCCGGGCAAGGTCTTGGTCTGATGAGGCTAGGGATGGTGGGCGAGCTCGGCTTTGGCAGGGCGACAGGACTAATATTTTCTCTACAGCTTTGGAAGAAAGAAAGCTTCCTTTTTGGGGCACAGGCCCACTTCTAGCGGCGACAGCTTCCGGTAAGGGACCATGCTGAAAAGATGCTTGGAGTTACCGCCAGGGGAGCCACGCCGCTATTGCCTGTGAGTGAAGCTACATTTGAAAGAAATATTTTTTGAGACGCAGTTGTTTGAATTTCTGTAAAAATGTCATTCAGTAAAAGCCTCTCTTCCCTGACCGGGAATCGAACCCGGGCCGCGGCGGTGAGAGCGCCGAATCCTAACCACTAGACCACCAGGGAGACCGCTGGACAGCTCGGGAAGGCCGGGCAGTGGTGTCCGAGTGCACAATGCCTGCAGGTGCCTCAAAGGCCAGTCCATTGGGGGACTGGGAAGAGAGGGGGAGGGCCGAGCAGATAGGTTCTCTCCAGCGGTGAAAAAGGAAGCTGCCTTTTTTGCGTCAAGGGCAGTCTTTCCGCAGCGACAGGAGAATGAATGGGACTCTGCCATAAACACGTTTTGCGTCGCGCTGAGGGCACTTCCTCCATTTTGTGCACGCAAATCTGCATCTGGGAGCAAGATTTCCGGTCGCCAGTTAACTCCTTTGCATGTAAATAAAAATGTCAGTTGTTAAAAGAGCTCCTTCCCTGACCGGGAATCGAACCCGGGCCGCGGCGGTGAGAGCGCCGAATCCTAACCACTAGACCACCAGGGACGGTGGGTGCACTCCGTTGCGTGTCGCTCAGATGGTGGCGTCCGAGTCCAAAGGCTGAGGGCCTCTGCTACAATGGGCACCAGTGCCTGCAGGTCTTCGGGGGCCGTTTCTGCTAATAAATAAATAAATAAAGAAATAAAGAAAGAAAGAAAGAAAGAAAACAAAAACACTTGTGATGGTCTGCGAAAAGGGGAGCTTAGAGATTGAAGACAGCATCACTTTGGGAACGTTTGCGCTTTCACTTCCAAGCGCTGATATTCCTGTCTTGCTCTCCTGAAAGGACAGCCTTCCTCGCTATGAGCTTTTGTGGGTCAGTGCTGAAGCTCCCCCTAGAGGCTGCCGCTGAAGATGCACACTCACAACTAACCCTCCTTAGGAGAACTGCTTCGTGGGAGAGCACGTTTATTAAAAGGCGGCAGGCCATGATTGCCTGCGAGACACAGCAGGGTTACCATGCAGAGTTCAAAGGGGGCTTTGCTTGTACAGCAAGTGCCGGAGGGCAAGAAGGGATGACATAGGAGCTGCCCTTTTTTCGGGCTCTCACACCAAGGCCTGCACCAGCCTTCGAGGCTCAGCCTGCCTCTGGACTGCCCTAGACCACCTTTACTCAAAGCACACACTCTGGTCGGGGACTCGAAGCCAGGCCCGTGGCAGTGAAAGCACCAAATCCTCACCACTAGGCCACCGGGGAAACGACTGCAGCACCCGGGAGGTTTCCGCAACCGTACTTGCAGTCAGCTGGAGGCTATTGTAATGCTGTTAAGTGAGAGACGTTTGCCGCTCGCAAGCCAATTCCATCCAACCTCCTGCAGGGGGCACTCTGGGCTGGTTTCCACTTGTTCGCCTGCTGCTGAAACAGCAAAGATTCAATTCGAAGCCCTTTGCAGCAGCTCACCAGGATGGCCGAGTGGTTAAGGCGTTGGACTTAAGATCCAATGGACAAGTGTCCGCGTGGGTTCGAGCCCCACTCCTGGTACAGGTTTTTACTCTTCTTACCTAAATGCGGCAGCAGCTTCGCACAAGCCCTTTCCTGCTGTCTGTAGGCAGTGCCCCTACCTCAAAGCCCTGAGGCTTGAGTTCACCTGAAAAGAGCAACAAGGAATTGTTGCCCGTAGACTCTTTTCCTGGAAAACCTTTGCATTTTTGTACCATGTCCCTCGCATCCCAAGCTTAAGCCGCCAAAGTTGGCAGAGCTTGTGCAACCCCGCCAACAGCCCTACCACCCCAAAAGAAAATTGGGCAGGGATTCCCGCCTCCGCTTCCGAAACGGGCTTCCAAACGGGCGATGCCCTGACGGGTCAGCCAGTCACCGTCTAGGCCCGGTACACCCCTGTGAATAATAGAGCGTCCAACCTCAAATCAGGCTACAGGGCCCTTCAGCCCATAGAAGGAGAACCTGTCAACAAACGGGGCGAGGGCAATGCTCGGGCCCCTTGCGAAGCCTTTGCCAAGCTCCAAAGGCTGCACTTTCCCAGCAGACCACAGCTCTGTATGCAAATCAAGCAGCTACGACCCCTCCCTCCCCTGCTTTTCTCCTCCAAACCGGTACGCAACCATTTCTGCAGCCCTCTGCCCCAGGGTCCCGGGCAAGGTCTTGGTCTGATGAGGCTAGGGATGGTGGGCGAGCTCGGCTTTGGCAGGGCGACAGGACTAATATTTTCTCTACAGCTTTGGAAGAAAGAAAGCTTCCTTTTTGGGGCACAGGCCCACTTCTAGCGGCGACAGCTTCCGGTAAGGGACCATGCTGAAAAGATGCTTGGAGTTACCGCCAGGGGAGCCACGCCGCTATTGCCTGTGAGTGAAGCTACATTTGAAAGAAATATTTTTTGAGACGCAGTTGTTTGAATTTCTGTAAAAATGTCATTCAGTAAAAGCCTCTCTTCCCTGACCGGGAATCGAACCCGGGCCGCGGCGGTGAGAGCGCCGAATCCTAACCACTAGACCACCAGGGAGACCGCTGGACAGCTCGGGAAGGCCGGGCAGTGGTGTCCGAGTGCACAATGCCTGCAGGTGCCTCAAAGGCCAGTCCATTGGGGGACTGGGAAGAGAGGGGGAGGGCCGAGCAGATAGGTTCTCTCCAGCGGTGAAAAAGGAAGCTGCCTTTTTTGCGTCAAGGGCAGTCTTTCCGCAGCGACAGGAGAATGAATGGGACTCTGCCATAAACACGTTTTGCGTCGCGCTGAGGGCACTTCCTCCATTTTGTGCACGCAAATCTGCATCTGGGAGCAAGATTTCCGGTCGCCAGTTAACTGCATTGCTGTAAATAAAAATGTCAGTTGTTAAAAGAGCTCCTTCCCTGACCGGGAATCGAACCCGGGCCGCGGAATCCTAACCACTAGACCACCAGGGACGGTGGGTGCACCCCGTTGCGTGTCGCTCAGATGGTGGCGTCCGAGTCCAAAGGCTGAGGGCCTCTGCTACAATGGGCACCAGTGCCTGCAGGTCTTCGGGGGCCGTTTCTGCTAATAAATAAATAAATAAAGAAATAAAGAAAGAAAGAAAGAAAGAAAACAAAAACACTTGTGATGGTCTGCGAAAAGGGGAGCTTAGAGATTGAAGACAGCATCACTTTGGGAACGTTTGCGCTTTCACTTCCAAGCGCTGATATTCCTGTCTTGCTCTCCTGAAAGGACAGCCTTCCTCGCTATGAGCTTTTGTGGGTCAGTGCTGAAGCTCCCCCTAGAGGCTGCCGCTGAAGATGCACACTCACAACTAACCCTCCTTAGGAGAACTGCTTCGTGGGAGAGCACGTTTATTAAAAGGCGGCAGGCCATGATTGCCTGCGAGACACAGCAGGGTTACCATGCAGAGTTCAAAGGGGGCTTTGCTTGTACAGCAAGTGCCGGAGGGCAAGAAGGGATGACATAGGAGCTGCCCTTTTTTCGGGCTCGCACACCAAGGCCTGCACCAGCCTTCGAGGCTCAGCCTGCCTCTGGACTGCCCTAGACCACCTTTACTCAAAGCACACACTCTGGTCGGGGACTCGAAGCCAGGCCCGTGGCAGTGAAAGCACCAAATCCTCACCACTAGGCCACCGGGGAAACGACTGCAGCACCCGGGAGGTTTCCGCAACCGTACTTGCAGTCAGCTGGAGGCTATTGTAATGCTGTTAAGTGAGAGACGTTTGCCGCTCGCAAGCCAATTCCATCCAACCTCCTGCAGGGGGCACTCTGGGCTGGTTTTCCACTTGTTCGCCTGCTGCTGAAACAGCAAAGATTCAATTCGAAGCCCTTTGCAGCAGCTCACCAGGATGGCCGAGTGGTTAAGGCGTTGGACTTAAGATCCAATGGACAAGTGTCTGCGTGGGTTCGAGCCCCACTCCTGGTACAGGTTTTTACTCTTCTTACCTAAATGCGGCAGCAGCTTCGCACAAGCCCTTTCCTGCTGTCTGTAGGCAGTGCCCCTACCTCAAAGCCCTGAGGCTTGAGTTCACCTGAAAAGAGCAACAAGGAATCGTTGCCCGTAGACTCTTTTCCTGGAAAACCTTTGCATTTTTGTACCATGTCCCTCGCATCCCAAGCTTAAGCCGCCAAAGTTGGCAGAGCTTGTGCAACCCCGCCAACAGCCCTACCACCCCAAAAGAAAATTGGGCAGGGATTCCCGCCTCCGCTTCCGAAACGGGCTTCCAAACGGGCGATGCCCTGACGGGTCAGCCAGTCACCGTCTAGGCCCGGTACACCCCTGTGAATAATAGAGCGTCCAACCTCAAATCAGGCTACAGGGCCCTTCAGCCCATAGAAGGAGAACCTGTCAACAAACGGGGCGAGGGCAATGCTCGGGCCCCTTGCGAAGCCTTTGCCAAGCTCCAAAGGCTGCACTTTCCCAGCAGACCACAGCTCTGTATGCAAATCAAGCAGCTACGACCCCTCCCTCCCCTGCTTTTCTCCTCCAAACCGGTACGCAACCATTTCTGCAGCCCTCTGCCCCAGGGTCCCGGGCAAGGTCTTGGTCTGATGAGGCTAGGGATGGTGGGCGAGCTCGGCTTTGGCAGGGCGACAGGACTAATATTTTCTCTACAGCTTTGGAAGAAAGAAAGCTTCCTTTTTGGGGCACAGGCCCACTTCTAGCGGCGACAGCTTCCGGTAAGGGACCATGCTGAAAAGATGCTTGGAGTTACCGCCAGGGGCCCACGCCGCTATTGCCTGTGAGTGAAGCTACATTTGAAAGAAATATTTTTTGAGACGCAGTTGTTTGAATTTCTGTAAAAATGTCATTCAGTAAAAGCCTCTCTTCCCTGACCGGGAATCGAACCCGGGCCGCGCCGAATCCTAACCACTAGACCACCAGGGAGACCGCTGGACAACTCGGGAAGGCCGGGCAGTGGTGTCCGAGTGCACAATGCCTGCAGGTGCCTCAAAGGCCAGTCCATTGGGGGACTGGGAAGAGAGGGGGAGGGCCGAGCAGATAGGTTCTCTCCAGCGGTGAAAAAGGAAGCTGCCTTTTTTGCGTCAAGGGCAGTCTTTCCGCAGCGACAGGAGAATGAATGGGACTCTGCCATAAACACGTTTTGCGTCGCGCTGAGGGCACTTCCTCCATTTTGTGCACGCAAATCTGCATCTGGGAGCAAGATTTCCGGTCGCCAGTTAACTGCATTGCTGTAAATAAAAATGTCAGTTGTTAAAAGAGCTCCTTCCCTGACCGGGAATCGAACCCAGGCCGCGGCGGTGAGAGCGCCGAATCCTAACCACTAGACCACCAGGGACGGTGGGTGCACCCCGTTGCGTGTCGCTCAGATGGTGGCGTCCGAGTCCAAAGGCTGAGGGCCTCTGCTACAATGGGCACCAGTGCCTGCAGGTCTTCGGGGGCCGTTTCTGCTAATAAATAAATAAATAAATAAAGAAAGAAAGAAAGAAAGAAAACAAAAACACTTGTGATGGTCTGCGAAAAGGGGAGCTTAGAGATTGAAGACAGCATCACTTTGGGAACGTTTGCGCTTTCACTTCCAAGCGCTGATATTCCTGTCTTGCTCTCCTGAAAGGACAGCCTTCCTCGCTATGAGCTTTTGTGGGTCAGTGCTGAAGCTCCCCCTAGAGGCTGCCGCTGAAGATGCACACTCACAACTAACCCTCCTTAGGAGAACTGCTTCGTGGGAGAGCACGTTTATTAAAAGGCGGCAGGCCATGATTGCCTGCGAGACACAGCAGGGTTACCATGCAGAGTTCAAAGGGGGCTTTGCTTGTACAGCAAGTGCCGGAGGGCAAGAAGGGATGACATAGGAGCTGCCCTTTTTTCGGGCTCGCACACCAAGGCCTGCACCAGCCTTCGAGGCTCAGCCTGCCTCTGGACTGCCCTAGACCACCTTTACTCAAAGCACACACTCTGGTCGGGGACTCGAAGCCAGGCCCGTGGCAGTGAAAGCACCAAATCCTCACCACTAGGCCACCGGGGAAACGACTGCAGCACCCGGGAGGTTTCCGCAACCGTACTTGCAGTCAGCTGGAGGCTATTGTAATGCTGTTAAGTGAGAGACGTTTGCCGCTCGCAAGCCAATTCCATCCAACCTCCTGCAGGGGGCACTCTGGGCTGGTTTTCCACTTGTTCGCCTGCTGCTGAAACAGCAAAGATTCAATTCGAAGCCCTTTGCAGCAGCTCACCAGGATGGCCGAGTGGTTAAGGCGTTGGACTTAAGATCCAATGGACAAGTGTCCGCGTGGGTTCGAGCCCCACTCCTGGTACAGGTTTTTACTCTTCTTACCTAAATGCGGCAGCAGCTTCGCACAAGCCCTTTCCTGCTGTCTGTAGGCAGTGCCCCTACCTCAAAGCCCTGAGGCTTGAGTTCACCTGAAAAGAGCAACAAGGAATCGTTGCCCGTAGACTCTTTTCCTGGAAAACCTTTGCATTTTTGTACCATGTCCCTCGCATCCCAAGCTTAAGCCGCCAAAGTTGGCAGAGCTTGTGCAACCCCGCCAACAGCCCTACCACCCCAAAAGAAAATTGGGCAGGGATTCCCGCCTCCGCTTCCTCACGGCTTCCGAAACGGGCTTCCAAACGGGCGATGCCCTGACGGGTCAGCCAGTCACCGTCTAGGCCCGGTACACCCCTGTGAATAATAGAGCGTCCAACCTCAAATCAGGCTACAGGGCCCTTCAGCCCATAGAAGGAGAACCTGTCAACAAACGGGGCGAGGGCAATGCTCGGGCCCCTTGCGAAGCCTTTGCCAAGCTCCAAAGGCTGCACTTTCCCAGCAGACCACAGCTCTGTATGCAAATCAAGCAGCTACGACCCCTCCCTCCCCTGCTTTTCTCCTCCAAACCGGTACGCAACCATTTCTGCAGCCCTCTGCCCCAGGGTCCCGGGCAAGGTCTTGGTCTGATGAGGCTAGGGATGGTGGGCGAGCTCGGCTTTGGCAGGGCGACAGGACTAATATTTTCTCTACAGCTTTGGAAGAAAGAAAGCTTCCTTTTTGGGGCACAGGCCCACTTCTAGCGGCGACAGCTTCCGGTAAGGGACCATGCTGAAAAGATGCTTGGAGTTACCGCCAGGGGAGCCACGCCGCTATTGCCTGTGAGTGAAGCTACATTTGAAAGAAATATTTTTTGAGACGCAGTTGTTTGAATTTCTGTAAAAATGTCATTCAGTAAAAGCCTCTCTTCCCTGACCGGGAATCGAACCCGGGCCGCGGCGGTGAGAGCGCCGAATCCTAACCACTAGACCACCAGGGAGACCGCTGGACAGCTCGGGAAGGCCGGGCAGTGGTGTCCGAGTGCACAATGCCTGCAGGTGCCTCAAAGGCCAGTCCATTGGGGGACTGGGAAGAGAGGGGGAGGGCCGAGCAGATAGGTTCTCTCCAGCGGTGAAAAAGGAAGCTGCCTTTTTTGCGTCAAGGGCAGTCTTTCCGCAGCGACAGGAGAATGAATGGGACTCTGCCATAAACACGTTTTGCGTCGCGCTGAGGGCACTTCCTCCATTTTGTGCACGCAAATCTGCATCTGGGAGCAAGATTTCCGGTCGCCAGTTAACTGCATTGCTGTAAATAAAAATGTCAGTTGTTAAAAGAGCTCCTTCCCTGACCGGGAATCCAACCCGGGCCGCGGCGGTGAGAGCGCCGAATCCTAACCACTAGACCACCAGGGACGGTGGGTGCACCCCGTTGCGTGTCGCTCAGATGGTGGCGTCCGAGTCCAAAGGCTGAGGGCCTCTGCTACAATGGGCACCAGTGCCTGCAGGTCTTCGGGGGCCGTTTCTGCTAATAAATAAATAAATAAAGAAATAAAGAAAGAAAGAAAGAAAGAAAACAAAAACACTTGTGATGGTCTGCGAAAAGGGGAGCTTAGAGATTGAAGACAGCATCACTTTGGGAACGTTTGCGCTTTCACTTCCAAGCGCTGATATTCCTGTCTTGCTCTCCTGAAAGGACAGCCTTCCTCGCTATGAGCTTTTGTGGGTCAGTGCTGAAGCTCCCCCTAGAGGCTGCCGCTGAAGATGCACACTCACAACTAACCCTCCTTAGGAGAACTGCTTCGTGGGAGAGCACGTTTATTAAAAGGCGGCAGGCCATGATTGCCTGCGAGACACAGCAGGGTTACCATGCAGAGTTCAAAGGGGGCTTTGCTTGTACAGCAAGTGCCGGAGGGCAAGAAGGGATGACATAGGAGCTGCCCTTTTTTCGGGCTCGCACACCAAGGCCTGCACCAGCCTTCGAGGCTCAGCCTGCCTCTGGACTGCCCTAGACCACCTTTACTCAAAGCACACACTCTGGTCGGGGACTCGAAGCCAGGCCCGTGGCAGTGAAAGCACCAAATCCTCACCACTAGGCCACCGGGGAAACGACTGCAGCACCCGGGAGGTTTCCGCAACCGTACTTGCAGTCAGCTGGAGGCTATTGTAATGCTGTTAAGTGAGAGACGTTTGCCGCTCGCAAGCCAATTCCATCCAACCTCCTGCAGGGGGCACTCTGGGCTGGTTTTCCACTTGTTCGCCTGCTGCTGAAACAGCAAAGATTCAATTCGAAGCCCTTTGCAGCAGCTCACCAGGATGGCCGAGTGGTTAAGGCGTTGGACTTAAGATCCAATGGACAAGTGTCCGCGTGGGTTCGAGCCCCACTCCTGGTACAGGTTTTTACTCTTCTTACCTAAATGCGGCAGCAGCTTCGCACAAGCCCTTTCCTGCTGTCTGTAGGCAGTGCCCCTACCTCAAAGCCCTGAGGCTTGAGTTCACCTGAAAAGAGCAACAAGGAATCGTTGCCCGTAGACTCTTTTCCTGGAAAACCTTTGCATTTTTGTACCATGTCCCTCGCATCCCAAGCTTAAGCCGCCAAAGTTGGCAGAGCTTGTGCAACCCCGCCAACAGCCCTACCACCCCAAAAGAAAATTGGGCAGGGATTCCCGCCTCCGCTTCCGAAACGGGCTTCCAAACGGGCGATGCCCTGACGGGTCAGCCAGTCACCGTCTAGGCCCGGTACACCCCTGTGAATAATAGAGCGTCCAACCTCAAATCAGGCTACAGGGCCCTTCAGCCCATAGAAGGAGAACCTGTCAACAAACGGGGCGAGGGCAATGCTCGGGCCCCTTGCGAAGCCTTTGCCAAGCTCCAAAGGCTGCACTTTCCCAGCAGACCACAGCTCTGTATGCAAATCAAGCAGCTACGACCCCTCCCTCCCCTGCTTTTCTCCTCCAAACCGGTACGCAACCATTTCTGCAGCCCTCTGCCCCAGGGTCCCGGGCAAGGTCTTGGTCTGATGAGGCTAGGGATGGTGGGCGAGCTCGGCTTTGGCAGGGCGACAGGACTAATATTTTCTCTACAGCTTTGGAAGAAAGAAAGCTTCCTTTTTGGGGCACAGGCCCACTTCTAGCGGCGACAGCTTCCGGTAAGGGACCATGCTGAAAAGATGCTTGGAGTTACCGCCAGGGGAGCCACGCCGCTATTGCCTGTGAGTGAAGCTACATTTGAAAGAAATATTTTTTGAGACGCAGTTGTTTGAATTTCTGTAAAAATGTCATTCAGTAAAAGCCTCTCTTCCCTGACCGGGAATCGAACCCGGGCCGCGCCGAATCCTAACCACTAGACCACCAGGGAGACCGCTGGACAACTCGGGAAGGCCGGGCAGTGGTGTCCGAGTGCACAATGCCTGCAGGTGCCTCAAAGGCCAGTCCATTGGGGGACTGGGAAGAGAGGGGGAGGGCCGAGCAGATAGGTTCTCTCCAGCGGTGAAAAAGGAAGCTGCCTTTTTTGCGTCAAGGGCAGTCTTTCCGCAGCGACAGGAGAATGAATGGGACTCTGCCATAAACACGTTTTGCGTCGCGCTGAGGGCACTTCCTCCATTTTGTGCACGCAAATCTGCATCTGGGAGCAAGATTTCCGGTCGCCAGTTAACTGCATTGCTGTAAATAAAAATGTCAGTTGTTAAAAGAGCTCCTTCCCTGACCGGGAATCGAACCCAGGCCGCGGCGGTGAGAGCGCCGAATCCTAACCACTAGACCACCAGGGACGGTGGGTGCACCCAGTTGCGTGTCGCTCAGATGGTGGCGTCCGAGTCCAAAGGCTGAGGGCCTCTGCTACAATGGGCACCAGTGCCTGCAGGTCTTCGGGGGCCGTTTCTGCTAATAAATAAAGAAATAAAGAAAGAAAGAAAGAAAGAAAGAAAACAAAAACACTTGTGATGGTCTGCGAAAAGGGGAGCTTAGAGATTGAAGACAGCATCACTTTGGGAACGTTTGCGCTTTCACTTCCAAGCGCTGATATTCCTGTCTTGCTCTCCTGAAAGGACAGCCTTCCTCGCTATGAGCTTTTGTGGGTCAGTGCTGAAGCTCCCCCTAGAGGCTGCCGCTGAAGATGCACACTCACAACTAACCCTCCTTAGGAGAACTGCTTCGTGGGAGAGCACGTTTATTAAAAGGCGGCAGGCCATGATTGCCTGCGAGACACAGCAGGGTTACCATGCAGAGTTCAAAGGGGGCTTTGCTTGTACAGCAAGTGCCGGAGGGCAAGAAGGGATGACATAGGAGCTGCCCTTTTTTCGGGCTCGCACACCAAGGCCTGCACCAGCCTTCGAGGCTCAGCCTGCCTCTGGACTGCCCTAGACCACCTTTACTCAAAGCACACACTCTGGTCGGGGACTCGAAGCCAGGCCCGTGGCAGTGAAAGCACCAAATCCTCACCACTAGGCCACCGGGGAAACGACTGCAGCACCCGGGAGGTTTCCGCAACCGTACTTGCAGTCAGCTGGAGGCTATTGTAATGCTGTTAAGTGAGAGACGTTTGCCGCTCGCAAGCCAATTCCATCCAACCTCCTGCAGGGGGCACTCTGGGCTGGTTTTCCACTTGTTCGCCTGCTGCTGAAACAGCAAAGATTCAATTCGAAGCCCTTTGCAGCAGCTCACCAGGATGGCCGAGTGGTTAAGGCGTTGGACTTAAGATCCAATGGACAAGTGTCCGCGTGGGTTCGAGCCCCACTCCTGGTACAGGTTTTTACTCTTCTTACCTAAATGCGGCAGCAGCTTCGCACAAGCCCTTTCCTGCTGTCTGTAGGCAGTGCCCCTACCTCAAAGCCCTGAGGCTTGAGTTCACCTGAAAAGAGCAACAAGGAATCGTTGCCCGTAGACTCTTTTCCTGGAAAACCTTTGCATTTTTGTACCATGTCCCTCGCATCCCAAGCTTAAGCCGCCAAAGTTGGCAGAGCTTGTGCAACCCCGCCAACAGCCCTACCACCCCAAAAGAAAATTGGGCAGGGATTCCCGCCTCCGCTTCCTCACGGCTTCCGAAACGGGCTTCCAAACGGGCTTCCAAACGGGCGATGCCCTGACGGGTCAGCCAGTCACCGTCTAGGCCCGGTACACCCCTGTGAATAATAGAGCGTCCAACCTCAAATCAGGCTACAGGGCCCTTCAGCCCATAGAAGGAGAACCTGTCAACAAACGGGGCGAGGGCAATGCTCGGGCCCCTTGCGAAGCCTTTGCCAAGCTCCAAAGGCTGCACTTTCCCAGCAGACCACAGCTCTGTATGCAAATCAAGCAGCTACGACCCCTCCCGCCCCTGCTTTTCTCCTCCAAACCGGTACGCAACCATTTCTGCAGCCCTCTGCCCCAGGGTCCCGGGCAAGGTCTTGGTCTGATGAGGCTAGGGATGGTGGGCGAGCTCGGCTTTGGCAGGGCGACAGGACTAATATTTTCTCTACAGCTTTGGAAGAAAGAAAGCTTCCTTTTTGGGGCACAGGCCCACTTCTAGCGGCGACAGCTTCCGGTAAGGGACCATGCTGAAAAGATGCTTGGAGTTACCGCCAGGGGAGCCACGCCGCTATTGCCTGTGAGTGAAGCTACATTTGAAAGAAATATTTTTTGAGACGCAGTTGTTTGAATTTCTGTAAAAATGTCATTCAGTAAAAGCCTCTCTTCCCTGACCGGGAATCGAACCCGGGCCGCGGCGGTGAGAGCGCCGAATCCTAACCACTAGACCACCAGGGAGACCGCTGGACAGCTCGGGAAGGCCGGGCAGTGGTGTCCGAGTGCACAATGCCTGCAGGTGCCTCAAAGGCCAGTCCATTGGGGGACTGGGAAGAGAGGGGGAGGGCCGAGCAGATAGGTTCTCTCCAGCGGTGAAAAAGGAAGCTGCCTTTTTTGCGTCAAGGGCAGTCTTTCCGCAGCGACAGGAGAATGAATGGGACTCTGCCATAAACACGTTTTGCGTCGCGCTGAGGGCACTTCCTCCATTTTGTGCACGCAAATCTGCATCTGGGAGCAAGATTTCCGGTCGCCAGTTAACTGCATTGCTGTAAATAAAAATGTCAGTTGTTAAAAGAGCTCCTTCCCTGACCGGGAATCCAACCCGGGCCGCGGCGGTGAGAGCGCCGAATCCTAACCACTAGACCACCAGGGACGGTGGGTGCACCCCGTTGCGTGTCGCTCAGATGGTGGCGTCCGAGTCCAAAGGCTGAGGGCCTCTGCTACAATGGGCACCAGTGCCTGCAGGTCTTCGGGGGCCGTTTCTGCTAATAAATAAATAAATAAAGAAATAAAGAAAGAAAGAAAACAAAAACACTTGTGATGGTCTGCGAAAAGGGGAGCTTAGAGATTGAAGACAGCATCACTTTGGGAACGTTTGCGCTTTCACTTCCAAGCGCTGATATTCCTGTCTTGCTCTCCTGAAAGGACAGCCTTCCTCGCTATGAGCTTTTGTGGGTCAGTGCTGAAGCTCCCCCTAGAGGCTGCCGCTGAAGATGCACACTCACAACTAACCCTCCTTAGGAGAACTGCTTCGTGGGAGAGCACGTTTATTAAAAGGCGGCAGGCCATGATTGCCTGCGAGACACAGCAGGGTTACCATGCAGAGTTCAAAGGGGGCTTTGCTTGTACAGCAAGTGCCGGAGGGCAAGAAGGGATGACATAGGAGCTGCCCTTTTTTCGGGCTCGCACACCAAGGCCTGCACCAGCCTTCGAGGCTCAGCCTGCCTCTGGACTGCCCTAGACCACCTTTACTCAAAGCACACACTCTGGTCGGGGACTCGAAGCCAGGCCCGTGGCAGTGAAAGCACCAAATCCTCACCACTAGGCCACCGGGGAAACGACTGCAGCACCCGGGAGGTTTCCGCAACCGTACTTGCAGTCAGCTGGAGGCTATTGTAATGCTGTTAAGTGAGAGACGTTTGCCGCTCGCAAGCCAATTCCATCCAACCTCCTGCAGGGGGCACTCTGGGCTGGTTTTCCACTTGTTCGCCTGCTGCTGAAACAGCAAAGATTCAATTCGAAGCCCTTTGCAGCAGCTCACCAGGATGGCCGAGTGGTTAAGGCGTTGGACTTAAGATCCAATGGACAAGTGTCCGCGTGGGTTCGAGCCCCACTCCTGGTACAGGTTTTTACTCTTCTTACCTAAATGCGGCAGCAGCTTCGCACAAGCCCTTTCCTGCTGTCTGTAGGCAGTGCCCCTACCTCAAAGCCCTGAGGCTTGAGTTCACCTGAAAAGAGCAACAAGGAATCGTTGCCCGTAGACTCTTTTCCTGGAAAACCTTTGCATTTTTGTACCATGTCCCTCGCATCCCAAGCTTAAGCCGCCAAAGTTGGCAGAGCTTGTGCAACCCCGCCAACAGCCCTACCACCCCAAAAGAAAATTGGGCAGGGATTCCCGCCTCCGCTTCCGAAACGGGCTTCCAAACGGGCGATGCCCTGACGGGTCAGCCAGTCACCGTCTAGGCCCGGTACACCCCTGTGAATAATAGAGCGTCCAACCTCAAATCAGGCTACAGGGCCCTTCAGCCCATAGAAGGAGAACCTGTCAACAAACGGGGCGAGGGCAATGCTCGGGCCCCTTGCGAAGCCTTTGCCAAGCTCCAAAGGCTGCACTTTCCCAGCAGACCACAGCTCTGTATGCAAATCAAGCAGCTACGACCCCTCCCTCCCCTGCTTTTCTCCTCCAAACCGGTACGCAACCATTTCTGCAGCCCTCTGCCCCAGGGTCCCGGGCAAGGTCTTGGTCTGATGAGGCTAGGGATGGTGGGCGAGCTCGGCTTTGGCAGGGCGACAGGACTAATATTTTCTCTACAGCTTTGGAAGAAAGAAAGCTTCCTTTTTGGGGCACAGGCCCACTTCTAGCGGCGACAGCTTCCGGTAAGGGACCATGCTGAAAAGATGCTTGGAGTTACCGCCAGGGGAGCCACGCCGCTATTGCCTGTGAGTGAAGCTACATTTGAAAGAAATATTTTTTGAGACGCAGTTGTTTGAATTTCTGTAAAAATGTCATTCAGTAAAAGCCTCTCTTCCCTGACCGGGAATCGAACCCGGGCCGCGGCGGTGAGAGCGCCGAATCCTAACCACTAGACCACCAGGGAGACCGCTGGACAACTCGGGAAGGCCGGGCAGTGGTGTCCGAGTGCACAATGCCTGCAGGTGCCTCAAAGGCCAGTCCATTGGGGGACTGGGAAGAGAGGGGGAGGGCCGAGCAGATAGGTTCTCTCCAGCGGTGAAAAAGGAAGCTGCCTTTTTTGCGTCAAGGGCAGTCTTTCCGCAGCGACAGGAGAATGAATGGGACTCTGCCATAAACACGTTTTGCGTCGCGCTGAGGGCACTTCCTCCATTTTGTGCACGCAAATCTGCATCTGGGAGCAAGATTTCCGGTCGCCAGTTAACTGCATTGCTGTAAATAAAAATGTCAGTTGTTAAAAGAGCTCCTTCCCTGACCGGGAATCGAACCCAGGCCGCGGCGGTGAGAGCGCCGAATCCTAACCACTAGACCACCAGGGACGGTGGGTGCACCCCGTTGCGTGTCGCTCAGATGGTGGCGTCCGAGTCCAAAGGCTGAGGGCCTCTGCTACAATGGGCACCAGTGCCTGCAGGTCTTCGGGGGCCGTTTCTGCTAATAAATAAAGAAATAAAGAAAGAAAGAAAGAAAGAAAGAAAGAAAACAAAAACACTTGTGATGGTCTGCGAAAAGGGGAGCTTAGAGATTGAAGACAGCATCACTTTGGGAACGTTTGCGCTTTCACTTCCAAGCGCTGATATTCCTGTCTTGCTCTCCTGAAAGGACAGCCTTCCTCGCTATGAGCTTTTGTGGGTCAGTGCTGAAGCTCCCCCTAGAGGCTGCCGCTGAAGATGCACACTCACAACTAACCCTCCTTAGGAGAACTGCTTCGTGGGAGAGCACGTTTATTAAAAGGCGGCAGGCCATGATTGCCTGCGAGACACAGCAGGGTTACCATGCAGAGTTCAAAGGGGGCTTTGCTTGTACAGCAAGTGCCGGAGGGCAAGAAGGGATGACATAGGAGCTGCCCTTTTTTCGGGCTCGCACACCAAGGCCTGCACCAGCCTTCGAGGCTCAGCCTGCCTCTGGACTGCCCTAGACCACCTTTACTCAAAGCACACACTCTGGTCGGGGACTCGAAGCCAGGCCCGTGGCAGTGAAAGCACCAAATCCTCACCACTAGGCCACCGGGGAAACGACTGCAGCACCCGGGAGGTTTCCGCAACCGTACTTGCAGTCAGCTGGAGGCTATTGTAATGCTGTTAAGTGAGAGACGTTTGCCGCTCGCAAGCCAATTCCATCCAACCTCCTGCAGGGGGCACTCTGGGCTGGTTTTCCACTTGTTCGCCTGCTGCTGAAACAGCAAAGATTCAATTCGAAGCCCTTTGCAGCAGCTCACCAGGATGGCCGAGTGGTTAAGGCGTTGGACTTAAGATCCAATGGACAAGTGTCCGCGTGGGTTCGAGCCCCACTCCTGGTACAGGTTTTTACTCTTCTTACCTAAATGCGGCAGCAGCTTCGCACAAGCCCTTTCCTGCTGTCTGTAGGCAGTGCCCCTACCTCAAAGCCCTGAGGCTTGAGTTCACCTGAAAAGAGCAACAAGGAATCGTTGCCCGTAGACTCTTTTCCTGGAAAACCTTTGCATTTTTGTACCATGTCCCTCGCATCCCAAGCTTAAGCCGCCAAAGTTGGCAGAGCTTGTGCAACCCCGCCAACAGCCCTACCACCCCAAAAGAAAATTGGGCAGGGATTCCCGCCTCCGCTTCCGAAACGGGCTTCCAAACGGGCGATGCCCTGACGGGTCAGCCAGTCACCGTCTAGGCCCGGTACACCCCTGTGAATAATAGAGCGTCCAACCTCAAATCAGGCTACAGGGCCCTTCAGCCCATAGAAGGAGAACCTGTCAACAAACGGGGCGAGGGCAATGCTCGGGCCCCTTGCGAAGCCTTTGCCAAGCTCCAAAGGCTGCACTTTCCCAGCAGACCACAGCTCTGTATGCAAATCAAGCAGCTACGACCCCTCCCTCCCCTGCTTTTCTCCTCCAAACCGGTACGCAACCATTTCTGCAGCCCTCTGCCCCAGGGTCCCGGGCAAGGTCTTGGTCTGATGAGGCTAGGGATGGTGGGCGAGCTCGGCTTTGGCAGGGCGACAGGACTAATATTTTCTCTACAGCTTTGGAAGAAAGAAAGCTTCCTTTTTGGGGCACAGGCCCACTTCTAGCGGCGACAGCTTCCGGTAAGGGACCATGCTGAAAAGATGCTTGGAGTTACCGCCAGGGGAGCCACGCCGCTATTGCCTGTGAGTGAAGCTACATTTGAAAGAAATATTTTTTGAGACGCAGTTGTTTGAATTTCTGTAAAAATGTCATTCAGTAAAAGCCTCTCTTCCCTGACCGGGAATCGAACCCGGGCCGCGGCGGTGAGAGCGCCGAATCCTAACCACTAGACCACCAGGGAGACCGCTGGACAACTCGGGAAGGCCGGGCAGTGGTGTCCGAGTGCACAATGCCTGCAGGTGCCTCAAAGGCCAGTCCATTGGGGGACTGGGAAGAGAGGGGGAGGGCCGAGCAGATAGGTTCTCTCCAGCGGTGAAAAAGGAAGCTGCCTTTTTTGCGTCAAGGGCAGTCTTTCCGCAGCGACAGGAGAATGAATGGGACTCTGCCATAAACACGTTTTGCGTCGCGCTGAGGGCACTTCCTCCATTTTGTGCACGCAAATCTGCATCTGGGAGCAAGATTTCCGGTCGCCAGTTAACTGCATTGCTGTAAATAAAAATGTCAGTTGTTAAAAGAGCTCCTTCCCTGACCGGGAATCGAACCCAGGCCGCGGCGGTGAGAGCGCCGAATCCTAACCACTAGACCACCAGGGACGGTGGGTGCACCCCGTTGCGTGTCGCTCAGATGGTGGCGTCCGAGTCCAAAGGCTGAGGGCCTCTGCTACAATGGGCACCAGTGCCTGCAGGTCTTCGGGGGCCGTTTCTGCTAATAAATAAATAAATAAATAAAGAAAGAAAGAAAGAAAGAAAGAAAACAAAAACACTTGTGATGGTCTGCGAAAAGGGGAGCTTAGAGATTGAAGACAGCATCACTTTGGGAACGTTTGCGCTTTCACTTCCAAGCGCTGATATTCCTGTCTTGCTCTCCTGAAAGGACAGCCTTCCTCGCTATGAGCTTTTGTGGGTCAGTGCTGAAGCTCCCCCTAGAGGCTGCCGCTGAAGATGCACACTCACAACTAACCCTCCTTAGGAGAACTGCTTCGTGGGAGAGCACGTTTATTAAAAGGCGGCAGGCCATGATTGCCTGCGAGACACAGCAGGGTTACCATGCAGAGTTCAAAGGGGGCTTTGCTTGTACAGCAAGTGCCGGAGGGCAAGAAGGGATGACATAGGAGCTGCCCTTTTTTCGGGCTCGCACACCAAGGCCTGCACCAGCCTTCGAGGCTCAGCCTGCCTCTGGACTGCCCTAGACCACCTTTACTCAAAGCACACACTCTGGTCGGGGACTCGAAGCCAGGCCCGTGGCAGTGAAAGCACCAAATCCTCACCACTAGGCCACCGGGGAAACGACTGCAGCACCCGGGAGGTTTCCGCAACCGTACTTGCAGTCAGCTGGAGGCTATTGTAATGCTGTTAAGTGAGAGACGTTTGCCGCTCGCAAGCCAATTCCATCCAACCTCCTGCAGGGGGCACTCTGGGCTGGTTTTCCACTTGTTCGCCTGCTGCTGAAACAGCAAAGATTCAATTCGAAGCCCTTTGCAGCAGCTCACCAGGATGGCCGAGTGGTTAAGGCGTTGGACTTAAGATCCAATGGACAAGTGTCCGCGTGGGTTCGAGCCCCACTCCTGGTACAGGTTTTTACTCTTCTTACCTAAATGCGGCAGCAGCTTCGCACAAGCCCTTTCCTGCTGTCTGTAGGCAGTGCCCCTACCTCAAAGCCCTGAGGCTTGAGTTCACCTGAAAAGAGCAACAAGGAATCGTTGCCCGTAGACTCTTTTCCTGGAAAACCTTTGCATTTTTGTACCATGTCCCTCGCATCCCAAGCTTAAGCCGCCAAAGTTGGCAGAGCTTGTGCAACCCCGCCAACAGCCCTACCACCCCAAAAGAAAATTGGGCAGGGATTCCCGCCTCCGCTTCCTCACGGCTTCCGAAACGGGCTTCCAAACGGGCTTCCAAACGGGCGATGCCCTGACGGGTCAGCCAGTCACCGTCTAGGCCCGGTACACCCCTGTGAATAATAGAGCGTCCAACCTCAAATCAGGCTACAGGGCCCTTCAGCCCATAGAAGGAGAACCTGTCAACAAACGGGGCGAGGGCAATGCTCGGGCCCCTTGCGAAGCCTTTGCCAAGCTCCAAAGGCTGCACTTTCCCAGCAGACCACAGCTCTGTATGCAAATCAAGCAGCTACGACCCCTCCCTCCCCTGCTTTTCTCCTCCAAACCGGTACGCAACCATTTCTGCAGCCCTCTGCCCCAGGGTCCCGGGCAAGGTCTTGGTCTGATGAGGCTAGGGATGGTGGGCGAGCTCGGCTTTGGCAGGGCGACAGGACTAATATTTTCTCTACAGCTTTGGAAGAAAGAAAGCTTCCTTTTTGGGGCACAGGCCCACTTCTAGCGGCGACAGCTTCCGGTAAGGGACCATGCTGAAAAGATGCTTGGAGTTACCGCCAGGGGCCCACGCCGCTATTGCCTGTGAGTGAAGCTACATTTGAAAGAAATATTTTTTGAGACGCAGTTGTTTGAATTTCTGTAAAAATGTCATTCAGTAAAAGCCTCTCTTCCCTGACCGGGAATCGAACCCGGGCCGCGCCGAATCCTAACCACTAGACCACCAGGGAGACCGCTGGACAACTCGGGAAGGCCGGGCAGTGGTGTCCGAGTGCACAATGCCTGCAGGTGCCTCAAAGGCCAGTCCATTGGGGGACTGGGAAGAGAGGGGGAGGGCCGAGCAGATAGGTTCTCTCCAGCGGTGAAAAAGGAAGCTGCCTTTTTTGCGTCAAGGGCAGTCTTTCCGCAGCGACAGGAGAATGAATGGGACTCTGCCATAAACACGTTTTGCGTCGCGCTGAGGGCACTTCCTCCATTTTGTGCACGCAAATCTGCATCTGGGAGCAAGATTTCCGGTCGCCAGTTAACTGCATTGCTGTAAATAAAAATGTCAGTTGTTAAAAGAGCTCCTTCCCTGACCGGGAATCGAACCCAGGCCGCGGCGGTGAGAGCGCCGAATCCTAACCACTAGACCACCAGGGACGGTGGGTGCACCCCGTTGCGTGTCGCTCAGATGGTGGCGTCCGAGTCCAAAGGCTGAGGGCCTCTGCTACAATGGGCACCAGTGCCTGCAGGTCTTCGGGGGCCGTTTCTGCTAATAAATAAATAAATAAATAAAGAAAGAAAGAAAGAAAGAAAACAAAAACACTTGTGATGGTCTGCGAAAAGGGGAGCTTAGAGATTGAAGACAGCATCACTTTGGGAACGTTTGCGCTTTCACTTCCAAGCGCTGATATTCCTGTCTTGCTCTCCTGAAAGGACAGCCTTCCTCGCTATGAGCTTTTGTGGGTCAGTGCTGAAGCTCCCCCTAGAGGCTGCCGCTGAAGATGCACACTCACAACTAACCCTCCTTAGGAGAACTGCTTCGTGGGAGAGCACGTTTATTAAAAGGCGGCAGGCCATGATTGCCTGCGAGACACAGCAGGGTTACCATGCAGAGTTCAAAGGGGGCTTTGCTTGTACAGCAAGTGCCGGAGGGCAAGAAGGGATGACATAGGAGCTGCCCTTTTTTCGGGCTCGCACACCAAGGCCTGCACCAGCCTTCGAGGCTCAGCCTGCCTCTGGACTGCCCTAGACCACCTTTACTCAAAGCACACACTCTGGTCGGGGACTCGAAGCCAGGCCCGTGGCAGTGAAAGCACCAAATCCTCACCACTAGGCCACCGGGGAAACGACTGCAGCACCCGGGAGGTTTCCGCAACCGTACTTGCAGTCAGCTGGAGGCTATTGTAATGCTGTTAAGTGAGAGACGTTTGCCGCTCGCAAGCCAATTCCATCCAACCTCCTGCAGGGGGCACTCTGGGCTGGTTTTCCACTTGTTCGCCTGCTGCTGAAACAGCAAAGATTCAATTCGAAGCCCTTTGCAGCAGCTCACCAGGATGGCCGAGTGGTTAAGGCGTTGGACTTAAGATCCAATGGACAAGTGTCCGCGTGGGTTCGAGCCCCACTCCTGGTACAGGTTTTTACTCTTCTTACCTAAATGCGGCAGCAGCTTCGCACAAGCCCTTTCCTGCTGTCTGTAGGCAGTGCCCCTACCTCAAAGCCCTGAGGCTTGAGTTCACCTGAAAAGAGCAACAAGGAATCGTTGCCCGTAGACTCTTTTCCTGGAAAACCTTTGCATTTTTGTACCATGTCCCTCGCATCCCAAGCTTAAGCCGCCAAAGTTGGCAGAGCTTGTGCAACCCCGCCAACAGCCCTACCACCCCAAAAGAAAATTGGGCAGGGATTCCCGCCTCCGCTTCCTCACGGCTTCCGAAACGGGCTTCCAAACGGGCGATGCCCTGACGGGTCAGCCAGTCACCGTCTAGGCCCGGTACACCCCTGTGAATAATAGAGCGTCCAACCTCAAATCAGGCTACAGGGCCCTTCAGCCCATAGAAGGAGAACCTGTCAACAAACGGGGCGAGGGCAATGCTCGGGCCCCTTGCGAAGCCTTTGCCAAGCTCCAAAGGCTGCACTTTCCCAGCAGACCACAGCTCTGTATGCAAATCAAGCAGCTACGACCCCTCCCTCCCCTGCTTTTCTCCTCCAAACCGGTACGCAACCATTTCTGCAGCCCTCTGCCCCAGGGTCCCGGGCAAGGTCTTGGTCTGATGAGGCTAGGGATGGTGGGCGAGCTCGGCTTTGGCAGGGCGACAGGACTAATATTTTCTCTACAGCTTTGGAAGAAAGAAAGCTTCCTTTTTGGGGCACAGGCCCACTTCTAGCGGCGACAGCTTCCGGTAAGGGACCATGCTGAAAAGATGCTTGGAGTTACCGCCAGGGGAGCCACGCCGCTATTGCCTGTGAGTGAAGCTACATTTGAAAGAAATATTTTTTGAGACGCAGTTGTTTGAATTTCTGTAAAAATGTCATTCAGTAAAAGCCTCTCTTCCCTGACCGGGAATCGAACCCGGGCCGCGGCGGTGAGAGCGCCGAATCCTAACCACTAGACCACCAGGGAGACCGCTGGACAGCTCGGGAAGGCCGGGCAGTGGTGTCCGAGTGCACAATGCCTGCAGGTGCCTCAAAGGCCAGTCCATTGGGGGACTGGGAAGAGAGGGGGAGGGCCGAGCAGATAGGTTCTCTCCAGCGGTGAAAAAGGAAGCTGCCTTTTTTGCGTCAAGGGCAGTCTTTCCGCAGCGACAGGAGAATGAATGGGACTCTGCCATAAACACGTTTTGCGTCGCGCTGAGGGCACTTCCTCCATTTTGTGCACGCAAATCTGCATCTGGGAGCAAGATTTCCGGTCGCCAGTTAACTGCATTGCTGTAAATAAAAATGTCAGTTGTTAAAAGAGCTCCTTCCCTGACCGGGAATCCAACCCGGGCCACGGCGGTGAGAGCGCCGAATCCTAACCACTAGACCACCAGGGACGGTGGGTGCACCCCGTTGCGTGTCGCTCAGATGGTGGCGTCCGAGTCCAAAGGCTGAGGGCCTCTGCTACAATGGGCACCAGTGCCTGCAGGTCTTCGGGGGCCGTTTCTGCTAATAAATAAATAAATAAAGAAATAAAGAAAGAAAGAAAGAAAGAAAACAAAAACACTTGTGATGGTCTGCGAAAAGGGGAGCTTAGAGATTGAAGACAGCATCACTTTGGGAACGTTTGCGCTTTCACTTCCAAGCGCTGATATTCCTGTCTTGCTCTCCTGAAAGGACAGCCTTCCTCGCTATGAGCTTTTGTGGGTCAGTGCTGAAGCTCCCCCTAGAGGCTGCCGCTGAAGATGCACACTCACAACTAACCCTCCTTAGGAGAACTGCTTCGTGGGAGAGCACGTTTATTAAAAGGCGGCAGGCCATGATTGCCTGCGAGACACAGCAGGGTTACCATGCAGAGTTCAAAGGGGGCTTTGCTTGTACAGCAAGTGCCGGAGGGCAAGAAGGGATGACATAGGAGCTGCCCTTTTTTCGGGCTCGCACACCAAGGCCTGCACCAGCCTTCGAGGCTCAGCCTGCCTCTGGACTGCCCTAGACCACCTTTACTCAAAGCACACACTCTGGTCGGGGACTCGAAGCCAGGCCCGTGGCAGTGAAAGCACCAAATCCTCACCACTAGGCCACCGGGGAAACGACTGCAGCACCCGGGAGGTTTCCGCAACCGTACTTGCAGTCAGCTGGAGGCTATTGTAATGCTGTTAAGTGAGAGACGTTTGCCGCTCGCAAGCCAATTCCATCCAACCTCCTGCAGGGGGCACTCTGGGCTGGTTTTCCACTTGTTCGCCTGCTGCTGAAACAGCAAAGATTCAATTCGAAGCCCTTTGCAGCAGCTCACCAGGATGGCCGAGTGGTTAAGGCGTTGGACTTAAGATCCAATGGACAAGTGTCCGCGTGGGTTCGAGCCCCACTCCTGGTACAGGTTTTTACTCTTCTTACCTAAATGCGGCAGCAGCTTCGCACAAGCCCTTTCCTGCTGTCTGTAGGCAGTGCCCCTACCTCAAAGCCCTGAGGCTTGAGTTCACCTGAAAAGAGCAACAAGGAATCGTTGCCCGTAGACTCTTTTCCTGGAAAACCTTTGCATTTTTGTACCATGTCCCTCGCATCCCAAGCTTAAGCCGCCAAAGTTGGCAGAGCTTGTGCAACCCCGCCAACAGCCCTACCACCCCAAAAGAAAATTGGGCAGGGATTCCCGCCTCCGCTTCCGAAACGGGCTTCCAAACGGGCGATGCCCTGACGGGTCAGCCAGTCACCGTCTAGGCCCGGTACACCCCTGTGAATAATAGAGCGTCCAACCTCAAATCAGGCTACAGGGCCCTTCAGCCCATAGAAGGAGAACCTGTCAACAAACGGGGCGAGGGCAATGCTCGGGCCCCTTGCGAAGCCTTTGCCAAGCTCCAAAGGCTGCACTTTCCCAGCAGACCACAGCTCTGTATGCAAATCAAGCAGCTACGACCCCTCCCTCCCCTGCTTTTCTCCTCCAAACCGGTACGCAACCATTTCTGCAGCCCTCTGCCCCAGGGTCCCGGGCAAGGTCTTGGTCTGATGAGGCTAGGGATGGTGGGCGAGCTCGGCTTTGGCAGGGCGACAGGACTAATATTTTCTCTACAGCTTTGGAAGAAAGAAAGCTTCCTTTTTGGGGCACAGGCCCACTTCTAGCGGCGACAGCTTCCGGTAAGGGACCATGCTGAAAAGATGCTTGGAGTTACCGCCAGGGGAGCCACGCCGCTATTGCCTGTGAGTGAAGCTACATTTGAAAGAAATATTTTTTGAGACGCAGTTGTTTGAATTTCTGTAAAAATGTCATTCAGTAAAAGCCTCTCTTCCCTGACCGGGAATCGAACCCGGGCCGCGCCGAATCCTAACCACTAGACCACCAGGGAGACCGCTGGACAACTCGGGAAGGCCGGGCAGTGGTGTCCGAGTGCACAATGCCTGCAGGTGCCTCAAAGGCCAGTCCATTGGGGGACTGGGAAGAGAGGGGGAGGGCCGAGCAGATAGGTTCTCTCCAGCGGTGAAAAAGGAAGCTGCCTTTTTTGCGTCAAGGGCAGTCTTTCCGCAGCGACAGGAGAATGAATGGGACTCTGCCATAAACACGTTTTGCGTCGCGCTGAGGGCACTTCCTCCATTTTGTGCACGCAAATCTGCATCTGGGAGCAAGATTTCCGGTCGCCAGTTAACTGCATTGCTGTAAATAAAAATGTCAGTTGTTAAAAGAGCTCCTTCCCTGACCGGGAATCGAACCCAGGCCGCGGCGGTGAGAGCGCCGAATCCTAACCACTAGACCACCAGGGACGGTGGGTGCACCCAGTTGCGTGTCGCTCAGATGGTGGCGTCCGAGTCCAAAGGCTGAGGGCCTCTGCTACAATGGGCACCAGTGCCTGCAGGTCTTCGGGGGCCGTTTCTGCTAATAAATAAAGAAATAAAGAAAGAAAGAAAGAAAGAAAGAAAACAAAAACACTTGTGATGGTCTGCGAAAAGGGGAGCTTAGAGATTGAAGACAGCATCACTTTGGGAACGTTTGCGCTTTCACTTCCAAGCGCTGATATTCCTGTCTTGCTCTCCTGAAAGGACAGCCTTCCTCGCTATGAGCTTTTGTGGGTCAGTGCTGAAGCTCCCCCTAGAGGCTGCCGCTGAAGATGCACACTCACAACTAACCCTCCTTAGGAGAACTGCTTCGTGGGAGAGCACGTTTATTAAAAGGCGGCAGGCCATGATTGCCTGCGAGACACAGCAGGGTTACCATGCAGAGTTCAAAGGGGGCTTTGCTTGTACAGCAAGTGCCGGAGGGCAAGAAGGGATGACATAGGAGCTGCCCTTTTTTCGGGCTCGCACACCAAGGCCTGCACCAGCCTTCGAGGCTCAGCCTGCCTCTGGACTGCCCTAGACCACCTTTACTCAAAGCACACACTCTGGTCGGGGACTCGAAGCCAGGCCCGTGGCAGTGAAAGCACCAAATCCTCACCACTAGGCCACCGGGGAAACGACTGCAGCACCCGGGAGGTTTCCGCAACCGTACTTGCAGTCAGCTGGAGGCTATTGTAATGCTGTTAAGTGAGAGACGTTTGCCGCTCGCAAGCCAATTCCATCCAACCTCCTGCAGGGGGCACTCTGGGCTGGTTTTCCACTTGTTCGCCTGCTGCTGAAACAGCAAAGATTCAATTCGAAGCCCTTTGCAGCAGCTCACCAGGATGGCCGAGTGGTTAAGGCGTTGGACTTAAGATCCAATGGACAAGTGTCCGCGTGGGTTCGAGCCCCACTCCTGGTACAGGTTTTTACTCTTCTTACCTAAATGCGGCAGCAGCTTCGCACAAGCCCTTTCCTGCTGTCTGTAGGCAGTGCCCCTACCTCAAAGCCCTGAGGCTTGAGTTCACCTGAAAAGAGCAACAAGGAATCGTTGCCCGTAGACTCTTTTCCTGGAAAACCTTTGCATTTTTGTACCATGTCCCTCGCATCCCAAGCTTAAGCCGCCAAAGTTGGCAGAGCTTGTGCAACCCCGCCAACAGCCCTACCACCCCAAAAGAAAATTGGGCAGGGATTCCCGCCTCCGCTTCCTCACGGCTTCCGAAACGGGCTTCCAAACGGGCTTCCAAACGGGCGATGCCCTGACGGGTCAGCCAGTCACCGTCTAGGCCCGGTACACCCCTGTGAATAATAGAGCGTCCAACCTCAAATCAGGCTACAGGGCCCTTCAGCCCATAGAAGGAGAACCTGTCAACAAACGGGGCGAGGGCAATGCTCGGGCCCCTTGCGAAGCCTTTGCCAAGCTCCAAAGGCTGCACTTTCCCAGCAGACCACAGCTCTGTATGCAAATCAAGCAGCTACGACCCCTCCCGCCCCTGCTTTTCTCCTCCAAACCGGTACGCAACCATTTCTGCAGCCCTCTGCCCCAGGGTCCCGGGCAAGGTCTTGGTCTGATGAGGCTAGGGATGGTGGGCGAGCTCGGCTTTGGCAGGGCGACAGGACTAATATTTTCTCTACAGCTTTGGAAGAAAGAAAGCTTCCTTTTTGGGGCACAGGCCCACTTCTAGCGGCGACAGCTTCCGGTAAGGGACCATGCTGAAAAGATGCTTGGAGTTACCGCCAGGGGAGCCACGCCGCTATTGCCTGTGAGTGAAGCTACATTTGAAAGAAATATTTTTTGAGACGCAGTTGTTTGAATTTCTGTAAAAATGTCATTCAGTAAAAGCCTCTCTTCCCTGACCGGGAATCGAACCCGGGCCGCGGCGGTGAGAGCGCCGAATCCTAACCACTAGACCACCAGGGAGACCGCTGGACAGCTCGGGAAGGCCGGGCAGTGGTGTCCGAGTGCACAATGCCTGCAGGTGCCTCAAAGGCCAGTCCATTGGGGGACTGGGAAGAGAGGGGGAGGGCCGAGCAGATAGGTTCTCTCCAGCGGTGAAAAAGGAAGCTGCCTTTTTTGCGTCAAGGGCAGTCTTTCCGCAGCGACAGGAGAATGAATGGGACTCTGCCATAAACACGTTTTGCGTCGCGCTGAGGGCACTTCCTCCATTTTGTGCACGCAAATCTGCATCTGGGAGCAAGATTTCCGGTCGCCAGTTAACTGCATTGCTGTAAATAAAAATGTCAGTTGTTAAAAGAGCTCCTTCCCTGACCGGGAATCCAACCCGGGCCGCGGCGGTGAGAGCGCCGAATCCTAACCACTAGACCACCAGGGACGGTGGGTGCACCCCGTTGCGTGTCGCTCAGATGGTGGCGTCCGAGTCCAAAGGCTGAGGGCCTCTGCTACAATGGGCACCAGTGCCTGCAGGTCTTCGGGGGCCGTTTCTGCTAATAAATAAATAAATAAAGAAATAAAGAAAGAAAGAAAACAAAAACACTTGTGATGGTCTGCGAAAAGGGGAGCTTAGAGATTGAAGACAGCATCACTTTGGGAACGTTTGCGCTTTCACTTCCAAGCGCTGATATTCCTGTCTTGCTCTCCTGAAAGGACAGCCTTCCTCGCTATGAGCTTTTGTGGGTCAGTGCTGAAGCTCCCCCTAGAGGCTGCCGCTGAAGATGCACACTCACAACTAACCCTCCTTAGGAGAACTGCTTCGTGGGAGAGCACGTTTATTAAAAGGCGGCAGGCCATGATTGCCTGCGAGACACAGCAGGGTTACCATGCAGAGTTCAAAGGGGGCTTTGCTTGTACAGCAAGTGCCGGAGGGCAAGAAGGGATGACATAGGAGCTGCCCTTTTTTCGGGCTCGCACACCAAGGCCTGCACCAGCCTTCGAGGCTCAGCCTGCCTCTGGACTGCCCTAGACCACCTTTACTCAAAGCACACACTCTGGTCGGGGACTCGAAGCCAGGCCCGTGGCAGTGAAAGCACCAAATCCTCACCACTAGGCCACCGGGGAAACGACTGCAGCACCCGGGAGGTTTCCGCAACCGTACTTGCAGTCAGCTGGAGGCTATTGTAATGCTGTTAAGTGAGAGACGTTTGCCGCTCGCAAGCCAATTCCATCCAACCTCCTGCAGGGGGCACTCTGGGCTGGTTTTCCACTTGTTCGCCTGCTGCTGAAACAGCAAAGATTCAATTCGAAGCCCTTTGCAGCAGCTCACCAGGATGGCCGAGTGGTTAAGGCGTTGGACTTAAGATCCAATGGACAAGTGTCCGCGTGGGTTCGAGCCCCACTCCTGGTACAGGTTTTTACTCTTCTTACCTAAATGCGGCAGCAGCTTCGCACAAGCCCTTTCCTGCTGTCTGTAGGCAGTGCCCCTACCTCAAAGCCCTGAGGCTTGAGTTCACCTGAAAAGAGCAACAAGGAATCGTTGCCCGTAGACTCTTTTCCTGGAAAACCTTTGCATTTTTGTACCATGTCCCTCGCATCCCAAGCTTAAGCCGCCAAAGTTGGCAGAGCTTGTGCAACCCCGCCAACAGCCCTACCACCCCAAAAGAAAATTGGGCAGGGATTCCCGCCTCCGCTTCCGAAACGGGCTTCCAAACGGGCGATGCCCTGACGGGTCAGCCAGTCACCGTCTAGGCCCGGTACACCCCTGTGAATAATAGAGCGTCCAACCTCAAATCAGGCTACAGGGCCCTTCAGCCCATAGAAGGAGAACCTGTCAACAAACGGGGCGAGGGCAATGCTCGGGCCCCTTGCGAAGCCTTTGCCAAGCTCCAAAGGCTGCACTTTCCCAGCAGACCACAGCTCTGTATGCAAATCAAGCAGCTACGACCCCTCCCTCCCCTGCTTTTCTCCTCCAAACCGGTACGCAACCATTTCTGCAGCCCTCTGCCCCAGGGTCCCGGGCAAGGTCTTGGTCTGATGAGGCTAGGGATGGTGGGCGAGCTCGGCTTTGGCAGGGCGACAGGACTAATATTTTCTCTACAGCTTTGGAAGAAAGAAAGCTTCCTTTTTGGGGCACAGGCCCACTTCTAGCGGCGACAGCTTCCGGTAAGGGACCATGCTGAAAAGATGCTTGGAGTTACCGCCAGGGGAGCCACGCCGCTATTGCCTGTGAGTGAAGCTACATTTGAAAGAAATATTTTTTGAGACGCAGTTGTTTGAATTTCTGTAAAAATGTCATTCAGTAAAAGCCTCTCTTCCCTGACCGGGAATCGAACCCGGGCCGCGGCGGTGAGAGCGCCGAATCCTAACCACTAGACCACCAGGGAGACCGCTGGACAACTCGGGAAGGCCGGGCAGTGGTGTCCGAGTGCACAATGCCTGCAGGTGCCTCAAAGGCCAGTCCATTGGGGGACTGGGAAGAGAGGGGGAGGGCCGAGCAGATAGGTTCTCTCCAGCGGTGAAAAAGGAAGCTGCCTTTTTTGCGTCAAGGGCAGTCTTTCCGCAGCGACAGGAGAATGAATGGGACTCTGCCATAAACACGTTTTGCGTCGCGCTGAGGGCACTTCCTCCATTTTGTGCACGCAAATCTGCATCTGGGAGCAAGATTTCCGGTCGCCAGTTAACTGCATTGCTGTAAATAAAAATGTCAGTTGTTAAAAGAGCTCCTTCCCTGACCGGGAATCGAACCCAGGCCGCGGCGGTGAGAGCGCCGAATCCTAACCACTAGACCACCAGGGACGGTGGGTGCACCCCGTTGCGTGTCGCTCAGATGGTGGCGTCCGAGTCCAAAGGCTGAGGGCCTCTGCTACAATGGGCACCAGTGCCTGCAGGTCTTCGGGGGCCGTTTCTGCTAATAAATAAAGAAATAAAGAAAGAAAGAAAGAAAGAAAGAAAGAAAACAAAAACACTTGTGATGGTCTGCGAAAAGGGGAGCTTAGAGATTGAAGACAGCATCACTTTGGGAACGTTTGCGCTTTCACTTCCAAGCGCTGATATTCCTGTCTTGCTCTCCTGAAAGGACAGCCTTCCTCGCTATGAGCTTTTGTGGGTCAGTGCTGAAGCTCCCCCTAGAGGCTGCCGCTGAAGATGCACACTCACAACTAACCCTCCTTAGGAGAACTGCTTCGTGGGAGAGCACGTTTATTAAAAGGCGGCAGGCCATGATTGCCTGCGAGACACAGCAGGGTTACCATGCAGAGTTCAAAGGGGGCTTTGCTTGTACAGCAAGTGCCGGAGGGCAAGAAGGGATGACATAGGAGCTGCCCTTTTTTCGGGCTCGCACACCAAGGCCTGCACCAGCCTTCGAGGCTCAGCCTGCCTCTGGACTGCCCTAGACCACCTTTACTCAAAGCACACACTCTGGTCGGGGACTCGAAGCCAGGCCCGTGGCAGTGAAAGCACCAAATCCTCACCACTAGGCCACCGGGGAAACGACTGCAGCACCCGGGAGGTTTCCGCAACCGTACTTGCAGTCAGCTGGAGGCTATTGTAATGCTGTTAAGTGAGAGACGTTTGCCGCTCGCAAGCCAATTCCATCCAACCTCCTGCAGGGGGCACTCTGGGCTGGTTTTCCACTTGTTCGCCTGCTGCTGAAACAGCAAAGATTCAATTCGAAGCCCTTTGCAGCAGCTCACCAGGATGGCCGAGTGGTTAAGGCGTTGGACTTAAGATCCAATGGACAAGTGTCCGCGTGGGTTCGAGCCCCACTCCTGGTACAGGTTTTTACTCTTCTTACCTAAATGCGGCAGCAGCTTCGCACAAGCCCTTTCCTGCTGTCTGTAGGCAGTGCCCCTACCTCAAAGCCCTGAGGCTTGAGTTCACCTGAAAAGAGCAACAAGGAATCGTTGCCCGTAGACTCTTTTCCTGGAAAACCTTTGCATTTTTGTACCATGTCCCTCGCATCCCAAGCTTAAGCCGCCAAAGTTGGCAGAGCTTGTGCAACCCCGCCAACAGCCCTACCACCCCAAAAGAAAATTGGGCAGGGATTCCCGCCTCCGCTTCCGAAACGGGCTTCCAAACGGGCGATGCCCTGACGGGTCAGCCAGTCACCGTCTAGGCCCGGTACACCCCTGTGAATAATAGAGCGTCCAACCTCAAATCAGGCTACAGGGCCCTTCAGCCCATAGAAGGAGAACCTGTCAACAAACGGGGCGAGGGCAATGCTCGGGCCCCTTGCGAAGCCTTTGCCAAGCTCCAAAGGCTGCACTTTCCCAGCAGACCACAGCTCTGTATGCAAATCAAGCAGCTACGACCCCTCCCTCCCCTGCTTTTCTCCTCCAAACCGGTACGCAACCATTTCTGCAGCCCTCTGCCCCAGGGTCCCGGGCAAGGTCTTGGTCTGATGAGGCTAGGGATGGTGGGCGAGCTCGGCTTTGGCAGGGCGACAGGACTAATATTTTCTCTACAGCTTTGGAAGAAAGAAAGCTTCCTTTTTGGGGCACAGGCCCACTTCTAGCGGCGACAGCTTCCGGTAAGGGACCATGCTGAAAAGATGCTTGGAGTTACCGCCAGGGGAGCCACGCCGCTATTGCCTGTGAGTGAAGCTACATTTGAAAGAAATATTTTTTGAGACGCAGTTGTTTGAATTTCTGTAAAAATGTCATTCAGTAAAAGCCTCTCTTCCCTGACCGGGAATCGAACCCGGGCCGCGGCGGTGAGAGCGCCGAATCCTAACCACTAGACCACCAGGGAGACCGCTGGACAACTCGGGAAGGCCGGGCAGTGGTGTCCGAGTGCACAATGCCTGCAGGTGCCTCAAAGGCCAGTCCATTGGGGGACTGGGAAGAGAGGGGGAGGGCCGAGCAGATAGGTTCTCTCCAGCGGTGAAAAAGGAAGCTGCCTTTTTTGCGTCAAGGGCAGTCTTTCCGCAGCGACAGGAGAATGAATGGGACTCTGCCATAAACACGTTTTGCGTCGCGCTGAGGGCACTTCCTCCATTTTGTGCACGCAAATCTGCATCTGGGAGCAAGATTTCCGGTCGCCAGTTAACTGCATTGCTGTAAATAAAAATGTCAGTTGTTAAAAGAGCTCCTTCCCTGACCGGGAATCGAACCCAGGCCGCGGCGGTGAGAGCGCCGAATCCTAACCACTAGACCACCAGGGACGGTGGGTGCACCCCGTTGCGTGTCGCTCAGATGGTGGCGTCCGAGTCCAAAGGCTGAGGGCCTCTGCTACAATGGGCACCAGTGCCTGCAGGTCTTCGGGGGCCGTTTCTGCTAATAAATAAATAAATAAATAAAGAAAGAAAGAAAGAAAGAAAACAAAAACACTTGTGATGGTCTGCGAAAAGGGGAGCTTAGAGATTGAAGACAGCATCACTTTGGGAACGTTTGCGCTTTCACTTCCAAGCGCTGATATTCCTGTCTTGCTCTCCTGAAAGGACAGCCTTCCTCGCTATGAGCTTTTGTGGGTCAGTGCTGAAGCTCCCCCTAGAGGCTGCCGCTGAAGATGCACACTCACAACTAACCCTCCTTAGGAGAACTGCTTCGTGGGAGAGCACGTTTATTAAAAGGCGGCAGGCCATGATTGCCTGCGAGACACAGCAGGGTTACCATGCAGAGTTCAAAGGGGGCTTTGCTTGTACAGCAAGTGCCGGAGGGCAAGAAGGGATGACATAGGAGCTGCCCTTTTTTCGGGCTCGCACACCAAGGCCTGCACCAGCCTTCGAGGCTCAGCCTGCCTCTGGACTGCCCTAGACCACCTTTACTCAAAGCACACACTCTGGTCGGGGACTCGAAGCCAGGCCCGTGGCAGTGAAAGCACCAAATCCTCACCACTAGGCCACCGGGGAAACGACTGCAGCACCCGGGAGGTTTCCGCAACCGTACTTGCAGTCAGCTGGAGGCTATTGTAATGCTGTTAAGTGAGAGACGTTTGCCGCTCGCAAGCCAATTCCATCCAACCTCCTGCAGGGGGCACTCTGGGCTGGTTTTCCACTTGTTCGCCTGCTGCTGAAACAGCAAAGATTCAATTCGAAGCCCTTTGCAGCAGCTCACCAGGATGGCCGAGTGGTTAAGGCGTTGGACTTAAGATCCAATGGACAAGTGTCCGCGTGGGTTCGAGCCCCACTCCTGGTACAGGTTTTTACTCTTCTTACCTAAATGCGGCAGCAGCTTCGCACAAGCCCTTTCCTGCTGTCTGTAGGCAGTGCCCCTACCTCAAAGCCCTGAGGCTTGAGTTCACCTGAAAAGAGCAACAAGGAATCGTTGCCCGTAGACTCTTTTCCTGGAAAACCTTTGCATTTTTGTACCATGTCCCTCGCATCCCAAGCTTAAGCCGCCAAAGTTGGCAGAGCTTGTGCAACCCCGCCAACAGCCCTACCACCCCAAAAGAAAATTGGGCAGGGATTCCCGCCTCCGCTTCCTCACGGCTTCCGAAACGGGCTTCCAAACGGGCGATGCCCTGACGGGTCAGCCAGTCACCGTCTAGGCCCGGTACACCCCTGTGAATAATAGAGCGTCCAACCTCAAATCAGGCTACAGGGCCCTTCAGCCCATAGAAGGAGAACCTGTCAACAAACGGGGCGAGGGCAATGCTCGGGCCCCTTGCGAAGCCTTTGCCAAGCTCCAAAGGCTGCACTTTCCCAGCAGACCACAGCTCTGTATGCAAATCAAGCAGCTACGACCCCTCCCTCCCCTGCTTTTCTCCTCCAAACCGGTACGCAACCATTTCTGCAGCCCTCTGCCCCAGGGTCCCGGGCAAGGTCTTGGTCTGATGAGGCTAGGGATGGTGGGCGAGCTCGGCTTTGGCAGGGCGACAGGACTAATATTTTCTCTACAGCTTTGGAAGAAAGAAAGCTTCCTTTTTGGGGCACAGGCCCACTTCTAGCGGCGACAGCTTCCGGTAAGGGACCATGCTGAAAAGATGCTTGGAGTTACCGCCAGGGGAGCCACGCCGCTATTGCCTGTGAGTGAAGCTACATTTGAAAGAAATATTTTTTGAGACGCAGTTGTTTGAATTTCTGTAAAAATGTCATTCAGTAAAAGCCTCTCTTCCCTGACCGGGAATCGAACCCGGGCCGCGGCGGTGAGAGCGCCGAATCCTAACCACTAGACCACCAGGGAGACCGCTGGACAGCTCGGGAAGGCCGGGCAGTGGTGTCCGAGTGCACAATGCCTGCAGGTGCCTCAAAGGCCAGTCCATTGGGGGACTGGGAAGAGAGGGGGAGGGCCGAGCAGATAGGTTCTCTCCAGCGGTGAAAAAGGAAGCTGCCTTTTTTGCGTCAAGGGCAGTCTTTCCGCAGCGACAGGAGAATGAATGGGACTCTGCCATAAACACGTTTTGCGTCGCGCTGAGGGCACTTCCTCCATTTTGTGCACGCAAATCTGCATCTGGGAGCAAGATTTCCGGTCGCCAGTTAACTGCATTGCTGTAAATAAAAATGTCAGTTGTTAAAAGAGCTCCTTCCCTGACCGGGAATCCAACCCGGGCCGCGGCGGTGAGAGCGCCGAATCCTAACCACTAGACCACCAGGGACGGTGGGTGCACCCCGTTGCGTGTCGCTCAGATGGTGGCGTCCGAGTCCAAAGGCTGAGGGCCTCTGCTACAATGGGCACCAGTGCCTGCAGGTCTTCGGGGGCCGTTTCTGCTAATAAATAAATAAATAAAGAAATAAAGAAAGAAAGAAAGAAAGAAAACAAAAACACTTGTGATGGTCTGCGAAAAGGGGAGCTTAGAGATTGAAGACAGCATCACTTTGGGAACGTTTGCGCTTTCACTTCCAAGCGCTGATATTCCTGTCTTGCTCTCCTGAAAGGACAGCCTTCCTCGCTATGAGCTTTTGTGGGTCAGTGCTGAAGCTCCCCCTAGAGGCTGCCGCTGAAGATGCACACTCACAACTAACCCTCCTTAGGAGAACTGCTTCGTGGGAGAGCACGTTTATTAAAAGGCGGCAGGCCATGATTGCCTGCGAGACACAGCAGGGTTACCATGCAGAGTTCAAAGGGGGCTTTGCTTGTACAGCAAGTGCCGGAGGGCAAGAAGGGATGACATAGGAGCTGCCCTTTTTTCGGGCTCGCACACCAAGGCCTGCACCAGCCTTCGAGGCTCAGCCTGCCTCTGGACTGCCCTAGACCACCTTTACTCAAAGCACACACTCTGGTCGGGGACTCGAAGCCAGGCCCGTGGCAGTGAAAGCACCAAATCCTCACCACTAGGCCACCGGGGAAACGACTGCAGCACCCGGGAGGTTTCCGCAACCGTACTTGCAGTCAGCTGGAGGCTATTGTAATGCTGTTAAGTGAGAGACGTTTGCCGCTCGCAAGCCAATTCCATCCAACCTCCTGCAGGGGGCACTCTGGGCTGGTTTTCCACTTGTTCGCCTGCTGCTGAAACAGCAAAGATTCAATTCGAAGCCCTTTGCAGCAGCTCACCAGGATGGCCGAGTGGTTAAGGCGTTGGACTTAAGATCCAATGGACAAGTGTCCGCGTGGGTTCGAGCCCCACTCCTGGTACAGGTTTTTACTCTTCTTACCTAAATGCGGCAGCAGCTTCGCACAAGCCCTTTCCTGCTGTCTGTAGGCAGTGCCCCTACCTCAAAGCCCTGAGGCTTGAGTTCACCTGAAAAGAGCAACAAGGAATCGTTGCCCGTAGACTCTTTTCCTGGAAAACCTTTGCATTTTTGTACCATGTCCCTCGCATCCCAAGCTTAAGCCGCCAAAGTTGGCAGAGCTTGTGCAACCCCGCCAACAGCCCTACCACCCCAAAAGAAAATTGGGCAGGGATTCCCGCCTCCGCTTCCGAAACGGGCTTCCAAACGGGCGATGCCCTGACGGGTCAGCCAGTCACCGTCTAGGCCCGGTACACCCCTGTGAATAATAGAGCGTCCAACCTCAAATCAGGCTACAGGGCCCTTCAGCCCATAGAAGGAGAACCTGTCAACAAACGGGGCGAGGGCAATGCTCGGGCCCCTTGCGAAGCCTTTGCCAAGCTCCAAAGGCTGCACTTTCCCAGCAGACCACAGCTCTGTATGCAAATCAAGCAGCTACGACCCCTCCCTCCCCTGCTTTTCTCCTCCAAACCGGTACGCAACCATTTCTGCAGCCCTCTGCCCCAGGGTCCCGGGCAAGGTCTTGGTCTGATGAGGCTAGGGATGGTGGGCGAGCTCGGCTTTGGCAGGGCGACAGGACTAATATTTTCTCTACAGCTTTGGAAGAAAGAAAGCTTCCTTTTTGGGGCACAGGCCCACTTCTAGCGGCGACAGCTTCCGGTAAGGGACCATGCTGAAAAGATGCTTGGAGTTACCGCCAGGGGAGCCACGCCGCTATTGCCTGTGAGTGAAGCTACATTTGAAAGAAATATTTTTTGAGACGCAGTTGTTTGAATTTCTGTAAAAATGTCATTCAGTAAAAGCCTCTCTTCCCTGACCGGGAATCGAACCCGGGCCGCGCCGAATCCTAACCACTAGACCACCAGGGAGACCGCTGGACAACTCGGGAAGGCCGGGCAGTGGTGTCCGAGTGCACAATGCCTGCAGGTGCCTCAAAGGCCAGTCCATTGGGGGACTGGGAAGAGAGGGGGAGGGCCGAGCAGATAGGTTCTCTCCAGCGGTGAAAAAGGAAGCTGCCTTTTTTGCGTCAAGGGCAGTCTTTCCGCAGCGACAGGAGAATGAATGGGACTCTGCCATAAACACGTTTTGCGTCGCGCTGAGGGCACTTCCTCCATTTTGTGCACGCAAATCTGCATCTGGGAGCAAGATTTCCGGTCGCCAGTTAACTGCATTGCTGTAAATAAAAATGTCAGTTGTTAAAAGAGCTCCTTCCCTGACCGGGAATCGAACCCAGGCCGCGGCGGTGAGAGCGCCGAATCCTAACCACTAGACCACCAGGGACGGTGGGTGCACCCCGTTGCGTGTCGCTCAGATGGTGGCGTCCGAGTCCAAAGGCTGAGGGCCTCTGCTACAATGGGCACCAGTGCCTGCAGGTCTTCGGGGGCCGTTTCTGCTAATAAATAAAGAAATAAAGAAAGAAAGAAAGAAAGAAAGAAAACAAAAACACTTGTGATGGTCTGCGAAAAGGGGAGCTTAGAGATTGAAGACAGCATCACTTTGGGAACGTTTGCGCTTTCACTTCCAAGCGCTGATATTCCTGTCTTGCTCTCCTGAAAGGACAGCCTTCCTCGCTATGAGCTTTTGTGGGTCAGTGCTGAAGCTCCCCCTAGAGGCTGCCGCTGAAGATGCACACTCACAACTAACCCTCCTTAGGAGAACTGCTTCGTGGGAGAGCACGTTTATTAAAAGGCGGCAGGCCATGATTGCCTGCGAGACACAGCAGGGTTACCATGCAGAGTTCAAAGGGGGCTTTGCTTGTACAGCAAGTGCCGGAGGGCAAGAAGGGATGACATAGGAGCTGCCCTTTTTTCGGGCTCGCACACCAAGGCCTGCACCAGCCTTCGAGGCTCAGCCTGCCTCTGGACTGCCCTAGACCACCTTTACTCAAAGCACACACTCTGGTCGGGGACTCGAAGCCAGGCCCGTGGCAGTGAAAGCACCAAATCCTCACCACTAGGCCACCGGGGAAACGACTGCAGCACCCGGGAGGTTTCCGCAACCGTACTTGCAGTCAGCTGGAGGCTATTGTAATGCTGTTAAGTGAGAGACGTTTGCCGCTCGCAAGCCAATTCCATCCAACCTCCTGCAGGGGGCACTCTGGGCTGGTTTTCCACTTGTTCGCCTGCTGCTGAAACAGCAAAGATTCAATTCGAAGCCCTTTGCAGCAGCTCACCAGGATGGCCGAGTGGTTAAGGCGTTGGACTTAAGATCCAATGGACAAGTGTCCGCGTGGGTTCGAGCCCCACTCCTGGTACAGGTTTTTACTCTTCTTACCTAAATGCGGCAGCAGCTTCGCACAAGCCCTTTCCTGCTGTCTGTAGGCAGTGCCCCTACCTCAAAGCCCTGAGGCTTGAGTTCACCTGAAAAGAGCAACAAGGAATCGTTGCCCGTAGACTCTTTTCCTGGAAAACCTTTGCATTTTTGTACCATGTCCCTCGCATCCCAAGCTTAAGCCGCCAAAGTTGGCAGAGCTTGTGCAACCCCGCCAACAGCCCTACCACCCCAAAAGAAAATTGGGCAGGGATTCCCGCCTCCGCTTCCTCACGGCTTCCGAAACGGGCTTCCAAACGGGCTTCCAAACGGGCGATGCCCTGACGGGTCAGCCAGTCACCGTCTAGGCCCGGTACACCCCTGTGAATAATAGAGCGTCCAACCTCAAATCAGGCTACAGGGCCCTTCAGCCCATAGAAGGAGAACCTGTCAACAAACGGGGCGAGGGCAATGCTCGGGCCCCTTGCGAAGCCTTTGCCAAGCTCCAAAGGCTGCACTTTCCCAGCAGACCACAGCTCTGTATGCAAATCAAGCAGCTACGACCCCTCCCTCCCCTGCTTTTCTCCTCCAAACCGGTACGCAACCATTTCTGCAGCCCTCTGCCCCAGGGTCCCGGGCAAGGTCTTGGTCTGATGAGGCTAGGGATGGTGGGCGAGCTCGGCTTTGGCAGGGCGACAGGACTAATATTTTCTCTACAGCTTTGGAAGAAAGAAAGCTTCCTTTTTGGGGCACAGGCCCACTTCTAGCGGCGACAGCTTCCGGTAAGGGACCATGCTGAAAAGATGCTTGGAGTTACCGCCAGGGGAGCCACGCCGCTATTGCCTGTGAGTGAAGCTACATTTGAAAGAAATATTTTTTGAGACGCAGTTGTTTGAATTTCTGTAAAAATGTCATTCAGTAAAAGCCTCTCTTCCCTGACCGGGAATCGAACCCGGGCCGCGGCGGTGAGAGCGCCGAATCCTAACCACTAGACCACCAGGGAGACCGCTGGACAGCTCGGGAAGGCCGGGCAGTGGTGTCCGAGTGCACAATGCCTGCAGGTGCCTCAAAGGCCAGTCCATTGGGGGACTGGGAAGAGAGGGGGAGGGCCGAGCAGATAGGTTCTCTCCAGCGGTGAAAAAGGAAGCTGCCTTTTTTGCGTCAAGGGCAGTCTTTCCGCAGCGACAGGAGAATGAATGGGACTCTGCCATAAACACGTTTTGCGTCGCGCTGAGGGCACTTCCTCCATTTTGTGCACGCAAATCTGCATCTGGGAGCAAGATTTCCGGTCGCCAGTTAACTGCATTGCTGTAAATAAAAATGTCAGTTGTTAAAAGAGCTCCTTCCCTGACCGGGAATCCAACCCGGGCCGCGGCGGTGAGAGCGCCGAATCCTAACCACTAGACCACCAGGGACGGTGGGTGCACCCCGTTGCGTGTCGCTCAGATGGTGGCGTCCGAGTCCAAAGGCTGAGGGCCTCTGCTACAATGGGCACCAGTGCCTGCAGGTCTTCGGGGGCCGTTTCTGCTAATAAATAAATAAATAAAGAAATAAAGAAAGAAAGAAAGAAAGAAAACAAAAACACTTGTGATGGTCTGCGAAAAGGGGAGCTTAGAGATTGAAGACAGCATCACTTTGGGAACGTTTGCGCTTTCACTTCCAAGCGCTGATATTCCTGTCTTGCTCTCCTGAAAGGACAGCCTTCCTCGCTATGAGCTTTTGTGGGTCAGTGCTGAAGCTCCCCCTAGAGGCTGCCGCTGAAGATGCACACTCACAACTAACCCTCCTTAGGAGAACTGCTTCGTGGGAGAGCACGTTTATTAAAAGGCGGCAGGCCATGATTGCCTGCGAGACACAGCAGGGTTACCATGCAGAGTTCAAAGGGGGCTTTGCTTGTACAGCAAGTGCCGGAGGGCAAGAAGGGATGACATAGGAGCTGCCCTTTTTTCGGGCTCGCACACCAAGGCCTGCACCAGCCTTCGAGGCTCAGCCTGCCTCTGGACTGCCCTAGACCACCTTTACTCAAAGCACACACTCTGGTCGGGGACTCGAAGCCAGGCCCGTGGCAGTGAAAGCACCAAATCCTCACCACTAGGCCACCGGGGAAACGACTGCAGCACCCGGGAGGTTTCCGCAACCGTACTTGCAGTCAGCTGGAGGCTATTGTAATGCTGTTAAGTGAGAGACGTTTGCCGCTCGCAAGCCAATTCCATCCAACCTCCTGCAGGGGGCACTCTGGGCTGGTTTTCCACTTGTTCGCCTGCTGCTGAAACAGCAAAGATTCAATTCGAAGCCCTTTGCAGCAGCTCACCAGGATGGCCGAGTGGTTAAGGCGTTGGACTTAAGATCCAATGGACAAGTGTCCGCGTGGGTTCGAGCCCCACTCCTGGTACAGGTTTTTACTCTTCTTACCTAAATGCGGCAGCAGCTTCGCACAAGCCCTTTCCTGCTGTCTGTAGGCAGTGCCCCTACCTCAAAGCCCTGAGGCTTGAGTTCACCTGAAAAGAGCAACAAGGAATCGTTGCCCGTAGACTCTTTTCCTGGAAAACCTTTGCATTTTTGTACCATGTCCCTCGCATCCCAAGCTTAAGCCGCCAAAGTTGGCAGAGCTTGTGCAACCCCGCCAACAGCCCTACCACCCCAAAAGAAAATTGGGCAGGGATTCCCGCCTCCGCTTCCGAAACGGGCTTCCAAACGGGCGATGCCCTGACGGGTCAGCCAGTCACCGTCTAGGCCCGGTACACCCCTGTGAATAATAGAGCGTCCAACCTCAAATCAGGCTACAGGGCCCTTCAGCCCATAGAAGGAGAACCTGTCAACAAACGGGGCGAGGGCAATGCTCGGGCCCCTTGCGAAGCCTTTGCCAAGCTCCAAAGGCTGCACTTTCCCAGCAGACCACAGCTCTGTATGCAAATCAAGCAGCTACGACCCCTCCCTCCCCTGCTTTTCTCCTCCAAACCGGTACGCAACCATTTCTGCAGCCCTCTGCCCCAGGGTCCCGGGCAAGGTCTTGGTCTGATGAGGCTAGGGATGGTGGGCGAGCTCGGCTTTGGCAGGGCGACAGGACTAATATTTTCTCTACAGCTTTGGAAGAAAGAAAGCTTCCTTTTTGGGGCACAGGCCCACTTCTAGCGGCGACAGCTTCCGGTAAGGGACCATGCTGAAAAGATGCTTGGAGTTACCGCCAGGGGAGCCACGCCGCTATTGCCTGTGAGTGAAGCTACATTTGAAAGAAATATTTTTTGAGACGCAGTTGTTTGAATTTCTGTAAAAATGTCATTCAGTAAAAGCCTCTCTTCCCTGACCGGGAATCGAACCCGGGCCGCGCCGAATCCTAACCACTAGACCACCAGGGAGACCGCTGGACAACTCGGGAAGGCCGGGCAGTGGTGTCCGAGTGCACAATGCCTGCAGGTGCCTCAAAGGCCAGTCCATTGGGGGACTGGGAAGAGAGGGGGAGGGCCGAGCAGATAGGTTCTCTCCAGCGGTGAAAAAGGAAGCTGCCTTTTTTGCGTCAAGGGCAGTCTTTCCGCAGCGACAGGAGAATGAATGGGACTCTGCCATAAACACGTTTTGCGTCGCGCTGAGGGCACTTCCTCCATTTTGTGCACGCAAATCTGCATCTGGGAGCAAGATTTCCGGTCGCCAGTTAACTGCATTGCTGTAAATAAAAATGTCAGTTGTTAAAAGAGCTCCTTCCCTGACCGGGAATCGAACCCAGGCCGCGGCGGTGAGAGCGCCGAATCCTAACCACTAGACCACCAGGGACGGTGGGTGCACCCCGTTGCGTGTCGCTCAGATGGTGGCGTCCGAGTCCAAAGGCTGAGGGCCTCTGCTACAATGGGCACCAGTGCCTGCAGGTCTTCGGGGGCCGTTTCTGCTAATAAATAAAGAAATAAAGAAAGAAAGAAAGAAAGAAAGAAAACAAAAACACTTGTGATGGTCTGCGAAAAGGGGAGCTTAGAGATTGAAGACAGCATCACTTTGGGAACGTTTGCGCTTTCACTTCCAAGCGCTGATATTCCTGTCTTGCTCTCCTGAAAGGACAGCCTTCCTCGCTATGAGCTTTTGTGGGTCAGTGCTGAAGCTCCCCCTAGAGGCTGCCGCTGAAGATGCACACTCACAACTAACCCTCCTTAGGAGAACTGCTTCGTGGGAGAGCACGTTTATTAAAAGGCGGCAGGCCATGATTGCCTGCGAGACACAGCAGGGTTACCATGCAGAGTTCAAAGGGGGCTTTGCTTGTACAGCAAGTGCCGGAGGGCAAGAAGGGATGACATAGGAGCTGCCCTTTTTTCGGGCTCGCACACCAAGGCCTGCACCAGCCTTCGAGGCTCAGCCTGCCTCTGGACTGCCCTAGACCACCTTTACTCAAAGCACACACTCTGGTCGGGGACTCGAAGCCAGGCCCGTGGCAGTGAAAGCACCAAATCCTCACCACTAGGCCACCGGGGAAACGACTGCAGCACCCGGGAGGTTTCCGCAACCGTACTTGCAGTCAGCTGGAGGCTATTGTAATGCTGTTAAGTGAGAGACGTTTGCCGCTCGCAAGCCAATTCCATCCAACCTCCTGCAGGGGGCACTCTGGGCTGGTTTTCCACTTGTTCGCCTGCTGCTGAAACAGCAAAGATTCAATTCGAAGCCCTTTGCAGCAGCTCACCAGGATGGCCGAGTGGTTAAGGCGTTGGACTTAAGATCCAATGGACAAGTGTCCGCGTGGGTTCGAGCCCCACTCCTGGTACAGGTTTTTACTCTTCTTACCTAAATGCGGCAGCAGCTTCGCACAAGCCCTTTCCTGCTGTCTGTAGGCAGTGCCCCTACCTCAAAGCCCTGAGGCTTGAGTTCACCTGAAAAGAGCAACAAGGAATCGTTGCCCGTAGACTCTTTTCCTGGAAAACCTTTGCATTTTTGTACCATGTCCCTCGCATCCCAAGCTTAAGCCGCCAAAGTTGGCAGAGCTTGTGCAACCCCGCCAACAGCCCTACCACCCCAAAAGAAAATTGGGCAGGGATTCCCGCCTCCGCTTCCTCACGGCTTCCGAAACGGGCTTCCAAACGGGCTTCCAAACGGGCGATGCCCTGACGGGTCAGCCAGTCACCGTCTAGGCCCGGTACACCCCTGTGAATAATAGAGCGTCCAACCTCAAATCAGGCTACAGGGCCCTTCAGCCCATAGAAGGAGAACCTGTCAACAAACGGGGCGAGGGCAATGCTCGGGCCCCTTGCGAAGCCTTTGCCAAGCTCCAAAGGCTGCACTTTCCCAGCAGACCACAGCTCTGTATGCAAATCAAGCAGCTACGACCCCTCCCTCCCCTGCTTTTCTCCTCCAAACCGGTACGCAACCATTTCTGCAGCCCTCTGCCCCAGGGTCCCGGGCAAGGTCTTGGTCTGATGAGGCTAGGGATGGTGGGCGAGCTCGGCTTTGGCAGGGCGACAGGACTAATATTTTCTCTACAGCTTTGGAAGAAAGAAAGCTTCCTTTTTGGGGCACAGGCCCACTTCTAGCGGCGACAGCTTCCGGTAAGGGACCATGCTGAAAAGATGCTTGGAGTTACCGCCAGGGGAGCCACGCCGCTATTGCCTGTGAGTGAAGCTACATTTGAAAGAAATATTTTTTGAGACGCAGTTGTTTGAATTTCTGTAAAAATGTCATTCAGTAAAAGCCTCTCTTCCCTGACCGGGAATCGAACCCGGGCCGCGGCGGTGAGAGCGCCGAATCCTAACCACTAGACCACCAGGGAGACCGCTGGACAGCTCGGGAAGGCCGGGCAGTGGTGTCCGAGTGCACAATGCCTGCAGGTGCCTCAAAGGCCAGTCCATTGGGGGACTGGGAAGAGAGGGGGAGGGCCGAGCAGATAGGTTCTCTCCAGCGGTGAAAAAGGAAGCTGCCTTTTTTGCGTCAAGGGCAGTCTTTCCGCAGCGACAGGAGAATGAATGGGACTCTGCCATAAACACGTTTTGCGTCGCGCTGAGGGCACTTCCTCCATTTTGTGCACGCAAATCTGCATCTGGGAGCAAGATTTCCGGTCGCCAGTTAACTGCATTGCTGTAAATAAAAATGTCAGTTGTTAAAAGAGCTCCTTCCCTGACCGGGAATCCAACCCGGGCCGCGGCGGTGAGAGCGCCGAATCCTAACCACTAGACCACCAGGGACGGTGGGTGCACCCCGTTGCGTGTCGCTCAGATGGTGGCGTCCGAGTCCAAAGGCTGAGGGCCTCTGCTACAATGGGCACCAGTGCCTGCAGGTCTTCGGGGGCCGTTTCTGCTAATAAATAAATAAATAAAGAAATAAAGAAAGAAAGAAAGAAAGAAAACAAAAACACTTGTGATGGTCTGCGAAAAGGGGAGCTTAGAGATTGAAGACAGCATCACTTTGGGAACGTTTGCGCTTTCACTTCCAAGCGCTGATATTCCTGTCTTGCTCTCCTGAAAGGACAGCCTTCCTCGCTATGAGCTTTTGTGGGTCAGTGCTGAAGCTCCCCCTAGAGGCTGCCGCTGAAGATGCACACTCACAACTAACCCTCCTTAGGAGAACTGCTTCGTGGGAGAGCACGTTTATTAAAAGGCGGCAGGCCATGATTGCCTGCGAGACACAGCAGGGTTACCATGCAGAGTTCAAAGGGGGCTTTGCTTGTACAGCAAGTGCCGGAGGGCAAGAAGGGATGACATAGGAGCTGCCCTTTTTTCGGGCTCGCACACCAAGGCCTGCACCAGCCTTCGAGGCTCAGCCTGCCTCTGGACTGCCCTAGACCACCTTTACTCAAAGCACACACTCTGGTCGGGGACTCGAAGCCAGGCCCGTGGCAGTGAAAGCACCAAATCCTCACCACTAGGCCACCGGGGAAACGACTGCAGCACCCGGGAGGTTTCCGCAACCGTACTTGCAGTCAGCTGGAGGCTATTGTAATGCTGTTAAGTGAGAGACGTTTGCCGCTCGCAAGCCAATTCCATCCAACCTCCTGCAGGGGGCACTCTGGGCTGGTTTTCCACTTGTTCGCCTGCTGCTGAAACAGCAAAGATTCAATTCGAAGCCCTTTGCAGCAGCTCACCAGGATGGCCGAGTGGTTAAGGCGTTGGACTTAAGATCCAATGGACAAGTGTCCGCGTGGGTTCGAGCCCCACTCCTGGTACAGGTTTTTACTCTTCTTACCTAAATGCGGCAGCAGCTTCGCACAAGCCCTTTCCTGCTGTCTGTAGGCAGTGCCCCTACCTCAAAGCCCTGAGGCTTGAGTTCACCTGAAAAGAGCAACAAGGAATCGTTGCCCGTAGACTCTTTTCCTGGAAAACCTTTGCATTTTTGTACCATGTCCCTCGCATCCCAAGCTTAAGCCGCCAAAGTTGGCAGAGCTTGTGCAACCCCGCCAACAGCCCTACCACCCCAAAAGAAAATTGGGCAGGGATTCCCGCCTCCGCTTCCGAAACGGGCTTCCAAACGGGCGATGCCCTGACGGGTCAGCCAGTCACCGTCTAGGCCCGGTACACCCCTGTGAATAATAGAGCGTCCAACCTCAAATCAGGCTACAGGGCCCTTCAGCCCATAGAAGGAGAACCTGTCAACAAACGGGGCGAGGGCAATGCTCGGGCCCCTTGCGAAGCCTTTGCCAAGCTCCAAAGGCTGCACTTTCCCAGCAGACCACAGCTCTGTATGCAAATCAAGCAGCTACGACCCCTCCCTCCCCTGCTTTTCTCCTCCAAACCGGTACGCAACCATTTCTGCAGCCCTCTGCCCCAGGGTCCCGGGCAAGGTCTTGGTCTGATGAGGCTAGGGATGGTGGGCGAGCTCGGCTTTGGCAGGGCGACAGGACTAATATTTTCTCTACAGCTTTGGAAGAAAGAAAGCTTCCTTTTTGGGGCACAGGCCCACTTCTAGCGGCGACAGCTTCCGGTAAGGGACCATGCTGAAAAGATGCTTGGAGTTACCGCCAGGGGAGCCACGCCGCTATTGCCTGTGAGTGAAGCTACATTTGAAAGAAATATTTTTTGAGACGCAGTTGTTTGAATTTCTGTAAAAATGTCATTCAGTAAAAGCCTCTCTTCCCTGACCGGGAATCGAACCCGGGCCGCGGCGGTGAGAGCGCCGAATCCTAACCACTAGACCACCAGGGAGACCGCTGGACAACTCGGGAAGGCCGGGCAGTGGTGTCCGAGTGCACAATGCCTGCAGGTGCCTCAAAGGCCAGTCCATTGGGGGACTGGGAAGAGAGGGGGAGGGCCGAGCAGATAGGTTCTCTCCAGCGGTGAAAAAGGAAGCTGCCTTTTTTGCGTCAAGGGCAGTCTTTCCGCAGCGACAGGAGAATGAATGGGACTCTGCCATAAACACGTTTTGCGTCGCGCTGAGGGCACTTCCTCCATTTTGTGCACGCAAATCTGCATCTGGGAGCAAGATTTCCGGTCGCCAGTTAACTGCATTGCTGTAAATAAAAATGTCAGTTGTTAAAAGAGCTCCTTCCCTGACCGGGAATCGAACCCAGGCCGCGGCGGAATCCTAACCACTAGACCACCAGGGACGGTGGGTGCACCCCGTTGCGTGTCGCTCAGATGGTGGCGTCCGAGTCCAAAGGCTGAGGGCCTCTGCTACAATGGGCACCAGTGCCTGCAGGTCTTCGGGGGCCGTTTCTGCTAATAAATAAAGAAATAAAGAAAGAAAGAAAGAAAGAAAGAAAGAAAACAAAAACACTTGTGATGGTCTGCGAAAAGGGGAGCTTAGAGATTGAAGACAGCATCACTTTGGGAACGTTTGCGCTTTCACTTCCAAGCGCTGATATTCCTGTCTTGCTCTCCTGAAAGGACAGCCTTCCTCGCTATGAGCTTTTGTGGGTCAGTGCTGAAGCTCCCCCTAGAGGCTGCCGCTGAAGATGCACACTCACAACTAACCCTCCTTAGGAGAACTGCTTCGTGGGAGAGCACGTTTATTAAAAGGCGGCAGGCCATGATTGCCTGCGAGACACAGCAGGGTTACCATGCAGAGTTCAAAGGGGGCTTTGCTTGTACAGCAAGTGCCGGAGGGCAAGAAGGGATGACATAGGAGCTGCCCTTTTTTCGGGCTCGCACACCAAGGCCTGCACCAGCCTTCGAGGCTCAGCCTGCCTCTGGACTGCCCTAGACCACCTTTACTCAAAGCACACACTCTGGTCGGGGACTCGAAGCCAGGCCCGTGGCAGTGAAAGCACCAAATCCTCACCACTAGGCCACCGGGGAAACGACTGCAGCACCCGGGAGGTTTCCGCAACCGTACTTGCAGTCAGCTGGAGGCTATTGTAATGCTGTTAAGTGAGAGACGTTTGCCGCTCGCAAGCCAATTCCATCCAACCTCCTGCAGGGGGCACTCTGGGCTGGTTTTCCACTTGTTCGCCTGCTGCTGAAACAGCAAAGATTCAATTCGAAGCCCTTTGCAGCAGCTCACCAGGATGGCCGAGTGGTTAAGGCGTTGGACTTAAGATCCAATGGACAAGTGTCCGCGTGGGTTCGAGCCCCACTCCTGGTACAGGTTTTTACTCTTCTTACCTAAATGCGGCAGCAGCTTCGCACAAGCCCTTTCCTGCTGTCTGTAGGCAGTGCCCCTACCTCAAAGCCCTGAGGCTTGAGTTCACCTGAAAAGAGCAACAAGGAATCGTTGCCCGTAGACTCTTTTCCTGGAAAACCTTTGCATTTTTGTACCATGTCCCTCGCATCCCAAGCTTAAGCCGCCAAAGTTGGCAGAGCTTGTGCAACCCCGCCAACAGCCCTACCACCCCAAAAGAAAATTGGGCAGGGATTCCCGCCTCCGCTTCCGAAACGGGCTTCCAAACGGGCGATGCCCTGACGGGTCAGCCAGTCACCGTCTAGGCCCGGTACACCCCTGTGAATAATAGAGCGTCCAACCTCAAATCAGGCTACAGGGCCCTTCAGCCCATAGAAGGAGAACCTGTCAACAAACGGGGCGAGGGCAATGCTCGGGCCCCTTGCGAAGCCTTTGCCAAGCTCCAAAGGCTGCACTTTCCCAGCAGACCACAGCTCTGTATGCAAATCAAGCAGCTACGACCCCTCCCTCCCCTGCTTTTCTCCTCCAAACCGGTACGCAACCATTTCTGCAGCCCTCTGCCCCAGGGTCCCGGGCAAGGTCTTGGTCTGATGAGGCTAGGGATGGTGGGCGAGCTCGGCTTTGGCAGGGCGACAGGACTAATATTTTCTCTACAGCTTTGGAAGAAAGAAAGCTTCCTTTTTGGGGCACAGGCCCACTTCTAGCGGCGACAGCTTCCGGTAAGGGACCATGCTGAAAAGATGCTTGGAGTTACCGCCAGGGGAGCCACGCCGCTATTGCCTGTGAGTGAAGCTACATTTGAAAGAAATATTTTTTGAGACGCAGTTGTTTGAATTTCTGTAAAAATGTCATTCAGTAAAAGCCTCTCTTCCCTGACCGGGAATCGAACCCGGGCCGCGGCGGTGAGAGCGCCGAATCCTAACCACTAGACCACCAGGGAGACCGCTGGACAGCTCGGGAAGGCCGGGCAGTGGTGTCCGAGTGCACAATGCCTGCAGGTGCCTCAAAGGCCAGTCCATTGGGGGACTGGGAAGAGAGGGGGAGGGCCGAGCAGATAGGTTCTCTCCAGCGGTGAAAAAGGAAGCTGCCTTTTTTGCGTCAAGGGCAGTCTTTCCGCAGCGACAGGAGAATGAATGGGACTCTGCCATAAACACGTTTTGCGTCGCGCTGAGGGCACTTCCTCCATTTTGTGCACGCAAATCTGCATCTGGGAGCAAGATTTCCGGTCGCCAGTTAACTGCATTGCTGTAAATAAAAATGTCAGTTGTTAAAAGAGCTCCTTCCCTGACCGGGAATCCAACCCGGGCCGCGGCGGTGAGAGCGCCGAATCCTAACCACTAGACCACCAGGGACGGTGGGTGCACCCCGTTGCGTGTCGCTCAGATGGTGGCGTCCGAGTCCAAAGGCTGAGGGCCTCTGCTACAATGGGCACCAGTGCCTGCAGGTCTTCGGGGGCCGTTTCTGCTAATAAATAAATAAATAAAGAAATAAAGAAAGAAAGAAAGAAAGAAAACAAAAACACTTGTGATGGTCTGCGAAAAGGGGAGCTTAGAGATTGAAGACAGCATCACTTTGGGAACGTTTGCGCTTTCACTTCCAAGCGCTGATATTCCTGTCTTGCTCTCCTGAAAGGACAGCCTTCCTCGCTATGAGCTTTTGTGGGTCAGTGCTGAAGCTCCCCCTAGAGGCTGCCGCTGAAGATGCACACTCACAACTAACCCTCCTTAGGAGAACTGCTTCGTGGGAGAGCACGTTTATTAAAAGGCGGCAGGCCATGATTGCCTGCGAGACACAGCAGGGTTACCATGCAGAGTTCAAAGGGGGCTTTGCTTGTACAGCAAGTGCCGGAGGGCAAGAAGGGATGACATAGGAGCTGCCCTTTTTTCGGGCTCGCACACCAAGGCCTGCACCAGCCTTCGAGGCTCAGCCTGCCTCTGGACTGCCCTAGACCACCTTTACTCAAAGCACACACTCTGGTCGGGGACTCGAAGCCAGGCCCGTGGCAGTGAAAGCACCAAATCCTCACCACTAGGCCACCGGGGAAACGACTGCAGCACCCGGGAGGTTTCCGCAACCGTACTTGCAGTCAGCTGGAGGCTATTGTAATGCTGTTAAGTGAGAGACGTTTGCCGCTCGCAAGCCAATTCCATCCAACCTCCTGCAGGGGGCACTCTGGGCTGGTTTTCCACTTGTTCGCCTGCTGCTGAAACAGCAAAGATTCAATTCGAAGCCCTTTGCAGCAGCTCACCAGGATGGCCGAGTGGTTAAGGCGTTGGACTTAAGATCCAATGGACAAGTGTCCGCGTGGGTTCGAGCCCCACTCCTGGTACAGGTTTTTACTCTTCTTACCTAAATGCGGCAGCAGCTTCGCACAAGCCCTTTCCTGCTGTCTGTAGGCAGTGCCCCTACCTCAAAGCCCTGAGGCTTGAGTTCACCTGAAAAGAGCAACAAGGAATCGTTGCCCGTAGACTCTTTTCCTGGAAAACCTTTGCATTTTTGTACCATGTCCCTCGCATCCCAAGCTTAAGCCGCCAAAGTTGGCAGAGCTTGTGCAACCCCGCCAACAGCCCTACCACCCCAAAAGAAAATTGGGCAGGGATTCCCGCCTCCGCTTCCGAAACGGGCTTCCAAACGGGCGATGCCCTGACGGGTCAGCCAGTCACCGTCTAGGCCCGGTACACCCCTGTGAATAATAGAGCGTCCAACCTCAAATCAGGCTACAGGGCCCTTCAGCCCATAGAAGGAGAACCTGTCAACAAACGGGGCGAGGGCAATGCTCGGGCCCCTTGCGAAGCCTTTGCCAAGCTCCAAAGGCTGCACTTTCCCAGCAGACCACAGCTCTGTATGCAAATCAAGCAGCTACGACCCCTCCCTCCCCTGCTTTTCTCCTCCAAACCGGTACGCAACCATTTCTGCAGCCCTCTGCCCCAGGGTCCCGGGCAAGGTCTTGGTCTGATGAGGCTAGGGATGGTGGGCGAGCTCGGCTTTGGCAGGGCGACAGGACTAATATTTTCTCTACAGCTTTGGAAGAAAGAAAGCTTCCTTTTTGGGGCACAGGCCCACTTCTAGCGGCGACAGCTTCCGGTAAGGGACCATGCTGAAAAGATGCTTGGAGTTACCGCCAGGGGAGCCACGCCGCTATTGCCTGTGAGTGAAGCTACATTTGAAAGAAATATTTTTTGAGACGCAGTTGTTTGAATTTCTGTAAAAATGTCATTCAGTAAAAGCCTCTCTTCCCTGACCGGGAATCGAACCCGGGCCGCGCCGAATCCTAAGCACTAGACCACCAGGGAGACCGCTGGACAACTCGGGAAGGCCGGGCAGTGGTGTCCGAGTGCACAATGCCTGCAGGTGCCTCAAAGGCCAGTCCATTGGGGGACTGGGAAGAGAGGGGGAGGGCCGAGCAGATAGGTTCTCTCCAGCGGTGAAAAAGGAAGCTGCCTTTTTTGCGTCAAGGGCAGTCTTTCCGCAGCGACAGGAGAATGAATGGGACTCTGCCATAAACACGTTTTGCGTCGCGCTGAGGGCACTTCCTCCATTTTGTGCACGCAAATCTGCATCTGGGAGCAAGATTTCCGGTCGCCAGTTAACTGCATTGCTGTAAATAAAAATGTCAGTTGTTAAAAGAGCTCCTTCCCTGACCGGGAATCGAACCCAGGCCGCGGCGGTGAGAGCGCCGAATCCTAACCACTAGACCACCAGGGACGGTGGGTGCACCCCGTTGCGTGTCGCTCAGATGGTGGCGTCCGAGTCCAAAGGCTGAGGGCCTCTGCTACAATGGGCACCAGTGCCTGCAGGTCTTCGGGGGCCGTTTCTGCTAATAAATAAAGAAATAAAGAAAGAAAGAAAGAAAGAAAGAAAACAAAAACACTTGTGATGGTCTGCGAAAAGGGGAGCTTAGAGATTGAAGACAGCATCACTTTGGGAACGTTTGCGCTTTCACTTCCAAGCGCTGATATTCCTGTCTTGCTCTCCTGAAAGGACAGCCTTCCTCGCTATGAGCTTTTGTGGGTCAGTGCTGAAGCTCCCCCTAGAGGCTGCCGCTGAAGATGCACACTCACAACTAACCCTCCTTAGGAGAACTGCTTCGTGGGAGAGCACGTTTATTAAAAGGCGGCAGGCCATGATTGCCTGCGAGACACAGCAGGGTTACCATGCAGAGTTCAAAGGGGGCTTTGCTTGTACAGCAAGTGCCGGAGGGCAAGAAGGGATGACATAGGAGCTGCCCTTTTTTCGGGCTCGCACACCAAGGCCTGCACCAGCCTTCGAGGCTCAGCCTGCCTCTGGACTGCCCTAGACCACCTTTACTCAAAGCACACACTCTGGTCGGGGACTCGAAGCCAGGCCCGTGGCAGTGAAAGCACCAAATCCTCACCACTAGGCCACCGGGGAAACGACTGCAGCACCCGGGAGGTTTCCGCAACCGTACTTGCAGTCAGCTGGAGGCTATTGTAATGCTGTTAAGTGAGAGACGTTTGCCGCTCGCAAGCCAATTCCATCCAACCTCCTGCAGGGGGCACTCTGGGCTGGTTTTCCACTTGTTCGCCTGCTGCTGAAACAGCAAAGATTCAATTCGAAGCCCTTTGCAGCAGCTCACCAGGATGGCCGAGTGGTTAAGGCGTTGGACTTAAGATCCAATGGACAAGTGTCCGCGTGGGTTCGAGCCCCACTCCTGGTACAGGTTTTTACTCTTCTTACCTAAATGCGGCAGCAGCTTCGCACAAGCCCTTTCCTGCTGTCTGTAGGCAGTGCCCCTACCTCAAAGCCCTGAGGCTTGAGTTCACCTGAAAAGAGCAACAAGGAATCGTTGCCCGTAGACTCTTTTCCTGGAAAACCTTTGCATTTTTGTACCATGTCCCTCGCATCCCAAGCTTAAGCCGCCAAAGTTGGCAGAGCTTGTGCAACCCCGCCAACAGCCCTACCACCCCAAAAGAAAATTGGGCAGGGATTCCCGCCTCCGCTTCCGAAACGGGCTTCCAAACGGGCGATGCCCTGACGGGTCAGCCAGTCACCGTCTAGGCCCGGTACACCCCTGTGAATAATAGAGCGTCCAACCTCAAATCAGGCTACAGGGCCCTTCAGCCCATAGAAGGAGAACCTGTCAACAAACGGGGCGAGGGCAATGCTCGGGCCCCTTGCGAAGCCTTTGCCAAGCTCCAAAGGCTGCACTTTCCCAGCAGACCACAGCTCTGTATGCAAATCAAGCAGCTACGACCCCTCCCTCCCCTGCTTTTCTCCTCCAAACCGGTACGCAACCATTTCTGCAGCCCTCTGCCCCAGGGTCCCGGGCAAGGTCTTGGTCTGATGAGGCTAGGGATGGTGGGCGAGCTCGGCTTTGGCAGGGCGACAGGACTAATATTTTCTCTACAGCTTTGGAAGAAAGAAAGCTTCCTTTTTGGGGCACAGGCCCACTTCTAGCGGCGACAGCTTCCGGTAAGGGACCATGCTGAAAAGATGCTTGGAGTTACCGCCAGGGGAGCCACGCCGCTATTGCCTGTGAGTGAAGCTACATTTGAAAGAAATATTTTTTGAGACGCAGTTGTTTGAATTTCTGTAAAAATGTCATTCAGTAAAAGCCTCTCTTCCCTGACCGGGAATCGAACCCGGGCCGCGGCGGTGAGAGCGCCGAATCCTAACCACTAGACCACCAGGGAGACCGCTGGACAGCTCGGGAAGGCCGGGCAGTGGTGTCCGAGTGCACAATGCCTGCAGGTGCCTCAAAGGCCAGTCCATTGGGGGACTGGGAAGAGAGGGGGAGGGCCGAGCAGATAGGTTCTCTCCAGCGGTGAAAAAGGAAGCTGCCTTTTTTGCGTCAAGGGCAGTCTTTCCGCAGCGACAGGAGAATGAATGGGACTCTGCCATAAACACGTTTTGCGTCGCGCTGAGGGCACTTCCTCCATTTTGTGCACGCAAATCTGCATCTGGGAGCAAGATTTCCGGTCGCCAGTTAACTGCATTGCTGTAAATAAAAATGTCAGTTGTTAAAAGAGCTCCTTCCCTGACCGGGAATCCAACCCGGGCCGCGGCGGTGAGAGCGCCGAATCCTAACCACTAGACCACCAGGGACGGTGGGTGCACCCCGTTGCGTGTCGCTCAGATGGTGGCGTCCGAGTCCAAAGGCTGAGGGCCTCTGCTACAATGGGCACCAGTGCCTGCAGGTCTTCGGGGGCCGTTTCTGCTAATAAATAAATAAATAAAGAAATAAAGAAAGAAAGAAAGAAAGAAAGAAAGAAAACAAAAACACTTGTGATGGTCTGCGAAAAGGGGAGCTTAGAGATTGAAGACAGCATCACTTTGGGAACGTTTGCGCTTTCACTTCCAAGCGCTGATATTCCTGTCTTGCTCTCCTGAAAGGACAGCCTTCCTCGCTATGAGCTTTTGTGGGTCAGTGCTGAAGCTCCCCCTAGAGGCTGCCGCTGAAGATGCACACTCACAACTAACCCTCCTTAGGAGAACTGCTTCGTGGGAGAGCACGTTTATTAAAAGGCGGCAGGCCATGATTGCCTGCGAGACACAGCAGGGTTACCATGCAGAGTTCAAAGGGGGCTTTGCTTGTACAGCAAGTGCCGGAGGGCAAGAAGGGATGACATAGGAGCTGCCCTTTTTTCGGGCTCGCACACCAAGGCCTGCACCAGCCTTCGAGGCTCAGCCTGCCTCTGGACTGCCCTAGACCACCTTTACTCAAAGCACACACTCTGGTCGGGGACTCGAAGCCAGGCCCGTGGCAGTGAAAGCACCAAATCCTCACCACTAGGCCACCGGGGAAACGACTGCAGCACCCGGGAGGTTTCCGCAACCGTACTTGCAGTCAGCTGGAGGCTATTGTAATGCTGTTAAGTGAGAGACGTTTGCCGCTCGCAAGCCAATTCCATCCAACCTCCTGCAGGGGGCACTCTGGGCTGGTTTTCCACTTGTTCGCCTGCTGCTGAAACAGCAAAGATTCAATTCGAAGCCCTTTGCAGCAGCTCACCAGGATGGCCGAGTGGTTAAGGCGTTGGACTTAAGATCCAATGGACAAGTGTCCGCGTGGGTTCGAGCCCCACTCCTGGTACAGGTTTTTACTCTTCTTACCTAAATGCGGCAGCAGCTTCGCACAAGCCCTTTCCTGCTGTCTGTAGGCAGTGCCCCTACCTCAAAGCCCTGAGGCTTGAGTTCACCTGAAAAGAGCAACAAGGAATCGTTGCCCGTAGACTCTTTTCCTGGAAAACCTTTGCATTTTTGTACCATGTCCCTCGCATCCCAAGCTTAAGCCGCCAAAGTTGGCAGAGCTTGTGCAACCCCGCCAACAGCCCTACCACCCCAAAAGAAAATTGGGCAGGGATTCCCGCCTCCGCTTCCGAAACGGGCTTCCAAACGGGCGATGCCCTGACGGGTCAGCCAGTCACCGTCTAGGCCCGGTACACCCCTGTGAATAATAGAGCGTCCAACCTCAAATCAGGCTACAGGGCCCTTCAGCCCATAGAAGGAGAACCTGTCAACAAACGGGGCGAGGGCAATGCTCGGGCCCCTTGCGAAGCCTTTGCCAAGCTCCAAAGGCTGCACTTTCCCAGCAGACCACAGCTCTGTATGCAAATCAAGCAGCTACGACCCCTCCCTCCCCTGCTTTTCTCCTCCAAACCGGTACGCAACCATTTCTGCAGCCCTCTGCCCCAGGGTCCCGGGCAAGGTCTTGGTCTGATGAGGCTAGGGATGGTGGGCGAGCTCGGCTTTGGCAGGGCGACAGGACTAATATTTTCTCTACAGCTTTGGAAGAAAGAAAGCTTCCTTTTTGGGGCACAGGCCCACTTCTAGCGGCGACAGCTTCCGGTAAGGGACCATGCTGAAAAGATGCTTGGAGTTACCGCCAGGGGAGCCACGCCGCTATTGCCTGTGAGTGAAGCTACATTTGAAAGAAATATTTTTTGAGACGCAGTTGTTTGAATTTCTGTAAAAATGTCATTCAGTAAAAGCCTCTCTTCCCTGACCGGGAATCGAACCCGGGCCGCGGCGGTGAGAGCGCCGAATCCTAACCACTAGACCACCAGGGAGACCGCTGGACAACTCGGGAAGGCCGGGCAGTGGTGTCCGAGTGCACAATGCCTGCAGGTGCCTCAAAGGCCAGTCCATTGGGGGACTGGGAAGAGAGGGGGAGGGCCGAGCAGATAGGTTCTCTCCAGCGGTGAAAAAGGAAGCTGCCTTTTTTGCGTCAAGGGCAGTCTTTCCGCAGCGACAGGAGAATGAATGGGACTCTGCCATAAACACGTTTTGCGTCGCGCTGAGGGCACTTCCTCCATTTTGTGCACGCAAATCTGCATCTGGGAGCAAGATTTCCGGTCGCCAGTTAACTGCATTGCTGTAAATAAAAATGTCAGTTGTTAAAAGAGCTCCTTCCCTGACCGGGAATCGAACCCAGGCCGCGGCGGTGAGAGCGCCGAATCCTAACCACTAGACCACCAGGGACGGTGGGTGCACCCCGTTGCGTGTCGCTCAGATGGTGGCGTCCGAGTCCAAAGGCTGAGGGCCTCTGCTACAATGGGCACCAGTGCCTGCAGGTCTTCGGGGGCCGTTTCTGCTAATAAATAAAGAAATAAAGAAAGAAAGAAAGAAAGAAAGAAAACAAAAACACTTGTGATGGTCTGCGAAAAGGGGAGCTTAGAGATTGAAGACAGCATCACTTTGGGAACGTTTGCGCTTTCACTTCCAAGCGCTGATATTCCTGTCTTGCTCTCCTGAAAGGACAGCCTTCCTCGCTATGAGCTTTTGTGGGTCAGTGCTGAAGCTCCCCCTAGAGGCTGCCGCTGAAGATGCACACTCACAACTAACCCTCCTTAGGAGAACTGCTTCGTGGGAGAGCACGTTTATTAAAAGGCGGCAGGCCATGATTGCCTGCGAGACACAGCAGGGTTACCATGCAGAGTTCAAAGGGGGCTTTGCTTGTACAGCAAGTGCCGGAGGGCAAGAAGGGATGACATAGGAGCTGCCCTTTTTTCGGGCTCGCACACCAAGGCCTGCACCAGCCTTCGAGGCTCAGCCTGCCTCTGGACTGCCCTAGACCACCTTTACTCAAAGCACACACTCTGGTCGGGGACTCGAAGCCAGGCCCGTGGCAGTGAAAGCACCAAATCCTCACCACTAGGCCACCGGGGAAACGACTGCAGCACCCGGGAGGTTTCCGCAACCGTACTTGCAGTCAGCTGGAGGCTATTGTAATGCTGTTAAGTGAGAGACGTTTGCCGCTCGCAAGCCAATTCCATCCAACCTCCTGCAGGGGGCACTCTGGGCTGGTTTTCCACTTGTTCGCCTGCTGCTGAAACAGCAAAGATTCAATTCGAAGCCCTTTGCAGCAGCTCACCAGGATGGCCGAGTGGTTAAGGCGTTGGACTTAAGATCCAATGGACAAGTGTCCGCGTGGGTTCGAGCCCCACTCCTGGTACAGGTTTTTACTCTTCTTACCTAAATGCGGCAGCAGCTTCGCACAAGCCCTTTCCTGCTGTCTGTAGGCAGTGCCCCTACCTCAAAGCCCTGAGGCTTGAGTTCACCTGAAAAGAGCAACAAGGAATCGTTGCCCGTAGACTCTTTTCCTGGAAAACCTTTGCATTTTTGTACCATGTCCCTCGCATCCCAAGCTTAAGCCGCCAAAGTTGGCAGAGCTTGTGCAACCCCGCCAACAGCCCTACCACCCCAAAAGAAAATTGGGCAGGGATTCCCGCCTCCGCTTCCTCACGGCTTCCGAAACGGGCTTCCAAACGGGCGATGCCCTGACGGGTCACCCAGTCACCGTCTAGGCCCGGTACACCCCTGTGAATAATAGAGCGTCCAACCTCAAATCAGGCTACAGGGCCCTTCAGCCCATAGAAGGAGAACCTGTCAACAAACGGGGCGAGGGCAATGCTCGGGCCCCTTGCGAAGCCTTTGCCAAGCTCCAAAGGCTGCACTTTCCCAGCAGACCACAGCTCTGTATGCAAATCAAGCAGCTACGACCCCTCCCTCCCCTGCTTTTCTCCTCCAAACCGGTACGCAACCATTTCTGCAGCCCTCTGCCCCAGGGTCCCGGGCAAGGTCTTGGTCTGATGAGGCTAGGGATGGTGGGCGAGCTCGGCTTTGGCAGGGCGACAGGACTAATATTTTCTCTACAGCTTTGGAAGAAAGAAAGCTTCCTTTTTGGGGCACAGGCCCACTTCTAGCGGCGACAGCTTCCGGTAAGGGACCATGCTGAAAAGATGCTTGGAGTTACCGCCAGGGGAGCCACGCCGCTATTGCCTGTGAGTGAAGCTACATTTGAAAGAAATATTTTTTGAGACGCAGTTGTTTGAATTTCTGTAAAAATGTCATTCAGTAAAAGCCTCTCTTCCCTGACCGGGAATCCAACCCGGGCCGCGGCGGTGAGAGCGCCGAATCCTAACCACTAGACCACCAGGGAGACCGCTGGACAGCTCGGGAAGGCCGGGCAGTGGTGTCCGAGTGCACAATGCCTGCAGGTGCCTCAAAGGCCAGTCCATTGGGGGACTGGGAAGAGAGGGGGAGGGCCGAGCAGATAGGTTCTCTCCAGCAGTGAAAAAGGAAGCTGCCTTTTTTGCGTCAAGGGCAGTCTTTCCGCAGCGACAGGAGAATGAATGGGACTCTGCCATAAACACGTTTTGCGTCGCGCTGAGGGCACTTCCTCCATTTTGTGCACGCAAATCTGCATCTGGGAGCAAGATTTCCGGTCGCCAGTTAACTCCTTTGCATGTAAATAAAAATGTCAGTTGTTAAAAGAGCTCCTTCCCTGACCGGGAATCGAACCCGGGCCGCGGCGGTGTCGCTCAGATGGTGGCGTCCGAGTCCAAAGGCTGAGGGCCTCTGCTACAATGGGCACCAGTGCCTGCAGGTCTTCGGGGGCCGTTTCTGCTAATAAATAAATAAATAAAGAAATAAAGAAAGAAAGAAAGAAAGAAAACAAAAACACTTGTGATGGTCTGCGAAAAGGGGAGCTTAGAGATTGAAGACAGCATCACTTTGGGAACGTTTGCGCTTTCACTTCCAAGCGCTGATATTCCTGTCTTGCTCTCCTGAAAGGACAGCCTTCCTCGCTATGAGCTTTTGTGGGTCAGTGCTGAAGCTCCCCCTAGAGGCTGCCGCTGAAGATGCACACTCACAACTAACCCTCCTTAGGAGAACTGCTTCGTGGGAGAGCACGTTTATTAAAAGGCGGCAGGCCATGATTGCCTGCGAGACACAGCAGGGTTACCATGCAGAGTTCAAAGGGGGCTTTGCTTGTACAGCAAGTGCCGGAGGGCAAGAAGGGATGACATAGGAGCTGCCCTTTTTTCGGGCTCGCACACCAAGGCCTGCACCAGCCTTCGAGGCTCAGCCTGCCTCTGGACTGCCCTAGACCACCTTTACTCAAAGCACACACTCTGGTCGGGGACTCGAAGCCAGGCCCGTGGCAGTGAAAGCACCAAATCCTCACCACTAGGCCACCGGGGAAACGACTGCAGCACCCGGGAGGTTTCCGCAACCGTACTTGCAGTCAGCTGGAGGCTATTGTAATGCTGTTAAGTGAGAGACGTTTGCCGCTCGCAAGCCAATTCCATCCAACCTCCTTCAGGGGGCACTCTGGGCTGGTTTTCCACTTGTTCGCCTGCTGCTGAAACAGCAAAGATTCAATTCGAAGCCCTTTGCAGCAGCTCACCAGGATGGCCGAGTGGTTAAGGCGTTGGACTTAAGATCCAATGGACAAGTGTCCGCGTGGGTTCGAGCCCCACTCCTGGTACAGGTTTTTACTCTTCTTACCTAAATGCGGCAGCAGCTTCGCACAAGCCCTTTCCTGCTGTCTGTAGGCAGTGCCCCTACCTCAAAGCCCTGAGGCTTGAGTTCACCTGAAAAGAGCAACAAGGAATCGTTGCCCGTAGACTCTTTTCCTGGAAAACCTTTGCATTTTTGTACCATGTCCCTCGCATCCCAAGCTTAAGCCGCCAAAGTTGGCAGAGCTTGTGCAACCCCGCCAACAGCCCTACCACCCCAAAAGAAAATTGGGCAGGGATTCCCGCCTCCGCTTCCGAAACGGGCTTCCAAACGGGCGATGCCCTGACGGGTCAGCCAGTCACCGTCTAGGCCCGGTACACCCCTGTGAATAATAGAGCGTCCAACCTCAAATCAGGCTACAGGGCCCTTCAGCCCATAGAAGGAGAACCTGTCAACAAACGGGGCGAGGGCAATGCTCGGGCCCCTTGCGAAGCCTTTGCCAAGCTCCAAAGGCTGCACTTTCCCAGCAGACCACAGCTCTGTATGCAAATCAAGCAGCTACGACCCCTCCCTCCCCTGCTTTTCTCCTCCAAACCGGTACGCAACCATTTCTGCAGCCCTCTGCCCCAGGGTCCCGGGCAAGGTCTTGGTCTGATGAGGCTAGGGATGGTGGGCGAGCTCGGCTTTGGCAGGGCGACAGGACTAATATTTTCTCTACAGCTTTGGAAGAAAGAAAGCTTCCTTTTTGGGGCACAGGCCCACTTCTAGCGGTGACAGCTTCCGGTAAGGGACCATGCTGAAAAGATGCTTGGAGTTACCGCCAGGGGAGCCACGCCGCTATTGCCTGTGAGTGAAGCTACATTTGAAAGAAATATTTTTTGAGACGCAGTTGTTTGAATTTCTGTAAAAATGTCATTCAGTAAAAGCCTCTCTTCCCTGACCGGGAATCGAACCCGGGCCGCGGCGGTGAGAGCGCCGAATCCTAACCACTAGACCACCAGGGAGACCGCTGGACAACTCGGGAAGGCCGGGCAGTGGTGTCCGAGTGCACAATGCCTGCAGGTGCCTCAAAGGCCAGTCCATTGGGGGACTGGGAAGAGAGGGGGAGGGCCGAGCAGATAGGTTCTCTCCAGCGGTGAAAAAGGAAGCTGCCTTTTTTGCGTCAAGGGCAGTCTTTCCGCAGCGACAGGAGAATGAATGGGACTCTGCCATAAACACGTTTTGCGTCGCGCTGAGGGCACTTCCTCCATTTTGTGCACGCAAATCTGCATCTGGGAGCAAGATTTCCGGTCGCCAGTTAACTGCATTGCTGTAAATAAAAATGTCAGTTGTTAAAAGAGCTCCTTCCCTGACCGGGAATCGAACCCAGGCCGCGGCGGTGAGAGCGCCGAATCCTAACCACTAGACCACCAGGGACGGTGGGTGCACCCCGTTGCGTGTCGCTCAGATGGTGGCGTCCGAGTCCAAAGGCTGAGGGCCTCTGCTACAATGGGCACCAGTGCCTGCAGGTCTTCGGGGGCCGTTTCTGCTAATAAATAAAGAAATAAAGAAAGAAAGAAAGAAAGAAAGAAAACAAAAACACTTGTGATGGTCTGCGAAAAGGGGAGCTTAGAGATTGAAGACAGCATCACTTTGGGAACGTTTGCGCTTTCACTTCCAAGCGCTGATATTCCTGTCTTGCTCTCCTGAAAGGACAGCCTTCCTCGCTATGAGCTTTTGTGGGTCAGTGCTGAAGCTCCCCCTAGAGGCTGCCGCTGAAGATGCACACTCACAACTAACCCTCCTTAGGAGAACTGCTTCGTGGGAGAGCACGTTTATTAAAAGGCGGCAGGCCATGATTGCCTGCGAGACACAGCAGGGTTACCATGCAGAGTTCAAAGGGGGCTTTGCTTGTACAGCAAGTGCCGGAGGGCAAGAAGGGATGACATAGGAGCTGCCCTTTTTTCGGGCTCGCACACCAAGGCCTGCACCAGCCTTCGAGGCTCAGCCTGCCTCTGGACTGCCCTAGACCACCTTTACTCAAAGCACACACTCTGGTCGGGGACTCGAAGCCAGGCCCGTGGCAGTGAAAGCACCAAATCCTCACCACTAGGCCACCGGGGAAACGACTGCAGCACCCGGGAGGTTTCCGCAACCGTACTTGCAGTCAGCTGGAGGCTATTGTAATGCTGTTAAGTGAGAGACGTTTGCCGCTCGCAAGCCAATTCCATCCAACCTCCTGCAGGGGGCACTCTGGGCTGGTTTTCCACTTGTTCGCCTGCTGCTGAAACAGCAAAGATTCAATTCGAAGCCCTTTGCAGCAGCTCACCAGGATGGCCGAGTGGTTAAGGCGTTGGACTTAAGATCCAATGGACAAGTGTCCGCGTGGGTTCGAGCCCCACTCCTGGTACAGGTTTTTACTCTTCTTACCTAAATGCGGCAGCAGCTTCGCACAAGCCCTTTCCTGCTGTCTGTAGGCAGTGCCCCTACCTCAAAGCCCTGAGGCTTGAGTTCACCTGAAAAGAGCAACAAGGAATCGTTGCCCGTAGACTCTTTTCCTGGAAAACCTTTGCATTTTTGTACCATGTCCCTCGCATCCCAAGCTTAAGCCGCCAAAGTTGGCAGAGCTTGTGCAACCCCGCCAACAGCCCTACCACCCCAAAAGAAAATTGGGCAGGGATTCCCGCCTCCGCTTCCTCACGGCTTCCGAAACGGGCTTCCAAACGGGCTTCCAAACGGGCGATGCCCTGACGGGTCAGCCAGTCACCGTCTAGGCCCGGTACACCCCTGTGAATAATAGAGCGTCCAACCTCAAATCAGGCTACAGGGCCCTTCAGCCCATAGAAGGAGAACCTGTCAACAAACGGGGCGAGGGCAATGCTCGGGCCCCTTGCGAAGCCTTTGCCAAGCTCCAAAGGCTGCACTTTCCCAGCAGACCACAGCTCTGTATGCAAATCAAGCAGCTACGACCCCTCCCTCCCCTGCTTTTCTCCTCCAAACCGGTACGCAACCATTTCTGCAGCCCTCTGCCCCAGGGTCCCGGGCAAGGTCTTGGTCTGATGAGGCTAGGGATGGTGGGCGAGCTCGGCTTTGGCAGGGCGACAGGACTAATATTTTCTCTACAGCTTTGGAAGAAAGAAAGCTTCCTTTTTGGGGCACAGGCCCACTTCTAGCGGCGACAGCTTCCGGTAAGGGACCATGCTGAAAAGATGCTTGGAGTTACCGCCAGGGGAGCCACGCCGCTATTGCCTGTGAGTGAAGCTACATTTGAAAGAAATATTTTTTGAGACGCAGTTGTTTGAATTTCTGTAAAAATGTCATTCAGTAAAAGCCTCTCTTCCCTGACCGGGAATCGAACCCGGGCCGCGGCGGTGAGAGCGCCGAATCCTAACCACTAGACCACCAGGGAGACCGCTGGACAGCTCGGGAAGGCCGGGCAGTGGTGTCCGAGTGCACAATGCCTGCAGGTGCCTCAAAGGCCAGTCCATTGGGGGACTGGGAAGAGAGGGGGAGGGCCGAGCAGATAGGTTCTCTCCAGCGGTGAAAAAGGAAGCTGCCTTTTTTGCGTCAAGGGCAGTCTTTCCGCAGCGACAGGAGAATGAATGGGACTCTGCCATAAACACGTTTTGCGTCGCGCTGAGGGCACTTCCTCCATTTTGTGCACGCAAATCTGCATCTGGGAGCAAGATTTCCGGTCGCCAGTTAACTGCATTGCTGTAAATAAAAATGTCAGTTGTTAAAAGAGCTCCTTCCCTGACCGGGAATCCAACCCGGGCCGCGGCGGTGAGAGCGCCGAATCCTAACCACTAGACCACCAGGGACGGTGGGTGCACCCCGTTGCGTGTCGCTCAGATGGTGGCGTCCGAGTCCAAAGGCTGAGGGCCTCTGCTACAATGGGCACCAGTGCCTGCAGGTCTTCGGGGGCCGTTTCTGCTAATAAATAAATAAATAAAGAAATAAAGAAAGAAAGAAAGAAAGAAAACAAAAACACTTGTGATGGTCTGCGAAAAGGGGAGCTTAGAGATTGAAGACAGCATCACTTTGGGAACGTTTGCGCTTTCACTTCCAAGCGCTGATATTCCTGTCTTGCTCTCCTGAAAGGACAGCCTTCCTCGCTATGAGCTTTTGTGGGTCAGTGCTGAAGCTCCCCCTAGAGGCTGCCGCTGAAGATGCACACTCACAACTAACCCTCCTTAGGAGAACTGCTTCGTGGGAGAGCACGTTTATTAAAAGGCGGCAGGCCATGATTGCCTGCGAGACACAGCAGGGTTACCATGCAGAGTTCAAAGGGGGCTTTGCTTGTACAGCAAGTGCCGGAGGGCAAGAAGGGATGACATAGGAGCTGCCCTTTTTTCGGGCTCGCACACCAAGGCCTGCACCAGCCTTCGAGGCTCAGCCTGCCTCTGGACTGCCCTAGACCACCTTTACTCAAAGCACACACTCTGGTCGGGGACTCGAAGCCAGGCCCGTGGCAGTGAAAGCACCAAATCCTCACCACTAGGCCACCGGGGAAACGACTGCAGCACCCGGGAGGTTTCCGCAACCGTACTTGCAGTCAGCTGGAGGCTATTGTAATGCTGTTAAGTGAGAGACGTTTGCCGCTCGCAAGCCAATTCCATCCAACCTCCTGCAGGGGGCACTCTGGGCTGGTTTTCCACTTGTTCGCCTGCTGCTGAAACAGCAAAGATTCAATTCGAAGCCCTTTACAGCAGCTCACCAGGATGGCCGAGTGGTTAAGGCGTTGGACTTAAGATCCAATGGACAAGTGTCCGCGTGGGTTCGAGCCCCACTCCTGGTACAGGTTTTTACTCTTCTTACCTAAATGCGGCAGCAGCTTCGCACAAGCCCTTTCCTGCTGTCTGTAGGCAGTGCCCCTACCTCAAAGCCCTGAGGCTTGAGTTCACCTGAAAAGAGCAACAAGGAATCGTTGCCCGTAGACTCTTTTCCTGGAAAACCTTTGCATTTTTGTACCATGTCCCTCGCATCCCAAGCTTAAGCCGCCAAAGTTGGCAGAGCTTGTGCAACCCCGCCAACAGCCCTACCACCCCAAAAGAAAATTGGGCAGGGATTCCCGCCTCCGCTTCCTCACGGCTTCCGAAACGGGCTTCCAAACGGGCGATGCCCTGACGGGTCACCCAGTCACCGTCTAGGCCCGGTACACCCCTGTGAATAATAGAGCGTCCAACCTCAAATCAGGCTACAGGGCCCTTCAGCCCATAGAAGGAGAACCTGTCAACAAACGGGGCGAGGGCAATGCTCGGGCCCCTTGCGAAGCCTTTGCCAAGCTCCAAAGGCTGCACTTTCCCAGCAGACCACAGCTCTGTATGCAAATCAAGCAGCTACGACCCCTCCCTCCCCTGCTTTTCTCCTCCAAACCGGTACGCAACCATTTCTGCAGCCCTCTGCCCCAGGGTCCCGGGCAAGGTCTTGGTCTGATGAGGCTAGGGATGGTGGGCGAGCTCGGCTTTGGCAGGGCGACAGGACTAATATTTTCTCTACAGCTTTGGAAGAAAGAAAGCTTCCTTTTTGGGGCACAGGCCCACTTCTAGCGGCGACAGCTTCCGGTAAGGGACCATGCTGAAAAGATGCTTGGAGTTACCGCCAGGGGAGCCACGCCGCTATTGCCTGTGAGTGAAGCTACATTTGAAAGAAATATTTTTTGAGACGCAGTTGTTTGAATTTCTGTAAAAATGTCATTCAGTAAAAGCCTCTCTTCCCTGACCGGGAATCCAACCCGGGCCGCGGCGGTGAGAGCGCCGAATCCTAACCACTAGACCACCAGGGAGACCGCTGGACAGCTCGGGAAGGCCGGGCAGTGGTGTCCGAGTGCACAATGCCTGCAGGTGCCTCAAAGGCCAGTCCATTGGGGGACTGGGAAGAGAGGGGGAGGGCCGAGCAGATAGGTTCTCTCCAGCAGTGAAAAAGGAAGCTGCCTTTTTTGCGTCAAGGGCAGTCTTTCCGCAGCGACAGGAGAATGAATGGGACTCTGCCATAAACACGTTTTGCGTCGCGCTGAGGGCACTTCCTCCATTTTGTGCACGCAAATCTGCATCTGGGAGCAAGATTTCCGGTCGCCAGTTAACTCCTTTGCATGTAAATAAAAATGTCAGTTGTTAAAAGAGCTCCTTCCCTGACCGGGAATCGAACCCGGGCCGCGGCGGTGAGAGCGCCGAATCCTAACCACTAGACCACCAGGGACGGTGGGTGCACTCCGTTGCGTGTCGCTCAGATGGTGGCGTCCGAGTCCAAAGGCTGAGGGCCTCTGCTACAATGGGCACCAGTGCCTGCAGGTCTTCGGGGGCCGTTTCTGCTAATAAATAAATAAAGAAAGAAATAAAGAAAGAAAGAAAGAAAGAAAACAAAAACACTTGTGATGGTCTGCGAAAAGGGGAGCTTAGAGATTGAAGACAGCATCACTTTGGGAACGTTTGCGCTTTCACTTCCAAGCGCTGATATTCCTGTCTTGCTCTCCTGAAAGGACAGCCTTCCTCGCTATGAGCTTTTGTGGGTCAGTGCTGAAGCTCCCCCTAGAGGCTGCCGCTGAAGATGCACACTCACAACTAACCCTCCTTAGGAGAACTGCTTCGTGGGAGAGCACGTTTATTAAAAGGCGGCAGGCCATGATTGCCTGCGAGACACAGCAGGGTTACCATGCAGAGTTCAAAGGGGGCTTTGCTTGTACAGCAAGTGCCGGAGGGCAAGAAGGGATGACATAGGAGCTGCCCTTTTTTCGGGCTCGCACACCAAGGCCTGCACCAGCCTTCGAGGCTCAGCCTGCCTCTGGACTGCCCTAGACCACCTTTACTCAAAGCACACACTCTGGTCGGGGACTCGAAGCCAGGCCCGTGGCAGTGAAAGCACCAAATCCTCACCACTAGGCCACCGGGGAAACGACTGCAGCACCCGGGAGGTTTCCGCAACCGTACTTGCAGTCAGCTGGAGGCTATTGTAATGCTGTTAAGTGAGAGACGTTTGCCGCTCGCAAGCCAATTCCATCCAACCTCCTGCAGGGGGCACTCTGGGCTGGTTTTCCACTTGTTCGCCTGCTGCTGAAACAGCAAAGATTCAATTCGAAGCCCTTTGCAGCAGCTCACCAGGATGGCCGAGTGGTTAAGGCGTTGGACTTAAGATCCAATGGACAAGTGTCCGCGTGGGTTCGAGCCCCACTCCTGGTACAGGTTTTTACTCTTCTTACCTAAATGCGGCAGCAGCTTCGCACAAGCCCTTTCCTGCTGTCTGTAGGCAGTGCCCCTACCTCAAAGCCCTGAGGCTTGAGTTCACCTGAAAAGAGCAACAAGGAATCGTTGCCCGTAGACTCTTTTCCTGGAAAACCTTTGCATTTTTGTACCATGTCCCTCGCATCCCAAGCTTAAGCCGCCAAAGTTGGCAGAGCTTGTGCAACCCCGCCAACAGCCCTACCACCCCAAAAGAAAATTGGGCAGGGATTCCCGCCTCCGCTTCCGAAACGGGCTTCCAAACGGGCGATGCCCTGACGGGTCAGCCAGTCACCGTCTAGGCCCGGTACACCCCTGTGAATAATAGAGCGTCCAACCTCAAATCAGGCTACAGGGCCCTTCAGCCCATAGAAGGAGAACCTGTCAACAAACGGGGCGAGGGCAATGCTCGGGCCCCTTGCGAAGCCTTTGCCAAGCTCCAAAGGCTGCACTTTCCCAGCAGACCACAGCTCTGTATGCAAATCAAGCAGCTACGACCCCTCCCTCCCCTGCTTTTCTCCTCCAAACCGGTACGCAACCATTTCTGCAGCCCTCTGCCCCAGGGTCCCGGGCAAGGTCTTGGTCTGATGAGGCTAGGGATGGTGGGCGAGCTCGGCTTTGGCAGGGCGACAGGACTAATATTTTCTCTACAGCTTTGGAAGAAAGAAAGCTTCCTTTTTGGGGCACAGGCCCACTTCTAGCGGCGACAGCTTCCGGTAAGGGACCATGCTGAAAAGATGCTTGGAGTTACCGCCAGGGGAGCCACGCCGCTATTGCCTGTGAGTGAAGCTACATTTGAAAGAAATATTTTTTGAGACGCAGTTGTTTGAATTTCTGTAAAAATGTCATTCAGTAAAAGCCTCTCTTCCCTGACCGGGAATCCAACCCGGGCCGCGGCGGTGAGAGCGCCGAATCCTAACCACTAGACCACCAGGGAGACCGCTGGACAGCTCGGGAAGGCCGGGCAGTGGTGTCCGAGTGCACAATGCCTGCAGGTGCCTCAAAGGCCAGTCCATTGGGGGACTGGGAAGAGAGGGGGAGGGCCGAGCAGATAGGTTCTCTCCAGCAGTGAAAAAGGAAGCTGCCTTTTTTGCGTCAAGGGCAGTCTTTCCGCAGCGACAGGAGAATGAATGGGACTCTGCCATAAACACGTTTTGCGTCGCGCTGAGGGCACTTCCTCCATTTTGTGCACGCAAATCTGCATCTGGGAGCAAGATTTCCGGTCGCCAGTTAACTCCTTTGCATGTAAATAAAAATGTCAGTTGTTAAAAGAGCTCCTTCCCTGACCGGGAATCGAACCCGGGCCGCGGCGGTGAGAGCGCCGAATCCTAACCACTAGACCACCAGGGACGGTGGGTGCACTCCGTTGCGTGTCGCTCAGATGGTGGCGTCCGAGTCCAAAGGCTGAGGGCCTCTGCTACAATGGGCACCAGTGCCTGCAGGTCTTCGGGGGCCGTTTCTGCTAATAAATAAATAAATAAAGAAATAAAGAAAGAAAGAAAGAAAGAAAACAAAAACACTTGTGATGGTCTGCGAAAAGGGGAGCTTAGAGATTGAAGACAGCATCACTTTGGGAACGTTTGCGCTTTCACTTCCAAGCGCTGATATTCCTGTCTTGCTCTCCTGAAAGGACAGCCTTCCTCGCTATGAGCTTTTGTGGGTCAGTGCTGAAGCTCCCCCTAGAGGCTGCCGCTGAAGATGCACACTCACAACTAACCCTCCTTAGGAGAACTGCTTCGTGGGAGAGCACGTTTATTAAAAGGCGGCAGGCCATGATTGCCTGCGAGACACAGCAGGGTTACCATGCAGAGTTCAAAGGGGGCTTTGCTTGTACAGCAAGTGCCGGAGGGCAAGAAGGGATGACATAGGAGCTGCCCTTTTTTCGGGCTCGCACACCAAGGCCTGCACCAGCCTTCGAGGCTCAGCCTGCCTCTGGACTGCCCTAGACCACCTTTACTCAAAGCACACACTCTGGTCGGGGACTCGAAGCCAGGCCCGTGGCAGTGAAAGCACCAAATCCTCACCACTAGGCCACCGGGGAAACGACTGCAGCACCCGGGAGGTTTCCGCAACCGTACTTGCAGTCAGCTGGAGGCTATTGTAATGCTGTTAAGTGAGAGACGTTTGCCGCTCGCAAGCCAATTCCATCCAACCTCCTGCAGGGGGCACTCTGGGCTGGTTTTCCACTTGTTCGCCTGCTGCTGAAACAGCAAAGATTCAATTCGAAGCCCTTTGCAGCAGCTCACCAGGATGGCCGAGTGGTTAAGGCGTTGGACTTAAGATCCAATGGACAAGTGTCCGCGTGGGTTCGAGCCCCACTCCTGGTACAGGTTTTTACTCTTCTTACCTAAATGCGGCAGCAGCTTCGCACAAGCCCTTTCCTGCTGTCTGTAGGCAGTGCCCCTACCTCAAAGCCCTGAGGCTTGAGTTCACCTGAAAAGAGCAACAAGGAATCGTTGCCCGTAGACTCTTTTCCTGGAAAACCTTTGCATTTTTGTACCATGTCCCTCGCATCCCAAGCTTAAGCCGCCAAAGTTGGCAGAGCTTGTGCAACCCCGCCAACAGCCCTACCACCCCAAAAGAAAATTGGGCAGGGATTCCCGCCTCCGCTTCCGAAACGGGCTTCCAAACGGGCGATGCCCTGACGGGTCAGCCAGTCACCGTCTAGGCCCGGTACACCCCTGTGAATAATAGAGCGTCCAACCTCAAATCAGGCTACAGGGCCCTTCAGCCCATAGAAGGAGAACCTGTCAACAAACGGGGCGAGGGCAATGCTCGGGCCCCTTGCGAAGCCTTTGCCAAGCTCCAAAGGCTGCACTTTCCCAGCAGACCACAGCTCTGTATGCAAATCAAGCAGCTACGACCCCTCCCTCCCCTGCTTTTCTCCTCCAAACCGGTACGCAACCATTTCTGCAGCCCTCTGCCCCAGGGTCCCGGGCAAGGTCTTGGTCTGATGAGGCTAGGGATGGTGGGCGAGCTCGGCTTTGGCAGGGCGACAGGACTAATATTTTCTCTACAGCTTTGGAAGAAAGAAAGCTTCCTTTTTGGGGCACAGGCCCACTTCTAGCGGCGACAGCTTCCGGTAAGGGACCATGCTGAAAAGATGCTTGGAGTTACCGCCAGGGGAGCCACGCCGCTATTGCCTGTGAGTGAAGCTACATTTGAAAGAAATATTTTTTGAGACGCAGTTGTTTGAATTTCTGTAAAAATGTCATTCAGTAAAAGCCTCTCTTCCCTGACCGGGAATCGAACCCGGGCCGCGGCGGTGAGAGCGCCGAATCCTAACCACTAGACCACCAGGGAGACCGCTGGACAACTCGGGAAGGCCGGGCAGTGGTGTCCGAGTGCACAATGCCTGCAGGTGCCTCAAAGGCCAGTCCATTGGGGGACTGGGAAGAGAGGGGGAGGGCCGAGCAGATAGGTTCTCTCCAGCGGTGAAAAAGGAAGCTGCCTTTTTTGCGTCAAGGGCAGTCTTTCCGCAGCGACAGGAGAATGAATGGGACTCTGCCATAAACACGTTTTGCGTCGCGCTGAGGGCACTTCCTCCATTTTGTGCACGCAAATCTGCATCTGGGAGCAAGATTTCCGGTCGCCAGTTAACTGCATTGCTGTAAATAAAAATGTCAGTTGTTAAAAGAGCTCCTTCCCTGACCGGGAATCGAACCCAGGCCGCGGCGGTGAGAGCGCCGAATCCTAACCACTAGACCACCAGGGACAGTGGGTGCACCCCGTTGCGTGTCGCTCAGATGGTGGCGTCCGAGTCCAAAGGCTGAGGGCCTCTGCTACAATGGGCACCAGTGCCTGCAGGTCTTCGGGGGCCGTTTCTGCTAATAAATAAAGAAATAAAGAAAGAAAGAAAGAAAGAAAGAAAACAAAAACACTTGTGATGGTCTGCGAAAAGGGGAGCTTAGAGATTGAAGACAGCATCACTTTGGGAACGTTTGCGCTTTCACTTCCAAGCGCTGATATTCCTGTCTTGCTCTCCTGAAAGGACAGCCTTCCTCGCTATGAGCTTTTGTGGGTCGGTGCTGAAGCTCCCCCTAGAGGCTGCCGCTGAAGATGCACACTCACAACTAACCCTCCTTAGGAGAACTGCTTCGTGGGAGAGCACGTTTATTAAAAGGCGGCAGGCCATGATTGCCTGCGAGACACAGCAGGGTTACCATGCAGAGTTCAAAGGGGGCTTTGCTTGTACAGCAAGTGCCGGAGGGCAAGAAGGGATGACATAGGAGCTGCCCTTTTTTCGGGCTCGCACACCAAGGCCTGCACCAGCCTTCGAGGCTCAGCCTGCCTCTGGACTGCCCTAGACCACCTTTACTCAAAGCACACACTCTGGTCGGGGACTCGAAGCCAGGCCCGTGGCAGTGAAAGCACCAAATCCTCACCACTAGGCCACCGGGGAAACGACTGCAGCACCCGGGAGGTTTCCGCAACCGTACTTGCAGTCAGCTGGAGGCTATTGTAATGCTGTTAAGTGAGAGACGTTTGCCGCTCGCAAGCCAATTCCATCCAACCTCCTGCAGGGGGCACTCTGGGCTGGTTTTCCACTTGTTCGCCTGCTGCTGAAACAGCAAAGATTCAATTCGAAGCCCTTTGCAGCAGCTCACCAGGATGGCCGAGTGGTTAAGGCGTTGGACTTAAGATCCAATGGACAAGTGTCCGCGTGGGTTCGAGCCCCACTCCTGGTACAGGTTTTTACTCTTCTTACCTAAATGCGGCAGCAGCTTCGCACAAGCCCTTTCCTGCTGTCTGTAGGCAGTGCCCCTACCTCAAAGCCCTGAGGCTTGAGTTCACCTGAAAAGAGCAACAAGGAATCGTTGCCCGTAGACTCTTTTCCTGGAAAACCTTTGCATTTTTGTACCATGTCCCTCGCATCCCAAGCTTAAGCCGCCAAAGTTGGCAGAGCTTGTGCAACCCCGCCAACAGCCCTACCACCCCAAAAGAAAATTGGGCAGGGATTCCCGCCTCCGCTTCCTCACGGCTTCCGAAACGGGCTTCCAAACGGGCTTCCAAACGGGCGATGCCCTGACGGGTCAGCCAGTCACCGTCTAGGCCCGGTACACCCCTGTGAATAATAGAGCGTCCAACCTCAAATCAGGCTACAGGGCCCTTCAGCCCATAGAAGGAGAACCTGTCAACAAACGGGGCGAGGGCAATGCTCGGGCCCCTTGCGAAGCCTTTGCCAAGCTCCAAAGGCTGCACTTTCCCAGCAGACCACAGCTCTGTATGCAAATCAAGCAGCTACGACCCCTCCCTCCCCTGCTTTTCTCCTCCAAACCGGTACGCAACCATTTCTGCAGCCCTCTGCCCCAGGGTCCCGGGCAAGGTCTTGGTCTGATGAGGCTAGGGATGGTGGGCGAGCTCGGCTTTGGCAGGGCGACAGGACTAATATTTTCTCTACAGCTTTGGAAGAAAGAAAGCTTCCTTTTTGGGGCACAGGCCCACTTCTAGCGGCGACAGCTTCCGGTAAGGGACCATGCTGAAAAGATGCTTGGAGTTACCGCCAGGGGAGCCACGCCGCTATTGCCTGTGAGTGAAGCTACATTTGAAAGAAATATTTTTTGAGACGCAGTTGTTTGAATTTCTGTAAAAATGTCATTCAGTAAAAGCCTCTCTTCCCTGACCGGGAATCGAACCCGGGCCGCGGCGGTGAGAGCGCCGAATCCTAACCACTAGACCACCAGGGAGACCGCTGGACAGCTCGGGAAGGCCGGGCAGTGGTGTCCGAGTGCACAATGCCTGCAGGTGCCTCAAAGGCCAGTCCATTGGGGGACTGGGAAGAGAGGGGGAGGGCCGAGCAGATAGGTTCTCTCCAGCGGTGAAAAAGGAAGCTGCCTTTTTTGCGTCAAGGGCAGTCTTTCCGCAGCGACAGGAGAATGAATGGGACTCTGCCATAAACACGTTTTGCGTCGCGCTGAGGGCACTTCCTCCATTTTGTGCACGCAAATCTGCATCTGGGAGCAAGATTTCCGGTCGCCAGTTAACTGCATTGCTGTAAATAAAAATGTCAGTTGTTAAAAGAGCTCCTTCCCTGACCGGGAATCGAACCCGGGCCGCGGCGGTGAGAGCGCCGAATCCTAACCACTAGACCACCAGGGACGGTGGGTGCACCCCGTTGCGTGTCGCTCAGATGGTGGCGTCCGAGTCCAAAGGCTGAGGGCCTCTGCTACAATGGGCACCAGTGCCTGCAGGTCTTCGGGGGCCGTTTCTGCTAATAAATAAATAAATAAAGAAATAAAGAAAGAAAGAAAGAAAGAAAACAAAAACACTTGTGATGGTCTGCGAAAAGGGGAGCTTAGAGATTGAAGACAGCATCACTTTGGGAACGTTTGCGCTTTCACTTCCAAGCGCTGATATTCCTGTCTTGCTCTCCTGAAAGGACAGCCTTCCTCGCTATGAGCTTTTGTGGGTCAGTGCTGAAGCTCCCCCTAGAGGCTGCCGCTGAAGATGCACACTCACAACTAACCCTCCTTAGGAGAACTGCTTCGTGGGAGAGCACGTTTATTAAAAGGCGGCAGGCCATGATTGCCTGCGAGACACAGCAGGGTTACCATGCAGAGTTCAAAGGGGGCTTTGCTTGTACAGCAAGTGCCGGAGGGCAAGAAGGGATGACATAGGAGCTGCCCTTTTTTCGGGCTCGCACACCAAGGCCTGCACCAGCCTTCGAGGCTCAGCCTGCCTCTGGACTGCCCTAGACCACCTTTACTCAAAGCACACACTCTGGTCGGGGACTCGAAGCCAGGCCCGTGGCAGTGAAAGCACCAAATCCTCACCACTAGGCCACCGGGGAAACGACTGCAGCACCCGGGAGGTTTCCGCAACCGTACTTGCAGTCAGCTGGAGGCTATTGTAATGCTGTTAAGTGAGAGACGTTTGCCGCTCGCAAGCCAATTCCATCCAACCTCCTGCAGGGGGCACTCTGGGCTGGTTTTCCACTTGTTCGCCTGCTGCTGAAACAGCAAAGATTCAATTCGAAGCCCTTTGCAGCAGCTCACCAGGATGGCCGAGTGGTTAAGGCGTTGGACTTAAGATCCAATGGACAAGTGTCCGCGTGGGTTCGAGCCCCACTCCTGGTACAGGTTTTTACTCTTCTTACCTAAATGCGGCAGCAGCTTCGCACAAGCCCTTTCCTGCTGTCTGTAGGCAGTGCCCCTACCTCAAAGCCCTGAGGCTTGAGTTCACCTGAAAAGAGCAACAAGGAATCGTTGCCCGTAGACTCTTTTCCTGGAAAACCTTTGCATTTTTGTACCATGTCCCTCGCATCCCAAGCTTAAGCCGCCAAAGTTGGCAGAGCTTGTGCAACCCCGCCAACAGCCCTACCACCCCAAAAGAAAATTGGGCAGGGATTCCCGCCTCCGCTTCCGAAACGGGCTTCCAAACGGGCGATGCCCTGACGGGTCAGCCAGTCACCGTCTAGGCCCGGTACACCCCTGTGAATAATAGAGCGTCCAACCTCAAATCAGGCTACAGGGCCCTTCAGCCCATAGAAGGAGAACCTGTCAACAAACGGGGCGAGGGCAATGCTCGGGCCCCTTGCGAAGCCTTTGCCAAGCTCCAAAGGCTGCACTTTCCCAGCAGACCACAGCTCTGTATGCAAATCAAGCAGCTACGACCCCTCCCTCCCCTGCTTTTCTCCTCCAAACCGGTACGCAACCATTTCTGCAGCCCTCTGCCCCAGGGTCCCGGGCAAGGTCTTGGTCTGATGAGGCTAGGGATGGTGGGCGAGCTCGGCTTTGGCAGGGCGACAGGACTAATATTTTCTCTACAGCTTTGGAAGAAAGAAAGCTTCCTTTTTGGGGCACAGGCCCACTTCTAGCGGCGACAGCTTCCGGTAAGGGACCATGCTGAAAAGATGCTTGGAGTTACCGCCAGGGGAGCCACGCCGCTATTGCCTGTGAGTGAAGCTACATTTGAAAGAAATATTTTTTGAGACGCAGTTGTTTGAATTTCTGTAAAAATGTCATTCAGTAAAAGCCTCTCTTCCCTGACCGGGAATCGAACCCGGGCCGCGGCGGTGAGAGCGCCGAATCCTAACCACTAGACCACCAGGGAGACCGCTGGACAACTCGGGAAGGCCGGGCAGTGGTGTCCGAGTGCACAATGCCTGCAGGTGCCTCAAAGGCCAGTCCATTGGGGGACTGGGAAGAGAGGGGGAGGGCCGAGCAGATAGGTTCTCTCCAGCGGTGAAAAAGGAAGCTGCCTTTTTTGCGTCAAGGGCAGTCTTTCCGCAGCGACAGGAGAATGAATGGGACTCTGCCATAAACACGTTTTGCGTCGCGCTGAGGGCACTTCCTCCATTTTGTGCACGCAAATCTGCATCTGGGAGCAAGATTTCCGGTCGCCAGTTAACTGCATTGCTGTAAATAAAAATGTCAGTTGTTAAAAGAGCTCCTTCCCTGACCGGGAATCGAACCCAGGCCGCGGCGGTGAGAGCGCCGAATCCTAACCACTAGACCACCAGGGACGGTGGGTGCACCCCGTTGCGTGTCGCTCAGATGGTGGCGTCCGAGTCCAAAGGCTGAGGGCCTCTGCTACAATGGGCACCAGTGCCTGCAGGTCTTCGGGGGCCGTTTCTGCTAATAAATAAAGAAATAAAGAAAGAAAGAAAGAAAGAAAGAAAACAAAAACACTTGTGATGGTCTGCGAAAAGGGGAGCTTAGAGATTGAAGACAGCATCACTTTGGGAACGTTTGCGCTTTCACTTCCAAGCGCTGATATTCCTGTCTTGCTCTCCTGAAAGGACAGCCTTCCTCGCTATGAGCTTTTGTGGGTCAGTGCTGAAGCTCCCCCTAGAGGCTGCCGCTGAAGATGCACACTCACAACTAACCCTCCTTAGGAGAACTGCTTCGTGGGAGAGCACGTTTATTAAAAGGCGGCAGGCCATGATTGCCTGCGAGACACAGCAGGGTTACCATGCAGAGTTCAAAGGGGGCTTTGCTTGTACAGCAAGTGCCGGAGGGCAAGAAGGGATGACATAGGAGCTGCCCTTTTTTCGGGCTCGCACACCAAGGCCTGCACCAGCCTTCGAGGCTCAGCCTGCCTCTGGACTGCCCTAGACCACCTTTACTCAAAGCACACACTCTGGTCGGGGACTCGAAGCCAGGCCCGTGGCAGTGAAAGCACCAAATCCTCACCACTAGGCCACCGGGGAAACGACTGCAGCACCCGGGAGGTTTCCGCAACCGTACTTGCAGTCAGCTGGAGGCTATTGTAATGCTGTTAAGTGAGAGACGTTTGCCGCTCGCAAGCCAATTCCATCCAACCTCCTGCAGGGGGCACTCTGGGCTGGTTTTCCACTTGTTCGCCTGCTGCTGAAACAGCAAAGATTCAATTCGAAGCCCTTTGCAGCAGCTCACCAGGATGGCCGAGTGGTTAAGGCGTTGGACTTAAGATCCAATGGACAAGTGTCCGCGTGGGTTCGAGCCCCACTCCTGGTACAGGTTTTTACTCTTCTTACCTAAATGCGGCAGCAGCTTCGCACAAGCCCTTTCCTGCTGTCTGTAGGCAGTGCCCCTACCTCAAAGCCCTGAGGCTTGAGTTCACCTGAAAAGAGCAACAAGGAATCGTTGCCCGTAGACTCTTTTCCTGGAAAACCTTTGCATTTTTGTACCATGTCCCTCGCATCCCAAGCTTAAGCCGCCAAAGTTGGCAGAGCTTGTGCAACCCCGCCAACAGCCCTACCACCCCAAAAGAAAATTGGGCAGGGATTCCCGCCTCCGCTTCCTCACGGCTTCCGAAACGGGCTTCCAAACGGGCTTCCAAACGGGCTTCCAAACGGGCGATGCCCTGACGGGTCAGCCAGTCACCGTCTAGGCCCGGTACACCCCTGTGAATAATAGAGCGTCCAACCTCAAATCAGGCTACAGGGCCCTTCAGCCCATAGAAGGAGAACCTGTCAACAAACGGGGCGAGGGCAATGCTCGGGCCCCTTGCGAAGCCTTTGCCAAGCTCCAAAGGCTGCACTTTCCCAGCAGACCACAGCTCTGTATGCAAATCAAGCAGCTACGACCCCTCCCTCCCCTGCTTTTCTCCTCCAAACCGGTACGCAACCATTTCTGCAGCCCTCTGCCCCAGGGTCCCGGGCAAGGTCTTGGTCTGATGAGGCTAGGGATGGTGGGCGAGCTCGGCTTTGGCAGGGCGACAGGACTAATATTTTCTCTACAGCTTTGGAAGAAAGAAAGCTTCCTTTTTGGGGCACAGGCCCACTTCTAGCGGCGACAGCTTCCGGTAAGGGACCATGCTGAAAAGATGCTTGGAGTTACCGCCAGGGGAGCCACGCCGCTATTGCCTGTGAGTGAAGCTACATTTGAAAGAAATATTTTTTGAGACGCAGTTGTTTGAATTTCTGTAAAAATGTCATTCAGTAAAAGCCTCTCTTCCCTGACCGGGAATCGAACCCGGGCCGCGGCGGTGAGAGCGCCGAATCCTAACCACTAGACCACCAGGGAGACCGCTGGACAGCTCGGGAAGGCCGGGCAGTGGTGTCCGAGTGCACAATGCCTGCAGGTGCCTCAAAGGCCAGTCCATTGGGGGACTGGGAAGAGAGGGGGAGGGCCGAGCAGATAGGTTCTCTCCAGCGGTGAAAAAGGAAGCTGCCTTTTTTGCGTCAAGGGCAGTCTTTCCGCAGCGACAGGAGAATGAATGGGACTCTGCCATAAACACGTTTTGCGTCGCGCTGAGGGCACTTCCTCCATTTTGTGCACGCAAATCTGCATCTGGGAGCAAGATTTCCGGTCGCCAGTTAACTGCATTGCTGTAAATAAAAATGTCAGTTGTTAAAAGAGCTCCTTCCCTGACCGGGAATCGAACCCGGGCCGCGGCGCCGAATCCTAACCACTAGACCACCAGGGACGGTGGGTGCACCCCGTTGCGTGTCGCTCAGATGGTGGCGTCCGAGTCCAAAGGCTGAGGGCCTCTGCTACAATGGGCACCAGTGCCTGCAGGTCTTCGGGGGCCGTTTCTGCTAATAAATAAATAAATAAAGAAATAAAGAAAGAAAGAAAGAAAGAAAACAAAAACACTTGTGATGGTCTGCGAAAAGGGGAGCTTAGAGATTGAAGACAGCATCACTTTGGGAACGTTTGCGCTTTCACTTCCAAGCGCTGATATTCCTGTCTTGCTCTCCTGAAAGGACAGCCTTCCTCGCTATGAGCTTTTGTGGGTCAGTGCTGAAGCTCCCCCTAGAGGCTGCCGCTGAAGATGCACACTCACAACTAACCCTCCTTAGGAGAACTGCTTCGTGGGAGAGCACGTTTATTAAAAGGCGGCAGGCCATGATTGCCTGCGAGACACAGCAGGGTTACCATGCAGAGTTCAAAGGGGGCTTTGCTTGTACAGCAAGTGCCGGAGGGCAAGAAGGGATGACATAGGAGCTGCCCTTTTTTCGGGCTCGCACACCAAGGCCTGCACCAGCCTTCGAGGCTCAGCCTGCCTCTGGACTGCCCTAGACCACCTTTACTCAAAGCACACACTCTGGTCGGGGACTCGAAGCCAGGCCCGTGGCAGTGAAAGCACCAAATCCTCACCACTAGGCCACCGGGGAAACGACTGCAGCACCCGGGAGGTTTCCGCAACCGTACTTGCAGTCAGCTGGAGGCTATTGTAATGCTGTTAAGTGAGAGACGTTTGCCGCTCGCAAGCCAATTCCATCCAACCTCCTGCAGGGGGCACTCTGGGCTGGTTTTCCACTTGTTCGCCTGCTGCTGAAACAGCAAAGATTCAATTCGAAGCCCTTTGCAGCAGCTCACCAGGATGGCCGAGTGGTTAAGGCGTTGGACTTAAGATCCAATGGACAAGTGTCCGCGTGGGTTCGAGCCCCACTCCTGGTACAGGTTTTTACTCTTCTTACCTAAATGCGGCAGCAGCTTCGCACAAGCCCTTTCCTGCTGTCTGTAGGCAGTGCCCCTACCTCAAAGCCCTGAGGCTTGAGTTCACCTGAAAAGAGCAACAAGGAATCGTTGCCCGTAGACTCTTTTCCTGGAAAACCTTTGCATTTTTGTACCATGTCCCTCGCATCCCAAGCTTAAGCCGCCAAAGTTGGCAGAGCTTGTGCAACCCCGCCAACAGCCCTACCACCCCAAAAGAAAATTGGGCAGGGATTCCCGCCTCCGCTTCCGAAACGGGCTTCCAAACGGGCGATGCCCTGACGGGTCAGCCAGTCACCGTCTAGGCCCGGTACACCCCTGTGAATAATAGAGCGTCCAACCTCAAATCAGGCTACAGGGCCCTTCAGCCCATAGAAGGAGAACCTGTCAACAAACGGGGCGAGGGCAATGCTCGGGCCCCTTGCGAAGCCTTTGCCAAGCTCCAAAGGCTGCACTTTCCCAGCAGACCACAGCTCTGTATGCAAATCAAGCAGCTACGACCCCTCCCTCCCCTGCTTTTCTCCTCCAAACCGGTACGCAACCATTTCTGCAGCCCTCTGCCCCAGGGTCCCGGGCAAGGTCTTGGTCTGATGAGGCTAGGGATGGTGGGCGAGCTCGGCTTTGGCAGGGCGACAGGACTAATATTTTCTCTACAGCTTTGGAAGAAAGAAAGCTTCCTTTTTGGGGCACAGGCCCACTTCTAGCGGCGACAGCTTCCGGTAAGGGACCATGCTGAAAAGATGCTTGGAGTTACCGCCAGGGGAGCCACGCCGCTATTGCCTGTGAGTGAAGCTACATTTGAAAGAAATATTTTTTGAGACGCAGTTGTTTGAATTTCTGTAAAAATGTCATTCAGTAAAAGCCTCTCTTCCCTGACCGGGAATCGAACCCGGGCCGCGGCGGTGAGAGCGCCGAATCCTAACCACTAGACCACCAGGGAGACCGCTGGACAACTCGGGAAGGCCGGGCAGTGGTGTCCGAGTGCACAATGCCTGCAGGTGCCTCAAAGGCCAGTCCATTGGGGGACTGGGAAGAGAGGGGGAGGGCCGAGCAGATAGGTTCTCTCCAGCGGTGAAAAAGGAAGCTGCCTTTTTTGCGTCAAGGGCTGTCTTTCCGCAGCGACAGGAGAATGAATGGGACTCTGCCATAAACACGTTTTGCGTCGCGCTGAGGGCACTTCCTCCATTTTGTGCACGCAAATCTGCATCTGGGAGCAAGATTTCCGGTCGCCAGTTAACTGCATTGCTGTAAATAAAAATGTCAGTTGTTAAAAGAGCTCCTTCCCTGACCGGGAATCGAACCCAGGCCGCGGCGGTGAGAGCGCCTAATCCTAACCACTAGACCACCAGGGACGGTGGGTGCACCCCGTTGCGTGTCGCTCAGATGGTGGCGTCCGAGTCCAAAGGCTGAGGGCCTCTGCTACAATGGGCACCAGTGCCTGCAGGTCTTCGGGGGCCGTTTCTGCTAATAAATAAAGAAATAAAGAAAGAAAGAAAGAAAGAAAGAAAGAAAACAAAAACACTTGTGATGGTCTGCGAAAAGGGGAGCTTAGAGATTGAAGACAGCATCACTTTGGGAACGTTTGCGCTTTCACTTCCAAGCGCTGATATTCCTGTCTTGCTCTCCTGAAAGGACAGCCTTCCTCGCTATGAGCTTTTGTGGGTCAGTGCTGAAGCTCCCCCTAGAGGCTGCCGCTGAAGATGCACACTCACAACTAACCCTCCTTAGGAGAACTGCTTCGTGGGAGAGCACGTTTATTAAAAGGCGGCAGGCCATGATTGCCTGCGAGACACAGCAGGGTTACCATGCAGAGTTCAAAGGGGGCTTTGCTTGTACAGCAAGTGCCGGAGGGCAAGAAGGGATGACATAGGAGCTGCCCTTTTTTCGGGCTCGCACACCAAGGCCTGCACCAGCCTTCGAGGCTCAGCCTGCCTCTGGACTGCCCTAGACCACCTTTACTCAAAGCACACACTCTGGTCGGGGACTCGAAGCCAGGCCCGTGGCAGTGAAAGCACCAAATCCTCACCACTAGGCCACCGGGGAAACGACTGCAGCACCCGGGAGGTTTCCGCAACCGTACTTGCAGTCAGCTGGAGGCTATTGTAATGCTGTTAAGTGAGAGACGTTTGCCGCTCGCAAGCCAATTCCATCCAACCTCCTGCAGGGGGCACTCTGGGCTGGTTTTCCACTTGTTCGCCTGCTGCTGAAACAGCAAAGATTCAATTCGAAGCCCTTTGCAGCAGCTCACCAGGATGGCCGAGTGGTTAAGGCGTTGGACTTAAGATCCAATGGACAAGTGTCCGCGTGGGTTCGAGCCCCACTCCTGGTACAGGTTTTTACTCTTCTTACCTAAATGCGGCAGCAGCTTCGCACAAGCCCTTTCCTGCTGTCTGTAGGCAGTGCCCCTACCTCAAAGCCCTGAGGCTTGAGTTCACCTGAAAAGAGCAACAAGGAATCGTTGCCCGTAGACTCTTTTCCTGGAAAACCTTTGCATTTTTGTACCATGTCCCTCGCATCCCAAGCTTAAGCCGCCAAAGTTGGCAGAGCTTGTGCAACCCCGCCAACAGCCCTACCACCCCAAAAGAAAATTGGGCAGGGATTCCCGCCTCCGCTTCCTCACGGGCTTCCAAACGGGCGATGCCCTGACGGGTCAGCCAGTCACCGTCTAGGCCCGGTACACCCCTGTGAATAATAGAGCGTCCAACCTCAAATCAGGCTACAGGGCCCTTCAGCCCATAGAAGGAGAACCTGTCAACAAACGGGGCGAGGGCAATGCTCGGGCCCCTTGCGAAGCCTTTGCCAAGCTCCAAAGGCTGCACTTTCCCAGCAGACCACAGCTCTGTATGCAAATCAAGCAGCTACGACCCCTCCCTCCCCTGCTTTTCTCCTCCAAACCGGTACGCAACCATTTCTGCAGCCCTCTGCCCCAGGGTCCCGGGCAAGGTCTTGGTCTGATGAGGCTAGGGATGGTGGGCGAGCTCGGCTTTGGCAGGGCGACAGGACTAATATTTTCTCTACAGCTTTGGAAGAAAGAAAGCTTCCTTTTTGGGGCACAGGCCCACTTCTAGCGGCGACAGCTTCCGGTAAGGGACCATGCTGAAAAGATGCTTGGAGTTACCGCCAGGGGAGCCACGCCGCTATTGCCTGTGAGTGAAGCTACATTTGAAAGAAATATTTTTTGAGACGCAGTTGTTTGAATTTCTGTAAAAATGTCATTCAGTAAAAGCCTCTCTTCCCTGACCGGGAATCGAACCCGGGCCGCGGCGGTGAGAGCGCCGAATCCTAACCACTAGACCACCAGGGAGACCGCTGGACAGCTCGGGAAGGCCGGGCAGTGGTGTCCGAGTGCACAATGCCTGCAGGTGCCTCAAAGGCCAGTCCATTGGGGGACTGGGAAGAGAGGGGGAGGGCCGAGCAGATAGGTTCTCTCCAGCGGTGAAAAAGGAAGCTGCCTTTTTTGCGTCAAGGGCAGTCTTTCCGCAGCGACAGGAGAATGAATGGGACTCTGCCATAAACACGTTTTGCGTCGCGCTGAGGGCACTTCCTCCATTTTGTGCACGCAAATCTGCATCTGGGAGCAAGATTTCCGGTCGCCAGTTAACTGCATTGCTGTAAATAAAAATGTCAGTTGTTAAAAGAGCTCCTTCCCTGACCGGGAATCGAACCCGGGCCTAACCACTAGACCACCAGGGACGGTGGGTGCACCCCGTTGCGTGTCGCTCAGATGGTGGCGTCCGAGTCCAAAGGCTGAGGGCCTCTGCTACAATGGGCACCAGTGCCTGCAGGTCTTCGGGGGCCGTTTCTGCTAATAAATAAAGAAATAAAGAAAGAAAGAAAGAAAGAAAGAAAGAAAGAAAACAAAAACACTTGTGATGGTCTGCGAAAAGGGGAGCTTAGAGATTGAAGACAGCATCACTTTGGGAACGTTTGCGCTTTCACTTCCAAGCGCTGATATTCCTGTCTTGCTCTCCTGAAAGGACAGCCTTCCTCGCTATGAGCTTTTGTGGGTCAGTGCTGAAGCTCCCCCTAGAGGCTGCCGCTGAAGATGCACACTCACAACTAACCCTCCTTAGGAGAACTGCTTCGTGGGAGAGCACGTTTATTAAAAGGCGGCAGGCCATGATTGCCTGCGAGACACAGCAGGGTTACCATGCAGAGTTCAAAGGGGGCTTTGCTTGTACAGCAAGTGCCGGAGGGCAAGAAGGGATGACATAGGAGCTGCCCTTTTTTCGGGCTCGCACACCAAGGCCTGCACCAGCCTTCGAGGCTCAGCCTGCCTCTGGACTGCCCTAGACCACCTTTACTCAAAGCACACACTCTGGTCGGGGACTCGAAGCCAGGCCCGTGGCAGTGAAAGCACCAAATCCTCACCACTAGGCCACCGGGGAAACGACTGCAGCACCCGGGAGGTTTCCGCAACCGTACTTGCAGTCAGCTGGAGGCTATTGTAATGCTGTTAAGTGAGAGACGTTTGCCGCTCGCAAGCCAATTCCATCCAACCTCCTGCAGGGGGCACTCTGGGCTGGTTTTCCACTTGTTCGCCTGCTGCTGAAACAGCAAAGATTCAATTCGAAGCCCTTTGCAGCAGCTCACCAGGATGGCCGAGTGGTTAAGGCGTTGGACTTAAGATCCAATGGACAAGTGTCCGCGTGGGTTCGAGCCCCACTCCTGGTACAGGTTTTTACTCTTCTTACCTAAATGCGGCAGCAGCTTCGCACAAGCCCTTTCCTGCTGTCTGTAGGCAGTGCCCCTACCTCAAAGCCCTGAGGCTTGAGTTCACCTGAAAAGAGCAACAAGGAATCGTTGCCCGTAGACTCTTTTCCTGGAAAACCTTTGCATTTTTGTACCATGTCCCTCGCATCCCAAGCTTAAGCCGCCAAAGTTGGCAGAGCTTGTGCAACCCCGCCAACAGCCCTACCACCCCAAAAGAAAATTGGGCAGGGATTCCCGCCTCCGCTTCCGAAACGGGCTTCCAAACGGGCGATGCCCTGACGGGTCAGCCAGTCACCGTCTAGGCCCGGTACACCCCTGTGAATAATAGAGCGTCCAACCTCAAATCAGGCTACAGGGCCCTTCAGCCCATAGAAGGAGAACCTGTCAACAAACGGGGCGAGGGCAATGCTCGGGCCCCTTGCGAAGCCTTTGCCAAGCTCCAAAGGCTGCACTTTCCCAGCAGACCACAGCTCTGTATGCAAATCAAGCAGCTACGACCCCTCCCTCCCCTGCTTTTCTCCTCCAAACCGGTACGCAAACATTTCTGCAGCCCTCTGCCCCAGGGTCCCGGGCAAGGTCTTGGTCTGATGAGGCTAGGGATGGTGGGCGAGCTCGGCTTTGGCAGGGCGACAGGACTAATATTTTCTCTACAGCTTTGGAAGAAAGAAAGCTTCCTTTTTGGGGCACAGGCCCACTTCTAGCGGCGACAGCTTCCGGTAAGGGACCATGCTGAAAAGATGCTTGGAGTTACCGCCAGGGGAGCCACGCCGCTATTGCCTGTGAGTGAAGCTACATTTGAAAGAAATATTTTTTGAGACGCAGTTGTTTGAATTTCTGTAAAAATGTCATTCAGTAAAAGCCTCTCTTCCCTGACCGGGAATCGAACCCGGGCCGCGGCGGTGAGAGCGCCGAATCCTAACCACTAGACCACCAGGGAGACCGCTGGACAACTCGGGAAGGCCGGGCAGTGGTGTCCGAGTGCACAATGCCTGCAGGTGCCTCAAAGGCCAGTCCATTGGGGGACTGGGAAGAGAGGGGGAGGGCCGGGCAGATAGGTTCTCTCCAGCGGTGAAAAAGGAAGCTGCCTTTTTTGCGTCAAGGGCAGTCTTTCCGCAGCGACAGGAGAATGAATGGGACTCTGCCATAAACACGTTTTGCGTCGCGCTGAGGGCACTTCCTCCATTTTGTGCACGCAAATCTGCATCTGGGAGCAAGATTTCCGGTCGCCAGTTAACTGCATTGCTGTAAATAAAAATGTCAGTTGTTAAAAGAGCTCCTTCCCTGACCGGGAATCGAACCCAGGCCGCGGCGGTGAGAGCACCTAATCCTAACCACTAGACCACCAGGGACGGTGGGTGCACCCCGTTGCGTGTCGCTCAGATGGTGGCGTCCGAGTCCAAAGGCTGAGGGCCTCTGCTACAATGGGCACCAGTGCCTGCAGGTCTTCGGGGGCCGTTTCTGCTAATAAATAAAGAAATAAAGAAAGAAAGAAAGAAAGAAAGAAAACAAAAACACTTGTGATGGTCTGCGAAAAGGGGAGCTTAGAGATTGAAGACAGCATCACTTTGGGAACGTTTGCGCTTTCACTTCCAAGCGCTGATATTCCTGTCTTGCTCTCCTGAAAGGACAGCCTTCCTCGCTATGAGCTTTTGTGGGTCAGTGCTGAAGCTCCCCCTAGAGGCTGCCGCTGAAGATGCACACTCACAACTAACCCTCCTTAGGAGAACTGCTTCGTGGGAGAGCACGTTTATTAAAAGGCGGCAGGCCATGATTGCCTGCGAGACACAGCAGGGTTACCATGCAGAGTTCAAAGGGGGCTTTGCTTGTACAGCAAGTGCCGGAGGGCAAGAAGGGATGACATAGGAGCTGCCCTTTTTTCGGGCTCGCACACCAAGGCCTGCACCAGCCTTCGAGGCTCAGCCTGCCTCTGGACTGCCCTAGACCACCTTTACTCAAAGCACACACTCTGGTCGGGGACTCGAAGCCAGGCCCGTGGCAGTGAAAGCACCAAATCCTCACCACTAGGCCACCGGGGAAACGACTGCAGCACCCGGGAGGTTTCCGCAACCGTACTTGCAGTCAGCTGGAGGCTATTGTAATGCTGTTAAGTGAGAGACGTTTGCCGCTCGCAAGCCAATTCCATCCAACCTCCTGCAGGGGGCACTCTGGGCTGGTTTTCCACTTGTTCGCCTGCTGCTGAAACAGCAAAGATTCAATTCGAAGCCCTTTGCAGCAGCTCACCAGGATGGCCGAGTGGTTAAGGTGTTGGACTTAAGATCCAATGGACAAGTGTCCGCGTGGGTTCGAGCCCCACTCCTGGTACAGGTTTTTACTCTTCTTACCTAAATGCGGCAGCAGCTTCGCACAAGCCCTTTCCTGCTGTCTGTAGGCAGTGCCCCTACCTCAAAGCCCTGAGGCTTGAGTTCACCTGAAAAGAGCAACAAGGAATCGTTGCCCGTAGACTCTTTTCCTGGAAAACCTTTGCATTTTTGTACCATGTCCCTCGCATCCCAAGCTTAAGCCGCCAAAGTTGGCAGAGCTTGTGCAACCCCGCCAACAGCCCTACCACCCCAAAAGAAAATTGGGCAGGGATTCCCGCCTCCGCTTCCTCACGGCTTCCGAAACGGGCTTCCCAAACGGGCTTCCAAACGGGCTTCCAAACGGGCGATGCCCTGACGGGTCAGCCAGTCACCGTCTAGGCCCGGTACACCCCTGTGAATAATAGAGCGTCCAACCTCAAATCAGGCTACAGGGCCCTTCAGCCCATAGAAGGAGAACCTGTCAACAAACGGGGCGAGGGCAATGCTCGGGCCCCTTGCGAAGCCTTTGCCAAGCTCCAAAGGCTGCACTTTCCCAGCAGACCACAGCTCTGTATGCAAATCAAGCAGCTACGACCCCTCCCTCCCCTGCTTTTCTCCTCCAAACCGGTACGCAACCATTTCTGCAGCCCTCTGCCCCAGGGTCCCGGGCAAGGTCTTGGTCTGATGAGGCTAGGGATGGTGGGCGAGCTCGGCTTTGGCAGGGCGACAGGACTAATATTTTCTCTACAGCTTTGGAAGAAAGAAAGCTTCCTTTTTGGGGCACAGGCCCACTTCTAGCGGCGACAGCTTCCGGTAAGGGACCATGCTGAAAAGATGCTTGGAGTTACCGCCAGGGGAGCCACGCCGCTATTGCCTGTGAGTGAAGCTACATTTGAAAGAAATATTTTTTGAGACGCAGTTGTTTGAATTTCTGTAAAAATGTCATTCAGTAAAAGCCTCTCTTCCCTGACCGGGAATCGAACCCGGGCCGCGGCGGTGAGAGCGCCGAATCCTAACCACTAGACCACCAGGGAGACCGCTGGACAGCTCGGGAAGGCCGGGCAGTGGTGTCCGAGTGCACAATGCCTGCAGGTGCCTCAAAGGCCAGTCCATTGGGGGACTGGGAAGAGAGGGGGAGGGCCGAGCAGATAGGTTCTCTCCAGCGGTGAAAAAGGAAGCTGCCTTTTTTGCGTCAAGGGCAGTCTTTCCGCAGCGACAGGAGAATGAATGGGACTCTGCCATAAACACGTTTTGCGTCGCGCTGAGGGCACTTCCTCCATTTTGTGCACGCAAATCTGCATCTGGGAGCAAGATTTCCGGTCGCCAGTTAACTGCATTGCTGTAAATAAAAATGTCAGTTGTTAAAAGAGCTCCTTCCCTGACCGGGAATCGAACCCGGGCCGCGGCGGTGAGAGCGCCGAATCCTAACCACTAGACCACCAGGGACGGTGGGTGCACCCCGTTGCGTGTCGCTCAGATGGTGGCGTCCGAGTCCAAAGGCTGAGGGCCTCTGCTACAATGGGCACCAGTGCCTGCAGGTCTTCGGGGGCCGTTTCTGCTAATAAATAAATAAATAAAGAAATAAAGAAAGAAAGAAAGAAAGAAAGAAAACAAAAACACTTGTGATGGTCTGCGAAAAGGGGAGCTTAGAGATTGAAGACAGCATCACTTTGGGAACGTTTGCGCTTTCACTTCCAAGCGCTGATATTCCTGTCTTGCTCTCCTGAAAGGACAGCCTTCCTCGCTATGAGCTTTTGTGGGTCAGTGCTGAAGCTCCCCCTAGAGGCTGCCGCTGAAGATGCACACTCACAACTAACCCTCCTTAGGAGAACTGCTTCGTGGGAGAGCACGTTTATTAAAAGGCGGCAGGCCATGATTGCCTGCGAGACACAGCAGGGTTACCATGCAGAGTTCAAAGGGGGCTTTGCTTGTACAGCAAGTGCCGGAGGGCAAGAAGGGATGACATAGGAGCTGCCCTTTTTTCGGGCTCGCACACCAAGGCCTGCACCAGCCTTCGAGGCTCAGCCTGCCTCTGGACTGCCCTAGACCACCTTTACTCAAAGCACACACTCTGGTCGGGGACTCGAAGCCAGGCCCGTGGCAGTGAAAGCACCAAATCCTCACCACTAGGCCACCGGGGAAACGACTGCAGCACCCGGGAGGTTTCCGCAACCGTACTTGCAGTCAGCTGGAGGCTATTGTAATGCTGTTAAGTGAGAGACGTTTGCCGCTCGCAAGCCAATTCCATCCAACCTCCTGCAGGGGGCACTCTGGGCTGGTTTTCCACTTGTTCGCCTGCTGCTGAAACAGCAAAGATTCAATTCGAAGCCCTTTGCAGCAGCTCACCAGGATGGCCGAGTGGTTAAGGCGTTGGACTTAAGATCCAATGGACAAGTGTCCGCGTGGGTTCGAGCCCCACTCCTGGTACAGGTTTTTACTCTTCTTACCTAAATGCGGCAGCAGCTTCGCACAAGCCCTTTCCTGCTGTCTGTAGGCAGTGCCCCTACCTCAAAGCCCTGAGGCTTGAGTTCACCTGAAAAGAGCAACAAGGAATCGTTGCCCGTAGACTCTTTTCCTGGAAAACCTTTGCATTTTTGTACCATGTCCCTCGCATCCCAAGCTTAAGCCGCCAAAGTTGGCAGAGCTTGTGCAACCCCGCCAACAGCCCTACCACCCCAAAAGAAAATTGGGCAGGGATTCCCGCCTCCGCTTCCTCACGGGCTTCCAAACGGGCGATGCCCTGACGGGTCAGCCAGTCACCGTCTAGGCCCGGTACACCCCTGTGAATAATAGAGCGTCCAACCTCAAATCAGGCTACAGGGCCCTTCAGCCCATAGAAGGAGAACCTGTCAACAAACGGGGCGAGGGCAATGCTCGGGCCCCTTGCGAAGCCTTTGCCAAGCTCCAAAGGCTGCACTTTCCCAGCAGACCACAGCTCTGTATGCAAATCAAGCAGCTACGACCCCTCCCTCCCCTGCTTTTCTCCTCCAAACCGGTACGCAACCATTTCTGCAGCCCTCTGCCCCAGGGTCCCGGGCAAGGTCTTGGTCTGATGAGGCTAGGGATGGTGGGCGAGCTCGGCTTTGGCAGGGCGACAGGACTAATATTTTCTCTACAGCTTTGGAAGAAAGAAAGCTTCCTTTTTGGGGCACAGGCCCACTTCTAGCGGCGACAGCTTCCGGTAAGGGACCATGCTGAAAAGATGCTTGGAGTTACCGCCAGGGGAGCCACGCCGCTATTGCCTGTGAGTGAAGCTACATTTGAAAGAAATATTTTTTGAGACGCAGTTGTTTGAATTTCTGTAAAAATGTCATTCAGTAAAAGCCTCTCTTCCCTGACCGGGAATCGAACCCGGGCCGCGGCGGTGAGAGCGCCGAATCCTAACCACTAGACCACCAGGGAGACCGCTGGACAGCTCGGGAAGGCCGGGCAGTGGTGTCCGAGTGCACAATGCCTGCAGGTGCCTCAAAGGCCAGTCCATTGGGGGACTGGGAAGAGAGGGGGAGGGCCGAGCAGATAGGTTCTCTCCAGCGGTGAAAAAGGAAGCTGCCTTTTTTGCGTCAAGGGCAGTCTTTCCGCAGCGACAGGAGAATGAATGGGACTCTGCCATAAACACGTTTTGCGTCGCGCTGAGGGCACTTCCTCCATTTTGTGCACGCAAATCTGCATCTGGGAGCAAGATTTCCGGTCGCCAGTTAACTGCATTGCTGTAAATAAAAATGTCAGTTGTTAAAAGAGCTCCTTCCCTGACCGGGAATCGAACCCGGGCCTAACCACTAGACCACCAGGGACGGTGGGTGCACCCCGTTGCGTGTCGCTCAGATGGTGGCGTCCGAGTCCAAAGGCTGAGGGCCTCTGCTACAATGGGCACCAGTGCCTGCAGGTCTTCGGGGGCCGTTTCTGCTAATAAATAAAGAAATAAAGAAAGAAAGAAAGAAAGAAAGAAAGAAAGAAAGAAAGAAAGAAAACAAAAACACTTGTGATGGTCTGCGAAAAGGGGAGCTTAGAGATTGAAGACAGCATCACTTTGGGAACGTTTGCGCTTTCACTTCCAAGCGCTGTTATTCCTGTCTTGCTCTCCTGAAAGGACAGCCTTCCTCGCTATGAGCTTTTGTGGGTCAGTGCTGAAGCTCCCCCTAGAGGCTGCCGCTGAAGATGCACACTCACAACTAACCCTCCTTAGGAGAACTGCTTCGTGGGAGAGCACGTTTATTAAAAGGCGGCAGGCCATGATTGCCTGCGAGACACAGCAGGGTTACCATGCAGAGTTCAAAGGGGGCTTTGCTTGTACAGCAAGTGCCGGAGGGCAAGAAGGGATGACATAGGAGCTGCCCTTTTTTCGGGCTCGCACACCAAGGCCTGCACCAGCCTTCGAGGCTCAGCCTGCCTCTGGACTGCCCTAGACCACCTTTACTCAAAGCACACACTCTGGTCGGGGACTCGAAGCCAGGCCCGTGGCAGTGAAAGCACCAAATCCTCACCACTAGGCCACCGGGGAAACGACTGCAGCACCCGGGAGGTTTCCGCAACCGTACTTGCAGTCAGCTGGAGGCTATTGTAATGCTGTTAAGTGAGAGACGTTTGCCGCTCGCAAGCCAATTCCATCCAACCTCCTGCAGGGGGCACTCTGGGCTGGTTTTCCACTTGTTCGCCTGCTGCTGAAACAGCAAAGATTCAATTCGAAGCCCTTTGCAGCAGCTCACCAGGATGGCCGAGTGGTTAAGGCGTTGGACTTAAGATCCAATGGACAAGTGTCCGCGTGGGTTCGAGCCCCACTCCTGGTACAGGTTTTTACTCTTCTTACCTAAATGCGGCAGCAGCTTCGCACAAGCCCTTTCCTGCTGTCTGTAGGCAGTGCCCCTACCTCAAAGCCCTGAGGCTTGAGTTCACCTGAAAAGAGCAACAAGGAATCGTTGCCCGTAGACTCTTTTCCTGGAAAACCTTTGCATTTTTGTACCATGTCCCTCGCATCCCAAGCTTAAGCCGCCAAAGTTGGCAGAGCTTGTGCAACCCCGCCAACAGCCCTACCACCCCAAAAGAAAATTGGGCAGGGATTCCCGCCTCCGCTTCCTCACGGGCTTCCAAACGGGCGATGCCCTGACGGGTCAGCCAGTCACCGTCTAGGCCCGGTACACCCCTGTGAATAATAGAGCGTCCAACCTCAAATCAGGCTACAGGGCCCTTCAGCCCATAGAAGGAGAACCTGTCAACAAACGGGGCGAGGGCAATGCTCGGGCCCCTTGCGAAGCCTTTGCCAAGCTCCAAAGGCTGCACTTTCCCAGCAGACCACAGCTCTGTATGCAAATCAAGCAGCTACGACCCCTCCCTCCCCTGCTTTTCTCCTCCAAACCGGTACGCAACCATTTCTGCAGCCCTCTGCCCCAGGGTCCCGGGCAAGGTCTTGGTCTGATGAGGCTAGGGATGGTGGGCGAGCTCGGCTTTGGCAGGGCGACAGGACTAATATTTTCTCTACAGCTTTGGAAGAAAGAAAGCTTCCTTTTTGGGGCACAGGCCCACTTCTAGCGGCGACAGCTTCCGGTAAGGGACCATGCTGAAAAGATGCTTGGAGTTACCGCCAGGGGAGCCACGCCGCTATTGCCTGTGAGTGAAGCTACATTTGAAAGAAATATTTTTTGAGACGCAGTTGTTTGAATTTCTGTAAAAATGTCATTCAGTAAAAGCCTCTCTTCCCTGACCGGGAATCGAACCCGGGCCGCGGCGGTGAGAGCGCCGAATCCTAACCACTAGACCACCAGGGAGACCGCTGGACAGCTCGGGAAGGCCGGGCAGTGGTGTCCGAGTGCACAATGCCTGCAGGTGCCTCAAAGGCCAGTCCATTGGGGGACTGGGAAGAGAGGGGGAGGGCCGAGCAGATAGGTTCTCTCCAGCGGTGAAAAAGGAAGCTGCCTTTTTTGCGTCAAGGGCAGTCTTTCCGCAGCGACAGGAGAATGAATGGGACTCTGCCATAAACACGTTTTGCGTCGCGCTGAGGGCACTTCCTCCATTTTGTGCACGCAAATCTGCATCTGGGAGCAAGATTTCCGGTCGCCAGTTAACTGCATTGCTGTAAATAAAAATGTCAGTTGTTAAAAGAGCTCCTTCCCTGACCGGGAATCGAACCCGGGCCTAACCACTAGACCACCAGGGACGGTGGGTGCACCCCGTTGCGTGTCGCTCAGATGGTGGCGTCCGAGTCCAAAGGCTGAGGGCCTCTGCTACAATGGGCACCAGTGCCTGCAGGTCTTCGGGGGCCGTTTCTGCTAATAAATAAAGAAATAAAGAAAGAAAGAAAGAAAGAAAGAAAGAAAGAAAGAAAGAAAGAAAACAAAAACACTTGTGATGGTCTGCGAAAAGGGGAGCTTAGAGATTGAAGACAGCATCACTTTGGGAACGTTTGCGCTTTCACTTCCAAGCGCTGTTATTCCTGTCTTGCTCTCCTGAAAGGACAGCCTTCCTCGCTATGAGCTTTTGTGGGTCAGTGCTGAAGCTCCCCCTAGAGGCTGCCGCTGAAGATGCACACTCACAACTAACCCTCCTTAGGAGAACTGCTTCGTGGGAGAGCACGTTTATTAAAAGGCGGCAGGCCATGATTGCCTGCGAGACACAGCAGGGTTACCATGCAGAGTTCAAAGGGGGCTTTGCTTGTACAGCAAGTGCCGGAGGGCAAGAAGGGATGACATAGGAGCTGCCCTTTTTTCGGGCTCGCACACCAAGGCCTGCACCAGCCTTCGAGGCTCAGCCTGCCTCTGGACTGCCCTAGACCACCTTTACTCAAAGCACACACTCTGGTCGGGGACTCGAAGCCAGGCCCGTGGCAGTGAAAGCACCAAATCCTCACCACTAGGCCACCGGGGAAACGACTGCAGCACCCGGGAGGTTTCCGCAACCGTACTTGCAGTCAGCTGGAGGCTATTGTAATGCTGTTAAGTGAGAGACGTTTGCCGCTCGCAAGCCAATTCCATCCAACCTCCTGCAGGGGGCACTCTGGGCTGGTTTTCCACTTGTTCGCCTGCTGCTGAAACAGCAAAGATTCAATTCGAAGCCCTTTGCAGCAGCTCACCAGGATGGCCGAGTGGTTAAGGCGTTGGACTTAAGATCCAATGGACAAGTGTCCGCGTGGGTTCGAGCCCCACTCCTGGTACAGGTTTTTACTCTTCTTACCTAAATGCGGCAGCAGCTTCGCACAAGCCCTTTCCTGCTGTCTGTAGGCAGTGCCCCTACCTCAAAGCCCTGAGGCTTGAGTTCACCTGAAAAGAGCAACAAGGAATCGTTGCCCGTAGACTCTTTTCCTGGAAAACCTTTGCATTTTTGTACCATGTCCCTCGCATCCCAAGCTTAAGCCGCCAAAGTTGGCAGAGCTTGTGCAACCCCGCCAACAGCCCTACCACCCCAAAAGAAAATTGGGCAGGGATTCCCGCCTCCGCTTCCTCACGGGCTTCCAAACGGGCGATGCCCTGACGGGTCAGCCAGTCACCGTCTAGGCCCGGTACACCCCTGTGAATAATAGAGCGTCCAACCTCAAATCAGGCTACAGGGCCCTTCAGCCCATAGAAGGAGAACCTGTCAACAAACGGGGCGAGGGCAATGCTCGGGCCCCTTGCGAAGCCTTTGCCAAGCTCCAAAGGCTGCACTTTCCCAGCAGACCACAGCTCTGTATGCAAATCAAGCAGCTACGACCCCTCCCTCCCCTGCTTTTCTCCTCCAAACCGGTACGCAACCATTTCTGCAGCCCTCTGCCCCAGGGTCCCGGGCAAGGTCTTGGTCTGATGAGGCTAGGGATGGTGGGCGAGCTCGGCTTTGGCAGGGCGACAGGACTAATATTTTCTCTACAGCTTTGGAAGAAAGAAAGCTTCCTTTTTGGGGCACAGGCCCACTTCTAGCGGCGACAGCTTCCGGTAAGGGACCATGCTGAAAAGATGCTTGGAGTTACCGCCAGGGGAGCCACGCCGCTATTGCCTGTGAGTGAAGCTACATTTGAAAGAAATATTTTTTGAGACGCAGTTGTTTGAATTTCTGTAAAAATGTCATTCAGTAAAAGCCTCTCTTCCCTGACCGGGAATCGAACCCGGGCCGCGGCGGTGAGAGCGCCGAATCCTAACCACTAGACCACCAGGGAGACCGCTGGACAACTCGGGAAGGCCGGGCAGTGGTGTCCGAGTGCACAATGCCTGCAGGTGCCTCAAAGGCCAGTCCATTGGGGGACTGGGAAGAGAGGGGGAGGGCCGAGCAGATAGGTTCTCTCCAGCGGTGAAAAAGGAAGCTGCCTTTTTTGCGTCAAGGGCAGTCTTTCCGCAGCGACAGGAGAATGAATGGGACTCTGCCATAAACACGTTTTGCGTCGCGCTGAGGGCACTTCCTCCATTTTGTGCACGCAAATCTGCATCTGGGAGCAAGATTTCCGGTCGCCAGTTAACTGCATTGCTGTAAATAAAAATGTCAGTTGTTAAAAGAGCTCCTTCCCTGACCGGGAATCGAACCCAGGCCGCGGCGGTGAGAGCGCCTAATCCTAACCACTAGACCACCAGGGACGGTGGGTGCACCCCGTTGCGTGTCGCTCAGATGGTGGCGTCCGAGTCCAAAGGCTGAGGGCCTCTGCTACAATGGGCACCAGTGCCTGCAGGTCTTCGGGGGCCGTTTCTGCTAATAAATAAAGAAATAAAGAAAGAAAGAAAGAAAGAAAGAAAACAAAAACACTTGTGATGGTCTGCGAAAAGGGGAGCTTAGAGATTGAAGACAGCATCACTTTGGGAACGTTTGCGCTTTCACTTCCAAGCGCTGATATTCCTGTCTTGCTCTCCTGAAAGGACAGCCTTCCTCGCTATGAGCTTTTGTGGGTCAGTGCTGAAGCTCCCCCTAGAGGCTGCCGCTGAAGATGCACACTCACAACTAACCCTCCTTAGGAGAACTGCTTCGTGGGAGAGCACGTTTATTAAAAGGCGGCAGGCCATGATTGCCTGCGAGACACAGCAGGGTTACCATGCAGAGTTCAAAGGGGGCTTTGCTTGTACAGCAAGTGCCGGAGGGCAAGAAGGGATGACATAGGAGCTGCCCTTTTTTCGGGCTCGCACACCAAGGCCTGCACCAGCCTTCGAGGCTCAGCCTGCCTCTGGACTGCCCTAGACCACCTTTACTCAAAGCACACACTCTGGTCGGGGACTCGAAGCCAGGCCCGTGGCAGTGAAAGCACCAAATCCTCACCACTAGGCCACCGGGGAAACGACTGCAGCACCCGGGAGGTTTCCGCAACCGTACTTGCAGTCAGCTGGAGGCTATTGTAATGCTGTTAAGTGAGAGACGTTTGCCGCTCGCAAGCCAATTCCATCCAACCTCCTGCAGGGGGCACTCTGGGCTGGTTTTCCACTTGTTCGCCTGCTGCTGAAACAGCAAAGATTCAATTCGAAGCCCTTTGCAGCAGCTCACCAGGATGGCCGAGTGGTTAAGGCGTTGGACTTAAGATCCAATGGACAAGTGTCCGCGTGGGTTCGAGCCCCACTCCTGGTACAGGTTTTTACTCTTCTTACCTAAATGCGGCAGCAGCTTCGCACAAGCCCTTTCCTGCTGTCTGTAGGCAGTGCCCCTACCTCAAAGCCCTGAGGCTTGAGTTCACCTGAAAAGAGCAACAAGGAATCGTTGCCCGTAGACTCTTTTCCTGGAAAACCTTTGCATTTTTGTACCATGTCCCTCGCATCCCAAGCTTAAGCCGCCAAAGTTGGCAGAGCTTGTGCAACCCCGCCAACAGCCCTACCACCCCAAAAGAAAATTGGGCAGGGATTCCCGCCTCCGCTTCCTCACGGCTTCCGAAACGGGCTTCCAAACGGGCGATGCCCTGACGGGTCAGCCAGTCACCGTCTAGGCCCGGTACACCCCTGTGAATAATAGAGCGTCCAACCTCAAATCAGGCTACAGGGCCCTTCAGCCCATAGAAGGAGAACCTGTCAACAAACGGGGCGAGGGCAATGCTCGGGCCCCTTGCGAAGCCTTTGCCAAGCTCCAAAGGCTGCACTTTCCCAGCAGACCACAGCTCTGTATGCAAATCAAGCAGCTACGACCCCTCCCTCCCCTGCTTTTCTCCTCCAAACCGGTACGCAACCATTTCTGCAGCCCTCTGCCCCAGGGTCCCGGGCAAGGTCTTGGTCTGATGAGGCTAGGGATGGTGGGCGAGCTCGGCTTTGGCAGGGCGACAGGACTAATATTTTCTCTACAGCTTTGGAAGAAAGAAAGCTTCCTTTTTGGGGCACAGGCCCACTTCTAGCGGCGACAGCTTCCGGTAAGGGACCATGCTGAAAAGATGCTTGGAGTTACCGCCAGGGGAGCCACGCCGCTATTGCCTGTGAGTGAAGCTACATTTGAAAGAAATATTTTTTGAGACGCAGTTGTTTGAATTTCTGTAAAAATGTCATTCAGTAAAAGCCTCTCTTCCCTGACCGGGAATCGAACCCGGGCCGCGGCGGTGAGAGCGCCGAATCCTAACCACTAGACCACCAGGGAGACCGCTGGACAGCTCGGGAAGGCCGGGCAGTGGTGTCCGAGTGCACAATGCCTGCAGGTGCCTCAAAGGCCAGTCCATTGGGGGACTGGGAAGAGAGGGGGAGGGCCGAGCAGATAGGTTCTCTCCAGCGGTGAAAAAGGAAGCTGCCTTTTTTGCGTCAAGGGCAGTCTTTCCGCAGCGACAGGAGAATGAATGGGACTCTGCCATAAACACGTTTTGCGTCGCGCTGAGGGCACTTCCTCCATTTTGTGCACGCAAATCTGCATCTGGGAGCAAGATTACCGGTCGCCAGTTAACTGCATTGCTGTAAATAAAAATGTCAGTTGTTAAAAGAGCTCCTTCCCTGACCGGGAATCGAACCCGGGCCGCAGCGGTGAGAGCGCCGAATCCTAACCACTAGACCACCAGGGACGGTGGGTGCACCCCGTTGCGTGTCGCTCAGATGGTGGCGTCCGAGTCCAAAGGCTGAGGGCCTCTGCTACAATGGGCACCAGTGCCTGCAGGTCTTCGGGGGCCGTTTCTGCTAATAAATAAATAAATAAAGAAATAAAGAAAGAAAGAAAGAAAGAAAACAAAAACACTTGTGATGGTCTGCGAAAAGGGGAGCTTAGAGATTGAAGACAGCATCACTTTGGGAACGTTTGCGCTTTCACTTCCAAGCGCTGATATTCCTGTCTTGCTCTCCTGAAAGGACAGCCTTCCTCGCTATGAGCTTTTGTGGGTCAGTGCTGAAGCTCCCCCTAGAGGCTGCCGCTGAAGATGCACACTCACAACTAACCCTCCTTAGGAGAACTGCTTCGTGGGAGAGCACGTTTATTAAAAGGCGGCAGGCCATGATTGCCTGCGAGACACAGCAGGGTTACCATGCAGAGTTCAAAGGGGGCTTTGCTTGTACAGCAAGTGCCGGAGGGCAAGAAGGGATGACATAGGAGCTGCCCTTTTTTCGGGCTCGCACACCAAGGCCTGCACCAGCCTTCGAGGCTCAGCCTGCCTCTGGACTGCCCTAGACCACCTTTACTCAAAGCACACACTCTGGTCGGGGACTCGAAGCCAGGCCCGTGGCAGTGAAAGCACCAAATCCTCACCACTAGGCCACCGGGGAAACGACTGCAGCACCCGGGAGGTTTCCGCAACCGTACTTGCAGTCAGCTGGAGGCTATTGTAATGCTGTTAAGTGAGAGACGTTTGCCGCTCGCAAGCCAATTCCATCCAACCTCCTGCAGGGGGCACTCTGGGCTGGTTTTCCACTTGTTCGCCTGCTGCTGAAACAGCAAAGATTCAATTCGAAGCCCTTTGCAGCAGCTCACCAGGATGGCCGAGTGGTTAAGGCGTTGGACTTAAGATCCAATGGACAAGTGTCCGCGTGGGTTCGAGCCCCACTCCTGGTACAGGTTTTTACTCTTCTTACCTAAATGCGGCAGCAGCTTCGCACAAGCCCTTTCCTGCTGTCTGTAGGCAGTGCCCCTACCTCAAAGCCCTGAGGCTTGAGTTCACCTGAAAAGAGCAACAAGGAATCGTTGCCCGTAGACTCTTTTCCTGGAAAACCTTTGCATTTTTGTACCATGTCCCTCGCATCCCAAGCTTAAGCCGCCAAAGTTGGCAGAGCTTGTGCAACCCCGCCAACAGCCCTACCACCCCAAAAGAAAATTGGGCAGGGATTCCCGCCTCCGCTTCCGAAACGGGCTTCCAAACGGGCGATGCCCTGACGGGTCAGCCAGTCACCGTCTAGGCCCGGTACACCCCTGTGAATAATAGAGCGTCCAACCTCAAATCAGGCTACAGGGCCCTTCAGCCCATAGAAGGAGAACCTGTCAACAAACGGGGCGAGGGCAATGCTCGGGCCCCTTGCGAAGCCTTTGCCAAGCTCCAAAGGCTGCACTTTCCCAGCAGACCACAGCTCTGTATGCAAATCAAGCAGCTACGACCCCTCCCTCCCCTGCTTTTCTCCTCCAAACCGGTACGCAACCATTTCTGCAGCCCTCTGCCCCAGGGTCCCGGGCAAGGTCTTGGTCTGATGAGGCTAGGGATGGTGGGCGAGCTCGGCTTTGGCAGGGCGACAGGACTAATATTTTCTCTACAGCTTTGGAAGAAAGAAAGCTTCCTTTTTGGGGCACAGGCCCACTTCTAGCGGCGACAGCTTCCGGTAAGGGACCATGCTGAAAAGATGCTTGGAGTTACCGCCAGGGGAGCCACGCCGCTATTGCCTGTGAGTGAAGCTACATTTGAAAGAAATATTTTTTGAGACGCAGTTGTTTGAATTTCTGTAAAAATGTCATTCAGTAAAAGCCTCTCTTCCCTGACCGGGAATCGAACCCGGGCCACGGCGGTGAGAGCGCCGAATCCTAACCACTAGACCACCAGGGAGACCGCTGGACAGCTCGGGAAGGCCGGGCAGTGGTGTCCGAGTGCACAATGCCTGCAGGTGCCTCAAAGGCCAGTCCATTGGGGGACTGGGAAGAGAGGGGGAGGGCCGAGCAGATAGGTTCTCTCCAGCGGTGAAAAAGGAAGCTGCCTTTTTTGCGTCAAGGGCAGTCTTTCCGCAGCGACAGGAGAATGAATGGGACTCTGCCATAAACACGTTTTGCGTCGCGCTGAGGGCACTTCCTCCATTTTGTGCACGCAAATCTGCATCTGGGAGCAAGATTTCCAGTCGCCAGTTAACTGCATTGCTGTAAATAAAAATGTCAGTTGTTAAAAGAGCTCCTTCCCTGACCGGGAATCGAACCCGGGCCGCGGCGGTGAGAGCCCCGAATCCTAACCACTAGACCACCAGGGACGGTGGGTGCACCCCGTTGCGTGTCGCTCAGATGGTGGCGTCCGAGTCCAAAGGCTGAGGGCCTCTGCTACAATGGGCACCAGTGCCTGCAGGTCTTCGGGGGCCGTTTCTGCTAATAAATAAAGAAATAAAGAAAGAAAGAAAGAAAGAAAGAAAACAAAAACACTTGTGATGGTCTGCGAAAAGGGGAGCTTAGAGATTGAAGACAGCATCACTTTGGGAACGTTTGCGCTTTCACTTCCAAGCGCTGATATTCCTGTCTTGCTCTCCTGAAAGGACAGCCTTCCTCGCTATGAGCTTTTGTGGGTCAGTGCTGAAGCTCCCCCTAGAGGCTGCCGCTGAAGATGCACACTCACAACTAACCCTCCTTAGGAGAACTGCTTCGTGGGAGAGCACGTTTATTAAAAGGCGGCAGGCCATGATTGCCTGCGAGACACAGCAGGGTTACCATGCAGAGTTCAAAGGGGGCTTTGCTTGTACAGCAAGTGCCGGAGGGCAAGAAGGGATGACATAGGAGCTGCCCTTTTTTCGGGCTCGCACACCAAGGCCTGCACCAGCCTTCGAGGCTCAGCCTGCCTCTGGACTGCCCTAGACCACCTTTACTCAAAGCACACACTCTGGTCGGGGACTCGAAGCCAGGCCCGTGGCAGTGAAAGCACCAAATCCTCACCACTAGGCCACCGGGGAAACGACTGCAGCACCCGGGAGGTTTCCGCAACCGTACTTGCAGTCAGCTGGAGGCTATTGTAATGCTGTTAAGTGAGAGACGTTTGCCGCTCGCAAGCCAATTCCATCCAACCTCCTGCAGGGGGCACTCTGGGCTGGTTTTCCACTTGTTCGCCTGCTGCTGAAACAGCAAAGATTCAATTCGAAGCCCTTTGCAGCAGCTCACCAGGATGGCCGAGTGGTTAAGGCGTTGGACTTAAGATCCAATGGACAAGTGTCCGCGTGGGTTCGAGCCCCACTCCTGGTACAGGTTTTTACTCTTCTTACCTAAATGCGGCAGCAGCTTCGCACAAGCCCTTTCCTGCTGTCTGTAGGCAGTGCCCCTACCTCAAAGCCCTGAGGCTTGAGTTCACCTGAAAAGAGCAACAAGGAATCGTTGCCCGTAGACTCTTTTCCTGGAAAACCTTTGCATTTTTGTACCATGTCCCTCGCATCCCAAGCTTAAGCCGCCAAAGTTGGCAGAGCTTGTGCAACCCCGCCAACAGCCCTACCACCCCAAAAGAAAATTGGGCAGGGATTCCCGCCTCCGCTTCCTCACGGGCTTCCAAACGGGCGATGCCCTGACGGGTCAGCCAGTCACCGTCTAGGCCCGGTACACCCCTGTGAATAATAGAGCGTCCAACCTCAAATCAGGCTACAGGGCCCTTCAGCCCATAGAAGGAGAACCTGTCAACAAACGGGGCGAGGGCAATGCTCGGGCCCCTTGCGAAGCCTTTGCCAAGCTCCAAAGGCTGCACTTTCCCAGCAGACCACAGCTCTGTATGCAAATCAAGCAGCTACGACCCCTCCCTCCCCTGCTTTTCTCCTCCAAACCGGTACGCAACCATTTCTGCAGCCCTCTGCCCCAGGGTCCCGGGCAAGGTCTTGGTCTGATGAGGCTAGGGATGGTGGGCGAGCTCGGCTTTGGCAGGGCGACAGGACTAATATTTTCTCTACAGCTTTGGAAGAAAGAAAGCTTCCTTTTTGGGGCACAGGCCCACTTCTAGCGGCGACAGCTTCCGGTAAGGGACCATGCTGAAAAGATGCTTGGAGTTACCGCCAGGGGAGCCACGCCGCTATTGCCTGTGAGTGAAGCTACATTTGAAAGAAATATTTTTTGAGACGCAGTTGTTTGAATTTCTGTAAAAATGTCATTCAGTAAAAGCCTCTCTTCCCTGACCGGGAATCGAACCCGGGCCGCGGCGGTGAGAGCGCCGAATCCTAACCACTAGACCACCAGGGAGACCGCTGGACAGCTCGGGAAGGCCGGGCAGTGGTGTCCGAGTGCACAATGCCTGCAGGTGCCTCAAAGGCCAGTCCATTGGGGGACTGGGAAGAGAGGGGGAGGGCCGAGCAGATAGGTTCTCTCCAGCGGTGAAAAAGGAAGCTGCCTTTTTTGCGTCAAGGGCAGTCTTTCCGCAGCGACAGGAGAATGAATGGGACTCTGCCATAAACACGTTTTGCGTCGCGCTGAGGGCACTTCCTCCATTTTGTGCACGCAAATCTGCATCTGGGAGCAAGATTTCCGGTCGCCAGTTAACTGCATTGCTGTAAATAAAAATGTCAGTTGTTAAAAGAGCTCCTTCCCTGACCGGGAATCGAACCCGGGCCTAACCACTAGACCACCAGGGACGGTGGGTGCACCCCGTTGCGTGTCGCTCAGATGGTGGCGTCCGAGTCCAAAGGCTGAGGGCCTCTGCTACAATGGGCACCAGTGCCTGCAGGTCTTTGGGGGCCGTTTCTGCTAATAAATAAAGAAATAAAGAAAGAAAGAAAGAAAGAAAGAAAGAAAGAAAACAAAAACACTTGTGATGGTCTGCGAAAAGGGGAGCTTAGAGATTGAAGACAGCATCACTTTGGGAACGTTTGCGCTTTCACTTCCAAGCGCTGATATTCCTGTCTTGCTCTCCTGAAAGGACAGCCTTCCTCGCTATGAGCTTTTGTGGGTCAGTGCTGAAGCTCCCCCTAGAGGCTGCCGCTGAAGATGCACACTCACAACTAACCCTCCTTAGGAGAACTGCTTCGTGGGAGAGCACGTTTATTAAAAGGCGGCAGGCCATGATTGCCTGCGAGACACAGCAGGGTTACCATGCAGAGTTCAAAGGGGGCTTTGCTTGTACAGCAAGTGCCGGAGGGCAAGAAGGGATGACATAGGAGCTGCCCTTTTTTCGGGCTCGCACACCAAGGCCTGCACCAGCCTTCGAGGCTCAGCCTGCCTCTGGACTGCCCTAGACCACCTTTACTCAAAGCACACACTCTGGTCGGGGACTCGAAGCCAGGCCCGTGGCAGTGAAAGCACCAAATCCTCACCACTAGGCCACCGGGGAAACGACTGCAGCACCCGGGAGGTTTCCGCAACCGTACTTGCAGTCAGCTGGAGGCTATTGTAATGCTGTTAAGTGAGAGACGTTTGCCGCTCGCAAGCCAATTCCATCCAACCTCCTGCAGGGGGCACTCTGGGCTGGTTTTCCACTTGTTCGCCTGCTGCTGAAACAGCAAAGATTCAATTCGAAGCCCTTTGCAGCAGCTCACCAGGATGGCCGAGTGGTTAAGGCGTTGGACTTAAGATCCAATGGACAAGTGTCCGCGTGGGTTCGAGCCCCACTCCTGGTACAGGTTTTTACTCTTCTTACCTAAATGCGGCAGCAGCTTCGCACAAGCCCTTTCCTGCTGTCTGTAGGCAGTGCCCCTACCTCAAAGCCCTGAGGCTTGAGTTCACCTGAAAAGAGCAACAAGGAATCGTTGCCCGTAGACTCTTTTCCTGGAAAACCTTTGCATTTTTGTACCATGTCCCTCGCATCCCAAGCTTAAGCCGCCAAAGTTGGCAGAGCTTGTGCAACCCCGCCAACAGCCCTACCACCCCAAAAGAAAATTGGGCAGGGATTCCCGCCTCCGCTTCCGAAACGGGCTTCCAAACGGGCGATGCCCTGACGGGTCAGCCAGTCACCGTCTAGGCCCGGTACACCCCTGTGAATAATAGAGCGTCCAACCTCAAATCAGGCTACAGGGCCCTTCAGCCCATAGAAGGAGAACCTGTCAACAAACGGGGCGAGGGCAATGCTCGGGCCCCTTGCGAAGCCTTTGCCAAGCTCCAAAGGCTGCACTTTCCCAGCAGACCACAGCTCTGTATGCAAATCAAGCAGCTACGACCCCTCCCTCCCCTGCTTTTCTCCTCCAAACCGGTACGCAAACATTTCTGCAGCCCTCTGCCCCAGGGTCCCGGGCAAGGTCTTGGTCTGATGAGGCTAGGGATGGTGGGCGAGCTCGGCTTTGGCAGGGCGACAGGACTAATATTTTCTCTACAGCTTTGGAAGAAAGAAAGCTTCCTTTTTGGGGCACAGGCCCACTTCTAGCGGCGACAGCTTCCGGTAAGGGACCATGCTGAAAAGATGCTTGGAGTTACCGCCAGGGGAGCCACGCCGCTATTGCCTGTGAGTGAAGCTACATTTGAAAGAAATATTTTTTGAGACGCAGTTGTTTGAATTTCTGTAAAAATGTCATTCAGTAAAAGCCTCTCTTCCCTGACCGGGAATCGAACCCGGGCCGCGGCGGTGAGAGCGCCGAATCCTAACCACTAGACCACCAGGGAGACCGCTGGACAACTCGGGAAGGCCGGGCAGTGGTGTCCGAGTGCACAATGCCTGCAGGTGCCTCAAAGGCCAGTCCATTGGGGGACTGGGAAGAGAGGGGGAGGGCCGAGCAGATAGGTTCTCTCCAGCGGTGAAAAAGGAAGCTGCCTTTTTTGCGTCAAGGGCAGTCTTTCCGCAGCGACAGGAGAATGAATGGGACTCTGCCATAAACACGTTTTGCGTCGCGCTGAGGGCACTTCCTCCATTTTGTGCACGCAAATCTGCATCTGGGAGCAAGATTTCCGGTCGCCAGTTAACTGCATTGCTGTAAATAAAAATGTCAGTTGTTAAAAGAGCTCCTTCCCTGACCGGGAATCGAACCCAGGCCGCGGCGGTGAGAGCGCCTAATCCTAACCACTAGACCACCAGGGACGGTGGGTGCACCCCGTTGCGTGTCGCTCAGATGGTGGCGTCCGAGTCCAAAGGCTGAGGGCCTCTGCTACAATGGGCACCAGTGCCTGCAGGTCTTCGGGGGCCGTTTCTGCTAATAAATAAAGAAATAAAGAAAGAAAGAAAGAAAGAAAGAAAACAAAAACACTTGTGATGGTCTGCGAAAAGGGGAGCTTAGAGATTGAAGACAGCATCACTTTGGGAACGTTTGCGCTTTCACTTCCAAGCGCTGATATTCCTGTCTTGCTCTCCTGAAAGGACAGCCTTCCTCGCTATGAGCTTTTGTGGGTCAGTGCTGAAGCTCCCCCTAGAGGCTGCCGCTGAAGATGCACACTCACAACTAACCCTCCTTAGGAGAACTGCTTCGTGGGAGAGCACGTTTATTAAAAGGCGGCAGGCCATGATTGCCTGCGAGACACAGCAGGGTTACCATGCAGAGTTCAAAGGGGGCTTTGCTTGTACAGCAAGTGCCGGAGGGCAAGAAGGGATGACATAGGAGCTGCCCTTTTTTCGGGCTCGCACACCAAGGCCTGCACCAGCCTTCGAGGCTCAGCCTGCCTCTGGACTGCCCTAGACCACCTTTACTCAAAGCACACACTCTGGTCGGGGACTCGAAGCCAGGCCCGTGGCAGTGAAAGCACCAAATCCTCACCACTAGGCCACCGGGGAAACGACTGCAGCACCCGGGAGGTTTCCGCAACCGTACTTGCAGTCAGCTGGAGGCTATTGTAATGCTGTTAAGTGAGAGACGTTTGCCGCTCGCAAGCCAATTCCATCCAACCTCCTGCAGGGGGCACTCTGGGCTGGTTTTCCACTTGTTCGCCTGCTGCTGAAACAGCAAAGATTCAATTCGAAGCCCTTTGCAGCAGCTCACCAGGATGGCCGAGTGGTTAAGGCGTTGGACTTAAGATCCAATGGACAAGTGTCCGCGTGGGTTCGAGCCCCACTCCTGGTACAGGTTTTTACTCTTCTTACCTAAATGCGGCAGCAGCTTCGCACAAGCCCTTTCCTGCTGTCTGTAGGCAGTGCCCCTACCTCAAAGCCCTGAGGCTTGAGTTCACCTGAAAAGAGCAACAAGGAATCGTTGCCCGTAGACTCTTTTCCTGGAAAACCTTTGCATTTTTGTACCATGTCCCTCGCATCCCAAGCTTAAGCCGCCAAAGTTGGCAGAGCTTGTGCAACCCCGCCAACAGCCCTACCACCCCAAAAGAAAATTGGGCAGGGATTCCCGCCTCCGCTTCCTCACGGCTTCCGAAACGGGCTTCCAAACGGGCGATGCCCTGACGGGTCAGCCAGTCACCGTCTAGGCCCGGTACACCCCTGTGAATAATAGAGCGTCCAACCTCAAATCAGGCTACAGGGCCCTTCAGCCCATAGAAGGAGAACCTGTCAACAAACGGGGCGAGGGCAATGCTCGGGCCCCTTGCGAAGCCTTTGCCAAGCTCCAAAGGCTGCACTTTCCCAGCAGACCACAGCTCTGTATGCAAATCAAGCAGCTACGACCCCTCCCTCCCCTGCTTTTCTCCTCCAAACCGGTACGCAACCATTTCTGCAGCCCTCTGCCCCAGGGTCCCGGGCAAGGTCTTGGTCTGATGAGGCTAGGGATGGTGGGCGAGCTCGGCTTTGGCAGGGCGACAGGACTAATATTTTCTCTACAGCTTTGGAAGAAAGAAAGCTTCCTTTTTGGGGCACAGGCCCACTTCTAGCGGCGACAGCTTCCGGTAAGGGACCATGCTGAAAAGATGCTTGGAGTTACCGCCAGGGGAGCCACGCCGCTATTGCCTGTGAGTGAAGCTACATTTGAAAGAAATATTTTTTGAGACGCAGTTGTTTGAATTTCTGTAAAAATGTCATTCAGTAAAAGCCTCTCTTCCCTGACCGGGAATCGAACCCGGGCCGCGGCGGTGAGAGCGCCGAATCCTAACCACTAGACCACCAGGGAGACCGCTGGACAGCTCGGGAAGGCCGGGCAGTGGTGTCCGAGTGCACAATGCCTGCAGGTGCCTCAAAGGCCAGTCCATTGGGGGACTGGGAAGAGAGGGGGAGGGCCGAGCAGATAGGTTCTCTCCAGCGGTGAAAAAGGAAGCTGCCTTTTTTGCGTCAAGGGCAGTCTTTCCGCAGCGACAGGAGAATGAATGGGACTCTGCCATAAACACGTTTTGCGTCGCGCTGAGGGCACTTCCTCCATTTTGTGCACGCAAATCTGCATCTGGGAGCAAGATTTCCGGTCGCCAGTTAACTGCATTGCTGTAAATAAAAATGTCAGTTGTTAAAAGAGCTCCTTCCCTGACCGGGAATCGAACCCGGGCCGCAGCGGTGAGAGCGCCGAATCCTAACCACTAGACCACCAGGGACGGTGGGTGCACCCCGTTGCGTGTCGCTCAGATGGTGGCGTCCGAGTCCAAAGGCTGAGGGCCTCTGCTACAATGGGCACCAGTGCCTGCAGGTCTTCGGGGGCCGTTTCTGCTAATAAATAAATAAATAAAGAAATAAAGAAAGAAAGAAAGAAAGAAAACAAAAACACTTGTGATGGTCTGCGAAAAGGGGAGCTTAGAGATTGAAGACAGCATCACTTTGGGAACGTTTGCGCTTTCACTTCCAAGCGCTGATATTCCTGTCTTGCTCTCCTGAAAGGACAGCCTTCCTCGCTATGAGCTTTTGTGGGTCAGTGCTGAAGCTCCCCCTAGAGGCTGCCGCTGAAGATGCACACTCACAACTAACCCTCCTTAGGAGAACTGCTTCGTGGGAGAGCACGTTTATTAAAAGGCGGCAGGCCATGATTGCCTGCGAGACACAGCAGGGTTACCATGCAGAGTTCAAAGGGGGCTTTGCTTGTACAGCAAGTGCCGGAGGGCAAGAAGGGATGACATAGGAGCTGCCCTTTTTTCGGGCTCGCACACCAAGGCCTGCACCAGCCTTCGAGGCTCAGCCTGCCTCTGGACTGCCCTAGACCACCTTTACTCAAAGCACACACTCTGGTCGGGGACTCGAAGCCAGGCCCGTGGCAGTGAAAGCACCAAATCCTCACCACTAGGCCACCGGGGAAACGACTGCAGCACCCGGGAGGTTTCCGCAACCGTACTTGCAGTCAGCTGGAGGCTATTGTAATGCTGTTAAGTGAGAGACGTTTGCCGCTCGCAAGCCAATTCCATCCAACCTCCTGCAGGGGGCACTCTGGGCTGGTTTTCCACTTGTTCGCCTGCTGCTGAAACAGCAAAGATTCAATTCGAAGCCCTTTGCAGCAGCTCACCAGGATGGCCGAGTGGTTAAGGCGTTGGACTTAAGATCCAATGGACAAGTGTCCGCGTGGGTTCGAGCCCCACTCCTGGTACAGGTTTTTACTCTTCTTACCTAAATGCGGCAGCAGCTTCGCACAAGCCCTTTCCTGCTGTCTGTAGGCAGTGCCCCTACCTCAAAGCCCTGAGGCTTGAGTTCACCTGAAAAGAGCAACAAGGAATCGTTGCCCGTAGACTCTTTTCCTGGAAAACCTTTGCATTTTTGTACCATGTCCCTCGCATCCCAAGCTTAAGCCGCCAAAGTTGGCAGAGCTTGTGCAACCCCGCCAACAGCCCTACCACCCCAAAAGAAAATTGGGCAGGGATTCCCGCCTCCGCTTCCGAAACGGGCTTCCAAACGGGCGATGCCCTGACGGGTCAGCCAGTCACCGTCTAGGCCCGGTACACCCCTGTGAATAATAGAGCGTCCAACCTCAAATCAGGCTACAGGGCCCTTCAGCCCATAGAAGGAGAACCTGTCAACAAACGGGGCGAGGGCAATGCTCGGGCCCCTTGCGAAGCCTTTGCCAAGCTCCAAAGGCTGCACTTTCCCAGCAGACCACAGCTCTGTATGCAAATCAAGCAGCTACGACCCCTCCCTCCCCTGCTTTTCTCCTCCAAACCGGTACGCAACCATTTCTGCAGCCCTCTGCCCCAGGGTCCCGGGCAAGGTCTTGGTCTGATGAGGCTAGGGATGGTGGGCGAGCTCGGCTTTGGCAGGGCGACAGGACTAATATTTTCTCTACAGCTTTGGAAGAAAGAAAGCTTCCTTTTTGGGGCACAGGCCCACTTCTAGCGGCGACAGCTTCCGGTAAGGGACCATGCTGAAAAGATGCTTGGAGTTACCGCCAGGGGAGCCACGCCGCTATTGCCTGTGAGTGAAGCTACATTTGAAAGAAATATTTTTTGAGACGCAGTTGTTTGAATTTCTGTAAAAATGTCATTCAGTAAAAGCCTCTCTTCCCTGACCGGGAATCGAACCCGGGCCACGGCGGTGAGAGCGCCGAATCCTAACCACTAGACCACCAGGGAGACCGCTGGACAGCTCGGGAAGGCCGGGCAGTGGTGTCCGAGTGCACAATGCCTGCAGGTGCCTCAAAGGCCAGTCCATTGGGGGACTGGGAAGAGAGGGGGAGGGCCGAGCAGATAGGTTCTCTCCAGCGGTGAAAAAGGAAGCTGCCTTTTTTGCGTCAAGGGCAGTCTTTCCGCAGCGACAGGAGAATGAATGGGACTCTGCCATAAACACGTTTTGCGTCGCGCTGAGGGCACTTCCTCCATTTTGTGCACGCAAATCTGCATCTGGGAGCAAGATTTCCAGTCGCCAGTTAACTGCATTGCTGTAAATAAAAATGTCAGTTGTTAAAAGAGCTCCTTCCCTGACCGGGAATCGAACCCGGGCCGCGGCGAATCCTAACCACTAGACCACCAGGGACGGTGGGTGCACCCCGTTGCGTGTCGCTCAGATGGTGGCGTCCGAGTCCAAAGGCTGAGGGCCTCTGCTACAATGGGCACCAGTGCCTGCAGGTCTTCGGGGGCCGTTTCTGCTAATAAATAAAGAAATAAAGAAAGAAAGAAAGAAAGAAAGAAAACAAAAACACTTGTGATGGTCTGCGAAAAGGGGAGCTTAGAGATTGAAGACAGCATCACTTTGGGAACGTTTGCGCTTTCACTTCCAAGCGCTGATATTCCTGTCTTGCTCTCCTGAAAGGACAGCCTTCCTCGCTATGAGCTTTTGTGGGTCAGTGCTGAAGCTCCCCCTAGAGGCTGCCGCTGAAGATGCACACTCACAACTAACCCTCCTTAGGAGAACTGCTTCGTGGGAGAGCACGTTTATTAAAAGGCGGCAGGCCATGATTGCCTGCGAGACACAGCAGGGTTACCATGCAGAGTTCAAAGGGGGCTTTGCTTGTACAGCAAGTGCCGGAGGGCAAGAAGGGATGACATAGGAGCTGCCCTTTTTTCGGGCTCGCACACCAAGGCCTGCACCAGCCTTCGAGGCTCAGCCTGCCTCTGGACTGCCCTAGACCACCTTTACTCAAAGCACACACTCTGGTCGGGGACTCGAAGCCAGGCCCGTGGCAGTGAAAGCACCAAATCCTCACCACTAGGCCACCGGGGAAACGACTGCAGCACCCGGGAGGTTTCCGCAACCGTACTTGCAGTCAGCTGGAGGCTATTGTAATGCTGTTAAGTGAGAGACGTTTGCCGCTCGCAAGCCAATTCCATCCAACCTCCTGCAGGGGGCACTCTGGGCTGGTTTTCCACTTGTTCGCCTGCTGCTGAAACAGCAAAGATTCAATTCGAAGCCCTTTGCAGCAGCTCACCAGGATGGCCGAGTGGTTAAGGCGTTGGACTTAAGATCCAATGGACAAGTGTCCGCGTGGGTTCGAGCCCCACTCCTGGTACAGGTTTTTACTCTTCTTACCTAAATGCGGCAGCAGCTTCGCACAAGCCCTTTCCTGCTGTCTGTAGGCAGTGCCCCTACCTCAAAGCCCTGAGGCTTGAGTTCACCTGAAAAGAGCAACAAGGAATCGTTGCCCGTAGACTCTTTTCCTGGAAAACCTTTGCATTTTTGTACCATGTCCCTCGCATCCCAAGCTTAAGCCGCCAAAGTTGGCAGAGCTTGTGCAACCCCGCCAACAGCCCTACCACCCCAAAAGAAAATTGGGCAGGGATTCCCGCCTCCGCTTCCTCACGGCTTCCGAAACGGGCTTCCAAACGGGCGATGCCCTGACGGGTCAGCCAGTCACCGTCTAGGCCCGGTACACCCCTGTGAATAATAGAGCGTCCAACCTCAAATCAGGCTACAGGGCCCTTCAGCCCATAGAAGGAGAACCTGTCAACAAACGGGGCGAGGGCAATGCTCGGGCCCCTTGCGAAGCCTTTGCCAAGCTCCAAAGGCTGCACTTTCCCAGCAGACCACAGCTCTGTATGCAAATCAAGCAGCTACGACCCCTCCCTCCCCTGCTTTTCTCCTCCAAACCGGTACGCAACCATTTCTGCAGCCCTCTGCCCCAGGGTCCCGGGCAAGGTCTTGGTCTGATGAGGCTAGGGATGGTGGGCGAGCTCGGCTTTGGCAGGGCGACAGGACTAATATTTTCTCTACAGCTTTGGAAGAAAGAAAGCTTCCTTTTTGGGGCACAGGCCCACTTCTAGCGGCGACAGCTTCCGGTAAGGGACCATGCTGAAAAGATGCTTGGAGTTACCGCCAGGGGAGCCACGCCGCTATTGCCTGTGAGTGAAGCTACATTTGAAAGAAATATTTTTTGAGACGCAGTTGTTTGAATTTCTGTAAAAATGTCATTCAGTAAAAGCCTCTCTTCCCTGACCGGGAATCGAACCCGGGCCGCGGCGGTGAGAGCGCCGAATCCTAACCACTAGACCACCAGGGAGACCGCTGGACAGCTCGGGAAGGCCGGGCAGTGGTGTCCGAGTGCACAATGCCTGCAGGTGCCTCAAAGGCCAGTCCATTGGGGGACTGGGAAGAGAGGGGGAGGGCCGAGCAGATAGGTTCTCTCCAGCGGTGAAAAAGGAAGCTGCCTTTTTTGCGTCAAGGGCAGTCTTTCCGCAGCGACAGGAGAATGAATGGGACTCTGCCATAAACACGTTTTGCGTCGCGCTGAGGGCACTTCCTCCATTTTGTGCACGCAAATCTGCATCTGGGAGCAAGATTTCCGGTCGCCAGTTAACTGCATTGCTGTAAATAAAAATGTCAGTTGTTAAAAGAGCTCCTTCCCTGACCGGGAATCGAACCCGGGCCTAACCACTAGACCACCAGGGACGGTGGGTGCACCCCGTTGCGTGTCGCTCAGATGGTGGCGTCCGAGTCCAAAGGCTGAGGGCCTCTGCTACAATGGGCACCAGTGCCTGCAGGTCTTCGGGGGCCGTTTCTGCTAATAAATAAAGAAATAAAGAAAGAAAGAAAGAAAGAAAGAAAGAAAGAAAGAAAGAAAGAAAGAAAGAAAACAAAAACACTTGTGATGGTCTGCGAAAAGGGGAGCTTAGAGATTGAAGACAGCATCACTTTGGGAACGTTTGCGCTTTCACTTCCAAGCGCTGATATTCCTGTCTTGCTCTCCTGAAAGGACAGCCTTCCTCGCTATGAGCTTTTGTGGGTCAGTGCTGAAGCTCCCCCTAGAGGCTGCCGCTGAAGATGCACACTCACAACTAACCCTCCTTAGGAGAACTGCTTCGTGGGAGAGCACGTTTATTAAAAGGCGGCAGGCCATGATTGCCTGCGAGACACAGCAGGGTTACCATGCAGAGTTCAAAGGGGGCTTTGCTTGTACAGCAAGTGCCGGAGGGCAAGAAGGGATGACATAGGAGCTGCCCTTTTTTCGGGCTCGCACACCAAGGCCTGCACCAGCCTTCGAGGCTCAGCCTGCCTCTGGACTGCCCTAGACCACCTTTACTCAAAGCACACACTCTGGTCGGGGACTCGAAGCCAGGCCCGTGGCAGTGAAAGCACCAAATCCTCACCACTAGGCCACCGGGGAAACGACTGCAGCACCCGGGAGGTTTCCGCAACCGTACTTGCAGTCAGCTGGAGGCTATTGTAATGCTGTTAAGTGAGAGACGTTTGCCGCTCGCAAGCCAATTCCATCCAACCTCCTGCAGGGGGCACTCTGGGCTGGTTTTCCACTTGTTCGCCTGCTGCTGAAACAGCAAAGATTCAATTCGAAGCCCTTTGCAGCAGCTCACCAGGATGGCCGAGTGGTTAAGGCGTTGGACTTAAGATCCAATGGACAAGTGTCCGCGTGGGTTCGAGCCCCACTCCTGGTACAGGTTTTTACTCTTCTTACCTAAATGCGGCAGCAGCTTCGCACAAGCCCTTTCCTGCTGTCTGTAGGCAGTGCCCCTACCTCAAAGCCCTGAGGCTTGAGTTCACCTGAAAAGAGCAACAAGGAATCGTTGCCCGTAGACTCTTTTCCTGGAAAACCTTTGCATTTTTGTACCATGTCCCTCGCATCCCAAGCTTAAGCCGCCAAAGTTGGCAGAGCTTGTGCAACCCCGCCAACAGCCCTACCACCCCAAAAGAAAATTGGGCAGGGATTCCCGCCTCCGCTTCCGAAACGGGCTTCCAAACGGGCGATGCCCTGACGGGTCAGCCAGTCACCGTCTAGGCCCGGTACACCCCTGTGAATAATAGAGCGTCCAACCTCAAATCAGGCTACAGGGCCCTTCAGCCCATAGAAGGAGAACCTGTCAACAAACGGGGCGAGGGCAATGCTCGGGCCCCTTGCGAAGCCTTTGCCAAGCTCCAAAGGCTGCACTTTCCCAGCAGACCACAGCTCTGTATGCAAATCAAGCAGCTACGACCCCTCCCTCCCCTGCTTTTCTCCTCCAAACCGGTACGCAACCATTTCTGCAGCCCTCTGCCCCAGGGTCCCGGGCAAGGTCTTGGTCTGATGAGGCTAGGGATGGTGGGCGAGCTCGGCTTTGGCAGGGCGACAGGACTAATATTTTCTCTACAGCTTTGGAAGAAAGAAAGCTTCCTTTTTGGGGCACAGGCCCACTTCTAGCGGCGACAGCTTCCGGTAAGGGACCATGCTGAAAAGATGCTTGGAGTTACCGCCAGGGGAGCCACGCCGCTATTGCCTGTGAGTGAAGCTACATTTGAAAGAAATATTTTTTGAGACGCAGTTGTTTGAATTTCTGTAAAAATGTCATTCAGTAAAAGCCTCTCTTCCCTGACCGGGAATCGAACCCGGGCCGCGGCGGTGAGAGCGCCGAATCCTAACCACTAGACCACCAGGGAGACCGCTGGACAACTCGGGAAGGCCGGGCAGTGGTGTCCGAGTGCACAATGCCTGCAGGTGCCTCAAAGGCCAGTCCATTGGGGGACTGGGAAGAGAGGGGGAGGGCCGAGCAGATAGGTTCTCTCCAGCGGTGAAAAAGGAAGCTGCCTTTTTTGCGTCAAGGGCAGTCTTTCCGCAGCGACAGGAGAATGAATGGGACTCTGCCATAAACACGTTTTGCGTCGCGCTGAGGGCACTTCCTCCATTTTGTGCACGCAAATCTGCATCTGGGAGCAAGATTTCCGGTCGCCAGTTAACTGCATTGCTGTAAATAAAAATGTCAGTTGTTAAAAGAGCTCCTTCCCTGACCGGGAATCGAACCCAGGCCGCGGCGGTGAGAGCGCCTAATCCTAACCACTAGACCACCAGGGACGGTGGGTGCACCCCGTTGCGTGTCGCTCAGATGGTGGCGTCCGAGTCCAAAGGCTGAGGGCCTCTGCTACAATGGGCACCAGTGCCTGCAGGTCTTCGGGGGCCGTTTCTGCTAATAAATAAAGAAATAAAGAAAGAAAGAAAGAAAGAAAGAAAACAAAAACACTTGTGATGGTCTGCGAAAAGGGGAGCTTAGAGATTGAAGACAGCATCACTTTGGGAACGTTTGCGCTTTCACTTCCAAGCGCTGATATTCCTGTCTTGCTCTCCTGAAAGGACAGCCTTCCTCGCTATGAGCTTTTGTGGGTCAGTGCTGAAGCTCCCCCTAGAGGCTGCCGCTGAAGATGCACACTCACAACTAACCCTCCTTAGGAGAACTGCTTCGTGGGAGAGCACGTTTATTAAAAGGCGGCAGGCCATGATTGCCTGCGAGACACAGCAGGGTTACCATGCAGAGTTCAAAGGGGGCTTTGCTTGTACAGCAAGTGCCGGAGGGCAAGAAGGGATGACATAGGAGCTGCCCTTTTTTCGGGCTCGCACACCAAGGCCTGCACCAGCCTTCGAGGCTCAGCCTGCCTCTGGACTGCCCTAGACCACCTTTACTCAAAGCACACACTCTGGTCGGGGACTCGAAGCCAGGCCCGTGGCAGTGAAAGCACCAAATCCTCACCACTAGGCCACCGGGGAAACGACTGCAGCACCCGGGAGGTTTCCGCAACCGTACTTGCAGTCAGCTGGAGGCTATTGTAATGCTGTTAAGTGAGAGACGTTTGCCGCTCGCAAGCCAATTCCATCCAACCTCCTGCAGGGGGCACTCTGGGCTGGTTTTCCACTTGTTCGCCTGCTGCTGAAACAGCAAAGATTCAATTCGAAGCCCTTTGCAGCAGCTCACCAGGATGGCCGAGTGGTTAAGGCGTTGGACTTAAGATCCAATGGACAAGTGTCCGCGTGGGTTCGAGCCCCACTCCTGGTACAGGTTTTTACTCTTCTTACCTAAATGCGGCAGCAGCTTCGCACAAGCCCTTTCCTGCTGTCTGTAGGCAGTGCCCCTACCTCAAAGCCCTGAGGCTTGAGTTCACCTGAAAAGAGCAACAAGGAATCGTTGCCCGTAGACTCTTTTCCTGGAAAACCTTTGCATTTTTGTACCATGTCCCTCGCATCCCAAGCTTAAGCCGCCAAAGTTGGCAGAGCTTGTGCAACCCCGCCAACAGCCCTACCACCCCAAAAGAAAATTGGGCAGGGATTCCCGCCTCCGCTTCCTCACGGGCTTCCAAACGGGCGATGCCCTGACGGGTCAGCCAGTCACCGTCTAGGCCCGGTACACCCCTGTGAATAATAGAGCGTCCAACCTCAAATCAGGCTACAGGGCCCTTCAGCCCATAGAAGGAGAACCTGTCAACAAACGGGGCGAGGGCAATGCTCGGGCCCCTTGCGAAGCCTTTGCCAAGCTCCAAAGGCTGCACTTTCCCAGCAGACCACAGCTCTGTATGCAAATCAAGCAGCTACGACCCCTCCCTCCCCTGCTTTTCTCCTCCAAACCGGTACGCAACCATTTCTGCAGCCCTCTGCCCCAGGGTCCCGGGCAAGGTCTTGGTCTGATGAGGCTAGGGATGGTGGGCGAGCTCGGCTTTGGCAGGGCGACAGGACTAATATTTTCTCTACAGCTTTGGAAGAAAGAAAGCTTCCTTTTTGGGGCACAGGCCCACTTCTAGCGGCGACAGCTTCCGGTAAGGGACCATGCTGAAAAGATGCTTGGAGTTACCGCCAGGGGAGCCACGCCGCTATTGCCTGTGAGTGAAGCTACATTTGAAAGAAATATTTTTTGAGACGCAGTTGTTTGAATTTCTGTAAAAATGTCATTCAGTAAAAGCCTCTCTTCCCTGACCGGGAATCGAACCCGGGCCGCGGCGGTGAGAGCGCCGAATCCTAACCACTAGACCACCAGGGAGACCGCTGGACAGCTCGGGAAGGCCGGGCAGTGGTGTCCGAGTGCACAATGCCTGCAGGTGCCTCAAAGGCCAGTCCATTGGGGGACTGGGAAGAGAGGGGGAGGGCCGAGCAGATAGGTTCTCTCCAGCGGTGAAAAAGGAAGCTGCCTTTTTTGCGTCAAGGGCAGTCTTTCCGCAGCGACAGGAGAATGAATGGGACTCTGCCATAAACACGTTTTGCGTCGCGCTGAGGGCACTTCCTCCATTTTGTGCACGCAAATCTGCATCTGGGAGCAAGATTTCCGGTCGCCAGTTAACTGCATTGCTGTAAATAAAAATGTCAGTTGTTAAAAGAGCTCCTTCCCTGACCGGGAATCGAACCCGGGCCTAACCACTAGACCACCAGGGACGGTGGGTGCACCCCGTTGCGTGTCGCTCAGATGGTGGCGTCCGAGTCCAAAGGCTGAGGGCCTCTGCTACAATGGGCACCAGTGCCTGCAGGTCTTTGGGGGCCGTTTCTGCTAATAAATAAAGAAATAAAGAAAGAAAGAAAGAAAGAAAGAAAGAAAGAAAGAAAACAAAAACACTTGTGATGGTCTGCGAAAAGGGGAGCTTAGAGATTGAAGACAGCATCACTTTGGGAACGTTTGCGCTTTCACTTCCAAGCGCTGATATTCCTGTCTTGCTCTCCTGAAAGGACAGCCTTCCTCGCTATGAGCTTTTGTGGGTCAGTGCTGAAGCTCCCCCTAGAGGCTGCCGCTGAAGATGCACACTCACAACTAACCCTCCTTAGGAGAACTGCTTCGTGGGAGAGCACGTTTATTAAAAGGCGGCAGGCCATGATTGCCTGCGAGACACAGCAGGGTTACCATGCAGAGTTCAAAGGGGGCTTTGCTTGTACAGCAAGTGCCGGAGGGCAAGAAGGGATGACATAGGAGCTGCCCTTTTTTCGGGCTCGCACACCAAGGCCTGCACCAGCCTTCGAGGCTCAGCCTGCCTCTGGACTGCCCTAGACCACCTTTACTCAAAGCACACACTCTGGTCGGGGACTCGAAGCCAGGCCCGTGGCAGTGAAAGCACCAAATCCTCACCACTAGGCCACCGGGGAAACGACTGCAGCACCCGGGAGGTTTCCGCAACCGTACTTGCAGTCAGCTGGAGGCTATTGTAATGCTGTTAAGTGAGAGACGTTTGCCGCTCGCAAGCCAATTCCATCCAACCTCCTGCAGGGGGCACTCTGGGCTGGTTTTCCACTTGTTCGCCTGCTGCTGAAACAGCAAAGATTCAATTCGAAGCCCTTTGCAGCAGCTCACCAGGATGGCCGAGTGGTTAAGGCGTTGGACTTAAGATCCAATGGACAAGTGTCCGCGTGGGTTCGAGCCCCACTCCTGGTACAGGTTTTTACTCTTCTTACCTAAATGCGGCAGCAGCTTCGCACAAGCCCTTTCCTGCTGTCTGTAGGCAGTGCCCCTACCTCAAAGCCCTGAGGCTTGAGTTCACCTGAAAAGAGCAACAAGGAATCGTTGCCCGTAGACTCTTTTCCTGGAAAACCTTTGCATTTTTGTACCATGTCCCTCGCATCCCAAGCTTAAGCCGCCAAAGTTGGCAGAGCTTGTGCAACCCCGCCAACAGCCCTACCACCCCAAAAGAAAATTGGGCAGGGATTCCCGCCTCCGCTTCCGAAACGGGCTTCCAAACGGGCGATGCCCTGACGGGTCAGCCAGTCACCGTCTAGGCCCGGTACACCCCTGTGAATAATAGAGCGTCCAACCTCAAATCAGGCTACAGGGCCCTTCAGCCCATAGAAGGAGAACCTGTCAACAAACGGGGCGAGGGCAATGCTCGGGCCCCTTGCGAAGCCTTTGCCAAGCTCCAAAGGCTGCACTTTCCCAGCAGACCACAGCTCTGTATGCAAATCAAGCAGCTACGACCCCTCCCTCCCCTGCTTTTCTCCTCCAAACCGGTACGCAAACATTTCTGCAGCCCTCTGCCCCAGGGTCCCGGGCAAGGTCTTGGTCTGATGAGGCTAGGGATGGTGGGCGAGCTCGGCTTTGGCAGGGCGACAGGACTAATATTTTCTCTACAGCTTTGGAAGAAAGAAAGCTTCCTTTTTGGGGCACAGGCCCACTTCTAGCGGCGACAGCTTCCGGTAAGGGACCATGCTGAAAAGATGCTTGGAGTTACCGCCAGGGGAGCCACGCCGCTATTGCCTGTGAGTGAAGCTACATTTGAAAGAAATATTTTTTGAGACGCAGTTGTTTGAATTTCTGTAAAAATGTCATTCAGTAAAAGCCTCTCTTCCCTGACCGGGAATCGAACCCGGGCCGCGGCGGTGAGAGCGCCGAATCCTAACCACTAGACCACCAGGGAGACCGCTGGACAACTCGGGAAGGCCGGGCAGTGGTGTCCGAGTGCACAATGCCTGCAGGTGCCTCAAAGGCCAGTCCATTGGGGGACTGGGAAGAGAGGGGGAGGGCCGAGCAGATAGGTTCTCTCCAGCGGTGAAAAAGGAAGCTGCCTTTTTTGCGTCAAGGGCAGTCTTTCCGCAGCGACAGGAGAATGAATGGGACTCTGCCATAAACACGTTTTGCGTCGCGCTGAGGGCACTTCCTCCATTTTGTGCACGCAAATCTGCATCTGGGAGCAAGATTTCCGGTCGCCAGTTAACTGCATTGCTGTAAATAAAAATGTCAGTTGTTAAAAGAGCTCCTTCCCTGACCGGGAATCGAACCCAGGCCGCGGCGGTGAGAGCGCCTAATCCTAACCACTAGACCACCAGGGACGGTGGGTGCACCCCGTTGCGTGTCGCTCAGATGGTGGCGTCCGAGTCCAAAGGCTGAGGGCCTCTGCTACAATGGGCACCAGTGCCTGCAGGTCTTCGGGGGCCGTTTCTGCTAATAAATAAAGAAATAAAGAAAGAAAGAAAGAAAGAAAGAAAACAAAAACACTTGTGATGGTCTGCGAAAAGGGGAGCTTAGAGATTGAAGACAGCATCACTTTGGGAACGTTTGCGCTTTCACTTCCAAGCGCTGATATTCCTGTCTTGCTCTCCTGAAAGGACAGCCTTCCTCGCTATGAGCTTTTGTGGGTCAGTGCTGAAGCTCCCCCTAGAGGCTGCCGCTGAAGATGCACACTCACAACTAACCCTCCTTAGGAGAACTGCTTCGTGGGAGAGCACGTTTATTAAAAGGCGGCAGGCCATGATTGCCTGCGAGACACAGCAGGGTTACCATGCAGAGTTCAAAGGGGGCTTTGCTTGTACAGCAAGTGCCGGAGGGCAAGAAGGGATGACATAGGAGCTGCCCTTTTTTCGGGCTCGCACACCAAGGCCTGCACCAGCCTTCGAGGCTCAGCCTGCCTCTGGACTGCCCTAGACCACCTTTACTCAAAGCACACACTCTGGTCGGGGACTCGAAGCCAGGCCCGTGGCAGTGAAAGCACCAAATCCTCACCACTAGGCCACCGGGGAAACGACTGCAGCACCCGGGAGGTTTCCGCAACCGTACTTGCAGTCAGCTGGAGGCTATTGTAATGCTGTTAAGTGAGAGACGTTTGCCGCTCGCAAGCCAATTCCATCCAACCTCCTGCAGGGGGCACTCTGGGCTGGTTTTCCACTTGTTCGCCTGCTGCTGAAACAGCAAAGATTCAATTCGAAGCCCTTTGCAGCAGCTCACCAGGATGGCCGAGTGGTTAAGGCGTTGGACTTAAGATCCAATGGACAAGTGTCCGCGTGGGTTCGAGCCCCACTCCTGGTACAGGTTTTTACTCTTCTTACCTAAATGCGGCAGCAGCTTCGCACAAGCCCTTTCCTGCTGTCTGTAGGCAGTGCCCCTACCTCAAAGCCCTGAGGCTTGAGTTCACCTGAAAAGAGCAACAAGGAATCGTTGCCCGTAGACTCTTTTCCTGGAAAACCTTTGCATTTTTGTACCATGTCCCTCGCATCCCAAGCTTAAGCCGCCAAAGTTGGCAGAGCTTGTGCAACCCCGCCAACAGCCCTACCACCCCAAAAGAAAATTGGGCAGGGATTCCCGCCTCCGCTTCCTCACGGCTTCCGAAACGGGCTTCCAAACGGGCGATGCCCTGACGGGTCAGCCAGTCACCGTCTAGGCCCGGTACACCCCTGTGAATAATAGAGCGTCCAACCTCAAATCAGGCTACAGGGCCCTTCAGCCCATAGAAGGAGAACCTGTCAACAAACGGGGCGAGGGCAATGCTCGGGCCCCTTGCGAAGCCTTTGCCAAGCTCCAAAGGCTGCACTTTCCCAGCAGACCACAGCTCTGTATGCAAATCAAGCAGCTACGACCCCTCCCTCCCCTGCTTTTCTCCTCCAAACCGGTACGCAACCATTTCTGCAGCCCTCTGCCCCAGGGTCCCGGGCAAGGTCTTGGTCTGATGAGGCTAGGGATGGTGGGCGAGCTCGGCTTTGGCAGGGCGACAGGACTAATATTTTCTCTACAGCTTTGGAAGAAAGAAAGCTTCCTTTTTGGGGCACAGGCCCACTTCTAGCGGCGACAGCTTCCGGTAAGGGACCATGCTGAAAAGATGCTTGGAGTTACCGCCAGGGGAGCCACGCCGCTATTGCCTGTGAGTGAAGCTACATTTGAAAGAAATATTTTTTGAGACGCAGTTGTTTGAATTTCTGTAAAAATGTCATTCAGTAAAAGCCTCTCTTCCCTGACCGGGAATCGAACCCGGGCCGCGGCGGTGAGAGCGCCGAATCCTAACCACTAGACCACCAGGGAGACCGCTGGACAGCTCGGGAAGGCCGGGCAGTGGTGTCCGAGTGCACAATGCCTGCAGGTGCCTCAAAGGCCAGTCCATTGGGGGACTGGGAAGAGAGGGGGAGGGCCGAGCAGATAGGTTCTCTCCAGCGGTGAAAAAGGAAGCTGCCTTTTTTGCGTCAAGGGCAGTCTTTCCGCAGCGACAGGAGAATGAATGGGACTCTGCCATAAACACGTTTTGCGTCGCGCTGAGGGCACTTCCTCCATTTTGTGCACGCAAATCTGCATCTGGGAGCAAGATTTCCGGTCGCCAGTTAACTGCATTGCTGTAAATAAAAATGTCAGTTGTTAAAAGAGCTCCTTCCCTGACCGGGAATCGAACCCGGGCCGCAGCGGTGAGAGCGCCGAATCCTAACCACTAGACCACCAGGGACGGTGGGTGCACCCCGTTGCGTGTCGCTCAGATGGTGGCGTCCGAGTCCAAAGGCTGAGGGCCTCTGCTACAATGGGCACCAGTGCCTGCAGGTCTTCGGGGGCCGTTTCTGCTAATAAATAAATAAATAAAGAAATAAAGAAAGAAAGAAAGAAAGAAAACAAAAACACTTGTGATGGTCTGCGAAAAGGGGAGCTTAGAGATTGAAGACAGCATCACTTTGGGAACGTTTGCGCTTTCACTTCCAAGCGCTGATATTCCTGTCTTGCTCTCCTGAAAGGACAGCCTTCCTCGCTATGAGCTTTTGTGGGTCAGTGCTGAAGCTCCCCCTAGAGGCTGCCGCTGAAGATGCACACTCACAACTAACCCTCCTTAGGAGAACTGCTTCGTGGGAGAGCACGTTTATTAAAAGGCGGCAGGCCATGATTGCCTGCGAGACACAGCAGGGTTACCATGCAGAGTTCAAAGGGGGCTTTGCTTGTACAGCAAGTGCCGGAGGGCAAGAAGGGATGACATAGGAGCTGCCCTTTTTTCGGGCTCGCACACCAAGGCCTGCACCAGCCTTCGAGGCTCAGCCTGCCTCTGGACTGCCCTAGACCACCTTTACTCAAAGCACACACTCTGGTCGGGGACTCGAAGCCAGGCCCGTGGCAGTGAAAGCACCAAATCCTCACCACTAGGCCACCGGGGAAACGACTGCAGCACCCGGGAGGTTTCCGCAACCGTACTTGCAGTCAGCTGGAGGCTATTGTAATGCTGTTAAGTGAGAGACGTTTGCCGCTCGCAAGCCAATTCCATCCAACCTCCTGCAGGGGGCACTCTGGGCTGGTTTTCCACTTGTTCGCCTGCTGCTGAAACAGCAAAGATTCAATTCGAAGCCCTTTGCAGCAGCTCACCAGGATGGCCGAGTGGTTAAGGCGTTGGACTTAAGATCCAATGGACAAGTGTCCGCGTGGGTTCGAGCCCCACTCCTGGTACAGGTTTTTACTCTTCTTACCTAAATGCGGCAGCAGCTTCGCACAAGCCCTTTCCTGCTGTCTGTAGGCAGTGCCCCTACCTCAAAGCCCTGAGGCTTGAGTTCACCTGAAAAGAGCAACAAGGAATCGTTGCCCGTAGACTCTTTTCCTGGAAAACCTTTGCATTTTTGTACCATGTCCCTCGCATCCCAAGCTTAAGCCGCCAAAGTTGGCAGAGCTTGTGCAACCCCGCCAACAGCCCTACCACCCCAAAAGAAAATTGGGCAGGGATTCCCGCCTCCGCTTCCGAAACGGGCTTCCAAACGGGCGATGCCCTGACGGGTCAGCCAGTCACCGTCTAGGCCCGGTACACCCCTGTGAATAATAGAGCGTCCAACCTCAAATCAGGCTACAGGGCCCTTCAGCCCATAGAAGGAGAACCTGTCAACAAACGGGGCGAGGGCAATGCTCGGGCCCCTTGCGAAGCCTTTGCCAAGCTCCAAAGGCTGCACTTTCCCAGCAGACCACAGCTCTGTATGCAAATCAAGCAGCTACGACCCCTCCCTCCCCTGCTTTTCTCCTCCAAACCGGTACGCAACCATTTCTGCAGCCCTCTGCCCCAGGGTCCCGGGCAAGGTCTTGGTCTGATGAGGCTAGGGATGGTGGGCGAGCTCGGCTTTGGCAGGGCGACAGGACTAATATTTTCTCTACAGCTTTGGAAGAAAGAAAGCTTCCTTTTTGGGGCACAGGCCCACTTCTAGCGGCGACAGCTTCCGGTAAGGGACCATGCTGAAAAGATGCTTGGAGTTACCGCCAGGGGAGCCACGCCGCTATTGCCTGTGAGTGAAGCTACATTTGAAAGAAATATTTTTTGAGACGCAGTTGTTTGAATTTCTGTAAAAATGTCATTCAGTAAAAGCCTCTCTTCCCTGACCGGGAATCGAACCCGGGCCACGGCGGTGAGAGCGCCGAATCCTAACCACTAGACCACCAGGGAGACCGCTGGACAGCTCGGGAAGGCCGGGCAGTGGTGTCCGAGTGCACAATGCCTGCAGGTGCCTCAAAGGCCAGTCCATTGGGGGACTGGGAAGAGAGGGGGAGGGCCGAGCAGATAGGTTCTCTCCAGCGGTGAAAAAGGAAGCTGCCTTTTTTGCGTCAAGGGCAGTCTTTCCGCAGCGACAGGAGAATGAATGGGACTCTGCCATAAACACGTTTTGCGTCGCGCTGAGGGCACTTCCTCCATTTTGTGCACGCAAATCTGCATCTGGGAGCAAGATTTCCAGTCGCCAGTTAACTGCATTGCTGTAAATAAAAATGTCAGTTGTTAAAAGAGCTCCTTCCCTGACCGGGAATCGAACCCGGGCCGCGGCGAATCCTAACCACTAGACCACCAGGGACGGTGGGTGCACCCCGTTGCGTGTCGCTCAGATGGTGGCGTCCGAGTCCAAAGGCTGAGGGCCTCTGCTACAATGGGCACCAGTGCCTGCAGGTCTTCGGGGGCCGTTTCTGCTAATAAATAAAGAAATAAAGAAAGAAAGAAAGAAAGAAAGAAAACAAAAACACTTGTGATGGTCTGCGAAAAGGGGAGCTTAGAGATTGAAGACAGCATCACTTTGGGAACGTTTGCGCTTTCACTTCCAAGCGCTGATATTCCTGTCTTGCTCTCCTGAAAGGACAGCCTTCCTCGCTATGAGCTTTTGTGGGTCAGTGCTGAAGCTCCCCCTAGAGGCTGCCGCTGAAGATGCACACTCACAACTAACCCTCCTTAGGAGAACTGCTTCGTGGGAGAGCACGTTTATTAAAAGGCGGCAGGCCATGATTGCCTGCGAGACACAGCAGGGTTACCATGCAGAGTTCAAAGGGGGCTTTGCTTGTACAGCAAGTGCCGGAGGGCAAGAAGGGATGACATAGGAGCTGCCCTTTTTTCGGGCTCGCACACCAAGGCCTGCACCAGCCTTCGAGGCTCAGCCTGCCTCTGGACTGCCCTAGACCACCTTTACTCAAAGCACACACTCTGGTCGGGGACTCGAAGCCAGGCCCGTGGCAGTGAAAGCACCAAATCCTCACCACTAGGCCACCGGGGAAACGACTGCAGCACCCGGGAGGTTTCCGCAACCGTACTTGCAGTCAGCTGGAGGCTATTGTAATGCTGTTAAGTGAGAGACGTTTGCCGCTCGCAAGCCAATTCCATCCAACCTCCTGCAGGGGGCACTCTGGGCTGGTTTTCCACTTGTTCGCCTGCTGCTGAAACAGCAAAGATTCAATTCGAAGCCCTTTGCAGCAGCTCACCAGGATGGCCGAGTGGTTAAGGCGTTGGACTTAAGATCCAATGGACAAGTGTCCGCGTGGGTTCGAGCCCCACTCCTGGTACAGGTTTTTACTCTTCTTACCTAAATGCGGCAGCAGCTTCGCACAAGCCCTTTCCTGCTGTCTGTAGGCAGTGCCCCTACCTCAAAGCCCTGAGGCTTGAGTTCACCTGAAAAGAGCAACAAGGAATCGTTGCCCGTAGACTCTTTTCCTGGAAAACCTTTGCATTTTTGTACCATGTCCCTCGCATCCCAAGCTTAAGCCGCCAAAGTTGGCAGAGCTTGTGCAACCCCGCCAACAGCCCTACCACCCCAAAAGAAAATTGGGCAGGGATTCCCGCCTCCGCTTCCTCACGGCTTCCGAAACGGGCTTCCAAACGGGCGATGCCCTGACGGGTCAGCCAGTCACCGTCTAGGCCCGGTACACCCCTGTGAATAATAGAGCGTCCAACCTCAAATCAGGCTACAGGGCCCTTCAGCCCATAGAAGGAGAACCTGTCAACAAACGGGGCGAGGGCAATGCTCGGGCCCCTTGCGAAGCCTTTGCCAAGCTCCAAAGGCTGCACTTTCCCAGCAGACCACAGCTCTGTATGCAAATCAAGCAGCTACGACCCCTCCCTCCCCTGCTTTTCTCCTCCAAACCGGTACGCAACCATTTCTGCAGCCCTCTGCCCCAGGGTCCCGGGCAAGGTCTTGGTCTGATGAGGCTAGGGATGGTGGGCGAGCTCGGCTTTGGCAGGGCGACAGGACTAATATTTTCTCTACAGCTTTGGAAGAAAGAAAGCTTCCTTTTTGGGGCACAGGCCCACTTCTAGCGGCGACAGCTTCCGGTAAGGGACCATGCTGAAAAGATGCTTGGAGTTACCGCCAGGGGAGCCACGCCGCTATTGCCTGTGAGTGAAGCTACATTTGAAAGAAATATTTTTTGAGACGCAGTTGTTTGAATTTCTGTAAAAATGTCATTCAGTAAAAGCCTCTCTTCCCTGACCGGGAATCGAACCCGGGCCGCGGCGGTGAGAGCGCCGAATCCTAACCACTAGACCACCAGGGAGACCGCTGGACAGCTCGGGAAGGCCGGGCAGTGGTGTCCGAGTGCACAATGCCTGCAGGTGCCTCAAAGGCCAGTCCATTGGGGGACTGGGAAGAGAGGGGGAGGGCCGAGCAGATAGGTTCTCTCCAGCGGTGAAAAAGGAAGCTGCCTTTTTTGCGTCAAGGGCAGTCTTTCCGCAGCGACAGGAGAATGAATGGGACTCTGCCATAAACACGTTTTGCGTCGCGCTGAGGGCACTTCCTCCATTTTGTGCACGCAAATCTGCATCTGGGAGCAAGATTTCCGGTCGCCAGTTAACTGCATTGCTGTAAATAAAAATGTCAGTTGTTAAAAGAGCTCCTTCCCTGACCGGGAATCGAACCCGGGCCTAACCACTAGACCACCAGGGACGGTGGGTGCACCCCGTTGCGTGTCGCTCAGATGGTGGCGTCCGAGTCCAAAGGCTGAGGGCCTCTGCTACAATGGGCACCAGTGCCTGCAGGTCTTCGGGGGCCGTTTCTGCTAATAAATAAAGAAATAAAGAAAGAAAGAAAGAAAGAAAGAAAGAAAGAAAGAAAGAAAGAAAGAAAGAAAACAAAAACACTTGTGATGGTCTGCGAAAAGGGGAGCTTAGAGATTGAAGACAGCATCACTTTGGGAACGTTTGCGCTTTCACTTCCAAGCGCTGATATTCCTGTCTTGCTCTCCTGAAAGGACAGCCTTCCTCGCTATGAGCTTTTGTGGGTCAGTGCTGAAGCTCCCCCTAGAGGCTGCCGCTGAAGATGCACACTCACAACTAACCCTCCTTAGGAGAACTGCTTCGTGGGAGAGCACGTTTATTAAAAGGCGGCAGGCCATGATTGCCTGCGAGACACAGCAGGGTTACCATGCAGAGTTCAAAGGGGGCTTTGCTTGTACAGCAAGTGCCGGAGGGCAAGAAGGGATGACATAGGAGCTGCCCTTTTTTCGGGCTCGCACACCAAGGCCTGCACCAGCCTTCGAGGCTCAGCCTGCCTCTGGACTGCCCTAGACCACCTTTACTCAAAGCACACACTCTGGTCGGGGACTCGAAGCCAGGCCCGTGGCAGTGAAAGCACCAAATCCTCACCACTAGGCCACCGGGGAAACGACTGCAGCACCCGGGAGGTTTCCGCAACCGTACTTGCAGTCAGCTGGAGGCTATTGTAATGCTGTTAAGTGAGAGACGTTTGCCGCTCGCAAGCCAATTCCATCCAACCTCCTGCAGGGGGCACTCTGGGCTGGTTTTCCACTTGTTCGCCTGCTGCTGAAACAGCAAAGATTCAATTCGAAGCCCTTTGCAGCAGCTCACCAGGATGGCCGAGTGGTTAAGGCGTTGGACTTAAGATCCAATGGACAAGTGTCCGCGTGGGTTCGAGCCCCACTCCTGGTACAGGTTTTTACTCTTCTTACCTAAATGCGGCAGCAGCTTCGCACAAGCCCTTTCCTGCTGTCTGTAGGCAGTGCCCCTACCTCAAAGCCCTGAGGCTTGAGTTCACCTGAAAAGAGCAACAAGGAATCGTTGCCCGTAGACTCTTTTCCTGGAAAACCTTTGCATTTTTGTACCATGTCCCTCGCATCCCAAGCTTAAGCCGCCAAAGTTGGCAGAGCTTGTGCAACCCCGCCAACAGCCCTACCACCCCAAAAGAAAATTGGGCAGGGATTCCCGCCTCCGCTTCCGAAACGGGCTTCCAAACGGGCGATGCCCTGACGGGTCAGCCAGTCACCGTCTAGGCCCGGTACACCCCTGTGAATAATAGAGCGTCCAACCTCAAATCAGGCTACAGGGCCCTTCAGCCCATAGAAGGAGAACCTGTCAACAAACGGGGCGAGGGCAATGCTCGGGCCCCTTGCGAAGCCTTTGCCAAGCTCCAAAGGCTGCACTTTCCCAGCAGACCACAGCTCTGTATGCAAATCAAGCAGCTACGACCCCTCCCTCCCCTGCTTTTCTCCTCCAAACCGGTACGCAACCATTTCTGCAGCCCTCTGCCCCAGGGTCCCGGGCAAGGTCTTGGTCTGATGAGGCTAGGGATGGTGGGCGAGCTCGGCTTTGGCAGGGCGACAGGACTAATATTTTCTCTACAGCTTTGGAAGAAAGAAAGCTTCCTTTTTGGGGCACAGGCCCACTTCTAGCGGCGACAGCTTCCGGTAAGGGACCATGCTGAAAAGATGCTTGGAGTTACCGCCAGGGGAGCCACGCCGCTATTGCCTGTGAGTGAAGCTACATTTGAAAGAAATATTTTTTGAGACGCAGTTGTTTGAATTTCTGTAAAAATGTCATTCAGTAAAAGCCTCTCTTCCCTGACCGGGAATCGAACCCGGGCCGCGGCGGTGAGAGCGCCGAATCCTAACCACTAGACCACCAGGGAGACCGCTGGACAACTCGGGAAGGCCGGGCAGTGGTGTCCGAGTGCACAATGCCTGCAGGTGCCTCAAAGGCCAGTCCATTGGGGGACTGGGAAGAGAGGGGGAGGGCCGAGCAGATAGGTTCTCTCCAGCGGTGAAAAAGGAAGCTGCCTTTTTTGCGTCAAGGGCAGTCTTTCCGCAGCGACAGGAGAATGAATGGGACTCTGCCATAAACACGTTTTGCGTCGCGCTGAGGGCACTTCCTCCATTTTGTGCACGCAAATCTGCATCTGGGAGCAAGATTTCCGGTCGCCAGTTAACTGCATTGCTGTAAATAAAAATGTCAGTTGTTAAAAGAGCTCCTTCCCTGACCGGGAATCGAACCCAGGCCGCGGCGGTGAGAGCGCCTAATCCTAACCACTAGACCACCAGGGACGGTGGGTGCACCCCGTTGCGTGTCGCTCAGATGGTGGCGTCCGAGTCCAAAGGCTGAGGGCCTCTGCTACAATGGGCACCAGTGCCTGCAGGTCTTCGGGGGCCGTTTCTGCTAATAAATAAAGAAATAAAGAAAGAAAGAAAGAAAGAAAGAAAACAAAAACACTTGTGATGGTCTGCGAAAAGGGGAGCTTAGAGATTGAAGACAGCATCACTTTGGGAACGTTTGCGCTTTCACTTCCAAGCGCTGATATTCCTGTCTTGCTCTCCTGAAAGGACAGCCTTCCTCGCTATGAGCTTTTGTGGGTCAGTGCTGAAGCTCCCCCTAGAGGCTGCCGCTGAAGATGCACACTCACAACTAACCCTCCTTAGGAGAACTGCTTCGTGGGAGAGCACGTTTATTAAAAGGCGGCAGGCCATGATTGCCTGCGAGACACAGCAGGGTTACCATGCAGAGTTCAAAGGGGGCTTTGCTTGTACAGCAAGTGCCGGAGGGCAAGAAGGGATGACATAGGAGCTGCCCTTTTTTCGGGCTCGCACACCAAGGCCTGCACCAGCCTTCGAGGCTCAGCCTGCCTCTGGACTGCCCTAGACCACCTTTACTCAAAGCACACACTCTGGTCGGGGACTCGAAGCCAGGCCCGTGGCAGTGAAAGCACCAAATCCTCACCACTAGGCCACCGGGGAAACGACTGCAGCACCCGGGAGGTTTCCGCAACCGTACTTGCAGTCAGCTGGAGGCTATTGTAATGCTGTTAAGTGAGAGACGTTTGCCGCTCGCAAGCCAATTCCATCCAACCTCCTGCAGGGGGCACTCTGGGCTGGTTTTCCACTTGTTCGCCTGCTGCTGAAACAGCAAAGATTCAATTCGAAGCCCTTTGCAGCAGCTCACCAGGATGGCCGAGTGGTTAAGGCGTTGGACTTAAGATCCAATGGACAAGTGTCCGCGTGGGTTCGAGCCCCACTCCTGGTACAGGTTTTTACTCTTCTTACCTAAATGCGGCAGCAGCTTCGCACAAGCCCTTTCCTGCTGTCTGTAGGCAGTGCCCCTACCTCAAAGCCCTGAGGCTTGAGTTCACCTGAAAAGAGCAACAAGGAATCGTTGCCCGTAGACTCTTTTCCTGGAAAACCTTTGCATTTTTGTACCATGTCCCTCGCATCCCAAGCTTAAGCCGCCAAAGTTGGCAGAGCTTGTGCAACCCCGCCAACAGCCCTACCACCCCAAAAGAAAATTGGGCAGGGATTCCCGCCTCCGCTTCCTCACGGCTTCCGAAACGGGCTTCCAAACGGGCGATGCCCTGACGGGTCAGCCAGTCACCGTCTAGGCCCGGTACACCCCTGTGAATAATAGAGCGTCCAACCTCAAATCAGGCTACAGGGCCCTTCAGCCCATAGAAGGAGAACCTGTCAACAAACGGGGCGAGGGCAATGCTCGGGCCCCTTGCGAAGCCTTTGCCAAGCTCCAAAGGCTGCACTTTCCCAGCAGACCACAGCTCTGTATGCAAATCAAGCAGCTACGACCCCTCCCTCCCCTGCTTTTCTCCTCCAAACCGGTACGCAACCATTTCTGCAGCCCTCTGCCCCAGGGTCCCGGGCAAGGTCTTGGTCTGATGAGGCTAGGGATGGTGGGCGAGCTCGGCTTTGGCAGGGCGACAGGACTAATATTTTCTCTACAGCTTTGGAAGAAAGAAAGCTTCCTTTTTGGGGCACAGGCCCACTTCTAGCGGCGACAGCTTCCGGTAAGGGACCATGCTGAAAAGATGCTTGGAGTTACCGCCAGGGGAGCCACGCCGCTATTGCCTGTGAGTGAAGCTACATTTGAAAGAAATATTTTTTGAGACGCAGTTGTTTGAATTTCTGTAAAAATGTCATTCAGTAAAAGCCTCTCTTCCCTGACCGGGAATCGAACCCGGGCCACGGCGGTGAGAGCGCCGAATCCTAACCACTAGACCACCAGGGAGACCGCTGGACAGCTCGGGAAGGCCGGGCAGTGGTGTCTGAGTGCACAATGCCTGCAGGTGCCTCAAAGGCCAGTCCATTGGGGGACTGGGAAGAGAGGGGGAGGGCCGAGCAGATAGGTTCTCTCCAGCGGTGAAAAAGGAAGCTGCCTTTTTTGCGTCAAGGGCAGTCTTTCCGCAGCGACAGGAGAATGAATGGGACTCTGCCATAAACACGTTTTGCGTCGCGCTGAGGGCACTTCCTCCATTTTGTGCACGCAAATCTGCATCTGGGAGCAAGATTTCCGGTCGCCAGTTAACTGCATTGCTGTAAATAAAAATGTCAGTTGTTAAAAGAGCTCCTTCCCTGACCGGGAATCGAACCCGGGCCTAACCACTAGACCACCAGGGACGGTGGGTGCACCCCGTTGCGTGTCGCTCAGATGGTGGCGTCCGAGTCCAAAGGCTGAGGGCCTCTGCTACAATGGGCACCAGTGCCTGCAGGTCTTCGGGGGCCGTTTCTGCTAATAAATAAAGAAATAAAGAAAGAAAGAAAGAAAGAAAGAAAGAAAGAAAACAAAAACACTTGTGATGGTCTGCGAAAAGGGGAGCTTAGAGATTGAAGACAGCATCACTTTGGGAACGTTTGCGCTTTCACTTCCAAGCGCTGATATTCCTGTCTTGCTCTCCTGAAAGGACAGCCTTCCTCGCTATGAGCTTTTGTGGGTCAGTGCTGAAGCTCCCCCTAGAGGCTGCCGCTGAAGATGCACACTCACAACTAACCCTCCTTAGGAGAACTGCTTCGTGGGAGAGCACGTTTATTAAAAGGCGGCAGGCCATGATTGCCTGCGAGACACAGCAGGGTTACCATGCAGAGTTCAAAGGGGGCTTTGCTTGTACAGCAAGTGCCGGAGGGCAAGAAGGGATGACATAGGAGCTGCCCTTTTTTCGGGCTCGCACACCAAGGCCTGCACCAGCCTTCGAGGCTCAGCCTGCCTCTGGACTGCCCTAGACCACCTTTACTCAAAGCACACACTCTGGTCGGGGACTCGAAGCCAGGCCCGTGGCAGTGAAAGCACCAAATCCTCACCACTAGGCCACCGGGGAAACGACTGCAGCACCCGGGAGGTTTCCGCAACCGTACTTGCAGTCAGCTGGAGGCTATTGTAATGCTGTTAAGTGAGAGACGTTTGCCGCTCGCAAGCCAATTCCATCCAACCTCCTGCAGGGGGCACTCTGGGCTGGTTTTCCACTTGTTCGCCTGCTGCTGAAACAGCAAAGATTCAATTCGAAGCCCTTTGCAGCAGCTCACCAGGATGGCCGAGTGGTTAAGGCGTTGGACTTAAGATCCAATGGACAAGTGTCCGCGTGGGTTCGAGCCCCACTCCTGGTACAGGTTTTTACTCTTCTTACCTAAATGCGGCAGCAGCTTCGCACAAGCCCTTTCCTGCTGTCTGTAGGCAGTGCCCCTACCTCAAAGCCCTGAGGCTTGAGTTCACCTGAAAAGAGCAACAAGGAATCGTTGCCCGTAGACTCTTTTCCTGGAAAACCTTTGCATTTTTGTACCATGTCCCTCGCATCCCAAGCTTAAGCCGCCAAAGTTGGCAGAGCTTGTGCAACCCCGCCAACAGCCCTACCACCCCAAAAGAAAATTGGGCAGGGATTCCCGCCTCCGCTTCCGAAACGGGCTTCCAAACGGGCGATGCCCTGACGGGTCAGCCAGTCACCGTCTAGGCCCGGTACACCCCTGTGAATAATAGAGCGTCCAACCTCAAATCAGGCTACAGGGCCCTTCAGCCCATAGAAGGAGAACCTGTCAACAAACGGGGCGAGGGCAATGCTCGGGCCCCTTGCGAAGCCTTTGCCAAGCTCCAAAGGCTGCACTTTCCCAGCAGACCACAGCTCTGTATGCAAATCAAGCAGCTACGACCCCTCCCTCCCCTGCTTTTCTCCTCCAAACCGGTACGCAACCATTTCTGCAGCCCTCTGCCCCAGGGTCCCGGGCAAGGTCTTGGTCTGATGAGGCTAGGGATGGTGGGCGAGCTCGGCTTTGGCAGGGCGACAGGACTAATATTTTCTCTACAGCTTTGGAAGAAAGAAAGCTTCCTTTTTGGGGCACAGGCCCACTTCTAGCGGCGACAGCTTCCGGTAAGGGACCATGCTGAAAAGATGCTTGGAGTTACCGCCAGGGGAGCCACGCCGCTATTGCCTGTGAGTGAAGCTACATTTGAAAGAAATATTTTTTGAGACGCAGTTGTTTGAATTTCTGTAAAAATGTCATTCAGTAAAAGCCTCTCTTCCCTGACCGGGAATCGAACCCGGGCCGCGGCGGTGAGAGCGCCGAATCCTAACCACTAGACCACCAGGGAGACCGCTGGACAACTCGGGAAGGCCGGGCAGTGGTGTCCGAGTGCACAATGCCTGCAGGTGCCTCAAAGGCCAGTCCATTGGGGGACTGGGAAGAGAGGGGGAGGGCCGAGCAGATAGGTTCTCTCCAGCGGTGAAAAAGGAAGCTGCCTTTTTTGCGTCAAGGGCAGTCTTTCCGCAGCGACAGGAGAATGAATGGGACTCTGCCATAAACACGTTTTGCGTCGCGCTGAGGGCACTTCCTCCATTTTGTGCACGCAAATCTGCATCTGGGAGCAAGATTTCCGGTCGCCAGTTAACTGCATTGCTGTAAATAAAAATGTCAGTTGTTAAAAGAGCTCCTTCCCTGACCGGGAATCGAACCCAGGCCGCGGCGGTGAGAGCGCCTAATCCTAACCACTAGACCACCAGGGACGGTGGGTGCACCCCGTTGCGTGTCGCTCAGATGGTGGCGTCCGAGTCCAAAGGCTGAGGGCCTCTGCTACAATGGGCACCAGTGCCTGCAGGTCTTCGGGGGCCGTTTCTGCTAATAAATAAAGAAATAAAGAAAGAAAGAAAGAAAGAAAGAAAACAAAAACACTTGTGATGGTCTGCGAAAAGGGGAGCTTAGAGATTGAAGACAGCATCACTTTGGGAACGTTTGCGCTTTCACTTCCAAGCGCTGATATTCCTGTCTTGCTCTCCTGAAAGGACAGCCTTCCTCGCTATGAGCTTTTGTGGGTCAGTGCTGAAGCTCCCCCTAGAGGCTGCCGCTGAAGATGCACACTCACAACTAACCCTCCTTAGGAGAACTGCTTCGTGGGAGAGCACGTTTATTAAAAGGCGGCAGGCCATGATTGCCTGCGAGACACAGCAGGGTTACCATGCAGAGTTCAAAGGGGGCTTTGCTTGTACAGCAAGTGCCGGAGGGCAAGAAGGGATGACATAGGAGCTGCCCTTTTTTCGGGCTCGCACACCAAGGCCTGCACCAGCCTTCGAGGCTCAGCCTGCCTCTGGACTGCCCTAGACCACCTTTACTCAAAGCACACACTCTGGTCGGGGACTCGAAGCCAGGCCCGTGGCAGTGAAAGCACCAAATCCTCACCACTAGGCCACCGGGGAAACGACTGCAGCACCCGGGAGGTTTCCGCAACCGTACTTGCAGTCAGCTGGAGGCTATTGTAATGCTGTTAAGTGAGAGACGTTTGCCGCTCGCAAGCCAATTCCATCCAACCTCCTGCAGGGGGCACTCTGGGCTGGTTTTCCACTTGTTCGCCTGCTGCTGAAACAGCAAAGATTCAATTCGAAGCCCTTTGCAGCAGCTCACCAGGATGGCCGAGTGGTTAAGGCGTTGGACTTAAGATCCAATGGACAAGTGTCCGCGTGGGTTCGAGCCCCACTCCTGGTACAGGTTTTTACTCTTCTTACCTAAATGCGGCAGCAGCTTCGCACAAGCCCTTTCCTGCTGTCTGTAGGCAGTGCCCCTACCTCAAAGCCCTGAGGCTTGAGTTCACCTGAAAAGAGCAACAAGGAATCGTTGCCCGTAGACTCTTTTCCTGGAAAACCTTTGCATTTTTGTACCATGTCCCTCGCATCCCAAGCTTAAGCCGCCAAAGTTGGCAGAGCTTGTGCAACCCCGCCAACAGCCCTACCACCCCAAAAGAAAATTGGGCAGGGATTCCCGCCTCCGCTTCCGAAACGGGCTTCCAAACGGGCGATGCCCTGACGGGTCAGCCAGTCACCGTCTAGGCCCGGTACACCCCTGTGAATAATAGAGCGTCCAACCTCAAATCAGGCTACAGGGCCCTTCAGCCCATAGAAGGAGAACCTGTCAACAAACGGGGCGAGGGCAATGCTCGGGCCCCTTGCGAAGCCTTTGCCAAGCTCCAAAGGCTGCACTTTCCCAGCAGACCACAGCTCTGTATGCAAATCAAGCAGCTACGACCCCTCCCTCCCCTGCTTTTCTCCTCCAAACCGGTACGCAACCATTTCTGCAGCCCTCTGCCCCAGGGTCCCGGGCAAGGTCTTGGTCTGATGAGGCTAGGGATGGTGGGCGAGCTCGGCTTTGGCAGGGCGACAGGACTAATATTTTCTCTACAGCTTTGGAAGAAAGAAAGCTTCCTTTTTGGGGCACAGGCCCACTTCTAGCGGCGACAGCTTCCGGTAAGGGACCATGCTGAAAAGATGCTTGGAGTTACCGCCAGGGGAGCCACGCCGCTATTGCCTGTGAGTGAAGCTACATTTGAAAGAAATATTTTTTGAGACGCAGTTGTTTGAATTTCTGTAAAAATGTCATTCAGTAAAAGCCTCTCTTCCCTGACCGGGAATCGAACCCGGGCCACGGCGGTGAGAGCGCCGAATCCTAACCACTAGACCACCAGGGAGACCGCTGGACAGCTCGGGAAGGCCGGGCAGTGGTGTCCGAGTGCACAATGCCTGCAGGTGCCTCAAAGGCCAGTCCATTGGGGGACTGGGAAGAGAGGGGGAGGGCCGAGCAGATAGGTTCTCTCCAGCGGTGAAAAAGGAAGCTGCCTTTTTTGCGTCAAGGGCAGTCTTTCCGCAGCGACAGGAGAATGAATGGGACTCTGCCATAAACACGTTTTGCGTCGCGCTGAGGGCACTTCCTCCATTTTGTGCACGCAAATCTGCATCTGGGAGCAAGATTTCCAGTCGCCAGTTAACTGCATTGCTGTAAATAAAAATGTCAGTTGTTAAAAGAGCTCCTTCCCTGACCGGGAATCGAACCCGGGCCGCGGAATCCTAACCACTAGACCACCAGGGACGGTGGGTGCACCCCGTTGCGTGTCGCTCAGATGGTGGCGTCCGAGTCCAAAGGCTGAGGGCCTCTGCTACAATGGGCACCAGTGCCTGCAGGTCTTCGGGGGCCGTTTCTGCTAATAAATAAAGAAATAAAGAAAGAAAGAAAGAAAGAAAGAAAACAAAAACACTTGTGATGGTCTGCGAAAAGGGGAGCTTAGAGATTGAAGACAGCATCACTTTGGGAACGTTTGCGCTTTCACTTCCAAGCGCTGATATTCCTGTCTTGCTCTCCTGAAAGGACAGCCTTCCTCGCTATGAGCTTTTGTGGGTCAGTGCTGAAGCTCCCCCTAGAGGCTGCCGCTGAAGATGCACACTCACAACTAACCCTCCTTAGGAGAACTGCTTCGTGGGAGAGCACGTTTATTAAAAGGCGGCAGGCCATGATTGCCTGCGAGACACAGCAGGGTTACCATGCAGAGTTCAAAGGGGGCTTTGCTTGTACAGCAAGTGCCGGAGGGCAAGAAGGGATGACATAGGAGCTGCCCTTTTTTCGGGCTCGCACACCAAGGCCTGCACCAGCCTTCGAGGCTCAGCCTGCCTCTGGACTGCCCTAGACCACCTTTACTCAAAGCACACACTCTGGTCGGGGACTCGAAGCCAGGCCCGTGGCAGTGAAAGCACCAAATCCTCACCACTAGGCCACCGGGGAAACGACTGCAGCACCCGGGAGGTTTCCGCAACCGTACTTGCAGTCAGCTGGAGGCTATTGTAATGCTGTTAAGTGAGAGACGTTTGCCGCTCGCAAGCCAATTCCATCCAACCTCCTGCAGGGGGCACTCTGGGCTGGTTTTCCACTTGTTCGCCTGCTGCTGAAACAGCAAAGATTCAATTCGAAGCCCTTTGCAGCAGCTCACCAGGATGGCCGAGTGGTTAAGGCGTTGGACTTAAGATCCAATGGACAAGTGTCCGCGTGGGTTCGAGCCCCACTCCTGGTACAGGTTTTTACTCTTCTTACCTAAATGCGGCAGCAGCTTCGCACAAGCCCTTTCCTGCTGTCTGTAGGCAGTGCCCCTACCTCAAAGCCCTGAGGCTTGAGTTCACCTGAAAAGAGCAACAAGGAATCGTTGCCCGTAGACTCTTTTCCTGGAAAACCTTTGCATTTTTGTACCATGTCCCTCGCATCCCAAGCTTAAGCCGCCAAAGTTGGCAGAGCTTGTGCAACCCCGCCAACAGCCCTACCACCCCAAAAGAAAATTGGGCAGGGATTCCCGCCTCCGCTTCCTCACGGGCTTCCAAACGGGCGATGCCCTGACGGGTCAGCCAGTCACCGTCTAGGCCCGGTACACCCCTGTGAATAATAGAGCGTCCAACCTCAAATCAGGCTACAGGGCCCTTCAGCCCATAGAAGGAGAACCTGTCAACAAACGGGGCGAGGGCAATGCTCGGGCCCCTTGCGAAGCCTTTGCCAAGCTCCAAAGGCTGCACTTTCCCAGCAGACCACAGCTCTGTATGCAAATCAAGCAGCTACGACCCCTCCCTCCCCTGCTTTTCTCCTCCAAACCGGTACGCAACCATTTCTGCAGCCCTCTGCCCCAGGGTCCCGGGCAAGGTCTTGGTCTGATGAGGCTAGGGATGGTGGGCGAGCTCGGCTTTGGCAGGGCGACAGGACTAATATTTTCTCTACAGCTTTGGAAGAAAGAAAGCTTCCTTTTTGGGGCACAGGCCCACTTCTAGCGGTGACAGCTTCCGGTAAGGGACCATGCTGAAAAGATGCTTGGAGTTACCGCCAGGGGAGCCACGCCGCTATTGCCTGTGAGTGAAGCTACATTTGAAAGAAATATTTTTTGAGACGCAGTTGTTTGAATTTCTGTAAAAATGTCATTCAGTAAAAGCCTCTCTTCCCTGACCGGGAATCGAACCCGGGCCGCGGCGGTGAGAGCGCCGAATCCTAACCACTAGACCACCAGGGAGACCGCTGGACAGCTCGGGAAGGCCGGGCAGTGGTGTCCGAGTGCACAATGCCTGCAGGTGCCTCAAAGGCCAGTCCATTGGGGGACTGGGAAGAGAGGGGGAGGGCCGAGCAGATAGGTTCTCTCCAGCGGTGAAAAAGGAAGCTGCCTTTTTTGCGTCAAGGGCAGTCTTTCCGCAGCGACAGGAGAATGAATGGGACTCTGCCATAAACACGTTTTGCGTCGCGCTGAGGGCACTTCCTCCATTTTGTGCACGCAAATCTGCATCTGGGAGCAAGATTTCCGGTCGCCAGTTAACTGCATTGCTGTAAATAAAAATGTCAGTTGTTAAAAGAGCTCCTTCCCTGACCGGGAATCGAACCCGGGCCTAACCACTAGACCACCAGGGACGGTGGGTGCACCCCGTTGCGTGTCGCTCAGATGGTGGCGTCCGAGTCCAAAGGCTGAGGGCCTCTGCTACAATGGGCACCAGTGCCTGCAGGTCTTTGGGGGCCGTTTCTGCTAATAAATAAAGAAAGAAAGAAAGAAAGAAAGAAAGAAAGAAAGAAAGAAAGAAAGAAAACAAAAACACTTGTGATGGTCTGCGAAAAGGGGAGCTTAGAGATTGAAGACAGCATCACTTTGGGAACGTTTGCGCTTTCACTTCCAAGCGCTGATATTCCTGTCTTGCTCTCCTGAAAGGACAGCCTTCCTCGCTATGAGCTTTTGTGGGTCAGTGCTGAAGCTCCCCCTAGAGGCTGCCGCTGAA